>NC_058096.1:206580000-209080000 GCF_020171115.1 Neogale vison | reverse complement strand
TCTCTAAGAAAAGAGAACAAATGAAACAGAGAAGACATCACCAGTGATATAATTCAAGACATCCCCCAGCTCTGCATGACATGGGTTTCTAGATTTAAGGACTATGAAGTGTCCTGTACAATGGCTCACATCAAGGCACAGAAACCTATGAACCAAGAGAAGATTCCATAACTTCCAGAGGCAAGAATTGGGTCTCATGCAAAAGAACAGAAATCAAATGGGTTTGAGTTTCTCAAAGTAGCCCTGGAAGCTAGAAGACAATGAAGCAATACCTTAAATGCTGAAGGTTTAATAAATTACAATCAAGAATTCTACACCCAGCTATGCTACCAATTAAGTATAAGGTAGAAAAAGGGCACTTTTAGATATCCAAGATCTAAGATAAACAAAATAAACAACCACAAACATCAAACTTCCACACACCTTAGAAAGAAAAGATTCTATTATTTTTAAGTAATCTCTACAGCCAATGTGGATTTTGAACTCACAACCTCAAGATCAAGAGTCACATGCTCTACCGACTGAGCCAACCAGGGTCAACACTGTGCCCCTCCCACACACCTTTTTTCAGGAAAATACTGTGTTCCAGAAGAAGAAGAAACACAGGTGTGCCTGAGTGGCTCAGTCAGTTAAGTGTCTGCCTTCAGTTCAGGTCAGGATGCCAGGGTCCTGGGATCGAGCTCTACGTAGGTCACCCTGCTCAGCAGGGGAGTCTGCTTCTCCCTCTTCCGCTGTCCCTGCTTGTGCTCTCTCTTTTGCTCACTCTCTTTCTCTCGCAAATAAATAAGTAAAATCTTTCTTTTTAAAGAAAAAATATATAAAACAGAGAGATGAGTGGATGCAGTTTTGTGGAGCAGAGCTTAATCATCTTAAGAAAGAGAACACAGAGATATAAGCAAAATCGGTGGTGAAAAATGACTATTTATTTAGCACAAGGAAAGAAGTCACCACAAATTACAAAGTTGAAAAAAATGGAAAAATACGGCCAACATCAAGAGATCCAGCAAAATAATCTGGTGTCTTTATTATGGACTCACAGGTACAGCCTGATATCATTCATTTCCTTCAGTCCTTTTGCTTCCTTGATGCAATGTTTGTGCTTTCTTCCGGAAATGCCAGACTTCATCACGACAAAATGCATCAGCTAAGCTAAGATACTATCTTGATTTACTGTGATGAATTCACACAGAAATGCTCACTGTTCATAGAAACACTACACTATTGTGCCGTACATACAGGAATTCTTACAAATTCTATTTGTGTGATTCCTATTAAATATAAAGAACAAAGCAATATGATGCATTTTTAAGCTTACCTGCTGCATAATCCATTTATTCTTTTTTTTTTTTTTAAGATTTTATTCATTTATTTGACGGAGAGAGACACAGTGAGAGAGGGAACAGAAGCAGGGGGAGCGGGAGAGGGAGAAGCATGCTTCCCGCCAAGCAGGAAGCCCGATGCAGGGTTTGATCCCAGGACCCTGGGATCATGACCCAAGCTGAAGGCAGACGCTTGACCACTGAGCCACCCAGGCACCCTGAATCATTTATTCTTGACAGAAACAAACAAACAAACCACCTTTTCATTTTTTGATAAGGCATAATGAAAACTGAATATTCTACTTAAAATTTTGGTTTTGATGATTGGAAGAATTTTCCAGAGATGGGCTTCTGTCTCTGCTCATGTCAGACTTGACCCCTCCTCCACTCTCCACATACTTCCAGTTGGGCACTGTCAGGCAGGTTCATCATGGGACACCACCTCTGACCTTATTGCTTTTGGTCACCTCACCTGTTGAGTCAGCAAGTAGGTGGGAGTATTCCCGGAAGTCACTACTACATGAGGGTAAGTAATGATTTAACTGTACAGGGAAGTGACTTTGAATCAGTTACATTGTATTTCGACAAACCCTAATTAAATGTATCTCTGATTCAACTTTTCCTTAGCCAGATCCCTAAATGGCCACAGCCACTCAGTGCTACATTGCATCGGGGGAAGTGAGGTGAGGGGGTGTTGTAGGGGAGAATGTTTTTTGCGGTTGAGATATGTGCCTTTGCAATTTGTGCAGGAAACCTCTGACCAGGTGAGCACAAGCCCTTGGAAGGGCTTTCAGCTTTCTTCACTTCATGATCTATTTTCCTGGGGACACAGGAAGCCCTAGATTCAGCAGGAAGGAGAGGCAGGAAATCCCCAGGGCAATGTGCTCCAGGCTTTGAGAGCCCCGAGTTGAGTGCCGACTAAGTCAGGTTGTAAAATGCATGGCCCAGGATGGTGGGGGTCCCTCCCAAGGGAACAAGATGGACAGAACGGAGTCAAATGGAGCGTCACCCTTATGGATGAGAGCCTCAAATACAAATGGTGTTTGAGAGCAGACCCAAGTGATTCACCCCCAAAAAGAACCTGACCTAAGTGGGTGAAATTCAATGACTCAGCGACTACCAATATGGATTCTGCAATCAGACGTCCTGGGTTCAAATACGGATTCTGTTCTTTACTGGCATGTACCACTCTCTGTGTGCCTCAGTTTCCTTATCTGTGCACTGGGGCTGTGAGGGGGCATCCTTCCTATCATGAAACCGTGCATATGATATGTGTCCACGGCAGTGTATGGCACACGGGGAATGTGCAGTGAAGCTGGCTGAGATGGCCTTAGCCGTGGGGTGTGGCAGGAAAGTGAGTTTCTGCTGGGTGGGAGTGGAAGCCATGGGGGTGGAAGAGAGAGTTCTGGAAAGAGGGGTCTGGAGACCAACATCCTCATGGTCTCGTTCAAGCGGGAAAGTGTCAGTTCCCCAAGGCAGGAAGCTGTCTCTGCTTTCCTCATCTCAGTACCCGCCCCCTCGCCCCCAAAACAGCGCTTGGTACCTAATCAGCGCTCAACAAATAGTTGAGGAGTGAATGGATTCGTCGAGCCAATGAATGCATGGCTTGCCCTGCAAACCCAGCCAGCTGAGCCTGGGGAGCTCCTGGAAACTGGGACCCTGAAAGGATGAATGCACCGTTCACTGGGAAGAGGGGTGGTGTCCCTGGCTTCCAGAATGAGGCCATTGTGGCTCCCGCCAGGTGTCTGGCAGCAGCCGTGGCCTTGTGGGATTGACCAGGGTCTGGTGTGCCAGGACATCATCTGGTGTGAACGGAGGGTGGGAGGAACGTCTGTCTGAATCAGGCAGTTTCTCTGAGACTTTGCTTTCCAGACGATGAAGTCAGTTAACAAAGTGGAGATTCTTCCGGGGCACAAACGGCCCCTACTGTAATTGCAACACCCACTACTGTTTCAGGGAGAAAACCGCCCAGGCACAGTTTGGGCAGAAGCCCCTTTGTGAGTCTTGAAACAGAGGAGTCTTCTGTGGTCTTGGGATAAGATGGGTGTTTCGTTGAGGGGGTGGGGGTGGGGGATGACTTAGCTGGCCAAGAGATTTGCTCAAGAGTAACCACGTGGTACAATTTCAGTCCAAGGATGAGTAAGACAAAGAAGGAAAAATCCTTGAGGAGAAGCAGGTAGTCATGGGGTTGCGGACGGGGGTGCTGAGTGATCTCAGGTCCATGACATGCCTCAGGGACTCACAAGCAGGCAGCAAGGGAAATTGTTGCGCTCACCCTGGAGCTACCTGAAGCCCAGGGATACAAATTCTGTTATCCACCTTCACCACCACCACCATCCCCCGCCACCATCCTGGAACCTAGGAGGTCAAGGTGAATGTCAGGTGGCAGAAAGAGAGGAGTCCAGACCTGGAGGCTATGCTCCCTTCTACTCCCTTCAAGCTTGTGCAAGTGGTTCCTTGTAAGTCACTTGCCTGCAGGGTGAAGAAAGGGACCCTGCCCTTCCTTGGCGAGCACCACCCTCGGATATGACCCATACCCCCGTCAAGCCTGTGCCTGCCAGTCTTGCTTCTTTCTTTTCTACATTTCTGCTTGGAGTTTCAGAGGGGAAGGGCCTTTGTAAATGCTTTCAGGGATTTTCTTCCCCTTGGAGAGGGGATGGAGTCATATAATCATTGAGCTGGAGGCCTTGAAGCTCCTCTGGCTTTTACCTCCTGCTGGATGGTGTCTCAGAGAGGGGGAATGCCACCAATCACCCAGCAAGTGACCTTCAGAGCAGAGAAGCCACATGTCCATCCAGGAGCCCATGAGTTCTTCCTAAAGAACCCTGGTTCAGCTCTGCCAGCACTTGGGGCTGGCCAGCATCCTTCTTCCCTCTGCCTGCAGTCACCGTGCTGCCTGCCGCCTGCTCCTGACCCTCAGCCCTTTGCAGTTTGGCTTCCACCTGCACCCCTGCCCCCAGTCCTCTGCAAAAACTTTCCTCCTCAGAATGGCCAAAGCCCTTCCCCTTGGTCCCATCAGGTCTGGGGACAGGAAGATGGCTTCAGAAGGAAGAAGGAGGTAGGGAAGTGTTATGGGCTGAGGCTCTGCTGCCTCAGTTTCTGCTGCCTTGTCCAGGACTAGTTCAGGAGCTAAGACTGTGGGGGGCTAAGGCTGGGCTGATCAGGCCAGGACAAGCTAAGACAGGGTTAGCCAAACAACACGGAAGCCATTGGCCAATGTCCTTGCCTGCAGTACCCCCCAACCCCCCCCAACCACTTACTGGGCTAAGAATCTAATCCACATGTACTCCCCTGAGAAGACTCTTCTACTCTGTCTCATGCACACATGGGCTCTGTCCCTCTTTGATCTGCCATCAGGGAAACTGAGACTGGCCTCTTTGTCTTTGTCACTGTAATTTTTTGTCTTATGTAAAACTTTAAAAATGTGCAAAATAGGGAAAACAAGACTATAAACCCTCATGCACTCATCATCCAACTTCAAGTCACCAATTCCTGCCCAGTCCTGCCCAGTCTTCTCCCAACAACCCACTTTTTTGGTATTGTAGTCGGGTGTTTTTTTTTTTTTTTTTTGAATAAACGGTTTATTTTGAAGTAATTTTACATTTACAGAAAAGTTGCCAAGATCACACAGAGAAATGCCACGTACTCTCCACCCAGATTCTTCTCATGTGAACATCTTGCAAACCATGATACTTTTGGCAAAATTGAGAAATTAACACCGGTACTTTACAATTGGCTAAACTCTCCACTTCCTTTGGATTTCAATCAGGCTTCCCAGAAATCTTTTTTTCTGTCCCAAGATCCCATCTTGGATCCTCCATTGCATTAAGTTTTCCCATCTCCTTAGTCTTCTCTGATCTGTGAGGGGCTTTTGAGTCTTTGCTCGTTCTTTATGCCTTGGTGGTCTTCCGTGCTGGCCAGACATCTTGTGGCATGTCCCCTGATCTGAGTGTGACGACTGTCTCAGGATTAGACAGGGGATGTGGATTTTTGGTAAGAACACCAAAGAGTTGGAGCCCCCTTCTCATTGCTCCCTACGGGGGTGCTGGTGGCATCCACACAACATGACTGGTGGTGTTCCCCTTCGTTGCTTGGCTACACCATGTCTCTAGGCTCCTCCACCAAAAACTTACCATCTTCCCCTTTCTCTGCTCTGTTCCTTGAAGGCAAATCACTAAGTCCATGCTATGTCTTTTAAATCCGTTTTGGTCAACCAATTTCCCCATCTTTCTTGTTTTTTCTTTTTCTCAAAATTTACGTTTGAAGAAACCAGGTCTCTGCTAATATGTCTCAGGTGTTAGCATGTTCCTTTGCCTCTGATAGCTGCTGTAAATGGGTTTTTGGATTTAGGGGTCTGACCTGATTCACTGCTAGTGTTCTCAGCAGAATGGGGTGGGGAGGGAGACTCACAGGTGGGCATGGGACTTCTGTCAGGAGCCACCACTTGTCTCCTTTTTGTGACGTTATCTGCTGTTGGTGCCCGCTGTGTTATCTCTGGGCCAACCCCTTTTAGAGTCTCAGGACTTACCCTCTCAAGGTATCTCCTAAATGAAGACAGTTTGTTTTCCAACCCCATCACATGTCGTGGATCTCAGCAAATCAAAGGCACTACCCACGGCCAGAAACACTAGACTATCTTATGCACAGCTAAGGCAAAAACCACTGCAAAGTAATCTATGGCACTGTGCCTCTTACTGCTTGGAACTTCTCCATCGTCAGTATAAGTTTGAGGCAAGTAGAAGAACACCAGGGTCAAGTTAGCATTTTCCTTTTTTATGGACCCAGAGATTTGCTCAGTTGAGCTGCATTTGCTGGGAGTTCAGTCCAAGTCAGCGGGCGACCTCTGACAGCTGGATGTCGGATGCTCTGAGGGCAGCCTGAGCTGCAGGGGCATGGATCACTCCCACCTTCTCTGTGTTCAGTTGATGGTTCCTTCACCACCCAAGTGGGGTCAGTGGTTCCTCTGCCCACCCTCACCTTGGTGTGTGTTCTGCTCTCCGTTTGCACACTTCTTGGTGACAAAACAGCCTAATCTAATTCTGTTCCTTCTAGGTACATTTCTGAAGACCCGTAGCACTTGACCCATAAAGGGATTGCGGTCATTCCCGTAAAGACAAATATTTGCTACTCTGCCGTTTAACTTGTGTCCCAGTGCCCTGTTTCCATGCCTTTCTGTGCCTATAACCAACTTTTTGTTTCTGTACTGAATCATGTGGTGATGTTTTGGATGTTATTTTATTTTATTTTTTAAGTAGGCGCCACACCTAACATGGAATCCCATGTGGGGCTTGACCTCACAACCCCAAGATGGAGACCTGAGCTGAGATCAAGAGGCAGATGCTTAACCAACTGAACCACCCAGGCGCCCATTGGATGTGATTTTAAACGTAGAGCCAACCATGCCTCTCATTCATTCCAGGGTCACTCAATCTGAATAGTCACAGCCAATATAGTCACAGCCATGCCAGGGTTGCCGTTGTTGTAAGAGGCTCCTCTGGTGGTATTTGCTTGACTTTTTCCCCTTGAGGATTAGACTGGCTTTGTGAGTTTTGGGGAGGAAGATCACAAAGGTATAATGACCTTGGCATCATATCTTATCAAGGGTCTAAGTGGTCAACATGACTTAGCACTGTTGATATTAATATTGACTGTCTGGCTGAGGTGCGAGTGTGTCAGGTTTCTCTCCCTGCCCCCGCCCTTGCCATGCAGTGCTCTCTCCCATTCCCAAGTGCTCTATGCTTAGCCTGCACTTGGGAATGGGGAGTTATGCTCCCTCTTATTTAGGGTGGAACTTGGATTTATTTCTTATTATCATTCTTTCCATCTTTCCTTTCTTCCCTCACCCTCTGAAAAAGTCTTGTTTCTGAAGTCTTTCTTCCAATGTATATTTGAATGTTTTCTCTTCTGATATAAATACTCCCAGGTTTTTGGCTGAGTCCTTATATGCTCCTCTTTCCTTTAAAGCAGGATTTTTCTGGGTTGACCTTACAGAGTGCTTCTCCGGGATGCTCTGGTGGGAAGGGTTCTATGGACTAATGCACCCAGAAACTAGTTCATTCCTCACCCTTCTGTAGAGACTCACAGTGAATGTGAGCATATTAAAGGCTTTGACAAGTCCTGCAATAAGGAGACCAGTTTAATGCAAAGGTTTCCCAAAGGTATTTCACTTTGAGGCCTTCCATCATAGTCCATTGATAGAGAGACACACATGTTTTTCCTTACATGTTAACACGTGGGGAATCGAGATATATCTTACAGCTGATTAGATAAGAAAACAATGATTTTCTTTCTTAGAAGTTCCCGCAATTATGGTGTCAGATACATCCATGGTATTTGAGATTTGAGGAAATGCTTTATCTTTTTTTTTTTTTTTTTTGTAGAGCCCACTGCAGGGCTCGAACGCACAACCCAAGACTTGAACTGAGATCAGGAGTTGGACACTTAACCGACTGAGCCACCCAGGTGCCCTGGGAATGCAGTATTCACGTTATATCTATGGATATTCTTCAGAACCAGTGAGAAGTGGAAACCGTGTTAAGAAACTCAGTCCGGGGGTGCCTGGGTGGCTCAGTGGGTTAAGCCACTGCCTTCGGCTCAGGTCATGATCTCAGGGTCCTGGGATCGAGCCCCGAGCTTCCTCTTTCTCTGCCTGCCTCTCTGCCTAGTTGTGATCTCTCTCTCTGTCAAATAAAGAAATAAAATATTAAAAAAAAAAAAAGAAAGAAAGAAACTCAGCCTGCCAGGTCCTAAGACCCTACCTCTTCCGACCCAGATTCTCTGCCTCCCTGGTCTTAGGTACTCCTTGGCGTAGTAACGAGCCCAGATTCACAGAGCACACTGTTCTACTTTATCCAATGACTTTACTCTACACAATGTAATGAGGGAGTGTTATGGATGGCCAGCTTTGCAGTGTCAACTTACACAAATAGAACATGTTTACGGTGTAATAGTATTTAAGGATTCACAAGGCTTATAAGCATCCATTCCTACCAGACCTTTCCAAATGCACTCTAATCCTTTAACATATGGGCTATTTAAAAAAAAAATAATAATAGCTCTTTTGAGATACAGTTCCTATACTATAGAGTATGAGATATAATTCACATAAATGTAATTTAAAATGTATCACTCTTTTTAATGTCCTCTTAAAATGTGCAACTCAGTGACTTTTTTGTTTTCATTTGGTTTTGGTTTTGTGTGTGGGTGTTTTCACCAAGTTGTGCATCAGTTACCCCTATTTGATTCCAGAACACTTTCATCATTTTAGGGGGTGCTTTAGTTTTTCTTTCTGGGGCTGTCCTTTGCATTTTCCAAATACTAAAATATATTTGAAGGATCCAAGGCTGGGTCCAAGGAGAGTGCGGGGGTGGGGGGAGGGGGAAAGAAGTGGCAAAAACAGGGACGTGCTGGGGAGGAAACTCAGACAATCCTTACAAGCCCCAAGGAGGAGTGAGAGAGATGGGGGTGATCGGTGGCAACATTAATTTCTTCTGGAAGTGGGGCACCTGGGTGGCTCGGTTGGTTGAGTGTCTGCCTTGGGCTCAGGTCATGATCTTAGGGTCCTGGTATGAAGCCCCACATGGGGCTCCTTGCTTAATGGGGAGTCTGCCTCTCCCTTTTCTTCTGCTCCTCCCCACCACTCATGCACATGCGCTATCTCTTTTTCTCTCTCAAATAAATAAATAAATAATTCTAACTGGGAGTATTTATCTGGTTGGGCCTTATGGGGATTCCTGGGGTTGGCCATCATGGAAGTGATTATGCCAATCTCATGTTTGATTGGGTTACCAGGGTCTCTAGGCCAAGGGAGGTTACACGGATCCTGGGATGCTCAGAGTGTCTGCTGCCCGGGAAGCCTCCAGGAAGGACCGGCAGGGGAGGTTTGGTGAGATGAGGCCGAGTCCTGGCATCAGTTCCACTGACACCTTGCTGTGTGGCTCTGGACAAGTTACTTTACAGCTCTGAGCTTCAGCTTCCTTACACGCTCATCACAACGTCTGTTTTTCAGTGTCAGAGTGAGGATGTGAGAGAATCATTATGGGGCAGAGACAGAGCTCAGTGCTGGTGGACACACAACTGTCACTCTCCTACCGGGTGACATAATGATCGTCCATGCAGGGACCCAAAAGGGGTAATGAGAGGGTGGAGCAGGTGATGCAGGCGGCACTTGGGAAAACGAGGGGCTTTAGCCCAGATCAGAGCAGGTCTGGGATATGTGAGGATGGTTTTAGTGTCTGAAGGGCTGTTTTCTTGAGACGAGACTAAAATTCTTGTTTGTACTTCTCCAGAGCAGAGTTCTAGGCATGGTTTGGATGTTATAGGAAGGAGGCTGCTAGCTTGGCTCAAGGAAGAGCTGTCTGTCAAGAGAGGTAATCAAGAGTGGAGAGAGCCGTCTCCCAAGGATACGAAAGGTCAGCAGGGTGTCCATCACCCGAAGCTGTGCTGGACGCTTCTGACTCTGAAGTTGGGGCCCACTCCAGAGCCAGGTGGCAGGCGCATGCTGTTTCCTCACCGGGGGTTCTCACCCTGGGCCCTCTGGACCCCCCAGCAGAGTTGACTCCAGCCAGAAAGTAAAGGGAGAAAGCAAGGAAGTGATTCTCCATTCTCTTGAATGGATGAGGCTGTGAAAATGGCAGCTGGGAGAGGGGTTCTCATGTGGCTCAGTCGGTTAAGCATCTGCCTTTGGCTCAGGTCGTGATCTCAGGGTCCTGGGATCAAGCCCCACATTGGGCTCCCCGGTCAGTGAAGAGTCTGCTTGCCCCTCTGTCTCTGCCCCACTCCCCGCACTTGCTCCATCGCAGGAAAAAAAAAAAATTAAAAAAAAAATGGCAGCCAGCATTGTCAAAAGCAGTGGCTTGCAGGTCCCAAGAGAATGGCTTTCTTCAGGGTCTTTCTTGGGGTGAGTGCTGGCTGGGGCAGTACTCTGTCCACGCCCGCTCTCCACTCAATTCCCACCTCCTGCCCGGATTATTCAGGACAGCTTCTTTATAGTCATCGCCCCGTGTGTTCTGTCCAATTTAATTGCTCTGTCGCCAGAGATCAATCCCAGCACATAAGAAAAAGACACCTGGAGAATATTGACTCTGTTGGTTCTTATCTTCTCCCTGGGGGCCTTAACGTTTTCAGTGGCTTTGTTCCCAAGCTTTGGGGGGTTGTTGGAGTGGCTCATGTTGGCAGGTGAGCTAAGGGGGGTCTGCTGCTGAGCTTTCCCCAAGGCTGGAGGCCTCTGGTTCCATCCCAGCCAGGAACAGTCCTGCCTTTACTGAGCTGCTAAGAGAAAGGCATCCTGAGGGTCAGGTTGCCTTTACAAAATATAACTTTAAGAGGCATCTGGGTGGCTCAGTTGGTTGAGGGTCCGACTCTTGGCTTCAGCTCAGGTCGGGATCTCAGGGTCATGAGATAGAGCCCTGTGTCGGGCTCTGCACTGAGTGGGGAGTCTGCTTGAGCTTCTCTCCCCTTGCCCTTTGCTCCCCAACCCCCTGCTCAAATAATAAATAAATATATCTTTAAAATAAAAGAATATAACTGCAACAAGCTCATCCTAAATGATCCATCATTGAACCTTTACCAAGATCTTTCTGGTTGTTCAAAAGACGGTCAACATCTCCCTTTTCCTCACTCCCTTTCATCCCCATTCCTGTACCTCATTCTCTCTCCTTCCAGCTCTGTTTGGTTGTAGGTTGCTTTTTGTAAAGATTTTTATATATTGGGGCACCTGGGTGGCTCAGCGGGTTAAAGCCTCTCTCTTTGGCTCAGGTCATGATCTCAGGGGCCTGGGATTGAGCTCCGCATCAGGCTCTCTGCTCAGCAGGGAGCCTGCTTTGCCTTCTCTCTCTGCCTGCCTTTCTGCCTACTTGTGATCTCTGTCTGTCAAATAAATAAATAAATAAATAAGATTTTTATATATTTAATTGAGAGAGAGAGAATGAGCAGGGGGAGGGGCTGAGGGAGAAGGAGAAGCAGACTCCCCGCTGAGCAGGGAGTGCGACATGGGGGCTCGATCCCAAGACCCTGGGAGCCGAAGGCAGATGCTTAACTGACGGAGCCACCCAGACGCCCCTTGGGTGTAGTTTCTAAGGGCTCTGCGTCTGCAGCTGTGATGGGGCTGGGCAGGGGTGGGGACGGCCGGGTGGGGGTGGGGGTCTCAGCCACAGGTCAACCTGGAGCCCCGGAAGCATTTGGGGAAACTGCGCTTGCTTTGCCCAACTGTGCCCCTCATTTCCCAGGGGAACCCTTCAGGAAGCACACTCTCATCCACGTGTAAAATGAAGTGATTACCTGGGAACGAGTACCCACACTTTTTTCGATCATTGCCAGTGACCGCGTAGCCCTCTGCTGCTTTCCCAGTCCTGAGCCCCTCATTTTGAAGAACATGGGTTACATGTCTCTGGCTCTATTTTATTTCCATATAAAGGATCGCATGCTATTACCTGCTCTACCTCCTCGGGTTTTTCCTTTCTTTCAACATAACAAGGTCCTGGCTTCTCTTTCCATGTCTGTAAAGAGGAAGCAGCAGGAATCATTTTTAATGACTTGCGCATCAAGTGTGTTTTCTGCTTTGGGCGCCTCCACCAGCTGGTTCCAGGCTTGCAGACCTTGGCACCTGAGCCCCAGGCTGCTGTGGGAGTCACAGTCACAGGGGGCCAGATGCTGGTGGCAGCTCAAGTGTCGCCATCCAGGAGGGCTTCATGAAGGCACTGTGGACAGATGTGTGGCCATAGGAGAGGGAACCAGCCAGGGAGTGGGCCAAGGTCTCAGGGCCAGCCCCATCTCATCTGCTCATTTGCTCAGGTCACCAGGGGAAATTGTGACTTGCCCAAGGTCATCCAGCAGGAAGTGCATCCACTGGGGAAACTAGGTGTCCCGACTCCCCAACAGTGGTTTGCTTTGATTATCACAAAATGAGATAAGACAAACAAACAAACAAACAAACAAAACAAACAAAAACCCCCAAATCACCACCTCAGTTATTCAAATTCCACTCATGAGTCTAAGGAAAGAGTTTTTAAATCAATCTTTTCCACAATCAAGACCAATTAGTAAACTCTTCTATTATAAGCTTCCACAATTTTTCTATTCACCCACCTTACAAATTGCTTAAGTCGTAACTTGCAAATGTATTCATAGAAAATGTTCTTAAAAGCAAAAATTTGGTATCTGTTTTAAATGCCCCAAATAGGATAATTGGCAAGTAAATGAGGATTTGTCTCCCCAACGGGAAATTACGCATTTCTTAAACTTGGTATTGACAAAGAGTTTGCAATAAACGGAAAATGCTTAGCTGTAATGCTCAAGGAAAATTGTGATCTCCAATTTATTTAGAGTATCACTCTAATTAAATGTTAATTCACGCATGCACTGAAACAAATAAAACTTGAAACTAACATAAAGAAAAATAAATCCAGGAAGAGAAGATACCAATATGTTACTGATAGTGATTATCTTTAGATGTGGATAATATGGGTGATTTTTATTCGCTCTGTATTTTCATAACAATAAAGGCATCAGCTGGGCTCCTGGGTGGCTCAGATGGTGAAGTGTCTGCCTTTGGCTCAGGTCATGATCCCAGGGTCCTGGGATGGAGTTCCTTGTCAGGCTCTCTGCTCAGCAGGGAGCTGGCTTCTTCCTCTCCCTCTGCCTCTTCCCCTGCTTGTGCGCACTCTCTCTCTCTCTTTCAAATGAATAAACAAAATCTTTAAAAAAAATAATGGCGGGGCGCCTGGGTGGCTCAGTGGGTTAAGCCTTTCTGCCTTCGGCTCAGGTCATGATCTCAGGGTCCTGGGATCGAGCCCGGCATCGGGCTCTCTGCTCCACAGGGAGCCTGCTTCCCTTCCTCTCTCTCTCTCTCTGCCGACCTTTCTGCCTACTTGTGACCTCTGTCTGTCAAATAAATAAATAAAATCTTAAAAAAAAATAATGGCATCAATTACAACAATCCCAATTCAAAATAAAGTCTGATCATTTGACAAGGGACGAATATCAATCCAGAGCCGTAAAGATATCCACAACTTTTGACCAGTCATTTCTCTTCCAGGAATCTGGCCCGAGGAAGTCATTCTGCTTTCAGAAAAAGTTCTAGGCAGGAAGAAGTTTATTGCTGGTAGAAACTGGCATCCACCCGATCGCCAAACAGTGCCACAACCACGTTACAGAAAATGAGGCTCGGGCTTGAGCCACTGTGTGTTCATGAAGAAAGAAATGTAGGACAAAAGCATGTGCTCCACCATTAAAAGGGAAAACTCAGGATCCATGCTGAAATGTAAAGTATGACTATAATAGGTTTTTTAAAATGCTGCAGGTTTTGGGAAAACAAAACAAAACAAAACACCAGGATGAGAGAATGAGCTGGCACATGGCGTGGTGGGAGTGTGAGAAATTTTTTTCTTGATTTCTAGCATTTTCTGTAATGTGCTTATCTTGCTTCTATAACTTAAAAAAACATAGTAAGCAGCTGTTCTAAACTGGAAAGCTGGTTCTAAACCACCTACTGCCTGAGCCACAGTCCGCAGAGAAGGCTGGAAATCAGAGGGAAGTGTTCGTCAATGAAAGCCTGAAGACATCTGAGTAATGAACGGCAGGGCTGATTCCGCATTGAGGAGGTAAAAAGAAATCTCTGGACCCTGCAAAGGTCAAGGTGGGGATTGGAGAGATAAGGAGTGCAGGGCACACCATTTAAAAAAAAAAAAAAAAGCCGACAGATGAGTTCCAGTGGACAAATGTCAAATCTCTCCTACCTGCCGGGGAGAGGAGAGCCATAGCTGTGGACACCCGAAGCAGCATCCAGCCGGCCCAAGGAGGGGAGGTCCCCAGGATCAGACCCCGAGATGTGGGTTCTTGGGCTCATGGCGCCAGCCCCTAACCCAGGATGCAGGGACTGACCAGCAGGCTCTGAGGCTCTTTCCAGCTCCCAGGTTCTGTGATCTGTGCCGCCCTTTGCTTTTGAGATTCTCTTCATCTTCCAGCACATGGCCCAGAGAAACGTCTCCGCCTCTGGGAACCTTCCCTTCATTGCCCCGCCTGCACTGTGTGCCCACGGGTCTGTGTCTCCACAGCTCAGAGCTTGAACCCCAGCTCGGAACCGACTTGTTTCATCTGAAAACAGAGTACACAGCTGAGAGCTAAGCAGCTAAGCAGAACATGTCAGATACTCTACTTGGCTGCAAGGGGCCTGAAGGTGGGTTGGTCTATTCTCCCAGGACTGGGGCTGCGTCTTTGTGCCCTGGTGACCTCTCGCTGCAGAGCATATCATCCCAAAGCCTCGAGGGGGAAGCGACTGCAATCTTTATTTTGCTCACCTTTATGGTGACAGCTGGAGCCGCCGGAAGGCCAGGGCAGGGATTATCTGAAAGCTCGCCCACTCACACGGCTGGCCGGGGAGTTGATACTGGTTGCTGGCTAGCACCGCAGCTGGGGTCGTTGGCCGGAACACCCAGTCTGGTGGGGGCCCGAGTCCTCATGGGAGTGATCTCCCGCCCTCTGGAGTGCATGGGCCTTGTTAATGTCTCAGCCTATTTGTGATTTCTCGGGCCTCTGTTCCTATTACGGGATCTCACAGAGGCAGTGTGGGCTGATGGTGCTCTGTGGGATATGCCCAAAGGTCGGTGCCTTTGGAGTATATGATGACAGAGGGTAGGAGAAGTAGTGTGGCCCTTGGGAGGATCAGCAATGTGTCCTGCTGTCCGTCCCCAGTGAAAGTGAGCTCTTTCTGATAAGGATGGGGGAGGGGGAGAACGAAAAAGCATTTCACAAATTAATCCTGCCTATGCTGTATTTAAATTCTTCTTACCGTGCTCTACAAGACCCTGCATTTGTCCAGAGCAGTCGGGGCTATTCCTTGGTTGAGTTTGGAAACGTTTCCTGTCATCTTCCAGGGTTTATCCGGCTTTTGTAGGGGACCGCTGTCCTTGCATCCTTTACGATGTTAAGAGCAGAACGAGTCTGCCATTCTCCTAGGGATGTGATGGGGTGGGGGGGCACTTTCTGGGGCTTCCGTTTGGCCTTTTCCCTCACGGTAACTACCCTTGCCCCCCACCCCCAGGCAAGGGCACCTGGGAGGGCTCTTACTTCCAAGTATATCCACTCATGTCTTTCCTTCGGGGCCAGTGAAATGACCACCCGTTGGCTCCAGGGCTGGACCTCACTGACTCACTAGGTCAGGGATTCATGTGTTTCCTCTGACGTTGCAGTTAAGATCGAGTAAGAACGACACAGGAGAGGAAGATTTGTAACATGCAGTAAGTCACACTTGTTAGTTTTTGCCCTGGGAACGTCTACTCTGGGTTGGAGTCTGGGCACCACCAGGAACGGAGCACATTTCCTTGGGCAGGAGCCCACCCTTCTGTATTTCAGTTCCCTCATCTGTAAAATGGGTATAATGGCATCTGCTTTGCAGGGCTGTACGTGTCATTGGGCCACGGCGAAACACGGAAGTGCCTGGCAGAGTTCCACACACAGTTTTGCCTGAACGGAACCTTTATTTTATTAAGAATTCTTCACTCTGGGGGGCGCCTGGTGGCTCTGTCATTAAGTGTCTGCCTTTGGCTCAGCTCATAATCCCAGGGTCCTGGGATTGAGCCGTGCATCAGGTTTCCTGCTCAGCGGGAAGCCTGCTTCTCTTTCTCCCGCTACCCCTGCTTCTGTTCCCTCTCTCGCTGTGTCTCCCTCTGTCAAATAAATAAATAAATAAATAAATAATCTAAAAAAAAAAAGAATTCTTCACTCTAAATGCCCAGGTTCCATGGAATTCCTTGCCAATGGACTGGAGGAGCTTTGCCTGAGCCCAGAAGCCCAAAGCAGCTCCTCTTCCGGCTGGCGTGTGCCTGAAATTGCACCGTTAGAAAGCTGTGTCCCTTTGCCTCTTTTTCCTTTGCCGCTCACGATCCCGTGTGTATGGCACTTGTTTTATATTTTCCAAAGCAATGTCATTCCCGGCCACAACCCTGGGAAGTGACTCAGAGATTTGTCCCACGTCACTCAGTTGGAGAGGGAGGAGCTGGGAGTTGAACCCAGCACCCCTCCACCCCCCAGAGGTTCTCACTCAGCTGGAGGCGGTCTGAGTTGTTGATTCCCACCCATTATCTGTTGATCTGACAAACCACATTCCATCCCTCAAGGTGAGGTACAAGCAAGTCAGTTCATATCAATTAAAATTAAACGTTAGGGACCTGCTTTGTGTCTCGAGTGCCCTGCCCTCGTCCGGTCTGCCCGAGGAGAGCGCAATATATAAACCGAGTCACACATTTTCCTGAAACAGAGCTCGGGCCCCAGGATTTTGGAGCCTGATCCCCAAGC
The DNA here is from genome assembly GCF_020171115.1 of Neogale vison. Lineage (NCBI taxonomy): Eukaryota > Metazoa > Chordata > Mammalia > Carnivora > Mustelidae > Neogale > Neogale vison. The sequence continues at coordinate 209,063,390 of NC_058096.1, read as the reverse complement.
CCTTAACCACTACATCACACTACCATCGGCATAGTAAATAGCTCAGGACGTGTTTGCGGGGTGAGGCGTGGAGAGGGCCCTTCAGGCAAGGGGAACAGCCTCACCAAAGGCCCGGGGGTGGGCGGGGGGAAGCAGCGCTGTGCTCTGTGGGCTCAGAATCACCGTAGGACAAAGTGAGAGAGGGATCACGGAGATAAGCATGGGGGTGCCAAGCTTCCCTGGGGAAACTCAGTGGAGGAGAGAAGCCTCAGCCCTTCCCTGAGACATTTCCAGTGCCTGTCGGGGTGCTGCCTCCCACCGAGAACATTTCCCTCTGGGGTCTGGAGCTGGGATTTGTTGTATCATTCGAAAGTACACATCTCTGCCTTGCCAGGGCCTTTGGGGCCCGGCGTTGGGGCGCCCACCATCCCCAGCAGCCACATTCAACACCAGGTTCTGTCACGGAGAGAGCCGGTGGCCACACTGTGCTCGCGCTCTGCCCGCGATGGAACCCGCCCTCTGAGATCCCAGCAGCCGCTGCAAATGGGCTGAGCTTTGAAGGATGCCTCTTCCTTGGAATGTACGTGGTCTTAGTGGTAACCAGTTAAGTGGGCCTGGGTTTCTTCTGGGAAAAAAGCAAGCAAGTAGGAATACCTCCCAACCAGCCTAGATGGGGGAGACAGTGAGGTTCAGCCAGGAGTGTGGCTCTAGGGAAACAGAACTGAGATGGAGTCCTGGCACTTGGCTTTACCTGGAACCCTGGAAGGCCCAGGTTCTTCTGATGGGAGTTGGCAGCCCAGATGCTCCTGTTGACCTTCAGCTGTAAAGGTGAAGGGCACGGCCCATCTCGTCAGCGTGTGTCCAATAATGGTAAGTCTTGGCGTGATGCCTGGGAGGTACGGACCAGGGCATTCCCACATTCTCAGATCAGATTCTTCCAGAACCTGGGCTAAGGTTTTGTGTAGCAGCAGCTTATTAAGGGAGTGTTCTCAGGAGAACTTGGGAAGTCTCTTCTAGCTCTGCGTGACGACACGGTGGCCCCCGGGGTGGGGACAATCTTCTGAGAGTCTCAGGGCCAGCCGTTAGGAACAAAGCCTGCAGCAGCTGGGGGAAGGAGACACAGAGCTGATGAAGGGATTGGATGAGACTTGCATGAACGTGAATTTCCTCGCTTGTAGTCTAAGGGCCGTCTGCAGGCTCAGGCAGCTGGGCCCAGGCCCTGTGGCCTCGTCAGAGAATAAAGTTGACAACATTTTGACTTGCAAGTTTGAAATACTTTGTCAGCTATAAGATAAGATTTGGTGGGGCACCTGGGTGACTCAGTGGGCTAAAGCCTCTGCCTTCGGCTCAGGTCATGATCCCAGGGTCCTGGGATCCAGCCCCACATCGGGCTCTCTGCTTCGCAGGGAGCCTGCTTCCTCCTCCTCTCTCTGCCTACTTGTGATCTCTGTCTGTCAAATAAATAAATAAAATCTTAAAAAAAAAAAAAAGATGAGATTTGGGCTGTAAGAGAGATGGGATCTCTTTTCTTTCCCTAAGAGAACCAGCCGGTCTCTGGGGGGTGGGGTGGGGGACCCCTGTCCTCAGGGCACCGGAGTTGGCCAGCTCTGACTCCAGGATGGTCCTCTCTCCAGGACGTGAGGATCAAACGGTGGCTTCCCTCTGCTGTTTGGGGACAGCTGGAGGGAACTGAGGGGTTAGCTACCTCCTTCCAGGACAGAGAGCTGGGAACTTGGGACCATTGTACAGGTATGTCTTATAGAATGCCGCATAACAGGTCCTCAGTACCCTTCCACTGGGCATTTCACAGGGCTGCTTGCGTGTGCCCCTGGAACGGCCTCTGGTGATCCCCCAGGGCCAGCAATCCAAGAGAGAAGGCAAGGAGGAAGCCAGAAGCCTTTTATCCCCAATCTTGGGCACCGCACACTATGACTTCTCCTTTTCCTCCTTCTTCTTTTTAGATTTATTTATTTATTTATTTATTTTAGAGCGAGGGGAAGGGCAGAGAGAGAGAGAGAGAGAGAGAGAGGCTCTCCGCTGAGCCTGACACTAGGCTTGATCTCATGACCCAGCAATCGTGATCTGAGCCAAAAGCAGGAGTCGGACGCTCCACTGACTGAGCCACCCAGGCGCCCCTAACGTGTCTTATTAGGAGGGAGTTACTACACCCGCCATACTTTAGGGGAGGGGAAGTACCTTTAAAGGGGAGAAATATCAGGGCACCTGGGTGGCTCAGTGGGTTAAGCCTCTGCCTTCGGCTCAGGTCATGATCCCAGGGTCCTGGGATTGAGCTCCACAGGCTCTCTGCTCAGCGGGGAACCTGCTTCCCCCTTTCCCTCTGCCTGCCTCTCTGCTTACTTGTGATCTCTTTCTCTGTCAAATAAATGAATAAAATCTTTTAAAAAATAAAAAAATAAAGGGGAGAAATATCCAATAATTTAGGGATGTGTTTTAAAACCACCACAGGACTGTATTTCTGCTCCCCACCTGTAGGACCGTTTGAGGAGGGCTTCCCTTGACTCCCTGGTTGGCTAAGGCCCCCCGTGTCATACTGTCACCCCCCCACTCCCCCCACCCCTGCCCCCGAAGAGCACGGCTGTTCCTGCACCCACACTTCCTCAGGCCTGGAACACTGTCATCTCTGCCCTCCGGACCTCTTCTCTGCTTCCCTGGACATCTCAGTTCCCAGAGACGGAGGGGAGAGCTCGGAGACCCAGGGTTTCACCACCGTGGTAAAGGGATTCAGCGTGGTCTCTCATCAGCCAAGGATGCCGGGGAGGGGAGGTCTCTGAAGGGCTGAGGGCTGAGACTGTGTCCCTGCCTGGAAGATCCAGTCCCCGTGAGAGGCTTGGTTCTGGGCAAGGCTGGTCCACTCAGCACACACCCACTCTTTGACCTGAGGGTGAAGAATTACTCAGCCACATCACCCATTTCTCTTTCTAGAATACTTGTGAGGTGGGGCCCTCAAGGGGGTCAAGCTGAGGCTAGAAGACAATGTCCCAAGGCAGCTGCTGCTGACCCTTCTGCCACTCTGGCCTTTGTGCGGGCTTCTGGAAGGCCTCCAACCACAGGGGGTTAACTGACCAAGGGCCCCAGCTTCTGGATCTTGAATCTACCCCCCCCCTTTTGTACTGAATCCATAAGGCTTCCCATGTGCCCATCAATACCGAGTGCAAAAGGGATACCAAGGCCAGCCCACATATTTCTTGGATGTCCCCTAGCTTTGGCTGAAGGACTCCCTGATGGCTTTGCTGAAAACTCCCTTACACAGCACTGCCATCTCAGATACTCAACCTACGTTTCTCCTTCTTTCGGAATTAGGGTGACCAGAAACAATACAGGTCACCCAGCTAAATGTGCATCTCAGATAAACGACAGCCAATTATTAGCATAAGTATGTCCCAAATACTGCATGGGAAAGGCTTATTCTAAAAAACCACTTGCTGTTTGTCTGAAATTTCATGGTTACCTGTGCCGGCTGACTATTGGTTGAATCTGGTCACCCGACTTGGGGTCTGACTCACCTTGTAGACTCCTCCGCTCTCTGTTTTCTGCCACACATGTAATTCCTCTTTACAAAAATCTTTGCACATTTAATCCCTTCCTGGCATCTACTTCTCAGAGGTCGGGGACTAAAACAGCGGGGCGGGGCTCAGGGCGGGGAGCACAGGGTAGGGTAGGCAGGCTTGACTTACAAAGGTCTGGTTTTCTTCCAGCATGGGCAGGGTCCTGGGAGTGGGGCCCCCTTTTGCTGCTCAAAGCCACAGTACAGCAATGGGGCGGGGGGAAGGGGAGCTCCTGTCCCTGAGTCCGAATCAGAATGCAGTTTCTAAGGGAAAGGAATTTCTAAATCCATTTTGTAATTTCAGGTTGCCCGAGTGTTCCACAGGGGAATACAAGGGAAAATGTAGATTCATGAGTTCCTCTCTCTAGATCCCCCAGTTCTAGAGGTCTAGGGTTGGGGTCAGCAATTTGCATTTTCCCAGGCTCCACACTTGATCTCAGAACTCCATAGAGAAAGTAACTTGGCTTATTTCATAAAATTTCCCACAAACGCGGCCGCTTACGCTTATTGATTTAGTAGTAGTCAGAACTTTGTACTCAGGGCGTCAAAGCTAGGAGTGAGTTTGCTTCCCTTGTTTCCTCTCCCTTCTTACTTTTTTGAAGCCTCTTTTGGGGTTTGAAAAATTTGCTAGGTGTTTGGGTCCTTGAGAAGCTAGGGCACACCTTTTTTTTTTTTTTTTTTTTTAAATTTATAATGAGAGCACCACAAATCCCTTTCACCTTGCCTGCTAGGAGGCTCAGAGCAAGATTTTCTGTACATTGCAGTGCTCTTTCTAAATTAGGATTTCTGATACAACAAATTCCTTCCTTGTGCCAAGCCAACACTGATGGACTTCATTACGTTGGTATTGTTGTTTCACTCCTGGCCTTGATAGTGGATAGTCTCTTTGTTGCTTATTGTAAACGACGCACTTTGGTCTTTTCGAAATTAGGCAGAGTAGAAACCCGTCCTCCCTTACCTGACTCCTGAGGGCTGGAGCTGCTTCCCAGGAGCCGGGATCATCTGAGCTGAGCTACTGTGAGAGAGTTGAGGTAGACCATGAAGCCGTGGAGAGAGTGTGGGCCCCTGGGGAGGCAGGCAGGTGGCACCCTTAAAGGCAGAGCTGGATGGGAATCAGCTGGAGGGTGGCACTGGGCGGTGTAACCAAGTATGTTCAGAATGGGTGTTGGCTGATTCTGATCCCGGGCAGGCTGGGTGAGTCGGCAGGGAAGGAATGTCCTGATTCATCCATGTCTCAGTTTCTCTTCGGTGGAGGGCTGCCTCTGGGGGCTGGGGAATCTGGAAAGAAAAGGATAGACAGTGGAGCTTCGTATGAAGTCTCTGGGAACACGTGTCCCGTCCACAAGTGGTCAAGGTGATGGTCCACCACCAACCACTTACATTAGACCCAGGAAGTATGGCCCTGCATGAGGCATTGCATTTGGGGACAATCGGGATATCTGCCACTCCAGACATTCAGGCCACCAGTCTTTATTTTAGGATCTGCCTTAGAGGACGTTTGCCTGAGGTTGAAAGAGTCTGGGTTCCTCCCTTCCATTTTCCCAGGGGCTTCAACACCTGTTCTTCAGCCTCAACTGGATGACGTGGGGCGGGTTACTTGAGCCCCATCTGGAGAATGGGTGCATAAGGCTGGGATAGAGGGGAGGAGGCGCTGAGTCCTGGTGTCTTCCCCCCTGTGTGCGGGCATCAGTGTCTCCGGCCCTAGCGGTGTGCTGGCTGGACACACATGGCAGCCCGGTGGGGATGGAAGCCCTGTGCTGGCATCTCTCGGATCCCTCAGCCCCGGGCTGGAGGTTCAGCCTCAGCATGGGTTAATGGGCCAGGCGGGGTTGGGGCCAGAGTGATCCCACTTGCCTAGGAGCCAGAAGCATCTGGGTCACATTAGGACGCCTGCCCTCCATTACAGAAGTCCCTAAGCTGCTGGCCCCTGTTGTCACCAACCTTATGGCCATGCATTTTTCTTCTGAATGGATGCCCAGATCTAAGGAAGGGGCTGGGACTGGGGCAGTAGAGGCTCAGTTCTGAGCAAGTTCATTGGGTCCATCTGCCCAGAGGGGCTTTGCATGGGGATCCACCTGCTGGAAGAAAAGGACAAAAGCACAAACCCCAGGCTTCCAGATGAGATACAAAGTTAATGCACTGCTGATGAGTTTCTCTGCCCAAACAAACCAAAGGTGGCTGGAGGCTACGGCTGACACTGGCAAGCCTGACCAATTGGCTGTGTAGGTGGAGTGACGGGGCAGATTCTGACTCGTAGCTGCTGGAAGACCCTGGGCAAGTTGCTGGCCATCTCTGAGCTCCAATACTCCCAGTAACGTAGGGACATTCTATCTTTAGAGAAGTTGGCCCAAGAGCTCAGGCAGTACAGGGGTGAGTAAGCCCAGGTCCTGGGGCTCTCACCAGGATGAGCTCCCCTCCAGGAAGGGTTTGGGGGGTCAAAAACTGTCTCTGCCCTTTCAGACCGACCACCCCCCCCAAACCCACCAGGATGAGCCTCCAGGAAGGTGAAGGTCAGGATCTCGGGGGGCTCCATTCTAGAGGGGAATAAAGAGCTCCGTGGTGTCTTGCTGGGAGCATTTTGGGAAATTAAGTCATAGATACACAAGTCCTCCTCAAGAGGTACCACTTCAGAACATGGTAGAATGAAAGGACCCCCGATTCTACAATGCTGGTATTTTTCCAGGCACGGCTCCACCCCTGGAAGGCAGACGATTTCCTTCTCGTATTGAAAAGGCAAGTTGCTGGAGCTGCTCCGGGAGTGGGTCTCTGTAGAAACAGCCCCTGGGCTATAATTCCTACTGAGTGGAAAATCTCTGGCTGGTGAACACATTAATTAGCTAATGCCTGATGCCCAAGGGGCTGCTAAGTGTGGTCCTGATTATCTGGGGAGTGGGGGGGGGCCGAGATGGATGGATGAAGGGGCTTGTCGGGGGCCTGCAGGGAGAGAGGGCCCCCGGGGGCAGCCCAGCCCTATACAAGGGCCAACCTGATTTTCCTGGGGTCTCTGTTAATGAGTTTGCTTCACGATCTTGATGTCCTGGGGATGGAAGCAGGTGCAGGGCCACGCTTGGGTGCCCCCTGCTGTGGGGAAAAGACAGTTGGCAGACGGATCTGGAAATGGCTGACCCCCTCACCAGGACTGGCCGGGGTAGTCCCTGCCCCCACAAGCCATAAACCTCTGCCTCAGGGAAGAGAGGCTGGTAAGTGGACAGCGGGCTCTGCTGGGGATTGCTTTGGTGGCTTGGAGGCTGGGCCGCCTTCCATGGAGATAGCAATTATGTCTTGCCCTCGCAAGAAGAGAAGAAAGAAAAGGCCCTTTCCCCTTTGCTCTCTCCCCAAAGACCTGGGTCTATCCTCTAAGTGCCGGACCAGGTTGTAGGGAGACCGTGGGACCCGGCAGGGGACTGAGAATGAGAGCCAGGAAGGGGGACCCTGGCAGAGAGGGGCTGGAGGACGCTGCTCAGACCCCGAGGATTGTCCTGGTTGTCAGATGGACCCCAGGTTGTCAGCTCTGATCTTCCAAGTGTAGCTGGATCTCTAGATGATATCGTGAGACCCGCAAATGCTGGAAGGTCACGTCAAGAAATGGCAGAGACAGTTTTTGACCCCCTAAGCCCCATCTGCGTCCATCAGTGGATGAATGGATGGCCAAGTGACATATCCCAACAACAGAATATCACTCGACCATAGAAAGGAACGAAGCTCTGACTTTCCCTATGATACAAGGTGGGTAAACCTCGAGAACCTCGTGCTGAGTGAGAGAGGCCAGCTATGATATGATTCCGTTTCTAGGAAATGTCCCGGACAGGCGAATCTGCAGAGACAGAAACCAGACTGTGGTTGCCAGGGGCTGGGGAAGAGAGGGATGGAGAATGAATGCTTAATGTATACGGGTTTTATTTTGGGGTTTTGGAAATGTTCTGGAATTAGACAGAGGTGATGGTGTACAATGTTGTGAATGTACTAAATGCCACTGAGTTGTTCATTTAAAAATGGTTAATTTTAGGGACGCCTGGGTGGCTCAGTTGGTTAAGCGGCTGCCTTCGGCTCAGGTCATTATCCCAGGGTCCTGGGATCGAGTCCCGCATCGGGCTCCTTGCTTGGCAGGGAGGCTGCTTCTCCCTCTGCCTCTGCCTGCCTCTCTGTCTGCCTGTGCTCACTCGCTCTCTCTCCCTCTGTCTCTGACAAATAAATAAAATCTTAAAAAAAAAAAAGAAATTGGATTTTTAAAAAAATGGTTAATTTTATATTATGTAAATTTCATCTCAAAAAAACCTGCAAGCCAAAAAACCAACAACCATCTGCCTACACACACATACACACACACACACACACACACACACACACCTTACTAGCAGCCTTTGTCTGGTTCAGGGGCCCTGGGGGCCAGGAAGCTCACTGAGGTCTTTCTTCCCACAAAGGAGCCCTGTGAAGGTGAAGGTGAAGGTGAAGGCCTGGATGGTCAGGGCCCGTGGAAGACTCTAGTCTGGGGAGGGGAGCAGCTGGTGGGGTGACCTGAGGCGGGGCATTAAGTTTAGAGGGCCTGAGCACAGAGAGGCTTCCCAGGCAGCCTTTTCCCGGGGACGCGGCTGTAACAGGCATCCCTGGTCACGGGAGGAGCAGTGCCAGGGTGGGAGGTGGGGAGAAGCACTGGATAGTAGCCTCAGGTAGCAGCATGCAGTAATGTGGGTGCCCCCAGGGACCAAGCCCGGCTTCCCCCATTTTTCTGGGACTACACACACCTTGGGGTTTTGACAGAACCCCAAGGAGGCACGGAAACGAGCCGATACAGCAGGTTGTCCCAGTAAAGGAGCTTGGAGTCACATTAACGTGGCTTAGGAAGACAAAGAACTGTGGCGTCAGTTCCAGGAAAAGCACACAGAGCCGTCGGGGAAGCACTGTTTGGAGGGATGCCGGCGGGGCTGTCTCTGGAGGCAGAGGGAATGGATCCTGGGTGGTCTATCCTGGAAGGCTTCCTGGAGGAGGGGCCGTCCAAGCTGAAGAACGAAGAGAAAGACATGGGTGATGATGGTAAGACCGATTGGTGGGAGAAGCATGAGTGGGTCTCAGAGGCCAGCCAGGGGGCACTCAGGGAGCTCCAGCCTTTGGGGAGTGCAGAGCGCATGTGCAGCGTCGTGAGAGGGGACATTCCTGAGGTCAGGAGACCATTGTCGAGGGCTGCATCTGCCAGGCCAAAAGCCTAGCAGCTTATCCTGAGTATAGCTGGGAGCCACGGAAGGTTGTTAAGCAGGGAATCGATGAGGTCATATTTGCATTAAAGAATGACAGCCCTAGATGCCCTAAGCCACCAACACCCGATGACTAGAGAAAGAAATCCTCATTCCGGTCTTGCTCTACCCATCTGCCAGAAAGACTCCCTTATTTTCATAGTATCCATCTGCGAGTTTTGATATATTTTTAAAAACACATTTTAAACCACAAAATGTTTCCAACGTACGGAAAATGATGTACCAGCTACTCAGGCTTCCCAGAAGTCAAGATAGTGGCACGTGTGCTCCAGGTGTTATGATATTTCAGAAATAAGAAGTAACCGGCACAGATACCTTTCTGTCCCTTCCCTCCTAGAGGTAACCACCCCACCAAAGTTAGTGTCAGTCCTGTCCAGCCATTGTTTGTTTGTTTGTTTGTTAAAGATTTTATTTATTTATTTGACAGAGAGAGACACAGCAAGAGAGGGAACACAAGCTGGGGGTGGGGGAAGCAGGCTTCCCACGGAGCAGGGAGCGCAATGCGGGTTTGATCCCAGGACCCGGAGATCATGACCGGAGCTGAAGGCAGAGGCTTTAACCCACTGAGCCACCCAGACGCCCCAACTAGCCGTGTTTTGATACTGTAACTTGACAAACACCAGGCATAATATGCATGGCTAGGCATGGAGCACTTTTTTTTTTTTTGAAGATTTTATTTATTTATTTGAGAGAGAAAGAGAGAGAGAGAGAGAACACAGACTCCTTGCTAAGTGGGGAACCCGATGTGGGACTCGATTCCAGGACCCTGGGATCACGACCTGAGCTGAAGTCAGATGCTTAACCCACTGAGCCATCCAGGCACCCCAGAATTTGTATCTTTCGACAGAGTCTGGAGTCAGTACCAAGATCCCATGGGATCTCAATTCTCCGCTTCCTTAATCTCCTGTCCTCTAGACACCCTTGGAACGAATTCCTGGAACTGCGTTAGAGCATTCCTGGGCTTCCTGTGATGGACATTGTCAAGGGCTGACTGTAGCCAGAGTAGCTCGCTGAAATGTCCATCCCAGATGAGGTGGGTCACTGCCCCCTCGAGGGTAATTAACGTCCCTCCAAGTGGCTGCCTGCTTTCCTGCTGGGCTAGTACAGCGTTGGGGTCTCGGCTGGTACCTGTTGCTGGCAGGTGGCCCTCTGCCACGGCAAGACCTGGATAAGCTTTGGGAAGTGGCCTGTGATGCTACTGGCCCATGCACACACCCCATTTCTGCCACGGGCTACGTGTTCATGAGCCCACTGTGCCAATCCTGAGTGGCCAAGGACAGGGACCAAAGGACATCTCCTGGCTGAGCCATTCTGCTCCCTTAATTATTAGTGCCTCTCCTATGGCAGATGTTCTCTGAAGGGCACAAACGTGTGGCACAAAAATCCTCATGGCAGTGTCTACACCTGTCGGGCCCATCAAATGCCCCCTCCCGGGACCTCCTCATTCCCAATCTTCCAATCCTGCTCCTGGCAGACAGCCACTCAACCAGCTAAGCTGGTTGACACTGCGCATGTGTCTGTGTGCATTGTCCCCCAATCACTCTGTCCCCAGCCCTGCCCATCAGGAAGATTTCCTTCCTCTGGTCGTCTTTCACCCCTATGTGGGGCCTCTGCACCAGCACCCACACCCCAAGCAAGTCCATGCAGGAACCAGGCTCAGACCTTTCCTATTCTGTCAGCTGAGACCTGAGCACAGCAGAGCTGGGAGCCCCAAGGTCCTTGCCACCGGCACGTGGGGCTCACTTGTGCCCTCTGGCCCTGCTTATGCCTGACCCCGGATGGATTCTAAGAACTGGCTCCGGTCTGGGACCTGAGCAAGGGATCGCGACTATACACGAAGTGGCTGACCTTGACCTTCTGCCCATCCATGGTCACTTCTGATTATTATACAAAGCAATAGCCTCATTAGCTGCCCACCCACCTTCGTTATGCCTAGGAGTGTTATCTTCAGTTTGCATGTCCATTGTCAGATACTCCTGGTTGTTACTCCAAAGTTGTCACCCACGATGGTAATCCCTCCCACCTTGACTCTGATGACTGAGCACTATCACCCGACCTCTGCTATCCCCAGATCCTGTCATCCCCACCGTCACTGGGGAGCCCAGGTCTGTCATGGTACCTCCTACATCTCTCCCCTGCCTGCTGTGGACAGCCAGCACAAAGCTTTCATTCTGGAGCCCCTACCAGAGCGTTTCTTAACTGCCTCGTAAAGGGAGCGACCTCCAGCCCTTCCCAAGGAACACAATCTGCTGGGGGAGGGGGTGGTGGGAGGGTCTCATATATTTGATCCATTCTAGCTGCTCACTTCCCGAAGCCTTTGATCCATTTCTCTAGATTCTTCCACAGCGTGGTATGTTCACTTCATGCAGGCATAGCTTTTTCCAAGCTTTCAAGAGTCATCTTGGCAGGGTATCAGTTCAAGCCTTGAGGACCTTCTCTGGGTGTTCAATCCTGGGCTCACATCAACAAACTCTTCCTTCTTGGGTTTATATTCTGAACACCAGGCACAATCTTCTAGATAGCCGAGCATGTCTCTGCAGAGGTCTGGACCTCTGCACACCGTCACTCTCCTTACCTTCCCAGCACAGACAAAGTAGCTCCACTAACATTCAAGTTAAGTTGGAACTTGACCTTCCTTGTAGGTCTGGTAGTCAGAGGGTAGGTGGGACAGATTTGAAGGAGGACAAGCCCTTCCTCCTAAGGTCTCTATCTCCTGGGAGGCTCTGCAACACACCCCTACCCCCGAGGGGCTAGTGTACCCCTCTTGCAGGCATGGGATTTTCAGGAGAATCAGAGGTCAAGTCTTGGGAGCGCATCTATCTGCCTGCAGAATCCCATCCCAGGACTTCTAGGCTGAAGTCCTGCTGCCCTACCCAAATTTTTCACAGGTCAGGGACATTGGATGAGCCACAACGCCTTGTTCCCCCTGTGTCCCACCCTAGGTAGCCTTTGTCTGCTATAGAAAACCGGGCAGAGAGAGAGGAAGGGCTTGCCCTGGTCTCCTCGGTGGGGGCTCACAGCCATGCAGCACTGCTGGTCCTGCTAGGGTCTCCTGTGTCACAGGGTGGGGGCAGAGGCGGGGTGCCCTGGATTCCAAGAAAAACAAACACCCTCGGATCGCCTCCATGAAGACCGAGGACAGTTACTGCAAGGCATCGTCCGCTCAGAAAGCCTGGGAAGCCCAAACCGAGTTTTGCAGAAACCGCGATATTGGTCTGCCAAGGCCAGAGTCATGTAAGGACCTCTGGGGCCACCGCAGGGGGAGCTAGGCATCTCCCACCAGAACCTGACCTTCCTTCTCTTCTTCCATGCACTGGCTTTTTCTGTTCATCCTCGAGTCTTAGGAAATCTGATCAGCGCAACTAATAACTGTTAATGCTGGAAAGATGCTCTGTCATTAGTGGTAAGGCCACAGCAGTGACTTTCCTCTTGCCCTTCCCATCCCCATGACATAAGTCCGATGGAGCCAAACCTGTTTTCTCCCAGGCTAGGCCCACCCACCCTCTTTCACTTTCTGCCTCATGAAAGACTCACGCCCAACAAGGCCAAGGCTGGCCTCTCTCTCTCTCTCTCTTTTTTTTTTAAAGATTTTATTTATTTATTTGATGGACAGAAATCACAAGAGGCAGAGAGAGAGAGGAAGGGAAACAGGCTTGTTTCCCTGCTTGGCAGGGAGCCTGATACGGGGCTCGATCCCAATACCCTGGGATCATGACCTGAGCCAAAAGCAGAGGCTTTAACCCACTGAGCCCCCCAGGTGCCCCTGGCCTCTCTTTTTGGTCTACTTTCCCCCCAGGATGAAGGCTGCTGACCTAGGTGTCTGAGATCTGTGGGTGGAGAGGTGAAGACCAAGGGTCCATGTAGGTTTGCTAATCTGAGCTACACCCACCCCCCCCAAACCAGCTGGTCCCAGAGCTTAGCTGGGCCGCTATAGCATTCATCACCCAAATCAGACATCCTGAGAGAGAAAGACAAGTTTCCTACTGACCCTGGGAAAAAAGATATGCACTGGGCATGCCCCAGGGAAATACTTTGTCACGGGGATTCACAGAGCAGAACCTGATTTCCCAGTTGATTCTCCTACCCTGGTGAACACAGCTCTTTTGGTGCAAGATCCCAGAGGGAAAACAGAGGAATGTCAGCATCTGAACATCGAAACCCAACCTTGAATCCCTTGTACAAGTAATAGACTCTTAATTAATAATGGAGGAAGAGCGATGAACATAGCTGATGAAGATAAAACAGAAGGTAATATTGTGAAGTAGTGAAGACAAGGGACACTGGAAAGGTCTTTCTTGACTTTGATGTCTCTGAGAATGAGTTGGGACCCCAGCTAGATACTTGTTAACTATGGTTGCTCTGGGCACATTGTTTAACTAAGGGCTGTGTGTGATTCACATACCACTGGGGCCTCCATGCCCCCCGGGGGGTTTGGTGCATTTGGACTGAAACACTCTGTGTGATGGGTTAGATAATTCCGAGTTTTTCTCATAGTTCCTGAAAATTCCATTTGGAGTCCTTTTTTTTGTTTGTTTTTGTTTTTTGACTCTTTGTCTTTATGCTGTTCTCTGTCCCCACACTCCATACCTGAGTGTGTTGGTGAACATCGATCCCAGATGCGAACCTTAGCCCATTCTACTTTCCATAGGAAACCCCACTTTTGCCATATTGCATGGGTTTAGAGGTTTGAAGATTTGGGGGGGGGGGTCTTCCAGAAAAGCTTTTCATATCACGGCCATCTGTCATCTGGGGGCCTCCAGGTATCCCCCTTGTCACTCAGTTGTTTTCTAGCGTTCTTCTCTCCTTCCCCTACTCTCCCACCTACTCCACAAACCCTTGGAGAATACATTTTCGTCTCTTTATGACTTCTGTCATTGAGAGCAGTATGACCCACAGCCCCTGACCCCCCTCTTTTGTTAGCCTTCTCTTGAATTCTGCTGAAGAAACTTTTCACCAACCCATTTCTTAAATAAGAACATCTGAGGATAAGTTGGGCTCACAGCACTAGGACCATCCTCGAAACTGTAGGGTTTCTCAGTGGTGATTTCTGAGTCTCTCTGAAAGCTTTAGCCTATGGGCACGTTGTATATACACTCATTTTTATAAGGCACTCCTTATTAGTTCTTACCAGATTTTCAAAGCTATCTGTGACCCCTGAAACGAGAGCCCGAGCTTGGGCGTTAGATGTCCCATTTTGATTTAAAATTAAAGTCGCTGGGGCGCTGGGGCGGCTCAGCCCGTTAAGCGTCTGCCTTTGGCTCCCATCATGATCCCAGGGTCTTGGGAGCAAGTCCCGCATCAGATTTCCTGCTCAGTGGAAGCCTGCTTCTCCCTCTTCCTTTGGGTTTTCTCTCTCGGTGTGTCAAGGAAATAAATAAAATCTTAAAAAAAAATAAAATTAAAGCCTCCATTTTTATGAAAGAGGCGCAAAGTTGAGCTGCCACCTAGATTTAGGAGCCATCTTTGGGTTCACAAAAGGCATAAAAAAATGAAAAAGAGGCAGAGCACCCATACTCCCTTTCCCCAAGACAACTTCCAGCACGAGCTGGAAGAATGGAAAGGAACGAAAATGAACTGGTTATGTCAGTGAGTCTATTTCCAAAGACAAGCAACAGGAATACCAACTGGGAGTAGATTTTGCAATAAAAATACCCAAGCGTGGATGTCTCCAAGGGTGATATTTCAGCAACTCAGTGACACGCTGAAGATCCAGCTCCTTTCCAAACTCAGCCCGGCTTCATCCCAGGCTGGTCACCTCGGTTCCAGCAGCAGCAGTGACAGCGGTGGACCCAACAGCATCCGGTGATAACGGGGAGGACCATCTCCTGCCATGAGTCTCTTTTAACCAACGACAAAATAACACCCCAAATAACTCCCCATCAACTTTTGCTCATTTCTCCCCAGACGGAATGATATCACGTGTTCCCGCCTAAACCAATCAATCCCAGGCGAGGGGCATGGCAGCGCCCACATTGGCTGGGACCTCCGAGGGACTGTGTAGCTGTCACAGAGGGAGGTGGCTACCAAGACAAGAGTGGGTTTCCTTGGAGGCATGATGGGATGGGCCAGCCACGTGTGTGCCACAGGGAGACTCAGTGATCTGGTCTTCGGGTGACGAAGACGGGGCGGGGCGCATAGGGGTTGTGGGGGACAGAGGGCACAGCCAAGGAAAGGGAGCAAAGAGACGGTGGGCCAGACAGCTCTCCTTGCTCGCAGGACATTCTGGTTATTTCTTCAAAAGCCTCGGGGCAGGTAGGGGCTGGGAGAAGTGGTATTTGAGTGGCCATGAGCATAAGCGTGTTGAATATGCTGCTTCCCCACAGGAGAGACTCTGATGAGGTCTTGTTTGCAGTCTGATCACAGCCCTTTCTGCTTCGGCATTTCCACTCCAATTCCTCTTCCATCGCCTTTCTCTAACTCCGAACGTGTCCTTCCTTCTCTCAGACTCTTTAAAGCTCTCTTTGCTTTTCATTTCTTTTCCACGTCTTTAATTTTTTGAAGGTCTCAAGAAATAGTTTCATCATCTTTCGTGTCTGGTCTGGACACTCCGAGTGGGAAGGAGACAGCTGCAGATTTCAGCTCACACTCTGAGCTGCGTGGGTTTACAAAACGTCCAGTAGAGTCACAGGAGCCCTCTCTGGACCCCTGGTGCCCTGCAAGAATGGAGACGCCTTCCCACCAAAGGATGCAATCAATCATGCAGACCTGCTGGCTCAGAGCCCCTGCAGAGTCATCTCCATTTGTAAGGCACCGTTGGCATGCATTTAAAAACCGAACCGGGGCATCTGGGTGGCTCAGTGGGTTAAAGCCTCTGCCTTCTTTGGGCTTGGGTCATGATCCCAGAGTCCTGGGATCGAGCCCTACATTGGGCTCTCTGCTCAGCAGGGAGCCTGCTTCCCCCTCTCGCTCTGCCTGCCTCTCTGCCTACTTGTGATCTCTGTCAAGAAATAAATAAAATCTTTAAAAACAACAACAACAATGAATCGTTTGCAGATAACCTTGTAGTTATAAGCTCGCATCCCGGCATGGATGTCTCTCTGCGAGTCTCAAATGAAACTTGCAACGAGGCTCCCAGAATACTCACCAGGAAAGCTTCCCGGAAAACTGGAAGCCAGCACGTCTCTCCATTTCTTCACCCTCATTTCACTGAAATGCAATTCTAATAGTGCTTTTCTTGGTTTCTGGCTCTGCAAGGCCTCATGTGCCCCATGGAGATGAGGCCATTGATTGAGATGTTGTTGGTTAGGAGAGCCGGGTTGGTGGGCTGAGCAGGGGCCTCGATGCTCAAAAGCCATTGCACTCCCACCCGGCCTTTCTTGGATACGCGGGAGCTCTGATCTGTGCAGAGGGGAGGAGGGACAAGTTTTATCAGGGGATGGGCTGGAGGAGATACAGGGACTGCAGGACAGATGCTATGGCCCCTGTTCTTAGACCCAGGACAGAGAAAGGAATTCGAGACTGAAGCTGCTCGAGAGAAAGTATTTGAGGACTTGAACCCAAAGATAGCTGCCTCAGGGTCAGGGAGCCCCGTGGGTTTGGGGTGCTGGCTGTGGGGAGGTCTGGCCACTGCGCCGGAACCACAGATGGCATGCCGATGGTCTGCACCTTGGGGTCTGGTGTTGGGCAGTGGCAGTGGGGAGGCTCTGGCACGCACCCTCATTAGCAATGACTCCTGACTGGGGGGAGGGGGAGCTGGGGCAAGAGGTGAGGAGGGGAGGGGTGGAAACCACAGCACGTGAGCGGGCCCCGAGGATGCCACCACGGGACACTAGTCTCTTCCGTGGTTGTGTGCTTGCATTGGACAGTGGCTAGGGCAGCACGCAGCTGGCCAGTCACCTCTGTCCCTTCATGTGGTGTCAGGCCTCCGTGTGGCCTCTTCCTGTGGCCTAGTTTAGGCTTCCTTACAGCATGGTGGCCTCAGGGAAGGCGAAATGATTCCGGCTGGTTGAAGGCTTCACAAGTGAGGACTGGAGGGCGTCTGGGGAGCTCAATCGGTTCAGCGGTTCAGCGTCTGCCTTTGGCTCAGGTTGTGATCCGGAGGTCCTGGGATCCAGCCCTGCGTCGGGCTGTAGGGAGCCTGCTTCTCTCTCTCCCTCTGCCTCTCTCTCCCCCTCTCTGTCTTTCATGAATAAATAAATAAAATCGTTTAAAAAACCCACACCAGGGAGGACTACAGGTAGGATATGGTGGAATATGGCCCAACCTGGGAATTCTCACAGAGCATCATTGAACCAGTCAGCAAAGCTCATCTACTGTCAAAGGGAAGGGAACTAGAAGACCCCACCTCTTAATGGGTGGGGCAAGGTTCTAGAAGCCCATGGGGGTCGGGGCAGGGTGGGAGACGTTGCCTCTGTCTTGGGAAAATACAGACAGCCACAGTCACCTTTTCCATGCAGGGATAAATCATTCTGTTGAGCCTTCTTCCCAGGCCGGCTTCTTTTAAGACAGCCTGGGTCTGTGACTATGTTCCTTTCTGATTAGCATTCAGCCCCTTTCCCTCCCTGCTTGAATTGCCACTACTCTCCCAGGCTCATTTCTTCCTGAGCCCTGTTTAATATGCAGCCCGCCTCAGATGGAAAGTCTCTCCAGCTTCCCTGCTTCCCAGCCTTTCTCCCAAAAAGGGGTTGAGCAAACCGTTCTCAAGAGGGAAGACAGTACAGAAACTGTCAATGAGAGACAATGCAGAAACATCAGAAGGCTGACAGGGCTGCCGGGCAGCTCGGGGACACTTGGCTGATGGGAACATCCTGCACGTTCTTTGATCTGAGCGTGGCACACACCAGTGAGATATTTAAATACACAGGGGCTGAGTGGGTTGGGGAGGACACAGGGGATGTGAAAGGCTGGGGGCGAACCTAGGGGGATAAAAATGACTTGGAGACAAGCAGAGCCTCACAGGGCGTATTTTCTAAGCCCGCGGGCACGTGGAGACTCTCCCAGATTGCCTGTGAGTGATTCATTGTCAATTGTCATGCAGCCCAGTTAAGGATGCAACAGGCCTAGAATCAAAGCCTATAATAATAATAAAAATAAAATGAATTATAGTAAGTGTTATTATTTATTATTTAATCAACGAGAAAGAGATCCTATTTAGAAGCCAGGAGAATGATGGGAAAGGGAAAGTCAAGATGGCGGCCGACCTTCGGAGGCAGGACGACAGAGAAACAAGGCTGTTAGGAGGGGCGGACTCACGGAGAAGCCAGGTGCTTCGGGCCAGAAGAGACCTGTTCGAGGAATCACTTAGGCCCCCTAAAGTCACACCCCAAGGCCATCCTCTCCTCTCTGGGCTATTTATCCTTTTTTAAGGCGCCAGTGAAGCAACCAGTCCCCACAGGCTTTCCATCCTTTTGTTCCTTTGTGATTCCAGTCAGACAAGGGAGAGCTCAGACCCAAGCGTGATTTCTGGCTTTGTCATCCTCCCAGTCACTTCACATCTCTGAATCTTTGTTTGCTCCCCGAAGCTGTGAAATGGTGACCATGATACCCTACCTTTGTGCTCTGATAAGAAGAGAGCATATGAATAAAGGGTTTAGAATAGCCTTGGCTCCAACGGGTGCTTCATCAAGTCTGTCCGTTTCCCGTTTCCTCTTCATTACCTATGAGCATCTTTGTTTCATTTTGCAACAAGTCCCAAACGTATTTCTTCGATCAGGTGTACATTATTTAAAAAGCAAGGGGTTTATGATCAAAACATGGTTATAGGAAAGGGCAGGTCATTATCTCCCTGGGGGATTTAGCAGAGGAAGATTCTTTTTCCTGGTTTTCTTTTTACTGGAGCTTCCAAACTAACTTCTCTGCAAAGGGCGGGGGGGGGGGGGGTGACCTCCCCTGATGAGTTGAAAATCCCCTTGCCCCTCCCCCCAAAGGAGCAGATTTAGGCGATGAGTCATGAATGTAGGCCACCCAGCTTCCTGGTTTCGGTCCTTGGATCCAGGATCCCAGATCTCCTAGCCAGATACCTGCTGCCATCACAGATTTAGGAAGGGATGTCTGGAAGTTTCTCTGTGGAGGCACACAGGGGGCCTCCTTCGGATCCAGCACTGCGTGAACACACACCACGAATCGCATCACTGGCCAAAAACGTCCCCTGTATCTACAGGAGGCCTCTGTTCCTGGGCAGATGTGGCTTTCTCCTCTGAGGCTATGCAGTGCCTGGGACCCAGAAGCTCTCCCTGGGCATCAATAGCTGATGATTTCAGGCACACTGCCTTCCCTGCTCCCCTCCTGCTCACATTCAGACTTCCCAGCCTCCAGCCCCACTTGGAGCGAGGCTCACGGTTTATTTGTGGAACTGAATCAAATTGGCGTGAAGCAAGACTTTTAACATCTTCCAGCCCTGCTATTCCGTGATTAATTTTTAAAAAGCGCCTACCCGGTTAACTTCATTTTCGGAACCTAATTAAGTCTAAAATAGGTGTTGTGGAGTTAGAAATTTCACATTACAACTCAGATGTACATAAAAATGTTACTGAGAATTTTCTCTCTAAATGATTCATTCTGCTTCGCAACTTCATTTCTTTTTTACTTAAAATTGCTTTTAAGATGAACAGGATCTGGAACAGGGAAAGAGTTCTTAAATGTAACACAAAAGGCACTCACCGGTCAGGGGGACGTCGCATAAACGGAACTGCATTAAAATGGAGAATTCCGGTCATAGAAGATACCCCTTAACAATGCAGAAAAGAAGTTACAGATCAAGAGAGGATATTTATAATAAATATATCCAACAGAGGATTCAAAATTCATAAAGAACTCAGACATATCCTTAGAGAAAACTGACAGCTCAACAGAAAATGGACAAACGGCTTGAACCCGCGCTTTCTAAAAGGGAGCTGATGTTAGCTCCGGGTGCCACAGCGGAATGTGATAGACTGGGTGACTTTAATTATAAATAAACATAAATAACAATAAAAACAAAACTCATTTTTCATAGTTCTTGAGGCTGGAAAATGCAAGATCAAGGTGCTGGCTGCTTTGGTTTCTGGCAAGAGCTCTCTCTCTTCCTGGCTTCTAGAGGCTAGCTTGTTGCTGGGTCTTTCCTTGGTAGAGGGAGAGAGGCAGGGAGGGAGGGGGAAGAAGGAGAAGGGAGAGGGAGGGAGGGAGGGAGGATCTCTTTGGTGTCTCTTCTTACAAGGACACACTATATATGGTGAACTGAAATCCGTGCCTAAGTCTGGATCAAAAAATGGCCAAGAATGTTCATAGTAGCCCTGTTTGTAATTACTGGAAACCATAAACCTCCCCCAGCCCTCTAGTGCTAGAATAGCACTGTGGCGGGCTGAACCACGTGTTCCCCCTGCCCCAATTCCTGGGTCATTGTTCTAACCCCCCAGCACCGCAGAACATAATCATATTTAAAGCCACGACCTTTAAAGAGACTGTCTCATTACAAAGAGACCTTTTGCATATACCCTGGACTGGTCTGCCTGGTGTTCTTCTTCTTCTTCTTCTTTTTTTTTTTTTTTTTAAGATTTTATTTATTTATTTGAAAGAGAGAATGAGACAGAGAGAGCATGAGAGGGTGCAGGGTCAGCGGGAGAAGCGGGGAGCCCGTTGCGGGATTTGATCCTGGGACTCCTGAGCCAAGGGCAGTCGCTTAACCAACTGAACCACCCAGGTGCCCCATGCCTGGCGTCCTTCTAAGAGGACATTTGGACACACAGAGAGATACCAGACGTGTGTGCACACAGAGGAAAGGCCCTGAGGACGTGGCATCACAAGCTGTGGGGAGAGACCTCAGGAGGAACCAGGCCTGGGACACCTCTATCTCCGACTTCCAGCCTCCAGGATGGACGTCTGTCGAGGAAGCCCACCAGTCTGTGGTACTGTGTGACGGCAGCCTGGCTGACTGAGACAGGCATACTCCCTTCGTGAGATGTCATACAACAGTGGGCATGTGTGAGCCGCAGTGCCTCCCACAATGGGTCCCACACACGTGACTGGGTGCGCCCCACCAACAGGACAGCAAGCCCTGGAGCCAGTCATGAAAGAAAACCAAATGTACCTTCTATTGGATGAAGTTCAAAACTGGGCAGAACTAGTCTACACTGTTTGAATTTTTATTGAAGCGAATCGACCACACAGAAGAATGTACCGCCGACTAAGGGGTACTTGGGGTGCTGGTCAGTTCTGATTCTTGATTGGTATGTGACTATGTGGGTGTGTTTACTTTATCATGAAAATGCATTCAATTTGTTACCTGTGATTGATGAACTTTTCTGACCTTTTAATAAAATCTTTACCAAAAACTTTGTCTCGAACTATGTCCTTCCCCCAGGTTAGAGTTCCCACTCCTTAGTGAAGTCCTGTCTCCCCAGGAAGACCTCTTCCCTGTCTTTTTCTCTCAATATGAGAGCAGTTGTGGAAGGTTCCACAAAGTTGTCCTTTGCAGGCTTCCACTGGTTTGGGTGGAGGGATCTCTCATCTGACCCATCTTTGAGTATTGGCTCTTGTCACTGCATCCCCTGCTAGTGTCTGTGGTTTGTGCCATCCATAGTCCATTTCCTCAGCATGGGCAATGCACTGGAATTTCTTCCAGGGAGATTGGTTCAGCCCCCACCAGCATATGGAGTACCTAGGGTTGTACAGTGCACAACCTACACAACAGTCCATGGCAGTCCTGATCCTCACCCAGCTCTGGGGGTTCTGTGGGACCTGTGGGATCTAGACATGCTCTCCATTTGCCCCCCGCCTCATCTTGGCCCTCAGCTACTGTCACTGCTGGGACTGCTACACCTTTCTCTATCCCTCACAAAGAATGAAAAGAAGGCATTCCATAGATCTCTTCTAGAACGGGCAGGTATAGGAAGCCAGGACAAGGAGAAGAGTGGCTGTGAGTTGGTTCTGTCCTTGTGGGGGAAGCCAAGGAACTGAGAACAGCAAGCACAAGGAACAGAGGGAGAGAGCAGTGAGTCTTAGCTCCCACCCACCCCCCCTCCCCCCGACGCAGGTCCCACTCCATGGGCTTGAATTACTTAATCCAACAAATTCCCCTTTTGATTGAGGCTGGTTTGAAATAGGTTTATGCCCTCGACAATCAAAAAAGTCCTGACTAATACATCCATTAAGGTGGGTTTTTTTGTTTGTTTTTACCCCAGGGAACCAGACTTTCTTCGAAGATGAGTTTAGACTCCTGGCTTGAAGAAAGCAGAAATATTTGTTCAAGATATAAAAGAGTGAGTCATGTTGGCCCACCTCTTCACCCACTTCCCTTCTGATCATCCAGGTCATCCAAAAGTGGGGTTCAGCCTCAGCCTGAGTACCCTGCTCCACAAAGATTAAGACAGAAATAAAAAAGAGAGGAAGAGAATTTAGTTAGTGTTCAATGAATAGCTGTTTGTTCAATGAACAGATCAAATAAATATGGCAGAGGCACACCAGGAAATATACTCACTGACCTAGAGTTTATTACCTTAGGGGCTGGTTTATCTTACAGGGATGATGAAGCATTTCTGGGAACCCCGATGCAGCTGACAACAATGCAGGCATTGGCAGAGATATGGATTAAAGCATTTTGATTGCAGGGACTGATCTAGTTTTCAGTGTTTCCCTGTGGTTACAGCTTGAGATTCTGCTGACATGTTTGTAGAACCACAGTCTTCTCAGGAGCCTCTGATACAGTCTTTTCAGGAAGCCCGTGTCAAAAAGCCATGGTGCTCTGTATCCCCACAGGATGTGATGTGTCCAATGGGAAAGATGTAACAGACATCGGTGGGGGAAAGTAAAGTCTCGGAAGTGGCACTGGTTGTGGAAACATGTGGAAATGGTGACAGAGAGCAGAGGGCACCCCAGCCTGCCTCTGGAGAGAGGTAAGGCTTCCCTGGTCTCCTGAGTCCCTACGAGGACAGCCTCACAGGGCAAGGGCTCTTCTGGGCACAAGGTGCCCTCTGCTGTTCTCACAGGAGGGGTGAGGGGTTTTCTGTCTCCTGTGATTTGAAGAGTGACTACATACCTGTGCACTCAGCAGGTGTAAGGGATCATATGAAACAATTCCAGCTCGTGAGAGTTCCGCCTGAAAATGGGGAAAGGTCTATTTCCCAGGAGCATCCGTTCCTGCAAAAGGTTCCACTTGGAGGAATTCACTAATGATACGTATTGCTAAATTCAATTCCAAACTGCCTTCACAAATTTATACTCTCCTCACGGTCTGCCTCAGCCCAATCTCACCAGCATTAAATATGAGGATTTTTAAACAACATGTTTCCTTTCTTGATATATATACTAAGTGATATTTATTGTTGGGTTTTGTTTGCATTGATATCTGTATTTAAATAATGCAATGGGATAAGGTTTTGAATATCACCTACTATATATTCATTTCTCCATAGTCCATTCTTTCCCTCCTTACAGTTTTGTGCCAATAAGCATGGTCCAGGAGACAGAGGCAAGCCTCTCTAAGGTTGAGGAAGGTGGTTACAATGTGAATCAAAGATGTCATTGCTCTGCTTTGCATTTTGAAGCAGCCTTGAAATCTCATAGCAAGACAATGGTCTGGAAAGCTAGCCTTTTCAGAGAAAGAAAGGTTTTCTTAAAACTGCCGAGGTTGGAGTTTTCTTTGCACATCAGAAAATCAAGCTCAGAAAAGTTGAGTGATCGTTTAGTGAATCGTAGAGGAGGGGAGAATGCAGATATGACAAAAGTGGAGTTTCTACTTTATAGGAAGAACAGCTATTTTGTGACTTGGGGAAAGAAATGAGAAACAGAGCAAGAAAAGACAAGCAGGGGTGAGGTTCTGAGGGTGCTGGTTTTCCCCACCGTATCCATGGGGATCTAACCCTAACAGGGAAGGGGTTTTAAGGACTCCAAGAACACCAGAGCAGGTACCCCCACCTCCCTGGGTATAGCCTAAAGAATCTTCACATCTTTCAAAGGAGCCCTTGGGTCAGCCTGATATCGAATCCATCATGGGACCCAAATCATGGAGTAGAAATGATTGAGAGAAGAGTTTGGGTGTGAGATAGCATCCCTGTTCATAATGTACGGTCAGCTTGAAATGTGAAGGAGGTCTAGAGTTTCCTATGTGCCAGAGGATGACCCCAAAAGTAGCCTGGAGTGCTCCCTGGGGAGCTCACGAGGACATCACCATGGCCAATGGTGAAGTGATCAAAACTGTGGGATGGACCTCTCAGATGGGATCCAATGACTTTCCCATGCGGTCCTCTGGGAATCAGGAGCCTCCGTGAGAACCAGGCAAGATCAAGACAGCCAGGCAGAGCCTCCAACCTGCTGGCATCATATAATTGAGTCGCGAGATCCGAAGATAAAAAAGCGTCGCCTGCAACCAGTTGCCGTCTTGGAAAGAAGAGGGAGAAGGAAAACCTTTGCAGTTTTGGGGATACCCAAAGACGAACTAATTATCCAAAAGAAGATGATTTTACCCCAGCAGAGCCTGAGATACCATAATGGCAAGAACAAGAAGCTTTTGGCTGCAGTGAAATGGGGTCTTGGGAGGTGCTGGGGATTTTTTTGGCGGTCCTGTTTTGCACATCTGTGTAAATTCCACCTTCACAAGATAGCCATGACTTCTAAAGTAACATATTTCATTTTTGCCCTACTTATAATGGTAATAAGGCTTCATTTTAAGCATTTGGGGCACAACATTGTAAAGAAGAAAATAAAAATCAACCTGTCATCTCACAAACCATAGATAGCCAGTGTTACCATCTTGGCGTATTTTCTTCCTATCTGTTTTCTATGTATGTGGTTTGTGTGTATGTTGCGATTGCACACTTGTGTGTCTTATTTGTGGACAGGATTCAGTAATGCATAAGGCGCTTTTGCTTGTGGGAAATAATATCTGCCACTTTGTTACTTTATTACCATTAAACAATGAACAGTTCTAATGTTCACAGTAGTCATTACCACCAAATTGAAAATATATGAAGTTAACAAATTTGATTTCCCCAAATGCTCAAACATTGACCGAAGTATGATCATTTAAACTTCCCTAAACATTTGGTTACAAATCTGCAATACATCGGATTTGTTCATGTGCTTTTAAGTGCCTTAAAATGGGGACAGAATATGCCCACGATTTGACAAGGATTTCTGCACTGCCCAGCGCTTATACTAACACAGTTAGCAAAAGTGCTGAGACCATGGATTTATAGTCTCTCTTCATGATCATCTTCTTCTTTTCCCTGTGTTTATTTCTCTCCAGGGACATAACTTTCCTTCCCTCAGCCCACAGAGCTGGGGGGCTCTCTGCTCTGGGCTGACTGGAATTGGATAAAGGACGATGGGTCAGGGACTTTTCAGATTATTGATGCTGACAGCTCAGATATGGTTTGATTTGTTGTAGACCTTGTCTTTGCCCCCAGAATGACACTTGCCCCGGTGCTTTTCACTCTGTAGCCCGACCTGTTTTCAGTTGTCCTGGGGAAGGGCTGTTGGGGGGGAGGAGCTGGCCCAATTTAGATAAAAATCTGTCATCCTGAAACTACAGCCTCTTTCTCACTATTTTGACCTATAATATTGACATTTTTGTTTTTCCTCCTAATATCATTTTGTGATTTTAATGACTGTATAACATTTGCTGGGATAGAGACACCATCATTTAGTCAACACATTTACTTAACTATTGGGCATTTAGATTATGTTCAATGTGGTTTTCATTAAACTCATCTCCATTTGAACAATACTTGTTTATGAATCTCTGTACATCTTTCTAGTTTCTCGGGCTAAACTCAGAAAAGGGAACCTCCTAGGACAATGGTTACATAGATATTCAAGGCTATTTTTTAAAAAAGATTTTATTTATTTATTTGAGAGAGAGACCAATTGGGGTGGGAGGGGCAGAGGGAAAGGGACAAGCAGATTCCCTGCTGAGCAGGGAGCCTGACCCAGCGCTCCATCTCAGGACCCTGGGATCATGACTTGAGCCAAAGGCAGCCACTTAACCAATTGACTTAGGTGCCCCCTCAAGACTTTTGACATGGAATGCCAAATTGCCTTCTGGAACAGCTTGGTAGGCCTCATTGTTCTGGTGTGGTCCCACACAGAATAGAAGAAGGCATTGCTATCCTCCTTGGAGCCAGGGAAATCAAGACAAAGCAGAGCAAATTGACTAAGGGGAGAGTTATTATGGGAGGTTTTGGTGAAGGATAGTCCATGTCAAGTTTCCAAATATTGCCTGGATCACTCACATATGGTAACTAACAATCCTTACCTAGCCTGACAAAGTCAGGCACACTTTAGAGACGATGAAAGAATATTTAGAGTTACGACTGTTCCAGAAAAGCTGGAACATGTTATCATTAGCTATTCATACCTACTTTGTCCAATATGGCAGCCACTAGTCACATGTGGCTACTGACCTAGTATGACTAAGGAATGGAATTTTAAATTTATTTTTTAATTTTCATTTATTTAAAAACTGATATTTGGTTCAGTTATTGGAAAAAACTTTTAGGTATGTTTGGAAAAGACCCAGCATCTGAATCTATTTTTTTAACTGTAAATTTTAGGAAAACTAACTAAATACGGATCAATATTTCCAATGACAATTTAACATCCAAACTGAGATGTGCTGTAAGTGTAGAATACACATTGCATTTCAAAGACTCAGTATGAAAAAAGAACATAAGCTACCCCATTAGTAAATGTTTTATATTGATAATGGTTGTAATGATAATTGTTTGGATACATAAGGTTGAGTAAAGTATGTCATTAAAATTAATGTCACCTACTTCTCCTTTTTAAAAATAAACTTTTAATTTTAGAATACTTTTAGATTTGGAGAAAGATTGCAAAGATAATATGGAAAAGTCCCATAAACCCCACATCCTATTTCCCTATTATCAATATTTTAACGTTAGTATATTTGTCACAATGTATGAGGCAGTATTGACACATTATTATCTATTAATCCTTTGTTCAGATTTCCTTTGTTTTTACCTAATGCTTTTTTTCTGTCCCAGGATCCCAACCAGAATACCACATCACATTTAATTGCCACATGTCCATAGTCTTCTCTTGGTTGTGACAATTTCTCAGACTATCTTTTTTTGATGACAAACTTGACAGTTTGAGGAGTAATGGTCAGGTAGTTTGTAGTGTATCCCTCATTAGGAATTTGTCTGATAGTTTTTCTCATGACTAGACGTGAAGGGGTAGAAAACCATTTATCAGCTAATGGGTTTTCTGGAGGGGACACTTTTCTCTTCTCCCCCAGATATCTGTTTATTCAATCATTTATTAATATCAATATGTCTTCATGGATATTTATTTTATTCTTTATGTTTTTATTTTATTTTATTCTTTATGTTTTTATTCAATACACTTTACTCATGTTGTTTCTTGAATTGTTCTAGCTTTGGCCATTGGGTGCTCTCTCAATTCACTCTTGTGTCCCTTTGACAAGTACCAACCAAAAACCCACTGTGGGGTTTTTGGAGCTTCTTTCTTCCTATATTTCTTTCTTTCTTGGATTTTTAAAAATTCATTTGATAGAGAAAGCACAAGCAGGGAGAGTGGCAGGTAGAGGGAGAGGGAGAGGCAGACTCCTTGCTGAGCAGGGAGCCCCCCTGCCCTGAAGTAAGGCTCGATTCCAGGACCCCAGAATCATGACCCAAGCCAAAGGCAGATGCTTAACCAACTGAGCCACCCAGGTGTCCCTCTTTTTTCTTTTTTAAAATGTGACTACTAGAGACAGTCCAAGATGGCAGAGGAGTAAGAGACCTTAGTTTCATCAGATCCCAAGAATTCAGCAAGACAGCTATCAAATCATTCTGAAAACCTGTGAACTCAACTAGAAATCTAAGAAAAGAATAGTTGAAACTCTACAAATAAAAAGCAAACACTTTCTGCAAGAATGACAAGATGGAAAACCCCTCAAAGAAGAGAACAAGAGGCAGTAATGACTGTCAGAAACCTAATCAGTAAGGATATAAGGTATTAGACTAGAGTCCAGAATAATGACTATAAACATCCTAGCTGGGCTTGAAAAAAGCATAGATGATACTAGAGAATTATTTCTGGAGAAATAAAAGAAATAAAATCTAATCAAGTCAAAGTAAAAATGACTATTAATGAGATACAATACAAAAATGGAGGCTCTAAATAATGGAGGCTAAGGATAAATGAGGCAGAAGAGAGAATTAGTGATATAGAAGACCAAATGATGGAGAATAAAGAAGCTGGGAAAAAGAGAGAGATCATGAGAGAGAATCAAAAGATAAGTGATACCAGAAAGTGAAACAATATTGGAATAATTGGGTTCCCAGAAGAAAAGGAAAGAGAGATAGAGGGTCAGAAGGTATATTGGAGCAAATTATAGTGGAGAATTTTCCTATTCTGGGGAAGGAAGCAGGCATTCAAGTCCAGGAGGCAAAGAGAAGCCTCAAAAAAAAAAAAAATAGGTCAAAACCACGATGTAATAGGGAAACTTGCAAATCTCAGAGACAAAGAGAAAATACTGAAAGCAGTCAGGACAAGAGGTCCATAACCTACAAAGGTAGAAACATTAGACCCACAATAGACATATCCACAGAAACCTGGCAGGCCAGAAAGTACTGGCATGATATATTCAGGGTGTAAATGAGAAAAATATGTAGCCAAGAATAGTTTATCCAGCAAGGATGTCATTCAAAATAGAAGGAGAGATAAAAAGCTTCCAAGACAAACAGAAAGTAAAAGAATTTGTGATCACTAAACCAACCATACAAGAGTATTAAAGGGGATCCTTTAAGCGAAGAGAGAGCCCTAAAGTAACATAGACCAGAAAGGAATAGAGATAATATATAGTAATAGTGATTTTACAGGTAACACAATGACACTAAATTCATATCTTTCAATAGTTACTCTGAATTTAAATGGGCTAAATGCCACAGTCAAAAACACAGGGTGTCAGATTGGATAAAAAAGCAAGACCCATTGATATGCTGTCTGCAAGAGACTCATTTTAGACCTCAAAACACCTCCAGATTAAACGTGAAGGGGTAGAAAACCATTTATCATGCTAATGTACATCAAAAGGAAGCTGGGGTAACAATCCTTATATCAGACAAATTAGGTTTAAACCAAAGACTGTATTAAAAGATGAGGAAGAACACTATAGCATAATAAAGTGTCTATCCAACAAGAAGATCTAACAGTTGTAAATATTTATGTCCCCAACATGGGAGAAGCCAATTACATAAACCAATTAATAACAAAATTGAAGAAACACATTGATAATAATAAAATAATACTAGGGAACTTTAGCACCTCACTCACTACAATAGACAGATCATCTAAGCAGAAGATCAACAAGAAAACAAGGGCTTTGGATGACACACTGGACCAGATGGACTTCATAGATACATTCAGGGCTTTCCATCCTAAAGCAACAGAAAACACATTCTTCTCGAATTCACATGGAATATTCCCCAGAATAGATCACATACTGGGTCACAAGTCAGATCTCAACTGGTACCAAAAGACTGGGATCATTCCCTGCATATTTTCAGACCACAATGCTTTGAAACTGGAACTCAATCACAAGAGGAAATTTGAAAGAATTCAAACAAATGGAAGCTAAAGAGCATCCTACTAAAGAATGAATGGATTGGAATGCCTGGATGGCTCAGTCAATTAAGTGGCTGCCTTCGGCTCAGGTCATGATCCCAGGGTTCTGGGATCGAGTCCCACATCTGGCTCCTTGCTCGGCAGGGGGCCTGCTTCTCCCTCTGCCTCTGCCTGCCTCTCTGTCTGCCTGTGCTCACTTGCTCTCTCTCCCTCTGTCTCTGACAAATAAATAAATAAATAAAATTTAAAAAAAAAAGAATGAATGGGTCAACCAGGAAATTAAAAGAAGAATTTAAAAAATTCATGGAGACAAATGAACATGAAAACACAACCATTCAAAACTTTGGGAGACAGCACAGGTGGTCCTAAGAGGGAAGTCTATAGTACTACAAGCCTTTCTCAAGAAACAAGAAAGTTTTCAAATACACAATCTAACCTTACATCTAAAGGAGCTGGGGAAGAATAGCAAATAAAGCCTACACCCAGCAGGAGAAGATAATTTAAAAAGACTAGAGACGAAATCAATGAAATAGAAACAAAAGGAACAATAGAACAGATGAACAAAACTAGGAGCTTGTTCTTTGAAAGAAATAAGAGTGATAACCCCCTGGCCAGACTTATCAAAAAGAAAAGAGAATGGATCTGAATAAATAAAATCATGAGTGAAAGAGGAGAGATCATGGCCAACACCAAGGAAACACAGACAATTATAAGAACATATTATGAGCAACTCTATGTCAACAAATTAAGCAATCTGGAAGAATAAATGCATTCCTAGAAAAGTATAAACTACCAAAACTGAAACAGGAAGAAATAGAAAACCCGAATAGGCCCATAACTGGCAAGGAAATTGAAGCAGTAATAAAAAATCTCCCAAACAACAAGAGTGCAGGGCTGGGTGGCTTCCCAGGGGAATTCTACCAAACATTTAAAGAAGAATTAATACCTATTCTTCTGAAGCTGTTTTAAAAAATAGAAATGGAAGGAAAACTTCCAAACTCGTTCCATGAGGCCAGCACTACCTTGACCCCAAAACCAGACAAAGACCCCAGGAGAATTACAGACCAATATCCCTGATGAACATGGATGCAAAAATTCTCACCAAGATATTAGCCAATAGGATCCAACAATATTTTAAAAGGATCATTCACCACGACCAAGTGGGATTTATGCCTGGGTTGCAAGGGTGGTTCAGCATCCACAAATCAATCAGTGTAATACACTACATAAATAGAAGAAAAGACAAGAACCATATAATCTTCTCAACAGGTGCAAAAAAAAAAAAAAACCCAACATATGACAAACTATAGCATCCTTTCTTGATTAAAACTCTTCACAGTGTAGGGATAGAGGGAACATACCTCAATATCTACAAGCCATCTATGAAAAACCCACAGGGAATATCATTCTCAATTCTCAAAAAGCTCTTGGCTTTTTCCCCTAAGGTCAGGAACACACGAGGGATGTTGACTTTCACCACTGTTGTTCAACATAGTAACTAAAGTCCTAGACTTGGCAATCATATAACAAAAAGAAATAAAAGTCATCCAAATTGGTAAAGAAGAAGTCAAACTCTCACTCTTTGTAGATGACCTGATACTCTATGTGGAAAACCTGAAGACTCCACCCCAAAACTGCTAGAACTCAAATAGGAATTCAGCAAAGTGACAGGAAACAGAATCAATGCACAGAAATCAGTTGCATTTCTATATACTAACGATGAAATGGAAGAAAGAGAAATTAAGGAATTGATCCCTTTACAATTGCACCAAAACCTATAAGCTACTTAGGAATAAACCTAAACCTAATGAAAGAGGCAAATAATCTGTACTCAGAAAACTATAGAACATTCATGAAAGAAATTGAAGAAGACACAAAGAGATGGAAAAACTTTTCATGGACTGGAAGAACAAATATTGTTAAAATGTCTATGCTACCTAGAACAATCTACATATCCAATGCAATCCTTATCAAAATACCATCAACTTTTTCCACAGAACTGAATAAATAATCCTAAAATTTGTATGGAACAAAAAAAGACCCCAAATAGCCAAATGAATATTGAAGAAGAAAACCAAAGCTGATGGCATCACAATCCTGGACTTCAAGCTCTACTACGAAACTGTAATCATCGAGACAGTATGGTACTGGTCACAAAAACAGACACATAGATCAGTGAAACAGAATAGAGAACCCAGAAATGGATCCTCAACTCTATGGTCAACTAATCTATGATAAAGCAGGAAAGAATATCCCATGGAAAAAAGACAGTCTTTTCAACAAATGGTGTTGGGAAAATTGGACAGCCTCATGCAGAAGAGCGAAACTGGACCATTTCCTTATACCACACATAAAAATAGACTGAAAATGGATGAAAGACCTAAATGTGAGAAAGGAATCCATCAAAATCCTGGAGAAGAACACAGGCAGTGACCTCTGTGACCTCAGCCACAGCAAGTTCTTGCTCGACATGTCTCCAAGGCAAGAGAAACAAAAGGAAAATCGAACTATTAGGATTTCATCAAGATAAAAATCTTTTGCACAGCAAAAAAGAAACAGCTGACAAAACCAAAAGGCAAATTACAGAATGGGAGAAGATATTTGCAAATGTCTTATCAGATCAATGGCTAGTATCCAAACTCTATAAAGAACTTATCAAATGCAACACCCCCAAAACAAAAAATCCAGTCAAGAAATGGGCAGAAGACTCAAACAGATGTTTCTCTGAAGAAGACATCCAAATGGCCAACAGACAATGAAAAAATGCTAAACATCACTTGGCATCAGGGAAATACAAATAAAACCACAATGAGATACTACCTCACACCAGTCAGAATGGCTAAAATTAACCATTCAGGAAACAACAGATGTTGGTGAGGATGTGGAGAAAGGGGAACCCTCCTACACTGTTGGCGGGAATGCAAACTGATGCAGCCACTCTGAAAAACAGCATGGAGGTTCCTCGGAAAGTTGAAAATAGAGCTACCTTATGGCCCAACAATTGCTCTACTGGGTATTTACCACAAAGATACAAATATAGTGATCTGAAGGGGCACATGCACCCCAATGTTTATAGCAGCAATGTCCACAATAGCCAAACTATGGAAAGAGCCCAGATGATGTCCATCAACAGACAAAAAGATAAAGAAGACATGGTGTACACACACGTACACACACACACACACACACAGGAATATTACTTAGCCATCAAAAATAACTTACCATTTGCCACGATTTGGATGGAACTAGAGGGTATTACGCTAAGTGAAATCAGTCAATCAGAGAAAGACAATTATCATATGACCTCACTTATATGTGGAATTTAAGAAACAAAACGTAGGATCATAGGGAAGGAGAGGACAAAATAAAACAAGATGAAATCAGAGAGGGAGACAAACCATAATAGATTCTTAATCATAGGAAACAAACTGAGGTTTGCTGGATAGGAGGTGGTTGGGGGAATGTGGTAACCGGGTGATGAGCTTTAAGGAGAGCATGTGGGTTATATAACACTGGGTGTTCTATAAGACTGATGAATCACTGACCTCTATCTGAAACTGATAATACATTTATGTTAATTAGCTGAATTTAGATAATTTAAAAAAACATAGCTACTAGAAATTTTAAAATCACACTTGTCTTCTGCATTACATTTTCATTGGACAGCTCTTAAACAGCCCCTCTTGGATGCAGGGACTTGGCATTTAGAAAAGTCTTAACTTTGGGGCCAGCAAGAGGGTTGAAATCCTACAGGCAACATAAATCTTGAATTCTTTTAATTTCCCCTCTTTATTTTGGCTGCCGGGAAGCTCAGTGCCAATATTAAGATTTTTATCTAGGCATATCTGAATAGTCTAAGCTTCCTTCTGGATGTATTTACCATTTTTCTTTTTCTCTTCTTTTGCCTCAATTCCAACAATCAATCATTTTTATTTCTTTTTATTGTACCTAATTTTTTAAGCCATCTTGAATCCCTTATGGAATAAGATTTACAGGACAAGGTGATGCTCTGCCCAGATCCCTCACGTTCCCTTTTACTGGTGTGTGTGTACATGCGTGTGGATGTATGTGCTCATGTGTGTGTGTGTGTGTGTGTGTGTCCCTACCACCATTTCCAGTAGCCAGTCCCTGAGCCTCTTTTTTGGACTTCCAGTCTTGGGCTGTTAGGCGAAGTATTGTCTGAGAACTTAACCCCTCTGGGGTGACCCTGAACCAATGACTTGTGGAGTGTGAGAATGTGCTAGTCTATCTAGGTGCCCTGAGGGCAGGCCCTAGGAGGTTCTGAGGCAATCCTTTCGTTTCAGCGCCTCCTATGGGACAAAACTGGAAAGCACCACCCTCCGTGGGATTTTGCCCGAGATGGTACCCTGGCAAGGCTCCCCCCTGCAGGGAGGGGAGGGGGCACATCCTTCATAAATCACTTATATTCTAAGCTCATCTCAACGTCTGCATGGGGAGTCTGACCCAGGACAGCCAGTGACACATTTTTAAATGTTAAAATAAAATTTAAAATATAGCAGTCTCTGTGGGTGTACATCGGAATGTGAGTTGGTTTAAACAGCAAATTAAGTAAAAAATAAAGGCAGGCTCGTTTCCCTTGGCACAAGTCGGACTTGAACAGCAGGTGGGATCCTGTAAGTCATGGATGGTCACTTCTGTGGGGGCTGAAACCACCTCCGAGGATGGGGAGCGGGCTTCCCTGTGCCTCCCGGCTGCTATTCCCAGTACACAGGTGAGGCCAGAGGCGGGAACAGTGGGCAACTCAACCCAAATAGCCGTGTAGTTTCATCAGATGCATCGGGTCCACACTCCAGGCCCACCCCCGGCCAAGCGGAAGGAAGAAGCAGAGTGGGGGTGCCTGTGTCCCACAGTGCAGGGAGCTGAATGGAGATGGGGTTTGGTGCTGCCCTGTGTCACCACAGAGAGGGTTCCTAGGACACCGGCCCTTCCTGGCAGCTTCAGAGAAGAGTCCTCTGCCCTCTACTGCTAACAGCTGGGGAAGTGTGCATGTGCGTGTATGTGTGTTGGTTGAACAGCCCAGAAGCCCTGGAAGCTCTGAGACATCGGAGAAACCTCCCAATTCAGGTCCTGCCCTCTGTGCAAAGGCAGGAGAGGGACACCTTGGTTCTTCCAAACAAGTGTGTCAGATCTCACCACCACCCCATGCTTGGGTCTGGATTCTCTGTTGGTCTCCAGGACAGGGCGCCACCTAGTGGTGGGTGCTCCAGGGTGGCGGAAGCGCTGGGCTCCCCTTCTCTTTTTCATCGCTGGTGTCAATGGAGGGGGCCGCTAAAGGGGCTGGGGGATTGAGAGTGAAGATTTATCCTCTGCAGCCTCAGACCTCCCCGGCAAGCCACTGCCTTGAGCGCATTTGCTGGCTTGCTGTGATGGAGGGCTTGGTTGGGGAAGTTGGAGCCGGATGCTAGCCTTCAAGCTCCAGCTTCATCACCTGAGACACGTTGTTACAAGTTTCCAAGTTTCTTACCTGCAAAGGAGAGATCAGAGGACCCACCTCCCTGGACTCTTTGCAAAGAAAAAAAGATTTGAGATGATGCATTATCTGAGTTTGGGTTCCCCCAATGCAGATCCTGAGAGATTGAGACATAAGTTGTTTATTTGGGAGGGATCTCAGGACACAGGAGCACTTGAGGAGGGAGGGGAAGAAGACAGTGGGAGCGGTGTATCCTATGCATGTGCTGCCACTGGGCCACCGGGCACTCTGTCCTTCTCAGCGCTACGGACCCTGAGGGGTGAAGGAGCTGGGGTTTGTCTACACTGATTCCCAGCAGTCCCTGATTGAAGCTACTCCCGAGGTGCCTTAATGCCTCAGCTCTTCAGGCTTCTTTAGAGCTTGGATCCAGTGGGCTCCAGCAGCAGGGAGCGTCCTAAGATAGATTCAGAAATGACTGTGTTTGGAAGTTGGGCCAACATGCATGAGGAGGTGGTACAGGTGGGGGACCACCAAAATCTTCTGTATCCTTATTTTTAGGTTTGCAGAACAGAGTGCGGCACTAGTAACATCTCAATAAACAATCACTATGAAATAATAGGACACATCAGGGGTCCGATCCAGGCTCCCCTTCTCCACCCGAAGTGTGACATGGCTGATAAACTAGAAAGGGCTGCAGATGGACTGTGTGCTGTGGGGAGTGCCAGAAGCCGCTGGCCCGCCAAGCCAGGTTTTGGGTCCCCCATTTTACAGACAAGGAAACTGAGACTTCCAGATTGTGAGAGCCATGCCACCAGTGCCGGTCTCCTGGGAGCAGGAACTGCTATTCTTGCCTGTGCCAGGATTCTAGGGATTTTTCATCCCGTACTTGAGTGAAGATGCTTTCTCTCTGAGCCCAGCCATGGCCGTGCAGAAATTTGTTTCCCTCTGTGAAATGTCAAGGCTGAATCTTTTATGTTCTGCCCTGGGTCTGCACCCAAAGGTGAACTCCATCCAAGCCCCACAGCTGCCTCCTGCCTCTGAGACTCTGGGAGTCTTGGAATAATAACAAAAGGAATAATTCTCCGTGGCGGGGGAGAGTGAGGGAGTAGTTTTATCCTTCTCGTCTTGCACCATTTGAACCCGGGAGAGAAGATGAGGGAATTGGTGGAAGTAAGAGAAGTTGTGACCCAATCTCACTCACTTCCGGGCTTGCCTATAGGCAACGTGGGAGCTGCCTGCCCGTGGGGTCTGCGGCTGGTCTACCAGGAGTCAGAAACCCAGGGGATCATTCCTGCTCCAGGGACAGGAATGGAGGGTCTGCTCAGCTTTCCTCCCTGAATGCCATAGCCCAGGTCAGGAAAAGAGGAGCCCCAGCTGTAGGTGAGGGGACAGAGAGCAGCCAGGGGCAGGGTGGACAGGTGGGGTGGCCCCCAAGGAGTGGGATTCTTTATTATTCTACTGCGTGGAGAACAAAACTCATCTTTTATGGCCCACGTTCCATTCTCAGTTGGAGCCAGAAGAGCCTTTCCTTTATTGTCATTATTTTTTAAAGTATTTTTTTACTGTGGTAAAATATATATAACATAAAACTTGCCCTTTTAACCTTTTTTTTCAGTGGCATTAATCACATTTACAATATTTTGAAATCATCGCCACTCTGTTTCCAAAACTTCTTCATCACCCCAAACAAAAACCCCATACCCATTCATCAATAACTCCCCTTGCCCCCCCTCCTCCAACCTGTAGGAACCTCTAAGCTACTTTCTGTCTCTATGACTTTGACTGCTCAAGGTACCTCATATAAGTGGAATCAGACAGTGTTTGTCTTTTTGTCAAGGGCGGATTCCACTCACCATAAAGACTTCAAGATTCATCCATGTTGTAACAAGTGTCAGAATTTCTCTCTCTCTTTTAAGATTTATTTATTTGAGAGAGAGAGAGCGTGAGAGCAGGGAGGGGCAGAAGGAGAGAGAGAGAAAATTTAGCAGACTCTGCGCTGAATGTGGAGCCTGATGTGGGGCTCGATCCCATGACCCTGAGATCACGACCTGAGCCAAAACCAAGAGTGGGCCACTCAACCAACTGCGACCCCCATGGGCCCCAGAATGTCTCTCTATTTTAAAGGCTGAATAATATTCCCTTGTATGTTTATACCACATTTTGTTTATCCATTCATCATGACGGCTGTAAGCGTTCCTTGACATATATACCCAACAATGCACTTTGGAAAGAGAGACAGATGAAGATGTCATCTAGCTCCTGTAGGATGGCTCGCTCAGGCCACTGAGGCCACGAGCATTGATGATGCTTCACTTTGGTGATGCTTTGAGAACAGCAAATAGTGAAAGTAACATTCACATGTTCCCACCAATTACGCATAAGCATGGAGCTAGCGTTCGGTCTTCGGAGGTGACCCGGACAGGCTGCATGTCCCATGACAGCAAGATCCACTCTACACCCAGGCTCACCATGTCCTACTGAGCGTACGCTGTTACTCAGTAAGTACTTTCTAATTATGGACCGAGAAAGAGAGAGAGGTATGCCATCTTGGAGTCACACCACAACCAGTACTGTTTGTTGAGTGCCTATGTGTGCCTGGTGCCTCACAGACATTCCCATTCCTCCTCCCAGCAGCCCTGCAAGGACAGGTGTGATCGTACCTGATTTAGAGACAAGAAAGCTGAGTTTTTGAGTATTTAACCCAAGGTAGTACATGGCACCCAGGACTCCGGTTGGCTACCCAGGATGGGTGTGGGGGAAGAAGTCATTGCTTTTAAAATCTTTACAACAATACCTAGGAGGAGGAGGTACAGTTATGCTTCCCATTTTATAGATAAGGAAACCGAGGCCTAGCAATAGCAGGGCTGGTATTTGAACCTGACCAGTCTGGCTCACTGTGCACGCCCTCTGCCCTGCTGATGGACCCCATTTCTATAGATGGCTTCCCTTCGGTAGGAATCACTCCTCAAGTTCAAATGTCGAATGCTGCCGGGTCTTTGGCTTCCCTCTGAGTGCAGCTGGCAGGATGAAGTGAGTCTAGAGGGACTTGCTGTCTCATCTGACTAATGAAGTATGATTCGGGGACTCCTGAATGAGGTAGCTGTGGGTCATAATGGAACCCCGCCACCACTCTGGTCATGGATCTATGTTTAGAAGGGCATGGGGAGCTCCCTGAGATGGGGCTGGGATATTCCTGCGGGAGCTCCTGTCTGTCTGCTGCCTTCCCCACAGGAGAAAGACTCCTCGGCCATAGGAGAACCTGGGGGCTCCTCCCCACACCGAAGAAGCAGAAAACTTGCACGCCCTTCCCTCTGTGCAGCGGTTCCCTCTGAGTCTGCAGGTGCCCATTTTGGCTGGGTTGTCAAGGGGAAGCAGCCATCTCTGAGATACCCCTCCCTCCACATCCCCAATGCCCCCAGAGTGAGCCAGATTCCAGGCAGTGGGAGAGAGGGTGCTTGGAAAAGGCCGGGGATGAAAGCTCTGGCTTATTTTCAAACATCAGCAATAAGACACCCCACTCACTAGGCCTGCATCCCTGCCAGGGAGTGCCCGTGAGCTCTCCAGAAGGAGTCCTCCCCAGCTCTCCCGCTGCATGGTAGTATTATCTTCCCCCTTCTGCAGATGAGGAAATTAAGCTCATGGGGTGCAGTGCTGAGCTCAAATGCAGACTCAGATAAACCCCCAGTCCTCTGCCTCCTTGGGAGGTGCCTCAGGGCCCCGCTGTATCTCTGGGCAGGTAGGGAGGTTGGTGCTGAGGCAGGGGGAGGTGGGACTGTGGCATCCTGGGTAGAAGGCAGTGGAGAGAGGTCCTCCTGGGCATCTCCCACTGCTGTCCAGAGCTCCTCCAGTTTCTCGGGGCTGGCTCTCTGGTAGCCCAGGATAGAAGGCAAGACCGTTTCTGCCCCCAGTTGCCCGAATCCAGGTAAGGCTTCTTGGAGCAACCACGTCAGGGCAGCTGCTATTTCTTTGCAGGCGTCTGCCTGGAGGGGTGTCCAGTAGGAATGCCAGCTCTCATGGAGGCATAGGGGCTCTTAAAAAGAAAATGACCTGGGGGCACCTGGTGGGCTCCGTCAGAAGAACGTGCGACTCTTGATCTCAAGATCACGTGAGTTTGAGTCCCACGTTGGGTGTAGAGATTTCTTAAAAATAGTAAATAAATAAAACTTAAAAAAAAAAATTCAGGGCCCCTGGGTCGCTCAGTCGTTAAGCATCTGCCTTCAGCTCAAATCACGATCCCAGGGTCTTGGGATCAAGCCCCTCATCTGGCTCCCTGCTCAATGGAGAGTCTGCTTCTCCCTCTCCTACTCCTCCTGCTTATGTTCCTCACCCCAGTCAAATAAATAAAATCTTTAAAAAAAAGAAGAAAGAAGAAATGTTCCTTCTTAAAAGAGAGAGAGAGAGAATTCAAGAGCCCAAATATTGTACAGTCTTAAAAAAAAACAAACCCAGAAGGTCATAGGGGCTACAGAGGAATTCCATGGAATGTTCTTTGAGCCTGGGCTGGAAGGGTCCTGGAATGAAACCACAGGGGTACAAGATTCTGGCTTGTAATTCAGTTCAACAGAGTACTCTGGAGACCTTGCTGTGGGTACATCTCTAGGACCCCAAGATGGCAAAATTCTGGGACTCTTACAACCCCGGGGGAGGTTACATCCTGTTGCCGCATGGTGGATTTTGGAGCCACACAATAGCCTTGATCTTGGTTCTGTTTTCACCAGTGAAATGGCCTTGAGCAAGGGACATAAAGTCTCAGAGCTTCTCCTTCCTCTTTATCAGAAGACGGGAGTTGAGGCTGGGTGCTGTTGGTGAGGGAGAGAACACACTCCCTGAGTGCGTTCCCCGAGTCCTCAGCCCGTGGCAGTTACTGCTGTCCTTAATTTTAATTATTTGGCAGAGCAGTTAAGTCAATTGGTCCAATAAAATACAGGGTGCCCAGTTAAATTTGAATTTTAGGTAAACAACAAATAATTATTTCAGTACAAGTCTATCCCAAATATTGAATGAGACATACTTATACTAAAAAATTACTTGCCGTTCTTGCAGGGTATAAGGGAGTGGCGGGGCCCTGCCTTAGAGTTCCCCCCACCCCTACCCTGCCCCAACCACCCAAGTTCTAGAGCCAAGCCAAGTCTCCTTCAGGGGAAAGGAAGCGCTTATAGCTGGTCAGGGAGCTTACCCTCTTGTTTGCTTGCTGCCTTCCCTGCCCCCAGGGTGCCCCAGCCTTGTTCTTGTCTCTATAGCCCCACCACCATCCTGCCTGGGCCTCTGCCTATTCCTGCCCCAGACCCCAGACTCTTTCCATCTTTCATCTTTATCCATCTTTCATTATCTACTGGACACCAATTCCCTCTGCAGACGGTGTGTGCCCACCATGTGCCAGGCAGACCTTACACCCCGTCTACTATGGTCCCATAGGATTCTCTGATGCTGGGTCAGGGCATCAGTGTAACAAGGCCCTCCCTAGAGCTGCCAGAACCCTGTGGTGTTCCTGATGATGGAGAAGAGGCACGCCTCCTGGGTCACAGACACTGGAGAGAGAGGATGGGGTCAGTGACCAACATGGGACTCCCCCTATTTCAAACATGAGCTAAAGACACACAATTTCATGAGAAGCATAGAGGTGGCAATGTCTTCCAGAGGTCCATCTCAGCCCTTTCTCTCACCACGTCACTTAATTATTTACCTAGAGGGTCAGAAGGGAAGATTTTGAGGTGTTTGTTTCTTTGGGGTTGAACTTTTGAATTCTTGGTAACACTCCAGTTGGTTTCTGGCCGTTTCCCACCATTACAGCTTCCTGCCCCTCACATTCAGATTTGGTGTTGTCCTTTGGGGCGATCCAGGTTCCCTACATTTTATACATCAGATAAAATTCCCATTGGAGGACCAGGAAACTCCCAGCAGGTGAATTTGGACAGCCAACATGGCTGGGATACTCCAAACGGAAAGGACACAGTGCCAACCAGGGCTGTGCATGGTTCTCTATCTTGGGAAAATGTCAGACCCTTGGATTGGATTCAAACGCAAGGAGAAGGCAAGCCAGTTTCTAAAAAGTGGATAAGAATCTTTACAGAGGAAGATACACGAAGAGCCAACAATCACATGGAAAACTTCATCTCATGGGTCATCCAAGAAATGCAAATTAAAACCACGATGAGAAAGGGCTACACGCCCATTAGAACAGCTCAAATTAAGACCAACCACACCAAACATTGAGGATGCTGGAGCAATCCAAACTCATCCATTGCTGATGGGAGTGTAAGATGATATAAAAACTTCGGGGAAAATGACGTTCTTGTAAAGGCAAACATAAACCGGTGTCTACCCTATGACTTCCAGTTCCACACCCAGGTATTGCCCAAGAAAAACACAAACATGGGTCCACATATGGAAATTTTCTTTTTAAAATTTTATTTATTTATTTATTTATCACACACACACACACACACACACACACACACACACACATTGCAAGTAGGCAGAGCGGCAGGCAGAGGGAAAGGGAGAAGCAGGCTCCCCGCTGAGCAGGGAGCCTGATGCGGATGCGGGGCTCCATCCCAGGACCCCAGGATCATGACCTGAGCTGAAGGCAGACGCTTAACTGACTGAACCACCCAGGCACCTCACATACAGACATTTTCGACAGCTTTAATAAAGTCACTCAAAACTGGAAAGGGCTCAGGTGTCCATCAGCTGGAGAGTGGATGGACTGTGGTCCAGCCTCGGAACGGGATCCCGCTCAGCGATAAAAAGAAGCAAACTGGTGAAAGTTGCAGCAATGTAGTTGAATCTCACAGATAAGCTGAGCAAAAGTAGACATACACAGAAGAATCCCTAGTGTGATCACACTTATATGAAGTTCTAGAAAAGGGAAAGCCGACCAATGGCCAAAGATGGGAACAGTGGTTACTCTCTCTCGTTCTCTCTCTCTCTCTCTCTCTCTCTCTCTCTCTCTCTGTGTGTGTGTGTGTGTTGTGAGCAGGGGCTGGTATGGCATGGAGATTATGGAGATGATGGCTTAGAGACACGAGAGAACTTTCTGAGGTGATGGAACTGTTCTGAATCTTAATAGGGTTTGGGTTATGTGGCTGTATTTGTCAAAAGTGATTGTACACCTGCGATCTCGTTGCACATAAATTATACTCCAGACAAAAGAGAACAACACAAACTCCCATGCCCTACATCAGTAAATTGATTAAATTTAAAAAATAAAAGAGAGGGGAAGAGAACACATTAAAAATTTTTTTAAAAGATTTGTTTATTTATTTGAGAGGGAGAGCATGAGAACGAACAGGGCCAAGGGGACAGGGGATGAGGGAGAGGGACAAGCAGTCTCCGTGCTGAATGCAGAGCCTGCCGCAGATCCCACAACCCCGAGATCATGACCTGAGCCAAAATCAAGAGTCAGACATTTAAATGACTGAGCTGCCCAGGCACCCCGAGAACACATTTTAAAATCTCTTCCCCTTCAAAGTTGGATACCAGGCATGACTCACCCTACTCTGACAGAGAAGCCTCATGTTTCAGTGGGTTAAGCCTCTGCCTTCGGCACAGGTCATGATCTCAGGGTCCTGGGATCGAGTCCCGCATCAGGTTCTCTGCTCAGCAGGGAGCCTGCTTCCCCCTCTCTCTCTGCCTGCCTCTCTGCCTACTTGTGATCTCCCTCTCTCTGTCAAATAAATAAAAAAATAAAATCTTAAAAAAAAAATAAAAATATTTAAGAACCCCCCCCTTGCAATAGGTAGTATTAGGTAATAACAATTATATATATAATAAATGCCCCGGGGTGGAGGGGCATTGTCCATTGTGGCCACGGAAACTTTTGTGGAAGATTTTGAGAACTAATTCGCTGCATCATTATACCATCATGCCAAATGTCTGGGCACCAGCTTCTGCCTCCATTGGCCTGTGCAGCTCACCCAGCAAGCAGGCTCTAGTCTGATGCTCAGGGTCAAGCACATCTGACTGCGAGAGGGTCCTGCCCTTAGTGTGGCTCAATCTGCTGTGTTCCCTGGTGTAATCTACCAGCTAGACAGACAGAAAGGGGCATGTATCTTCCAAACATGCTGCATAAAGCCTCACCAAACTTAAAACGTAGGATCAGGGGGCACCTGGGTGGCTCAGTGGGTTAAGCCTCTGCCTTTGGCTCAGGTCATGATCTCGGGGTCCTGGGATCAAGCCCCACATCGGGCTCTCTGCTCGGCAGGGAGCCTGCTTCCCTTCCTCTCTCTGCCTTCCTCTCTGTCTGCCTGCCTCTCGGCCTTCTTGTGATCTCTCTCTGTCAAATAAATAAAATAAAATAAAATAAAAAACCCACGTAGGATCAGCACACCTGGCTGGCTCAATCAATGGAGTGTGCGACTCTTGATCTTGGGGTTGTAGGTTGGAGCCCCATGTAGTATGTGGAGATTACTTAAAAATAAGACAAAAAAAAAAAAAGATCCTATTGTAGGATCTATCAGCTCAGGGAAGCTCTGCTTCTCTGTATCTTCACGTGCAGGGGATTAACGTGTTAGGGAAGGATCGGATGGTTTCCCATGGCCTTTATTGCTTATCAAATGGAGAATGCAAATACTATTTCCCACACCGATTCTAGCCCTTTTTCTGATGAGGGGACTCCCCCATCATCTGAACCTTGGAAATGGTGCAGAGTGTGGGTCCACACACTATAGCAAAGGACCCGTGGGCTTGTTTTTGTATAACCTGTGGACTGAGAATCATTTTTGCATTTGGAATGGGTGAAAAAAAAGAAAAAGAAAAAGAATTGGCAACATGAAATTTATATGAGATTAAAATTTCCGTGCCCCTCGGTACAGGTTTCCTAGAAAGAGCCACACTCATCCGTTTACATGGGACTTGTGGCTGCTTTCGAGCGACAGCGGCAGAGCTGAGTAGGGAAAGACCGTAGGGCCCACAAAATTGGAAATAGTTACTGCTTGGACCTTTCCAGAAAAGGGTTGCCAACCCCTACGGGGGAATATAGGCGCGTTGCCCAGAGCCCATCAGGACTCTGTAGGGAGACAGAATTACCCGCAGCGATCTCTAGGGGGCGCGGTCTCCCCTCTCCCAGCAGAGAGTGGGTGGCGCTCCCAAATTCGACTTCTCAATCGATAGCCACCCTGTATCTAACACTAAAGCGAATGAATACTGGTACTAACTCTGAGGGACGCCCCTTACAATGCAGGTCCTGGGGAGTCAGGACTCGATCGCAGAGGCAGAGGCAGGCACGTCAGACGTGACAGAGCCCGCTCTCCCTTGGCACAAGTTGGCCAGGACACCCAGAGGCAAGGCCAACCAGCCAGACCTCCCCTGAGACTGGCAAAGGCCCGGAGGTCAGCACACAAGTGGGACAGGGAATTTGGGGTTCAGCAAGAGCATCTGAGCTTCACTCCCCGCCATTGCTGGGGGGAACATAGAGGCAAGGGGAGTGTAGTGAATCCTGTGGGGGTTCCGCCCAGATTCCTCTGACGCCTCTGTGCATCTATCCCCTAGCTGTTGGGAGGGTGCACTGCTAACATCTCTTGGGGCCTCCTTCTCTGGGGAACTGAGCCCTCCTAAGTGGGGGAGGCCAGGGAGGCTGTGTAGCCCCTGCACCCAGACCT
This sequence comes from Neogale vison, assembly GCF_020171115.1. NCBI lineage: Eukaryota > Metazoa > Chordata > Mammalia > Carnivora > Mustelidae > Neogale > Neogale vison. The sequence goes on along the minus strand of NC_058096.1, from coordinate 209,019,062 downwards.
TGGTCTGTGATTGTGGGAAGCGGGAATACAGAAGAGCAGGACGGTGCCCTAAGGTGGGGCACCACGGGGGCACAATTTCTGTCCCAGAGCTGCCAGGGCATCAGGCTGCAGCTGATCCCAGCTGAGAGCACGTCCTCACTTGGCTCCTTTCTCTGCCCGGTCCTGCTTCCCTCACTCCTCTCCTCCGGAGAGCACCCCACAATAAACCCCCGGGCGTGAGTCTCTCCACCTCACGATCAGCTTCTAGGGAGCCCAGTCCTGGACAAGATTCATTGCAGAAGACCTTAACCTGGTCCAGTTATGATGAGGAGTGCTGAATACATTTCGACCCACGGATGGTTCCAGTCTTTGGCTGATTCGCCTGCCTCTGGCCGGATCGAGTTTCTTTCTCTGGGTCTTCTGTCTTCCGCACCTGCCCCTGCAGCAGGGCATCTGTGTGTGGCCTGAGAGGGCCACGTGGAACTATGCCATCATTTGGGGGCAGCATTCTACAGCAGTAATATCCTTCCTGCTTATTGAATCTCGGAATTCATTTTTGCACCGAAGACATCACATAAACCCAGACAATACATGGCGGCTCTCTGGTGATGACCCGGGGAGATGAATCACGTCGTTCATCCTCAAACCTTGTGTTCCTTATCAGCCTCATCTGGAACCTCAGACACAGAGTGGACGCATGGCTGGGGGTAGTGGGCAGTTTGGTCTGGCTTTGATGTGTGTCTGGAGATGACAAACTTGGGATGAGAAAGAGAGAAGACCTCGTTCCCCGACACACACATTCTCTGTCTCCATCAGCCCTTTGGTCCTTGGATAGATTTCAATATCCTTTATGGCTGATTTCTGCCCTACATATTAGGAATTAGCCTTTATATACCACCTGCCCCAAGAAGCCCTCCATACCTTCTGCGGAGGTGGGGGACCACCCAGGAGCCCCTGAGTGGGGAAAGCAGAATGCTGAGAAGCAGGCACTCTGGGGTTAAAATAGAGCACAAGCATTTGGCCACCTGTCAATAAATATGAGCCATGGTCCCTTGTGGGTGCTGGCTTTGTGGCTGAGACTGATCCTTATCTCAAGGATATTCTCCTGGGGCGCCTGGGTGGCTCAGTGGATTGAGCCTCTGCCTTTGGCTCAGGTCATGATCTCAGGGTCCTGGGATTGAGCCCCGCATCAAGCCCTGCATCCAGCCCCTCATTGGGCTCTCTGCTCAGCAGGGAGCCTGCTTCCCCCTTTCCCTCTGCCTGCGGCTCTGCCTACTTGTGATCTCTCTCTCTCTGTCAAATAAATAAAATTTTAAAAAAAAGAGAAGAAGCATATTCTTTCATTTCTCTGTGGTGTAGCACTGGTATAATAAAGAGAAGTTTTCAAAAAAACAGTTAAGTACAGCATAATTTCAGTTTTTAATATAATATAAATAATTAGTGTAAACATAGGCTGGAAGTATTTGCACCAAAATGCTTGCAGGACACATTTTGGGGCAGTTTGGAGATGAGCTCTCTTTCCTTTCTTTTTTATTTATCAACGTTTCTGATCCTTCTACTGGGGCTATACATGATCTGTGTTCAACCAAGGGTGCAAAGATGATTCTTTATAGAAAAGTGTCCTTTCTTTTTAAAAAATTTTTATTTATATATATGACAGAGATAGACACACACACACACACACAGAGAACACAAGGAGGGAGAGTGGGAGAGGGAGAAGCAGGCTTCTCACTGAGCAGGGAGCCCGATGTGGGGCTTGATCCCAGGACCCTGGATCATGACCTGAGCCCAAGGCAGACGCTTAACCATCTGAGCAACCCAGGCGCCCTGAAAAGTGTCCTTTCTGAGATGTGTTAACCAACATGTTAATCAAAGCCCTCTTTGGGAGGTGGTGACAGCTAGGAGGGGGCGACTTGGACTGTGCCTCTCAGGGTGGGTGAGATGCCTTTTGGAACTTGGCGATTCAAGCCTTCCAGGGCTGAAGGGGAGAACTATTCAGGGGCAGAGGACATTTGATAGAACCTTCCTCTCTGGGGTAGCAGTTGTGGGAGGGAAGCCAACAGAACCTGTTTCCAGTGGTGGTCCCCAGCCAGTGGCCATCTCTGGGTTGGTCCCCAGGACGTTCTCCTACTCTCCATCCTTCACCTGCCTCCGGCTATGGCTCCGGACCACTCACTCTTCCAGTCCCAAATAACCATTACAAATAACAGTATTATTGTTGCCCGTGTCCTTCTCCTCCAGCAGCTGCCCAGTTTTCTAGGAACACGAGAGATGACGTAGGTGCCGTATTATGTATACGTAAAGCCCATGGTCAGAACATCAGCATCTTTCTTACTAGAAGAGCCACAGAATTTAACCTGAACCAGAGCACATCTGTGATCTTCAAATATTCTGAAATAAGATTCCAAGGTACTCTAATGATAAAAATCACTTTTCTAGGTGATGACACAGCACTTAAGTCCAGAATGGCTAGTGTACAAGGAAGGAAACCCAAGAGGTAGGCTGGAATTCACTATCAGATCCTTGGGCAGAGAACCACTGTGTTCCCACAGCAGGGGAACAGCAAGAACTTGGAGAAGCTGCCGCACGGTCATGGAATAGGGGCTCCTTAAAGTTCCGCATGAGTTTCAAACCTGCAGTGGGGGGCCAGAGCTGCAGGGGGTGGAGAGCTAAGGGGTCGGCAATCTTGCTGCCCCTCCACCCCATGCCTGGCAGACCTCAGGAAGTCTGACAGAACTGCCCAGGGGTCCAGCGAGAACGCTGGTCACAGAGCCAGAAAGCAGGTCTTGGAGGGCACCTTGAATGGAGGTAGGTTTTTCCTAGAGTGCCAGAAAAGCTTAGTGGGAGACGATCTGTAGGCAGAGTCCAAATGGGGCCTTAGGGGTTATCAAGATGCAAATTATTGTGATTTTCACCACTGCTCCTAGGCAAGTGTAGAAAATCCCAGGTCCTCGGCATCCAGAAAGCTCACCCCAGGACTCTAGGAGATAGTTCGGGCAGTGGGAACATCAAGAAAATGCTAAGGGCATGGCAGGGAGACAGATTTAATTGTCCTGGGTGAGCAGCAGTCATGCCATCAGTCCTTATGGGACCACAGGGAATCCTTACCCTCCTTGAACCGTGCTTCGACCTGTCCTGTCCTGGGTGTGGCAGAAATCACCGGATGTCAGTGCTGGCCTGGGGGATGCCAAGGCTGGCCTGATAGCTGGAAGAGAGGGGTGAGAGAAGAAGGGGCTTCCCAGGAGGCAGTTAAAGGAGGAGGCTGTGGACCGTAAGGAGTCTGCTGTTAGGAGAGCACTTGGCTTTGGAGCAAACCGCAGGAGCTGAGCAGGGGCGGGCTTGCCAGGTGGGAGTGGAAGAAGTTACTCCGAGCTGATGGGAAGGGGTAGGCACAGAAGAGTGGCTTCTTGAAAATTTCTGAGAACCAGAGACCAGGAGGACTCTTGCCCTCCGGGTAGGGCTCAGGAAAGACAGAGAATAAGAGAACAAGAAGTCCCAGAGGCCGAGACCTGGCAAGGAAGATCTAGGGGATCCCGGGGTCTGCGGAGGCTGAGTGTGAGCAGACTTTGTGGAGCGATTTGCCCTAAAACCGAAGCCTGAGCAGGGAAGAACCAGGGAGAGAAGGCAACGCCTGGTCAGTGCCTACCCACTGCGACTGCAGTAAGAAATCTGTGTTCTATTTCATTTATGCTCCCTGATCGGTCCTCCCATGCTACTGCCCAGAAGGTCAGGCACAGTAGAGCCAGGAAAGGCCAAGACACTGTCTCTAGAGGATTGCCCTGTGATGGAAGCAGGGGTAACAGAAGGGCCACCAGCAAGAGACCAGGCAGGGGACAGCTCTCCGAACACCCATAATGAAGTGTGAGGTGTGGACCACAGTGGCCACCCCACAGCAACCCGATGGGTCTGGGGCGCTGGTCTCTGCCCTTCTGTCCTCTCCTTGGAGACATTCCCCCCCACTGTTCCCAGGGAAAGGCTCAGCCATGTACCAAATGTCTGTATTTGCTCTTAATGTTCCCAGTCCCTATAACGCTAAACCTCTTCTCCTACCTATATGGGAAATGTATGATTTCTCCCCAGTGAAAGGAGAAAAATGACACAGTGAAGCCCAGCCCTCTTCTTGCCCCGAATGTCAGTGGATTAGTCATGTCTGGGCCGTGGGAGAGGGGCTAGGTCAGGAGAGTGTCTGCTCTGACTTCTCCGTTCCGTTCTCCCCATTTTTATTCTAACCCCCCCCCCGCCCTTGCTCCCTAGATGACTCCTACATCACAGGATCCAGAGTGCATTTTTGTCCTAATCTTTCAGATTGAATTCTCTGGGGACCCACTTTGCCCAAAGAGGAACCGCTATCAGGCTGATAAATCTCCTTTACTTATGAAATCCTGAGGGGCGGTCTAGCTGCCAGTGTGGGCAGGTGGTATGGAGACCACAGGAGGAGAGTCTCGGGTTGGCGTTCCTGGGGTGAACTCTTTGTCTGCTCAACAAGTCCTGGGATTCTGGGTGCCTTGTCGGTCACAGTGGTATTGGGTGTCAATGCTGTTCCTGCTATCAAGTTCTGTTCTCCTCTGGGGACTGGAAGCACGACTTCCTTGGCTCCTCTGTTGTTGGGTGGGGCCATATGACTCCTTCCAATCAATGAGCGGACAGAATGTGACTTCTTGGCTGGAGCCTTGAATCGCCTTGAGTTTCCTTCCTCCTAACTGGGTGATGTGGCCATACCGTCAGATCAAAGTCATCCTCAGCCCGGATCCCTGAGTGACTCCAAAGAGCAGAACCGCTGCGGACTTTGGCTGTATGGCATAGGAAGGAATATGTTTTTCTCATGTTAAGCTGATGAGCTCTCAGGATGGTAAAGTGCAGCAGTGTCATCCAGCGGATGCTGGCTGATACCATCATTTGAGAAGGAACAGGAACAGACTTTCTTTTGACATGTGTATCTAGGAGGTGTGATTTTTTTTTTTTTAAGATTTTATTTGACAGACAAAGAGAGAGAGCACAAGCAGGGGGTGCAGCAGACAGAAGGAGAAGCAGGCTCTCCACTGAGTAGGGAGCCAGACCCGGGACTTGATCCCAGGACCCCAGGATCATGACCTGAGCCGAAGGCAGATGCTTAATTGACTGAGCCACCCAGGCATCCCTGAGGCCTGATGATTAAACAAGCATTGGCATTAGGGGATAGTGCCCTTATTATCGCTGATTGTGGAAATTACAGAGCTACCCAAATGGAAGAGAAAAAGTAGAAATGTGGGATCTGGGTAAAAGAATTCAAATGGAGGGGCGCCTGGGTGGCTCAGTGGGTTAAGCCTCTGCCTTCAGCTCTGGTCATGATCTCAGGGTCCTGGGATCGAGCCCCGCATCGGGCTCTCTGCTCTGCAGGGAGCCTGCTTCCTCCTCTCTCTCTGCCTGCCTCTCTGCCTGCTTGTGATCTCTGTCTGTCAAATAAATAAATAAAATCTTTAAAAAAAGGAATACTTAATGTGCCCTCCAGAATTACAAATACTGTGATTTTACTGTGAAAATTGACCAAGGGTAACAGTTATTGGTGTATCTCCCATTAGATAACACAGGGCTGGAAAAGAGTGCAGCTCATTGACCCCCTTGCTTTGGAGCTTAAGATTTACAGGGACTTGTGAGTCTAGTAGGTTTACATCACATTGAACTTCAAGGTCTAGACTGGGAGGAGGAAGAAGAGGCCATCACCCTCTCCTCCTCCTCTCTCATGGCTGGCCTTGGCTAGAGAAAGCCCGAGGTTCCAAAGAGGCAGACGGGTAGTTGAAGCTGCAGGGCAATGACCCAACCTCTTCTTCGGTTCCAGTGGAGTGGTGTCTCATGTCTTTGATATCATAGAGACAACTCAGGATAAAAGGAGGCTACGTATTTTGGAGGTTCCCTTCCGCTAGCCCACAGTTCTCAAACTTGACATGCATCAGGGTCCCTTGGAGTACGCTGGCTAAAACAGATGAGTGGGCCCCACCCAGAGTTTCTGATTCAGTTGGTCCTGGATGGGGTCTCAGTTTTGCATCTCTAACCAGTTCCCTGGTGCTGCTGGCCCAGAGACCCTACTCTGAGAACCACAGCTCTGGGACAATATCAAGTATTCACTCGAAAATGGGGAGGAAATGGAACAAGGGAAAGTAGTTTTAAAATCTTTTAAAGAGGTCTTTAAAATGATTTTTATATGGAGTCAATTTAAGGACTACTCGTTTATCCTTCTTCTGAAAACCAGGAAAAATCTGAAAGTACTACCCAGCAGATAGTACACCGTGGAAACTGGGAGTGAGAAAAGTCTTGTGATGGGGAACTAGAGTTGACTGACCAAGGTCAATCAAGAATTGACCTTAAAGAAAAAAAATCTTATTAATGCCAAAATAATATCACAGGTTTTAAAACTAGCTTTTGGGGTGCCTGGGTGGCTCAGTGGGTTAAGCCACTGCCTTCAGCTCAGGTCATGATCTCAGGGTCCTGGGATCGAGTCCCGCATCGGGCTCTCTGCTCCGCAGGGAGCCTGCTTCCTCCTCTCTCTCTCTGCCTGCCTCTCTGCCTACTTGTGATTTCTCTCTGTCAAATAAATAAATAAAATCTTTAAAAAAAATAAAACTAGCTTTTGAAATGTGCTCCTATGCTAACACTTAACACATATGAAATGGAAATCTACATGCTTTTTAAAATGAGTTGTTTCCTTGAAATATACCTTGCTCAAGGGATATTACTGACTTTACCATTTCGGCATTTTACTGGGTGTTTCACAGACTGTGAGGCAGGGGACCAAAAGGCAAATGACATAAAACCCTGTATGCCACCGTGACAAATGTCAGTGAGGCTCGGGGTGGGGATGGGTGGTTACTGGAGGGCAGCCTGGTGAGAGCTAAAACAATTACCATTAGGGCAAGTAACATAGTTTCCATCTCCTGCCTCGCCTACGCAGGCGAGGGAAGACAGCATCAGCCCCTCTCTCACTCTGGAGCATCCCTCCTTCACGTTTCAGGGCAACAACTTGTAATTCTTGGATTCCTTTTCCTAAATCAAATAAAGAAAAAGCTACATACGCATCTCTGGAGGAAAATGTCTGTATTAAAAGCCAAAAAACCACAGAAGTACAAGAAACGCCCACCAGGCCACGTCACTGGATAGATTGACTTGGAAAAGGTTCATAAAGTTCATTTTTAGCGGTAACAATATGTGGGTGTGAAATCTTTCCCATGCCTCCCCCCCACTTAAATAAATTAAAAAAACAACAAACTTCAAATACTATGTTTGGATACAAAGAGCTTCTCTTCCTACAGCAATAGCAATTTGATTTTTTTTTTTTACTAAAACTTTCATTTAAAACGGGTATTAAATATATAAAACAAATACACAGGATTTGGTCATTTTCTGCCATGAATATAGGGCACGTGGGTGCGGGGAGGGAGGGGGGCAGGGGGATACAATAGAGGGGAAAGGGCCCCGTCTCCCTCCTGTCGGTCCTCCTAGCTGCGGATCCCACCCTTCGGGCGCAAGGGCTGGCACCTGCCTTTCGGAACGACGCGCGGCGCGCAGGTCGCTGGGCCAAGCCGCTGGGGCCCCTCCGGCGGCCCCCTCCCGGGAAGGAGAACTAACGGTCACTACAGCACGAAGCACACGGGCCGAGTCTCCCGGCGGGAAAGGCACCCGAGAGCGCGGCCACAGGGCGGACGCGGGGAGGAGCGGGGCGGGTCACTTGGCCGCTGCCCCCGAGGTGACGGCCGCAGCGGCGGCGGCGGCGGCGGCAGCGGCTGCAGCGGCGGCAGCGGTGGTCCCGGCGGGCACGGCGGCGGGGGCGGCGGCGGCGGCGGCGCTGGCGGTGGTCCGACGCTGCTCCATGCCGTTAGGCAGGAAGCCGGCGATGATGGGCACCGGCCAGATGAGGGCGGCCACGCTCCACACGACGATGACCAGGGTCATGAAGCAGGCGACCAGCGTGGACTCGATGGGCTTGCGGTTCAGCCGCCAGCCCGGCTCACCCTGCAGCTCCTCCAGGCTGAAGTCCAGGCAGCAGAAGTGCAGCGGCTCGCCCTGCAGCCACAGCGGCCCGGGGGGCTCGGCCGCGGGGTAGGCGGGCAGCGCGGTGGGCGCCCCGGAGGCGGCGGCGGCGGCGGGCCGGAGGCGGCCCGGGCGGCGGCCGCGCACCCAGCCGCAGCCCACGCAGAGGCGCAGGTCCTGCTGCGCGCCGCCGGCCGCCAGCCCCAGGTGCTCGATGAGCAGCGGCGGCCCGACGCGGTGGAAGGCGGCGGCGAAGAAGGCGCGGCCGTGCGCGTTGGTGGAGAAGAGCAGCAGGTCGCACTGGAAGCCCCGCGGGCGGCCCCAGCGCACGAGCAGCGAGCTCAGCATCTGCCGCTGCACGCTGATGTTGCACGGCGCCGCCGCCGCCGCCTCCTCCGGGCCCGGGCGCTCGGGGGGCCCGGGAGCCGCCGAGGCCAGCAGCCGCGGGGCGGCGGGCTCGCCCGCGGACGACGCGTTCACGGAGGCGTTGGGGGGCGCCCCGCCGAGGCCCGGCGCGTCCGCGGCCCCGCCGCGGGCGGGCGGCAGCGGGCAGGCGGCGGCCAGCAGCGCGGCGAGCGGGAGCAGCATGGCCTGCGGCGGGCGCCTACGCGCGCGGGGCGGGCGGCGGCTGCATGGCGCACGGGCGACCGGCCGGCGAGCGGACGACGGGACCGCGGGAGCCGGCAGCCGGGCGGAGTGGGGGCGCGCCCGGCACCTGGCAGCCCGCGGGGGCGGCGCGGAGGCGGCGGCGGCGGCGGCTCGTTCTGCACGGGGATCCCTCCCGGCCCGGCTGCGTCTGGGGTTCCCCGCCGCCCCCGCCGCGGGGGCCCTCGGACGGCCGGGCTGCTCTGCAGGGCCCGGCGCTCGCCGGGAGCAGGATTCCCCGACTCGGCTCCGCCCCCCGCGCGCCCCGCCCCGCCCCGCCCTCCGCCCGCCCGGCTGCGAGACTCGAGCGAGGGCGGGGTTCCACGGGCCCGGCGGGGCGGGACGCGCGCGGGGAGCGGGGCTCGGACCCTGTGGCTGGCGGGAGGCCGGGCCGGGGGCGGAACAGTGGGTCGCAGGAGCGGGGGGGCGGGGGCGGGGGATGTGGCCCGGCCGGGGGAACCGGCCCACGCGTCCGACTACGGGGCGGGGGAGGTGGGGAGGCGGCACCGGGCGAGAACTGCGTCCTGCGCGGGAGACCATCCCGTTGTCGCGCGGGAGGGGTGAGCCGGCGAGGTCTCGCCTTAGTGCCCACCGCGACCCCTCTCGTTTTACAGAAGGGGAAACTGAGGCCGAGAGCGGGTACCCCAAGGCCACCCTCTAACCCAGAACCAGGACTCCTGGCCACTAGGCTCTCTACCTTTCCACGGTAGAAATCTCAAATCTCCAATCTGTAGAGTTTGTTTTTTAATACGCCTCGGACACAGTAGACCCAGAAGCGGCACCCTGAGGAAAATGCCAAGAACTCTCCGGAGTTTGGGCTGCAGATGGGCTGGTGGGAGTGTGAGCCCAGCAGCGGTGCGGCTCCAGGGGTGCCGATGGGGAGTTTCACTCGCAGGAAACCGCTTCTCCGGAGCACAGCCTTGGTTGGCAGGCAGCGGAGCGTTGGTCTGTAGAATCCATGTCAAGGGACAATTCCCGTTAGGACAGCAGGTTGGGGTATCAGTCAAGAACAAGGAGCCACAATTAGATTTATATTTAAAAAAAAAAAAAACCACTTTCCTAGTAATGTGGCCTCTTACACTCGGGGTGGGGGTGCAGGGGATCACTGATGCCCTCTAAGGGAATGCTCCCGTGGTTTGAAGCCATTGTGCTCCGTGAACACCAGCGATTCCTGAGTCTGAGACGGAAGGGGTGGAGGGACACGCAGAAGCAGCCGACAAAATGGCCCTCACAGAGGTAAGTTTCCTGAACAGAACTCCATTGCTAGGCATTGGGGCTGGTTACGTTTCTGGAAGCTTTGTCCATTATTTCTAACAATGAGTAAAAACCAGGAGGAGAAAGACCTAAAAACAGCCTCAAAATATCCGCACCTACCCGGCCCCTTTCCAGCTGGGCGAGTCATTATTCTGATCTGGTCTTGGTTTCTCCATCTGAACAGTCAGTGTGGTACCTGTCTAGGAGGGATACTAAGATAAATACACCTGATCCAGTGTCTGTCTGTCTGTCCACAGACGTGCTCACATGGTGGCTGCTATGATGTTCTTACTACCAGTCCTGCCTGATGTGGGTGTCTGGAACGGTCCTTGGTTTCTATAGAAATGGTTAATCTCCCTGAGGGGATAGGACTCCCCTTTTGTTTATTCCTTTTCTGCTGGGAAGTGGTGTGCCCAGAAAGAACAGTGTGTCTTTTCATGCTTTTATTATACATGACTCTTCCTCCAAGCCTTGCATGTCGGGAACAGAATCTGTCAACCGCCAAGTAGGGGGACTGAGCAGTGTGACTAGTGATCAGTCCAAGAACATCAGGGCATCTGAGGGCTGAGCGAGGCCCAGTCTTGAAGGTGGGGGGCGGGACATTCTAAGTCTGGCCACTGTGTACAGCAGTGGAGGATACTCTCTAGTGTTTCAGCCACGGGTGGGGGCTTCCTGGCTTTGTCTGGCCAGTAGCGAAGGCAGCAAGAAAGGGAGCAGACAAAGGTCTACTGGGGGGGGGTGCGGGTTGGGTCAAGTCGTTTGCTGCCGAATTGTACCACCATAGCCCCGTGTCCTGGCAACCTGCCCTCTGCCCACTTTTCCAGCACGTGCCCCAGACTCTGAGACCTCACATGCAGAGGGACAATTAAGCGTGTGTTTTCTAGATTGATCTGTCTTTTTTTAAAAAAATATGTTTCTTTTATTTATTTATTTGACAGACAGAGGTCACAAGTAAGCAGAGAGGCAGGCAGACAGAGAGAGGGGGAAGCAGGCTCCCTGCCAAGCAGAGAGCCTGATGCGGGACTCGATCCCAGGACCCCGAGATCATGATCTGAGCCCAAGGCAGAGGCTTAACCCAGTGAACCACCCCGGCGCCCTGATTTGCTGTCTTTTTGGACAATTGGAATTTGGGAAGAAAAGATAAGAACTAAGTTATTTTCTGGCCTGTTTGCTGCTGGGTTACCAGCAACAAGAAAAGTACCTGGCACAGGGTAGGGGCTCAGAACTGGTGACATCTCACCTTAGGGAGGCTGGGCTTCTCCTTTGACAGAAGGTAAGATAGTATATCGTGAAACCTGTTTTATCTTGAGAAAATTTTCAGTTGAGCTTCTTTATAAAGATGCATGTTTTGAGGCACCTGGGTGGCTCCGTCGGTTGTGTCTGACTCTTGATCTGAAAATCTCAGGATTTTCAGATCGAGCCCTGAGTCAGGCTCCGCACTCAATGCGTCTCCCACTCCCTCTGTTCTGCTGTTCTGCCCCCCACCCGCCACTCTTCTCTTTTTCAAATAAATAAAATCCTTTTAAAAAAAAAAGATGCATGTTTTATAAACATATATGAACATGTTATATTGTTAATGCAATATGGCTGATATTCTGTGCTTTTGTTTGTGGCTTATACTGTGCACTGCTCTCTTTTCCATATTTGAAATTCTCTCAAGTTGATATGTTCTTGATTTCTCTGAAAGTTGCATCTTTGAATATTTGTTATCTAAGGGGTGAAAATTGTTTTGGAAGCTGAGTCCGAAGTGCCGTCTTATACACGCAATGATCTCCTTCCCCTGGTCCTTCAGTTCAGCTAACAAAATCCTGCTGTGATCCTTCAGGATAAACAACACAGGACCTTGAAGTTTGGTTGTTGGACTTACACACATAATTCACCATCAGCTGTACAGTATTTTTATAAGAGATAATATGGGTTTGTACCATTTGTGATAATATAGGTTTGTAACATATAAACAATAATATGGGTTTGCAACATTAAAATAAGGGAAAATTTCATCTGTATGTTTTATTACCTTCATAGAATCATGAAAGAGTTACATATCTAAAAACATTAAGGGGCGCCTGGGTGGTGCAGTGGGTTAAGCCTCTGACTTCGGCTCAGGTCATGATCTCAGGGTCCTGGGATTGAGCCCCGCATCCGGCTCTCTGCTCAGCGGGGAGCCTGCTTCCCCCATCTCTCTGCCTGCCTCTCTGCTTAATTGTGATCTTTCTGTCAAATAAATAAATAAAATCTTTAAAAAAATAAATAAAAACATTAAAAACATATATGCTACAAACATATTCAATATATTACTTTATAACCACATTGTATGAAGGTTGGAAAATAGTGAGGAAACAATGATACTCCCGGCTACCTGTCCTCTTTCCTTTTCTGTATCTGTGTCATCCCTTTTTCCATTTTGCATATTCTCTAAAATGTGCACCTATTCTGGGGGAAAAAAAGATAATTATACTAAAGTCTCACCCCCTTTTGCAACCGTTGCCATTTTCGGACTCAGCTGAACGCTTCCCTTCAGCCTCCAGCAGGGGTCTGGGAGGGCTAGCCAGGGGCGTGGGGTGTGCAACACCCTGTTGCTGACTGAGCAAGCTGGCCAGTTAAGAGTGTTGCCTGAGCTACAGGCAGAGACCTGCCCCCTGTGTGTTTTGTGTGGTTCCTCCCACCCGCCCTTGGGTCCATTTACCACTTTCCCTTCCCCTCGCCGGCTCTGTTCCAGGCACACTGACTTCTTTGCTGTTCTTGGAACACGCAGAGCAAACTCCGCTTTTGAGCCAAACTCAAGGCCTTTGCTGTTTCCTCTGCCCTGGACACTGTTCTTTCTGACATTTCCTTTGCTTGCTCCTGCGTCCCCCTCAGCTCTCTGCTGCAAAGGCAGCTCCCCAGGGAGACCCTCCCTGACCACTAGTGTCAAACAGCACCCATTCCCTCTGTCCCCATCACTATCTCCCATGCACGGTTCTGCACGTCTTCCTGGTACTCACGTTCAGCTGACCTGCTGTCCATCTTCCTTCTTTGTTTAATGTCTCTTTGTTGGGATGCCTATCTCCCCAAAGCAGGGCTTTATCTGCTTTATTCCATGGAACGGTATGGGGCACATAGTAGATGCTCAGTAATAGCTGGTGAATGAGTGAATTCAAAAGACTGTGGGTCTGGCCAGCAGGCTGTGGGTGCGGTTTAGGGAGTTGAGATGGACAGAGCCACAGCGATGCCCCAGCAATGGGACTGCTGTGTCCCTACCAGCCTGCTCATCTGCCCCTGTGTGGGGCTGAGGCCCCGCGGGGGAACCACCTGACTGGGCCGAGTCAGCTGTGGAAGGCTGAACCCATCTCACGAGCCCTGTTCCCAGGCATGAGCCCCGGGGTGGGGGGCACCTGTCAGCAAAACCTGAATTACTAGCAACATTTTAGATGAGCCTAGATCTTCCTGCTATGGATGTAAGGGAGAAAGGCAAATGAGGCTCCTTCCCTTTCCCTCAATCCTGAAATTTTTATAAAACAAATAGAAGACATCTTTGTTTTGTTCCTAAAATACAGAGAGTGAGTTTTTCCACATGCACTGTATTGGTAGAAAACAAGCATCAAGGACTTCAAAGAAAATAATCAGCAACGATGCACATAATTTCATTCTCTTCGTTTCTGACAGCCCTCTCCGGCGTCAGCTAATTTTTGCGCATGCTGCCTATGAAGTAAGACTTGACAAAAAGATCTCTTTGGGTTATTTGAATTCCTTTCATCTGATGGCCTCAGAGTGCTGCAGGTACAGTAACTCGTGAGTCCTCTCCTATTATGTGGGTGGAATTAAGATATTATTCCCACACATTGTAGACTGAGAAATAAGCAAGAACCACAAAAGAATTGTAAAAATAGGACAGAGAAGAGGAAGGCTTGGAAACGAGTGGCTCAGCCACGTCAGAGTCACTGGGGAAGGTCGCTGTGTGTCCGGGGACTGGGGTGGGGGAGCACCAGGGAATGGGGGAAAATGCTATTCATGCCTGCGTCCCTGAGAAATCCCATTCCTCAGATGGGACACTCGAGGACCCGTCGCAGGAGCTCCTGAAGCCCCCCCGTGTTCGCAGACAAGATCCTGACAATCTGTGCCTGCTGCTTCCATGAGCCCTCGTGATCTTTTTGGGTGCCTCTGCCAGACCTCCAGGGCGTGGACATTTCTTCTTCCTGACCACTGTGGTCAGCAGAGAGCTCTGCCTCCGAAGAACCCAGGCGGCAATTACAGCCCATGCAATTCATTTGGCAATTAATCACAGGCTCTCCTGGGACACGGCCGCTGTTGGCAGCTTCAAGCCGTTAGTCGGACTTAATTCTGTCTGGTGCAGGCGTTGTTTGCTCGTGGGTCCCGTGGGTGCAGGGTGGGAAGGGCCACTGCTGGTATTTCTTTTCTGTCCAGAGTTTCTGGGTTTCTGGGAAGAATTCATGGAGGACAGAGGAAGCCTCTGCTGTTATGGAAAGATGGGAATGTCTAAGAGAGACCCAGGAGGACAATGGTGCCCAGGTGGTACGTGTGTGATAGGATTTGACGGGGGAAGGACTGGCTGCTGGGCAAGCACCTCTTCTGGACTTGGCCTGACAGTGGCATCTTCACAGAGGAACAGTTGTCCCCTAACAGACACTGTGTGCCAGGTGCTGCGTCCAGCACTTGAAATTCATCCTCACCATGGTCCCCTGAGGAAGGGATTACTATGGCCATTTTACAGACGAGGTAAGCTGAGGCTCTGAGAGATTCAGTCACTTGTACAGAGTCACTGTGGTGGAACAAGATTCAAACTTCCTCTGATCCTCCTATTATTTCCCCCCCGCTTAAGTAAACTCTACACTTGACGTGGGGCTTGAACTCACGACCCCGAGATTGAGAGTCACATGCTCTACCAACTGAGCCAGCCAGGCACCCCTCATTTTTAAGTTCTGCTTTGTTTTACTAAGCAGGAAGCAGGTGCGGGATGGCTGGGCCACTGGCAAAGAGATGCTCGTCTGCATCTCTTCAGCCTTCCAAATGCGTCTAGCCTGCATTCAGTCCCAACCCATAAATCCCACCGACATTGAAAGTGCTAGAAGATGTTTCTCCAGCCTGGTGCATCCTTAATGATGAGTCCTGGATTTCGGTTCTCCAAATCCATTACTCAGCCTCCAGGGCCACCAGAGTGCCTGGTACAAGTGGGTGCCACAAACTGGGTATTCAGCAGGGACTGCTTAGCTGGGCAGACATCCAGCCTGGGAGGGGGGGCTCCTGAGGTCCCCTGGGAGCCTTTGGGTTTGACATTGATGGATTTTTAAATAGTTTATTTATCAATGATTCAGAGGTATTCAAGAGAAAGATAAAGGAAGACCGAAGACCAGGGATATCGACTAAACCACACTGATGGGGACCCTTCCAGGGGCAGCGTCTGTCAGATGAACCTAACTGACACTGTCTTTAGAAAACATTTTTTGGTAATAAAAGTAATTTTTTTTTTTTTGGTAGGAGGTGGGAAAAGACAACCCTTAAAGCAAGTGATATTTTGTGGTTCGCTTAGCCACCTTCTAAAAAACTTAGAATGCCATTGAATGGTTAGAATTGTAAATTCTGAGGATTTCAGTATGGAAAACCTGGGGGATGGAGCTGGGTCACCAGAACAAAGGCAAATGGATGTTCCCCTTTAGCCACTAATGGGCATCGTACAAATTTCCTTCATGCTGCTTCTAAACACCACCAGACACTCTCTTCAAATAAAATAATTGGCATTCCATTTCTGAAGTAGAGAGGAGACAGAGGAAGCAAGAACCCATTTTTGAAAGAGCCAGGCACACTGGAACGCGTTTATCAAATACTCTCTTGCCTTCTAACCACACGCTTCCCCCTGGGTCTTTCGGCTCATGCGTGCTTGGGGACATCTGTCATTTACCTGGATACACTCAGTCATGCAGGTGTCTTGCCTGGCATTGCCTTCGTGTTAAGGTGGCCTATCCTTTTGTTGTATCCGTTCTTTTCCTGCTAATGTGTCCAGATGTTTTACTTCAGAGAACTGTGGCTACGAACATGGGTTTTGGAGGCTCACAGACCTGGACTGAACGTACTCTTGACATTGCCGCGTCTCAGTTTTCTTGTCTGTGAAATGGGCTTCATAATTATTCTACTGCGCAGGGGAAATGCAGTCGCAGTTGTAGAACAATCAGATCAGGGCCTATGCAGGGTAAGTATGTTTCTGGTTTGCTTCCAGAGGAAGCCTGGGAGAGGGGCTCTTCCTCTGCTCTTCCGCTACTATGAAAATTGGTGTATTTCCACCTGCGGGAATTCATCGCTGTGCGTGAGAAGTACAGAGAGAGGGTCAGGTCTGGATTGAAAAGGAGCCAAGCTTCGGTCTGCTCGGAACCATCCCTAGTGATCAAGCAAACCTGCAATCCCATGGACATGAGGATTGGAAAGCATCCCGGAGACCATCTTGTCCAATTTCTTCATAGATGGGGAAACCGAGGCCCAGAGAGGGGTGCTGTCCTTGCCAAACATCACAAACGGATTGGCGGCAAAACCAGGGTTGGTGGCCAAGCCTCTTGGCCAGCTGAGCCTCAGATGAGGGACCTCTTTCTCGAAGTATGGCCCTTTGCGATGCTTTAACAGGCACGCTTTAAAAATGAGGGCCGGTTGCAAAGTGAGAGCAGGGAGCCTTTCTAATTTACTTAGTGACGAAGAGGAAAATGATGGGCTTGATAATTGTTGGCGTCGCACTTTAACTCTGTTTACAGGGTGGAGGATTGATTGCAGGGGCTGAGAGTGTCGGCTCCTTCGGCAGGCTTCCATGCTGACGCAATTAAGCCTTGCACCTTCCAGCTCTGCCTAGGATCTGGGTCAGGCCCCGTGAGACCCGGGTGTGAGCTGGAAGCCCGGGCTGGACCGACTCCAGCCCTGAGACCTGAAGAAGTTCATGGGCTTAGGCAAGAACTTGGAGCCCGTGGTCCAAGTCAGGCCACTGGGGCCATGGGGTCATGCTTCCTGGTACCTGGGCTGCTGGCCAGACTCCTACCGTCCCCTCACATGGTATCAGAACCCTCATGTCACTGCCTTCTTCAAGTTGGGTGGACCCCCCCAAAGCTGGCTGTGCTCTGTCCTCACCACCCAGGCTGGCCCCCCCGGGATGGTGGTCGCCATCTTGATTGTGCCTGATTTGCTCTATGCTTTGCACTTCGGAGAGGCGGGCTGTGAACCTCTCCCTGGAAAACCCCAGCACTACCCTGGACCTGGGCCTCTTTTCCCAGCCCTGTTCGCCCCAGCCACGCATGACACAGCCCCTCTGTTTGGTTTTGTTGCCTGTGAGAGCAAAAAATGGGAAACCAATCAGTTGTGCCCAAATAAGGGCACGGTTATGGAAATGTGGAAATCTTGACCACGGTGAAAGAGTGTGTGGCCAGGACAATTGTTTTTACAGAGTCTCTGCTTAGCACTGTGTTGAGACCCCCCAGGCTGAACAGAGCACCTCTCAGGGTGTCCAAGATGTGTGGAACCCCCAAGCACATGTGGCTGTCTCTATAATTGTTACCAACACTTTGTACAGTTTGGGGGGAGGTTGCATTGCCCACGGCTTGTGATTCCGTGGATGGTGCCTCGATCTACTACTCCCTGTTATGAGGGTCTCACTCTCACCTTTTCCCCACTCGGCACCAAGCCCACTGTCTTCACTCTCCTCCCCTCTAGATGGCCTCAGGGAACCTCAAAAGCTCTTCCCTTCTGTCATGAAGAGCGATCCAGGTCTTTCCCAGCTCCTCTCCTCACCCTCCAGTTCATCCTGGGACTCCCCTGACTAGAGCCATAGAGGTAAGCAGATCCTCCCTCATTATAAGGCAGGGAAGCCCTGGTTTTTGCCACTGGATCATGTCCTTGAGCTTCTCTACCTCCACCACAAAGGGCTTCCCAGATCTCAACTGTACCCGAATCTCCGGGAAGCGCCCACCCTAGCATTTCCGATTCGGCAAGATGGGGGGGCGGGGTACCTGACAATCCGCATCTCTCAAGTTCGCAGGTGATTTCTAGATGATGCTGATGGCCCTGGTCTGGGATCACACTCAGAACTACTGGCTTGGGCCATTTCCGAATTTCTTCTGAACACATGAAAGACTCTCCCTGAGAGGAATTTTGGTGAAAAATGTTTTCAGCAACTTGTCGTATATTATTCTACCATTACTGGAGGTAGAAAAAGTTACATAAAAATGTTTATGCCTGGGGCATCGGCTTCCCAGTTTCTCCAGAGAAGCAGAGAAGGGGATCCCAGACCACCCATCAGCTGGGTTTGCTTAACTACAGATGGGGGCTGTGGCTTGCACAGACGTTGTCCAGCAACGTACCAGGGCAACTCCCAGAGTTTCGGGGTCAGAAGAGGTACCAGCACTGAGAGCCACATTGCGGGTAGGGGCTGAGCTAACAGAGGCTGGGGTCTGGGGCCCCAGAAGCC
Source organism: Neogale vison (assembly GCF_020171115.1). NCBI lineage: Eukaryota > Metazoa > Chordata > Mammalia > Carnivora > Mustelidae > Neogale > Neogale vison. Next base: position 209,000,749 of record NC_058096.1, on the reverse strand, counting down.
AGAGCAAGGATCATCAACACACTGGCAGCCGTAATCAGATACCACTGTGTCAAGGGCACGTCAGAGATGGCCAAGGGCACGCTAGCTGTCCCTGCCCCTGGGGGTGGGGGAGGCTAAGCCAGCGCATGCAGATACAAAGACTGCAGACTAATGGTGGTCACTGGTGGGAAAGCCACATTGGTGGAAAAGCTTCAGGGGACCTGGTTCTAGTCCAGGCCCCGACATTCCCTGAGGAGGCTTTGACTGTGAGCATATCCAGGCACCTTCCTGAGTCCTGGGGTGTCTCATTGGAAAAACAAGGGGCCTGCACCCGAGGATATCTTCTGCCCTATTAAGACTCTGTGGCCAAATGGGGGTTTAGGGCTGGTGTGCCAGTTCTCCCTTAGGCTTGTTTTCTTTTTGGGGGGTGGGGATGGAGGGCCGGCTCGGATGTTGTGAGGACTTGGGGCAGTCAGGACACATCGTGTTTTGCAGGCACCTTGGGTTGTGAAGGGGAGGTCAGGCTGTGAGAGACCCAAGTGGAAGCAGGATATTGGAGAGCACAGGTGTGGAGATGGGTGGCATACCTGACTTCGAGAAGTCAAGGTGCCCTGCATAGCTGGACCTCATTTGGCCCCCGTGGCTGTACAGGACAATGGAAGGCACCCAGAGACAAGTATCAACAGCTCTGGCTCCCCCTCTCGGCCCCGATTTCTTAAAATGGGTGTAGATCGTGAAGGCAAAGAGGAGGGGATGGAGGACAAGATGGGAGTTTGCATGCAGGACCATGGTTTCTGGAGTCAGCCGTGGTTCTTGGCCTTGCTTGCTGCAATCCTTGGAAGGGAGTTGGGGGTCATTCGTGTTTCCCCACATTCTGTAGTCAGACTGGCCCCAGGACTTAGACACATCGTCTCATCTGCCAATGGGAGCTCCTGGTGGCCGCACCAGCCTCAAGCAGGGCCCCTTCTCTGGCCAGATAGGGCCACCCCTATGACATTGGGGCAGCCCCAGACTCCGGATCCCCCCCCCCTTTCTCCCTTGCTCTGTCTCTCTTTCTGGAGCCTTGAGATTCTCCTGGCTCCAGCTAGCTAAGCACTTCACACCCCACTGAAAAGTCACCACAATAATTACCAGATCATTAACAGGGGATTTGGAAAAGGCACTTCAAAGCATCTCTCCCAGAATTGCTAAGACAGGTGTAAAAGTCTATCTGGGCAGAGAGCAGCCAGTTTAAAAGGATGTTGGGGACCGAAGGGTAGGTGTTAATTAAACTGGGCTGAACATCCGCAAGGAGAGGGTAACCTTCCCATCTGAGCACCTTAACAACCGGGCAGTGGTGAAGGGGCCTGAAAGTTTTGGACAAAACACAAATGTCCAGACTTCGTTGCTCCTCTTGTACTTTATTAAAGAATTTGACCAAAATCTGAGCTCTTCTTTAAGATGCCGTCTACCTGTGTTGGCAAGTTTCATGTATAATAAACATCAATAAGCCTTCCTTTGTTGCAGGCTTTGTGATTAATTTTACTAATTAAGGTTAATGAACATCAAATGCCCAAGTGGCTGGGGATAGGGTGTGCAGATCGACCCTCCTTGTGTCAAAAACCCTACAGGAACAGAGAACAAATACCCATCTGAGCTCCTCACTCTTGCATCATGGCAAACCCAAAGGTGGTGGGGGGACGCCGGGGTGGCTCAGTCGGTTAAGCCTCTGCCTTTGGCTCAGGTCATGATCCCGGAGTCCTGGGATCGAGCACCCCCCCCAATCAGACTCCCTGCTCTGTGGGGGAGCCTGCTTCTCCCTCTCCCTCTGCCTGCCGCTCCCCCTGCTTGAGCTCTCTCTCTCTGTGTCAAATAAATAAAATCTTAAAAAAGAAAAGAAAAACAACCACCAAAAACCAAAGATGGTTTGGGTGGACATACAGCCCTTCCCAACCTGAGAACCTTGTTTTCAGAGATCCTTGGCCCCCCTTCACTGATCTCTGGCCAGCAGTGCCCCCAAGGGCAGAGTCTAATGGTGTAAGTCAGTGAGTTTCATTTCTGGCTGCCTGTTGGAATCCTAGTGACACAGATGTCGGGACTCACCCGAGGCATACAGAGCCAGACTCTCCGGGGCAGAAGACCAGGCATCCACACTTTTAAGCAGCTATTCCAGGTGAGGGCTGCACACAACCTTTTGAGTTCTGTGTTTGGGAACTACAAGAGCCAAAAATACTTTCTGATTTTTTGTTTTTGTTTTTGTTTTTGGTATATTTCAAGCTACTTCAGAGCACAACTGTTTTAAAAACGTCACCTAGGGGTCTTCAGCAACCTTAGCTCTTGAGACCTTCAGCCCTTGAGAGGGCTGGTTTGCAAGACCCGTTTCCTAGATGCCAGGCAGGAAACGGAAGCCAAGCGCAGGAGCGTCTGAGCTCGCGGTGACCATCTTAGCGTCATGCGAGCATCTGTCTGGCGCCTCGCAGGCTGGTGAGGCAAGTGTGAAGCAGCGAACACTTCACGCGGTTTCGTATTTGGAGCGTAGCAGACTCAGCCTAGCACATTGTGCGATCTGGGTATGACTTGCTAGGATGTCGCTGTGTCCGTTTGTCCATGACACTCCCCACCCCCACCCCATGCTCTAAAGGTGCTGGTCCACCCCATGCCCCTCCGCCCCCAGATTTTCTGCCAGGCTCCTGGACAGTGAGTCATGTGGCCTCAAGCTGCTTTGGGCCACAACCACGGTGGGAAAAGGAGATATGGGGATGGGGGTGGCAGTCGCACTGAGGAGAGGAGGGTGATGGGAGGGGGTGGATGGTCCCAGAAGTAATGAATGAAAGTGAAGGGTAGAGGGCAGAGCTAAGGAGGAAGGTGTCACCAGGTACCTGAGAATCAGGTACCAAATCAACAGCTTGGAGACCTTCTGTTACTCACAGATCAACCTGGAACCTCCACCCACCCAAATCCTTTCATGTGCTGGAAACAACTTGTCATTTTGGATTTTATTAAAATCACCTCAAAAATCTGTCCCTGTATCATAGACAATCTGATGTCTCTGCCTTGTCTCTAGGCATTCTTGGGGCTTTTAAAAAAAAATTATTTACTTGTGAGAGATCATGAGCAAGATGAAAGGGTAGAGAGGGAGAAGCAGACTCCATGCCGAGCAGGGAGCCTGACCCAGGACTTGATCCCAGACCAGAGCCAAAGGCAGATGCTTAACTGTCTGAGTCACCCAGGCACTCATTCTTGGGGCTCTTAATTTCTCCTGCCTGCCTGTTGCCCTGATTCCTGTTGGATTCCCAGTCTCTGTTCTGTGTTATTGTTTTTCCCGTAGGCTGTCACCCCACCTCACTCCAACCTGATCTCTTCTTACTCCAAAGTGCCACTGGCTCAAAGCTGGGGCAGAGCTGACTCCCAGACCCAGTTCAGCAGCGCCCAGACACATCGGAAGGACACCTTTGCTTTCAACCTGGTCTGGATCCTTTATACACACACAGTTCCTGATGCTATAAAAGCAAAACATACATCCTCTTCCTGGTCCATTTCCCTCTCATCTCTCATCTCTTGCCGCCCCTGCTCCGAGACCTCGGGTGCCCCCCCGTTTGCCAGGGCAACACTGTGAGCATGGAAGGGAGAGGGGAGAGATCGGTGGAGGGAGAAGGAACACCTCTCCGGCAAATCTCCATGATCTGGCTTCAGCATTAAATTCAAATGGCCAGAGATTAGATTCTGCAGGCATAAGCCAATTACATGCAAATTTTGGCAAATCATATGCAAATATCACATGTGACTCGGCCCTGGATTGCATCTGCTTAGAACAGGCAAGTAGAGCTTATGGGTGAAGTGCATTCAAGATTGGGGGGCCGCAGGGACAAGAGAAGGAAATGGGGGATTCTTCAAAGCCAACTGTGGGCCAGGAACTTGTATGTATGTCCTTTGCTCACCCAACACTTTTTGAGCGTCTGCTGTGTGCCTTGCGTGGTGACAGAGGGCAGTGAGATCAATGAGAAGCAGTGTGCCCCCCTCCCAGAACTTCTAGATAAGTCAGGATACAAACAAGTACAGTGAGGGGGTTTGCAATGGGAAGGAATGATGGTCACGTGTGCAGGATGCCATGGGGACACAGGGCAGGCCATCTCATTAGCCCCGGGGCATCAGGGAGCCTCCTGGAAGCCGTGATGTCTGAACTGAGCTTTGAGGGATTAAAAGGGGACACTAAGCAAATGAGGGGAGTGCATTTAGGGCCACGGGTGCAGCTGGCACATGAGTGGGATGCTGGGAGGGGTGCATGAGGCGGGGAGGGCAGGGAGGGAGGATTCAGGAGCTGGATCATCAAGGCTTTCTTTCAGCCCTGAGCCAGGAAGGTAGAAGTCTAGCCTGACAAATGAGGGTGTAAGCAGGAGAATAATGAGAAAACGAGATGTTTCAGGAAAGCTCATGGACTGAGGCATGGGGTATGACCCGGAACCGGTCCAGATGGGGCACAGAGGCTGGTTGTGCGGGCTTAGACTGGACCGTGCTGGGAAAGACCAGGAGGTGGACATTTTCAGGAAAATGACATCGGGGCCCAAAGGAGGAGGATCCTGTGGTCAGTCAGTTGTGGACGATGATGGTAAAAGAAGGATCCTGGGTGATTAGCAGGTTTGGGGCTTGGGTGATGGACCTAGGACTGTGGGAGAAGGGAGGTAGGAGGACAGTTCTATCTTGAACACATCTGGCGTGAGGAGCTGCAGTGGACTCGAGAAGCCACATCCAAGATGCAGGATGCCTCTCACTGTGTTGGGTCAGGTTCTCCAGAAGCAGGTGTTTCATCAGAGTGCAAGCGTTGCATTACGGAAGAGCTCCCCGGGGGAAACTGGTCCAGGCATGGGGGAGGGCCCAGGAAGGGAACGAGGACTAATGTCACCCCAGACACATCCGTGTGATAACTGCTTTGCTTCCACCAATCCCAGGGACTATTTTCATTCCAGGTTTGCAGGTGGGAAAGTGCAGGTGCGGAAGGACTCCTGATCAGGGCCCTGGTGCTAATGTATTAGCAAAGAAAGTAGCAGAACCAAGCCCCTCTGCGGTGAAACCCCATCCCGAGACGTCAGGATCCTCTGCCCCGGGCCTTCCAGGGGAGGGACCATCCCAGCAAATGCCGTGACTGTCTTGGAAAATCTGTGGGGCAGTCAGGGATAATATTTTAGGTTTGTTGACGGGTGAGGGGGGGGTCCCTTAATTTCCTTTGGCAAGAAAATGGAAAGCGCCGGAGCCCAGACTCTGTGCCGTCCGGACTGTCCTGGCCTCCCAGCGGCAGGAGAGAGAGAAGCTGGGTTCTGGCAGTCCTGGTTGCTAGTGGTTCCTGGAAGGGTAATTTTGCAAACAATGCTGAGAAGCTGATTGTGGCAATAAATTATCATGTTAAAAGGAATTATTTTTATCACGGTGTTCTGCGGCCCTGAAGAATGCAGCAAACAAAGATAAGTTGAGTAGACTCTTCCGTTTGTGTGGACCTAGGGTGGGGGACAGGCGCTCAGGAGTGTGTGTGTGTGTGTGTGTGTGTGTGTGTGTTACTTTCCTGACTGCTCCTCAGCTAGAAATTATGCAGGTGCTGGGCCCTTCCGCCCTGGGGGGACCACAGGAAAGTCTGAGATGCTGCCTCTACCCTAGAGACCTGTTTGCCCAGGACACAGCCGGAGAAACCCTCGTTAGGGGATGACGGCTGAAGAGCCTATGGACGAGACTTTGAATCCTAGGGAGCACACTGAGCATTGTTGGGCATTAAGGAGGGCATGTGATGTTGTATGCAATTGGGTGTTGTATGCAACCGAGGAGTCATTGGGCTCTACCTCTGAAACTAGTACTACAGTATAGGTTAATTAAATTGAATTTGAATTTTAAAAAATTTTACAAACAAAAGAGCCTGTGGCTGGCCTTGACCTGGGAGCTGCAAGACGAGGAGTCTGTGGCCTGCCCCAGCCACCTGTCTTTGGAAGGGCGGGCCAGGAAAGGCCCTCTCACACGTCCAGCTGAGGTAGAGGTAGAAACCTCTCCCCTGTTTGAGGAGAAGAACACCTCCCAGAACACTCCGACTTACACGCTCTTCAACGTGTCAACTTTTGATTAAAGCTAACACACTCGACCCTGAGCAGGCCGGTGCAGCCAGCGCTACTCGGGGAAAGAAAGCAGAATGCGATCAGCTCCCCCAGGAGCCGCTCCTGCCTCACCTCCTGCCTCCTTTCCTTCACGGCTCAACCAGCCTGAAGCCCTGCGGGTTTGCAACAGCATAGATCCGCTGGGCCTTTTGTTGTGCATGATATAAAGGAACCACGCAGGTCCATTCTGAAAGGAAGATTGTAATCTTGAGTCCTGTAAAGTAAATGATAGGCTTAAGGTCGGGGTTCCTTGTAATTTAAAGGAATCTTCTGGTGAAGTCTTTTGTAATTGGATTAATTGTCCTTGGACCCGAGCCTTGGGCACGCTAAGGTTTCTCAACCCTGAACATGTCATTCAGGATTAGAGATTCATTCAGGGTCCTGGAAAACTGCCCAGGTGGCAGACAGAGCCTTAGGAAGGAATCACCCACTGAGTTTTTATGAAATAGGACCATCTTGCATTGCCTTTGGCCTTAGATTACCAATTCTTAACCTTGGCTGCACATGGAAACCCCCTGGAGAACTTTAGGAAATATTGATGCTGGGGGCGGGCGGGGGGGTGGTGTGTGTCCCACCCCAGAGGTTCTGATGGTTCAGCTTAGATAATTTTAGTCTTTTCTGTTCTAGAGTTGACCTGTAGGGTTTGAAAGAAACAAATGTTCTGACACTTGTTAAATATGGGAAGGCAGACTTTACTCAGTGGGATCACTACAGTGGGATCTTGCAGTAGGGGCAAGAGACTGGGCTCAAGCCTGAATACAACCAGGAAAAGTGGGGACTTAGGGGCGCCTGGGTGGCTCAGTGGGTTAAGCCTCTGCCTTCGGCTCAGGTCATGATCTCAGGGTCCTGGGATCGAGTCCCGCATCGGGCTCTCTGCTCAGCAGGGAGCCTACTTCCTTCTCTCTCTCTGCCTGCCTCTCCATCTACTTGTGATTTCTCTCTGTCAAATAAATACATAAAATCTTAAAAAAAAAAAAAAGTGGGGACTTAACAGCCAGGGCGCAGGATGGAGAGGGTTAGCAGTTGGAAAATTACCGAAAGTGACCTGATCGGATTCTTGCTGAAGGCGGTGCCAGGTGAGACCTGACCCTATAAGACAAGGAACTAGAGGAAGGTTCGAGGGTGATCAGAAGTTGAGGATAGGGGAGTCTGGGTTAACTATATATATATATATATATATTTTTTTTTTTTGGTGGGGAGAGGGAAGATTATTTATTTATTTATTTGTCAGGGAGGAAATCACAAGTAGACAGAAGCAGGCAGAGAGAGAGGGAGAAGCAGGCTCCTTGCTGAGCAGAGAGCCCGATGTGGGGCTCGATCCCAGGACCCTGAGATCATGACCTGAGCCAAAGACAGAGGCTTAACCCACTGAGCCACCCAGGAGCCCCAGGGTTAACTATCTTGAGAGCGCTCTTGCTAATACTTGGGCCATGCAAAGACAGACGCAGAAATCCAAAATCTGAGGCCTCAAGGGAAAGAGGATTCATAGGACCCTGAGTACATTTTTGGTCACTTTTTAGTCAAAGGTATAGAGCTGGGTAGAGAAGGTTCTGGGTGAATCCAGGGAGGAAGCCTGTCATACGTTTGCTACCAAGATGTTGAGTTCAGCCCAGACCCAGGGCGCTTGGAGGTCCCTTCTCTACTCTCCTCCAGTGACAGTCCAGGCCTCTCTAGACTGAAATTGTTGTGATGATGATGGGGGAGCGGGAAGAGGAGGGTGAAAATCATGTGGCCTGGGGAACATGGTTCAGTACGTCTGAGGCTGTTTTTTGATCTATAAAATGGGACATAATATTAATAGCACCTAACCCACAGGTTTCCTGGAAGCGCTGAACAAGGAAAGGCATGTAAGCCATTTAGCATGGAAATGGGTGCACTGTGATTGCCCCGTCAGATGTCATCATTGTCAAAAAATGAAAAACAACAACAAAAAAAACCAAACCCAACCAAGTAAATTTGATGATCTAATTGGCTTTATTAAACGATTCATGATCTGGGCAGCAGCCCAGCCAACAAGTAGAGGGGAGCACCAGGAAAGGAAAGGCTTTTAAAGGCAGAGAGAAAGCATTCAAAAAAGGAATTTATTAGGCAAGACCACCCTTTAAGGGGGTAGGGGTCTCTCAGAGGATTGCCTGCAAGAAATTCCAGTGTGTCTGGGTGAGGGCTGCATTCTGGAGGAGTTTGAAACTGCAGTTAGGCTAGGTGTTAAATCTTGGGTTAGTGACGTTGGGCTTCGACTTAATTAGCTCCATTATGGCCCCGTGGTTTTCTTTTTAACACCATCTCTATCCCCAATTATTGCAAGCTGCCTCAGAAAGAGTATTGGTGACTTTTATAATCTTCAATTAAAATGTGCCCATCTGAGCTTGGCCAGAGAAGAACAGTGACATCACCTAATATTCTCTGGGCCAGATGGGCCTCTCTTTTCTGGAAACTAGTCGGGGATCATCAGGGACCACAACCATGAAAATTAATCTCCAGGCTAATAGCCTTAAAGGTGCAGCCACCCCACAAAGGAGGTCCAGGCCTGCCTGAAAACTCAAGGCGGAAGAAGAGACATGTCTGATGGCTCATTCCAGCCTGCGTGACGCGTGCAAATTGGAGGCAGAGGAATTTTTCTCAAGAAAAAAATTAGTGATTCTCTTTGGAGAACACTGAACATGTAACCGATTCAAGCCAGAACAAAAAATTGTGTAAAAATCTCAAGAAGAAGAAGAAAAAAAAACTTTCCTAGGGCTGAAAATTTAAAGAGCCCCAGCTCCAAGGACTCTTTTCCTTGGATTTTGATGAAATCAGGGTTAAGGTGGACCCAGGGCGGAGGTAGCCAAATCCCCATTTGATGACTCAAGGTCATAGATGACTCAAGGTCATCTACTCACAGTCTATTCCAGGGAGGCGAAGGGGAAGTTCACACACAACCAAAGGCAGGCTTTGGGCTAATGTCCAATCCCATCTGGGTGACGTCCCCAGATGGTATCTTCTGGGCCTGTCATTGTTCATTCTTTCGCTTTTACATTCTGCAGAATTTGGAAAGAATATTTAATTTCTACTATTATTCAACAGTACCCTGTATGTGGCATCAAGGGTGAATATAGATAGCCTCCATTTACTAGACATATTGTAGAAGATATACTCATTGTGACCTTTTTCCCTTTTAACAAAAGTTTTTTTTTTTTTTTTCTCTCAGTATCTATTTCTGCCTCACATGACTCAGAAGAAGAGTCCTACTCCTGTCCCCAGCTTCCAGGATAGATCCTGATTGATAACTTGCATCCTTCCCAATGATTGCTTCGTTAAAGACACATGCCTCGTTTTAGCCAATGAGAACGGAGAGGAAGTTTTCTGGGTATCTCCAGGAGAGTTTGTTTTGCTCCCAAGAAAGAGTCAGCTTGGAAATTTCTGGGTCTGAAAATGACTCTGGGCATTGCTGCTGAGATCTTGCTCCTAACCCAATAAAGAAACCCCTTAAGACAACAGTGCAGTGATGGAAAGAACCTGGGTCCCCAGGGGCATGGTTGAGTTTCTGAGTATGTTGACTGGCACCTTCCCTGGGGACCTCCAGTTATCTGTAGGAATGATTTCCCACATTGCTTAGAGTTTCCGGCTACACCCTAAATGCCGGACGAGGGGGACTCAGACACTTGGGACTCAGACTTCAGTGAATTGCTTGTGGTCACCCAGCTATCAAGTAGTAGAATACCAGACTGAAACCTACATTTCCCTACTCCTTGTCCAGCTTTCTGCTTTCCTCCATCCCAGAGTGGCCATTTCACTCTTAGGAAATTAATCATAGGGTGTCCCGTCATTGAATTGAATGCCTACATCTCATTCGGCCTCAGGGCAGTTAATAAAACAATGGCCAGCTACGGGCCCTGGCCTGTAGCAGACAGAGTTGTCGTGTCCTGGCTGAAACCAAGCATGAACCCCATGTGTACAGATATGGGGTTCATGCCTGTTTCTCTGATTTCCCTCCCTCTCTCATCTTTGCTGAAATATCCACATATCTTTTCTCAGCCCAGGCATCATAGAGTCTGATTTCCAGTTGCTCTGACCCATGCAGAATTGACCCACCTTTGCTTCGGACATTCTGGCGGCATCTACATGTTCTTATCTTATTCTCCAAGGTGCCTAACTACACAATGATTTTAGACATCTGTTGTATCATGTGCTTTCGTCTACAAGAATAATGACTTAAATAATTAGGGTATTAGTTTCCCTACTTAATAAGGCGTTTCAATGTTGGCAGTTCCAGGACTAAGTTTTGCCCTTCTGTCCTGCATCAAGGACCCCGGTCCTTTCTTTCTTTGTATGTTACTCACCATGCTTTGTATATTGAACATGTTCTTCCCATCGTCAAAAATTGCTGCAGTTGGGGCGCCTGGGTGGCTCAGTGGGTTGGGCTGCTGCCTTCGGCTCAGGTCATGGTCTCAGGGTCCTGGGATCGAGTCCTGCATCGGGCTCTCTGCTCAGCAGGGAGCCTGCTTCCTTCTCTCTCTGCCTGCCTCTCCGTCTACTTATGATTTCTCTCTGTCAAATAAATAAATAAAATCTTTAAAAAAAAAAATTGCTGCAGTTGCCCCAAACCCCATGTCATCACACAGCAAGGTACAGAGACAGGAAAAGAAAGGGGACAGAAATCCTCACAAGGGGACAGAAATCCTTATTTTTCAGAGAAGACAATCACTTCTCAAAGCTGCCTGAGAATTTGCCTAAGGCCGCAGAGATGGTGGTAGAATATAACAGGAACTTACATGTGACTCTAGACTGTCCAATAGAAATATAATACAAGGTACATTTTGTAGTTTAGATTTTTTGTAGCTACAGTTAAAAAGTAAAAAAAAAAAAAACAGGTAAAATCAATATATTTTATTTAACTCATGTATCCAAGGATTATGTCAGCATGACATCAGTCTATGAATTATTTCTTTTTTTAAGTTTTTTTTTTTTTTTTTAAAGTAAACTCTATATCCAATATGGGGCTCGAGGGGCGCCTGGGTGGCTCAGTGGATTAAGCCGCTGCCTTCGGCTCAGGTCATGATCTCAGGAGTCCTGGGATCGAGTCCCGCATTGGGCTCTCTGCTCAGCAGGGAGCCTGCTTCCCTCTCTCTCTCTGCCTGCCTCTCTGCCTACTTGTGATTTCTCTCTGTCAAATAAATAAATAAAATCTTAAAAAAAAAAAAAAGAGTTGCAATATGGGGCTCGAACTTACAAACCCAAGGTTAAGAGTTGCATGCTTCACCCACTGAGCCAGCCAGGCGCCCTTCAGTCTACGAATGACTAATGAGATATTTTACATTTTTCTAATACCAAGTCTTTGAAATCCAGGGCAACCCTTATACTTAGACATTGTGTATATCTCAATTCAATCACTATCTTTTCATTGGAAATACTTGATCTGCATTTATATTGTATAAGTTAACTTTGAAAAACATAGATATACATATCCAAGTTGTTCCAAATAGACTAAAAGTTTCCCAATAGCCGGATCAAGTAGCAGTTTTCACATTTACAATGAGATAGTTCAAGTTCAGTAAAATAAAAAATCCAGTTCCTTAATCACGGTAGCCTCATTTCAAGTGACTAAGTGTATGGGGCACCATAGTTCTGGACCCTGTATACTTAAGCTCATTTTAATCAAATTCTCTGTGCCCTAGTACATAGTAATGTGTTCACAGGTGTCCACTTATATTTCAGTGGTGCACAAGTTCTATAGTTAGAAGACTAGCCTTATAGTTGTTGCTCTGCTTCTAATTAGCTATGTGACCTCAGGTGAGTCACTGTGCTTCTCTGGGCTTCTATTAACTCACTTGTTAATGAGGGACTCTGATCTTCAGCATCTCTTCTAGCTCTAAAAGGATGTATTATTTCTCTCTTCTAGAAGGGAAAGCAATGAGGACGTTATTAAAGCTCCGGGCACGGAGGCACAAGCACATTCTCTCCGGTGAAATAGATGAACATTGGTGTGGCCAGTCTCTAGGATCTGCCGAGATGCTGTGAGCAGACACACTCCCACGGCATCTCTTCCCTTCATCCAGCACTGGGTCCGCTCATTGTATCTTTCTCCAGAATGCCCAGGATAAAAAACATTGATGCATTGTCTGGGCTCCAAATTCCAGGAAACATTGCTAGTTTCTTCCCTTTTATAGGTCGCCTTTTAAGGAAGAAAAACCCTGTATGTGGACAGAAACCCCCGCATCGGGTTGAACATGGCTCTGAGTCACTGGATTCTTGGACCAGGCTCTGTCCTTTTATATAAGAAAGAAAAGAAGGGACCCTTGGCTATCGCAGACTCTCCTCCTCTGAGTGTGTTTATACTGTGCGCTCCTGGCTTGTTGGTCAGAAAGGGGCTTTTGATTTATCAGATAGTATAAAACCTTGACAATATTTTAACTCTGGAGCTACAAAAGAATGGTCAAGGGATTCAAGTCCAACTGAAGAATAAAAATTGAAGCTTGAGGCTAGCACTCTACATAGTAATTGCGTTTGACCCAGAACATGCCTTTCATATGGAGGATATGGGGCTGTCCGTGGGATGAAATTTTAGGGCTCTGTGGGAAGGGCCCAGTTCTTAAAAACAATTACCCCAGACTGGTGACTTCTTACTGCTAGAGGTTCATTCCTTTAGGTCCCCTAAGGTAGTCATAGTGGAAACAAAAGGGAGAGTCTAGCCTCAGATTTGAACTTTGGAGAAGAAGGTAATAAGAAACGAAATGGGGACAGAGGGCAGGAGGGGGCCGCGGGAACCAAGAGGACACTAAAGGAAGATGGTAGAGGTTGTCAGCCATTTTAGATTAAGCTAATGTCATACTGGAGTTGATACAGGCCGGGAAATACACAAAGAACCTGTCCCAGGTTATGCTCTGCTTAAAGGAAACAGGAGTGTGGGGTTTTGTTCCTTTGTTTCTTTAATCAGAATGGCAATTGGCTTATTTATTCATCTATTCATTCATCTTTTCATCCATCAATTGGGGCAGATAGCTTTCCAAGATGGACGTCATGAATTCCCACTATTTCAATGTGTGAATGCTTGGGAAAGGGGGAGCGGAATTCCCTACACCAACAAGCAAGTCCCTGGGTACTGGCTAGGTATCCTATAGTTTGACTCGGGTCTGACACTGTTCTACCCTGAGGCAGCATTGCACAGGTGAGGATTTGGTCCTACAAGACCACCTCCCCTGCAGGTGTCAATGGGAAGTACTCATGTTCCTCATGACCCCTTCCTCGACTTGGATTAATCTGCTAAGGCAGCTCACAGAACTCAGGAGACCCATTTGCTCGCTGAATTACTGGTTTATTATAAAGGATATTAAAGGATACAAATCAACAGCCAGATGAAGAGATCCATCGGGTGAGGTCTTTTTTTTTTTTAAGATTTTATTTATTTGATGGACAGAGATCACAAGTAGGCAGAGAGGCAGGTCGGGGGGCAGAGGGTGGGGGGAAAGCAGGCTCCCTGCTGAGCAGAGAGCCCAATGTGGGGCTCGATCCCAGGACCCTGAGATCATGACCCGAGCTGAAGACAGAGGCTTTAACTCACTGAGCCACCCAGGTACCCCATATCAGGTGAGGTCTTAAACAAAGGAGTTTCTGTCCTTGTAGAGTTTGGGGTCCCACAGGGTGGCAAATGGAAGTGTTCTGGTTCAGCAGTCTGGAAGCTCTTTGAACCCTGTCTTTTGGGGCTTTTAGGGAGGCTTCACTGCATAGGGATGTTTAATGAAATCATTGGCCATTGGTCATTGATTCAGTCTCTAGCCCCGCTTGGGACTGAAAGTTCCAACCTTCTAATCACATGGTTGGTTCTCATGGCAACCAGCGTCCCCATCCTTAGGTGTGGTGCTAAAGTCACCTTGTTAACATAACAAAAGACATCTTTATAGCTGTCAGCACTTGGGAAATTCCAAGACTTTTTTGGTTGCTGGGCCAGAAACAAAGACAGAGACCAAATGTATATTTCTTTCTTTCTTTCTTTTTTTTTTTTAAGATTTTATTTATTTATTTGACAGATAGAGATCACAAGTGGGCAGAGAGGCAGGCAGAGAGAGAGAGAGAGAGAGAGAGAGGAGGAAACAGGCTTCCCGCTGAGCAGAGAGGCCGACGTGGGGCTCTATCCCAGGACCCTGAGCCGAAGGCAGAGGCTTTAACCCACTGAGCCACCCAGGTGCCCCCAAATGTATATTTCTTATTGTAAATCAGAATGTCACAACTGTATGCACTCCCTGTACATACAGGCCACTCTTTCCATCAAGTGCTGGGTTTATTTTCTCCTCCCCCTTGTGGAGAGGCTGGTTTGGGACTTGCTTTGATCAATGGAATAAGCTAGAAGTGACAACTGATTCGGTCTCAGGCCCAGTCTTTAGGAGGCAGTGAAAGAAGCTCGGGATAGATTACTGGATGAGAAGCCACATGGAGAAGGACAGGACATGCTGAGGAGCCTGAGGTACCAGACTCTTCTAGGACCTTCCTGCTCCTTCTGGATGCAGGTGAGTGAGTGACCCCCGCTAGTACCCCATGGAGCAGAAGAGCAACAGATCAGCTTTGAACACTGTCCCTATTCACAGAATCATGAAAAGTTTACATTGTTGTGGTTATAAGCCAAGATGTTTTGGGGTGGTTTGTTGTCCAGCAGTACATGACTGATCGTTTACCGTACGTTTTTGGCAGCTATATTTAAGAGGGTTCCCTTTTACTCCAATTCTCTAAAATAAGTTTTTGACCATAAATAGGAGTTGAAATTTGTTAATGATTTTTTCTGGCTTTATTGAAATGATCATGTGATTGCTTTGCTCCTTTATTCTATTAGTCTTCGAATTGCTATGAAGTTTTTTGTAGTTTTTTTTTAGGAGAGGTCTTGTGCATTTTTCATTAAATTTATTCCTAAATATTTTGGTTTTTGATACTACAAATGGAATCCTAAAAATTATCGATTTTCCAATTATTTGTGACATTATATACCAAGAATGTTGAGAATGTTGATTCTTATATATTGACCTTGCATTCTGTGGCTTTGCTAAACTCACTGATTGGTTTTCGTAATTCTTCAAAGATTCCTTAGGATTTTCTATATACACAATCATATTGTTTACAAACAGAGATGGCTTTACTTCTTCCTGGCCAAGTGTTTATGCCTTTTGATTTTTCTTGCTTTATTGAAATTGCTGTGATTTCTTAAACAGTCGTGAGTAGAAGTAGTCCGAATTCATATTCTTGCCTTGTTTCTGCTCTCAGGGAAAAAAGTATTTATTTTTCATCACTAAGTACCACGTAAACTTTAGGTTTTTCATAGATGCCCTTTATCAGGTTGAGAAATTTGCCTGTTGTTATTTGCTGAAAGTTTTTCTTATGAATGGGTGTTGAATTCTGTCAAATAGTTTTTCTTCATTAATGAGATGTAATTCTTTTATCCTGTTAATGGAGGTGGATTACAATGTGGTTCACAGCCTCTAAGATGGTCCCCAGAAACCCTCTCCTCAATAACGTGAAAGGTGTTCAGGCCTTTGTGTAATTCCCTCTCCTAAGAATGACCTGGACTTAGTGATTTGTTTTATAATGAAAATAATGCAGGCAAGGTTGGGGGCACAGGACTTCTGAGACTAGGTTATAAAAACACTGGGGCTTCCATCTTGGGTGACTTCCCTCAATTATGTGTCCCGAGGAAAGCCAGCTGTCATGTTGTGAGCTAACCGTGGAGGTGTCCACATGGCATGGAATGGAGAGAGCTTTGACCATTAGTTGGAGAAAATCTGAGGGCTTCATTCCAACAGTCCATTTGAAATTGACTCTTACTAGTAATCACATGGGTGACTTGGGAAAAAAATCCTTTCTCAGTTAGATCTTCAGATGAGACCACCACCATGGCTGACCCTTTGACTATAACCTCATGACAGACTCTGCCAGAGAACCCATCACAGAGAACCCCATTAAAAAAGCACCTGGATTCCTTACCCACAGGCACAGTGAGAGAATAAATGTCCATTGCTTTAGGATGCTGAATTTGGGGGATGATTTCTTTATGCAGCAATAGATAACTAATATATACATCAACCACTTTTTGAATGTGAAATAAATCTTGCATTCTTGGGCTAAACTCCACTTGGCCATGATATATTTTCCTTCTATACTTTGTTGGATTTGACTTAGTAATATTTTGTTAAGGATTTTTGTGTCCAGACTCATGAGTGATATTGGTCTGTATTTCTTTTGTAATGTCTTTGTCAGCTTTTAATATTAGAGCTATGCTAGCCTCATGAAATGGAATCTCTAGTCCTCTATTTCTTTCTTTCTTTCTTTTTAAGATTTTATTTATTTGACAGACAGAGATCAAAGTAGGCAAAGAGGCAGGCAGAGAGAGAGAAGAGGAAGCAGGCTCCCTGTTGAACAGAGAGTCCCATGCAGGGCTCAGTCCCAGGACCCTGGGATCATGACCTGAGCCGAAGGCAGAGGCTTAACCCACTGAGCCACCTGGGTGCCTCAGTCTCCTCCTCTATTTCTTGAAAGAGTTTATGTAAGATTCATATTATTCCTTCCTCAAATATTTGCTGGACTTCACCAGTAAGCCTACAGTTTTCTTCTAGTAACCCCCCTTTTCTCCCCTTAAGTATAAATTCAATAATCTTATAGATATAGGTCTGTTCATATTTTCTTTCTTCTTAGGTCACTTTTTCCACTTCTCCAGCTTTAAAGATCAAGACCAAAAATATATGGGCTGACTATCAAAAGAAAGGCAACCATGGCATAATAAGAATTCCTACAGCTTCTTAGTACAGTGGGACTCTGCAAGGGAAAAGGAGCATATTGGGTGGAAATGCATTTGTAGAAAGAGTTCAAGAGACCAAGATGGTGGGAAAAGACAGCCTGGATGAGAGAGCTGTTGGAGCAGAAGAGTGAGAAAGTTTTAGGAGCTTTAGGGTACTAGAGAGTGGAGAGCAGAAGACTTTAATGAGTTGTTAAGGTCTGAATAGGTTTCCTTGGTATCTGTGAAAGAAACATGTATTAAAATTAAAACTTGTATCTGTACCAAGCTGAAGTGAAGCCCTTTGGGACACCACTATGAATGTTTGGGACACAGGGCAGGAGGGATGAATGCTTTGTAGGCATTGCAATTTCTTTGCTCTGTTTAACTTCCTGAACTTCATTAAAATAACTTTTTTTCCCAGGGGGCATCTGGTGTCTCTGTCAGTTGAGCATCTGCCTTTGGCTCAGGTCATGACCTCAGGGTCCTGGGATCAAGCCACACATTAGGCTTCCTGCTCAATGGGGAGTCTGCTCCGCCATCTCCTCCTGCTTGTGCTCTCTCTCCCTAACTCTCTCTCTCTCTCAAATAAATAAAGAAATAAATAAAATCTTAAAAAAATATTTTTTTTCTGAACTTCATTAAAATAACTTATATACTTTGCTCCCATTGGTTCATAATACATTGCTCCAAAACTTAGGGACAAACAAGAACCATTTGTTATTATTCTCATGGATTCTTTGGGTCAAGAATTTGAACAGGACACAGTAAGGGCAAGTTGTCTCTGTTCCATGTGATCTCAAAGTCTCAGTTCTCTCTAACACCCCTTTTGCTCTGCCCACTATGCTTTCTAGGCCCAGCCAGTTGAAAGTCTTAGCTTCCCTTAACACACTCTACATTTCTCTTGCCGAGGTCCTTCCTCCACACACATACTTCCCAGAATGCTCTTCTCATATCTCCTTGGCTGATCAATTCCTTCGCTTTCTTTTGAGGGCTGGTTAGATGGGGTCCTCCCTGAGGACCCTCCTTCTGCACCTGTTTAAGTGCTCTTCCTCTGGATTTCCATCATTCTATGTACTTCCCCATCATAAAACATACCACGTGTAACTTCCTGATCCTAATGTCCAACTCCTCAACCAGGTTGTTTGCCTGTGAAGCTGGAGTTGGCCTCTGTCTGTTCAAGGGCTATCCCCAACAGCTGGCACAGGGCTCGATATTTATTTGCTGAGTGTATTAATAGACAAGACAGACTTTGTTAGTCTCATTTTAGAGAGGTGAAAACAGGGTGGAGGAGAATAAGAACCAGCCCAAGTCACGGTCTGTTCTTGACAAAGCTGAGTCTAAATGCAGTCATGCCGTCAACCCAATGCCCTCATGCATTCTGGAAACAGATCATCAAGCAGGTTTGTGGCAACCCCCCACAGCTTTGGTGCTTGGTACTCTGCCAGCTGTGTCCACTGTCTTTCCAGCCTGGACATGCCAGGCAACTGGGACCATGGCGGAAAGAGCCCTGATAATTAACCTTATTTTTATTCATTTGTCCATGAACCACCCAGCAGGAGATTATGCCATTAATTTGTCTTGGTAAGTGCAGCCAGAGACATGCATGTTCTATTCCCATGATTAAGACTCCTTTACAGCTAAAATATTGATTCTAATTATGAAATAATGCACAGTGAGGGTGCTAGGAAAAGTGGCAGTAGGATCTGGAGACAATAAGCTTTTGTGAGAAGAAGAGAGGGTGGCAATTCTGTCTCCTTGGGTTGCTGACATTCTTCTTTCCCACAGAGAGTAGTGACAAATTGTTTTCTTTTTCTCCACGTGGGAAAAAAGTACCCACAAAGTACTTAAATCAGGGATAGAACAAGCCTGACAGCCAGACAACTGGATCACCCTGTCTCTTTTGCAGTTGCTATTCATGGGTGTTTAATCAATACTATTGAAACCCCAGATTTCCTAGACTGGACACTTCCAGATGCCCAGGTCTGATGCAGGGGGAGCTGGGAGATGAGGCAGGGCTGGACCAGCCACAGCTGGACCTGAGAGATGGTACCAAACAACAGGGCACCCAGGGCCATGTGGCAGGATGACAAGCAGAATTCAAGATGGCAGCCTCTCAAGGCAGAGTGAGAGCAAGGTCCCAAGACAGAGAGCTCAGAGGGCCAGAAAAGCAGGAGGAAAAAAACACCTGGTTTCTAGAGATGAGAAATCCAGATGGGCATGGGAAATTTCTGAATTCCATAGCAACCTGGTAACAGTGAGCTATCCTTGATACAGAAGCCACATCCTAGCCCACAGAGGAGCTTCCCATACACTTCCTTTTAAGGATAAAACCATTTTAATACTTGATAAATAACACATAGGAACACTTAACAAATGAAGCCAAATAAGTGGCATTAAGCCTATAAAACAGGTCTCAGATTTTTTAGTCATCAGGGAAATGAAAGTTGAAACCACAATGAAAAACCATTTCATGTCACTGGATGGCTAATCTCGGAATGGCACGGCCTGCTGGAGGGAAGGCAAAATGGTAGAACCACTTTGGAAAATGGTTTGACAGGTTCTCATAAAGTTGAACACATAAATGACCACCCTATGATCCAGTAGTTCCATTTTTAGACATTTAAGCAGAGAAAAATGAACACATGTCCATAAAATGATTTGTATATGAATGTTCATAACTGATTTTATGTATAAAGCCCCAAACTGAAAACAACACAAATGTCCGTCAACTTGAGACTAGATAAATAAATTTTCCATATAATGAAACACTTTTGACAATTTCAAAGAAAGAACTAATGGCATATGCAAGAAGGAGACTGAATCTCACAGGCATTGTGCTAAGTAAAAGAATCCACAGTCATTTCTAGGTAATTCAAGAACAGTTGAAAACTATGGTGGTGGAAATCAGAACGTGGTTAGGGATGGAGAAGGTGACTGGGAGGACATGAGGGAGACTTCCAGGATGACAAAAATATTTTATATTTCGTTTCAGGTGGTGGTTCCAAGAGTGTAGACGACTACCAAAATCTATTATTTAAGATCATTGCCCTCTGCTGTGTGCAAATTATATCTCGGTTAAACAAAGTCTTGGGCAATTTGGAGTCTCCAGGTCTAGGATGACGAATAAAGCTCACCTACCACTATTTCTGCTTCTGCTCCCAGGTCAGACATTATTAATTGATTTCAGCATTCTGTGCCCTTGATCTTCAGTGGTGCTTCAAAATAAGCCACAGTGTGACTCTGTGAGTAGCTTCTATCACTCTACCAATCTGTTAGAAGTCAAAGCCGATGGAATAGTTTTACTGCTACTGTGGCCATCGACTTTGTTCTCTAGTTTGGTGAGGCCTGGGGAGATTCAATTTTTTTTATAAAAATGATGATCCTATTACAGAGAAGTGTTTTAATAATTCATGTCCCACTTTTCTAATCTCACCACTAGTACCACTGAGGTGTATTTCCTTTTACTATGTTGTCCTAGGTACAATTTAACATACAAGTGTGGGTCCTGGTTCTTTCCTTCTAAGCATTCTTCTTGGTTACTAATAGCTTTCATCACTTCTTTTTAGTTTTTTTCAAATGGTGGCCTAATTCTCTGAGGCACTGCAGTGTCGTTTACTGCCCCTTTCCTATGGTGGCAATCACCTCTCCTCCCTTTTTATTCATATGATATGGGGGGTGGGTTTTGGGTTATGGGCTATAGTAAATCTTCACTGAGTGTCTACTACAAGTAGGCACTGTGTTCAGCATTTTACTTATATTTTATTTACTTCTTACAAGCACTGTTTGGGATAGGCACTAATGATGCTTTATGAATAGGGAAACTGAGGCACGGAGATATAAGGGAACACATGCACGGCTATACTGTCGTTAAGTGGCAGTGTTATGACTGAACAAGATGCCCACTCTTTGAGTATAGCAAATGGGAAGGCCAAGGTACTCTTCTCTGGAGAGCAGGGGGCCTCAGATGTGGGGGAAGCTGGTTCTCCTGGCTTAATGCTACCAGCCGGAGCAGCCCATGCCAGTTAAGCCAAACCCCACTTACTTGCTCCCAGCTGGCCCTCCTCAGCATCCAGAGAATAAATTAATTTGTTATTGGGATGCACTGTGTGCTAATTCACTCCAGATTTTCCTGTGGGCCACTTGGTGGCTCAAGGTTAACTCAACAATCTAGAATTTTCCATCAAAGAGGCAGATACGAGGAACATCCTTCCCTCAATGTCTTCCCATCCATGGTTCTCTTCTGCTCAAGTCTTAGGGGAAGAACTCTGGATGCTGTCAAGTATCATTTAATCATTGGAGCAGGTTCAGGTTTGGGTTTTTTTTTTTGGTTATTGCTGTTTGTTATTTAACAAGGCCTGGGGATTGGTTGCTCATGTACTCTTGTGGTCTCATTCTTCGCAAAAAAGCACTGAGTTGCAGTGTGGTTTGTTCTGAGCCTTTCTTTCACCATATATGAAATGGGGTAATAATGTTCACCTCACATGGTAATGACTTCATCTATGCCAAGCACTGAGCCAGTAACTGGCTTGTTTCCTTGTTCTGCCCAGATGAAAGGGTCCTAGTGCTGCTGCCTGACATAACAGGCTCTATTTTCAGCAAAACTTCAATGTTTCCATCAAAATGCTTGCTGATTAGAGTATCTAGATCACCTTTCTAATTAGTGGTAGAAGATACCAGCCCACAAGATGCTTATAGACAAGCAATTTTCAGTGTGTGGTGGACTCTTAGGGGTGATACCCTACTTCTCCCACTTCTTTAAAACCTGCTCCCAGTTCTTCACCTATGGGCTGAGCACTGTGGATTCACTTGTCCACTCTACCTCTGCCCATCTGGCCAGAGCTGGTGGGCCACAAGGGTACCCATATCACCGAGCACTGTGAAATCTGGTAGCTAAAACAACAATTTCTGATCATTCCCGAGTCTGTGGGTTGAATTGGGTTCAGCTGAGCACTTCCTACTTGGGGTCTGTCATATAGTTTCTGTCAGATGATGACTGGGGTCATCAAGAGGGCTCACTCCCATGACTCATAATTGCTTCTGACTGCTGGCTGGGAAGTCAGCCGTGGCCATCAGTCCGCGTGCCCAACATGTCTTCTCCATGTGACTTGGGGGGCTTTTCACGGTATGGGAGCTGGGTTCTAAGGGTGCATATCTCCAAAATAAACTTTCCAAGAGACTCGGTCATGGTTGCTTCAACGCTTCTTATGATCTGAGGGGATGAGTACTGAGAGGCGTGGTTATTGGTGGTGGGAATTATTATTTGGGGAAACCAGTTACCCCATTTCAGGGTCTTTTTCAGCTCCACTATTTCCCAATTGCATTGTAATACACTGTTCTCTGTGCCTGGTAATGTGTTATGTCTCTATCTATTTTCTCATTTCATCTCCATAACAATCTTTGGAACCCCTACTTTCAAGATGAGGAAACCAGTCCCAGGTTAGGTAACTTGGCCAGTGTCCCTTTCACTGCAAGGCCACTTCTCTCTGCTAGTGGTTTATGACCAGGAACCAGAGTGCTGCCATCTATTGAGACCTCGCCCACATTCCTAGCACAAGGTCAGGTCCCCAGAAAAGGCTAAACAATTGCCTCCTAATGAAACACAGGTCTTTTCTTTGAGAACTAACTGAAAGAAAGGATTTCCTTGAGTCTGTCTCCCTGATGTGGTTCACAGGACTTGGGGAATGCAAATACATTCTCACTTATTGACTGTATGCAAGACAGAAAAAAAAAAAATCTCTCCTCGGACAGCCATCTTGGAGAAAAGAAGTCCAGGGCTCCTCTGCTGCAGACAAGGGTTGGCGTCCACGGTTTGTTGGCAGGCAGTGGGTCTAAGACTGTGTGGTCATGAGGAGGATATCGACTGTGGAGCAAGCCCGGGAATTAAGTTTTTCCACCACCAAAGCATAGATTGACTCCAACCCATCCTGTCTGAGCATGTTGCTGCCCACACTGAAACAGGCAGCATCAATTAAACACCCCTAAAAATACCCTTCACAGAGGAACTCGTGAGAACAAATTGCCTCGACAAAAGTTTTTTTCCCCGGGGATTCTTCTTCTTTTAGGGCCTTGAGGGAGTTTGCTGGCCAGCTGGTCAACCAGCCCTGCCTAGGTGGGAAAGGAAATCCTGGAACCTCCGAGCTTCCTCTTTTGGTCTCCCTTAACAACTGGTGTTCTGCTTGGCACTTTACAGTTTGTTAAGTCCTTTCACATATTCCCCTCCCCAGAGACCTTGTGAATGGGCTATTATTCTTTACAGGAAAGGAAAAGCAACTGGGAAGAGGGAGAATAACGGGCGCCAAGAAATGTGGTTAGTAGAGGTCAAAGCTAGAACCTGGATGATGGTCTTCAGACCCCAAATGCCAATGCTTTCTGCTCTCCTTTAGTCCCAGGACACTGCAGTTACATATCCCTTGGACACATCCCCTGCACTGGGAGAGTCCACCATGGCCCCTAAAGAACAGCACTGAGAGATATACTCAGTCTTGGTCCTCTACCCACTCTGGGGTCTGCTGGTTGCCCCAGTGGTGCCACATGGAGAACAGGGGCCACCTCAGCCAGGGCACTCCAGCTCCTGGGTTTTTGGCTGTGTGATGCATAGCACAAGCTGTAACCATGAAACTTAATTTTTTCCTTCCCACCTTAAATCTTTCCAAGGGAAAAAAAAAAGTTCCAGCTAAATATAACAAGGATGCCCTTTGGCACATCTTGCCAATCCTGCAGGTTGGCAAGACACCCTCATAGACCTCCCTCAAGACACCCAGGGATACAGTAGGTGCCATGTAGTTAAAAATACCCACTTCAAGGTGCTGGGAGGTGTCACAGATGGACCTAATGAGCTTGCCCAGCTTCTCCAGACTTGCAAGTAATGTGGGCTGAGCGAACCTGGCAGTGGGTGGGTTTTCATGGGACTTCTTCTGGGCCTTGGGCCTGGTTACAGGAGCAGGTTACCAGCCTTCCCAAACACCCGCAGAACTGACCATGTGGAAACACGGGCAAGAGGTCAGAGCAGCAAGGAGCCAGTCTCATTCCATGCACAAGTTCTGTTCTGCAGAGTCCTCCTCTTCTGACAGCCCCAAAGCCTTAGACTATGGTTTACTGAGGCAAAGGTAAGGGGGCAGAGGAAACAGGATTGGGAGGGAGGCTGGGCAAACATGAGGGTTCAATGGAAGTCTTGTCTCAGTGGACCTTGGAAGCATGAGATGCTTCACCTAGAGGTAAGGCCTTTGGCCTTTGTGCACCCATATCAGTCACCACTGGCTGTGGGCTGCCCCTGGGGAGGGCAGAAACCTCCAGGCTCTTCTAGGCGAGGTGTTCCCTTCGTTGGGGATGATTTGCCAGAGAAGGGAACAGTTGTGAGCCATTAGTGGCTGACATTCACAGCAGCTGGGGCATAGGTGCACCAGCCAGGTAAAAAGCAGCTCAGTGAAACACCGCCTGCCTCTAGTAGGGGCTGTTTATCTGCCTTAAAGATAAATTGATCAAGGCATCTGAAGTCAAGTCCTTTGTTCATAGCAACACATTATTTTCTATCTGATCCAAAGGCAAGAGGAAGCCCAAATATGGTATCAAGTCGTTTATCTTTCACCTGGCTTTCCGTCTGATTTTCTGTGCATGGGGCAACCCCTACAATGGGGGAAGAAGGAAAAACATAATTATAAGTGGCTACTCTTCCCTCTTACATGCTCAGCTCCCACGATCCACACCCCCTACCTCAGGGCACATGCGTGAGTGTGCTCACTTGCCCCACACTTCAGGTTGGTTTGGTTCTTACTTCACAACTGCCAGATGTCTGCCCAACAGCAAGAGCCTTTCACAAGACCTTGACTCAGTTCACCCCAGGGTGTCACTTCCGGGAAGCCCCTCTTTGCACTGCAGCCCCCGCTGACTCCTCCCACAGCAGAAGTAACAGCAGTGACCACAGCCCAGCTTCTGTTAGGGTCCCCATGGAAGCTTGGGAGGGAGGAGGGCACACTGCCAAGCACTGTGCCAAGTGTGATATGCATAAAATTGCTCATTTAGCAGAGCACACATGTATGAGTTGAGTTTGATCATCAGTAACATTCTGAGTTCCAGGTAGCTTAAAGGATAAGAAGAACCATCTTCTATAGAACAAGAAATCTAGAGGTCAGTCAGTTCAAACCAGCATCACCCTGTCCCCAGAGCCTTGGCTGGTGTCTCCGACGTCCTTCCCCTAACTCACTTACTCATGTGGCCTTTCTCTTTAGCAGCACTGCACTGAACAGAGTTCTTGATCCAGCAAGGTGCCCCAAACTGTGATTTCTAAGGAATCTGAGTCCCTGTGGTGCTGCCTGAATGGGGTTGTCAAACAAAGTCTTCCATTAACTTTTTTGTCATACTGGGCCTGACTTAACCAGGTGTTGCCCTCCCTGTCATGTAGGCGGCATTGCTCCCAGGCCTGTTATTTATATACCAGCACCTGTCACTGCAGCCTACTGCTAACCCTCTTTATGCCTGTTCACCAAGTGGCATGACGACATTGACATGGACAGGTGGCAGACTCAGTTTTCAATACAGTGGCACCCTTCTTTTGTCTTCTTTCTTGGGTGTTTGCCCTCAAAGCCTGCAGAGATGAGTTACAGGAATAATATGCCAGTCTGGATCCCACTGGGAAATTGAATTCAACTCACTTGATTTAAAAGGAGAGACTTTGGTGGGGGACCACTTACAGAGGGGAGGGCAGGGTTGGGGCCTAATGGAGGATGTTGAGGTGCACAGAGACTAACACAGAGTAGAAAGCAGATGCCACCCCTTGGTTTGAAGGGGTAAAGGGGGGAAACAGTGTACTTCAGCTCAGTGATGCTGGAGCTGAGGTGGGGGTCACTGGACAGCAGTCATATTATGGGGAAAAGTAGCCTCTGGCAGACATAATGGGGAAGAAATGCCCTGCTGCCTCTCTCTTCTGGCTTCTGCTTACCTGCTTGTGCTGTTCCCTTGGATGATTGAGAGACTAGCCAGTGTGGAAGGCCAAAAGAGACAGTCTGTAGGGCTATATAGCAGGGCAGGAAGTGCGAGAGTAGATCTTCAAGAATCAACACAGAATAACCAACACACATAGGAAATAAAATCATTTGCAACTGCGTGGTTAGGTATTGTAGCAGGAGATGCCATTCCACTTCTACCCACTTAGTTGCCCAGACCCAAGTATTCTGCCTGTAGGATACCCAGCCCCATATACTGGTTTCTAGCTTAAAGCATAGACTCAACCAATGGGACAGCACCCCAAACTTGCAAGGGGCTTTCTCTAGCCAACGTTGTTAGAGTCTTTCTTAAACATTCTAACCTTCTGTAAGACCAGTGAATCCCATATTTTCCGTCTGGTTTCCTTAGTTCTTTCACTCTAAAATGAATTCCTTGCTGAGATCAGTGTGGTGTGGAATACCTCAGTGATGAAGTAAAGCATTCAGTAATTTCTCTGATGATCTTGTTGGAAGGAACATGGCACCCATAGAAGGCAAATTCAAATCCAGAGTGGGCTTTTATGACCTGAGGACAAGTCATTGCCCTCTTCAAGAGAAAAGGGGACCAGTGTAAACAATTTGCCTCTGGGTACCTGGCTATTCTGGTGAAGTAGGTGCCCTAACAGGTGCCCAGGTCTGTCTTTATTGCTGGAAGTTGGGGAAACAGTAGTGACAGTAGCCAGGTCAGTTTGGTACGGAGGACTCTCTGCTGTTGAGCAGAGTATGATCTGTGTCAGTGCCAATATAGTCCCTTTGTCTGAGAGCCGGGTGGGTGGTAGAGCTGATTGATATCTGTGGTCAGATTCTATGTCTCGTTTTTGAAAGCCTCCTCCCCAGAAGAGCTCTTTTTGTGACTATCTACATGAGGCACAACATTATCACACACTGTGCACCCATTCTAAGAGGCCCATTCCAACATCTCCCCACCCCCCACACAAATTTCCTTGACACTATGCCTCCAATGTTGTCCCTTCCAAATTTCTTTTTTTTTTATTTTTTTAAATTTTTTTTTAAGATTTTATTTATTTATTTGACAGAGAGAAATCACAAGTAGACGGAGAGGCAGGCAGAGAGAGAGAGAGGGAAGCAGGCTCCCTGCTGAGCAGAGAGCCCGATACGGGACTCGATCCCAGGACCCTGAGATCATGACCCGAGCCGAAGGCAGCGGCTTAACCCACTGAGCCAGTTAGCCAAACCATTAGCCATAGCCCATGAATCAAGATGGATCCATTCCTCTGGCCATCTTCCCTTCCAGGAAAAGTAGATAACTCAAAGGTTCTTTCCTCTGGGAGTTTTACTTCTTATTGTCCCTCAAAGCTACTTCTGAATGAGTCCATCAAACTTGAGAAAATAGAAAGCCATCTGTAAGCTACACTTAACCATCTTTCTTTTCAGCCAATAGCCTCAGGAATTCCCTGTGAAGCTGGAGGTGTGGGTTGAAGTAGAGGTGGCAATTTGAATAGAGAAGATACAACTTGTTCCCACAACTCATCAGTGGCTTCAGAACTGCTCATATTCATTTTATATGTACTGTTTCCACTTCCACTGTGCCTGCTTTTACAGCCTGGTATATCAGATAATACCCAGTTATTCACGGGAAATTCAGATCTCTGCCCTTCAGTCATGCATTTGGTCTCAACTAAAGCTCAGAAGCAAGACAAGTATTGTTTCTCAAAAGACAAATGATTGTGAAGAAGATTCAGTTCTCTAAAACCCTTGGGCTTGCACTATAATTGTTGTATTGCTATATACTTTGCATGGCATCCCAGTCTACCATATCTAGGGTGAGCAATGTTGGATCCTCTGGCTTTTAGCTCTAAGACACAGAGCTTCTTGCACCATAGCTTGCACTAGCTGGAGAGCTGATTCTTGCCCTGGGCCTACTCAATGCTGCTTGTCTTTTGGGTAACTTGGTTAATAAGTTGGAGGACTGCATCCAATCATGGCAAATATTCCCTCCTTAATACAATGAAGCCCAATGTGTGTCATGCCTTTTTCTTAGTGTTGGGTACAACTACTGGGCTTTCACTTTAAGAGAGTTATTGCATCAATTCCCAGATTACTGTATCCCCAGAAACTTCACCAAGATGTCAGCTATTTCCATGGAATTTCTTTCTCACCTTCTGGCATGTATGTGTCTTAGCAAAGCCTCTTGGAACACTATCTACTTCCTGCTTTTTAGATTCTAGAAGCATGATATTATTGGGGGAGCTTATGATATCTTACAGGATTGCAAAACAAGTAAGATCCCTATAGACTAAATGATGACCCAGAGTGAGAAAATTGACACAGCCCTGAGGCAAATGGTGAAGGTGGATGGCTGTCCCTGCCAAGTAAAAACAAACAGTTTCCATTTTTTCTGTTTATTAGGATGGGGAACATTTTTCCCCCCTAGATGAACAGCTAGAGTTCCAGAAACTATGTTTATTTATCTCTGGTTAAATATCTATGTTTGAACAGTAGTTGCAGTTGGGGTCCTCTTCTAACTAACCTTACGATAATTTGTTGTCTTTATCCAAGACCCATTTTTAAATCTTCATAAATTCTTTGTAAAAATTGGTGAGTAAATGGGGGGTATAGGCTAGAACCCCTACATCTTCTACATCTTTGAATATTTTTAACATTAATTTTTAATCATATTGACTAATTTTGGTAATTTTCTCATGGATATAGACTTGGTTCATAATTTCGGATTTCAAGAGAAGCTCTGGGGCCTCCTTCATGACTTTTTGTACTACAATTGTCTTTAATCAAAGGTTGGAGAGTCAGTGTGAGGATTCTTCTTGATGAATATGCTTATTCCAACTCAGGAACTGGGAAATTAGCCATTATGTGCTAGGACAGAAGTGTGTAAGATATCAGTAGGCTGACTGGGATGGACTAGTTCTTTCTGGTTCCAAAGGACCATAGTGGAGCCCTGAGTCCCTCAGAGTAGATGTCCAATTCTCCTCAAATGGTCTGACAATTTCCCTTTTCCCAGGACATAGTTACCCTGGGGAACAGTCACAGGTCTCTTTGGGAGGGTAGTAACTGGGAGGGAGGGGGGAATTTGAGGTTTGGATTTCCCCATGAAAATAACTTCTTTAGGTGATGTCATCACAGGGCCTCAAGCAAGGCAGGAGGAACTTCTTCAAACTGGGGAGGAAAGGACACTTTCTGGCAAGAGTGGATTAGTGGAACTTGACACTCTTCTCACTAAACTTTCCAGGGCTGCTGAAAGAAGTTGGTTTATCCCAGGCTAGTTATAAGACATGATGTACATATTTTTAATATTATCACATTATCAAGGGGCCCTGGGTCTTCTAAATAACTCAGATTTGGGAACTGCTATGTGGTGGCTCAAGTTAAACTCTAGTTGGCCATACTAGGGGTTTGGAGTTATAATGTCCAATAGGATTCTAATTAGCCACCAGCCCATTTGAGTCCATAGACCACATAATCATTTGGCTACTCCCAAAACCTCGTTGGTCAGACTACTCTGAGGGCCTCCTCAGCCCCTCTGTTGACTGCTGGTAGCCTGAAGCATCTTCTAGTAGTTAGTGCTACCTCTTGGCCTCAGTCAATTCCATATCCCTTCAACCCTCACTGACATCAGGGAGCCCATGTTAATGCATCTCTCCCCCGGCATGTCCAATCTATGGGTAAGAGCTACAATAGCACCTTCCAAAGATTCTGATTCTTTCCTTATTAACCTAATTCTCAGTACTTCGGCAAGGAGAGTGTCTCCAGGGTCCTTTCAAGGTATGTAATTAGGGAATAAGTAAGCAGATCTCAGTAGTTTGAAAAGGCCCTCAGGTGATTAAAATGTGCATCCAGGCTTGAGAGATGCTGTCCTACATTACGCCACAGAATTTCTGGAACTCTGTTTTATGTTGGCTGTCAATGAATCCAGGATTAAGTCAATCAACCAATCAATTAGAAAGAGTAATTAGAACTGCAACCAGTTGCTCAAGGTAGCGTGTTAAACACAGAATCTCCTACTGACAAGTATAGTCTATTTACACAATGTTCCTCCTTTCCCCGTCTTGCGTCTTCAGAAGTAATTCCCATGCACACCTCCATGCTTCTTTCTGGCATCCATTAGCAAGTTCTTGCAATTCGTTTGATATAAATACTTTTTCCTGCCAGGTTTGACTTTGTAGGTGGCCTCCAGTGACCGTCAGGGTCTGATTCTCATAGGTCTCAAGACAATCATTGGTGCTAGCAGAGGCTGAAGGGAATTTGCAGAGAATTGGAGTTCCCTGGCAAAGTAGCTTCTGCAGGAGAGCCATTGCAGGGCCTCAAAAGCAAGGCAGGGAGAGCTTCTGAAAACAAGGAAGGAAGAGAATATTGTTCTGACAAAGGCAAGGCAGTGGGGCTTGGTGCTGCTCTCATTAAGCTGTTCAGTGTCGCTGGAGACAGCCAGTTTATCTCCACTGGCCCTGAATTCCTCACACTTTTCATATCCTTTGATGGCAGCACAGCTAGATCCCTCTGAACTTGGCCTTCAATGTGCTCTTCAAGGTGACCCCAGGAAATAGCTGAATTCACTCTTTTTAAGACTCATGGTTTGGACTGTCAGGTCCCATTCCTTAATGCTAGCTGACTCCCGAGTGCTGCTCTTTCCAACTGAGTCAGATAACCAAACCCACATCCCAAGGTTCTGTAGCTGGTAATGACTTCTGGTCCCAGGGTCTGGATAAGACAGGTGTCTGATGGGGAAAAGCTGACCCTGAGTAAGTAGAAAAGGTGTTTATTAAAAAAACATACCACAGCTCCCAGAAGTGTTTGGAAGGCTGGAGAATCATGTTCGAGGCTAAGTTTTCAGAATCACACTGCAGAGTTGACCTGATAAGGACACCACCCCTTCCAGCACTCCAGGATTCCCCTACTCAATCTCCCACCATGGAGGCCGCTTCTCCCCAAGAAGTAACCTTGTATCCATGACTGACCCTGAAAGCCAGATGCTTCTGCCACCATCCTGTAGAAGGTTCTGGATGTAGCCTCCTTCTTTGTATTGCTTATTTCTGAAATCAAATCTCAAGCAGATGAGTCTGAAAGTTGGCACAGAGGTAATGTGCCTGTGTCTCAGCAGCAAAGGAGGCTGGGGAATTGAGATTTCTGAATTCTACCCTCCAAGAGCAGAATTCATATGAGATTTATCATAAGAGGTTGGCTTGCGTGATTGTGGAGTCTGGCAAGTCTGAAGTCCTCAGGGCAGTCCAGCAGGCTGGAAATTTCCAGACAGGAGCTGGTATAGGCAGTCTTGAGGAAAAGTTTTTCCTTCCTCAGGGAAACTTCAGTTCTGCTTTTAAGGATTTTCCACCGATGAGGTGAGGATCACTCCCATTGTCAAAGATAATCTCTGTGTCTATGAAATACCCTCCACAATGACACCTAGATTAGCGTTCGATTGAATAACTGGGTACCATAGTCTAGCCAAGCTAGACTGTCAGTTAGTTAGTTAGTCAGTTAGTTAGACTAACAGTTAGTTAAACTAACTGTCACATCTGGTTATTTCGGTTATTTCCCAAGATCAGCAGCAGTGTTCAAAAGACACTGGGGAAAAAGAAAATAAATCAGATATAATAAAAGCATGCCCCCCCAATAGTGTTGGGTAGCCAGAAGACAAAACAAATGTTTCAAGCATACCCCACACACTCGCCACTAAAGACGAGATGGGGATGATGTGGATTTCCACTACAGTGACAATCTGTTAGGCTCCCACCACGCAGCAAAGGGCTAGCATATCACTATCTCATTTAATCCTCAATAATTCTATGAAGTGGTTATGATCATCTCCATGTTATCAACAAGGAGTCCAAGGCTTAGAAAGGTCAGTTTATGGTCACAGCTCAGGTGGGGGAGAGAGGAGTGAGGTCCGCTCTGCTGCATTCCAGAGTCCATTGCTGTCCACCCTGCAAGCTGCCTCTCCAATTGTCACATAGAGCCACTTCAGTGGCTTGGCCAATCCTCAGTATTTGTACTAAGGAGGGGAAGAAGGAAATTGGTGGACGCAGTGATTTTTCAACTTGAATCACCCAGAGAGGCTGTTAAAACACAGAGTCCTGCGTCTCACCAGCAGAGATTCTGGTCTTGTGGGTCAGGGCCTGAGATCCTGCATTTTTAACAAATTCCCGGATACTGCTGATGTTGTTGGTCTGGGACCAAACTTTTGAGTAGCACTGGCTTGAAGATATCCACACCTAATGCAAGCATCTCTCTCCTGTGAAAACTTTAACGGCAACATCTATAAATAGCAAACAGACTGACTGGTATGCCATCTCTCCTCTCTTGCCTGGGGCTGACAGTGAAATGATCAGAAGTCAATGTGGTATCAAGGAAGCGAAAAAGTAACAAAGGACAGCCTGCTAATCTCTTGTCAGAGAAGAACTGGCTGTCAGAGAGAAAACTGGATTTCAGTTTTGTGAGCTCTTCCATAAGCCTCCAGACACTCTGGCTCCTTGCTCTGAGGGATCCCTGGTAGGTGAAGTGTTGACATAGCACCATTTTTCTTATGGAAAAAAATCAAGGCTGAAGTTCAGATCTTGGAGAAGAAGAGAAGAAGGGCTCAGCATGAGTGGGGTCTGTGGCCAACTCACTTGTACCAACCTGTGCTCAGGTGCATGCTGGTTACTGGTAGGGAGACCCTGTTGCTCTCTGGCAGCTTACTGGGTTGAGGATTTAAGACCTAGTCCTGAGAGTTACCAGAAGTCAATGGGAATTCAGAAAATGAGAGACGAGTCCCCATTCAACCACTTCAGTGATAAAACATCTCTGAGTCTTGATTTTGTCACCCGTGAAAGGAGGTAATGCAACTGCCTTACAGAGAAAGGTTTCAGTGAGTAGCTGTAAAATTTTACATTGCTTTGCTGCTGCATTTCATGTGACTGAGACTAAAATGGAGCACAAATTGTGCACCTCCTTTCTCTGGAAGGAGGAATCGAGATGAATTCCAGATCCTTTAAGGATTTGGAAAGTCAGGACTTGATCAAATAAACACCTGGGTGACTATCAGATGACATAATGAGAAGGATTTCTTAGCTGGGGTCCTCCGGAAAGCAAGGCTGAAGCAAAGATGACATCATTGACATTTTGAGAAGTGCCTAGGCTGGGGTGGAGAGAGGGAGAAAGAAGGGACGTGGGGATGGGGAAGAAAGGAAGGAAAACAACGTGGCGCAACTCATTATCACCCTGGATGCTACTTCGTGACAAGCCGAAAAGGGACAAAGCAGGTAACCTAGTAGACATGTTTGTTCAGCACATGGAACTTCTCCAAAGAATTGCAGGGGAGAGCTACCCTTTACTGTCATCCATGAAAGAAAGGAAGAAAGGACTGCAGGTTCTGTTTGGCTCTTTCCCATCACCTGTTCCCCCTGGTCAGAGTTTACCTCATTGGGACATATCCCCCCCCCCCAATTCTGCACTGCATCATCTAGCCCCTAGGCTAGATGGTACCCACCCTGGGTACTCTGTGATTTTTCCAAGTCTGAAAATGGAAGGTGACACTGAATCAGTTAAGTGGCAGAGGGATGCAGGGCTCTCACGGGCCAAACTTGGGTCACATGGCCAACCCAGGATTAGTCTCACTTGAGCCAGTGACTAATGAGTACATAGGATGAAATTCCACAGTAAACGTGGAGTGAGGGTTCCCGAAGGAGGGCAATGGGATCAGGGCAACCTAAACAAGGGGTTCATGCTTCAGTGGAGCTCAGAGCCATCGCTGGTGCTGCAGACCTCTGACAAGTGTGGGTCAGAACACAGTGGGGAACTCAGACCTGCTAAATGCAGATCCCAATCTGGAGACTTCCAGCTCTGTTCTGCCACCCCTAACATGTTTAACTCTCCATCAACTTCTTGGTAAGACATCTGCCAAGCTTTTCTCTCAGGATGCTTTCCATTCTTTTTTTGAAATTTATTTTACTTAAAAAATATATATATTAGAGATTTTATTTAATTATTTGAGAGTAAGAGAGAAAGAGAAATGAGCAGAAGAGAGAGAGGCAAAAGCAGACTCCCCACTGAGCAGGGACACCCCCCATCCCCGCCTGCCCCACCAAGATGGGACTCAATCCCAGGACTCCAGGATCAAGACCTGAGCCTGATGCTTAAGGCAGATGCTTAACCAACTGAACCACCCAGACATCCCAGGATGCTTTCCATTCTTTATGTGCCCTATTCCTGTGCTTCATGTGTTAAAGGTGAGGTCTAGGACTCACCTGCTCCCAAATTTCCTATTCTTGGATTTCCTGTCCACTTCTCCATTTTTCCCCCTTGAATCTCAATAATAATACAAAACAAACAAACACCCTAAACCTTAGAACCAGAGTTCCCATCAAGACTACATTTGGTGTCTAATTGGACTCTTAGTGGCGATTATCTAGAGACTACAAAATAGTGTATCAATGCATCTGCCAAATCAGTGGAAAACAAGTGACTTAAACTCATTAACCTCTCTAAACACGCAACTTCCATGTGGATAGACTTACTGTTATTGGTCCATAAAAACACTCAAGAACTCAGATATAAGTCTCTTTAGATCTGAAAATTATGGATATTATAGTATAATATGACAGAGGGAACACAAATCAGCATGTACCACAATTGCATGCTTTTGCTCTAAATACACATGAAGCCTAAGCTGCCTACTATATATTTTGCAACAAACTCTGAACAATCCACCCACCTCCCTTATTCAAGAATCTCAGGTATGTGTAGCATACTTCTGCTTCACTGTCTTGGGGAAGAACCCAGGCAGGTTTTCCTGAGTCACACAATTTAACTCAGCTTGTGAAACACATAGGTCCCCATGATGTGCAAAGTCTTGTGCTTGGTGCTCTAGGAGACAACAAAAAGGGTGTTTCTGCTCTCTCTGCTCTCTGCATGCATATTCTAGCTCATGCCTTGTCACTAACATTCACTGGAGCTTAAGATGGATTTTGGAAGCCTGCGCACCTGGGTTAAAATCCTGGCTCCATCATATACAAACTTTATGACCTTGGGCAGATTAATTTTTATGCACTGGCTTCCTTATTCATAAAATGGGATATTAATAATGCTTAAGTTTTGAGGTTATCGTGAAAATGGAATGAATGTTAATATATGGAAGTTACTTAGTACTCAGTAGAGTTGGTAGCACATGGTGAGTTCCTATTAGTTGTTGTAATTAGTATCACCATAATCACCATCCCATCTCTTTGTAGCTCAAAGAACAGTGAGAGAGAGTAGGATTGGAAGTCATGAAGGTTTTTGTGGAGAAAGTGAAAGACTGGTGTATGACTATATCAGACAGCTGCTGGGTTCACAATCTCTAATGAGCATAAAAGCAAAAGGTCCTTCCTAAGGTGGATGAAGAACCCAGGAACTTCAGCAATTTCCCCAAGTAGACATCCTTTGTTTTGTCTGCCCAGAGAAGCATGCACTGTCTGCCTTCTAGGAAATGCCACTTCTCCTCAGTCTAACAATGTGGTTTCACTTGGAGAGCCATAATGAAATAAGACTTAAACTCCCCAACTAGAGTGATGGGTCTGAGTTGGGCATCAGACCCAGACTGCACCAGTCTAACACCTTGTAGGTGTTAAATTTTTGGCATTGGAAGAAGAGAGAGTTGGAGTCTCTCTCTAGAGGTGCAACTGGAAGATGAGCCAACAGCTTAGTCCCATACACAAGGAGAAATGGTTCTGAGGGAATGCAGAGAGTGACAGAGACCCAAGGTAGAGGGAGATCTGTCAGTCGTCACATCCTACTTCCATCCTGTCTGCAAAGACATCAGGTTGTATGAAATAGATTATGGGGCTGGAGATTGGATATTAAAACAATAATAATAAAACAAAAGAGAGGGCTTGCATGGATTGGTGACAATTGTTGACATATTGAACTTGATCTACTTAATTCTGAGTTCACGAGGTCCTAAAGAAACTAATGAGTAAGAGGTAAGTTTCCCATGTGGAATTTATCTCTCTTTCTCTTTATTTCCTCTAAATCCCTCTTTACGTCACTCCAAAGACTTTCTTTCAAGTGTCCAGAGCCCCATTATTCTCCATCAGCAATTCCCTCCTCTCACTGAGCTCCAGACTGTTGACGGTAGGAGATCAGAATGTAGCGATGTCCCCCGGAAGGCAGGGAAATGGGGGTGAGGACCACATGAGGGTTAGGACTTTATCTGGGGTGGTATGGGCTGGTGGCATGGTTATTCTACCTCGGCGCTGCCACTGCTGTAGGCCAACAGGGAAAGGCTTCATCTCCCTCCATCTCTTGTGTAACCATGGGCACCTCAAGTTTGGCCAGAAGCTAATTGATGTTCTCTGATCCCTTTGCTGCTGGTGGTGGTGGGTACTCTGATTCCACTCAACCCCCTACCGTGAGCACTGCAGCGGATTTCCCCACGGAGTTATCTGAGGAGGAAGCACCCTCACAAGGTGAGCGCTGACCTTGTTTCCTCCCGATACAAGTCCAGTCTCAATATGAGGAAAGTCCCTTCCTGCCACAAGCATGACTACTGTACTGCTGGGATGATTCGACTTTTTCTGCCTCTACAAGATGCCACTGTGGCTGCAAATGGCCTCTCTCTCTTAGCCACCTGCATGGGTGGTACCATCTAGGGTTAGAATCTCCCGATTTTAGTTCTCTGTGATGCAGTGGCTTATGTGCAGGGATTGCACAATATGCATGCCTGCCCCGTGCAACTCTCCTTTTATTTATGATGCTATTGGCTTTGATCCCGTTAAATAACAATTTCCCCCATTAGCTTTTTCTGTTACAATTCTCGCCCTCCCCTCTTCTTCTACTTCAGGCCTTATCTTTGTAGTTTGACCTTGTCCTTGTGATAGTTGTCTATCCCTTAAAATTATGAAGTGGATGGGCTCTTTGGTGATTGATTCTTGAGAAATTCCTACTAGAGAAGAAAAAAAAAAAAAAAAGAAATGTAAAGTCTCCCCTCATCTTGACAAAGAGCAGTAGTTCTATTTACATCAGTAGAGTTGCAATCAGAAAGTACTAAACAGCCCAGATTAATGCTCCAAACAGCTTCTGTGTGGGTGGGCAAGGCAATTAAAAGCTAGACATGTTCAAGTTTTTTAGAGGATGTCTAGGTGATAAAAATGCTGTCAACACATCCAAGGAGGATTCGGCCAGCTTTTGTCAGAACAAAATTCTCATGTCCGTGAAGGAAACACTCATCTTTTCATCAAGTCTGGTGTCAAACTGGAGAGGAGTGTTAGTGGGGAGGGCGAGGGCATGAGGGCGAGAGCAAAGACAGCCGATGGCTTTATGTGTAAAGGACAGCCAGAGAGATGTCCGTTGAAATCAGGATTATGCTTCAGAGCCTTTAAACATCAAGCTCTAAATTTCTAGATGGAAAAAGAAACGAGTTGCCTTTGGATGTCTCTAAAGACCTCCTTCAAAAAGTTTGAAGGGTCCTTCAGCACTCTCTGGGTCTGCAACTTAGAATTGCTCATTGCCATTGTTCTAAAGTTTTGTTGATCCTCTTCTAGGTACCAGGAATGTTGGCGAGAGCTTCATGCATTCCCATGCCACCATCCACGATAGTAGGCTTTATTGTCTCTATTTTGCAGGTAACAAGACCGGGTCTCACGTAAGTTACGAAGCATAACAAAAGTGACTCGGCTTCCAGAGGCAGGATTCAAATCTTCGGACTGAGAACTACCTCCAAAGCCCACTGTGTGCCCACCCTACCCCTTGCGGATGCCAATTCTCTGAGAAAACACATTAGATTCAAAGATACAAGTAGATTCTAAGTAAAACAATGGAAGGAGCTAGAGCATGCACATGGCACCCACGAGAGCTGGAGTGGCCATACAGATATCAGACAAAACAGACTGAAACACGGATGTTACTAGAGTTAAATATGGACGTTTTAGAATGATAGAAGGGTCCATCAGGAAGACACACCACATGCACTTAACAATAGAGCCTTGAAACACTTGAAGCAAAAAGTAAACTGAAAGGAGAGAAATAGACCACTCAACAATAACACTTGGGGATTTCAATCCTCCAGTTTCTTTATTTTTATTTTACTTTATTTCTTTACTTTTTAAAAGTAGGTTTCGTACCCAACATGGGGCTCAAACTCATGACCCTGAGATCAAGAGTCAAGCTCCCTACTGACCGATCCAGCCCAGTGCCGCTCCATATTCCACTTTCAGTAACGGATAGAACAACTAGACAGTAGACCAGCAAGGATTAAAAAAAGACGCGGGGCGCCTGGGTGGCTCAGTGGGTTAAAGCCTCTGCCTTCGGCTCAGGTCATGATCTCAGGGTCCTGGGATCGAGCCCCGCGTCGGGCTCTCTGCTCAGCGGGGAGCCTGCTTCTCCCTCTCTCTCTCTGCCTGCCTCTCTGCCTACTTGTGATCTCTCTCTGTCAAATAAATAAATAAAATCTTTTTTTTTAAAAAAAGGATGAAACTGTACAAAGTACATTCTCAGGCCACAATGCCATCAAATTAGAAATCGGTTACAGAAAGGAAGTCGGGAAATTCACAGATGTGGGGAAATTAAACTTCCACCTTGGTTTCCTACGGAGCCAATGGGGCAGAAGAAGTGGCAGGGGAAATTAGATAATACTTCGAGATGAATGAAAACAAAAACAGGACATCCCCAAACTTACAGAGATCAGCTGAGGCGGTGCTTAGAGGGGTATTCACAGCTCTAAGTGCCCATTAAAAAAAAAAAAAAAGAGTTGCAAATCAATACCTTAACCTTCAATCTCAGGGAGCTAGCACAACAAGAGCAAACTGTATCCAAAAGCAAGTCAAAGGAAGAAAATATGGATTAGAACAGAAATCAATACAAATGGAAAGTAGAAAAACAAAACTTTTCTTTTATAAGTAATAGAATATCTTTAAAGAAAAAACTCAATACATTGGTACATTGAACAGCATGTCTGTCCTGTTTTTTGAACAAGGGATCCCACATTTTCATTTGCACCAAGGCCTGCCCACAACACAGGAACTGCTCTAAAATGCAAGTCATACCTTGGACTTTAGCTGCTTAAAAATATTTACCCTTCCCCTGCCTCCTTAATGCCCTAATGCAGCTTTTCAAGGCTTCTCACAATCCTTGCTAATCCTATATTCTGCTGTTCCACACAGCACACCTTGTACTTCCAAAACATAGATCTCCTTGTCATCGCCTGGACACCCTGTGCTGCTTTTCATGCCACAGTGCCCTTGCACATAATGGCTCCCTCTGTGTGGTATATCTTCTCCTCTTCCGCTTTTTTTAAAAATAAATTTTTTTTGAAGATTTCATTTATTTATGTGAGAGAGAAAGAGGGAGAGAGAGAAAACACAAGGTGGGGAGGAAGGACAGAGGGACGAGGGAGCAGACTCCCTGCTGAACAGGGAGCCTGATGTAGGGCTCCATCCTAGGACCCTGGGATCACGACCTGAGCTGAAGGCAGATGCCTTACCTGACTGAGCCGCCCAGACGCCCCTCTTCTTCTGCTTTCTGCCTCAAATTTAGCATTCGGAACACCCCCTCACCCTTCACCTTCTCCCTGGAGCTCTTGTCTGAAACCCTAGTTAACCTAAGGCTCTTTTTCTGTGTTATTTCTGTGCCTTATTCACATTCCCCATTGCATGGACCACGTTTTAACTGTCTCTCTACTAGGTCTCCCTGATAGACTGCAGGCTCCTCGAAGGCGAGGACCTTTTCTTATTTACTGCTGTACTCCAAGGATCCGAGTAGATCAAAACTGAACCAAGAGGAGAGCATAGCTCTGCTGCATTTAAAGTAGGGAAAGCGTAAAAAGGAAGGCAGGTTAGTACATTGCAACCATGAGTGGGAAGCTGGCTTTCAGTGACTCCATAGCATTTGGGGGAAGGAATGAGATGTTCAAATGAGAGGTGAGGTTGGCCTGCAGAGTCTGGAAAGTTCACATGCCCACTAGAGATCTCTAGTGAATGCAGTTGCTGTTTGGAGTCATGTGACCAGGACAAAGAGTGGGCTGGTGGCAGGTCATGTGACTGAGCCTCCATGAACCAGATACTTCCAAGCATTACTAAACAACCTGACATTTACAGTAAGCCTAGAAGGTATATGACCTATAGTCATTGGCCTAACCATGTCAGTGGAAAGAGAGGGAGGGGAAGTAGATGGACACAGAAATAGTGGCAGAGCAGGGATTTGAACCCAGACTATAAGGCTGCAGAATTTAGATCCTTAACATCTATGCTCCGCTACCTCTCATTAAAATGTATCGAGCGGCTTCTGTGTGCTAGAGACCCCACTAGATGTTTTCCGTAGAGATATTGGCTCACTCAGTACCCTTTCTGACCTCTTTCTCAAGTAACTTCTTACACTGCAAAGACTGGAAAGCGAAGCATTTTCCAGGCCCCCTAACAGCTGTGTTGTGGGTCCCACGTACGGGATGATCTTGTGTGAGACTTTGATCTGCACTACGGCAGAGAGGCGGGGCGTCTGTCCATTTTCCTGGCAAAGGCTGGGCTAGATGTGGCATGGTTCTTGCATCAGCTGCTTCTGGATCCTGTGGGTTTCTGATCAGGCAAGGGAGCAGCCCTTTTGGTCGACCTTTGGGTGGTTTGGGTAGTTGTTTATGGAAGCTTGGCTCAGAGCTAACTTCCTCAGCCCTCATAATAGTTCTGTAGGTTTTCTAGTCTCCTTAATAAACTCCATAGCTAGGACAGATTTGGTTGCCTGCAGGCAAAAGTCCTCATTAATGCCCTTGGATTCCCTCCCCATAGGGTTAGTTGGTTGGTATCTTCACAAGGAAACGGGAGCTCAAAGAAGTTAAAAGACTGGTCAAAGACAACAGAGGTTTGTAAGTGGTAAAGCAGGAACCCAGATTTAGTTCTGTCCAACTTCAAACCCTGACATTCAACCACTGTATTTTTCTTTTCCTTTCAATTTTTCTACTTGGCTCTGATGCAATCACAAGCCATTATTTCTGAGAGATCCTTATTATCAGAGGCAACTCTGTTTCTCTCTTCCTCTCTCCGTTAGCCGGAAATGTGCTTCCGAATCTGACAGCTCTAGCCGCATTGCCTTCTTATGACTTAGCTCCCCTGTCGTTGAGCTGGCCCCATGCTGGGAGTTTCACACCATCCTCTAACAACCCCAGAAGGTGGGTAATGTAATCCTCCTCTTAAAAACCAGAAAAGAGACTCTGAGAGCTGTTGATTGAATACCCTGGCTGGTCAGTTGAGGTCATGCGAGCTGTTGGAACAAACCTAACAATGAAATACAGGCTCAGATATGGTAGGCACTAATTCTTCACTCATCACAAATCTAAAGCAAATGTTCCTGATGGACAGGTGTTTCTCCTCCAAATGGTGAAGGAAGACCAGGAGGCTGGCACATCCAGGGACAGGGACAGGAAAATCAACTGGACCAGGGATGGGGACGGGGTGGAAGGGATGTGCAGGACCTCATCATCCCCAGCAGGAGAGTGTTTGCTCCAAAAGCAGTGGGTCCCAGAGTCAAGTGGTGTGTTTAAGCAGAGGAGGGACACAGAGATGAGGGTGGGTGGAGGGTTCGTAGGTTCCCTCTGGCTGCTGAGTGGGGAGCTGAGCTAGAGGGGGAGGAGGGGAAGGAGGGCACAGAGGCAACACTTCACACTTGCATCCCACTGTCAGAGCTCTCTTTCTGCCATTTGTTTTCCCACAAGTTTTTAAAAATGTGATTTTATTTAAATTCAATTCATTAACATATAGTATATTATTAGTTTCAGAGGTAGAGGTCAGTGATTCATCAGTTGCATATAACCACAGTGCTCAGTACATCACATGCCCTCCTTAATGCCCATTGCCCAGTTACCCTATCCCTCAACCCACTGCCCCTCCAGCAACCCTCATTTTCTTTCATAGAGTTAAGAGTCTCTTATGGTATGTCTTCCTCTCTGATTTTGTCTTATTTTATTTTTCCCTCCCGTCCCCTATGATCTTCTGTTTTGTTTCTTAAATTCCACATATGAGTGAAATCATATGATAATTGTCTTTCTCTGATTGGCTTATTTCATTTAGCATAATACCCTCTAGTTCTAGCCACATCATTGCAAATGGTAAGATTTCATTTTTTATGATGGCTGAGTAATTTTATTGTGTGTGTACACACACACATATACACACCACATCTTTATCCATTCATTTGTCAATGGACATCTTGGCTCTTTCCATAGTCTGGCTATTGTGAACTTGGGGCGCAGGTGTCCCTTCCAATGACTAGGTTTGTATAATTTGGGTAAAGACCTAGCAGTACAATTTCTGGGTCATAGGGTAGCTCTATTTTTAACTTTTTGTGGAACTTCCATACTGTTTTCCAGAGTGGCTGCACCAGCTTGCATTCCCGCCAACAGTGTAGGAGGGTTCCCCTTTCTCCACATCCTCACCAACATCTGTCATTTCCTGATTTGTTAACTTTAGCCATGAAAACTGTGGTTTCATTTGTATTTCCCTGATTCCAAGTGATGTTGAGCATTTTTTCATTGTCTTTTGGTCATTTGTATATGACATTTGTATATGACATTTGTATATGACATTTCTTTGGAGAAATGTCCATGTCTTCTGCCCATTTCTTGACTGGATTTTTTTATTTTGGGGTATTGAGTTTGTTCTTTATGGAGTTTGGATACTAGCCATTGATCTGATAAGATATTTGCAAATATCTTCTCCCATTCTGTAATTTATCTTTTGGTTTTGTCAGCTGTTTCCTTTGCTGTGCAAAAGCTTTTTATCTTAATGAAATCCCAATAGCTCACTTTTGCTTCTGTTTCCCTTGCCTTTGGAGACATGTCTAGCAAGAAGTTGCTGTGGCCGAGGTCAGAGGTTGCTGCCTGTGTTCTCCTCTAGGATTTTGATGGATTCCTGTCTCACATTAAGTCTTTCATCCATTTTGAGTCTATTTTCGTGTGTGGCATAAGGAAATGGCCCAGTTTCATTTTTCTGCATGTGGCTGTCCAATTTTCCCGACACCCTTTATTGAAGAGAATGTCTTTTTTCCTATATTCTTTGTTGACATTAGTTGACCAGAGATTTAAGGGTCCATTTCTAGGTTCTCTATTCTGTTCTGATGATCAGTGTGTCTGTGTTGGTGCCACTCCTATACTGTCTTGATGCCTACAGCTTTGTAATAGAGCTTGAAGTCTGGAATTGTGATGCCACCAGCCTTAGGTTTTCTTTTTCAGCGTTCCTCTGGCTATTTAGGATCTTTCTGGTTCCACATACATTTTAGGATTATTTGTTCCAGCTCTGTGAAAAAAGTTGATAGTATTTTGATGGGGATTGCATGAATATGTAGATAGTTCTGGTAGCATAGACATTTTAACAATATTCATTCTTCCAATCCATGAGCATGAAAAGTTTTTCCATTTCTTTGTGTCTTCCTCAATTTCTTTCATAAGTATTCTGTAGTTTTAAAAATACAGCTCCTTTACTTCTTTGGTTGGGTTTATTCCTAGGTATCTTATGGGTTTTTGTGTAATTGGAAATGGGATCAACTCCTTCATTTCTCTTTCTTCTGTCTCATTGTCAGTGTATAAAAATGCAACTGATTTCTGTGCATTGATTTTATATCCTGTCACTTTGCTGACTTCCTGTATGACTTTTTAGCAATTTTAGCGTGGAATGTTTTGGGTTTTCCACATAGAGTATCAGGTCATCTGCAAAGAGTAAGAGTTGGACATCTTTGCCAGTTCTGATGCCTTTTATTTCTTTTTGTCATCTGATTGCTGAGGCTAGGACTTCTAGTACTATGTTGAACAACAGTGGTGAGAGTGGACATCCCTGTCATGTTTCTGACCTTAAGGGGAAAAGCTCTCAGGTCTTCCCCCATTGAGCATGATATTCACCATGGGCTTTTCTTTTATGACTTTGATGATGTTGAGGTATGTTCCCTCTATGCCTACATTGTGGAGACTTTTAATCAAGAAAGGATGCTATATTTTGTCAAATGCTTTTTCTGTATCAATTGAGAGAATCCTGTGTTTCTTGCTCTTTTTAAAAAAATTATTATTGTGATGTATCACATTGATTGATTTGTGGATGTGGAATCAAACTTGCAGCCCAGGAATAAATTCCACTTGGTTGTGGTGAATAATCCTTTTAATATATTGTTGGGTCCTATTGGCTAATATCTTGGTGAGAATTTCAGCATCCATGTTCATCAGGGATATTGATTTGTAATTCTCCTTTTTGGCAGGGTCTTTGCCAGGT
This sequence comes from Neogale vison, assembly GCF_020171115.1. NCBI lineage: Eukaryota > Metazoa > Chordata > Mammalia > Carnivora > Mustelidae > Neogale > Neogale vison. The sequence goes on along the minus strand of NC_058096.1, from coordinate 208,956,783 downwards.
TTTGGGATCAAGGTAATGCTGGGCTAGTAGAATGAGTTTGGAAGTTTTCCTTCCATTTCTAATTTTTGAAACAACTTCAAAAGAATAGGTATTAATTCTTCTTTAAATGTTTGGTAGAATTCCCCTGGGAAGCCATCTAGTTCTGGACTCTTGTTTGTTGGAAGATTTTTTATTACTGCTTCAATTTCTTTGTTGGTTATGGGTCTTTCACGTGTTTTATTTTTTCCTGTTTTGGTTTCGGTAGTTTTTATGTTTTTAGGGTTTCTAGGAATGCATCCATTTTTTTCCAGATTGCCCAATTTGTTGGCATACGGTTGCTCATATGTCCTTCTAACTGACTGTATTTCTTTGATGTTGGTTGTGATTTCTTCTCTTTCATTTTTTTCTCACAATTTTCAAGTCACTTGGGCAAATTCTTCCACGTTTACTAGTCAAGTTCTAGTGCTTGATCTGGAAACTGAAGGTCCTTCTAACTGCCGGTGAAAAACTTCTCATCAAGATAAAAAATAAATATTGCCTCTTCCTTGCAGCTGTAGAAAAGTGGATACTATCCCACATCTTAATACTGTCTTTGCAAAAGGTGTATCTGACAAGGTCTTCTCTAAGACGCCTAGATTTTGGACATGGTTGCATTGCAGGTGCAGCTGTGACCCATGAACTCCAAAATATCTCTGGTTCTAACGGTTTGCCCCGGTAATTAGACTTAAAATGCATCCTTCTCGCAGTAAACATTGTGTAATGTACTGACTTATTGAAACACTATGTTGTACATCTGAAATGAATATATCATTGTACGTCAACTATAGAGAAAACAAACACAAAACAGAAAATAAAATGGCATCTTTATTTTCCAAAAATAAGTACTTGCGAGGTTTCTTTCTTAAGCCCTGAGGAGAACATTCCTCGGGGATTCCTTAATCATTCCCCTCTTATCTCTTTGTAAGAAAAATATACTCCTTTGTAATTTTTTTTTTTCAAACAGAGTTTGGTGGCTTGGGCTCATTTAAATGAACCTAGGAGACTTGTAGGGAAAGCCTGGTAGGGAGATGCTGCTGGCTGGGGTTGGGGTAGGGGCGATGGGGATGAGAGAGTTGGAAACTGGATGGAACTGAGAAAGATTCTGGATATTGAAATGAAAAGACTTGGGGGAAAGTCTGCACTGAGCAAGGGAAGTGAGCAGGGAGTCCTTAAGCCTTAAGTCTTAAGTCTCTCTTCTTGCTTAAGCAGGAAAAGAAGCCAGAGAGTAGAATGTCCCTTGAAGTCTGTTTATTCACAATTACTGGCTTTAAGAGGTCCTTTGTGCAAAATTACTCTCCTCAGAGTGAAAATGTGAAGGTCATTGACTGTACCTGATCAGTGTTGGAGGAAATGGGGGTGGCATGGCGGGGGTGTTTGACGCGGGTTCTAGGTGACTCAGAAGGTGGATTTTCCTCCACAGACATCTCAGATGATGGATGGGGACATGAACAGGAACAGAGCTCTATGCTGGAGTCCCCAAAGTGGTGGCAGTCTTGCTGGAGCTCTGCTCAGCTGTGTCTTCTGGCTGCTGAGAGCCTGGGGGATTAGGGGAAGGCATATTTCACACACTATGGAGACTGTGACACTGGATTGTTCTGAGAGAAATAAGGACAGGGCTGAATGACTAGGAGAAATATGCTGGGACTTGAATTCCATGTGATGGTAAGCATACAAATAGCTATGACCAAGCCATATATAAAAACAGAACTCTGACCCACAATGTACAACCACTAGGTCAGGAAGGAAACCCACAACTCCTGTAGCAATCCTCACCAAGTGACTGGGTTGTCATCCATGGCTGGATGTAACTGACAGCTTCCCTCCTGTGTGTCCCCCTTCCAGTTTAGGACCAATAGGAGAAGGCCAAATATGCCTCCCTAACCAATCACAGAGGATGCCCCCACTTCTAGCTCCCCTATGTCCACACCTCCAGTTGGGGCACCCCTGGATCCTTCTCTTTCTTGCTAGAAAGCTTCCCACTCCCCTGCTTGCCTGTGAATCTCTGCCAAAGGCAAGCGGTGGTGGCTGCCTCCCTTCCTACTGAAAACTCTGGAAAAATAGCCTTTGCTTGTTCTCATGTGGGTGGTCTTCCTTTCCTCCTGCACCTGTGTCCTTCTGAGACCTCATCCAAGCTGTCTTGCTAGGGACCTGGGGAAGGGGAAGGCAGACTCTGAACCTGCGTGCTCCATTTTTCTCAGTGTTTGGGCAGAAGGTGATTCTTCCTTAGGGCTGATGCTGGCAACACCTGGTCAGTTAGTGCAACATCGTCCCAGGACAGCGCGGAAGTATGACTGAGTAGGGAGGAGGGCTGTCTGCTGGCACAGATTTTCCAAGAAATCGCTGTTACAAGGTCCTGAAATCATTTATCTTCTTTACAGAAGGTGTATTCTCCTTCCCAGACAATTGGTACAGAGTATGCACAATTTTTTCTGGCATTGGGTCTGAATCCTGGCTTTATCACTCTCCGTCCTTGTGACCTTGGGCAAGCTGCTTCACTCCCCAGGGTTTGAAAGTCCCCCTGTGTTTAGTTCGTGGACATTTCCATGCTTCTGCCTATGGTAGCACCAGGGTTCTGGGAGGGAGAGCAAAAGCTTGCCCAATACTGGAGGCCTGGGCTTGAAACTTGGATATCATCCCTCCCACAGCATTCTGTTGGACAAAGCAAGTCATGGCTGAGCCCAGATGGAAGAAGAGATTGATTCCATGACTAGATGGGATGAATGACAAAATAATGGGAAACTACCATAGATGCCAAGGCAGGAAAATGCTACGGATCTTCTCTAAACCCCAGAGAGCTGGTTTTTGTTGGGGGGGGAGCAAGGAGAGACCTGAGGGACCATGATTGTGAGTGTCCAAAGCCTCTCTGTAACCAGGTCCCTCCCTTAGCAATTGAGCACCCACAACGGGCAGCTGCCAGTAGATGCCTTCCGAAGAGGAGGGGCAGCAAGAGAGTTTCCCCCAGCTGAGAGAGGGGGAGTATTTTATCACTGATGTTCCTTATAATCGTGGGCACATGATGTTTTTTTTTAAAAAGCAGACCAGTCTTGGTGTTCAGTCAGTCTTGGTCTTCTTTTTCACTTCTCTACAGACTGTTGCTCCCTTATTGCCAACTCTCAGGGCAGACCACTCCCACTGGCCCCTACTTGTGCTGCTGTCAGAGTTAGACCCCGCATCCATAGGGCAGGACCCCCCACCTGGGGAGTGGATTGTGAGGAAGAGGAAGACCTTCCCCCCCCCATTGCAGAGAGGTTTCACATGGTCCACTGGTCTACTCATTACAGGGGTACTGGCACATTCTAAAGCCCATTAGACCTGCAAAAGGATTACATAGTACTGTCCCTGTTTCATGGATGGGGGACCAGAAGGCCAGAGAAGCCCAGAGACTTGCCCAAAGACACGCAGCTAGGAAGGACCCTGGAGGCTTGACTATGGACTTAGTAGATTGATTGATTTTTAAAGATTTTATTTATATATTTGAAAGAGAGAGACACAGCGAGAGAGGGAACACAAGCAGGGGTAGTGGCAGAGGGAGAAGCAGACTCCCCGCTGAGCAGGGAGCCCAATGTGGGGCTCGATCCCTAGGACCGTAGGATCATGACCTGAGCAGAAGGCACGAGCCACCCAGAATGACTGAGCCACCCAGGTGCCCCAGTGGAATTATAAAAAGAAGAGGTTTTCTGTGAAGCATTTGAGGAGAAGGGAGCCCCCATCAATTTGGATTTTTGGAGAGGGCTCATGGTGCCAATTTGTCATGGTGGGAAACCGAATATGTTTAGCTTCCAGCTCTGGGGAGAGAAGTCCTGGGTTGTAGTGCTTGCTAATTGCTCTGGTGTAATCACTCCTGACATCACATCACCAAAGAGAGTCTGGAAGAGATGCACTCAGTGGGCTCTTGGGAGTCAGCAGAAGGGGCTCCCACAACGTGGCTGGGGGCACCAATGAAGAAGGGGGGCCAGATGCACCATGGAATAAAGTGATGCGGCTGGCTGCTCTGTGGTCTCTTTGATGGGCTCTGCCATCCTTATGGCGCTTGGTCATGCCTTTTCTGAAGGATTTGAGCCATCTGCAGCTTGGGGAGGGAGTTGAGCTCTGCTTTTCTACTCTCAGGAGGGAAAGCATCCAAGAGCTTCACAGGAGTGGGGTTTGCAAAATAACTGGTCTCAGTGGTTGAAGAGGCTCTGTGGGCCCGATGGATGATCTAGAGGAGAATGAGGGCGGCCTGCCTTTAGGACAGGGGAGAAGAAGACGCTGGGAAGGCAGTGAGGGACCTCCCACCTGAGCCTGGCTTCGCAGCGGGGAGACAAAGCAGAAGCAAGGAGGAAAATTTATGATCAACAAATCTTTGCAGAAAAATGGCAGGCAGATTAGTAAGTAGGAAGATATTCTAATTTCAACATGCATGCAAATTCTGTGCTTTGTGATTTTTATTTGGAATTACATATAGGGAAGAGGCATGACAGATGTCTCTTCCTGTCCAGGGCACTAAAGGGATTTATTCAGTCCCAGCCCACTGCCTCCTGACCCACATCCGCCTTCTCCAGCCAGCACTTCACTCAAACACAGCCGCTAATTGAACCTCGTTCTTGCAGTAGGGTGGAGGGAGCTGTTTCTTTCCCCTGGATTAGAAGCCCAGCCGTTTGTCTCTGAGGGCATCCTCAGTAACAAAAGAGACCAAGGTGAGGCAGAACACACCTCACGAGGGCCACACACACACACCATCTCTGCAGACAACATCCACGGACAGAGAGAACCAGAGAGACACCAAGCACCCTGCCCCCAGTCACGGGAGACCATCCCTTGCTCCTGATCGTCTTCCCAGCCCCACGACCCAAGCACCCAGGAAAGGGTAGTTGAAATTGTCATTACCATTCTCCAGTAGCATCTTACGGACCTCAGGGCGAGGACAGTGGCATTCACTCAGGCAACGTATGGTCCCGCAGGCGCATAAGAAGGTGGGTCCTTCTTGTGATGTGCTCTGTGGAGGAGAGGTAGATAGGGCTGGACCGGAGGGAAGAAGAGAGGCCAGAGGGATGGAGCAGAAAAGAACAAAGAGCAAGATGTAACAGTGAGGATGGGGGGTACCTCCCTCTCCGTGCCCTTCCTCCCAGAATCCCACAGCCCCATCTGAGCATGAGGAAAAAGATATCCGACAATCCCAATCCACGGGGTTCTCTTCCAAACACCTGCCCAGTAATCCTCCAAACTGCTGAGATCATCAAAATCAAGGAAAGATGGAGGAATTGTCGTGAATCAGAGGAGCCTATGGAGAAATGACAACTGAATGTAATGTGGCATCCAGGAGGCGGTCCTGGGACAGAAAAAGGACATCAGGGGAAAAACTAACGAAAACAGAGTAGCGAGTGAGGTTTCACGTACCAATTAATTTCTTAGTTTTGACAAATGTACCATGGTAACAGATGAGAGCATAGCGGACGCGGGGCGTGGTGTCTATGGGAAGTCACACTACTATCTTTGAATTTCCCTGTGAATCTAAAATGACTCTCAAATTAGAAGGCTATTTAAAAGGGAACGAGGAAAAGAGACATGGCTTCCTAGTAGGGCACTTGCGGACAGCTTTGTGGACACGGTGTCATCTGAGACGTTGGACAGCATGCAGGCTTGGGTGGGATGGGGCTTACAGTGGGTAGAAAAGCCAGTGGAGAGACTCTGAGAGACAGAGGAGGGGACCTGGCTGTCGCCGGGGCGCTGTTTGTCTCCCTGGAGCAGCGGTGATCCCTCTCCCTGCTCTGGTGAAAAACAAGTATGTTGTTCCTCCCCAGAAACCTGCACACTAATGTTTATAGCAGCTCTGTTCATAATTGCTAAAACCTGAGAGCAGCCAAGATGTCCTTCAGGAGCTGAATGGATAAATAAAAGGTGGTCCGTCCAGACAATGGAAGAGTATTCAGTGCTACAAGAACATGAGCTAGCAAGCCATGAAACGACAAGGAGGAAACGCAAATGCATTTTACTAAGGGAAAGCAGCCAATCTGCAAAGGCTGCACTCTGCGTGAGCCCAACTACGTGACATTCAGCAAAAGGCACAACTATGGAGACAGATCAGTGGTTGCCAGGGGTCGGGGGAGGAGGGGTGAGTAGGCAGAGCATGGGATTTTTTTAGGGCAGTGACATTTCTCTGTATGAGACTAGAATGATGGATACATAATTTCAGCTTGGTCCAAACCCATAGTAAGTCTAACACCTAGAGCGAGCCCTACTGTAAACTGTGGACTTTGGTGGGGGGTGGGTTCATCGGTCCTAATGAGTCTAGCCTTCTGGTGGGGAGTGTTGACAAGGATGCTGGGCATGGAGGTGGAGGGGAGCGGGCAAATGGAAAATCTCTGTACCTTCCCTTTAATTTCACTGTGAACCTAAGACTGTTCTAGAAACAAAGTGTTTAAAAAAAAGGTGGGGAGGAACGCCTGGGTGGCTCAGTCTGTTAAGCGTCTGCCTTCAGCCCAGGTCATGTTCCCAGGGTCCTGGGACCAAGTCCTGCATTTTGCTCCCTGCTCAGCTGGGACCCTGCTTGTCCCTCTGCCTCTGCTCTTCCCCCGGCTTGTGCACTCGCTTGCTCTCCCTCTCTCTCTTGCTGACAAATAAATAAAATCTTAAGAGAAAAAAAAATAGAATAGAAAACAAAAAACCAAGTGTGCTGGGAGTGAGCAGGTATCCAGATGAGCCCTCTCCACTGCAGGTTCAGCTGCTGAGCTCCCTTTGAAGACGCCCAGCCCTGGACAGTCTGGGAGGCTCTGCTGTAACCAAAGTCATTCCAGGGCCCAGGGGAGCACCGAGCTCTTCCATCGCAGGGGGCCCGGGAGCGCAGCAGACATCACACACTTACCAGAGTGCTTTGTGTTGGAGAATCCCTGTGAGTGGGTGTTTCGCTGACTTTCCCCTGGGACTGAAGCCCCATCCTCCTCCCCACTTTCTCCAAAGTCCTCCCTCATGGGAACATTTTGTTGAATGTAATGTCCACATGCATACTGCTCCCTGTTCATGGCGTTTCTGCCACTTAGCCTGCCACAGGGTCTCCTCCCAGGCCTGGAAACCAAGCTGATGGGCCCCCAGGTGGGCCACTCTCCTTCCATTAAGTCTGAAAGGTCAGCTCTCCCAGGCCCTTTGCTGCCCTAGCAACCCTGTTCCATCCTTACAGTGGCTGCTCTGGAAAAGGGGAAGAGGCTGAGCTGAAAACTCTGATTCTGCCCATTCCATCCTGATTCCCAAATAATTGACCTGGAGACCAAGACAAGCTCCAGCCTACCGAGCTGTCTGTCTTTTGAAGGGAACCAGACAATAGCTAAAGGACTAATGCTCTTTCTAAAAGTGGACGATGGTGTGTCCTCCGAAGAAGCCCAGTCTGGATGGTCCCCGGTGCACATGACAGCTGCGTGATAGGACCCAAATTGTAAGAGGATCCTGCGACCTCCAAACCAATTAAATGTTTTCTCAGGAGCGGGGAACAGCTGCGTGAGGAAAGCACTTGTAATTGCTCTGGGTAGCAGGTGAATGTTTTTCTGCCACCAGAAGTGGCTCTAGCCACCGTGGGAGGTATCGACTGTGGGTGTTGTCTGGGTCTGGAAAATTGAACTTGGAAGCAAGAGAAGTGACATTAGCAACCTGGCATTTTCAACAGACACTCTAACAAGGCAGAGTGGGGCTTCTGGGGGAATAATTACTTCCAACTACCAGGGAAGTTGCCTGGGCCAGAAACAGGTGCCTTTGATACATGACTTGCAGAGGGGCAGAGAATTTGGGGGTGGGGGTGGGGGCAAGGTTTTGGAACCTCTGTCTCCAATCATGCCACTGGAACTGCATCCAGATATGTCTCTTAAGATGATTTCCTGGGGATAGAACTTTCTAGAACTTGATTGGTGTTGATGGTCACGCTATTATAGTCATCTGTCAAGACGGTCATTAAACTATAAACTTCAAAGGGTCAATTCTATGATATGGAAATTATTCCTAAATTTAAGCACACGCAGAACACACCGACCCAGTGTCCCTTGAGTCTTCTCCCTTCACCCAGACCTGGGTGTGCCTCTGTGCCGCCTGATGCTAACCTCGTGCCCTGCCTACAAACCCTAAGGCTCCTTGTATAATTCTTCAAAGGAGGAGAAACAGCAGCCACCAGCACAGGATTTTGAAAACCTGGAAACTTCTAAAACAGGGGTCTGCCATTGTGGATACTCCTGGAACCACCGCCCCCCCCACCCCGCCCCCCAGCTCTGACATCCCAGACCCAGGTTCCACCAGGTCCCTGGTGACAGAATCCCTGGGGATGGGACAAGGCTTCTGGACTTCTAAGCCTCTCCCCCTGACTCCACCCCCTCCCCATGATAGTTTTATGAACCTCAGCTCTCAAGTCATGAGGAATGTTTCCTGTTTCCCACCCTTTGCTATTATATCTCTGGAGATAGTGTCAGAAGACAAGAGTTGAGGTTCTGCGCTCTCCCCCCGCCAGGTCCCCCAAACCCTCCAATCCCGCAGGTGCTTGGGGGCCCTCAGATTTCCATCGTGCTGCTATGGTGGGAACTCAACAGGCTCCTCCCTAGACCACCCGAGGACCCACTTGAAACTTCGGCCCTGGGTTCCCCCTGCCTCCCGACACCTGCCACTCCTCCCTTTGTCTCTGGGGATGTGTGAACATCCTGTGTCCCCGGAGGAACATGGAACCTGGAAATGAATTCTGCTGCCAAGCCACCTGTTGGTGGTGGGATTTCTTTCTTTCTTTCTTTCTTTTTTTTTTTAAAGATTTTATTTATTTATTTGACAGAGAGAGATCACAAGTAGGCAGAGAGGCAGGCAGAGAGAGAGAGAGAGAGGAAAGCAGGCTCTCCGCTCAGCGGAGAGCCCGATGTGGGACTCGATCCCATGACCCTGGGATCATGACCTGAGCCGAAGGCAGCGGCTTAACCCACTGAGCCACGCAGGCGCCCCGGTGGTGGGATTTCTTGAGTACGCCGGCCCCCGGGCAAATCAGCCTCCCCAACCTCAGGCTTCTCATCAGTAAGAGGTGGGAAAGGGATATGGAAGGACCCACTTGGGAAACTCCAGCATTCGACGCCTAGCTCTCTCTCCCCCACGGCTCCCTGGATGGCGGGACCTCACATCCTTGTCCTCTGTCTCTGGATTGCCAGCAGGAGTCACCACAATGATCCCTGTCATCCTTTGCCAAATTCGTTATTGCCGAACCTTGTTTCTCCTGGGGAAAGCTATTTTCAGGCTGGCCAGTGAACTCAGAGCGCAGTGCTGGCCTCCTCTGGAACAGCTGCCGGTTCCTGTGGGGAGGCTTCCGAAGTGACCCAGATTTCCAAATGCTCCTGTCTTCAAAGAAAGGCTGCGCCCGTGGCCACGCCCACCCGTGCACTAAGGGTCAGGATCCTGAGCCCTGCCCTTCCACACCTTCTGGCCCTTTCTTGTGTAGCCCTGATGGGTATCAGGCTGTCCCCTCTGGAGGAGAGACTCGGGGAGCTCCGTGGTGAGCAGTGTTGCATTTTGAAGCTTTTCCAGAATTGATTGGTTAGGATTTTGTTTTTTTTTTAAAGGGTCCCTCCCTCAATGTTGGTAAAGTGGCTAGGCTGCCAGAAAAACTAAGACATGGACACGGACTCTCAGCCCTCATCCGATTCCCCCACCTCCTCAGAGCCCCAGGGAGGCCCATATCACACCCCAGGGCACTTGTTTCCCATTCAGAGGTGCTGAATAAAGGGCATGTGCTGCACTTGGCAGAGTGGGACTGAAGTGGGGAGCTTAAAACAACAGAAATTGACTCTCTCACAGTTCTGAAGGCTGGATATCCAAAATCAAGGTGTCCCATGCTCCCTCTGATGGTCCCAGGGAAAAATCCTCCCTTGCCACTTCAGGGCCAGGGGCCCCCTCCCCTGCTACTCTGCCCCGTGCCCTCACCCCAATACCTGTCACGGGGCCACCATCATCATGAGATGGCGTTGGCACAGAGCCTGCTGCAACTCCACTGGAGGGGTTTTCTGGCAAAGTCTGAGCAAGATGAGCTCGACCTGAATATGAAGACCAAGGTCAACTTCCAGAAGACCTTGGGCAAGTCACTACTCTTTTTTTTTTTTTTTTAAGAGTTTATTTATTTGATCATGACCTGAGCCAAAGGCAGACGCTTAACCAACTGAGCCACCCAGGCGCCCCTAAGTCACTACTCTTAGAGCATGAAACTCCCTGCAGCCCCACAACTTAACTGGATTAAGTTCTAAGACTGTGGTCTAAAGAGGAGCCCTCCAGTTTCTGCAGGAAATTCCTGCCCAGGAAGATGAGGTTACACATAACTTTATTATTTGCCACATGAGCATTCCAAAGAGCCGTTCATCTGAACTTGCGTTTATTACTCTACTAGACTTCGCCAGGGTAAATAGCCCCTTTCCCAGAACAACAGGTTCCTCAGCTGGGCTTATCAAACAATTTTTACTCTTATTTTATTTTTAAAAGATTTTATTTATTTATTTATTTATTTGACAGAGAGAGAGAGAGAAAGAGACAGCAAGAGAGAGAACACAAGCTGGGGGGTGGTGGAGAGTGAGAGGGAGAAGCAGGTTTCCTGCTGAGCAGGGAGCCAGACTTGGGGCTCGATCCCAGGACCTTGGGATTGTGACCTGCGTCGAAGGCAGATGCTAAATGACTGAGCCAGCCAGGCACCCCACAACTGTTTAAAAATCTTTCTTTCTCTATTCTCCAATCCTCAACTATTATATTAAAAAAAAAAAACCTCAGTTCAATCCCAATCAGCTCCTCACTATTGAAGACCTACTTTAAACCAGACCCCCCTGAATCACATAACTATGGCATCCTTGACCTTGATGCTCTGAGCCAGTGCCTCTCTTGCAGAAGAAAGCGGTGAGTTGAGCTTTGTTGGCTTTGTGGGCTATCTAGGTTGTCAGGAGTTGGCCGCTGGCACCTCTCTGAGTATCTATACCCTGTATTTCAAATTTCTATTTTATAAGTATGTAAATGCATAGCATTATACATAAATACATATTTCCCATTATGTATTTGTCTATTTACATTTTATAAAGTCTATAAAATGAGATAACAATTCCCTGCTTCCCCCTCCACATAGACTTGTGGGTCCCCCACTCACCCCCACCCCAGCACCAAAGAGGCAAACAGAGACTAAGCAAAAATTCTCATCAGCAGAACACACTCCAGGATCAAAAGGAACAGCTACCCACTTGGGAGGTTTGAAGTCTTTTAAATATATGTAAAAGAATTCTGTAAATTGTTGGCGGCTGCATAAACTTCAGGGACAATTATTAGCAGTTAGACGCTTTTGTCCCTCTACCCTTAAATGGAAGCTTTTGAACCAAATAACAGAATCCATGGAGGCAAAATCAGCCATTTGTTGAGAAATTCTGGGCTCTCGACCAAGAGTTTCTTACCTTTTGTTATTCGGGAGTAGACACACACCCCCACCTTCTCCTGGGCTCAGGGTGGATCAGAGTGATATCTGGTACCGGAGGGGTCGGTGCTGGGGGCCTGCTTGGTCTCCCTGCTGCCCATCTTCAGCGCCTTACCTCGCCCCCTCTGGGTGGGAGTCACAGGAGAAATTACTGTGGAGTAAGCTAAGAATCTCCCATTTCCTAAGTGGTACCCACTTTCGTTTAGTTATTTGAACTGGCTTTGGAGAGTTTTCTGATGGGCGTTTTATGTAAAAAGGAGAAGATTTGCTATACTGGAGTTGTGCAGAATTCCTCAGTGGTCAGGGGCCCACGGTGATGGTTTCTCTGAGTGCCCCATGGGATTCTGGGGGTGGAGGCTCTTGCAAAGCAGGCAGCTGCCAACTGGCCAAGGGAGAAAACGCAAACCCCTATTTCACTTTCCCCAAATGATCCTACCACGTAGACCTCATTCTGAGTCAGCGCCCAGTCCAGATTTGAGCATGGCTTTTGGTTGCTGTGCCTGTTCGGTTTTTGTTGATATTATAGAATAATTCTCCCAGTTTTTTGGTCCCCAGTTATGTGGACGTTCAGAGAAGATGACTGCTCATAGAATGTTCTACCTTCTGGAATTTGTCAAATTGTTTCTTCCCGGTGTCATTTTACTTGTTTCTCTCTTTCTTGCCAAGTGGGAGTTAGGGCTCAAGTCTCAATTAGATTCCTTTTTGGCAAGAATACTTCATGGATATTTTTAAAATAATTTTCTTTCTGGTAATAAAATGAATTCAAATTCACTGTAGAAAATTTTTTTTTTAAAGAAGTAAAGATATCCTTACCATCCCCCAATAAGTATATTTTGGTGCATTTCTTACCAGTTTCTTATTTTCTGGATGTATATAAAACAGGAACAAGAAAAAAAGACATAAATGTTATATTTAAAAGCAAAATTAAGCTTACAGTCTCTTTGCATGGTAATGTGTGTGTGCACGCACACGTGTGTGTGCATGTGTGAAAGAGAGAGAGACAGAGACAAAGACAGAGGCAGAGACAAGAGACAGAGAGATCCATTATTTTATCTGTTTTCTTGTTGGGCATTTGGGCACTTTCCAATTGGCGTCCTCTACATATACAATAACCATACTTGCGCACAAAGCTTCATCCTCTTCCAAAATGGAATTACTAGACCAGTATTATGCACAAGATTTTTGACGCACATTGAAAGAATGCCCCAGCTGATTCATATTTACATCAGCCAGCCATGTCCGAGCCTGTCCATTTTGCCTAAACTTCACCAAACTGGAATTGTCTTTAAAAAGTATTTTGATAGATGAAAACACAAGGGTATCTAATTGAGTGTTCATACCTGGTGATTTAAGGAAGCTGAGCAGACTTCCACATGCTCATTAGCCCCTCGGGTTTCTCTTTAGTAGAATTTTATCAATCTTTCTTGTCTGAGGGGATTTTTAGCTGTATGAAGAAGAATCGTCCTATGTCATGGATGTCGTTCTTATCAAGTTGTAAAATGAAAAGCCATCTCAGAGCTCACTCACAGCTGCTCTCTCTGTGGGGTGGAGGCTGGAACGTATGACCCGCTGAGCAGAGCAAGGTCTGTGGCACAGAGACAGCGCCTGGCACAGTGCCTGGCACTGAGGAGTCCCACCGCAAAGGTTGAGCGCGTGCTGCCTTTGCAAATGTACACTCCCAGGTGATCCCAATAAGCCTCAGAACGTGTCCCCTCCTGTGACCATGGGGACCCTGTACTAAGCCACCGGGATAATGCTCAGTGCACAACCTGACCTTGTGTACCTCCCTACCTCCCACTTCATCCCTCTTGCTCCATCTGTGCCTGGTCAGTCCAGACCTGCTTGGATTTGCCTCTTGATTTTCCCTTGGCTGAACTGCAGACGAGCTCCCTGGTTCACTGGGGTCTGATCTGCAAACGCCCAGCCCCCAGGATCACTGTCAGGCTGAGATGCCTGGCTTAGAGGGTTGCACCTCTGAAAACTGCTGAGGGTGGGAGCTGGGATGGGTCCAGAAGCAGACTCATGCCTCCAAAGAAAGCCCAGTCCAGGCTGGCTGGGTCATGAGGACACCCTGGGCAGACAGATACCTTGCTGTCCCATCAGGTTGATTTTTTTAAAGATGTTACTTATTTATTTGACAGACAGAGATCACAAGTAGGCAGACAGGCAGGCAGAGGGAGAGAGGAAGGGAAGCAGGCTCCCCAATGTGCAGAGAACCCAACACAGGGCTCAATCCCAGGACCCCAGGATCATGACCTGAGCCAAAAGCAGAGGCTTTAACCTACTGAGCCACCCAGGCACCCGTAAGGTTTTATTTTTAAGTAATCTCTATACCCAACGTGGGGCTTGAACTCACAGCCCCAAGATCAAGAGCCACATGCTCTACCGATTGAGACAGCCAGGCGCCCCCAGGTTGATATTTTTAAAAAATTCTTTAATGGGAAGGAAATAGAAAGTAATTTTCTGGTTTAAAAAACAGTGTGCAGAGAGCTATTTTCCACCGTGTTCCCGGAGCGTCTCTCTAACCCCTGGTTCTGAGTTTCCCATGTTCTCCAACCAGAATGTGAGTGCCCGAGAGGTAGACTTGCCCCATTTGTTTTGGGGTCCCCAGCACCTGGGCCAGTGTCTGGCCCATAGAAGGTACTGCAAGGAATTGCTGACTCTTTCTGTAAAAGGCTGCAGCAGACACATGGGCTCAATGGGAGGGGCAAGAAATCCACACCCCAATGCTCCCCTTCAGATACCAAGGGCCACTCCAGCTGGGCTGTGGAGGGAAGCTCAGGGATGTCTCTGCTCCCCTCAGCTGTTTTAGGAATCTCGGCTCACCTGCCGCTCACCTTGCCCAGGATTAACTGAAAGGCAGCAATCCAGCTTGGAGGAAGAGATCAAGGACAAGGTGGAGGGGGGGCGCTGAATGAGGTCTGGGGCTGGACGGGTCCCTATGCAGCCCCAGACACCGGAAACTGAGCAGTTGGAGGCGGAAGGTGCTTCGGAGGTCACCTTGAACAATTTATGATAGCCTCTTACAGTTCTTTCCCACCCACCTGCATGTTTTAAATCATTTAAGCTCTCTTTACACTAAATGCCTTTATAAGAATACAGCTCTGTTAGAAACCTGCTGTGGACAAAGGGAAAAAGACAGACCGCGGTCATCCGTTCTCCAGTTTTCACACTCCTGGTCCCAAACAGGCAAGATGCTGTCTCTGGGCCCTCTTCAGGATAGTTTCAGCTCCTGGGAAGAGGATTCAGGAATGAGCACAAACACACACACATACACACACACACACACACACACACACACACACACTCTTCCCTAGCCCCAGGCTAAGCCCTCTAGGGCGCCTGCACCCAGCCCTCACCTTTGCAAATTGTGTCTGTCCTGAGCTCTCCACCTAGGATCTTATTTTGCCTTTCCTGGCTTTTACCGTCTGGAACCCTGGCTGATACTGTTTTGTTTGGAATTTCTCCAGGAGCTGTTCGCCATCTGGGAAAATCATGTCACCACTAGCAATGCCACTGGTGGTATTTGAGTTGCTAATTCAGCTCACCTTTCCCAGTCTGCATTTCAGAGCAGACACATGCGTGTCTGTGTCAACGGTGTTTTCTAGCAGAATCGTGCTCAGGCATTCAAGCACGTTGAAATGAACGCTGTTTTATTATACACTCCTCTCCTTTTGCTTCTCTTCCTCCCCTTCCTCCTCATTCTTCTACAATTAGGCATTGTGTTCATTTAAAAATAATCCTGTGTATGATTACAGGATTTATTAAATTCAGGATAGCAAAAAGGGTCTCCTAAAATGCCTGTTATAAAGGGAAGTCCGTGGGATGGAAGGGCTGGGGAACCAGTGCTCTAATCCTGTTCCCAGCAATCTGTGGTGCTTCTCCCATGCCAGAAGCCTGGATTCACGCTGCGATGCCGACCACAACCACAACAGGCACATAAAACTACGGCCGATGTCATTTGTCATTGTCGTCTGTGAACTTTCCCTTCACATATGCTTTCTCCTTTAGCTTCGCCCTCACCATTCCTGTTTTGCTATTTGATATATGATGATACCTATCCTCACCTCCCTTTGCAGCTGTAATAAAAATCAATACGACAATAAAAAAGCACTAAATTTGTTTAATGAAAAAGAAACCTCTATAGATATGATATTAACAGCTCCTCTTGGAATGGGGCTTGGCTGTACGAGGGTCCGGGTTATAACGGGTGCGTTTACCGTAGAGGAGAAATCACTGGGTCCAGGCATCACAGAGGGGAGCCAGGCCCTCCAGCAGCCCTCCCGCCCCGGCACCCCAGTCCTGTTCCTCAGAATGCTCCGTCTCCCCAAGGCTGTCACATCAGAACTCATGCTTATTTCTGTATTCATGTATTATTTACATCTAGTAAAGTTCATGCATTTATAGCGTACAGTTGGATGAGTTGGAATAATTGTATGCAGTCAAGTAGTCACCATCACAATCTAGATGAGAACACCCCTTCACCCTAAGAAATCCCTGTGTCCCCGTGTCCTCACTCCCTTACCCCCACCAGCCTCAAGCAACCACTGGGTCGTTCTGTCACAGTTTTGCCTTTTCTAGAATTTCACATCAATGTGCTCACATAGTCTTCTGTGTTTGGCTTTTTTAATTTTTATTTTTTTCACTTTCACGTAGTGTTTTTGAGATCCATCTGTGTTGTTCCATGAATCGCTCTCTTGTTCCTTGTATTGCCTAGTATTCCACTGAATGTGTCCTCTGCAATTTGTTCATCCACTCACCAGCTGAATATTGGGTTGCTTCCACTTTGGGATGATTATGAAGAAAGCTGCTGTGAACACTCACCCTCACATCTTTGTGTGGACACAGGTTTTCATTTCAGTTAGGTAAACATCAAGGAGTGGAATGGCTGGTCATAGAGTCAATTCATGTCTACCTCTTTTTTTTTTTTTTTAAGATTTTATTTATTCATTTGAGAGAGACAGAAAAAGAGCACAAGCAGGGGGAGAGGCAAAGAGAGAGAGAGAACAGGCTCCCCACTGAGCAGGGAGCATCTGAGCAGGACTCGATCCCCAGGACCCTGGGATCATGACCTGAGCCGAAGGCAGACACTTAATCATCTGAGCCGCCCAGGTGCCCCAATTAATGTAGCTTAAAAAGATGCTGCCATACTGTTTTCCAGAGAGGCTGCACCATTTTGCATCCCCACCAGCAAAGGGTGAGTGTTCTAGTGGTTCCACACTGTCATCAGCGCTCACTGCTGTCACTGTAGGTTGCTGATTTATTTGTTTGTTTTAGCCCTTCTAATCACTGTGCTGTTGTGTATCCTTGTGGTTTTCCTTTGCATTTTCTGGATGACTAAAGATGCTTAGTATCTTTTCATTTGCTCACTAGCCATTTATTTGTATATCTTCATTGGTGAAAAATCTGGCCGGATCTTCTGCCTATTTTTGTACTGGATTGGTTTTTTTTTTTTTAAATTACTGAACTGTACGATGTTTTATTTTTAGTAGGCAAAATTTTCCCGATGGCCCAGTCTGAGGAATGAAAGTCTGATTTCTGCCTCAATTGCTCTATCTTATTCAGAGAGAGAGATAAAAAAAAATAGCAAAAGGGTGCATCTCCATCCAAGTCATGCTGTCCATCACAAAGTTATTTTTTTTTTCCACTGTGCATTTTAAAACTAAAAAAGCACTTGGGATCTGAACCCCAAACATGGTTGACATGAATTCTACTTCTCTTTGTCAGGAACATAAACACGTCACAGTCCTAGTATAAGTAAACACCCACACATAAACTGACTCTGCTTTTGCTTTTCTGGCGTCAACCAAAGTTAGGTAATCACAAACAGAGCTTGGAGAAATCTATTCCAGAGGTAAATCCCGTAGCTTCTTGATATTCCAGTGGACCACAGCTCTGAGTAAGAAAACCCTTACATCAGGAGATTTATGCTTTGGCTGAGATTCCTGGAGTTTCTGATACTTACATAAAGTCCTAAGCATGCCAGAGGACCCTTACATACAGTTCATCCACACTTCTGTGATTCATCTGATTCTCTACCATGACAGATACAGAAGAAATCTAGTAAGTTTGATTACTGAATGATACTTACCATCTGTAGACTGCTCACTATATGTCTGGCCCTCGGGACTTTGAGTCCACCGTCTGACTCAATCCTCACATAAACCCTGAGACATAGTGACTGGTGTTATCCCTGCTTACAGGTGTGGAAGCTAAGGGTTACACAGAAGGTGTGACTAACCAGCCCAAGGCCTCAGTGCCAGCTGGGGCAGGGGCACGGCCACGTTCAGACGTCAGATCCAGTGTCACTAACCCCTCTGGTACTCTCTCTCCCATTCTGTCCCAACTGGAACACCGCAGCACTGGCACAGAGGCCCGTGTTGGCCCCACAGCCAGGCCCGTCTCTATTCCCCTCATTTGATTTGGAGATCTTGAAAGCGAACTCTGTTTCCTAGACTCCTCTCCTGGGGATCTGAATGTGAATGAGGTCCTGCCAAAGAGATGCACCCCCCTGCACAGTTAGGGGGCATTATGGGCTAAACTGTGTCCCCCACCCACTCAAAGACAAGTTGAGGGCCTCACCTCCAGTGCCTGCCAATATGCCCTCATTGGGAAATGAGGTCTTTGCAAATGCAATCAGGTTAACATGAGGACACTGGGGGGCGGGGCCCAATCCAATATGACAGGTGTCCTGGTCAGAAAAGGAAAATGCCATGTGAAGACAAAGACACACAGGGAGACTCCACGAGACAAGAAAGACAGAGGCTGGAGTCAAGCATTTGTGAGCCAAGGAACACCAAGGATTGACAGCCACCGCCAGAAGCTGGGAAGAGGCAAGGAGATGTTAACCCAGAGCTTCAGAGGGAGCAGTGCCCCACCAAATCCTTGACTTCAGACTTGAAACCTCCCCAACTGTGAGAGCATATGCATCTGATTTTAGGTCCCCTGGCTTGAGGTGCTTTGTTCTGGTGGCACAGGCAAAGCAATACAAGAGGCTGGACATGAGGCAGAGGCTGCTGGTGGTGAGTTCAGGCGGATGTGAGCAGCCGTAGGGGCCGACTCTGCACTCACTGCGGTGGCAGCTTCATGGCTGGAGGCAGTCACAGCAGTGCCCTGACTCTGGGTCTCGTCTGGGGGGTCGGTTGTGAAGCCTATGTTTCAGGAGTGGCCCCCAGACCCCATTTCCCTAGCCCTTCCCTTTGTAAGTGCTCCATTTCTGGTATGACATTCATTTCTGTCTATTTCCTGTACCAACTTCACAGAGAAGATTCTCATCTGGCAGTTGGGGCGAGCTCTAATAGACAGCTGGAGGGATGGAGGACTCCAAGCCCGCCCTGGACCCCCGCTCTTTTCCCTCTGCCCTCTGGATCAGGCATTTTCCTGTCCTCCAAGGGCCTGCATTTCTTTGGCAGAGCTGACATCCTCCCAGTTCGGTTGGCAATCTGTGCTAGATTGTCCCACTGCCAACGTGTTGACTCTGAGAACTGCATTTCCTAAGATCCCCTTCCTGGTATGGTTCTGAGTTCGATTTGGGCCAAAACTGAAGTTCTGCTAGACCCAAGAGGCAGAAGCAAAGCAAAAGCCCTGAAGGTCGCCACTGGTTAGAGAATGGGACAGGGCCGCAGACACACCAGTATCTCTCAAAATTCTCCCTCCAAATGCCCAGGACCACTGCCAGACCACTGCCAGATGCCAAAGCGTGACCTCCCAGAGCAGTAGCCACAGCCCCCTTGGTTAGCCCTTAGGATGGCAAATCCCTTCTCTGAACATCGAATTTTCCCTGTCCCAGGGGCACCCTATTTTCGGGCTCCGTTCTTTTCCTCTGGGGATTATGGTGCAATTGGGTAGATGTAGTTCCAAGTCTTCATCTTTCTCCTGTCTGCCTGACATGATTAACACAGCTCAGCCTATTTTGAGGTTGGGTGCCAGGTTAGGACAAACAGGGATTTAAGGATCATCGCTGGCAGCAGGAGCCCCGGGGGACAGTTATAGGGCTCACTGATACATATTGTACATCTCGAAATGCCAAAAACCAGGGCTGTTCATCCTGTCTTGATAGGTTTCCTTTTTCTTAGGGGATGAAGGTTGTTATGATGATGGACTGAGTAGAGAAGCGTTTGGGTTTTATATGATTATTTACAGGGAAGGCCACAACTTGTAGGAACCACAGTAAAGCTTTCTTCCTTGCTTGAGACGTGTTCCCTTCATTAATGCTGTGGACTACCACCAGCGAGGAGCGTGGGGTTTTCTATGATTCCCAGAGCTGGCTGGGATCTTATCTTCTTGGCATTGCCCAAAGACCCGTGGGGAGTTATTGCTACCAAAGAGAGCAGGGAACAGCCAGGGAAGATGACCCACCCCGTGGTTGGGAATGGATATGCTTTATTGGTCATTTTTCCGTCCATGATTTGTGCTCTAAAATTTGGACATTTTAGTGTGAAGTGTGTGGCTGAGCTTCAAAACCAGTCACAACTCTTTGATGGGTACAAACTGCTTTCACTGGCGAAAAAGACACAAAGCCTGGCTGGAGAAATCACTTGTCCCTAAGGCCCCTCCTGGATGGTAGGAATCCTTGTCTCCTACGCCAGGCGGCAGTGCATTTGCTCACACACTGGACAGTCCCAGGGAAACCCTCTTGGAAGCTATCACAACACTTCTGCCCACCGAAAATCTCAGGGCCACCCAGCCTTCCTCTCAATTTTGGCTTCCGAGGCTCCAGGACGGAGCCTCTCTACAAGCCCCAGGAAGCCCCAGGCTCGCTTTATACTCGCTGCTCTTGACGGCAGGCGTTATCCTTGCCGATGGAGGCTGTAATTATACCAATCACTCTGCCGGATAGACCGGAGTATCCCCGTGATGAATGGGAGAGATTCACTCAAAACACAAGATGTCTCATTTTCTAGTTGGGAGTACAAGCAAAATACTGGGGAAACGTAGCCTCCACCACTCCAGCTGAAATGTCTCAGCAGGTTCCTCTGACTCCCTGGGCGACTGGAATCAGCAGGGGTGTCTCCTTAGAATCCAAAATCACATGCAGGATGGGGGCGGGGGGAGGTGGTACAGGTCACAGGTGGCTTTCAAGTCGGTTTTTCGATGATCTAATTTCAAAAGTGCTTTTAAGTAAGTTCACAGAGGAAAAGTAGAAAATTATTTTTTAAAAAATACGACTAAAAGTCATCCATAATCCCACCGGCTACAGGTAACCCTCCTTGGCATGGGTAAGTAGTTCCTTCCTTCATTTCTCAGTGCATATACATAAAAATAGCTCACATAAATTATTCTGTTGTTTAATTTTGTCCCCCTTAGCTTACCCAGATTATTAACTATTCCCAGTCAACACGAATGGATCATTAGCTCTGTCTCGGGATCCATCTGCCATGCTGTACTGGTATGATCTCATTTAATCTTCTCAAGTAGGTAGGGAAGGAAAGATAGTTCGATCTCTTCCATTGTACAGATGAGAAAACTGAGGCACAGAAGTTTTAAAAGGCTTTCCCAGCCTCATGAGCTACCTACACGGTAGAGTTCGAATGCAAATCCTGTTAGCTCTGCCCTCAGCCCCCGCTTGGTTGCCTTGATGCCATGCTCCCGGCTTCAGGGTGAGCTTCCCGACCAGGGAGCTGTCCATCTTTGGTAAGTGCCCAGTTCCTCCCAGCACACTGTGCAGGCCTGGCCCAAGGCTTTCAGTGCAAACATTTTGCGAGCACCTGTAATGCGTACGAAGTGAACACAAACAGGGTACTGTCCTCAAGATTCTCAAAACGTACTGACGACACAGACACCAGTTCCTCGAAGTGTGGAGAACCAGGGGGTTGGTGGAAGGACCTCGAGGAGGGTCCTCCTGCTATCGGGGTGACTCTGAAAGCAGGTCAGCAGACCAGCTTTATTACCCGGAAGGGGTAATACCCGGAAGTGCACCTGGAAGGGGCACTTGCTCTCAATGGTTGTGGATCCTTCTGAGGTCGACCTGGGCCATGCGGCAGCAGTGCTGGGAGTCAGGGGCTGGAAGAGCCTGGGCTGGAGGAGGTACGTTTGTTGCCATGGTGGAGCAGGAGGGGACCAGTGAGACAGAAGACTTTGTGCTCGCTGCCCCTCAGAAGGGAGACATTCCTGGGAGTGAGATAAGCCTGGGCAGAATGCAGAGCTCCAGAAGAACAGGAGGACACCCTGCCCCCAGCCTGGAAGGCCGAGATTTCAGTGAAAGGTATGCTCAGGCCAGCCAATGCCACGCTGCCAGCCTTGGCCAGCCGGCCACTAACCCTTAGAGCTCACCACTGAGGGACACCCCGGCGCAGGCTGGACTGCCACCCCTGCGTCTCCCCACCTTCATCTGTCCTACCTTGCTGATGAGAGGAAAGGGGAGATGTTGAAATGCTGGGAAGAGCCAAAAGCAGGCGGCCAAGGTAGGAGGTTGGGAGGGATGCTTCAATCTGGGCGGGGGGGGGGAGTATCTTATTCTCATTAATGCACGTTTCTTGAAAATTGAGCCTGTTCCCTCTGGTGACTGGGCTGTGCCCTTCTGTTGCAAGAGAAGGTGTCAGTGTCTTGGAAGCACACACTGGCGACATTTTCCTGCTCATAATACCTATGACCACAGCTGGGTACGTGCATTTCCTCTGGGCAGGTGCAGGGCCAGAGCTCCCAGCACGCTCTCTCACTGAACCCACACAGCATGCAGCAAGTTCTAGGATCTCTCTTGTGGTACAGATGAAGGCTGAGGATGGGACCCTTGAAGAAGCCAGGTCCATGCCCAGGGCCACATCGCCACCAAGAGGCAGATGCCAATTTTAAGCACAGAGTCCCCTAATCACACATTACACGCATGGTTCAGCCATGTTGTGACTGTGTCCCTTCGTGACACTTGGAGCTCCGTTTGGCCTGAAAACCACACATTTAAGTCTTCTGGGCTCAGTCACTGTGTTCAGGCAAAGTATTCCTGGGTCCGGGGGGAAGCAGCCGGAGTGTTGGCGCACGCGGGTTCTGTCTGTATCCCCACAGAGCCCGGGCGCTTGGCTTTTGGCCCCCCTCCAGCCCCACCGGGGGCTCCAAGGGGAGTGCCGGGGGTGGGGGCTTTGCTGCTGA
The DNA here is from genome assembly GCF_020171115.1 of Neogale vison. NCBI lineage: Eukaryota > Metazoa > Chordata > Mammalia > Carnivora > Mustelidae > Neogale > Neogale vison. Next base: position 208,934,261 of record NC_058096.1, on the reverse strand, counting down.
CCCCTGTATCTGTAGCTACTAGAGCAGCACCTGCCAACACCCAGGGTGCTCCCTGGTCCAGATGGAGGCAGGAGGGTTCGGGACACCAAGGCTGAAGCGGAACTCCTGAGCCAGCAGTGATGCTCCTTCTCCTCTGTCTTGACCAGCTTACCCCCTCCACCCACTCTTCTGAGGGAGGTCATCTACCCCTACCCAGTCCTACCTCTTGCTTTTGCTCTTGACATCCTTCCTACCAGGGATGCACACCCCCATGTCCAAGGCCCGGCTTGCATTCCTCCCACATAAAACTCCCCACTAGCCTGTGCTCCCTCCTCCCTACTCCTAGTGCCCCTGTCTCAGCTGTGAATGCCCGTGGATGAGTGGCCCATGGGAGTGGATGGGGGAGAGTCAGAACCAAGGTTAAGGGAGGGACTGATCACTGAGGCCTTGTGGAAGGTTTTTAAGGGCTTTGGGTGTTGTGTGGATGAGCTGGGGAGCCTTTGGAGGATTTTGGCTTGTTGACTTAAGCTGGAAAGCTTTACTCTGGTTGCTGAGTAGAGAACGGAATTGGGAGCGGGGGCAAAAGCAAAGTGTCAGAAGTGAGGGCATCAGAAGTGGGGGGGTGGTCTGTGGTCAGGGTCTGTCGTTGCAGCCCCCACCCCGCCCCACAAATGTCCTTCACCATTAACAGAATGACCAGGGAGTCAGCATCGTCTACTCTGTTGGCTCCCCTCTGGCACTAGACCGCAGAGTAGATTCTATTTGTTATTACCCAGAGCTCTCCACTCCAGCACCTGCTCATGGTGGGCCCAGATGATTTGTCCCTGACCCACAGAACTCCCACTGGTCTCAGAACGACTGGGAAACTCAGATCCTTTGAGGCAACCCGGGGTGAGGGGAGGACGGGATAAACGTGATATCTGATGTGGTGCTCCTCCCCTGTAAAAAGGCTTAAAACATATTGCATCCAGTTCATCACTCAAGGCCCTGGATGGAACAGAATCCAGCCCTGCGTTTCAAGAGACTTCAGCGATGGGGCTATGACAGAGTCCACACAGATTTAGGAAACCCAGAGACAAACCACAATGGCGGAAGGAGAGGGCTTGTTCTGTGCTAACCCTGGACCAGATGAGCGAGGAAGAAAAGGTATTCAAGGAGCGTTGAGAGAGCTGGAGCCATGAAGGAAGGGCCACCCTATAGAAGCGGTGGTCATGGGATCATGGCCAGGGCCAGAGCAGAGCCCAACAGAGAAGACCCTCTCTTGCTCTCCTCCACCATTTAGATCTCTGCCAGGAGCTTGCATTGGCCACCTCAACCAGGGTCTGGAAGGTGAGGGAATCTCTGGTGACATAGTCCTTGGGACCTACCTCCTGGTACACACCAGGTAAAGGAAAGACGAGACGAGGGAAGATGCAAAGAGAGGATAATCAGCACCCCCAGAAATGTGCTAACCTTGGGGGAAATGAGCACTTAAAAACCACATTGATTGTTCATTACTGCTTCCCATAGACCTGGGCTTAAGTTGCAGCTGGAAAAATCAAGTTCTCTGGAAAGAACATCCTGGTAGGAATAGTGATTAGGTACTAAAAACAAGAGACTGAAATCTTGACTCTTGAGGGTTTTCCAAAACAGACTGAAACAATCACTGGCTTCAAATGTCAGAGATCTTGCAGAAGGCAGAGGGATAGATGCAAGACCCTTGAAGCCTTTCCCAGCTCTAGTAGTAACACATATGACAGTGTTTTCCAAAATGGCCTATGGAACTTTGATATAATGGAAACAGAAATCATTTCCAGGCAAACTAGATACTAGCAAATAAACTTGGGCTACTATTATATAATCCTTTTTAGGGCAGACACATCAGGGTAATTGAAATGGCATAGATGGCTCTTAAAGTCCTTGTAAATTCCAAATAATTAGAATACTTTGGGACCTAACGGAATTCACTATAAACTACAAATAAACACATTGCCTTCTTAATGTAAAATATTTTTTAAAAATTAATACTTTAAAAAATTTCTCTCCACCCCGCCCTCCAAAATCTAGGTTTCCACAGGAGAGCAAGTGGCATTTGAATTGAGCAGAATTTGCAACTGATTATAAAGTCAAAGATCAGTGCTTATCAAAAATCAAGTCAGCTTGGGAATCTATTTATTTTCCTGAGCTGTGTAGGCGGATTTTCTGATAATGTGCACTCGCTCTGCATTTAGGAGACATTCTGCGTCAGAAAAGCACCCTACAATCCACCTTGCCTCCTAATACCCAGGCAAGGTTGGTGGCATTTTCCTCTCGGTCCTCCCTAGCTGCCCTTTGGGGCAAAGTCTGGGCCAAAAACTCTGGATTCACTACATCTATCCAGACATGGGAGCCTAGATCTTCAGTGAGGCCTAAAGGTTTTGCTTGGCTGCACCATCTTGAGCCCCCTGTCTCCTCCCTGTGTCTCTACGGCTGCCTCGTGGTGTCTTTTTCCCCATTTTCCCCCTTTCTCCTCTAGTAGAGATTTTAAAAGAGAAGATTTCAAATAGTAAGTGTTTTTACTCCTACTCCTTCTAAGAAGGAAGGACTTGGCGTCACTGTGTCAGCATCCTTTGTTTTACAGAATCCAGGGAATGGATAAAAAGCCAAGACTAAACATGAGATTTGAGTGAATAGATATTTAAGACTAAGGCAGAGTGGTTAGATTGATCTCTGTAATAGAGTCTGAGGAAAGGAGGAAGAGAAGGTTGGAAAGGGAGACGGAGGGAGGGAGGGAAAAGGAGGGAGAGAAAATGAGACCAGATCCCAATGGTTTCCATCAAAAAAGGAGGTTTGGGGATCTGAGAGAGAAACACAGAAGTGTCTGGGGTAAGATTTGAGGGAAGTTAGTACGATGCTCTTCTATTGTTTTCAACTGCAGGCTTATTGTTTAATTGAATGCAACCCATCCCCTGACAGGGTCACATGGGGCTCTGGGTTTATATGGGTTTCATTTCTTGCCTGTCCTAGAGGAACTGGAAGTCTTCCAGGCTTTCCGATTCTTCTCCTCCCCACCTCGTCCAAGACTTGGCTCTGTCAGTTACCCTTTTCCAGTCTTCTTTTTCTTCTTCTCCTTAAATCCTTCCCCTCTGCCCATAAATACACTCAGGTCTCCCCACCGTTGAGAAAGCCTGGCTCTGAGAGGGCTTCCTGTCTGGGCTTCTGCCCTGCAACTGCCTTCCCTCTTTCTGGATTCCTCTTCTTCCAACCCAGCCTTAGGCTGCATCACCGGGTCTCCACGATCCCTTCCTGCCACATGCTGGGGCCTTGAGAACATTGGCAGTGGGACCCGCTGGGACTTGTTCCTCTCCCCCACACTTCTGCTTCCGGGGCAATGCCTCCCTCTTCCTCCCACCCCTCAGCGTTTCCACTTCCACTTCCGGTCCGGCTCCCACGGTCTCCTTCGGCTGAGCCAACCCCCACACCTCTCCAAAGGGACTGCCGTCGAAGGGCCCATGCCTCCCTTGCTTCTCTGCCCCTCACTGCTGCCCCTGGTCCTCCTCCAGGTCCCTTGGTCTCCCCATCAGACCCTCCACCTTTCTCACCCTTCCTGTGGGTTCTCCTTGACCCTTTCCACCCCTTTTCTCCTCCCCCACCTGCTGGCATTCTGTCCTCCCTGGAGTCCTAGATACCATATCTCCAACACCCCCCCCAGCTGACCTTCTTTCTTTGGAAGCCCCCCTTTGGTATCTTTTCCCCTAATTATAAATTCATCCCGAGTCTCAACACCCACCTCCCTGTTCTCGCTGCACATTACCACCCATTAGGCACTTTATAGGGGTCCTGTATAGCTTAACTAAGAGCGAGTGTAGGTAACACTCTGCATGTGTCTGCTGAGTGGTTAGTCCTCAACTTTAGTGATTCTTCCGTAAGAAGGCAGCGTGTTCTGGCTGATAGTGGATGCAGTCTTCCCGCAGATGGGGGGAGTCAGGCCCCCGGAAATTTAAAAGGGAAAAAGCTATATCTGTAGATGTATATAACCGAGCAGCTGTGATTTCCACTGCTTTTTCTTCCTTTCCTTTTTTTCGTGCCATTTTGTTTTTGTTTTTGTTTGTAGTTCTCTATAGCAAGAAAAAGGACGCAAAAGGAATTCCAGGCCTGTGTAAAGTCTTGTGTTAATGAGTCAAACAAAAGCGTCTCATTCATTCAAATAATATGAATGAATGAATAATATGAACAAAGACAATTTTTGACTATGTATTTCCTCTGTGCCCAACTATCTAAAAAAAAAAAAAAAGCTGAAGAACTTTAGATGAGCTTTAATTGTTAAAGCTAGGAAATTTAGATGATCATCTAATTCAATCTATAAAATTACTCCAAGGGATAATTGCTAATATGGTCACTATTTCATAAGTAAGAATTTTTAAAGAAATATTTACTGAGTCAGGCCCAATACACTATATAGGGGTGACACAGAAAGAAAAATAGCATATTGTCCTGTCATCAACAAGCAGAGGATTACATGGGGAGAGACAGATGCATAAACAAAAAGATGCAATAAAGTATTACGGGAGCCACCATGAGCAACTGTTAGGGTCCAGATGGGCACAAAGGAGGAATGGTCTCTTTTTGGTGTTATTCAGCTGGTTGTAAGTCCAGGGGATTTTGAAAAGGCTAGGGAGAAAAAATGGACCTAGGATCATCTTCTCAACTGACACACTCTTTCATTGTGATTAAACCAAGGCTCTTAGCCAACCTCCTTTCTCCCAGTCACATCTGCCTGCAGGTTGCTCCCTGGATCCCCATTCCTATGTTATCCCCCAGGCCCTTGGGTCTGCTCACTCCAACCTTAGAAAGAAAAGTTCAACACTTTTCATTGCATGTAGTGACTGTAAAAAAGCATACCTTCTTAGGAAAGCCAGCCAGGGAAAAATAGCATGGCAGACTCCTTGGAGAAAGAGCAGAGTGGTTGCAAGGTTAGAACCTGAAAATAAGTTAAAAATGAGGCAGCAAAAGGAATTTGTTGTGCTCCTGAGTAGAAGTAAAGAACAAGGAGGCAGAAAGAAGTCAGGGTTACTGAGAGGGTCCCTTGGGGCAAAGGTCCCAGAAACAGAGGGCCCATACTGGTGGCCAAAGGAAATTTCTAAGAATGAGGATACCTGATGGCCCTTTCTCACACTGCCAGTGCACCCTCACACACTCACTTACTTGGGAGAAATCTACCACCCTCAGGAACACCTTAACATCTTTTGGAAGGAAATAAAGGTCTGAACTTTGGATGGGGGCGAAGGCCTTGTGGCATAGAGCCAGAGACCCAGGTTCAGAGGCAGAAGCAAATTTCACAATACCTGACGCTTCTATAGTCTGGTGGGATCTCAGAAATATAAGAATACAAAAATATCAAGCTTTTGACGATTTTATTGAAGCCTGTGACCATATCCACACTTCACTTGACCTCCCACAGCTGGAGTTTAGAGTTCATTGGCTTCCTTAGAAATCTTCCTCTGGGCCGAGTGACCGTGGGAAAACCAGACCCCACCTGGGTTTCAGAGAAGGTGTGGGACTCCACAGGCCGTGCGATGGGGGAATCTGATCCAGATCCAGGGGCAGGCAGGACAGACTGACAGCTGGGTTTTAATCTCTGGGGAAGGAGAGACCCCAGTGGAGAAGGTGCTTAAAGCAGCTTGGCTTGATCCTGGGAGGGTGAGTCAGAATTTGTGAGCGTGGAGGGGTTGGAGGGAAGATGACCACAGGCCTGCAGGGTGAGATGAGCTGGCTCTTTAAAAGCTCTTAAAGCCTTAATTAGAAAATTAGGATAGCGAGATCCCCTGCCCTTGCCTCCCTCCCAGGGCACATGGTAAGATCTTTCCTTCACTCTGATTACCCTCATTTTGGAGCGCGGAAAGAAGCTAATCAGAGGACTGACATTGTACAAGCCACTTCAAGTGCAATTCAGAATTCGGCCTGATGAAGGGAGTCATTGGGTGTGTGATTATAAAGCAGTGTTCCAAAGTAATTAGGGCACTGAAGGTACAGGGCTCTCCATTTGGGGATGGGAGGATGGGCGGGGTCAGAAGAAATGGGCACAGCTCTACACTGCCCGCCACAGCCCCCACTGCTGCACACCAACCAACAAGGACAGACAACTTCACTGCGTTCCTGCGTTCCTGCATTCCTGCCAGCTTCTCTTGGAATCGCGTTCCTGCATTCCTGCCAGCTTCTCTTGGAATCCTCACAATGACCCCTTGAGGGAGGTGTGTAGGTTTCCTAGAGTGGCCTTAACAAAGTAGCACAGATTTAATAGCTCAAAACAACATTTGTTTCTTTTCAGACAATCCTGGATGTCAGAAGTTCAAAATGGGTCTCACTGGGCTAACATCAAGGTGTCTGCCGGGCTGTGTTCTTTTCTGGAGGCTTTACACTGAATTAATTTTCATTCCTTCTCTAGCTTCTAGAGAATGCCTTTGTTCCTTGGCTCAGGGCCTCTTCCATCTTCAAAGCCACCAATGCCAGTCAAGTCCTTCCCACGGTGACAATGACTTTCTTGCCTCCCTCTTCCACATTTAAAGTCCCTTGTGTTGACATTGGGGCTAGCGGGGCTACCCAGAATACTCTTATTTTAAAGCCAGCTGATGACTTCCCCTTTGCAATATAATGTAACATATTCACACATTACAGGGATTAGGAGGTGAACACCTTTGGGGCCATTATTGTACCTAACGTGGTAGGTAATTTTATTATCTATAATAAGCTGGGTGAGCAGTGGAGTTGGGATTTCCTCAGGCCATCTGATGACAGACCCTGTATTCTTAACCTCTAAACTGTATTCCTTCCATATGTTCCCGGTTCTTTCACTCAGTACTTTAACAAAGGCCTGTGTTGATAGAAACAGAAGGATTTAAGGTAATACAAAGAGAGCAAAGGGCCCATAGGAAAAAATGCGACAGGGGGTGTGTTGTGTGATGAGAAGCGGGGCAGGGATTGCTGGGGGTACAGATGTGCAGGGAGAGGCATACTGTGTACCCCAGATCAGAGCCTAATGAGTGACTATCTCCCCGTGTTAGGTCACAAGAGACCCGGGTTCAAATCCCAGCTCTGCACTGGTATCTGTGAGCCTTCCAGTCTGTGTCTTAGTCTTTGGAGTTTCTTCATCTGCAAAATGATAGTAACAGAAGCCACCCTGTGGGTGTGGTGTGCTACCTAAAACATATATGAAACTCCTTGCTGTTCCCGGAGCACAGGCAGTATTCCCTAAAAGCTGCTGTTTCTCCCCCTCTCTCCTGATCCAACCCTCCCCCGCCCCCACCCCGAAAGGAAACTGAAATTTCTCCCATGTGAGTATTAACAGAGGAAGTGGTGGCTGGGATTTGTGGATCTCGGGAAGCAGATCCAGGGGGCAGGGGTGGCTCCTGGTATCCCTTCACCAGGCTAGAAGGGAAAAATATCCAACACTGTTGATTGCTTTTCAGGAGGCAGAGCCTGCTGGCCAGCTGTGGGTTACAGGCTGGCGGAAGCTGAAACAAACAAGGAGCTCTGTTTCATCTCTCTTGGGTAGGGCACATTCAATTTAATCAGGGGGAAATGACTCTGTGGCTAAAACAAATCTTAAAAACACTAATGTTGGGGCACCTGGGTGGCTCAGTCAGTTAAGCGTCTGCTTTCTGTTCAGGTCATGATCCTGGGGTCCTGGGATCGAGCTTCTTATTGGGCTCCTTGCTCAGTGGGGAGTCTGCTTCTCCCTCCGCCCCCCCAGTTGTGCTCTCTAGCTCTCTCTCTCTTTCAAATAAATAAAATCTTTTTGAAAACCCCATGAATGTCATCCTATCTGTTCTTTCTTCCCTCCCATCCTTCTTGTTGTTGTCATAGATGAGGTTGCAAGAGAGGAAGAGAAGACATGAAATGCTCAATCATGAGCACGAGTTAGAATCCCTTGGTCGCAAGCAGCAGAATCCGACTCGGACTAACTTAAACAGAAGCTGCATTTGGTGGAAGGATGTGAGGCGACGCAGAGTTGAAGACGGAGCTGACTATCTGGGTCTCAGGAAGACCAGAGCCGGCAGCCCTGGGGGCCTAGATAGCAGGAAGGAATGGAGGGTGTCTGCTCCCGAGCTTGGCCACTCTCCGTCTTTTGGGGAAGGAGGGCTGCTGGCCTCTCCCAGGACACCTGTTGGCCCCTTGTCCCTCCAGAGCAGAGGGGGTAAAGGGGAGTTCTCTGAAAGGGAAACCGACAGTGGAGCAAGAGGGACAGATGCCAGCAAGCAGATGGGTTGACCCATAAGGTGTCTTCTGCATCTGCACGTGCATCTTTTACCCCCACCCCTCCCCTCCAGGACACTCTTCTGCTTCCTCATTCATTCTTTTTTTTTATTTTTTAAAAGATTTTATTTATTTATTTGACACACAGAGAGAAATCACAAGTAGGCAGAGAGGCAGGCAGAGAGAAAGGGGGAAACAGGCTCTCCACTGAGCAGAGAGCCTGATGCGGGACTCGATCCCAGGACCCCGAGATCATGACCTGAGCTGAAGGCAGAGGCTTAACCCACTGAGCCATCCAGGCGCCCATTCATTCATTCTTCTATCCTGCAAAGTATTCTTTCCAGGGGCTACTGTGGCCAAAAACAGGAACAAGAAAAGTATCCCGCTTCTTGGTGCAGAGGATGAGAGGAACACTTTATTCTATGTTTTATCATGGGGCCAGCTGAGTCTGGCCAATTCAGGATTCTGAACCTAGTGGCCTCCTGCCACGTCAGCATCAGTCTGAGGAATAAGGCCCAGCATGTCCAGTTTGGCACAACCTCAGATGTTACGGTTGGCAGATCTGAGAGGCTCGGCACCCTGCTCAAGGTCACGTGACAATGTCGAGGCAGGCTCACCGCTGGCTCCTTCCATTAAACAACCGAGGCCTTTGGGGGTCCATTAAGAGGACTTCTTATCCGTCAGGCACAGCATTGCCCCATCGTGGGTGAGGACAAGAATGGTACCCCCTGAGGTTGCCTGATGACACAGGGCTGGAACCCAGCAGTGGGGAGCACATGCTGGCTGGGAAGTCGTGCTCCTGAGAGAGCAGGTGCCACACAGGGGAGTTCTGAGCTGACGCCACTTCCTCAACAGTTGGCACCCCTGGGGCTTCAAAAAGGAAAAAAAAAAAAAAAGGAGAGAGAAAAGAGAGAAACTCCTCCAATCTCTGATCTTACAGAACAAGGCAAATTTCTCATTTTGAAAGAATCAAAACCCAAATCTGTCTTACCAGGAGACCAAAGGAAGTTACAAAGTTCAATAGATTTTTTTTTCCCCCCTTAAACTGTTGGATTCCATTTGAAAGGAAAAGAGTTTCTTTCTTCAACAGAGAGAGGAGGGAAATGAGCGTGCCTCCAGCACGGAGAATTCAGAAATGTGGTTTGTGCCAAATGTATCCAGAAGCTGGGGGAGGGTAGGCTGTTTCAGAGTGTGGTTGGCAGGTCCTTTGAGCAGGGGGTGCCACGCCAGAGGAGGGTTAGGTTTCCAGAAGAACAGGGTGTCTCTCCTGTTGTCTAGTGACTTCCAGATCACAACCCTTGGTTTCAAGGAAGGCAGAGCAGAGTGAAAAATTCTAAGCAAGGTTGGCCCTACAATGAGCCTCTAACCCCTGCCCCTCATCACCGGGCCTGACTGTCCTCTAAAGCAGGTGGCATCGCAACCCAAACACCTCATTTTACCTTTATTGCATTTTATTTCTACAGTTTTTATGCACGCTGGCTTTTCTTCATGAATAGGCCACTTGAGTCCAAAACAAAACAAAACGAAACACAACACCCTGAACCCAACCAACAAAAGGAAGCAAAACCAATACGGTATTTTCTCAGGATAAAACATCTGAAACCCAGACACACATCGCTTGGTATCTCATGTACCTCCTTTATCTTGCTGATCCCTTTAGCCATCAACTGGTGGGAGGTTTTCGGAGTAACGCTCCAGCGCCATCTTGTCTGAAAGGCTGGCCACCCTATTCCAAAGAAAATAGGGTCTAGCACCTAGAGAAGCCCCTGGTATATATTTGATGTTCAAAAAATATTTGTCTAATAAATAAACGGCAAATTCATCCTAGAGGGTGCTCCCCGAGCCAGATGCACTGATGCTGGAGGAGCGAGTGGGTCATTCCACGACATGCCTGGACCGCCCCCACCCCCAGGTGGATATAGTAGGCGCAGTGTGAGAAGACAGAAAGGAAATAGTTGCTCCCCTGGAGGGCTTAACTGTGTATTTGGAAGGGAAAAAATGTACTTGGAAGTTATAGGGGTTTGTGAACTTGTAATAGAAACAGAGCAACATGGCAGCATCTAAGCTGTCCCCATGCAAGGTCTCATCCAAAATGCTCAGAGTGCTGGGGTGTGAGGGGTCCTGACGCTCACCCCTGCTCTCCCAGAGGCTAAGTGTGGAGGGGTGAAGTAGGGGTGAGGGGAATGCCTAGAGACAGAGGCCATTTGGATTTCAGACTTTACAAGACTTAATTTGTTATTGCTTTAAAATCGAGGCAGAAATTTGTCCAATTATTCAGGCTCAAAAAGATATGTTTTTAAAAGTTAATGAAATTTATTTTATGGAATCAACTTTAAAAAAAAAAGACATCCTTTTATTATTATCATTTTTTTCATCTATTTGACAGATAGATCACAAGTAGGCAGAGAAGCAGGCAGAGAGAGAGGAGGAAGCAGGCTCCCTGCAGTGCAGAGAGCCCAATGCGGGGCTTGATCCCAGGACCCCAGGATCATGACCCGAGCCGAAGGCAGAGGCTTTAACCCACTGAGCCACCCAGGCGCCCCTCCTTTTATTATTATTAAAGTAATCTTTATTCACATTGTGGGGCTCAAACTTATAAACCTGAGATCAAGAGTTGCATGCTTTTCTGACTGAGCCAGCCAGATGCTCCTGGAATCAAAAAATTTTTAAAGATTTATTTATTCATTTATTTATTTATCAGAGAGAGAGAGAGAGAGAGCACAAGCAGGCAGGGTCAGAGAGAGAAGCAGGCTCCCTGCCAAACAAGGAGCCTGATGTGGGACTTGTTCCCAGGACCCTGGGATCATGACCTGAGCCAAAGGCAGAGGCTTTAACCCACTGAGTCACCCAGGTGCCCCCAGGTGTCCCAAATTTTTAAAGCTGGGGCAGAAGTTGGAGATCATCTAGCCCACCCTATACCTCTTTTATTATCATGGAAATGATCATTTCCATGTGGAAACTGAGGCTCAGGTTAGCCAATAGTTTTCCAGATAAGAAAGAGGCTCATAACCCTGGAGTGAGGAAATCACGATCTCTATACAGTCATGGGTCCGGTACAGTGGGAAAAACATATAACCAGGTAGTTTGTGATGTTAACCTTAAAAATAAAATGCCAGGGGCGCCTAGGGGGCTCAGGTCATGATCCTGGGGTCCTGGAATCAAGCCCCACATCAAGATCCTTGCTCAGTGGGAAGTCTGCTTCTTCCACCTCCCCAGCTTGTACTTTCTCTCTGTCATATAAATAAATAAAATCTTAAAAAAAAAAACAAAAAACCTGGGGCACCTGGGTGGCTCAGTGGGTTAAAGTCTCTGCCTTTGGCTCAGGTCATGATCCCAGGGTCTTGGGATCAAGCCCCATATTGGGCTCTCCCCTCAGTGGAGGGGAGAGCCTGCTTCACCCTCTCTCTCTTTGCCTGCCTCTCTGCCTACTTGTGATCTCTGTTAAATAAATAAAATCTTAAAAAAAAAAAAACCTGCCAGTTATTTTACCAACACACACACACACACACACACACACACACACACAAAGGGTTTTTTTGGGAATAGCAGAGAATTGTAGTCCCCTGCAGGCGAACCAGAGAAAACCATAGGCAAGCCTGGAAAACAAACAAGAAGAATACTCTTTTTTTTTTTTCTAATTTATTTATTTTCAGAAAAACAGTATTCATTATTTTTTTTTAAAGATTTTATTTATTTATTTGAGAGAGAGAGACAGTGAGAGAGAGCATGAGCGAGGAGAAGGTCAGAGAGCAAAGCAGACTCCCCATGGAGCTGGGAGCCTGATGTGGGACTCGATCCCGGGACTCCAGGATCACGCCCTGAGCCGGAGGCAGTCGTCCAACCAACTGAGCCACCCCAGTGCTCCATGCAAGCTGTGCCCTCTATAATACCCACCACCTGGTACCCCAACCTCCCACCCCACCGCCACTTCAAACCTCTCAGATTGTTTTTCAGAGTCCATAGTCTCTCATGGTTCATCTCCCCTTCCAATTTACCCAAAAGCACATACCCTCCCCAATGTCCATAACCCTACCCCCCTTCTCCCAACCCCCCTCCCCCCAGCAACCCACAGTTTGTTTCTTGAGATTAAGAGTCACTTATGGTTTGTCTCCCTCCCTATCCCATCTTGTTTCATGGATTCTTCTCCTACCCACTTAAGATCAAGAAGATGTGGTATATATACACAATGGAATACTATGCAGCCATCAAAAGAAACGAAATCTTGCCATTTGCGACAACATGGATGGAACTAGAGCGTATCATGCTTAGCGAAATAAGTCAAGCGGAGAAAGACAACTATCATATGATCTCCCTGATATGAGGAAGAATACTCTTTTATACAGGAAAGGGGGGTAGTGGGAAGGGCTGTTCTAAACAAAAGTCTATTGTCTATTTTGTCTATATTTGTCTATTTGTCTATAAAGTCTATATTGTCTATTAGACTATTGTAAATAGTCTAAAGTCTATTTACACTGGGAGTTCCAAGCATTGTAGCTTCTCATTGGCTGAGTTGTGACAGTGTCTCATTGGCTGGGCTGTTGCCAGGAGAGGAGGAAACCTTTCTTATTCCTGTTAGGAGAGTAAAGTAGTAGCTAACTTCATATTACTTTGCAAGGTGTGTCTGTTCCAGTTGGGTCTGCATAGAAGATGAATGGTAGGGCATGAGAGCTCCTCCTTCCCATCTTCTGACTGCATTCTAAACAAGCTTCCCTTATTACTTTTTACAGTGGTCAGAGGATTTTACTTTTTATTTTATTTTTTAAGGATTTTATTTATTTATTTGAGAGAGAGAGAGAGAGAATGCATAAGCCAGAGGGAGTGGCAGAGGGAGAGAAAGAGACAGACTACCTCCTGAGAAGAGAGCCCCATGTGGGGCTTGAGGACCTTGAGATCATGACCTGAGCTGAAGGCAGACACTTAACCTGCTGAGTCACCCAGGCACTCTCGATTTTACTCACTTTTTAAATTTTAAATTTAAAATTTAAATGGAAACATTGAAGCATGATATGAAAATTGATGTTTATCAAAATGAGAGTGTACACCTGACCCAGTCTCCTCAAAAGTAACATAGGCTGAAAGATAAGGAAAGACCAAGAAACTGCACAGGGAAACTCCCTGGAGATTAAGGAAACCTAATGGCTAAATGTGCCATGATAAACATCTCCCAGTTACCTAAGATGTTAACAGTAGAGGATGGAGGGAATAGAAAACTTTTTGTACCAACTTTGCAACTCCTACGATTCTAAAATTATTTGAAAATCAAAAGCTATTTTTAAAAAAGAGAGCGGGGTGGGAGGGGGTGGCTCCTGGATGTCTCCATTGGTTAAGCGCCTGACTCTTGTCTTTAGCTCAGGTCATGATCTCAGGGTTGTGGGACTGAGCTCCGCTGAGTTGGTTTCCTCACTCAGCAGGGAGTCTGCTTGAGATTCCCTCTCCTTCTCCCCAACCCCCTCCCCATCTCCCTGCTTGTGCACTCCCTCTCTCTTAAATAAATAAATAAATAAATAAATGGAAGCTTAAAAAAAATTAAAAAGTGAAAAAGACAGCAAGGTGTGGTAGACTGCATTTTCTAAAAACGGTTCCAACAGTAGTTCCAGTTCCACCTGCTGTTCCAAAAGTTTGCCAGTTTCTCCTCAAGACGTGGAGTCTGTGTTCTCTCCTTTGATTGGGGGTAGATTACTTAACTTCTCTGTGCCTCAGTTGCCTGTGTAAGATCGGAAATATCCCAGTGTTGCTTCTACTACAAAATAACAGCAGTGGAGCTCTCAGTGCCTGGAAATGTTGGATGTCATTGTTGCGGAGAGCACAAGTTAGGGACCCAGATACCACACTGGGACACAAGGTCAGCGCTGAACCAGAATAACTTCATATGGAATCCCGGGAATTCCTTAAACTCCTCCTGCTTCAGGAGAGACTCCTTCCTGGGGGTGGAGATGCCAAGTCTGCAAGTGGGGATGAGATGGAGAAGACAATGCAGATTCCAAGAGTGGACGGGATTGGGTAGTGCATTTATTCAAGGAAGGAGGAAAGCCTTATAGGGGTGTGTCAGGAGGGGGTGAGCTCTATGGGGTGAACTTCGGCCTTGAAGGTTGGTTGAAGGTACAGCTGAGCAGACAGGCCCGGAAGGGGGGCAGAGGTGGAACAAGGGCTTCATCAGGCATGTTCTCGTGATCTGCCTAAAAGCAGATAAGGGTTTGTGCTGATGAGCTCCAGGAGAGATGGTCAGGCCTTGAATGACAGGATCAGGAGTTTGGACCAAGACTCTTCTTTGCTGGGAAGGACCAGGCAGAGAATTAGTCACCACACACGTGCCCCTTCCAACCCCGGGCCCCCACTCAGCTTCCTGTCAATTCTCACCTCCATCTGGTCTCCCTATCTCTGTTCTCTGTCTAAACCGGCCCACATATGGTCAGACTTAACTTCCTGAAATGTGCCTTCTACTTAGGATGTTCCACACACACCCTTCTTCCAGAACCTGCTACTGAGGGTCATGGATGCCTTAAGTTGCCAAAGGCTGTATCTGCTGAGTAGAGTGGGAGAGAGAAATAAGCTGGCTCAGAGTGGCTAATGAAGAGAATGAGAAAAATATCCAGCCCTCTTTAATGATACTATTCCATCCCCTGAATGGAGATGGCTCACATCTCCCCTTCAACTTCTCAGTTAATGTAAGCCAATAAATTCCTTTAAAAAAAAAAAGTCAAGTTGATTTGGCTTATGTTCCTTGCAATTATAAGTAGAATAGAGGGATAAGAGGTGGGGGGGAAAGGAGGACAATTGAAATGGGGGATAGGCGGGTGCCTGGGAGGCTCAGTCATTAAGCACCTGCTTTCTATGCAGGTCATGGCACGCTGAGTCCTGGAATCAAGCCCCATATCTGGCTCCCTGCTCAGTGGGGAGTCTGCTTCTCCCTTTCCCTCTGCTGCTCCCCCTGCTTGTGTTTCCTCTCTCACTGTGTCTCTCTTTCTCAGATAAATAAATAAAATCTTAAAAAAAAAAAAAAGAAAGAAAGAAAGAAAAGAAAAGAAAAAAAAAAGGAGGATGGGGAAGAGATTGGACAGGACCAGACCTGCCCTGTTTTCCAATTAAATATAAGTAGTATCCCTAGCAGACACTGAAGATCGCCCACCTGACATCCACCCCAACCTTTTTCCTCATAAACAGAACCTCGGTGTTTCTCAGGTGTTAGGCTGCCTCCGCCAACCCAAAGAAAGGTGACACAGGTTAAAGCCACACCTGCCCTAAACTAATCTCGGTAGTCCCTGGCCCCTTACCAATGATTGGCTCAGGAGTGGGCATGTGACCAGGTTTCTCCAATGAGATGTGAGAGGGCGGTATCTGGGCGGAGCCTTTGGGAAAGAGGCGGGGCAGGGGGGGTTGGGCTCTCTTTAGTTCTGAGCGGTGTGAGTTGGGATGTGACACCGGGGGTGTCTGCGTGGTCATCAGATGTCCCCAGGCAGTACAGCCAGCAGAGGAAATACCCGGGCTTCTGATGACATCGGGTCATCGAATGCTGATTGCACTTTGCTTCAGGGGCACCCTCTTCTGCCTCTTGTTATGTGAAGTAACAACTGAGAAAAGGGCTTGAACTGGGGTTTTCGGTGACGCGCGGCCCTGACACTGCCGAGTCTGCAGGAGGCCGACTCACCACCATCTCATTTTGCTGAAGAAAGAACTAAGGCCCAGAGGGACAGCCCCGCGTGCAGGTCTCAAAACCAAGAAATGGCAGTGTGACACAGGAGACGTACCTCACTTGGACGACACAGGCCTCATCCTAGCATAGCACAGGTTCTAGAATCTTCCGTCATTGCCCTGCCCCCATGAGCCCAGAGCCTTGTGTAGTCAGATGTGTCTACGGAAGCTCATTTGATTAGAATCCAGCAGGCAAGATTCCGTCTAATTAAGCAATTGTAAGCAGGAAGGCTCTATCTCCGGAGCTTACCTGTGTTTTGCGATGCATCTTGATAAACCCTCGCTGGCTGTTTTGATGGATGCCGGGGGTTGCCGAGACCTCTGGAAACAGGGTCCTGCTGGGCCACAGTGAGGGCTGTGATCGTGTCTGTTTATAGAACCCAGAGTCTGCGTTTGGTTAATTACCTTCATGTAATTGTCAGATTCATGTCTCTTGAGCCAGAGGTCTGGTTTGTTGTTTTTTGTTTTTGTTTTTGTTTTTTTAAAAAAAACCCTTTGGAGATGCCCAACAGCTGTGAACTTGAAAAAGCCGAACTCCTAAAAATTAGGGAACCAGCGTGGTAAGGCCAGAGCAGAGCCATTGGTGTGCCAAGCAAGTGTGTTTGTTGAATGAGGTAGAGAGAGGAAGCTGGCAGAGGATGTGTTGATTTTCCTGCTTTCCTTACACACACACACTCACACACACGCACACACGCACGAAGGTGTGCAAATGCTCTGACAAAGTTCAAGCTGGAAGATTCAGAAAGCAGGCCAAAGAAAAAGCAGGGTCGGAACAGAAGCAACTCTCATCTTAAACACCCGAGCTGTTGCTCTTGTAACCCAAGGGCCGTAATGTTGCCACACCGGGATCAGTGTCCTTCCTTTGGAAGAGCTCCTCAAAGAAGAAGAAGGCTGGTGGAGAGGTGCCGCCTGCCCCCTGCCCACCGCCCAGCCAGATAAAGCCCTGCTGATCTGTGGGTGGGGGGCACCCCTGGCAGGTGGTCAGCTCCCAGTAGCATTTCCATTTCCGTCAATGGTGGGGGAATGGGTAGGGGATGAGGTCCTCAGGCAGGTGCTTTGAGGACAGCCACGGAGGTTGCGTACCTTTATGGCAGCTAAGGGGCTCTGAGGGGGGTGGTGAGTGATGACTGTTTGGGGGAGGCAGAGAGTGGGAGCAGTCCTCTGCACAGGTGGGATTGCATAAGTGTGTGCATGTACACATGCATTCTTGCACACAAGAATCTTGCACCCAGGGATTTGGGTATCCCTGACTACGAGAAGTGCCTGGTGCTTTGGGAGGGAGCACTAGACTAGGAGTCTAGAGTCATGCTCATAGAAATATAATGTGAGGTAGATATCTAACTTTTCATTTCCTGGTGGCCACGTTAGGAAATAAAGAAATTAATTTCAATCATGTACTTTATTTAACCCAAACTACCCCAAACACTATCCTTCCCACATATAGTTAATGTAAAAATATATACATGAGATCTTTTACATTCTTTTTTCTTCTAACAAAGTCTTTAAAATCTGGTGTGTACATATACGTTCAGTGACATCTCAGTTTGGACCAGCCACACGTCTAGTCTTCAGTAGTCATGTGTGGCTCGTGGTCACCATCCTGCCCCAGTGCAGGTCTAGAGACTTGAATTTGAGTTCCTGCTCATTCCAGCTTTGTAGCCCTGAGAAAATGATCTCTTGGAGCCTCATGCTGTCATTTGTATAATGAGATTAATAATAATCACAGCAGTTGTTCGGTTAGTGTCTTGTGTGTTGCTGGGTAGCTAAGGAGCCACATCAGTGATGCTGGACAGGCGTGGATAGTCATCTGTTGGAGCGGGCTCATACTGGTTCCCAAGAGCACCTTGTTAAATACTCAGAAACTTTGTAAACTAGTGTTAAGCCATTGGTCTCTTGAATTCTGCCATGGTAAGAGAATGTTTGTACCCTGCAAATGGGCAAAAGTTTACTCATTAGTTCCCTGGCCCTCAAGAGAGTGAATGGTTAGACCTTTACCTGCATACCGCTGAACCTGGGTATATTTGCACATGATTGAAGCGGTGAGTGTGGACCAGAGGCTGCTTCCCTGTCCGTTTTCCTCTTGTCATCTGCATTCATGCCCTCCCATCTTGTGGCAGTCCCTCCCACATTCTTCTTTCCCACCTTGAGCAGCAGCATCCAGCAGTCCTTACGTTCACAGAGCCTGGAGCGGACCGTGGTACCATTATTTATTAATTTTGTGACTGTGGATGGGTTATTTAGCCTCTCTGTGCCTTAGTTTCCTCACGTGTAAAAATACTCCAGGCTGAATTTCAGGTAGCACACCTGAAACTAATATCTTAGTATATGCCAGCTCTTTAAAAAAAAAAAAATAATAATAATAACAAGAGCTGAGAAATAGGGTTGCTCTTGTTGAAGAGTAAATACCATCCATGTAAAGTGAGAGAACTCTGTCTGGTACACAGTAAGGGCACACAGTAAGTGCTCCATATATGTTCCTGCTCTATGATGGTGACCATGACTGACTGCAGGCTCTAACCAGCGGTCACTGTCCAACATTCTGGAAGGGGCAGGTGCTTATGGAAAGTGGGGACATCTAGAGGAGGCACTGGTGAGATGGTAGGGTGGGTAACACCACAGTGACATTGGACCTGGGGTGGTCTTTCCTTCCGCCCTCTCTCTGTCTCATCCTGACACAAGAATGGACCACCTACTTACTGTGTGCATATTCAATGGGGGAGTGGGTGAGCACACGAAGTTAAGAGAAGGGCGATCCCTGTTCTCATGGGGCTTACAAAAGTTCTTTGGGATCCTCTATTTTTTAGATTTATTTATTTATATATATATATTTTTAAATTTTTAAAGAATTTTAAAATTCTTTAAATTTTAAGAATTTAGGGCCAGGAGCAGGAGCCGAGAGAGAGAATCTCAAGCAGACTCCACTGAATGCAGAGCCCGATGCAGGGCTCAATCCTATGACCCATGAGATCATAACCTGAGGTGACACCAAGAGCTGGACGCCCAACTGACTGAGCCACCCAGGTGCCCTGGGATCTTTAATAATTTTTAAAGGTGTAATGGGATCTTGAGAAGGAGAAGTTGGCAAACTACTGGCCTGGGGTATAATGGACAGACCACTTAATATGAAGGCCAGAAGGCTTGACCCAGTCACCTCCAGGGCACTATGAAAGTGTGTTTGAAAAACTCTCAAGGCCCAGATACAAGCAGGGCAGCCTCAGGGTCAGTGTGTGTGTTAGGGTGGGGAGGTGCTATAGGCACCCGGTCGGCCCTGGGGAACCCTGTTCTGAGTCTGACCTTTCATTACCCAGGGCATTGAATTGATCCCCTGAAGAGTAAGGAAGCCTAGAGAGTGCTCAACATACTACCCCAAACCCTGTCATCTGGCTTCCCAGAATACCAGGGATTCTCTGGGGATATTTCCCAAATCAGTGCACGAAAAGCAAAACCAACCCATCTGGGTGACTCTGGAAACATCGCTAGAAAATGCAGTTAGCAAAGGGATTTGGGGTTTGGAATGTCCAGGTGTCTGCTTCCCTTTTTTGACTAGAGTTAACAGCCTCAAGTGTATCACTTGATCAGTCTCAAGATGGAGGGCTATAAGATTCCAGACCATCTCAAAGGGGACATCCCTGCTTACCCTGCCCTCCGCTCCTCCTGACTTTCCTTCTATTGACCTGTCCTCCTCTGGTCTCCAAGTTTTCTTCCTACCCAGAAATGCTGCCTTGACTGATCCTGCCCATAGGAACTCCTAGGTTGTCCCTCAGCAGGACCCCTACCTCCTACCCCATTCCACCAGGGGCCCGCACAAACCTTGATCATTGACTAGGTGGGGTGAGGAACTGAAGAGCTTTTCCCAAAGAAGGGCCCCACGTGTTCCTGGGATGTTTAAATGTGTCAGTATTAATAGAGACTTTGTGAGTAGAAGAAAATGCCAGAATTGGAGCTGGTCAAAATGCCTAAGAACACTTGATGCAAATTCAGAAACCAACAGGGCAGAGAGGACAGATTCTCCTTAGCAGCACTCTGGCCGCTGGGCTCCACTCCCGGCATGCCCCGCAAACAGCTGTACGCCTTCCCAGGGTCTTCCCTTCGCCCCTGCCCCTTAAGGAATTCAATGAACATTGGAGCAGAGGTCTCCAAATGACACCCCATCATGTGTTCTAAATAGTTCAGCACTGACAATGACTTTTAAAATGGAAATGATTTTTTAAATGTGAGTTTCTTCACTATAAACGGAAAGCTTCATTTAAAAAACTGTTTAAAAATAGGAAAAAGGGAAAAAAAATCACTCCTGTTCCCCCCACCCGCAGCACAACTACTGCCATCACATTGGGTCTTTTCCTTGCACTTCCTGTCCCTATAAACACATTTTATTCTAACCTTGTGATGCTTGTCTCAGTCTTGTTTTCTGGAAAGCAGAGTCTGAGACAACGGTTTCTGTGCAAGTGTTTGACTGAGGTACGAGATTTCAGGGAGCGGTGATGAGGAGCGGGGGAGTGGGGTAGGCACGAATATATTAGGAACTTGGCCACAGCTGTCCGCTGGACCCAAAACGATTTGAGGAGTCATATGAAGACCTTCCGTAGGTGGGAGGGAGAAAGAGAGAAGCATTTTTCCATTGGCTCCCAGCCCTCCTTGGTCAGAGGCTTTCCCCAGGGGTTGACTCCCGCAACACTTCTGGGCTGCTTTTGCATAGGTGTGTGTGGATTTTCTCTAGGTCCCAGTGATGGCGCTAACTGAGAAGTCCCAGGGTGAGTGGCAAGAACCACGGGGCACACAAAGTCAGGCTGCAGCTCCAAGAAGATGGCCAGAGTCTACCTAGAACTGGTCATGTCAGCAGTGCCTACACCGAGAGACAGGTGGAGCCAAGAAGATCTGAAGAGGCATCGAATACAGTCTTTGTGATGCACATGGAATTTCACTTTTGCTTTTCCCAGTGAACATGATATATTTAACATTGATTAATAGTTCTTAACATTTTTAATGACTGCTTGCTAATTTTCCAATTTTCTTTCTGAAAAGAAGCACATTTTGAATATAACCCATTTCTATCCATTGTGATATCTGCAAAATAGTGACAAGCCAGCCCACTGAGGTGACCTGCGAAGGGTCACTTTATACCTTTGTAGCTTGCAAGGAGGGGCCGTTCCTCAACTCAGGTGGGTAGTGGGAGGGTGTCGATCTCTTTACTAAACACTTCTGCTTCTATTTCAAATAACTTTGAAAAATATTGACGATTGGAAGCCAGGAGGAAAAAACCCCACTGATTTCCTGGCTCTGACTCAAAATCACTCCTTCTCTTCCTCCCCAGTGGAATACTTTTAGGATTGCTGGAGAACTCTGAATAAAGATGGGTTTAGGACTCCATTCGTCTCTTCTTCTCATTCATTAAACAACTATTTGTTGAGCAACTGCTCTATGTCAGGTACGGCATCAGGCCATAGCATGGAGATCCAGAGAAAAAGGAACATCTTTGTTTTCAGGGCATCTAGGTGATATAGGCATGACAACCAAATATTGTCAAAGCTGCAGTGGTGGGGCACCTGAGTGGCTCAGTCAGTTGGGTGTCCGCCTTGGGCTCAGGTCATGATCCTGGAGTCCTGGGATCGAGCCCTGCATCAAGCTCCCTGCTTAGCAGGGAGTCTGCTTCTCTTTCTGCCTGCTGCTCCCCATGCTTGTGTGCGCGCTCTCTCTCTTTCTCTGTCTCTCTCTCACTCTTTTTCTATCTCAAATAAATAAATAAAATATCTTAAAAAAAAAAGCTGTGGTGATAAGCATGGGACACTGGAGGGAAAGTGTAGGTCTGACATTTATTCATTCACTGATTATGTTATCTATTGCTGGGTAACAAATTGCCCCAATACTTAGTCATCTAAACCAACAATAATTATTATCACAAAGTTTTGGTAAGAAGTCAGAAGAAGCTTGGCTAGGTGGTTTTGGTTAGAGGTCTTTCATGATGATGATGATGATGATGTCAAGATGCCAGCCAGCATTTAGTTTTCTGAGGGCTTGACTGGGACTCAAGGATCTGCTTCCCAATTGCCTTTCCCACACAGCTATTGGCGGGAACTGTCAGTTTCTCAGTATTGGACCTGGACTATTCCAGTGTCCGTGAATTGGCAGCTGCCTACCCCAGAGCAAGAGTTCCTAGAAAAGGAGGTTGAGGCCACAATGTCTTTTATGATCTAGCCTCAGAAATAATACACCATCCCTTCCACCATATTGGTATCACAGCATAGGAATGGACTACCCAAGGGGTAAAAGGAAGTGAGGATCATTGGGGGCCACCTTGGAGGCTAGTTACCACATTGGTTCATTGAGTCATCCGATTGTCATCATTAAACATCTTTCTGGAGTCTGATACTGTGCTCAGGACTGGGGATACCAGTATGGTTGTAATTATATTTAGGGGCTGAGTCTTTGCTCAATTTTGTATCTCTGGTGTCTGGAACACAGAACATCTGCTTAAAGGTTTATTTTTTGTCAAAAGGAAATAAAACGTGGGGCACCTGGGTGGCTCAGTCGTTAAGTGTCTGCCTTTGGCTCAGGTTATGATCCCAGGGTCCTGGGATTGAGCCCCGCATCGGGCTCCCTGTTCTGCAGGAAGCCTGTTTCTCCCTCTCCCATTCCTCCTGCTTGTGTTCCCTCTCCTGCTGTCTCTCTCTTTGTCAAATAAATAAATAAATAAAATCTTTTTTTTTTTTTTTTTTAAAGGAAGCAAATTGTAGTGATTAGGAACTGGACCTCTGGACCTCTGGAGGCAGTCTGTTTAGTTTCAAATCTGTCTCTCAGCCCTGATGTTTTTCTGATAAATCTTACTTAACCAGAGTTGGTTTCCATTGCCTACAACTAAGAATCCTAACTGGCACACCCAGTTTTTCCACTAATCTCCTTTAACTAGCTCAGAATCCAATCCAGATTCCCCACATTGCATTTAGTTCTTATGTCTCCTTAAACTTGTTTAATCTGGGACTGTTTCTCACTCAGTTTTGCCTTGTGACAAGACCTTGCCATTCCTGGGGAGTACTGGTCAAGCGTTTTATAGGATGTCCCTCAATTCGGGTCTGTCTGAGGTTTTCTTGTGATTAGGTTGAGGTAATGCATTTTGGACAAGAATACCAGAATGATACTGTGAATCATATCAGGGATGCATGATATCAAGATGTTATTACTGGTAATGTTGACTTTAATTCCTTGGGTAAAGATGGTGGGTGTCTTTCTGGTTTCTGTTTTTACCTTTGTAATGAATAATTATCTTGAGATTATGGAATTATCCTGTTCTCATTCTTTTGCCCATAAATTTTGGCAGCCATTGATGATACTTTAAGACAACAGTTATTACTGCTCTGTTTGCCTATTGTTGGTTTCCTATTTTATAATTGTTTCTACATTTATTAATTGGAATTGTGTAATTGTCCCTTCTTATTTATGCACTTGTTTACATCAGTATGGACTTGTGAATGTTTTCTTTCTTCCTATGGGTTATAATCCTTTACTATGATTATTTGTTACTCAAATTATCTCAGATCTGGCCATTGGAACTCTCAAGTTGCTTCTTGTATATATTGGAGTATTTTTTAATATCTTCTTTTTTTATTATAAAAGTAATACATGTCTGGGTAGAGGGCACATGGGACTTCTCTGTACTATTTTTGCAACTTTCTGTAAATCTACAATTACTCCAAAAAGAAAGTTAAAAAAGTAATATGTGCTCATTGTAAAAAAAAAATTCAGGAAGTACAGAAAAATATAAAAATCATTATCTCATCTCTTAGACGTAATCTCTGTCTGTATTCTGTTTTATTTTTTCATCTCCAGACTTTTTCTTTATCATTTTAAATGGTATCCTAACACAATTATGGCAACTCTGAGACCAACATTCTAGTTTTGTAGTGGAGAAAATGCAGGCCAGAGAGACGGGAATTAATAAAACAGTAACACCACCAGCCCTGACTTCATGTGTTGCCCCCCCTGCTCCCTGGCCTTCCTGGTGCTCAGCCTCACGTAATTCCTGCCCCAGGGTGGGGTGGGGTGAGCAATACTGATCAGACAGGGTATTTGCGTGTCTCAAACTATTGAGTTAGGGAGAAAAAGGTATCAATAGTGGCTCATAGAAACAGAAGGAGTTAAAGCTAGTAAATTCAGGAGAATGTACACAGGTCAGGCCAACTCTGAAGGGAGAGGAGAGAGAGAGCAAGGTGAGGGGAGAGACAGAGGTTATTTCTCTCCAGAAAAGGGAGAAAAAAACAGAAAATGTGAAATTTTTACATTCTTAATAGCAGGAAACAGGGCAGCCAAGAACTCAGTGGGTGTTTAACCAAACAGACTTAAGGTTTAGGTCAAGGATGGGCTTTCCAGCTCCGCTCTAGGTTGCCCTGACAACCTCCTCTTTCTGGTATTGACATTATTGCGAAGAAGGAAAAAATAGGAAGATGAAGTCATTAGAGGCGGAACCAGCAGTGGTCTGGCTTGCTTCACTGTGCATGCAGGGAGGTCCAGGGAGGAGCTGGTGGGGGCAGAGGGCTGTTGGCCTGGGGCCTCAGACGGGGGCATGACCATGGTGGACTTGAGCCTATGTGCTGGAAACACCTGAGGCTTCTCAGAAATTCTAGTGAAGCCAGTCAGTGTAAATTAAATCTCAGTGGTTTTGTCTCTTCATTGCCTCCTCCGCTTTCTTGGAATTAGTCAAGGATACTGAGAACCCAGAACCCAAGAAATGGCGGCCACACCTTCTTCCAGCTGGGCTCTGTCACCACATCAGCCTGGCCCTGAGAGCCCCTCTTTGTTTCCATCACCCAAGAAGGTTGGGACCATCAGAGGCAATCACCAGTAGTTACTACTCTCTTCTCTTTCCAGAGAGGGAAACTGAGACTGAGATATTAATTAACTTGCCCAAAGTCACAAAGCTAAGAAATATACAAGATTCAAACCCAGGTCTTGATCAAGTCAAAATACATGCTTGTTCATCACCTCACTCTGTGATATACACTAGTGATTCTCCAATCACAGCTTGTGGATGAATCCCCTGTGGGACTTTGTTAAAACACAAGGTGCTGGGACCTCCCCACCACCAGAGATTCTGATTTGGTAGATCTGGAATACGGCCGGAGAATTTGCGTTTCCAATACATTTCCAGATGGTGTTGATGCTGCTGATCTGGGGACCACATTTTGAGAAGTGCTTACTTAAAGCGAGCCATTTAGCCCTCAAACATCAAATATGGTCTTTGTAGAACAAAGAGTAGGACAGGATTTGCAGTCTTTAATTGAGTTCTGAGGTCTCTGCTTATTTCCAGAGGTGCTTTATCCACGGGGCAGGGATAAGAAGGTTGAAGGAGTTCAGGTCCGTCATCCTTACATCAAGCAAAGTAGCTCCCTCAGATCTCTTTATAAATTAGGATTCTACGTGTAATTTTATTTGGGAAAGTGGTTTCTGCTATTAAATAAAAAGCCCAGAGTTTATAAACTACTGAACTAAAAAGATGTTAAAATACTGTTTGTTCCTATTATCTACCGCTGTGGCTTAAAACAACAATTATTTTATTTTATTTTATTTATTTTTTTTTAAAGATTTTATTTATTTATTTGACAGAGAGAGCACAAGCAGGCAGAGAGGCAGGCAGAGAGAGAGAGGAGGAAGCAGGCTCCCTGCTGAGCAGAGAGCCTGATGCGGGGCTTGATACCAGGACCCTGAGATCATGACCTGAGCCGAAGGCAGCGGCTTAACCACTGAGCCACCCAGGCGCCCCAAACAACAATTATTTTAATATGTGATTTTGTGAGTTGGGAAGCTGGGCAGACCTATTCCTTAGGGTACCCATGAAGGTTACCCAGTGCTATGCATCTGGTGTCTGGGTTGGCTCCAGGGGAGGACCCAAGATGGCATCACTCGCATGCCTGGAGCCTTGTTGGGAAAGGCTAGAAGGCTGGGCTCAGTAGTGACTTCTGACCAGAACATCTGTCTACATGTGACTGACCCAGCACTGTGGTCTCAGGGTTATTGGACTTTGGCTTAGGGCCTAGAGCAAGTGTTCCAAGAGACAGAAAGTAGAAAGCACCAGTCTCTCTAAGGCCCAGGTCTAGAAGCAGGCATGGGGTCACTTTGCCATCTTCTGTTTCTCAGCAAGGTCAGTGGAGCTCCCCAGATTTCAGAAAAGGGGACACGCAGCCCACTTCTCAATGGGAGAAATGTTTTGTGTCTACCTTTGAAGTGCACTTGAGAAGCCTCATCCACATCTGAACCTTATTTAGATCATGAGACACTGTTCCTCTATCAGGCGTGATAGAGGGATGTGACTTTTGGGGGTGAGTATTTTGTATGTGGCAGAAATCATTTTGAGGATGGGTTGTAATATGTTCTGGAACACCTGCTCTTGAAGTCAGTCATCTTGCTAGAGAAATTTCAGGCAGCCTCATGGAGAAGCTCAGAGAGAGAGAGACCCAGTCCCCCATCTCCATACGAACAGCCCAGCAGAGCTCCTAGCCCACAGCCAGTGCTAACTCATCTGCCGTGTCCTTAGCCAACACCATATGGAGTGGCACGACACCAGACTGGTTACTGTCATGGTTAATGTTATGTGTCCACTTGGTTGGGACATGGTGCCGAGATATTTGGCCAAACATTATTCTGTATATTTCTGTGAAAGTGCTTTTTGGATGAAATCAACAACTAATTCAGTAGACTTTCACTAATGTGGATTCCCCTCCATGATGTGGGTAGGTCTCATCCAGTCAGTTGAAGGGTTTGATAGAACAAAGACTGACTTCACCTGAGCAAGAAGGAATTCTGCCCACAGAGAGTGTTTGGACTCACACTGCAGCTCAGCTCTATGGAGCACAAGAGTTTGATGAAAGTTAGTAAGTCTTCAGCAGTTTAAAAGAAAAAATGGTTCCGTGGTCAATAATGCTGGGGAAAACCCTTTGTCAGACAATGCTTATAAAGTCTCTGCATTGCAGAACTTCTCATAATTTGGCATACATCTTTTTCTGTGGCTGATCTGGGCTTGTTGGGAGCTTCCTGACGATGAATCTTTATTCTGTTTTGAAAGGGGGACACCCTGGTCAGTTTCCCTTCTTTCAGAGAGTGTCCTTCTTGGGTGAAGGGAAAGTGATGCATCACTTTGTTCTCTTCCATCAGAGTGGCACTGTGGGCCCATGAGGGAAGACTTTCCAGTATGAGAGCCAGTCAGTGCCCATTTCAGCCCTCCCCCAGCTCCTTAGGTTTGCCTGATCTGCAAGCGAGTTTGGACCACTCCATTAGATATTCTAGAGCAGAACCAATGAATTATTTACGGCTTTTCTGCCACCAAAAGATGCTAATGAGATGCTAATGAATATATTAGTATAATTTCAGTGCAATTCTTAGAGACTTCTTTTTGCTCAGGGTTGGTGGCCCTGCCCCCTACTGGCCATGAGAGGTAGGAGGTGGTAAAAGACCCAAGGAGCAGAAGACCTCCTAGCCAGCTCTTCCAGACCATGGAGGCCAAAGGACTTCAGAGACTGCTTTTCTGGCCCTGCATCTAACCATCTTCCTAGATGTAGTTCTGGGGACATGAAGAATGGACATCCAGAAGATTGTTTGACAATTACCCAGGAGGACAGCACTCAAAGAACTTCCTCCAGGATGCCTTTCCTGATCTCTCTCTACCCCTGTGCTCTCCTTTTTCTTCAGCCTGAAGATGTGTCCCTCCTCTGTGTTCCACAGTCCCCATTCTTACCACCGCCATAGATTATGGGGGAGGGAGTTTCAATTGTCTGTCTCCGCCATTAGCCCTGAGCTCCTGAGAATGGGCATTTAGTGTCTTTTTTCTTTTTATCTGCAGGACCAAAGATGGTGCTTAGTACATACGAGATGTTCAGATGTTGTTTGATGGGTTAAATTGATTTGTTCATGTATGGTTAGTTTCATTCAGAAGGAAATTTGGTTATTTTGATAGGGATCAGTCTTTGCCTTTGGATCTGCTAAGCAAATTTAATGGGTAAGCAAGACTCAGGTAGAGAGATGTTAACACTCTTAAAAAACATCTTTCCCAAGCACTTTGGCAACCTCCATTTGATGAACAGTTGGCTGATTTCAAATAATTTGAATGTATTTATAAGTAAGTCCAATAGGACCAATTTCGATTTAGCAAAATTCTATTAACTTGTCTTTTACTGTATGGCCTTTGAAGTAATTTTCCATTCCGTTTTTCTTCTTTCCTCACTCCCTCCCCTCTCCCTTCTTTCTCTCCTTGTTTTCTCCCTCCTCTCCTCCTTCCCTTCCTTTTCTTATTAAGGTTTTGTTATCCAAGCTTCCCACTCATTCAGATGGGCTTCTGCTCCCAAGTGTAACAGGATAAGTATTGGGAAGCATGTCAGTGGCCATGTATCTTGTCTTTACTCCTCCATCACTTTGATGTTAAAATGGACTCTGTGACACCAGAGCTATGAGCTCTTTGCTACTCACAGGGCAGGCCTTGGGCTGGCAGCATCAGCATCTCCTGGGAGCCTGTTAGAAATGCAGAATCTCAGGCCCACCCTAGACTTTCTGATCCCTGGGTGACTCCTGGGCACATGCCTTTGAGAAGCAGAGGTTCAACTAATCCTGTCTCATACCTTATAGATGATGTGGGGACTGAACTAGGAGAAAAGTATTGAATATATACATATCTCTTTGCAGTTTATCAGCACTAAGCATCCTATACCTTTATTGGATTGACACCCACTACCCAGATTGTCTTCCTGCCCAACCCTGAGCTTCTGGGAGGGGAGGACCCCACATACAGTACTAAGGGATGCCATTACATTGCACCAGGGGCTGTGCCAACTGCTTCACATGCATTCTCTCATTTAAGCCTTACAATACGTCTATGAGGTAGGTACCATGTCTGGCCCCTCAACAAGTGAAGAGTGCAGGGATTAGAGAGGTAAAACAGCTTGCTTTCTGTCACCCAGCTTGGTACGCAGTACTAGGCCTATAATAAGGGGCTTGTAGCTGAGGGCTCCTAGGATTCTCCTCCTCTTTCTGGGGCCCGGGTGATCCAGATGTAAATAGCTACAGAAAGGTCCAGTGAGAGACTACACCTTGGTGGTCATCCTCTCTTTTCAACCCTTTGTGCACAAGAGAATGGTATTTCCCTACCCGGGGCTGAGGGCCAGGGACAATATCTCATGGCCTGCCTCATCCCACCACTCCCTCTTCCTTTTCTACATTCTTCTCCTCATCCTCCTTCTCAGTCTTCTCCTGCTCTTTCTCCTTCTGATCTTCTGCTTCTCCTTCTGTTCCTTCCCCTCTTCCTTCTCTTTTCCCCTCTTCCTTCTCTTTCTCTTGTCAAGCACTTGAACTCAGTTCAGCTTCTCTTTCTTTCTTTCCCCCTACCCTCCTTTCACCCTGGGCTCCAGGTAGAGAATTTGGATACTGCTGCTGCTGCTGCTGACATTGATGGTGGTAATGATGGATGATGATGATGATGATGCTGATGCTGATGGTAATGGGTGATGATGCTGATGGTGATGGTGATGGTGTTGTTGATGGTGATGCTGATGGTGATGCTGATGGTGATGGTGATGGGTGATGATGCTGATGGTGATGGTGATGGTGTTGTTGATGGTGATGATGATGGTGATGATGATGGTGATGTTGATGGTGATGGTGATGGGTGATGATGATGATGGTGATGCTGATGGTGATGGTGTTGTTGATGGTGATGCTGAGGGTGATGGGTGATAGTGATGCTGATGCTGATGGTGATGGTGATGACGATGGTGATGCTGATGGTGTTGGGTGATGATGATGATGCTGATTCTGATGGATTATGGTCATGGTGGTGGTGATGGTAGATGCTGATGATGACACTGATGTGTGATGCCGATGCTTATGATCATGGTGATTTTGTTATTATTGTTTGACTGACCAGAATTTTCAGGCCCTCATCTCCCTTTATTCCTCTTATTTTGCACACTGGTAGGAGAGAGGTCATTCAGCAGATGACCATGAAGTTCTGCTATGATATTAGGAAGAGAAAGGTGGTTTGGCTTTGAGATTTAGAAACTCTATGGGCAGGGGGAGGGTGATGAAAGGTAAAAAAGACTATGGAGAATGAAGAGGGAGGAGAGAAGAAACTAGAAAGAAGGGAAAGAAGGGACTCCAGGTGCTTCTTAGATGCATATTTTTTTAATTTAAATTTTAAATTTTTTATATTTTTTAAATACATATAATGTATTATTAGCTGCAAGGGTACAGGTCTGTGAAACGTCAGGCTTACACACTTCCCAGCACTCACCATAGCACATACCCTCCCCAATGTCCATAACCCAACCACCCTCTCAGATGCATATTCTGATTGGTCTGAAAGGTGACTAATAGGAAAAATATAGATATGCTTAGCACCTCCTTCTCTACTTAAGGTGTGTTTGTCATCAGCCACTGGAAAGCCACTGCAAGCCATTCTAGCCACTGCAGGACAATGAGGGGCAGTTATATTACTGTTACCATTAATATCAACCCATCACTTCCCAAGCTCCCTTCAGGTACCCAACACTTGTTAATTCTCTACGTACATGATCTGTACACCCCCATAAATTGGGCAGAGTAGGAAACTGAGGACTATGCTGTCTCTATTTGTCTGCTGAATAACTTGGGCTGCAAAACACTAAGCTAGATCTTAGAGAGCAACATACAACTTGTGTTTTCTATATAAAACACTATACTGCTGGTCAAGGATCAGAGAAGTATGACCACTGACTTAGTTATTGTCTACTTGGGAGAAGACATATGCACATAAATTCAAGAGCTACTTAATTCTGCAAGAATATAGAGATACCAAAAGATGGTGACTAAAGGCCAAATTAATGGCAGAGGTGAAGAACTGTAAGATCTTACTGACATTTACTTATTAAAGTTATAGATATCACCAAAAGATGGCCAAGATACATTTCTACACATTTGCAAATAAATACACGTTACCTGTAGCCCACTCTTAGACCAGCGATAACAAATTCTGAATGTAGTCAGGTATTTAACTCAATACAGATCTTCCTTGACTTACTCTGGGGTTATGTCTCAATACACCCGTCACATGTTGTTGAAAATAGTGTAAAAAAAATGCATGTAATACACTTAACCTACCAAACATCACAGTTTAGGCTGACCTAATTTAAACATGCCCAGAACACTTACATTGGCCTACAGCTGGGCAAAATCATCCAAACCCAAGACTACTTGATGATATAGTGCTGAATATCTCACATAATGTATTGAATACTGCCTGGAAAAACAGAACGGTTGTAAGTGTATTTATCGTTCACCCTAGAGATCACACAGCTCACTGCCCTAGCCTGGCATCATGAGAGGAGGATCAGACCACATAGCACTAGCCTGGGAAAAGGCCAAAATTCAAAATTCAAAGTATAGTTTCTCCCGAATGCGTATCACTTTTTCACCATTATAAAGTCAAAATATCATAAGAAGAACCATTGTATGTCGGGAACCATCTGTACTGTTTTATACATTCAGTATTTCTTCAAATAGGATTATCCTTTTCTAGAAGCAATCACAATGCCTAAGAAGATTTGCAGCAATAGAAAAAAATTTTTTCTCCTGTAATGAACAGATTAAAAGCTTAATCCCAAGGTCTGTTTCTGTGTCCAAGTATAATTGTGGTGTGAATCACTCCAAATGGGGTTTCGCATAAACACTCGAGAAATACAAGTTATTTTTGGGAGGAGGAATTTTAAAAAATCAACAAAAGAGGTCACTTTTAGCAGACTTTGTACCCTGGAAGGGATAACAAAAATGGACACTTTAAAATATCAGGCACCCAGGGCGCGGGGGTGGCTCAGTGGCTTAAGCCTCTGCCTTCGGCTCAGGTCATGATCTCTGGGTCCTGGGATCGAGCCCTGTATCAGGCTCTCTGCTCAATGGGGGGCCTCCTTCCCCCTCTCTCTCTGCCTGCCCCTCTGTCTACTTGTGATCTCTCTCACTCTCTCTCTCTCTCTGTCAAGTTAAAAAAAAACCTTAAAATAAAGTATCAGGCCCCCAGGAAAATAATGACTTTACTCCAGACCCTTCAAGGTCAAGATTGCAACTTTCAGAAAGGTGTCTACTCTCATTTTCCCAGTTACTGATACTCTGATACTCTCTGGATACTGGCTCTGAAAAGGTTATTGTGAGCCTTTTGGCCCATCAATGCTAGGTTTGATTTTTAGCTCAGCAAGAACTGTTAAAGAAATAATTATCCATGACACTAGTTAAAATGGTGAGGGGGACATTTGTAATAAATATAGGGACCATTGTGACGGGGTTTTGTAGTGGGGAGGATTTAGGCTCAGCTCTAGATATAATAAGGAGAAGTGGGAAATTAGAGCCGAGGAGAGGGATCTGAGGGGTCAGTAAATGAGTTGAGATATAATCAAAGAAGACAGCTGTCCTCTGCAGGGACAGAAATCCAACACTTACCAAAAGGTCCACGTGACAGACACTATAGGAGGCATTGTACATGGGTCGTTGTACTTAACAGTGACACCATCTCGGCAAGGAAGACACCATTATTGTTGGAGGTAAGAGAAACAAGGTAGGTGATCTGTCCAAATTCAAAGTCACGCAGCTGGCAACTGACTAAACTGTGATCTTACCTGGATCTTCCTCCCTCCTGAGGGTGTGTGCAAGATTCAGTTCCTGCCCTCAAGGAGCTTGCGCTCTGGTGGGAGTATCTCCGATGCACATTCCATGCCACCCCCTCCTGGCCTGAACGGGGTCAGTACTAGACAGGAGATCTCTTTCTTTCTCCTACAGTCTTGGCACTTGCCAACCACTTAGCAGTGTGTGTAGACCAGCTCTATAAATTCAATAACAATGGCAAAAGCAAGAGGTACCTTGGATTGAGTGTTTGCTCTGTCTGGAACTTGGCAAAACACTTTTTACATAATAAGGTCGCTTAAAATTTTTCACTTTTAAAATTTTTTATTAGCAACCTAATAAGTGGGCACAATAATCCTCATTTTAGAGACAGAGCAACTGAGGCTCAGGGAGGCTGAGGAACTTGTCCACAGTCATTCATCTTGAGAGTGGTAGAGCTGAGCTTTGAAGCCAGGCTGCCTCTGCCCAGAGCACGTGCTCTTGATGACTACGATGTCAGAAAGTCTGGATCACTTCTATTTGCTTTCCACATTCAGTCATTTCACGTTATTCACGGTAATTGTGTTCTATAAAGTCTCCCAAACCCTACATTAGTGAAGACTGAAGCGTGGCTCCTAGGGAAAAAACTGAAAACCTCTGGTCATATAGTTTTTGTCAGCTGATCCATTTCTGGTCTGTGGGTTTTTGCCTAAAGACACCTTATTTAATATATATTACCAATTCATTAACATTGAATTTGTAGCCCAGAGCCCTGTAACTCATGCCTGAATGAAGGTCATCTAACACACATACCTTCTCCATAAGACACATCGCAGCTTCCTTGTGTTTGGGAACACGAGCCCGCATCTCTGCACTTTTCTTCAGAGCTGTTTTTAACCCTGAACTCACTAGCAAAAAGTACAAAAATATATATTTTTAATGGCATGTAATATCCTGGGGGAAAAGATCCTGTTGATAGCATAAGAGCCAAAACAAGGAAATGGAGTGTCACCTTGTTCAGCCTCAGCTGGGAACATGCATGGGATGGAGGAGAGGGGCACTCACATTTTTTCTTTCCCCCGTGTATGTCTGTGAATGACTATGAAAGTGCCATGAGTATTGATTTTGGAGTTATGCATCAATTTCCAAGAGTAGGTGAATTCACAAATATGGAATCTGTGAAGTTGACAATTTTAAAAGATTGCATTTAAAAGACATATACTGAGCACCCACTGTGTACTGTCTACAGTGGCAGATCGATGACTAGGATGGGGTAAGGAGGCTATTGCAACAGTACAGCTGAGAGGGGAGGAGAGCCTCAACTTGGGTGGGGAGTTGTATTAGGTTCCCAGCAAGAGTGGGGGGCTGGGGAAAGCTACTTGACAGCATAGGTAACAAAAGCTGAAGATGGATTCCATGTGGAGGGAGGGAGAAGGGCGTCGTCCCTGTCAGTTGTGTAGGCGGGTATAGCAGGATACCTTTTGTTGTGATAAATGGAAAACCCCAGTTGAACTAGCTTGAACAACTAAGGGGCCTCCCTGGCTCCTGTGTATGGGAAATTGAAAAGTGATCTAGCTTCAGGCAGGGCTTGATCTGGCAGATCCTTCTGTGGCTCCAGGACCCACTCCTTCTCCTGCATCTAGTCTTAGTAGACTCTCCTAATGGGACCTGAAATGGTTGAGGCAGCAACTAGCAACCAGGAAAGAGAATCCTGGTTCTAACGTTCCCAGCATAAGGCTCAGGCTTCTGGCGTAAGTCAAGTGTCTGCCTGGACTATCTCCATGGTCAGGGGATAGAACAGACAGATTGGATTCAGTCAGACCTCAGACCTGGGAGATGAGGGGTCAAGGCCATATGGCTAAATGGCTTGTGTGGGAGACTGAATAATGCCCCCCAGAGATATCTAAGTCCTAGGTCTAGGTCTAGTAAATCTACCTTACCTCATGAGGTAAGATAGAGGAGTAGTCTTGTTTTTACATGGCAGGGAAGAAATGGTCAAAGAAATGGAGAATTGGGGTAAAGGAGTGGTTTACTCAAGGGAAGTCCAGGAGCTTTGATCTGGAAAGAGGGAAGAACAGGAGCATTGGGAAGCATAGGTAATAAGTATGTCTACATCTTACGTGATTGGATTATCAAGGCTGCGGCATTTTTTATTGAAAAACAATCCATATAGTAGCAAGAATCTTGGGGTTCACGTTCATCTCCATACTGGACGACTGAAAGCCGTTCCCAGAAGACCTGAATCAATACCTGAGATGTGATATGCTCAGGGAAGAATTTACATGGCTGTCCCAGTGACTTATTTTTGGAAAGGTCACAAAAGCATGGAAATAAATGTCAAGCTGGAATTATTTATGACTCCTGCACTTCTAGGTCAGGTCTATTAAATCTACCTTACCTCATGAGGTAAGATAGAGGAGTAGTCTTGTTTTTACATGGCAGGGAAGAAATGGTCAAAGAAATGGAGACTCCTCATTCTGGAAATTGCTGACACGCACGCTTTTGTATCAGACAAAGCGAATGTAGAGCCAGGTGGGAGAGGTAAGGAAATAAACAGAGGGTAGAGAAACGAAGCTGTCCTGATTGAAACCAAAGACATGGTGATGGGCTTCATCTCTTTATTTAAAGAAAAATCTAGGGACACCTAGGTGGCTCATTTGGTTAAGTGGTTTCCTTTGGCTCAGATCATGATCCTAGGGTCCTAGGATTGAGTCTTGCATTGGGCTCCTCACTCAGCGAGGAACCTGCTTCTCCTTCTGCCTGGTCTGCCTGCTGTTCCCCCTGCTTGTGCCTGTTCTCTCTTTCTCTGTTAAATAAAGAAATAAATAAAATCTTTTAAAAAAAATAAAAAGAAAAAAAAATCTTGCTTGACTTTTTTCTGCCTACAAAGTCATGGAAGCTGAACCATGACACTTCCTACAACTGTGGTGACAAAAACACCAAAACTTGGTGGCTGGAACATCAGTTTCACTGGGTCCAAACTGATTGGTCAACCAGGAAGCACTCCCTCTGGAGGTCCTAGGAGAGGGTCTGTTTTCTTCTCTCTCTCTCTTTTTTAATTGTAGTAAAATATTCATAAAATGTACCATTTGAACCATCTGTAAGTGTTTAACTCCGTAGCATTAAATACTTTCATGTTCTTAGGCAACAACTCCCACCATCCACCCCTCTGGGACCTTTTCATCTTCCCAAACTGACATTCTGTGCCTTTTAGGCAAATTAAATGTCCTCAAGGCCCATCCATGCTGTAGCATGAGCCAGACATAGCTTCCTTTTCAAAGCTGAATCCTATTCCGTTGTAGGTATCTATCATGTTTTACTTCATCCATTCATCACTCAGTGGACACTGGGGTGCTTTCACCTTTTGGCCATTGTGAACAATGCCTCTGTGACCACGGGCGTGCAGATAACTCTTTAAGATCCTGCTTTCAGCTCTTCGGGTTATCTCTCTAGAAGGGGAGTTGCTGAACCCTAGGGGAGAACCGACATTCTTGTCTTTTTCATCTTCCAGAGCTGTACGTCTTGCATTCCTCTGCTTGTGGTCCTTCATCTTCTAGATGAGCACGGTGGTATCTTGTTTCAAGGGATCATGTTGCCTCTTCTGCTGTCTCAAAGTTCCCTCTGCCTCCCTCTTAGAAGGACACATGTGATGGTATATGGGGCCCACCAGCATAATCCAGGGTAATCTTATGGAAAGATTCCTAATTTAATCACTTCTGCAAAGTTTCTTGCCATATAAGGTCCCATTCCAAGGATGCAGGGATTAGGACTTAGATATCTCTGGGGGGCATTATTCAGTCTCCCACACAAGCTAATAGAAAAAACAAAAGGAACACAAAAGCTGTCATAAAAACAAAGTAGGCCCACCCTGTCCCTAGAGATCATCTCAGGAAATAGTCAGGGACATATTTTTCTAGATTTTTTTCCACGCATATACTAACAAATGTATTTCATCTGTTTCCTTACCTTTTTAAAAAATAAAAAGTGGGGTAACTTCCTACATGGCCCAGCAACTTGTCTCTTTCATTCAATAATGCATCTTTGCAGCAAGCTCTTTAAGAACAAAAGGGATTTGCTTTCATGCTACTGTCTTCTTTGATGTAAAAATAGCAACTTTCCAGTAAAGCAAATGACTTTTAGAAAGATTCTGTTTGAAATAATCTCCTAGAAATGTCAATGTTAACTTTAATTCTTAAGAGGAAAGAGAGATTTTGAACCAAAATAAGGGTGGAGGCTACTTAGAATTTAGTATTTTGGATAAATTAGAGAAAGGGCGCTCTAGTTATATATGGATAAAACATGATGTACCTGAAGGCTAAATTACTTTAAGTGTGGCATGTTAATGTGAGAGTCAAGGCTTCCATGGTGTCAGTTTAAATTAAGTATCTAGTGTCAGGGGTGGAGAGATCAAAAGACCTGGATTGGAATCCTGGCTTTGCCATCAACTGGCTGTTTATGACTTTAGGCAAGCTGTATCCAATCTCTGGGTCTCAGTGTCCTAATCTTTGAAGTGTGAGGATTGCAGTGGACGTTGTCCAAGCTCCTAATGACCATCCATTCTGCAATTTGGGAAGGGCACTATTCTAGCAGGCTAGAGGTCCAGTGGTGAATTGCAAATCTTCTACCAACCTGCTTATGATCTTGAGCTAGACAGTCAGTTCTGTAGGACCTCAGTTTGTTCACCTGTAAAATGAGCAGGCTGGTCTAGAGTGTTCTCAAGATCCTTTCTACAGCTCATACTCGAAGACAGTGAGTCTCAAACCTCAGTGTGCCTAAAAATTTCTCCGGGGATCTGGTTAAAATGCAGATTTTGATTCAGCCAATTTGGGTGTGACTTGAGATTTGACATTTCGAGCAAGTTCTGGGGAGAGGCTGATGCTAGCCTGGAGACCACCTTTTGAAGAGCAAAGTATTTAGATTTTGAACTTTCAGGAAACTTTGTTAAAGACTTGGAAATGGGCAGAAAAGATTCCTGTGTGTCCCTTGGGTGGAGGGTTGGTCTGGTGATTATCTAGTGTTAGAGGAGTATGCACTTTTTTTTTTTTAAAGATTTTATTTATTTATTTGACAGAGAGAGAGCACAAGCAAGGGGAGCGTCAGCTGAGCAGGGAGCCTGATGTGGGGCTTGATCCCAGGACACCCGGATCATGGCCTGAGCCAAAGGCAGACACTTAGCTGACTGAGCCACCCCGGCTCTCCAGGAGTGCACACCTTTGCTTGTCCCCTGCTGTCCAGCTCTGCAAAAGCGTAAGTGAAAAAAGAAGTTAAAATGTAAAATATGGATGGTAATGGGCTGAATTTTGTTTGATAGAGATACAATTGATTTCAGCCCTGTAGAAAAAGATGGTTCTCAAACATTACTTTTTCTTGTCCTATAAGATATCAACCAGTTTTGCACAATTACCAAATTCATTTCAGTATTCCTGATTGCCCACATATATGAGTTCTTCAAAATCTCCTTTCAATGGGCTTTACCTTTTTGAAAATCATACTTAACACCACTGGTCCTTTATAATTCATTCATTGACTCGTTCATGTGTAGCAAGAAACACTAGTGGGGAGAAAGGGAGACGTTGGGTTGGGGGTCCATAAGCTTCTCAATGAAATGGTTGGTAGGGAATCCTGCTTTCCTGACCCCAGCCCATCTTCAGGTGAGAAAAGTACACTTTACCCCCAGTCATGGCCGGATAATTCCCTTCCCAGGGCTATAAAATCACGGAATATGATGGAAGAAGATCCTGAACCATCGTTAAGGAATAAGAGGTCAAAAGACCTACCCACATCCGGGAGGCAGTTGTAGCTAAGCTGTGATTCAAATCCAGGCATCAAGACTCCCCCAGTGCTCTTTACTCTACCTGCCATCTAGTGAATTCTGGAGCCACTAAACTGATGTCTCTCACAGGTCTGCTGCACCTGGAATAACGTGACCCCCAGGTTTCTGGTTTTTGGTGAAGCCAGAGACAGGGCAGAGAACTGGGCCGAAGGGCGGGGCTCGAGGCCGGGAGGCGGTGCCTGGGCATGGGGGCGGAGCCCGAGGCCGTCACGCAGCTGCCTCCGCCCCACAGACTGCCGGGAGTCCGTCCCCGGCAGCGCTCCGCTTTCCTCGGCTCCGCCCCCGCCTGTCTGTGTCTGCGCCAGCCGCTACCGATAAAGTTGTTGTTCTGCCAACATGGCGGCGCCCATAGTGACTGTCCTGGCAGTGTTCGCCTAAAAGTGGAAACATTGGCATGAGGAGCCGCAGGCCGGAGCCTGTGAGCAGGTAAACCCCAGCCCGGGGCTCAACGGGATGAGAGGCTTCTGGAGTGGAGACCTCTGTCCCCGGATCGGGAGGTTCCGACTTGCTGGAGGCAGGAGGGCAAGGTGAGGGCTGAGTTCGCTGGTACCCGGAACCCTGCAGTTTCTGACCTGGAAGTCTCTGAGATCCGGGTCTTCAGACTCGTGGAGCCAAAGACCCTGACTGTAGCTCTGGACCTTTTCCAGTCCCAGAAGAATTCACATGTACACGTAGTTTTGTATTCAAGTTCCCTTCCTACTGCTCCTTTGCCCCTGTTCATCCCTGGATCTTTGCTTCCCTGGGCTGGGGGGTTTGGACTCAGTTAAAGGCCGTCCAGTGCATCTCTGTGGCCCAGAGATCCTTGCCACTGCATTAAAGTTCGAAACCCCTCAGAGATCACGTGGATTTACCACCTCATCCTAGAAGGAAGATGAGGTTCCCGATAAGATTTGCCTGAAGTCCCCCAAGGAATTAGCCTTTTTTTTTTTTTTTTTTTTAAAGACTTTAGTTATTTAACACAGAGAGATCACAAGCAGGCAGAGAGAAAGGGGGAAGCAGTCTCCCTGCTGAGAGCCTGATGCGGGCCTGGATCCCAGGACCCTGAGATCACGAGCTGAGCCATGCAGGCGACCCGGAATTAGTCTTTGCAAAAGCCAAGATTGTATTTTTTGTTAAAAATTTGTTTTCTTTAAGATGCACTTTCCCTAATCCATTCTTGCGCATTTTCTTTTGGGCACACAGATGCCCTCATGTGCTTCTTTCTTGTGTTCTCTTTATTTGCCTGTCTCCTACTCTTCCCATACGTTTCTCTGCCCATATATGATTGTCATTTCAGGTCCAGTTCTCAGGCTTGTCCCATTCTAACCACATGTCGCTGCCTCCATCATTCTCAGAAAACCTAAACTTGAGCCCCAAGTGAGGGTGAGGTCAGGACTGACTATTTAAAGAGGAGTGAAGTAGTGGGGATTGATGCTTTGGAAAGATGTGGAAGAAAAGACAAGATTCCAAGCCTCTAGGCCAGGAACTAGATGAGCCAGAGCTAAGGAAGAAAAGGGCCAAGTTGATTCTAAATACAAGACATGAGCCACACCTTTCACATTGCTGGAATAGTCATAGTTCTCTAATAAAATGGCTGTATCTGTTGTCAGGAAGAAGCCAGGGATCAGGGCTTTGGTGGTGGAATGTCCAAGAGCAGGGCCTGGAAAGTAAAGGAAGGGAACAGGTCTGATGCATCAAGAAGTTCTGTAGTATATTGTCGAGGTACATTGAACGAACCTTTTAGAATTTCTAAAAGAAAGTGAGTTTTATTCAAGGCCAAGTTAGGATAGCTGCTGGGGTACACAGTCTTCACAAAGAAGAGAGTGCTCTGTGAAGGAACATTTGGTGTAGGGTTATATAAGCTCCAGCAAAGGAACATTTGGTGTAGGATTGTATTTTTTTTTTTTTTTACATAAAAAGTTACATATCATTAGACAAAGGACATTTCAGAAAGTTGCAGTCCTTAAACTTCTAGTTTATGCAGGGCTGTATGCCTTTAATCTTATGGGAACAAGTGAAGTTTTCTCCTTTTTTTTTTTTTTTTTTAATAATCTTTGTTTGGAATGCTCCTTTTTGGTTATTTCATAAATGCAGCAGATGGGCAGTGTGCAGCCCATACTTGTAGGTTTTGCGGAATCATTTTGATTTTGGTAAAATGTTAAAGTATAGCTTCCCAGGGAGCCCAGGAGCAGGGGCCATAAACATTAAAAATTGAAAATTTCCTTTTTTTAAATCAATATTGTAGCCCTGCGTACACTTTATGCTGTGTCCCTCTGAGTCTTGGGGATCCCCATTTGGGTGTAGACACCTTGTTACCACATTGCTCCCCAGAGAGGTGGAATCCATTTACATTCTCAGGTGTTTAGATGCCTTCTGACAGTTGAGCCTCGGGACAGGCCAGCATGTGCTTGGAGCTCCTCTGCAGCCTGGATGATGGGGCAGGAAGCTGGCTAGACAGACCCTGGGCCGGGCGTATGGGGGAAGGAGACCGGGAGCCTGTGGCAGGGGCTGGCCCAGCTGGTAGTCTCCCCTTGTTCCTGTGGGAGTTTTGTGTCTTTGGCATTTGGAAACACTGGGTGCCTTTATATTTTCCATTAAAGAGTGTGTGCTTAGCTCAGCTGAAGTTCTGTGGTGTAGTTTTCAGGGAAGGAAGTCATGAGAAGGATAAGAAGAAAGCAGGTGCATGTTCAGGGAACACTAGACTAAACGGGAGAACAAACTCACATGAGAGGGTCCCGGGCAGCTCCTACGTGTGTGCTTTCTGTCCTCTTTTTCAGGATCTCCCCACCTTCTGCAGAATGGCTTCTGCTTGGCGGAGACTGGGCTTTTACGTCTCTTTTCTGAAAAGCCAGCTAGAAGGTCAGCCAGGAATCGTCAGCAGGGGAAGGAGAGTTATTCTGGGATGCACCAGAGGTATATACAGCGCCACTGGAGAGTGGACGAAAGAGTACACACTGCAGACAAGAAAGGAAGTCGAGAAATGGTGGCATCACCGAATAAAAGAACAGGCCTCCAAAATTTCAGAAGCTGATGTGAGTATTCTGAGGAGTTTTGAGAGGGTAGAGAAGAGGGGATAAGGACTTGGACTCTGGGGTCAGATTTCCCAAGTTCAAATAAGTTATTAAGTATGTGACCTTGAACTGAATGATTGACTATGTGCTTCAGTTTTGTTACCTATTATGGACAGTGCTAATACTAGTGCTTCCTAGGATGTTTTTGAGCGGTACATGAGATCAGACAAGGATAGTGGTTAGAAGGGTTTTACCCCACTGGGCGTTCTGGAACAGCATTTACTGGGGAGAGTCATCAGGACTCATCTGGCCGGGGGTGGGGTCCTTCCTGGTCCATGGCATGGTAGGGCAGCACACAGGGATCTGGCGGGGTCACATGTAAAGCTCCAGGAGTGGCACATGGACCCCTCACCTGTGGAACTTTGAATCTGCATATTCTGAGAAACACCTGCCTCTTCCCTGGCATAGACCTTGGTCTCAAACCTGGTTCTGCCACCTCAGCATCATGGTTTGGGAAGTACCAGCCCTTCCCTTGTGTGATCTGGGCCTGGGAGCCAGCCTTGCAGTGGCAGTTGTGTGAGTTAGTGAACTATTGGCTTCTGCTTGGGATGCATCAGCTTAGCTCTCTACTTAGAATTATCTTCAGTATTTGGTTGTACCCAGTTTCCATGAGGCACCATATTGGATGCTGGCTCCTTCTCTAGGAGTCCAGCCTGTCAGGGATTGGTCTTGGGTGTGGTAGCCCTAACTTCTTGATGTTGGTCAAAGTAACAAATGGGAGATGTGATTCGTTATATGAAATGTTGACTCTGATCAGAGCCAAGCACTAGAAGATAGTTTACTCTTAAATTCTATCCTCCCTTTGTAATAGTTGCCAAATAATACAGACCTTCTACAGTTAATCGAAGAGATGAGGCCAAAGGCAAGCAGTTGAGTTAACATAACTGCAAGAGACCGCCTTTCCCTAGACTCGGGCATTTCCCATCTCCCACTTCTTGCTCTTTTCAGACTCATTCCTTCTGTGAGATTGATCACTGAAGAATGCTGGGAAAGTTGTTTGTGTTAAAGTGAAGAGGATGTTTTTGGGAATGGGTTAGGGAGACAATCTGGTCTTGAGAGAGGTGTGATGGATCACAAATGGAATGATAGAAAGGGTGGCTGGAATAGGATGCGCGATTGTACCATGAGAGCCTGACGCAGGGCGTGAAGAGCCTTCATGTGAACCTGACCAGACTCAGGTAGCCGAATGCATTTTGGAAACAAACTAGGGAGCAGTTTCATTATGAACGAGGAGAGTCAAAGTTGCTTTTCTTCTGTTCCTTTGTCTTTTTGGTTTAGATTATAAGTTAGTAGCTTCTACACATCTTAAAGTTACAGCTTACTGATTTTTGTGGCATCTCGTTCTTCTTAAGTATATGGTTTTTTAAAACAATTAAACGGATCAAGGGGCACCTGGATGGCTCAGTCAGCTGGGCCTCTGGCTCTTGGTTTTGGCTCAGATCGTGATCTCGGGTTGTGAGAGCGAACCCCACGTTGGGCTTTGTGTGCAGTGTAGTCTGCTTGGGATTCTTTCTCTCCCCCTGCCCCTCCCCCAGCACATGCACACTCTAAATAAATAAATAAATACGTAGTAAATTCTTTTAGAAAATTAAATGGATCAACATAAATAGTGTATCAGTAATTAGGGAAGTAGCTGGAGGGGTATCGAGGGCGATCTCCTGGGAACAGCCTCTCAGGTCTGTTCTGGGGAACCGTGAGGTGGAGAAGATTCTGTATGTCCAGTCAGGAACCAGGGCCATAGGGTGGGCTCGGCCTCAAGACTGCAGTGTGCTCGCGACCACGTCCCGTAACCTCTTTGATCCTCAGATTCTTCGCGTTGTTTATCTCACAGAATTGTTTTGAAAATTGGATGAGAAAATGTGGCTGAACACATTTTACAAACCGAAATGTTACGTCAATAAAAGATCCAGGAGGATGAACGTGTGGAGTATCTTTGTCAGGAACCAAGGAGACAACTAGATGTCCGTGGACTTTGAAGCCTTTATCATTGACCTCACTCTGGTATTAGATCTATTTAAGGTCCACCTAGATGAGTTTCCAGGAGTTGAATGTCTTGCCATGATCACCTTAATCATCATTTTTTAAAAAGATTTATTTATTTATTTGACACAGAGAGAGAGAGAGATAGATCACAAGTAGGCAGAGAGGCAGGCAGAGAGAGGTTGGCGGGGGGGAAGCAGACTCCCCGAGGAGCAGAGAGCCCGATGCAGGGCTTGATCCTAGGACCCTGAGATCATGACCTGAGCCAAAGGCAGACACTTAACCCACTGATCCACCCAGGCACC
This sequence comes from Neogale vison, assembly GCF_020171115.1. Taxonomy (NCBI): domain Eukaryota; kingdom Metazoa; phylum Chordata; class Mammalia; order Carnivora; family Mustelidae; genus Neogale; species Neogale vison. The sequence goes on along the minus strand of NC_058096.1, from coordinate 208,890,618 downwards.
CCCTTAATCATCATTACTGAACGAAGTTCCATTTAAAGAGCATTTTACTATATGTCGGTACTATCTTCCCTATATTACCTCATTTAATCCTGAAACAACCCTGGGGATATGGGGGGGAGTAAGAAAACAGAGGCTCAGAGGGAGGTTTGGTTATTTATGGGGATGCGTGCCTGGGACCTTCTGTTGCTCACCTTTGATTTATAGATTCTGAGCTCAGAAAGGCAGGAATTTGTCCAAGGTCCCACAACTGGTGGCAAGGCTGGGGCCAGAACTAGGGCTCCAGGCTCCCTCTGTCTGTCCCCTCTAAGTTCTGTGACAGCTTTGGAACGTGATCTATAAAGAGGCAAGAGTTATCTTTCTCCTGACGTCAGAAGCTGGGAAAAATAATAGGTCCCACTTATAAAAACCATCGTCTTCCCATCGCTTACAATCTTAATTTCTTTCAAAGGCTTACATTCTTAAACTTTTATATAATTATGAAAATTTCCCCTTCAATCAGATTCCTGCTCAGTTTTACCATAAACCCTCATAATTCCTTCTTGCCATCCACAGAGGATAGAACTCATTTCATTATCATGGAGGGAAATGAACTTAATTCACACAGAAAAGCAAAAAGCAGGGACATGAAGCAAGCAGAATACCTTTTCTGCAATAAACAAAAATAGTCATGAATATTAAAGACTTTGGCCAGCGGGGCTTTCCTGTATATCTTCTGTAAGCTCCGTTTTGGAGTTTGGCTTAGTTAGTGTGTAAAGAATCACTCAGTTGTGCTATACGTTAAATCTCTGTTGGACAGACCTACCAGAAAGAGAGTCATGAAGAAGCTGTATGTGGAAAATGTTTGCAGTAAGATCAGTTGTTAAATAAACATGATATAAAAAAAAATAGATCTGTTACTCTTAACGAAAACAAATTGATTATAATAAATGGGCTTCATGTAAAGACTTAAAATGAAAAACAAGAAATGGTTTATATCAAGGATTTTATTGATTTTTTTCCAGATCCTTAAGACCCCTGTAATGGGTATTTCTCCACGTCCCTAAAAAATGCCCCAAGAAAAGGCAATAGACCCAGTCCTTTACGAGAAGGAGTAAGGCTGAGGCAGAGTAGACAGTTTGCTTGCTTCTGATTCTATACGGAGTGACAGAGTAAGGTCTTGTGCCTACTTTGAGGGACTAGTTTACAAGCACTAGTTTACAAGAACTAGTTTACAAGTCACTTCCTCCTTAAAGACAGCAAGTCCTGAGTCACCACCGACTCCACACCTCAGGGCCAGTCTCCTGAGGTTTTCCAAGGGTTATGAGTCTGTAGTTTCCAGTTAAAACGTGTGATCACTAGTGGATGCTTTCCATCCGTTTATGTAAATCAGCTGCAGTTGTTACTTGAGCATTAAGTGATTTTCCCGTTTGTGTATTTTCCAGACTCCTGTGTATTCCCTTCTCCCTTTTCTTCCTTTAGGCAACTTCACTTAACCCCTCATTGGTAATTTCTGGATGTTGGGCAGTGCAGAGAACATTCTAGTCTGTTTTGCCACATGTTAGTGGCCCTGTTAAAGGTTTGTTTCACTTCTTTGCTGAAGGAAGTTTAAAGCAAGGAGTCAAATGAGATTTGGAAAGAATCTGACTTCTGGTATCTTCTGCTCCCCTGATTGTAATTGGCCATGTCAATGATCAGTCATGCAGATACTTAGCAAAAAATATATCACCCCCTCCATACACGAAGGAATGGTCATGAATATTCTGTTTTTTTTTTTTTTTAAGATTTTATTTATTTATTTGACAGAGATCACAAGTAGGCAGTTCTTTAAGACCTAAAGAAGGAGAGAGGAGGAAGCAGGCTCCCTGCTGAGCAGAGAGCCCAATGCGGGGGCTCGATCCCAGGACCCTGAGATCATGACCTGAGCCAAGGCAGAGGCTTTAACCCACTGAGCCACCCAGGCACCCCATGAATATTCTGTTTTGCGTTTGTTTCCATTACTTTGGGGGAAGCAAAACCTGAAGGAACTCTAGCAGCACCGCAGGAGGGGAAAAAGGGCAGAGAGGAAAACCAAGGCAGAAATAAATGAAAGAGTGTTAATATCAGAAGGTCCTGACCTCAGAGACCAGCAGTTATCTCTTCTTTTCTTCAGAGAGCCCTGCATGAGAGGATGTAAGCCTGGGTAGGAGGAGCCCTCCTGTCACCTGGACAGGATTTGTGTAGCTGGGGGAAAAAAATGCCCTTTGGCTCTAAGTACTCTGTGGGGCTGGGTATTTAACTCACGAAGTGAGGAGGTGGGGGGGCGGGGAGAGGGAGATGGTGAAACACAGCCCTTGCCCTTGAACCACAGATCCCTAATTAGCAATCAGTTAAATGACTACCGTGACTCCTTTGGAGCCTTCTTTCCTCGGGCGGTGCACAAACCCAAAGTCAGCCACCCCGGAGGGACTCCCTGCCCTGCGTTCATTCCGTTTGGAAGCGGGTACCATTTTTTCTGTTTCTTGTAATGCATCTATCTGTGTCTTTGGCAGCTGGAAGGTTCTCTAACCCTGGCGTGAGGCTGTCTGTAGATCGCCCCTGGGAAACAACAAACTTCTCGCCTCGTTGGCTCCGATTTTCTCATTACTTTCCCATTTCAACTTTGTCTGTTGAAAGATAAGCTCACAGTGATAAAGTTTTAGAATGTGAGTGAGGTCCGGAGCCGATGACCAAGAAAGAACTCTTGAGACGTCTTTGGTGTCTTTGGTGGTTTATCAAAGCCCGGGGACAGGACCCGATAGTTTCCTGGTGGAATATCACATTCCTCCTATCACGGGTCCTTGTCCTTGTCCTTGTGGATGAGCGTTAGGTTTAGAAGAAATTCAACTTTATTTCTATTTCCTCCTGCCTCAGGCTCCCTCAATTTTACGGTAGGGAGGGCAATGTTAGGGTTTTAGGAACTAAGTGATGGTCTCTGGGAGTTAGGCTATTGGTAGGAACGCTTCTTCCTTGTCAACAGAGGGAGACTCAGGTCTTAGAGGGTTGTGATCTTTACAAGTTAACTCTTTGTTTTTCCTTTAGGGCAGCCAGGAGTGCCTGAGGAATGTCATGTCTATTCCATGGGTGGGGAGGGGCTATGGAGTGTTAGCTTCTGCTGTGTCCTCTGGTTCCCTTCTGTTCCCCCATCAACAGTACAGCACAGAAGCCCAGCACCCAGACTGGTGCCTGTGGATCCCGCTCCTTCTGCTAAGTCCAAGTCTGAATGCAGCTCCAGGGGACTTAGAGATGTCACATCTGTGTGATTCAACTGTCGTGTCCTTGAATTATACGGATCTATGTGTTAGAGCTTCATTTAGAAAAACACAGTTCTTTAAGACCTAAATAGAAAACCGTCTTAACAGAGAAGCTTTTAAAAGGGGGGGAAAAACACATTAAAAATATATATGGGTGATTAGCACTCTGAGGTTGTTTAGCATTCTTTTGGACATTCTTCAGCTTAAACAGGTTGTTTTTTTTTTAAAGATTTTATTTATTTGACAAAGATCACAAGTAGGCAGAGAGGCAGGCAGAGAGAGGAAGGGAAGCAGGCTCCCTGCTGAGCAGAGAGCCTGATGTGGGGCTCGATCCCAGGACCCTGGGATCATGACCTGAGCCGAAGGCAGAGGCTTTAACCCACTGAGCCACCCAGGCGCATATTCTTCAGCTTAAAGCAGGGCTTTGAATTTTGGTTTTTGACACTTTTGTCAATTCATATTATAGGAGTAGCTTTTTTTTTTTAAGATTTTTAAAAAATTTACTTGAGAGAGAGAGTGAGTGGAAGAGAGAGCATGAGACAAGGGAGGGTCAGAGGGAGAAGCAGGCTCCCTGCCGAGCTGGGAGCCCGATGCAGGACTCAATCCTAGGACCCTGGGATCATGACCTGAACTGAAGGCAGTTTTTTAACCTACTGAGCCATGCAGGTGCCCTTTTTTTTTTTTTTAAAGGAAACTTCTAAAAATGTTAAACTATGACCTTGAGTACAGCACCAACGTTTTATGTGCATATAGGGCCCCAGTAAATGCTTAAGAAATGCTCATTGTCATCCTTTGTCAATTCTTTCCCAGAAATCAAAACCCAAGTTCTACGTGCTGTCCATGTTCCCTTATCCTTCTGGCAAGTTGCACATGGGCCACGTGCGTGTGTACACCATCAGCGACACCGTTGCACGCTTCCAGAAGATGAGAGGGATGCAGGTAAGGAACGATGGCTGCTAGAACAGCCCCCATTGCCTGCCACCCACCTCCCACCTAGGGATGCAAGAATGTCGTTAACGTGATCAAGACAAATGAAGAGAACCAATTTGGGTTCAAAGTAGGACAGTTTTGACGATAAACATGAAAAGCCCCGTGTTTCCTTTTATGAATTGGAAGAGCTAATAAAGTGTCTGGATTAATGGTGGGGAGGAGTGTGGGGCACGATGGGGAGGGACTGCCGTGTGTTTGGTGTTGTGCTGGGGATGGAGGTGGGGTGGGGATGGGGTCAATTATAGCTACCAATGTTGGTAACACGGGCCATCTTCCCAGGACGAGCTCACAGTTGGGCAGGGGCGAAACGCACAATCGATGGTCATCGAGTCGGGGCGTGAATCCTGCAGTACAGATGTGCATCAAATACTTTGAGAAGGAAGTGGGGTCCCAAGAGAATCTTCTCTTTCTATTTGACATTTTCTGTATTCTTTAATGAGCATGGATTTTTTTTATAATGGAGAAATTAAAATTTTTTTGAGGGAAAAAAAATAATCTTGGGAGTAACAACTCAGGCATTTGGGAAAGGCTCCACTAAAGAAGCATCTGATGCAGGTCTTGAAGGACAAGGTGAAATTTACCGGAACAGGAAGAGAAAGACCCTTCCATAGCCATTGTGGGCCAGTGCCCTTCACTCCAGTGCCAGTTACCCCTTTAAGCTTACCCTTTACTCTTTAGCAGTGTATTATCTGTAAAATGGGGTGGGAATGATCACGGTACCATCGTCTTTAACCACTTACAGAGCGGCGGGATGGAAGAAGGTTTGAGAACATGGGCTGCTGAACCCGATTGTCCAGGACTCAAATGCCCACTCTTAACATGTACTAGCTATGTGACCTTTAACTAGTTACTTAACCTCTCAAAACCTAGTTTTCCCTCATCTGTAAAATGGGTATAAAGCAGCACCCGCCCATTGAGACCTGCTACAAGGGTCAAAGAGGACGGTGATGAAGTATTTGGCACATACCTGGCACATAGTACGTAACCAGTAAATACTACTCACAGCAGCTCCCAAGAGCCCCCTGTGCACATCTCTGTCCAACTCTGAGTTCAACAGTCCCCCCAGGAGCTTGAAATCCAGCCAAGGTGGGAGTATTTACACCATGGATGTCAGCAAACGCTACAACTCTGGGCTTTTTCCTCCCAGAGAGGCAATGGTTAAAACATTCGCTGGTACTCCCGCTGCCTGTTCCTGTTATTAACCTGGTAGGGCCCGTACAGATGACATCTGCCACCTCCTAGCTCTGTAAAGATTTTCTTTTAGAGACGTAAGTGCATCTGTTGTCACAATTGGTTTGAAAATTTATGCTGAACTGACATTGGCAAGAAGTATTCCTAAAAAGGAAGGCAAGTTATAATGGCTCTGTGTCACTAGAAGAGTTAATAACTTTATACTACCAAATGCAGAAATTTGTGTTCTGCTTTAATAGTCAAAGGTATTTGTCTTCCTGGTTTATGTCGAATGTTATTTTCCCCAGACATTGCTTTCCGTCATTGCTGCGATGTTTATTAGAAAGAGACGGCACAGAGTGAATTGGCTCTTTGCCTAGAGTATAATTCTTTGTCTTACTGTGTTTCTTCGACTAGATTTATCTTCCAGTTTTTTACTTACGCCAACTTATTTTGGACAGTTAGGGAGTGCAGGCAAATTGATGAAGATTAAGCTTTTATAGCAAAATTGTGCATTTATGAGAAGGTGCAGGTGGTTGAGGGCGTGTGGGTGGGATCCTGATTCCCTTGGATGGGATGTAATGTTCTAGAGGAAACTCAAGGCAGAGCTCCAGGCCCTGAGCTACTCAGGCCCAGGAGACAAAATGGAGACTCCTAGAGTAACTGAAGTCCAAGGTCAGGCGTTACCCAGGAGTTGCATGACCTAGTTTTGAACCGCATTCTGCCACCTTCTTGCTGAGAGACACCCCGCACAAGTCATTTCATGGCTTTGAATCACCACTCTCCTCATATTTAAAATAGGGATAACAGTAATTCTTGCCTCGTGGGGCTGTTGTGTGGGTTCAGTGAGATAGTACATGTGTGTCTGGTGTAATAACTCTTAATAAGTGATAGCTGCCATTGTTATTTGCATTGAATTGGTTTACTCTGGGAGGTCGGCCACTATCAGTTAATAAACGAATCCCACTCTCTTCAGCCTGAAGCACGCTGTGTGAAGTTACCTCCTCAGAAGCAGCTCAACTGTAAAACATTGCCTATAATTTATATTATCTAGCCTATGACCTGGTGGGTTGCCCGAAGCCACCACTCTCTGTTATCTGCTTTATGGTGTTTGAGTCGGTGTGGTCAACAGGCACCTAGGGTTCTCTTTGTTTCTAAGTTTCAGTTGTTCTGTTTAAGATGATGCACTGTCTTTTGGGGTATTCTCCAGGTTCTGCTGAAATTAATTGTTGTTAATTTTCACAAGCCATATTTAAGTCAGTTCATCCCCTGTATAACTCCATGATATGGCAAAAGAGAAACAGAAATTTCAGTGTGATTGTCAATAACATCAAAGCCTTTTGAGCTTACTCTTGTGTTCAAATCCATTCCCAATGTCAGGACTGGTCCCAGAGGTAGAGCAGGGTTGGATTCAGGTCAGGTTCAATGGTTTTCACTATAAGAAGGAAGGAATATCTAATCTGGAGTAACAATGGGGTCTGACCTGTGTATTCATTCATTCATTCAATATATAGTCATTGGTATCAGCTTTATTCTAACACTGGGATTTATATTGTATTAAATGGAAATATTAGAGTCTTAGGTTCAAAAATCAGTCAGTAGGCCTAAGAAAAATTCAGCAAGCTTTGGATTTTTCTAGAACTTCTTAATCTTAATTTGTTGACTGGTTTGCTTTGTTCTTGAGTGAAATAATTCTAAGCTACACGAAGAACAGTATGGGAAGTAAAAGAGTGAGCCTTGGAGCGATTCTGCTCTCTTCAAGGCTCTCAGTGACCTGAGGGTGGATGCGCCTCTGTCCTCAACTTTCTCAACCTCAGCAACATGAAATATGGTAGACCAGTTCCTCCTCCTTAAAACACTCTGCTCTCAGTGAGACCCCCCCTCTCCAGGCACTTCTGCATCTTGGCTTCTCCCTCCCAGTTTATTCCGCAAACTTTCCCTGCCCCACTCCATCTTTGCATACTCTTTTATTAGATTGAGAAAGTTGCCCTGTATTCCTACTTTGCTTAGAGTTTTTCTCATGAATTGGTGTTGATTTTGGTGAAATGCCTTTTCTGCATCTGTTGAGATGGAATGAAGTTTTTCTCTTTTATTCTGTTGATGTGATATGTTAATGGATTTTTAAAAAAATTTTAAACCAACATTGTGTTCCTGAGACAAATTTCATTTGGTCATGATGTACTTTTTTTTTTTTTAATGCATGAATTGCTGTATATAATTTGTTAATCTCTCTACATGCATGGGAGATACTGCTCTGAAATTTTCTTTTTTTTAACGTCTTTGTCTGGTTTTGCAGTCAGGATGATGCTGGCCTCATAAAACAAACTAGAAGGTGTTCCCTTCTATTTTCTGAAAGCATTGTGTATTATTGGTATTTTTTCTTCCTTATGTTTAATAACATTCACCATTCTGGGACTGCCATTTTGTTTGTGGGAAGTTTTAAAAGGACAGAGTCTATCTCTTTAATGCTATAGGGCTATTTAGATATTCTGTTTTCTTCCATGTCAGTTTTAAGTTGTATTTTTCAAGGAATCTCTCCACTTTACCTCCAGTTCTGTTCTGGACTGCCTTATCTTTTTTTCCCCTGTCTACTTTTCCTGGGTACTCTTATTTATCCCCTTTAGTTTAAACAGGATACTTTAAAAAATTATGGAACATTTCCAACAGAGAAGTCGAGAGAGCATTATTGTAACTACCCAGATCTGTATCCTGTTAGAAGATGCCAGGGGGACTCCTGGGGGGCTCAAATTGTTAAGCATCTGCCTTCAACTCAGGTCATGATTCCAAGGTCCTGGGATCAAGCCCTGCATTGGGCTCCCTGCTTAATGGGGTGCCTGCTTCTCCCTGTCCCACTCCCCTGCACCCTGTTGTTCTCTCTGTCTCTGTCTGTCTCTCCAAAGAATAAATAAAATCTTAAAAAAAAAAAAAAGATACCACCATGTAATCCTATTAGTCTCAACTCTTGTTTTTTTCCCTTTTTGATGTTGCAGAGAAGAGTTCAATTCCAATCCTTGAAGTCAAAGCGACCATTATTTAGGAGTTACTCAATGTCCTATGCCTTCATGTTTTCATGCTTTTACTCTATTGTTTAGGGATACATACACACTTATATGTAGTATTGTGTTTTAAATTTTATATAAAACATATTTTGGTATTCCACATATTTTTTCACTCAATATTTTCCATCAAGGGTTATCCTGACCATGTCTCTCTCTAGAGTTATTTCATCCATTATAAGTACTTTTATAATTATGCCAATAGTTAATTATCCATTTTTGCCTGGATAGTTTTAGGTTGTTTCAGATTTTTGCTCCAATGCATGTCCTTGTACTCGATTGGTTAGCCTGTGGGAGAAGTGACGTTGCTGGGTCATAGAGTATACATAGCTCAGTGTTACTACATCTTTCTAAATTACTTTTCAAGGGCAATTATTACTTCCACCAGCAATGAATAACATTTGTAACTGCTCTACATCCTTGACAGCACTTAGTAAGGTTAGTCTTTTTAGTCTGTGGTAATTTGTCATATGGGAAATGGCATCCAGTTGTGTTTTTAATTTACATTTTCCTGAGTAATATTCTCGTGAAGCTGAGATATTTTCATATGTTTATTGCCTATTTAATTTTCTTCTTTGTTTGCTTTGTTCACATTATTTGCCAAGTTTCTCTTGGGTTGTTTGTCTTTTTCATATTGCTCTATAGAATTCCTTATACAGTCTGGATTACTGATTCTGTGTTGGTTAAATGCAGTGCAAATGTCTTCTGCCAGCCTGTGGTTTGTCCTTGAATTCTGTGAGCCCAGCCAGACCACAGATTGTAATTTGGGTTTGAGAATGGATGAGCATGATGAATTGGAAAGTTCAGGCTTGCTTTTACTTTGGTTTCCTCCTAGAGCGACAAATAAGTTGTGCAAAGGAGAGAAAAAAGACAAGAGGACAGGTGGATCATTGTGGCCCTCCACGCCTGAAGTCGGTCATGGAGATGGTCCTGAAAGTCATGATCATCACAGCTCTCTTGGGGAAAGCTAATGTCATGAAGAGCTAACCAGCCTCGGACACACACACAGCTTAGATGTGGCCTTTATAAGTGGAGAGGCAGGTGGTTTGGGGTGATGAATTGATCAGGAAATAGGGGCTTTAGTCAGTGGCAGTGGTGGTACCTGCCTGACCTACCTCACAGATTTGTGGCAGGGTTCCTGTGAGGTCATCAGTGAGAAAAACTGTAGCACAGTTTCCCAGTGTAACCCAATTAATAGTAGCAATAATAAAGAAGTCCTGATATTTGGATGTTGAAGCAGGGGCCTCTTGAAGCCAGAGATCGGTTATTCTCTTTGAAGAGTCAGAAAAGGCTGCCCTGCCGATTGGCTTCTTCTGAAACTCATACAATATCTGATGACATATTTAAAGCTTGGCACAGATGGTGATTTTGATGTGTCTTCATATGTTATATGCACCGAGGATTGGAAAAATACAGTAACCAACTTTGCACCCTGGTTGGTGTCCCTGGCACCCTCTGGGCCAGAAACAGGATGATGACAGCATCGGGGTGGCCAGTCCCCCTCATAGGGTTGGGCTTGGACTCATGTGTCTCAGGCCAAATGCACTGCTCCATTGGGTTTTCTGCTTCGACCTTTTTGCTATTTGCTATGGAGGAGGAAGTAAATTGAAGCTCTGTGTGTGGCTGCTGCGTGATCATAATGTGATTACCCCTAAATATCAGGAAGCGAGGGGAGCTCTTAGCAAGTGGATGAGAATACATGTTTCATCAATTTTTAGCCAGCCAGCCAGTCAACAAGTGTGTATGAAGTGCCCCGAGGGTACATAGCGTGGCATTTCGTTTTCAAATTTTTGACACTCTGCAGCTTCTGGAAGTAGAGAGTGGATTTCCACAGCTTATCCTCTCCTGTATCATTTGAAGGGAAGAATGAATTGCTGGTCCAGTGTCTTGATTAGAAACTGGCTGATTTATCTGCTTATCATGTCTCTCCACCTTCCCAGGGGAGATCTTCTGTTTTGGGCCATGATACTGTCATTTGGGTTCTCTAGTCTGAAATTGTTGCTTGATTTGGATCCTCAGTCTATAATAATGGCGGGTTATTACACTTGCTAAACAAAATTCAATGTTTTAGTTCTCATTTCTTGGAAATAAAGCGTTGAATCTACTCCAGAGAAACCATGATGCTCTCTGAAAATAGTTTTTTGAGACGCAGTAACCATGGTTGCTCTCGGTTAGAAGCTGCATTGGTTTCAACTCTAAACTTTTGTTTCATCATGAAAAGGAGAGAAAGCTGGTCATTCCTAGGAAATAGGTTGGCCCTTTTGTAGCAGTAATTGTGCTATTTCTCTTGTCATCAGGAAGGCAGACGACCAGCTGCCCCCACTTTCTTCCCTTATACCTGAGAAGTTTTCTTACCTCTACTTCATCTTATTTCCTGTGTTGGAGGAAGAACTGTTCTGTATCTTTGCCTGTTCTTTTTTTCCTTCTTAAAAAATGTTATTTTTAAATTGTACGTAACGTTTCATATTCTCCCCTTTAAAAAGAAGAAATACAACAGAGATAAGGCTGCACTCCCCTCTAACCAGGGCCTTCTGGGCAGTGATCCCTGGCATGTATTGGTGTGTATCCCTTCAGAGCCTCGTCTACGTGTTGTCATTTGTAACTGTGCTCTCTGCTGTATCCCTTTCTTCTCGTCTGCTTGCCATCTATCCTGCCTGCTAAACCTGGGGCGCCCGTGGCTCAGCTCTGGGGGCAGCAGAAGGCCCTGTCAGGGTGAGCCACAGGCACGTGACTCTGCCCACACCAGAGGCTGGCTTTGCCCCAGCTCCCAGACCTTGCCTTCTGCCTGGCTCTGGTCTGATTTGCCAGGTCTCTGATCCCAGTGTTTGCTCCTCATCCATATCTGATGCTGACTCCGCCTTTGATATCTCAGACTGTGGTAGGTTTGCAGTCTTGCTGGTGTTCCCAGGCTGGCCTATGGCCAGTTGGCTGTCAGCTCCACCCACTGGTTCGCCTTGTACAGCAGAAGGACTGACCCCCCGAGACCACGTTTCCCAAGCCCTGGTGGCAGCTGGCCTCCAGCTGGTTTTGGACAATAAGAATTTCTGGCAAGACTTGAGTGCAGGAGGAAAGGAGAAGCCAGAGAATTTCTCTCTCTCTGCCCTGGTCAGCATCTTCTTCAGGGATCCAGTTCCATCTGGGCAGACCCACATGTGTTTCAGTTTTTATACTTTTTTTCTTTTTAAAGATTTTATTTATTTATTGGACAGAGAGATCACAAGAAGGCAGAGAGGCAGGCAGAGAGAGAGGAGGAAGCAGGCTCCCCGCTGAGCAGAGAGCCCGATGCGGGGCTCGATCACAGCACCCTGAGATCATGATCTGAGCCGAAGGCAGAGACTTAACCCACTGAGCCACCCAGGCACCCCCAGTTTTTATACTTGATCTTGGCCTTGGAGCTCTGTTACCTCCGTCTCCCACTTTATTTCTTCAGTCCAGGCGTGGTGGCGTTGTCCCATTCTTCCGGATTTGGGGGTTGTTTTGCTGTCCATCTTGGCTTCTCACTCAATTGTAAATACTTTGAGTATTTGTTAGAAGAACAGGTGGAAATGATGGTTTTTCACACAGCGGAAGTTTATGTTATAGATTCCCAAGTTAGAGCTATTAGGTCTTTTTCTGGGTTCCTTTTCTACAGAAAGCACTCATGTCCAAGGAGAGTTAACTCCTAGGGAACTGAGAGGGCTCAGGTGGCCCTAGCATTAAAGGTTAAACCAAGTTACAGTGATAGAAAGAAAGGTGTAGGAATTTGAGAACCAAAAAAGGAGAGTTAGGAGCTCCTTCCAGTGAATGTTTTGGACAGTCTTGGCCACAAGGAATCACAGGCAAGAAAGCGGGCATCCAGGACCTAGATTGGAGGTATTCAATGTTGATGATGTGTAAGAGACCAAGAAGCGAAAGAGGCTGGCAAAGGAAGCACCTGACATGTTATCTTTTATGTAAATAGGCTGTAACAGTTTGACCAGCAGTAGAACCTGCTGCCTTAGAGAAAGGGATGGGCTTTGGTATCTCATGATCGTGTTACAGGTCTTCACTTGGTTCCACCTTGACAGTCGTGAATTCTCTGCTAGTCTGAGAGTGAGTCCTGCACTTGGTCTCTGGGTCTCTGGAAACTCAGGGTGTAGGAGTAATAGGACCCCTTTCTTGCTCTGTAGAAACTTGGGTCATGGTTCATTCCAGTGATCCGGCCCCTGGTGGAGGGAACCGTTCTGACTTCAAGATGCAAAAAGGCCTTCCTGCAGTCTGTATTCTAGGGCAGGCATTCACATTTTGGTCGGTTTTTGGTAAGAATGGCATATTAAGAAGCTTTTAAGATTTTCTAACTTGATTTTTCATAGACAGCTTGGGTAACATGCGGGCTAAGAATATCTTTCCATGTGAATTTCATCTGAAAACAAAAATAGAAAAATATTACGTAAATCCAGACTGGTTTTTGTGACCATCTCTGTATTGACTTTATTTAAAAATATGGACAGCATCTAACAGAATGTTAATAGGCAGGAGAATTGAACTGGTGCCATTTTGGCAGCTCCCACAAAGAAACCAAGTGGTAATTAAGTTTTTCCCCCCTTCTCCTGGAGCAGTTACACAACAGTTACATTTTTCTGCCAGTGAAGCAGCCCTAGGAGAATTCACGCACAGCTGGAAGTTACACTCCAGTGTAGTCCAGGGAAGTACTGCAGAACTTTCTAGTAATCCAGCACAAATCCCCGACATGCAGTTTTATCTATCTATCATCTATCTATCTATCTATTTTTAGCTTTTGAAAATTAAAGGAAAAGAAAAAAAAAAACTGTGAACCTTAAGAGTTTAATACAAGAGGATGTTTTTCCCCTATGACTTGAGCAATGCTGAAGAGAAAACTGTATCCTAAAAGGTGTTAGTTTTATTCAGGATTCTTGGGGACCAGGGCCTGCAGGCCAGCCCAGACCAGCTTATGCCAAAAAGGGGGAGTTTGTTGGTGTTTACAGACCCTGACATAGCTCACAGAATGAAAGGTGGTGCTGCCAGAAATAAGCCTGTAGGCACCTGGACCAGGTCCCGGAAGCATGCCAGTACCCCCAGGCTCGGTCCCCCTGTTGGCTCTGTTTTCTCAGACACCTCCACCTGGTGGAAGGAGGGGTCACCTGGAGCCCGTGTCTCATCTCCTTGTTCCTCCGGACCAAGGAGAAAGGAGTGAAAAAAGTGTGCTGTTGCCTTCCTGATCTTTGTTGCATCCCACCTCCGTCCCCTACAGACAACAGACAAGCCCAGAGCAGTGTTCAGGCCCAGGTAACCAGAGGGGTGGGTTTTGTGATGGGCGGCCCCCAGCAGGACTGTGTCAAGCTGGAGGAGTATGTGTACGTGTATTGGTACATGTGCGCTTGCAAGAAGCAAGACACGGAGGGCTGCAGGGGACGGGGTTACTAGCTAAGTCAAAATGCTGAGAATGGGGCGGGCAGGGGCAGGAGGGAGGGTCAGCTTTATGCTTTTATGTATCACAAATTGTGTTGTTTCATTTGTTAAAAATAAGCTTGTATCACGTTTTTGCTCTGAGAAGCATCCAGTAAAGGCAAAAAAGGGACCCTATTCAGTCTGGACCCAGGAGGGGTGTGGATGTGGGGCAGAACGTGGGACAGCTTGGGAGTCATGTCATCTTGGCCTGGAGACCCAGGGCCTCCCAGTAGGACACGGCAAACCTGCCTCCCTCCGGAGCGGTAGCAAGCCGGAGCACCCCACAGTGCTGTTTGCTCCCCGGCCCTGTATCCCTTTTAGAAAGCAGAGCTGAGTGGGTCAGACTCACCACCACCCCAAATGTGGCCAAATCTACTAGGCGGTGTGTCCTCGTCCATGGCAGTCAGAGAGAGGGCAGTGGCTGCCTGCTCACGGACCACCCCTGCTTCAGCCCCCTGAGATAGGAACAGCTGGGCCACTTTCAGGCAGAGCGCCTGATGTGAGTCATTAATTACACAGGAAAAAAACCTGCTGGGCCCCCTTTATGGAAGAGAAGGCCAAGTAGATGACCAGTCGTTTGAACCTCATGGTCTGTCCAGTTTGGTTAAGAACTTCCAATGCCTGGCACCAATGGGCTGCGGACAGTTGTGAGTAACCCACGTTCAGGACGTGTCTGAGGTCAAGGCTTCTCCCTACCTGCTGTCAGAGGGCCACTGCGATACCTCTGGCCAGTGACATGGCCTAAAATTTGCCAGAGGAGCCAGTGATGTTCCATGTTGGGGATGCTGTGGACCAGGAGTAGCAGAGGACAGCAGCTGCCACAGTGGCCAGCACCCCCCCCCCGCCCTGCCGCCTCTCCAACTGGGGCCCCGGATGCCATGCTGAGCACACCGCTGACATGGCAGTATGATCCCCAGCAAGGCAAGGTGGCTGTTTTCAGTCACAACCAAGAGTTGAAACCCAAGTGCCTCGGGTCCCGCTGGCAGTAAATGGTAGGCTTGGGTTTGGTACTGCTCCCCTCAGATTGCACAGCCTCCCGAAGAGCCAGCCTTTTGGGGCATTTCCCATTCACCAAAGTGGGTCTGAGTGGCTCTGATTGCGGGTGCCTGGTCTTCAGCTTTAGATGGAATGAGTCCATCAGACTGCTCAAACCCGTTAGAAAAAATACGTGCCTAACAGAAGGGCGACTTTAAGGCAAGTGGCTCCAAACCCTGGGGGAGGCAGGCCTGTTCTCTTCTTGCCACCTATTAAGTGGGACAAGGGGGAGAACACATCTGGAGACTGGGATGGGGTGACAAGTCCAGTCTGGGACACTTCGAATAAGGTGCCTTGGACCTGAGGCGGGATGGCCATGGCCAATGCTTCAGTGCACCTCGGAGGGTCCTTGGGCCAGACAGAAAGGTGGGAAAAAAAAACCCAGGTGTGCAGTGGGAAAGAAATAAGAGATAAATATAAATATAAATAAATATATTTATATTTATATATATAGAGAGAGAGAAAGTCCCTATTTAATTTACCAAATTTAACTGGTTATGTATGTCTGGTAGAATTACAATCGAGTTTTGTTTTCTTCTGAATATTTTTCCCTGTGTCCTCAATTACTTATAGTGAATATGTGTTCCTTCACATACCAGAGGGAAAAGTATTTTTATAAAAGAAAATAAGACCTCTTTCTTTAGTAGAAAATGGCCTGTTTTGATACGCACGGGCGATGAGGTGATGCGGGTAAATACCTCTTGAGTATTTGTCATTGTCCCAAGGCAAAGTATATGAACCCAAGCTCAGGTCATCTGTATGATTACAAGCAAGGCTGTCCCTTGATGCCACCATGCACGTTTCAAGCCATTGTTCCCATTTGTAGCATGTATGTTAGGTGGACAGAAGCTGCCTGCTGAGCTGTAACTTGTCCATTTGCAGAAATGAATGCCTTCCTGGCCCTCCCCGGCTGCAGGTGATTGCTTCTGGTGTCCTGCAGCCAGGCTGCAGACTCTTGCTGGGCTGCCGTTGCTTAAACTGTGAAATCGAAGGGGGTTAGGGCTGGAGGACAGCCTCCAAAGCCTTATTGAGCTCTAAGATTGTAGGCTTCCTTATCTTTCAGAG
The DNA here is from genome assembly GCF_020171115.1 of Neogale vison. NCBI lineage: Eukaryota > Metazoa > Chordata > Mammalia > Carnivora > Mustelidae > Neogale > Neogale vison. The sequence goes on along the minus strand of NC_058096.1, from coordinate 208,874,627 downwards.
AATGGGAATACCTTACAGGGAGAGATTCAAAGTGACTGTTGCGCTCTAGAAGGGGGGCTAGTACAACTGAGGGACTGATGGATTTTTAATTTTAATTAATTTAAGTTTAAATTTATATAAGCGCATAGGGCCAGTGGCTACCATATTGGACGGCACAGCTCCTCCATTGGAAGATAGTAATAGGAGGTGAGCATTTTAAATGCCTCTACACTTTTACATGTGTATCTTTTTAAGATAAAAAAAAACACACTGTAATTTTAGAAAAACAATTTATTGTAGAAAATACAGACAAGAAGAAGAAAGTAAAGAGTAGTCATAAAGGAGAGTTTACTCAGATAATGGGTGTGGGCACCGTGGTGTCTCAGCTTCTAAATGCTGTCCTCTGCATATGTCCTAGTAAGCAGCTGGCTTTCAGAAGCATAGCCTGGAATCATCCAGAAAGGGTTACAACATGTTAGTAGGAAAGAATGCCTGTTTATGGCCCAGAAGACAATATGGACAGAGCTGTTAGCAACCCGCCATGGCTCATGTTTCTCTCCTGGGTGCTAGGTGATCAACCCCATGGGATGGGATGCCTTTGGCCTGCCTGCCGAAAATGCAGCCATTGAGAGGAATCTACATCCAGAAAGTTGGACACAGAGGTATGTATTCACAGGTGTCTTCAAATACTTCCATATAGAAACTTTAAAAAAATGTTTTAATCTGTGCATGAGAAACAGTAAAGCAGACAAAACATTGCAGTCTGCCAAGCCATGATCAGGATTGTATATATTGGCGCTTGTTTTCTAGTGTGCTATATTCTTACCTGAGATGTCCCAAAGAAGGTTCTGGGTATTTGTTCATCTGTTCATTTTGATACTTTGTTGTTATAACATTATTCTTCCTTTGAGTCTTTGCATTTGGAAGGAAAAAGAAGGAGAGGGTTGCATTTGTTAAATTTCTGCGATGCTTCTCATCTTCTTGACCACAGTGTGAGCTACATCCAAATTCTGCATTGTCATTTTCTCTGAAAATTCTGTTAATTTTTGCCTTCACCATTCCAGAACAAGAGGGGTGGGGGGAACTTAAACATTGCATGTAGAACTATGTGGCCAATATACTTGGGGTCTGGCTTTCTCTAAGGGGGACACATACTCAGTTCCACCCGTGCCTCAGGGTTCCATGTACATGTGGGCCAGCGGTGCCCATCCCTTATCCCAGAACCCAGCAGAATGTTCTGGGCTCACTCCATCAGCCTCTTTCACAAGGATCTGGGGTCTTTCCCCCACTCCATGCTTCAAGAGATCTAGAAGGGCATTTCCAGGTCCTGTCCCCATTGTCTTTGACCTCCCTTTGCTTTATTTTGCCCGAGACTACTTTGTAACAACATCCACTATACCACCCACTTCTCTTTTCCCCTCTAAGCCCCAGTTCCCACTTTTTTCAGTTATGGTTAATTCTGGATTAAATGGAAGTAATGAAAAAAGGAAGAAAAGATAATCAAATAAGGTGGGTCAAATATGGCACAAAATTGATGTAAACTATACCGAAGATTGGCACATTGGGGCCTGTGGGCCAGATTTGGACCTCCCTGATTTTGTAAATAAAGTTTTATTGGAACACAGTCATACCCATTTGTTTACATAGTGCCCGTGGCTGCTTTCATGATAGAGGGGCCAAAATCAAGTTGTTGTGATGGACATATGGCCCACAATGCTGGAAACATTCACCATCTGGCCCTTTACAGAAGAAGTTTGCCAGCCCCTCCACAGAGAAAAGAGCAGTTAAGAAGATGGCCCCTGAATCAGGCCACCTCAGTGTGAATCCTGCCTTTCCTTCTTGCTTCCTAATCACCTTGAGAAAATTAATGTCTCTGTGCCTCAGTTTATTTCTTTTTACAAGAGGGATAGTCCTTGTTCTTACCTCATCTGAATGGGTAAAGACTAAGCACCATCTTCATTGGCTGCTATAAACAAAAATTCCATAGTCTGGGTTGGCTTATAAACCATAGATACTCCTTTCTCATAGTTCTAGAAGCTGGGAAGTCCAAGACCAGGGCACCTGCAGATCTGATGTCTGGAGAGGACTTCCCCACCCCGCTTCCTGGTTCACAGATGGCCATCTTCTCTCTGTGTCCCCAACATGGCAAGGGGGCAAGGAAACTCTGTGGGGTCTCTTTCATAAAGGCAAGGCTCCCATTCAAGAGGGTTTCCCCCACATGACCTCATCCCCTTCCAAAGTCCTCACCTCTAAATACCATCACCTTGGAGGTTAAGTTTCAACATACAGACTCTGCGGGGACACAAACATTGTCCATAGCAAGCACTCTTCCTCAAAATGTCTAGCACAAAGCCTGGCATAAAATAAGCTGTTTTGGCTAAGCGGAGATCATCTAGGGGAAAGAAAAGAAAATGATGTATTACCTTATTTCATATTATGTTAAAGTTGATTCATTCGCTTTTCTCCCCCTATCCCCATTATTGGGCAGTTTTAGATTTTAGGTTTTGATTGATAAGCACGAGAGCAGGTTTCTTTTGGATTCCCACAATTTGCAGATTAGGGTTTTTCTCTTCAGTCGATTTTAAATTTATAAATTTGGCTTAAGGGGGTGCCTGGATGGCTCAGTGGGTTAAAGCCTCTGCCTTCGGCTCCAGTCATGATCCCAGGGTCCTGGGATTGAGCCCCGCATCAGGTTCTCTGCTCAGCAGGGAGCCTACTCACCCCCCCACCCCCCTGCCTGCCTCTCTGCCTGCTTGTGATCTCTGTCAAATAAATAAATCTTCGGATGCCTGGGTGGCTCAGTTGGTTACGCGGCTGCCTTCGGCTCAGGTCATGATCCCAGCGTCCTGGGATCGAGTCCCACATCGCGCTCCTTGCTTGGCGGGGAGCCTGCTTCTTCCTCTGCCTCTGCCTGCCACTCTGTCTGCCTGTGCTTGCTCTCGCTTCTCTCTCTATGACAAATAAATAAATAAATAATCTTAAAATTAAAAATAAAAATAAATAAATCAATCTTTAAAAAAAAAAATGCTTGGCTTAAATTTGTGCGGAATACAAACATATGGATGGGCTGGGGGTGCCCATACCAAAGAGGTTTCCCATCATGGACAGAGGAAGGGCCAGTCCCCAGGACCAAAGACCATTGTGGTTTCTAGTAGATTCTATATGAATCCGAAGAATAGGTGTCCTCTAATTCTAATATGTTGATATTTCCGTCGATTCTTAGTGATTTATTTTTATTTATTAATTTTTTTTTTTTTCTTTCTGGCCCGGGCAAGGCACCATGGGCAGCCCTCTTGAATAATCTAGACTTTTGTAGTTTCCCTTCACGTTCTCCAGTATGGTTCGTCTGTGGCTTTCTCCCCTTGAAAACTCAACTGTCTTCCCTCTGTCTCACAGTAATATTGAACACATGAGGAAGCAGCTTGATCGACTGGGCCTGTGTTTCAGCTGGGACAGGGTAAGTCAGCCCTTTCTCCTGGAAGGGTTTCATCTTTATGAAGGTCCCACATGCACAGAAGACGGTGCCACTTCCATGTTTCTTCTCTTTGGGTTGGGAGAAGGGACGGGAGGGAGGGAGGGATTAGCGCTCCACAAATGGAAAAGTATTCCCAGAGGACAGTCTGCCTTCAGACAAGTAATTTTGTGTGGGATTAAGCTAAGAGAGTTAACTTCTTATTTAACTCTACAGCTGACTAGAATTTATGTGTGTCAGAATCTTTACACATGGATTTCTCTCTCCTCTGCAATATTTTATTTGATTTGTTTACTTTTAAGATTTTATTTATTTCTTAGAGTGAGACAGACCTCGAGAGAGGGAGCACGAGCAGGGGCAGTAGAAGAGGGAGAAGCAGGCTTCCCGCTGAGCAGGGAGCTCAATGCGGGGCTTGATCCCAGGACACTGGGATCATGACCTGAGCCGAAGGCAGATGCTTCTAGTGAGCCACTCAACTGCCCCTTCTCTGAAATATTTTAAAAAGACTATTGGAATCTCTATAAACTTGATTAACTCTCAGCCCATCTGGATTTTTTGGGTGGCTAGGTGTTAAGTTGACTGACCCATTTATTTACCTTTGTTCCAAGTTCAAAATTGAGTCTCATAACAGCCCATAATGCTTGTGTCACAAATAGCATTTTGGTGTAAAATGCTTTTGAATTCTGTATTAAGTGAGTGGAGAATTCCAGGTTTGGGAGGACTTCATGAAGACCACCTGGGTGTTAGGAACATTCAAGAAACTGGGAACTAAACCCTTCAACGCTCTGGCCAAAGTCCCACCCCCGTAGACACTGATGTCCTGTTTGGTAGAAGGGATTCACTGGACCCTCCAGCATCAGGATCCTTCTTAGCATCCATATGCTCCACAAAATGATTAAAGATTTCATTGTTGAACCTGTCAAGGTCAAGTTCACATCCTCTTCCTCAGGAGAAGCACCTGAAACAAACCTAAATATGATCTTTTCCTCCTCCTCCAGCAATTTCTTAAGTAATTGAGATTTAATGAGTGTAGCAAAAGAAAGCAAACACATTTGAACAGTCCTTTTTCTTTTTTTCTGGTAGCTTCTTTAGGTAAGGTCATGAGCTGAATCAAGTTCTTGTTACACCACTGATGGCATTTTTACCACTGACCTGACTTGCAAGGTTATCAGTGTTTTATTTGGTGGAGGTGGCAAAAAGTCCTGGAGGCCTGGTGCCATTGTTCTGAGGTTCCAGAAATCGCTAATGAAGTGCAGTCTGATGCAGAGACAGCTGAGTGCTGCCCAGAGCTCTCCAGAGAGGAGAGTGTAGATTCTTTGAGAGCAGAGATGGGCTCGTTAACCCTTTAGTCCGGCACAAGAACATCAGCCATTAAGTGATTCCCAATATTAGTGGATTCTTTTCCTTATTATCATAGATGATCAGAAAATACAGAAATGTCTAAAGAAAAACATGGGTCAGTGAGGCTAGTTTAACATCCTGGTATGGTTCCTTGGGTCTTTTATTCTGGAATTATAAACATCTATGTAATTTACTTTTGCGAAGTTGAATTCATAATGTGTGTTTTTATTTTGCCTTTGTTTTTACCCACTACTCATGAACATCTTCCCATTTTATTAAATATTCTTTGAAAAAATGACTTTTCAGAGTGGTAAATTTCTGTCTTATGACTGTATTATAACTTGTAAGTTTACCCCTTATTATCGTACGTTTAGATAGATTTTAATGTTTCTCTATTATAAATATGGATTCTCAGTTCCTTTTGTGCAAATCTGAAGTCCAGAAAGCTCTAAAAACTGAAAAATTTATTTTAACTCATTCGACTGCAAAATCTTACCTGAACTGGTATTTATCTTGCTTAGAATGAATATCTGTATATTTTCCTGTAGGAATAGTAATATAACTTGTTGGGTATTATTTTTTGATATCGAAAAAGGTCTTCATTCTGAGGCACAATTGACTGCATCGCAGATAAGGGGTTTTGAACCTGTCATGCAGTCTTGTAGATAAATATGTCTTCACTGCTACCACTGTCTAATGGTTACTGAGCACTTACCGTGGGCCAGACACCCATAATTATCTCTTTGGGTCCCTAGTAGGTTCTAAAATGAAGATACTTTTATTGACATCATTTTATTGCTGGTCACTCAAGCAAGCAGGGCTTGGCTAATTCACTGACCAATTTGCTCTGTTCATCCCCCACTCTTGGAGCAGAAATATTGATACAACCATTTTTTATTATTTCTTTAATGTGAGCTCTCAGAAAAGCCATGGACAGGTTTAAGGCTTATATAAGTACTTAAAGGAAACTTAAAGGTATCATTTGGCTGGTGGTATTTGAAGGTTTGAAGACCATACAAATTTATACTCTTCAGTTATTAGATGTTTTTGTCTGTATTTCTATCACTGTCCATGATAGGGAGGTTCCCCCCACCCACATGGTTCGTGGATATTTGAATTTGGGGTGTGTGTGTGTGTATGGATGATCTAATCATGTCTTTTGCCCACACAGATAAGGGGTGTTTGTTCTTTTCTTTTTCCTTTTCTTTCTTTCTTTCTTTCTTTTTTTTTTTTTTTTAGGATTTTATTTATTTGAGTGATAGAGCCAGCAAGCATGAGGCCAGAGAGGAAGGGAGAGGCAGAGGGAGAGGGCAAGAGAATCTCAAGCGAACTGTGTTGAGCCCAGAGCCCGACTTGGGACTTGATCTCATCACCCTGAGATCATGACCTAAGCCAAAACCAAGAGTCAGATGCTTAACCAACTGAGCCACCCAGGTGCCCCGGATAGGAGTTTTTAGGCCCAATTTATTCTTTATATTATACATTTTCTGATTGTATGTTATTTCCTAAACATTATGTTTGGTATCTGCTGCTAGTTTTAAAATCACGTCCATAACAATTATTCAAATCAAAGGTTCCTTTGCTGGTTTTAGTGTTCATCAGTAGACCTTTTTAGAGCATGTCGACCCGTTTAAAAAATCTGGATTTGTGAAAATTTTTTTCAACTCTTGTTTTTCTGGCATCATACATTGTCTTCATAACAGAGAATGACTATCCTCCTTTGCTTTCATCTGTGAACAGGAGTTTACTAGGGAATGGAATTCTTTTTTTCTTTCAGATTTCTGTAGTGGACCTTGATGCTCAACCTACTGTCTTTTTTTTTTTTTTTAATAATTATAGACTTAACTGGAAATTGCCAAGTAGTACAGAGAGATCCTAGGTACCCTTCATCCAGCTTCCCCCAATGAGAGCATTGGATAAAATTACAATATAACATAATAACAAAACCAGGAAATAGACACTGGCATGAAACTATTAGCAAAGTAGGAACCTCATTCAGATTTCACCAGTTTTACACACAGTCACTGGGGTATGTGCAGTAGTCTTCGTTCTGTGCGGCTTTATCCCACGTGGAATTTATGTAACAGCCTCTGACCCACCAGTGTTTGGTGGGGAACCTGGGACCAGCTCAGACGGTCCATTTGGTCTATTCGTACATGCAGTAATCTTTCTACCCCTATTTAATGCTTGTTGATTTCTTCCCATCTCTACCCCTGCCGTTTCAGGTTTTCATCAGAGTGTATCCCAGTTTAGTCCTTCCACCCGAGTTTTGGGTGCTGAGTGACCGCTTTTGATCTGCAGTTGTGGGTTCTTCCCCTTGGCAGTTTTATGGGCTCTGGTTCCCAAGAACCCCGACTGTCAGAACGCGCGCTCCGCTCACCGTCCTCCTTTGTTTGCCTGTCTTCCTCATGACCTTGGTCCCTTTGTTCTTCTCTGCCTTTTGGGAGAACTTCTTCTGTTTGCTTTCCACATCACTGGTCCGGTTTCTATTGAATCGGTGCTGCTTTGTATGGCTTCAAATGCAGATACTCATTTTGCTATTGTATTTTTAGATTTAGTCATATTTTTTCCTTATCTCATTCAGTTCCCAGCTTCTTTGTCAGTCCTCTTCTTTATTTTCTTCTTTCATCATCTTATCTCACATCTTCACAGACCGTGTATGTTCAGAAACTTTGAGGCTGTAAGGAGATGCTCTTGAAAAGTTATGTTTGCTTCCCGTACTGAGTCTTTTCTACAAGTAAGAATGCCATGTTGTCCTTGTTTGTTTCAGAATCTCTTCATAGACACCATGTGGATTTTCTCCCATGTTTGCTCAGTGACGTGGACTAATATGTCAAGATCCAGCCGCCTGAGGGGAGGGGAGGAGAAGGGAAGCTCCTTGGTAGTCTCTGTATCACTGATTCCTTTCTGGGTTTGGGGAATCCACTGCTCCTCGTGCATCTTTCCCTGAGGTCTTTATCCAGGGATGAGGTGTGACATCACAGATACCCCTGACCCTGACTGACCCAGAGGGGTCTTTGTGGGCTTTCTATTTGCCCCATGGCCCCCTGTCCCCTCAGGACTTTACCTTTTCAAGTAAGAAGTAGCGGAGCCCGCTTCTCAAGGACTCAGTCTGTTCTTAAGGGTAGGGGGTGCAGTTGGACTTACGATATTTTTCTTCAATTTGGTTCCATCTGCCAAAATTCTTCAGCATTGCTGACACGTTGGGGGCACCATGTATTGTTTTTAGTACTGGTGGAGTCCCTATGTCCCCCATCTTTATATTCTGTTCGTCTTTTTTTTTTTTTTTTTAAGATTTTATTTATTCATTTGAAAGAGAGTAAGTGAGAGAAGGAGCAGGGGGAGAAGCAAGCTCCCTGCTGAGGAGGGTGCCTGACGCAGGACTCAATCCCAGGACCCTGAGATCACGACCAGAGCCAGAGGAAGGCAAGACACTTAACTGCCTGAGCCACCCAAGCGCCCTACATGCCAGCGCTTTTTGATTAAATGTTACACTCTGTTGGTCATATGGACCAGCGAAGTCAGCAAATAAAACAGTAGGGGGTGCCTGGGTGGCTCAGTGGGTTAAAGCTTCTGTCTTTGGCTCAGGTCATGATCTCAGGATCCTGGGATCGAGCCCCGCATCAGGCTCTCTGCTCAGCGGGGGGCCTGCTCCCCACCCCCACTTTTTCTGTGTGCCTCTCTGCCTACTTGTGATCCCTCTCTGTCAAATAAATAAATAAAATCTTTTTAAAAAATAGTTTATTTAATTGATGAGGCAAATCTGTGCCCTTTGCAAGTGACCTTCCCAAAGTCTCATAAGAACTGATAATTAACAGAATATTTTAAAGTTAAGATAGCTCAGAAATGCTATCTTCCTTCCCCAGATGGAGAAAGCCCACTTTAAAACACGGATCGGGTCTCATTCTCCCGCCTCTTCCCAGGTGGGACTCCCGGTAGAACGGTCCAGCTCTCCAGCTACATTCTCATCATTCTTACATAAGAGGCTTAATTCTCAGGATTAAAAAAAAAAAGAAGAAGAAATGTATACATTTCTGGAGTTCAGGCGTGTCTGGTGAGCCAGAACGAGAGTCAAACGTAGCCGTTAGCATTGCACCGGCTTTCACTTTTTCAGATGTTATTTCTGAAACAGCTGGTGTCATCTCAAGAAGAAGGAAAGCAAAGAAGCCGAAAGCTGAATTTGAATGGCTGAACATCTACTAAGGGAAGAATAAAGAGGAAATAGATTCCAGACTTTGCAGTGAGAGACAGGGACGTGCTTCTTTGTAGAGCACTTACTCCCTAGAAGAGTTGGCAGCCTCCCTACAGAGACAGTGTGGGCTGTGTTCTTCTCTCGTGGGCTCAGGTGATGGCCTCAGAGGTCACCCGTGAGTTCCTTGTGACAGATGACAGAGTTAGCTTTTGGGATGCCTGCGTGGCTCAGTCGGTGAAGCATCTGCCTTCAGCTCAGGTCATGATCCCAGGGTCCTGGGATCGAGCCCCGCATCGGGCTCCCTGCTTCTCCCTCCACCTGCCGCTCCCCCTGCTTGTGCTCTCTCTTTCTCTCTGACCAATAAATAAAATAAAAACAAGACCAAAAAACAAATGACAGAGTTAGCTCTTCACTTGTCCCATGTGGCCCATCGAGGCGGGCGTGTCTCCGACTTCACACTCTGCCTTCTCACTAGTGCTCTGCGCTGGTTCTAGAGCAGGTCTTGGCCGTGCATCTTGGTTGAAGTCAGCTCTGGGGCCTGATTTTTATCAGGCATCATCTGGGTAATTGTTGTGGGAGCAATCCCTCGGAGTTGCCTTCAAACTCAGACAAGTATAAGAAGGAGGAAAAAAAAAGTTCAAACCTGAGGGGATTCAAAGGAGTGTGGCAGAATCACTAAAGGAGGGCTTTGTTACTTGTTTAGGCTCTTGCTGAGCGATTCACAAAGACATTCATACTCCAACGTGCCATCAAAGCAACACAAGACAAAATGGAAACAGATTCCAGGACTTGGCATAAATGGTGTCTGGATTAATTTTTCTCACTCTCGCATACTGGAGCAATCACGAGTCTGGCAGTTTCTCGATCGTGGTGATCTTAGGAGTTTTTATTTACCCTCCTTTTTATTTGATGTTTAGCCCCTCTCCTTGGCTTCTGTACATGTTGGTGGCCAGTGATACGGACTGACAGCTTTGCCCGTCAGCCGCGGCGGGGCCAGTCAAACTCCGGAATTACTGCCCCCAGGACAGTCACCCGCTGAAGCAAACGCCAGCATGCTTCCCCAGCTTCCCCAAGGCGGCCTGCGCGGGCTGAGAAAGGCTATCAGGGAGCCAGGATGGGAGGCACATCCGAATTGTGCTCTACCAGAATTTTTACCAGGATAGCCTTGCGGTGCCTTTGAGCTTTCCCAGGTTTTATCCGGCAGTGCTGCACAGCCTGCGTGAAGTCGGAGGGCCGCTGGGGTGTCCGTGGCATCTCCAGGTGTCCAGATCTCTCCCTCTCTCTTCCCTTTCAGCATCCTCTTTCTGTTCCCTTGTTCGCTCTCACCCCTTCCCTTGACTCGCTTTCCTTTCCAGCGCAACCCCCTCTTTTCTTTCTCTCCCCTCTCTTTCTTTCTGTTTTTGGTTGTTTTTATGATGGAAAAATTCCAGTTTACACTCAAAAAAAAAAAATGAGCCTGGTATAGAGGACCTCCAAGCACTTGTTGCCCGTCTTCCACAGTTGCCTGACTTGATCCACACCTTCCATTCTGAATCGCTTTGCGGTGAGCTAAAGGTCAGATAACTGTGAAGAATTCAGTATGGATGGCCGGGAGACAGAGGCTCACTCGTTCCTTCTTCCTTCCCTCCTTTTCCCCTTCCCATTCCCATTGTCGCAGCTGAAGCAGGGAAGGGCAGTCCCCTAACATGACAGAGTACCAGTCTTCTTGTAGATTGCGCTGATGGTCTCGTCAATATCTCTTTCTCCCCAGACACCAGCACTCATCCACCTGCATCCCTGCTGGCCTTCGTTTGGCCCTTTCTTGCCCCCCCCCCAACCTTGTGTTGTTATCACCCTCTTTTCGTGCAAAACACACAAGTTCTTTGGAAGTACCTGCAGCATGATCTTTATGCTTACTAAGTGAAAATTACGTTTGCTTCAAAGGCCCTTAAACTTGGCATTTTGTTTACATAGAGGACTAGACTTCTGATAGGAACGATTAAACTCCAGGAAATAATGAGGGCGCAGAGAGCATAGAAAGATATATTTTTAAGTGTTTTTTTATTTTAGAAGAATTCAAGGAAGATTTTTTTTTTTAAAGATTTTATTTATTTATTTGACAGACAGAGATCACAAGTAGGCAGAGAGGTAGGCAGAGAGAGAGGAAGGGAAGCAGGCTCCGCGCTGAGCAGAGAGCCTGACGTGGGGCTCGATCCCAGGACCCTAGGATCATGACCTGAGCTGAAGGTAGAGGCTTTAACCCACTGAGCCACTCAGGTGCCCCTCAAAGAAGATTTTTTTTTTTTTTTTTTAAAGATTTTATTTATTTATTTGAGAGAGAGAGCATGAGCGAGGAGAAGGTCAGAGAGCGAAGCAGACTCCCCATGGAGCTGGGAGCCTGATGTGGGACTCGATCCCGGGACTCCAGGATCACGCCCTGAGCCGAAGGCAGTCGTCCAGCCAACTGCGCCACCCAGGCGTCCCTCAAAGAAGATTTTAAAAGAAAAGGAACTTGGGGGCAAATAAGGGCCTGAACACATGGTTGGGAAGATTCCCCGTGGTGAGAGCTGGGAGCCGTGGTTGCCTTGACAACATGTAACAGGCACTCAAAGTGACTCTCCGAATCTTCTGTCAAGTCCTTACAGAGGTGAAGCAGTTTGTCTGACAGAAGTAGAAAATTAACCTTTTTCCAGAGGTTTCCCTCTGGGCGGGAGGGAGGGGGGATATTTTTGTCGTAGCTGAAGTGAATCAGCAGCCCATCCTTCAGTGCTTTCCTGCTCACGGGGAGTTGGAGGCAGTGCACTGCGGTCAGGACTATAGTCATCTGGAGGTTAGGAACCACGTGTTGTCATGAAGGCAGAGCACACGTTCCTCTGACCTCGTGCAGAGCTGTGCTGGTCCAAGAGTTACATGTCCAAGTTCATGGCTTCAACCAGGATAGCATTCTTGGATTCTTCATCCCTAACTGAAGAAGGAGGTCTCCTGGGCCCCTCTGGATTTGGCTATTCAAGGAAGTAGTCAGTTTTTTGTTTTTTTTTTTTAAAGATTTTATTTATTTATTTGACAGAGAGAGATTACAAGTAGACAGAGAGGCAGGCAGAGAGAGAGAGAGAGAGAGGGAAGCAGGCTCCCTGCTCAGCAGAGAGCCCGATGCGGGACTTGATCCCAGGACCCTGAGATCATGACCTGAGCCGAAGGCAGCGGCTTATCCCACTGAGCCACACAGGCGCCCCAGGAAGTAGTCAGTTTTATCCAAAGTCCTCCTCCACTGGTGGTCATGAGCCCAGTCCAACTAGTCCTGTCAAGGATGCGCATTCTGGCCAATGGCAGTGGAATTACCCACTCCTCCCTGAGGCCTGGATTTTGGTGACGGGTCTTGCCATTCACACGGGGTGGGCATCATCTGTTGCCCCTCTGAACCTCAGCTTCTCCATGAGGGAATGTTCCATATGGTTATTGAAGAGAAAACTCTTAGTTCACTCTTTAAATGTCTTAGAAAATAAGAGTACAAAACCCTTCTCTGCACAGTTTGGTCAGGTCTCCAGGTTCATCTTATATATTACTGGGGCCTCAAGTTGGGTATAGTAGCTTGGGTGCTTGTAGTTGTATGGGGACAATGGACTTGAAGCGTCCTGGGAGGCAATATCTAGATCTTGAAGATGAAGTCGTTACTCCATGAAAATAACAAGGATTATTTATATGTGTATTTATACTGGCGGTTCTTAAACTTTGTGAGCCTCAGAATCACCAAGAGAGCTTGTTAAAGCACAGGTTTCTGGACCCCACTCTTGGAGCCTTCTTATGCAGTCGATCTGTGATTTTGTTTTTCTCTTCAGAAAAAAAAAAAAAGGATCTTAGGAATGATTGTGCTCCCAAACCGTATTAGGTAGGAATCAAGGTACAGGCCTACCCTCAGTTATTTCTGGAGTAAGGTAGAGCCTAACTGAATAATAAAAACAAATTTTGAAAAAGCTTCCAGTGTTTTTGCAGATACACAAGTTATTTTTGTAACTTAAGTTGTGAGCTATTACACCCATGTAGACCAGAGCATAAAACACTCTAGTTTATACAGCCACCGCCTAGGTTGCAAAATACAACTTCACCAATACCCAGAAGGGCTGTCTGTGTGGCCTTTTCTGTTTACAACCTTGTTTCTCCCCATGACAAGTAACCAGTGTTCTGACATCAGTGATCATCACTGCCTTGTTGGCAATATACTTTCACCACCTATATGTGGTTTTTAAACAGTTACATAATTGGACTCGCGTAGTGTGTGTGTGTGTGTGTGTGTGTGTGTTTAAGTAATAATCTTTGTGCCCAGCATGGGGCTTGAACTCATGACCCCCAAGATCAAGAGTCCGTACTTTTCTCACTGAGCCATACCCTAGTATCTGTTCTTTTGTGTCCAGCTTCTTTAACTCCACATTTGTTTTTCTCCAACGATTTATAAAATGTTTTTGAACATTCATTTGCCTTCACTTGGATTCAACAATCACTGCATTTTGCCATATTTGCTTCATGACTTGCAGAAACGGTGACACTTTGCACCTAAGTACTTCAGTTATTCCTGTCTGAAGACTTGAGACGTGCTCCTACATGACCACAATACCATTTGACAACTAAAACAAATTAACAGTAATTCCATATATTATCTTATGTGCAATCCATATGCGAGTTTTCTGGTTGTTGCAAGAATGTCTTTCATAGCTATTTTTATCCTAGACACGTCCCCCGAATTAGTTTTCCATTGCTACCATAAAAATTACCACAAACTTAGCATCTTTAAACAACCCAGACTTATTATCTCACAGTTTTAGGAAGGCAGAAATTTTGTGGGCTTCACAGTGTCCTCTGTTCTGGGTCTTATGAGGCCAGCATCACAGTGTCGGCAGAGCTGTGTTCTTTGCTGCATGTTGAGAAGGAATCTGCTTCGTACCTTGTTTGGAGTGTTGGCTGAGTTTAGATCCTTGGGGTTGTAGGACCCTGTATTCATGTCTTTCCTGGCTAGCAGCCGGAGACCATTGTTTCCTGCTTTGAGGCTGCCCACACTCCTCCTGTGCCCTCCATTGTGGCTTCTCCAGCAACAGTGGTTGGGTCCCTCTCATGCTTCCAACCCCTCTTACGTCCCCCTTTTGCTGTGTCTCTCTGACTCCAGCCAAAGAAAGATCTCTGCCCTTACCAGCCTGTGTGATTGATGACACTGGGCTCACCTGCATAATGTAGGATAATCTCCATTTTAACTAAATCTGCAAAATTCTTTTAGCTACTAAACTAACGTGTTCGTGTGTTCAAGGGATTAGGGAGTGGATATTCTACGGACCACATCCCGATACCATAGGATACCCGTAAATAAAGTCTTAGTAGATTTTATTTTTTTTTAAAGATTTTATTTTTTTTTAATTTATTTGACAGAGATAGATCACAAGCAGGCAGAGAGGCAGGCAGAGAGAGAGGAGGAAGCAGGCTCCCCGCCAAGCAGAGAGCCCGATGCGGGCCTCAATCCCAGGACCCTGGGATTATGACCTGAGCCGAAGGCAGAGGCTTTAACCCGCTGAACCACCCAGGTGCCCCAAGTCTTAGTAGATTTTAAAAGGTAGATATCATACAAAGTATTTTCTCTGACCACAGTGGGCTGAAGAGGAAGTTGAACAGCAGAGGTTGTTCTTAAACAACCAGTGTCTCTAAGAAATCACAGGGACATTAGAAAGTACTTTGAGACAAATGAACAAGGAAGCACAACATACCAGTACTTCTGGGATGCCGCAAAAGCAGCACTACAGGGGACTTGTATAACTACACACACTGACATCAAAGCACAAGAAAGATTCAACAGCCTAACTCTACAACTTAAGGAACTAGAAAAGGGAGAACAACCTAAATTCAAAGCTAGCACAAAGAGGGAAATAATAAAGATTAGAGCAGAGATTGGTGAAATGGAGAATAGAAAAACAGCAGAGAAAACCAACAAAACCAAAAGTTGGGTCTTCAGAAAGATCAGCAAAATTGACAAACCTTTACCTAGAACTGACTAAGAAAGAAAAAGACTCTGATTACTAAAATAGGATAATGTAGATGAAATGGGTAAATTGCCAGAAACAAAACCCGCCAAAACTGAATCGCAAAGAGATGGGAGATCTCAATAGACCTATGACTCTGAAGGAGATTGAATCAGTTATCAGAAATCTTCAGAGAAAGCCCTGGACTGGATGGCTCCACTTCTGAATTCTGCCAGTGTGAGGTGCAGAAGTGGTCCAACCATAGCAGCTCCTGTCTTGGTGGAACTGGAACGGGCCACTCTTCTGGCTGACTAATCATCCCAGAAACTCATCAAATCCTGATGTTCAAGAGTTTTTATGGAGCTTAATCTCCATCTCCCCCTACCCCTTCTCTTCCTTTCCAGAGGTTGGCAGGTGTGGCTGAAAGTCTTAGTCTTGTATTTGTCTTTCTGGTGACCATCCCTATCCTGAGCCAATCTAGGGGCCCTACCCTAAGTCACCTGAGGTATGCTCAGAAAAGGGGTTCTTTTGAATGGAAAAAACAAACAAACCCTCCTGTCAGGAAATTCTAAGGATTTTTGGAGCCTTGTGCCAAGATCGGGGACAGAAATGTTATACAAATTTATTTCTTTTTTTTTTTTTTTAAAGATTTTATTTATTTATTTGAGAGACAGATCAGAAGTAGGCAGAGAAGCAGGCAGAGGGAGAGGAGGAAGCAGGCTCCCTGCTGAGCAGAGAGCCCGATGACCCTGGGATCATGACCCTGGGATCATGACCTGAGCCGAAGGCAGAGGCTTTAACCCACTGAGCCACCCAGGCACCCCTTATTACATCACAGATTTCAATTCTTGAGATTTGTTTTACAGCCCAGAATAAGATCTGTCTTGGCATCTGTTTTGAGAATATTGTGGATTTGGCTGTTGGGGAGGTAGAGTGTTCTGTAAATGTCAATTAGGTTCTGTTGGGTGATGTTGAATTCTAACTCTTGTCTAGTTCTTTCATTCATTCTGAGGGCGGTATTGAAGTCTTCAGCTATAATTTTGGATTTTTCCATTCTCTTACTTGCTTCACATATTTTAGTTCTGCTGTTTTATTTTATTTCTGCTGTTTTGTGTATACACATTTAGGATTGCAGTGTCATCTTGGTGACTTACCTTTCTATCATTATGTGAGGTCCTTGTCTGTCACTGATAATTTTCTTTGCTCTGAATTCTACTTTATGACATTCTACTTTCAAGTACATGAAATATACTAATAATATAGCCACTTTTATTAGTCTGCTTTGTCTTACATTAATAAAGCCTTTTTTCTTTAATTAATTTTTACATGGTATATTTTTTTTAATCCTTTTACTTTCAATCTACTTATATCATTATATTTGAAGGGAGTTTTTCTTAAACAGAATACAGTTGACTCATTTTTAGTTTTTTTTATTTTTTTAAAGATTTTATTTATTTAACAGAGAGAAACACAGTGAGAGCAGGAACAGAACCAGAGGGAGCAGGAGAGGGAGAAGCGGGCTTCCTGCAGAGCAGGGAGGCCGATACAGGGCTCGATCCCAGGACCCTGGGATCATGACCTGAGCTGAAGGCAGACGCTTAACAACTGAGCCACCTAGGTGCCCCCGGTTCGTTTTTTAAGATCAATTCTGCCAAATTGTCTTTTAATTGGTATATTTACTCCATTTATATTTAATGTAATTTTTGGTAGCTTGTGGCTAAAATCTGACGTTTTAATTTATTTTTTGGTTTCTTTTATTTTTTGCTTCTCTGCTTTCTTTTTCTGCCTCTCTATGAATTACCTGAGTGTTTTTTAGAGTTCCATTTAGATTTGTCTATACTTCTTTGTTTGCTTCTATGTTGTATAGCTTCTTTAGTTGTTGCTTTAGGTACAACATGAGATATATATTGTATCATAGCCCATTGGTATGGTCATTTTACCAGTTTGAAATGTAGAAACCTTACTTTACATTCCTGTACTCTTCTCCATTTGTAATATATTCAGAAAACTCGAGAAAGAAAGTCTGTTGTATAAACCCATACTTTTGCTTCTTTGTTTTTTCTTCATTCCCGATGCTTTAAGATTCCCCTTTTTGGGGCATCTGGGTGGCTCAGCCCATGGCATCTGACTCTTGACCCCAGCTCAGGTTTTGATCTCAGGGACATATGTTCAAGCCCCACATTGGGCTCCATGGTGGACATGAAGCCTACTTTAAAAAGAAAAATCCTTTTCTTATTATTTTCTTTCTATGTAGAAAACTTCCTTTAGCTATTCTTTAAGGATAGTTTTGCTCATGACAAATTCTCTTGATTTTTCTTAATCTGAGAATATCTTGATTTCCTCTCCATTCTTGAAGGATAATTCCGCTGGACATCCAATTTTGGGTTGACTGTTATTTTCTTTAAGTACTTGAAAAATGTGACACTTCTTTTTGGCCTCTAGGGTTTCAGATGAGAAATCTGCTGTCTTTTGTATTTTCTCCCTGTAGCTAATACATTGTTTCTGTCAGGCTGCTTTCAAGGTTTTTCTTCTTCATCTTTAGTTCCTAGACATTTGATTATGATTTGTTTTGGAGTGGATTTCTTTGGATTTATCTTGTTTGAAGTTTAAGTTTCTTGAATACAGGGTGCCTGGGTGGCTCAGTGGGTTAAGCCACTGCCTTCGGCTCAGGTCATGATCCCAGGGTCCTGGGACTGAGTCCTGCATCGGGCTCTCTGCTGAGCAGGGAGCCTGCTTCCTCCTCTCTCTCTCTCTGCCTGCCTCTCTGCCTACTTGTGATCTCTGTCAAATAAATAAATAAAATCTTTAAAAAAAAAAAGTTTCTTGAATACAGAGGTTTATGTTTTCCCAAATTTGAGAAAATTTTGACCAATATTTCCTAAAATACTTTTTCAGTTCCATTCTCTTTCTTCTCTATTTATGAAACTCTAATGACTTCAGTGTTAGATCTTTTGTTATCATCTCATATGTCCCTGACACCCTGTTCTTTTTTTTCTTTTTGAGGCTCTGTTCATTTGTCTCAGTCTGTTTTCTCTCTTTTGTTCAGATTAGAAAAATTCTATTGTACTGTCTTCAAGTTCACTGATTCTTTCCTCTCTCTCCCTCCATTCTGCTGGGAGCCTATCCTTTAAGCTTTTTATTTCAGTCATTTTGTTTTCTAGTTCTAAAATTTATATTTGGTTCTTCTTATAACTTCTCTTTCTTTGTAGAGACTTTCTGTTTTCTCATTTGTTTCAAATATGTTTATAATTTCCCATTGAAGATTTCTTATAATAGCTGCTTTAAATCCTTGTAAGATAATTTTGACAGTATGGTCATTATGGTGTTGCCATATGTCAATTGTCTTTTCTCACTCAGTTTGAGATCTTCCTGGTTATTGGTGTGCCTAATGATTTTTTATTGAAATATGGACATTTGGAGAATTCTTTTAAGACTTTGGATTTTATTTAAACCTTACATATTACCAGGATTCCTTGGTACTTCTCCAGTGAGTAAAAGAGGGCACTGCCTCTGTACTTATATGTAAATGTAGGATCTCCAGGTGGCCATAATCAACACCCCTGGAACGGAGGACCTCCTTGTTACAGCTGGGCAGGGGTAGGAGCAGAGACTCCCCACTGATATTGCCCTGATTGAAAAAAGGGACATTGTTACTGTCCCCATGTGGATGCCACCAACACCATGGAGGGGTGGCCCTGTTACCACAGAGCAGGGACAGACTTCGTGATTCCTCTGACACTATCCTATTAGGGAGAGGGAGGGGCACTTCATTAGTGCTGGTTGGGCTAGAAGTCCAGATACCACCTGTGGTCTCTACTGTCACCACCAAGGAGGAGTGTTTGTTAATGTCCATAAGAATAGCAGATCTAGCTCTCCATTGACTTCCTCTGACACCACCCTGGTGCAGAGTTTGAGTTGCCTTGCTATAGCCTCCCAAGGTTATAAGTCTAGGCTTTCCACTAAGTCTTTGCTGGTGGGGGTGGGCTGCCATTTTTTCTGTGATGGTGGCCAGAGTAGAGCAGTTGTCTAGATTTTCTTTCTTGCTAGGCTGTCCCTTCCCTGGAATTCTAGCTAGAGAAAGCAGGCTTTTCTTTTTTCTTTCTTTTTTTTAATTTTTTAATTTTTAAAAAATTTTGGTCTGTACACTTTAACATTTCTGGGTTACTGGCTTAATTAGCTGCCAATTCCAGGACCTACGGGTCATCAAGAAAATCCATGGGACTCACCGCTGTTTCATTCCTCAGGTGCTAAGGTCTTTAACCGCTCTGCCTTCTCTTTTTCATTTTTCAGACTCTTACATTGGTTTTATATATAGAATGACCGCGGTTTTTAGTTGTACCAGTGAAAAGAATAGGAAATAGTATATCTATGCCATTGTCCCAGAAGAAGACGGAATGCATATTTAAAAATCCCCCCACCTTCCGTGAGATTCTGATCCGTGCTTCCTTGTTCCTCGCCATTCCCTTACGAATCATTGGACTAAAAGATACTCAAAATAATTTTCTATACTTTTTTCTAAGTTTAGAGTTTATTTCTCAGTCTGTGTCATATGTGACAGGCTTGGAGCCGTGGCAGGTTTCCACTACTCATTCCTTATGGAGCTTGCAGGCAGCAGAACAGCTCATTTTGTGCACTGCTGTCACTGTTTTGCATCCGTGGAATTGATGAATTGCTGTTTCCTCTTCCTCTGGATCTATGCCCACGTCTAACAAATAGCCCTCATATTATTTAGGAGGCCTGGAGAACTCATCTCTCAGAATACCTTTCAGACAACTCTGTCCTGTGAATCTTGAAATTTTCAAAAATGTTGCAGATAAAATTAATGTTCTTTTGTTCCAGAAAAATGGGAAAATTGTAGGAGAGCTGGCGTGGCTCGGAGAGTTGAAATCCTGGCATCTGCCCAAGTAGACTGATACAAATTGCAATTCAGACCCATTAGTCTCATCTGTCGTTTAATGGAGGGTTTTCTGTTCCCAACTGTCTAGTTAGAAAAGCTGTCTGTATTGTTAGACGGCCGTGATGAAACCCTTGTCAGCTGGCAAAGAACAATTACCAAGAAATTAAGCAAATTGCTGCCTCTCGTCCGATTATGGATAGTTGTCAGAGTCTTGTGTAGTTTGTGGCGGGAGACAGCTTTCACGTTCCCATAAAAATAAGGGTGCTCGGAAAAGAATGGTCAAGAAAATTGCAAGAAGAGGAGCTCACTGATGAAGCTGATTTCAGTTCAGAAAGACAACGTGAGCTGTCGTGAAAACTGCAAAGACCACGATTTCCCTTCCATTAATACTCATTCTCTAAATTGGCCTCAAGAGCACGTCAAACACGAGCCTTTCAAATTAGGTGAGAATTTAGCTGTAGCCCTAGATTTGAAAAACCAGACTTTCAAGAATAAAACGCGTGCTATATAAAAGAACAGTGCCTAGCATTTGTCATTTTCAGTGTTCATGAAATGCTCATTTTCAATCTAAAGTTAGACCCGAGATGAAGGAACATAATTACATAAAAATGAGCTCTTAGACAAATGTTAGGTTCATGATTAATTAATTACCCTGATATTAACACCCATTCCCTCGACTCTGCAGAGGGGGAGAACAGGGAAGGTAAAGCAGGCCAGAGGCAGAAACTTGGCAAAGGTAGAATTTAGTAGGTGGTTGAAGGGAGAGGGATGCAAGGAAGTGGCCAGGGAGGCTGAGAAGCCTGGGTGGTGGGAGTCTCAGGGAATAATAGCCTGGGAAGGAGGAGGGTACCCCTAGCCAGGCCTGTTGATGGAAAGGTGCACATGAGGTGAAATGAAGCAGAACCTAGCGGTAGGGACAGGTGTGGAGCCCAGACTGCCCCGGGAGGTAGGGTGGATGGTGGATTACCTCTCTTTCCCCCTCAGTCAGATGGGAATAAGTAGGGCAGTGGTGGAGTTGACAGTTCAGGGAAACTTCAGAGAAAGGAGGACAGAACACGAGATGGCCCACTGTAGGTGGCCTCAATCTTCTTAATGATGGAGGAGAGGTCCTCTCTGTGCCACCAACCCAGTGCTAATACATAGCTGGTACCCAGACAATGTCTGTGGAATGATTCAGTGAGGAAATGAACAAATAGAACTTGACTTGGGTAGAAAATCCATCCTTTCTGCTCCCTTGTACCACCATTTTCTATCGCTCTAGCCAGTTAGTGAGTCCCTTAGAATAAGGATTGCGTAGTAGACCCTCAGTGGATGTTTTTTCGTTGGTGGATCAAATTGGGGGGAAAGCATAGAATTCAGAACCAACCTTATACCAGGGAGCTGAGAAACTGATCTCAGTGGATTTGCGGGGATCGGGTTATTTTTTGTTTTTGATAATAAAAACATTTATCAAAAGAATGCTCATTTCTTTAGTTGTAGAAGTTGCTAATGGAGGTAAATGTGGTTCTTTTTTTGCCTTTGGAAGTTTGGAGGTTCTGCATACAAATGTCTTAGAGCCCTTAGTATGGTATGAATTGGGGCAGTAATTCTCATATGAACCCATATTTGGCAAAATTTACTACCAATAAACTGGATTATGGTTCTAAGAAGAAACAACGCTTTTTTTTAAAAAAGATTTTATTCATTTATCTGACAGCAGAGATCACAAGTAGGCAGAGAGGCAGGCAGAGAAAGTGAGAAGCAGGCTCCCCGCTGAGCAGAGAGCCTGATGCGGGGCTCAATCCCAGGACCCTGGGATCATGACCTGACCCGAAAGCAGAGGCTTTAACCCACTGAGCCACCCAGGTGTCCTGAAACATAACACTTTTTTTTTTTTGGTATGAAGTCAAATATTTCTTGTTTATTTCTCATGAAACATAACACTTTTAAAGAAATCCTGTTATTATTTTTTAAAGTAAGATTTTATTTATTTATTTATTTATTTGGGACAGAGTGAGAGAGTGCAAGAGCATGAACAGGGGAAGGGGCAGAGGGAGAGGGAGAACAGACTCCCCTTTGAGCAAGGAGGCGGATGCAGGGCTTGATCCCAGAACCCTGGGATCATGACCTGAAGCCAAAGGCAGACGCCCAACTGGCTGAGCCACCCAGGAGCCCTGGAAGCCTGTTGTGTTTTCAAAATCAGCAAAAGTTCTGTCTCAGTAAAAAATATATATATATATATATATATATATATATATATATATACATACACTTGACTGCCTGAATTTTGGTATATTTGTTGCTTTAATGAAGATTTATTGAGTACCTGCTGTGTACCAGTCCTGAGCCGGACAGTGTTGGAAAGACAAGCTGACCCTCACCCTCTTCAGATAACCTTGATCCTCACAACAGTTTCCAGATGAGGAAAGTGAGGCCCACGGAGGTGAGCCATTTGTCCAGGGTCCCCTGCGAGTCCAGAGCAGGACCATGGACAGAGTCCAGTGCTCAGACACACGCGCGCGCACACACACACACACACCCCGGTCTTTGGCCTGCTATCCATTGCCTTCTGCCTGCCCTCAGGAGCTGTCAGCCTGTCTGGGAAGGTGAACAAAACGTGGGGACTTAAATCACAGGGGCAAAAAGTCTGTGTTAGGTCCTAAAAGAGGGACACATACTCAGCATTCCGGGCTGAGTCAGGCGGGAATGTGGAGCACTGGGCCTCCCTGTCATTCCCCCATGGCCTGGGGAGCAGACCAGGGGAGAGGAGCTTGTGGGGAGGGGAGATTCTGGGTGATTCGGGGACACCCTCAGGGCTCCACCTTCTCATCTTCATGCTGAACATTTGCCAAGTGTGTTACCTGCATTTTTCAAATTTAGTCTTTGCGTCCATCCCAGGATTTGGCCCAATTAGTGACCAGACCACAGAGTCAGCATTTGTCACTTAACAGTTTCTATGGAATAAGAATCCAGGCCTGGCTCAGTGGGGTGCCCCAGCACAGGGTCCCTGCTAAGGCTGTCACCAAGGCAGACATCTCGTCAAGCACTGTTGAACCATAGGCAGATTCCAAGTAATAATGTGGTCACTGTGAAATCAGGGAAGTTACAAGAACTGTTTATGATGTTAAGAACATCACCCATGCTCCGTGCCATCCTGAGGCAACCCAGCGTGTCTTTCTATTTTGCCTTTTTTTCCCCTGATACGCTTTATTTTTTCTTTATATAACTGAAACCATAAAATAGTCGATTTTGTATGAAATATGGCACTAAACCTTATACAGTGTTTACATAAGTAAAGGGTATGGATTTTAAGCCATTTCATTCATTCTTGCTTTAGTGCACATTGTACACATACTCACATGAAAAAGACAACTATGTAAACCTTTGTCACACCAGTTCACGTATATGTGGTGTGTGTTTGGTACACGCAGCTCTCCCTGCTTGGAAAACACCTGGCATTCACGTCTTTAAAAAAACAAGTCCAGGTGACTTTGAGAGAAGGAAATCACTTACAGAGGTGCAGATCCCAAATCACTCAGACCCACGTTTGGATCCTAACTGTGCCTAACTAAGCCTGGCCAGGCGACCTTAAACCAGTGACCCCGAGGCTCAGGTCTCTGGTTGTAAGATGATGATGTATTCATTCCGCAGCCACTTACTAAACATCCGTCGTACCAGGTAGCGTTCTAAGCATTCGGAATATATCAGCAGGAGGAAGAAAGAACCCTTTCTTTCACGGAGGAACCTTGAAACCAATACACTAGGAGTGGAGAGGTGGGGGGAGACAGAGGTTGGCAAAACCATAATAAATAAGTAAATGAAAAAGTACATTAGAAAGTCGTGAGTGCTATGGAAAGGAAAGAAGGTTGAACAGGGTAAGGGCAGACAGGAGGACGGTGAGGGGAGGTGGTGTAAGTTGCAGTTTCAGACGGGAAGCTCAAGCTCACGTTTGATAACCAGAGTAGCTGACTTGCCGGGATCATAATAAGGACTAAGTGAGATGCTTCTGAAGGGCCAAAACCAAGTCCAGCCCTTGGTCAGGTATCTGGGAAATGCTCATTATCATTATGTCTGCTGCTGTTGTTTTTGCTAAAAGCATATTCACCCCGGCTGGCGTTCCTTTCTGGAGCCGGGCTCCAGCTCCTTCCTTCTGCTTGATTTACCCAGACCTCCTGGGAGCTCGTGCTTGAGTCAGTCCAGGAGCAGCCGGGCAAGCCTCAGCGTACTTCTCAAGGTGCTGTTTCATTCCCTGGGACCTGGGTTCCAGGGTCCCTTCTGCACCCTGCCCCCCGCCCGAGCTGGGCAGGCCCCCCACATCCCCCCCCCCGCCAGGGCCAAATGCAGGTTCCTTGTGTGTAAGGCAGTGTGCACAGCACCTGCCTCCACAGAGCTGCTGTGGGGAGTGAGATGAGGGGGAGGGAGGAGCAGTGTGGGAGCACAGAACCGGGTACAGGCATGTCCCGTCACCTGCTAAGGAAGACTCCCCACCACGGTGGTGCTACACCATCTGCTTCCACTTTCTCTGCCCTCCAGCCCCCGCCCGAAGTCCCCTTTAGGGGCATCCAGCTGAAAATTTAGACATCTTCATCCTCACCCTCTTCCCCTGCAGCCTCGGGAGGGCCAGCCCACCCTCCGCAGTTTTCTGCAGCCTCCCCTCCAGGAAGCATTCCTCCTCTGGGCAGAGAAAGGAGCTGTCAGAAAATCTGGTGTTTTTTAAGCAGCTGACCACAGAGCGTAGGTAGTTACCCAGTCAGGTTGCTGTGTGTGTTCTTAGGTGGGTTTCAAGTGCTTATTTCTTACTGTTTCCTGACTGTGTTTGTCTTGGCGAGACAGACCGCAAGGGCGAGGACTCCGTGTGAGAAGGGAGTGGGTCGGTGCTGGGTGGGATGGGCAGTTGGGCCCCCTGGTGGAGAGAGCCGTCTCAGCCCGGGGAGCCGGGCCCCTGTTAGAAATGGCAGATTGACTCAGTTAGAAATGGCAGATTGACTCAGTTGTGCTCTTGGCTTCTGTCGAAGCCGAAGCCCGCTGAGTTCTGTGAAGGCGCAAGCAGGACCGGATGCTGCCACTGATGCAGGATCTGGTAGGGAGATGTATTGGGGAGGAAACTCTTCGCAGTGGTTCTCAACCCCGGCTGCTGGTGACATTTCCGGGGGCGGGGTGAGACCCAGGCACCAGGAACTTCTACAGCTCGGCTCCAAGGTGCCACCAAGTTTGAGAGCCAGTGCTAAGTTTAGAGGACTCAGCATGGGGGTGGCCGTCAATGTCCCATTCCGGCAGATTTTCTCCCTCTTCTTTCTTCCAGCACAGCAGGTGCACGGAGCTGTAGACTGGAACCTTGAACCAGCCCTAGTGAGGAACATCTGACGCAGCCTGGATTTTTTTTTTTTTTTTTCTGTCTCCAGCTGCACAACTTGAATCTTGAGGTTGGCTTCTCTGTCCTTTGAGCTATGTTATGTTTTCAGAGCCCCTTCCCTCTAGGATTGGAAAACCTGAGATGGAATAAAAGACAAGGTCATTACCTTACATTTCCTTTGGATCCGATGCTCTAAGGAACAGATGACAAAAATGCATGGTACAGAAGATCAGTTTTAAAGAAAGAGACCGAGCTCCTCTCTCCTCTGTGTCTAATCTTCATTGTTTTGAAGGCAGGAGGCTCACGGTGAGACTGGGGAGAGGTGGCAGATGTCTTGCCGCTTGAAACAGACGCTTGGCGATTGCTCACCTTTCTGACCGTGTTTATCTCCCAGTGTGCGGGGCTACCCAATGGCTGACTTACTGAACATGTGGTCTCCGGTTGTTGTTTCATTGTGTTTAACCCTGTTAACGAACCTGAATATGGCGAGGTTGTAAGGCAAATTAAACACATGGTGGCTTTGAGTGATGTTAGCTGCTCTGTGATCTGGGACCAGTCTCTGTCAGAGATGCCAGGGAACCAAGGAACAAAAAAGACCCCCCTAAATCCTGCCAGAGCAGAGAGGCGTTGGGGAGGTGACTGACCTGGCTCTCCCTGCCTGGGTGTGTGCATGTCAGCGGGGGAGGGTACACCAGAGGCGACAGACGGAACAGCCTCGTGTGGAGGTCTCCATCTGGAACATGTGTTTGGTCTTTCCCTCATAAACACTGTCTCTTGGTAATGAGGCCAGTATTTGGGAAGGGATAGTGATCCTAAGTGACCATTAGTTAGGTCCTTGGTCTCCCTTTCACCTTGTCCCAGTGGCCCGCCTCTGAGTGTGTGACAAGGAACCCGGCCTCCCTGCTCCGTGGCACACTGTGGGGCCAGCCAAGGGAAGTCGTCCAGTGACCCCTCCTATGGGGCCAGCATGTGCTCTGTATACATTATTTTGTCCTTACAACACCCGCCCAGATGGGCTTCGTTACCCCGGTTTTCTACAGAGCTGACAATGATGTGAGGACTTGAACTTGAGTCAGCTGGCCCCAAAGTGGAATATCTTTACCGTAGATCATGCTCTCCCCAGAGTTTTCGTGGACTGAGGAGTGTGAGCCTGATGAGGTACCCAGAAGGGGTCCGCCTGCCCCAATTTCTTCCTTCACAGCCCAGATGCTGTTTCTTTCAGGGACGGTAAAGTTGGCTCATCCTCCTTAGGCTTCGTCATGGCCAAATCGGTGTGCAGTGGGAACCCCTGGGAAGGCCGGCTCAGCCATGAACTTGAGCCGTCAGTGAGGTCTGAATGGCGTGTTGAGCCTCACTTGTGTTCTGAGGGAGCTCACCTTCTGTGTTGGGCTCCATGTTTGGCTGTGAATGTGCAGAATATTTTTAATGTGAAAAACCTGGCACCGTAAAATGTAGAATTGCAGGGTGGAGGCATGGCGCTAGTTGAGATCCCAGATTCATAAATTTAGCCTCTTGACAGCTCGGTTGTGCTTTCTGGAGTTCCGGGGGGTATGAAAGCCGACACCCTCCCGTAGATCTCTGTAGCATTCGGCTGAATTGCTGTTGCTCTCAGAGCTAGAACTTTGAATTGCTTGGTTTTGTTTTAAAAAACAGGCTGACAGCAACGTGGGCGTTGGCTTATTTGGAAAGCAGGGGACTGAAAAGGGATTTGGAAGACAGTACCCATCCTTGGCTTGATTCCTCTGGTGGTCTCCTGAAGAGGACTTACCAGGTTGGCACTGCCCCATGGCTCGTGGACAGCTGTGGGCAATGGAGCCACGGACACAGGGCTCCACCGTGGGGTCACAGGCAGGGCTGGGCCTGGAGGGGGCCGGATTCCAACAGATGCTATTGAAACTCTGAACTCCGCATCGCATCGGGGCTCCCTGCTCGGTGGGGAGCACTTCTTCTCCCTCTGCTGTTCCCCTTGCTTCTGCTCACTCTCTGACAAATAAATAAAAACCTTTAAAAAAGAAATTTAAAAAATCAAAGCCCTTCAAGCAGGGTTTCTCCTCTTGCCACTAGTGATGTTTGGGGCTAGATAGTTTTCTGGTCTAGGGGCTGTCCTGTGCACTGCGGCGTAGCCCCACCAAAATGTAGTGACGGATGTCTCCTGGCTTTACAGATGTGCCAGGGGAGAGGACGTTCTGCGTGTTGAGAAAACCTTTTCTTCGGGCAAGGAGGGAAGAAGGGCCAGTAACATCTTTGTGCGTGCCAACCCCCTCCCCCCACCACCACTGAAGACCTTTGTCTGCAGGGCTGGGTTTTGAGTAAATAGTTCCCCAGACACAGAATTTCTAGTCACTTGATGAAAGTTGCAACTTTGAAGCGGGTTAATTCCAGAAAGATATCTTTGCTGGTTTGTACTGAGAGGAGGCATCAGAATACCAGAAATAGCTATTTTGGTTTGGGGGAGTTTTTTCAAAGTTAGCAAATCAAGAGAGGTTCCAGGAGAGTTCTATGACATATTCATGGAATGCATTTCTGAGCAGTGTCAACCTGGGACCACATTTATGGTTCTTGTAGGACTGGCCCCTGGGGAGCCTGGTGATGTCTGCTGTGGCATCTCTTCATGGGTGCAATGGGTAGGACTAAGGGTGCTGGCTGGGCCCAGCAGATGGGAGGAGATGGGCAGGGGCCAGGTTCTGTCCTCAGGGCATCCCTTGCTCCCATCCCCTATCCCCTCCTGCTTTCCCCCTCCCACCCCCCTCCTCCGGGCAGGCCACTGCAGTCTGCAGGCAGGTGAACGAACAGACATGGAAATCAAACCATCAGGAGTGGATGATGGTGCTCAGGGCAGTGGTTTTCAAACTGTGCTCTTTTAGCAGCTGACATTACTTTTTCTTCAAACAATACATGCAGAAACCCCATGTAAATAAAGTGGGTCAGAGCCACATTTGAGGCCAGAGTGCAAGATGGGGACCCACGGTCCTCCAACCTTCTCCTCCCCTTGCTTCCGAGGAGAAGGCACTTTGCATTATACGTCTGACTGAAAGTAGGCTAATGCTTGGTTGGGTAACGATCTTTTCCTTTTTCTTTTTTTCCTGACTGGATCTTTTTTTTTTTTTTTTTTTCCTATTTTAGGTTAAAGTGGTTTTCAAAACCATAAACCAAGATGGAGATAATAATGCTGTTCCATTGTGGTTTAATTTTTCTTTCAATAGAGAGGCAGATTCAAGGGCTGACAACAGATACACATACATACATAGAGAATATATGTATTCTAATATAATATATTAGGTACATAGTATATATAGCGTTACATATTATAGTAATATATAATATAGAATAATTATATAAGTAAATATATAATTAAATGTTATATATTTAGTATATATTTTGTATATTTATTATAAGATATATAAATAAAGTATATATAATATACAATATATTTTACATTATATTAATTATAACTAAATATATAGAAAAATATATGTAACAGTTGTCATGATTTTGGTCATATTTGCTTCACGTGTTTCCTTAAACTTATAACAGATGAGAATTTTAAACGACATTCACAATAACAAGGTCTGGGGAATATTTTTACCCAGTTCCCCTTACCCACCCCTCACACACCACTGCCCCCATTTTCATATTGTGAACCGATGTTATTTGAATTTATTTGTGAAACCTATGGGAGGGATACCAATTTGATTCAACATGCAAGCATTCTTTTTTTTTTTTTTTTTTTTTTTTTACTTAAAAATGTAATTAGTTTGGGGCACCTGGGTGGCTCAGTGGGTTAAAGCCTCTGCCTTCAGCTCAGGTCATGATCCCAGGGTCCTGGGATCGAGCCCCACATCCGGCTCTCTGCTCTGCAGGGAGCCTGTTTCCTCCTCTCTCTCTCTCTCTGCCTGCCTCTCTGCCCACTTGTGATCTCTGTCTGTCAAATAAATAAATAAAATCTTTTAAAAAAATTTAATTAGTTAACATATAACCACATGGAAGCATATTTATATCCATTTTGATTTCAAGGGCTTCTCAGCCTGAGCAAAATGAAACATACAGAGGATAGCTCCTGCCCTGGGTTTTGTTAGAAAATGGGAGTTCTTAATTGGTCTCTCTGGAAAACTAGGGAAAATGAGTTCTGTGGCATCCTGCAAGGGCTGGGGGTGGGCAGGTAGCTGGTAGAGAAGAGATAAGGACATCTCAGAAGGTGAACTTGGGGGCGCCTCAGTGGCTCAGTCAAGCTTCTGCTGTCGGCTCAGATCATGATCATGTCCCGCGTCAAGCTCCCTGCTCCATGAGGCGTCTGCTTTTCTACTCCCACTCCCCCTGCTTGTGTTCCCTCTCTTGCTGTCTCTCTCTCTTTCTCTCTCTCTCTGTGTCAAATAAATAAAATCTTCAAAAAAAAAAAAAAAGTGAACTTGGAGGTTTAGGGAAATATACCCACCCATTGTGTGCTGGTCCCGTTCTTGAGTTGGCAAAGTGTCGGTGCATGTCCCGCCTGCAGACCTGGGATCCTGGGACCTCCGAAGCTGTGTCATGGGCCTCTCAGCTCTGGCATTGCGTGGGGCCGGCCCGCTGGGGGACAGCTCCCATGGGAGCCAAGCTGTTAGACTGGCGGGTTTTTCACTACCTGCCTTGCAGCAGGAGGAGTGGAGCCAGTGAGCCAAGTTGAATTCCTTGTTTTCTCGGCGTTTGCTCTGCTGTTTTTACAAAATACCATGTAAAAGGACCCAAGAATCTTACATAAGAAAAATAGCCCATTGGGGGCCCCAGTTTATCTGACACCTTGCCCAGTTCCTGTCCCACTTGCCCTCCCATCCTGGGTTTCAACCCTGTCTCTTCATTCATTCGTCTGAAGAAAGACTGGGTTGTTTGCACTTTCGATAGAAATACGCCTTATATCCATAGTCTTTTCCACATGGAACCATATAGAATGGTCCCTGCCCTACGATCATTTTGATATTAGCTGGTTTTTTTATTTTAGTTTATTTTATTTTTTAAAGGTTTTATTTGTTTATATTAGCTGTTTTTTTGACGTTAAAGACCACTCGAGAAGTGTGACAGTGTACAGGTTTTATGCTTACTTGACTTTATCAACTTAGAGATTGGTTCTTCAGTAGCTTGTTTTTAAAGATTCTATAGTAAATGCGTTTTCAGGACAGGAAACGTGTTTTCGGAACCTTAGATTTAGACTTGGAAATGCAAGCCAGGTGATTTTCCGCTAAGTTTAAATTTTAATAATGATTTTAATGGGTCTTCCTAACCAGGCAACAGCCTGATTCACCTAATGGAATAAATGGAATATAAATAAGTCTAAAAGAGCTTCCAGGGCCCAGTGACATGTAGAAACATGAGATTTGTTTTCAAATGATGTTTTCAAATGTCCTGCGGAAACGGGCAAATACTCCTCTTGAATTTTGTGATTGCTTTCAAAATGAGCTACATTTGTGAATTAACATCACGATCCCCAAAATACATGTTGACAAAAATGATAACGCCCAGTTTCATACAGTGTCATTCACCTGTTACTTGCATGGCCCCGGGGAAAGGTGTGCAGAAGACGGTGAGTTTCTGATCATTAAACTGACCGTAGGAAAGGTAGGGGTGGCATTTCAGTAATAGCTTTCTTCCCAGAATGAATTGCTTCTTCCCTCACTTTACGAATTACCAATAGAGGTTGGTAAATATTTTTGCAGTGCGATTGCTTTTTAAAATTGAATCACAAGGCCCATGCATACGTTGGTGATGGGGTGAGGGGGAATGTTGACAATGGCCTATGAGTAATTTTCCCCCCTTCTTTGGCAGGAAATAACTACATGTTTACCAGATTACTACAAATGGACTCAGTACCTCTTTATTAAGCTCTATGAAGCTGGGCTGGCCTATCAGAAGGAGGTAAGTTAAAGTTACTTGCACTGTACAATTTTTTTAAAATCTCAGTCTTATTATAGCACGTCCTGGTTAACCAAGCTACAAACCCTGCACAGAAGCAGTAGAAATGAACCCTCCATCAAGTTCATGAATTCAGTCATGGCAGACCCAGAAAGTAACTACTGCCTGGCTGAGTTTGGTGCCTCCAGGGCAGTCCCAGGGCTTCTGTCACCCTTGAATTCCACCACCAGGTGTGCCCATCCTGACATCAGGGAGGGAGCAGAGGAAGAGAGGAAGTTTCTCCAAGCCCAGGTCCGCTACCTCTCTCAGCTGTGCACAGCCTGAGTAACTTGACTCCAGGAATTGTGTTTTCTCATCTACTAAATGGGTGGTACCATCTCGCTTTCATGGCCTGGGGGAAGATTGGAGATGCTGTTGAAAGAACAGTTCTCACATCGGTGCCTGGGTGGCTCAGTCAGTTAGGCATCTGCCTTCCGCTCTGGTCATGATCTCAGGGTCCTGGGATCGAGCCCCACATTGGGCTCTCTGCTCAGTGGGGTGTTTCCTTCCCCCTCTGCCACTGTGATCTCTCTTGCTCTCACTCTCTCTCCAATAAATAAATAACATCTTCTTTTAAAAAAAAGAAAGAACAGCTCTTGTAGTCCCTACATCTAGTGGTCTCCCAAGAAATGGAGGTGCCTATTTTGGCAGGGGCTCAGTAATGGTAAATAAGCCTTTGGTGGGGAGAGAGGAGGGAAGGAGTATCATAGCGTGGCCAGGGTCTGCACTGTCAGGTGTAAAAGCCACGAGCAGCGTGTGGTTGTTGATATTTAAATCTAAAGTAATTCAGATGAAGTAATATGAATAACTCTGGTTCTCAGTCACATCAGCCCCGTTCATGTGCTAGTAAGCTAGCATTGGACAGTGCAGATATGGAAATTTCCATCGTAACAGAATAGTGACCTGCCAGCAGCACTGATCTAGAAAATTCAGAGGTAACAAGTAGAAAATCCATTGCACCTTTATGCTGAAGACATTCTCCTTTGACCAGTGGGATTTAAAGAATTACATTTGCTTTTCTGTGGTGATATCATACGGCTTGGTCTTGCCATGAACAGGCTTACATAGTCATTGTGGTTTAAGTTGAAAAATGTTTAGAATCGGGCGCCCAGACGACTTAGTCGGTTGCCTCAGTCAGTTGAGCTCAGGAACCTTGCTTGAGTTGATCCCAGGGTCCTGGGATCAAGCCCCGAGTTAGGCTCCCTGCTTGGCAGGGAGTCTGCTTCTCCCTCTATCCCTCCCCTCACCCCTGCTCATTCTCTTTCTCTCTCTCAAATAAATAAACAAAATCTTTAAAAGAAAATTATAATCACTGTGGAGACAAATGCAGAAGGCTCGATTTGAATTTCACAATAAAACCAAAATTTCACAAAAACCAAAAACCTTGACAGCACAAAAATCATATGGCTGATCAAAATCAGAGGGTGAAATTGGGGAAGAAAAGGAGAGGCAAGTGTGAAGCAATCCTTTTACCTTTCATAACAACGCAGCAGAGATGAAGAGCTAGAGGGGTACATCTGTTTTGTTTTAATAGTTAGAAAGGTAGCCATTAAGGCTCAAGGTAAGAAAGACCCCAGAAACTAGAAGAGGGGTCAGGGGTGGAAGGGGTGCTGTATGATCAGGCTGAATATTTCCTGTTCCATGGCAGAAGGTTAGTAAAACTGTCTAAAGGTAATATGCCAAAATCAAAGTGTGATTTACTAAAGTTACAGTGGTAAACACCAAGAGAACAGGCAGAAGCTGCTCCAGGTGGAGGCATATTTTAATAACCATTCCAGATTATTTTTGAATGTTCTTTCTTGATACTACACCAAAACTCAGCAAGGGGTGGTTTTTCAAAGTTAGTTGCGGTAGTAAATCTGAAACATCAATGAACTTTCATACTCTGCTACATTGAAATGCATTGGTCTGTCTTGCACTTTGAATGGATTTTTTTTTTTTTACCCATGCCTCATCTTGTAATATCGTGCATCGGTCCCTTGGAAAATCCCCGTCTAGTGAGTTATGCAGATCTTCCAAATGTTGCCATATTTCATCTCAGAATACCATCAGAAGAGTTTTTAAGTCTTGGGAAGCTGTGAAGTTCATGGTGGGTGGATGCAAGTTTTTTAAAATTCTGATTTTTTTTTTTTTCACTTCAAAGTTCAAATTTCATCACTGGAAACAGAAACCATCAGTTGTTTCCCTTGGAGCCGCGGGCTCACATTGTTTATTTCTGCGAACGTGTTTGCCATGTTCCTGAGTCTCAGTCACCATAGTCGATCATCAGTCATTCTGTCACATAAAATCATAGTTACATGAAAAAACTGATAATAAAAAAACTGGCCAATCCGCTCACCACTCAAATAGTCCCGTTTGTGCTTTCTCTCGAGACAACTGTCCCAGTGTGGCAACACGTAGGCCTACGTCCCATTTCATCACAGAAAATACAACGAGGATGTGTGCTCAAGTGTTAAGATGTAAGCACACAAACACGTTTTATTGCCTCGTCAAGCACCTTATCAGTGAAACTGACCTTTTTTCCCCCCTTTCTCCCGGAAGTGCACAGTGCTCAAGAATCCGGTGTCCCCTCGTAGGGTCCGGCGCCACCACCTTGCTTCATGCTGAGGGCCGATGGTCTCACCCACCATCAGTTTTGAATTCTGGGTGCAGATGTGAACACAAGGAAAAAGGCCAACAACGTCTTATTATTATAATGAAGAGTTTTGACCTACAGACCCCTTGAAAGGGCCTCAGGGAACCCCAGAGGTCACACTTTGAGAACCACTGTACAAAGTAATCAACACCTACCCTGTGCCCTGCTCCTGTCTTTAAATTAAGAATATTAATGTGTGGGTTATTTAACATACATTGCTGTTGAGTTGATTTTATTTTTTCGGAGGAAGACCCGAGTCCCCAGTAGCATTTGGGGGTGAATTAATTGAGAATTTGGTGGAACTGGAGCATACTGCTGTCCCAGTCCTGTAGACCTCCCTGGGTCAGTTTAATTTCTTAAAACACCATAGCCATTCCTGGGCCCAGAGCCCCCTCAAGTGGGCAGTGGTGAGAGACCAGAACATCTGTTCGGAGTTCCTGCCCGCCGTAGACCTTTTTATATTGTTAAAGTGTAGTTTCCAAAAGTTACAGACCTGGTTCCCGCCCAGATACAAAACGAACATGCATCAGAGGTTTTATCCACCTTCTCGTTAGTGGGGAAACCAGTCATATGTTAAGACTGGTTCAAAGTGAGATTTCGAGAACGGAGATTTGTAGAGTCAGAGGAACACTGAAATGAACCTGCTAATAGAATCCAAGCCACCTAATGTCCTACAAGGCCATAAGCCTAATTTTGGGAGCATCCTTCGCTATGAAATAAATCACGTGCATTTTCACTGGATGGGAGCTGTTGGCATTATTCTCAGATGGAAACCATTTGCACTGGGATGAGTTTTCTGTAAGTTAACCTCCCCATTGTACCCGGGCCAGATTGTAAAACAACTTAAATCATAGTAAATAAGAAGTCAAACCAAGGTACCAGCCTCTAGAAAATCAGATCATCCCTGGGGTATGTGGGCCTGCTAGACCACCCCAGCCTATGTGGAAAGGATACTACTTCCTGGTCCCTTTTGTCTATTTCTGAGATCTGACTAATTTTTCTTAAAAGCATTATTCAGCAGTTTGAAGGAAAAGGGTAAGAAGGGAATGAGTAGAAAATTATCAACAGATTTCAGTGCTGATCTGGTGGCCCGACAGGCTCATTTCCAGAAGAGCAGCCCTGACTCCAGTAATTATATCCAGAAGGGGCTTCCACACCGGCATCACCCATGGGTCCAGGCAGAGGGAGGGAGATAGCAGGAGCTACGTATGTTTCCCAGGTGACAGGATGACCTCAGATCCAAGTGAGACATGAAAGCATAGGGCGCCCTGCAGGTAAACTGCAGGGAAGGGTAAATGGTTGGTGGAACAGTTTAAGCAGGTGTCTTGGGTTATCCAATGGTCCTTAGCCGAAGTGGTGTGGTTAGTTTATTTTCTATGCTTTTACCTCTCCCTCTGCCTGCTCCTCCCCCTCTTTGTGCTCTTTGCTCTCTCTCTCTCTCTCTGGCAAATAAATAAATCAATAAAACCTTCAAAAACAATTAAAATTTTATATGCATGGGATGTTGAAATTATGGGGGCACATTGACTTAATAGCGTAAGCATTTCTGGCACGGAGCCCTTG
Source organism: Neogale vison (assembly GCF_020171115.1). Classification (NCBI taxonomy): domain Eukaryota; kingdom Metazoa; phylum Chordata; class Mammalia; order Carnivora; family Mustelidae; genus Neogale; species Neogale vison. The sequence goes on along the minus strand of NC_058096.1, from coordinate 208,839,322 downwards.
CGTGTGCTGTGTAATATTCCTTCACTGGATTTTATTCTTTGTAGCTATTTATTTTATTTTTGAATACATTGAAGATTTATGGTAGTATTCCTATACATAGGACACTTGCTTCTCTGTCTCCGCCCTTGGGTTTGTTCCTGGTACCTCTCCCAGCACGTCAAACCCAGATAGGAAACTGAACCTTGTCACTCTTGGGTTGGATCCAAAGCCAATCATACGCGGCATCTTAGGAGCTAAGTAACTTTTTTAAAGACAGAAGGGATTCTGGGAGAGGGTCTCATGGCATGGACACAGCCTCCTGCTGGCTCCAGATGTCTCTCTCCTCCTCACCTCGCACCCCCTCCAAGTGCATCCCCTTGGGGAACACAGTTCAGTTTCCCCCACTGACAGCTTCTCTCTTAGGAACAACTTACATTCATTTCCTGTTGTTGCTGCTGTAACAAATGACCACAAACGGGGTCTTCCGAAAACAACACAAGTTGATCGTCTTACAGTTCCAGAGGTCAGAAGTCCATGGAATGGGTCTCCCTGGGATAAAAAGATGCCAGTAGGGCTGCCCTCCTTCTGGAGACTTTAGAGGAGAATGGGATTGCTTGCCTTTTCCAGCTTCTGGAAACTGCCTGCTTTCCTTGACTTTTGACCCCACTTCCCTCTCCCACCCTCAGTCTTCAAAGCCAGAGCCTAGCATCTTGCAGTCTCTGCCCTGTGCATCCACCGTCCCACATCCTTCTGACTCCCCTGCCTCCCCATTTCTCTTCCAAGAGTCTTTGACATGACTTTGGGGCCACCTGGATAATCCAGGCTGATCTCTCCAATCTCGAGATCCTTCGTTTGATCATACCGTCCAAGACCCTTCCACCATGTAGGTAACATATTCACCAGTTTCAGGGACCAGGATGTGGACATCTTTGGGGTGGGATTGTTCTGCCTGTTATAAGACTCTTCTCCCTGATTCCCTGAGGATTAACCAGATCAGTGCTTTTGAAGAACCTGGAGTGCCTGGCACACAGTTGGTGCTCAATAAATGCCTGCCTGAGCATACCCGTGGAGTTACCTGGAGTCGTGGTTTGTTGAAATTGGAAAAAAACTCCTAAAGCTTCCAGGCTAATTCTAAGGCACCCCATCCACAGCCACGTATTAGGAAAGAATAAGGTAGCTTATTCTCTGGATTTGATTTAGAAAGGTAGTGGTTTTGTGGCTAGTTGTTGCCTGAAAGGTGTTTGGTGTATTAATTTTTTTGGAGTCCACCTAGCCGTGATCTTAAGAAAAAAATCCCAGGGACGCCTGGGTGGCTCAGTGGGTTAAAGCCTCTGCCTTTGGCTCCCGTCATGATCCCAGGGTCCTGGGATCGAGCCCCGCCCCGCAGCATCGCATCGCATCGGGTTCTCTGCTCAGCAGGGAGCCTGCTTCCTCTCTCTGCCTGCTTCTCTGCCTACTTCTGATCTCCATCTGTCAAATAAATAAAATCTTTAAAAAAAAAGAAAAGAAGGAAAGAAAGAAATCCCAAATAGAAGGCAGAAATGCACACTTGGTATGTTTGAAGTTAGCCCTATGCAAGGTATTATATTTCATGTGGGTCTCCTTTTTATTGGGTAGCTATTTCCAGATTGGCTTTAAAACATAAAACGAATCGATGCCAGTTGGTATTCCGCTCACACGGTTTATTGCGAAATACAAACTTTTGAAACTTTTGAAATTAACATCAGGAAGTTAACTGACTCTAGAAAGACTGCAGGTAACATTCTCTGCAAAGCAATTTAAGCCAAAAATAACCCACCTATTAATAATGCCTTTCCTCCAACAGCATTGTCATAACTTTTTTTTTTTTTAAATAGGAGATAGCCTTAACCCTTAAATTCAGTTCTGGCATAAGCTGTCTAAATGAACTTACATTTGGGGAGACTATTTTAGCAAGGCATTACCAGACATAGCTGGAGTGTGGAAGTCTTTTGTCCATGACTAGCGCCGTCTATCAAAATGCTTATTTCCTTTGCAAAGGGCATCTCTTCCTGCTCTCACGAAACAAAAATATGTTCAGCCAAAACTATGGTTATAAAGACGTACACTTGGCAGAATGTTAATTTCACTGCTCTGGTTTAAAAAAAAAAATGACGGAGAGGTGGTGCATGGGGAGGGTGCCGTGTTGTGCTTGAGCATTGGGAATTGTGGAAGCCACCCAATCTGTGAGTTTGCCTTTGGGCTCCTGCAGGATTTTCAGAGGCAGCTGGGGACGGAGCTAATGGCACTCACTGGAGTGAGCCAGGTTTGCAGCACCCGGGAGCAGGGAGCGGGCAGGGACCACACAGGGTGCACACACCCGCAGCCTCTCCCGCTCTGCCCCCTGGTGGCGACGGAAGGCAGTAGCAGTAAATAACCGGTCGCCTTGGAAACCCTCCCCTCCGGACTCCATCTAAACTCAGGCCCATCCAGGGTGGAAGGGAGCTAGATGGATTTTGAGAGTTTGATTTTTTGATAAGGTCTATGTGGTGTTCCTTAATGAGGCATGGTTTTGTCGGGAAAATAGCTAGTGGACCTTGAGAAAATCAGTACCCTAAAGCATCCTTCTGGAACCCGCAGCTGCCTCACAGAATACTGAGGAAAGTATAGGAGAGCCTGAGGAGATAGCAGCAAGGAAAACGATGGAGGGTAGCCTGAGAGGCGTTGGCTAGGAGACGAAAGCATGGCAGTGGAAGGTGTGATCTAGAAGGGACCCGTGCCTTATATGAAGGATGGGGCGCAGGGAAGGAAGGGGAAGGAGGACCCACGTGAAAGGGGAGGTTGAGATGAAGCAGGAGGTCTGGAACAGGAGGCTCACTGGGCCAGTCGGTGCCACACAGCTGCTGTGTCACAGAGAGAATTGATGAATGAGAATTCGAGAGGAAAACACCCTGAGAATTCCCACTGGTGCCCATAGTCACCCACACCTCTGAGAACCTACAGGCCAAGAAGGGAAGTGGGGGAGGGGGCAGAAATGATGGGATACCTACCTCGTGGCCCTGGCTGATTGAGGTTTATGAGTGTGTCATGGGGCGCATTTCTAAAAAGCTTTCTGAAAGCGTCCCACGAATCACTCAAACAAACAAAAAATACAGATGCTGGTTTTTAACCCTTGATCCACTGGGGAAATTCCCTTATTTGGAACGGCTCCTTCTGTGATGTTACCAGATGACTTATGTGAGCGAAGCAGTGGGCAGAACCTCACGGGGTTCAGTGTGTTTGCAGGTGTTTTCGTGGTTTCATGGATCGATTTAATCAGTGATTTAAGGTTGGTTTCGAAATACCGACACAGGCTGTGTTTTACCAGTGAGCCTAGTTTACTGTAAGGGAGCATGAAGGTGGCTTTAATAGATGTTGGCAAACGAAGATCAACCAGGAAAGGAAAAGACATGACCGTAGTCAGTGACGTTGTCCAGAAACGATATTAAATGTAGCAAGACTATGCTTGAGTAGGAGTCAGGGGTATCTGTCAAAGTCAGTGTTCAAGACGTAAAAATCCGGGAACGCCGGATAAGAGAAGACCCTGGTTTCAAGGGAGGTTGCATGGTAGAGACTTTCATAAGAATGGAGACCTGAGAAAAGGGATTTGGGAGCAGGTCCTGGGGGCCTCACGAGGCTGCACATGCTACATACCCAGAACCTCAGTGGCCCTCTATTTGGCACACCCCCCTGGATTAACCCCCTGCGGAGAGGCTGCACCTGAACCCAGCAGGTCTGGGGATGGGCTGGATTGTGGTCCTGGAAAGAAAAGCCAGTGGTTTCTCCCAGCTGATGCATCTTTGATTTGAGATACTATTTCCTTTGGTCTTTTTCTCTCCCCCACCAAGACTTTCAGTGGAGTGGGGGGGCAAAATTGGTTTTGTGTTTTGCTTTTATTTGTCTTTCGTTCAATGCCAGGGTTTTATTATAACTTATAAACCTCTTTGGAGCACAGCTCCCTCATTGTATTTCGTAACCTGGAACCTGCGACATGCTAGGCTGTGCGGGAAATGTTGATAAGAAAATAAAGTCCTATTTGTTTTTGTAATCTGCAGTGCTGTTTGTTTCTCCTATATCCTCAGAGGTCTGTTTGTCGTCCGTCTTTCTTTCTTTCTTTCTTTCCCCTCTATTTTATACAGTTTTAGTTGTACATCTTTTTTGGGGGGATGGGGGCTCTTGAAAGACCTGTCAGTGTTCCTAAATAATACTTGGCCCTTTCATTTTCTCTTTTCTTTTCTTTCTTTCTTTTTTTTTAAAAAAATTTATTTATTTATTTGACACAGAGAGAGATCACAAGCAGGCAGAGAGAGAGGGGAAGCGGACTCCCTGCTGAGCAGAGTCCGATGCAGGGCTTGATCCCAGGACCCTGAGACCATGACCTGAGCGGGGGGAGGGGCAGAGGGAGAGAGGGAGTTCTCGTGCACACTTCCCGCTGAGTACGAAGCCCTCTCCTGAAATCATGACCTGAGCCGAAACCAAGGGTCAACGCTCAACCAACTGAGCCACCTAGTCCCCCTTATCTTTTCATTTGAAGTGGTACCCCTCCCTGTAACCCCTAATCCGGGCAATGATAGTAGAGAAGTGAGTCATCCTTAGTTTATTAACCCGAAGTTTTTAGATTTGGAGAGAGATTAGAGCTAGAGAAAGAGAGCGAGCTCAAGCAGGGGGAGCACAAGCAGAGGGAGAGGGAGAAGCAGGCTCCCTGCTGAGCAAGGAGTTTGATGTGGGACTCAATCCCAGGACCCTGGGATCATGACCCGAGCTGAAGGCAGCTGCCCTACCCACCGAGCCACCCAGGTGCCCCACATCTAGGATACATTTGTCTTAGATTTTGTCTCTCTGTATTTATGGATTCAAGGTTTTCAGGGACTGTGGAACAAGAGGGAAAAAGATCATTCGGTGCAGACCTCGCCCACCCCCCGCCCTGCCTCTGTGCCTTGCAGGCTTCCGTTTTTCAGTGGCTACACTAGGTTTTAGTTGTAAAACTAACCCACAGATGAGTTAGTCTGTCTTCCACTCTTAGTTTTTAGATGTGTCTCTAGATCAGTCATGGTCTTGGCAGGAAATAAAGAACACACCCGAAAGCAGTTACTGAAGAAAATGAGATGAAAAGACTGATTCTGTACAGAGTTTAGGGAAACCCACAAGCAGTGGTCAGGCACCTGGTGCTGGCCACAGAGGGAGGCCTTTGCCGGCCCAGTCTGAAGGCACCATTGTTGGAACTGGGAGAAGCGGAAGCAGAGGCCTGTGTGATGGAGGCTGCGTTGCCTTTGGGACCACCAGACACCACCGACCGGGAGGATGCCAAGGTGCCTCTCACCGTTGAGTGCAGGAGTAGGGCAGGTGGCCCGGTGAGCGCCGCTGTAGAGATCAGCTTCCCGAGGTGCAGACCGGGGTGGAAAGAGGATTTGGAGGGGTAAATGGGGGGAGGGACAGAGGGAGAGAGAGAATCTTCAAGCAGACTCCCCGCTGAGCACAGAGCCCAACCTGGGGCTTGATCCCATGACCCCAAGATAAGGATGGGAGCTGAAATAAAGATTCGGCCACTCAACTGACTGAGCTACCCAGGTGCCTCTTATTTTAAAAATTCTTCTAGAAATAGCAAGTATCAAGTTAGAATATTTCAGTGCCTGGACATATCTTCTTTGAATTCATTGTATTCATTGACACCTTTGTTCTAAGTTTTACCTCAATGCATAGAATGAACATCAACAGCAAACCTGCTTTTTTCGGTGACAGCAGAACTGAATGAGAATTCTGCACAGACGCTTCATGATGGTTAAGACCATTATGGTTCAGTCAGTCGGACGCATCCATGGGGGTAGATTTCAGAATATTGCTGCCTTTCGGGGGTAGATACTGATTTGGGGGAAGTCACAGCAGAATTTTCTGGGATGCTGGGAATGTTCCATATCTTGATAATGAGCGATGATAAAAATTCGTTCAGTTGTACACTTCTGATTGATCCACGTTACTCTCTGTATGTTCTACCTTAATTTAAAAGGAGTTTTTAGGGGCTCCTGGGTGGCTCAGTCAATTAAGCTTCCGACTCTTGATCTGCTGACCTTTCAACACACTCAATGATCTTGCAGTGGTGAGATCAAGCCCCGCGTCGGGCTCCACGCTCAACTGGGAGTCTGCTTGGGATCCTGCCTCTGCAGAATCCTCTGCCTCCCCACCCCCACACTCATGCACTCTCTCTCTCTCAAATCAGTCAATCTTAAAAAACAAAACAAAAACAGCAGTTTTTACAAGTGGCAAAAATTTTTATAGTTTCGAGAGACCTGAGTTCCTGCCCATACTCTTACTTCCTGACTGTGTGACCTTAGACAAGTTATCTAATCTCTCTATTCCTCAACTTCCCCGTCTGTAACATTGGGGTAGTAATATTCTTACCTCCACTGTCTGGCCGATGAACTCACAAGTGTGGGTAGCATGCTACATGAGGGGCAAGTCTTTTGCTAACACCACAAGGCTCTCTGGCCCCAGGAGTAAGTCTAGATAGTAATTCTTGCTACAAATAATAGTAATAACATAATATTCTTACCTCTTCAGAAGGGCCAGCCTTAGCACAGCATCTGGTGTGTGGTAATCACTCAATACATGTTAGTCATTTATATTCAAATAAATATATTTGTTTTCCCGAAAATAACTGCTAAGTTTCAGGTACCATTTTTTTTTCTTTTCCTCTGTTTACTAAAATCCCTAATCCTGCAGGTTCATCCTCTCACACCAGAAGATACCAAACTTAATTAGGCATGTGCTCACGGGCTCCCTCCCAATCCTGCTCAAAGGTGAAAGCATGGAGGTAGTTCGTGTATTCTGGGTTTTATTTTTGTTGTTGTTCAACAACACGCTGGTGGTTTCCTTGCCCGGTGGTCCTCCCAAGGAGATGCCCTCAAGTCTCAGGGCAGAGATCCTGCTCTTGTTGACTTGCACACATGCAAGGAGCCTCAAGGTGACCCTATTCCGTACGCTCACCAGACGGCATCATTTTGTTCTATGAACTTTAACAGGCCTTGGTTAACTGGGACCCGGTGGACCAAACGGTGCTTGCCAATGAGCAGGTGGATGAACATGGCTGTTCGTGGCGTTCTGGAGCAAAGGTGGAGCAGAAGTACCTCCGACAGTGGTTTATTAAGACAACTGCTTATGCAAAGGTGAGTGTCCGCCTGGTGGTTCCCTCCTCCCCAGTAATGCTGTGTGTGCTGGGAGGCAACACCAAGGTCTTCTGGGTATTGGAGAGCCTCACTGTTGGGAATAAACTCTATGAAGGGCTCTTGGAGCCATGGGTGTGTAGACTGGGAGCACGTGAGCCTCACGGTCACTCACGCGAGGGTGATGTGTTTGGGTGTTTTAGAGGTAAGTCATGAATGGCACCTGGGGTCATTGTTGGACATTGCTTGCTGACCTTTCAACACACTCAATCATTGTGCTGCCATAGAGGCCAAACAGCGTTCGGTTTTATTTGCAGTTATATCAGCAATAAAGCTAGAAAGGAAGAATATATCTTCCTCTGTATAGTACTAGGAAAACCTCCAGCAAGATAGTAGGACATTTCAGAGGGTCCAGAGAAGGCCATCTAAAAAGAGTAAAGAGGGGCATCTCTGTGACTCAGTCTGTTAAGCCTCTGCCTTTAGCTTAGGTCATGATCTCAGGGTTCTGAGATCGAGCCCTGCGTCGGGCTCCTTGCTCAGTGGGGAGTCTGCTTCTCCCTCTCCCAGTGCCCCCCACTTGTGTGGGTGCTCTCCCTATCTCAAATAAACAAATAAATAAAATCTTATTAAAAAATAAAATAAAATATGGGGCCCCTGGGTGGCTCAGTGGGTTAAAGACCGGGTCATGATCTCGGGATCCTGGGATCGAGCTCCGCATCGGGCTCTCTGCTTGGTGGAGAGCCTGCTTCCTCTCTCTCTCTCTGCCTGTGTCTCTGCCTACTTGTGATCTCTGTCTGTCAAATAAATTAAAAATAAAATCTTCAAAAAAATTAAATAAATAAAATAAAATAGAAGGAGTGACAGGTTGGTCTGTCTCCATGGAGGAAGAGCAGAGTGAAAAGGAACTAAACCAGGATCCAAAGCTCTGATTTTAATTCTTGTGTCCCTGACTAATAGTGTAAACTGGGATGAGTCCGGAGGCTCAGTTTTCTCATCAGTAAAAGAAGAGGGTGGGACCAAATGGTTCTTAAGGTAGCTTCTGGCTCTTTCTGTGTTCAGGGATTGAAGGCCAAGCCAGCCGTTGAAAGAGGGGGCTTGCTTATTAAATCACCAGTAGCCTGAGCAGCAGAATGCCTTCTGGATATGCCAGAACCACTCTCTGCCAAATGTCCTCTGGGCTTACCAAGTTTCGGGGTATGGAATTGAGGGACATGGCTGGAGCCAACCAGGGATACTTCCCATGGCAGTTTGATGAGTCCCATAGTTTTTCGCTTAGGAGTGGACATAAACAGGACATGAGAGGGAAGGGGCGTCTTGAAAGGCCAGTGACTGCTGGGGTAGTTCTCCCCCCGCGGTAGTTCTTCCCCCGCAGCAGTCACCGTAAGGATAGTTAAACCCAGCCGTAGTGGCCCCTGGGATGCTCTGTTGGAGAGACGGTAGTCTGCTGAAAATGGACTTTGGGTCTGATCTAACACTGTACTTCTTATATGCCAAGAAAGCACAAAGTTATAAATAACCACTGATCACGACAAAACTTGGCTGAATTAGAACCGTTGTATAGCAGCTCACAATACCAGCGCCATATGGATATATGACCTCCAGTTTTCTCACTCAAAAGACAGGTCTTCAATGAGGCACTTTAACCATGATAACTTCCTCAGAATGTAGCAGAGGAGAGCATATGGATTTGGAGCTTGTTACCACAGTGCCTTGCTCCCTTGAAGCACACGGTCGTATCGAGAGACTGATTGAGAAAAATGAAGCTGAAGACACTGTTTCTGTAACATCCCAGGCAGTGGGAGCCCCAATCTGCTGACAGTTGGGGTCCATTGCATTACTGGTTGGGGGGGAAGCCAGGTCACCTCCAGATGACTCTGTAATAGGCATTGTGGGAAAGGCCATGTCATTAGCTCTTTCTTTCTTTTTTTTTTTTTTTTTTTGACCTCTGCCTCCAGTTGGAGATGTTATAACCTAACTGAGGGACATTATTCTTTAAATTGTCAGCTGTGAATTTTCAGCTGTTCAGCAGAAATTGTTAGTTACCATGGTGATTCCCCTGGTTCCTGCTGAACTTCTGTGCAGATTTATTGAAAAAGCTGTCTTTAGAGGTCAGCACTTGGTTTGCCCTGAAAATCAAGAGAAGAGCGAGGTGTGGCAGTGGTGGGGTGAGCAGAAATCTACATTCCCTGCAGGTCCTCAGCCGAGGGCTGCACAGGCACAAAAGCAAGACTCCAGAAGGCCTAACAGAACATGATCATAAAGAGACTGAGAGGAGATCAGATTCCAGAGGACTGCAGAGTGCTCAGAGATCTTGGAATTAAGGCCCAGCCAGAAGTATACAGTTGAGACCCCCAAAAGGCCATATGTTAGAAGTGTGGATGACAATCTAGGACCAAAGACAAAATCAAAATACTCAGCTTAATAAAAAGTAAAAATAAACCTGACAGTTTTGAAAGGAACTTTCGGAACCAAACGTAGCACTTTTAAAGGAAGGTGACATCATCCAGACTCTACATGGCTGGTTTTTATGCTTATGTCCCACATACAATAAAAGAAGTACTAGACTTGCGAAAAATCGGGAAATTGTGGCTGGTAATCAAGAGAAGATAAGGGAGAGGGGGCAGCCCTTGAGCCCAGTAGAACTAGATCCTGAGATGACCCAGATGTTAGAATTAGGAGATAAAGCCAGAGACATCTATTCTATAAATGGTCTGGGACTTAAAGGAAAAAATGGTCATGATGAATAAACAGATGGTGAATCTCAGAAGAGAGAAGGAAACTATTTTAAAAAGAAAAGAAGAACTGAAAATCTGGAACAGAAAACGACAATATCTGAAAATGAAAGATCACTGTTTGGGCTGCAAAGTGATGAGAAGGGTTGAGGAAGGCCCTAAAGTTGGAAGGGAGCACCTTCGTCAAGGGGCTGTCGTGTGTGGTGGGCCCAAAATAGAAATGTATATGGTGATTTTGAGAAGCTGAAAGAATGACAATACAACTGAAACAGAGAGCCAAGAGGAGAGATTGAGTAGGGCTGGAGAAGCTAGAGGTTGGGGTGGCCAGATCAGGCAAGGCCTTTTAGGTCTTAAGGAATCTGGACTTTATCATGGGGGCCATGGGAAGCCATGGAAGGACTCCAAGAGAGGGGATGACACAGTCAGATTTGTGGTTTTTGTTTTTGTTTTCAAGATTTTATTTATTTATTTATTTATTTATTTGAGAGAGAGAGAGAGTTCACAAGCAGGGAGAGTGGAAGAGGGAGAACCAGGCTCCCAGCTGAGCAGAAAGCCCGATGCGGGACTCGATCCCAGGACCCCCAGATCATGACCTGAGCCGAAGGCAGTTGCCTAACCAACAGAGATACCCAGGTGCCCCAGATTTGTGTTTTTATAAATTCACTGTGGAAAGAGCAAGTGTGGATGCAAAGACGAGTTAAGAGGCTATTGGAGTAATCCGGGCATGCGTACCTTTGACTAGGTGGGAGGAGTGGAGAGAGATGGGCAGGTTAGGAAAATATGCAGATGGTGAAATTTGTAGCACTTGCGATCTATTGGATGAGAGTGTGTAGGGGATGGTTCATTAAGAAGGACCCTGACTTGGACACTAAGTGGATGATTAAGCTGCTGATTGCCATAAGGAGTCCTAGAAGGGACATATTCCTGACCCTTTGAGTATGCAATGGCTGTGAGGCTGTTGCGTAGAGATGTGCCATAATAGGCGCTTGGGTAAATGGGGTTAAAACTTCCAAAATCAAATGACATAAGACATCTACTTTATAACCTGGTATGATAGAAATAGTGTTGAATCAGGGAGGATGTCCTGCTTTAGAGAGAAGGATCAGTTAGTAATACTTTTGGCTGTAAGTAGCTGAAAACCTGAGTTAATGATGGCTTAAACAAATAGGGTGGACTTTTCCCACAAAGGAAGACCCAAGTTGATGGGACTGAACCAGAATCAGGCTCTGAATTGGCATCTCGGTGGTTCTCTCCGCCCTTCCTTCCTGTCACCTCATGGTTGCAAGATGACTGCTGCAGCTCCAGACATCACATTTCTATTCAAGAGAAAGAAACAGAATGGGCCGTGTGAGCAACTGTTTCTTTTATTATCTGGAAAGCAAGGACTTTCCTGCAAATCCCCCCAAAATTCCACTGATGTTCTCTTGGCCAGTTAGGTCATGTGACTATTCCCCAGCTTCAAGGGAGACGAGGAAAGCAGGCTTGGGCTTTTTAGCTTCTGTAGCCAAGCTGTTAAGCTGTTTGAGGGAAGGGGATGGCCAGTGGGCTGTGCCCACCACAGTCCTATTTAGAGCTTTGTGTCCACGTCTGGTTTTGCTGCTCTGGGGGCTGCCTTTGTGACACAGGGCTGGCAGTCCGCTGGGAGACCTGACTCTGGAAGGGCCCTCCTTTTTGTCACTTACCTTCCCAATGAAGAAAGATGATGCCTGGTGCAAAAATTACAGGAAACCCTGAAATGCAAAAATCCTTTACTAAGCCTGTTCTGTGATGTTACTGGATTTTTCTCCCCCTTCCCCTTGCCCCTGCCAGTCTCGCTAGGACTGTTTGCTTTGTAAAATGTGAAGAAAACTTGCAGTGGGAGTATCTGAAGCACATGAATTCGTCTTGGCAGGGATGTGTGGGAGGGATCTGGTGGGCAGCGCGGCGAGGTGAGAACCGGGGTAAGAGCAGGGATTGCAGACCTCCACACACAAAGCAAAAGAGATTCAGGGTCTGATGGAGCAAGCGCCTCGGTACCTGCCAGCAGGGTGACAGCTGGAAGGCGAGACAAATAGAGTCAGCTTCCCATTTGAACTTTTCTAACAGATCTGTGGTTTTGATTTCTGCGGCTGCCTCCCACAGGCCCTCAGACGCCGGGCAGTGTCCATAGACTCCTCTATGGCCTGGTGGCGCTTAGCCAGCCGCCGCATCAGATGGGTGGGTCTGCTGTCCCAGTTTTCAGGAATTTCCCAGGAGCGCTAGAAAAGCAGGAAAGTCCGTCTCCCCCTCCCATTTCATGCCTGCGTGCTCCTGAGCCGATCAGTGCTCTGGCGTTTACAGACGCTGTCTCATTTAACCCTCGCCTTTTTCCCTGGAGGGCCGGTGTGCCTGGTAGCCCCATTTTACAGGCAAGGAAACTGAGGCTCACACTGATAGTAAGTAATAGCCCTGGGACTCAGATCCAGGTTCTTGGGCTCGTACCTGGCAGTCTGTACCCTGTCTCAGGGAGCGTGAATCCGCTCATTCTTTCCCCAGATGTTACCAAGCGCCCTGCCAGACTTGGGCCAGGTGCCAGCAGTGAGCCAGGAGGCTGGTAGCGGGGGACGGTCCCAGACTGAGCAGGCGCAGCCCAGTGGGATGACTGTGACGATGCAGGCAAGCACCGATGGGGGCTGGGGACAGCCCCAGGTCTGCCCTGTGCTCCAGGAAGTGATGAAACCTGCGAAGCGCAGAACTTCTGACGGGGGACGTTTCACTGCCTTCCAGATGTACCCGAGGCCTCCTGTCTCACCAGTGTTCCCGCGGAGAGTTTCTGCTGGCCAGAAGCAGCGGGGCACCAATGAGCCCTCATGAAATCAGGGAAGGTGGGAGGAAAGAGCCCCCATTTCCCTGGCCCCGCCTTGTGCCTCTCCTACCCCAGTTAAACCTGGGAGCTTCTGGGTGAGGTGGAGGTGCCTTTCCCAGAACACGCTGGTCATGTGTGAGCCTCCAGAGCATGAAAACACTGGGTGGGAGAGGTGAGGAGGTCTGGGAGTGGGTTTGGGCTTTACAACAGGAGCTCTAGAGGCTGGAGCAGAAAGATAGCCCCAAATGGGCCAGGGCGCCAAGCTCTAGTCTCCAACACGTCCCCCTGTGTGCCTGAGGGTCCCCTGCCCTCCGTAATGAGGACTCTCAGGCTCCCCAGTTCTAGTTCTGAGGCCTTGGGTTGCTTGTGAAAGCATTTGGCTGTCTTCTGGAAATTGGTCCTGGTGCCGGGCCTTGTGCTCTGCCCCTCACAGCCACCATCAGACCCCCGAACAGCGGCTGGCTCGCCGGTGGTGCCGGGATCGACCCCCCCTCTGACACCAAGTCATTCCTGTGCTACTCGGGAAGCTTTGCAAAGGGACTGGTCAGTGAGGTTTGATAGCTGCGCTTTGCAGCCTTCCTCACGTCCTGGAGCATGGGGTAGACCTCGGGCTCCCCCCAGCCCCGACCAGGGCTCGCCAGCATCGTCACAGTCATGCCTGCTCCCTTGCCCCCAAGAAAGACCCTTGGGGCCAAAAGAGGGCTGCCCCTCTGTGTGCAGCCTGGGCCTTCACGGGGTGGGTTTAGGTCCAGGTGAGAGGTGGGCCAAGGAGGCAAAGTTTCTGGGAACCCAGAAGAGCCACTAAGATACATTTGATGAGCTGTCCACTTCTCTGCAAGGCTGTGGGATGAAAAGCAGCAAGGACACTGGTCAGGGCCACATTTAACCGTGATGCGAGGGTTTATCTACTTGGAGAGTTTGCTCTTCAAAGCCCTGTGGCTTTAAAGCTATTACAGCATCATCCCCACCTGTAAAAAATATGTTCTCAGCTTCTGAGTGGTAGGAGTGGCAGAGGCCATGCAGGCTCCGGGCCCCTGAGCTCCAGGAACAGTGCTCGGGGGCACTGAGTGCGAGCTCCCTGCTGGAATTCTCCGCCAGGCCCCAGCTGGCTCTCCTTTTGGAGAGCGCAGACTCTGCTCTGGTCCCCAGGATCTGCTTTTGACACCCTGGCTCACAAAACTAATTAGTTGTTAAATCTGCTCCTTCTTACGTAATCTGACTTCTTTCTCATCTCTGTATTCCCCGCTTCTCCTGGCTCTTTCCTCTCCTAAGCTGTATGGTGAACAGCCCCCCCCCCACCTTCCCTGCTGTCCCCTCTGCACTCCTCGGGGTGATGGTTGGCCTCCTTACAGAGACAGCCACCACCTGGCTGCTTGGAAGTCCTTCTGGATGATGGTGGGCCTGGCCCAGGGCGGTGGGGCACAGAGGCAAAGAAAGGGAAAGCAGGTGCCTTGAGGCTGCCAGCTCCCCGGCCGCCCCCAGGCAAGGCTCCCGCTGCCTGGAGTAGATCGTGGCTACTTCTGGGATGGGGGTGAGGGTGACTCTGCGCAGCCCTTGGTAGGAGCTCCTCCTGGAAAGGGTCCGCAGAGTTAGTGTAGGGCAGGGGCCCCGGCTCTGGAATTCTGAAACCCACAGTGTTTCTAGAAGGTATTGAGATGACCCCGGCAATTAGATTTCCTCTCCCTAAACACAGAGCCTTCCTGTCTGCCTCTGGCAGGTTCCTGGGCCGGTGCCGGTCCCATCTGTGTGCTCTCCGTTTGCTCCGTTCCCCATGGGCTCTCCTTTCCCTTTGCCCTGGCGCCTTGCGCCCATGTGTGTCCCTCCTGTCTGGGACCAGAGGACAGCTGTGCCCGCACAGCCTCCCCAAAACACTTCTGAAGTGGACCCCAGGCTTCTGGTCAGCACGCACACTCAGCAAACGAGAAGCTTTCATTTCTGGGTTGTTTTGGGGATTTTGTTTCTAAGATAGGAGGAATGACTACAAAGGGAAAATGAAAGAAATAAATTAATACCGTTGACCCTTGAACAGCATGGGATTCAGGGGTGCTGATCCCCCCATGCAGTTGAAAATTCACGGATAACTTTTGAGTCCCCAGAAATTTAACTCCTCATAGCCTACTGTTGACCAGAGGCTTAGCTGATAACAGAAACAGTCGATGAACACATATGATGTGGGCTGTATGTATTTTATACCGTCGTCTTAACAATTAAGTCAGCTAGAGAAGAGAAAATGTTCGGAGGAAAAGAAAATCACAGGGAAGAGAGAGTACATTTACGGTGCTGTACCTTAAGGACCAAACCCATGATGTTCAAGGGTGGACTGTAATGTGCTTCTTAGGTTATTTTGACAATGAAATAAACTGTAAATCTAATGAGGAAAAAGTGAAGGCAGAACTAAATATGTCGTCTTGCTCTTAAACCCTGAGTGGGCTTTCTGAGCTCCTGGCCAGGTCCTTTGGGGAATAAGGACCTCCTTCCTTCTCAAAGTGTTAGCCTGGACCCCATGGGAGTAAAGAGATTTATTTGTTTGCACCTTGTTGTAGGGGGTGGGGGGGTCCTTGGGCATCCCAGGGAGGGCTATGAGTGTTATGAATCCCTTCAGCTCAGGGAGACATTGGATTTTATAGATTTTATAGATTTTATTTATTTATTTGAGAGAGTGTGTATGCATGAATGAGGGGAGAGGGAGACAGAGAGAGAATCCTAAGCAGACCCCCTGCTGAGCATGGTTCCCGACATGGGGCTTCGTCCCACATCCCCGAGATTATAACCTGAGCCAAAGCTAGAGACTTAAATGACTGAGCCACCCAGGTGCCCCGATATTTGGATTTTAAAGCCAAAGGAAACTTGAGCAAATAGTAAACAGGCTCCCCCACATTTAACCCATGGTCTCCCGTGCTTTTTAAATCCCTGCCCTGATCTGAAAAACAAATGCAAGCCAAAAAAACTCTCATGATTTTGAAATTACAGAATCGATACGGTATCTAAGGACAAAGGGATCAGGTGTTGGTTTCTCTTAAGCAGTGTACACCCTGCCCTCCTTCTTCTCCCGGGTGGGCTCACGGCCAGCTTGAGGTGTCCTTGAAAACGACCAACCCAGCCCATTTCTCATTTTATAACTGAGGCCCCCGAGCCTGAGAAAGCCAGGACCCAACTTGGGTCTCCCGAGCCCCAGCCAGGTCTACGTGCTTTCCAGCAGCTCTGAGCACCGGTTCCCAAGCAACCAGGCATTTTCTAGCACGTGGTGCAGTTGGAGGGCAGGTGTTGCCAGAGGGCCAGACATGAGCACAGTGGGAACTGTCACAGGGCCAGGGCCAGGGCACAGATGGCCAGGTAGTGGCAGGTACAGGGGTTGGAGGTTTTCTAGTTTGTGCTTGATGGAATCGGCTTCCTGGCCTCTGAGCTGAACCAGTGTCTTTTTGTGTCCTAGCTCCCCTCCACGGTCCTGTCCTTACCCTGGACCTTCTGAGCCCAGCTGCTCGGAGAACAGGGACACTGATCCCATGGCTGCCAGGCTATGAGGGAAACAGGCATTAACGGCCACATCCATAATCATGTGATAGTGTTTTGTTATTCACAAGAAGTGTCCCTCTCAGAGAAAGAGATCCTTTTCCACAGTATCTTTCCATTTCTCTCTGTTTTGTTTACTATTCCAGAGTGGCTAATTTTGAGAGTCAGATTTGCTCGAAATAAAGATTTAATCCTTTCTAGAGCTGTGGTAGGTTGTGAACAGCTCTGGCAAAAAGCGAACTCCGGCAGTTTACAAAGAGTATCCTAAAGGCATGATTTCGACTATGTGGCGATCCCACGAGTACCTGCCACCCTGCTACGTTTTATGAGCTGGAACACAGGATCGGCATGACATCTTACACTCCAGAAGAAAGAAACATGGTGTCAAAGGCACCATTGTTGTAAGACAGGTCCCAGTTTCAGCATCTGTGGGAAAAATCTTTGGGGCACCTGGGTGGCTCAGTTGGTTAAACATCTGACTCTTGATTTTGGCTCAGGTCATGGTCTCAGGGTCCTGGGATCGAGCCCCGCATCGGGCCCCTCTCCACACTCAGCACGGACTCTGCTTGAGATTCTTGGTCTCCCTCTGCCTCTGCCCCTCCTCCAGCTCGTGCTCCCTCCCCTCCCCTCAAATAAATAAAAAAATATTAAAAAAAAAAAAAGTAGAAAATGTGCATCTTTGAATCAGTAAAAGATGGGGTATTAGTAGGATGGAAAGATATGGAATAAAATATTAATTGGGATCTCCCTGGGTGTATCTATTGATTGTGGGAAACTTGTTGTTCTTCATCCCTCTTCATATTTTCCAGAACGATTATTATCGTTTCGGTTATCACACAACAAAACACCTGATAGGAGGGTTATGTCAGCATTTATTTACATATGTTCTCCAGGCCTGAGTGCCTTGGAAGGGATGGTCTTAATGTTCCTACAAGTTTTCAGTTTATAGGCAGGCTTCCAACGTCAAGGTAATTTAGTGGAATGTCCCCCTGGGACTGCTGTCCCCGTTTGTTTGGTTTTTTTTTTTCCCCCTTATTAGACCAGTAAAAGGCTTTTAGTCTTGTTTCCAAGACTCTGCATTCCCAGAACAAAACCACCTTTCCAGACAAGGGTACCCTAGAGTCACAGATTGGACTAAGTACGTGATGTGGCCGTTTTACTGTTTGTTCCCCCTCATGTGGAGTACAGGACGGCCTCGCTTGTGTCCTGTCCACCCAGGGGCAGTGAGGTGACCCGAGTGGCTTCCAGGAATCAGAAGCAGCCTCGTCCAGACAGATGACTGCCATTGGGAGAGTCTGTCCTCCGTCATCTGTATTCTTAGGGGCGTGGGGGCGACATTTCAGAACCTGTGCCCACCACTTCTTGGAAGTGGGTGGAATTAGAAGTGTTCTGCCAGAGAAGGGGTTTGCTTGGGTCTGAAGTGTGGGAAAAGGCTACTAGGTGTGCTCAGAGTCAATGTGGGCGTCTGGGGGTAAGAGGAGATGAGCCAAAATGGCTGCCGCCATGCTTTATGGTTTCCTTCCCCACATCCCTCCCTGGTGGTTGCACCCAGCACCTTCTGTCCAGCTACCTGGAAGATATCTAATAGCACTTGGTGTGTCCCTGTCCTTGCCTCAGCTCTGAGGTGCACACTCAGCGTTCGTGTGAGCTGCCTGGTGCCTCTTCTCCTTTGACCCCCATGGTCCCAGGGACACGCACCTTGTTGGCGAGTCGTGTATCTTCAACAGGATATCTTGCTCAGACCTGGTTTATCTCCCTTCTGGGTTAATAACACCTTCGCTGGAATGGAGACTCTTGGATAGCACAACATGTATTTGCAAATAAATGTTTTGCCTTGAGATGCCACAACAAATGGATTTTGCTAGAAACCCGTATCACCTTTCAGAAGAGAGATGGAAATACAGCTGTCAGAGGGAAGTGAGCAAGGTAGACATTAGGCGACGTGAGCTTTCTAATGTGGAAATCCTTGTATACAGCTTCCTGCCAGAGTCAACTAAGGAGAGGGAGATGAGTGGGAGAGCTTATCCCTCTAGAATATTCTAGAGGGGACATCTAGAGTTCTTATAAACATCTTACTGCCTTCAGCATTTATTTTCTTTTATTGCAACTCAGATATACGGTATGTCTTTGGAATGACTGCATTGAAAGGGTCTTGAAAACAAAAAGGAGGAGAACATCTTGGCAACACATCAAGTTTTAGGGAAAAAGCACTTAAGAATTTATAATTCAAACATAATTGCTACGCAGATCACACTGATTCAGAAGTTGGCTAAGTGTTAAGACTTTAAAAAGTGTCCATTTAAATTAGATCTTGTCATTAAATCTTTCTCTTCCGTTCTGCCTCTAATCAGTGCCCGGCTCTCCAGGCTCTGGTTTCTGAACTCTCTCCCTTAGTCGCTAATAAAATCCACTGTGTTTCTCAGTTGCCTAAACCTTTTTTTTTTTAACTAAGGTCTTCTTCTTTTTTTTTAATTTTTTTATTTTTTTAAAGATTTTTTTAATTTATTTGACAGACAGAGATCACAAGTAGGCAGAGAGGCAGGCAGAGAGGGTGGGGGGAAGCAGGCTCCCTGCCGAGCAGAGAGCCCGATGTGGGGCTTGATCCCAGGACCCCAGGATCATGACCTGAGCCGAAGGCAGAGACATTAACCCACTGAGCCGCCTAGGCGCCCCTAACTAAGGTCTTCTAACGTGTATCATGTTTTTAAAACCTCTTCTTCTGGATTTCTTACTTGTGGACCATAATTCTTAATGCTTTAGCCCACATACTGTCCTCTCTTGGGAGGTCTGGATTTATTTCTGCTTCTTTGAAGAAAGAGTCAGATTAGCTATGTTATATTTAATTCCCTTTTCATCCCCAGCTTTTGAGTTTCAATCTTTGCCTTTCTTATTCACGACTATGTTTCGCATCCCTGAAGCTTTTTTGTTTGGATGCAGGGGTCAGCCCATCTCTTGTAGGTTAGAGTTCTTCAACTCTGGCTCCCAGTCAGACTCACTAACATACCATCCTGTTTCGGCTTCCTGAAGCATCTGCATTCAGATGGTGTGCCTGCGGGGCAACGCTGGCTGCATTTTCAGCCCTGTCCTGATGAAAATGATCATAAGGGCCCTTTGCAAACCTGTGTCTGCTGAGTGATAACCACAGGGAAACGGTCCCATTTGACTTGGTATTAGTCCAGTCATTATTTATAGAAGTGGAAGGTGAAGCGCATTCATATGGTTAATTTCTAGGTTTTATAGATGGAAGATGTGGTCTTTTCTTTAATTTAAAGTTACGGGCAAAGAGCACAGAGAGCCCAGAACAATGAGGAGATCTGAGCAGCTCATTATTTGGCGTCTGCCGTGGACTTGGTTGAGTGAGCCTTTTTTTTTTTTTTTTTCCATTTATTAAGTGAGGGGAGTTGAATAAATCCATGGTTGCCAAACCTTGCCGACTCCCTGGGCTTGGTGGAGAGGGACCAGAGGAGAGAGCAGGGTGGCTCCTAGAATAGGCTTCAGCTCTTACATATCAGGTTCTCTCTGATGTCGCTGGAGAAGTGATTTCACTGCACTTTTAAGTAGTCTCAAAACCTGCTGTTTCCCCAGGTTTGGGGGTGAACCAGTAAGATTTCTGTGCATTGATGTTGGCTGGGGTAGGGAAAAAGAGGCACTGCCAAGTGTTTGCCAAATGTAAGGACGTGTGACAAGATGAATTCCATCTGCTATACCGTAATTGCCCCCGAAAGGAGGAAGGATATACATGATCTCAACCCAAACACCCAAACAGATAAACATAGCCTACTTATAGACTGAATAACTGTAGCACCGTAAGTATGTCCATAACCTTCACATTCTGGTGGAGATGGTGGGGCAACAGCTCAGGACGAAGTCGAGGTCCCGGGGACTGCTGAGCTGTGCTTTCTAAAACCCTGTTCATCAAAAATCGGTGATGCGCCATGTGTCTCTGGGGGCAAAACAGGGTTTGCTGGGTTGTTCCGGAGATGCTGATTTCATTTGGTTTGTTTTTTAAAAGTTCTTCTGGTTTTTAAAAATAGTCAGAGATTTGGTTGAGGTTCCAAGCAGGTGTCCTCCCTCCCCTAATTAGCATATCAAAACATTCACATTTCATTCTATTCAGATCTTTTGTCCTCCCTGAGATCTGAATATTTTAAGCAAAGCACCTCCACCAGAAGTATTTCAGCCTGGATGATTTGGTCTAGAAGAAAAACACAATGAAAGGGCTCAGGTACTTACTTAGTGGCTCAGTAAGGCGGGAGTGGTGGGTGGGGGGTGTTTCAAGTGCGGTCAGGTTAGGACCCTGTCACCTGAATTTTCTGTGGCAGAAAAGGATAGTGTGGGCTGTGGAGCTAATCTTCAAATCATGTAATGTGGGTTTTATCCGATGGAAAGACATCAGATCCCGTGAGACCCCATGTGGATTTGCTTGGAATTTAAATGGGACTTCTTGATTACTGGAGAGGAAAAGCAGTGGGTCATTTTCAGGGCTTATAATGCACTACTTAAGTGCCTAGGAGCATTTAAGATCCCCTATATGGTTCCATAAATTGAAAAGCTTTCTAGAACGTGCAGTTTAATCAGAAGATTGATTACCCATTTATTAATATATTCTTGTGATATTAACATATAATTAATGTATTCAAATTTTTATACTTTTTAAAAAGATTTTATTTATTTATTGGACAGAGAGAGTACAAGCAGGGGGCGCAACAGAGCTGAGGGAGAGGCAGACTCCCTGCCGAGCAGGGACCTCGATGTGGGACTCCATCTCAAGACCCTGAAATCATGACCTAAGCAGAAGGCAGCCACTTAACCGACTGAGCCACCCAGGTGCCCCGATTTTAGACTTTTGTTACAATAATATCAAGGCAGTCAAGTATCAGCTAATATTCATCAGGATGTTGAAACTTTGTAAATCCATTGATCTTAGGAAAAGTGGTTGCAAACCACCTTAAGTTACTCTAGTTAATTTCAGCCACAAAAGAATGGATCAGAAGAGGATGGGGTTACTCAGAGTTGGGTGGGAAGGCTGGAGACCCAGACTTTGGCAGGATTCAGGGAGCACAGGGACGTGGCTAGGGTCTCGCCCAGGAAGCCACCACTATTGTCAGTCCCCAAATCTCAGGTCTGGTGTGGCATTTAAACCAGTTCCCCGGATGCCTCTGGGTCGGGCCCCCTCCCCCCTCTTCCCTCCAGAGCCACAATGTTCCAAGACTGTGCCGACCCCAGAATGTGTTTAGCTTCCACGGAAGAGGAGAGTGGGCCCTGGAAACTCTCCATAGTGGGTGGTGGGGCCCTGCCACTCGCCCATCGTGGATTGCCCCCAAGAAAGAAGAGCAGGTGCTGGGCAGCCGTTGCAGTCCAAGTTCACCGTGGCGCTGGGGGGAGGGGGAATTCAAGGAGAGTGCATCCTCGTTAAATGAGGGCTGCTTAGTGTACTAAGGCCCAGAGTTCGGGGCCTGGCTTCAGTTCGCCAAGTGATGGTGGCAGGTTGCTGAACCTCAGTAGCCTCTGTACAGGGAGGGGGAACTGTACTGACAACCTCAGCCCCATGACTCCGTAACCAGAATCTTCTTTCCAGCCATAAAATTGAAAAATAACTGAGATAATAGACGCAGGCAGAGCTGTCAGAAGCATCTCTTCCAAGTTCAAGAAGGGGGAATCGACAGTCTCTGAAACCTGGACACGGAAAAACTGAATTTAAGTGCGTGGATGGCAGGGTGGTCACGGGGTTTCAGGTATAGGAAGGGACAGGCTTTGAGCGATGCTTTCCCAGTGCTTCCCCCGCCCCCTGCCACCGTCCTTGCGGGGGACACCTGGAGAAATTGCTAAGACTTGTACTCTCATCTACGAGGTGGACTGGTGCTGTCTTGTGCTGTCATGAACGGGACATGTGCCCCATCTTCAATGTCGCCACACATGTAAAAGTACTAGGAAGGGTTCTACGGACATCATTCCTTCCCTGCCTTGGGGGGCTGGAGGGCCGGTCCTGCTGGTTCTCCTCTCCCAGGCTCCCCCTCAGGTAGAGGGAGTTAAATGGCAATTTGATTAGCATTTGTCCAACCCAAAGCACACGTCTGGGCTCTGGGCCATGCCCTGTGTGGGTTCCCAAGAAAAACTGGAGAGGCTGAAGCCGCATCCCTTTGCCCGCAGGCCAGCCTTGGCCCGTGCCCTGCTCTCCTGGAGCGCGCTGGGATGGAGAGCTGTGAGCTCTGCGGAACCAAACTGAGCGAGTCTGTGTTTCGCGCTGACTTTTTACTGTAAAATGAAATGCAGATAACCATATAGATAACTTACCGATTTCTTTGAAAGCAGCCACTCTTGGAGGTCAAGATGCTGAGTTGTGCCAACACCCCTGAAGCCTGCCTTCTTCCCCTTTCTCATAATAACCAGTCTTCCCAGCAGCCAGGTTCTCCCTGACGTTTCTCGGTAACTTTGCCTGCATGGGCGTCCCTGGACTCTGGGGTTTAATCTTACCCTCCCTCTTTTAATTTGAGCATGACTGTCTTCATGTGCAGGTTTGCCTTTCTCCCTTTCCTTTTCTTACAATTTATCTGTTGGAGGTAGCCAGGCTGTGGGACCCTTAGAGTTTCCTGGGTTTTGCTGATCGGACGCCATGAGGCAGTGTGACGTGCTCCTGTCCTCTGGAGGTCCTGGTGCCTTTTATCACAGCAAACACAGTGTCTTCTGTCGCAGAAGGAGCTCAGCGACCATTTTGTAATTGACGTGGATGGGTATGGGGAAACTTGGGTATGTGATTCATTCATAATGGAGATACCACGTGCCCTGTCTGAATTTCCAAAGCCACTGGTGACTTTGAAAGAACCAACTTCTAGGAGAGCTTTATGTTTAGGTGAAGTGTGCACTGCAGATATTTGTTTGTTTTTGTTTTTTAAGATTTTATTTATTTATTTGACAGAGATCACAAGTAGGCAGAGAGGCAGGCAGAGAGAGAGGGAAGCAGGCTCCCCGCCGAGCAAAGAGCCTGATGTGGGGTTCGATCCCAGGATCCTGAGATCATGACCTGAGCTGAAGGCAGAGGCTTAACCCACTGAGCCACCCAGGCGCCCCTGCACTGCACTTCTTAACCAACTCGGTTTTCTCTCTCACGCCTCTGGAGGACAGTGGATCTAAGATCGAATCCCAGGACTCGCCTTACGCTCTGGGTCATACTGCAGCTTCTCAAGTCTGTGCTGTCAGTAACAAATACTCCCATGTTTCTGATACTCGTTTTTGAGCGTTTTCAGACCGTTGCGTGTATACGTAGCTCCGCAAATTCACGTTCTGTTTAGGTCAGCCAGGAAAGGGAAAGGTGGAGAAGCCAATACTGATCTGAGAGAGTCAGGAAGCAGGCTGTCGGGATCAGGTCAGCATTCGAGCTAGCTCAGTGTTCGTTCTTACCCTGGATGTATGAGGTCAGTCCGTTTCCGCTAAATATATATAAAAGTACACACAGCCTATAATTGAACTTTTCTTTGATGAGTCATCTTCTGCTGTCCTCAGTCATCACCATGAGTGATTTTTAGACACCCCAGAAGTCACATTTTAAAAATAAATCTGGTATCAGGTTTTCTTTTTAGCCCTTTGTAAGTTTCTCTCTCTCTTTCTCTTTCTCTCTCTCTCTCTAAGATTTTATGTATTTGAGAGAGAGATAGCAAGAGAGAGCATGAGCAGGGGTAGAGGAGAGGGAGAAGCAGGCTCCCCGCTGAGCAGGACACTGAGATCATGACCTGAGCCGAAGGCAGATGCCCAACTGGCTGAGCCACCCAGGCGCCCCTGTAACTTTCTCTTAAAGTAGACCGCTTGCCGCATTAAAACCATGGGATTGAGGCCTCCTGAGTTCCGTAAGAGAGGGAAAGGCAAGGGTGCCAGTGAAGCTGAGAGACCACCCAGGGGCCCCCTGAAGAGCCAGGCTCGTGATCCTGGGCCCCAGGAGGATGAGGCCATCTGTGCGCAGTCAGTGGAATGACCACTAGGACGGGTCTCCTGAAAGCAGAGATTGTTCAGTTGCTCCAGATGATGTTAGAGACAGACTTTCTCTTCATTCCTGGAGGGGAGGAGAGGACAAAAAAGGGTTAGTCTCTGCATTACCTTGGCTTGAGGCCCATTTCTCATGTCTTCATGTTTTTCCCAGATTCCACATGTCTGCTGTGCGCCATGGGGATACAGTAGGTGCTGCATACTCAGTGGTGAGGCACACTGAACACGGTGCTTGTTCTCAGGGACCTTCTGACCATCAGGGAGCAGGCACGCAGCCCGCAGAAGAGATGAACGATGGGGAGGCGGGGGGCGAGTTAGGCAGGTGGCCAGAGCAGGCCAGGGACATGGCCCACGCTGGCGCCTTTGGCGGGCTCCGTGTTTTTGAACGTCACTGTAGTTGAAGCATAATTAACATAATTAATTAACAATCTGGAGCAGGACTCAAGCGCCACCTTCCCAAAAGCCATCTTTCACTCCAGAAACGTCATGGCCCCTGTTGGTCTCCTTCATGTGTCACCATCAAGTGTTTTATTTTATTTGGGGAGGGGGAGGGTCAGAGGGAGAAAGAATCTCAAGCAGGCTCCCCGCCCGGTGCTGAGTCCAGAGCGGGACTGCATCTCATGACCCTGAGATTATGACCTGAGCCGAAATCAAGAGTCGGGTCGCTTAACCGACTGAGCCACCCGGGTTCTCTAACCATCACGTGTTTTAGATTTCTCCTGGATCACAGGGAGTTGGAACGTATGTTCCAACATATGTTCCAATGACTGAAGGCAGCATTTGTACGTGGTTGATTTGTTCCTTATTCTGCTTAAAACTGGCAGCTCTATATCCCTTTGATCCTCCCCTGGGGTATTCAGGCAAGCATTCCTGGTACAACATAGTCTCGTTGACATCATACGGTGTGTCAGGCACAGATCGTGATGAACTCAAGTTTTAAAACTTACCTTCAATTTTCCTGTATCTTCTTTATCAACTGTTTGGTTTTCACAGATCTCCTATCCAAAATTACCAAGTAGACTTTGAAGTACCCACAGTTTCTAGTTGGTTACATTTTGTCATAAAAAGCATTTCTCAGGGCACCTGGGTGGCTCCGTCAGTTAAGTGTCTGTCTTCGGCTCGGGTCATGATCCTGGGGTCCTGGGATCAAGCCCTGTATGGGGCTCCCTGCTCAGCAGGAAGCCTGCTTCTCCCTCTGCCTCTGCCTGCCACTCCCCAACTTGTGCTCTCTTTTTCTCTCTGTCAAATAAATAAATAAAATCTTTAAACAAAAAAAGCATTTTTCACCTTTCATAAGTAACGGTCCAGAAATGGGAGAAGCCTAGGATCATGTGTTGGAAACGACCTACAAACACCCAGGGTGGTTGGGTCTCTGCATTGGACATTATGCTGAGTGTCCTCACTAGGTTCGTTGGCGGCAGGAGAGGGGACCTGCCTAGCCTTGGTGTGTGGTTATGTTCAAAGGGCAACTTGAACTCACAAGGCTTTCCAGTGCTCTCCCTCTTCCATTTTGTCTGCTTTCCATTTGCATGTAGTGTAGCTCTGCTCCCTCTTTCCTTCGCTCCTTACTTGAGACTGACAATCCTGTGGCAGGAAGGCTCACCGTGTCACCGAGCAGCCCGTAAGCCATGTTCCATGCGGCGCTGTTCCTTGCACCTTTACTGTGCAGATGCCCCGTAGCCCCACACATGGCAGGGGCTCCCCAACTTTCATTCCTTCACTTGTGCCGTTTCCCCATTATCTCTCTGCTTCCAAATCCCCTTTTCTTCCCCCTTCCTGTCTTTGCTTTTTGGAGCCTCGCTTTCCCCACCCTCCCGTTCCCGTGACTTTCCTTCTCCTTCTCTGGGGTTCATCCGCCCAGCCTTTTTGTCTCTCTCCCCATTTCTCACTCTGCTCATTTTCTTCCCTGCCTGCTCACTATTTTGCTTCTGCCTCGCCTCATCTCCAGGACCTGTGTCTCACCTTCTGTGATACTAATTGCATCTGGCATTGAATTTTGATCAGTTCCCCGACTGACAGCAGCAGACTGCGTGTGTGTGCCTTGTTTAACCTCCATGGGCGGAACGCTGGTTCGTCCTGTCTTGCGTATGCCCAGCCCCTAGTGCTTAGATTGAGTTCTTGGTGTGGACAGGTGGGTGGCTAATACCTTGTAGTAGAATAAAGAAACAAATGGGGGCGCTTGGGTGGCTCAGTCGGTTAAGTGTCTGCCTTCAGCTCAGGTCATGATCCCGGGGTCCTGGAATCAAGCCCCATACCCGGCTCCCTGCTCGGTGGGGAGTCTGCTTCTCCCTCTTCCACTGCCTGCTGCTCGCCCTGCTTGTGCTTTCTCAATCTCCCTCTGCCAAATAAATAAATAGAATCTTGTTAAAAAAAAAAAAGGAAAAGAAATTAATAAACACATTGCTGTCCATTATCCATAATTTCTGCTGCAGAAGAAATTTCTGGATCTAAGCTTCCAGACCCTATTGAGTAGATGAGACTGGATGGATGGACAGATGATGGGCATAAAGAAGGCTCTGTGTTGTTATCACACGACTGAGGAATAGTAAGTCAGGGTCTAGTCATGACTCATCCACTCCTGTGGCCTCGCATCAGAGAGCTGTAACCTCCCGCAGCGTAAGTTCATTGGTTTGAAAATGAGCTACGTCACCAGAGTATGGAAGAAGAGATGTGTGTAGAAGTACTTTATGAATTCAGAACACCAGACCAGTAAGGCATCATTATGTTGCCTATGTTAATCATAATACAACTAGGAATTTAAAATTGGACCCTTCATGTTACAAATATGTGGTTTACTCTTTATTTTTTAAAAGGATTTATTTATTTTAGAGAGAGAGAGCACCTGTGAGTGGGCATGCACTAGTGAGGGGAGGGGCAGAGGATTGCAAGCAGTCTCTCCGCTGAGCACGGAGCCCAATGCAGGGCTCGATCTCACCACCCCGAGATCACGACCTGAGCCAAAATCAGGAGTCAGATGTCTAACTGACTGAGCTACCCAGGTTGTGATTTACTTCTAAATCCAGCTGTTGGGAGGAATGTATCTCATCATCAAATGCTAAATGATGGCATGGACTTGAGGCCATAGAGAGTAATTTATAGAAAAGCCTCCCTGCTGTAGGGATTTAGGACTGAGCATAGACACACACGCACAAAAACAGTGAAAATATGTATGCACTTATAATAGCAAATGTTTACGCAAATCAATGCGATGGTTTCCCTTCAGCCGATTTTGATTTTTTTAATGCCAAGATGTCATTTATAGTTTCCTGGTTTTGCAACGGCTGAGTTGTGCCATGCCCAGCCCCCTGAGATGCCTGTCTTAAGTTTCAAAATTCAGAAACTTGAACTTGTTTTGTTTCATTCCCAGACTGTGGGAGAGAATGTGCTCACTGCATTCATCAAAGATGTTAATTAAGGTCTTTCCTCATTAATTTTCTTCTTTTCGCCATACGTTGGCCTGCTCAGAATAGAGAAATCGGTTCAACCCATCTCACTAAATTGAGTCATGGTGAGTGCATCTGTTTCCGACCCTCGCTCGGCTCCTCGGGTTGGCAGGTGGACAAGGAGAGGGCTGAATTCGGAGCCTCCTTTAATGTCCTGCTTTTCCTGCCTTAGCAAGCCCCGTAGCTGGGGCATCCCTTAAGTAAACTTTGCCATTCTACCCCTCTTCTCCTGTTATTCCCACAGGCCATGCAGGACGCGCTGGCGGACCTTCCAGAGTGGTATGGAATAAAAGGCATGCAGGCCCACTGGATCGGCGACTGTGTGGGCTGCCATCTGGACTTCGCATTGAAGGTGATGGAGCAAAGCCTGTCCGTGGATTCACGCTCACAGATCCACATATCTGCGGTTTCAGAACTCACCGAACCAACCAAGCAGCAGCATCTCAAACTTGGCAATAGCCACGTTTTTTAAAAGTGCAAAGAAAGAGGCGAAATTGATTTTAATAACGTATCTTTATTTAACCCATTGTATACCAAGAAATGATCGTTTCAGGATGTGATCAGTAACAAACCTCTATTGAGAAAACAGTCGACACTCGGGTTTTCGTACAGAGTCTTTGAAATCTGCGCTCTCTTACACGTAGAGCAACACTGGCCACATTCCCAGTGTTTCTGTCGCCTCCTACTGCTACAGGCCACCCTCCTGGTTGGCACAGGTAGAGGGTTTTCTGTGGGTCCAGGAGCTCCCTGAGATGAGGTGCAGAAGGCTGTGTGGGCATTTTCCTGTGCAGCAGGCCCAGAGCTCCAAGGGGTTCATGTCACAAAGCAGGTTAAAAGCCAACAAGCCAAGGGTGTCACCCCCTCAAAATGGGACACACCCAAAGCTGGTGAGGGTCCTGGGCTGACTCAGGGTTCAAAAGATCCTACCTGTGTGGAAACACTGGTCAGAGGTCACTACCAAAGGCCCACCTCCTCCAAAAGGTGCCCCCCCACAACCCTTTCTCTTTGTCCTTACAAGACAAGATGGTTGTTGTTTTACTGTTTCTTACTTGGGAAGGTTCTGGGGTTTTTGGTTTTTTGTTTTGTGTTTTGTTTTAATTCTTCAGATGTCTCCTTCCTACGCAAGACTTTTGTGCCCTTAGCTACAGACCCATCCCTCACCTTAGGCCAGACCTTGAGAAGGAGGGGACGGCAGCCAAGAGACAGAGTTGACCTACTTTTCTAGACTCCTCCTACTGACAGCCATGCCGGTGTCTGCTGAGCTCCTGCTGCCTGTCACAGAGCTCACACTTGGCTGGGTCATCTCCTCACAAATGTGGTCCACTTCACTCCCAACCACAGACACAGGAAGCCCGCCCCCCACCCCCATGAGGGAGCAGGGACTTTGAAAGCTTTGAAAACCAAATCCTGAAATGACCAAATTCTGTCACCACTTTCCTGAGAAGGTGGTGCGATTTCTCAAATTCAGTCCAGCTGCTACTTTGGTTCAAACTCTTGGGGCCATTTCTTTTTGGGTCCTGCGCATTAGACTGGGTCAGGCCCCCGTGTCAAAGGGCCTTGGCTTCTCAGTCAGGCTGAAGGTAGTGGGTCTCTGAGCCATTCGGCTGCTGTACAGGAAATGGCTTCCACATTCTCTCTCTTCCCCAACATTTTATTAATGAAAATGTTTCCGTCTCTGTTCCTGGACCCACCTGAAAATGAGATGTCTCAGGGGAGGGAGCACTCTCAGTCTGGTAGGTACAGGACCCAAGTCCGGCTCCACAGGGGACTTCTAGCCGGCACTCAGGCCATAGTATACACTTGCCTGTCACTGGCCCGCTGTGAGCACATCTGAGTGAATGTGTGAAGGCAGGAGCATCTGTCCCTTCTGTGTCTGTCGTATAATTAGCAGCATTCATTTGATGCCTAATGTATACCTCTTGTTTCAGAGGCATTTAACCAGCCTAGGACCGTGCCCAGGCGTGACCTGAGGTGTCTTCTCTTTCCTTTTCAGAACAGTTTTAGCCTCGGTGACTGTTTTTCTGGTTAGAAAAGCAGATGCCTTTATTTACTTATTTATTGATTGATTGATTTTACTATAAATCCCGGAGGAAAGGATAGCTCCTTTCTCACGATGTTGATAGTTATTTTTGATTTATGAACAAAAGAACCAGGAGATGAGGGAGGCATCTTTCCCAGCATGCTTTGACCACCTTCGATTCTGAGCTGCCACACATGCCGGGCGGTGGGCACAGACTTCTCGAAGAGAAATAGTGATCGTTGTCTCTGTCGTCTGTGTCTGCCCAGTCCAGGGGTCACCTCGGGGCTCCACATCCCTGGGGTGCGGCCCAGAACTGTCCCAGGTGTTTGGGCTTGAGGAGGGGAGGGGAGGAGGGGACGTGGCCCGGGAGCACGACAGCCCCGAGGGAGCCCTGAGGAAGGAAATGGCTCTGCTTTTACCTGCCAGGTGGATGGTCAAGTCACCGGAGAAAAGCTGACCGCCTACACGGCCACGCCCGAGGCCATCTACGGCACTTCCCACGTGGCCATCTCTCCCAGCCACAGACTCTTACACGGGCACAGCTCGCTGAAGGAAACCTTCCAGAAGGCACTTGTCCCCGGCAAAGGTGAGCTGGCGACTTCCGGCTAACGCGGGGATCTCACCTTTCAGCTGGACAGCGAGCGCTTCCCGGGTTCTCGGTCTTTTCCCATACGTCGTCCTGTGTGATTTGTTCCTCACGTGGGCCTCACCTGTTAGTTTTCTATTTTCCCAACAGGATAAATGAGAGATTAGAAAATGTCACCACCCTCGATTGCACTTTGAGTGGCGGGTTGCTCGGCTTCTTGAGTTTCTGACCGAAAACTCAACCCTTCTCTTTAGATACAGTCTAGCCTTAAGGGTCTTTCTGACAGGAATAGCATCTTCTGCTTAACTTAGAATTCCATCGTCAGATAAGACAATCCTGTTGATGGCGACAAGGAAGAAGCCAGTGAGAATCAGAGGAAGCATTTTCAACAACTTCGTTTTATCGTTTTAAAGAATTCCCACAGCCATCTGAGCAGCTGAACAGGATCCCGTTCAGCACGAGGCCTTGGGTCAGTGGCTCAGGCTGACCCGGAATGGGCCCGGCAGGTGTTCCTGGTCCGTGAGGACATGGGGAGCGCCTGGGCGTTAGTCAGGAGGCTGCAGGTACAAGAAACAGAAGGCACCCCGGCCGTGGGCAGCTTGCTGACTAGCAGGAACTAGTCTGGAAGAGGACCCAGATCAGGCAGCTGTGGAGGGTCTGGCAGCAGGAACTAACAGTCTCCTGAGCGCCACTGACTGAGCGAGTCTGCACTCACCTCGCCTCAGTGTGTGGGGTCCTGGGTCCGAGATTCCCGTTGCAGGGCAGGGGGTCTGGATGGTATAACTGAGGCCCTTGGCCTTTCTCTTGGGCAAGGGAAGGTCAGACATCTTCCTTATTCGACCACCAAGACCAGAACCAGGGAGGAGGGGTTGCTGCCCAGAACCAACTCAGAGGCTCTTACTAGAGGGGAGGCAGTGTGGACCCTGGGCAGGCCAAAGGAGGTCCCCCGTCGATTAGAAGTAGGTCTCTGGAGGGGGCGCCTGGGTGGCACCATTGGTGGAGTGTCGCCTCCTGGTTTCCACTCAGAGTCATGAGATCGAGCCCCGTGTCAGGCTCCATGCTCAGCACGGAGCCTGCTTGATATTCTCTCTCTTCCTCTCCCTCTGCCCCTCCCCCATCATTCTCTCTCTCTAAAATAAATAAATAAATCTTAAACAACAACAACAACAACAAAAAGAAGAACAAGAAGAAAAAGAGGAAGAAGTAGGTCTCTGGAGAAATGTACATTTTTCCGTAAAAGTCTCATCCTTAATTCTCTTTTCTCAGACTCTAAATTCCAGCCCCAAGAACACAGTCTGAATTTTTGGGGTCTGTGAATTATTTGACTTCACAAAAATGGTTTGCAGGATAATGCAGAGTGTTTCCTTTTAATTGCTATTCCTAAGATAACCAGAATGAAAGGCTTCCTGGTATCAGGCTAGAAAGATCCCATCCCAACTTACCTATGCGGAAGACTTTTAATAGCTTACTTCCAGCATTGAAGGCAGGTTCAAGCCAGTGAGCATTTCAGAGGAGCCTGCTGGTGCTAAGCGCTAGGGCATGTGCAGAGGGCCGGTCTCTGTCCTGCTGCCCCCCACCCCGTGACCATGACAGAGGAGGGCCGGACACCGGAGTGTGGTGCACTCCGGCCCGAGACAAGTACTGCTTGCCGTCATCTCCCGTTGTTACGTACTGAAACAGAAAAGAGACTTGTGTTGAAATTCCAGTGCTGTGCTTATAAAGTCCCGGGTAGCTGTCTGTTTGATTCTCCACTTACTCCAAAGAAAAACTGGATTCTTTTCAACTCTTTAGTTGAAAGGGAAAACTCATCGTTTTTTACTCTCATGAGCACTCGGAGATTCCTTGTGGGCTGCAATGGTTGAAGAACATCTAAAATGGAAAAACCAAAAAATGTAAACATCTAGCCCTTAGATTTCGTTTTCTTACAGTTAACCTGGGGACACACATTAAAACGAGGTAATATTAACAGGGGCTTCATGAGACCGTGCATTATGAAAGACGGAGCTCCTGGCATGAAAGGCTCTGTATAAATTCCAAACATTTTGATATGTAAAAAGTTAAATTATTTTCGCAAATGCAAAGAGCCACGTTTTCATGGTCATTCTGGGTATTGTCACCTTTGACCTGTCCCATCGTTTCATTTTAGCGCTGAATGGCTCACCAGCTTCGTCCTCACCTCTTTTGAATAATCTCAGAAATAATTCCAAATGGAACATTACACTTGGCTCTGTATTTTCCAATTCTAATTTTCAGACTAGAAATACTCTTGCAGAAGTCAACTTATTCAAAGTCTCAAGATTAATTTGCATGTCAAGTCTCTGGATTTTGACATGTGGCATTGGTTACGTAAGGCCAGTCGTGTGCCTTGGCAATGCAGTTTTTCTAAAAAGCGAATTAAAACTCAACCGTATGAATATGGATGTATGCTTTCTTCGGCCTTGGAGGTGATTTTTGAAACCCGAGCGTCATGTCGCTGTTGTCTGTTACCACTGCTGACTGGCTCAAATCAGATAGGCGGCTTGATTTTTTTCTCCTCTGGTGTCAGGTTTTGAGGGTGACTAGTGACCACTGAAAGACAGGGCAGCGCACAGCTGTGACACGAATGTATTACTTGAAGGAGGTTCAATCCTCAAACCGGTTCCCTCAGCCGCTAACGTGGTTTCTGCGTAGCAGCTCCTCCGTGGGCAAAAGATGGTGAAGGTTCTGGTCCCAGAGCCATCTATGAGTTAAGGAAGGTCACTTCACCTTTGTGAGTTTGGCCTTCCCGGCCAAGTGGGCAGAGCGGTTGTGGGGGGCTCTGTGGGTACGGAAGGAGCCCTGTGGGCCCCAATGGAGGGGGATGACATGCACAGATCTGGGGGCATGCTTGGCAGAGGGCAGGCGGGAGGGCCGGCGAACCACGAGCTAAGAGATGGTGAAGACAGGAGAATAGCAGTTGTTAGAATGGCGGGGCCATAGCAGCTCCCAGAAGTTTCGGGAAGGCAGCAAGGGCAGAGGCTTTAGGGACTCTGCCCTGATTTCTGAGTTGCTGGTGTTATTGACTAGAAATACTGTGTTTTGCTCAGCATTGTCTGATTTGGCACAGATTCCTTTAGGAGAGCAAAAAGTCGTGTTTCCCCATAGAGTTCTTCAAACTGACTTTATTTCTATCATTCACGTTGCTCCTTCTCTCAGTTGACCGCCTCTGACTTAAGTCATGTTATGTAAGCTCTGACTTGATGGGAGCTAGAAACCATAAAAAGCATCAATAGGGAAATATCTTCAGAGTTCTAGAAGCTGTTCTGACTCTTTCCTGGCGTCTTTTCTTACATTTCAAATATTAAAATAATATTCAAACCCTGAGGCTTTGGAACCACACATTTCAGGCTCTGAGTCACCGGTGGTCTCCACAAGGCACTTTTTTTTTGCCAAAAGGTTAAGTGAGGTCTCCCTAAAGGGTACCACAGAACCTCGTTGTTCTTGCCACATCAGAGAGCAAGAGCCTCATCTCCCGGGGAAGCCCCGGAGCATGAAATAATTCATTGTTCACTCTTGGTTGGCCTGCCCCCTTTCTGCTCAGTATGTGTATGGGTTTGGGATGCTGTAGGTTTTAGTCTGTTCTTCAAACAAACAGTTCCCTCTACCATCCTTCCAGCACACGCTGATAGATGCTTTGTGGAGGGAAGAGCCTCTGCGCTCACATAACCTGGGATAAACAGAGATGAACAGGTCACTTCGTTCCAGGACTTCTCAGAACCTTTGCACATCTGTTGTGCACCGTGACTGTCTCCGAGAGCGGGTCCCGTGGCACTTCCCACACTTCCTTAACTGCACAACCCCATTCCCAGAGTATCCCCGCCAGGATACTCTGATCACTGAGCAAAAGCCATCTGTTTGTTTGTTTGTTTGTTTGTTTTTTCCAGAGGGCACCAAACACCTGCCTGCTCTGCAGGGGGGCCCCAAGGGCAGACGGCACCTTTGAAGGGCCAGAATGCTTCCTTTTTTCGAAAGCATCTGGCAGTTACGGAATCATTGTAGGAAATGCTTCGGTTATGCCAGATTTCTCTGTGGCCTCCTTGCGTCCTGCTTCACAAGGGCAGAACCTTACTGAGAAGAAATACAGAGAGCTCTCAATCTGGTCCAGAGCTTCCAATTTTGGTTTTGTCCTTTCTAAGAAATCGATTTTGACCAGGTGCGTCGAGCATGCAAGGTGCTGCTGTGAATTCATTACTGATCGGCTTAATACTTAAATTCATATGCTGATTTTTTTTCTTTTCTAGTGGAAAAACTGCCCTGATAGAGCTTCAAGGTAGAAAAAATGAAAAAAGCAAAAAGCCAAAAACCCAACCCCAACCCAACTGTTTCATGTAGTACGCTACATTTTTTTCTTTTTTTTCTTGTAATGACTTTATTGAGATATAATTCACCCCTAATTGAAGGTGGACAATTCCGGCATTGTTAGTATATCCACAGAATTACGCACAGTTTTAGAACGTTTTTGTCACCCCCAAAGAGATCCCGTACCCTGTGCCCACTGTTTATTGCAGCCGTAGGCGACCGCTGGTCTGCTTTGTCCATAGATCTGCCGATCCTGGACATTCCATATAAATAGAACGACGTAGTATTTTGTCCTTTTGTGACTGGCTTCTTTCACTTAGTATAATGTCTTCAAGGCTCATCCGTGCTGTGGCCTCTGTCAGTACTTAATTCCCTTTTATTTCAGAATAAAATTACGCATTTGAATTGTCCATTCGCTGGTTGATGGACATTCTAGCTACTTCCTCGCACCTATGAGTGGTGCTGCTGTGAACACAAGTACAGATTTCCGTGTGGACGTATGCTTTCATTTCCCCAGGCATGTACCTGGGAGGGGACCCCAGGTCATATGGTAGCTCTGCGTTTAACTGGCCAAGGAAGTATCCGAGTTTCCCAGAGCAGCTGCCAGTTCCTCTCCATCTTCACCAATACCCGTTATTGTCTGCCTTTCTGCCGGTGATCCTCCCAGGGGGTCGGGAGTGGAATCTCCTTGTGGGTTTGATTTGCATTAACGCAGTGGCTAGTGATGCTGCACATCTTTGCATGTGCCCGTTAGCTATTCGTGTATGTTCTTGGGAGAAATGTCTACTCAGGCCCTCTGCCCAGTTTTTAATTGAGTTGTCTTTCCGTTGTTGATTTCTAATAGTTCTTTACATATTCTAGATACAAGTCCCTTCTCAGATGTGTGATTTACAGAAATGTTCTCCAGTTCTGTAGGTTGTCTTTTCACTTTCTATTTTACATGTAGGTCTTTCATCCATTTTTGAGTTAATGTTTATATACAGCCAAGGTAGGGGTCTGCCTTCGTTCTTTGCATGTGGTCATATTGCCTTTTTTTTTTTTTTTTAAGTATTTTAGTTATTCATTTGAGAGAGCAGGAGGGAGGGAGAGAGCACATGCGAGCTGGGAGAGGAGCAGAGGGGGAGGAAGAGAGAAAGAATCTTAAGCAGACCTCTCCCTGCGCACGGAACCCAGTGCGGGGCTCAGTCCCACGGCCCCGAGATCATAACCTGAGCTGAAACCAAGGGTCGGATGCTCAACCCACTGAGCCACCGAGGTGCCCCAGTGTGTGGTCGTGTTCCCACAGAAACGTGCCTTAAAGATCATTCAGCTTCTGTCTTTATGTTTTGGTCTTCACGTAACATGATTTCAGACAGTGGGGTGGGGGTAGGGGTTGTTCATTTTTAGGCCGGCTTCTTTTTTAGTCTTTTTTAATCCATACACAATATTCCATTCACTGGATGCACCATATCATGTTGAACATTTGGCCTTTCCGTGTTTGGAGCTGTTGCAGACAGAGCTGCTGTCAACATTTATATCCACATAGCTCTTTTCCTCTGTAGAATTACTTCCTTAAGAGACCGTCCGCTGAGTGGGATTTACTTGTTCGCGGGTTATGAGCATTTTTCTAGTTCTTCTTTTTTTTTTCTTTTTTAAAATCTATCTATTTATTTATTTATTTTTCACTTTTCTAGTTCTTGTTACAGGTTGATTTTATTGGTTTCTGAAAGGGCTGTAATCCATTTCTAGTGCCATATCCAATGATACACAAATTTCAGTGTAACTTTGGAAACATTGATGGCACCCTTCTAGAAGTTTTTGCTAACTTACCAGGTGTAAAGTGACAATTCTTCAAGATAAATTGTTTCTCTTTTTAAAAATTCACTTGTGTTGTGTAAGATCCAAGTGATATATGTATATCGCATGAAAAATCGAAGTCAAAGAGTATTAGCAGCTGCATGAGCTCCCTTAACCAGCCACTTTGAATTGTTTCAGGCATATGTTCCTTAGGGCTATAAGTTTGGTGGCTATGACAGAGTCCTGAAAACACAGTGACTTTAAAAGACAGTTTATTTCTTGCCCACATGAATCTCAAAGCAAGTATGACAAGTCTGCTCTGTGATCCAGTCAAGGCCAAGGCTCTTTTCTGCCTTCCCACTGTGTTCTTCTAGGGTCTTGCCCTTACCTGTGTGTTCTGAGCTGTTCTACACTTTATCTGCATTGAGTAAGTCAGAAGAAAGCCACGTTCCTTCCCTCTGAGAGCATGCCCTAGAACTTGCTTCTGCACGTACCCTAAGGCCACACCTAGTGCAGGGAAGGCTGAGCCGTGGTGCTGTGAGCTGTGCAGATATGTGTGCAACTAAACATTCTGTGGCTGAATCGGAAGGCGAGTCAGGGCTGGGGCTGACTCTCGGTCTGTGCCACAGCTATTTCTATGGGCCGGACCTCCACGTGTCTGTATAATACACCTACCTTGTTCCTTCTCAGTTCACCAGTTCTCGGCATGACCCTGCCGAGATGATGCACATTTACTCGTGCATCACCTCTCCTCATCTTCCATCCTTCTTCATCACATTTTATCATAATTGCAGACTTAGCACACGTACACATCATCTTTGAGAAGGGGCAGTACGCAATCAGAAATATGGGTCTCTATTTTGAGAAGTGTCAGCTCTTGGGCAGCTCAGGGAAGCAGGTGCTTCCCAGCCTTGGGGCCATAGGTGCTACGGAACCTCTGCCCTGGAGACCCATTTGGGTTATATGTCACTCTGTCCCCACTGTAACCTGTCTTGTGCGTCCTGATCCCCACAAGGGGAAAGAAGAGAAGAGCTGGCTTAGATGCCTACAGAACCTATCTTTCCCTTTTGAAAAGAATAAATCCTTCTTCCTGGACATATCTTAACTTTGAGGTTCATAAAACATAGATAACTATATAAAGTAGTAAAATGTGGCAAATATAAATAGTAAGAGTTCACAAATTAGAACTGTTGTCAGTTGCTTATGTTGCAGTAAGCTCAAGTGAATTCACTAATTATTTACCCCTTTCCTCCCTTCTTGTGGGACTACGTTTGTGTCTTCATGCTTCCATTCCTCTAGGTAGTTAAGTATTTTATTATGGCCACATAAATATTGCTCACAACTGAGCCAAGTATACTATGATTACATTTTCCTTTTGGTAATATACTTTCTGTTTTGCCTGAAGTTAGTGATGTCCTTTTTTTTTTTTTTTTTTTTTTTTTTAAATTTGCTTTGTGTTCTTTGAATTTCTGAGTCTTCTCACACCTCCCAGAGGCTCTTTAAAATACAATCCAATTTATCAGATAATGTCTTGATCCTTTCTTTTGCCCTGAAGTTGCTTCCTGGGCCCTCTGTCTTGCACAGGCCTGACCTGGTCACTCTCTAGGCCTCTGCTGCCCATCTGCCATCCTACAGCTTCCTTCTCTCTTTGTTCTAAGAGTGTCCTGAACCTCTTTCCTTTGTGGGGTTCTCTGTTTCCTAGATCCCATTTCTGTGTCTTACTTGATTTACCCCTTTGTTTTGCTGGAACACATCCTCCACTATCTCCTAGAAAAGGGTAGGTAGGAAGAACTCTCCTGCTCTCCGCTTAGTTATTCCCTACTCTCCTATCCACTTCTGTCTTCGGATGTTAGGATTTGGAATTCCAGAAATCTCCTTGATCATCATAGGTTTTTGTGTTGCTTTTCTGTACATTCGAGGTATTTTTCTTTTTTTTTTTTTTTAAAGATTTTATTTATTTATTTGACAGAGAGAAATCACAAGTAGATGGAGAGGCAGGCAGAGAGAGAGAGGGAAGCAGGCTCCCTGCTGAGCAGAGAGCCCGATGCGGGACTCGATCCCAGGACCCCGAGATCATGACCTGAGCCGAAGGCAGCGGCTTAACCCACTGAGCCACCCAGGCGCCCCTCGAGGTATTTTTCAAAAGGAAAACGGGGCAGCAGGAACATCGTTACCATCTGTAAAGTAAAAATGCCATTTCACTTCTTTGGTTCTGAGCTTAGACAAACATTTTTGTGTAATTGCTTACTCTTTTGATTTTCTACTGGTGTGAATTGTCCATTAATACCTTCAAAGAACAGATTCTTTAACAATTAGCACAAAACACAGAAGTCCTCCTGCTTATTTTTCTCACTTGTCTCCTCTGAGACTCAGATGGTGTTAGTACCCCAGCTGTCACTCGCTCTTGTTTTCAGATTGCCTCACGCCCGTGAAGGCTGTGAACATGCTCACCCAACAGGAGGTCCCTGTCGTTATCTTGGCCAAAGCTGACTTGGAGGGCTCTCTGGATTCCAAAATAGGTAAGTAGCTATTAAAGTATAATCAGGATAATATACGCAGCAGGCTTCGGATCAAAATACCAGCCTGTTGCTGTCAACTGGAAGAGCTCACTGCTGAGTCCACGGTCTGTTCTGCCTCTCTGGGAACACGATAGGCCCCTTCATTCGGCCATTCCCTGTTTAGGAGCTACATTTTGAAAACATACCCAGAATGCCACACCTTGCTGGTTGTTCTTGAGAATAATAAAACATGACCCACAGATCTGGTCGGTAAAGCTCATTGGTGAGACTCATACGTATGACGTGGGGAACAGTATAACTGAGATGGAATCTGATTTCGGAGCTCATATAATCAACAGCAACTGCAGAGATGGGGATTCTGATCGCAAGTGATGGACCAGACTATCCAGTTTTGGTGAAGGCTTGAGGAGGTGAACTTGAGCCCTCTAGGGAAGGACATAGTAGTCAAGTGGAAGGTGCATTTAGAACTATGCATTGGATGTCCTCCGCAGCTTTGCTTATCCCGGGGAGTTCTGAGGTGTCACCTAGCAGAGGCCGGGGGTGAACCAAGGACTGAGAACTAATGACACCAGTCCAAGACCTGCCCTTCGGGTGGACCCGAGCGCCCTTCTTCCCCAACATTCCCGCTGAAGATCCCAGCCAGTCTCAAAGTGCCAAAAGTCTGCAGAGAAAGTTCTTCCGCACTCTCGATTTCCTGGTACCCAAAAGAAACGGCATTTCTTATCGAAATCATGTTTTCCCTCCCAATTTCCAGATCAGTTTTTAGCAAAGTGATTTGAAGAAACATCCAAACAGAAAATGGATATTAAGCCATTTGGGTCCTTTCTTTCAGACCATTTAAACCTAGAAAGGGTGTTGCTTAAGGGAAATAATTCCTTCTGTTATTCTTTTGTATTTTTTTTTTTAAAGATTTTATTTATTTATTTGACAGAGAGAGAGATCACAAGTAGGCAGAGAGTCAGGCAGAGATAGAAGGGGAAGCAGGCTCCCTGCTGAGCAGAGAGCCCGATGCGGGACTCGATCCCAGGACACTGGGATCATGACCTGAGCCGAAGGCAGCGGCTTAACCCACTGAGCCACCCAGGCGCCCCTCTTTTGTATTTTATAATCAATAAGATTCATTAATGCTACCAGCCAAGATAAGCAATAAAGGAAGCCGTTGTTGAAGCAGCTTTTTGTGTTTGAGGGTGGGGGATGGGGAGGCACAGTATTTCGAGTCAAATTTCTGGCATAATATTGAACATTCTGAAAGGAAGGAATCTGATTTTTTCTTTTTTTTTTTGGGTGTGCATGGAAATTATTTTCCCTGTGGTCTTGATTTCCCACAGTTACATTATTAACATTTTCTAAGTTACTGCTTCTTGACTTCCAAGAACAAGCAATAGAAATAAAAAAGAGAGAAAGCAGTGTTTTCGCCATCCCACTTGAACGTCACAGATAGTTCCCATCCCGCTCAGGCCCACAGAACCCACACTGTGGTCCACAGCATTCTTTATGTGGCCAAATAAACTTTTGGGCCACAGTGTCTCCATTAGAACATTTCTCCTGGTTACTCCAAACCATACACTTTGGGAATGCGGTGAGTGACTCTCTTCCCTTCTTGACCCTGAACACTTTCTAGTAATACTGCTTGCCGTTTGTCTGCACCCTTCCATGTCCTTCAAGTTCACTCTGAACATTTATTTGCCTTATTAGATGCTTTTGGGGGGGGTCCATAATCTCAGCTGGAACGCTATAGAACTTTCTGCCATACCACGGGGCTTTGCGTCTTGCCAAGGATGCATGTCTCCCAAACATGAAATCACCCTCGTCGGGCGGTGTTCTGGACACAACACAAACACAAACACAAGAGGTTGTTCATGGAAATCTGACTTCGGCACTTTGCATGTCTTCCTGCTCAGTGGCCACGTAATGTGTTGTGTCTGCAGAGATATCAGCAGTTTTGACAGCTGACCCCGCCACAGGGGTCCTCCACCAGGGGCGATTCTCGCCCCCCACCTCAGGGGCATTTGGCAAATTTTCAGTCATTTTTCCGTCACTTTCAGGGA
Source organism: Neogale vison (assembly GCF_020171115.1). Classification (NCBI taxonomy): domain Eukaryota; kingdom Metazoa; phylum Chordata; class Mammalia; order Carnivora; family Mustelidae; genus Neogale; species Neogale vison. The sequence continues at coordinate 208,798,437 of NC_058096.1, read as the reverse complement.
GTGCTGCTGGCAGAGACCAGGGGCGCTGCCCAACATCCTACAGTGCTCAGCACAGCCTCACAACGAAGTCGGGCCAAGACTGAGAGTCTGCCCTACAGACCCGACCGCCGACAAGCTGGTTTTGATGCAGAGCTGAAGCCAAAGCAGCCGGCCTGGGCCCTCCGGATGATCGATTTGCTTATGTTCAACTCCCGTCTCAAGGGCATGTGTGCGTTGAAGAATAAATTTCTATTCGGAATGCAAGTACCATTGCCTTTGGGAACAAAGCACAGTGTGAGGAAGCATGGTTGCCAGCTTTCCACTTTGGGACTGGATTTTTCTAGGGTGCCGGGAAATGCTGGAGCCGCCAGCCCTGCTTCTCAGGAGAGCGCCGCTATTCCTTGGTCCCGGAGGGAAATCAGACAAGACACTTCTCCAGATGCTCGCAATTCACGATTCCAGTGACAAAAAGCCGCCGGTCTCCAATCATCTATTTTAGAACCACAACTATTTTTTTAAAGAGAAACAAAGCACAGGAGAAAAACTGAAAGGCACTGAAGCCGACATAGTAAACGGGTTGTTAGGAGGGTGGGGGCTTTCTCCAAGACTATCCTCCATTTTCCCAAGGAATGAGCTGCATTTTTAGAACTTCTGTGGCTAAAAAGTAGTCTCCCTTAGGAAGCTAAAGCCGAGTGGCAGTGCTGTCCATTATTTTGTGACTTGGGTATTTGCAAAGAAGGTGTTCTGTGTTTCTTTCTCTCTGAATAGGAATTCCGAGCACCAGCCCGGAGGACGCCACCTTGGCCCAGACCCTGGGCCTCGCCTACACCGAAGTCATTGAAACTTTGCCGGATGGCACAGAGAGGTTGAGCAGCTCTGCTGAGGTGGGTTTCCTGTGGTATGGGCCTAACAGCTTCTCAAATCATGACCTTGACCTGGGTTTGTTGAGACCTTTTCCTTCAGGTGCAGGTTACAACCTGCTACTTCACTCATCCGCCCCTCCCCCCCAACTCACAATCTTGCAGCGTCATTTCATAATCTATTCTTTTTCAAGATCTAGAAATTTATCAACTCTAAGTCAAGCCCAATCCTAGAATAGTACAGTTATCATAATCACTATATTCTGGGCATCTTCTGCTTAGGGAAAAAAAAATTCCCTCTTCCAGGAAAATGGATTCCTTGGGAGGGTGATTGAAATTCACTGTTCTTCCTGAAGATTTCTGTTCTCCCCAGATGACTGACTTGTTTCCGCCTAAATTTGAACTCATGGATAGAAAATGAACATGGAGACTGAATCATATTTATTTGGGCCAGGTTTCCTCTTGCCAGGTGGTAGATCTGGCAGGACTTGACCGCAGCCTTGCTCTTGACCCAGACTGGGAAGTGCAATGGGAAGGGTAGGGTGAGGGCCGAGTGGGAAACAGCAGAGATGGTGCGTCTCCAACCTAAGCACGGCCCAGAATCAACTGGTGCCTTGCCCTCCCCTTGGAGAATCTGATTGAGCAGCCCCAGGTAGAACCCAGGAACAAGCATTTCTAACAGGTTTTCAGGTGCTGCTACTGATCAAGGATTCACATTTTGAGATTCACTGGCATAGAACCTTGCTCCTCAAAGTCTGGTCCCTGGACCAGGACCACCAGCATCACTGGCCCCAGCGTGGGTGATCCTGATTCAATCAGGCCTAAAGATCTAGGATTTTCAGGTTTGGGATTATCTAGCTGGAGGGTATTTTATAGATAGATAGATAGATAGATAGAGATAGGTAAAGATATATAAAAAGATTTAAGAGTCTGGCCAGGCTTTTTTCTTACCTGAGTGACAACATTTACTGACCTCACGTTTGTGCCTTCATGACATAAATGGTAATAGATACTCAAAGTTGTTGAACCTTAAACCTTTTTTTTTTTTTTTAAGAGAGAAAGAGCAAGAGAGGGAACACAAACAGGTGCAGAGGGGAAGGGAGAAGCAGGCTTCCCATGGAACAGGGAGCCCGACTCAGGGATTGATCCCAGGACCCTGGGATCATGATCTGAGCCAAAGGCAGACGCTTAACAACTGAGCCACCCAGTCGTCCTAAATCTTCTGTATTGGAACAGAGCCACACCAAGGTGCCTGTCAGGGAGCCCTTGATAGCTCTCTTTATGCCCCGTGATTGTAAGCTCCTTGTGGGCAGGGGGCAATGAAACATCTTTATCTTTATCTTTATCTTTATCTTTATCTCTGTGTCCCCAATGCCTAGCCGAAGCCTGGCACGTAGTAGGGACGTGGTCCGCGGTGAACCAATTCCAGGGTCCCCACGGTCCCCACTGGCACTTCATGCCGGCTCAATTTTCAGCATTAGCTTGGCTCTCTGAAACATGTCAGGGGAAGGGACAATTTCTCTTTTCTACTTTCAGTGTTCTGCTCCGCTCTCTGTAAGAAGGGAGCATTTAAATACAAAAGGAGTGGTTTGGATCCATCTACCTGTGGCCCTAATTCATTCCCCGACTGGCCTGAATTACTTCTGCTTTAGGATATTGAATTTTCCTTCTCCCTGGATTATTTTTTCCCCCAACAGGGGACTCATCATTAGAAATACATATCATGCACTTTTTTGTTGGCAGCTCAGGGCTGAGAGTTGGTGATCCCTGTACTGTCTCGGGGCTCAGGTGACAATCAGAGCCGCAGAACCAGGGCCAATTGGCCCCTGCGACTCAGTGGACACGGTGCCTTGGGGTCACGGTACTTTTATGGGGTCCCCAAAAAGATGTTAATTTCTTTTAAAATCAGAGGGTGAAAAGTGAATTTTTAGGGTCAAAATCCTGTTCATCTTCCTTCAATATAGTCATAAAACATAACTTTAATACTTCCTAAGGATGGGGCGCCTGGGAGGCTCAATTGGTTAAGTGTCTGCCTTCGGCTCAGGTCACGATCCCAGGATTCTGGGACTGAGTCCCGCATCGGGCTCCCTGCTCATCGGGGAGTCTACTTCCCTCTCTGCCTCTGCCCACTGCTCTCCCTGCTTGTGTTCTGTATCTCAAATAAATAAATAAAAATCTTCACTTAAAAAAAAACCTGTCCTAGGGATAGGGAGGAAGGGGCCACAGAGGTGAAGGTCCCTAGGGTCATGAAGTCACAACCAGGCTCTGCCCAGACTACACATAAAAGCAGCAGTTTGGGGGGCACGTGGTGGCAGGTGACAGCTTGTCCTTGTGGAAGAGAGCATAGGACCTCTCTCCTTTCCCTCGCAGTTCACAGGCATGAGCCGGCAGGATGCGTTTCTAGCCTTGACTCAGCAAGCCCGGACGAAGAAGGTCGGTGGGGACGTGACAAGTGACAAGCTGAAGGACTGGCTTATCTCGAGACAGCGGTACTGGGGCACACCCATCCCCATGGTCCACTGCCCGGCCTGCGGCCCCGTGCCCGTGCCTCTGCAGGATTTGCCCGTGACCTTGCCCCACATTACATCTTTCACCGGCAAGGGAGGCTCCCCGCTGGCCACGGCTTCAGACTGGGTGAACTGCGCCTGCCCTAGGTAAGGAACGGTGGCATCCCCGGCCTTGCTGCAGAATTAGCAGATTCATCAGTTCCTCTTGGGGCTCCTCGTGTCCCTCCTCAGAATCTCCAAGAACCCCCAAGGACTGGGACTGCCAAAAAAGGCAGCATTTAGAAGGGCCCCTGTCATCTGTGAGTAGCCGCTAGTAGCTGGTTCGATGTGTCCACCTCTGCTCTGGGCCTGGGAGTGTCTTCGGGGGGCTGGGCCCCTCCTGGGCAAGGCTCAACTAAGGGCACCCTCTCTTGGGTTCCTAGAAGTTGTGGGGTTTTTTGTACCTGGTTCTTGCCGTCCCATGGGCCCGTCACCCTGGGCGCGTGCTTCAGAACCAAGTCATCAGCAGGGCCCTTGTGGAACCTTCGTCCTCCCCAGGCATCCCCTTCCTGAGGATGAGGTTCAGTTGTTCTTTTCAGCCCTTCACACACCAGGGATCTTGCTTCGCTTGCTTTCTGGAACGGTAGGGCTCCCTTCACCCTTCTGTATCGTGTTCTCTGGCGGTGGGTGCGTTGGAAGGGAGCGCCTGAGTTGCGGTGTTTGACAATTTCTGTAGTATACCTGCTTCCACCAAGGGCTAGTTTCAGGCTGTGAACTTGACATCACTTGTCACGGAATTGGGAAGAGGTGCGAAGTGTTGATTCTTACGGACCGGTACGAGTTGGCTCCAGCATGCCACAGCCCCCAAGGGGACCTCTCTTCCAACCCCCAGCCCTCGCAGAGATAGAAAAAACCCAAGTTCATTCTTCAGCCGATGTCTCCGTTTGGTTTTCACCTTCTCTTCATAAATTGATTGGCTTCATGGGTGTCACAAAGTAGGCACTGGCCGAAGGCGATCTTGATATGCCTGAAATAGAAGTGAACGGGCAAAAGAGACACTCCTGGCTTATCCACTTAGGTTGTTTGATTTTCTACCAGGTAAAATCCAGACAGCTGGAGAATAAGACTTTTCATGGCTGAAGATTTAAATTTTTATTTGTAAATTTCCTTAAAACGTCCTGTACTCAACAATACAAAAGGAAGAGCGTCCTCTGAATTACCGATCCGTGATGAGGCATTGTTCTTGTGACATGCTAAATGGATACTAAATTGTCATGGCTTTCTCAAAAGCCGATGGAACACTGCGTTAAAATTTAAAAAGAAACCAGTTGATGAACTTCCTTTATTTCTTAGGTGCAAGCGTGCCGCCAAGAGAGAGACAGACACGATGGATACGTTTGTCGATTCTGCCTGGTACTACTTCAGATACACCGACCCGCAGAATACTCAGAGGTAAAGCCTTGCTGCGTCCTTTGAGTGTCTGTCCGTTGTGCAAGGAGCAGACAACAAAATGGAATTATATATGCAAGAAATTTACTGGGGGCAGTGCCTGCAAGGGTGGGAAGGGAAGAGAATGGGAGTTTGTGGGGGGAGCCCTGAGACCGCCATGCTGTCCCCACACCTGAGAAGCAAGTAGGGGAGGGAAAGGAGGGTTGGGTTGGAAGGGTCTCGGACCACAGTGCAGCTCTGGGAAAGTCTCAACTGGGCGATGGGAAGCCCTGAGCAAAGACTCAGGTAGAGAGTCCCAACTCTGGCAGAGTGCCTCTGCGCTGGTCCCCTCCCTTTGGGAGAGTAGGGGCTGGCAGGGACGCTGAGCACTTCCAAAGGCACAGTAGCTGGGAGCCGCTGGTCAGCCATGCCCCTTGAAACAGGCCTTCCAAAGGGAGTACATCAGATTATTAAATTAGTGCTGTGTCACAGCCAAGCAAATCCCAAGTGCAAAAGAGACTTAAAAAAAAAAACAAGAAAATGCCATTGCCTTAATACCCATTGTGGCCCTGTGGTGAACTTCATTTATGGGCTTATAAAGATGTAATGCTTGAAAGACTCCGCATATAGACACACCCCCCCAGCCATTGATTAACTAACTGCTTCTTGGCTTTTCTGTAATCGCTCGCCCTTCCCCTGTTAGACCCCTCCCCCAGTTAATTGTTTAACCACTCCCTTGCCTTTCTGTAACCACTTGGCTTTTAGGGGGTGATACTGGTCTCCTGTTTCAACAGGATACTTTATGTGCATAGTCATGTAGGCAAGGGGGGTCGCCTAGGTACGTGGGCCTAGTCACGTAGGCAGGATGTTTCTCTGCTGAGTAATAAGGTCCAACTCCCCCTCCTCACTCCCCCTCCCCACCTTTCTCTTCGCGCGCCGGGGTCCTTCAAAGCCAATCTACAAGCACCGAGTATGCCTTACATTCAAACCAGCCAATAAGAACCTTGTAACTATGTTTCTGCTTCTGTACGTATGCTTTCGCTTCCCCAAACCCCATAAAAAGGCCCTGAACAAAGGGCTGGCGCGCGAGTCTTCCTAAGACTTGATCGCCCGCAGGTACCTGTGTCAACTCAATAAACCTCGTGCTGTTTGCATCTGATCAGTGGACTCGGCTTGGTTTTTGGGTCCGGGGGTCTCCTCCTGAGAAGGGGTCCATTCCGGGGTGCTTGGAGCCCCGGGGGATCTTTCATTTGGGGGCTCGTCCTGGGATACGAGACCCCCCACCCAAGGACCACCGACCCACTGTCAGGAGGTAAGCTGGCCAGCACTCTATTCGTTGTGTCTGTTCGTTGCGTCTGTGGCTGCGTCTGAACCTGTTACTTGTGAATTTGCGCATGCGTTTGGTTTGGGGTTCGATCGGATCCATTTGTATTTGGCGAGGGCCAGAAGGAGCTGACGGGCTCGGACTTCTCCCTCGCAGCCCTGGAAGACGTTCCAGAGGCGTTTGTAGTCCCGCCGGACGGGACATTTGAGTATTTGCGCATGCGTTTGGTTTGGGGTTCGATCGGATCCATTTGTATTTGGCGGGGGCCAGAAGGAGCTGACGGGCTCGGACTTCTCCCTCGCAGCCCTGGAAGACGTTCCAGAGGCGTTTGTAGTCCTCCCGGGCGGGACATTTGAGTCCTTCGGGACATTTGGGCCCCGGTGCAGCGGGGCATTTGGAGCTCAGCCTGTATCAGAGAGATACGTGGCCTTGGTTGGAGAGGGGGAATCCGGACCCCCAGGATCTCCGCTTGGGTTTTTGCTTTCGGTTTTGTACCGAAATCGCGCAGCGTCCTTCTTGTTAACTGTTTTGTGTGTCTTACTTATTGTCCTTGGTGTTTTCTTTGACTCTAAAATGGGGCAAACACTTACCACCCCCTTAAGTCTCACTTTAGGTCACTGGAGAGATTCTGAGTTTCTCCTAATAGATGTGGGGGTTTCTCCCTCACTCACTTCCCATGTTAATGGCTATAACTGGAACCAACGGGTTGGTCTAACTCGAGACAGAGACCATAAGGAATATTCCCAAGCAGCTGCCGAAACTCTCTTTGTTTCGGGGAAGTTTCCCTGTGTTCTCTGGCCCAACTTGGACTGCTTAACCCCTCCCCCCTTGCTGGTGGAAAAGCATGGCATCTGCTCCTCTATTGGGGCAAAGAAATGACTAAACTGATGGTTAATTGTCTGTCTCAAAGTTCTAATGGGTAATTGCTGAAGTAGCTTTCAAAGTCTTTGGTAACCTGAAAGTTTTAAAGTTTTGCTTGGATGACAAACGGAATTGAATTGTGGACATCTATATCTTAACCAAACAGGATAAAAGGCTAAGTCGTTAATTACTGGATGTAGAAAAGTATTTAAATCTGCTGGTAAACTTGTTTTCCACTTAACTGATTCATAAATTTGCCACCTGAAAAATTCTGTTGTAACAGTTCACAAATGGCTAATAACTAAAGGTGTTTCTAAGAATACAAAGTTCTGCTTAGTGTAACTAAAACTGATGAAAATAAGGAAAACTCTATAAAAAAGTAGGTGATATGTAAAAAAGATTTAAGGAATGGGAATACATTTTGTTGAAGGTTAGGGAAGGTAATTTTGTCCTCAATAAAATGGTTGTTTGAAAGAAAATGGCTTGGGACAAAACCTGAATGCAAAGGAAAGATGTAAAAGGTTTGTGAAGGGAAATCTTCAGAAAAGGAATTTTAGATATGGTCAGGACAGACTAAAAAGGAAGAAAAACAACCTCCAAGGTGATTTAATACTCTCCTGACCTGCCTCCACATAGATTATACTTCCAAGTAAAGTATAAGGGCCATTTGGCCTTGAGAGATTAAGGAAGAAGCCCAACCTTGAGAGACTGCGAAAACACCCGGTTGCCATCCTCCATTGCCTGTAACCATAGAAATTCACTCTAATCTGTAAAGAGTAAAAAGGGAGATTGATCACCTCCCATTAGCCAGAGATACCCAAAAGGGAGGGTATCCAACCTGTTTGAATCTGAAGAGTGCCTGACTGTGTAAATCTGTCTGTACGGCTTCACTGCTTCGGCTACGGAGTCTGAGTGGGCTGCACCCTGAGTCTCGCAGGGCGTCATATGACAGAACGGTCATCTACTCCACGGAGTAGCCTGGTCTAGGGTTTATTCGGACAGGCCTTAGCTAAAACGCTCCTAAGTTCCTGTGGGGAATGCGAGCAGGACAGCAGGGGAAAGATCCCCCTCCCTTGTCTGCGACATCATTCATGATGGGAGAAAAACCCAGAAAACTCCTATCTTAAGACTGCACACTTAAAAATAAAATTAAAAAGGGAAAAGACACTGGTATAAAAAAAAAAAAAAAAAAAAAAAAGCTGATTTTCTTTGTTTAAAAGGACAAAGTTTTCTTAAATTAATTGATCAGATAAGAGAATGTAAATGGTTTCCTCTTTGCCAGCCCAGAAAACCCAGTCTCTATGTTTTGTTTTATCACGTGTTTAACATCCCTAATTATATTTAGGCATGTGCTTTAAAACTTTCTAAGATTTTAGCAATTGTTGACAAGATTTAAACCAATGATAAACCTTGGGTTACATTTGGGAAAATGCTATAATTATTCTAGAGATTCTATGCATTTCCTAAAGTTTTAATGTTTTGAGAGATCATCGCTTGATATTGTAATTACAGAAATGTTATGTGTCACAAAAATAACCTGATTTCCTTGCAGCTAAATTGTAAACTCCCGTGTCTCTTCAGCTCTAACCATATACATTCCGAGTTTTTGTCATTTATAATTGTTTTAATTCTCTTGTAAAATGAGTTTTATCTTAAAGGAGATTCATATAAAGGACTTCCAGGACAAATACAGATATTTGATATACTTGAAAATCCTAAAACTGAAATGGGTAAGAATTTCCAAAACTAACTAAAGGTGCATTCACCAGAATTAGTAACATGGAACTAAATGAACTAAAAGATTATAATGTTATGTCTCTTATTTTAGACATTGCTGGTTCTCTTTAATGTTTGCTCTTCCAGACTAGGGATACTTCCTCTTAGTTATCTGTAACTTATAGAGATGTAAAAGTGCTCATTTGTAAAAGTGCTCAAAGCATTCAACTTTTCTCTCTATCTGAACCCTCTGAAACCAAAAGGTCTCAGTTAAGTATTCTTTCTTCCATGGCTATCAGTCATTTGCATAAGTTCAATAAGAATCTGTTCTCCTTGTAACAGGACAGTATTGGAAACTGGTTATTTTACCAAGGCTTTGACTGGGATGTCATATTTGAAAAGATTCAGATATGACCAGACAGTTTAAAGGAACTAAGGTTGACTTTATAAAACCTGGAGCCATAAAGGCCCTTGGGACTATTGGCCTGATACCTTGTTTACAGAGTTCCCAGCAGCCTCACCAGGTGAGTAAAGAATGTCACTCCTTGGTAGGTGCAGAATCTCATGAAGAGGCATATGCCCAAATCGACAGGTATTGCAGGCATGCCTGATGGCAAGTATGTGGCTTGGCTTCTGGCCTGGAGAGGCTACTAGAAGTTCAACCTAGAGATTCCTTATAAGAAGTTCCAGCAAAGCAGATTCTAAAAGATCTATATGATCACACTCAACTGTTCTTGCTGAGCTTATGTAAATAATGGGCCAAGTTTGTTAAAACTGGACTTGTTTCACAAGTGACTTAGTCCTGATTTGGCTATCTCTGTAAATGAGGGTTATCTTAGAAAGAAAAATTATATTTTAATAACACACCTTTATGGATATTAAATTCTAGATTCGATTGTCTTTAAATGTTTGTTTACCTAAGCTAAACAATTTGAGGTAAACTTCAGAGAAGTTACACAATAGCTTCTTTAATCAATCTTATTATCTTGTGGGTATATTAACAAGACCCCACGGCACATGATTAAACAACTGGAAAATGGGATTGATTCCCCTATAATTGTATAACTTAACTAACACCTTGTTTGTGGCTGGGATAATGAAATTGCCTAAAGGCCAGCCTATTGCACTCCATAGGATTAACTATGGACTTATAGAGATAATGGATGACCCCACTTTCTTTATGATTAGATCGGATGATGCATGGGGAACTCCCCTTATCTCTTGACAAGTTTTCTCACTTGCCAGTGATCCTCTGTAATCAGGATATTGTTAAGGCTGGACCACTCAAAGGTCTTCTTATTGGTTTCATCCCTTAGTCATATTTATCCTAGAGGCCACCTCTGTTGAGGTGCAATTGCAAACAGATGCTTTAGCGAAACCTAAAACAGCCCCTAACTAATGAGTTCACATCAGGTCCAGATTTTTCTTAGAATTCAAAGGCCACCAAAGAATGATGAAGGCCGACTAATTAAATATTGGGCTATACTTACAGATATGCCAGATGAATGACAGTTTACTGATGACAATAGTTTTCATAGAAAAAAAAAAAAAATAAGAAAAGCTAGGTATACTGTAGTGTTCACTAGCACTTTGCAATTGCCAAAGCCTAAGAATAAACATTAACACTGACTCCAAATATGCCTTCCTGGTACTACATGCCCATGGAGCAATTTGAAAAAAAAAAAAAGGGGATTGCTGTCAAGCCATAACTCCCCAATCAAATATGGGCCTAAGTTACAAAACCCTCCTTAACTTACTAAGGATGGTGTATATCAAATCTGGGATGCATATCTGTGGCTTACACCCACGATTGGACAGCTCAGTCAGAAGGCAGTTTTATGCTGGGAACAAAAGAAATCATACGAGTGATATTTGGGCAAATAACACACGATATCTAGGATGGCTATCACTAGAAATGTGTTCCCAAGTAACAGTACTCCAGGCTACTGACTGGTTTGCTACTGACTGGGCAAGGCGACCTGGCATTAGATGGCCAGCTCCAAATGGAACCCAGTGGATATGTGAAACAAACCTGTGGCCCTGGCTTCCTCCAGGGTGGATAGGTCGCTGTACCTTAGGATTTGCCTGGATTCATGGGCGCATTACTAAAACCATTACAACTCCAGCTAGTCTCCCCAACTTAAAACAAAGATGGATGCGATCTATTTTTTAAATGGTATAATCACTTAGCATCCATTTTTGTTCCATCTTTGTGACTAGAGGATGTCATGTGGCATATATGTAATTATCAAGACAGAATGTTGTGTGTACATCCCAGACTATCACAAAAATGTCACAGGATTAATAAAGGATATGAATGCCCAGATTAAAGCTCTACAAGATCCTTCTCTCTCTCTCAGCAATTGGTTAGCTTACTGGTTTGGAGGAGGACTGTAGCCAAATCTCCTTTTTGGGCTTCTCATTCTTATTGCCTTATTAGCCTTAATATGTTGCTTTGTTCGCTGTTTCTCTACTTGGTGCCGAGACTCCATCGCTGCAATGACTTCACCACGACAGATGATCCTTACCATGCGCAAAGATACTTTTTCACTGTCAGCACTGGATTCAGCTGCCTCCGCCTTTCGTAACTCCCCTATACATTCCTCCACTGATCAATGTTGACCTGAGTAGGTAGGGACAGCTCTACGCCCCTATTCAGCAGGAAGAAGTTACAGAAGATAAGACCTTCCACCTTCAACCACCTTAAAGATTTAAGGGTCAAAATTGTTCAGGAGGCTGGCTGAAGAGGGAGCAGGGGCTGGCGCCTTGCACCCCCCTCTCCACCCCTCCCCTTGATAATATGTATGACATTTCACAGGCACCCCTGACTGCCCTGAAAAAAAAGAACAAATGTTTATATTGCAGAGATCACAGTCTTGTAAGGCAGGAGTCTCCCTTTGTTTGCAAATGTCCTTGAGATTTACAACAAAGAAGTTACCTTATCAATAGCCCAATTTCCAAAGACACATAACTCAGTTCCTCAAGCCCATCTGCAAGCCCTGCAGCTAGTACACCCTAACATCTGCAAGCTAGCAATGGGAACTCCAGCCAATTAGGACGTAGAAAATTACTTTGACCGCCTTCACAACCATCCCCCCTGGGGGCAACTCGGGTTAAATCCTTGGGGAAGCTATGGGGACTGAAGTCAACAAAGTATGTTAAGAACACTTATGCCCCGGGTTTCACAGACCCAGAGAGTGGACCTACTGTAGTGGGACATCCCACTTTTATAGTCGCTATTGGGGCTGCGAAACCACTGGTGACACAGCAATATCAGCTAATTCGACAGACCAGATCCCAAACTGACCTGGTACAGGACCAGAGCGAATGGATATAAGATTCTATCCATGATAAAGAAAAAGGGGGGAATGAAAGACTCCGCATATAGACACCCCCCCCAGCCATTGATTAACTAACTGCTTCTTGGCTTTTCTGTAATCGCTCGCCCTTCCCCTGTTAGACCCCTCCCCCAGTTAATTGTTTAACCACTCCCTTGCCTTTCTGTAACCACTTGGCTTTTAGGGGGTGATACTGGTCTCCTGTTTCAACAGGATACTTTATGTGCATAGTCATGTAGGCAAGGGGGGTCGCCTAGGTACGTGGGCCTAGTCACGTAGGCAGGATGCTTCTCTGCTGAGTAATAAGGTCCAACTCCCCCTCCTCACTCCCCCTCCCCACCTTTCTCTTCGCGTGCCGGGGTCCTTCAAAGCCAATCTACAAACACCGAGTATGCCTTACATTTAAACCAGCCAATAAGAACCTTGTAACTATGTTTCTGCTTCTGTACGTATGCTTTCGCTTCCCCAAACCCCATAAAAAGGCCCTGAACAAAGGGCTGGCGCGCGAGTCTTCCTAAGACTTGACCGCCCGCAGGTACCTGTGTCAACTCAATAAACCTCGTGCTGTTTGCATCTGATCAGTGGACTCGGCTTGGTTTTTGGGTCCGGGGGTCTCCTCCTGAGAAGGGGTCCATTCCGGGGTGCTTGGAGCCCCGGGGGATCTTTCATGCTGTTTACTTAACAGACACAAATGATGGGAGGGAAGGAGGTAGGGTGCACGAGGGAGCAAGGAAGCATTGCCTCTTGTCACATACACACAGTAATTTCTAAAATTGATAAATCAATAAAGAGTATAACTGCCTGAAGAAACAGTTAGAGAATTCCGAGTGGCCAAGGTCGGGGGAAGAGGGTGGGAGACGCTCTTGAAGGCCAAGGCTGGGACCAGTGTAGAAACAACAAAGCTCTCAGCACAATGTGAGTTTTCAGCTTCGGGCAGGTTTCTTAGACAAAGGTAAATAGCAAATGAGGGAAAGAGGGCTGTAGGGAGAGGGGGGTGAAGAGAACGTGCAAAAGAAAGCAGTGCAGAGCTCAGGAAAACCAAAAAGGCAGCCACGTGCTTCAGAGACTTTGCTAGACCTTGCTCGTTGGCACTCATCCGTAGGAAAACCATTGCCCCCAAACCCCAAAGTCCACCTGTGAAAGTGCCCCCCCTTTTTTCTTCAGTGGTTGTAAGCGAATACATTTCCCGTGAAATGGACATTCCTGCCCCTTTCACCCCCGCCAGAGTCCTGCCCTGCAGGGCTATGATTTCTGTCATTCAAGTCATCCAGGAGTAAGGGGACCCTGAGTACACAGTGCCGGCAAAGGCAGGATGCACGGGATCTGCTGTGGCTCCGAAGAGGGGCCCCTTCTCTGACTGTTCCTTCTAGAAGGGGCTGTTGGTGCCTTCTGTTCGGGAACAGCTGCTCAGAATGCCAAGGCAATCAGGGGCCTACCTGTCAGAACGCTTCAGCGGAAAATCCTCTCACAGATGTTGGAGGCTTTAACCAGTGATGGACTCTGAACCCAGAGAGAGACAGCCTTGAATCTGGGAATGCCATGGACCCCATCCTTGGCCTCATAAAACGCAGCTGCAAGTTTCGGCACCAGCTCGCATGCTCCCTTAGCTAGGTTCCCCGGTAAACCATGGATCCAAGCAATAGCTACTTTCAACATTGAAATGCACCCCACACTTGTTTTCAAGATGAGCACCCCCCTTGACCTCCCTATCTTTTCTCTCCCTTGGATTAGTCCTTTGATTTTTCTGAAGAACTATTGTTTACAAAGGGGGAAAAAATTGTCTTAATGTTACCAGAATTCTGGCCTAGGGAGTGGGGACTAGCAAGGCGCATTAAGATACAAATGCAGGGCAATTGGCCACGCCCACCTGCTGCCCAAGCTTGAGCCACAGGGAGCTGGACCAAAAAAAATGCCTTGATGGGGTGCCTGGGTGGCTCAGTGGGTTAAGCCTCTGCCTTCAACTCGGGTCATGATCTCAGGGTCCTGGGATCAAGCCCCGCATCGGGTTCTCTGCTCAGCAGGAGCCTGCTTTCCCACCCCACCCCCCGCCTCTGCCTAGTTGTGATCTGTCTGTCAAATAAATAAATAAAATCTTTATTTATTTATTTAAAGATTTTTATTTTTTTGTCAGAAAGAGAGAGAGCACAGGCAGACAGAGTGGCAGGCAGAGTCAGAGGGAGAAGCAGGCTCCCCGCTGAGCAAGGAGCCCGATGTGGGACTCGATCCCAGGACCCCGGGATCATGACCTGAGCCGAAGGCAGCTGCCTAACCAACTGAGCCACCCAGGCGTCCCAAGAAAATCTTTTTTTAAAAAAATGCCTTGAGGTGTAGGGATGAGAGTTTACAAACACTTGAGACCACAGAGTACCAATCCTCCAAAGGCAGAGATTTACTTCATGGGATGCTCTCCAGGAAGCACATTCTCACCAGCTCTGCTCCCCTCCCCACAGCACGTGCGTGTACACACACACACACACACACACACACACACACTCTTCTGCACACCTACAGACTCCCCTCTCAAGACTCCCAGGCAGAGAATAGAGGGCAGTGGTATTTCCTTTACTCCCCGGCACCCATGAGCACCAGGGAGTCCGAGGAAGCCTTCCTTGTAGGATTTCTGTCACTGACAGTGTCTGCTGGTCAGAGGGAGATGCTGGGTGCGTTTGTGTCTGTTGCCCTCAGTACGCTCCTTGCACGCCGGAGACCGTATTCAGGCCCTTGCTGACTCTCTGTGTTTTAAGGCTGCTTTGAAAAATAAGGTGGAATTTGTTTTAAAATGAATATTTAGCGGCTGCCTGTTAATCTCGTTTGCAAAGGCCATTTTGCCCCCCCTGTTGGTAAGAACTACCGGAATCCCAGTCTGCCTAAGGGCGGGCGAAACTAAAACAGAAATATAGAGATTCAAATGCGCATCTTACAGACATAACCTTTCTCACGGAAATACCTTTTTCATGCTGCCGCCGTGTTTTCCTTTTGTCCTCATTTCACTCGAAAACCACATTTGTTGAATTGTCAGTAACGGCTCCTGAACAAATTCCCTGTGATTTCATGCCCACCTGACTTTTTTCCACTTTATTATATCAGCTTTTCTCTTACTGTATTTTAAAAAGACAAATCACTGTTCTTCTCGGGCATCGTTTGTCTTGGGGCGCATACAAACAGGACTAGGTCTAATTTGTGCTCTTGGGGCAAAGCGGGTTTGTAAACGACGACCATTTCTCTCTCTCGTAGCCCTTTTAACACAGCGCTGGCGGATTACTGGCTGCCTGTGGATTTGTACATCGGAGGGAAGGAACACGCCGTCATGCATTTGTTCTACGCGAGGTTCTTCAGCCATTTCTGCCACGATCAAAAAATGGTCAAACACAGGTGAGCCCTTAATACCGCTCAGCCAAAGAATTCAGTCCCGTGAGCGACAGCTTCGAGCAGGTGTCCGCCCTTCCAGAGCAAGGTCAGCACGTGTAGGGGAAGACTTCACTTTTTCAAGTGTCCTTGAGCGGTCACTGTTTCTGCTACTTAATCATACTTCCAGCGTCTGATAATCGCAGGCTCACGTGGAATCTTGCCTTCAGCTCTCGTCTCTTTAGCCGAGTTAATTAATTGGGATTTCGACTTCCAGGGCAGAGAGAAGCAGCTTGTAATATTGTAGGGCTTCTTATAGCTTCTCGTTTGAGGTCATGTTTATCTGGCCATGCTAGGCAGGCTCTTTGAGCTTGGCAGTCCTACCTTGATAGCTCACTCTGCTAAAAGTAGGTAATGGGGGCGCCTGGGTGGCTCCACTGTTAAGTGTCTGCCTTCGGCTCGGGTCGTGATCCCGGGGTCCTGGGATCGAGCCCCGCGTTGGGCTCCCTGCTCAGCGGGAAGCCAGCTTTTCCCTCCCCCACTTCCCCTGCTTGTGTTCCCTCTCTCACTGTCTCTCTGTCAAGTAAATAAATAAAATTTTAAAGATTTTAAAAATTTAAAAAAATTAAATAGGTAATAGATTAAAGCTGGGGAATCACCCAGTAAACCCATTGATAAATGTTCTTCCTGTTGGCCTGTAACCTGTTTCCCATGACGGTCAGAAAGGTGTCTGTGTGCACTTTTATCCCATGAAAACACCGTATATATGTATGTATATATATATTTAATGTCTTACACAATTTAAAGAATAAAGTGAACATCCCTGTACCCTCTTCTCAGTGTAAGAAATAGAGGATTACAGGTTCCTTAGAATACCCAGGGTTCCCTATCCAGTCACACCATCTCCCTACCCTCTGCTCCTTCCCCAGCCAACCCCTATGCTGAAGTCCCAAACTATTAAGTTCCGTATAAATTTATCACCTCTCTGTATTTTTAAACAGTACATATATTTGGTTTTCTTGTGTCTGGTCTTCATGTAAGTGGAATCGTATTTTGCCTACTCCTCTTGCTTTCCTCACTCGGTGTTTTGGGGGGTTCGGCCATATCGGTGCATAGAGTTAGGTTTTGTTCCTGGTTCACTGCTGTAAGTAAGGCATTCCGTCACGGGGAGTGGAATGTCTAGTGCGGAACTTGGTTTCTGTGTCCACAGCACCATTAATGCTCGTTGGAGTGTTTTGTACGGTGATGACTCAAACCGTATGAGCGTTCTTGTCCATGTTTCCCAACACGTGTCAGCCCATGTCCAGGGCAGGTACCTAAGAGTGGGACCACTGAACTGTAAGATGTGTAAGGTGTGCACATGTTCAGCTTTGCTAAGGAGCACCCAGCCTGTTTTCAGATGACTTCTATAACCTATCCTTGTCGGGGCAGCCAGGTAGCTCAGGTCTTGATCTCAGGGTCGTGAGTTCAAGCCCCACATTGGGCTTCATTTTGGGCATGGAGCCTGCTTTAAAGAAAAACAAAAACAAAGCAAAAACAAAAACAAAAAAACCTACGCCCGTACCCACAGAGATGAGGGCTCCCCTCCCTGCACATCCTCAGCACGTCCGTGTTGCTTATGGAATACATCAGTTTGGGGAGTATGTTTGAATTGAAAGACACAGCTCACTTCATGATGCTTAGCATGTATTTAAAATGTTTAGGGGATGAAGTTCTAGAACCTAGGTGAGGTTCGGTGGGGTGAGGTCCGGAGCCGACGGCTAAGAAAGAATTCTTAAGACGTCTCTGGTGCAAAAAGATGGTTTATTAGTGCACGGGGACAGGACCCATGGGCAGGCAGAGTTGCTGCCCTGATAGCCCAAGGACTGGCTGATTATGTACACAGGAGTTGGGTAGGTGAGGACAAAGGGGGTGTTCAGAAGAGCTATCACAGTAAAGAAGACTGTCAGGATACTGGAGGCCTGGTTATTGTCAAGCCGAGGCTGTTTTTACCTCTAATGAGGCCCCAGCATGAAGACAGTTGGGAGTTCCCTGGTGGAATGTCACATTCCTCCTATCAAGCGTCCTTGTCAATGAGCTTTAGGGTTAGAAGAAATTTAGCTTTATTTGTATTTTCTTTCATCTCCGTCTCCTTCAGTTTTATGGAAGGGAGCGCGGTGTTAGGGCTTTAGGAACTGAGTTGTTTGTCTCTGGAAGTTAGGCTATTGATAAGATAGCTTCTTGGTTGTTATCACTAGGGCATTTGTGAACCAAGGGAGATTTCGGTCTTGCAGGATTGTGATCCCTGCAAGTTAACTCTTTATTTTCTTTTAGGGCGGCAGGAATGTCACACATATTACCGAGGGGGAGCGGGTGGAAGGGGGGTGCAAGGTGCCAGCTTTTGCTTTGTCCTCAGCCAGCCTTCTGCTCCCTCATCATAGGGACCTCTGTGTTTTCTCTTCCATTAAATCCCTGCTGGTATCCTTCACTCTTCTTTTCTGGGTTTTCATATGTTGATTGTAGGAATTTTTTTTAAGCTTTTATTTATGGATTTGACAGAGATCACAAGTAGGCAGAGAGACAGGCGGAGAAAGAGGAAGGGAAGCAGGCTCCCCACCGAGCAGAGAGCCTTATGCCGGGCTCGACCCCACGACCCTGAGACCAGGACCTGAGCCGAAGGCAGAGGCTTTAACCCACTGAGCCACCCAGGCGCCCCGATTGTAGGAGTTTTTGAAATATTCTGGATGCTGATCCTTTCCTAGCTCTACGTATTGCAGATAGGTTTCCCAGTTCTTAGTTTCTCGTATTTTTATGGTGTCTTTTGATGAGTAGAAACTCTTAATGCAATAAATTTCAGTAATCTTTTCCTGCCTGGCTGTTGCTTCCAGTGTCTCGGTCCCGCTACTGGGCCAGTCCGTGCATTTCCTCGTTGAGCTTTAGTGCTCTCTCCATCACAGTCAGGTTTTTGTATATACGCAAGGGCCTCTCTGTAGGATCTGCATTCTGTCCATTGGCCTGTTGGCTCTTTGCTCTGATCATTCTTTACTGGCTTTCGTATTTTAGTTTTACAAGTCTTACTGTCGGGTAAGGGTAGTGCTTCCTCTTTGTCCGTTTTCATTAGGTGTATCTTGGCTACGGTTGGACCTTCCTCCTTCCATGTGACCTTCAGATTCAGCTGTGACATTCCCCAAAAATGTCTTTTTTTAAAGATTTTATTTATTTAGGGGTGCCTGGGTGGCTCAGTCGGTTAGGCGTCTGCCTTTGGCTCAGATCATGATCCTGGAGTCCCTGGATCGAGTCCCACGTCGGGCTCCCTGCATAGCCGGCCGTCTGCTTCTCCCTCTGCCCCTCCTCTTGTCATGCTTCTCTCTCACTCCCTTACACTCTCTCTCTCTCTCTCTCTCAAATAAATAAATAAATAAAACATTTATTAAAAAAAATATTTTAAAAATTATTTTAATATTTTTTAAATAAAAAATATTTATTTAAAAATTTTTTTTTAATATTTCATTTATTTGAGAGACAGAGAGAGCAAGAGCGAGGGAGAGTGATGGAGCGAGAGCGTGAGCAGGGGCAAAGGGCAGAGGGAGAAGGAGAAGCAGACTCCCCGCTGGGCAGGGAGCCCCAGGTGGGGCTCGATCCCAGGACTATGAGAACTTGACTTAAGCAAAAGGCAGATGCTTAACCCACCGAGCCACCCAGGCGCCCCCTCCCTGCATCCCACGCTCAGGCCTGCTCCCTCTCTCTGTGCGTGCACGCATGCGTTAAAGGTCTACTGTACAGAGAATGCATTTAGTTTACAAATTAAATGCTTAAAATAATTTTCTTCTCATTAGTCCCAGAGCCCTTCATGTGTAAAAATAAACTGATCTACATCAGAAGAACAATGAACACACTAACAGCATTCATCTTCAGTCGAACTGTTTGTGCCTTGGGTTAAATAATTTACCACTGTGCCTTGCATTTCTTCTCTGTGGAGAGTTTTTTACTGCACCAGATAAAAATTATCCCTGATGATGGGAATTGTGTCCTATTGCTGTGACAGGATTGCGGACCTTGTCCATTCTCAGTGAATATTTGTTTAAATAAATTGAGTTTAACTCCGTGATATAAACATATAAAAGTTTATGACTTTCGGGGCGCCTGGCTGGCTCCGTCGGTGGAGCGTGTGACTCTTGATCTCAGGGTCGTGAGTTCAGGCCCCACATTAGGCGTAGAGCCTCCTTAAGAAAAGGGGTGGGGGAGAAAGTTCATGTTTTTCAAAGGAAGTGTTCCCCTTGGGATAGAGAGAAAAGACAACCCAGGAAATGTTTTCTTCTAGGTCTAGAAACAAAGACCATAAGTGATTTCTGGCTCCGGGGCACCTTTCTCCAGCTTTGTACCCAGTTATTTGTAGGAGCAATGAATGAAACGATAAATGATACACTGGCTAGCTATTTTAAAATAGAAGACAAGCCCTGGCTACTTTTAGGACTCCTCTCCAGTGGTTTTAAAACTATTCGAGAAGGAAAAAAGTTTGCAGCATTCTGATGTAATTGTAGAGGACAGTTTTGGGTATCACTTTGTATCTGTTCATATGAATCTCTAATTTGCTAAGCTTCCAAGCTCAGCAGTGTTTTGTGTGTATTTTTAAAAATTCTTTACAAGACAAAAGGGTTCAGGACGCCCGGGTGACTCAGTCATTTGGGCATCTGCCTTCAGCTCAGGTCGTGATTCTTGGGTCCTGGTCAGCCTCCCCGCTCGATGGAGAGCCTGCTTCTCCCTCTGCCTGCTGCTCCCCCTGCTTGTGTGCTCCCTCTCTCTCTCTCTCTCTGACAAATAAATAAATAAAATCTTAAAAAAAAAAGACATTAAGAATCCATGCCATGCCCTCTCCCCTGTCCCCAAAAAGGGAGAGATGTATTTTAAGTACTCCAAGTCTGACCTTGAAGAAGGTGCCGGAAGTCCTCTTCCTCTGGGTCTCAGCCCGGTTGTCAGGGTCACTCCCATGATCACATCAGGGCAGGGGCAGCCTCTGGAAGTGGTCTCTGAGCATGCCCTCCTCAGCAGAGCTGTCCTGGGAAGGCGGTCAGCCACAAATGAAATGACAGTTGCCCACTTCATGCGAGAACTTGGAATTCGCCAGTCAGGATTTCTGAAGGCCTCCCGGTCACTTTTTCAAGCTGGCCTAGGAGGAAAAATGGAGACCTGTCGGCCACATGTGTATTTATTTCTCTTTGTTAGTTGTTTTTTCTGGCACTCGTCTAAATCAGCGTTTTACGTCTGTTTCTCTGCTGCTTTTGGTTCACATGATCGGTCGGGAGGGATCTCAGACTCTAGCCACTCCCTTCTGCTGACCTATGAGGCCCCCAAGAGCCCAAGGGGTTACCTGTCCACATGTGAAGTACATGAGTATGCGACGGTGGCCTCGGGCTCCCCGGCGGGAACTACTGCTTTTTTTTTTTTTTTTTAAGATTTTATTTATTTATTTGAGAGATAGCAAGCACGCATTTGTGCATGAGCAGGGGGAGGGGCAGAAGGAGAGAGAGAAGCAGACTCCCCACTGAGCAGGGAGCCCCGTGTGGGGCTCGATCCCAGGACCCCGAGATCATGACCTGAGCTGAAGGCAGACGCTTAACCCACTGAGCCACCTAGGCGCCCCTTGAACTACTACTGAAGACCGCGGCCAAGGGATTGAGAAATGAAAGCAGAAGGGAGTGGCGCTTATACTCTCACCTGTTTCCCAAATGAGTCCTGGCCCTCTTTCACACTTGCGCACTTGGATCTGAACTTTGAGCTTTTCTTAGATCTCTTGCAAGAAGCAGGTCTTGGGGGCGGCCGTGCACCTCACCCCACCCCTCCCCCACCCCTGCACCAGGCAGCCCGGTGCTGTTACTGGAAATACCAGGTTAATGATCAAGCCAGAATTGATGTCGGCAGGAAATTTGCAAAAGAAGGTGTACCAATGACCAAGAATCATGCTCTCCAATATTGCCCTCACCAATAGTCAAAGAAATACTAAACAGCAATGAGGTGTCATTTTCCATCCAACCAAGAGGCCGGGTGGAACAGCATCTCGTACATTGCAGGAAGGCAGTTTGGAACAACCATTAAGAAAAGCTGGGGCACCTGGGTGGCTCAGTGGGTTAAGCCGCTGCCTTCGTCTCAGGTCATGATCTCAGGGTCCTGGGATCGAGTCCCGCATCGGGCTCTGTGCTCAGCAGGGAGCCTGCTTCCTCCTCTCTCTCTCTCTCTGCCTGCCTCTCTGCCTACTTGTAATCTCTGTCAAATAAATAAATAAAATATTTAAGAAAAGCAGTTTGACAATACAGAGTGGGAGCCTTAAAAATATTCACACTTTTGGACACACGAATTGCACTTCTAGAAATCCAAGCCTAAGGAAATAATCAGAATGCAGACTTAGGTACCAAACTGTTCACGTATTTTTTCAAGTCGCTAAAAGTTTGGGTACAACCTCAGTGCCCCGAAAGTCTGAGAAAGAGCAAACAAAGTCTAGCCCATCTGTACGAAAGACTCTTGTACAACTCTGTAAAGGTTGGTTCTACAGAATGTTTAATAACAAGAGGAAATGGATCTGAAGTGCTTAGAACTGAAAAAAAAAAAGCAAGATACAAAATCATATGTGGTTGGATTGCCTGTACCTTTAAATACACAGGCATATACATACTCCTAGCCCAAAGCAAGAGAAAAGGCTAGAAGAAATTTTGCCAACGTGTTCACACCGGTTTTCTCTGGATGAGGAGCTAATCGAAGACTTTATTATTTTTATTTCCTATGCCCTCCTGATTTTTTCCCAGATTTTTTTTACAATGATTATGTAACTTTATAACAAGGGAAAAAAAAAAAACAAAAAAAAAAACAGTCCTTGACCGTCAGGGAAATATGTGAAGCCTCCTAGTTTGATTCTGGGGGAAGGGAGGGGAAGGCAGCCGTCAGCCCCCAGGCTGGGAGCAGCAGGGCCCGCTCTGCGGTGAGGGATAGGTTCATCTCCACTGTACTACAATCAGGAAGCTTGCTGCTCTTCAGACAGCTCTGGGGAGACACTGCATTCCCTGAGCTGACTTCTCCCCGTGGTTTGCTAGCCACAGAGAGCAGTGGCGCCCTGCTGACCTTGGAGAGCTCCTGGGGCTCCCTTTCTGCTTCTCCATCACATCAGAGCTTGGCAGGGGAGGGGGGGAGAAAGAGAAGAGAGGCTTTACTTGGTTCTCAGCATATTCGTCAGGGCTCCTCCCATGGTGCTGGCTGGCTGCTAATAGAAACGGAGAATTTTACAGAGGAGCCATGGCTTAATGCATAGAAACTGGCTGATGATGTGAGCCTGATGGCCCCCCAGGCACAGGGCGAGGAAGAAGAGGAAGTTCACAAACTGAGCCTTGAAAAGTCCACATTGGAAATTATTTTCAGAAATCCAGGGCTTTCTGTTCTCTTCTTGCCAGATCTACATGGGAGGCTCCTGACCAGGTCAGGACCATGGGCAGCAGGCTGTCTAGGAGCTCCTGAGTAGGTAAAATGTCATCGGCAGTGACCATTTAGGGCTCTGATGAATCTGAGCTTCTTTTAACCATGTTACTTATATGCAGTAAGGTTTCACAAGGGCGCTTAAAATAGCCTTTCATTCTATGTTCTGAAGTTCCTTGTTTATCCTAATAGTTGCTGACCCTGCTCACCCCGCCCTTTCTCCTGCCTTCCCTCCCTCTCTTCTTTTCTTCCGTCTTTGGTGGGACAGAGGTGGCTTTCAGTGACTGGTGGGTATCCATGGTTGTAATTTCTGACTCAGGGCAGTGTAGGCTATCAAGGAAGCACTGAAGAGGGCATCACTTCCCATCCTTCTGCAGCCAGGTGAAAGCAAAAACACCTGCCTCTCGGGGTGGTATTAGTGGGAGAGCTGAGCCAGAGCCAGGAGCACAGGGAAACCAGCAAGGCCCCTCCAGGGGGAGGCCAGGCACAATGCCCCCCATCTGTGATGTTTCCAGGAAGAACGGGTTTGGTAGTGGTTTCAGATTTTTCACTTCCTTCTAGAACCCTCCGCTACTGTGGTTCCTGTGATGAATTGCTTTTACAAGTTTGTTCCAGGGGCCATTCGACTTGTGGATGAATGGACACATAGAGATACTATGCCCGAGTTTTCACATCTGAGAGACCACCAAGGAGCCAAGCACCGATGCAATCACATGAGGGTTGCAATCACATGAGGGTTGACAAGCTTAAGCTTGGGCCCGAGTATACCCAACGCAGCAGAGTAGGGACTTGGACCCCGAACCAGATTACAGTCAGAGTTGTGTGTTGTTGTTGTTGCTTTTTTAAGATTTTTTTTTTTTTTTTTTTTTTGATAGAGATCACAGAGAAGCAGGCAGAGAGAGAGGAGAAGCAGGCTCCCTGCTGAGCAGAGAGCCTGATGCGGGGCTCCATCCCAGGACCCTGGGATCATGACCTGAGCTGAAGGCAGAGGCTTTAACCCACTGAGCCACCCAAGCGCCCCTACAGTCAGAGTTTTTAAAGGCAGAGTAGGGGTGGACTCGGAGGTGGGTGAGGACAAAGGGGATTATGGATGATGTAAGTCTCCAAGGATTTTTGGAAGCAAGGTCTTCAGGACCTTGAGGGGCTAGCTATTGTTGGGAGAAAGGTTATTTATTACCAATAATAAAAATCTTCTCATGAGACCCTTTAGATGTATATCAGTGGGCCACATACTTGGGAATGATTCTCAACACTATCTTGGAGGTTTAGAGATAAAGTTTCCTGAAAGAATTGTTAAGGTAGACTTACAGGATCCTGGTCGGACCTGTTGGAGTAGGGGGTCAGTCGGGCTAGGATTGTCCTTTGCAAAACCTCAAGGTGAGGGCAGTTAAGTCCCCAGGGGAGAGCCACTCTGTCTGTTTCAAGAGCTTGTCAGTGAGTAAAGAATTTTAATGATTTTCTTCTGCCTCTGTTTCCCACATCAGCTAAACCTGCGGTGGGATGGCCTTAATTTTCTCAGCCTCCACATTTCCCCCTGAACAATGTTGACCCTTAAATCTTTAAGGTTGTTGAAGGTTGTTCTGTAACTTCTTCCTGCTGAATAGGGGCGTAGAGTTGTCCCTACCCACTTGGGTCAACACTAGTCAGTTGGGGAATGTGTAAGGGAGTTAGGAAAGACAGAGGCCGCTGAGTCCAGGTCAGACTGCTCAGGTGATCTTTCCAAATGGAAAGGATCATCTGTGGAAGTTATGACCACGGAGGAGTTGAAGTCAGGTGAAGAGACAAGGAAGAAAATAGTAAAACGTGATTCGTGTTACAAAAAGAAAATGAAGCTCAAATAATGGTTTTTGCTATTTGACAAAAAAAAAAAAAAAAAAAAAAACCCTTTTCCAGTCCAGGGGTTTAAATCAATCATTAAAGGAGAGAGAGACTGTTTAAAGTGCTAACCTGAGTAAGTCAGAACCCAAGAAATATTTTGTGATAATCTGGAACATCAAGATGGCTGCACTTATGTGAGGGCTAGACTCGTACTGTGGGTACAGCTTTGTTTTTCTTGGCCTCCACAGGGAGTATGTGACACTGGTTGTGAATCTTAGCTTGGCAGCGGTGGGATCTCTGCTTCGGCGGGACTGGGATCCAAGTTCAGCAGGACTCTTGATGTCCCCCTGGACCGTCCTTCCCCTGCACCTTGCACCTCTGTGTCACACAAGTGCCTCTTCCCCGTGGTGTGGATGGTTATTTCTGAGCGTGTCTCTGGCCACTCATTCATAAGCCTTCTAAGGTACCCTGTAGTTGCTCACGTGCCTGTGGAATGGTTTAAAAATGTGACTCCTCGTGCCGGGCTAAACTACTTGTGGGTGCATGTGACCGGCTTCAGCCTGGAGAAGGCGAACCGGATTCCCAGAGGCCTCGGGACCATTCCCTAGAGCGCTGCAAGAGTGGCGGGGTGGGGGGGAGGGCCACTGGGGAATGAGCGGGACTCGGGCTGGGACGCACCCCTCCCACCACGAAATCTGGTGGTGTGAACCCTCTCGGAAGCCCTCTCCCACGCTCGTGCCCTTGCTCCTTCCTGCAAGCTTCCTGCAAGCTTGCGTGGAGGGAGTCCGAAATCTCCGCGCGCCTCTCCTTGCAGAAAGGTCACGGCCCCAACCAGAAACCATGACGCCCAGCGCCTGCCCTTCATCCGCCTTTCTTCCTTCATCTCTCGTCCCCCTGGCACGTTGTGCCCACCTCTGCCGCTGCAGGCTTGTTTCCTCCCTCGTGGACACAAAGTTGATTGAGGTCAAACCAGTGAACGAATGTTGGGCATCCGCTACGAGCCAGGCCCTGAGAAGGGGCTCGCAAGAGGAAGACAGGGAGGCCACTCACCCGAATGCACAGCACAGTTTACAGTTGAGTATCTGTCGAGTGCAGGTACCGGTACCACACAGGACACACCAGCAAGGAACAGTTCTGGGGGCGGCCTCCGATGTGCACAGGCCCCCGGGATTCCTCGCCGGGAAGGGGTTAGAAGTTGTTTTGAACCAGGCAGAACTCGTCAGCAGCCAGGCTGGTGGTGCCCAGGGTGGGGAGGTAGGGCCTGCGGGAGGCTGGTCACACACGGGTCTTCAGTGGAGGTGTTTATGTTGTAAAAATTCAAGGGGTGCCTGGGTGGCTCAGTGGGTTAAGTGTCTGCGTTCAGCTCAGGTCATGATCCCAGGGTTCTGGGATCAAGTCCCACATAGGCTCCCCACTCAGCAGAAAGGCTGCGTCTCCCTCTGCTGCTCCCCTTGATTGTGTTCTCTTTCTTAAATAAAGAAACAAAAATCTCTATTTAAAAAGAGAAAATTCATCAAGTCTTACCTGTAGGATTTGTAGACTTTTCATTACATGTGATGCACTTCATTTCACAGTTTACTTAGAAAAAGGGGGGGGGCGTAGTGCTTGGAGAAGAATTGTAAGCTTTCAGGCCCCAGGACAGCAGCCACAGGCTTCCAGAAGGACTGGAGTTAGAGGCAGACGCCAGCAGGTGCAATGCTGCCTGTTCCCAGGAGGTGGCAGCATCGAGTCACTTGAGAAACAGCAGGACCCAGACCAGGATTCCCGGTTTCTTCCCCTCTGCCCCATCTCGGGGGTTGAAAGCTAACGGATTTTCATCAGATGACTCATCTTTATCCTTGAGGTCCAGCTTATCTTCTTCTTCCTTCCATCCCGGTTTTTTATTTCTCCTAAGAGTGGCCCAAGCCGTGTATTTAGAGTGAGAGAGGAAAGGAAAAATCTCGTAAACTCTAAAGTTCACCCCCACTGACATTGGGCACAGCAGGGAGAAGGTGGTGATCTGGTTTTTAGTATTTTTTTTTTCCTGTCGGGCCGCAGCCCGTAGAACTATTTGAGGAAGACTGAGCGCACACGCAGGTTACCCTGTTGAACCCAGTGATGCTTAGGAAAGGCGCCGCTGGGTTTGGGGGACAGCCCTTCCTTGTAGAATACCGGCTTAGTCTGCTTGGTGCTTTTGAACACATTCGTGTCCAGTCTCGTCCTTTGTCTGTCCAGTAAAAAGTAGCCATATGATTTTCCTATTTAGTTTTAAAACCGTGGCCGTGTACGTACTCTAGTGTATGTACTGGGTTAAAATCCAAGCGCCACCTTACATTGGTTGGAAGGGAAAAATAGCTTCAAGAGGCCACCAACAGCAGCTAGCCAGCGTCCTCCTCCCTCTGTCCCACCACCCACGCATATGTGTCTGTTTGTGCGTATTTATGCATTCATCCATCCATCCATCCGTGTTTTGGACATTTTGTTGAGCCTGTCTTCCATCTGTCGTGTGCAGCGCCAAGTGCTGGGGACAGGGGGAAGGGTAAGAGAACAGTCCTTGCCGTGATGGGCGCAGCGCAGGTCTTCCTGTTGTAATCCTGTTGGTCTTCCTGCTGGTCTTCCTGTTGTAATCACGACACAGCCTGGTCACACCCATCGTGACTATGTGTGCCAGACGCTGCAGGACACAAGGGAAGGCGTGGGGGTGTGTGTTGGGGACAGAGGTGGCCACCCAAAGAAGGGAATAGCTGTTACAGTGGTGAAGGGGGAGTCCAGGTTTCCTGGGGAGCGTGGCACGTGCTGGGAACAACCAATAGTGCACATGACCTCTGTGAGGCATAAGTGTGTTTAAGTGGCCAGACACACCAGCAAGACCAGCGGGGGCTGATGGTGGAGAAAATCACGTGCTCGGTCTGAGCAGGTACAGTTCTCTGAGCTTCTTTTGGAAGATGAGGACCTGGGTCCTCGGGCATCAAAACTCCAACCTGCTTCGGATAAACCTGTGTGGCCTGAGGACATGTGTTCCTCATGGAGGGGGTGCAGGTTGGGGGGGCGGCCATGGACACTGCAGTTCCCCATTCAAGGCGTCGCCATATGCAAATGCAACATAAGGTCCAAGCATACTCGACTGTCAGATAACGTTTCATGGTTTTCTATGTCAAAGACTCACATTTTCTAGGAACATTGCAGGCACATGAACTGTGGTGCCAAAGGATGCCCGTCTGCCAAACGTGGCTTTGCTGGTGGAATGTCACTGGGGGAGGTGGGAGGAAGGCAGTTTTACGACGCAAGAGAGTTTATTCTCAGGGTGGATTTTAGAGCCTGAACAAGGACTTATGTACACATGCACATGTGGAATTTCTTCCAAATTAACACGGTGGCATGGCAGGTGGCCCCTGTGACATTGAAGATTAACATTGAATAATTTGAAATGTGTTACATTTCTCCTTGAATGTAACCTATATTTGGTGTTTTCCACCTGGGAAAATACGTCACCATCAGCCACCAAACACACACACACGCACTCGTAAGATTTTAAAATACGAAGGCTAGGAGTCCCTTCTTTCTAGCCGACCCTCCTCTCTTTCCCGGTCACTCTCTTTGCTCCACACCACCCCCTGAATCCGCCAGAAAGTTTCCCCTAAACTGCATCTGTCCCACACGGCCATTTGATGAGGGCCACACGGGTACAAACCGGCCCAAGTCGGCCTCACAGTTCATTTACCCCGGCCGGCCTCAAGTGAGAAACGAGGGTCCTGTCAGATTCACCAAGCCAGCGCCTTGCGGAAGTGAACTTGAAGCCCCTCGTGCTGCCGGTGATGCTCGTGGAGAACGCAGCTCTTACCGCACGTCCCTGCCTGCTGTCCTTATAGGAAACGCGCACGCGTGCATCAGCATGTGTCTCCCCAAGTCATTCCTGGAGTTTGGAATAGCACTGGCTCACGTGCTTTCCAGCTGAATCAGGTGGATTCTTCGGAATGTACGGTTTCAGCTGGAAAGCACGTGAACCAGCACTATCCCAAACTCCAGGAATCAGAAATAAAGTCCTTTCGGCATAGGGGTCAACCTCTCCCTGTCCCCTTCAGAGGAAATGTTTATATTTCACTATTCCTCCAGTAAAAGTGACTAAGACTGGGCACTGTGACTAAATTATAATCCGTCCGTACCGCAGGCCGGCTCGAGAGCGATTTGAAGCAGAGGGTCTGTATGGACCTCCGGGGGGAAGTCCGTCCTGTGGTTGAATGAAAGACCACAAAGTAGTAGGTACATTATGATCTATTTAAGTCCAAGAAAATTATACAAAACCATTTATACACATACGCATCTGTATGGAAAATGCATTCAAAGAAGTCTCAAGACTTTTCCAGGTATATTCACCGTACAATTAAAAACAACTATCTCCTCGGGTGGAGATAGGCCTAAAAAGAGGAGGGTAATGAATTTGAGCAGACAAGGTCTATGTACGATTAATTTATATGATTTACACCTTTTTTTTTTTTTAAGATTTTAACTTATTTGTTTGACAGAGAGATCACAAGTAGGCAGAAAGACAGAGAGAGAGAGAGAGAGGAAGGGAAGCAGGCTCCCAGCCTAAACAGAGAGCCCGATGTGGGACTTCATCCCAGGACCCCAAAATCATGACTTGAGCTGAAGGCAGAGGCTTAACCCGCTGAGCCACCTAGGCGCCCCGACTTACACCTTTTTTTAAAGAATGTGAGCAGGCAGTGTGGACAAGGTGGGGGGAACAGCAGCCTGCTGGCCCAGAATCCTGACTTCAACCTCCCTGCACCCTCTCAAGCCCTTCCTGACGCGAGACTCAGCACGGAGCTGACATATGTAGGGTTCTTTAAAGTTTACAGGTATTTTCAGGCATTCATTGACTTGAACCTTCCCGATAGCCGTTGGACAGATTTTTATTGCCTTTACCTGGCAGATAACCAAACAGATGCTAAGAACAGGTAAGGGACTTGCCTTGGCTCCTAAAATTCCCTGAGTAGGAAGCAGATTCAAATCCAGACCTTCTGAACCTGAAGCCTCCTGCTCTCGCCACTTCGCCAAGCGGAAAGCGGTGGATACCCGCTGGTTTGACTTCACGTTCTTACTGCTTCTTAATAAGGAGCCACGGTCCTGGTTGGGTTTCCAGGTGACGGTGGCCAGCCCCCCTGCTTTCACAAAGGGCAGCTCTCTCTGTCCATCAGCCAAGAAGGTTTATACTGCTGTCTTCTGGATGCTTCAAATCCCCACCCATCGATTTCGTTTCCCATTATCTCTTCTCAGAGAGCCTTTCCATAAGCTGCTGGCCCAAGGCCTGATCAAGGGGCAGACATTCCGCCTGCCATCGGGACAGTATCTACAGAGAGAAGAAGTAGATCTCACAGGTAAGAAGGGCCCATTGGGTCCCATGCAGGTGCCCGTCCCTTGGCCCTGGCCCCATCCAGCGTCCGTTCGCTTTTGGCCGGGTTTTCGTTTGTGTGTAACTCAGAGTCAACCCGGGCATTCCCTCATGTCCAAGCTCATGTTTGACAGTGTGTCTCAGGAACAGAGCCCACAGGCACGAGAGACACTCTTCTAAGTCTGGGGTACTCCCAGCACTTCTCCCTAGGTGCTCTTGAGGTGCAAATCAGAACTCGGGGCCACCCCAATACTGAACCCCTGCGACACCCTAGGGCAGCCCCGTCTGGCACTCCTCTGACTTCCTCCGCCCCTTTCCTCAGGGGTAGTACCTCCCACCGGATCCTGAAGCGGCACCATGATGGGGTCATGTACGCTCAGCACACTGAGGAAATCAGTAGAAAATGGGAGTGGGCGTATTTAGGGGCACCTATAAGAAACCCCCAGAACTCTGGTCATTTAGTTTAGAAAATGCAGTGCCTAAGGGAGGGCATCTTGTGAACCCAACAACCCCTTAAAGGTAGGCAGCCTCCCAAGCCAAACACTAGAGAAAAGATTTAGATGGGAGCCATCAGTGGAATTACCTATTTAGTGCAGTAATATATCAGGGTTTGGAATGGTCCAAAGGAGAAAAAAAAAGCTGGAAAAGCAGAAATTGGCTGTGTTTCAGCAACACGGACCAGAGGGGAAAGCAGCCAGATCCAAAGGCTTATGCATTTCAGTTGTTAGCAAAGTGCTCTGTGTGAACACGGGATTGCCATGTACAGCTGGGCAGCGTGTGGACTGCACAAAGGTACCCAGCCAAGGGGGCGAGCGTGGCCTGACCTCCAGCCATTTGCTAGACCATACACCTCAGTGCCAAGAGAAGGCACCTTTCTCTAACTTCTCAACCGCTCTGCCCAGATAGTTGGCTTTTTCCTAATTTGCACAACAGTGTTGGAAAGAGTAGCTACAGCCCAGACAAGGTGTGCAGGGTAAACGGAGCAGTGGTTCCCTGAGCCACAGCCTGGATAGAGCAACTTCAGTCTCCCTTTGCTCCAGTGTCATGGAGCCAGACAATACTGTGAACGTCTTTTCCCTTCCCGCGCAGACTTTCCCCTGGGAGAGAATACTTGGGTCAGCAAGGGCAGGTTCCATCTCCTCGTGGGTGTGCTTCTGCTGAAGCATGGAATTAGCTCTTAGGTATACACATCAGTCCCTTGGGAGCTTGGCTGCCGTTGGAGTCTGGGACTTTGTGGCTGGAAGGAACAGAAATGCACCCAAAGGCAGGTTGAGCACAGGATTTGGGATCCCACCCCAAGCCAGCTGCCAGCGCTCCAGCTGGCTCACAGCACACCCGCGGCCACCGGGAGACACACTGATGCCAGTCTTAGGACTTTCTCCTCCCTCCTTCGATAGCCTCCGGTCCCTCTTCCTCCCCTCTGTTCTTCTGCCCGGATCTCCTTCCCCCACCAGGCTGGGCTTCTGCTCTCCTGCAGCTTCAGGTTACAAGGTGGCCTCGGGGAGCCACGATGCCATGTCTGGCCCCATCTCCTTATGACTTGACTGCGGTTCCAGTGCCTGGCAACACTGAAACAAGAGTTTCTGTCTCTTAGTTCCAGGCCCCAAGAAAGACCTTGGCTTTGCCAGATGTCCGTTCTTGTCCCGGCCACTGGGGCTTGGCCACAAGGTCCCCACATCCCAGCCTAGCCGTGGAAGACCTTCTCCGCCAGCACCCTCGGGACCGGTGGGTTGGGGGTGGGGAGGAGCCACATCCAAAGAACAGGCCGTGCGTGGTGGGCTGGCCCCCCAGGGGCACCCCGCCTTCCATGGGGCCTGGTCACACGAGACCGTGTCCTGGAGACCGGAGTGACCCCTCGGGGGGCTTTGCTGCTCTGAGACCCGGAGAGCCACACCTTCTGTCCCTGTGCGTTATTTTGGAGCGCAGGTGCGGTTCCTGTTCACGCAGAAACGAGGGAGACGCTGGAGGTGACTTGGGAGAAGATGAGCAAGTCCAGGCACAACGGGGTGGACCCCGAGGACGTCGTCGAGCAGTACGGCCTCGACACCATCCGGCTCTACGTCCTCTTCGCCGCCCCTCCTGAGAAGGACATCCTGTGGGACGTGAAGAGTAAGGCCCTTGCCCTCCGCCGCCGCCGCCTCCGTTGCGGT
Organism: Neogale vison; assembly: GCF_020171115.1. Lineage (NCBI taxonomy): Eukaryota > Metazoa > Chordata > Mammalia > Carnivora > Mustelidae > Neogale > Neogale vison. Next base: position 208,766,327 of record NC_058096.1, on the reverse strand, counting down.
CTGCCTCCGGCGCCGGAGCAGTCTGGGGAAGGAACTATCTGGGTTGAAGACCCTAGCCTGGGGTCTAGGAATCCGTTCCAGGAAGCGGGTAGCATGGTGTTTCCCACGTCCTGTGCCCTTCGTAGCCCGGGGTTCCCAGATGGAGGGAGCCTCCCTGGGTGGGGGAAGCTGGTGGCCACTGTGGGTTTCCAGTCCTCACCCCAGGCCTGTGGAAGCAGCATCTGGGGGACTCCAGGAAGCCGCCTTTGGCGAGTCTGTGGTGTGCTGCCGGGTCTACAGGGACCCTCCCGAGGACATTCCCTGGGATCCAGACTGGCTTCCATGCCACCCCGCGCCCCTCTGTGGCCGACGGAGGCTAGTCCCCTCTTGATCCATCCTGAAATGTTCTAGAGCAGGGTCGTTGCCCAGGACCTGCTCCTGATGGTACCCGGGACCCCTTCCCTCGCCCACAATCAGCCCCCAGAACCCCATCACAGGAGAGCTGTCCCTGCAGAGCTGGTTAGACCTGAAAAGGCGGGAGGTAAAATCCCCAGGCGTCCTGGCATACACGGTCCAGCGGTCCCTCGGTCTTCCTTCCTGCAGGCTACCTCACGGGTGGCTGTGTGCAGGAGCAGCCAGATGCCCTTGCCTGTGACAAGTGTGTCGCAGGGGCTGGTCCCAGAACCGGCTGTGTTGGAATCACTGGGGACAGACCAAGGGCACACGTGCGGGCCTAGGCGTCTCTGGGGACACCTTGGCAGCAGCCGGCTGTCTTACTCAAGACAGCTGTGGGCACTTGAGGCCCATCCTGGCCCAAGCTTCTGAGGTCACCTCGTGGGCCGGGGTGGTGGGCGGCCGGCACTCCGAGTAACCGTGTGACCGAGGGCTCTGGGGTGTGACGGGGTCCATGCTGCTCTGAGCTCCCGGACGCTGGAAGCCGGGGCGACCCCCGTAGCTCCCGTCAGGACACAAGGAAGCGTGTCTTCAACACACATGTGCCTCTCTGGGCATGGGGAGAACCAGATCAGTCACTCACGGGTCTTTCTTTCTCTGTCTCGTTTCCTGACATGAAACTCAGCCGACGCCCTCCCCGGGGTGCTGAGGTGGCAACAGCGTCTGTGGGCCTTGGTGACCCGCTTCATCGAGGCCAGGGCTCCTGGAACGGCTCCCCAGCCCCAGCTGCTGAGTGACAAGGAGAGAGCCGAGAGCAGGAGGCTCTGGGAGTACAAGAACTCGGTCATCTCTGAGGTCAGGAGCTTTCTGGGGCTGCTGGTTAGTTCTGTGACTGAGCTCGCTTGGTCCCGGTGGACGGGCCTGCCTCTTTCCTCACTCCAGCGGCCCCCCTGGTCTGGAAGGGTTGCTCTCACCGTGGCGAGTCGCTCACCAAGCTGAAGCAGCAGTCCGTGTGCTGTCACGGAGAGACACGCTCTCAGGCAAGGGCTTCCTCTGACGGTGTCCACCACGTGTGCACGCCAGATCCCAGGAGGCCGCCCCCTTCCCACAGTGCCACACTTAACACACGGGGGCAGAGAACCAAATACAGGACCCCCTACAGAAACAGAAGTGCAGGGTTGAAGGGGGCATAAAGAGACCGCTCTGTCCCGATGGGGACAGAGATGAGGCCCAGAGCCTGGAGAGTTCCCGGATGCCCGGCATGGTGAGGATTTCCCCACCCAGTGACGTTGTCACACAGCATCTGTGTGAGTCACTGTGGGTTAACTTTTGCCAGTAGATGATGTGTTTGTGTTACCTTCACAGACAATATTTTGCTGTCTAAATTGTTTTTTTATTTTTTAAAGTTGTTTTTTTTTTTTTTTTAATTTGACAGGCAGAGATTACAAGTAGGCAGAGAGGCAGGCAGAGAGAGAGAGAAGGAGGAAGCAGGCTCCCCGCTGAGCAGAGAGCCCGACGCGGGGCTCGATCCCAGGACCCTGGGATCATGACCTGAGCCAAAGGCAGTGGCTTTAACCCACTGAGCCACCCAGGTGCCCCTGTTTTCTTTTTTTATTTTTTAAAGATTTTAATTTTGGGGCGCCCGGGTGGCTCAGTAGGTTAAAGCCTCTGCCTTCAGCTCAGGTCATGATCCCAGGGTCCTGGGATTAAGCCCCACATCAGGATCTCTGCTCTGCAGAGAGCCTGTTTTCCTCCTCTCTCTCTCTCTCTCTCTCTGCCTGCCTCTCCACCTACTTGTGATCTCTGTCTGTCAAATAAATAAATAAAATATTTTTTAAAAAAATATTTCAATTTTGAGTCATCTCCATACCCAATGTGGGGTTCAAACTCGTGCCCCAAGAGGCGTGAGCCAGCCAGGTACCCCTGATTCATTGTAAAAGAGTCTTCGTTGATAACAGATCCCTATAAATTTCTCTAGAAGTCTGATACCATACCATGACATTTGCTTTTTTCAGCACTTTGTGAAAAAAATGTCATATGTCTTTGAAAGAAGACATGGAGGAGATCCAAAGATATGTTTTACTGGATAAAGCCTGGACACCCCAAATATTCCTTGGGCCAAATTTTTAATTCTATTTTTACTTTTTTAGAATTGCTGGTTTGAACTCATAAAGTCAGCCAAGGTCACCCTTCTGGACTCGTAACTGATGACATTGCAGGAACAGGGTTTTCATGAGGCCCTGAGTCCAGCATGGTCTCATTCAGTGACACTTGCTCAGGGAATATTCCCGACCCCTCTGCTCTAGTGTGAAGACACAGAGTGCACGCAGTTGAGCTTTGTGATGTGAGTGATGCCCGAGTGATTGTTTCCGTGCCACATTCTTCCTCTCTGGATTTGGTACATTCTTCTCTTCTGTCAGGTCATAGACAAGGGGTATTTCGACAAGTCGGAAACTCTTGGCCTCTGTAGATGTCTTGTTCTTCTGTATTCTTGGCCGTGGTCGAAATCGAGGAGCACATAAACAGGAAGGAGCTGACAAGTCCTGTCAGTGTTCTTACTGTGATTCCGTATCTGAACATGCAAAACTCACCTTATCCCGTACACAAATAACCTCTGTTGTGAATGAAAGTCACGGAGCCGGAGAGAAGGGACATCCCATACCCCATCTCCCGGTGACTGTTGTCGTCTGCGGGTCCTGCTTCCTGTCTGGGTAGTTGGTAGCATTAGAAGTCCCCCCCTGGGAGAACCGACACTGTCCCCAGTGTCAGGGAGCAGGAAGTGTCGAACCCTGGAAACACCGTTGACCCTGATTTTAAAAATCTTTGTGCCGATGAAACGGTATCATGATTATTCAAGATAATGAATGCCTTTGTAAATATCTTCGCATTCATTTAATTCGCATTGTTTGAATAATGCACTTGCTTTGTTGTTGTATTGCATTGGTCTTTGTGGAAAGCTTAAAGGGATTTTGAAGAAAGTAAATTATTCAACTTTTACTCCTAGGTGACTGCCCATTTCACAGAGGACTTCTCACTGAATTCTGTAATTTCTCAGCTGATGGGACTCACCAGTGCCCTTCTGGTAAGTGGCCCTCCTGGCCTCATTTGCTGGTAAGCAGAGGACAGGGTAGCTTCCAGCCGCATTGGGAGGTGGCCCGCAGGGTCCTGGGTCGTGGACAGAACAGGACCATGGTGTCGCCTCCTTGGTGTGCTCTGTTATGTTAAAGAAGCATCCCCCCCGCCCCAGTCACAACCTAGCTTTATAGCTGGAAGGTTCTTAAAGATAGTCCAGTGGAAAGCCCACCCCTCGGTCCCTTCCCACACTCCCATATTTTGCAGATGAGGACAGTGACACCCAGGGAGCTTGGATGACATGTCTGGTAGATTAGTGACAAATCAGAACCAGACTCAAGCCCCCTTCTGTTCCAGCTCTCCTCTTTCCTTCCTGCTTCCTCTGCCTGCTCTCCTGATGGATCCAACACCCCCTAACGTGTTACGCTCCTTTAACCAAGACCGATCAGATTTGTCCTCACTAAAAACAAAAGTCAGCCTTTTTAGCATAGACTGCTCTTCTTGCTACGTGTGACTAGACTTTTTCTTACCAGGGGAAGAATTTGTGAACAAATAGGAGTTTGGGGAAGTGGTTAGCTGTTTGGACAACAACCAACCAAAAAAAGGACATGAAAACTATTAACAGTTGCTTTTTATCATGAAGCTCCTCCCAGACTTTAAGAACAGTGGAAGAAATTTACAGGTTTGACTACATAAAACCTGCCATTTTTAGTATATTAAAACATGCCATGTTACGAAGCAGGTAAAACCTAGGGAAAACATTTTATAACAACTATGTCCGACATGAGGCTTAACATCCTTAATATATAAAGAGCGCTTTACATGTGAATATCAAACTACCTGACTTAAAAATGGTCAAAGGATGTGAAAAGAGAATCACCCACAGAAAATGGGATAGAAATAATCTGTAAACCTGGCAGAAAAAAAAATACTTGCCTTACTAATGATCATGAAACGCAAATTAAAAACACAAGGCTTTTTTTTTTTTTTCACCTTTTTAACCTAAAGCCTGTGCTATGACAAAGACAGTGAGACAGTGTCCCATCCCAGCAGTTGCCTTGTTTGTTGTAACCTTGCCAGGAAGAACTTTGGCTTTGAGAACTTTGGCTTGATGGTTTACATCCTTTGACCGAGGGCCAGCCTGTGGCAGGTGACTTATAGTCACAGAGAGGTAGGACCCCAGCTGTCCTCAATGCGGACATCGTGAGATAATGTCTGTCATATCAATAGGGAGGAAATGTGCCACCACCATTCACATCGTGTCTTCCAGGAATCCTTAGTATTAGAAACCGTTCCTGATTCAACATCAACTAAATACACAATACAGAAATGCTCATAGGTTAAAAATTCCAGTTGAGCAAAGGGTATGGGGACAGATGTGTCTATTCACATATTTTTGGAGACCAGGATAAAATACATCAGGTTTTTTTCTGGGTGGTATAATTGTGAGTGATTTTGTATTTCCCAGATTGCTGAGTGTGTATGGGTCTTTTTTTTTTTCTTCTTCAAGATTTTATTTATTCATTTGTCAGAGAGAGAGAGAGCACAGGCAGGGGGAGCAGCAGGCAGAGAGAGAGGGAGAAGCAGACTCCCCACTAAGCTGGGAGCCCAATGCGGGGGCTCAATCCCAGAACCCCGGGATGATGATCTGAGCCGAAGGCAGGCGCTTCACCAACTGAGCCCCTCACGGGTCCCCTGTGTGTGTTTTTTTAATCAGAAAAAAACTGAAAAATATTACAGAACAATGAAATTTCTCTCCAGCAGCAAGTTCTGTCTGCAAGCCTTCTGGTAGATGCTCTCTGTATCCATTCCCACGGAGTTATATTCTGATTTCTTGGGCAGTTTTGCAAAGATCATATAGGCATGCTCTAAAAAAAAAAAAAAAAAAGTATAATATTTTTGGCCTCTTTTTACCTAGCAAAATACCTTAACGTGGGTGTTAAAAACACAGGTTGAGTTGCTACCATCGCCTTATTTTTATCATGATACACCCCCCCACACCGCCCCCCTGGCCAGCCTCTGGGAAGCTCAGTGCCATTGTCCTTCCCACAGCCCACTTCCTTCCAGGCTGTCCTTGGTCTACACTCGCCAGCTCACACCCTGTGACCACCCTCCCTCCCCGCCCACAGCCTGTGGAATCAGTGACACCCTCAATTCATCTGTCACTTTGCTCCCCCATTGGCTATAACCTCCTTGAAGGCAGAAACGAAACCCTTCTGGACATTTTATCCCTAAAGTCTAGCATCTAGTAGGTACCCCATAAATTCAGTGGGTGTGGCTGTGTTCTGGGACTAGCTACACCGCAGGAAGAAACTGGGTGTTCACAATAACTGACACAGCTGTGTTATAGGACCCCCGAGACCCCTGAAGGGGCAGGAGGACCCCTGCCCTGGGCGTTTCACATCGTAAAGCCTGTGATCGAGTCTCTTTGCAGGCCTCACTGGTCCTGCAGCGCATGGGAAACCTCACAGAGTGGGCAGGAGTTTCTGATTCATTGGGGCGCCTGGATGGCTCAGGTCATGACCGCAGGGTTCTGGGATCGAGCCCCACATCGGGCTCCTTGCTCTGTGGGAAGCCTGCTTCTCCCTCTCCCTCTCCCACTACCCCCCTGCTTGTGTTCCCTCTCTGCTATCTCTCTGTCAAATAAATAAATAAAATCTTGTTTAAAAAAAAAGGGAAAAAAGTTTCTGATGTAAGACGGCTGGATTCTCATGAGGGCAACAACACTTGGTCAGCCACACACCCCAGGTGTTGGGGGGAAGCAGGTTACGTCAGGTGGGTAAGAACATCGCCCTCCAAGGTTCTGGTGGGAACTACGGAGTCAGCCTTGGACCGAGGGCACAGGACGTGCTCAGCGAAGAGCACTATTTTTTTTTTTTTTTAAAGATTTTATTTATTTATTTGACAGACAGAGATCACAAGTAGGCAGAGAGGCAGGCAGAGAGAGGAGGAAGCAGGCTCCCTGCCAAGCAGAGAGCCCGATGTGGGGCTCGATCCCAGGACCTTAAGAGCATGACCCGAGCCGAAGGCAGAGGCTTTAACCCACTGAGCCACCCAGGTGCCCCAGAGCACTATTTTTAATACTGTCTCAATACTCTGATGAAACAGGGCGAATTCTGTGTCCAGAGCAAACGTGGATGGGAAGAAGGGCTTCTGCCTACCTGCTTGCGTCTCTGGGCTTCAGAGACACGAATGGCCTTCCTCACCCGGTCTCAGCGCTCTCCCACTGTTCTTTCTGTTCCTCAGCAAGCTTCTCCGAGAGTGGTTCTCCACAGCCGCGAGTTTGAGGACGCGCTCTGTGCCCTGGTGGTGATGGCTGCCCCGATGGCCCCCCACATCGCCTCGGAGCTCTGGGCTGGTAGGTGGGGACGTCCTCGTGGGGGTGTCCAGCCCTCCCGTTGAGCAAGACGCGGGGCTCAGATGGCCTCAGGCGTGGGCTCCGGCATCGGGCCTCTGTACCGGGGACCCCTCTGTCTTGTAGTCGGAATGGTGGTGCTTCTGCGGGGTCACCCCTGCCGAAGGGGAAGACCCATTCCCACTTTGGCACAACGTGGGGCCTCCCCCCACCCCCAGCTCTCCATAGGCCAAGACCCCGTGTTCTCTTTCTAAGGTAGAAACGTAGGTTTCGTCCCACTTTACAGATAGGGAAAGGGGCGCCTGGAGTCAACTTTGCAGACCTAAAACTTTTTTTTTTTTTTTTTTTTTTTTGACAGAGATTGAAAGAGAGATCACAAGTAGGCAGGGAGGCAGGCAGAGGGAGAAAGGGAAGCAGGCATCCCACTGAGCAGAGAGCCCAATGTGGAGCTCGATCCCAGGACCCTGAGACCATGCCTGAGCCAAAGGCAGAGGCTTAACCCACTGAGCCACCCAGGCGCCCCCAGACCTAAAACTTAACTTAAACTGGGATTCAGTCTCTCCAGCAGACTGTCATTCCTAAACTGGGCATTAGAGTGAGTCCCACTGCCTGAGGCTCACTCACGGGGCCTAAATGTAGAAGCTTCCACCCCACCCACCCCCTGGGAAGTCCCCGTTCTGGAGCCTGGGGAGTGACTGGAGAGTGTTTGGGGCTTTTTTTAAGATTTTATTTATTTGTTTGGCAGAGAGAGAACACAAGCAGGGGGAGCCGCAGGCCGAGGGAGAAGGAGAAGCAGACTCCTTGCTGAGCAGGGAGCCTGACATGGGGCTCTGGGGTTTGATCCCAGGACCCCAGGATTGTGACCTGAGCCATAGGCAGACACTTAACCGACGGAGCCACCCAGGCTGGAGAGTTTTGAACCAGATCCTGGGTGATTCTGATGCACTGGCCAGCGGGGGACTGTATCCCTCTACTGGTAGGACCTCGCTCTCAGAGGAAAGCCTAAGGCAAGACTTCACACACTTTTCCTCTCAGAGGGCAGCCTCCTGAGAGCATTTTCAGGGCCCACTGGTCATTCTAAAAGGCCATCACTAGAAATACCTACATCCTCTCCTTTTAAGAAATAATTTGAAGGTTCTTTACCCTAAGCTGTCTTCAATAGTTAATTCTTTCTTTTCCTTTTTTGTCATCTCTCTATTTTTGTTAGCTTTAACGTGGAACTACTTTTTCAGATGGTGTGAGGTTTATGGTGTCTTCCCGTTTCCTATTTTTGGACACAGAGACCATTTATAATGATACATTATTGTTTTAAAAGTTGTATAGCTAATTTTTAGAACACATGCCTAAATAGAATGCTGGCCCCAAAGAGACCCAAAATATGAAGGCTTTTGATGCACATCCTCAGATCTGCTTCCAAAAATTCTCTGGATCATCGGTGGATAGGCACAGCAAGAGCCTCCGTCATGATTCCAGGGCTTTGGCAAGGACTTTGCCATCCCTTGGCGATAAACTCGCCCTGCGCACTAGAATAACCCCAGCGGGGCCCATGCCCTCCATCGGAAACCTCAGTGATATGCTCCCGCCTGTGCTGCCATGAGGATGAACATCGCGGCTAGAGCGGCTGGCTATGTCTTAGAGGAGCTCAGGCCCCCAGGCCTTGGCCTCAGTGTCACAGGCCTTGTGTGGCCGGTCGGGACCAACTCAAGGCAGTCAGAATGTAGAGCCAACAGTTTGTCCATCTTTGTTTTACTTGAGCTTCTGATCGGTTTCCTGTGGGTTTGCAAAAAAAAAAAAAAAATTGTCATCTGTATTTCCAGTTTAAAAACAAGGTACACTTGTAAACATTTTGATTTTTCTTTTTTAACTTGTAAATGTTTTTAATCACTGTACTAATTGCCCCCAGGCATGACTTTGGTAACTGCCCAAGTGACGTGTCTGGCATTAGCTCCCATAATCCGCCAGGGACCAAGTCCGTGCAGAGATCTGAGTTTCCACTTCAGATCGTACCCTTGAAGGGGAAAAGACAGGAATGGTTTTTTTTGTTTGTTTTGTTTTGTTTTTTAAGATTTTATTTATCAGAGAGAGAGGGGGGGAGAGAGCGAGCACAGGCAGACAGAATGGCAGGGAGAAGCAGGCTCCCTGCTGAGCAAGGAGCCCGATGTGGGACTTGATCCCAGGACGCTGGGATCATGACCTGAGCCAAAGGCAGCTGCTTAACCAACTGAGCCACCCAGGCGCCCCAAGACAGGAACGTTTTTAAGACTCTCAATCTATGTTTTCAGACTGCTTTCCTGGAAAGTTATCCCCGTTTCCACTCCAGGCTCCGTTTCTGGAGTATGTGTTCTGTTTCGCTGATTTAATTATTGGATTTTTCAATATAGTTTTAACATCTGGTGGCAGGCTAGCCTCCCTTCATTTCTTTTCTTGTAATTATTTGAGTGCTTCTCACCTGTTTATTCCTCTCAGTAGAACTCTGGTATAATTTTATTATTAAAGTCCTTGAGATTTTGCTTGAAATGAGGTTAAACCCAGAATAAATTTGGGAAAGCCTTACATCTTTACCCTTCCCAGACCTCCATGTGGTCTGCCTCTCCCCCCTCCCTTTTTTTTTAAGGTTTTATTTTTGGGATGCCTGGGTGGTATGGTTGATCAAGCATCTGACTCGTGGTTTTGGCTCCGGTTGTGATCTCAGAGTTATGAGATCAAACCCAGTGTCATGCTCGTCTCTTGGCGCAGAGTCTGCTTGAGATTCTCTCTCCCTTTCCCTCTGCCCCTCCTGCTCATGCTTCTCCCACCACAGTCTAAAATAAATAATTTAGGGGCGCCTGGGTGGCTCAGTGGGTTAAAGCCTCTGCCTTCGGCTCAGGTCATGATCCCAGGGTCCTGAGATCAAGCCCCACATCGGCCTCTCTGCTCTGCAGGGAGCCTGCTTCCTCCTCACTCTCTCTCTGCCTGCCTCTCTGCCTACTTGTGATCTCTGTCTGTCAAATAAATAACTTTTTTTTTAAAATCTTTAAAAAAAGAAAATAAAATAGTATAAACCTGGCGATTCACAGACCTGTACCCCGGGGATAAAAATATATTACATGTTTATAAGAAATAAAAAATTTTAAAAAAAGAAAATAAAAAATATAAATAAAATAAAATAAATAATTTAGTTAGGGAAAAAAAAGATTTTATTTTTAAGTAGTGTCTACATCCAGAGTGGGGCCCGAATTACAACTGCCCAGATCAAGAGTTGTGCACTCCACAACTGAGCCAGCCAGGTGCCCCGTCTCTGTCTTTACGCAAGACTTCCCTTATGCTAAGTCAGGTTTTAAAGTTTTCTTCGCGGAGGTCCTACACATTTCTTAAGATTATTCCTGAGTATTTTTTGGTCATATTTTATTTTTGGTCTTGTGACTGAAACCTTTTCTATGATTTTTGACTGGTAACGGCTGGCACGTAATTTTTAAAAATTTATTTGCATACTTTTTTCTATTACCCAGATTCCCTACAAATCCCTCCTACTTTGGGTTAGGGGTAAAAGCCTCTTGGATAGCCTAGGATTCCGTGATCAGCACATAAGGATTAGTGTTCTCTTTCTATGGTTTGGTGTCTGTGTACGTACTGTGTGTTAAATGGCTCAGAAAACCCTATGGAATATTCAAGGTGGTGGTCCCGGTGGTCCTGTCTCACTTCCAGATTGAAGGGGAAGTAACAATTCCCTGTTGGGTTTGATGTTGGCTGTTGGTTTAGGATAGATACTCTCTGTAATGTTTTAGGGGTTTTTTAAAGAATTTTTTAGAGAGGGGACACCTGGATGGCTCAGACGGTTAAGCATATGCCTTCAGCTCACATCATAATCTCCAGGTCCTGGGATTGAGCCCCAGGTCTGGTTCCCAGCTCAGCGAGGAGTCTGCTTCTCCCTCTCCCCCTGCTTGTGCTCTCTCTGTCTCTCTCTCTCAGATGAATAAATAAAATCTTTCAAAAAAAATTTTTTTTAGAGAGAGCATGAGCAGGGTAGAGGAGGGGCAGAGGGAGAGGGAGAGAGACTCTCAAGCAGACTCCCCGCTGAGCATAGAGCCCAGTGGAGGGCTTGATCTCACGACCCCGAGATCGTGAGCTGAGCCAAAATCAAGAATCAGTTGCCGAACTGACTGAGCCTCCCAGGCATGCGCATATCCCCACTAAGGTTAAGGAAGCAGCTGTCTGTCCTTGTTTTCCAGAACTCTTATTAGGAGGAGGAGCTATATTTTATTTAACATCCATTCTCCAGCTGTTGAGGGGTGTGTCATCTGCTTTTAATTTTGCCCTTTGCCCTGTTGATGTCACTGTTCATTGAGCATCTAATCTGAAGCTCTCCCTGCCTGGATTCATCTTGACCATGGCGTAGTGGACTTTGAGTGTACCGCCAAATTCTGTCTGCTAGTGTTTGATTTAGAATGTGGCACCTATTTTCCTAAGGAAGATCAGTTTTGCTCAGCGTGTGCGGTCAGGCTTGGAAATGAGGGTGTCGCTGACTCTACCGAGAGAGTTGTGTTGGGTTCCTCTGACTGTGGTGCTTTAGAACAGAGGGTCAAGGATGACACATGTACCCATTTCTTCGCTGAAGAGGCTGAGTGCCCTAAAGGCAGGTTGGGATCAAGCCCTGCTACACTAATGCTGTTTAATGCCATCACTCTTTCCTTCAGCATAGATAACCGCATTAAGTTTTTTAAATGGCTCGCTGTTCATTCTCTCCTTGTCTTCCTTTGCTCTAAAACAAACCAATCTAATTTGTAATGAATTTAACTCTCATCCTAGAATATGCACATCTCTCTCTTATCTTCCTGCTTTGTCCCGCATTATCTGTCTTCCTCCCTTTCATTTCTCCCAGGAAGGATTAATGTCAGTGGGATTTGCAGTAGCGCCCCCCCCCCCCCCCCCCCCCTCACCCTCCCCCACCCCCGCACTGCTTCTCGTGTCCCTTCAGTTGTGTTGTGGGAGGCAGCAAGGATCTACTCTCCCTAGGGCCCTGTCCCCTCCCTGGCAGGTCTTGGGAATCAAGTGTACACTGTGGCATGGCAGGATCCCCAACAGGACATGCACTAAAGCATTGTGATAGAAACTAACCCATCTTGAACCTTGCACCATGATTTTTCCAACACGCCGCACAGCTTTCGTGAGCTGTGTTACCATGACTAGGTAGAGATTGAATCTCAGTTTATTGAGCATGTATTATGTGCCAGGCTCTGTTCTGGGCATTTGTGGGAGAACGGGGGAGGGCGGTCTAGTGAAGGTCTTCCCTCAAGCTTTACAAATTCATACCAACCAATTTTTTTTTTTTTTAATTCAAGGAAGTAATGGGAAACCTTGGTCTCCTGGCTTTCCATGTGTGTATGTGGGACACCGTCTGAATGAGCTGCAGGGTCTGTGACAGTTAAGTGAGGAATCCCGTGCACCTGGTGTGGCAAGCCCCGTGCACCTTGGTCATTAAGTCACAGGTGTGGGTCAGGTGCCCTCAGGAGAGAATGGAGACGTGACTCCTTCCTGTCTCTCCCAGAGCTAAACAGGGCTGGTGTCTCAAGGTGGGGGGAGTCCTTTGCAGACAGAAGCACTGTGTCACGAGGAACATCATTATTGTCATCCCACACTATCAGTCATTCTTGATCCAAGGCTTTGGGCAGTTTTTACACACATTTCATTTGTTCTAGAAAATTTCACTTTCATGAGGCTTTTGATATCATTTCCATGTCTTCGACAGATAACTCAGAACGGCTATAAAGGGAAGACCATGAGGGTGAGGTGTTCAGAAATGGCCGTTTTCTAGAGTTCCCTAGAGAAGCAGATTTTCACAGAAGAGCAGCAGAATTGGGATCCGTCTTCTAGGGGAGACTCAGAGTCCTGTGGGCAAAATGGCCGCCCCTGCTGTGCATAGAAAGGAAAACATTTCAGAGAGGCTGAATAGTCCCCTGCCAGCCCCTTAAAGAGGCAGTGGAGACCTTCAGTGAGAAACAGAACCAACGTCTTGGCAGCTGGCAAACTGTAACAGGATGAGGAAATCTTTTTTCCTTCCTGAAGTTTTGGATCTGAGAAGCTCAAGGCATCACGTCTGAATTCCCGCAGCTCACTTTTGTGTACCATAATAGAGTATTGTGCTCTCCCGCTGAGGGTGGTAGCTGCTTGCTTAGGCAAATGGTGTGTATTTGGAGTCACTGATTCCGTTTCCAGACAGAGGACACAAGGTCTCCTTTGTGGGTGGACAGTCAAAGAGCAGAAAACCACCGGACGGGGAGCTTCTTGGTGGTACTCTGGTTGGAGGCATAATTTCATCAACGTCAAAAATGACCTTTCTCATAGACAATAGCATGGATGGATCCCAGGGGGATCCGACTGAGTGGAACAAAGAGTCAGTCTCCAAAGGTGATATACTCCATGATTCCATTTATTCAGCGTTCTTGAACTAACCAAATTACAGAGGTAGAAAACACATTAGTGGTCACCAGGGCTTAGGGACTGGGCAGAGGGGGCGGGGCGGTGGCCACACAGAGGGGACCAGGAGGAGCCCAGCAGTGGCCGAGCTGCCCTGGATCTTGACCGTGGTGGAGGTTCCATGAAGCCGCACCCTCACACTCATGCTAATAAATGCTTGTATGAGATGAGATCTGCGTAAGCTCTGCAGATTGTACCCTTCTCAGTATCCTGGTTTACACGTGGCCACTGGGGGAGACAGAGGGGTCACGTTGCTTTACGACCTCCTGTGAACATTTCCTTAGTTCAAAACGGGGTTTGTTCATCATAGTCTTTCTAAACCCACAAGTCCTGAGTGTTGAGATTTTGACTCTGGAACATAGGAGACCGAGAGAGAGGGAGGAAGGGAAGAAGGAATTTATTTCGAGTTGAAGAAGGTTTTAACAGACACATGCATGCGCACACGCGCACACACACACACACGCACGTGTGCAGCTGACCAGATACAGCCCTTTATCCTGCCGGCGTCTGAGACACAAAGTGGTGGCAGGATTCCGTCCCAGGATTGGCCTGCCCTCCAGGCCCCACAGGCTCTGCTGCACGAGAGAGTGTGCTCACCCCCGTAAGCCCCACTTCAGAAGAAACGGCCAAAAGCCAACTGCAGAAGGGAACTCCCCCTCCCCTCCAGCATACTTCTCGGGACTTCTTAAAGCCAAGCAAAACCTCAATTTTTAATTGAAAAGTTACATCTCAGGGTGCCTGGGTGTCTCAGTTGTTAAGCATCTGCCTTCGGCTCAGGTCATGATCCCACGGTCCTGGGATGGAGTCCCGCATCGGGCTCTCTGCTCAGCAGGAAGCCTGCTTCTCCCTCTGCAGCTCCCCCTGCTTGTGCTCTCCCTCTCTCTCTGTTAAATAAATAAATAAAACACTTTGTAAAAGAAAGAAAAGTTATATCTACAATGCATACTGTGACACATCTGACCATTGAGGAAGGTGTGTCCCCAGCCTCATTGGGTCCTTGTCCTTCTGTTGCTCTGAGACCCCCTTCTCCCCATTTGCTGTTCAGTCTCCTGCTAGACCCCGATGCATGCGGTACGTGAACTGTCTGTTTTTTTAATTTTTATTTATTTATTTTTATTAACATATAATGTACTATTTGCTTTAGGAGTACAGGTCTGTGAATCATCAGTCTTACACACTTCACAGCATTCATCATAGCACATCCCCTCCCCAAAGTCCATCACCCAGCCACCCCCTTCTCTTACGGTTTGTCTCCCTCCCAGTCCCATCTTGTTTCTTTTTTTTTTTTTTAAGATTTTATCTATTTATTTGCCAGAGACAGAGGAAGAGAGAGCGAGCGAGCACAGGCAGACAGAGAAGCAGGCAGAGGCAGAGGGAGAAGCAGGCTCCCCGCCAAGCAAGGAGCCCGATGCGGGACTCGATCCCAGGACCCTGGGATCATGACCTGAGCCAAAGGCAGCTGCTTAACCAACGGAGCCACCCAGGCGTCCCTCTTGTTTCATTTCTTTCCCTCCCTTCCCCCTACAGTCCCCTGTCCTGCCTCGCCTCTCAAATTCCTCATATCAGGGAGATCATATGATAATTGTCTTTGTCTGATTGACTTATTTCACTCAGCATAATACCCCTCTAGTTCCCTCCACATCATTGCAAATGGCAAGATTTCATTTCTTTTGATGGCTGCATAGTATTCCATTGTGTATATATATACCACCTCTTCTTTATCCATTCATCTGTTGATGGACATATAGGTTCTTTCCGTAGATGGGCTATTGTGGACACTGCTTCTATAAACATTCGGGTGCACATGCCCCTTCGGATCACTACATTTGTATCTTTAGGGTAAATACCCAGTGGTATGATTGCTGGGTCGTAGGGTAGTTCTATTTTCAACTTTCTGAGGAACCTCCATGCTGTTTTCCAGAGTGGCTGCACCAGCTTGCATTCCCACCAGCAGTGTAGGAGGGTTCCCCTTTCTTTGCAATCCTCACCAGCATCTGCCATTTCCAGACTTGTTAATTTTAGCCATTCTGACTGGTGTGAGGTGGTATCTCGTTGTGGTTTTGATTAGTATTTCCCTGATGCCGAGTGATGTGGAGCACCTTTTAAATGTGTCTGTTGGCCATCTGGATGTCTTCTTTGGAGAAATTTCTGTTCATGTCTTCAGTGCGCATCTGTTCTTAATGCGAATGTTGGCCCGCCGTACAAACGGTTTTCTCACTCTGTGTTTGGAGTTGTTCTGTGTCGGTACTTCGGCCGGACCCTTTCTTGTCAGCCACGCCGTGTGCTGCCCTGCGACGTTCCAGAAGTCGAGTCGTCTTCTACTCATGGACACTTGGGTGCTTGTCCTCCTTCTGCTACTTCTTGTGCTGCTTTGAGTTTAGCCTCTTGTCCAAAATACCAGTTCTTGACAGTGTGGGGTAAGGTCTCTGTTTCTCTTTCTGGCCCCTCTCATGGCTGTGCAGTGATTTCCTTCTGTCTGGATTCCTGCCTCGGGCTTTACCTGGTGCGGGCTCTGGGTCTTCCATCAGCACTGTAATTGTGAGGCAACAGCAAGGGGCACCCCCTGAGGCATTCAGAACGGACTCGTTATCCCAAACCATCAGGCTGCTGCCACCAATCCATTTCTCTTTGTGAAATGAAAGCGACCGCAAAGTAGCGTAGCTTCATGTTGTGCTGTGCATATGTGCCGGATCCCTTAATTCCAGCACAATGACAGACATACAGATCGTGTAGGGGTATGTGTGTGATCATTGCAGCGCAGAAGTTCTCACTGACGTCCAGATGGCATTTTACGAACGAGTATGTGTGTGGCGTCGGTGTCATTATCTCAAAATAATGTCCGTGGAGTTCCTTCAGTGGGTAAAGGCTGAAATGAGCCGATATCTCATCCTGTCCATTTTTTGGAATCACCAGGGCTGGGTGAGGCTCAGTGGGAGTCCCCAAGTCCAGCTGGGTGTGTGTGTGTGTGTGCGCGCGCGCACGTGCGTGACGCAGGGATGCAGGGTAGAAGCAGGTCCACTGGTGGCCAGCAAGAGAGGCTGCCATCCCCAGACACTAAGCCCGTCCCAGCACCTGCTCTGGGGTGCCATGGTGGCGTGGTGACCTCCCCAGCTCTTGGAGCATAAGAGGGGTCGTTTCTGAGGAAGGTCTGACGACAAAAGCTCTCCCAGATGAGGGGCAGGAAGGGGGAGGCCATAGGCGATAGCCGGCCCTGGGTGGTAGCCCTGAGCACCAGGGCCCTGACGCATCCCAGCTCACGGTCAGACTTTCTCCAGGTGCTGTCCAAAGGCCAGCTCTCGAACTGGCACATGTCATGTAAAGACATGCAAACATAGGGTGTTTTTCCTTCCCTACAGAGTTAGGAGGCAAAACACTGCAGAAACCCGGAGCCGAGAGTTTCTGTTCCGCCCCGCTGAGCAGGACAGCCCCGCTCCCATCTACATGCAAACTCTGGCAGGGACCCAGGCCCCTATAAATAAGCATCCGGGCTGCTCCAGGAAGGCTGGGCTTCCTCATTTTTTTTTTTTTTAAGTGGAATTTGCAACAGCTTCTGTCCAGAACATTTGTGTCCAAGGCCCTTTCATCTCCGAGGCGTCCTGTACGATGACCATGCGGAGGTTCTGGAATCCTTCCCACAGCAGCTGGGTCACAGGACGAGCCCTACGGGGCCAGCCTGTTGGAGTACAGAAACAATTATCTCCCTTCTGTGACCTCCGTCTTGTATTTAGATGGGAGTCGTCATGATGCCCTTTCTGAGGACCGAGCAGGAAGCTCCTTTCGGTTCCGGCCAAACAGCTTACTAGCAATGGAGTAGCTTCCTCAGTAAGTTCTGGAAGCCCAGGGCACAGGGGTCAGCCGGGACCCAGGAATACATCTCGGACACCACTCGGTCCACAGACTCTGATGGGCCTTCCCTCCCTGCAGACTAACTCGCAGCACAGGCTTACGACGAGAGTGCCAGAGAGGAAACAGAACGGGCCACACCGACATCTGTGACACTAGCCTGGGAATCAGGACAGAGGTCCGAGAGTGGAGCGGATCAGTGCTGCTCAGAGGGGGCCGTGGACCCGGTGTGGGAACCCGCTGTAACCATCTACCAGTGACATAAACAGCTTGAGCTCAGAACGCAGATCTGCTGTGTCACAGAGCACACATCCAAGTGAGGCTGACCCGTATTTTGGCACAAAGACTCTCTCAAGGGAGCGGTGTGTCCGTCCACCTTCCGGCCTTTGCTCCCATGCGTCGTGGGTGACCACCTTGAGCAGTTTCGTGTAGCAGCTGTGGATGGTCGTGAAACCATCCCTGGTACAAGATAGTGTAGAAGAAACATCACAAACCGATAGGGAAGAGAAGGTTTGCGCTCCGAATTAGGTTTGGAAAATTGGCCGTGTAATGTTCCTGCACTTCAAGATTCTATTTATTTATTGGAGAGAGAGAGAGAGAGGGAGCAGGGGGAGGGGAAGGAGGAGAGGGAGAAGCAGGGTCCCTGCTGAGCAGGGAGCCTGATGCGGGACTCGATCCCAGGACCCCAGGATCCTGACCTGAGCCGAAGGCAGACGCTTACCTGACTAAGCCACCCAGGCGCCCCAATGCGCCTTCACTTCACGCACAAAATGAAACAGGGATGGGTTCAAAAGTGAAACGGGGAACAAAATGTAGCCTTCAAAAGAAACCAGAAGAGAAATCATGAACCCATCTCACAGTGTGGGAAAACTTGCTTTCGAAACGTCTTTTCAAATGACCAAAATAATAAATGCTTTTTGCAGAGAGTTTATAAAGCTTTAAGAGGAAGAATCACCTGGGGCGCCTGGGTGGCTCAGTGGGTTGGGGCCTCTGCCTTCAGCTCAGGTCATGATCCCAGGGTCCTGGGATCGAGCCCCTGCATCGGGCTCTCTGCTTGTCAGGGAGCCTGCTTCCTCTCCTCTCTCTCTGCCTGCCTCTCTGCCTACTTGTGATCTCTGTCTGTCAAATAAATAAAAATAAAATTTTTAAAAAAAAAAAAAAAGAGGAAGAATCACCTATGATTCCGTCTTTTGGGGTAGATTCACCGATGTCCTTCTGCTTTCTTCTCTCTGACCTTTTCCCCATTCGTAGAAATATTTAATAAAACTAGGGTCACATGATACCGACTACTGCATATCCTCCTTTTCTGTGAAATTCACTATTATTTTAAAATATTGAAACAAAAGGAATACAAAACTACATATACAGCATGATCTTGGTGGTAGTGGTTCAGTTTGGTGGGGTTGCTTTATACACTGTTCATTAAATACATCACTGTTCTTCAGAATCAGAAGTTTAGGGGCACCTGGGTGGCTCAGTCAGTTAAGCGTCTGGCTCTTGATTTCAGCTCAGGTCATGATCTCGGGGTCGTGGGACCAAGCCCATGTGGAATCTGCTGGAGATTCTCTCTCTCTCCCTCCGCCTCTCTCTCTGTTCTCTCTTTCTCTAAAAATAAATAATTAACATATTTGGGGGGGAAAAATCAGAAGTTTAAAAAATGCTATGCAGGTGAACATGATTTTCTGCTTTCTAGTTTGACCTTTTATAAATTGTCTGTAAGGAGCATGCATTACTTTTGCCCTCAAGAAAAATAAAACATTGTCAGTCCCAGCTCAGTGTTCCAGGCACTGGCGTTGGTGGGATTCGGTCCCTCCGTCTTGCAGTTGGCCTCAGACCACCGGTGAGGTGCGGGCCCCTCCCTCAAATGCATCTCCCGGGCTCGGGGGAGGGGTGCAGGGCCACCACCATCCCCTCTCTCCTACCTCTGGGAGAATGAAGGCCATGCAGCGGCCATGGCTCTGCCCCAGCCTGGGCATGCCGCCGCGTTCACTGCCAGCCCCAGCCTAGGGCCCTCCTCTGGGAGGATGAGGATGCAGGGTCATGTGTCCACGGTTTTCTGATGGGTGTATTTCCTGCACGTTTTGGGGGCATCTCTTGTGCTCATGGGATCGGCAGAGGCTTTGCAGTCAAAACTTTCCCTGCAAGCAGCCCCGTGGCTGAGATCCCCTGGAGTCCCCCTATAGCCCTGTGGGTGCTGAGCACGGCTGCTCAGCTTGGGGACTGCAGCATGGAACACTGTAGGACTCAAGGCTCGTGGGGGTTTCCTTCCTCGCTGCTGCCTCGCATTTGACCAATCCTGAGCCAAGGCCATTGTCAGCCCCCCTTGAGAAGAAGTGTAGTGTGAAGGCTGAGATCCCTGCTGTTCCCGGCATGTTGGCGCCCGTGATCCTGAGTGAAAGGACCGGCTAGGAGGCCCTCGCAGACCACAAGTCTTCACAGGCAGGAAAGGAAATGAGCATGGCTCGTTATTTTGGGAGCCGTTCTCAGGAGCACAAAGACGTGCCTTCACCAACAGAACTGCAGAGACCAAGGAAAATCAGCAGCCTTGTTTTTTCCAAGTCTCACTTGGTTTTTATTTTTAAAGATTTTTAAAGATTTTTTTTAAAAGGTTTTTAAAGATTTTATTTACTTATTTATTTGAGAGAGAGAGAGAGAGAGAGAAGGAAAGCACAGAGGGAGAAGGAAAAGGAGAGGGAGAAGCAGGCTCCCTGCTGAGCAGGGAGCCCGAGGGGAGACTTGATTCCAGCACCCAGGGATCATGACCTGAGCCAAAGGCAGACACTTAGCCAGCTGAGCCACCAAGGTGTCCCCCTAAATGCACACTTTAGAACCAAGTATCCATCCATCTCTACAGCTCTGGGTCCTGTTTAAATGCGGAGGGGGTACCCCTAAGCCCAGATGATAAGCCAGGCCAACGTAAGTGGGGGGCCCCCAGTAGGCTGTGTAAAGCCGAGGTGCAGCCTCCCCAGGCAGCTCCAAGCCAGGCTGCGTTGGGGCGAAAGCTGTGTACTCTGCTCCCATGAACCTTGTGTGTGCCCGTGACCGTCTGTGCCTTGATGTTGCAGGCCTGGCGCAGGTTCCTGGGAAGCTGTGTGCCCACTACGCCTGGGATGCCGGTGTGCTGCTGCAGGCCTGGCCGGCTGTGGACCCGCAGTTCCTTCAGCAGCCAGACGTGGTAGAGATGGCCGTCCTGGTGAGTGTCCCCCGCAGCCAGGTGGTCAGGCCTTTCTAGACCACCCGGCCTAACTCGGCTGGACCGTTCCCCGCCTGTCTTACGCTCGTACATTTCGGCTTTGAGAGGTCACCACGCACTGCGAGCCTGTGACATAACCCTGCCCCGCATCAGAAGTTCGGATCACCTTGCCCTCCTCCCTCGGCGTTCCACTCTCCTCCTCAGCTCTTGCTTCGTTTAGGGAGAAGGGGGATGGTGAGTGGTTGGCGGAGAGGGAACACCTCACTGGGAAAGCTATTTCAGAACAGCTCCGGAATGTTCCTTTTTTTTCTTTTAATTTCTTTCTTTCTTTCTTTTTTTTTTGGTAAATTACGTCATTATAGATGCATAAAAGTAGTTTTATATTCCAACCTTTTACAGAGCACATGACTCAGATAGTTTATCCTTTATGTAATTATTACATCTTTAATGTGTTTACTCTGAAACACATTACCAGGAATTTTTAATGCTGATGTGTCTGAAGAAGGAAAGGGAAACAGGGGGCCCTCTTGGCCCGTCTCTGAACCACACGTGGGGCCAGGCCCTTCACATCCAAGATTTCATTGAACTCTTACCACTCTGTCAGGTAGGCGTTTCCCTTCTCCTTGATTTCACTTGAGAAGTTAGGCTCGGAGAAGTTGGTCGCCCTGAGGTGATTTGCTCATTGGTCAGTAATGATCATGTGACCTGCTATGCTTCAGGCACGGTGCTAGGCTCTGGGGGGATACAAAATCGAACAGGACAGACAGCCTCCCTGCCCTGATGGAGCTGAAAGTCGAGTGGGAGAGAGTGGGAAAAGGAAAGAAAAATAAATAAAACTGTTGCAAATGGTGAAAAGGGCCAGGACCGAACCACCCAGGAGCTGAGAGAGAGCCAGGCCTCGCAGGGGCCCAGTCGGCCAGGCCCCGGTTCTTCTGCATCCTGGGCCCGGCCGGCAAGTTGGTGTTTGGAAAGACGGCTCCACGCGAGAGACCCGGCCCCTTCCCAGCCGCTTTCTCTCCACACCTCGTCCCCTGACACCTCGTTCCCCGACTGCAACCCCACTTTGCTTCCCCCACGGAGGGGAGGACATGGGCCTGCCCTGGTAGGCTCCTTCCCGAAAGCTTCAAAACCAAAAATAGCCTGGTGACACAGGGAAGTTTCTTTACCTTAAATAACGTTTATAAGAAATAATCTCGGGTCCCCCTAAGAAGTACTCATCGTGA
Organism: Neogale vison; assembly: GCF_020171115.1. Classification (NCBI taxonomy): domain Eukaryota; kingdom Metazoa; phylum Chordata; class Mammalia; order Carnivora; family Mustelidae; genus Neogale; species Neogale vison. The sequence continues at coordinate 208,744,816 of NC_058096.1, read as the reverse complement.
GGAAGTGTTAACTTGAGAAAACAAAGTTGGAGCCTATCAAATACCATTCTGCTTTAGTCGCTGCAGAAAAGACATCTCGTTCTGGTTGTCGGTAAAATGGTTTCAGATTATAGTGGAAATGAAAACCCAAAGTTTAGGCTGTGAGGAGGATGCCCTGCGGGTCCCCCCATGGGGAGAACCTCCAGCTCAGGGCACCGCGCCACATGGCGGAACTTCTATAGCGGCCTGTGTTCTGTGTCCGTGTGATCTCGGTTGGTACCCTGGGCAAAAGTAGCAGGTGTGGTGACAGTATGGTGTCATTCCGCGTGGCTGGGGCCCGCCGTGTCTGTGTCCTCTGTGCCTGTGGTATGCAGGGCTAGGCGCAGCCCTGGGGTTCCCCAGCCCAGAGGCGCTGCCTCAGCATTGAGTGGCTCAGTGCCCAGGAGGGACGGTCTAAAGGGCCCAGGGTGGGCACACCCACAGGCAGTTTCTGTAGCTTCCAGATTAAGGCATGGAGCTTGGGAATGAGACTGTCCCGCTTAGAAGTCTCCCATTTTACAAGATACTTTTGTAGGGCTCTGTTTCCTCAATGATGAAAGGAGGCAAGCACTGCGCCCAGCTCTGCCTGTTGTGGAAAGAATTAGATCAGATGTTGCCAGGAGCTGCTTGGCCTGCTTCTGGACGCTCTAATGACAAAACCCACGAACAAGCAGTGAGTGCCGGCTAAGGGCCAGGCACTGCCCTAAGAACTTTTCCAGATAATGACTCGCTGACCCCGCACCACAGCCCTGGGAGCGGGCCTGGGTTTACCCATGTCACAGACGAGGCAGCTGTGTGACCAAGTCCATTTTAGAGGTGAGGGAAGGGCGGCAGAAGGGTACCCAAGCCCCGGGGGAGACGGCAGGGTCCCCAGCTACTGGTGTGGACCTCTCTGCTTCTGGCAATCGGGGCCATTACCGCAAGGGGGTGTGGGGCCTGGGCTCGAGGAGCAGTGTTTCCCTGGTGGGGAAAGGATGCCTGATCGGCAGAAGCAAAAGAAGGGTAAGCCCTCAGTGACACTGGAACAGAGAGCCATGAAGAGGGGAGCATAGGCCACTGGGGAGAAGGCCAGGCTCCACCCCCGAGAGGGTTGGGGGGCAGGCAGGGCATCTGATCAGGGAGAAGAGAGGACCCAGGTGGTCATCCAGCCCGTCTCTACCGCTGGCTGGGTGAAGTGGCTTCACCTTGTGTGCCTCGGCTTCCCTGTCTGTAAAATGGGCACAGAGCCGTCATGCCTGTCCCTCACAGGCTTGTGGGAGGAGAAACAGGTTGGCTCGGGTGGATTGAGTGGCTCAGACCTGGGCACGGAGTGAGAGCTAAGTCAGCGGGAGCTTTCATTGTCCACAGCTGTCACAGGGCTGCCCTTGTGTCGCTGGGTGGCCATGGTTGGGGCGGGGGCAGTGCTCTAGGCCAGCAGCCCATCAGGCCCCATTTGGAAAAGTCTGGGAGAACAGTACTGAGGCCCTGGCCCGAGGCTATGAGTAATGAGAGGAGGTGGCAGAGATGGAAGCTTGCAAGGCAAGCAGATGGGGACTGGAAGACTTCTGTCAAGTCAGACGGCCACTATCTGAGATGATTTTCAAGAGCTGCTCCACTTTAGGCCCCTGAACGCCAAGTCCAGTGTGGAATCCCACCTGGGCTTCAGTTGTCCATTTAACTGGTGCCTCGTGCCCGGAGATGCAGCGTAATGGGGACCCACTCCTTCTGAGGGGCCCACCCTGAGTAAGGCAACTTGGGGGAGTCTCAGGAGCCAGAAGCCAGGAGAGGGTGCCGGGGGCCATGTGGGAAGGCCCGCTGGGCTCTTTGGCCACATCCCGAGGCCACAAGCCGCACCCTGCCCCAGCTGGGGTCAGGAATGACTCAGCTCCCTGGACAGGCCTCCCCAGGGACAGCTGAAGGTCAGCGCCCAGGCTCTAGGGAAGCACTGTGTCTAGAAGTATTTAGGATCATGGTTCTAAGGCCGTGTACGGAAGAGGACACCCCACACTGGCTCCTTCCACCGTGGCCGGGAGTCCCGAGGGATACGGGGGTATAAGGCCTAGTCAGCTGGTCCCTTCAGACAGGTTTTCTCCCTCAGTGATCCAGAGGATTCCATCCTTAAAGAAGAGAAAACTGAAGTCTAGGCCTGAGGGTCTGCACAAGAGCATGTGTTCTCTCCTCCGACGCCCAGAGGAGCCCTTGCCCTGGGAGCCCTGAGCCCTTGCCCTGGGCCCCTCTTCCCCGACTGAAGTAGGAGAGCCCAAGCTGAAGCCATGACTCGGGAACAAGCACCAGTTCTAAGAATGCCGTGTTTGGGGCCCCTAGGACTTCACGAAGGGCGCGGCTTTGGTGTGACAAGACAGGAGGTCTTTTCTGAGGTCTTGGTCAAAGCAAGCACGTGGTCCTGAAAGAAGGAGACTTCTAATGGCTTAGAAACAAGATGGTGGGGGGCGAGGGCACCGTCCTTTGAACAGCAGCCCTAGTCCCACAGCTCTAGGACACCAAAACCCTGCATCCGAGAGACCCAGACTTTTTTAGGAGAACCATTTTCTAGAATATTTCAGGACACAACGTGTTGGCATCTTTGGGGCTCCCACCCAGCGATGTAAGTTGATGCAACCAAGAAAAATGCCACTAAGTTCTCCGTGCATCTGAGAAAATGGAGTGGGTGATGAGGGACACCTGATAGGCTTCGGCTGAAACCCGAGAAATTATTGCTGTTAACTTTTCATAATACGGTGACTGTATTTTCCCAGTTAAAAAAAACAAAAACAAAAAAACTAGGGGCATTAGTGAAAGAGTTCTTAGGGGAGCGGTGGGGTGGAGGATTTGAAGCACGGTGGTTCAGAAGCCGTGTGGGCCCTGAGAGCTCCTTCCCCCGTCCCACTGCCAGTTCCTGTTTGCTGGGAAGTGTGTCCTTACTGACCAGTCCTCAGAACAGCCACTGATGTCAGCAGCTGGATCGGCCCGTTCTCAGCAAGGCTGAGTTAAAGTCATGGGGGTCCAGTTTCCCTGTCCCCATGCTGGGGCGCCCCGTTCTGGAGCCAGGCCTGTGGCAGGGAGTTTACCTGCCTTCCCCAGGAGCTGGTGTCCCCCAAGACCTAGATAAAATCCTCAGTGACACTCGCTGTGTGCAGAACTTAGAGTCGATCCCCAGTGACACAACCATCCCTCTGCCCCCCCGGAAGCTGCTGAGGATTTTGACCCGATTTCCAGCACCGCTGGGACAGAGCGCGCTCCAGGTGTGGTGCCCACACGCACTCTCCGTGCCGGGGCGCCCCATCCTCTCTCTCCCAGTCTGTGGCTTTCAGGCATTACTTCTGTCCTCGCTGCCCTCTGTCCTCTGGGGAAGCTGGTGCCGCATCTTCCTGGGGGCCACCTGTCACCCTCCGGATGCTCCTCATCATTTGTCTCGATTTTCTCCTTCTCAGATCAACAACAAACACCATGGCAAGATCCCGGTGCCCCAGGGCGTCGCACGGGACCAGGACAAAGTCCATGAGCTTGTCCTCCAAAGCGAGCTGGGTGTCAGGCTCTTGCAGGGGCGAAGCATCAAGAAGGCTTTCCTGTCCCCCAGAACGGCCCTCATCAACTTCCTGGTGCAGGACTGACTGCAGGGGGCGCCCCTGAGGAAGGAGGGCTGTGCTGGGGCCCAGGGCCGGGCAGCCACTGACGTCTTGAATGTTTACCTCCGCGCTCTGCTGGGTTAGGCTTGGGCAGTGAACCTGTGCGGTGGGGCCTGGCACAGGGGTGAGGCTGGGTGTGAGCAGAGGAGCAGAGATGGAGGGCTCGGGCAGCTGCTGCAGGTGGAGGAAGCCACCAGAGGAACTGCTGGGTGTTTCCTGGGTGTCTGCAGGAAGGCGAGAAGAGAAGCAAGTAAGAATGAACGCAGCAAGCAGCCTGGGAGTTCTGACTCCTAGAAACTGCACACTCCAGGGACATGACGGTAAACTGAGGACCCACAGGCACGGGAGCAGCAAGGACAGCAGTGTTGGACAGGTGACAGCCTGGGCATTGTGGCAGATGGTCCCCTTGCTTTCCAGCTGGATGGAGGAGCCATGGGGGTCATGTCCAAATATTCAAGATGGTCTGCAGAAGCTGCTTTGCACCCGAAGGCAGGCGGGGCAGGTCCCTCCGCAGTTGTCCCCACTGCCGGGCCAGCTCTGATGCCAGATCTGGGTGAAGCACCACCTCCACCCTCCGCCAGGGTGTCAGATGTGCTGCTTGGTGTAGCAGAACCACGCCGGTTCTGAGCTCAGCTGGAACCCGGCCCAGGGCGCACCGCAGCCCCACGGGGAGTCTGCTCATGTGTGCCCCGGATGGCCCCGCCGTTGACGTGGGCCCCCGCGCTGGGTATTAGCATGAGCTCGCTCGCCTTGGGCCAGTGGGCCAGAAGCACCGGGCACTGCCTCCATGTTCAAGCTGCTGCCGCCTGGCTGCCCAGGAGGTGGCCAGGAACAGACCACCGTTGTCGGTGCATTACGGTAATCCAGTTTTCTGTGAAGTCAGCAGTTAGGTGCCCTTCTCAGAACTGGCCTGAGCCGCTGATTCATACTTAATGGGCTAGTGGGAGAGAATCCAGCCATTCTGTGCCACTGAAAACCTCTATTTGTTTTCTGATGCCGTTTTTCTGAAGTAGCCTCAGATGTGGCTGTAGTCGGGCAGCTAACACATGACCTTTTTTATTGCAATAAAATGCGTGTCATGTATGACTTGGGGACCTATGTGTGATCTTGGACTGGCCGCCATATTTCCTATTCTGGGAGTTAATCAGGAGCAGATCAGGGGGTTTCATTATCATCAGAAGCATCGGCCATGTGCCTGACTCCACACGGAAAGTTCCAAAGTGAGGTGTGGGGGGACTGACCTAAGTCCCTTTTGTGGTAGACAAAAAACCTGGTCCAGGCTCGTTAGCCACAGTGGTTAAGTTACTGGTTCCTAGATGTCGTTCAACTTGATGCCGTGCCCGGTCCCCATGCCCAAATATTCTGATGTAATTGATCTTAGGTGTGCTTGGGCATCAGGGAACCGTAAAAGCCGCATGGGTGATTCTAACGGGCAGCACAGTTCCAGAACCACTGGGTCACTTGATGGATCTGAACCGTAATGTCGAGTCCTTCCTCTCCCTGTCTTCTGCTTCACTGAGATGAGTCTGGTGTGGGACCCGAGCCTGAAGGAGCAGAGCTGGGAAGGACCAGGCCCGGAGTGGAAGGCAGGGGCCAGAACTTTCCAGCAGGTATTCAAGATGCTCCCAGAGCCCACCTGGGTATACATACCCTATTCCACATGTGAATATGATATAAGCAAGTAGATGCGGAAATTTGATACAGGGAGGGAACCTTGAGTGTTTCTGCTCTGTTGTCCTGTTTTCTTCCTAAAGTAAGCGGAGTGGCCTTGAAACCATCAACAGGATAGGGCAGGGAGCCCTTTATCTGCACAAAATCTGGCCAGAGCCACAGGCCATTAAAGCCTCAAGGCTACTGGACTGACCCGCCATGGCTTTGGAGAACTTTTTCTGCAAGAGGATAAGCCATTTGAAAACAAGAGCTCCTTGGTGCTCCTAGAGATGGTTGGTATAAAGAACAATGGAACAGAATGCTAATCCCTGGGGGTAGGGAGGTGGTGTGGGGGATGATCTCAGTCCTTTATTAACTGCCTTGATTAGGTCAAAAACCGGACCCAACAAGTTCACTTGTATTACGCCATGAAACTCTCACAAAAACCCTACAGGGAAGGAATTATCCTCTGGTAAATACAAAGAAACCCAGGCTCTGGGATTCAACACCTTGCTCAGTTTCCACAGCAGAAAAGGCGAACTGGGATCCAAACCCACATCTTCTGGCCTCCAGACCCCCGGATGCACCCCCGCCGTGTTTGCCCGGCCCCCCACTTCTCCTCCCCCACCCCCATATTTGCCCATCTTGGCCCAAAGTGCCACAGTCAGGAAATTGAGATGTTGGCCAAAAGCCGGCATTCTGAGCAGAGTCTGGCCTGGCCTCTCCCTGTGGAGGCCTCCGTTCTGTAAAGCCGGGAAGTCACAGCCCTGGACACAGGTGGGTTCCTTCCGAGAGCTCAGGGTGGGTTCCATCGGGCTGGAGGCGGAAGTTATTGCCAAACTGGTGGAACGCCCAGGTTCATGGGCAATGGGAGGGGAATGAGTGGAGAGAGTTTATGCACAGGGAAAGCAGCTCCTGGGAGGCCGCATGGCAGGGAAGTGCCGCCACACTAGGCGCCAAGCACTTGCCAAGGAAAATGAAATTGATCCCTGAGACCCTAAAACAATAAATGAGCTGGGCAAAGGCTTAGACATGCTTCCTCCCAACTTAATTACCCACACTTGGGGAGCTGGTTAAGGAAAATAGGGTGCAGCCAAAGGTGGTTTATTTTTTTAAAAATGTTAACATGACCTTTTTCTCATGAATAAATCAGTATATTTACACAATGTGATCCTGACCATAATTTTTTAAAATTCCAACCTTTACAGAGAGAGAAGGAAGTTTGCCCACAAATCATTGGTTGAGAGTCCTACGAGTCATTTTTTCCTTCTCTTTACTTTTTTGGCATATTCCAACTTGTATGGGCCATGTGGTATTTCAGTAATGGGGGGAAGATACCAAAACGTACAATTTTGTGAAGATCCGAATGAGCGAATGAGGATAAAGTCCTATCCCCCTTGATTTTTCTTTTTCTTTTTTTCCTCCCACCGTAGCAAGTTGCCAGCTGGGATGTGTCCCCAACTAGGAAAACATGGGTTCTTTGTTGTATGCAGTAGAATCTAAAGAAACAGAAAGCAGCCCCTCAGGGCGGGCAGGTGCGTGGCCCTCCCGAGCATCTCTCAGCCTCAGAATCTCGCAGAACAGAAGGTAACATTCCCTTCATGGAACTCTCCGGTCCTCAGTGGGTGTCCCAATATGGCCGCCAAGAACGTGAGCCTGGAGTCGGCCAGACCAGGATTCTGGGGCCTTGCGACCACGTGACTCTGTCACTTGAAACCTCAGTGAATCTCTTGTTTTCTCAACGATAAAACAGGAGTAAAAACCGCGCCTTGGGGTATGAGAGTGAAGTGAGGGAATGTGTGTCAAGAGCGGGACATAGAATAAGCTCTCAATAAAAGAGAATGGCCCAGGGCGACTGGGTGGCTCAGTGGGTTAAAGCCTCTGCTTTAGGCTCAGGTGATGATCCCAGGGTCCTGGAATCGAGCCCCTAATCAGGCTCTCTGCTCTGCCTGCCTTTCTGCTACCTTGTGATCTCTGTCAAATAAATAAATAAAAGCTTAAAAAGAGAGAGTGAGAGAGAATGGGCCATAATGAGTAATCTTGCCTGAGTAAAAACAGGCTAATGGTCTAGAATGGGATTATCTTTGGCCAGAAAGAAGGGAACTTTCAGAAAAATACACATCCTAGGTCTATTGAGGAAAAAGACTTAAGCAGTAATCTTGGAGGAATTTTAATCCCGTTGGGTAGAATCAGCCCTATTATTTGGTATTTTCTCCTCCTGTCCTGAAACCTTTGTATTATGTGCTTCCATCAATCCGTGCCTGCTGGTTAGTGTCTTGGAGCTTCATCTGGGGGACGGTGACCTCTCTTTGGTGCTGGGGACCCTCTTTTCTTTAAGTGGGAGCCCAGGCCACAGTCTGGCAAGAGTCCGGGAAGCTCCCAGCCTTCTTCTGGTCCCACGCTGGCCAGTCACTTTTGTCCCAGGACACATGGGATTGTGATATGGGAAAGAATGCAGCCAGGGACAAAAAGCCAAGAACTGGAAACCATACGCATGAGCCTAGCTTCAGCCCTTAGCTCAAGTCCGGTTCAGGTGAGGTGGCCCGCCTGTGGCACCTGGAGTAGAAGGTTTCCCGAGTGGCCTCTGAGCCCTTTCCTCCACAGCAGCTCCTGGAAGGGAAGCCTGTGATGTGCCGGGGCCGGGGGTGGGGGTGGGGGCAGGAGGGCCTCTTGACTTTGTGGAGCTGCCATCATCCTTACCGTGTCACCTGCCTTAGCCTGGGGTTTCCTGATCGGTGGCCTGAGGCTGCTGGGAGCAATGGCCCAGTGGTATGAGCTGGACAAGATTGGGGGCCACGTGGAAAAGTCCACCAGAGACTCTGATGGGCCTTTCGTGGCCCAGGGGCCTCTTGGCAGTCCAGTGCTCAGGCAAGATGGCCTCCAAACCGAAAGCAGGACATCAGAAGTTTTTCGCTGACGGGTTTGGGACCACAGGTCAAAGAGGGTGTGGTTCCTGCCCCAGTTGGCCTCCCCGCCAGTGCCCTCCTTGGCCTTCCTTCTCCTGGGAGAGGTCAGGCTTACAGGGTCATCTTGTGTACCACACACCATTGCAAGGGCTTTACCACTATTCTGACCTTCCCACATCGAAGCAACAAAGTGGGAATTATGACCCACTTCCTATAAATAAGGAAAGAAGCCCAAGTCATGACTCCCTAAGTCATAGCCCTAGGAGCTGCCAGAGCCCAGACCAGCCCCCGGCCCCTGCTTCCCCCCCCCCCCCCGAGGCACCCACCCTGCTGACCTGCGAGGCAAGAAGTGGGATGCCCTGGGGCTCGTTCTTGCTCTTTATATCCAGAGAATTCTGAACTGGAGCTCTGGCATGTGTGTGGCCCTGCGGGGGTGTCCCTCCTTGCAGAAGGGGTTGGGCTTTTGTGAATTTCTTGCACCGGTCCATCGCTGGCCTCGGGTCACTTCTGGGGGGTGAGGATGATAACTCCTGGGCATCTGGGGGTGAAGGGACTCTCCTCAGCTCAAGGAAAGTCTCCGGAGAGGGGACATCAGCAGCCGGCCCATGAAGGGGATTGACGGGGGTTGGTGCCCCCAGGGGAGAGGAGGTGACCCTCGGAGCCCAGGAAGCAGCACGCCTATAAGGAGAGGAAAGGCTCTAGATCAGCAGCCAGACTCACAGGAGACGTGGAATGTGGGACGGAGTCTAAACAGGCCCAACTGCCCCTGGCTTGCCTTGTGCCAATACGCTGTGCGGCTCAGGGCAGCGCTGCTGGCCCTCCGAGCGGTAGACAAGACCAGTCAGGGGGCCTTCTCATCCCCCTTCTGCTGATGACAAAACTGTGGCTCAGACGGGCTGAGACTTGCTTGAGACCATGGCTGTACATGATGAAGTATCTTGACTCCGATCTGGGCCCATTCCACTCGCAGCACCCCTCCCCTGCTTTGTAGGGCAAGCCTGGTGCTCGCAGCGGCAGAAGTCAATTCAGGACATCAATCATCCCAATGGACGAGCCCCACCGCACCCTAGAGGTCAAGGGAAGGCACAGGGTAAGCAAAACGAGAAGAGTTTGCTCTCCCCTTCCTCCCTCGGAGACTAAGGAGCGGAAAACATCTGCTTCATGGGCTGGGTCCCCGTCCGACCCTACAAGGGTGGGCGGCTGAAGGCTCTCGTCCAAGCTGGTGAGTCTGGGGTTTGGAATCTGGGATGACCAACAGTGAGTGGGGCGGGCATCCCCCAGGGGTGGGAGGGTGGGCAGTGCTGGGGCCGACGGGAAGGAGAGAGCCTGGAAGGAGAAAGGCCAGTCCTGGAGGCAGAGGCCCAGATCCAAGGGTGGGGCCCCTCCAGGCGTCCATCATACCTCTGGGCCCGCCCTCATGGGGGAGGCGTGCAGGGATCATGAGGCCCTGCAGGGGAGTGACCAGGCCCACTGAAGTCACCCAGCTGGCCGGGGACCCAGCACATCTGACTCACCTCCCCCAGCCTCAAGCCCTGAACTTAAATTCCCATTCTCACTGGGACTCTGCAAGAGCATTGCCTGGCCTGGACACCCAGGATGTAAGAGCCATGGTCTGGGATCCCCCAATATCAGCAGTGATAACATTTACTACTTACTATGAGCTAATTATGTGGCAGGCCCTGTTCTACGAGCTTTACCACCGGAGGGGCCTCGCTCATCTCACACCGGAGAGCCAGGATTCTGACCCTGCTCCCCACACCGCTGCCAAAAGCCTTTATGCAAGCTGGCCCATGCACCTCCTGGATTTTTCCAAGACAGTCCTGGTTTTCTCTCCCATGAACCCAGGGCCCCCTAGAAACCATGCAGCCCACACTTGCTGACCTGTGGCCGGGGAGGTCAGCCCACTGGGGGTGCACAGCTGCGTGAGTGTACCCCAGGTGTCCCAAGGCATCCAACTCAGCGAGGGCCCACTGCGAGGTCTGGGCTCACTCTGAGCCTGGCACTGACCACTCCAAGGGACCATCACCTCTGGCAGACAGAGGGAGCTGCCTTTGGGCCCCATCACTGGGACCTAGAAGTCAGGGAGTCAACTTTGCTCAACCCCACACACTGCTAGGAAAATCCCAAGGAAGGTAGTGGGGAAGACCTGGCCTGGGCAGGCCTCATGGTGGCCGAGGGCACCACTTTCCCCAGCTTGTTTCCACGCACAGCAGAAGGGATCACTGACCTTGGCTGGCCCTGGCTCCTTCCAGAGAACCCCCACCACCACACCCCATGGGCTACACACGGGATAGGGAGAGAACCATGTCCTGGGGAGGGATTCTGCTTCCTCAGATGGGGAGGTGGCGGGGAGCATGAGGGCGCGGGGGGTACTGAACACCGTGGGGTTAATCGGCGAGGCAGGACGACCCAAAGAGTGATGTCATTGGCTGCATCTGGCGTGTCACTCATCAGGAAAAGGCAGGCGCCCCCTAGAAGCAGAGCCAGGGTGGGCCCGAGGGGGCTCGCTGTCAGTGGGGGGGCTGCTGTGCAGAAACAGGCTGGGAGAAGCAGCTGAGAAGCAGGGCCTGAGCCAAGTGTCACCACATATTTCCAGTATTCCCTACCGATTAACCCCTTAGTTGTCAGTTAACATCTTAGTTTTGTTGGTTGTTTTTTTTTTTTTTTAAGATTTTATTTATTGGAGAGAGAGAGAGAGAGAGAGGGAACCTGAGACAGAGCGAGCGAGCATGACGGGAGGAGGGAGTGGCAGAGGGAGAGGGAGAAGCAGGCTCCCCGCTGGGCAGGGTGCCTGATGCAGGGCTAGATCCCAGGACCCTGAGATCTTAACCTGAGCCGAAGGCAGATGCTTAACTGAGCCACCCAGACATCCCCACGTCTTCTATTATGAACCGAATCTTTATGTCCCCCACAAATGTGTATGTTGAAAGCCCACCCCTCGCCAAGTAATGGGGCTAGGATGTAGGCCTCTGGGAAGTGATGGGGTCTGATGGGGTCACGAGGGTGGGGCCCCCGTAAGTGGCAGCCCTGCCCTCGGAGGAGTCTCAAAGAGCTAGCCACTAGGCTCCCGTCCCTGCTTTCTGGTGGGGGAGGTGGAGGGGTTCATGGTGGGGGACAAGGAGAGGTCAGGAATCTGCAACCCAGAAAGGGTGCTCTCACCGGACCTCAGCCGTGGTGGCACCCCGGTCTCAGGCTTCTGTTTCCAGAACCGAGAGGAGTACATTTCTGTTGTTTGTAAACCCCCTGGCCTGTGGGACTTGGACATGGTGATTACCATCTCCGTCCTGGGCAAACAAGCTAAGTGATGAGCAGACATCTCCGTGAACACAATAGACCTCCTAGGTGCCCCTCGGAGAGTGTACCAGACCTCTAAGCTACCTGTTTACCTCATTACCGCCTGCCCCACCCTCCCTGAGCACCAATACCTGGCCTGCCTGCTGGTTATCTTGCTTGTCTGCTTTTCATCTTCAGCGATAACAAATTTTCGGTATCATCTAACTGATAATCTAAGTATAACATCGAAAGCCCTAAACCTCCACGGTCTCCCAGCAAACCTTCTTTCTCATTCCCAGAAATCTAATCCTCTGGAGAAGGAACAGGGTACGAGCTCTGTTCCACCGGATGGAACTTCACGGAGGGACCCAGGGGGAGGCAGGCTCCATCAGGTTCAAGCCCTGGCTCTCAAGGTCGCCCAGGACATTGACATTCGGCCTGCAGGGAAGAGGAGAGAGAGGGATGGCGTTTCCCAGGGAGGTGTTTACGTGCCAGGTCTGGAAGGGGCATGGATCTCTTCCGTCCACCCTCTCCTGGCCTCCGGGAGCTGGGAAGTGTGGTCCCGGCTGCCGCCACTTCCTGGCTGCCACCCTGCTCGGTGGGAGGGGGACACCCAAGAGTGTGGTGGGCAGCTAGCTGCCTCCTGCCCGCCCCCAGCACTCTTCACCCCCAAACTCTTACTTGTCAGTGCGCTTCTTCCTGATCTTCCGTGTCCTTGAAGCTTCCAGACCTCTCCTGGGGGACAACTCTCTTTGTCCTCTCAGCTGGGGAGAGCTGCCAGCCGTGTGCTTGCCGTCACAGACCCGTCCCTCCCCTGCCCTGCCAAGGCCCGCTCTGCCCCCTGCCCGGGGCCTCGCTCCACAGAAGTGCGTGAAATCGCAGACCTGCCACGTGCCATCCTGTGTGTGGCCGATTTTTACTGCAAAGGTTGGTCCCCAAGTCCCTCTGGGGGACTCACACGTTCGTTCGTGGAGGCTGTTTGGAATGTTTTGTTGGTTTGGAGGATGTGGGACATTTTGAGAGGTAGAGAAAGGCAGGCTTCTCAGATGCCCTGCGGGGAACCTGGGAAATTCTTTAGATTCCTGCTTCAGAAGGGTCACGGTTGTTCATTCGGTGTGGAAATGCGGCACATCCCTGAGTGTGTGACTGTGTCTGCTTCTGGAGCCAGACGTCTCGGCCCACGCCCTGCCTCCACCTCCACACACATACACACACTCTCACACCACAGCACCCCCCCCACACACCACGTACCACACCCCCCACACACACCACACCACACCCCACACACCACACCACATACCCCCCACGCACCACATACACACACACACACACTCATACCACACCACACACACACACCACATACACACAGACCAAATACCACACCACACACACACACACACCATATAGCACACACACACATACACATACTACATATCACATGTACACACATACACACACCACATACCACACCCACACACACACATACATACACACACACCACATACCACACGCACACACATACACCACATACCACACCACACACACACTACATACACACATACATACACACCCATACCGCGCACACACAGTGCATATACCACACACACATACACACATCACACACACAAAACACACAACACATACATTCACCACAAAGCCAAGGGCCCTGCTCTGGGGGAGGGCGTCCCGGACATTTATTTTTGCCTGATAGAGGACTAGCCTCGCAGCCATGTGACTAGGGGGCTGCGGGGAAGGCTGTTTAGTCATGAGAAGGGGTCCAGGTCACAGCTGTCAGTCAAGGAAGTGGCCGAGGTAGGGGCCACGGTGGACCATGACACACAAAGTGCCCCCCCATCCTCCCCAGGTCTTGCGTGGGCCACCATCCCCAGGGCCATCAAATTGTGCGGGCTGCCTTCCTCCGTATTATTCATAAAAGCAAGTATAATAATCAAGACACACTCAGAGTGGCCAATGTGTATCCATCACTGATTTTGTGCCAGACACAACCAGACAGCTGGCCCCAGCAGGTGAGACAGAAGACTCTGGAACTCGGCTCGGCTGGAGGCCCGCTCCATGGTTTCCTGACCCTGAGAGCTTGGCAGGTGACTTACCCTTCCTGAGGCTCGTGTCCTCCCCTAAGGGACAGGGTAACAGTTCCAGCCTTGATGTCGTCCTGAGGAGTCTAAGGTACGTGAAACAGCTTCGAATTAGCCAGTACTCTCACGATTACATGCTTTATCCCATTTAATCCTCACCCTGTGGAGGTCTCAACAAGCAGGACCCCACTTTACAGATGAACAAACTGAGGCTTGGAGGTTTACCCACCCGTCAGTGTCCGGAGGTGAGTGCTCTTGAGTTCTGTCTCACGATCTGGGGGTTGATTGCAGAGTTTATGGGAATTAATGGTGTTGTACCCTCGGGACGTGTGCCTTTTCTGAATGTTTCTGCAAATGCTTACATTTTAGAAAGTGTATAACGCCAAATACTAAAAAAAAAAAGCCAATCATGACCCACCCAGCCTGGCCCTGGGCTCCATCTACTTCCTCACGATTCCACACCCCCAGCACGCCCCATCCACAGGGCGACCACCAGGCTGGGGGTGGTGAGGAGTGGGCTCTGGTACATAGCAAGTGCTTAGCAAACACTAGCTCCCTACCCTTTTGTCCCTCCCCATGCCCCTGGCAACAGGTCCATTCCACTGGGGTATGATCGCTGAAGTGGGTTGCAAGAGAGCATCTCACCCTGCATGGCCCATGGAGAGGCTTCTATGGGGCAATCTGGGAATGGCCTAACAATCCAGCATTTGGGTGGTGGCATGGCTCCTGGAGACCAGCCACAAAGGTGCCCACCTATTTTTCCCCGCCCTGGGAGAGTAGAACAAGTTTAAAATGCCTAGGCTGCCTCTTCTGTAAGGTTACAGGTATGGTTATATAGGTTGTAGACTGCACAAAGGTATCTAGTCAGGGGCCAGGTGGCCAAGCCATGTACCCATAGGACTATGAATGCCCAGAGCAGGCATTCTTATTTTTCTTATTCATATAAATATGTTATAGAGGTGATCAGTGGCTTTGCCCCTCAGCCCCTAAGTGAAATCTTTCCTACAGTGCCTCTCAGCTTAGAAAGTCCTAAGCAACAGGTCAGAAGAGCTAAAAGACTGACCTTCAACATTGGTCCAAAGTCTTAATGTGATTTCAAGGGTCAAGAAGTGGTCACAGACTTTTGGGTGAAACTTGGTGGCACAGGACAACTTTGAATTCTGATTCTGGCTCCAAGCAGGCTCCATGACCTTGAGCAAACTGTTAAGGACATCCAAGACTTTGATTTCCTTAATTACAAAATTGACCCAGCGATGCCAGCTGGTAGATGAGATGGGTGTCCTGGGCGGGAAGACTGCTGAAAATAGTCTGGGGATATTTTGTAAATTGAAAACTCCTGCATAGCCCAAAATGACAGTCTGTGGATTTCTTGGCAGGGAACAAAAGCATAACATTTGGATGATTTCTTGCAGCCTCTCGGTGAGGGCTAAGGCTAAGGCTTCAGTTCTGGCCCCTCTGGCCTGGGCTGCCACAAGCTTGGGGTAAAGGGTTCATCATGGGGCACTCCTGGAGCCCACAGTCTGTTGCAAACCTAGTCTCCGTTGTCAAGAGAGGAGCTTAGCCCAAGGGCGGGAAGCCTGCCGGGGAGGGAGCTTCAGAGCAAAATGCCATGTGGAGACATCTGTGAGAAGGGAATGAGGGGCTGCTGGAGGAGGCCCCATCGTTTATTTTAAGCCTAGAAAGAAGGAAAGTTGAGGGAGCACAATGTGATGCCGCAATCGGGGCCCAGAAGTCACTGGCCTTTACTTGGTTATTTCCCCTGGGGCAGAAATGAAAAGGAGCTAAGTGCTCTCTTTACCATAAAGTTGGAGCCAGAGCCCAAGGGAGCCAGGAAGGGGAGAGGGGTGGGGTCAACAGCCAGTTGACTATGTCTGTTATTCTGGACCCTCTTTGTGGGCCACAACTAAAAAGAAACCGGATGGTGAACTCATGCAGAGATTGGCCAACTGCAGCCCATTGGCCAAATATGGCCCATTGCCTATTTTTATAAATAAAGTTTTATTGGAACACTCGCCACGCTGAATTGTGTATATATTGGTCTGTGGCTGCTTTTGCAAAGAGTCGAGAAGCTGTGACAGAAATCCTATGGCTCACAGAGCCTAAAATAATTTATCATCTGGCTCTGTATGGAGAAAGTTTCTTGACTCTTGGAATGATGGGAGAGGCTTGGAGGGTCCAAAAACTTGGGTTGAGTTCTGGGGTACATATTTCCTATCCGGCCACCTTGGGCAAAGCTTTAGGCTCTCCAAGCCTGAGTTTCTTTTTCTTTCTTAAATTGGATAGTAATTGTCTGCCCACAATAGTCTAACCAGTTGTCATGAGTATCAAATAGATATTATATTTCTTTGTATTATTTTAATGGTTATTTTAGACATTTCAGCATGCAAATATAGCTGGTAATAGTCTTCCTTCAGTTTATATTGTACCGCTTCACGGCGTGCAAATTGAAATGCTTCACAGAGTGCAAATTGAACTGCTCTTCCTGTCCTTTGAGCTGCTACTAAATACTTTTTCTGTATATGCAATAAATCCCATGTAAATTGCTTATTATTTTTGTTTTAAACAGCCAACGGTCTTTATTTATTTATTTATTTATTTTAAAAATATTTTATTTATTTATTTGACACAGAGAGAGAGAGAGAGATCACAAGTAGGCAGAGAGGCAGGCAGAGAGAGAGGGGAAGCAGGCTCCCCACTGAACAGAGAACCCAATGCAGGGCTTGATCCCAGGAGCCTGAGATCATGACCTGAGCCGAAGTTCTCTTTAGGCACCCCTAAATAGCCAACAGTCTTTAAAGAAATTTTTAAGGGTGCCTGGGTGACTCAGTCAGTTAAGCGTCTGCCTTCAGCACAGGCCATGATCCCCAGGTTCTGGGGATCGAGTCCCTTCTTGGGCTCCCTGCTCTGTAGGGAGTCTGCGTCTTCCTCTGCCCCACCCCCCACTGGTTCTCTTTGTACTTTCACTAGAGATTTCTTGGTTGGCATGTGTTTCTTTCAACATTTTAGATCCCATTCCATGGGCCTCTGGCTGGCTGTTTCTGATGAAAATGCTCTTGTTGTTTTGTGGAAGATGCCCTTGTTCCTTTGTCTACTTTTAAGATTGTCTCTTTAACTCTATTTCAGCCGTTTGAGTTGAACGTGCCTCTGTACAGTTTTCTTTGTATATGCCCTGCTTGGGGTTCATGAGACTCATGGGTCTGTGCTGGGATGACCCGGGCTTTGACTCTTCCTGCCCCTTCCCTCCCCTCGCCACACGCCACCTTCTTGCCCACCCCCTACTCTCCAGACTTCCTCCTAGATTTCCACTGTCTGGACCGAGAAGAGCCACCCACAGACACAAGAGCAGCAGGGCCTCCAGGATCCAGAACAGCCCTGAGAGAGAGAGAGACAAGACCCACAGAATGTTTTTTTTTTCTAAAAACTGCCCACGTAAAGCCATTCAGGGTGTGTGGGCATCCACAAATACGGAGCTGCCATGCCCCGCCAGAGGGCTGGCTTCTTGGGTTGGGATGACTGCAAAAGGCAAAAGGGTTACCCCCCACCTCTGCTTCCCTTCATTTTCCTCTCAATTTGGAAACCAGATGTGAGCCTGTTTTTCAATGTAGGCTTAGTGTGAGGTCTGTATGTACATGTTTGAAGGGGGGGGGGTGAGAGGGCACATTCCCAGCCAGTGACCCTCTGTTCCCCAGGAGATGACAGCATCTCACCGTGGCCTCATCCACGCCTCCCCATTTTAAAATCCATTTGTGGGAGGTGCACCTGGCTGGCTCAGTCAGTGGCGTATGTGACTCTTCTTTTTTAAATTAATTAATTAATTTTTATTTTTATTTGAGAGAGAGAGATATTGACAGAGAGCTAGAGTGGGAAGGAGAGGGAGAAGCAGACTCCCCGCTGAGCAGGGGATCAGGGGATCCAGGTCCAGGGGATCCCCCAGGACCTCGGGATCATGACCTGAGCCAAAGGCAGACGCTTAACAGACTGAGCCACCAGGGCGCCGTAGCGTGTGATTCTTGATCTCAGGGTTGTAAGTTCGAGGCCCACATTGGGGGTAGAAATTACTTTAAAATAAAATTTTTTAAAAATCCATTTGTGAGAATAACTGGGATGAAGGTTTAACTGGGAGTGTTTCTCACTGAATTTAGAGTAAATCCAGACCCCCTGACCAGCCCTGGGGGGCCCTGCCTCCTGCTCCCAGCTCTCTTTCTTTCCGCCCTGAGTGGCCACACCCTCTCTTCAGTTCCTGGCCCCGGGGAGCCCCTCCCTGCCCTCACAGCACAATCCTCACAGAATTGTTCTCCGACTACCCCACTCCTCAGCCGAGCCTTGTCTCTCCTGCCCTCCTGAGCATCTAGGAACGTGTTCTCTTTCCCAGTACTTTCTGCCACTGGCAATTCCCCATTCGCGCGTGGGATTGTTCCGTGTGCACCTGTTTCCCGTTAGCCGAGACTCGGCACAAGGGGACAGCCGGCCCATGTCCTTTACTTCCCAAGGCATCCCCAGCCCAGATCCCAGAGCACAGAGCCTGGCACTGAGTAGGTACTCAATTACTGTTTGTTGAATGAATGAAGGACAGGCTATCCTGCAGATCTGTCTCAGCCGGGGGCTGGGAATGGGGTGGAGGGGTAGGGTGTCTGTGAATATTCACGAGGGGGCTGGTTGAAGGGGAGCCACTCTGAGGCTGGGAAAGCCCCACAGCCACGTGCCACGCCCTGCATGGTTTAAACAACGGAGATCTCCTCCCATCAGTCTGGAGACCGGAAGTCCATAAGCAAGGATGTGGGCAGGGCCCCGCCCCCCTGCACCCAGGGCTCTAGCGGGGAGTCCTTCCTTGCCTCTTCCAGCTTCTGGGGGCCCCAGTGTCCTTTGCTACGCTTGGCTTTGCAGCTGCATTGCACAAAGCTGGGCCCATGGTCACCGGGCATTCTCCTGTGACTCTGAGTCTCTGTGTCTCTTGGTATCAAGACACAGGGCATACTGGCCCTAGGACTTGCCCTCATCCCACGAGACCTCCTTAACTCATTTCGTCTGCAAACACCTCTGGTTGCAAACACGATCCCCTTGTGAGGCTCCAGGAAGAGCATGACTTTGGGGGGAACACTGTTCAACCCAGCACGGGCCTCCTGCTCTTCTCTCCCAGCTGCTTTCTCTAACATCCGGCCCGCGTGCCCCTTCTCCGGGGCCCACACCTCTCCTTGAGGAGGGATCTGGTGGGCCAGCCTTCCTGAGAGGGCAGTGGCAACGGGACTTTACGACCCATTTAGTAGATAAAGGCAACACCGGTTTCAGGGTAAGTGGTAAAATGACCCTACTGCCTCCCCAACCCACCCCTGCACTCTCCTTCCTCTCCCCTTCCCTGCCCTCTGAACTCAATAGCACCCAGACTCACTGGGTAGGGTCAGCAGTGTCACATCCCCGACGAAGGAGATGAGGAGTTGCCCCAGTGCCCTCTGCTTATGAACGCAACATAGCACGTCCCTCACCCTTGCATTGAGGATCGCCAGCCGCCAAAGGGCCTGGGGCAGAGCAGCAAAGTTGCTCAAGTGGGTGGAACCGATACAGGCTGAGGCTCCCTCTGCAGCAGGCATCAAGAAGGCCTGGGGTGCAGTGTGTGCCTCCCATGAGGGAGTCTGTGTCTCTTCTAGAAGGGGACAGAGCAATGACCCCAATTACAGCCGGGCATTAGCTTAGGACTGTTGAAGACAGATCTTGCCCTCCAGATAGCGACGGCCGGCACCATGGGCTGCACTCCCAACAGTTTCTAGAAACTCCGGGTGTGTCCGTTTGGATCCTCGCAGGAGCCAATACCAAGATGGGACGTGTGAGATTTACGGAGGGAAAGACATCTGTGTGAGAGAACGGGGAGGGAGATGGAGGAGGGGGCGAGAACCCCCACAGTGACCCGTATGAGGGAGAAAAGGAAAGGAGGCTTGAGACGGCTGCTCGAAGGTCAAAGACACCTGTGGGGTGGGGTTAGGGGGAAGCTAACAGTCTGGGGCAGTCTGGGGGAGGGGTGGTCTCTGGGGTATCAGGCAATCGTGCCCCCTATGGTAGGAGTAGGGCCTGCCAGAGGCCCAAGGGGCCTGGTTCTCTCCCAGCCCTGCCGTCAGCTTAGCCTCTATCCTGGGGCCTGCGGGGAGGACCCAGGTTCCCACCTAAACCAGGAGGGAGAGGGAGGGAGACAGCCGTCCCTACCCAGGCCCCACCAGACTGCCGGGGTGAAGGTCCCCCAGGCCTGCCGGCCCACGGTGCCTTCACGTCAATGAGGCTTGGCTGTCCTTAGAGGAACTCAAGCCATGAAATCCTTTTGAACACAAAAGGCTCATTTATTGTGACAAGAAAAAAAAATAGTGACTCTGACCAGCCCTCAGATGTGGCGAGTGCTCTGTGGACGCCCGCTATGCCTTATGGTCCATCCACAGCCCTCAGAGGCCATGGAGCAAATCTTTTTCATGTTTGGGTTTTGGTTTTTTTTTTTTTTTTAAACAGACTTTGACAATTGTGAGCATTTTCTGCTTCCCAGTATTTCCCCTTTTGAGGTCGCCATAGATGGGGACCCATTGATGGTCTCCACAGACTGAGCATGACGCAGAGCTGTGGCCTTAGGGCTGCACGTTTGGCGGAGGCCGAAAGGAGGGGACAGAGTGGCATGAAGACGTCAGCCGGCGTGAAAGGAGGCAGGTGAAAATAAACAGGGCATTCTTCCCTCCTGTCTCCAGGGCTCACCACTCCCAGATCACAGATGGGGGCATTGCTTTGCACCCAGACCCTCAGTCTGACTCCTCGGAAGCTTCTAGGCTCCTCCCCGGGCTGCCCCTCCAGTGGAGAGGTGCCTCTTCTGAGCTCACACCCAACCACGCTGACCACGCCGATGAATGAAAATGTCACGGGCACGTCTTCCTTCTTGGTGTTGCTTTACAAAGGGAACGAACCTCCCCACGTCCTCTGCCCTTCTGGAGTTACCCACTTCTTATTCCCCACATAAAACAGATGCAGGCCCAGACCACGAGCCCCGGGGGACGTCGTGCCGCTCGCCACGGAAGCTGGCCTCGCCAGTGACCTCCCGTGGCACGGCGCGTGGACATGTTTCCACCTTCCTCTCTCAATTTCCCAGATGCTCTTTCTTCTCTTCTCTTCCTGCCTCCCCGGCCGCTCACCTCAACCTCATTTTCTGGCTCTTTCCTCTCTCGGAATGGTGCGTGCCCCGTGAGCCTCTGTTTCTCCATCTGTAAAGTAGACATCGTAAGAGGATTACCCTCTGAGCTGTTGTGAAAATTCAAGGAGGAAATTTATGCGAGCTCTTAGCACCGCAGGACGGCCAGCTCTGATTGGCATCCTAGTTACCCAGGACGATCCCCATTCATTCAGTAATAATTCATTGAACAGTGTGTGAGATCCCTAGAACAGGCAGACCTGGTCCCGGCCCTCAGGGAGCTTGCAGCCCAGCCTCCCCTGAGTACACAGTGGTGCTGGGAACAGAAGACGTGGTTCCCCTGCTGACTGGGGAGGCAGACATCCGCTGATACACACACGCTGGAGGCAGCTGCAGGGGCTTTGGTAGCCGAGCAAACACTCAGGTGATCATGTCGTGACAGGTGGTCTGGCACAAGACCGGGCTGCCTGGTATCCCTCCCTGATCCACTGCCTCCCGGTGGCAGAACTTAGCTCCTCTGTGCCTCAGTTCCCTCTTCAATACAAAGGACGTCTCTGATTAGCTTTTAAGGGGATTCAACACCGTCAAATCTCTGGAGTCGAGAGTGGTGCCAGGCAGGTGCAGACTTCCTTGGGGTCAGTGAAGAGATCCAGGCGACCAGTCATTTCCGCAGCACGGTGGAGTTTTCGGGAACACGCCTGCCTCCTGAGTTTCTCACAGACATGCCAGCGCAGGCGTGATGTGGCGTGCGAGGGAGCCGTTGCTGCCGTGTGTGGACTGGCAGGAGCGTGGACAGAACGACCCGAGTCACAGATTCGGATTTAAAAAGTCCATGACTCAGGGGCGCCTGGGTGGCTCAGTGGGTTAAGCCGCTGCCTTCGGCTCAGGTCATGATCTCAGGGTCCTGGGATCGAGACCCGCATCGGGCTCTCTGCTCAGCAGGGAGCCTGCTTCCTCCTCTCTTTCTCTGCCTGCCTCTCTGCCTACTTGTAATCTCTCTCTGTCAAATAAATAAAAAAATAAAATCTTAAATAAATAAATAAAAAGTCCATGACTCAGCCAGAGAGCGAAGCATCAGGCTTCTGAGAGAACGAAGCAGCTAGCTGTGTGCAAAGTGATGTGAAAAGGTTTTCAAGGGCCCTGTCGGGGGCACAAGGCAAGAGGCAGGGCGTGGAACTTTCTGTGTCACAGAAAAGAAAGACAAGAAGATGTGAACATCGTGCCAGTGTATTTTGGTCATAAGGTGGCTGTCTCTGGAGGGGCCACCGCTGGGCTGGGCTCCACGGGAGGGAGGACACTGCCTTTTCATTCAGTGCTCATTGACACCTTTTGCATTTGAAGCTGTAGGCATGTATTACTTGTTAAAAAGTCACAGAGAGGGGCGCCTGGGTGGCTCAGTGGGTTGAGGCCTCTGCCTTTGGCTCAGGTCATGGTCTCAGGGTCCTGGGATCGAGCCCCACATCGGGCTCTGCTCAGCGGGGAGCCTGCTTCCCCCCCCCCCGTTTGTGATCTGCCTACTTGTGATCTCTCTCTCTCTCTCTCTCTGTCAAATTAATAAATAAAATCTTAAAAAAAAAAAAAGTCACAAAGAGGAAGCAGACGTTGGAGCTGATTCTAAAGGAGCACTCCAGTTCACTGTGTCCTGTGAACCGTCTTTGGCGGCGCCCAGAGCAGATGGCCCTGGGTGGGGTTGGACCACGGCCAGGGGTGGGGGCCCCTCTCCCCTGGGGGTATGTGGGAGCCATGTGGGGCCCTGGGGCCAGGCACATGCCTGCAGCTGGGCCTTCCGGTGTGGTGCAAGGTCCGGGGTACAGGCCTGAGACCAGCGGAGGGTGAGCTCCAGCCGCCACACAGGGCAAGGTCATGGTCCGAATATCTGGGTCTGGCCTGGGCAGCATTCCAGGGCAGATGATCACGACTGAAAGCACCAGAAAAAGGCCTTCATCATGTCTATTTCTCTCCATCCGCAGGTTAATTCCACAGTGAAACCCGAGGCCAGAGCAGCCCGAGTTCTGGGAAACAGATTTGGTGGGGGTTGGGGGGGGCCGCCAAGGTCTCCTGGCCGGCTCAGGGCATCAGGGGAATGGAAAGGGCTCCGAGAAACCTGGGTTCTTAATTCTTCATCCATCTGTTCAAACGACATATAAAGATTCTTTTCAGAGCTCTCCCTGAAGTGGCCCTCCAGCTTTGGGACACACACAGCTTTGTGTGCAGGGACATTCCCCACAGCCAAGCAAAAGCGACAGAAAGGCCCTTTCAGTTAACTGCAAAATAAGCAGGGCTCTGTCTAAAGACGGGGGCCCTTTGCCTCACAGGCCCCTTGGTAATTCGCAGGCTGGCCGGGCACCGCTGACTGTTCGCAGTCTCTTGGATTAGGGGTTTGCGAATGCCCTTTATCCCACAATTCACCTATATAATAAATAAACATGCATGCTTGCAAACAGATAATCTTCCGTCCAATATCCTTTATGCATTCAAATACACACACATTTACGAACAGTCATACTCTTGACTAGCGAGATAGGGAATCTATGACGCAGATCATACACTTGGTACCAGGTAATTGACAAGCTCTATAGAAGGTTTGCAGGGACCCACAAAGTCACCAGGGCAATATTACGGCCTCCTCTTTGTCTCTCCAAATCTGGGTCACGGTTAAGTCCAACGAATTTTGTCCGCCTATTGACGATGATGCCTG
This sequence comes from Neogale vison, assembly GCF_020171115.1. Taxonomy (NCBI): domain Eukaryota; kingdom Metazoa; phylum Chordata; class Mammalia; order Carnivora; family Mustelidae; genus Neogale; species Neogale vison. The sequence continues at coordinate 208,721,420 of NC_058096.1, read as the reverse complement.
TAGCCCCTTTTCTGATGTATTTACCAAGCATTCTGGGGGGGGGGGGCTCCCATGTGCCCAGCATCATTCCAGGTTCCTGGGATGTAGCAATGAGCAGAACGACCAATAGCCCATAGCCCGGTGACGTTTGCACCCTAGTGAATAGACAGGCGTTCACGGCTGTGTCAGGTGCGGATGGGGCTGGAGAAGGGGAGTGGAGAAGGACTTGGGAGAAGGGACCCCTGAGGGCAGGTGTGAGGGTTGTAAGCCAGGGAATCACAGGGATGTGGGACATGGGCGGGGGGTGGGGGGTGGAGGCGGGAGAAGGGGCAACGGTCTTGCCCGCGCTGCTTATTTTGCACTCACTTGGCAGAAGCCCGCCCTGGTTGGACCCAGCTCTTCACCTACCTCATGCCCACGTCTGGGCAACTGAACCTGGGCTAGGGAAAACCACGCCACCGTGCTGGCTGGCCTCATTGGAATCCATGCCCCAGATCTCAGGGTGGGGGTTGGGAATGAGAGGGAAGCTTCCATGCTTCTCCAGGCCATTCACTCTCCTACTCCTCTAGATGGCCGGTTCCCAGCGGCAGCTCCCCTGGCCTCCCCTCTCAGCTAACTCTCCTTACTTCCTCTTTCACTGAGAAAACTAAGAGTAATCAGAAGAGCCACATACCGGTCCAAGATTCCAACATCTTAGGTACCTACCTACCTGATCCTTGCCCCCATCCTCTCTGTTACCATGGACAAAATATGCAATGGAGCCCAGCCCCCTCTGGTGTGCGGGCAAGTCCCTCCCAACATTCCCCCCTCTCTCTCCTCCAAGAGCAACTCTCCTCCCCCAACTCCCATTTACCTCAGTGGGCAATTCCCATCAGCAGAGAAACATGTACCATTTCCCATACTGGAAAAACAAAAACAAAAACACCTCTAAAGCAGCCTCTCTTGAGGGCATTCCCCCCTATTCCACGTTACCCAACAAAACTCCTGAGGCTTCTACAGTTTGCTCTTCTTCAAGTCTGTGCCCAGGGAGACCGTCCCTGACTGTGTATTCAAGATGGCGTCTCCTTCCCATGCTCTTCCTGGTTTCATCTTTGGCCGCCTCTCTCCTCACTTGCTCAGGTCCCCCACCAGGCATGTATCTGCTTTGTTTATTGTCCAGCCCATCCCACTGGGATGTTAAGTCCAGACAGGACAGGCACATCTGGCTATTCTTTTCACAGCTGTATCCTTAGCACCTGGAAAAGGGTCTGGGGTATCCTAGGCGCTCAGTAATATTGTTCAATGAGTGAATGAAAGCCAGGTGAGGGCATGGGTGGAGGACGGTGAGGAAGCCAGTGGGGCTGGAGTGGAGGAAGAAGTGGGGTTAGAGGGGGATTAGGAGGTAGGCACAGGTGGCAAGAGGCCCCATCACATGGGGTCAAGGTGGGGGTCTTGTTCTCAGGGTGACTCGGCATGCTGCTGGAGGGTTTGAAGCTGGGGAGGTACAGGAAATGATGGATGTTACTGAGATTCTGGGCAGGTCAAGTTGAAAATTCCACATTTCACAAGTATGTGCATGCGCGGGCACTTTTTTGGGGAGGAGGGAGCAGAAGGAGAGAGAACCTCAAGTAGGTTCCTTGTCCAGCACGGAGCCCGATGCCGGGCTCCACCTCCTGACCCTGCGATCATGACCTGAGCAGAAATCCAGAGCAGGACGCCTCACTGACTCAGCCACCCAGGCACCCTGAGGGCGTGTCATTTTTACATCCATGTGCTCATGAAAATAAGTTTCAAGACCAAAGGAAAACTGCGTGTTGGTCATGCCCTTGGATCTCCAGGCAGGACCATGGGGAATGATTACTGCCTTGGAATGGCTGTCCTGGTAAAACAGAATATGGAACATTTCTCAGCCAACAAAACAAAACATTATCTGTAAACGCGAAAACAAAATCATCCATGCTCTGCCTACGGATCGATGCAAATACCGAGCTCTTCGGTACTTTTGCTTTTTAAACAACTGATGCGCAAGGCATTAACCCATATTTTGAGATTCGAATCAACAGATGTTTCCAAACACACAGAACAGACAAAATTGGCCTGTAGGAAATAATCGTGGGTGGGATTCTAAATGTTGGGCACAGAAAGGGAAAACACGTCTGTCTTTTAAATATTAAACAGCAGTGGTAAAATATCCAGTGGGCTGCTGGCCAGGTCTGAGTACCTCTCCCCAATAGTATAGTATATTACGTGGCTTGAGGCGCATGGGGTGCCGTTTTTCCAAGCTGCTTTGTAAAGGTGTAAGGTATTCCATGGACCGAGAGGGGACAAGCCAGTCTGGTGGGGAAATATGAAGAAGGCGGGTTCAGGTGTCTGTATTATTGGGTGGAAAGAGTGCAGTAGCTTCTAGAACTGCAGTGGGGATGGGAGTAAAACTCATGGCTTCTGAGCCCTCCAGGCAAGGCAAAATGAGGGTTGGGACCAAGGCTGAGGGGCCCAGGTGCTGCCGCCAAGTTAGCATCAAATGAGAAAACTGGTTTACAAGAGGCCCTGGCAGGTGTCTGTGGCTCTAATACCGGGTATCCAGCTGTTAGAACCAAACACCCAGGAACCTGGCTCTGAGCTTGTTGGTCTTCGCACAGGAATGGGCATGTGCTCCTAGGACTTTGTCAGCTACACCCCAGTACTCGCAGGGTCAGGGAATGCGGGTCATAGCTTTCTACTCTGATAGACACCCTCACCGTTCTGTGCACCGAGAGGAAGCATGGAAATGGGGACTCTGGACCAGTGGTTCTCAAGGGTGGTACCTGAACCTTCATCGATATCACCTGGGAACTAGGTAGAGATGCAAATTCTTAGACCTCACCCTAGAACCACTGAATCAGAAACTGGTGGTAGGTCCCAGCAACCGGTGTTTAATAAGCTCCCTAAGGAATTCTGATGCACGTTCAAGTTTGGGAACCACAGGTTTAGACCAGTTCCAGGGGATGCTGATGCTGCTGGCTCCGGGACCATACTCTGAGAACCACTGTTCCAGAAAGTTCAGATGCCTGTCACTCACCTTGTGAGAACGCCCAGTTATTAATGGTAAGGATTATTGAATATTATATATTACTGAATTCATCATCATCATCATCATCTCTGAACAGGGGGATTGTGGGCAACTTTTTAAAAAGTTTATGTATTGGGACATCTGGGTGGCTCAGTCGGTTAAGTGTCTGCCTTTGGCTCAGGTCATGATCCCAGGGTCCTGGGATCGAGTCCTGCATCGGGCTCCTTGCCTCAGTACCATCAGGTACTACTATGTACTAGGCACTGGGCATACAGATCCCATCTAAGGAGGTGGAAAACCACCTGCCCACCAAACACATGGCATGTAAGCAGAAAAAGAATTATAAATAGTGATCAGGACTGATCAGAAAATAAAGAAGGTGCCTAAAAAGGCCTCTAGGAGGAGATGATTTCAGCAGACATGGGAATGATGAACTAGGGAAGTTCAAGGTCAGACTCTGGGCAGGCACTAGGAAGCTCTTGCAGCTGCAGCACGGGGGAGGAGGACGGTGTGTGGAACAAAAAGCTCCCAAATTAGGTTGGGGAAGGCCCTGGTAGAGAACTGATTTCAGTCTAAGCCCAGGAAAGCATTGAGGGTTTAAGCAGGGAACTGACTGGTCTGGTATTTGCCTTAGGATCACTCTGGCTGCCCTGTGCGAAAGGGCACCTCTCCAGAGTCACCTCTGAGTTGGTACAGGGAGTGCGGGACCATGAGGGGGCGCCCTGGAGTCAGGCCCAGCGGCCCCCCCTACCCCCTACCCCACGCCGCGCCGCGCCCCGCATCCCCCGGTCGCGCGAACCTGGGGAGGCGGGTCAGGAATCCCCATATGAATAAGGAGGCGCTTGTTTTTATTTTATTGTATTTTTTATTGTTTTTATTGCTTCACTGAGAGCCTTAAACGCCCGCACTCCGGGGAATAATGTGACTTTTTTCTTTTCCCCCTTTCAGAGGACCTGGGCTCCCACGATGGCATCTCGGACGCTACTTAGTCTGTGCCTTAATCTGCCCACCTGTTAGAACTTCGGGCCAGCCCCGGGTGACGTCCCGGGCCTCCGATCGCGCACCTCCGGCAAGCCGAGAGGATGGCTCGGTCCGGGCTGAGGCGGCCCCGGGCGGCACACGGGTTTGACTGCCCCACGCTGGGAAACTGAGGCACGGTGGGGCGAGGAGCACGGGCCCACGAGACTCCCGCAAACTCCGAGTGGCACGTCGCGTACCCCGCAGGCTGCCCCGGCCGCCTGCCAGCGGTCTCCGCGCGGAGGCCACCTCCCCACCCCACCCCCCACCCCGCCCAGCGCCGCCAGAGGCGGGGCCCGGCCCAAGCACTGGAGCGGGGCCCGGGTCGCCGGGGGCCGCGGTGACAGGGGAAGCCCCCGCGCGATGCCTGCTGGCCGGCGCTAACGCCGGCCCCGAGTCCCCCAGCCCGGCCGGGGTGCGGGCTGGGGCCACGCGGCCAGGCGCAGGCCCGCCCCGGGGCGCCCGCCCGCCGCCGCCGCCGCCGCCGCCGACCCCGCCCCTCGGCCGACTCCCCCGCCTCCGCCTCCTCGAGGCCCGGGACGTGCCCGGCCGGCCACCGAGCCGCGGGGACTGCGTCCGGCGCGCTCACTTCCGCGTCCCGCCGTCCTCCGGCCCGCGCGCGCCGGGCCGCCGCCTCCGCCATCGGACAATAGGCCGCCCTTCGCGCCTGCAGCGGACTTCCTGCCCGGCCCGGGCCGGCCCGTGCGCAGCTCTCCGCGTCCCTCTCCGCGCCCGGCCCGGAGCCGCGAGCACCCAGCGCCCGGGACGAGCCCGCGCGTCCCGCCGCCCGCGCGTCTGCTGCGGCGAGTGCCGCGGCCTCCTCCTTCTCCGCCCCGCGGACGGCACCCCGGCCCCGTCCAGCGGCTGCTCGAGTCGTCGGTTTCCAAGTTTCATTGCTTACGGAGCAGATTTTTTTTTTCCCCTATTTTTCCTTTTACGATTTGGAAAAAGAGAAGAGAACGCACAGCAGGCTGGGACGGGGAAGTGCCACCGGCTGCCCCCACGTGGACACCAATGAGGGGAAAGGGAGTTGGAAGCAAACTCAGTCCATCTGGCCTTGAGGCTTCAACTTCTGCCGGACTCTGAGGCCTGGGGTCATGACTCTCACGCCGGGCACGTGGAAGGCTTTACCTGTCCTGGGCTGGACTTGAGCCCCTGCCGGTCTTTAGCAACCAACCCCCCACCCCCTCCACCACACACACCGGACACCTGCGCTGGGCTTTGATACCCGTCTGCGACATGGATAAGTATGGGGACCTGGGCCTGGAGGCCAGTAAATTCATCGAGGACCTGAATATGTACGAGGCCTCCAAGGATGGACTCTTCCGAGTGGACAAGGGGGCAGGCAACAACCCTGAGTTTGAGGAAACGCGCCGGGTGTTTGCCACCAAAATGGCCAAGATCCACCTCCAGCAGCAGCAACAGCTCTTGCAGGAGGAGACCCTGCCCAGGGGGAGCAGGGGCCCAGTCAATGGTGGGGCCCCCACGGGCCCACAGGCCCGCCGGGACGCTGGTGTGAGCAGCAAGCTGACCGTGGATGGTGCTGCCAAGCCCCCTCTCGCTGCCTCCACGGTGGGTCCTGGGACAGCCCCCTCTGTCGCCCCCGGGCAGCCCTCATACCCACCCCAGGAGCAGAGGGCCAGGACATATGCCCGCAGCGCAAGTCACGGCAGCCAGGACTATGGCTCCAAGGAGAGCCTGGCAGGCTGGGAGATGTCTGGCTTCCGCCCACTGGGCTCCTGTGAGGACCCTTCCTGCCTCACCCACGGAGACTATTATGACAACCTCTCCTTGGCAAGCCCAAAGTGGGCTGATGAACCCCAAGTGTCCCCCGGCATTAGGCCGGGCGCAGGGAGTGGGTGGCCTGGCTCCCCAGGGACGGATGCACCACTGCCCAAACCCTCCAGGGACCATCCCCTGTACCAGCCTCAGCTGTCCCTGAGCTCCAGCAGGTCATTTGAGAGCAGCCAGGATGGCGCTGGTGGCCGCGGTGACGAGAAGCCGGCTGGGCTTTGGACTACCTCCTCCTCCTCGCGGGTGAGCCCTGGCCTTTCTTCCCCAGGCCCAGAGAATGGGGCCATGGTAGGGCCCCCTCCGCCCAGGACCTCCTCTTTCTTAGCCCCCTTGGCCCAGAGCTGCCCCAGCCAAGGAGCTCTTCCAAGAACAAACTCGGGGGTGGGCAGTGAGGTTTCAGGCCCGCTGCCCAAAGCCACGGTGGACCCTCAAGTCTGGTTCCAAGACGGACCCAAATCTTACCTTTCTAGTTCGGCCTCATCATCCTCACCAGCCAGCGTGGACAGTATGCCGTCGGGTGCGGCCCCTGGGCTGGGTCCCAAGCCAATCTGCACAGACCCTGGCGTTGGTCCCAAGCTCAGCCCCACCAGCCTTGTCCACCCAGCGATGTCCACCCCGCCCGAGTCATCTTGTAAAGAAGGTCCCCCTGGCTGGTCGTCAGATGGCAGCCTGGGGCCTGCGCTCCCGGAGAGCCCCAGCCCCCCCAGGGTGAGGCTGCCCTGCCAGACCCTCGTCCCAGGCCCCGAGCTCGGGCCCTCCGCTGCCGAGTTGAAATTAGAAGCCCTAACCCAACGTCTGGAGCGAGAAATGGACGCACACCCGAAGGCCGATTACTTTGGTGAGTGAGAGATGTGTGGCGTTGCCCACCATGGGTGACGAGGTCCCTGTGTTTAGGAAGGTGCTCCCTGCCCATCAGGGATGCTGCAGCTGCCCATCAGTGCCACGCCTTTTTTTTTTTTTTTAATGTGCGGTTTCCTCTTTTGGCTGCTGCTTCAGATTCAGAAACTTGAAAGTATCCTTGAGTTGAAAGCGGATCTTGCAGCTGGGAGTTACCCACGTGCGGGGGGGGGGGGCGCGGGGCAGGATGGCTCGTGATGGCTCTCCAAAAAGGGAAATGCTGTGCCTTCAGGTTTCAGGGGTTTCGGGTGTGCCCCAGAACCTCTCGCAGGGACGGGCTTGTGCAGGAAATTGAATGCGAGCAGCTTCTGGGGTCCAGGCACCCCGCTGGGTTCCATCCACTGGTGGGTCTGGCTGTTTGAGGACCCGTGTTTGGGCAGGAGTGTGTGTGTGTGTGTGTGTGTGTCCTGTGTGTAGGTCCTGTGTGCCATTGCAAGATTAACGTGGAAGGCTTTGCTCTCGAGCAATAGTGGTTCTCAAAGTGTAGTCTTGAGACCAGCAGCATCCTTTCACCCAGGAACTGGTTAGAAAGCGAATGATGTGTTGACTCTCCAGGAAATTTGAGACCTGTGGACCAGGTGTCTCCAAAGAACTCAGCCCCCAGCCTGGGTTCCAGCCCACAGCCAGGGGACACACACAGCCCCGGCACCTGATGGGTTGGGAGGGGCTTCCTTGCTGGTTTTACTCACAGTTTCGGGGGCTTGTTTTAGTCTTGTTCGAACCTCGAACTGTTGGCAACTGCTAGCTTCAGCTTTTTCTTTTGCCCTGCCCCGGTTTGGAAGCCGTGAGAAAGCGGCTCTCTTGTTCTGTGGAGTCACGATGTCGTGGTCTCATAGGAGAACGAACTAGAAAGCCTATTTTTAGCAGAGTCTGAGGGTCTTTGTCTCCCCCCCCCCCATTTTTGAACTCTGGAGAATTGGGGACACGATCTCCCCACTCTGAGGCCTGAGGCCCTTGGGAAGCTGAGTCCCAGGAGGGTGCCCGCTAGGCCCCCCCTGGAGGAGGGCAGGGCTGGGGAACCCCTTAACGGCTGTCAGTTCTCTGCAAATGGCTATGGCCTGAGGGGCTAGGAGGGACGGGGTCCTGGGCGAGCATGGCCACACGGCGGTCCGTATCCTCCCGAAGACTCATGGGACCAGCTCTCATGGCACAAAGGGCGCTCGGAGGTTGGGGTGACTTCGTTGGCTTGTGTTTCTGAGCATACGGCACCGTCTGGCTGCTGTCTGTCTCTTTCCCTTTGCAGATGTCCCCCCTTGGCAAATAATGCTTACTGGAAATATTGTGACTTTTAACTGCAAACTGGTACTTAATTTTTAATTCTGGGCTGATTAAACAACAAAACAGCCGTTTTCCTCTGTCCGGGAGGCAGGCTCACACAGGGGATCGGGGCGGAGGTGTTTGCTAACACCAGTCATTCAACATGTGTTTATTGAGCACCTGCCTTGGGCTCTGTGCCCTGTTCAAGGCCTTGGCACACACAGAGAACAGGACAGACAGGGCAGTGGAAGGAGACGGCAGGTGGACCAGATAAATAATCAAATCCTGGGGAGAGATACAGGTGGAGGAGGGGGTGGAGCCTCCGGGCTGGTGTTGGCAGAGATGTTTCGGGTTTTAAGGCAGGAGGTCAGGGATCGCCCCATCAGGAAGGTGGCATTGGAGGAAAAGCCTGGGGGAGGCAGCATCTGCCCTGGGGGAAGGCGTTCTGGGTGGGCAGACAGTAGGGGCAAAGGCCCTGGGGCCGGTCTGCACCTGGTCCCACGCTGGGCAATTACCTTCTACCATTTAATTTACTAGTTGCAGCGACCCTGGGAAGCAGGTTCTGTCATTCGACCTGTTTCATCAACTAGGACGATAAAGCCTGGGGAAGTCAGATCACTCAACCGAGGCCTCCCAGGTGGGGTGCTGGGCATAGATGTGGATTGGAATCCCCCAGTTCAGACACTGTACCCATGCTCTTAACCAGCATCGCCATGCTGCCTCCCATGCACAGATGCAGAAAGCTGTTTCGTGTCTGTATTTATTTATTTTTTTGTGGATTTGGTTTTTATTTTTAATTGAGATGAACATCCCACACCACGCAATTAGCCATTTTAAAGTAAACAGTTCAGTAGCATTTAGTACATTCAGTGTTTTACAAACACCAACTCTAATAGTCTCAAAACATTTTTGTCACCCCGAAAGGAAACCCCATACCCATAAAAAGCAGTCGCTCCCCATTCTTCCTCCTTCTGGAAGCCTCTGGAAGCCACCATATGTGCTCTGTCTCTGTGGATTTACCCATTCTGGGTAGATCATGTAAATGGAGTCATATTTAATTTTTGCCTACGCATGACCTTCATGTATAGAAAACTCCAAAGACCACACACACACACACACACACACACTCTCACAAAACCTGAGCAGTGAACAGTGAGTGTCCTTCCCGAAGCCTGGGCTCCTAGTCCAGTGCCCCAGGTGTGATGAATATACGTACGTGTGTGTGTGTATGTGTGTGCGTGTGAGTCTCCACACTCCATGCCATCCACCTGCCTGCTCTTTGCCTCTGCCATGAAACGGGGTGCCCTTTCTAGTTGCTGTCTGCAGAGTTGGTCCGGGGCCCGCGCTGCCCCGCACACAGGAGAGCACCTGCCTCGCACCTGCTTTGGTGGCCGAGTCTCTATTGGCACTTCCGTGGCCGGCTGTGTGGCCAAGGAGGAAGTCTCTCATCGGAGCCTCTGGTGGTCAATTCTTGGCCTCACCCTGCTGGGGGACCTCCTGTTTCTAGGTCACCTTCCTACCCATCTGTGGTGCGAAGCGTCCGGCCCTGCTGAGGGGCTCCGCACACGGAGGTCTTCCCTTCCGATGATCCAGTGTTCTTTGAGAGAACGTGTCTGCCCAACACCCTGCGTTTCTTGAATTAGGAGGAGATTTTACTTCCAAATAGAAGAGTATCTATGGCTACAGGGCTCTTGCCTGCGAGAGGCGGGGTGAGGTGACCATGACCATCAGGGCTGATACAGGTCCAGCCGGGAGCCAAGCAAAGGCGATGTTTGGGCTGGTTACGTGGGCCCCTTCCTGGGGCGAACGGAGGTGTCCCTGTCGGTGTTTCCACTGTGGGAAGAGCTCCTGGATCCCTGCTCTTGCCTTTGAGGACCCTTAGGTCTGAAGACACCTCAGTTTCCGGTAACTGACTTGCTTGTCTCCAAGGATGCTTCTGGCACTTTCCTTGGCCGTCTTTGTGGGGTTGGTACCTTGTGGTCCCAGGGGCTCCTTCTCCCCCTGCCTCCCTTTTCTTCGCTGTTCCTCCTCTGTGGCCTCTTTGTGTCTTTGTGCCCGTGAGGAAAGAGACCAGGACAGATTCTTGATGCTGCTTGGTGAGGGTTGCTGCTTTGCCCAGTGCCCTGTGCAGCTGCGGCTTTAACACCACTGTTTACACTGCAGAGGAAGGGAAGAGGTCGCCGTGCTTTTGTTGACTCTTTCTTGGCCTTTTCCTCCATCCACTGTCTTTCTCACAGGGGTTCCCGCCTCCTTTCCGAAGGAAAAAGGATACAAAGAAGCCACCTGTGATGGCCTGGGTTTCCCGGGAAGCAGATTCAGACATTGGAGCGTGTAGGGGGCTCCCAAGGGGGAGCCCTGGGGAGGAGGGGAAGGACACGGGCAGAGGAGGGCTCCAGCCGCAGTGCAGGCCTCATGGGCCTGGGCCCGCCCCACAGGGAGCACAGAGCTGCAGAAGCCCTTCAGAAGCGTCCTGAGTTCGGGGGAGCTATCCAGGCCTTCACGCTCCCCCCCCCTGGTTGGTCATTAAGTGTCGGCCGCCCTGGCCTCGACCTTGGCTGAGGTAGCCCCGTGCAGCTGGGGCAGAGCCCAAGGGAAGGACGGGCGAGGTCCCCCACCTCAAAGTGACCGCCACAGCCCCCTGTCCCCCTCCTGTCCTCAGGCAGATAAGACCCCTTTAGGAGTGACCTTTGGGCTCCGTGACCGATCCTGGCCACCGTCTGTCTAGGGCCCGTGGCACACTAGGCTTTGGGGATGTGGCCTGCGTTACCCTTCACAGTTAGATGCCAGTACTCTGTTCCCGGTGGAGAAACTGAGGCCCATGACTTGCTCAAGACCACACGGGTCTACATGAGTAGTGGTGTATCGCACCAAGAGGGCTCTGACGCCTCCCATAGGGGACCCGCTGGTCTGTTGCTCTGTTTGTCCCGCCGGTTTCACTCTGCACACAGCTGCCATGGGGGCGTCGTGGGCTTTGAGCCTGGAGGACCTGTGCCTTCCCTCTGGCCTGTGGGCCTGGGGATCGTCACTGCTAACGCCCCCCCGGGAGGGCACCAGGTCAAGTGGAGGCAGCTCTGCCAGACGTGGTCGGGCATCAGGGGTGGAGAGGCCAGAAGAGGTTGGCTGGGGGGGTCTCCCTCACCCTGCGAGTGGGTGGGCAGGCTCCTCCCCACCCTGCACAGAGAGAAGAGGCTGCCTCTGTCCAAAGTTTTCCTCTTTCCGGTGGGCCTTCCGGTTGCAGCCGCAGACCCGCCTGGTGCTTGGGAGCCAGTAAACAGGTGTGACTCCGCCCGGGAATGTCCCCGCCCCTGCCGGGGGCCAAGGAGCCCGTCACACTTGATGTCTTATGACTAGAAGCCACGAGGTTCGTTCACCGCCTTCCAGACCAGGACTGTGTAACTGTCCTAGCGGCTCCTTTCCAGCAGACAGTCTCGCAGACCTCGGGCGGCACGCGGATGGTCCTAATGCCCTTTGAAGCACGCCCTGTCTGACTTCATGAGCAGCAGATGCTTGAAATGTGGGGCTTACCTCTAGCCCCGGATGAAACATTGGGGGTGATTCCAGAGCGCTCTTCTGGCAATCCTGTAATAGGGTAGCCCTCCTCCCCAGAATTCTAGGACAAGAGGCCTGCATGTACCCTAGAGGTCCCTGTGACACCCCCCCCCACCCCCGCTAAATATCAGGCATTTCAGTAAAGCCAAACCAGGGGCTGAAGTAGAAGAGAAGGTACAAGAAACATCTGGTTCAGGACCAAGCGTGGTTCCCCTGGGCCCTTAGATTCCTTCCAAAGACTCCGGGCCACAGGGTGGACCTACCTGAAGCCTGGCTTTCATTGATGTTGAAGTGAATTTCTGAGCCTCTGGTAACTCTCGTAAATGCCACCCAAGACCCTGGTTCTGCCTATCCAGCCCCTCAGTCCTGGGACAGAGAGACACCCCCGGTCCTTTAGAAACCTCCTTCTCAAAATCAGGAAGGCATATCGTGTTTACTTTTCTAGGGAGGTACAGGATATGCCTACCGTAGGTGCCCGCAACGTGAACGTGCCCGTGTCACCAGATGGAGGCACAGAACGTGGCTGGCGGTGACCCCGCGCTTCCCTCGCTGTGGCCAGGGAGCCACGCTGAGCTCACGGCCCTCCATCACACCATCCTCCCTGCTGGGCCCCCAGCTCCTGGAACTCCTCCCCCACCCCCCCACCCACCTCCCCAGGCTCCTTGTCTTTGCCCTTCCCCAGCCAGCGTCCTTCTGGCCCACCTAGAATGTGCCTGCCCCTGCGACCCCACACCCGGAAAAGGGGGTTCTCCAGCTGGAACCCGACGTCAGGTTCCCACGGCATCGGCCAGGTCCCATCACGCTGTCTCTCTGCCGTCCTGCCTCCTCGGGACAGTATGTTTCTGCTCTATTCCTCTGTGACCAGGAAAGAATGCCTTGTTTTTTCTATTAATAATCCACGCCATGAAGCTGATCTTCTGACAGGACAGTTTCTTGCCAGAGGGTTAAAAACGAACATATTTCTTTATATCTTTTTTTTTTTTAAGATGTATTTATCTGTATTTTAGAGAGAGAGAGAACAAGAGAGCAAGAATGGGAACATGAGTGGGAGGAACAGAGGGAGAGGGAGAGAGAATCCCAAGCAGAGCACGGAGCTCGATCCCACGACCCTGAGCTCATGACCTGAGCCGAAACCAAGAGCTGGATGCTTAACTGACTGAGCCGCCCCAGTGCCCCTTCTTTATGTCTTTTGACTTATGACTGCCACCTGGGACACGAGGAAACCAGGTGTTCTGGGCCTGATCCCACCAGGAGGCCCAGGCATGGCGGTGGGCAAGCTGTTCTTCCTCTGAGGGCTTATCCTGGCCCTAAGCGCTGTGTCTGGGGCTCTGGGTCCCATCGGAGGCCTGGCTGTTAGCTGATTGAGTAATCCAGGGATGGGGGAGCATCCATGTCAGTAGCGGTGAGAGCCCGGAAAGGCGGCGGGGGCTGGACAGCCTGGCCTTCCCTCCCTCTCCCGGACGTCTACGGAGGCGAAGCCCAAGTTTGTATTTTAGTTACACTTATGTTGTCTGTTGCAAACGGTCATCATTTGACTTTAGGTATCTGGAAAATACATACCGTTAAACCAAGACCCATGAATCACTGACGTGCTACCATCCTGAGGACAATCAGTGTGGTGGTTTTCTGCAGGAAGTTTCCAGAGCAGAGCCAGAGCCCGCCGTGAATCAGGATGCGTCATATGCGTGTTCCTGGCTCTCTGGCCAGACGTAGAAGCATCGACTCAGCTGGAGGTCACCCACGGGGCTCTGCAGAGTGTGTCTAAGGAAAGCAGGATGAGGAAAGGAGAGATCTCTAGGAAAGCATCACACGCAGGGTGTTACGTCTGTCACCCACCCTGGAGGCCTTTTGGAGGCTCTCGTTCTAATGAAACGTGGGGTCAAGTTGGGGGGACAGCGGGTAGCACTGGCCGCGGGGCTTGCTGGCCTTGTTTTCCCTGGTGCGCCCCCAGGCTTCCTCCGTGGACTCCCGTGATGGCCTTGGTGGTGCTGGGTCTGTGGATGCTGGACAGTGACCTCAGGGCCTGGCCCCATTAGGGGCCCACACAGCAGGTGCTCGGAGGATGTCTGTTGGAGGAATGGAGGGGCTTCTGTTGGGACGTGAAGGGAGACGGGGACGGGATTTGTAGCTGTGGTTATGGCTCTGAAACAGTTGTGCTAAAGTGTGTCGCTGCGCACTGGCCACTTTTCTAATCATCGCACGCCATTGGCTTATTCAGTCCTTCCGATAAGCCCATTATGCTAGGCCCATTTCGTAGGCGGGCCAGCTGAGGTACACAGAAGTTAAGTAACCTGCTGGACACATTAATCAAGGAGCCTGGCTGAGTCTGAGGTCTTGACAACACCGTGGCGCTGCCTGTCCGCTCCTGGGAACGCAGTGGCTTTCCGATAAGAGAACTTTCGGGGGGAAATGCAGCCCTGAGTCGATCAGGGCTGAGGTCTTCCCCTTCTGTAGTGGAGGGAGGCAGGGCACGGAGGGGCACCTGGGCTGGCTGGAGGAGCTGTGCCCGCACCAGCCCCTCCCTGCCGGCCGGAGATGGAACCACGAGGCTCAGAAGGACACCGAGGCCATGCAGTGACCTTGACTGCCCACGATCCCTGGGACCCGCTGACTTGTGTTTCTCTGTGAGGTGTCGGTTAGGACCAGCTGGTCTTGCTTTCAGGGAGCTTATGACACCCCCGAGTATTGTGGGCAAGGGTAGGGGTGTGCCCGGATGCCTCGGTCTGAGGATCAGTGTCAACCCTGGGACGGGGCAGGGATGCTTGGCACCAAACATGGGACGAAACGACACTTAGAGTCCATCCGGCAAAGCGAACAGAAACCTTACCCGACAACAAAACAGGCCTCCAGAATTCCCAGGGCGCGTCAACGGCAGGATAGTACTTGCCAGCAAATATTTATATCGGCTCCAGGTTTTGTTTTTCATTTGTCCCCTCCCAGGGAAACCAGCTGGACACGGAACATCAGGGTCACGTTGGAAGGCTGGAGACTTTCTGCTGGAGTGTCTCAAAGGGAATACTTCGGGGTCGGCGGCCAGGCTATTTTTAAGCTTTGAGAGCCACGAGTTGAGACTTGGCCAAGTTCCTTCCTCCTCTTTCTCGGTCTGTGACTCAACTCTGCGTGTCCCAGGAGAGCGAGGACTGGTTACTCCCGGTTACTGGAAGTCTGTTGGGAGCCTGTCAGGGACCTCGGTCCTCTCTCCCCCACACATGCATTTGCGGTCTATAGAAAGTTCTGGAAGCCTGCTCCGAGGCCGTCTGTCGCTGGAGAGGAGGGGCCTTGAGTTCAGTGTGTACCTGCCCTTCGGCTGACCCTGGTAATTTGAGGACGAGTGGACAGGGCAGTCCTCTTACAATGCGGGCCCTGAGTCTGGGGTGAGCACGCGTCACAGCAGGCTCTGGGCGCGACAGCACGCGGTGGTCATTCTGGCGTGCGGAGAGAGTCGCGCGCTTGCCTCTTGCTGACCGGAGGCCCTCTGGTAGTAGTAGCAGCTTGGCTTTTGTTCCAAGCCTCAGCCTCCCTCCCAGCAGGGTGGAGCCCAGCTGTGGCCCATCTGCCAACGGGATGGCCCCAGCTCGCCCCGGGGCTTAGGGGTGGAGCTTTTGCATGGCTGAAATGTCACCTGTCCTGTTCCTCTCGCCCGTACTACAGTGACTTGCCTTGCTTCCCGATGAGGCAGGGAGGTACTGAATTTAGGAAGATGGACTAGGGGGCAGCCTAGCTGATGGCTGGCCGTGCTGCACCCCTGGGGCGTTTACCGACAGAAGTCCCTTCACTGTTAACATGCTGGGGACAGGACAGAGGGAGGCCGGCCTGCCTGTGCCAGCTTGGGCATCCTGCTTTGGTTCTTTTGCCCTTGGATTCCTCACCTCGTGGACACTGGACGTCCTGAGCTCCATATAATTCTCTTCTCTTCCCTGGGCTGCGAGCCTCCGGAGGAACCTCTGAGAGCACTGTTCGCAGCTGGGGTGACTCTGAAATACCTCCCTGCGCCTAATAATGCTTGTCGTCCTCCGTCTCAATCACGAAGCCAAAATGACATTTTGGGGAGGGAAAACCCCTTGAGCTATATAAAAAGACCCACTTAAATAAGGAAAATGAAGAAATAAAACCTGGGTGGTTTCTGGCTTGCTTAGATACACGGAGCTCTGGAGTCCTGAAGTGGGGGTTGTGGGTGTGACCCCTCAAGGGGTCACCTGCCCCTCACCCCAGCTCTACCCCAGACCCTTCACTCACCTCTGTCCATCACCACATCCAGTTCCAAGCACAGAGAACATACTCCTTCGGTTGCAGTCATTATGGAACAGCTACTGTACACAGGAGACAGGATTAGGATCGGCGGAGCTTCCTTCCTCTGCTGGGATGTGGGCTCCCTCAGAGTGGGGTGTCTGTTCTGTTCACCACTGTGTCCCAAGGCCCCAGGCAGTGCCCGGCCCACAGTGCTCGTCGAATGAGCGAGTGAACCCTGTGGCCAACAGAAGGATGGTGACAGTCCCCAAGTCCCTCCCAAGGGCTGGGGCTTTGCTTGTGGAGGTTACCACTGGGGTGGGCACGCACTCCAGTGCCGGTCCACACCTCCCACGCAGGTGCTGGAGTGTTCTAGGCCGGCAGGAGCACCAGGGTAACCTCATAACCTCACCCTGGCCAGGAGGGACTCCGATGAATTCTCCCACCGGGCTGGAAGTTGCTTCGGGTAGCCTTCCGGGGGCTGGAGGGGCTGGAAGAGGTTGGATGCTGGGGTTTGTCTGGGCAGAAGCTTTGCAGAGCTCCAGGGACCAAAGTCCTGGGGAAGTTGGGACTGAAGCAGGGAGGCCTGCTGGCAGACGTGTTCCTAGCTGAGAAGATGTTCATATTATACTAAAGTAGAATTTGAGGAACTGCGTGTAGGCTTTGGATCTGCCCTGGGCAGACGCCTCGACAGTCTCGTGCCTCAGTTTCCCCATCAGGAAAATGTGGACATGGCCATTGTGAAGACTAAATTAGTTAGCAGAGATCTGTGCCCGTGAGTTGGGGAGCCGCTAGCCGCAGGCATTAGCCAAGCACTTGGACTCGTGGCTGGTCCGAATGAGATGTGCTCCAAGTGTGAGATACGGTCTGGGTATCTGAAGATGTGGTGTGGGGAAAGAAATGTAAAATAGCTCGTTAATATTTTTATGTCGATTCTGTGTTTAAACAAGAATACTTGGGACGTGCTGGGCTAAGTAAATTGTATCTTTAAAATCAGTTTCACCCATTTTTAAAGAAGGATTTTATTTATCTATTTGACAGAGAGCGAGCACACAAGGAGGGAGAGAGGCAGGCAGAGGGAGGAACAGACTCCGCGCTGAGCGGAGGGCTCGAGGCAGGACTCGATCCCAGAACCCTGGCATCATGACCTGAGCTGAAGGCAGACGCTTAACTGACTGAGCTACCCGGGCACCCCACTTTCACCCATTTTTGCTCTTTAAGTGTGGCTACTTGAAAACAGAAACTTGCAGGCAGCCTGCACTTCTTCTGTCCATCCCCGCTGTGCTTCCTAAAGCATTTGGAGTATGGCCTGTGCGGACTGCTGGCTGGGCAGGCACTTAATATCATTGTTTGCCTCCAAATATGAAAGCATCTTTGCGTTGTCCCATCTGAAGGCCACGCCCAGTGGGGCTGTTCTGATCCACAAATGCTTAAACAAGAAGATTGTAATATGCTCCGTTGCCAGCCCCTGAAACGAGCCCACTGAGGCCATACGCCCATTGCAGGAGGGGCCAAGACGGCTCTCACAGCCCCTGAAGTGGGTCTTTTCTGATGGAAGAAGATGGTACTTTGGGGTCTGAGCTGGTGGTGCTGGTAGCTGAGCCAGTTTTCCAAGACCTCTGAGTCTAGCGAGGACAAGCGGGGACCGCTCGTCCCCTTGCCATCTTTATAGAAGGGAAAGACAGTGTTTCTGGCAAGAGAGGTGGGAGAGGCCCTCTGGGATTGGGCTCTGCTGGGCCCCGGCCAGCATGGGCCCACACCCTGCCCCTCTGGCAGGGCTCTGGAGGCCTTGCCTTGGCCTGGGGAGAGTGGCCAAGTCGGGTGGCCTTCCAGGCAGCCTCCAAAGGGCTGATTGTCTGCGGCCTCTTCTAGCATGGCTGACGCCTTCCTCTCTGGTGGTGGGGCTGAGACAGAGGCCCTTTGGTGGCTGGCCTCGGAGGTCAGGCCATTTTCAGAGCCAATCGTCCCTCCTCTGCCCGTGGCCCCTGGCCACCACCCCGCAGAGTCACCCATGCCTGAGGTGTGGGTGTGGGGAGCAGCAGCCCTGCCCGAGTTTACAGCCAGAGAGCAAAGGAAGCGGGGGGTGGGGGGGGCAGCAGGAAGAAAGGAACCGATGCAGAGTAAACCAGCAGGGCCTCAGCCCAGCTGTGCACTCTGTGGGGTTTCCACCTCTGCACTGGCTACTCAGGGGCGGGCCTAGGGCTCTTCTGCTGCATGGCCTTTTCTGACCCCGCCGTAGAAGTGGCTGGGTGTCACTTCTACTGTTCTCCCTTGGCCAAGCCCTCCCCTATTCACGCGCATTCCCCCCACCTCTGGTTGGAAGGTGTGTCAAGGAATTTGCAGCTGTGTTTTTAAAAAATTGCACTTACATTCCCTGAAATGTGCTGTGGGACGGGGTTTACAAAAGGGCTCGCACCCATGTCACGGGTGCTCCTGTCTAGATCTAGAAGAGTTCCAACCCTCGGAAGCTCCCTCGTGTCCACCCCTCCCCACCACTATTCTGATGTTTTCATCATTTATTAGTTTTACCTGTCCTAAAACACAATATGTGTGTATTTATACGATATTCACATATAGCCGATCCTCATTATTCACGGATTCCGCGTTTGCGAATTTGCCTGTTTGCTAAAATTTATTTGGAACCCCGAAATTCACTCGTGGCGCTCTGGCGATTATCTGAGGACTCGCGCAGAAGTGTGGCCCCACACACAATCCCAGCTGAGGGTGAGCGGGGCCATGCTCTGCCTGCCTGGTTTGGCCCTCATCCTGTAAACATGCGTCTTCCTTGCCATCTCTTTAGTGCCGTGTTTTTTGCATTCTTGGGCTCTTTGTCGGTGAATTTTATGTTCGGAATGTTTCCCGAGTGCAGTGCTGCCCGATATTCCCAAGTTCAAGGAGGCTGTGATGTGCCTCATGGGGACATGCTTATCTAACCTGTGCTAGATAAGCTTCCTTCAGGCGCGAGTCCTGGTGTTGTGGGCCCTGAGTTCAACCTTAATGAAATCAACAATGCATATTACATTGGGTGTCTTTCAGCAGAAGCACAGATAAAACAAGGTTATGTACTGATCAGTTGATGAAAAGGTTGTGCCCAGAGGCTGGCAGGAACCTAACCCTATATTTCCTCTGGGAGCAAGGTTCACTATTCGCTAATCCGGTATTTGCAGTGACTTTGTGGAGCTTTGTACATAGTGAATATCGAGACTTGACTGTAGATCTCTTTTGTCTGGAATAGTTCACTCAGAGATTGTGACGTTCATCTCTCTTGTTGTGTGTGTTCCATGTCTGTCCTTTTTGTACTGCGAAGGAGTATTCCATTCTGCAAGTGCGCAGTTGGTTTTTCCATTTCCCTGCGGAGGAATGTTTGGGTTCTTTGGCTCGGGGGCTGAATAATAAGTCTGCTGGGATCGTTTGTGTGGAGATCTGCTCTACCCACTTCTCCCGGGTAGATGCCCAGGAGTGGAATTGCTGGCCGTACAACAGGAGGATATTTAGCATTTCAGCAGCTGCCAACAAGCTTTCCAGAGGCGCCCTGCCCTGTAACAACCCCCTCCCTCTGCCGCAAGCTGTGTGTGAGAGCCCTCTGTGGTTCTTGACTGGCTGTGTCACAGGTTTCTTTTGAGCTCTGCCCCATGGGTGACTTTCTAAACCAGCTCCTCTCTGACCTTCTGACCTGGCATCACTTGACTGACACCCTACCAGCTTATTCTGTTGAAATACAGTGATTTTCATCCCTTTTTTTGTGATTTTCATCCCCCCCCTTTTTTTTCTAAAGCAATGGCTAATAAACTTTTTTTTAAAAAAAATTATTTATTTGACACACAGAGATCACAAGTAGGCAGAGAAGCAGGCAGAGGGAAAGAAGGGGGAGGAAGCAGGCTCCCTGCCGAGCAGAGAGCCCAATGCGGGGCTCGATCCCAGGACCCTGAGATCATGACCCGAGCCGAAGGCAGAGACTCAACCCACTGAGCCACCCCGGCGCCCCTCATCCCTTTTCTTTAATGCTCACAAGGCTTTGATCCCCCACCCCCCGTTTTCACGAACACAGAACACTTCTGTGGTTATTGCCATTTCTAAAAACTTAAGCACAACTAACTGTGGGAAAGTCAGAAACTCTGAACAAACAGAAATAATGATAGAAGGGGCCCGTCATTCTGACTAGGAGTGGTCACTGTTAAGATAGGCTTTCGTTCTTGCACACACAGATACTTCATTTTTTAAAAGATTTTTATTTACTTATTTATGTGTAGGAGAGAGAACAGCCTGGGAGAGGGGCAGAGGGAGAGGGAGAAGCAGGCTTCCCACTGAACAGGGAGCCCAATGAGGGGCTCAATCCTGGGACCCCGGCATCATCGATCATTGATCGAAGGCAGACACTTTACCGACTGAGATACCCAGGCGCCCCAGATAGTTTATTTTTAAGCATCTGAGTGAACGAGTATGAACTTTGTTGGAGAATCGAGTCTTTGGCGGGAGTTGTCCTGGTGGAGGGCCCCTTGGGATGCCCGAACACCACGCTCAGAAGCCAGCCAGTGAAACTTTTTTTCCTTCAGCTGCTTGTTGGAAATGCTACTTCTGTTCAGTTTCTGGTACCCACTGGGAGGCTTTATGTCACCCCACCGGCGTGATTTTTTTTGAAGGCCAGCCAGAGTTTAATTTTATGTAGTCCTTAGAGAATCGGTGTGGAGAGCTGGGGGCCACAGGAAGCTCTTCTCCGGACCCTCCGGACAAAGCCCTCTTGATTCCTCCGGGGAGCCCGCCGCAGGAGGGAGCTCCCTGCCCAGGGGCGGCCAGAGTGTAGGTCGCCTCTGGTGGTGAGCCGGTCTTCCGTCTGTCCAGCCAGCAAGCAGGCTTCCTTAGGACCCAGTCGGTCGCCGGACCAGTCCCATGGAAACAAAACCAGGACCTGTCCCTGTTTAGCTTTGCCTCTGCATGTGGGTGTCTACCTTGTTTTCTGTTTTGCATACTTTAGTGTTCTAATAATATTTGTGTGAACATTTTTGTTTTTTGTGCCAGCTCTGTTGAGAGGTAATTCACACACCATAGCCCATCCTTTGAAAGTATACAATTTGGTGGTGTAGCCGCCAAATGTATACTGTACATGTATATATGTTTATCCTGTATATGTGTATAAAAATGTTTATTTTTTATTTGTAAAGATTTTATTTATTTACTTTGAGAGAGAGCGAGCAAGAAAGATCAGAGGCAGGGGGGAAGCTGACTCCTTGCAGAGCAGAGAGACTATTGTAGGGCTCGACCTTAGAACACTGAGATCGTGACTTGAGCTGAAGGCAGACACTTATCAGGCTGAGTCACCCAGGTGCCCCCCGGCCCAGTATGTGATTTTAGAATATCTTTCTCACCCTCCAAAAGCGAGACCTCCCCCATTGGCAGACGCTCCCTGCTTCTTCTCCCCCAATCCTAGGCAGGCGGCAATCTACTCACCGCCTCTGTGCGCACCCATTTGGGGCCGCATCTTTGATTTTTTTGCTTAGAAAAAATCCTATTAAATTACTGGGTCATGGGGTGCCTGGGTGGCTCAGTGGGTTAAGCCTCAGCCTTCAGCTCAGGTTATGATCTCAGGGTCCTGGGATCAAGCCCCGAATCAGGCTCTCTGCTCAGCAGGGAGCCTGCTTCCTCCTCTCTCTCTCTCTCTGCCTGCCTCTCTGCTTACTTGTGATCTTTGTCTATCAAATAAATAAATAAATTCTTAAAAAAAAAATTACTGGGTTAGATGCTGTGAAAGTTTTTTAGGGCTTTTGCCACGTGGTGCCACACCACTGTCCCGAAGCCTTGTCCACATTTAGGTTTGCACCAGCTCCACGAGCTGCACCTCCGTGACACTGTCATTGTTCCTCGTCTTTGCCCGAGGGCCAGTGACGTGTGGTATCCCATGTTGCACGTGGCTCCTGGCAAGGGGAAAGACTGTTTCCTGGGCTGATCAGATCTGGGAAGGGTGCCAGTGGTGGGGGGTGGAGATGGGCAGTGGGGGAAGGACGGAGGAGGGGGAGCCTAGAGGCGCAGGGCGGGGTGCTGCCGAGCCGGGCGGGGGTGCAGGACCTGCTCAGGGGCCCCTTGAACTCTGTGTTCCTGTGGGGAGTGGAGGGTAGGGAAGGATTGAGGCCCAAGAACGGGAGTGCCTTGGGGCCGCCTGGAACCCATGGGCAGCCTGGCAAGGCAAGCTCTAGCCTGCAGGGATTAGGAAATTGAGGCGGAAACTTCTTTCCCCACCGCGATGAAGTGAAGCCATCATTGGTTTCGAGCAGCTTTCAGAGTGAAGAAAGCAGGCTGGCGTAATGACCCCGTAGCCCAGAATGGCCTTAAATACTTCCTTTGTGGCTTGGGGAGAGGTTCTCCCCTTGACACTGGAGCTTCAGGTGCATGGGAGAGAGGGCAGAGGCTGGGAAGGCCCTGGGTGCCAGGTAGGAGGATGCTGGTTGTGTTATCTACACCCACGGCTCTTGACCTTGGCTGCCCCTTAGTTCCATCTGAGATGCACTGGCCGCGTCCCCAGACTGGAACCAGAGTCTCTGGAGGTGGTGGTGGAGAATGGCCATCGGCATGGTGGGGGGTCAGGGGGCCCAGCACCCACAGCCTCCGGGGGTGGGGGTTGTGAACTTCCGTGGAGCCAGAAGGAAGACTCTTGCTGGGGTCATTGGTCCAGCTCTGCCCCGAACGCTTGGCCCCTTTTGCAGAACCTGTTGACTCCCAGAGCCACCCGGGTCCACAGGCTGCAACCTTCGGCCAAGGAAAAGCCTTCTTCATCCTGTGGCCAGAATAACTCGTTCACCTGTGCCCCACGGAGACTGCCCCCTCCCAGCCAACTCCCAAGCTTGACTGCCTGCTCTGACCCCTGCCTTGATCCCTTTGCGGCACAGTAGGAGGGTCCTGGGTGTGCGATCCCATGTGGTGTGTGGCGTCGGGGCGGAGTAGAGTAGAGAGGATGCCCTGGGGTGGCCACTGTGGGGTGGGGCGGCCACCCTCCTCATGGAGAGAAGAGCAGGCACCGGGATGGGGCAAGGCCCAGACCAGAGCTGGGGTTAGGGGGTTGGAGGCCGGGGAAGGTTGCAGGGCCCCGTGGGCTAGTCTGATGGAGCCTTCTTATTTCAGACCTTATCAGAGGTACCCCCTGGGTCGTCACCCAGGTTGGCTGTGTGTTTGGCCAAAGGAGGGCTGCAGGGTTGGCTGCCCAGTCATCCGCGGGAAGGAGGCAGGAGTCCTGTCGTCTCCAAGCTTCACACTGAGGCTGCTTTCTGGCCTCCCTGTTCGTCAATCCAGCCTTTGCAAGGGAGTGGGGAAGGGGCTGTGGCCTTAACCCAAAGTTGCTTTTTGGCTCTGGGTGCCTGGGAGATCGTTTAATCCCAATTTGGGATAACTGATTTCACGTGGAACATGGCCCCGGCGAGGTGTGTCTGCATTTGATCAGTAATACTGTGTTACTGGTTCTCCAATAGTTTTCCTGGAGCTTGGGAGGGTGCGGGGGTGGGGAGTGCCAGGGGCCACAGTGACAGCCAGTTCAGTCCCACTGAGGCCAGAGAGCTTTACCTTTCCTCTGTTCTATGGATTGAGGTTTCACTGATTGATTGATTGATTGATTTGAGAAAAGTTTCTTTCTCTCTAAAGCACTTTGCGAACCACAGCTGTGCACAGAGAGGTGACCTGAGCTGTCCGTCTCAGGGCCCTTAGCAAGCTGTGGTGAGAACAGTAATCGTCAAATGTCCAGTTCCTGGCTTTTTGTCCGCTTCCGGTGAATTGAAAAGCTCCTTTATTAAGGCCCGTTCTCCCTGCTCTGGCTTCTTCAGGACATGACCATCCGTGTTAGTTGTGTTCCGCCCGGTACCCAGTCTTTCTTCTTAGCACCTAGAAGACCATAGAAAGCTCTGGACCAGTGCCAGAGGCCGTGCCCCTCCCTCTTCCCCCAGCCTCCTGGATGACAGGGAGCAACCTTGAAGGAGCCCGTCAAGGGTTAAGGTAGGGGCTCTGTCTTCCAGGAGGTTCTGCCTGGAAGCGGCCCCAGGAGGCGTGAGCCACAGGGGTCCTCCACGGTCTCCCGGAGGCTCTCCCAGCAGGAAACCTGGCCCCTCCTGCAAACCCTGGGGAGTGTCCCCCCATGAGTCTGGCCTGCTGCCTGCGGTGCATGACGGGACGTGTGTCTGTCTTTCCCTGTCCTTCCTCTCCAGCGCCACACACACCTCCTCGTTCAGGACTGTACTTCCTGTCGCCTCCCATGTCCCAGGGGCCCCGTCGGGAGTTTCCTTGTGTCCAGCCCAGCTGGCTCCTTGCAGCCACATTGATCATCCTAGCTGTGCACCCGCCTCTGGCTTTCTCACCTTTTCCCCAACCTGCACCACCCTCCCCTCCCTGGACTCTGCCTTTCGGATGCATCCAGTCCTTGTCCGGGACCTCCCCTGTGTTCCTTCGGTCTGTGGGGCTGCCGGAGCCAGAAGCTACCGGGTCTCCGCCCTCCCCGAGCTCCTCGTTCTGTTAGATAAGAGGAGACGTGAACCCCGAGCCCCACCTGGGCCACAAGCCACGAAAGACAGGTGGACGAGGCACTCAAACAGTCCTTGGTGGCTCTCGGCGTCCCACCGTACATCATTTAAAACAGGAAAGTGTCCCTAGTCCTTGCCCTTTCCTGTGGGAATATTATGATTTTTAAAAGAATCCCAGATGGCCACTTTGGAAGGCATTTGGACAGTTTTTTTTTTTTTTTCTTTTCAAAATGCAACGTACTCTTCCCATACATCCCAGCAATGTCGGGCTGTGGTGTTTATCCAGATGAACTGAAAACACGTCTACACCGATGTATTTATAGCAGCTTTCTTCGCAATTGCCCAAGCTTGGAGCAAGCCAGATGTCCTTCAGGAGGGGAACGGATACATAAACCGTGATCTGTCCAGACAGTGGCATCTTACCCAGCGCCGCTAAAGAGGAATGAGCCAGCTGTGACAAGACGTGGGGGAACCTTAAATGCATATTACCGAGCAAGGCATGTCAATCCGAAAAGGCCACGTACAGTACGATACCACTTCCATGACGTTCTGGAAAAGGCAAAACGATGGAGACACTAAGAAGATCAGCAGTTGCCAGGGGTTGGGGGAGGGAGGGAGGGATGAGCGGGGGGAGCACAGGGATTTTGAGGGCAGTGAAACTTCCCGTGTGCTGTTGTGATGATGGAGATGGGTCATACACATTTGTGCAAACCCACTGGGTGTTCAGCAGCTCATGTAAGTTACGGACTCTGGGTGATGGTGTGTGAATGTGGGTTCATCATTTGGAACACATGTAGCCCTCTGGTGGGGGATGCTGATAGCGGGGGGAGGCAGTGCACATGGAGGGGGCAGGAATATACAGGAAATCTCTCCTTTCTGCTCAGTTTTGTTTTTTTTATTTGACAGAGAGAGAGATCATAAGTAGGCAGAGAGACAGGCAGAGAGAGAAGGGGAAGCAGGCTTGCCGCTGAGCAGAGAGCCTGATGCGGGGCTCCATCCCAGGGCCCTGAGATCATGACCTGAGCCGAAGGCAGAGGCTTTAACCCACTGAGCCACCCATGCGCCCCCCCCTTCTGCTCAGTTTTAATGTGATCTTCAAACGGTTCTGACAAATCATTTCTGTTAATGGAAGTGCCAGAAGGAAGCCAACCAAAATGATAAATGTCATGGTAGAAAGAAGTCCCCACCAAGTCCAAAGATCTTTCAAACACCCGCCCCCACCGGCCCCTACCTCCCCCACACCCCCCCCCCAAGTTCCCCAAGCTCCTGCAGTCATCCTGGGAAGCAGAGGCCCCAGGCACAGGTACATTTTCTGCTGAGGTCTCATCGTGCCCAGGACCCCAGGCCACGTCTCTGGTCGGGAGGGGTGGGTTTGGCCTCTGCCTCAGAGTTTCAGCCAAGAAATGACTGTGCTTGTCCCCGTTCCCCACCACCCAGCGAGCTTTATTTGTGGATTTGCTGGTGCCCCAACATGTGAAAACATGAAACTTTGAGCCCTTGGACCTTTTCTGCCTCTTTACTCTCTTAATCCCTCTTATAATTGCAGTCTGGGGGGACGTCCAGTGGGTTAAGCGTCTGCCTTCGGCTCAGGTCATGATCCCAGGGTCCTGGGATCAAGCCCCGCATCAGGCTCCCTGCTCAGCGGGGAGCCTGCCTGCTTCTCCCTCTCCTGCTACTGCTCCTCCTACTTGTGCTCTCTTGTTCTGTCTAATAAATAAATAAAATCTTTTGAAAAAATAAATAAATGCAGTGTGTGGACTAGAGAGGACCCAGTGTCTACTTATCCCGACTTTGGGCATTTTAAAAAAATCATTGAACACCTGTTTCTTTGCCTGTAAAGTGATGATAATGATGTTCTGTGGGTCTGTTATTAAGAAACACGTCTAAATTGTGCCCCACCGTTCTAAAGATAGAGTCACATGGCTGGATAACCTCCTTCCTGAGACGACCCAAAAAAAAAAAAAAAAAACAAAACAAAACCACCAACAAACCAAAACCAGACCAAGTGTGTAGACCAAAGGTTCTCAGGACACTGGACATCAGTCAACACAGAATGGTGATTTTTGAGAGACAGGAAGCAAGTGAGGCAGGCCCCGTGGTTGGCTGCAATGTGCTGCCTTGAGACAGAGTCCAGGCTGTGACACAGGGAAGTTGAGGCAGAGCCCGCTGGACTCCCACTGGACTGTCCGAGGAGATAAAGCAGCTGGAGTGAGTAGGACTCTAGCAAAATCTTTACAAAGCATGCCTCTGAGAAAGCACTTGTATCTCTGTTACAAAAGTAATCCTCAGGGTGCCTGGGTGGCTCCATCAGCTGGGTGTCTGACTCCTGATTTCAGCTCAGGTTGTGATCTCAGGGTCATGGGATCGAGCCCCGCGTCTGTCTCTGTGCTCAACATGGAGTCTGCTCGAGATTCTCTCTCTTCCTCTCCCTCTGTCCCTCCCCCCTTTAAAATAAATACATCTTTTAAAAGAATAAAAGTAATTCACATAGCTTAACCAAAAGGAAAAAAAAAAAAACGGGCAAAAGATCTGAACAGCCCCTTCCCTTCCCTAGAGACGATAGAGACAGTAAATCAACACAGGAGAAGTTGCTCAGGCAATAACATCGTTCGTCACTGGAAAAAGAAAATGAAAATCCCAAGGAGATGTCACTGTGGCCCTCGTAGAATGGAGAAAATTAAACAGACTGTCATTCCAAGCACTGGGAAGGATGCGGAGAAATTAGAAGTCTGGTAAACTGCCGATAGTGCTGTACGATGTTGAATTTCTCCGGGAATCAGTTGGGCATCTTCTTAGAAAGTTAAACGTATACTTACTGTAAGACCCAGCCGTTCAGCCCCTAGGTCTTGCACCGAGAAGAAAGGAAACACATTTCTATACACACCTTTGTGCGTGAGTAGCTGCATTTACTTGTCACGGTCCCACCCTGGAAACATCTCAGACGTCCATCCACAGGGCAGCAGAAAAACGCGTTGTGATGTGTTTGGACAGACATGGGACACTGCGCAGCCATGGAAAGGAAGGAACACTTCCTATGTGCAGCAAGAAGCTGGACCAAAGAGAGTACATATTTATATAACCTCTAGAAAACACAGACTCATCTGTGATCCCAGAAAGCAGATCAGTGGTTGCCTGGGGAATGGAGGCAAAAGGCACAAAGTGGGGGAAAATCTTGGGGGATGGTGGGTGTGTTCACTGTCCTGAGTGTGGCAGTGATTTCATAGGTTTCTAGAGCTGTCAAAGTTATCAAATTGTACACTTTATTCTTTTAAACTTTTTAATTAGATTTTATTTATTTGTCGGAGAGCGAATGGGCACAGGCAGGGGGAGGGGCAGTGGGAGAGGGAGAAGCAGACTTCTCATCGAGCAGGGAGCCTGATGCAGGGACTTCGATCCCAGGATGACCTGAGCCGAAGGCAGATGCTCAACAGATTGAGCCACCCAGGCATCCCCAAACTGTACACTTTAAATGTGTGATGTTTACCCTATGTGACTTATATCTCCTTAAAGCTGTTTTCCAAGAGGTCGTGCTGGCTATGGTTTGGAGAACAGATTTCAGGTAGTGGGTCTAACTGCAGGGGAGAGAAATGCATGTCCCTCTCTTCTAAACATGTAATTCCTTCTTCCCCTTACTTTCTTCCTGGTTTGTGAGCTCAGATGATAAGAGAAACATGGATGACATTTTTCTTCTTTTCCGCTGTTGGGCATTTCTCTAAAATCCTACAGCTAAGGGGCCACATGAAAGCGAAGGGGTTGAGTAGCCTTCTTGCTGAGCCCTGCCTTGCAAGGACTCCGTCTACTCTTTCCCGGACCTGCTACTACTCACACTCGTGGTGCCCCGACACCAGATGTGCAGGCTTTCCTACCGCCACCAGTGGGCTGTCCCAAGACCCCATTCAGTTCTGACACTCTTGACCTGTGGGTGGCACAGCCCTCGCAGACCAGGGCTCAGTCCCACAAAACTGCCGTCATGGCAGCTGCCATCACAAGTCTCCATGGTTTCCTCCTCGAGCTCGACCATCACTAGAACAGCTCATGGAACTCAGGGAAACAGAGAAATATAAAATCATTATTTTATAATAAGGCGTGTGCTAAAGGATACAGAAGAACCAGCAGGAAGCAGGGGTGCATGGGGTGAGGTCTGGGAGGGTCCCAAGCGTGGGAGCTTCTGCCCCGTGGAGTAGGGAGATGGGCACTCTCCCGGCACATGGGCCATCCCAGAAGCTGTCCAAACCCCATGCTTTGGGGATTTTTCTGGCAGCTTCCTGTAGACATGATGGATCATTAACTTGCTTTCCAGCCGTTCTCCCCTCTGGGAAGGATGGGGGTGGGGGAGAAAGTTCTAAGCTTCGAATCATGGCTTGGTCTTCTCAGCAACCAGCCCCCATCCAGGACGCTTCCATCCCCAGGAAATTCCAAGGGATTTAGGAGCTCTGTGTCAGGAACTGGGGTCAAAGACCAAGTACTAGAAGGAACTGGGGACAGAAGGAACTGGGGACTAGAAGGAAGACTAGACCAGTGGATATATTTCTTAGGTCACGAGCCCTGGGCATTTAGTGAACTCCCAGGGCAGGTCTGCCCGTGACACTGGTCAGCGCTCCTATCACAGGGGGCAGATTCTAGTTTCCCGCATCCTTGGGTGACCGTTCCCCGAGGGCAGTCACATCGCTTACCGTCCCCGGCAATCTAGAGGGAGCCTGGTTTCAAGCGAGTGACAGAAAAGCCTTTGTGGGGTGGGAGGGCAGGAGGGGCCGAGTGAGGGTCTGTGTGGGGGAAAGCCCCGTGGTTGGGGTCCCAGGTGGGAAGACAGCCTGTGTGCCGGGGACAGGGCAGAAGGGGAGGTGGGCCGGGGTGGTCGGTGGGCGCTCTGAGGCAGGGCTGGGCTTAGGTTCAAATCCCCAAGCAGGGGGTGTATTGAATGTGAGGAAGGACACCCCCAGAGTGTGGTGGGAATCACCACAGCTGCCAACCCAATAGGAAGAACAGGACCTTTACGTTGGAACCTGGGCTCGGATTCCGTCTCCCAGACCTACTGGCTGGTGCCCATCGGTTACAGGACCTTTCTAGATTGTGAATAAAATGCGTTTATCCAACAAGTCCTTCACTGGATGGAAACTCCCATCATGAGGTTGGGTAGGTACGTTATTCCCTAGAATATGACATTTCCTTTTCTTTTTTTTTTTTTTTTCATTTTTTTCCGACCAAAGGAAGACTAGACCTATTTCCTGCCTGTTTAGTACCTTCCTGTGCATGTACCACAAGGCTCAGGGATGGAATACCTTCCCACCTACTTGGCTTCTCACAGGCTCTTCCTCGCTGCGTGACCGACGGCTGAGAGCACCAGCGGCTTCCTTCCTCGCTTTGTGCCTGTGCTGGATGGTCGGAGAGGCGGGAAAGGGGGTCAGCAGCCTGGAGGACGTGGGCTGCAGGAGTCAGAGTCGGGGCAGGGGGAGGCAGAAGTCAGTAGGTCAGAGCCCCTCAGGTGGAGAGGAAACCAGAGGAGAAGCCTCAGGGGTGGGGGGGTGGGGAGGAAGGCCTGTGGAACGGCGATAAAGACACGGGAAACCCCGAGAGGCCCGTGCACTTGTCCTTGTCCCCTTGCTGATGCTGTCATCCTGCCACTTGCTTTCCGAGTGGGAATGGGAGAGGGGTCTGACTTTACTCCCCAGACCCAACCAACAGGAGTCCACGTCCTCATGGTGAGTTGGCAGCATCCCATGGACTCCGAGATGCATCGGACCTTTCCTCTTTGGAGCCCCGACCGGAAGGCTGGCCCTCTTCCCACACCCGCCCCGTGGACAGGTGGAAGGGCTGCCCACCCCGCGGGGTCTCCGGCCCCTCTGGTCTCTGCTGCTCACATCTCACATCGTTACAGTGGGTTAAGCCAAGAGGCCATGGTGATGGACAGGGAAGAGGTGATAATTGCCTCGGGGGTGGTTTTGTTTCCTGTTCCCAGGCAGAGTTAGAATTCTCTTTCTTGGACATCCTCTCCAGTCTGGGGATGGTCTCCTTTGTACTTCGGTTACTGCCCAAAGAAAGCTTTGTTGGCTGTTGTGGGGATCTGGAGTCAGGCCAGTCAGGGGGCTTGGGATGGGTGTTTTTGGACGTGGGTCTCAGG
Organism: Neogale vison; assembly: GCF_020171115.1. Lineage (NCBI taxonomy): Eukaryota > Metazoa > Chordata > Mammalia > Carnivora > Mustelidae > Neogale > Neogale vison. The sequence continues at coordinate 208,691,062 of NC_058096.1, read as the reverse complement.
ATGGTCTAGTGAGTACCTTGCCAGTGCCTGAGAGTGGATGTTTTTGGAGACAGTGTTTTCCTTCATTATCACATGTGTTGAAAACGGAAGGCGAGGGCACTGGGGAATTGGCTAGGGTGCTGGAAATATTCTTTCTTGCTCTGTCTTTGCATTACCTAGGTCGTCTGTCCAAACCCATCGGATGGTAGACATCATTTGTGCATTTCACTGTTCATGGATTTTACCCTGAAAAAATAATAGTAGAGGAGCCTGGATGGCTCAGTCAGTTAAGCGTCTGCCTCTGGCTCAGGTCATGATCTCAGGGTCCTGGGATCGAGCCCCGTGTCAGGCTCCTTGCTCAGAGGGAAGCCTGCTTCTCCCCCTCCTCCCCACTCATGCTCTGTCTCATTATCTCTGTCCCTCTCAAATAAATAAAATCTTCAAAAAATAAAAAAATAATTGTAAGTGAATAATAAACTCTTAATGATTTACAGGCTGACGTGCTTAGGGATGAGGTGGACTGCTGCCTTCACCTTGCTTTTAAAAAATGCATCAAAACTGAGGCACCTGGGTGGCTCAGTCGGTTAAGCCACTGCCTTTGGCTCAGGTCTTGATCTCAGGGTCCTGGGATCAAGTCCTGCATCTGGCTCCTTGCTCAGCAGGGAGCCTGCTTCTCTCCCCGCCTCTGCCTACCACTCTGCCCGCTTGTGTGCACGCTCTCTCTCTCTCTGATAAATAAATAAAATCTTTTTTAAAAAATGCATCGAAACTAAGAGGGGTTGTTGGATTGATTGATAGTGGATTGTTCACGATTTTAGAATGGGTGTGGGGGGGAGAATGCGTATAGCTGTTTTTTCTTCCAACCTCTCTGCTTGTTGGAACATCTCATAATAAAATGCCAGAACAAAAGAACTGACAGGAACTACTGCTTGTGCCCTCTAGAGCTTTCCATAAACGATTTCCTGAGACAGCTAGGTTTCCAGGCTAACATCCCATTCCTCCTGCAGGCACCCTCACTGGCTTCTCCTGGGAGCACTGATGAAGTGAACGGAGGGTTCGTGGCTTGGTGTGCCCTCTGCGAGGCTGGTGTGGTCGCTGTGGGTGCATTGCACAAAACGGGTGTTAGCTTGGACCTCCTTGAGGGAGACGCAGTCCGTGACCTTGAATTGATAGAACTCTGAAACGTGGGGCTTCCTACCCTGTAGGCAGAAGCCTGGGGATTTGCAGCCCGAGACCAGCCTGACCCAGATTTCAAAGAGGGTGCCCCAGCTCCCGCTGACCAAGAACTCAAGCTGGTTGGCCGCTGGACCCTGGGTGTGTGCATATGTGTGTGTGTGTTCAAAAATCTTAATGTTAGGGGTTCCTGGGTGCCTCAGTGGGTTAAGGCCTCTGCCTTCGGCTCAGGTCATGATCTCAGGGTCCTGGGATCGAGCCCCGCATCAGGCTCTCTGCTCAGCAGGGAGCCTGCTTCCTCCTCTCGCTCTCTGCCTGCCTCTCTGCCTGCTTGTGATCGCTGTCTGTCAAATAAATAAATAAAATCTTTTAAAAAAACATCTTAATGTTAGACAATACATTGAAACACATTCAGATGCTTTTTTGACACTAGACTTTTGTTAGCTATAAAGTCATGCCTACTCTTCTCAAGAACTTTTTTTTTTAATAATTAATTATTTATTTATTTATTTTTAAAGATTTTATTTATTTATTTGACAGAGAGAGATCACAAGTAGGCAGAGAGGCAGGCAGAGAGAGAGAGAGGAGGAAGCAGGCTCCCTGCTGAGCAGAGAGCCCGATGCGGGACTCGATCCCAGGACCCTGAGATCATGACCCGAGCTGAAGGCAGCGGCTTAACCCACTGAGCCACCCAGGCGCCCCAAGAACTTTTTTTTTAATAGAGAACATGCAAAGAAGTAAAACCAACCCTAATCTTAGAACCTCAAGAAACCATTCTTTATATTTTGATATATTTATTCCCCGAGTTTGTTTTTGTTTTTGTTTTTGTTTTTTATCTCACGCACTGTTTCTGTCACGGTGATGTTTCTCCCTCTGTCCCAGTCACGTAGCCAGCGGACTGTAGCGTTCGAGTCCAAGAGCTGGACCTCCGCTTTGCCGTTTGGGGCGGAGGCGACCCGTTCTGGAAGCTGGTAGTTTGCAGAGCGCCCTTGATGGCCGCTCCTGGGAACATGCAGGGCAGTGAAATGAACCTCTTTTTCCGAATTGAGAGCTGATGCGCAGAGAAGGTACCAGGCTAACTCCTGCCACGTGGGAAGGGAGTTGGGTGGGAAGCTGAAGGTTAGCGCCTGTCTCCTCATGTTATCTTCAGAGCTGGAGGGCAGCGCAGTAGGGGGGCCTGGGGTCTTGAAGGGACAACAGGAGGGTGTAGGGTACCTGGCCAGGGAGGCTGTGAACAAAGGCTAAGCTCAAGGGCCAGGGGGGGCTTGTTTGGAGGTGAGGGGCAGGGAAGAGCATTGGCTTTGCGTTCTGACAGACCTGGGGCTGGGGGCCTGATACTTTTGTATCAGGATAGTCACCATCATTGGTTCCCAAGGAGAACTGAAGGAAACAATGTTGTTGAAATCACCTGACCTGCGTGCTTGGCTATTAGGATCGTGGTGTGGTGGGTTGGACATCATCTGATGGACCGTGGGAGTCTTTGAAAGGCTTTGGGCTGGGAAGTAGGGTGACAGGGCAGAGACTTTCTGACTATTACGCTGGCATAGAGGACAGCAGGGGGGTGAGGGAGTGGGGCCGGGGCCTGAAGCTCTTTCCTGCAGTTGAAAAGCTGATGGAGAGAGAGAGATCGATCTCAAAGGAGTAATCCACGGGGTTCGGTAATAGGCTGGTTATGGGGTGGGGGAGGCATCTCACTTTGTTCATTGGCTTTTTTAATGACTTGGTTTACACCATTCCCCCCGCAACCCCGACTTACCGGCATGGTCTTGCCTTTCAGGAGCCTGCGTGAAGTGCAGCAAAGGTGTGTTCGGAGCCGGCCAGGCCTGCCAGGCCATGGGGAACCTCTACCACGACGCGTGTTTCACCTGCGCAGCCTGCAGTAAGTGTGTGGGGGGGGGCTGGTGGGGGCACAGGGAGCATGGGGCCCGGGAAAGGGAGGACGGGGACGAGCATCCTTCCTGGAGACTCTTGACCCGGGCCTTCCACAGTCCCACGCCGGGCAGGCTGGTGTCATTTACAGCCCCAGACCAGGGCCCATTCAAGGAAGGGGACAGGCCCCGAGTACCAGCTGTGGTAATGGCCCTAAGGGCTGACCTTGGTGATGAGTTGAGTGGGTTCAAAGCAAGCTGTAAGAACATCAGGTTTGAAATGAAATCTTGCCATTTGCGACAACGTGGATGGAACTAGAGGGTATCATGCTTAGTGAAATAAGTCAATCGGAAAAAGACAACTATCATATGATCTCCCTGATATGAGGAAGTGGAGATGCAACCTGCGGGGTTTGGAAGGTAGGAAAAGAATAAATGAAACAAGATGGGATTGGGAGGGAGACAAACCATAAGAGACTCTTAAACTCACAAAACTAACTGAGGTTTGCTGGGGGTCGAGGGGTTGGGAGAGGGTAGTGGGGTTATGGACATTGGGGAAGGTATGTGCTATGGTGAGTGCTGTGAAGTGTGTAAACCTGGTGATTCACAGACCTGTACCCTGGGGCTAATAATACATTATATGTTTATTTAAAAAAAAAAAAAACTTAAAAAAAAAAAAGAAAAAGAACGTCAGGTTTGGAATGATTATCAGAGGTCTCAAGTGGGGGAAGTGTTGGGATTCCCCACCGTCTGCCCTGTTGTCAGTTACTTCCCCCACCGTGGGACCAGCCAATCCCCCCCATGGGAGACGGGTCCTGTTATCACTCTGTGACCCTGCTCTGATCTAGAGGCCGCTCCGTGCGTGTGAGGTACGAGTGTGTGTGTGTGAATGCCTGTGTGTGTCCACTGCAGGGGTGTCCGGGCCTGTGAACACACACACCTGTGGGCATCTCTACCCCGCATACCCACAGTGACTAAAGCAGACAGTTACGAGACCGGGCCTGTGCCCAGCCCTGCAAACTGCTCGTTGAGTTGACGGCAGCCCCCGGAAGATTCTGACCGAGTCAGGAGTTGAGCCTGTCTTAGGGTCTCTAGCAAAGATTAATTTTGAGGAGCTTTTTTTTTTTTTTTTTAAAGAATGTCCTGTTGATTTCTCCAGTTCTAGAGGGAGGCTCATGGCTATCTATTCAAAGGAAATGGTTCTTGATCCTGGCTGTTCATTAGAATCCCCCTGGACATTGTAACAGCCAATGATGCCCCAGTCCCACCCCGACCAGCAGAACCAGAAGCTCTAGGGGTGGAATTTCTAGGCCAGGGCCCAAGCACCCAGATCAGTGCCAGGCTCTTCAGTGTAGACGCCTCTGGAGAAAGGAGACGGGGAGAAATCTGCTCTTAGCTGTTTTGGGCCACAGCCGGGAGCCTCCTGATTCCGAGGGCAAAGGTAACGAGGTGGGCACGGAGCTGCCTCCTGTCCTGCCCAGCAGTGCTGGTTAGGCCTTTGCCTGGGTTCGGAACCTCCTCCAGTCCTCACTGCAACTGCCCATAAAACTCGTGCCTGAGAGTTGATGGTTTGCCTACCGATTAGTATTCACCTCTGTGGGGAAAGCTGTGAAAGCCTTTGAAATAGGTCAAGGCAGGTTGGTGTCCTCAGTGGATATGTTGGGGTTCCCTGAGGGTCGGTTTCTCCAGGTCCCGGGTTTCTTGCCTTGTCTTGGAACCACGCTGTCTGTGTAGGTTACGGCATCCTGATGGTAGCGCACACACGGTGCTTGTCCCTAACGGCACACACCGTGCCTGCTGGAGAGGCCCCTGACCGTGGCCCTGGGGAGCCTGCTTCCGACGGCCGTAGAGCTGCGGTTCTTGGCACTGTCCCAGTTGTAACGTCTTAACTGCTTCCCGTCGTATAGGGTGACGTTAAATGATAAGTGACATTAAATCTTTGACCGTGTTGTCTGAGTCTTAACTGTACAAGAGTCGCGATCCTTCCTCTTCCTAGAAAATGATCTTTCCGTTTTGGCTCCTGTAACTGTTTCTCAATATTTGCTGTTTTCCAGGGGAAAAGAAAATATTAAGTAGAAGCTGGTTTTCATCTGAAACAATTGCCAGTTGAACTAAGAAAGTGTTTCGGGGCTGGTGGGGGGTGGGCACTGTTGAGTCTGCCCGGACAGGACTAACATGCATTTCCATAATGGGTTGAATTTTTCTTCAATGATGACCAACACAGACACTTAAGGAAAACACAGCTGGTTGGGATTTTTCTGGGTCTAGCCTCTCAGGCCCTCGTGTTCTGGTTTCTGTCATAATGCTTCCTATAATTTGTCACAAACTGAACTCTCTCTTCTGCCTCTGTATCTCCGATCACACTGTCCCACAGTATCTGCTCTCCCCACTCGCTTCATACGTTTAAGTTCTGTCCAGCCATTAGGGCCCAGCTCAAAGGCTGCCTCTTCCAAGAAGCCTTCCCTGTTCTCCTAGTGGAAGAAATGGCTTTGTCTTGAGCTCGGCATGCCCCAGTGCTATCACGTAGTGTGAACCACACTCTCTGGAACTTCGTGCCAGCAGGCTGGGCCCTAGAACAGAGCTGCTGTAGGAATAAGGACAGAGATTCCATCCCATGGGCAATGCTGCACACTCCTGTTCCCCAAGGGGCCTGCACCACTCCTGTGGTAGGTAAGCACATACATTCCTCCGCACTTGTGGGGAGCACTTGGTGACGCCAGCAGGTGTCTGAGCAGCTTCTGTTGGGCGCTAGAAGTAATTTACTTTTGTTCCATTGCTTCTTGCTGCCCTGTAACTCCCTTCAGCAGAAGGACGCCCCTGGGCCCTCCACCTCCTGGCCCGGCAGGTCCTCAAGTGTGTCTCTGTGAACACTGGCGCCATGCAGACGGCATGGCTGGGGCTGGGCCTGTTCCCTCCTTTGTTGGCAGAAGGAAAAAAAAAAGTGGGGGCCCAGAGAGGAGAAGAGAATTTCTTAAGATCGAAGACCTCATGATGGCGCTGGCATCAGAATCCAAGGCTCCTGCATCTAATTAGCTTCGCACAGCCCCGTTTTTCTGGTCCGTGAGTGTGTGTGTGTTTTCTCCTTTCCTGTTTCGTTAGGAAAATGATCTAGCTTACCCCGCTGCCCGCCATGGAAATAGAATTCTGTACGTATGTACCCACTCCCGGCTGTTACTGATGCTTTATGAAAACAGAGTGTCGGGGTCCTGCTGAGGATACCCCAGAGGGGCACCCAGCTCCCCTGGGTCCTTGCCCCACACATTGAGGAGGAGGACACTGAAACAAAAGGGTCCAGAAGACTCCGGCGGGGGTGGGAGTCACGGGATGCCAGCCGCCAGCGCTGCGAGGTGCAGGGCTGTGCTGGGGGGAGGCTGATGAGAGACTGTCTGGCCTGGGACAGCTCTCGGGGAGCCGCGGGCGCCCATGGACGATGCTGACCCGGAGCCTGCCTGCAGCCTCCCACTCGCTGTGTCCCGGGAGGACGGCGAGGGGTTCCACTCCTCAGACAAACCCACGCCTCAGTGGATGGTGCGAGTTCTCCGGGGCACTGCGGAGGGCTCCCCAACACAGACACCTGCGTTTCCCGGCCCCCCACCCCCCGACAAGAAGCCACAGGACAGAGCACAGGGAGAAGAGTAGGGGGAGAGACCCAGCACAGGTGTGTTTTAAGATTTTATTTATTTATTTGAGAGAGAGCGTGAGAGAGCAGAAGGTCGAGCAGGGAGCCCGATGCAGGATTCGATCCTGGTACTCCGGGATCATGACCGGAGCCAAAGGCCATTTCTTAACCAACCGAGTCACCCAGGCGGCCTGGCACAGGCGTTTTTACCTGGACGTTTTCCCTGCCAGGTTTTGTGCCAGCGGATATGCAGTTCTCCAATCTGGGATCACAATGCTGTTCCGTCTTTTCTCACGTAAACCTGCCGTGAACTCACCCACACCTCTGCGGCCTCCAGAAGGACGATCGGAGCCGTTACAGAGGAATCAGCGGCCTCGTGCCACGGGTTTGGGGCACGTGGCTCACGTGGGGTTTCCAGTGGTTACATGCAGCCCGCTTCCCGGCCCGGACGTCTTCGTGCCTCTGGACCCTCTCTTCCCTCTGCTGAATTGTCTCTGTGGTGTTCTTCCCGGGAGGAACATGGGGCGCGGCGTGGGGGGTATTCGTGTGGTTTGTTAAAGTCCTGCCTTTCTCCACGGTTCTGCGGACGGCCAGTGTGTGTGGTTGCCATGGGGATGTGTGTGTGGGGGTATGTCTCCCTTATCTCCCCTGACCCCCACTGCTCCTGCCCACCCCAAGTGGCAGTGCCGTCAACTGGGGCCCTCGGGAAGCCGTTGGCACAGTGTGGAGCAGAAGGAGGGTCAGCACAGAGAGCAGGCTCGACCTTGGCCGTGGCCATGCTCCGTGGCAGACGCCGCGTGTCCACTGGCCTGAGGAGATGCTGGCACCTAGTTGTGGCTGAGAGAGGGGTAGTGAGGAGGAAGAAGGTGTGGGTCAAGGGGGGCCCACCTCAGCACCTTCTAGAACAGACTGTGAGGGGGAGGGAAGGCAAGGCTCCGTGTCCTTGCTTTCAGCAGTTTTGGGTCCAAAATGTCAGATTTTGTTCATTTTGTGAAGACCGAATAACTTCCATCCTGAAGTCCAGGTGAAACCTGTTTGCCCTGTCCACGTTCATGGTTGCTGTGATTTTTTTTGTCTCTGTGAGCTGGAAATGATGGAGCAGATAGGAGACTCCTTGTGCCCTCCTGCCCTGAAGCCCACGGAGCACAAGAATTGGGGCCTGGGCGTGGGATGGGGGACAGGCAGGTCGGAGCTGATGGAAATTGTGCCAATACAGGTCTGAGCTCAGGGAGAGGCCACAGATGGCCAGAGGGTTCCACTCGGGACGGTGCTGGGATGTACGAGTCACGGCCAGAATGGGTGGTTTTCAGTGTCGCCGGTGCTTCGACTCCCGGGTGGGAGGTGTGCTGTGCTGTGCCAGCTGAGCCTCCGGGAAGACACACCGTGAGATGAGGAGCGTACGCCGTTGCCCATCCCACCTCCCCAAAACCACACACTGCGCCGTTACGATCATGAATGGATCTCGTCGTGAAATCTCACCCCTTTAGACCCAGTCAGGCCAAAGTCTGTCTAAGTTCCCGAAAAGCCTGCATCTAGAGCTCTAAAAAAGTACCATTTCATTACTTCAAGGAAAGGAAACAATGAGAATTAAGCCCAACTTTGTGGAAGAGAGGTTCTTGAGTAAGTCAGTGGGTGGTGACTGACACCCCATCATCCAGCAGGTTCTGGAGTCGGGGGATTCTTGTCAACGGGTTTGATTTTTAAGGTCTTATTTATTCATGTGAGAAGGAGAGTGACAAATAGCATGAGTGGAGGGGAGCAGCAGAGGGAGAGGGAGAAGCAGGCTCCCCAATGAGCAGAGAGCCCAATGCGGGACTCGATCCCAGGACCCTGAGATCATGACCTGAGCCGAAGGCAGACGCTTCACCGACTGAGCCACCCAGGCGCCTTTCTGTTTTGTTTTCCTTACAAAGTCTAAATACTGCCCCCGAGATCATGTTTACCTTTTTTTTTTTTTTTTGGAGGGGGGGACTTTGTATATTACTTTGTCTGCCAGCATTTGAAAATACTCACAGAGTCTGAAATAGTGGCTCTGGAGCTAGGGAGGTCTTCCTTTAGCTCTTGGCCCTCCTGCTTCCTTAAACCAGTCATCACAACATTTATCAGTGATTCATAGATGTGCTTCCTAGCTTCCTGTCGGCGGACCCCACGCTGAGCCCTGCACCCACCGGCGCTGGCGAACCGGTCTTGGGACGTCCAGGGACTCAAGCATTCTTAGCAGCCTCCGTTTGCTGAGTTGCACACAGAGGCCTGGGAGTGTATTTTGCTCCTGCCCCTGTGTTAGATGATCTCCACTTGGAGGGAACGTGTGCCAGAGGAAGCAAGCTGGCTCTTTCCCCCGGCATCTAGTCCCGGGGCTGTGTGACGGCCAAGGCTGGGTTTCCCAGACTTTCTGGTTGCGAGTGCAGGAGAGATGCCGGGGGTTTGGGTTACGGGAGAGGGGACCCCGTCCGCAGCCGGGTGAACCCACAGCACAGATGGGGATTAAAGGCTCCGATGCCTGCATTTCTGAGCCATTGAGTCATGCCCATGTTTCTTGTCACATTCAGCAGTTATGGGTAAGCCTAGTGAGTCAGCTGGATCTAAGGGAAAAGCCAGGGATCAAGAATGTGAGAAAGGAAGAGTGGGCACGTCCTAAAGGAAGCCCGTGGGCGGGGAAGAAATCAGGAAGCAACAGAAAGAGACGAGCCAGGACAAAGGGCCGTGGGGGTCAGGAGAGGGCAGAGGGGCGACCTTGACTCGGCGTGGGGTCAGAGGGTCTATTGCGTTTATCGCTAGTGAACCCGGTTCTGCTGGGGACACCTGTACTGGGGCCCAAGCGGGTTTCCCAGCTCAGGGTGTTGGTGCAGTCAGAGGCTGTGACCGTCGGGGGACCATGGAAGGCATCAGATCCTTAGTGCCTTTGACAATGGCGAGGTCTGGGATATTGGAGCACTGTACGGTCGAAGGAGACTCCAGGGTGAATTACCCTAACATTTTAGGTGCCCGATAGCGCACATGCGTGGTTTGGGGTAGAAATCTGCATTGTCTTCCTTTGGGACTCCCAGACCTGGTGGTACCCAGTGCGCCCCCTGTCTCCTCAACTCATGAGGACGGAGGGCACTCTGGGATGCGGGGGTCACTACACTGTCATCAGCATGGAGACACCATACCAGGTGCCAGGTACTCCACGCTGGAATCCTGGGTTTAGGGAGTAAGTTCTGAACATTCCGGAATCACTGATGCTCCTTGGGCCTCTCTGGCTCTCTTGCTAAGAGTATCACTTCGTTTCTCTCTTAAGTGTTCTGTCTCTCAAACATTCTCTTCAATTTCTGTCCTCACCTCTGGTCCTGGGGTGGTTGGTGGATTTAGTGTGTTGGCTTGACTGGGCCAGACGTGCCCGTGCTTTAGGTCACACATTGTTCTGAATGTGTCTGGCAGGAAGTTTCCAGACGAGAGTAACGACGGGTAGACTGAGTAAAGCAGGTTTTTCTCCCTAATGTGGGTGATCCTTGCCCAATCAGTCAAAGGCCCAAATAAAACCAAAAAGCTGACCCTCCCACCACGCACACGCACATTCATGCACACGTGCACACACACTTGCACATGCACACACACACACATACACGCATGTGTGTACACAGGCACACACACACCCTCCCCGTTCTGGTCCCCTACAGACCCCTGACTCACACAGGCCCTTTCCTCTTCCTTCTGCACTACTTTCCCTTCCCTCCCTACTTCCTCTCTCCCTCAGGTCCTCTCACTGACGATTTCTTTTGCGCCCACAGTTTCCATCCCGGATCCCATGGGGTTTCTATGCCCCTGACATGGGCTGGAATCCGAGCCACTGCTGGTAGAGTATTTGCTCTCTCTTCTCGAGGCCCCTCATTTGCCTTAACCGACCACGCTTGTTTACACAAGAGGAAGTGGCGTTTCAGAGCCGTTGATGACTGGTGCGTGGGGGACTGGGGTCCAGGTGGCCCCACCGTGTGTGTTTTCGCTCACACTGGTGGTTCTCACCCTTTGCTGGAGATCGGTCCCAGTCACAAGGAGCCCCCAACCACCCAGACCCCCAGGCTGCAGGTGCACAGACCCCGATTCCTGAAATCTGTGGAGCAGAGGCATGCATGCACGTGCGTGATGAGCGCCCCCAGGGATCTGTCTCCCCGCAGCGCCCCCCGCCCCAGCCTTCCCTTGGCCTCCAGCTCCCCGCTTCCCGAACTCCAGACTCGAAGCAGTCTGTGGCCACATGTGGCTTTTGAGCACTTGAAACGTGGCTAGTGAGATCGAGGAATTGAACATCGTATTTCATTTTAATTAAAGCTTAAATGTGGGGGCCCCTGGGTGGCTCTGTCAGTGAAGCATCTGCCTTCGTCTCGGGGCATGACCTCAGGATCATGGGATCGAGCATGACATTGGACTCCCTGCTCAATAGGGTGTCTGCTCTCTCCCCCCCACCCACACTCACTCTCTCTCTCAAACAAATGCAATCTTTAAAAAAAAAAAAAAAAAAAAAGAACTTTAAATGTAAATAACCACACGTGGCTAGAGGCCAGAATGTTGCACCGTGCAGGGAAGGCATCTAGTTCCTAAACCAAAGTTCACTTATGATGAAGGAATGCTCAGTGACATTTACTATTTTCATGCTTTAGACATCACAAAGGCAATAGAGTCACGCTGTAAAAAAAAAAAAAAAAATAACACACGGGAGAAGCTTCCCCGTAACCCAGTACTGAAACAAGACCAAAGAGCGTGTGCCGTGCCTGTACGCGATGCCTGGGACGTCCCTGTCGCGTGCTCACTCGGCTTCCCCGCCCGTTCCGTTGAGAAGCAGATCCTACGCTTTCTTCTTCGCGCCTCCACCGTCTTCAAAACCAGACGCTGCCCAAGATCCTGTTGACTTGGAGACTGAGTGCCAGCACAACTTTCCTGCCCGTTGTTAAAAGGGGGAAGAGAATCCATACCACATGGGCTCCCACACTCCGCTCTGAGAACGCACAGAGGCCGGGTTTTCAAGGATCACCTTTGGGGGGCCCGCACCCCGGCTCTCTGGTCCCAGTCCTTAAACCAGTTCCAGCTCCTTGTCTATCTCCTGTCCCGCCCCTCTCTCTTCCACCTGCCCTCCTGCAGAGTCCCCCGGCCTTCCAGGACACCCCCCGCCCCTACCCGTGCCTGTCCCCCTCACCCTTCATCTCCACCGAGGCGCATACCACCTTCCGAGGTGCTGTCCTCCCTCGAGGTCTCTCTTGGGGCTCCTCTGATCTCTGGTCTCATATACACCTTGATCGCTCACCCACCTTGAGGTGTCCGAAGCTATGGTTAAATTGAAGCCGGTTGCAGAGGTCTGTGTCTGCCCCTACATGGCCAGTGTTGCATTGATCTTGACTTACCCCCTGCTGCCCTTCATACTTTGTGGGTACTGCTGGGCATTCCCCATATGTACCCTTTAGCCCTCACCCCCCATTCTGCCCCTCTTCTCCCAGCCCTAAGCAACCGCGGATCTGCTTTCTACTCCCATAGATTTGCTATTCTGGAGGTTTTGTAGAGATGGACCCAGTACTGTGTGGTCTGTGCTAACTGGGTCCTTTCAGTTAGTGTAAGGCGCCCCTGGTTCGCCCCCGTTGGAGCACATATGAGAACGTGGGTCTTTTTATGGCTGAATAATATTCCATTGTCTGGATAGACCACATATCATCTATCCATCTGTCAGTTGATAGGCACTTTTTTCTAACTTTCTGGCTGTTACAAATAATGCTGCTGCGAACATTGTACATTCACTCCTTGAGCAATGCAGGTTTGAACTACAAGGTCTACTTTTATGTGGATTTTTGACAGTACCATAGTGGAAACGGGTCTTCCTGAGGATTTTCTTTTTTTTTTTAATTTTTTTATTTTTAAAGATTTTATTTATTTATCAGATAGAGATCACAAGTAGACAGAGAGACAGGTAGAGAGAGAGGGGGAAGTAGGCTTCCTGTTGAGCAGAGAGCCTGATGCGGGGCTCCATCCCAGGACCCTGGGATCATGACCTGAGCGGAAGGCAGAGGCTTTAGCCCACTGAGCCACCCAGGCGCTTCTTTCTTAGGATTTTCTTAACATTCTTTTCTGTCGCTTCCTTTGTTGTTTGAATACAGTAAATAACACATATAAAATACAAAATACTTGTTCATCGACTGTTTAGTTGTTGGTAAGGCTTTCAGAAGGTCAACAGTAGGTTGTCAGTAGTTAATTTTGGGGGGAGTCCAAAGTTATATGTGGATTTCCAACTGCATGGGGGGGTGGTCAGCGCCCCTAACCCCCATGTCATTCAGGGGTCACCTGTGTGGACACACGTTTTCATCTCTCTGTGTATGTATCTGAGTAGAATGGCTGGGCCACACGGTAGCTCTGTGTTTGAGTTTTTGAGAAACTGTTTTGCAAAGTGGCCACAGCATTTTACATTCCTACCAGCTGTGTGTGAGGCTGTCAGGATCCCACATCCTTGCCAACACTCGTGTTATCTGACCTTTTGATTCTGACCATCCTAGTGGGTGTGAAGTTGAATCTCAATGTGGTTTTGGTTTGCATTTTCCTGATGACTAATGATGTTGACCCTCCTTTCGTGGGCTTCTTTGCACGTCTTGTTTGGAGAAATGTGTATTCAGTTCCTTTGCCCATTTTTTATTGGGTTTTTGAACTCTTCTTATTATTGAGTTTTAATACATTTTTTATATATTTTACATATGAGTCTCCAGTATATGATTTGCAAATATGTTCTCTCATTTCACTTTCCTGATGTTACTATTATTAAATTTTGATGCAGTTTGATTTATCTATTTTTTTTCTTTTATTTCTTGTGTTTTGGGTACTTTGTATAAGAAAACATTGCCAGGAGCACCTGGGTGGCTCAGTTGATTAAGCGACTGCTTTTGACTCGGGTCATGACGCCAGGGTCCTGGGATTGAGCCCCGAATCACATCAGGCTCCCTGCTCAGCGGGGAGCCTACTTCTTCCTCTGCCTCTGCCTGTGCTTCCCCTGCTGTGCTCTCTCGCTCCATCAAATAAATAAACAAAATCTTAAAAAAGAAGAGAGAGAGAAAAGAAAACATTGCCAACCCAAGGTCACAAAGTCTCACGCCTGTATTTTCTTCTGAATGTTACAGTCTTAGCTCTTAAGTTGAGGTCTTTGATCCATTTTGAGTGGATTTTTTAAAAAGATTTTATTTATTTATTTGACAGACAGAGATCACAAGTAGGCAGAGAGGCAGGCAGAGAGAGAGGAGGAAGCAGGTTCCCTGCTGAGCAGAGAGCCCGATGTGGGACTCGATCCCAGGACCCTGAGATCATGACCTGAGCCGAAGGCAGAAGCTTTAACCCACTGAGCCTCCCAGGCGCCCCAAGTGGGTTTTTATACAGTTTGGCATAGAGGTCCAACTTCTTTCTTTCACACATGGATTTGAAGTTTTCCCAGTAGCATTTGTTGAAAAGACTAGTCTTTCTCCATTGGACTGTCTGGGCAAATGTGTTGAAAATTAATTAACTCTAAATGTTAGGGTTTGTTTCTGGTCTCTCAGTTTGTTTCTATCGCTCTAGTTAATTATCTTTTTTTTTTTAAGATTGTATTTATTTATTTGACAGAGAGAGAGAGATCACAAGTAGACAGAGAGGCAGGCAGAGAGAGAGAGAGAGAGAGGGGGAAGCAGGCTCCCTGCTGAGCAGAGAGCCTGATGTAGGACTCGATCCCAGGACCCTGGGATCATGACTTGAGCCAAAGGCAGAGGCTTAACCCACTGAGCCTCCCAGGCGCCCTCTAGTCAATTATCTTTTAAAGAGATTTAACTAATAAGACAAAAAATCTCATTTACCCAGGCAGTTGCTATTTCTGTTGTCTTCATTTCTTGGTTTAGATCCAGATTTTCATCTGGTACCATTTTCCTTCTGCTTAAAGGCCTTCCTCAACCTTTTTTTATAGTGCAGATCTGCTGGTGATGAATCCTTTCGGCTTTTATACGTCTGAATTCATCTTGCCCTTGGTTTCAGCTCAGGTCATGATCCCGTGAGTCATGGGGTTGAGCCCCACATTGGGCTCCATGCTCAGTGCAGAATCTGCTTGAGATTTCTCTCCCTTCCCTCCCTCGACCCTTCCGCCTCCCCTGTATGCTCTCTCTCTCAAATAAATAAATAAGTCTTTTTAATTTTTATTTATTTATTTATTTTAAAGATTTTTCTTTTTCCAAAAATATTTTTATTTATCATAGAGCACGTGCGTGCGAGGGAGCATACAGCACGGGGAGCGGCAGGCAGAGGGAGAAGCAGGTTCCCTGCTGAGCAAGGAGCCAGATTCGGGACTCAGTCCCAGGACCCCAGGGATCATGACCTGAGCCAAAGGCAGATGCTTAACCGACTGAGCCACCCACGTGTCCCTAAATAAATCTTTTTTAAAAAGAATAAAGGATATTTTTGTGGAGCTAGAGAATTCTAGACAGATAGTTTTTTCAGTTTTTTCTTTCACTTCTTTAAAGGTGTAGTTCCATTGTTTTCCATCAGAAATCTGATGTCCTCTTTATCTCTGTTTCTCTGTAGGTAACATGTCCTTTTCCTCGGGCTGCTTTTAAGTTTTCTATCATTGATTTTGAGAAATTTGATTATGATATTGCTTGGGGCCCTTTTTATGTTTCCTGTGATGAGGGTGTGTGGAGATTTCTGGATGTGTGAGTTTATAACCTTTGTCAAATCTGAAACATTTCTGGCCACTATTTCTTCACTTTTTTTTTTTTTGCTACACCCTTCCTCCCCCCCATCCCTCCACCACCCAGGGGCTTTGTTACCCCTTTTGTTGCTTCTTTGTTACATTTAACAAATCACCCCTTAAATTAAATCTTAGCTAACTGAAGTTGCCTCACAACTACCTTATGTTCTCTTTATGCTTAAAACTCTTTTCCTCTCTGTTTCATTTTGGCCATGGTGTGGCCAGTTTTTATTATGATGCCTTTAAATCTATTAACCTTTTCTCCTGCAGTGTGCAGTCTCCCAACCCGTCCAGCGTATTCTTCTTTTCTGATACTCTAGTCGTTGTCTCCAGCCCCTTGGGCATTTGTAAAGATTGTCCTCTAGCGTCTTAGACATATGGCATACAGTAGCAATAACTTGGATCTCTTTTCCTACTGATTCTAAGCTTTGTGTCATATCTGGCTTGATTTCCGTAGGTTGACTATTTTCTTCATTATGGGTCCTCTCTTCCCGCCTTTTTGCATGCCTGGTAATCTTCGATTAGATGCCAGGCATTGTGATTTCATTTTGTTGAGTCCTGGATATCTTTGTATTCCTTTAAATCTTCTTGAGCTTTGTCCCAGGAGGCAGGTAAGTTATTTGGAGATGGTGAGCTCCATCCCAGACTAATTATCCTTCACTCCAAGGTAGAACCTTCTTTTTTTTTTTTTTTTTTTTTTTTTTTAAGATTTTATGTATTTATTTGACAGAGAGAAATCACAAGTAGGCAGAGAGGCAGGCAGAGAGAGAGGGGAAGCAGGCTCCCTGCCGAGCAGAGAGCCCGATGCGGGACTCGATCCCAGGACCCTGAGATCATGACCTGAGCCGAAGGCAGCGGCTTAACCCACTGAGCCACCCAGGCACCCCAGGGTAGAACCTTCTTGAGTGGAACCCTGTGGATTATGAGTTTTCCCGCTCTGACTGGTGGGAATAGGCACTATTTTCAGCCCTTGTGGATGACTTTCCGCCCTGGGCTTCATTAGTCTCTTCACAGGCAC
Source organism: Neogale vison (assembly GCF_020171115.1). NCBI lineage: Eukaryota > Metazoa > Chordata > Mammalia > Carnivora > Mustelidae > Neogale > Neogale vison. The sequence continues at coordinate 208,674,695 of NC_058096.1, read as the reverse complement.
GAGCTGATCCGAGCCCTGCAGGACACGCAAGGAGACTCTGGGCAGGTCTCCAGGATTTTATCCCTGTTCAGCGTTCTTTTCTTGGATCCAGGTGATAATGGCCTGGAGTAGTAGGAATGGAAAACCAGAAGAGAGTGGGTTTGTGAAACTGAAAGTACGGACACAGACCTGGGGGCAGCCAGTGAGAAGAGGAGTGGAGTGTACAGTGGGGCTTCCCGTGGTGTGGTCCCCGACGGTGCTGGCCAGTAAGGAGAGAAGCCCAGAAACTGAGACCATTGAGCAATGTTCACAGTTTGAGAGAGTAGACTGCTGCTTGGATTTTATGTTTTGTTTTTCAAAATACTGTATTTTGCAAGAAAATAAGTCTGGCTGATGGAGCTGAAAAAGAAAACAAAAACCCAGCCCTTTACCACAGATAAACTGAGAGGGAAGGAGTGACCTGGAGGGTTTGGGGAGAAGGAGGTGGGAGCGGATGAGAGTTTTAGCTCAGGTAGGACACAAAGGTCATTGACAGGATCCTGGCAACCGTGACTTAGGCTAACACTTAATAAGAGCCAACACCACGGGGCGCCTGGGTGGCTCAGTGTGTTAAGCCGCTGCCTTCGGCTCAGGTCATGATCTCAGGGTCCTAGGATTGAGGCCCACATCGGGCTCTCTGCTCAGCAGGGAGCCTGCTTCCTCCTCTCTCTCTGCCTGCCTCTCTGCCTGCTTGTGATCTCGCTCTGTCAAATAAATAAATAAAATCTTTAAAAAAAAAAAAAAAAAAAAGAGCCAACACCACGTTGGGCTCCCCACTGAAACCCCCCAGTTTTGTCTTCTCCACGACATCCTCTACCAAGGAACCCACAGGGTCAGGTGACTGGCCAACCTCTCGTTTCTGTGAAGTGGCAAAGCCCAGGATGCAGCCCTCGTTGCTTTTCTACTTTCTACCTTCCACCTTGTTCCTCAGTCCGCTGAGGCTGCCCCAGCCTGGGGAAATCCAGGTGCATTGTTTCATTCGCACGGAGCCAATTTGGTTGGTTTTCCTGTCGGTTTGTATTAGTTCATTTTAAGAGTTAACTTCTTCTGGAGGAAGCTGAAGAGGTAGATCAGGTAGAATTCTGTGCGATAAAGCAAACGGTGCCTGGCTGCTCTCTATCACAAGTGGCCGCGGGATACTTTGAAATGTTCTTGTTCAAGTACTTGAACTGAATTCTAACCATTTTTTAATTTTTTTTTTAAGATTTTATTTATTTATTTGACAGACCAAGAGAGAGCACAAGGAGGGGTGCGGCACAGGAAGAGGGAGCAGCAGGCTCTCCACTGAGCAGGGAACCCCATGCTTGATCCCAGGGGCTTGGTCCCAGGACCCTGGGATCATGACTTGAGCCGAAGGCAGAGGCTTAACCAACTGAGTCCGTAGGTACCCCACATTTTAAAGATTTTTATTAACTTGGATTTACATACGAATAGCCACGTATGATTGGTAAGCAGTGGACAATGCTGGTAGAAGTTACCCTCTTGGGACAGTACAGTAACAACAAAATCTAAACAGTTGCTCATTTTTACTTCCTTTTTTCAGGAACGCCTCTGGTGGCCAGGAAAACCTTCCCTTTTTACTTTCCGGGGAGGCATTTTAGACACTGAAATTTGTGATGAAGTCTTACAGCTCAGGGTCGATTACTTTTCCAGAAGGGACAAGTCGTTCCTATTTCTGGAGGGAGGGGAGAACGGCGAGAATGGCACATTTAGTTTTATTTGTCAGGTTACGTGGCCAACTTCTCTTGGTGACATCTGTGACTGTGGTCACCCTTTCCTTCATGGGGGTAGACTGGCTTCATCCAGAGTTTTCTTTTCAACTGAAGGGGTCCCCAAAGGCAAATATAAAATATCCACCATCAATAGGAAGTGGCCTTTTGACAAGCCTGTATATTTATTAGTCAGTATTTCCTAAACTTGTTGTGATTGGAAAATAAAGAGCACCTTTGACTGCTCTAAAGCTCTGGGAAAACGGTTTCTTTGGTATATTTTTGGGGTGCACATCACTACGTGTTTCCTGGTGTGAGGAATTCCCCTGCCAGAAGTGGGATGATTCTGAGGCTGAATTATGAAGACGGGGCACCGACCTGCCGTCCCCCTCCCCGTTCTGTTGGTTGCTTGTTGTTCAGGGATGATCCAGATCTTCACACTTCTGTTTGACCAAGACAAATCTTGGCAAGTGGAAATGCTGGTTCAGAGACTGGCCTGAGGCATTGTCTATCTTAGTGTGGTCCCTGGACCAGACCCTTGAGCATCATGTGGGAGGGACAGGGTCTCAGGCCCTTCCCGACCTATAAGGGTCCCCGAGGATGGGGCTCAGCAGTCTGTGTTTTAACAAACCCAGCAGGTGCTTCTGAAGAGGGAGGAAGAGGTTTGATGGGGAAGGTCAGGAAATCCCCCTTCTCCCCCTACCCTGAGTCTGAGAGTCCTTGGGGGACAAAGAGGGTATCACGTGATGGGAAGAGTGCTGACTTCTTGCCAGAGAGCTGGGTTCAAATCCCAATTCATAGCCACGGTGGGCAAGTGTGCTTGAGGGATTTAGCCATTGCATAATGCGGTGGGTGGTCCTTAAAGTGCCTCCCCTGCAAGGTGGCATTGTTGGAGGGTTAATGAGTGACATAACCTAAGCCAGCCGCCTCCACTCCTGGCGTTCTCTGTGGGTTTGGGCTGTGGTTTGGTGCCACCTAGTGGTGGTTGGCTACTTGTGTGTGTGTCAGTGAAGACCTTTTGGGGTTCTGGATGGAGCAGTGGCATGGAACTTTCAGGATGGTTTCAGTGATTCCAGGAATTGCCAGGTTAGCATCTGCGTCATTGGCCAGACCTGGAATGATTCAGTCAGAAGAATACTTGCCCCCTGATTTCCTGCTTTTAAAGACCAGAAACCTCTGGGTGCCTGGCTCATTCAGTCAGTAGAAACATGCGGCTCTTGATCTCTCAGGGTTGTGAGTTGGAGTCTCACATCGGGTGTAGAGATTGCTTAAATAAATAAACGTTAAAAAATGAAAATTCCTTTCTCGATTCCTTGGTAGGAAGAGAAAAAGTGGATTCCATGTGTAGGTGTGTACTCTCAGGCATTAAATTGTGTGGGTGGTCTCGTGGCACAGCAGGACAGGTGTGGGCTTCAGGGGCCGACTAACCGGGTTCCCCTCCTGCCCACTTACTACTCTGAGCCTCAGAATGTACGAACTGGAGGTGACGTTCCTCCCATCAATGTCCTGTTTTTAGGAAGAGAAAGGGAAACCCAGAAAGTGGGAGCATTTCCGGGGTGTCCTTTCTAGTGATTTCCAGGGATAATTAATTCCCGCATCTGGGCACTGCTTTGTGATATTGTCATGTGATGGGTTTTATTTCTGCCTCATTCTTTGGTGAGCTGTTTCCCCACTTACTGGAACCAAAAACCTACAGCAGTGACAGGGAATGATGCATGGACTTGCCTGTGAAAGGCGTGGGCTGGGGCAAAGCCAGGAAGGAGGGCTGATGGTGCAGTAACATGTGATAACATTACATGTTTTTAGACTTGTTAATATATGAAAGTTGTAAACATGGTACTTGAAACCTACAAGGCAATCAACGGATGTTAGGGTTTTATTTTTTTCTCCTACTTATAAAATATAAACAAATTGGTTGTGGGATCTAGTTTCTCAACTTAGTCTTTTTTTTTTTAATTTTTTTTTTTAGATAGTCTTTTAGAACTGAGGTCAAAAGTGGAGTTTGAGTGCTTCAGAGCATACTTAAGGCCCCACCCTTTCTCTATGGGGGAGTCCTCAATAGTAGTAAGAATAATATTTATTATCCATAATTATTAATCTATATAACAAGTATTATAATAATATGGGATATTTATATTCTATAAATATATTGATATATTACATGTTAATATATAACATGAACATATAATTATCATATTCTATATGAATATATTAATGTCATATAAAATATAATATACAACAATAATTATTGATCTGCATAGTATATATTATATTAATAATCTATATTATATATATTCTATATTCTATATTATTTATTTATATATAATAGATAATAATATATTAATATATAATACTTATGTTTATAATATTAATATGACACATTATATATCAATATGATATACAATTATTATTATATATAACAATAGTTATTATTATTATTTTAGAATAAAGAAAGAACAGATGCAGCCTTGAAGCCATTCCCTTGGCCACCAGGGTCTGGACAGGGGACTTCTCAGCTCTGGGGATCAGCAGCGACAGGATTTGACTAGCCAGCTGGGCAGTTTTTCAGAGGACAATTAAAGTCCTGCCTGCTCCTTGGTAGAAGTTTGGGGAAGTGCAGGAAAGTATCAAGAAGCACACAATCAGCAAACGAGGCTCCTCCCCACCCCTGCTCCCGAAGCATGCAGATACCATGTATGTCCACCAGAGGCACTGTCACTCTTGGGCAGATTTTTTTTTTTTCCTTTGAATTTCTTCTTTACGCAGTTGAAATACACAATTTTTAGATCTAGCTTTATTAATTTTTGTACTGTTACATAAGGGTTTTCTTTCTTTTTTTAAAAGATTTTTTTTAATTTGACAGACAGAGATCACAAGTAGGCACAGAGAGTGGGGGAAGCAGGCTGCCTGCTGAGCCGAGAGCCCGATGCAGGGCTCGATCCTAGGACCCTGCGATCTTGGCCTGAGCCGAAGGCAGAGGCTTTAACCCACTGAGCCACCCAGGCACCCCATAAGGGTTTTCTTTTAAAAAAAATTAAAGTATTGGGGGCACTTGCCTGGCTCAGTTGGTAGAGCATGTGACTCTTAATCTCAGGGTGGGTGAGTTCAAGCCTGGTGTTGGGCGGGAATCCTACTTTAAACAACAACAACAACAACAACAAAACCCCGAGGGCACCTAGGTGGCTCAGTCAGTTGAGCCTCTGACTCTTGGTTTCCATTCGGACCTTGGTCTCCAGGGTCCTGGGACGAAGCCCTGGGCAGAGCCCTGTTTGGGGCTCTGTGCTCCGGGCAGAGTCTTCTCGAGATTCTTCCCCCTCCGCCCTCTCTCTTACCCTCTGCTCCTCCCCGCCCTCATGCGCACCCCCTCTCTCAAAATAAATAAACGAATAAAAATCTTTAAAAAACAAAAGCATCGCTTTTCAAATTACTAAATACATAATTCTAGAAGAATGTTAATGTAAGTGTATGAAAGCAAAAAGTGAAATTCTGATACCATCTACAGGTGTCCCTAATAGTAGAAAAAAAATGTCAAATATCGAAACATATAAAGTAGTAAGAGGAGTTCCCTGTAATACAACCTACCAGAGCTGCGTGATACTAGATAAGTTTAAACAGCACTATTGACAGTGCAGTTTCCTGGTAAAATACCATCTTACCAGTGCCAAGCCCTGTCAGTTTCAGAATACGGCATTCTAGAGTTTTCTCTCCTTGGCATATCAGCATGTGTGCGTATGTGCGTAAGTTCCTGAAATCGAATTGTACAGCTGCCCAGCTTGCATTTTTCATTTATTAATGTGTTTTGAGTAACCGTAACCTTCTATAGGATAAGCATTCGCCAGTCTCACTGAAACACGTACTTGAACCGTACTTGAAGCGGCCGCATAATATCTTATCATTTTGATGTACTCTGTTTTACATAATCGTTTCTCCTAAGGTCTGGTGTGGACCTAAGTAAATATCTATTCACATTTCTGAGTCTTTCCTTAAGTGAAGTCCCGGAGAGCCGCACCGAGTCACTTTTTAAAGTTTCTCTCCAGGGAGAGTTTATCATTTTACACTCTCATCAGTAGCTTACAGAAATATGCCAGGAGGACCGTCATAAATGGCTGTGATCATTTAAGAAATGTTTGTTGATGTTATAAATGAAAAAGCTCTTGTTTGTCTTTCTTAGGGCGCTAGAGCGCTTGGCCCTTGACGGGTTTAATAACCCTTCTCTATAATTTCTGAAACAGAGGTGACATGCCCTTTATTAAAACAGAAAGTTAATTCCCAGCTCAGATTCCTTGGAACTTCCTGGACTCCGTTCCTGGAACCAGAGCCCCGTGTTCTCTGCATTGGATCAGAAGCCGCATCTCTGTCTAGGAAGACCTGTGCTGTTTCCAGACGGCCCCCTCGCTCTCTCCAGTGGCCACTCTGGGATCTGCAGCCTCGCCTCCTTTCCTCTCGGAACCCGGGGGCAGCAAAACAAGCCAGCCCCACTCCCAGGCTGGACTTTGGTTTTCCTTGTGGTCAGACAGTGTTGGGCATTGTTTTCCCTCGTGGTGGACTATTTGCGTCCTTCCTGTCGCCGTGGTTGCCTGGGGAAGGACCGGAGGCTCTCACCCAGGTGCCTGATTGGAACAAAAATATGGGAGAGACTACTCTAGTTAGTTCTCATTTTCCTGTGTACAACTTTAAGTTTGCTGGAATTTTTTTTAATAGAGGGGAAAGTGAGATCTTTATAAATGAACTTCCTATGGCTGTAAAGGGGGGTTCTGTCAATGAAACTTGAAATCATTTAGTTATAAGTGCCCCTTCTTGTCACCCTACTTTCAGAGTCAGGAAATGCTTGTGAAGGTTCTAGAACCTTCCAGAAGTGAATGTAACTAACTTTGAGGAAGGACAGGAAAGAAGGTTTGGAGAGCTACAGGCTTGCATTGTAGGCTTCTAACATATGCCCCATTGTTCTTTCCACACTCCCTCATCCTATTTTAATTTGTTTCAGGTTATGAAAATAATATATAGTCATTGCAGGAAAAAATAAAAACCACCCATTTTCTATACTCAGAGATAATGACTATTAACATTTTGTATGCATTTGCTGTGTATGAACCTACACATAATTTTGTGAACATACAGGTGTGTGAACACGTTTCCATATCTGTACTCATACACAAATATGCTTTTATACCACCTTCTGAAGTATTTTAAATATCTCTCTGTGTCTTCAAGTCTTTTTTTTGAAAACCTCTTTTTTTATGGCTATAAATAATAGTATAAATGCTATTATTTGTTTAATAGGAATTATATATTTGCTCAATGCTCATTTTTAAAGTTATTTTATTTTTTAATGTTTTAAATGTTTTTTGAAGGTTTTATTTAGGGAGAGAGTGTGAGCGCACAAGCAGAGGGAGGGACAGAGGGAGAGGGAGAGGGAGAATCTCAAGCAGACTCCCCATTGAGTGTGGAGTTCCACGTGGGGCTCGATCTCAAGACCCTGAGATCATGATCTGAGTTCATGAGCCAAATTCAAGAGTCTGATGCTTCACCAATTGAGCCATCCAGGCATCCCTCAGCTGTTTTAAATAATGTTGAGGTGAAGATCCTTTACACAATCCAACTCTGATTGTTTCCTTAGGATAAATTCCTGCAGTGGAATTTTTCAGTCAAAATAATCCGAACTTTCTAAATCCTATTGATATTTGATACCAAATTCTCTCTCATAAGCTTATCCAGTTTCTGCTCTCCCTCACAGACTGAGGAGTGTCTTCAGTGTGATTACTAATATGAACAGGGGGAGGGAGGGGCCGAGGGAGAGGAACAGATTCCCCACTGAGCAGGGAGCAGGACCTGGGGCTCGATGGGGGGGGCTCAATCCCAGGACCCTAGGGATCATGACCTGAGCCAAAGGCAGACACTTAACTGACAGAGTCACCCAGGTGCCCCTCTTTGCTTATTTTTCTATATGGACTGTTAATTGAATTACTCGCGTATGAGGACAAATGAAGTTGTTTTTGTCCTACAGTGTGATGTTTTCTCTGGTTTGTCATTTGCCTTTGGCTTATAGTATTTCACCTAAAGAAGGTGTGGGTGTGTGTGTGTGTTTGTATATAGTTTCAAAACTACAGGAAAGCACAGTAGGAAATAACCTTTGTTTACCTGCCACCCAGAATGCACGGACATTTATATGTTCTCCTTTGGACTTATTTCTGATAAAGGAAGTAGAATATTACAGATAAATTGGAATTGTCCTGGTTCCCCTTCCCACATGCCAATTCCCCCTTCCCCAGGACAGGAACTGTCATGAATTCAGTGTATGGATCTTTCCAGTCCCAGTTTTTCTTCTGTTATCGCATAGACAAGTATCATAAAAAATATACAGCACTAGTTTGTGTGTGCATATGTGTTTGTTCATGATTTTGTGTGTGTGTATATATATTTTTTTAATGTGTGTGTATATATATACACACACACACTATCCTATAGCATATATATCATTGAGCAATTTTCCTTATTTGCACAGCAGTGGGTTCAGTTCAGTTCCTAACGATATATACAAATCTAGTTCATGCATTTTGACTGCTGTGTGGTATCGCATCCATTGACTATAACTCCAAATTCTCCCTCAATGTATTTCTCAATTTTTCTACTTGAATGAACATTGAAGATGCTTCTGGGTATCTAGGTTATTTTTGCAATGCTGCAGTGAAGCCCTATGTGCTTCTCCTTCTGCACATTGGGAGATCTTCTCACAGGGAACCCCTAGGGGTATGTGCTGGGCATGTGGGTTTTCCGCTTTCTGGGCCCTTGCCGAATTCTTCCCAGGGTACTCATGGCTGATCGACACTCCCACTCCCATCGTGCTGATCGGGAAAGGTTTCCTCTTGTCCCACACCTTCACCATGACATGGTACTGCCAGGCTTAGTGATTTTAGTCCATCCGGCACCGCGACCGCATCTCCTTGTGGTTTTAATTTGCATATCCTGATTGCTGGTAGGATTGAACATCTTGTAAAACGGTTACTGCCTAGAGTTTAACAGATTCTCTCTTTGCATTTTCACTTCTTATCCTTCGCTCGGTTTTTCCGTCGGGTTATCTTGGTCAGATAGGCGCTTGGTGTTCTTTACGTTTTCGATGACTACTGCCTTGGTACATGCATTGCAGCATCTTCTGGCCCCCGGCCTGCCTGCCTTTTTATTTCTCCAACTTGCCCTTTATTGCCTGCAGTCAGACCACAGGCAAGCCGTCCTCCTATGAGGCCAAGTTGAAGTTAACGTTCTGTCCTCAAGGAGTGCAGCGTATATTCAGAATATTAGAAAGTTCTATAGGAACCGATCAGAGGGATGGGGAGACACCAAGATAGCAGTGGGTCTCCCAGCAACAAGCAGGACACCGAGAAGGGCAGGGCCTTCCTGGGGAGGGGGCTGCAGGGGCAGGAGCGTGGAGGGTCAGCCCCAGAATCTTCGTCCTTCCAGGCTTCTTTCTGTCTTCCCTTTCTCCTTGTTCTCTCTACACGACCTCCACTTGCCATCCTCTGACCCACTCCTTCTCCCTCCCCGCTCAGAACTGTTTGGCTTTTCAACAGTTTTATTTTTTGAACTTTGTATATGTTGTTTTATGTTGAACAGAGTTTGAATTTTTGATGTCCTGTGGATCAACCTTTACCTTCATAAGGTGTGCCTTTTGTATCTTACCGGAGAAATCCTGTGCCACGCCCCAGTCCAAGACCGTTGCTCACATTTTCTTATGATAACTTTTGTTTTTCACACTCAAGGTCTTTAATCTCTCTGGAGCTTTTTGCTTTTGTAGTTACACTTCTTTTTTTGTGGCTTTTCCTCTGCACTGACTGAGCCTTTCCAGGCCCTCTCTAAGCCCCAGCAGGTCTGTGTCACCAATTTTTCTGTGTCGCCTTGTGCTCTTGGCCTGTTCTGGGGGGTCCCAGGTGAGGATGCTTGGTGCTTTAATCAAGGTGGTTTCTCTGCCTGGAGCCCCATTAGCGTTTGCACAACATTTGGTGAGCTTGGTTTCATGCTGCGGATCCTGGCTCCAAGGGGTGTGATTCCGCTAGAGTTTAGAATGCGTTCAGTTTTGGAAACTTGCACGGTCTGTTGCACGCGTGGTGTGCCTGGTGCTGGAAGTGTTCTTAGATCTGGGAACGCCTCGGAGTTATGGGCCCAGGGTCTCCTACAAAGATGCTCCTTGAACATGTGACCTTCTGTATTTTTTCATTAGGGATCAAGGGCATTGGTAAACTGTGCTAGTCTTGCCAGTGTCCTGGCTTTATGGAAACTAAAGTTACACCTAAGCAGCAGGGGGTGCTTTGAATTTTTTCCACCCTTCCTCACCCCATTTAGATCAGGGGAAAACAAGAAAAATCATTATCTGTCCAACAATACGTATTTTCTGTATAGTTGAGATGGAAAGAGACATGAAAATAAAGGAAATAAAGTTGACCAATTTCTAGGACTTTCCTGATAGGCTGTCACCAGTGTCCCCTGGAGCAGCACATGTCAACGGTAATATCCCAAACACCTGTGGGAAACAGCTCACACCAAACTGTTGCCCTGTACCCCACCCCACCCCACCCCTGCCCCCGAGTGTGCCTCTGCCAGCCCCTCACCAGATGTCTCAGTGGGCTGTTTCTCAGTGGAGAGGAAGTGGGAGAAGGGGGCGTAGGATGATTCCCAAGGCAGCGCTGGTGTCCCCGGCCACACCCACCCGCCAGGGGCCTGGCCAGAAGCTTTCTGTAACCACACACACCCCTAGGGACACCTGGCATCTTGTGCATGTTTGTTTCTGTTTAAACACACTTTGCCTTTCTTTTCTCCTTTTTTCAAACCGCACACATCATCTTCTTTTCATTCTGCCTTTGTGTTTTTTCCTTAGGCCGGAAGCTGAGAGGAAAAGCCTTTTATTTTGTCAACGGCAAGGTGTTTTGTGAGGAAGACTTCCTGGTGAGTTTGTTACCCTAACCTCCCCTACTCGAAGTCCTGAGCAGAATCAGGGGCAGGGGCCAAGCAGAAGAGGGTGGTTTCTCTCTGTGATCCCCGGTGCCGGCAGGGAGCTGAGCGCAGCCAGAGAAGGGGTTCCTGACTTTCCCTCTGTAGATGCCCCGGGTGACCCTTGTTCCCGAAGCAAATGACAAGCCGCAGAACTATGTGCTTGGAAGGGGCTTGAGGGTCACTTGGCCTATCCTCTTGTGTTCTGCTCATTTGCCTACCCCCACCGCTCTCTTAAACCTCCGGACTGGGGTTCAGTTTTGGGTGGAGCCCAAGAATTTGCATTTCTTTTCTTTTTTTTTTTTTTAGATTTTTTTCTTTATTTATCTGACAGAGATCACAAGTAGGCAGAGAGGCAGGCAGAGAGAGAGGAGGAAGCAGGCTCCCTGCAGAGCAGAGAGCCCGATGCGGGGCTCGATCCCAGGACCCTGGGATCATGACCTGAGCCGAAGGCAGAAGCTTAACCCACTGAGCCACCCAGGCGCCCCCCCCCTTTTTTTTTTAAAGATTGTATTTATTTGTTTATTTGGCAGACAGAGATCACAAGTAGGCAGAGAGGCAGGCAAAGAGAGAGAGGGGGAAGCAGTCTCCCCACCGAGCTGAGAGCCAGATGTGGGGCTCGATCCCAGGACCCTGTGATCATGACCTGAGCCTAAGGCAGAGTCTTAACCCACTGAGCCACCCAGGCGCCCCAAGAATTTGCATTTCCTACAAGTTCCCAGGTCATGTCAGGGAACTCCTCTTTGAGAACCACTGGCTTAGAGGCTAAAGCCTCTCTATGCACAGCCTCTTACACAGAGCCCGGCATGTTGTGGGTGCCCAGATGTGGCTCTTGTTCAGGTGAGTGGTATTGGTATGTGTAATGGCTTCGTGGCAGAAGCTGTTCCATGATTCATCACACAACTGTGTTGTCCTCCAGGAAACAACAGATTCCTGTATAGAGTGACACTTCTTTCTGATAAGTTCCTTGTCATCCTTGTGACTGGTGGGCACGTGGCTGGATCATCTGTCCTGCCTGGCTTCAACTTTCTTTTCTTTTTCCTCTGTAGTACTCTGGGTTCCAGCAGTCTGCTGACAGGTGTTTTCTTTGTGGGCATCTCATCATGGACATGGTGAGTAGGGTCATCGGAACGAGATGACGGCATGGCGGGAGGGGGGAGGCAGTCACAGAAATAGAAACTAACTGTGGAAAACTGTGTTTCCTAACTTGATTTGTGGTTGCGTCTGGTTTTATTAAGAGAAGACCTGCATAACGCTGGTGTTTGCTCTATGAGAAGCCATATTGTTGACTTTTACTGGCGTTAGCATCCTTAATCATGTAGTTCACACAGTGTTGTGTTTCTGATGATGCTCGTTTCTCTGAGGGGTTTGGGTTCATACTGGCCTCCCTCTGATTTTCTGTGATTCCCGTGGTGTCCCAGGTGAGATGCCAAATCCCAAACTTCATTGCCCTTGGAGTTCAGCACAAAAAGTCAGATAAACAGAGTTGTCAGTGCCCCGTGTTCTGCCTGACTCCATCCGTTTCTAAGATGATCCGTTCCTAAGACGCGGGCCTGTTGTTAGTTCTGAGACACCAGAACAAGGAGCAAGTTTTATACATCCTGTTTCTCACTCCGCCACTGGCCCTCTGAGCTTATCTTGGGCGTCAGTATCTTTATCTCTTCAGTGGGAACAGTGTTTCTTTCCTGGCCTCCTTATAGGGTAAGGTTGTGAGGTTAACAAATGCTGAATACTTGGTCTGTCTCAGGATCAAACTGTTCACCATTGGAGATCAGGCCTCAAGAGTTTGTTCAATAAACTGGTCAAGAAAAATTATTATATAATATTCTTTTAGTTGGAAAGAGGTAAAATCCCCCTCTAAGCTGACCCATTAATTCCATTCTGAAGAAAGGAATTGTTAATCATTGCTATTTTTTTTCTTTTACCTTTTTTACTGAGAAAAAACTCCTAGAGTAAAGGATGCACATCTTAAGTGTACAAGTGAATGAAGTTTTGCATATGCACATATGTGACCCCACCCAGGTCAAAGTGTGGATATTTCCCATATGCCACACCCCAGAAACTTCCTTTTTGTCTTCCTCCCCGTCCGGAACCCCTCCTCCAAAGGTACTCTATTCTGAGCTCTATTGCCCCTGTTGGTTTTGCTGGTCCTGGAACTGCATATAAATGAAATGATATAGCATAGAGTCCTTTGAGTCTGTCTTTTCTCACTTAGAAAATGTTGTTGTTGTTGTTTAAATATTTTGTGTATTTATTTGGCAGAGAAAGAGAGAGAGCAAACAAGCAGGGGGAGCGGCAGAGGGAGAGGGAGAAGCAGGGAGCCTAACGTGGGGCTCGATCCGAGGACCCTGAGATCATGAACTGAGCCGCAGGCAGACGCTTAACTGACTGAGCCACCCAGGCGCCCCTTTGTAGTTTTTTGGGGGGGAGCGGGCAGGGCCAGCCGGAGAGGGAGAGAGAATCTTAAGCAGGCTCCGTGCCCAGTGTGGAACCCCGTGTGGGGCTCAAACTCACGACCCTGAGATCATGACTTGAGCCAAAGTTGAGAGTCAGATGCTTAACCAACTGAGCCACCCAGGCGCCCCTAGCAAGCATTCTTGAAGTTCATCCATGTTGTGGCTTGTGTCCGTAGTTGGTTTATTTTCATTGCTGGGTAGACTTCTGCTGGACAGCGAGAGCAGTTTCTGTATCTGCTGTTCTGCTGCTGGGGATTTGGGCGGTTGCCAGTTTGAGGCTATCTAGGAATAAAGCTTCTCTGAGTATCGTTGCTGGACATCAACACTCATTTCCGCTGGTTTCTTGCTAACGTGTGTGAAACAGCAGCGAATTGGAGCCTGCCCTGTTCATGAGGAGAACCCGCTGTTGTCCACTCCCGGATACACTCTGGTAGAGCTTAGCCCCGGGAGGGCAGAGTCCTCACTGGCAACCAAGGCCTCCCCACACCCCCCCCAGGCAAGGCAGGCAGGAGCCACACCCCCTCACCCCTACCTTCCGCAGACTCCACAAGAATCGGATGCCTGTGGAGTCCAGGCAGACTCCACAGGCATCCGATTCTTTGGCGGAACTGGTCCTCAATTTAAGAGTCCTTCTGACAAACCCACTGCATACAAGTCCACAGTGTCCAAATGTCCAAACACGATTATACGCTATTTTTATTTCCAGGTATCCTAAGCCTACTTGGGGCCTCATGGTAGTTCCGTTACCTCCTGCTTCATGGTACATCACCGCCCAAGACATAGTGGTTTAAAACAGCTGTGACTTCTTTATGGTGATTCGTGGAACTCTGTCGGTCACGAGTCAGTGGGATGATTCTTCTGTTCCGCGTGACATTGTCTGGGGTCTCCTATGCAGCGGTTTTCGGCTGGTGTCCCAGTTGAGTGTCCACAATGGCCTCTCCCTCCCAGGCCTTTCTCCCTGTGACCAGGGATCCCATTCAGTCGTCTACCTTGAACTTCCTACAGCAAAAGAGGGAGGGAGGCTGCCAGACTCCTTAAGTCCTTGACTCGAGACTCTCCCCACATCATTTCATCCCCACTCTGCCCATCACAGAGGATCACAAGGCCGCTCACAGTACCCAGCAGGGCGGTGAGGGGGTGACTGACTGTCCTCCACTTCTTGAAGTGAGGACCAGCCTCTCATGGCAGAAAGGGAAGGAATGAAGCTTTGGAGACCATCTCTAGCCCACGAGGATAATGCCGAGTTGAAACTGGGTCCTTGCGGGTCTCCTTTAGGACTGGAAAACTTTGAGCAAACGTCTGTCTGGTAGTGACACCCTTAAGAACCCTTAACTGCTGCCAAGAATTTTTTATACTGCAGGAAAAGATTTCCCGCAGGCACCATTCTTGGTTCTCCAAGAAAAGCCGGCAGTTGTCCAGTTCTTCATACAAATTAGCTGTGTCCCCCACACCTCCCCGGTTAGTACAGGAGAATGTTCTGAGCGTGCCGGTTGAAACTGGGCATTTTCCCCACATGAAAAAGAATTAATCACAGCGAGTCAGCGTGTGGCAAAATGGCCTCGGTGTCCTGCCATGCCGTAGGCACACCGTGGATGAAGTTCATTTCAGGGTCTCTTCTGCCAACATGGTGTTTGCTGGGGAGCAAAAATGCGTTCCGAGGTCCACATTGCCACGTGGACTTTGGAAGCCCAGCAGGTCGTTTGCCCCATTTTGGCAGCTGACTGCAGAGTGAGAGGGGCCTCACAGGTTAGTGACGCAGCCGAGGGAGCGAGGAAGCTGGAGAGCTGAGTCCTCAGAGGAAGCTGGGAGAGCACATAAAGCCGCCAGCTTGCCTCTGTGGCTGCCTCGTGTGACGTGTGGCATTGGCCTTGGGGGCCTGGAGCAGGCCTGGAGGGGAAGCAGGCCTCGGGCGCTGGCAGGCCCACACCTTTCCTGCAGGTCCCATGCACTGGCACAAACTCAGACCGGTGGTTCTGCAATTTTAGCATGCCCTGGAATCATTTTTTGAAGACACCCAACCACTGGCCTTGACCCTAGCGCTTCCGATTCTGGAGATCCGGGATGGGGCCTGAGAATGCACATTTTTAAACAAGCTCCCAGGTGATGCTGATCCTGCAGGTCTGGGGACCACACTTTGAGAGGCACTGATTTAATAGGAAACCAGTGTGACGTCACCTAGCAAGCAGGTTGGAGGTAGGCAGTTCCGTTCTGCAGGGAGGTAGTTGGTCACTCGCTGATGTCACCAAAGATGTTTCTCGAGTATCTTCTGTCCCCTACCCTGCATGTCTTGGGTTCTGTCCTGGTTCCAGGACAGCTTCTTACCTCTCCAGGCATCACAACCGGACACTAAGAGGAAGAAGGTTTGTGGGACTTCTCCACTTTGTGTGTAAAAACAACAGCAACAGGGTGCCTGGGTAACTCAGCTGGTCAAGTGTCTGACCCCTGATTTCTGCTCAGGTTGTGATCTTGAGGTCCTGGGATCGAGCCCCACATCGGTTCAGCGCTTGGCAGGGAGTCCGCCTGGGGATGTTCTCGCTCTGCCCCTCCCACTGTGCGTGTGCGTGGGGTCGCTTTCTCTCAAATAAATAAATCTTAAAAAAAAAACAAAACGATAACAGTAACAAAGAAGCTTTGCTAATGCTTGGATTTGAAATAATCAGCGTTTGAATCACAGTGTCTGGATTATCAAGCTGAGCTGCTGCGGAGAGAAAGCTGCTTAGGAGGAGGCACCTGGGAGGCAGAACTTAAGAGGTTTTCTGAGCTCTGCCATTTCCATGTGGAATTAACTTTAATCCTTCCGTGGACCATGGACCAGACGCTTCCTAAGGCTGGGACGGAGCCTGGCGCCGCCCTGCCTGCTTCACACCATTTTCCTGCAAGGATCTGCCAGAGAGCCTTCCCGATTCTCTGCGGGAGGCTGATGTCCAGGGGAAGGATCCCGTTTGGCTCCCTCCTGTTGACACATTTACCTAGATTTGCCGTTCCCACCGCGTCCTCTCTTGACCTCGGTCCAAGTGAAACGGGGATGAGCGTGTGCCACGCGGTGTGACCACGCAGGGGGTCCCTCGGCCTGGCGTGTTCCCCTCCTTTACGCCGTCCAACCCGTCCCCGTAACCGCCCCTGAGCCCCGGCCTCTTCCTTTCTGCCCCCAGATCCTGCAGGCCCTCGGGAAGTCCTACCACCCCGGCTGCTTCCGCTGCGTCATCTGTAACGAGTGTTTGGACGGGGTGCCCTTCACCGTGGACTCTGAGAACAAGATCTACTGTGTCCGAGATTACCACAAGTAAGGAGGGGGCGGGGCGCGGGCGGCGTTGATCTCGCTGAGTGAAGGGGGGACACCCGCTGGGGTTCACCCGCAGGCTCTGCTTGAACCCTGAGTCCACAGTCCGGCAAAGGGTGTAGCGGGGCCCTCGGGAGGTCAGGGGACGCCCCTGCAGGCAGGAACTGGTAACAGAATCATGTTTCCTGAAAAATCAGACTCTGGATCCTTAGCATCAGATTCCCGGCTAGGCCTCAGGAGGCCTCTGCCAAGCCTGGTGGCTCTGGCTTGACCTAAGTTCCTAAGGCAGAGACAGGGCTGGCGGCCGTGACCCTCGGTCTGCCTGGGCCTGTACTGGGTGAACGAGGGGAGCGAACAGGTTAGTATCCATCCCCAGTAGAGTGAGAGGGTCCAGACAGGCTTGTTACCGCTGGGCCATAATCTCAAAGTGCTATTGAAACACCAGAGAATGAGCCAGACTGGTCTTTTTAAAATAAAGATTTTATTTATTTGAGAGAGAGAAAGAGAGAGAGAGAACATGTGCATAAGCAGGGGGAGGGGCAGAGGGAGACTCCGACTCCCAGCTGAGCAGAGAGCCGGATGCAGGACTTGAACCCAGGACCCCAGGATCATGACCTGAGCCTCAGGCAGATGTTCGCCGACTAAGCCACGCCGGTGCCCCGGGGACAGGCAGGCCAGCTGTGAGGAAGGCTCAGTGTGGGCTCCAGGGCTTGCCTCCCAGGAATAGCACCATACTCCTTTTACTGCCTCTTCGCTTCTCCCGGCAGAGTGCTGGCCCCCAAGTGTGCAGCGTGCGGGCTTCCCATCCTTCCACCGGAGGTAAGATGCTTTTTCAGACCTGTTCTTGGCGTCTTACATGGCATGAATATCTCCCCGGGTCTTCTACAAGATCTGTGTCCTGTCCTTGTGCCTTTGAAAAAATCATTCTAAAATCTTACCTCTGACGTTAATAGTGTCCTCACCAAGAAGCCCGTCTCTTCTTGGATGGCTTTCCCAGCCCAGAGCCCTTCATGTGCCCTATTCAGCCCTATAATCGGGTCATACTCCCTGACTTGATATTGACTTCCAGATGAGAAGATGAGCAGAAAGTGTGCCTTTCATTCATTTTTTTTAAAAAATCACTCTCCACGGAAGAGGTTTTTTTCAGTGTTGACTCTGACATTCTAGAAGGTAGGACTGCTGTCCATCTTACTCCTTCTCATCAGTTAAAGGTGTCTTCCTTCCAACCGCTGTGGGACTTCACGGTAGATTTAAGCTTTTCTGAGGTCAACCACTTGCTACCTCAGAAACCCCCTGCATCCGTGGCATGAGGAGCCCAATGGGTCCCCTAACTGGCCTCTTGTTCTTCCTTTCATTCCGTCCAGGGCTCAGATGAGACCATCCGCGTCGTGTCCATGGACAGAGACTACCATGTGGAGTGCTACCACTGCGAGGTAGGCCCCTCCCTTGCCCAGACACCCAAAAGTACGAGAGATCGCATGCCTGGGTAACTGGGGCCTGAGATGGTCAGCAAGGCGTGGTCAAGGGCTGCCCTCTAGGTCAAGGGGTGAAGCCTGCCTTGTAGGGGAGGTTGGAGGACATGCAGATGTCTGGGGCATAAAGGTGGTCACTGTTTCCTCCACACTGGTTAGCTGCCTCCCTGAGGCTGGGGGGTGGGAGGCTCATGGGGAGCTTGGGTTTCCCATGCCACGTTGTCAGGCAGCTGTGTGATCTGGGGAACAAATCCCTCCCCTCCAGCCTGTAGGCTGTTCTATCTGCCAAGAGCCCTCTTTTGAGGCCGGAAATCATGAAAAAATCCATTCCTCCTTGGAAACTGGCATGGGGGGGTTGAAGGTGGAGGGGGCCCATGTGCCCCCTCTTTACCTGGTGTCATGCCCAGGCTGAAGGAGTCCTGGGTGCCCCGTTGGCTGTCAGGCAGGCCTGGGGTCACCCCTCCCCAGCCCTTGTGAAGGGTGCACACACTTTAAGTGCCCGTGGGGTTTCAGCCAGAATTAAGTGGATTCTCCCACGGAAGGAGAGTAGATTTATTTTGTGACGCTGTGGGTGGGGTGAATGGGAGAGGAGTTGGGGCGAGGGTGGAGGCTTGAGCTCACTGCCAGCTGTGAAGAGTTAGGGGGTGCCCTAGGCTCCGGAGAGAAAGGGGATGGGGCCATTTGCCCACAACAGCTCTTTCTCTACATTTGGGGCAGCGCTGTTCCGTAGAAACCTAAGAGCCATGGGTTCAAGTCACAGGTGTCCTTTTGTTTTCTACTAGTCACATTAATAAAAAAGTAAAAAGAAATAGGATTCATTCTTACAGTATTTTATCCAACCCATATATCCAGTGTTCTTTCCCTTTCTTTTTTTTTTTTCTTTCTTTCTTTCTTCCTTCCTTCCTTCCTTTCTTTCTTTCTCTCTCTTTTAAGATTTTTATCTCATTTTACTTATTTGAGAGAGAGACAGAGTGTGAGCAGGGGAGAGGGGCAGAGGGAGAGGGAGAGGGAGAAGCAGTCTCTCCGTTGAGCAGGGAGCCCGACGTGGGGCTCCATCCCAGGACCCTGAGATCATGTCCTGAGCCGGAGGCAGCCACTTAACCGACTGAGCCACCCAGGCGCCCCTCCAGTGTTATTTCAATACGTAACCAGTATGAGGGACTTCCCACGAGCGGTCTTACATTCATTCTTTTGCCGTAAGTCTCGGAAGGACAGAGTATGTATCCACCGACATCCCACTTCCGTTCCAACCAGCCCCAGTTCAAGTGCACGTTGAGGGCGTGTCACGCTTTCACTCAGCCGACTGTGGGGTTCCGTGCGGCCTGCGCTGCCCACACAGCCCGCTCTGCTGGTCCAGGGGACATCGGCCTTCGGGTCAGCCTTGCCACCCTTCTGTGCTATTCTGCCACCGCTGGACCTTTTTGCCTCCCCCCAGGACTGCGGTCTGGAGCTCAATGACGAAGACGGTCACCGCTGCTACCCGCTGGAGGACCACCTGTTCTGTCACTCCTGCCACGTCAAGAGGCTGGAGCAGAGCCCCGCGTCTGCGGCTCTTCACCAGCCGCGCTTCTAGCTGGAGCCTCTCGCGGACCTGCCGTGGGAGAGGAGAAGCGCAGCAGAGCACGACATCTGCCTGTGACTTCCAGCGGCTCCCCAGGGGTGCGGTGGGGGGTAGAGGGCTTAGGCAAGTAAGTTTCTGCATAGATGCTGCCGCCGGTGCCTTTCCTCGAACCTGAGCGGAGCCCTGCCTGTCCAGCGTGTGTGTTTTCTAAGTGCCTTTCGCCACCGCCCCGCCCTCGTCACATTACTCAGGAAGACACTCCAGCCGCGTGTGGCGTGGGACAGGATCGCATCCGTGCCACAGAGACACCCACCCTCCAGCCCCTCTCGGAAGGAAAGGGTCGCCCTGAGCGTGTTTCACAATATCCTCTGAAGAGAGACCTCAGTGGCCAATACGTTCAGCCTTTTCCTATCCGTAGGGAAAACACCCACACCCGGACACTACCCCACCACGGACACGTACACAACGTGATTTAAGGCTGTGCCCAGACACATGTGCGCACGTGCGCGCGCGCGTGCACACACACACACACACACACACACACAGAGCGCATTATTTAAGACTTCCTTCCACCCCAGAGACTCAGTTCTCCTGTCGGCTGGCTGCACGCTTCATTGCGTTATGGCAAGAGGGAAGCTCCCGCGCATGCCCTGTGTCTTGGGGAGGATTTGGTGGCTAAACCAGAGCCGAGGTTTGAAATGAACGAGCCAGGCAGGGTTTCCTCCTGGTACACTGACCGCGTTTGGTGCAGCCCTGCAGATCTTCGGTCCCTTAAAGGCAGCTGGGAGCCGGATGGAGATTTGCCCTGTTCTAGCCAAGTGTGCTTTGGGACAAGGACTTGGTGCGGGCGCCAGGCCTCCTTTGCCCTGCTGCTGGCCCTGTTTCTTTCTGGAGCTCCTGAGAGTCCGTGACTCCGGAGTTGCTTCCACAAAGGCAGGTCTCAGGATCCCCCCAACGTGGGGACATGGGGTTTGGGCCATCCTGCCCCCTCCCCCGCGCTGAGAGCTAGCCTAGCCCCCCCCCACTTCCCCACGGGGAGAGTTAGTGTGTGGGTGAGCTCTCTGAGCAGCCCGGGAAGGGGGTGCCTCAGGATAGATGAGTGTGTTCACCTCGCTCATCTCTCCCTCACCCAGTTCTTGGCACAGGCGTGACGTGGGACGAGACCCATATAAGGTACCCTGCTCTTGCCTGGTGTTTCTCCTTGTTTGTAATCGTCTCTCCGCCCCACCCCACTCTCAGTCCTCCACACACACAAAATACCTCACAGATAAGAGCTTCACCAAACCGCAGCTAAGGAGGCACTGGGCCGTGGCACTGACCTCACAGGCCTCCGCGGGGGCTTGCCGAGTCTCTGCGTCCTCGTGGGCCAGACGCCGGCCGCTTTAGGGCACGGGCATCTCAACTAAAGGTTGGCTGGCAGTGGGTCAGCTCGACTGGGGGGGTGACTGCCCGGATGCGGTTCATCGGGCTGGTGCCCTGGGGAGTGGGAGGGCCACGCAAGAGTTCCAGGCCACCTGTGCACTCAGGAAGCACAGTTGGCCCTGCGTGTCACACACTCCCGAGCCCAGACGTCCCCATCCCCAGTATTTCAGTGAAAAGGTGGTGTAAAAAAATGAAAAAGGCTGGCTGGCATTTGCCCTCTCAGCCCTTGGGGAGGGTCTGCTGGAGCGCAGGGGCTGACTCAGCGCTGCGGCGGTGGCCTGGGACCACCCGCCGGCGTCTGCCCTTCGCCACCTCACCTCACCCCAGGGCAGCGGGGGCCGCGGAGGGCGGGCGGTGGAGCCCAAGGCACGGGGGACTCGCAGGCTTGTCAGCGCGCCGGGATCCCAGCTTGAGGCTGCATTTTCGTTCGTTTGGTAGCAGCTGCTCTAAGACGCACAGAACAGGCCCCATGCGTTGTGTCCTGCTATTCGTAAATTGAGTCCATTAGATGGCCCGGTGTCACTTCAGCCCAGGCTGTGGGCTTTCATCGATTCCGTGGCACAGGCCAAGCCTCCAGAAGCCCATGGATGCATGGGCCTGGGGGAATGAACCCTGGGGCTGAACCCCTCTCTTCCCAGAGTTGCCAGCTCGGCTCTGGCCAGGCTGGGGGGCCGTCATCACTTGGCTCTGCCAACCTAGGAACATTTCTGGCCTTGCTGTCACACCTTGGCTTCACGTGCAAATCCAGCAAAAGTGCATAAAATTGCCTGAGAGCAGCTGTCAGAAGCAGCGATTTGTTTGCAAATTGGGTAACTAAATAGTTTTTAAAAATATCTGTGATTAATTTTTTAAATGATACCTTTTAAGTGGCCTTGGTGGAAGGGATTCAGAGATCAGCACACATGGTGTTTTTTACTGTTTGAGGAAAAAACAATAAGAGAATTTCCAGAAGCCCGAGAAATTAGAGTGGTGAGCTATAGTAATCTCATGCCTGTTCTGTTTCTCGGGCTGTGGGGCTAAAGCCACGAGGAGAAGTTCACCTGCGTGGTATCTTAGACATTCTGGAAGCTGTTAGCCTAACAGAATTGTAATGGGATTGTATTTATAGGCTCCTAGGAAGGATACACAAGAACCCCGTAGAACAGGATGAATTTGTTTATTTTAAAAGGTAAAGCGGATAGCCCTTCCTGAGTTCCCTAGATAGCTCTTGGACTTTAGATAAACAAGGAGAATTAAGGTCTGATGGCAGACCCCAAGGCCAGCCTCCAGCCTTCTCTTCCCATCTCAATTGGCCCACAGTTCCCCACCCTCCCCACCCCCCCGTTTGGCCTGCCCTTCTCTCTCTCTGATGTTCTCCCCACTGCCGCTGGGGGAAGAGTGACACGTTTCACCTCCCACCGTGGAAGGGCATTACATCCTGTCTGGGTCATTGCCCAGACACGGCAACAGGACTTCCCACTTCTCCGTGATCGGTGCTCAAGGGAGAGCCTCTTTCGGCCAAGTCCAAGGGTGAGACCACCAACCACGTGTGCAGGACTTGACCCCACACCAGCCTTGTTGCGGGATGCTCTTGTTCCAACTCTGTCTGCCAGGAAACCCGAGTTCTTTGCAGTCTCCTACATGCCAGGAGTCAGTTCTCGTTTCCGGTTATTTGAAGTCAGTCTTAAAAGGAATAGAATACAATAAGTAAAATATATTAGCTATCGTTCTGAGTCGGAACTGGATAGATGTGGGAAATTTCCGTATAGTGTGTGAAAAGTTCACCATGCAGGGAAATTTGTTTTCCTCTGTATCTCTTTTCCTATACAAATTATTCAAAATCATACTGTTCCTGTAAAATTCTTCCAAATATTGTTACTACAAAATTACTCAGAATTGTACTGTTACTATAAAATTATTCAAAATATCATGCCAATAAACTGCATCAATTTGTAGACGATTAAAGTGCTTTCCAACACGATGATGCTTATTGGGTTTTCTTGCGTGTGTGTGTGTGTGTGTGTGTGTGTTTAAGTAAGCAGACAGCATTTTTTTGCTAACTGGATTTGGTCTTCTTTTAGAGCTCTGGATTCTTTTTTTTTTTTTTTTTTTAAAGATTTTATTTATTTATTTGACAGAGATCACAAGTAGGCAGAGAAGCAGGCAGAGAGAGCAGGCTCCCTGCTGAGCAGAGAGCCCAATGCGGGGCTCCATCCCAGGACCCTGGAATCATGACCTGAGCCGAAGGCAGAGGCTTTAGCCCACTGAGCCACCCAGGCGCCCCTAGAGCTCTGGATTCTTAAGGGAACACGTGGGTGTCAAAACTATGAAAGGTCCCAGATTTTACCCTCCCTGCCAGCTAATAAGTTAGCATGCCGTGTTTTTGTGGATGGTGGACTCCTAGGTCAGAGACAAAGGACAGGTGAATGCAGCACCAGCAGGAGCATTTCATCAGCATTTTATCAGCATTTGTGGGTTTTTGGCTTTTTAAAAAGATTTTATTTATTGATGAGAGAGAGCATGAGGAGAGAGGTCAGCAGGAGAAGCAGGCTCCCTGCTCAGCAGGGAGCCTGATATGGGACTCAATCCCGGGACTCCAGGATCATGACCTGAGCCGAAGGCAGTCCCTTAACCAACTGAGCCACATAGGCGCCCCCCTCCCTTTTTTTTTTTAAGATTTTATAGCATTTGTGGTTTTAATCAGCATTTACACTGACTCCCTGACCTGTCTTCCGTCCAAGGCTCCAGAAAGAGGGCCAGGTGGTACCTGCCAATGCAGCCACAAGAGGTCACCCCAACTTAGGGAACCTCCATCTTTTTTTTTTCTTTTTTTTTTTTTTTTAAGATTTTATTTATTTGAGAGAGAAATAGTGAAAGAGAGATGAGAGGGAAGAAGGTCAGAGGGAGAAGCAGACTCCCCGCAGAGCTGGGAGCCTGGTGCCAGACTACATCCCGGGAGTCCAGGATCACGACCTGAGCCAGAGGCAGTGGCTTAACCAACGGAGCCACCCAGGTACCCGGGAACCTCTGTCTTACAATGACGGGTAAGCCTGCCTGAGTGTTGCTCCAGAGAGAGGCTCTTTGTCTGCAGCCCGAGACCGTTCACCACGCCAGCATACTAGACCGTCTGGAAGTAAGGCAGTCTAGCTCATGGGATGTGCAGGAGCATGAGCGACCCTTGGAGAATCATCTTCCAAGAATCGGCAGTTCCTGCCCCTGGGTTCTTAACACTGAGACAGGAGATTGTACGGCAGGGGTAGTCGTTATTTCTCCTTTCGTGTATGTAGTTTTTTTCTAATGAGTTTCTGATCAGAGTCCCAGAGATGAAGGCTTGCAGAGGGAGGGGGCTGAGCGTGTGCTTGGGGTCCCTGGGTGGCAGAGGGGTCCAGAGACTCCCTCACCTTCCATCGCTCAGTCCATGGGCTGCTTCGGGCTTCAGGTTAGTTCTCGTGGCTGCCAGGGATGCAGGAAAGTTGAGCACAAGGATACTAACAGGGTGGAGGTGGGTGTCTTACTGGAAAATAAAACCTCTTTATATGGTAAAAGAGCACATGTACTGATTTCATAAATCAGTTTTCCTGTGACCCTGATTCCGTAAGGGATGAAACTACATAGTCCTGGAGAAAGGTGGCCTGGGACAAGGTGTGCTGGTGGCCCGGTTTTGGGGTGGGCAGTGGGGACGAGGCTCTGATTTGTGGTGCTTGCTGGTTTCTGTAATGTAAATATTCCCCTCATGGCCAATTTCAGGCGATCCACATGTCATCCCTGAACCTGGTCCTGGGTCGAGATGGCACAGTCAGGAACAACCACCAACCAGCCAGCTCAGGCCTTTGGGCCATTTGGGTCTGAAACAGTGAGGAAATCTGATTTGGTCTTAAGTTCTGTGATTAAAGCAGTAACAACAGGTGTAGCTGACATTCATTGTGGGGTCAGCATGTACTTAGGTGCTATTCTAAGGACCATATTCTTTATAATCCTTTAGCTTATGGACAAGGCAACTGAGTCACAGAAGGATAAAGTTACTCTCTGAGCATCAAGGACCCAGTAAACCAAGCCGAGATCCTATCCCAGGCTGTCTTGTTAGAGTCATTTAGCCTGAAACACTCATGGGCGGGTTGGTGGGGAGGAGCCTGTCGCCTGTTGCTGTTCTCTGCTGGTGTCTGTTTTGGTTTCTTTTTATTTTATTTTATTTATGCAAGAGAGAGAACACAAGCCGGGGGCAGGGAAAGGGAGAAGCAGACTCCCCACGGAGCAGAGAGCCTGATGCAGGGCTCGATCCCAGGACCCTGGGATCATGACCTGAGCCGAAGGCAGATGCTTAACCGAGCCACCCAGGCACCCCTTGGTTTCTCATTGCTTTTGGGACAAATAACCAAATTTAGTGGCTTAAAATCGCACATGTCCTATGATTCTGGAGAAATGGGTTTTCTCAAGCTTGAATCAAGGTGTCAGTAGAACCAAAGTTCTTTCTGCAGGCTCTAGGGGCGAATCTGTCCCTTGCCATTTTTCAGCTTCTAGAGGCCACCTACACTCCTTGGCTCACGGCTTTGTCACTGAAGTCTGTTGTCACATCTTCTCTCTCTCTCCCCGTCCTGCTTCTTTCTAGTGAGGACCCATGTGATGGCACTGGGCACGCCCATGTGATCTAGGATAATCTCTGGCTCATCTCAGGGCCCCTTAACTAATCACATCTGCGAAATCTCTTTTACTTTGTGGGATAAGCTACAAATGGGTTCTGGGGATTAGGCTGTAGACTTCTTGGTGGGGGAGTACTACTCAGGCTTTCTACAGAGTCCAACAAACTTTTAAGGTGGAATGAAAGAATGTCCTGGGATTATTAAGTGCATTTTCTTCAAGCATTGCTAGAAGTGGGGTTCACATTTTCCCTGGATTGATAACAGAAATGCTTCATATATAAAAGTGATTTGAACCTTGATTTCTGGGTGTAAAAACAAATCATAATAGGCCATACTCTGCAGTGGGGTGTCGGGGAAGGGGAGAGGAGGGAAATAAGCCAGCGCTCTAGTCCAGGAGAAGGTTCCAGGTATGTGACAGCGGCAGATGTTAACACTTTTAGGAGAAGCCCTGGTTACCTAAGGCACTCCCATCACTTGGGTTATACACACGTCCCCCCAACTGACCCAAGCCCACAAGGGCAGGTGGCTGTGGGCCCTGAGTTGCCCATGGGAACCTGGCCCACAGCAGGCGATAGAGGGCAAGTGAGGAATTTGCCCTCACTTGGAGTGCCCTCACTCTAAGTCACCCAATTTGGAGACTTGGCAGTAAGGCGGAGCCCCCCAACAGACATAACAGATCAAAAGTATGCAAGAGGGTGACTCAGTGGGTTAAGCCTCTGCCTTCGGCTCAGGTCATGATCTTAGGATTCTGGGATCAAGACCCGCGTCAGACTCTCTGCTCCGCGGGGAGCCTGCTTCCCTCTCTTTCTCTGCCTGCTGCTTCCCCTGCTTGTGATGTCTCTCTCTTTGCCAAATAAATAAATAAAATCTAAAAAAAAAGTATGTAAGAGCTACATTTGGGAGCCACACTCCCCTATAGAAGCATGGACATAAAATCGGGTAACAGAGATCATTTATATGGTGCCAAAAACCTCATCCGCAGCTAGGATTGCTTCTGTGGGAATCCCCTTGGCAGATTTTATAAAAAATTATATTTGTATTTACACAGGTAACATAATTTCATGATAGGAAAAACTTGGCTAAAGGTGTCCACTCATATTAGTTACCCTTGCCTGATTTCTTATCCTGAACATTGTTCTCCTTAGATCGGATTTGGGCTTGCTAGGCACTGAAAAGCCCCGGAAGAATGTCTGTTTCTGCCTGGATTAGTTTCCATTTTCCATTCTCACTGAGAGCTCCTGAAGGCCTTGGCTTGTATTACACAACTGGCAAAGAAAGTTCAACCTTTGTGTCTCTTTGTTCTGCGGTGAATAGAACTTCTATATGGTGACATGATTAGAGTCTGTCAGGCGCTCTCTGCAGGGTGGTGGCTGTTCAGCTGAAAGCAGTCTTAAAGCCTTAAGAGATAGGCTGCAATTTATATGCCCATCTTATTAAAGAAGAGGAAATGTCCAAGAGCCCACAGCTGGTGAGCTGAAGCATCCTCAGGACTTAGAGAGACGAGATCTGATTGAAAGCTGAGGCACGTACGTGATTGTCATTCACGCCCAGATATGAAATGACCCTGAGTCCACTCACTTTGGTCACTCACTGGTGCACAGTAAGCTCAAGGCCAGGATAGCTTTGTGATCAAGAGCCCAGACTCAAGTTCTAACTCAGGTTCCACCACCTAATTGCTCAATAACCTTAAGCAAATTTAGCTCTGGCACATGTGAAAATGGGGATAACTGAACTTGCTTAATAGGATTGTTGTAGGATTGATTGAATTAGTCCAAGCAAAGCGTTTAGAGCTCGTAATTAATTGCTCAATGAGAGTGATAGGCTTTAAGACTTAATTCATCTTTCTATTGGGAGGACAAAAAATAATTACAAATGGATTAAATGGGAAAAACAATACAAACACATAAATTTTGTTTAAAAAAGACCATCTATGCCATAGAAGATACCATAAAGTGAAATACTGGTAAATTGGAATATACAGTAGTGAAAATTGTTAGGTTCAAAAATATTATAAGAAAAGGTAAATGATAAACTGGAAGACTGCATTGTGTTTTGATAGCCAAAGAATTAGTGTCCTTTATATATTAAAAAACTTAACAGGGGCGCCTGGGTGGTTCAGTGGGTTAAGCTTCTGCCTTTGGCTCCAGTCATGGTCTTGGGGTCCTAGGATCCAGCGCTGCATTGGCCTCTCTGCTCAGCGGGGAGCCTGCTTCTCCCTCTCTCTCTGCCTGCCTCTCTATCTACTTGTGATCTCTCTCTCTGTCAAAAAAACACAAAAAACAAAAAACAAAAAAAACAACAAACAACAAAAAACAAAACCTAACAGATCTAAGAACAACAATAATACACATACATTAAGAGAATAGATACGTTAAGTAATGTATGTAAAAAGAAGTTCCATTTCCTATTACGAAAATGGCAAAGAAATCATAATGCAATCTATAACACTCAGTTTTGGTTAGCAAGCAAGAAAACAGATGCTGTTAATGGAAATGTGTCCGTTTTATTTTTTTGGAGGGCAATTTGAAAATATGTTCCAAGTCTCAGAAATGTCCACCTGATCCTTCCAGATCTAGAAATTTATAAGCCACATCAGAAATAATCCAACACAGCATTATCTTTAAAAAGTGTTAAGCTGACAACACCCCAAATTCCCAACAAGAGGATAATGCTTAAAATCATCTAGTTCTTGGATGGGGTAGCTTCAAAGTCTATTTAATGACCTGAAATCTCAGACAGAAATCAAAGGGGACAAAATGGGACCACAAAGGCATTTCTAATACAATCCCAAATCTGGAAAAACACGTGGGCAGGTATAGCCATATTTAAAAGCCTGGAAGCAAAAATATCTAAAAGGAAAAAAAATATTTATTTTTAATAAGTATTTATTTTACAGGGAGAGGGCACAAGCAGGCAAGAAGGAGAAGCAGGAGAAGCAGACTCCCCGCTGAGCAGGGAGCCCGGTTGGATGTAAGTTTCCATCCAAGAATTCTGGGATCATGACCCCAGCCTGAGGCAGTTGCTCAACCAACTGAGCTACCCAGGCGGCCCGGAAAAAAAAAAAAAAATTCATAGCTGTGATTTCGGGATGGGAACTCACATTATTTTTATTCCAAATAGTTTTCTGTATTTCACAAATTTTCCATGAAAAGGAGGAAAAAGAATGTCATATTGGAAAGATGTCTCGGCCAGTCCGCGGGTTCGAGTCCGCTTTCCTCCGCAGAGGTTTCCTGCCTTCGAGGTCGTAATCTAATACGCCAGATAACCTAGGGGTGATCTCACCGTAAAAAAACACGCGTGTTTGAAGGCATCCGGGGAAATCTGGGGGTCAGGTGGCCTTTGCACGCGGAGCCCTCCGAGGCCAGGGTGGCGGGGCCTGCACGCAGTGCGGCGCCTGGTCTCCGCAGCGGGGGAGCGCACGCCGTCCGGGGAAACGGGCTGCGCCGCTTTTCCCGTCACTACGGGGCTCTCTGCCCCAGGGAAGAAAGCCAGCACCGCGGCCCGCAGAGCGCTTCGGTGTCCCCGGGAGGCCAGCCTCCGGCTACAGCGCGCCCCCGACTCCAAACGGCCGCCTTTTCGGGCTTGTCTTCCTATATGTACCCCATTTACAGGGATTCCTGCATCATCAAGAGGGAGCTCATCATCATTTACAAACCACCTCACACAACTCCCGGTGCCAGACGCAACCGAAAAGATGACATTTCGGGGAAAGTGGCGGTTAAACTCAGCTATCTAACCCTCACACTCTAGCTGGAGCCCCTTCCACGGGAACCCTGTACCGTTAAGCCAGAGGGGGGGAAAAAAAAGCACAACCCGAGCCAGCCAGGAGTCGAACCTAGAATCTTCTGATCCGTAGTCAGACGCGTTATCCATTGCGCCACTGGCCCTGTGCTAAGACGCCCCTCGCAGTGATGTAGATCAGCCCTGACGCAGCTTCGGCAGGTTTCCCACAGCAGCGCCGCCTTTCCGCACGCCCGGCACCGCCGCTCCCGCCCACAGCTCCCACGGCTCCGCCTATCTCAAGCAAACGCTCTCCGCCAATCCGCAGCGTGTACGTCACGGCGCTTTTCGGCGCGCTCCAATTCGCTCTCTGGACAGCTGCTTCAGCGCTCTCTAGCGCGCCTACTAAGTTTGTCCACGGTCGCCTCCCGTCCGCTGGGGGCCGGGCGGGGCGGGGAGAGGGGTGGGGCGACCCGGGCGCTGCGGCCGCGGAGCTGGGCGAACCGTACCGTGGTGGCGGAGGTGGCGGCGCGGGGCGGGGCGGGAGGAAAGAGGAAGAAGGAGCTAGTGGTGCACGATGGCGGCGACGGCCTACGAGCGGCTGAAGCTGTGAGTCCCGCGAGCCGGAGTCCGATGAGCGAAGGGGGCCTGCGGGGCGGCGGGGCGGGGCGGCAGGTGCGGGACCCCGGCCTCCGGCAGGGCTCCCGAGTCCCGGGGCTGCGGGCCGGGTGTGGGAGCCCCTGGCGGTCCCCGCCCTCCTCTCCCGGCGCGGCCCGTCCGGGAGCTTGTAGGTCGCGGCCGCCCGAAGGGCCGGCTGGAGTCGCCACAGGCCGTGGAGCTCTGGAATGACAGCGTCGCTGGCCTTTCTTCGCCCTGCGTGGCCTCAGCGCCCACGGTGGGAGAGCGAAGCTGCAGACCCGCCTCCAGCGAGCCGGGGTCGGCGTTGCGATGCGGCAAGCTCCGGGGCGCGTTCCTCCCCACCCACTTTGTTTGTTAGAAAGGTGGCGACTGAATTTATCTTTATTGCTTAGCAGAGGAAAGAGAAGTTTGTTATTGTGGGTCCCCCCCCTCCCCGCCCTCTTGTGTAATGGACCCATGACAGCACGTTAGAGTCCACACACAAATCGACGTACCTTATCTGGGCACCAAAGCCTGTCTGACCAGCTTTGAAGGTGCAGATAAAAAGAAGCGTCAATACTCTTGAGCTCCTGAAGGATTTGCTTGGTTTTAAATATTATACAACTTAAGCACAAAGCGGCTTAAGTTCCTGTTGATGGCCAGAGGCCATTCTCGAGAATTTTGGCACTGCAGATGGACTTCCCGGTAAAGCTAAGTTCTTGAGACTTTGAGAAATAGGCTCTGGTTGTTAGAGTTGGAAATTGAGTAATTGTAGGTTCTTTCCATTTGTCCTGAATAAAAACATGCATTCATTTGAGCATTACTATCAGCCCCTTGGTTTTCTTGCCTCTGAATAACTTTGTACTACTTTGGGTTTAATACGTTACCTCTAGACTGAAAAGCCAGTTGCCCTGGTCAGAGAATGTACTTGGCCTCAGAAGCAAATGTAGTTTTGGGGAAGCTTACCTATCCCTAAGTGAGCTAAAATACCTTGGGACTTAGGCAGAGGGATCGTATTTCCTTTGTAGGGATATGAGGACATCAAAATGTGGTTTGGGCACTTCCTGTGCTCTCTGGAACCTCAAACTCACTTAACTTTCTGGAAGGTTCAATTTAAAGTTTGGGTGCAAAATGGGGAGTGAGGTCATCTACTTGACATGCGATGTTTTGCAGAAAACATTATTTTTTTTCAGCCCCCTCCTTTGCCTCTTTTGTGTACTGTAATTCTCTTTTAAAGCCCCAGTTGCACACTTCCGTTCACATTTTCCTTTTCCCGGTTTCCTTCTCTCCCAGTTTCCCTCTGCAAGGTGATCACCTTGGTGTTGAATGGATCCAGCAAAATGCCTTTGAGTAGGGTACTGGCTGGGCTGGTGTCACGTGTGCTCTGCTGCCTAATTAGGTTATCGTTGACTATCTGATAGTCACTGAAGGGCTTGGTGCGATCCTACACCGAGTCTCAATTTAAGCAGTATGGAGCCTTGGCTCTGTGCTGGTCCGTATTGGGTTATGAAATGTAGTTGAATTTTCCTTGAATGTGGCAAAGGTGGAGAACTTGAGAATTCTCATGATTGCTTATACACTGCTAGGGAGTTACTAAATTCATCAGTCTAAACCTTAAAAAAAAAAAGTTCTATATCCACAAAAGAGAAGGGCCCTTAAGTGGGGCGGTTGATGCTTTTGTATTGAATTTTGTAGAAGTGGAGACTGTGAATCTGAGTTGAGAAAGTAAATCTGGGGTTATGTGAAGGCCGGTCTCCAGTTTGTCAGTCCTTAACTTTATTCCCCTGGGAGAAGTTTTGCATGCCAGTCTATATGTGAAGAGCCGGCTTTTCTGTAATTTTGTTTTTCTTACCAAGAAGTTTGTGAGTTGGAATCTCTTTTTAGGCCTTACTGCTCTGAGGCATGCTGTCCAAGGTTCTTATATGTGGCTTCTGACCTAAGAGGTGTTCTTTATTTTTTAGATGCATTTGGACATGGCAGTAGTTTCTGACCCATGTTAAAATTAGTAGGACATAATAACCATTTTTATTTATTTATTTATTTATTTTTAATGGTTTTAATTTATTTGACAGAGATAGAGCACATACAAGTAGGCAGAGGGTTAGGGATAAGCAGGCTCCCCGCTGAGGCTGCCCGATTCCAGGACCCTGGGATCATGACCTGAGCTGAAGGCAGACATTTAACTGACTGAGCCACCCAGGCGCCCTAATAATAGCCATTTATTTTAAAAAGATTGTATTTATTTATTTTACAGAGGGAGGCAGCAAGAGAGGGAGCACAAGCATGGGGAGTAGGAAGAGGGAGAAGCAGGCCTCCCACTGAGCAGGGAGCCCCACATGGGGCTTGATCCCAGCACCCTGGACTCATGACCTGAGCCGAACACAGATGCCTATGGACTGAGCCACCAGGCGCCCCAGTAATAGTCATTTTTAAAAACATGCCTAGAGATGTTTTAAGAGAGAGCCATCCATCTAAGAGGCAGTTTGACCATTTATTACAAAACTGCTGCTGCTACTGAGTGTGTCACAATATTGAAATGCCCGGGATGTTAAATGATAATTTGTTCTGCGTTATGTCCCCATTTGCAGTCCATCTCTGCCCCGCTGTGCAGTTCACCTTGCTCATTACGGCCCTGATGTAATCAGCTGCTCTCCTGCTTACAGTCTCCAGTTCCATCTTGCCAATAGGATTGAGCCCACATTTCTTTGTCATCTGGATTCCAACCTCTTCCTAAGCTAACCCTTAACCATATTTCCTCTAACTGCTCAGTGCATTCTTTCCCCTTTCCACCGACTTGGCCACGCTCTTTTAGCCTTAAGCTTGCGCTTATTTTTATCCTTCTGCCAAAATGCCGCCTTCTCTCCTGACTATACATGCTAATCACCATCGTGGACCCATGGTAGAGCTGAGAGATGCAGGCATTTTTGGTCCGAGGAGACTTTGATTCAGATCCTGACTTTGTTATTTGCTTTGTGCCACAGCCATGTTACTTATCTCTGAATCTGTTTTTCATCTGTGAAATGAGAACAGTCCTACTTCACAGGATTATTACGACGATTGAAGGAGAGTGTGGAGGAGATACGCAGTGTAATTGACAGAGACTCACTTTCTCTGAGAAGGCTTTTCCCCACATCTCTCCCTTCACCGAGCTCCCAGAAGAGTTTACCGTCACAGGGACTGGACACCACACGTCCATCTGGCTTGCATATTTCTGTCTCTTAGGATTGATGTGCAGTGTAGAAGTCTGGAAGTAGAATGATCAATTCATAGCACTGTTTGCCTTTTTAAAAAACATTCATTAGTTTGTTAATTAACTTGCGAACCAGAGAGAAAGAGAGTGCACGTCCATGCATGGGCTTGCAGGGGAGGGAGGAGGAGCAGAGAACAGAGGGAAAGAGAAACTAGCAGAGTCTGTGCTGAGTGTGGGGCCCGATGTGGGGCTCAGCCTCCCGACCCTGAGATCAGCCTCCTGACCCTGAGCCGAAACCAGAAGTCAGACACTTCCTTGACTTCACCACCTGGGGACCCCCCTTTTTAAGTGGGTTCCGTGTGGAGCCCCATGTAGCACTTGAACTCACTACTTTGAGATCAAGACCTGAGCTGAGATCGAGAGTTGGACGCTCAACCGACTGAGTCACCCAGGCGCTCCTCCATAGCTCTTTAAACTACTCACTTTGCCCCCGAGAAATGATGAAAAATCGTTACAGTGTAGTGCTTATGCTTTGTTTCTCCCACGAGGTTGCGCACGTGTGTAGAACATATTCCAACCATCCCAGCATTGATTTCTTCTCTGCTCCTCAGTACCTCGCATAAGGCCTTGTGCAGAGAGATCCTCGGTGAATCACCTAAGTAAAAGCACTTTCCAGTGTAGAGATACCACCAGCATCTCAAAATGGCACACTCTGGGGTACTTTGGAATGTATTCTTTTGAAGTAGCAGCTGCTTAAGTTGTTCTGTGTAGGTGATTGTCTTCCAGTGCCTCTGTGAAGTCATGCGTTGACGTATATCCTCCATCATTGTTGAAGACAGAAATAATTGCCCTTGGCCCCACAGGCAGGTCACACAGCCCAGCCATGGCGGAACTGGCCTTGGAACACAGCAGGGCCAGAGTCCGGAGATCTTTCCATTACACTGCGTTATTCAGACTGCTTTTTTTCTTATCAGATTGCTTTCACCTGGGTCTTTGGATGTGCCTGGTATAGAAGCGGGTCACTTATATTTGAAAATAGTCAACATGTCCATATGGATTTTTAATACAGAAAACAGAATATTGATATGCTCAGAATTTAAAATTCTTCTGAAACATCAAGGCAGTTTGGAGTGCCTGGGTGGCTCAGTGGGTTAAGCCTCTACCTTCTACTCAGGTCATGATCTCAGGGTCCTGTGATTGAGCCCCACATCGGGCTCTCTGCTCGGCGGGGAGCCTGCTTCCCCCTCTTTCTGCCTACCTCTCTGCCTACTTGTGATCTCTCTCAGTCAAGTAAATAAATAAAATCTTAAAAAAAAAATCCAGACAGTTCTAAATAATCTATTTTCTGACTCTTTTTTTCTTTTTAGGTTACTTGGATAAAGCATAGAGAATGTCAGACAGTGATAAATTTGAAATTAGACACAGTTACACCAGAAATCCATTACTGGAAACATTTAAAGGACCCTTGCCTTTAAAAAGTCAGCTGAAATAGGTGTTAAGACAGGAAGTCCTTTAGAAAGTGAATTAGGCTGCAGCTTGCCTCTGAAGCATTGTTCCCTGTTAGGAAGTCACCTTTCTTTTAAGAGATGGCCAGAGCTGTGAGGTCAGCGGGACGGCCATGATGCATCCCTGACCAGATGGAAACTGAGTCACACAGTCCAGTACAAGCAACAGAAAGCATATTCACTCATCTCTTTGCAAGGAAGGATGGAGGGAAGGGAAGGTTATAAATATGGGCATAGATAACGCACAGTCGATGTCCAAGGTACTCGTTGGCTTGGGGGCTGGGGCTGGAGCCTGGTTTCGTGCTGGGCTGCGTCAGATTACTAGCGGTGCTTGTGAGTCTCCCAGAGCCTCAGAGGCCTAGTGAGTGAAAAATCTCTTGGGGAAGGGGGCGGCTGGGAATCTTCGTGTTTAACTTGAGCTGTCCCAGTGGTTCTTACACACTCTAGAGCCAAGTGAGAACCAAAGCATACTGGGGCAGAAGAGTAGAAGAGCGTTCTCTGGAAGGCTTGGGGGCCCTGGAGGATT
Organism: Neogale vison; assembly: GCF_020171115.1. Classification (NCBI taxonomy): domain Eukaryota; kingdom Metazoa; phylum Chordata; class Mammalia; order Carnivora; family Mustelidae; genus Neogale; species Neogale vison. The sequence continues at coordinate 208,639,623 of NC_058096.1, read as the reverse complement.
TTGCTGTGGATTAGAGTTTCGGATTAGGTGGTCCTTAGACTTGGAACTATTCTGGAAGAGTCTAGGTTTTGGATATAATGGGTTTTAGGAGGTGCAGAGAATAGGAAGTAGGTGGGACCTCAGGGTTTTGAGGAAGAAGATGGAATTAAAGTGCATTAGCTTGGGCAGCTGGGTGGCTCAGTGGGTTGAGCCTCTGCCTTCGGCTCGGGTTGACCCTGAGATCTCAGGGTCCTGGAATCGAGTCCCGCATGGGGCTCTCTGCTTGGCGGGGAGCCTGCTTCCTCCCCTCTCTCTCTGCCTACTTGTGATCTCTCTCTCTGTCAAATAAATAAATAAATAAATAAAATCTTAAAGTGCATTAGCTTCCTGGAAATAGCAGCTGTTTGAGATTGGGTTGCGCTCCTGGGTTGTCTGGGATGAACCTGGGCTATACCAAAGGTTCCTTAGCATTGGCTCCGCAAGGCTGGAACCCCAGGAACCTGGGGGGGGTGGATGGATGAGGGGTCGTGGGAGCGCCTTCTGGGTGGAGGTGTAGTGGGCTCACAGGACCCTTCTTTACTGTCTGAGTTTTTACTTTTTGCTAGTCAGGGCTAGTAAAATGTTATTCCTGTAGGGTTTGAACCAGAAATAGAATAGGTTTGATTATTAAGACTTTGATTTAATTCTTACGTAAGATTTTCCGAGGATACGTGTTTTTGCCAGAGTTTTGTGGCTCTAGCAAAAACTCCAGTCCTCCTCCCCCTAGGCCCCGGCAGCCACCATTGTACTTTCTGTCTCTGTGAATTGGACTCCTCTAAGTACCTCATAGAAGTGGAATCACTTCTATGTTCCTTTGTGACTGGCTTATTTCCACTTGGCATAATGTACTCAGTTCATCCATGTAATAGTAGGGGTCCGAATTTTCTTTTTTGTATGTTTTTGTATGAATTTTCATTTTATGTATGTACTGCATTTTGTCTTCCGCGTTCATCTGGTGATGGGCGCTTAGGTTGCTTCCATCTTTCTGGCTGTCGTGAATGAAACCACTGTGAGCACGGGTGCGTAAACACCTCTTTGAGACCTCGCTTTCAGTTCTCTTGACCATATACCCAGGGGTGGAATTGCTGGATCATGAGCTAATCCTATTTTTAGTCATTGAGGACCCCCCATTCTGTTTTCTTGCAGTGCTACGCTTCACTACAGTTTATATTCCCGCCAACAGCGCCCCGTTTTCCAGTTTCTCTACATCCTCAGCAACACTCGTTATTCTCTGTTTGTTTTTCATAACAGCCCTTGTGATGGGTGTGAGGTCAGCAAATAGTAATATTTTTGAAGTAGGTTAACTTTGCTCCCAGGATGGGACGGGATTTTTGAAGAGGTGAGTTTTGTTGCCTAGAGATGTAAATGTTACACGGGGGAGAAAGGGATGTTTTCAGCCACTAGAAAATCATACTGCCAAGTCTGAAAAAATATATTTTGTGTTTATAATGTGATTATAATTAAATACGTTGCTTTTCTTAAAATTTGACAAGGGTAATTTTTGAAAGGCACTCTTAGGAGCTAGTGAATCCCAGGTAGCTGTAACATTAAATGCATTTCTGTTAAGGATAATGGAATTAACCTGCGTTGAGTTAAACTCCTAGTCCTGGAATTTTCTTTTTTATCTCCTACTTGATCAGCAATCTCTAAAAGCGAAATAGTCAACCAGATGAACGCAGTCAGAGTAGGAAATAGTTGTTATTTAACTATTCTGCTGGTTCAGTGTATCTTCCAGAATATGTGTCCTCTGAACAGAGAGCAGAACGCAGGTTGGAGAGAAATGAGGCTGTAGTCTTGTTCGGATAGGGTTCATGGTTTCCCGCCTGTTGGATTCGGACAGCCTCGCTGGTTTATATAGGACTAGAGCTCTTTTTACTGGACGGTATTTCTCTCAACTTCCAAGCTTGATATCAGCAGCATAGTTAATGACCAAATAATCTTGGATGGACCCTCTGTGTCTTAGCTTCTAAAATCTATTTTATAAAAAAAGTAATGTGAGCAGGTTTAATAAAATCAGAGACTTGACAGCAATTGAGGGCCATTCTTTTGGCTGTAGAGGACGGATTTCCTCCCAGATTCTTGGTTATCATGGAGGCTTCTATCTTGGTTTCCATGTATTTACTATGTTGAGAATTCCGTATAGCCTGTTGACAGGTTAATTTTGAAAAGCTCCAGGCAGAAATTGGCACCAGTGACACTTTGTAGGCTTTCTAATCAGAGAAGCACTGCTTTGCCTCTTTGCCCTCTCCTTAGGTATACCATACCCTCCAATCCAGTTAACATGTGACTGGCGGGGATCTTTCCTTAGCTAGGAGGAAGGAAAACAGCTTTTAAATCCTTTATCCTTTGTCACTGAGCCAAAGAAAACATTAGTTAAGGTCTGTAGGAAAAAAACCCAACTTAAGGTAGATATTTGCTGACTGATTATGTAGTATTCTCTAAGAATAGTACTTGAACTTCTGCTATCTTCTTGGGTGAGAAACACCAAGGAGAATGGATAAGCAGAGTCCTTGTCTACATGGTAGCCTATTTGGTGAGGCTCCCCAAACAAAAATAACAATACGACCATGTGCACCAGCAAAAGCTACACCACTGGATGGCTTACTCCAGTGTTTCTGATGGTAAGTGCTAGAGAGCTGAAGCTAATTTCTCTAGCTTGTTTTTTTTTTTTTTTTTAAAGATTTTATTTATTTGACAGAGAGAAAGACAGTGAGAGAGGGAACACAAGCAGGCGGAGGGAGAGGGAAAAGCAGACTCCCCACTGAGCAAGGAGACGGATGCGGGGCTTGATCCCAGGTCTCTGGGATCATGACCTGAGCGGAAGGCAGACCAAAACCGACTGAGCCACCCAAGCTCCTCTGATTTCACCAGCTTTTGAAGTGAAACCTGGGGAGCATAAAACTTACAGAATACAATTTACTGGGTGAAGTGCATATACTTGAGGTCAGTAGTAAGGGCCGTTAAAGAGTGGTGGGAAGAAGAGGACAGCGAAAGGATGTGTAGCCGACTCGGAGTTGGGAGGACACCTGCTGCGGTCTTTGGTGGGAGTCCGAGTCATCACTCACCATGACCGCTCCGAGATGTTGATTAGGTGGCGGTCACTGTTCTATCTTCACTGCTCCAGTTCTTGAGCTGTTTTCAACAGCATTAGCAGAACAGGCTGGTAGAGCACCAGCAACCAGGATTCCAGCAGCTTCTCTCTGAGCGGCAGGATCCAACAACCATCCTAGAGCCTTTGTTGGGCCCGATCTCTCTATCTTGATCCACAGTTGCTCTTATTTTTGTTTCTGTTATTTTAACACATTATTTAGGTACTTATAAAAGATTTTATTTATTAGAGCTGGTGAGAGAGCAGGGGGGTGGGGGGAAGGGAGAGGGAGAAGCAGACTCCCCACCGAGTGGGAGGGGCACCAGGCCTATCCCAGGACCCCAGGATCATGACCTGAGCCGAAGGCAGATGCTTAACCGACTAAAGCATCCAGGCACCCCTTAACATATTTTTTAAACTTCTTTTTTATTTTAATATAATACCTGTGGGTGTTTTAAAAGTCATCAGTATACAGAGCTTATAATAGAAGAGAACACTGTTCTGCACTCCTAATTCCCACCGTCCCACGGACGTTGACTTTTAGCATTTTAAGCAGTTCCTTCTAGTATTTTATTTTATTTTTTAAAAATATTTTATATATTTATGACAGAGAGAGATCACAAGTAGGCAGAGAGGCAGGCAGAGAGAGAGAGAGAGAGAGAGAGAGAGAGATGAGGCAGGCTCCCTGCTAAGCAGAGAGCCCCATACGGAGCTCGATGAGGGGCTCCATCCCAGGACCCTGGGATCATGGCCTGAGCCGAAGGCAGAGGCTTAACCCACTGAGCCACCCAGGCACCCCTCTTCTAGTATTTTTCCTTCCTTCCTTCCTTCCCTCCTTCCTTCCTTCCTTCCTATTGTTTTAGAGATGATATTTTTTTAAGTGATCTCTGTACCCAGCATGGGACTTGAACTTTAACCCTAGATCAAGAGTCATATGGTCGGGTGACGGAGACAGCCAGATGCCCCTCTACTCCACGTTTCTGAACAGTGTGCTTGTACTGCTGCTTCCTGAGTTGTTTCAGTTTTAGTTATCTGATGACTTCCTACTTCTGAGAATGAGATTTCAGCTTTTATACCTCTCCCTCTTTTCTTCCCTTCTCTTCTCAGTATATTTATAGTAAGATACTTAGTGTATCTTGCTATGCTCATGTAGATAGGGTTCAAATGAAGTCAGTAAAAATGTTTGCTTTTCCGGGAATTGAAAAGTGCCTTTTTCCTTTTTCTTTGCATGACTTTTTATTTATTTATTTATTTTAAAAGGTTTTATTTATTTATTTGACACAGGCAGAGAGAGATCACAAGTAGGCAGAGAGGCAGGCAGAGAGAGAGGGGAAGCAGATTCCCCACCAAGCAGGGAGCCCGATGTGGGGCCGACCCCAGGACCCTGAGATCATGACCTGAGCCAAAGGCAGATGCTTAATCCACTGAGCCATCCAGGCTCTCCTTTGCATGACTTTTTAAAGAAAATGTACCTGTTGCTAATGAATCTTCAGTCTCTGGGACAGCAGTAAAATTCCTCTGAAACATGTTAGGTAACTATGAGTTCATTTTCTTCTCTGAGATTTACTTCTGGGAGCCCTGTACGCCCTGCTTTAGTCTGTACTGGCTTTTCTTTAGGCTCATTGCATAGCTGTGGTCCCGGACAATCCCTTCGTCAGGAGAATTTTTTTCACTTCTGTCCTGTTTCGGATTCTCAGTCTACCTCTTCATTCATTCCATTTTAGTGAAACAAACTTTTCCTTCTTTCTAAGAAAGGTACTTGAGATGTTGTACATCTGAAAGTGTTTTCATTCTATCCTCACACTTGGATAATGCGGTTAATAGAATTCTCAGTTAGAAATTATTATCCTGTAGAATTTTGAAGACCTGCTGATGAATCGTGCAGTGTGTGTCGCTGCTGAATAATCCAGTACTGTGACTGTTGAATATTTCAATGCTTCTTCCTTTCTTCTTTATTTTTCTTTTTCTGGAAACGTTAGGATTGTCTTTGTGTGGTGTTTTGAATTTTAATGCTTAATGTGCGTGTGTGTGTGTTTCACTATTTTTGTTTTTGTTTTCTCTGTTTCTTTGAAATATTTTCTTTCCTTTTTTCCTCATGTGCTCTTTTGGAATTGCTGCTGAATTGATGTTGAATATCCTGGATCAGGCTCCTCTCTCTTTCCCGCTCCTTCACTCCCTCCTTTCCCCCTTGCCCTGTTCCTTCTCCCCTTTCTTCCAGTGCTTTCCTGTTTTACAGCTTTTATCTTTTTATTCTGTTCTCAAGGAGAGTTCTTCAGTTTTATCTTCCAGTCTTTCTGTCCAGTAGTCAAATTATTACGTCTGCTCTCAGTCCAAGAATACGTTCTTGCTTTCTGAATGTGCTTTTCTTGTTCTTATTTCATGAATGCAAGGTCTTCTGTCTGAGGCCACATCAATTATAAATGTGTTTTAGGGTTGTAGTCTGTTCTCGGCATAGTTTTTTTTTAATCCAGAATTATTATTGTTTGTTTTAGACTCTTACGTGATGGAAGCTTTCCTAATATCTGGTGATCCTTGGTTGTCATTTCTTGTTGAAGAAGGAGGCACTAAAAATTGATCGGAGGGTCTGCTTGTGGGTCAGGACTTAACAAACCGGTGGCCTTTGCTTTAGAGTGATCGCACAGGAACTCAGCTCTTTCTTAGAGTGAAAGAGGGTACAGCTCAAGGTCAGCAGTTGCTGGTCTTTGCTTTCAGGACAACGAGTTTGTTCAGAGATGGTATTCAGAGCTTCTGTGAGGGCTCCGGCAGAGGGATGGTGTGAGCCGGGCTGCCAGCATTCTGGGAATCTAGCAGAGAAAGAGGGTTGGATGAGTTTTCCAGTCTCTAAGTAGACCTTCTTTGTCTCTTGACTTGACTTGGCTCTTTCCTTGGCCCTCAGCTGTGCCTCATGTCTGGAGGCCTTAGAGCATCTTCTGTTAAACTGTTCTAAGCATTAAATCCCAGGGTCGGGGTGGGGCGGGGGGTGTGTGAGCAGGTGCTGCTGTAGGTTTGGGTAAGGGATCTGAGTGACTTACACAGACTGCGAGCCACCTCGTCCCTATCTACCCCAGTCCTTATTACCTTTTCCTTCCAGTCCTTGAGGCTTTTCAGCATTCTGTTGCGGGAATTGGCTTGCTTTGTTGGCTCTCACCCCACAGGCAGTGAGTCTTTGTGGTGACTTAGTGAGTTAGCCTGTTTCCAAGCACTTTCCCTCTTCCAGACCTGCATTTGAATGACTAGTGTCTGCCCCATGTGCTGCACCTTCCTGTTGGTACCCCCCAGATTCCATGTTCTGAAAGGATATCAGAGCTTTTTTTAATGGATGGAATTTACTCTTGGAAATGCATTTCTTTCTACTTCAGTTAAAATTTTAATTAGTTGATCTGTCCTTTCAAATGTGTCTGTCCAGACTAGAAGTGTTACAGCAGTGTCATCTGCTTCTAAAAGAAATTTCAGTTTCTAACTTTATAATTTTTGGGACTCTAAGGACATAGTGAAGTCACTAACTTTGTGATTATCAGGAATGTGACAGTTAGTAAAGGCTTAGTGTAACAGCTCTCTACTTTTTTTGTATATGCTTGAAAGTCTTAATCCAAGATGTGTGTATTTAATCAGTGTTCCCAGAACTTTTCACGTCAGTTTTAAATACCAAGTGGGGAAAAACTTGAATTGCTTATAATAGAGATACTTTTAATTTCATATATAATTTAAAACTTTTGTTTATTATTTTATTTTATTTTTAGAGAGAAAGAGAGAGAGTAGGTGGGGCAGAGAGGCGAATAGGGGCAGTGGGAGAGAGAGAGGGAGGGAGGGAGAATCTTAAGCAGGCTCCATGCCCAGTGCCTAGCCTGATGTGGGGCTGTATCTCATGACCTTGAGATAATGACCTGAGCTGAAATCAAGAGTGAGAAGCTTAAATGACTTGAGGCACCCAAGTGCCCCTAAACTTTTTTTTTTTTTTAAAGTAATTTCTATACCCAGTATGGGGCTCACACCCATGACCCTGATCAAGAGTTGCATGATCTACAACTGAGCCAGCCAGGCATTCCTTTACATATATATTTTCAAAAGATAGGTACATGCACATTTTATATAACTTTGTATATATACATACATACATAAATTTTAATAGACTCTTCTGCTCCTGTAAACACTGAATTTTACAGTGTATACTTTATCAGTAACTGAAAGATTATCTGTTAGGTTAACACCACAACTTGTATATGGAAACAGGTGTGACTTTTAAGTTGATTTCATTCAAATAATTTATTTTCATTATAGAAGTTTTGTAGGTGAGGAGCTTAAATGCATTTATGTAGATAAAGGTAGTCAGGGGCACCTGGGTGGCTCACTTGGTTGGGCATCTGCTTTCGTTTCAGGTCCCAGGGTCCTGGGATCAAGCCCTGTGTGGGGCTCCCTGCTCAGTGGGGAGTTTGCTTCCCCCTCTGCCTCTGCCCCTCTCCCTGCTTATGTGTTCTCTCTCAAATACATAAATAAAATCTTCAAAAAAAAAGAGAGAGAGAGAGCTCTAAAGGTAGTCAGAGTATAAGAGGGTGAGCCACTGAGGGAAAACAGTATGCCTTTTTCTTCTTTTAAAGATTTTATTTATTTATTTGACAGAGATCACAAGTAGGCAGAGAAGCAGGCAAAGAGAGAGGGGGAAGCAGGCTCCCTGCAGAGAGCCCGATGTGGGGCTCGGTCCCAGGACCCTGGGATCATGACCTGAGCCGAAGGCAGAGGTTTAACCCACTGAGCCACCCAGGCGCCCCTACACAGTGCCTTTTTCTGTTGGCTATTGAGCTGCAAGCTCCGTGTTTCGTGCATTGTATTAAAACGTGGAGAAATCTGATTTCTGAGATTGTATGTCCATTAGTCATCTTTTTGTACGAAAAGGAACATTGGTTATTCAAGAAGTGACACACCCTTCACGGGAAGAATCGTGCCAACCCTGTGTCCCCAAACACAGCTGTGAACGGAGAGGAGCGTAGGCCCCTAAGCAGGATGCAGAGCATAGTTAAAGTAACACTCAGGGACTGCTGTGGGACTGAGGTCCCTGTTTCCTTGCTGGCTGTCGGCATGGGACCACTCAGTTTCTAGAAGCTTCTCTGCAGTCCTTGTATGTGGCTGCAGCCGTCAACAATTGATCAAATCTGTCTCCTGCCCGAACTTTCTTGTTCCCCTTCTGCTGCACCTCTCTGACTGGCTCTTCTTTCCTCTTCTGCTTTTATGGGCTCCTGTGGTGCCTGTGATTCCACTGGGCCCTGACTACCCAAGATAAACCTGTTTTAAGGCCAGTTGATTAGTAACCTTATTCCATCCGCAGGGCAGTACCTAGAGTGAATGAGTAATCAGGAGATGGGAATCTTGGCGGGGGACATCTTTAGGACGCCGTCTACCACAGACACTTCTATGATACAGTTTAAATTCCAGCACATTCTGTATCCGGTTTAATTGTTCAAACTCAGTATTTAAAAAATATTTATTTGAGAGACGCAGAGAGAGAGAGGGAGAAGCAGACTCCCTGCTGAGGGGCTCGATCCCAGAACCCTGGGATCATGAAGACCCTTAACGGACTGAACCACGCACGTGCCCCTAATTGCTTAAACTCTTAACTATGCAAAGTAAAAATGATTACTGGAAGAAGTAGCTAGGGATAACCAGCATTTCATGCTGGCTTCTTTGAGCTAACATTGTCTTTTATACTAAAAGCTTTTTTCTTGTTATAGAGTCATATTTACAAATAAATCAAGAAAGACATTCATTCATAATTTTTGTTCACGTTATTATTCTGGAATATTTGTTTTTTGATAAATCAGAGCTCTGTTTCATATGGTCTTGAACTTTAGGGATGTATATTTAGAAGATAAAGTATGATTCCAGTATCTTCCTTTCAAAACCAGATTGTTCAGAGGTGGCCCATGTAGCAAAGATATCAGAACCTTCAACAGTATTATTTCTTTGAAGTGTGAAGTAAATAACTTTTCTGGTCCTGTCATGAAAATTTGCAACTTTTCTCCCTTCTTCTCTGTTAAAGGATGTTTTTGTTAATGATAGAGTTATTACACCTATGAGGCAGACCTTTTATTCTTTGCAAAAGCGCTTCATACGTGCTCATTTAGTTCCCGCTGTCTGTGAGGCAGTTAGGATGAGCAGTCTCGTCCCCGGGCTTAATGAAGGGCTGCGACTGTGGGGTGTCCACATCAGGTGGGGCCTGGCAGTGGGGGGCAGTGAAAGAATTCACCCAAGACAGAACTAAAGAGGGAGAAGTTTATCCAGTACACCACAGGGAAGTGGCGGACAGGGCAGTAGAGGAGAGGCTTTTTGCCGCAAGGCAGGGGTGAGGACGGAGTGAGGGAGTATGGGGATATCACTGTGCCTGGTTGTGAGTAACTCAGTGGTTAGTAAGGCCCTATGGCTATTTTGGACTGGGTCGTTTCATAAACCTATTTGCATTGCGTCTTTGCATTCGGCTTGATGGTCACTGTAAGCCCTTTGCCTTGGTCAGGTTCCAAGCCTCTTGCTAAAATGTGGCCCTTTATCTCTTACTCCACCCCCCCCAAGATACATCCTCCAATCATATGACCCACCAATATACATCTGAAGGGTCTCATGGCTGAGGGTTTACTAAACAGTAATAGACAACCTTTCCCAACAAGAGCTAGCCCCCTCAGGATCCTGGAAACCATGCTTCCAGAATTCTTTAGAGAGATCTGTAAGTCTCACTATCCCTAACCCCCTCCCCCCTCCTCTTGACCCCAGTGCAGCTCTTTCTGCCCACGGGTCCTGTCCCCATGCCTTAATAAAACCACCTTTTTGCACCAAAGACATCTCAAAAATTCTTTCTGGGCCTTCGGCTTGAAACCCTAACCATCATTTTCGATTTCCCTTCTAAACAAGGCCGCCATGTGTTTGTTGACTGACCATGATCATGGGTGGTTGCTTTGACGCTCACTGCTGGGCCTAGAACACGTCTTTGGGGGTCCAGTTAACACTGAAGCAGCATTAGTAATGGACTGCTCTTGAGCAATGCTGTAATCATTATTTTAGAAGTAAGAGAACAGAGGATAGATTCTTTGTTATTCATTTGAATCTTGTGAAAAGATCTCCTGGAGTTTCTTCAGACATCAGAGGTGGGACAGGATGTTCCCATGTAGCTCCAGCCACGGGCACTCTTTCAGGTCCTAAGCCTGTTTCAGCCTCAAAGAATGCCATCAGGCGTCTGTGCTGCCTGCCTCTCTAAGATAGGGGTGGCCCTCAGCAGGGGGCTCGTCACAATGGCTCCTGCTTGGGAGACAGCACTTTCTTTGAAAGCTTTTATAGATTATAAAGAAGTCTTGGTTTTGAGGTCTCTTTTTTTATTGAAATTTTTTTCCTGTTTGTAATTTTTTCTCTCTCCCTTGCCTCCCAGCCCCTAATGCTTGTGTAATGCTTCACACATGGTTAGCTTTCAGCACATTTATTGACTCACTCTTAGCGAGCGATTCACGCTGGTACATGACATCTGCAGACAAGGACTGGCATATTGGTTTGGTTTGGTTTGGTTTTCATGATTGAAGACTAGAGATAACTACCTTATGAGCTGATTGTCTGGAAGTTTGCTTTATTCGTTTTCATTGGTTTCAGGACCTCTCAAAAAAAAAACAAAACAAAACTATTGGAAGTATATTTGGGCAGACAGTAAACTCCACATATTTCAAGTGTACAGAAGTATTACACATGTTGACGTATTTTTACACCCACAAAACCATCACCAGTACCAAGATGGTGAACACCTCTGTCACCCTGGAAAGTTTCAGCAGCCCCGCCCTTTTCTCCTCTGTGGAAGGTAAACCCATAACTCCCGTGAGATCCAGCCTTTCCATATCCATGGAGTCACCTAGGAGAAATGAAGGGGTACGTCTGCCTCAGACCCGTACGGGAATGTTTGCAGAACCTTCATTCATAATACCCCAAACCAGAAGCAGCTCAAATGTCCAGCAGCAAGTGAATGGATAAACAGATCCGCCGGAATACTATTGGGTGTTATAGAAAGGAATGAACTCTTGTATTTGGTTTGAGTTGAAGACTCCCGTATTTTTTTTTTTTTAAGATTTTATTTATTTGACAGACAGAGATCACAAGTAGGCAGAGAGGCAGGCAGAGAGAGAGGTGAGAGCAGGCTCCCCACTGAGCAGAGAGCCTGATGTGGGGCTTGATCCCAGGACCCTGAGATCATGACCTGAGCTGAAGGCCGAGGCTTTATGCACTGAGCCACCCAGGTACTCCAAGACTCCCATATTTAAAGTAGATTTGTCTTTGTTGTATTTTGCTTGACTTGTATTAAAACGGATGGATTTTCATTCTCTTAGCAACCCACCCCCCAGCCCCTTGAGGAAACTAGCCCCATATTAAAGAGTTAGTTATAGATTAACTATAAGAGGATGTAAGTTGCATTTGGATCCTTAAGAGTTGAGAGCTTGTCGTCCGAAATGTTCAGTACCGTCTGTTCCGCTGTGGGACTTGTTCCTGTAATCCCAGGTGGCGGAAATGCCATCTGTGTGTCAGAAACGATGTCGGTGATGGTTGTGGGGATCTCTGTAAGATTTTTCACAGGCAGGGCCAGTGGAATAGATAGAGGAAGTAGAATTTAAAAGGAAAGGAAAAAGCCCTCAGATTGGTTGCTGCACGGACAGAAATTCTTTCAAAGGAGGCTTAAGACAGTAACTATTAGTTCCTGGAAAATACAAACAAAACAAAACAGAAGACCCCACAGAAAGAAAACTACTTCCTTCCTCAGACCTGGTCAGCTCCTGGAGGGTCGCAAGAGCCCCAGCTGGGCTGCACTGTTTTCACTGTCCTGTTTGTGCAGGGGGTCACTGTTGCCGCAAGCAGCCCTGGACCCTGGACCTTGAGCTCCCTGCTGCCTCGAGTTATCCATGTGTTCTCCAAGGAACCAAAAAGTGTGGTTTTTGTTGGACTCTGGTTACAGAGTTGCATCCGCTCCAAATAGTCTGTCCCAATCCTGATTTTTACCCCCTTTATTTCTTATTTTGCAGAATGAGTTTTCTTCTGCCTTCATTTTTTTTTATGGCATTCTAACAACAAAAACAAAATGCCCAAATGTTAAAGTAGTTTATTTTAAAAATTTTAATGATTTTATTTATTTATTTGATAGAACAACAAGTAGAGGGAGTGGCCGGCAGAGAGAGAGGTAGAGGTAGGCTCCCCGCAGAGTAGAGAGCCTGATACTGGACTCCATCCCAGGACCCTGGGATTGTGACCTGAGCCGAGCGCAGAGGCTTAACCCACTGAGCCACCCAGGCACCTTTATTTATTTATTTATTTTAAGATTTTATTTATTTATTTATTTGACAGACAGCGATCACAAGTAGGCAGAGAGGCAGGCAGGCAGAGAGTCAGGCAGAGAGAGAGGACCCCTGCTGAGCAGAGAGCCTGATGCTAGGCTCCATTCCAGGACCGTGGGATCATGACCTGAGCTGAAGGCAGAGGCTTTAACCCACTGAACCACCCAGGTGCCCCTAGGCACCTTTAAAATAGTTTACTTTAAACAATTTCCTGGAAATATTTTATTTGTATTTCTTAGTATTTTTAGCTAATACATCTTCCTTACTATGTGTCAGATGTTGTTCTGAGCTCATTTCATGCTCACGACCATGTTGTTCGATTATCTGATAATATCCCTGTTTTATGAATAAGGGAACTGAAGAACAGAGAGGATGAGTAACTTGCCTGAGTTCGCACAGCACAGGTAGCCTAGTTCTACAGACTGGGTTCCTGACTACTGTGCTACCTTCTGCACTGTGTTGAATGTAGGAAGTTAGAATTTCATATGATTTTCTTGTGTAAGTCAAACTGGTTTTACAGCAAACCTTGTGAGCTTAGTGCACCAGTGAAAACAGTTGCTGGGAATGCGTCAGGACAGCAAAAACATTTATTCAGTAGCTGGGAAATCAATTTGATGTCAGATTTAAGCAATGTGGAAACTGTTACGATAATTAGGGTTTTTGTTTATTTGTTTTGTTTTTTAAAGAAGCCTGAATTTCATCTGCTGTGGTTATTTATGGTTTTTAATTTCTTCTTAGGCACGTCACACCTGAAAAATTTTATGTGGAAGCCTGTGATGATGGAGCAGATGACGTACTTGTCATTGACCGTGTGTCCACGGAAGTTACCCTGTCAGGTAGTTCTCAGCAGTGGGGGCATGGGGTGGGGGCAGGAGCAGCCCAGAGAGTCTCTGTACCGCGGCTGCAGTAATTCAAGTAAACGGATCGGGGGAGTCTCCGTGTGTGGCTCTGAGCCTAGTCTTATAAATTTGAATTCCTGCTGCCTCATTTGATTTTTATGCCTTTTGTTTTATGCTTCCTCCTTTATTCTAAAAAGGAGGAATGATCTTGAAAGTTTTACTGTCCGTAAGGATTTAAAAACACAATTATTTCTTTTTTTCTTCCCTTATCTGTACTTTAACAGGATCGGTTTTGTTGAGGTCAGTTCCTTTCTAGCTGTGAGACTTAAGGTATTGGAGGGTAAGAAAGTTGTTTGAACATTAAGTGTGCGGAATTTTAACAGCTGCTTTAGGTTTTGAAAATATTCATGACTGAGTATAATTTAATAAATGAAAAAAATATGTATATATATGTATCATTGACTAAAACTTGTATTGTAGGCAAGTAATGTTCCTAAGCTTTATCTGTCTATATCTTGTCTGTCTTTCCAGTTATATTTCGGTTTTGCTTCTCTAGTGTGTGAAAAGCAATTTTTCCTCCCAAATAAACGATATACTGATTAAAAGTGAAACAGTTTTGGTGATAAATTAGTGTACCACGTGATACAACATTTAGAATTTCTTATTTCATGTGTTTAAATATTCACCTCTAGAAAGAGTTTTTTCTTTTTTTAAAGATTTTATGTATTCATTTGACAGAGAGAGAGAGAGAGCAACCACAAGCGGGGAAGCAGCAGAGGGAGAGGAAGAAGCAGGCTCTTCACCAAGCAGGGAGCCCAATGTGGGGCTCGATCCCAGGACCCCAGGATCATGACCTGAACCTAAGACAGACACTTAACCGACTGAGCCACCCAGGCGCCCCTCCGTCTTTTTTTTTTTTTTTTTTTTTTTTTAATTTATTTGACAGACAGCGATCACAAGCAGGCAGAGAGGCAGGCAGAGAGAGAGGAGGAAGCAGGCTCCCTGCTGAGCAGAGACCCCCGATGTGGGGCTCGATCCCAGGACCCTGGGATCATGACCTGAGCTCATGACCTGAGCTGAAGGCAGAGGCTTAACCCACTGAGCCACCCAGGCGCCCCCCTCCGTCTTTTTTTTAAGTACAGTTTTTTAAGTACAGTTTTTGAGTATCTATCCTTTGAATAGATAAAGTAAAATATGAAAATACTTTGAATAGGATAGTAATGTATAAGAAGGGGATGGCTCTAAATTTCTATTTTCTTATCTGGTAATTCTGGTAAGTACTATATATAGTTTTCCTTTGACCAGATGGAATTAGTGGTCTGGTTTAGTTTGATAATTTGGCATTTCCTATGTCTGTTGGTTGGTGGCTGCTTTCTCAAGAGAGCTGATTGGTTTTTACCAATGTTAGGGCCCTTCTAAAGTGTAGTAACACTACTTCTTTAGACCGTGTTGCTACAACCTGGTATCCTATAAAAGCTTTAGCACGGATGTGCTTTCAATTATTTTTGACCTTTCAGTGACATTTATTTGTAGGTAGAAATTGCAGATCCATTAGAAGGGACAGTGCTAAAGGTCACCGATAGTTTGGATGTAAAAAGGACACCAAGTAGTCATCAGTAAACACTTGAAGAAATACTTTGACCCAAAGCCAGTGGTGATGAGGGGCTGGCTCACGCCCAGTACTCAAGTTGCTCTGCAACTTTTTCTTTTTTTAGCCGTTGGGCATGCAGACCATTGCCCCGGAAAGAGGGATTCTTTTTTTTTCCCCTTCTATGAACTAACATGTATTCTTAGGAATTATCAGTTTTATTGTTATTATACTCCAGTTAATGTAACTTAGAACTCCATCCATAAATAGTACATTCAGGTTTATCAGATGATCTCGGTATATTCAGGATTTTCTCTAAGCTTTTCACTGCACTGGCATTCCTGCATTCGTCATGTTCGTTAATTGTAGCGTAGCGTTGCTAAGTAAATTGAATCACCGAGAGGAACAGAAGTGAACTTCAGACCTTATTTGGAATTACTTTATGCTGAGTAACAGGACTGCCTTTAAGAAATAGGACTTGGATTGACAGCAGTGTTTCAGAATGAGTTCTAGAATAGTAATGAAACTGTGGAATGAGTTCAGGGATAGTAATGAAACTGTGAAAGAAAAATTGTGTAGCCACATGAGTCTGGGAACCGTGAATGAAACCAGGGAGCATCTTTGTTCCCCTTTAGGCCTCCTCAGAGACCCAGGCCTCATATGACACTGAGAGAGGGAAGAGAGGTGACGTGCGTGTCTACAGCAAAATCAGCGCATTTGATGGGGACCCTTACCTTCCCCCCTCAGGGACACTATTCCCTAGAGTTCTATAGATGTGTTTTGTGAAACACGTTGACTTAAAGTTTAAGGGATTATGAAATGAACTGTATAATCAAAGATACTTTTTTATTATGAAGGGCATTATTGGTAAAGTCACGGTTAATGGTGGTGGCTCCCTGCACACCTGCGTTTCCTTCCTCCTCTGTCCCTTTGGTCTTGCTTCCGTTTCCCGTATTTGTAGAGGTGGATGGGCAAGTCTCTGTTTGCGTTCCATTAGTTGCATGTTGGTGTTAAATTCATGCCTTCTTCCCCGTTAACTTTCTAGTTCCCTTAAATGAACAGGGACTTAGTTTCTGGCAAGAGGTTGAATAAATTTGGTTAAAAAATGACCATAGAGGGGCACCTGGGTGGCTCAATGGGTTAAACCCTCTGCCTTTGGCTCAGGCCATGATCCCAGGGTCCTGGGATCGAGCCCTGCATCCGGCTCTCTGCTCAGCGGGGAGCCTCCTTCCCCCTCCCTCTCTCTGCCTGCCTCTCTGCCTACTTGCGATCTTTGTCTGTCAAATAAATAAATAAAATCTTTTTTAAAAAAATGACCATAGAAATACCTCATGATTTACTTGATGAGGATTCAGAAGCATGTGACTTTGGACACCTTATTCTAGATAGGCAGTGGCTTTTATACATCACATGGACATCTTTATTTTATATTTTGCCAAAATGGAGGTCTATGACTCATGAAGGACTATTGCTTTCTTAGAATAAATCATGCATACTAATTTTCAAGTAACTACAGAAGTCAAACTACATCTCTTTTTGTATCGGTGAGCTGCTTCTATGTGATTTTTTTCTTTTCCTTTTTTTTTTTCTCATTTAAAGTCAAGAAAGATGTTCCTCCTTCAGCTGTTACAAGACCAATATTCGGTATACTGGGTACGATCCGTCTGGTGGCAGGTAAGAAAAAATAAGCCAAGATGGGCAAAGAAGTTAATTAAATTGACACAGTATAAGATGAAGGCATACTTCCTATCGTGCTCGAGGCAGTAAATCTGTAGGTTAGATATTTGTCATTAATTTCTAAAAGTGACATACTCCAGATGACAAGTGGTAAAATCGATCAGCCAGAAGGTTCTGTTGAAAAAAGTTTCGTTTTTGGTTTTATTTCAACTGGAGCTGAAATCCCTAGTCAACTAGACATTTTTCATAAATTCTAAGAGTATTTAAGTAAGTAAACATTTTAATGCACTGATGAACCAGAGTATCCTCTACCATCAGCCCCATATGGAGGTTGGGTATGACCTAGTGTGGGCTGGAGAATGCTACCTGGTTCTGAGTTATTAAGAAGGAGATTTTGTTTACCTAAATTTCATTTCATTGAACTTAAAAAAAATTCCTGTATTACCAAGCAGTGTGCTAGATGCTAAGTTATGGAAGATGCCAGGCCCTTTTTTTTTTCCCCTGAAGTTTACAGTCTAGTGAGAGATGCTTTTAGGTAGTATATCATTGTAGTACGATGTGACAAGTTCCAGGAGAGAGGTGTTCACAGGAAAACTTCCTGGAAGGACACTTGTGCGAAGAGCCTTGAATGGAGCTTAAGAATTAAGTTAGTGGTAAAGGCTTACCCTGTTTTATTTATGGGAGGAAGCAGTGGCCAGGATAGGATCATGGTTAGGGTATTATTCCTGGTGCTGTGATGCCTTCTTAATTCTGGACTGTTCATCTTTGTGATCCTGCAAGGACCAGATAGTCATATCGCCCGAGCACATATCTCTGCCATTTATATGACACAGAGGCCATAGGGGTGGTGTAGACAGGACATTAACCCCTCTCCGGGAGTGGTCAGATCTCATGACACATGATGCTTTAAGCTACACGCTAGGAAACGCATTAGCAGAGGCCTATATGCCAGAGAGGGAAAGAAGCGTTTTCTGGCTTTACTCTCCCATCTGGTAAGATCACTGCTTTTACTTTTATTTTTTTGAGAAAAGGTTTGAGTTTTCAGTAGGATCTCTTCTAAATAATGCCTTGTTCTTTCTATTCACAAATCCTAAGATTTCCTTTAAAAAAAAAAAAAAAGTCATAGGCCTTTCATCTGTGCGGCCCTGTGCGGTCTGACTGCTGGCCTGCGGGGCTTACCTGTGTAGAGAGCCACTCTTGGCCTTCGAGTTTCCTCCTTTCTAGTCATGTTGTGTGTGTTTTTTGCAGGTAACTATCTAATCGTTATTACCAAAAAGACAAAAATAGGGGAATTTTTCAATCACGTCATCTGGAAAGCAACAGATTTTGACATCCTTTCTTATAAGAAGACGATGTTGCACTTAACTGATATTCAGGTAAGAACCGAAATCACTTGCTCGTTGCAAAAGCTGACGTCGTCCCGTCCGGGAGATGCTGGGGGCAGTGGGACAAGGAACACCGGATGGATTTCTTTTAAGCCTAAGGATTTCAGCAGTCCAGCAAGCAGGGTTCTTCTACACACATGCTTTCTAAAAGTCCTTTCTGTATCTTACTGTTGTTGGTTTGTTTGTTTTTAAAAACTGACTCACATTCTTGAGTTTAGAAATTTTTTTTCATTTGTAGAGAAAAGGACAAACAGAAAAAGCCCCTATAGCCAACAACCAGAATTAACTTCATATCCTTTTTGCAAAGAAGTAAAATGTGAGATGCCTTTGAAGTTCTGCTGACCTGATTTCATTCCCACCTTGCCCGGAGAAAGAATTTTCTTTGCGTTTGCTGCATGGGGACAGCAGCGTGTGTGTGGATGTCCCAGTGGCACCCCTTTAGCACAAATTGTGTACGTGCGTCTTTCAGTTAGTTACCCTACTTCAGGTGTTAGGGAATGCAGTCCCCTAATAAAGCGGTTTAAATTTCAGTTACCATGGTATGTGAAATCAAGCACTGGCGCAGCAAGCTGGAAATGCAAAGGACCAAAAAAGCAGCAGCTCTAGGAGGAAAGTTGGGGTTGAACCTGGGAGGTGGCTGACCCTGGGAATGCCTGTGCTTGCCCTTCATGAGGCTCTCGGTCTGCAGCCCGGGGTCATAGTGAAGGTGAACTTCTCGACATTCGTAATGAAGTGGTTGTGATGAGAAAGTTGAAGATGTCCCAGAGGAAGTGATGCCTGCGATAGACTCCCCAGGAAGGGGACTCTTTGGGGTATTCCATGACCTGGAGAGTGCCAAGGATAAGGTGTCAGGGTAAGAGAAGACAATTAGGGGCACCTGGGTAGCTCGGTTTGAGCAGCCGATCTCTTGGTTTTGGCTCAGGTTATGATCTCAGGGTCCTGGGATTGGGCCCGGCACTGGGCTCTGTGCTCAGCAGAGAGCCCTCTTTCTTTCTCTCTCTCTTCTTCTCTCTCTTTCTCTCTTAAATAAATAAGTACATCTTTAAAAGAAAAAAGAAAAGAAAGGTGTATGACAGGGTATAGAAAAGATACTCCACAGATCAATATGTTCACCCCTATAAGACATGGTGTTTAAGGCAATAAAAATGGTTGTATTTATTTAATAGCTCAGTAATATTTACCTGAACCGTTTTTTCTTGATTGCTGTACTTGCTTGTCAGCCGTGCAACTTATTTTAACATTGCCCACTGCATGTGCTTTGCTGGTACCTTTTGTTCTTTAAAAAAAAAAAAATATATATATATATATATATATATATATATTCTAAAAAAATATATGTATATATATCAGACATTATATATTATCTGAGCCCGAATTAAAAATTTTGTATTTATAGATTGTAACAGGTAAATTAACATGTTAATCATTTGATAATCATTAAACATTACCAGACATTTTTAATTATTTCTTAAAGTAAGGATAAAAATAAATGTCCCAGTATTCAGCTAAAGTGATTATCAGAAAATAAAACTAAGTATTATTTTACTGGACTTTTCTCTTTAATCTTTGCATTTTATTTCATTTTATTTATTTATTGGACAGCGAGAGGGAACACAAGCAGGGGGAGTGGGAGAGGGAGAAGCAGGCTTCCCGCTGAGCAGGGAGCCTGATGGGGGGCTTGATCCCAGGATCCTGAGATCATGACCTGAGCCAAAGGCAGTAGCTTAATGACTGAGCCACCCAGGCGCCCCTAATCTTTGCATTTAAAAAAAAAAGAATTTAATTCCCATCCAGCCCAGTAAAATTTCTTAGGAATGAGGATAATATTACTCCCTTGTTATTTACTCCCTGTGTTATTGGGCCTCTCATGACTTTATATTTTTCACTTGTCAGATGAGAGTAATTACACTAAACTGCAGGGTTTGTTGTGAGGATGAAAGAGAGTCTCTAAAGGGTCAGGCATGTGGGAGGTCATCACCTAAGGCGGTGATGTTCTGTTAAAGTAACTTCTGCCCATTAGAAGTTAAAGTTAAGTTTTGCTCCTAAAGGGCAGGAGATGCAGCCCATCAGTTAATATAGTAATACCCCCATGCTATTCACTGAACCTCCTCGGTGGGCAGGAGCTGGCCTAGGTTCTGGGGAAATGGTGAGCGTTCTCCTGTCTTCACCTGCGCCAGTGGCATTTAACAGGGCCGGTGGGCTCACAGATGAGGACAGGTTCTGTTTCAAGTCTGAGACACACTGATGTTTTCCTCCCCTTTGTT
Organism: Neogale vison; assembly: GCF_020171115.1. Classification (NCBI taxonomy): domain Eukaryota; kingdom Metazoa; phylum Chordata; class Mammalia; order Carnivora; family Mustelidae; genus Neogale; species Neogale vison. Next base: position 208,619,423 of record NC_058096.1, on the reverse strand, counting down.
AACAGTTACAAGATAATAAAACTTTCCTAGCGATGATAAACCACGTCCTGAATGTGGATGGGTTTTACTTCTCAACGACGTATGATTTGACCCATACTTTGCAGCGGCTGTCTAACACTAGTCCGGAATTTCAAGAAATGAGTCTTTTGGAAAGGGTAAGCTTCATCTTTATTTTTCCTTATTTTGCTTTTCTTTCTTTCTTTTTTTTTTTTTTAAAGGGATATAGCTCTATGTCATCCATAAAAATATTTACCGCTTTTTTGCAATCCTGGCTATGTCAGACTCACGTGTGGGGTTGAAAACACACTGTGTTCTCAGTACCCATCACAATGGCAAATTCATGATCCCAGAATCGGTCTGTGTGGCCCAGACAGGACTGAGAACCAGTGGTACAAGAATTGAGAAGTAGAGGCTCAACAGACATGCCGGTAGTTTTCTGAGTTACTAGTGTTAACGACGTAATTGTCCTTATAAAATTAACATGCCTATAGGTGATATTCTTTCTGCAGTGGTTTTTATAACTAGAACAGTAAGAATTTACTAATATAAGAACTTGAAAAATAGTGATTTAAGGTGGGTTCTTTGGCTATTATTTTGCCCTGCCCCCCTTCTTTTTAAATATGAGCGTATCTTTAAAACTAGGTCCTCAAATGGCATCATCCTAAAATTCCTGCTGTTCAGGAACCTGGATGATTGCTGCCTGGATATTTTAGTAACAGACTTTAGATGTGTTTAGGGGTCAGACCAAATTGTAAAGGTTGCTGTCTGTTACTTGTTAGGCTGGCCCCTATGAAATTGCCAGTCACTGACCATTTTTGACCAGTAAAAATGATAATTTCATATGGTCCACCCCAAATCAATATTTTTGTTGACTGGCTCTTTTAAGATTTTGTACTCTAATCTAGGAAAATTATATGTAGGCTTGGACGTAAATTTAGATGTAAGCTAAGCAATCAAGCAATTTGTCTTTTAACTGCAGAGACGGTTGCTTTTAAAAGCAGTTGCTATGCTGTGTTCTCCATTTGTTTACGAAACGTCTCTCAGATGCCTGCTGTGTACCAGTCGCTACACTAGCCCGCGGGGACACGGAACAGAAAGGGTGGTCCCTTGTGGGAGCCTGCGGCCTCCTGGGGAAGCAGAAGTCTGGGCAGTCACAGAATAAGGGACCATTGCTGCATTGAGGCCTGTACCAAAATGGAGTGGGATCCCAAGGGAAACTTGGGTCTCACTCGGTCTGGGGGGAGCTGGGGATGACTTTACAAAGGAGGGTGCTTGTGAATGGAAACCGAAGGCTGTTCTGAATGGGCCATCATGGTTAGAGGGCAGTGGGAGAGGGAGGGTTTCAGGGAGAGGCAGTGGCAGTGTGATGCAAAACTGAGACAGGCGTCCTGCACGCTGGGAAGGGAATTTGTCAGCTTCTCAAGAGTCAGAGTTAATGTAGGAAATCGAGAAGGTGACAGATGAACCATACATATCTTAGACATTTTGTCGGACTAAAAACATAAAATTCGACACCGACTGGTTGATTTTTTGGTTAAGGACTAACTGTAAGCTTTTCTTTGTTTTGGCTTCCTTGATCCCTGTGGAAAGTACATCCCTTTCACTTTTCCCGTTTGAGGCCGGTAGAGGTTTGGACACCCACAGAGCGGTCTGTTGGCAGAATCCTGTAGATTCTGACCGTTTCTCAGACCTTCCAGAGCTGCCCCTCCTCCTGCAGCTCCAACAGCTGTATTGGTTCAGCAGCTTGCCTTTAATTGCTTTAAGTTCTGTTATCGTTCAGCTCTCCAAAAAAAAAAGTTGTTTGTTTTTAAGTCCTGTCTCACTGATGTGTACGCCCCTGAGCTTGGTTATGTCGTGAGCTACCAGGTGCAGCCTGCGGCCTGCGATGGCGAGCGCATACCCGAGCGGCGCAGTGGGCCTCGAGCCTGGCTGTGGCCTCTCCCGGGACTTGGGGGGGGTGGCAGAGTGGCGGTCTATAGGTGTGTTTTGTAAAGAGAACAGAGAGTTGGTCAGCCTCCCGTGTTGTTGAGAGAACTTCTGTATTTATAGCGTGAAAGAGCGGCCAGGGATGCCGGCAGGCGGTTCCTGGAGGCGCTGCCAGACGCCAGTGAGCCTTAGGCCCTGTAGAGGGTTGTTCTGTAGGTGACAGCGAGCCGGTGAAGACTCCCCAGCAGACAGGAGACAGTCTCGTTGGAGAGCTTCTGCGGGCAGCATGTGGAGGGGTGGGTGGGAGGGGCGAGGCGGAGACAGGAGTGGGGGAGGGGGGCAGCTGCCCACAGTAGTTAGGGCAGTTCAAGTGCTAGCCAGGCCTGTGGGAGCAGGGATGTAGGAGAGGGGGCGGATTTGGAAGGAGATGTAGGACTTGGCAGTTGACTCCAGATAAGAGAAAGACCGACCCCAGAGGACTCCTAGGTTTCTGCCTGAGCCAGTGGGACAGGACACCCCAAGGAGGGGTGGGTTTGAGGGGAAGACCTGCCTGTAGCCGCCAGGTGGAGACTCTGATTGTGGAGAGTTTTTGTTTTGTAGGAACTCAGGTTGATTAATTTTATATCTTCCTTCTCAGGCAGATCAGCGGTTTGTATGGAATGGTCATCTTCTAAGAGAACTTTCTGCCCAGCCAGAGGTAATGGACCCTAATAAAACCTGCTTATCTGTTTCAGTCCAAGTTCTAATTGGCTACACATGTAAAATGGCTGCCTAATCACCAGGGATTTTGGTAAATACGTCTCATTTAACTCAGTTTATAACTTAGGAGCTTTGATAGGTCTGCCTCCTCGCATTGTTCTGGTTTGAAGAAGCCCAATGATTTTAAGCTGATCTCCCATAGAAGCCTTAAAAAGAAGAAATTCTTACATAAAAGAACATTGCTTTCTGTGAGTAAGGGAGAAGGGGTCCTGGTGGGTCAGTAGTGGAGAAATGAGGGGCCCCACGAGGTCCCCGGGCAAATGTGGAACTCTGCATTTGTCTTCAGTCGCCCGAGAGAGACACGCACAGATGCCATCTTCCTCTGTCCTTCGTTGGTACAGATGAGGGGGAGCAGGGAGGCCCAGCCAAGAAGTGTAACACACCACACCTAGGTTCATAGATTTGCCTAGTGTCTTTCTTTCTTTCGTTTTGCTTCTTTTGGAAAAGTAGTTTGAGCTGCAAACTTTAGCACGGGTATCTCTTTTCCCCAGAGCAGAGAAGGTGCTATAGGCAAAGGCTGACAGGAAGGGAGGTAGATGTCTGGCAGCTTCGTGCAGTTTGATTAGTGTTCCGGAACCTGCACACTTCAGCCCAAATGATTGTATCACGTGCTCAAATCGTGTTTTAATTGGAAAGACAAGAGTATGTGAGAGACGTTTTTAAAGAAGTTACCCATAAGTTTCATACCTTATTTGTATACTATCTCCATAACACCCGAATATTGTTACTAGTGTAAGTATGTTTCATGCAGTGATTCTTTTCATTCGAAGAGCATGTGTTTTCCTCAGCGTCCTATCTCTCTTCATTTCAGGTCCATCGGTTCGCGCTTCCAGTGTTGCACGGCTGTATCCTCTCCAGTTGTCTGCCTGTGTCCTCAGTTCCGTATTAGTATGAGGCCAATTTAGGAACAATCCGAGTCGGATGAGGAGAGTGTTTTAGAATGAACAGAAATTGCTCTTGATAACAAAATCAAACCCATTACCATAAAATTTTAGAATACTGGTTATAAATGATACCCCCTTCCATCTTTTAAATGAACTTTTTTTTTTCAAGATGTTATTTATTTGACAGAGAGAGATCACAACTAGGCAGAGAGGTAAGCAGAGAGAGAGGGGGAGAAGCAGGCTCCCTGCTGAGCAGAAAGCCTGATGCGGAGCTCGATCCCAGCCGAAGGTCCCATGACCCGAGCCGAACACAGAGGCTTAACCCACTGAGCCCCTCAGGTGCCCCTTCATTTACTTTTAATCTAATGCTTTAATAAGTTTCTGGGTCACACAGTTTCAGTGTTTGAAGTACATACAGACAGCTGGGCAGGAACAGCAACCTCGAGGCAGGGCCATACCTAGGCGATGACTGTGGATGGACAGGAGGGATCCAGCTCAGGGAAGGAGCCAGGTCTGGGGCATCCAGGGCCCTGCAGGCTCTGTGTGAGCTGTAACGGTGATCCGAGTGGACATCGGCATGATAGGACAGGCTCACTGTGACAGCGGTGTGGAGAGCGGGCCAGAGGCGAGCGTGGGAGGGTACCAGGCTAGCTAGAGGCAGTTGCCGTAGTTCAGGCCTGGGGCCGGGATGGTAGCAGGGATGGTGGTGGAAATGGTCAGGCTCTAGATCTGTCTTGAAGGTAGAGCTTACAGAATTTTCTGAAAAATTGTACATGGGCTATGAAAGAGGAGGGTTTAGTACAAATCTAAGGTTTCTGGCCAGAGTAAGTGTAAGGAAGCCAGCCAGCCAGCCATCGATGTGTGGAAGCGTCTGGAGGTGGGGGTGAGGCCAGAGTACCCAGAGTTCCATCGGGACACGATGACCTTGCGATTGCTCTAGCTTCCAAGTCGAGATGTCACAGAAGAAGGTGGAGTAATGGGGCGGGAGTTTACGAGGGAAGGTCATGGTGCAGACATAAATTTGAGAGTCGTCTGGGCACAGATGGTGTTAAAGCCGTGAGGCTGATGAGTTCATCAGAGGAAGGAAAGCATCTAGAGAAAAGCAAAGGCCTGGAGAAAGAAGATGGCCTGAGGGAGTTCTGGACGGTGAAGAATTGCTGAAGCCACACACTGCAGGGCTCAGTGAGGACAGGGGGTGGGGGTGGGGAGTGCTGGCGCGAGTGAGCTCGAAGGACAGGAGAAATGAGGGTGACCCAGCGAAGGGCAGCGAGGAAGAGGGGAGCCACCCAGGTGAGCGTGGTGTCCCCCAAGCAAATGGAAAGACTGCAGGGTCAGGATAATCAGCTGATCGGGTGCTGGTTGGTTCAGTGTGAACATTCGAGAGGGAGATTATGTGTGTGCTCCCCTGACTCGCCTCCCCAAATGGCGGATATGACAGATGAGAAGGTTTCGCAGAAGGGGAGAGCACAGTCACGTGCTGGAGTGACGTCCTCGTGGCGTGTGACAGGTGCACAGGTCCTCCAGCTCCGGGAAGGGAAGCGCACAGGTGGATGTGGACGCCCGTTGGTAGAGAGCTGTGGCGGGAGAACAGGGGGATGGCTTTTATTTCCGCAGAGGACCAGGAAGCTGTGTCAGTTGGGTGAGTGGGAGGAGGGAGGAGTGTTGGAGGCTGAGAAGGTATGGCAGGGGCATCCGAGTGGGAGCGTGTGGCCCTGGGCGGAGCTCACTGATCCAGACCGGAGGTCTATCTGTTCTGTCATGCTGCTGGCCTGCTCTGTGGTTTTTATTTTCTTCTTGTTCCTTCCATGCTTTCTGGATTCTTTAAAGTGTGTATGTATTTCTCTTGTAATCTAAGGAAATGATTCATAAAGCAGTCACTCACCTTCTGTGCTGTCCTTAGTTCTCTAAGGGCAGGCTCATACCTTACTCATCTTTGTGCCCTGACCCAAAATAGGTAGTGGGTAAATGAATGAATAAATATAGCCTTAGATTCTTCTCTAGTGCTGTGGGTTTTAAAGAAAAGTGAATTGGGAGTTCAGGATGAGTCATCATTAAGTCTGATGGTCCCAGGTCCAGGAGAAGGGTGACTCATTGGAAATTCACATTGCTGGTGTCCGTCAGGACCATCACTTTGAAGAACGATTTGGCATTCTCTCGTGAATTTACCAGAACTTCCCCTTGCATAACCAATATGTCCATACGGTGGGTGTTTGCAAGAGTGTTCACAGCACCACCGTTGGATGGAACCAGCACCACGAGTTCCCTCCGAGGAGAGTCAGGGCTCTCGTGGTGTGATGCTTGCACATGGCCCACGGCTCCGGGGAGGAGTGACCTGGCTCGTGCTCGCCAAGCACGAATCTTAGGAACTTACTGGTGGAAATAGACAAGGGCTGAAGTTGGTCAGGAACATGGTGCTGTTTTTATAAACTCAAGCCTAAGCAAGCCACGTGTTTTTAAGTCGTGGTTGCCTGTGGTGAAATTAAAAAGGCAGGAGTATGGTCTCTTGAGAATAGTTGCTGCTTCTGGGCAAGAAGGCACTTGGACGGGATGGAGAGGTTAACAGATAGATCAGTGTTTTGGTACTATTCATAAGTTGGAGGGGATGGGTCATAGATACTTAATTTACTGTGCTGTTATGCTCTATAATGGATGATTCCAGTTGTGTTAAGAAAAAGTATTACATGTAAAATATAAGATGAGGGCAAACCCAAACAAAGGAGAAAGCAGGAAAGATAAGGCCTTTGAGACCGTGAAAGAAACGTGTCTGTCTTTCCCTTACACTATCAAGTGGTAAACATGAAAAGTCAGAGTAATTCTTAGAAGAGTTTGGCATTTCCTAATAAAATCAGATGATGAATCTGCTCCGTGACCTAGAGTCCTAGCTCCTTAGAGCCCCTTCCCCAGAATGTTTGTTTGCAGCACTTTTCTGCTAGCAGAAACTGGAGACAACCTGGACAGTCGGCTGGACAGACTAGCGTAGCCCTTCTTCACCCGGTGGAATAGAATCCAGCCTCAGCAGCAAGGGAGCCCTAGGCATGTGTTGCTGAGCAAGGGCAAGCCAAAGACATACGCAGTATGATCCCTTTTAGATAAAAAAGTAAACTGTCCAGTCTAGCCAGCAGATTGCTCAGTGGGAGAACTAGAAAGACCAACGAGGGAGTGGTGAACCGAGTGGCTGGCGGTCTGCCCGTGGACTGGACACGGAGGGGTGCCCACGCTCGGTGCTTCAGAGCTGCCGGGGGTGTGTGGGGTGGATGCCTGAGCGGGTTCAGTGATGTTTGTTACGATCAGACAATATTTAATGGAAACACGTCATTTTAACCAATTCTGAGTATGTAGTTTAGTAAGCGGCATTGCCTTCCTAATGTCAAGCCATCTCTCTCTCCCCAGTGGGAAGCAGTAGTTCCCCAGACATGGCTCTTTTTGCAAATACTTAGATACACTGTGTATTCTTTTCTATTTGTTATACTTCCTAATAACATTGTTTTAAGAGACCTGCCACCTCCAGAGGCTTTCTGCAGCCCTTCATTCTGGCAGGGAGGTAGAGAGGCAGGGCCCTGAGGGATCGCCTTGTGCGTTGCTGAGTAGGAGCGAGCAGGTGGACAGCGGGTACCCTTTACCAGTTGTTAGGGAGGTCGTTTTAGATTAAGAAAAGCTTTGGGGGGAGATACTGTTTTTTTCTTATCGGTTTCGCTTTTCCTGTTTCAAGGAAAAAGTAGAGTCAGAATTTGTTTCTGGGTAATCCTTAAATCACAGTTTGATCTGTAAATCTTCATATGCATATCAACTGTTACCACTGATTTGTATTTGTAATTATACATATATTTCTGTGGTTTCTTGAATTGCAGTAGCCTAGCACCCTGCCCTTTTCCATTTCTTATTTGAAGGCAGAGCTACTTTATGTTTTTCATTCTAAGCAGGGTCTTTTGGTGATGTAGATAATTTACTTTCAGAAAGTGGTTGAGGATAGCAGGGAAACGAAATCGTATTTTTATTTTTTTTATTTTTATTTTATTTTTTAAAAAGATTTTATTTATGTATTTGACAGACAGAGATCACAAGTAGGCAGAGAGGCAGGCAGAGAGAGAGGAGGAAGCAGGCTCCCTGCTGAGCAGAGAGCCCGATGTGGGGCTTGATCCTAGGACCCTGAGATCGTGACCTGAGCTCAAGGCAGAGGCTTTAACCCACTGAGCCACCCAGGTACCCCGAAATCATATTTTAAAAATACAAACAATATAATCAACCCCTCGAATATACTGTCTGTATATCATTATAGGACTACTGACTTGACTAGACTTCACAGTCGAATATTACAGTACTAAAGGCTTGTGAACATTCCTGAAGAACCCAAAAAGATAGTACATTCTTGGTTCATTTTTCTCTTAAAGACAATGTCATTCTTGCTAGGGTAAATAGGTTCAGATGTTCTCTGGAAACAATACCTATGATTTCTATAAATGTTAATATTTTTCTTAACCTAGCTAAGTTATTACTATGCACTCGTGTTCTATTAATGGAAAATACTTTGACTGGATTCTCATCTCGAGGAGGAGTTGTTTCAGAGCCGGTGTGCGCTATTACGTAAGAGGTGAGATTGATATTGTGAGCGTGATTCAGTACTGGGTTTTATCTGTCACTAATTAATGTTTTGTCATACGGTGACATGACTGTAACCTTTTGTATTTCATTTGTTCCCGTTATCATTTGATAGCCTCACTAAGTATTATCTCCTGCTTCATTATAATAATGAAGTAAAGCACAGGTTTTCTGTGCTTTACTTCAACTACTGTAGTTAGTATGGCAAATGTTAATGAGACCCATAGGTTGCTTCTTATTGCTTTAAGAGGAATTATTCATGTTGTTTGCTGGATGTCTGAAAGCTAGTTGAACTCAGTGTAGTTTCAGCAGCCTAAACTCACACCAGAAAGTATTTTCTTTTATTACTCTTGGTTTATTTGCGTGCATAAAGCTAGACATTTGACTTTATGCCTTCAACTGTAAAGATTGACGTTTCGAGCATTTTTCCCCAGGATTTGTACTAACAGCATGCTAATTGACTTAAACCAGGCATTTTAAAATCTGCATTAAAAATTACTGACTTTATGAAAAGAAGTTTTTCCTAACTCGTCCTATTTTCTTTTCTTTCTGTCTTTTGTTTTTCTTTTTTTGTAAGCCAGGGTGTATCAGAATAAAATCCTGTGGGCCATTAGATCAGTGGTAGACATTTTGGGCCACGAAGTTTTAAAGGTTATTCCCTTATTATAGGTAATAAAGCAGAAGAAAGGCATTTAGTAAGTGACTTGGCCCAAAATTGCAGAACCAGAATTGGAATTAGCGACTCCTTCATAACTAGATTTTCTTGGTTGAAGATACAGTCTTCGTTAAATTTTTGAATAGGTAATGCATTCATGTAGTTCAGGTTTCAAGAAATGTAAACAGATATGCAATAAAAATACTTCTTGGCTTTGAGGCCATCTGCTGCATCTTACTCAGTTGTTAGCTTCTTATTTATCCTTTCAGATCATTATTATTTTTTTTTAAGATTTTATTTATTTGACAGATCACAAGTAGGCAGAGAGGCAGGCTTGGGGCAGGGCGGAGGGGGGTTGTGGAAAGCAGGCTCCCCGCTGAGCAAAGAATCCAATGCGGGGCTCAATCCCAGGACTCTGAGATCAAGACCTGAGCAGAAGGCAGAGGCTTAACCCACTGTGCCACCCAGGCGCCCCCAGATCATTATTTTATTCTGTTACAGTTGTGTGTTCTCCTCCCCCTTTTGTAGACATTGGTTCTATACTGAGCACATTTTCTTGCACCTTGGTTTTTTCTGTTTTTTGTTTTTTTTTTTAAATTTCATGTATCTTGGAAATTAGTTCATAAAGGTCTCCCACCCCACCTGGCCCCTGTCCCCGCTTCTGTCCTTCCCTCCTTCCCTTCTTGCGCCCCGACCCCCCACACCAGTCTCACTCTGATTTCTGAAAATACTCCTTAGTGAGAATTCTGGAAAGAACCCAAGTAGAAGATGCTTCTGACAAGTAATCTTAGAAGGTTTAAAAATTTTTTTTTTTTAAGATTTTATTTATTTTATTTGACAGAGAGAGAGAGATCACAAGTAGGCAGAGAGGCAGGCAGAGACAGAGGGGGAAGCAGGCTCCCCGCTGAGCAGAGAGCCCGACGTGGGGCTCGATCCCAAGACCCTGGGATCACGACCTGAGCCGAAGGCAGCGGCTTAATCCACTGAGCCACCCGGGCTCTTAGAAGGTTTTGAGGAAGCTTTTCATTTCCGATTTGACTCAGTAATTTTGTCCCCGTCACTATTAACAAAACCATCTCCCTCACCTTAAAATGTTATATTTGAGAACGAGATAGAAAAGGGTAGTAAGAAATATTTGAGTTGGTTAAAAAAAATCTGTTGATTTCTTTACGATAACTTGGTAATTTGAGTCAGGGACCAGCTTGAGAGTTGCCTCTACAAGTGTCTCGTGTGCACGTGGATTATGTGAACAGACTGAAGAGGACTGCTTCCCGTGACTGAAAGGACTAACCGACGTTAAGACTAAACACTTGAGAGCATTGCTTTTCAAATGAGGCTTTGTGCGTATGTTCATGGAGGTACAAGAATTCTAGGGTCATAGAATTTTTGTGCTTTTATTTTGATAATTCAAATCATTATAAGCATCTGCTGGACCCTTTGCCTTATTACAACAAAATACTGTTAACATAGTGACCCGTATTTGCATTTAATATTGTGTTTAACGGTTTGAACTTTCAAGCTAGTGTTTTTCAAACTGGGATCTGTGGGCATCCTGTCAGGGCTCCTTGAGAATTTGACTTTTCTTGAAAATATTTTTCAAGTTTGAGAAACACTGTTTCAGAGGAATTTTATATGTCTAAACAATTGATATATCAAACAGCAACCAACTTCATCTATTTATTAATAGGTCCTTAATACACTGCCTTAAGCCTGTTGCAATGAGTGAGCTTCTGGTAGCTTTCGGATGGTGTACCATGCATTTGTCTGAAATTGATTTTTACAAGTATTTTCCCCCTAATATGAACTGACTTAATTCTTTCCAAGTTTAAATGGATTTGCTGAGTTTCTGATGGGTTTCTTATATAAGAAATCTAGTTAACTTTGACTTTTTTTTCAATTTAGGAATTGATTCTGAAGGCCACGCCGCTAACTTTGTAGAAACAGAACAAATCGTGCACTACAATGGGAGCAGGGCCTCATTTGTACAGGCAAGTGGCCGTGGCCGTGAGGCGGCCCGCCAGCCCTCCTTTGCTTCCATCGGACTTTCTTCCCTGGTGTTGAAATTTCCCTCTGCTCCCCTGCTTCTTAAAGTAATACTGTTGTCTGAGATGTGGGAAACGTCCCCTCAGAACAAAGCTACTCCCATCACCTGGCACTCACCTGCCCACATTTCCTGCCCTTGAATTAATTAAATCCCTACAGAGAGGGGAGGAAAGGAGGTCCAAGGGTAATGGAGGTGGAGCTACTTCCCCACTTCACCCTCTCCACTTCTTCAAGGCAGTGATGACGGGACAGAAGGTAGCTGGCGAGGGCGTTACGCACCCCACATCTTTGGGGGACAGTCTGTCCCCTGTTGCCGCCTTACGGTGCTGTGGGTCGTTTGTTCTCTAGAACAGTAGTGGCTCAGCGTATTTGTAAGTTCATGAACATTCTCATCCGAGGACCAATAAAGCATTTTCTAGTTTTACCATCATGTCTGAATTCACGACAGGTACAACTTAATAATTGCTTGTAGATAAATTCATTTATTTTGGAGCTTAGGGGAAGCACAGAACTATGCACTCCCCAGGTAGTCAACGTGTATATAAAGCCAGGAGGAAAAGTCCTTTCTGACTGTATTCCCACGGAAGAGGAGCTGTAGGAGTGGGTACCCCCAGACTGCTCTCATAGTTGGTAGGTTGTAGTCATGCTTTTCCCTTTGCGGTCAGTGATGCACACACACCCCAGACAGGAGATAAGCTGAGAAATACAAGTTTGTGTGTATGTTTCTTTTCATATTTCTCTCTTTTCTTTTAGACTCGTGGATCAATACCCGTTTTCTGGTCTCAAAGACCAAACCTCAAGTACAAACCACGGCCGCTAATCAACAAAGTAGCAAATCACGTGAGTATCTTCTGTGCTTTTCTCCTTGGCTAAAAATAGGAGTTTCGTGTCATGAATCCGAATCCTCACGAGTCAGAACCCAGCATCTCTGCAGCCATTCTCTTTGGTTCCGGCACCTGCTGAACCTCTGGCCCAGAGGCTGCAGAGATGGCACATTGGGAATGTGGAAAACTCGGAAAACTCGTGGATGATGGGACGGCATGGTGGATTCAGACTTTAGAGGTCCTGTAAGATTGCAGCTTCATGGCATTCTGTAGTCCTCGGTGTGTTCTGTTTGAGGCCATGCTCGGAATTAAAATATGGTATTTTCGCTCAGAATCTAGCGGCTTATAATGGCTGCGTACGACATGCTATTTAGAACGCCTTGAAGACCTGGTCCCAATCCTAGTGTCATTCTCTCGAATATACAAACAGGACGTTGAAGGAGATACTTTAAAAAGTTTTATAAATATAGTGTCATTTGGTGAAGCATGTAATTCTTTTTTCTCTTTCTAGATGGATGGTTTCCAAAGGCATTTTGATTCACAAGTAATTATTTATGGAAAACAAGTAATAATCAATCTGGTAGGTTTCTTACTTGTTTCTTGGGGGAACAAAAAAAACTTCACATTTGAAAAAATACAACATGTACCATTTTAACTGTTGTGAAGTGTGCGGTTCAGTGGCATTAATGTGCTCGAAAGTGTTGTGCTCCTCACACCGTTGACCATTTCCAGGACTTTGCATCCCACCAAACAGAAACCCAGTGTCCGCTAAACAATAACTTCCTGTTCTCCTTCTGCCCTCAGCCTCTGGTAACCATCTACTTTCTACCTGTATAAATTTTCCTATTCTAAGTTCCCTCTGTGAGAGGATCATAGAAGACTGATTCCTTTGGGTCTTCCTTATTTCATCAAGCTTAATGTTCTTAAGGTCTGTCCACGGTACAGCATGTATCAAAATTTCATTCCTTCTGAGGACCGGATAACATTCCTTTGTATGTTCCATACTTGGTTTATCCATTAATCTGTCGACAGACATGGGGTTGTTTCTACATTGTAGTTGCTGTGAATAGTGCCGCTCTGAACATCAGTGTGCAGGTATCCATTTGAGTCCCTGCTTTCATTTCTTGTAGGGCTATACCTAGAAGTTGATTGCTGGATCATATGGTGATTCTAGGTTTAACTTTTTAAGGAACCACCGCTATTCTTCATGGTGGCTTCTTTGTACGATCCCACCGCAGTGTGCCAGGGTTCCGCTTTCTCCACATCCTTGCCAAAACTTGTTATTTTCAGGGTCTGTTTTTTTCGTTTTTTGATTATAGCTGTCTTTATGGTCCTGGAGTGGTGTGTCATTGCGGTTTTGATTTGCATGACTAGTGATGTTGAGCTTCTTTTCATGTGTATATTGGATAGCTGTATGTCTTCTTTGGAGATAGGTCTACTCAAGTATTTTGCTCATTTTAAATCAGGGGTGGTTGTTTTTGTTGAGTTATGGTAGTTCTTTATATATTCTGCAACTAATCCCTTATTAGATGTGCTTTGCAAATGTTTTCTCCCATTTTTTTGTGTTTTTTTGATAACTGCTAGTTATAGGTTTATTCAGATTTTCTGTGTTTTTGTGATTAATATTTTGGTAGATTGTTTCTAGAAATGTGTCCATTTCATCTAGCTGGCCTGGTTCATTGACCTACAAATGTTCATTGAATTCTGTTACAATCCTTATTTTTTTTTTTTAAGATTTTTATTTATTTATTTGACAGAGAGAAATCACAAGTAGACTGAGAGGCAGGCAGAGAGAGAGAGAGGGAAGCAGGCTCCCTGCTGAGCAGAGAGCCCAATGCGGGACTCGATCCCAGGACCCTGAGATCATGACCTGAGCCGAAGGCAGCGGCTTAACCCACTGAGCCACCCAGGTGCCCTGTACAATCCTTATTATTTCTTCAAAATCAGTAGTAATATCCCATCTGTCATTCCTGATTTTTTTTTAAGATTTATTTACTTGGGCGCCTGGGTGGCTCAGTGGGTTAAGCCGCTGCCTTCGGCTCAGGTCATGATCTCAGGGTCCTGGGATCGAGTCCCGCATTGGGCTCTCTGCTCAGCAGGGAGCCTGCTTCCCTCTCTCTCTCTCTGCCTGCCTCTCCATCTACTTGTGATTTCTCTCTGTCAAATAAATAAATAAAATCTTTAAAAAAAAAAAGATTTATTTACTTGACAGACAGAGATCACAAGTAGACAGAGAGGCAGGCAGAGAGAGAGGGGGAAGCAGGCTCCCTGCTGAGCAGAGAGCCCTATTCAGGGCTTGATCCCAGGACTCGGGGATCATGACCTGAGCTGAAGGCAGAGGCTTAACCCACTAAGCCACCCAGGTGCCCCTGTCATTCCTGATTTTAGTAAATTGAGTCTTCTCTTTTTTCTTGGTCATTATAGCAAATAGTTTGTCAGTTTTGATCTTTCAAAGAACCAGGTTTTGTTTTCATTAATTTTTTTCTCTATTTTACTATCCTTTGTTTATCTCTGATCTTTTATTTCCTTCCCTTTGCTAGCTTGGAGTTTCATTTGCTGTTCTTTTTCATTCCTTAAAGTGTAAAATGAGATCCTTGATTTAAGGTCTTTTTTAAAAAAACATTTTATTTATTTATTTATTTGAGACGGGGGGAGAGAGAGAATGTGAACGTGTGCAAGCAGGCGGGGGGCAGAGGGAGAGGCGGGAGAGAGAATCCCAAGCAGACTCTGCTGTGAGTACAGAGCCCGAGGTGGGCCTCCTGTTTTACAACCCGTGAGATCATGACCTAAGCCAGAATCACTAGTTGGCCATCAGCTGACTGAGCATTATTTTTGAATGTATGTGTTTATAGCTTCAAATTTCCCTTATTGCTGCTTTTGCTTTATTTCATACGTTTTGGTATATTGTATTTTGTTTTCATTTGTCTCTGTTTATTTTCTAATTTCTCTTGTGATTTCTTCCTTAACACAATGATTGTTTAAGAGTGTGCTGTTTAGGGACGCCTGGGTGGCTCAGTCAGTTAAGTGTCTGCCTTCCACTCAGGTCATGATCCCAGGGTCCTAGGGTGGAGCCCCATGTCAGGCTCCCTGCTCAGCGGGGAGTCTGCTTCTGCCTCTCCCTTGGCCCCTCCCACCCCCACTTGTACGCTGGGACACTCTCTCAAATAAATAAATAAAATCTTCAGGAAAAAAAGAATGTGCTGTTTAATTTCCTCATATTTATGAAATCTCTGGTTTTTCCTTGTTATGGAGGGTTAGCTTCATTCCACTGTGAGTAGAAGAGATACTTTGTATGACAGTTACTGAATTTGAATATGGAATATTATGAGGACTGGTCTTGTGGCCTAACAGCTACTCTGTCTCGGATACTGTTCCACGCACACTTGAGAAAAATGTGTATTCTGCTGTTATTGGGTGGAGTGTTTTGTTTATGTCTCTCGGATCTGATTTGTTCGTAGTATTTAGGTTGTGTTTGCCTACTGATCTGTCTGGCGGTGCTGTCCATTACTGAAAGGGAGCTGTTGACATCTCCAGCTATTGTAGAATGTTTCTCTCCCCCTTCAGTTCTTTCAGTGTTGCTTCCTTTATTCTTGGGCTCTGATGTTTGGTGCGTGTGTATCTTCATTGTTTTACCTTTGTGGTGAGTGGACTCTTCTATCACTATATAATGTTATTCTTTGTCCTTACAACAGTTTTTGACTTGAAGTCTGTTTTGTCTCATGTTGCTAGAGCTGCCCCTGCCCTGTTTTGATTACTAATTATTTGCGTGCAATATTTTTCCATCCTTTTACTTCCAGATTACTTATGTTTTTATTTTTATTTTTATTTATTTATTTATTATTATTATTTTTTAAATATTTTATTTATTTATTTGACAGAGAGACAGAGATCACAAGTAGGCAGAGAGGCAGGCGGGGGGTGGGGAGCAGGCTCCCTGCTGAGCAGAGAGCCCGACCTGGGGCTCGATCCCAGGACCCTGACATCATGACCCTATCTGAAGGCAGAAGCTTAACCCCCTGAGCCACCCAGGTGCCCCTTTATTTTTATTTATTTAAGATTTTATTTATTTGACAGAGAGTTCACAAGTAGGCAGATGCAGGCGAAGAGAGAGGGGAAGCAGGCTCTGCGCTGAGCAGAGAGCCCAAAGTGGGGCTTGATCCCAGGACCTTGAGATCATGACCTGAGCTGAAGGCAGAGGCTTTAATCCACTGAACCACCCAGGCGCCTCTACTTGTGTTTTTAGATCTAAAGTGATTGTTTTATACAGCATATGTTTGGATCATGTTTTTTAATTCATTCTGTCAGTTTGTGCCTATTGATTATAGAGAGTTAATCCATTTATACTTGAAGTAATTACTTCTTTGTAGAGATTTAGTTCTGCCATTTTGTTCTTTGTTTTCTATATGTTTTATAGTTTTTTTTTCCCCTTGTCTTCCTCTATTACTGTCTTGTATTGAATTTTTTTGTAGTTATATATTTTGATGACCTTCTCATTTTCTTTTGTTTGTATTCTGTGGATATTTTCTTTTTGGTTACCATGAAGGTTACATATAATGTTTTAATTAAAGTTGTAATATTTGGGGCGCCTGGGTGGCTCAGTTGCTAAACGACTGCCTTCGGCTCAGGTCATGATCCCAGGGTCCTAGGATCAAGCCCTGCATTGGGCTTCCTGCTCAGCAGGTGGGGAGCCTGCTTCTCCCTCTCCCACTCTCCCTGCTTGTTTTCCCTCTATTGCTATGTTCCTCTCTGTCAAATAAATACATAAAATCTTAATAAAAAAATAAATAAAGTTGTAATATTTAATTTGAATTGGTATTAATCAACTTCAGTTTGCATACAAAAACTTGATTCCTGTAAAGCTTTGTCCCTCTTTATGTTATTAATGTCACAAATTACATCTTTATACATTTTGTTCCCAGTAATGTAGATTTATAATTTCTTAAATGCATTTGACTTCTGAGTCCTATAGAATATAAAAAAATGGAGGTATGGATCAAGATTATAGTAATGCTGCCTTTTTTATTACCTTCACAGGAAATCTGAATACTTTCACATGGCTTCAGCCTGTTTATATTCTTTCATTCCAACCTGAAGGATCCCTGTTAGCTTTCCTTGTAGCCTGGGCCCAGTGATAATGAGCTCTCTCAGCTTAAGAACGTCTTAATTTCTCTCATTATTTTATTTTACTTATTTATTTATTTTAAAGATTTTATTTATTTATTTGACAGAGAGAGTCACGGCGAGAGAGGGAACACAAGCAGGGGGAGTGGAAGAGGGAGAAGCAGGCTTCCCGCCAAACAGGGAGCCTGATGTGGTGCTCGATCCCAGGACCCTGGGATCAAAGGCGGACGCTGAACTGACTGAGCCACCCAGGGACGCCATTCTTTCTCATTTTTAAAGGACAGTTTTGCCAGATACAGAATTTTTGGTTTAGGGTTCTTTTCTTTCAGTGCTTTAAGTAGATCAGTCCACTGCCTTCTAGCCTCCCAAGTTTTCTGAAGAGAAATGGGCCTGTAGTCCTATTGAGAATACTTTGTATATAATGTGTTTTTTCCTTCTTGTTGCTTTTAAAATCCTCTCTGTCTTTCAGTAATTTGAATAGAATGTGTTTGGTATGGGTTTCTTTTATCATACTTGGAACTGGGTGAGCTTATTGGATTTGAAGATTTATGTCTTTCATCAAATTCAGGAAGTTTGGGGGCATTTTTTTTTTTTTTCCCCTTTAAAAAAAGACCTCTAGGCTTTTCTCTCTCTCTTTGCCTTCTGGGACTCCCAGAATGGGTGTTTATACCCTGGTATTATCCCAGAAATCTCCAGGGCTCTGCTCACTTTTCCTTATGCATTTTTCTTTCTGTTCCTCAGACTTCTTCTCTCATCTAGAAGTGGGCTGATTTGATTTTCTTCCTGCACAAATGTGCTCCTAAAACTCTGCTAGCGAATGTTTAATTTCTGTTGGTACTTTTCAGCTCCAGACTTACTTTTTAGTTCCTTTGAGTGATTTTTGTTTGTTTGCTGGTAATCCCATTTTGTTCATTTACCGTTTTCCTGGTTTCATTTTGGACTCTGTGTTTTCCTTTAGCTCTGAGCATATTTAAGACACTCGTTTTTTTAAAACCCTTTTTCTGATAAGTTTTCTGCAGGGATGGTTTCTGTCATTTCATGCTTCTCAACTGAATAAGCCTTGTTTTCCTGTCTTTTGTTATGCCTTGGTATTTTTGTTGTTGAAAATCAGGCACTGGGTGGTTATGATACGGTAACTCTGGAAGTCACATTCTCCTTTCCCTGGATTTTGTGGTGTTTTTGTTTCGATTGTTGAAGGCTGTAGTAATCCATTTGTTTTCAGATGTTTCCCAACCAGTTTTGTAAAGGCTCCCTTGTTTATGCTCACTGAAGCCTCTGTTCTTTGAGCTCATGTTCAGCTAATGTTTTGACAGAGATTTCTTTGAATGCCAGGAACCAAAACCAACAAAGGCAAAAACCAAAAAAGAGAGAACAGCCCCATCTTTGAGCCTCTGCAGATGGTTCTGTGCTGGAGCGGTTCTTCTCTGGATGGATAGGCTAGCCCAGTCATACCACTCAGCCTGAGGGGAGGGCTCCAGGTCTTCTCAGGAACTGCCAGACGTGCCTCTTGCCTGGGTGTACATGTGGCATTCTAGAATCCTCCTTATACGTGGCTGCTTCTGAATGTCCTCATTTCGCAGAGTATCACCCTGGCTTCTGTAGCCTGTAGACGGTTTGTTCTGTGTTTCCCGAGATCCCTTGCTCTCGGTGGCTGTTGGTTTGTAGTTCTCTTGTGGCGTGTATGAGCCATGTCCACGTTGTGCCCTGCTCATGTTCAGAGTTGTGCGAGGCAGAAGACAGGCAAACCCATCCTTCAGGTCAGAACAAAACATAGGCGGTAACTTGCAGATAAGGTCTGGGGCCCTCTCTCCAGTTTGAGGAGGTGAACTGAGAACTTGGTTGTGGCTTAGGACTGAGACTGTTACTGCCCCAGGGACTGGGTGGGGTAAAGGCAAGTAAAAATGTCACAGAACTGTCCTACAGTTTTGAAAATAGCTTTTTTTTTTTTTTTTTTTGTCGGGCATTTGCTTCACTGCTTTAAACCTTTGATTGTTTTCCAGAGCTTCTACAAAGGCGGCTCAGATAGCTTCTGTTGTTTTCAGTGTTTCTGTGTGAAAACAAGAGCTTGGAGCTTCCTGGTCCACCATTTTGCTGATGTCGCTTATCTCCTTTTAAAGGAACTTAAAGCTGTGGTGTTTTTCATTTTTTACAGGTGAATCAGAAGGGCTCAGAAAAACCACTTGAACAGGCGTTTGCAACAATGGTGTCTTCCTTGGGCAGTGGAATGATCAGGTACCTCCCTACAAATTAGGTCTTTTCGGATTAGATGTGCACTTACATATCCGGGTTCCCTCCTCACCCATGGGCATCCGTTCCCACACCCCCAGCGGATGCCGGAAACCACACATGGTCTTGAAGCCTACGTTTACCAGGATTTTCCTTAGACACACATACCTATGATAAAGCTTAATACATAATGTCAGCCCAGTAGCAGATAAACGAATAATAGAATAATAACAATAATAGTAGAACAATTAAAACAATATATTGTAGGAAGAGCTGTGTGAATGTGGTCTCTCTCAAATTACCTTGCCGTACTATAGTTGTAAGTGTTGTGATGATGTAAGGGGCTCAGTGCCCGTGTGATGAAGAAAGCCCAGTGATGTGGGCACTGTGATGGAGCATCAGGCCACTGGCAGCCTGACCGCATGTCGGGAGACCGACTGCTTTCAGACCATAGTTGACTGGGAGCTAACGCTGTGGGAGGTGAAACTGTGGATAAGGGGAAACTACTGTACATAGATCTCACTAGACATTCGGTGTCCCCCACTTTCCAGAAGTCTGTGTCACACTGCTTTGCTTTTACAAAAGACCCACGTTGCCTCCTGTTGTCGCTAACCTAAAGAAAGCCAAAGACAATTTTTCACTTTTTTTTTTTTAAGATTTTATTTATTTATTGACACAGAGAGAGAGATCACAAGTAGGCAGAGAGAGGGGGGGAAGCAGACTCCCCACTGAGCAGGTAGCCTGATGTGGGGCTCGATCCCAGGACCCTGAGATCATGACCCAAGCCAAAAGCAGAAGCTTAATCCACTGAGCCACCCAGGTGCCCCTGATTTTCACTTTTTTGAGAAGGTCATTATCAAGCTGATGGAGGGGGAGGTCTTTGTAAGAGCAGAGTGGCCTGTGGCATGAGGCAGACATTTGGACAGCAGGGGGCACTCTTTGTTTATGTTACTTTAGGTCCGTTGGAACACTCCACCTTTGGGTAGAGTGGAGTCCTGAGTTATAGTTCAGCTACCCCCCCCCCGCCGCCCCCCGCCTCCAGCAATACTAGATCAAAGCTTGATTCTGTTGGCTTGAAGTTTTTCTCTGACACAGTTATATTGCCCAATAACTTCTTAAGGGTCAGATTTTAATTTTGAATTTTGTGAAAGTTTGGTCCCTGATCAAAATCCCCTCTGTGAGGCTCTGTGTCGCATGGCCACTGGGTCATGAATTTGGGTTCCTCATGATCATTTGGTGCGATCTCTGTGGTCCTGACCCCCACATGAGCTGGAGAAGTTTACCCTGGCATGGAGACCTTGTCGGGAGCGGCAGATTTGCCTCTGTACGTCACCAGGCTGCACTCGCAGACTCTGCGTGGCCTTGTCAAAAGAGGGGAATTCTAGAACATGCCACAGCTGCCCTGTGGAAAGGTGCGGGGTCATGAGTCAGCCCGTTTGGAGTTTGCTGCAGCAGGAAACTGGGCAGGAGGTGAGGTGCTGTGGTAGGAAGTGGTCACAGGCACTGGGGGGAAACTTTCCAAAGAAATAGTTTGGGGTTATTTAGGGAGAAATTTGTTTAACCTATGAGAAATTTTAAGCATCCACAAAAATAGAATGATATAATGAACCTTTGGGGAAGAATTTAAGTGTCTTTCCTCCAACTCAAAAGCTCTAGCAAATTCGTCAGATCCCCACGCCAGGCATACTTCTGCTTTCTCACAGCGGGACTTTCTTAATCACTCTCTGGAGGACTTAGAGGAACTCAGAATATACCTTAGACCTGAAAAATGAGAATCTCCGGGGTCCAGCGTGCATACTTTGAAAGCAGTTTGTCTGCTGGCTGCTGTGTACCCCCTTTTCGGTGAAGGTCCTCTGTCTGCCCCAGAGGCTTCCCGAGACTCTTGTCTCAGAGTCGTCTTGGGTTTGTAGCAGCTGCTGACTTCGAGAACGTGCAGTGTCAGTCAGGGTCTAGGGTTAATGCCCTTGGTGTTTCCAGGAGCTTGGAGGCCACACACAGCCCTCACCTAGAGAGTGAAGACCCAGAGCTGTTGTCATTTTCCTTCTGTGAGCTCGAAAGACCACTCGACAGAGGAGCATATTAAAGAAGTATATTTTTTATTTTAGTAAATTGTTTTAAATTTAGTAAGTCCGTATTCTAGAAGGCAGGGGGAAAGATCAGTCTGTTGGTTAACGGGAAATTAAATGGTACACTTACTGTCATGTTTCAGATATCGGTCTGTTGGATTGATTCACTTTTTAGTGGTTCAGTGGTTGTTGCTTTGAGTAAATGAAGTGAATGACCAGAAGGAGAAGGGTCATGTGGTTGCGTTTCTGAGGAATGGTGAGCCTCGTTAGCAATGGGAAGTTTTCCTTTTGGGAACTGAATGAGAAAATGAGCTGTGTAAGCTGACGTGTCTCTGAGCATTTCTTCCTAGAACTTGGAAAGAAGCAGAACTGCTTGACTGTTGGGGTCAGATGCAAAATAATACATTTATAGTCCTGCGTTGCCAAATTGTAATTCTACAGTTCATTCTTAGGAGATACCAGTGTGATTTTAGAAGGATGTACGCTAAGAATCCCAATGCATTTAGGTGCTAGCTAGCTGCTTATGTCCTTCAAGCCAGTCTAGGGCTGTCGCTTCTGTGGGAGTACCCTGAAGTGACTGTCCCTCTGTTACTCTTGTGGGAGCAGCTTCTGGAAGAACTTGCCCCACTCCGGCTTCACCAGGTGTAGCCTCGGGGCTTGCTAACCTCTGCTTTTTTACTGATTTTTAAGGAGACCGTTCTCACCTCATCAGTGAGATAACCATTAAGGTGGCAGGAGCTACTAGACCTGCTTAGAAGCCCACATTCTCCTGCTGCTCCTTCAGTCTGTTGGAGCAGAGGGAGTGATGTGGGGAGTGACGGGAGGGCAGATGCCTGCTCTGACTTTCACTGTGTAGGCCAGAGCTCGCTGTCCTTCCAGTCCTCCTAGTTATGACCTGCCCTGGTTCCTGACTCCCTTGACTTTCAGGAATGGGTTCATGATTTTCTTTTCCCCTCGCTCTCAGTTAGCAACATTTTCCAGCTCACAGTAGGACACCTTCACTGTCAGATGTGTTCTGACCTTCAGAATTGGGCGTGTTAAATACCAGATAACTAAAAGCAATTAGCTAACCCATTGCCGATGGGCAGGAAGAGTCCCTCTGCCGCATCTATGTGAGATGTACACATAGTGCTAAAGACGGCGGATGTTTTGATTTGTTAAAGAAGGTGATGGACAGTAGGTGACCAGAGTGGGGGCCGTGCTTCCTTGGCGCTTCCGACAAACCCCAGTACAGATCCGACACTTGTCGAGTCCTCCTCGCACTGATTGGAGTTTGACCCTTTTGAACATTTTAACGGATTTGAAAAATAATAAAAAGGGACCTTGGGGTCCCTGAGGGTAGGGAATATACCCTGGTTATTCATTTGGCTACAGCTCCTTTATATTATATACCCGATTGCTGTACCGGAGTTCACTTTGCTTTGTGCTGGGCTGCTTCTCTACTCCTGTCCCAGGGCATGTAGAAGAACACGTGAAGATAGAAGAGAGTGTGTGTGTGTGTGTGTGTGTGTGTGTGTGTGTGTAAACCCCACACACAGTGAAGAAGAAAATCAGTATGCTCAAACGGAGGCAAATCAGCTTATGAACGTAATAGTAGAAGGAAAGTGACTAATCTTTGGTCAGTTTCTGCATATTTTTCTTTTGGTAGATATGTTGCCTTTGACTTCCATAAAGAATGTAAAAATATGAGATGGGATCGACTAAGTATTCTCGTGGATCAGGTAGCAGAAATTCAAGATGAACTAAGGTAAGCTATATCATTCCTCCGTGGAGGATTTTTTTTTTAATTCTTAAAAGCAACCCAAAGCCAGGTATTTTCACGTTTTTCGAATCAGCTGCCACCTACTTACAAAGCTTTACATAATTGAAGTTCATGTACTAGTATTTTTATATTCAGCTGTTTTCACTGAGCACTCTGTCGCAGATCTCTGATTTTGTCTCTTTAAGGATGGTGTTTAATGGCTTTTCTGTTTCATAATACAGGTTCAGTTAAGTGTTCTTTTTCATACTAAGCATCTGGCTTGTTTTCTTTCCTCTTCCTACCACAAAAGATTGAGCCGCAGTAAATCACTCTGGGCATACATATTCTTCTGTGAAAATTATTTCCTAAAATAGATTCTTGAGAGTAGGATTAATGGTTCAAAGGGTCTGAATAACTTAATGGTCCTTTCCATGCATGTTTACCGTGTTATTTACCACATTGGCTCCCGGGTTTGTGGTCGCCTCAGCACATGTCTTCACTTACTCTAAAGCCAGAAAAAATCATGTTGTTCTGCCTGTGTATAGTTCTATCCCTGGCAACCCACGGGCACTTGTTCATGTTAGTTGCACAGTGACATGGTAGAGCTTTTTCCCTCGGCATTTCTGTTTTTAGAAATAATATTTTGTATATATTAAGTAGTAGACTGCAGTTAGTTAAATCTGCTCTCTTTTCCTACGAGGTTTTATCCGGAGCAGCTAGTGAAGGGGGACTGACATACTTTGTTACTGGGCTAGAGTGACACCAGCTGGACTTGGGACACTGTCAGAGGAGGGGGCTCCTTTGGTTTGCTCCTTAATTGCTGCCGTGCAAGAGTGTGAGAAGGAGGATTGACCCCAGGATCTCTCTCCCTCCCCAACCACTGTGTTCCGTGGGGACAGTGGAGCTTTACCAATGACCTGCACATGACCTCTCTGGACATTTTTCCCAGGGGTTTTTGGGGAAGTGGAAAGAATCTGGGCTTCGGGGTTTTACACATCTCATTTTGAAATTTGCTGCTTTAAAAAAAAAAAAGATTTATATGTATTAGCACACGTGAGCGGGAACAGAGGGAGAGGGACAAGCAGACTCCCCCTGAGCATGGAGTCTGACTTGGGGCTCTGTCTCATGACCCTGAGATCACAACCTGAGCCCAGATCAACGGTCAGATGTTTAACTGACTGAGCCACCCATGAACCCGCAAAATCTATGTGCTTCTTATTAGCTGTGTGACCCAGGGGCGAGTTAGTTACCTTCAAACCTTGGTTTCTCCATTTGTAAAGTGGAGATAATATTACTACCTTATAGGCTCACTGTACAGTTGAAGAAGTAATATTTGTAAAATACGTAGTATGTATTTTTGAGGTCCTCATGGCGTGCCGGCGCCCCCCTGCACTCATGGCCACAAACGTACTACACACACCAGCTCCAGACAAACCTCACCAACTCTGCGTGACCCTCATCTAGATTTTTAGCCTTGGCATTTTCTTGGGGGCCCTTACTTTGGATTTTTATGATTTTTATGATTTATGATTTTTATTTGGCCCCTGGTAAATCTCTTGTGTTTCCCTGCCCATTCTGATTTTGGGGGGTAATTGCAGTAAAACTACTGTTACCTGGTGTTCATGGCGTGCTCTGTCCCGTGCACTCTGCTGAGCACTTGCGCACGGTGCGTGACCTTATTCCGACTTTGGGGCAGCGCCGCCTCGGGTTTCCGTTCGGAGAGATGAGGGTGATGATTTGAAGTTACCCAGCTGCTAAGTTGCCTGAGGAGCTAAGGCTCGGGGGCTCGGCTCTTCCCCGCCAGAGGGCGCTTTGTCCAGTTTTTTAGTTCATAGAATTATCTGGGGAAAAGTTAAAAATTAACAAAACACAGGAATCGGTGACCATGGTTGGCTCCAGTGCGGACACCTGGGTGGTGAAGGGGGGAGAAAGGAAACCTGATTTTTCAAATACCCCGTTGAATCTTTTCAATTTCGTAGAATTTGCATATATTACCCATTTTTAGAAAGATTTTAAAAGTGTTCTTAATGACAGTTTCCAGCCCTTCCTTGCTTTGGAGACTCTGACTTGAATTTATCTCAAGGCCAAGTGTGTTTATTTCTGGCAAACAGGTCAGGGAATTCTGATACGGACTGGGTAGGGTCATGTTTCGAGAAATCTTGATATACAAGGCCGTGATGAACAGCTGTGGCAGAGGGGGTCTTGCTTCTGGCCTCAGCTCTTCCAGCTTCTTTTTGGCTCTCCTGTCATCCCTCACCCCTGGGCCACGCGCTTCCCGTCCAACCCTTGAATGCGCCGGTTTCCCTGCTGTTCCGACGGGAGCCGTGACGCGAGAGGTGGTCGTCAGTGTGTCAGACTGACTGTGGTATGAGGGTGTTTATACAAATATGTTGTAGTTATTTTCTAGTGGACGCGGCCGGCATGGTGGTGACGAGCCAGGAGGGCGTGTTCCGCAGCAACTGCATGGACTGTCTGGACAGAACCAATGTGATCCAGAGCCTTCTGGCGCGCCGCTCGCTGCACGCCCAGCTCCAGGTGCGCGCGCTGTCTCTTCTCAGTCCGTAGCAGAGCCCCAGATGGAAGAAGCTGCGTCCTTAACAACCTTAACAAGAACCATTACCGAAGCAAAGGACAAAAAACATTCACAGTGCTGCCCGCGCTGACCCAGCTTTTGTGTTTTTGTCTTCCCGTCCGTAGGTGTGCACATCTCCATACCTGTGGTCAGCGTATGTGTACGCAGTTGGGGGGCTTCCCCCCCCCCAAGATTTTATGTTTAAGTAATCTCTCCACCCGCCAAGGGGCTTGAACTCACGACCCTGAGATCAAGAGCTGCATGCTCCACCGACCGAGTTAGCCAGACGCCCATTTCCAGAGTTGTTAATTCTGCCTTTTCCTGCAGGATTTTGAGGAGCCATAGTTGTTTTAAGAGTTGCACTTACTAAGTTGCTACGTTTTTGGCTTGTAAATTGTACTGTAGAGACCAAATCTGCACATGTTAGTATTAATGTGAATTCTTCCCTTTGGGTTAATGGCTAGAAGTGGAATTTACTGCGTTAAAGAGAATACGCTTTCCAAGAGGGTCGTAGCCGTTCCCCTGACACCAGCGAGCACGATAAGTGAGTCTGTTTCATTGAACTCGGGCCCTCTGAGCTGTTTTTATTTAAAACTTTCTTTCCTGTTAGCACAGAGTAGCTCCTCAGGGTGGTTTTCGTGTGCATCTGTTTTATCACTGGCTAGCAGTACTGACCTTCAGGTAAGAAGTTTCCAGCACAATTTTGCTTTACCACGAAGACTGGGCTGTTGAGAAGAGGAGCTATAAATATTTTCTTGTGTTTATCCTTGGAATGAAAAACATAAAGCCCGGATTTCCAGGTCACATTGGCCTTTCTTACGAGGGGCACACAAAATGCACGCCAGGTGGTTTCTTGCCTGAACGGTAACCTTTGTTTATGACAGTTCAACTTTGTTTAGGATAATTTTGTGACACCGGGAAGGCATTATGGAGGTAGAACACCTCCTTTAAAATGAAGTGCCCTTGAATCCTAAGCAACGCGGGCCAAACGTGCGCTTCCCTGCTTGAGCACGCTCTGGTTCGTGTCGTACCCGTCCTCCTCGTGCTGTGGGACTGACCTCAGCGTATATTTTTTAATAGAAATGATAGTAGCAAAAACACCCAGAACGGTTTCCAAGCCCAATAAACAAAAACCTGTTGAACCAGGTTCTGTAATCTATACCTTAACTCTTCCACGGGCTGAATGTGGTGCTGTAAAACCTGAGCAACCTTCTGAGAGTCTTGGGGCGAGGTGCCAGCTGGTGGGGGCCTCCAGCCATGCCCTCCCCCTGCCAGCTGAGAGTCACCATGGGGGTTCCTGCGCTGTCTGGGGTGGGAGCGCGGCTCTGAGGTAGAGATAGTGAGCTGTCAGCTGAGGTTCAGAGGGACGATGGGGACTCTGAGGTGGTTGAGATCTGAGACGAGGACCCAGCCTGGGGCTCCTAATCTGTGCCCTTCGGGGAATCCGCAGGGGGATTCAGCATGTCAGGGGTCCTCTGAGGTCATGTGCAAGGGGTGCTGTGTATGTGCAGTTTGTGGGGAGATGGGTGTGGGCATGTGACATGAGGCCCCAGGAGGAGTGGGGCTGGGGCTGAGGGAAGCCTGGGGCCAGGAGTGGTAGGGACGCTAGAAGGTGCAGGCAGTGAGAGGTTAGGGGGCGGCCGGGAAGGAGGAGGTGACAGCTGGGGTCCTATTGCCGCTCTCCCTTTGGCCCCTCTGTTCCTGCGGGGCTGGGGCACAAGGGGGGCGCAGGGGGAGGAGTCCTCAGAGGGGAGGCCGTGGTGAGCTGCTGCTCCCCCAGCCCCCCACTGCGTCATAGGCAAGGACTGCGTCTCCCGCCTGCAGCCAGGGACCATGTGGTACCATGTGGTACCGTGTGGGACTGTCTGCTCCGGTCCTGAATCACGTGTGCTGCAATCGGTCACACTTGCGTATGGTGTGCTTCTTATTCCAGAGACTAGGAGTTCTGCATGTGGGACAGAAGCTTGAGGAACAAAATGAATTTGAGAAGATTTACAAAAATGGTAGGTAATTTCCTTGATAGAGGCAAAGTTGCTCAAATGGTGAATTAAATTAATAGTTTGGATTTAGGAACACCGGTTGTCACGTAAATCACTGCCCGTTGACTTTTCTGTGTTTTCACAGCCTGGGCTGACAACGCAAATGCTTGTGCCAAGCAGTACGCGGGCACCGGTGCCTTGAAGACGGACTTCACCAGGCAAGCCGTGCTTTTCTAGTAGCGCTGCAGGTCCACAGGCCTCGAGTCCCATCAGGACACCCCGGCAGCCTTTGGACTGCCGCAGAGCCCCAGTCCCTGGGGCCGTGGGTCACAGCGGTCAAGTCAGGCTTGCTGGGAGGGGAGGCCCAGGTGCTGGAGGGTTCTAAGCCTCCGTGGGTGGTTATGCCATGTGGGAGGCACCCAAGGCCCCGCAACTCTTCCCAGAGCTCGCGGTGCACCCGGTCACTGTGGGCACCCACGGGCTGGGTGGGCCTGAGGCTCAGAACCTCGGCGAAGCAGCTAGGTGATGCGCCTGCGGCTTCCCAGGACTGGACTGGTCAGAGAGAGGGCAAGGCACTGGGGATTTGTTACAGGTGTGGGTCTTTGCCATAGGGATTCCCTGGGAGCAAACTAGGATTCCTAGTCTCTGCTGTGTTCTGACCACCTAACCTGGGCTGGGTGTTTCTCTTCACATTTCTTACCTTTCTGGCTGGCCCCCGAGTGTTTCTCTCATTGTGCATTTTAGAAGAAGAATGTGTATTTCTTGGACCCGCTAGAGGTTTCCTTTGTGAGGTGTCTCCTTTATACTTTCAGAGCTGATTTTTAAAATCTTTGTAACTCACTGATCTCCATACCCCATACTTACTGGCCACAAAACCGTGGGAGAATTTAATCTATAGATCTGTAACTCAGAATTCACGTCTTTTAACCAGAACTGGGAAGAGAACGCAGCTGGGACTTCTGATGGACGGCTGGAACTCCCTGATACGGTATTACAAGAACAACTTCTCGGATGGCTTTAGGCAGGTGGGTGTGTTTAGTGCTCATGTTTGTGCCTCGAGTGGTCCTATCTTTGTATTTTTCTTGACTAATGGAATTACATCACACTGGAAGTTACTGATTTTCTTCCTCTGTTCTAGGATTCCATAGACTTATTTCTTGGGAACTACTCAGTGGATGAATTAGAATCTCATAGTCCTTTAAGTGTTCCACGGGATTTGAAATTCCTGGCTGTAAGAAACCTTTTTCAAGTTTTTTTGTTTTTGTTGTTTTTAAGATTGATTGATTGATTTGAGAGAGAGTGTGTGCAAGCAGCTGTGGGGAGGGGCAGAGGGAGAGCGAGAGAGAATCTCAAACAGACCCCCCGCTGATCATGGAGCCTGACTCGGGGCTCGATCCCACGACCTGAGAAAATGACCTGAGCTGAAATCAAGAGTCAGATGCTTAACCGACTGCGCCAAGTAGATGCCACCGTTTTTCAAGTTTTTTTGTTTTTTTTTTTTTAAGATTTTATTTATTTATTTGACAGAGAGAGATTACAAGTAGGCACAGAGGCAGGCAGAGAGAGAGAGAGGAGGAATCAGGCTCCCCGCTGAGCAGAGAGCCTGATGCGGGACTCGATCCCAGGACCCTGAGATCATGACCTGATCCGAAGGCAGTGGCCCAACCCACTGAGCCACCCAGGTGCCCCATTTTTCAAGTTTTTAAAGGCATTATGTCTGAAGGTGTAGATGGTGCCGACTCCCCTTGATTGAAAAACTTTTTATAATTGTTCTAAATGGACTGTAAAAACTTCATTTCCCTGAGGAGAAGATGAGGGAAAAGAGTGAAGCAACTGTGGGACGTTTGTTTTCCGCTACACTTCATTGTCTTGCTATGCGAGAGCACGTGAGCAAAAGGGAGCCTGGGGAGCATGGAAGGTTTCTCGTTTCCAGAAGACCCCACTCCCCGTCACAATCAGGGGTTGCTGGGGCCCAGTAACACGGAAGGCAAGAGTGTGTTTTTGACACTTCTCTCCTTTTTGACTCCTCTGCTCACCAGACTTTGCAGGAGCCCCTCCGAGGTCCCATCCAGCGGACAGAGTGTCCCCGAATGGAGCTGGCTGGTGTCCCAGCCTCTCATGTGGGCAGCCCCGCTCACATAGCCCTCCCGGGTTTGGACCAGAGCCAGGCTTCTTCAGATGTGTCCTAATCAGTCTGAAGACTCAGGCAGCTGTGATTGAACCCCCCCAAATAACGATGATTTGTTGGGAAAAGATATTGTGTGTATCGGGTTGCAGAAGGGTTTTATTCTCTCTCAAGCGCAGCTGACTTCACAGCCTTCGAGCAGCGTTCTTAAGTGACGGCGTGTCTCTTCACTTTTCTTTTCAGTTGCCTATTATCATGGTTGTTGCCTTCTCCATGTGCATTATCTGTTTGCTGATGGCCGGTAAGTCTGCTCTTCCTTCACAGCCTCACGCTGAGTTTGGAGAATGTGGCACTTCCTTGTATGGTGTCTTGAGATGCCGAGTTCACTTGGCACTTGCTGGTTCTCTGTTAAATTTCGTGAGCAAAGCGAGCAGATGTGATTAGTCCTTAGATGTGACAGGAAGAAGAATATAGGCTCACAAATACTGATAATCGTTGTTTTGTTTCTTGTTTTTGTTTGTTTTTTTAATACTCTTTCTTAAAAATAATTTTTAAATTTTTTTATAAACATACAATATATTATTAGCCCCAGGGGTACAGGTCTGTGAATCGCCAGGTTTACACACTTCACAGCACTCACTAGAGCACATACTTTCCCCAGTGTCCATAACCCTGCCGCCCTCTCCCTCCCTCCCTCTCCCTGGCAACCCTCAGTTGTTTTTTGTTTTTATACCTAACATTTAAACTTTTCATTTCTTACCTCTCAAGTGATACGTAAGAATTATAGAAAATACAGCTAGGCAAGACAGAAGAAAATATTATTCATTATCCTGACTTCTAGAGATAAGCTAACTGCTCTTAACATTTTGACGTTTTAATCTTTGTAAGTGTGTGTGATTTTTTTTTCACAAGTGAGATACACATTTTTTGTAATGTTTTCACTGAGCAATAAAAGCATTTCCCCATGTTCTTTACTTGTAATGGCTGCATTAAAATCCATTTATGGATATATAGTTTATTTAACCAGCCACCTGTTATTGGACAAATAAATGCTGTTAGTAGAGGAACACACTACTTACCATCAAATTTTAGTAGGTTGAGGGGCACCTGGGTGGTACAGTCAGTTAAGCGTCTGACTCTTGATTTCAGCTCAGCTCATGATCTCAGGGTCTTGAGATCGAGCCCCACACCTGGCTCCATGCTGAGCACAGAACCTGGTTAAGATTCTGTCTCTCCCCATCTCAAAAAAAAAAAAAAAAAATTGTTTTTTTTTTTTTTTAGTAGATTGATAAGAACTTGTGTTAACAAGGTCTTCACTGTTTCTCTGTTTTTCTCTCAGGATTTTCCTTTGTTACTAAGCTAATAAGCATTTAGGATAAATGTGTCTGCGTTAAGTACTTCCCAGTGCTGTGGGCTAGGAGTCTGAGCTGGCTGTATTGTGCACTAGGGGCTGTCTTGTCTGAGCCCCACTCATTGGCAGGGCCCCATTCCCATGCGCCCCTCTCACCATGGCCCTTTTTTCTCCCACATGGACCTTACCCCCTTTTCATCTCCATAGCATCGAGTCCCTTTCTTACAGCACTTTGTCCTCTGACCGCATAAGCACCTGGGATCTCTTCTTCGGAGGTGGTGTCCCTCTCCGGTGTCCCTAGCACCCTCCGTGTGTACTTCTCCTGGTGTGTCATGATTTGCATACTCGTTCGTCTTTCCCACTGGATGAGCAACTCTTTGAGGGCAGACACCGTGTCTTTCTCATTATTTTATCTCCAGTGTCCAGGATATAGTAAGCCCTCGGCACAAGTTTGCTGAGCTAGGGACCCTTAACCCTACCCCCCCATGTGCATTCTGGAGGGGAGGCTCAGCGGCTTCCTGGGGAATTCAGCAGTGTAGAAGGTCACCGCATGGGGAGGGAGCCATCCTGTTGTTACTCTAGGGCAGCAGCTGGCAAACGTTTTCTGTAAAGGGCGAGATAATTGTAACTAGTCTAGATTTCCCAAACTGCGTTTCATCTCTGTTGCCATTGTTTGTTTTTACAACTCTTTAAAAATGTAAAAACTATTCTTAGCTCTGAGAACAAAATGGACTGAGGGGTCCTAGAGCACAGGCAGAGCTGCGTGCTGCGTGGCCTAACTCGGGTCCTGCGTCCAGTTCCGGGGCGGGAAGGAAGAGGACAGGGCCAGCCAGCACCTGCCGCCACGATTCCGCTGACGCCCACGCTCATCGCTCCCTCGGCTCCCTGACTTCTTTAAAACACTGCCTAGCGGATGCCGTGTTCTGAGAGCCTGTGTCCTGTTGAATTCGTTTCGTTACTTCGATCTGTTCTGTATTTTCTTGACTTCCCTTTGGAGCGT
Organism: Neogale vison; assembly: GCF_020171115.1. NCBI lineage: Eukaryota > Metazoa > Chordata > Mammalia > Carnivora > Mustelidae > Neogale > Neogale vison. Next base: position 208,587,555 of record NC_058096.1, on the reverse strand, counting down.
CTGGAGAGGCAGGCAAGTCAAAAGACAGAGAGCTCAGCCTGAACAGAGGGGGATAGTTTCTGCGGGGATGGTCCCCGGTTGGGCTTGTGAGGAACTGCCTTTCTTTTTTGTCCGAGAAGAATTTTAAAACTCAATGGTGTGAACATTAGTGCTCACATAAATTTGTATTTTTTTTTAAAGATTTTATTTATTTATTTGAGGAGAGAGAGAGTGAGAGTGAGCTTGAGGAGGGAGAGGGTCAGAGGGAGAAGCAGACTCCCCACTAAGCAGGGAGCCCGATGAGGGACTCGATCCTGGGACTCCGGGATCATGACCTGAGCTGAAGTCAGTCACTCAACCAACTGAGCCACCCAGGCGCCCCGTATGTGTTTTTAAGTACAAAGAGATTGATGCAACATCTTGTGTCAGTTCATTGCCATGAAATGATGAGCCCTGTGATGTTCAGATAGGATAGTGTCTGAGTAGTCTGTACTTCGGCTTTTTAGAAAGTGGGGGATGAGGGTAGCGTGAACTCTGACAGCTGATGAGGAAGGAGCCTGGAGCCTGTTCTTCCCTGGCTCGCACCCCTACCATCTCCTGCTCCGTGGGGCTCCCCAGCTGTGGCCCCAGCTGATCCTGTTGCAGGAGAAAAGCAGCACTCGGTTCGACTCGGCAAGGAGTAGGGCAAAGTAGATCTTTTCCCGCGGCTGCTGACCTTCCTGAACTCTAGATGTTGCAAAAATGCCTATCAGGAGTGTTGTGTGCAATAGGTCATTAAAATCTGTTACTGAATTTTATTTTATACGCTTTCATACAGAGTTTTTCTGAAGCGTGTGTTTTGTGAAGTTAGTTTTTGTGTAGGCATTTTGATTGTGGTGAATGTATTACTGATGGCTTCTTATGATCTTAAAGTAAACGATCTTTTGTGTGATACCACACAGTTTAGTCAGGTGGCTCTCATGCTGTGGTGTCTGGGCCATGGCCTTGACATGATCTGAGAACTTATTAGAAATTCAGATTCTTGGGCCCCCCGGTCCCCAGCCTGCCAAGTCAGAATCTCTGGGCTTGCCCAGCAGCTGATGTCTTACCGAGCTCTGGAAAGGATTCTGATGCCGGCCAGAGTTCAAGATCCAGTTGTTCAAACCTTAATTGAGAGGTGGTTGTATTTTTCCTGTAGATGTGCTGATCAACTTTGATGTTGTCAAGATTACACTTTAAATTGTAATAATTAAACACTAGACTTTAATGTTGCTAAGCAGCTGAAAGCTGGATCTGGGATCCCATTTATTCGTTAGAGACAGAGAAAGCGCGTGCATGCCGGCACACTCGAATCGGGGGAGGGGCAGAGGGAGAGGGAGAAGCAGACTCCCCGCTGAACGGGGAGCCCGAGATCACGACCTCAGCCAAAGGCAGATGCTCGGCCATTTGAGCCACCTGGATGCCCCTCAATAAAATGATTTTTTATTTACCAACTCTTTGTTTTTTAACAATTTTTTTCCTATTTTTTATTTTAAAAGATTATTTATTTATTTGAGAGAGAGGGAGTGTTAGAGAATACACAGGCCGGGGGAGTAGGAGAGGGACAATCAGGCTCCCCACCGAGCAGGGAGCCTAAAGGGGGCCTCGATCCCAGGACCCTGGGATCATGGCCTAAGCTAAAGGCAGACACTCAACTGACTGAGTCACCCAGGTGCCCCATTTCTTTGTTTTTTTATATCAACAGGTGACACTTGGACAGAAACACTGGCCTATGTGCTCTTCTGGGGAGTTGCAAGCATTGGAACATTTTTCATTATTCTTTATAACGGCAAGGATTTTGTCGATGCTCCCAAATTGGTCCAGAAAGAAAAGATGGACTGAATTTGTGTCTGTGGAAAGCGGCTTGGCTTGGAAGATTCCATTATGCAGAACTGGAGTCTTTACTGACCCGCTTTCCACATGGGCCCAAGGTCTTTCGAAAGCTTTTCTCCAGAAGCCTGGCCTGTGCTCCGTTTGAAGGGAGGACCTACAATCGGCCCAAAGTTCCTGCCTTGACCATCTCTTCACTACTGGGACGGCTCTAGTTATAATTGGAAGCTCTTCTGTAATTAAAAGGGTAACCTGAACCCAGCTCCTGGAGCGGAAGGAATCTGTTCCTTGTCGATTTAATCAACTCTTGCAGAATAAGTAATACATTTAAGAGATCTAGCTTCTTTCCGTATTTAAAATGGTAAAATTATTTTTCTAGCTCAGTTTCCTTATTGTCACTGTAAAGGCAGTTCCTGATCGCAAGCAGACTTCCCCACACATCTTTGAACTTAAAAGGTGAATAATGAGCTAACGCACCTCTGTTCACACAGCATGAGTCTCTTGCAGACGTCAGGTAGTTAGCCAGGGAAGCCCGTGACCTCCCAGTCGGGCGGAGGGGAGCCGGGCCTGGCGTTCCAGTGGAGTTTCGGTTGGGCCGCTCTGAGTCCAGCTTGAACTTGAGTGTAAAGAAGAGGAAGTTCCGATAGACTTTATCTTTTTTAAAAGGTGTAAATGAAATCAAAGAATGTAAAGTCTGTGTCTTATGCTAAAGGTCCAAAGCCACCTCTGTTTTAAGGATTTACCCCAATGTGGAGAAGCCCCTGGGCGGGCCAGCTCCTCCTTCCCGGCTGTGTTGCTCCCCTCGGGCCCGTTCATCAAGCCGGGTGAGCCTTGGGGAGACTCTTGGCGGGACGTGGCGTTGCACTTGGAGGCAGCAGCCGCTTTCCACGCTTGGCACCATCAGCCCTTCTCACTCTGGAAAGGTTGGTGTCAATAAGTGTGTCTGAAATTTCGTGCTTCCACATAGTTGGCGTTCTCCGAATCAAGGACCAACTTCAATGTTAATTTATGTGCAAAACAAGCCTGAAAAATACGCTTTAGAAGCTGCGCGTAGTTCTGATTATAAGTTGGACTGTATATTCAAACTGTAATTATGAGGTTTAAATATTAGAAAAGTGTGTAGGGTAGTATTCTTGCCACTGTTTTAAAATCGTTCGATTAAATCCTGCTACGATATTTGTGTTGTGCTTGAAAATATGTGCATTTTTTTTTCAATAGTAAGTAAGACCTTCTGTGGTCCTTCAGTATCTCTCAAAGCGCCTTTATTCCAACATGACTTTTTATTTCCCAACATTATCTTTTATACACATTAATAAGAGTCGTTGCTTCTAGAAACTCTAAAGGAGGTAATAGCTGGAAGCCCTCTGTAGCTTAAAATCATTCATGAAGACTCCCAGGAGGGTAAGTGATCAGAGCTACCTATTCTTAACATGTAAATAAGCATAATTTGTTCCAAAGATGAAATGTTTGAAACTCGGTTCATGTCTCCTGTAATATAGTAAGTCAGGGGCCCCTGGGCATCTCCCATGAAGAACTGACTTCCACAACCACAGCAAAGACCCACTGAGAGCCGCCCTGCTCGTGTGGCTCGTGTGGCTGCCCCGCAGCAGGGGGACCAGACCGGTGTGTCAGCGCCTAAAAGTGTCCGTATCCAGAGCCCTGCTGTGATTTTATTTCTCAATTCATGTACTGTACATCCTTAAGTGAAAATAAATGTCATACTCTTTTCTAACCACTGTTGGTATCACTCCTATACTTTGTCTTAAAAGGGAGGTTCTTTTTTTTTATTTTACAACTTTTTAAAAAAGATTTTATTTGAGAGAGAAGAGAGAGCGAGAACACATGCAGGGGCAGCAGCAGAGGGAGAGGGAGAAGCAGGCTCCCCGCTGAGCAGGGAGCCTGATGCGGGGCTCGATCCCAGGACCCTGAGATCATGACCTGAACCCAAGGCAGATGCTTAACAGACTGAACCGCCCAGGTGCCCCTGTATTTTAGAATTTTAGAACTCACAGAAAGCGGTGCATGCAGGGGCTTTTTAGAAAAGTAGACAGTGTAAGGAAGCAAGAAAATTCATACCTTCTCAAACCTGCTTTCCAATTATCACTTGAGAAGTCATGTCTGTGTGTATAATTAATTTTTAGTTAAAGATAAAACCAGCAAATTATTTAGTAAAGTATTTTTCCATAAAAAGATATCCCCTGAACCTCCCCCCCAACCAAGTTAATTTGTTTCTCAAAATGATAACAGATCTCACCAGTGCAGAGCGACAGTCTTGCCTATTAGAAACTGATCTCTCAGGCGACGGGAATGTGTCCGCGACAGGTGGGAATGCACCTTGGAGGCCCCCTGCCCACGTGGGGAGTGAGACGAAAAGCCTTGGAGATGGGCTGTGGGGTCCTCCGTCCCCGCCGTGAGCCCAGGCGAGCCACCTATGGCTGTATCGTGCCCGTCCCCGGCGTCGGCTGCCTCTCCTGCCCAGGCTGCTGAAGGTGAACCGCCCCAGCGGCTTCCTGCGGAGGGTTTTTCGGGAATTCTCTCCCACGCACCCACCCCTGTGACCGTCTGTCCTTCCTCCGGTACACTGATTGGTGTCTGTGCCGGCTCATCTCTAGCTCCTTGCTTCCTGGGGCGAAGAGAAAGGTCAGCGATGCTCTCATCGCCTGGTTACATCCAGTACAAGGGAGACGTGAGGCCGTGTGCGACCCGCGGTGCCTGCGTTCTTACTCGCCGCTCCAGAAGGACTAGTTTTGTCCTGTTGAGGATTCTGGGACGAGGACCCAGATTCCTTGGTTTTAACGGTCTGGGCTGTACTTGTGGGGTCAGTTCGACTGGAATTGGAGGTGCGCGGGGGGGTGGCATGGGGGGAAGCAGCTTAAACCAAGGTCTTGGGGTTTTATCGTCCAAGAGTCCCGATGTCAGAAGAAAGTAGCCCAATAGGGACGTGTTACGATAAGCTTTTGGAATGCCCTGTCCATTGCCCTTGGGCTCCCCAGCACAGCCGCTTGGCTTATAGAAGCCAGCAAGACCTAAGTGCCAGTCTTTCTCGTGACCGAATCTCAGAAATGTCGTCCCGTCACGTCTGCTGTTCTCCGTGGGTTCGAAACCAGTCCCTGGAGGGTTGGGGCACCAGTGCTACGAGGTGGGCGTCCCTGGGGCCGTGTTCGGAGGCCTGCCCCTGCCGCCAGGGAGGAGCGAGGCGCTGGGCTGGTGCCCCAGAGAGTTCGGTGGCCTCCCGTCAGGTGGTGCAGCTTAGACCAGGACTGACGAGTTCTGGTAACCAGACGCTGCGTGGCACATTAGCCCCCAGAGCGGAACAGAACAGCGATACCATTTGTTTTGCTCCCCAAACCCTGCAGTCTGGGCTGGGCCTGGCAGGCATCGCTCGTCTCTGCTGCACTGGGCATGGGCTGTGTGGCTCCGAGCCTGGGGCCCTCCGTCACCAGCAGCTTGCGTTCACCTGGGAGGGGGCCGGGGGCAGGAGAGAAGGGGAGAGAAGGGGAGGGAGGAGCAAGAGGAGACAGACACTGCGGTGTGCAAGGACCTCCCCAGCGCTACCTATAGCTCTGGGCTCCCTTCCCTTTGTGGGAGGAGCGCTGGGGAAGAAGGCGTCTCGCTGGACAAGTCCAGTACCTCCGTTCAGTCTAAAGTTTCACGTCTTCCCTCCTGTGCTGTTGGGGCCCGTAACAGAATGGGGGCAGGGTCCCCTTGACCTGGGGAGGCCTATGTCCTTCCTAGGGCCACCCCGGTGTCCTCCCAGAGAGCTTTCCACTGGCCTTGCTCGCTCTTGCTGCATTTCCTCGCTTTACTAGTCGAGTCCATCTTTATGTCCTTACTATCATTGTGTGCGCACTCAGCGTGATGTTTCTAGGACGCCTCCGCTCGGTGGTCCCAGCTGTCGTCCCCTCCTGCCAGCTTGTTTATAGTGAATGAATTTATGACAGTCTCTGTGTCCATTTGGATTTAATAGATCCCATGTTCCTTTTTATCCGGTCCGGTCTGATGCTGATGGACATTTTGGTGGTTTCTGGTTGGTAACTCTTGCACTCAGTCCGGCTGTGCACCTTCTCCACGCCTCCTGGCTCCCGTGGGAGTGTGTCTCTCCCTGCTGTCTCCCCAGTAGGAGAACGAGGAGCCAGAAACACAAGAATAACAAGAAACCATTTTCTAAATGGGCTTGTGCCATTTCTGTGCCGCGTGGTTCCATGTGACTTATCAGTGCTCTGTATGCCAGACGTCCTGATTTTTTTTCATCTAGCAGGTACAGATGAGATACCGATCTCATGCTGGCACTTCTCCAATCACTGATGACTGAGCATCTTTTCGTCATTCTTTGGTCATTGGTGTTCCTGTTTTGTGCCTTGTTGACGTCTTTTGCCAGTTTCTGTTAGATTGTCCTTCTTGATTTGTTGTGAACTTCTTTATATTCTAGAGTTGTTTGTTGGTGCCATATAAATCTTCTCCCACAGATCACACAGGGCAAGGTGCCCACGTTAAATCCTCAGTGGGGTTCTGTTGCTCTTTGAAGAAAAATCTTAAGCCCCATGCCTGGCCCACAAGGCCTGACTGACTCGACCCTGCCTACTCCTCCAAGCCCACCTCCGAGCACTCTCCCGATTCCAACCATTGGCCTCCTTTCTGCTCTTTCTCACCTCCGGGCCTTTGCACATGCCGTTGACTCTGTCTAGACAGACATTCCATCCTCAAAAGCTCTTCCTCAACCACCTGATTGAAGTACTTTCCCTCTCATACCATCACTTGACCCCTATCTTGCCTTCTTGGAAACGATCACAGTCTGTACTCATTTGTTGCCCATGACTGTCTCTGTTCCCTCCCAGAACATAAGTGCCAAGAAGGCCAGGGACGATGTCTGTTGTGTTCAGCACCGTCCCCAGCACCTACGCCCGGGACTGGTGTGTGACCTACCAGTTGGTGCTCTTTATAAAACAGGGATCCTGTGCAGGTGAGCCACAGTCAGGAAGAGAAGTGGTTCCCATGTCAGGGACTGGTCAAGGCATTCAGGCTGAGAATTTCCTGTTTGTCAATGATGTTTTAGCCTTACAAGGGGATGTTTGAATCTGTTAACTTATTTTTCTTCCCCAGACTAATGTCAAGTAAAAACTGATCAGGGAGTTAATTCTCTGTCCCAGCTTTTCTGTCAATCAAGTGGAACAGCCACAGATTAATCTTTTATGTAACGCAGACAAAAGTCGAACACAGCAGTTTGCATACGCACCCCCAGCACAGTTGTTAAGGGCACACTCATGCCTACCGTGGTTTCTTATGGTCTCAGCCAGACCCTGAGACACACAGGCTGCCCAGGATGCCCGTCAGAAGGGTTGAAAAGATTCTGAGGTCACACCTGTTTTACATGAGCAAATTAGACATTTTTCTGGCTTTTCTTAGGGAATCTGACGCCCCATTAGGGTCTTTGTACACCGCAGCAGTATGGCTTCCCTGGCCATGTGGAGGAAACACGGAGAAGGTGACAGAAACAAGACGCTGGCTGGATTCTCCTTTATTTGTCATGTTTCCCAAATCAACTTGTCTCTTTACATAATGCCCGAAAATCTTGTGTGGAGAGCTCTTAAAACTGCAGCCAGTACATAACCAAAACCTTACAGATACACTTGTCTAGGGTTTTATTTATGGGGACAATGGCTAAAAACCAGATAGTTCCGGGGCGCCTGGGTGGCTCAGTGGATTAAAGCCTCTGTCTTCGGCTCAGGTCATGATCCCAGGGTCCTGGGATCGAGCCCCACATCGGGCTCTCTGCTCAGCAGCGAGCCGGCTTTCTCCTCTCTCTGCCTGCCTCTCTGCCTACCTGTAATCTCTGTCTGTCAAATAAATAAAATCTTTAAAAAAAAAAAAAAACCAGATAGTTCCGTCCCTGATTTCTTAGAGCTAAGCCAAGGGCCATTATGTCTCTAGCATTAATAGAAAGCTCCCTGGAGCCCGCGATCTGGCCATGGCATCTAGGTGACGATCATGTGGATAGGGACGGAACATCGCTTTTCCCCTCTAGCTCTCTGGGAGGCAGGTGGATGAACGCCAGATGACCACTTCCATGCAATACCCTGAAAATGGTCAACCAAGGATTTTTTCGAGACAGGACTTAACTACGACTTCAAGAGGATGCTTGAGAACTGTTCAATCCTTCATGAAGTTTACAGGAACCAGAATAAAACTGAACCAAAACCTGAGGCCTTTAGCTCGAGCACATTATTCTAGAACAGCAGAATTTCATCTGTCCAGCTTGGGGTGCAAAAATTATTCTGAAGAAGTGGCTTTTCCATGACAATCAAAGGACTCAAAAATGCTTTTAAATGTCTGAAGGTTCTTTTTGATGTAAGTATTCCTAAATGCACGACCCATTGTGGGGCCCTGGTCCTTGGGCTGGGCTGGCTCTGGGCGGGGCTTGGGTACGCATGGGGAGACAGCAAGCCTCGCTCCCAGGTGGTTGGGATGGGTGGCAGCAGGGACATACTAGTAACTCAATACGGTGATGAGGACGGCGTCCCCCATGGTCCTGAGGCTACTTGGCATTTAGGGCTGACACACCCCACTGATGCCTGGGTGGCCCATGTTCCAAGACCATGACTGTGCCTGTGAGCTTGGGCGGGGGGGTTCCTCTCTGTAGGGATTCAGAACAGACTGTGCTGTGTATTTGACATGGAGCGTACCCACTCTTCAAGCCCTACCTAGTAGGTAAGGTTTGTTGGCCCTAAACCCTCTGATGAAAAAAATCAGAGGACTGAGTATTTGTGGTTAGGAAATGCTGGTGCATTCTAGAGGCAAGTGACTTTTTTTTTTAATAATGAGAAGAAGTTGTGAAATATTGATAGGATGGCTATAAAAGAAGGCAAAAGACCTTCCTAATGCCTATTTTTGTTATATAGGACACTTAGAGCCATGAAAATGAAGTTAAAAAACAAAACAAAAATCCACCAACAAAAACCCTCCAACTAATGCCCCAATTAAGTGTCCGCGAAGATGTTTGTACAAATCTACCCAAAGAAACTTCCCTGAATCTTGTATGTTGGGGAAGCACAGACTGTTAGGGCAGGAAGTGGCCCTCTCCGCTTAGGGATAACCTTGACCTACTTACTGCGGCCAAAGACAGGGGACATTGGCACTGTGGACTGATGCTGTATCATAAATATGGTGTCTTCAGTTCCAAGAGGCTCTGTTTTATACACTCTAGAAAACCTATGCACAAATAATTTAAGATGGACTATAAGCGATGTTCATGGTCTTTGCTCTAATGAGTTGGCCGCCATGTCCAAATAGAACACCAAGTTGGCTGTACCCTCACCCACAAGTGGTTCTGGCACCTTTTCCAACACCCAGTGGTAGGGGCCACCCGCATGGACCTCTCGGGTGGTTTGGGGTTATGCACTGTAATTGGGAGGACCAGGCCTGGACCCACCATGAGAGACCTCAGATCTGCACAGAAGTGAGCCCCTTTTGGACCCCAGCAAAAGCCTTCTTCCACCTGGCCAGTCAGTCATGTTAGTGAAGGACCCAGCAGTTACATATTCACGGGGACTCAAAAAGAGAGACCTGGTTTTGTACCAGTGACATTCGGCTGTCATCTCAGGCACTTGGAGAAAACCTCTCTTCCAGCTGATCTAAAAAACAACTGCGCTCTCCCATTTTTGGATTTCTTCAGAAGAAATAAAAAGTCGCTTAAATTTTATTCCATGAAAATTAGAGTCAAATTTCAGCTCACAGTGTGGCCTAATTCTAGGCTTGCCTAGAGTCAAGAAAACAGTTGTCTTGCAGACTGGCCTTGAAAAGCCTGCGTCTCTGGTCACAAGTTGGGGCGCAGAGAGGAGCAGGGGCTGCTCTGCTGGTGGGGTGTGGGTCCTCCCAAGGGAACCTTCTTCCTCCACGGTCCTTCTTGACGAACTCAGGAAGACGACAGGCTGAGTGTTTCTGGAGCAAATATTGTCCCAGCAGCCAAGGAGATTCCGTCTATAAGTTGTAGCTGCCGGACAGGGCAGCTGAGCATGGTCTCTGGGAAGCCCAGTCCTCAGGCCGCGGGGGGCGTGTCTCCCCTCTTGAGACAGCGTGTGATGAAAGTCCCCAGGGCCACCAGGGGGATGCACATGATGGAAGAGGCCACCAGCAGCCCGATGACGGCCAAGGCGTATGGGGGGTAGTCCTTGGTCACGAGCTGACCCTGCAAGGGGAAACAGGGTCAGCAGGAGGAAACCACTGCAGGCAGAGGTTGGCCTGGCGAGAGGCCGTGTGCTGGTTGGGGGGGCGGTGTGTCCCGGGCCACTTGGCTCTGCAGCTCACCAGCAAGTATGCTGGATAGACCTACCCCCCTTGCCGTCCCCCTTGCCTTCTCTCTCTTCCGTGAACTTCAGCTAGTGTGCATAAAGCCACTATTCTGGCCCTGCCTCTGAAGGATCACTGATAGGAATAATTAAGGACCTTCCCTTCGGGGCACCGACAGGGGCACCTACGTGCAGGGGGCTAACCTGAGCCCGGTGCTGCCCAACGGAACCTTCTGTGATGACACACGTCTTCCTTATCAGGGTTGTGCAACATGGCAGCCACCAGACACAAGGGGCTACTGAGCCCTGGAAATGTGGCCGGTCAGAGTGAAGAACTGAATTTTTAAATTGTATGCAGCTGCGGTGAACTCAGATGGGCATAGCCCCATGTGGCTATTGGTTGCCACCTTGAATGGCACAGCCTTGGTCAGGAGAAACCTTGAGGGACCTCTGGATTCAGTTGCTGGACGCTTCCCTGAATGCACATGAATTAAAGCTGATGAGAAATGAGGCCAAAAAGCCTGTAAAGGCTGCCTTTCCACGCGGGAGCCACGAAACAGCTATGACCAGGGAAAGCAGGTGTTTGCTGTCGCCCAAGCGTGGTTTGTGACCCCAAATGCTGCTTAGGGTGTGGTGTGGGAAACCAGCCCGCGAACTTTCTGTTGCTTGTCTATTCCCTTTTTTTGTTCCATCCTGACCCATGCAGAAACTGGGGCGGGGCGGGGGTGGGGGGGACATTGAGAAACTGGTGTAGCAATGGGACCGCTTCATCTTCTGTCCGTTGGGTATCAGAAGTGATGGGAGCTTGTACTCTACAGATATTCTCCTCATGTCACTTTTCAAGTGCTTCACTGTCCTTGCATTTTACAGACGTATCAGGCTGCTGTGGATTGGGGAAGACATACCCCCATACCCCAGCCACGGCTGGAGAAGCGCAGCCGTGGAACCAGGGCTGGGGGCGCCTTTGGCCACCATCGGTCACGTTCTCTATGAAAGCGCATCTGTATCGGGACAGCCGGCCTGGCCTCGAGGCCGAGGCTCCCCATACAGCCCCTGGCTGTTCAGATGCTGACACGCTGTCCTTCTGGTTGGGGCACAGCAGCTGCGTGGAGCCCCAAGCAAGCCTGTCCTGTCTGTCCCAGCCCCACCCAGACCCAGACCCTGCCAGGATCCATCAGGTCCCCTCGGGCTCCTGCAATGTCCCTTCTAGGGGCCATGCTTTCCAGGGGTCGGGGCCGGGCCCTCCAGGCTTGCTCGCTCTGCCTTCCCCGAGGAGACCTCAGTGGACAAAGGTCAGGGGTGGGAACCAGCACCTGGCAGACCTTCTACCGGCCTCCAGAGGCCCCCCTGGGAAGTCCTGGGAGGGAATCCTACTCTCTTTACTGGAGTACACAGCGAAAAAGCAAAGCCCACTTCTGCTGTCCTGAGCTGTTTTTCATTACCTGGGTGGTGTTTCTGTGTCATTGCAACTGACCTGCCCAGCCCAGGGAAATGGGTCGGTTTCAGCGAACATAAGCCGGTGCTAGGGAGGGAGCCCAGGGGGCCGGAGCCGGAGGGTACCTGGAAGGCGTCCCATGCTTGGTACTGCAGGGTCCCCGTGAGGATGTAGTCACTCAGGTAGAAGACAAAGAGGCTGACGATGAGCAGGGGGCTCACGCCGGCCCACATGGCCTTCCAGTACCAGTTCAGGCCACGACCAGTCATGGCCTCAAGGTCACTTTCAAATCTGTTTGGAAAATGCGGAGAAAGTCAGGATTATCCGTGCTGTAGGGGCAAGAGGGCTCCAGCTTTCATATTCGTTTGCTTAGAAAGATTCCGTTCTGAGCACCACCGATGATGACCTCTTTGGGGTCCCTCTCTGACACCTGGGGAGAGGGTGTGCGGGGTGGGGAGGGGAGAAGGGCTGAGGCCGCCACAGAGCAGGGCAACAAAGCAACCGCCTCATGGTTATGGGGACATCAGAAGATACCTTCCTGGTGCCACCTTTGGATGAAGGCTGCTGGTGTAGACCCTAAGGGCTGCTACTCCCCATGGCGGGAGAAGCAGGCATGGAGAGGGCCGGGGGTGGGGTGGGGTGGGGTGAGGCTGGACTGTCACCGGCGGTAGCCACAGCCACCTGCCATGCTTGGGCCTGTGGCTTGTGCTGAGTTCCCACAGAAGCCTGCAGACAGCCACCTGTTCCCATGCTGCTGCTGACCTGGCTGGACCCTGGCTTTCAGGCCACAAAGGCTCCTGTGCTTCGTGTGAATGTGAACGTGAATGCCTGAGATTTTTCAAGATGACACGCTCTTTTGTCCCTTCACATCCCCTGCTCATCGCCCCCCCCCACCCCCAACTTGCCTATGGATAGAGAGATGTGGGAAGAGCTAGCTGGCTGTAGAGCTAAGGGTGACGGGGCACTGTGGCTCAGTGGTCGCTAGATGGCGCTGTCCCCTGGGCGAACAGAGGGACTCCCGTCTCCCGGCCATTCCTGGGACCTGCTGCTTACAAACTCTGCTCTGCGGGGCACCTTTGGTTTCTCCCTCCCTCCGACCCTGACCACTCAGTACCACCCCTTTGCATGGACTTGTGTCCCTTCTCAAGCATCTCCCCTGGGCCCTGCCTTTTGGTCCTCTTTCCGCAACCTTCTCTCTTCCTGGGAAACACCTACCCTCTCAGGGGACCAATCTGTTTCTCCCTCTAGACTACTACATCTAGGCGACCCACTTGTTCCACTTGACCCAGGATGTCCCCAGTGTTCACACTGAATGTCCCAGGAAACCCCTTGGTCCTGGGAAAACAAGGAGAGTGAGTCACTCTAACCCGAATGTCCTCAACAGTCTTTCTTGACCAAAAACGTTTTGGACATGCTACACATTATACCCACTTTGAGACTCACACTGGTCTCTGAGGCTCCAAGTAGTCCTGTAAGAAAGAAATGTTGACTCTCTCTTGTTTGTGACGTCCCGAAATTACTTGATCATGTAAGTCCCTTGGTGTTGACAGGGGACCCCAGAGCTTCCAGGGACACAGAGGGAAACATGGCTCAACGGGTCTGGTTTCTAGGGTCATGGCTGGTCCTCCCTTCTCCCATTGCAATACAGAAAGCAGAAAGACGAGATACTGGTTGAAGGTGGGAGTGAGGCAGAGAATTAGCTGGGCCAAGGGAAAAACAGTGCCAAGTTGCAGGAGAAAAGTAAGGGACTTACTGTGGAAAAGGGGCTTGCTTTCCTTGTGGGGCAAGGCCTTCGTGGGGGCGTGGCCTTCATGGGCCCTTCCCCCAGCAGGTATCAGGGGTGGGGCCTCCTTACCTCCTCAGCCCATACACGTAACACACAGCAATGGTCTCCACCAGCACGATGAGCAGCAAGGACAGCGTGGCCGCGTAGTCATTGAATATGTCGAACCAGTAGTTGCCAGACTCCATGGTGAACACCAGGCCGATGACGCAGTTGACGAGGCACACCAGACCTGGGGCCACAAGACCACACGCTCACTTGCCTGAGATGCCTACACATTCATCCAGTTTCCTGTGTGGAGCCATGGACCCCAGGGGGACTTAGCCATGGACTGGCCTCTCCACCTCTGTATGCCACAGATGTGTGTGTTCAGGGGACAACAAAGGTGTCCCAAGGAGTGTGTGTCTGCACAAGTCACTAATGTTAATTCAGGCAGCTGTCCTGCAGGGGGCATCAAGCTCAGCGGAAAAGGGAAAAGAGAAAGTTGTGGGCGCTGCTGTCTCCCCATGCGGTGGGGGTGGGGGTGGGGGTGGGGGTGGGTCCCACCCAGTCTGTGGGTCTGGTGATGCCATTTACCCCTACAACTCAGCTTCTGAGGTCACGGATGTCAATCAGGGCACCCCTCTCAGAACCTCCTAGAGAGGATTCATGTCTGGCCAGTAGAGGGAGGAGGGAAGGGAGAAGACGACAGGAATGTCTCCCCAGCTCCCACTATGCGTGCCCCTGGCACGTCTCGTGCACTGGATCCAATATCCTGGGGAGCTCCCTTTCACAGCTGGGGAAACCAAGGCTCAAAGATAAGGAGTACTTTCCCAACATCCCATAGCATCTAAGAGGGGAAGTCAGGATTCAGACAGAGGCCCTTCTGCTTCCAGAACCCAGGTTCTTGAACCAGCCTCCACGGGCGGACTCCCCCAGGGACCCCATGAAGTATTTGACCCTCAAGCTCCCACCTGCCCTTCTCACTGCCACACCATGTCCCACCCGTCACCTAGCCCCCATGCCATCTTGAGGGGACACACCTCGAGGAAGGAGCTATGTGCTGGCCGGGAGCTAACGGCACATAGCATGCGGCCACAGAGACCACGTGGGAAGAGTGATGCTCAGTGCTAGAAGGTTCTGACAAGGTTCTGCATCTGGCTGGCCTGGACTTTAAGGGGATGTCATGTGAGCTCGGTGCGATGAGGCTGGGAGAAGGGACGTCCTAGATGTGGTGGGATGGTGTCCTCGTGGGCAGGAGTGGGGGCCACTGGGTTCCCCAGACATCACCAGGTATGATGGTGGAGCAGATGGGTGATGGGAGTCTAGGCGATCATCACGCAGGCAGGAAAGGGACAGAAATTTACCAAGAATGGTCCTTTGCAACAAGGGGGAGAACCGCACCGAGCTTGGTGAAGACAAGAGACATACAGCACAGACTGCGTGATTCCACGTATATGAAGTTCAAGAGCGGGAAAAACGGTCCCGAAGCGGTAGCAGTCACAAAGAGGTGGCTTCTGGGGCTGGGAGCGTACGGACTGGGAAGGGGTGAGGAGGGGCTCTCGGGGGTGCTGGAAACACTCTGTATCTTGACTCAGGTGGTGGTTACATGTAAAAATCACTGAGATTGTGTTTAGGAAATGTACATGCTCTTAGCGTTATGCTTCGATTGAAACAAAGACCAGAGCAGATTGTCTCCTGGCCTGAAGAGTTTGGAGCACGACACTGGTTAAGTCTGGCCTTCCCGGCCACCGCCCTTCCCCGTGATGGAGAACCAGAGGCACAGGCGAGTCACGCACTCCGAATCCCACACGGCCCCGAGGACGAGAGACCACAAGGCTCGTCCATCTGCTTGTGCCCCCCGCCTGGCCCTCCCTGAGCCCCACATCCCCCACGGACGGGCCCGCTCACCGGAGATGGCCTCCTTGGGCAGGTGGCTGGAGACGACCTTGCTGTCGGTCAGAGGCGTGAGGATGGCCGCCGTGTTCCCCAGCATGCTCCCAATGCCCAGCATCAGCAGCATGAAGAAATAGAGCACTGACCACAGCTGGGACACCTCCATGTTCTTAATGGCCTCGGTGTAGACGATGAAAGACAAGCCGGTGCCCTGGACCGCCTGCCCATGGCAAGAAGGCAGCAG
Source organism: Neogale vison (assembly GCF_020171115.1). Classification (NCBI taxonomy): domain Eukaryota; kingdom Metazoa; phylum Chordata; class Mammalia; order Carnivora; family Mustelidae; genus Neogale; species Neogale vison. The sequence goes on along the minus strand of NC_058096.1, from coordinate 208,572,109 downwards.
TTACCCACCCAAGGGGCTTGGGACTCCTTAAGCGCACCCGACGTGAAGCAACCTCCCAGGTGGCCAGGAGAAGCCACGGGCCAAGCTGGGGTCTGCCAGGTGCACACTGGCCCCTCGGGCTGAGCGGGGCTGGGTAGACACGTGAGCCATCAGGAGCCCCTTTCGTCACTTCGGAACACTGAGCTCCCATCTCCCACCCCAACTCACGTCCATTTGGGAGGAAATACAATCAGACAAGGTTCGGATAATTTGTGCTTCCAACAGGATGGCCACTGAGGCGTTCTGAGGCCCCAGTGGCTGGGAGGCAAGGTGGGCGGGTGAAGCCACGGGGCCTGGGAGGGCAGGGTTGCTCTGTAGCCGGAGCCCTGCAGGGATGGTGACCTGTGGAACCAGAGCCTGGAGCTCCCGCTTATAGATGAGCCCTCCAAGAGGTCTGGAAGAGGTCTTGGGGTTGGGGGTGTGGGGGAGGGTGCCCCCTGGGTACCAGCAGCAGAAGCAGACCCATTCTGGGGGAAAGCTCCTGCAATCTAGACCTGCAGGACCACCAGAGAGGATCAAGCAGCGAGCTTGCAAACAGACGTATTAAACCCAAATACGACAAGCCATGGAGGAAAGAGTTAGGAATAATTCCCCCAGAATGGTCGACACTGGTTGGCTTGGCAGACTCTTGGCATACCAATAAGTATAGTGGGATTCACCAGTTCTGCATGCAGACAACAGGGGGTGGTCCCTTGTAGAGAATTTACAAACGGTAACAAAACCTGCTAAAGTTGGCTTGCTTTTTATCATTATCACGAGTCAACAAATTCTCCATGGTGTCAGTCCGGAAACCGACTGCCCTCACTCTCCTGCCCAAGGCCGCCCCTGGAACAGCTATGTAGGACCTTTTCAAAGAAGCAGAAGATAGAACTGCCAAAAATAAGCGTATCACAGGAAACTCAGCGTGGGGAGCAAATTTGAGAAAAAAAAAAAATCATGTTTAACAAATCACTGAACTGACAAGCTCTATCAACAGCTAAAACCACTTGTAGCTGAAGAGAAAATTAGGGAACAGGGAGGCATACTCCAGGAATGGATCCACAAAAAAAAAAAAAAAAAAAAAAAGATAAGAAGCTGGGAAAACATAAAAGAGAAGCAAGTGGACATGCAGTGGTGTGATGTGGAGGTCCGGAAGGAATTCCAAAGCAGAAAGAGAAAAGTACAGACAATGATGAAGAGGTAAGGGGTGTGAATTCTCCAGAACTGGTAAAGACATGTGGATCTGTGGATCCAGGAAGCCCCAACCTCACCCAACCCATCCTGGGGCTGGGGGCATCCTGGTGTGTTCATCCAACCCACGTCAGATGAATAAAAAATACATCCATGCTTCGGTTACCGAGGCCAGAGTCCAAGGGATGGACCAGAGAAATCAGAGCGAACGCATGGGGCAGCTGAGAGCTTCGAAGGAGAGCAGGAAATTTCAAGGCAACCGAAATCACATGGCAAACCGCTCCAAAGTGTCCAGAGAAAATAACTATAAACCTGGGACCTTCTACACAGGGGAGACAGTCCTTAAAAAGAGGGGACTGAATATCAGCATTAGCATACAGACGACATCCGAGGAAATTTACCAAGAAGCAGGTGCTATACACCGGAAATGAATTTCAGCTCGGGAATGATTCAGGAATTAAAACTAAAGAGGGAAAAAAAGCAAGCTGCTCTAAAGGAATGCGTTTTAAGGGACAAAATGATCCCGGAAGATGTCTGGGGTGCCAGAGGAAACGGTGAACAGGCACAAAGGTGAGGAGAGACACACACTGTCGTGTAAAACAGCACACAGCCTCCAACACAGGGGCTGAGGAAGAACAGAGGCAGACACAGGAGGTATTTAAAACTACAGTCCCTGTTCTGGGTGGTCGGGAAGTCAAGACCCTGTTGAATTTCAGACCTGGTTGAGTTAAAAAGGCAGAGGACAAATTCGAGAGGAGAAATTGCTACATCAGTTCCAAACAGCAGAGAATAAGGCAGCGCGGGGGAGGGAAAACCCAGCAACGAACGCAATAGGAAAAGACAGTCTGAATCCATCTGTCACCCCCTCATTCTTGGGACACTGAGCCAAGCCCAGAAGTCAGGGAGGAAAGCTGCCAGGGGCCCCCAAACAAAAAGGAACTTTGAAGTGAGAACATGGAACAGGAGCTGAGGCCAAAAGGGAACGGATCAAGGCCTCAAAGGCTGGGGGGGTGGGGGCCGGGAAGGGGGTGTCAGGCCACAGGCCGGGGTGAGCAGAGAGCCAGGAAGGACAGTGTTGCCTCGTGCGTGAAATGAGCCGATCAATAACAGCGATGCCAGCCGACTGCCCGAGCCAGAGCCACATTCCCCGGGAAGGTGGCCCACGTTGACAGGGTGCCAGACTCCAGGGGGTGGTGAGCCCACCTGGTGGTGAGCCAGCTCCTGAGCCACAGGAGAATGGGTCTGGCAGGGGCGGGTGGGTAATACCCCAGGTGCCTTAAGCTGTTTAGCTATGGCTGGCCAAGAAGCCAGACATCTCTAACCACGGCTTAGACCAGAAGGCCCGTGATCCCAGCATGATGGTGACGGAAACAGCTCCAGGCCCCAGGCTCCTCCAGTGCAGCATCCGTGGGAGAGATTCAGGAGAACTAAAGTTAATGTCAAATGCCTCCTGCTGGGTATGAACTGGCAGGTCCCCCCCCAACTCATAGGCATTTGCAAAGAGGGGGTCACTCCATCTGGCAAATGATGCACAGGCCCAACCCTGTGGCTGACTACAGAACCCTCTCTCCCCCCAGCCCCCAGCTCGCACTTGTCCCTGCGGGCAGCTCTTGGGGGAGAGAAGTTGGCCAAGACCTTGCCCGCGCCTTACCGTGGCCAGCTCTGCCTGCAGGCTGCAGTTTCTCATCTGCGGGAGCACCTCGCTGTATTTGCCAGGGAAGGTGGACGCCAGGTAGCCCTTCACCTGCTCCAGGTTGCTAGCGGTCAGAAAGCCGTCCTCCAGGTCAAAGGAATTGGTCAGCAGTAGAATCACCCTGCAGAGCAGAGGACCACACGGACCTTGGCTGATTAGAAAGGCCATGGTCACGGAACCCTCTTGAAGCTGGGCTGCTGGGGGTCCTTCCCCTCTGATGGGGCAGGGTCTCTCCAACAAAGGGAATCTGTAGATCTGTGGCTTTTTAAAGTTTAGCAGGGGTGGAGGAGCAGGGTGTGTGATTTTGAATGGCTTTGAAGGAGCCTCAAGTAGGACCAGAGATGGCCCAGCTAAGCCACCTTCACCTCTGGGCCAGCATGGTCCTCCAGAATGTTTGGAATGACGGGAATATTCTGGGGCCCCCACTAACCACGGGGTGGGGGTGGGGGCGGTGGCAGCTGAGCCCTTGGATGTGGCGAGTGTAACAGAGAAACGGACCTGAATTCATTTACATGTAAGTGGAAATCAATTTAAACAGAATTTTAACTGACAATGGAACTTAAAATCACAACTGCTTTGATTAATTAACATTTAATCAACGAATTAATTTAATTAAAAATTGAGTTAATTATATAACTCCATCCCCATTTAAATCTCTAAGTAGCCAGCTGTGGCCGGTGACTCCCCCATGGGATCTGGATGAGGGTGGTCGTGTTTTGGGTAGGGGGCGACAGAGAGCAGACTCTGTCCTCTTCAGGGCTCACCCAAAGAGACTACTTTCCAAGGGCGGGGAGATGAGGGAGAAGAAAAGCAGGCTTCTCTGTTGAATTGCCCTCAGCCCCTCAGGCAGGGGTGCCCGGGCTGGGGCCTGGAGGGAGGGCTGCAAAGCCGGTGCCCTCTGCCCCTCACCCCTTGCCTTCCTGGCACCCACGTCCTCCCAGCGGCGCTGGGAGCTTGGGGGAACGCGCCCCCCGCCCCCCGACGCGGCCCGGGGTGGGCTTACTTGTTCAAGCAGCTCTCGTAGTTGAAGGTGGCCTTGAAGCCGTAGATGGAGAAGGTCACGATGCTGGCAAAGATGGAAGTGGAGCTGTTGATGAGGGACACGATGATGGCGTGCTTCTGGCAGTTGTTGGACGGCTCGTTGTAGCTGGCGAAGGCGATCAGGCTGCCGAAGCCCAGGCCCAGGGAGAAGAAGATCTGGGTGGCCGCATTGATCCAGGCCTTGGGGTTGGCCAGCTGCTCCAGCTGCAAAGCCGGCAGGGGAGGGGGCCACTGAACCACTCCTGTTGACCTGCCGGTAGGGGCCGGAGGGCCCGGCAGCAGGGGACCCACTGCACCTGTGCCCCCCGGGCCGGAGCCCATCAACACTCCAGCGGCTGACACGCACATATCGCTCCCGTCCAGTCCCCCGGGGCGCCCTTCCCAGTGGACGTGCGCAATTGAAAAGTCCAGCGTGAGGTTAACTTAAGACATTGGGAGCCAACTGGAATGGGGGGGCATTTTGGGGTGGGGGCGCTGCCAATCCTTTTGTTTCCAGGGGCCAGGTTTGCTAAATGAAAAACTTGTTTTGTCCCAAAGGAAACAGGACCCCCCATCTCCCCACACCCTGCCTCAGAGGAGGGTTGGCTGCGGGGCGCAGGGGAGCGGGTGGGCTGGGGAGGGATCACAGAATACCCTGCAGTGGATTCACCCAGGGAAAGGGGTGCGGCAGAGAGACCGTTGGACGACACATTATACGGTCCATAGGCTGCCAAGAGGACGGGTACGAGGCCAGACATAAGGCCAGGGCCGTAGTCGGTTGGGGTGCAGGGGGGATGAGGGGGATGGGTGGACTCAGTGCCCCCAGCATGAACAGGCCCCCCGCCTGGCTGAGAAGGGGACCCAGCGCTCATAGGTAACCCACACTGCTCCCACCTCCCTGGGTCTCCCCCCCCCTTTCCACCCACCCTGCAGAACGGGGGGTTACCAGGGGTACCCCTCCCTCCAGCCCATACCTTGGGCGTGAACATGTAGGCTAGGCCGTTAGTGGCTCCGTGGAGCGTGAGGCCCCGAACCAGGTAGATGATGAGCACGCAGTAAGGCAGCAACGCGGTGAAGTATACCACCTGCGGGCACCAGAGGGCGGCAGAGGGCAGTGTCAGTCTCCCTGGGACCAGCCATCACTGATCACCCATCACCAGGCCCCTTTGTCCCTGGGACAGACCCCTGCGTGGTCCCCATAGAGCATGCCACTCTGTCTCGGGCGTTCAGGCTATGGACAACTGGAATGGTTCTGAGTTTGGGCTGGGGAAAAACAACAAAACAACAAAACCCTCAGGGGCTTGCAGCCATGGCATCTCTCTGCAGAACTGAGACCCAAGAAAAACTTGGCCATGAGGGCTCGTGGAAACGTGATGATGTTGGGGTTAGGGTCCCTATCAGAAAGATGACAGAAATTCAATCATCTGACTTTGTCTCTGCACGTGAGTGGCATTTTTCTTCAACTAAATCCTTCCCTGCTGAGAGGCATCGCGAGCTCAGTGATATTTTATTCTTGGTTTCCATGGTGGTTCCGGCAGCAGTGTCATACCCCCAGCCTGCTGACCTTCAAAACAGGACCTGCAGGTGCACGCCTGTCCATCCAGACCCGGCACTTTTTCTCTGAATCAACCCATACAGGCACCATAGTCTCTTTAGGAAAGCACAAAGGTGTTTTGCAAAATTCTTTCGGCAAAAGCAGTTTGCTTGAAGGTTGGATTCATCTGGTTGGAGGCCCATGTCCAAATGGGCTCGCCCTCAGCCCCCATTTCCTGCTGAGGTGTGGCACCATCTTGCCCAGAATCTTCTGAGGCCACCAGAAGAGCGTTTCGCACCCGCTCCCCACCCCCCCTTCCTCTCGGAGGCCGTTGTAATTTGGAAGAGCCATCAAGCCAACTGACTTGATAGGAAAATAATCCAGGAGCAAGATGGAGACAGATGTGGTCAAGGACAGGGGGCCAGTGAGCTGAAGACCACTGAGGACAACTGGAGAGGGGTAACCAATGTCCGTAACTGGTGGACACTTACTGGATACTGAGGGCAGGCCCTTGGAACTTCCCCCTTTCCCCTCAGGTCAGTAAGTTTCCCAGAAGCACTCTGGGCTCACTTCTCCCCTATCAGGGAAGCTGGACAGGTGACCCAGCCTCCACCATGGGAAGAGACCATTTCTGACCCATCCACGACAACTCTTGAAGTTGGGGGTTTGTGGGGGGGAGGAGATTCCAAGAGAAGAGGCCAGGAAATAGTACAGAGTTTTTAACCGTATTACTCCCCCATAAATAAAGCCGCGGGGGTACTTTTGCGCCGAGAGGGGGCGTGGCTTGAGCAGAGGAAATAGTAGAAGTTCATGGCAGGACATGACCTCATTTCACACATTTATAAATGATCTCGAGAAGAGATGGCCTCATTAAATCTCCCAAGTTTACAGATGCTGCCCTCAGATCTTTGTCACGTGCATGATGATCTGGCAAAGACAAATTGCAAAGAACATTTTTTTTATGAGCATCAACTATAAGCCAAGCTTCAAGATGGGACAGCTTGAGTACATGAGTAGCTGCAGGCTCCAAATTCTTCCAGAGAGGACTCATTAGTCCCTCAGACTGGCCGTGGGATGGGCATGACCCTGGGGTCATCACAGGGACCTAAAGTATCACGAGTATTTCTGGTCTTGCGGCCCTCGAGAGAACCATGGTGGGGGCTTTAGGAGGCGACCCAGGTGGTCAAGAGGATGAGGACTGGTGGCCTCTTAGGACCTTCTGAAGGGAAAACTGGGGTGAATTATGTCATGAAAGGCCAGGAAGAACAAACAGAAGGTAGTTCACCAAACCAAGAGGTTGGAGAGTTTCAGGGGCAAAGCTGGGTCTGCCCAGGCTCCGCCCAGGCTCCGCCCTTACCGGTTGGTGCCCTTGGGCAGGTCCCTCTGCCCCTCAATACCTCACGTGAGTGGGATGATGAACCCTACTATGAAGGGCTCCCCAAGATGGAGACAAGGTCCAACCCACAAGGGATCAGGTAGGACGAGTGCCCGAGTATGAGGACGGGGCACGCCCCAGGAGGGGGAGGGTAGGGTATCTGCTGCAGCTCCAGAAAGATGCCAGGTGCTGGAGAGACTGTAGGAACACTTTCTCCATGAGGCAGATCAAAGAGCATCCGAGCCCGTGCAGGAGAATAAACCTGGGGAGGCACCAACGAGGGGAACGTTCATCCATCCGGCGGGACAGCTCTGCAAGGTCACTGACAGCAGCTTAGAGCAAAGGTTCTGAGACTCAGCTGCACATCAGAATCACCTGGGGGAGCTTTCATCAACCCATGCTCAGGTTCCTCTCCACACAGATGACTCCAGGACTTCCGGGTGGGGGGCGCAGGGAGGAGTGGGACATCAGAGCTCTACAAGGGCTCCGGGTGACACGAACCTTGGCGCCCTTTGGGTGGTAGGGACGTGGGGCTGGCTGGCATAGAACGCTCATCTTTTTAGGCAGTGGAAAAGTCCTCCTTTCGAGATGGCAACTCAGAGCATCACTGGCCATGTGCCTGGTGGTCTGGTAGGAGATTTGTGTCCGTGCCCTCCCCGCTGGCCCAGTGTCCCCCCACCCCAGTGTCCCCCGCACCCCCACCCCCCCACCCCCGGAGGGCGGAAGGCAGCCGTTGGCAGTGCCCAGCCCCAGGCAGGGGCTCTGCCGTCCCCACCTTGCCAGTGGACTGGGTGCCCCTCAGGACGCACAGGTACACCACCAGCCAGGCCAGGACGAGGCAGAGCGCCGGCTCCCACTGTACGCGCCCGCTGTCCTGGATGGACGGGGAGATGTTGAGAGTTTTCCTGTACCAGAAGTACTGCGTGGAGGACGCCTTCTCGCACTCCTCGTCGTAGCCCGTGTGGTTGTCGTTCAGCGGGCACACAGACCACGGCAGGGGATCCTTTGGGATCAAAAGAAGCATTTATACATACAGGTGAGGGCTGAGTGGGAAGGATGGGAATGGCCCTGGTGGCAGCCATTCTGGGCAGGGAATGGGAAGGCCGGTCAGGGGCACAGACAGGCATCGCAAGCTCAATACAGATCTGCAACACCAACAATGTATACAGCAACTCTAGCTGGAGGGCTCTTGTTCAGTGCGCAACCTGCTCAACTACACATGACAGGTCTGCACAGAGGAGCAGAACTGTCACCCGTGGGGAGAGTACAAGGAGCTGCTGTTTCTACCCAGAAGGTGGAGGACAGGCAGGGCTGTGGAGTCAGGGAGATGAGTGGCTATTAACTAAGCTCAGAGCAGGGAGTCCTTCGTGTCAAGGATGTACACAGGGAATTTTCCAGCAGGGTGACCAGGAAGGCCAGAGTGGGGTGTGGACGTACTATCTTCTGAGTGTAGATGCCAAGTCCTGCTCATTGAGGTCATTCACCCAAGCATTACTGGGGGTTCCGAAGATTCAAGGCTGTGCCCCTGTGCTCCAGAGAGCGGCCCCACAAGCTGGGGTTAGTCCACAGTGCATGGCCAGCCCTGCCTTGCTTTTGAAACTTGGGGACAGTGTCTGTCCTATGCAGGCCTGGGTCAGGGGCAAAGGGTGTGGCATCTGCCCAGTGACCTTCTGTCAGAGACCGAAGGTGGCTGCTGGAGGGCAAGAGGGGACAGAGGCTGGTAGGGGGGTTCCCCAAGAGTGACGGGCAGGCACTGACGAAAGGCACGGAGCACAGACAGCAGAAGCAAAGACCCCTCTTGGCTTGGACACAAGGAGCACCTCGCGAGGAATCGGGGTTCTCTCTTCTCTGTGATTTTCAGCCCCCTCCCACTCACTACCATGAGCGCCCACTGCGGCTATCTTCAGAAGTATGGGTTTAAAATGTTTATCTTTGGGAGCAGTCCCTACTGTGTTACCGGGGGGCCAATGGTCCTTCTACAAGAACTCGGGTCTGCAGGGAAAAGTGGGGGCTCGGTCTGGAGTCGGAAAGCTGGAAGGATGAGTGACCGGAGCAGGGGGGGTGGGTGATGAGCTGGAGGCCGAGGAAGGGCTCCCCTCCTGTCTTGCTGGGTTGGCCGAATCCCTCCCCAGGGGCTCTCTCCATAGATTTCCAGGGGCGCTGCTCAGTATTTTGTGGAGGGTGGAGGGGTCCTATCTTTCAGAGGGAACGTGGAGCCACACACGCGCCCGTGCACACCACGGCAGGAGCCCGCCGCTTGGCATGGGGTGCTCGGCCTGCCCCCGACCCCAGCCCCGGAGGCTGCCCCCTGGGGGTGGCTCCTGCTCCCACCTGGGTTGACTCACCTGGAAGGAGTGGAAGAGGTACCAAAAGGCCCAGGCGTTGATGATGTTGTAGTACATGGACAGGAAGAAGGACACCACCACGCTGGCCAGGCCTGGGAGGAGGCAGAGGGGTGCTGAGGCCTGGCCCGTGTCCGCCAACCCGGGACGCGTCCCAGTGACTGCACCAGGACAGCAAAGCCTCCTCCGGCCGCTTTGCAGGAGGGCCAGCTGTGGCTGGGTGCCCACGGGCCCCTCTCTAAGAGCCAGTCCGTCCCCACCACCTCATTCCCCTTGCCTTGAGGACGTTGAGTCCAATGCCCGTCTGCCACACTTCAGTGCCAGGTGCGACGTCAAGCACCTGCTGGGCTTTAGGTCTTGGCAACAATGTTGGGGGGGGCGGGCATTATTACCCACACTTCCCAGAGGAGAAAATGAGGCAGGGAGATGGCCCAAGAGCGCTCAGCTGTGATGTGGTAGGCGTGGGCTCAGCACGGAGTGTGCGTGGACTGCTCACCCTGCCCAGTGCCACCTCGATGCTGGAGCACAGATGTCCCCTGGGGCTCCCCTTAAGTGGGGTCCCTTGTGCCCAGCCCGGCTTCATGGCAGCAGGGAGGAGGTGTGTGGGACAGGGTGTGAGGAGGGGAGGGGACAGATGGACACTGAGCTGGACAGCCTGTAGGGCCCGGGGCAGGGGTGCACGACACCCACCCACACCAGCCCCCGAGAGGCACCCCTGCCCTGTGGAACACTGCGTGAAAGGTCTGCCGCCCCCTGCCCCACCAGTGCAAATATTTACACCAGGGGTACTGGCGAACGCTACAGCCAGATCTTCCCTACCCCCGCCTCTCCTCGAGGGCCAGTGGTTAAACATTCACCGGCACCTGGGCTTGGCACAAGCATCTGGTAGCTTTCCTCTGAGGCAGCACATGCCACCTTGGAGAGCCCTCTGCAATTGATGACAGGGGCCGATTGTAAAACCACACACCTCCTTGTTAAAAATTAACAGCTCTTCAGGATGAGGCGGCTGCTGGGGTTTGGAGATGGTCTGGGAGGGCACGGGCGCATCACTGTTGCACAAAGGCTACATCCCAGGCCCATGTATGTCCCTGTTGCTCCCAAAACACCACCCTGTGCCCCTGCCTGCCTTCCTGCCTGGGGGCGGGAGGGTGGAGCCCAAGACACCCATGGCCCATGTGGGCCAAAGTCCCTCCCGCGGCGCCCAGGCATCCCTGAAACGTGAGGGTTTGCACAGGGCAGGTTCCCGGACGCCCGCTGGCAGTCGCTCAGGGGAGGTGGGCATGCAGGCTCTGCCTCCGTGCATGGAGGGACCAACGCATCCCGGAGGCTCTCAGTGCTGTGACCCAGAGCATGTGGGCCCGTGAGCATCTATGGTACCGGAAGGTACCCGGTATGGAGCCAGTGCTCACGGAGTGGGAGACATTGTTCTGTGCCAGGTATGTGCAGGCCCAGGTACCTAGGTGAGTTCCTAGAATGGGAGCTGGCTGGACCCTGTGTTACAGCTCCTTGATGGGGCAGCTAGCTTCCTTTTCCAGGAGAGCAAACGGAGGCCCGCAGAAGAGAAGCAATGTGGCATCCGCCCCCCAGTGGGTATGCATCCCCTCCTTTCTCAGTGGCACACGAGTAAGAAATCCTGCCCTCTCTACTGGCATTCTACAGCCCCCCAACCCGGGCTGTGTGTCCATGCTCAAGGGCTTGCTCTTAGAACCTGTGCGGGCTCCTTGCTCCAGCTGCTCTGCCCGTGGGCTCCCACCCCCACCCCCCGGTGTCCGGGATACAGCAGGGGGTCTCCAGGGGGCCCCAGATGGGAGAGGACCCACTTACCGACACCACCAAGGTAGGGGCTGATGGTCTTCCAGGCGCCGATGCTTCCCTGTCGCATGCGCTGCCCCACGGCCAGTTCCAGGTACAGCAGAGGCATGCCCTCCACAATGAGCATGACGAGGTAGGGCACCAGGAAGCTGCCTGCGGGCGTCCAGGGGCCAAGACCAGGCCATCACTGACGGGTTTCACTCTGGAGCCCACAGGGCCTCCATTCCCATGTCCCTCCAGCCGCCCTCCCTTCCTTCCTTCGGTCTTTCCACATATGCATTCATCCTTCCTCCTTTCCATCCATCCTCCAACTCTCTGCCTTCCCTCTCTTCCACCTTGTTCCACAACCCCCCCCCTTTTTTTAAGATTTTAAAAATTTATTTACTTGGCAGAGATCCCAAGTAGGCAGATAGGCAGGCAGAGAGAGAGAGAGGGAACCAGGCTCCCCGCTGAGCAGAGAGCCCGATGCGGGGCTCGATCCCAGGACCCTGAGATCATGACCTGAGCTGAAGGCAGAGGCTTTAACCCACTGAGCCACCCAGGCGCCCCAACACGCTGTTCTTTCATTCCTCGCCCCCATCTGTCATTCTCTTCCATTCATCCATCAATCCACCCACCCATCCAACCACTCAACAACCACTCACACCGTCCACTTCACCCATCCAACCATCCATCATCCATCCGTCCATCCATCCTTCCCACTTTCCATCTTTCTACTTATCCAGCCATCTGTTCCAACCCTGTGTCCATGGATGACATGCGGACTTGTTAGTTAAAACGCCGAAATACTTCCATCCCAGGTAGTAACACTGCCCCTGTCCCAAGCCCCTGGAGTGCCTTTCTCAATGCCTCAGTTGCCCCAGCTCCTCTGCCAGAAACCCTAGTCCATCTTCTGCTGTACCAACCAAGGACGTAGGCAGGGGCCCTGGTGTGTATGTGTGGGGAGACAAGGGGTCCCCAACAGAGCGAGCCTAGGCCACCATCTTCTTTGACAGAGTACCTCTATTGTATGTGTATCTGTTTTATGCGGGGGCCCTCGGTCTAAAATTTTATTTTAATGAAGAGTACTATCACCAACACAAATTTAAAACCCACGGCCCCCTGAGCAGCCGTCAGCGCCTGTGATGACAGCGGGGAGCCAGGGGTGTGGCCGGAGCTCTGGAAGCCCTGCCCACTGCTGACACCTGCTGGGGGCTCCCTCCACCCCTGTGTGCAGGGCCCTGCCCTGCTGCTTCTCCCGGGAGCCCTACCCCTCCTTCCCTCCTTCTCTGAAGCCCTGCTCATCTCTTCCCCCTGGGCACCCAGCTCCTTGGCAGTGGACCTGACAAAAGGTCCAGGAGGAGAAGAGGGCAGGACTCCTGATTAAAATAAAACCCTGACACTACAGCTGTGGGGATTAAGGGCTGCTTACAGAAGGAACCAGCTGCAGAAGTGTTCAGGTCAAAGAATGAAATATAGATGCTTACAGGAACATCTCATGTTTGCCACAATGCCTTCACTGTATGTACAGAGCCCCCTAGCTCCCTCTTCTCCCCCGGCGGGATCTCACGATCCCTCTCCTGACCGCAACATGTCCATGTGCATCACCCCCCTGGTAGCTGCCTGACGTTCCACTAGGAAAATGTGGCCCAGACTCATTTCATCCTCTGTCATCCTAAACAGAGCAGTGGGACAAAGCTTGACCCACGTGTTCGGTTCCTTCCTTGGGGCAGAAATCCCAGAAAGAGGATCGCTGGCACCAAGACCAAGCAGAGAGCCAGCAGGGCCATCTCCCACCACAGAGAGAAAGGCACCGACTATGCCCCCACCACCAGCCTCGCCTTCCCAGCTCCGTCCTCCCCACTTACATCGGGGCCCACGACACGTGCTCCCCTCTCACTTCTGGACTCTGCGCTGACGACTCTGCCAGGCCCTGCTCCCATCCTGCCCTGTAGCAACATGTTTTGGCATCTCCCCAGGTTCTTCTTGGAGCAGGGAGTTCAAGAGGCGGAGGTTGTTGGGGGGGGGGTCCTCCACCCACCACAAACCTAACAACAAAGGTTGCATGGACATCACCTGCTTGGAACAGCATTCAAACCCTCCGTTGTCATAAGAAAAGCTCATTTGCACCCAAGGTGTTAAACAGTAACCACACGAGGCTTGGCAAGGTCCATGGCAGATTTTCTCTTCGACAGGGCCTGCCTGATGGCCCACGGCCCACGGGGAGGCTGGAAATCCAAGACCTGGTGCCCAGGTGGGGTCACAGGGGGCACTCGGGGTCTGCCCATCAGACATTTCTATCTCTCCTCCTATCCTCCAACTATCCAAACACATGATCCCCGTGATGGTTCACTCTGCAACCATTTTCTCAACAAATGGTTTTTAGAGGGATGCCTGGGTGGCTCAGTGGGTTAAAGCCTCTGCCTTCAGCTCAGGTCATGATCCCAGGGTGCTGGGATCGAGACCCGCATTGGGCTCCCTGCTTGGCAGGGAGTCCAGGTCTTCCTCTCCCCATCTGCCGCCACCCCCCAGGTTGTGCCCACCCCCATCAAATAAATAAATAAAATCTTTAAAAAAAGCGGTGTTAGAACTGAACACCGGTGGAGAAAAAGATGAAATCTCAACCCGTATCTCACATTTTAGAACCACCCCCCCAATACCTCAAAATGGATCACAGACCCGTATGCACAACTCAAAACTATAAAACTTCTAGAAGATAGCCCAGGAGAAAAACTTTCTGACTGCAGGCTAGGCAAAGATTTCTCACCTACCGCATCAAGAGCACTATCTATGAAGGACGGCAATGATAAGTCAGATTTCATTTTCAAATTGTGCTGTGACAAACACAGGTAGGAAAATGAAAAAGGCAAGCTAAAGACTGGGAGAAACAGGTGCAAAACACAAACCTGACAAAGACAGCATCTAGAATTTTAAAGGACTCTCCCAACCGAACAATGAGCAAACGAAGTACCCATTCCAAAAAAGTACGAAAGATCTGAACAGACGTTTCAGCAAAGAAAATATACGAATGGCAAATGAGCTCATGAAAAGATGCTCCATGTCGGTGTTCGTTGTGAAAATAAGCATACGGATCACGGTGAGATGCCACAGTACCCCGATCAGGATGGCTCAAATAAACCAGGCTGACAGTATTGAGTGCTGGCGAGGACCTGGGGGCACTCCCGGGCACTGCTGCTGGCCTGGAAGGTGGTGCAGCCCCTCTGGAAAGGGGTTTGCCAGTTTCTCATAAAGTTAAGCACATTCTTCCTGTGTGCCCCAGCCATCATACCCCTATGTGTTTCCTCTAGAGAAGCGACAACATTCGCATCAAAACCTCTGCATGAATGTTTATAGCAGCTCCGTTCAGAGTCCTCAGAAACTAGAAACAACTTAGTGGTTCTCCACTGGGTGAGTGGACAAGTAAGTTGTGGTACATCCATACGATGAACTACTACTCAGCCAGCAAAAAGGAACAAACTACTAATCCACGCTAGAGCACCACAGACTCTCAGAAGTGTTATGCTAAGTTAAAAGATGCCAGATTGCAAGGCTCCGCACTGTATGATTCTCCTTATAGGACATTCTGGAAAACAGCAACCCCATAGGGACAGAAAACAGATCTGTGGTTGCTGGGGGTCAGGAAGGGAAGGGCTGACTCTAAGGGGCATTACCGCGGGGGTGGTAATGCAACCAAATGTTTATCAAAATTCTGAGAACAGACACCAAAAAAAAAAAAAAAAGTGTACTTTCCTGCTATCTCAAGAAAAGAAAAATTAGTTTTGTGATCAGTTTGAAAATGAGTCCATTGACCAACCCTCTTCCACGGACTTCTGTCCTCTGATCCTGCCTTAGTATGAGCAGACCCCATCGTCAGGGAGAGCCGGATGAAAATCCTTTGCTCCCACGACCCCAGGAAGAGAAGCCACAGGAGAAGAACCGATGACCCATGGAACTCCATGCTGAGTGCCCACGTGGGAGGACTTGCAGGCGGACAGCCCCACAACAGCCAGGCCCGATGCAGCCTGGAGAAATCCCCAGGTACCCACAGAGCTGCGGGAAAAGAGTTCACTGCTCTACGTCCTACTTCGTTTTTTGTTCCCGCCCCCCCTTTTATCTCTCACTACTTCATCACACAGCTCCTAAAAGGGAGGACATTCTCTTGCATAATCGCAGGGCAAGGAGAACCAGAGAGTGACACGGCAGCAGCATAAGGATTTAACCCACAGACCTGGGTCACCTGGGTGGTTCAGTGGGTTGAGCCTCTGCCTTCATGGCTCGGGTTATGGTCTCGGGGTCCTGGGATCGAGCCCCGCATCGGACTCTCTGCTTGGTGGGGAGCCTGCTTCCCCCCCTCTTTCTGCCTGCCTCTCTGCCTGCTTGTGATCTCTCTGTATCAAACAAACAAACAAACAAAATATTAACCCGCAGACCTTCCTGCGATTTGACCAACTCCCCCACCCCCGTCCTTCCCCCGGTCTCACCATCACGCGTGGTGTCTCGGGCTGGATCCCCTCACTCAGCTTCACACTGGGACAGCCTCTGGAACTCTCCTGGTTTTTCACGACCTTGACCTGCCAGAGAATCCTAACCAGTTCTTCTGTGGAATGTCCCTTGCTTTGGGTTTTGGCAGGAACACCGAAGCCACCTGGGTCTTTGTCCAGGGGCACATGACGCCGCCTTGCCCCTCTCTCGAGTGGGTTCACTTGGCTCACTTGGTCAAGGTAGGCTCTGCCAGGTTTCTCTGCGGAAAGTGACAGGTTTGCCCCCTTGGAAATGATGATGTGAATTTGCTGGGAAGTATTTTGAGCTGAGGTCGCCCTCCTGCTTCCCATCAGACCCCTGCCCGCCAGACTGAGCAGCCCCTAAGGATTCTTGCGGGAGACACCATCGTCGTGCCGGCTGCCGACGGGCGACCCTCGAATTCCATCATTCCTTCTACGTCCTTAAGCTTCAGAGGGCTCTGGGGTGCCGAGATAGGTCAGGTGGCACGGGCCTGGGTGCGTCTGCACGACCCTGGGCGTGGGGAATGGTTCGTCACAGAGGACGATGCTACCCTGAGATCTAAAGACAGCTCCGAGCCTGGCGAGCTCTTACGGCCACCTCCCCAGCGAGCATCCTTGTGTCCCGGGGCTGGTCTTCCTGGTGTCCGTCCACTCCACAGTTCCCTCCTGACAGCTGATCGTCCAACTGTCAATCGTCCCCTCTCTGCCCTTCCCACACATACCTGGTCAAAGCCTGCTTGGCTTCTCCTCACACCTAGAATAACACCCACACTCCTTCCCACGGCCTCTGAGGCTCGGAGACCCAGGGCTCCGCTCTCCTCTCCAGGCTGGAGGCCTCCCTCGTGCCCCCGCAGCCCCGTGGCCCTTCCCACTGGTCCAGCCTCTACACAATTGCCCTCGCTGTTCCCTCTGCCTGGAATGCTTTCTTCTCCCTTCTCTCATTTCTCTGCCCAACCTGCCCCCACTCAGAGAGGCCTTCCCAGTCTGCCTGAGTGACCATGGCCCCCGCACCAGACAGACCCTCCAACTTCTCACCCCGCTGGACCTTCTGAGCAGTAACTCCTGTGACATGATGCTGTAATTCCAGCGTCTGCCTGCTACCTAGCTCCCCACAGCAGGGATGCCCTCGCTCGCCGGTCTGCTCGGAACAGAGCAGAGAGCCCCGCACAGTGGGTATCTGGTGGATGCAGGACAGAGTCCCTCCGGCTCGCTCTGGACCTTCTACGCACATAGCTTCCTCCAGGAGCCTCTCCACATCACCCAAAGCTAAGTGGGGGTGCCCCCGCTCACAGTGACTGCTCTACTCACCCCCAGTTCCCAAAACAGCTCTCAAGTGCGGAGACGGGGTCTGCCTGGCCCACCGTGGAACCTCCAGTTCCCACCATGGGGCCCGATATAGAGTAAATGCACGTTCAGTGAGCGTTTGCGGAACGGCCGCTGGATGGTAAGTGGTTTCGTGGGTGGTTCAACGTGGGTGAGCCATTTGTGAAGCTCTTAGCAGAGAGAGACGACAGGAGAGGTCTGGGAAAGTTCGTCATGGTTGCTAAAACCATCACGTTGTTAAAACCGTAAAATTTCACAGAAGGTTCCTTTGAACTCCAGCTTTATTTTGTGGCTGCAATTAGGGCATCTGGACCTGGGGCAAGTCTACACTGGCCTTCCCCTCCCTCAGGAAGGGTGAGCGTTCCAAGGCAGCGGTTGACCCCCGGATAATACACCACCGATCAGGACACAAGGGCTCCTTTCAAGGTTTCTCAAGCAAATAAATGCTTTCCTCCGAAAGCGATTTGCCAGGACGCACAGAAGAAATCTGTAGCCAGCTTCTAGAAGCCAGTCTCTAAGAGCCAAAAGAAGACAGCACTTAAGGAAGAGCGTCAGGCCACGACAAGAAAGGACAATTTAAGGAGAAAAAAAGATTTTATGAAGATGGAAACAAATAGGGCAAATGAATTTAAAGCCAATGCAGGTTGTAAGTAATAAGTGAAAAATGACCCCATAGCCCGGGGAAGAGGATACAGCGGAAACGACAGAGGGTAAGGCAGGGACGGCAAGCGCATCTCCTGGGTCTCTAGAAAGAACCAAGCAGGAGAGAAGGCTGTGGACAGAGCAGCTGCAACAACAAATTCCACCAGATGTTTCCCTAGCTGTGTCACAAAAAGGGCTCCCTAGTTCCCAGTAAACATTAAAAAAAAACTTTTGTAAGCAAAGAAAAAGTTTTGTGAGTTACCAGGTCCCACGGAGCAGAGAGCCTCAGTGCTGGGCTCCTGGGAACCGTGCAGCTCAGAGTGCCCCCGCCTGCAGGATTCGCCCCGCAGAACACTCGGGTCGTTCAGCCCCGTCTGCAGGTGACCAGCCCGGACCTGACTGACTGCCAGCTCATGAGAAAGGCGGGGAGGAGAGGACCCAGGGACACAGCAGCCTTTGACAGCAGGGGAAAGCCGGGACCCTCTCACCCGGGAAGCCCACCCCCAAGGGTTTCACCTTCTCAGCCAGCCCATCAGGCAGCCCCAGCAGCCCATTCACAAGGGTAAGTGGGCTCATGTATGCAAAAAGGACTGACTTCCCAGAAGGAGCTCTGGGTGCCCCCTCCGGAGGGTCAACAGCTGGCCGGAGACATTAGTCATCAGCGGGGGACGCGGGGCTGGGTCTCCACCCTCCATGCCGGGAGCCCTACTAATCTGAGGCAAAACTCTTGAGAATATACTTACTACCCAGACATCTAGTCTGCAAGGTTTGTGAGATCAAGTCCCATACCACCCTGGAGAATGAGCAAATTAGTTAGTGCTACGTCTGTAAAGGGCCGTGTAAGTTCACAGCTTCAATGAATATTTTTTTTCAATGAATATTAAATGATTTTGGAAACAATCACTGATTGTCGCAGGGAAAGTAAAATCATTAAGACATGGAATTACATATAACATATGCCTCCAAATCGAACAGTCATGACTTTTTGGCTACTGGAATTGGGGTGATTTTGTATTTCATTTCTTTATATATTTCTCTATTTTCCAAATTTTCTACCATGGACATGTATTCTTACATTTATGACCCAATGTGTGTGCGCACACACACACACACACGAATACGTCTTCTAGAACATGTTGCTACTTCTTTTTCTTTTTCTTTTTTTAAGGTTTTATTTATTTATTTGATAGAGATCACGAGTAGGCAGAGAGGCAGACGGTGGGGGGGCGATGCGGGGCTCAATCCCAGGACCCTGAGATCATGACCTGAGCTGAAGGCAGAGGCACCCAGGTACCCCGCTACTTATTTTTCTAATGATCACAGCCAGTACCGTATCTGTTTGCTACACCCGAGAAACTCCTCTCTGTATGACATTTATCTCCACAAATCTCGGCTCTGTCCTTTGAGACCCACAAAGACGCCAACAGCCAGAGGCAGCCACTTTCAGGGGAAAGTTCGCTCAGGGTTTCAAACTCATGCCATCTTTCCACTTCCATGCCTTTGTTTCTCCAAAACCACACAGGGACTTTTTACCCTGATCTTTTTCTTTTGGGGGTGCGTGTGTGTGTGTGCACGTGCCCGTATGTGTTTAAGGAGTACAGAAACCCATTTCCTAGGTGATGCAGAAGCTGCTGTCCAGGGACCACCCTCTGAGGAGCGCGGTCCTGTTCTCTGCACACCCAACCCCATGCATGGCCTGCCTCCTCCTCAGTCACCCCCTCCCATCTCGGCTTTCCCAGAAGAGTCTACGTAGAGTTGACTCCAATCAACTTTTGGGAACACAGAACAGAAACACAAGTAAGAAAAACAGAAGTCCCACTTACCCTGCCTCCCACCTTGCTCTAGAACTTGCGGTTGCCCGTCTGACCCCCTGCCCAGCCCCTCCGCCAGCAGTATCCCTGCACCGGCCTCCCTGGTGAACGCGGTCCTGGCATCCATCAGTCCGTTCGTCCGTAGGCTCTGTAAGGTCTGAAGGTGCCCCTTCCCCGCCTGGAACCCTGGCTTTGCTATGCGGGTTCCATCTTGCCAACCTGCCCATCCCCCACCCCAGACATCCCGGCCACCTGGAGTTTCCAGCCGTTCCCCTCCGATGTACACCCTTCTGTGTCATTTTCACACATGGTTTCTTCTGCCCGGAATGATCCTGTCCCTAAATCTACCTGATGAGCTCAGACTCATCTGTCCAGCCGGAAGTCCTCCTGGCTTCTCCTGGGCGGTTAGTCCTTCCTGCTGAGGCACTTGGTCAAGTCTCCTGAAGAGCCCTCTGGACGCCCCTCCCTGTGGAAGAGACCTTCCCATGCTGTCGTGTCCTCCAGGGTGATGACCATCTTTGTCCCCGGCAGCAGTAGATTCTCAATCCATGCTTGTTGAAGAACTGAAATTAAACTCCTAGGAGGTTTGCCTTGTTGACTGTTAAATGTTCTAGGATCGTGTCTGTTTGGGGAAGGATCTCAGATGGTGGTTCTCATCCCTATGGCACAGCAGGACCCCCTGTGGAGCTTTAATATGCCTCCTGGTAAGGACAGGAGTGAGACCAACTCAGGATTTGGGGGTGGGACCCAGACATCAGCATGTGGTTCAGCTCTTGGGGGGCTGCTAGAGGCTTCCCCACTGGCAGGTGGATGCTCTGATCTGGTTGGGGGCCTTTCTTCCCCACTGGGGTGGGGCGGGGACCGGGGTGAGCCATGTCCGAGTCCACGGTGCCCTGCATTCTAAGACACGGCTTTACAGACCCTTTTAAATTAAGGAGTAGGGGGTGTCCTGGAAAAGGCGAGGAGTGGGGCTATCCCCTCTGGGAAGGGGGGAGGCACTGACATTTGGGGGAAGGGCAGGAGTGGAGAGAGAGGGCTGGCCTGCAAGTGTCAAGGGCTTTTCTTGGGTGGACACAGCAGACAGCAGGTGCTTGGCCAGCCCCCCTCTGGTGTGCAGGGGAAGCTGTGGTTGAATGTCACAGGCCATGTGGGGAAGGGCCCTGAGCCAGGCAGGGTTAGTCCTGTCCTGGGGAGGGGCAGGAGATGGGGTGGGGGTGGGGGAGGCCCAGGCCTCTGCAGGAGTCACTTCCGGTCTTGCCTTTATCAGAACAGGAAACCCCAACCCCAGGGGGTCTGGGGAGGGTTCAGTTTCCTGAGGGAAATGGCCTAAGCCCCAGCTCCACCTCTAGAAGCCCCCTTTTCTTCCCTGGACTTGTCTCCCATCTCTGAGTGGGGCAGACAGGAGCGACTGCACGGGTGCTGGGAGGAGGACGTTGAGGGCCTGCGGCCAAGATCCCAGACCAGCCGGTTCCCAGCACCTTGTCTAGAAGCCCCAGTAGCAGCAGCAGCAGCAGCAGCAGTCAGGGCTTCTCGAGGGACGCACAAACACATGCTCCCACCTACTATCTGGAGTGGACTTTGAAATTTTATGGGCTCGATGCACTACAACCCCTGAACCTCAGGTTTCCATCCCAGTGAGAACTGCAGAAACATGAACGAGCGTTCATCGATCGCATGCGCACGCGCACACGCTGAATGGCGAGCCGCAGCAGGTGCCGTGCGCCTGTCCATCTGCGTGCTGAGCTGCTGTGGCTCTGCCCGGAGGGCAGGCGCTGGCCGGGAGGGCTGTGGCTGCAGGGGCATGCAGGGCCAGCTAAGACCAGCTCACGGGAGCCGGCTGCTGCGCACACTGCGGCCAGCCCTGCATCCCGGGACCTCATGGTGGGACGTGTCCCAGGACATGAGTGTGTGAAGTCAGCCATGGTGGGAATATTTACACAGTAGTAATCATCAGATGCTCCAAGTTAGGTCTTACTTCTCCCATCAAAAGCCGGCTGCTCCGCATTTTCCCAGCACCCTGCTACCTCTCTCCCAGCAGCTGCTGGCCTGGGGGCAGCATGAGAACACCCCTGACCCCTAAGGTGTGCTCCAAGGACCAGCAGCATCAGCACCACTTAGGACCTTGCTAGAAGGGCAGATCCTGCCCCCCCCACCCCCGCCTCACGGCAGGTGCCTGAGTCAGAATCTCTGAGGGCAGTGGCCAGAGACCTGTCATTTATCAGGATCATGGGAAGGCTATGCTCTAAGCACCAGAGAGGAGCAAAGGGGGCTTTGAGTGGGAAGTGGGACAGCCCGTCTGAGAGTCAGAGAGGCATCGAACCCATGCAGGCAGGAGTCCTCCGACTTCCTCCTCTTCCCAGATCCCATAGAACAGAGAGAAAACTTAGGAGAAAAATCATCCACGTGGCCACTGGCCACACAACTGTTCCCCATCCGTCGGCATCTCTTCCACGACGCTAGCACATTTGTGTAAAAAGCAGTTGCTGGTGCATTTCTTTTCTACATGGGCGAACCCATGCATTCGCATCCCAGATTTCTTCCAGAACAACAGTGCCTCCTTGGACGCTGACACGGTCACCGAGGGCTGCTGACTCGTTCCAGAAGAGGTTCTGGGCTATTTTTCTTCTAGCGCCGGCATGCTGCACAGAGGCGGCTGGTACCCGAAACGTAATCTTCGGAATTAACATTCCTGTGACAGCAGGAGGGACACAGCCCCTACCCCACCCCACTTTCCGCGCAGAGCCAGCCCCGTGGAAAGGAGCACGGATCCCTAATTCTCTTTATTCTGGGAAGTATTTTGGCACAACTTGGCCCTGTAGTTTATAAATAAGCCCTTTGTTGGCTGTAGGCAGAGGGTCATGGTGCTGTTGAGAAAAACCCTCCTCCGGAGACTTTCATGATGTGGTTGGTTTACCCTTTAGCTTTAGGTGAAGAATGGGTCTGCAAACAGCCCGGCTTTTGGGCCACATAAATCACTTATTAATAGGCAACACCCCTGGACAGGGAAAGGCTCAGGGAAAACCACCCGCACCCCCACCTCATGTACCCCACGCGTTTCTAACAGATCCCGCTCCGCAGTCCAAGCAATACTTTTTGGTGCCGCCTCTGACCCCACCACGGGGGTTGGTGGGAGGCAGAGAAAGGAGGCCTCCAGGCTATAGAAGCTTCCCAGGTAGAGGAAACAGTTCGTGCCAAGTGTGCAGGCAGAGAGTAGGCATTCGCTGACATAGAACTGTCCAGAATAGTCTAGAACATTCGGTGGGGCTGGCAGATGAGCAGGCAGAAATGGGGTGGAAAGAGGAGCAGGTGTCAGGTGATGAAGCCCTGACTGGGCCGGGATAAGACGTTGGGTCTTTACTCGGTAGATACTTACACCTTGAGAACGTGCCACCTGCCCAGCCTATTTCTGCCCATCCCGGACCCAGCGAGCCACCAATCCTGCCTCTCTCCTTGGTGTCTACCCATCCATTGGCCATCCTTCATCTCTCTCCACCCACCCAGCCCAGCCAGCCCGAGTATACCCTATACCAGATACAGGATTTTTTCTTCTCTCTTCCGGGTCCTGAAGGTCCTGTGGTTCCCCTAGCAACTCCCTACATATATACAATTTCAGAATTACTCCACCCAACCCACGTCACCTGCGGGCTATTCAGGGGGTGGTGTTAGAAACAAGGAATTAACAGTCACATGACAGTGGGGCTCACCTGGCCCGAGGGGTGGAAACCACACAGCCAGGACAAAGGTATCGTGGGCAGTAGGTGTGCCGAGCACAGGAGGATCCAGAAATCTCATCCTAACAAGCAATTCTTTGAAAAGTCAGCTATGAAGCCACTATACCACATAGCAAAGCATACCCTTCCCATAATTATGATGTGTTTATGTCCTTCGAATAAAAAAAGGAATCAAGAGAGTTAACCTTTTGCCAGTTTTTCTTTTTTTTTGAACAGGTGAGGGGAGGCTAAGGGGAGCAGTACTTTAGGTCTTGGTCCTTCTTCAATGGGTTAAATCTTGTTAATACTTTGGTCTAACATCTTTTATTGTCCTTAATGGTGAAAACACATTCCTGATTATAGAAATCATCACGCACACACATACACACACACACACACACATAGTCCAAGGCAAAGAAAAACCACCCTGAGCTAACTACTGTTAACATTTTGGTGTATTTTTTGTTCTTATTCTCTTTTCCTGACCTAATTCTAAACATAGCTAAGACCACCCCTTCTGTATAGTTTTGAATCTAACTTCCCCTCCCTCCACTGAATAGACGGTAGGAGAAAACGCCTATGAAAGTTTCTGAAAACTCCATCCCAGCAGCTGCACACTGACGTTCCATAACTTATGGGACTAAATCCCTTTCCTTGAGGGCTGGGAAGTTTCTAACATTTTACTCTTATTAAAAGACTGAGACTGTCCTTCCATCGCCACCCTTGGTCAGACCTCTGATAATTTCTTCGGTAGAATTCTAGAAATGGAACCAAGGAAGAAAACTCTTGTTTAATGCTGAGACTTCCAAGTCCTCTTGCCACACTGCCTTACAAAACGATAGGCTGGCCTGCAGAGAGGCTCCCTAGCCTGTCGCTAAGGTATTCCCAAGCTCCCCACAATGTCAAGGGACTATGATGGGCATGGGTGGGTCTATCTAGTAAATGTGCCCTGATGCTTCAGAGGAAAAGAGGAAACATTTGTAAAACCAAACCAAAAAACCAAAAACAATAACAAAAAAGAAAACAAAACCAAAAAACAAAACAAGAAAAAATTAGAAACAGAATGATTTGCCTTTCCTGCCATCTGTGGCTCCAAACCCAAACCAGTGTTTTAATAATAATAAAAAAAAAAAATTTTAAAGAATTGCTCAAGACCCTTTTAACCGGTTTCAAACCAAACTGCTGGGAATATGTTTCGCATCTGAAAACTGTAGCAGGAGTTTCTGTTGAAGAAGACAATTCCCTGCTCACTTTTTACACTTAAATGTCAGCTTTACTCCCTAGAAGTCAGCCTCTTGCCCCGGGGGAGAAAACAGTCCGGAGCCTCCTGAGGCCCACTGAGCCCGGGTGCGGAGGAGGCTCGGCGGCCGCTGGGTTGGGGCTGGGGCTGGGGCCTTGCAGAGGCCGCGGGAGGGCGGTTTTGGGTAACAGCTCGGCGGCGGATAGGGATGTGCTGGGTCCGGGACGGTCGGCTCTGCACCCCTGTGCCCCTCGCTCGCGGCGAGCCTCAGTTTACCGGCCTGGAGTCGGGGCTCCCGCACGGACCGCACTCACCTCCGCCGTACATCTGGCACAGGTAGGGGAAGCGCCACACGTTGCCCAGGCCCACGGCGTACGAGATGCAGGCGAAGACGAACTGCAGCGGGTTGGCCCACAGCGGACGCGACTTCTCCATGGCCGCGAACTGGGCGCCGCGCGGGGCTGCTTCGGAGCGCCGCAGCCCGGACGACCCGCCCGCTCGGCCTGGGGGTGGCCCCGCGCGCCTCAGCCGCGGCAGCTCACTCGCTTTTTAATTGCTAATCTCATTAACGTGCGCCCGCTGGAGGGGCGAGGCTGGTAAATGGATGACGGCGAGCCCCACCCCGCCCCGCCGGGCCGCCGCCGCCGCCGGGAAGGCGCCCGGGATTGCGCCTGGGACGGCGGGGCAAGGGGTGGTGTCCGGGGCCCTCCGGCTCCACCTCGGGGCCCGCGTGTTGCTGCGCGGCTGTTCGGAGCCGTCAGGTTTTCCCAAACATCTACCCATCGTTTCCTGGGTGCCTCCTAGGTGCGGGGCTTCATCTGGGGACGGGCTGTGAGCCACACGCAGACATCCCAACCCTTGTGGGAATTGACATCCGGGGAGGGAAATGCTTAAATTGGCCGGGATAAAAGGTCCCATTTTCAACTACTGTTGACCTACAGAGAAGACAATTTCATATGGTTGATTTTGGTCCATATAAAAGACTGAGAGACGAGGAAGGCAAATAAGGCAAAGCAGAAGGGTGAGCAGTACCGCGGGGGTAGGCTGGGGTGGTCCCCAGGGCTTCCCAGAGGAGGAAACCTGCTGTTCGTCCAGAGACTGGAAGGAAGGGAGGGACTCGGTAGCGCCTCCACTCCTGCGCAGACACACACTTCTTGGAGGAAGAGGAAGCCAGGCAGGCAGGTTTCCTTCCATCTACAGGTGGGCCCTACTGCCTACTGTGTGCAGAGCATGGAGTCTGGCTCTGTAGTGCCAGATGGGGGTTAGGATTCGTTTTGAACAACCTCTGTGGGATACTCCACTGCTCAGGTGGGTCTAAGGGCTACAGATTCTGATTCATTATGCCGGAGTTGAAGCCTAAAAAACCTGTCTGGAAAGGTTGTTTGGTTCAAAGTGGTCGCTACACCTGTCTCAGCCTGGTGCTTGGAGAAGTGCTCGAGCTGGCTTGAGAGCTCAGCTCTACCACTGAGCTGTGTGACCTTGGACAAGTCACTGAACCTCTCTGAGCCTCTGTTGCCTAATCTGTAATGGAAACAACATATCCACCTCCCAAGGGCTCATGTGAGAATTAAGTGATAGCTTCCTATCTGCCACATAGTAAGTGCTTGATAAATGGGGCACTGGTAGACGTCCCCAGAGGTTTGGATAAATGGAAAAGGTAGCATGCTAAATTAGTTAATAAGAATGATAGACTTTGAACAGTGCCTGGTAGGGTATCAGGTAAGAAAAGGCTTGATACCTACATATAAAGAGATGAGAAGTGGAATTGCTAGTGGAAATCTTCCTTGAAGCCAAAATGAGATCACTACTCTGGTTTCCCCCTGAGTCCCTGCCTGGCCAGCCGGTGGCTCCCAAGGAAGGTGGAGGCTCCTCTGATGGGCAGCCTGTCCTTGAACTTTCGACCTCCAACAGCCAAAGCAGCGGAGGTCTACAATGCAGCAAGGAAGACCCTTGCTGCTTTTTAAATGTTGGGATTCTAGTGAGTATCCTTCCTATGACTTGCTCTCTCCCCAGAGGGACTGACCATTCTGGGTTTATGGCTATGTGTTAGTATCCGCGGCTTGGACCTCTAGGCACATGAACTTGGGCAGCATGTGCGCTTTCATGCCCGGCTTCCTTGCACAAGTCGTTCTGCTCAGGGAGCACCTGTCTAGGCTGTTCTCCCTGCTGCGTAGTTCGCCACGAACCATCTCCAGTTTGGGGCTATCGTGAATAAGGCGGTGATGGGCATCCTAGTGCCACTGGGAGACGAGTCCGCTCATTGCTGGGAACTCCTGGGCTGGACGGTAACTGGAGGTTTAGCGTGAGCAAATATTGCCAAACTGTTGCCCGGAGAGGTAGGACCAGTTTGCACTCCCACTAGAGTTTCGGTTGTTCTGTATCCTCAGCAATATCTGTCATTCTGTTTTAAAAGCGCTTTCTGGTTTGGTGGGTGTGTCGCGATGGTTCGCTGTGACTTATTTAAATTTCCAATTTCCCCGCACACGAGGGAGGCCGCATACCTTTCCCTAGGTGAACTGGGTCGTCTGGATATCCTCTGCCATGAAGTGTGTGTTCTTTTGCCAGCTCGTAATTGACTTGTCTTTTCCTCCTGACCTAGATCGTTCCTTACTCCTTCTGGATCTGAGCCCTGTGTCAGTTTTAGGTAGGACAAACGCCTTCCCTCTGTCTGTGAGTTGTCTTTTTATTCTCTCAGTGGTGTCTTCGGATGAACGGATGTTCTTGATTTTAACAAACTCTTAACAAACAGCTCTCGAGGGTGAGTTTTCCCTAGAGGACGGCCGGCCCCACGGTGGCATTCAGGAGCTGGGCACTCTGGACAGATGTCCTGCACGGTTGCTGGCCACCTGATCGCAGGGGGTTGGTGTGACAAAGGCAAGGCCCCTCCTTCCATTCCCCAGCTCCAGGGGTCAGGCCTGTGGGTCCCAAGGGTCACACTGCCAGACCCCGCAGGAGCCTGATCAGGGTGGGAGGGGGTTCCGGGCGGAGCGCACAGAGACTCCCCATAGTAGGACGAAGTAAATCCTCAGGGGCAGCTGGCTTAGGGTTCCTGGTGAGGGTGTCTTCTGATGTCCACCGACAGCTCCCTCTCATCTGACCAGACCAGAAGTGCAGCTGGGCGAACAGGCCTGGGAGGGGCAGCTGTGCTTCTCTGGGGAACCAGCAAAGCATGGGGTGGAGGTGAGCAGTGGCAAATGCTAAAGGGACCAGCTCTCTCTCTACAGAACTCAGGGTTGTAGCACTCGCCGATTTCACTGGTGTAAATACTCCCCCTGTGGCCAAGTCCAAGTTTCCAAGACGTTGCCGCTAAACGTGGAGTTGGGCAGAGACGCGCAGGAGCCCACCGCTGTCTGGATCTCCATGAGACACACGCAGTAGACACAGCCTGGAGAGCAGGACCGAGGTGCAGTGAATCAATAGCGAATTAGTGAATCATTAGGAAGTGGTGGGGTTTGAAGGCATTTGTCACCTCTGTTTTATGTCGTTTCCCTGTTAGTTTATGTAACTGAAGTTTTAATCGTGGCTGCTTTTTTTTTTTTAAGGTTTTATTTGTTTATTTGACAGACAGGGATCACAAATAGAGCGGCAGGCAGAGAGAGAGAGGGAAGCAGGCTCCCTGCTGAGCAGAGAGCCCTATGCGGGACTGGATCCCAGGACCCTGAGATCATGACCTGAGCCGAAGGCAGAGGCTTTAACTCACTGAGCCACCCAGGCGCCCCTTTGTGGCTGCCTTTAACAATCAGCTCGCAAGATTCTGGAAGAGGCGGCCCTCCCGAACCTGTGGGAGCAGGCGCCAGCACTCCGCAGGGCCCCGGGGCTGGGGGAGCAACTTCTGTGTGGTGGGGGCCAGGGGAGCAGGGCCGGGTCTCAGCAGGGCAGATGCCCAAGGGAGGCCTCACCCTGAGTGCTCCCTGGGGCCTCCCACTGCCAGGACAGAACATTCCCCTCGCACTCACCTCTCTGGTCTTATCAGGCCCCCTGTCAATCAGGTCAGAGGGTCAGCCGGCCCCAGTTATCTGATTTGGGGAAGGAGGGACGGTCCTGATTCAACTGCATGGGTGTGGCCATGGCCCTGTGCGGGGGTTCCAGGTCTTTCCCACCAACTCCAGCCACGCAGCTGTCAATAATTAATGGGCTCGCCTGCTCGATAATGCTGTTACTTAACACCCCCCCTTCCACCACCCCCCACTCCCCCACCCCCGCCCACCGCATCAATCCCTAGCTCCCCATGAGATAAAGTCCAAACTCCGGAGCCTGGTCCCGACAGCCCGGAGGAATTTATTTTTTAATTGGGCCAGGAGGAATTTGACCCTTGCTCACCTAGACTTTTCACCTTCCCGACAATGCTGTGCATTTTTATACTCCTGGGGCTGTTCCTCAGCCAGGAACACCTTCTGCCTTCTTGACCTGGGAGAGAGTCAGTCCTCTCCATTCTTCTGGACCCAGATGAAACACTATCCTTTGTTGGAAGCCCAGCACCACGCCTGCTTCTGGCCAGGCTGCATTGTTCCCTCTTCCCTGCCCACCCCCCTGCCCCCCCCGCCCCCCCCGTCCCCCCCGCCCCCCCCGCCCCCCCCCCCCCGCCCCAAGCCTGGGGCTGCAGATCTGGTTTCTGACGCTGTCCTATCCACTGGCAGTGCAGTCTTGTCACGAAGAGAGCAGGAGATGTGTCCCCTCTGCTCCATGGCTAGTGTCACGTCTTTTTAAAAAAGATTTATTTATTTCACAGAGAGTACAAGCAGGAGAGAACATAAGCAGGGGGAGCGGCCCTGGGAGAGGGAGAAGCAGACTCCCTGCTGAGCAAGGAGCCCAATGGGGATTCGCGACCCCAGGACCCCAGGATCATGACCTGAGCTGAAGGCAGACGCTTAACCAACCAACGGAGCCACCCAGGCGCCCCGGTGTCATGTCTTAATTCATCGTTTACTCCCTAGTCCTATTCCTGACATTGAGTGTCCGTAAAGTCCGGAGGATAAATGAGCCCTTCGGGGCCATTTCATCATTATTGCTCTCTAGCATCGATAACCGAGGTGTCCACATTTCAGACGTTTTCTTCAGACATTCGAGTTTTTGTGGCTTATCCACCACGTGCCGGCAGGCTGCCTGGCTGGGGGACTGGAGGCACACCCCGGGGCCCAGAACAGCGCCCCGACCCTGCTGCCCGAGGGACCTGCTTGCTCTCTCTGCGGGAGGGCAGATGGGAGAGCAGAAGCCCCAAGGAGCTGCTGCGGTGGTGGCAGGCGGCGGGCAAGGGGGGGGTGCTGTCAGGGGATGAAGGGGAGGGTCCTCCCGAGAGCCAGGCTGGGGGCCCCGACATCAGGGATGAGTGTGCATGTGTGTGTGTGTGTGTGTGTGTGGTGTGCTGAGCAGGCAGGAGCTCCCAGGAGACCTGAGCCTCTTCTGGCTGCAAGTGGAGCTCCTGGGCGGCCCCCCACACCCCCGTCCCCCAACTCTCAGTGTCACCGGCCCCTTCGAGCATGGCCCTCAAGCATCCTTGGGCCCACAGATGCCCTGGGGGCTCATTCAAAGGCAGATCCGGCTTCGGGAGGTCCAGGATGGTTGGGGCCTCCTAGGGTGCTTTTCTGACAAGCTGCCAGGGCACGCCGCCGGCCCTGGTCCAAATGCCCGGACTTCCAGATCAGACCCTTCAGTGCTCCCCACGCTGTGGCCACATCTGCCAGGGTTTTGAGCCCATATTATGCCCCATTTGTGAACCACGGAGACTGTTCTCTATGGATCGTTTTCCTGGGTGGCTCAGTGGGTTAAAGCCTCTGCCTTCGGCTCGGGTCATGGTCCCGGGGTTCTGGGATCGAGCCCTGCGTCGGGCTCTCTGCTCAGCAGGGAGCCTGCTTCCTCCTCCCTCTCTCTCTCTGCCTGCCTTTCCGCCTACTTGTGATCTCTGCCTGTCAAATAGATAAAGAACAATTAAAAAAAATAAAAAAGAAATTCAGTTTCACATAAATGCATTTTCTTTCTTTCTTTCTTTTTTTAAGATTTTATTTATTTCACAGAGAGAGAGAAATCACAAGTAGGCAGACAGGCAAGCAGAGAGAGAGAGGGGAGGAATGCAGGGCTCGATCCCAGGACCCTGGGATCATGACCTGAGCTGAAGGCAGACGCTTTAACTCACTGAGCCACCCAGGCACCCCCGTAAATGCATTTTCAAAGGAAGCTTCTGATCATTACCATATTGGCATAGATACTGTTTGTCTAATGCCTTTTAAGATAAGCTGGTAAAGATTCCAGAATGTCTGTCCACGGTGAGCCACCTTGTATCCTCTCCGGTGCTGCGTGTGCAGTGAGGTCACCCCATCCCTTGCCCACAGGCGGCGCCCACGGAGCCCCAGAATTCCACGGCGTGCCTGGCGCTTGGTAGGCAGTAGTGGGAGCCCGAGTAGTGGACCTGAGTGGAGCAGCCCCACCAGCACGTTTCTAGATACAGGGTTTCCGTGGAGAACTTGGGACAAAAGCATTAAGGTCCCCAAATGTACTGGGGCCGCACGGCCAAGCCCAGGCCTCTGTTTTCAGGGAGGGGAGCGGAGGCTGGACTGTCCAATGGAGCAGCCACTGGCCACATTGCCATTATTTTATTTTTTAAAGATCTTATTTATTTGTCAGAGAGAGAGAGGGAGAACGCACTGGCAGGGGGAGGGAGAAGCAGGCTCCCTGCCGAGCAAGGAGCCTGATGCAGGACTCGATCCCAGGACCCTCAGGTCATGACCTGAGCTGGAAGGCAGATGCTGAACTGACTGAGCCACTCTGGTGTCCCCTACTTAACGTTAAATGAGCTAACGGGAAATAAATACTAGGCATGATCCGAGAGTCGGGTAGTGCGTGTGGCTGGGGGCTGCTGTGCTGGGCAGCCGGACAAGGAGTGTCCCCATCACTGCAGGAAGCCCCGCTGGACACTCCTGACGGGGACCTGGGGGACTGAAGGGGGGTTTCTGTGCTAATTGCTGCCACAGAGAGCTTCCCGCCTGCCGGGCCCGGAGTGTGAGCAAGGAAGTGGGACGCAGCCATGTCTGAACGCTGTCCTGTCTCCAGAAAAGATGGGACTTTCTTTTGCTGAATGTGACCCCTCATCTTCCTGTTGGGAGGCTGGGTGTGCCCTCGGTGGCTCTGTCTCCTGAAGCCACGCCATCTGCAAGAGTGGAAACCCCAACCTCCACCCTTCCCACTGCCTTTCTGTTTCCAGGGACCACGGTCTCTGGCCTGGACTTTACGGGCACCCAATTCCACGTATCGCCCTGCTAACTCCCAGTCCTTTTACTGTCTCTCAGCCTTGAGCCACCCAGACGCGAGCCTCTCGGGGTTCACCAGACTGCTGGTGAGGGCTTCTGGAAACATCTCACAGAGCTGTGATTGGGTCTGCAGCAGCCACGGGCCGTGAATCCGCAGCAGGGCCTTGATGCTGCTGTTGCTCCAGGATCTCTGTCCTGTCTCATGGCCCTGGGCAGGGGTCCTGGATCTTCTCTGGGCACCTATCAAGCCTCTCTTTCCATCCCCCTCGACCCACTGATGACTTAACCCAGGTCCTGAGCAGCCCTTGGCCGGCTGATGGCTCTCCCTCCAGCGCGGGACCCTTCCTGCCCCTCTCCCTCCTGGCCTGCCTCCCTGAGCGTGGGCTCCCACTGCCTCCTGGTGTCTGTCCCACTGGCTGCTCTGCTCCTCTCCCTGACATGGCAAATAGCTTTTCTCTCTGTGTGTCTGTGTGTGTGTGTGTGTGTCCCACATTCTCTGTCCCTCATCCTCCTTTACCTCTGATCAGGGAGTGACCTAAGTAGAATAAGGCTGGACCTTATTCCAGGACCTCGAATCCCCAGGCCGACACCGAGTGTATAGCGACGTCGAAGACAAGACATCTCGGTGGAAAGACATCGACCTTGTCAGGGAGTGTGAGAGTTTGGCAAAAGATGGTAATGAGTAGAAAAAGAGATACTTACGGACCCTATTCCTGTTTTCCCTGTTCATGGTGAAATAGAACAGCCAGGCAGACAAACGCACATCAGATCTACGGCCCACAAATGATCATCTTGCCCAGATCCAGAACGGGATTGCCAGCCCCGAGGGGCCCCTTCCGCCATCCTGTGCGTCAGAGCCCCCACGCTCCGTGCAGAGGGAACCCTCTGCTGACCGCGCCTTTCTTGCTTTTCCCGATGATTTTACTCCCCTCCTTCCTAAGGCGTGAATCCCTGATCACTACATTTTCATCTTATCTGTGTTTGAACTCTATAGTATGGAAAATACAGCAACTATCCTTCGGGGTTTGGTTTCTTTTATATCACCTGATTATTGCTTTTTAAGTTTCCTCCAAGTTGGTATGTGTAGCTGTAGTTGATTTTTTTTTTTTTTTTTTGATGCTCTGTTGTATTTTCTCTATGATTTTAACCACGGATCGGTTACCCACTTTACTCTCGGGGGACATTTGGATCATCTTTGGGCTTGGCTGCCGTGAAGAAAGCTGCCAGGCCTTCGGGTGCGTGTGTCCGGGCGCATGTGCGCACGCGTTTCTATGGGCGTGTATGCTGAAGCGGATGCCTGTGTGCGTATTTTCAGCTTTGGCAGACGATCCCTAACCGTGGTTGTATCCGGGTCATTGTGTCACTACTCTACACCAGCCTGCAGTTCTAGTGGCTTTAAATTCTTGCACGGTCTGATGAAAGCAAACAAAGGAGGGGGAAGCATGAGTAAGAATTCAGAACAAAGAGGAAGCAAAAAGTAAGATGGGAAATGCATCCCAGTGTGGCAGGAGTTATGGTAAATATACATGACTTAAATGGACTAGGACAAAGACTGGGATAAAAATTTCATTTAGAAGAAACATACTAAATGTAAGCTCACAGAAAAACTTAGGGTGAATTGATGAAAAGGAAACGCCAGGAAAATAGTATCCCCAAGAAAGCCACGGAGAGGTGTATTACTTCAGACGAACAGACTTGAAACCCAAAAAGTGTTATTAGTGACAGAATGGACGTCTGTCACCAGAAAGATGGGACGTTTTCAAAGTGGAACACAATGAATAAAACAGCTTTAAGAAACTGGAAGCAAAAATTGATAAGACTGCTAGGAGAG
This sequence comes from Neogale vison, assembly GCF_020171115.1. Taxonomy (NCBI): domain Eukaryota; kingdom Metazoa; phylum Chordata; class Mammalia; order Carnivora; family Mustelidae; genus Neogale; species Neogale vison. The sequence continues at coordinate 208,538,845 of NC_058096.1, read as the reverse complement.
CCAGAGCTGGCTGCCATCACGAGAGAGACTTCCACGTGCCTGTCTGTCTGTGGCTGGCAGAGCAGGAAACACAAAGAGCCGAGACTGGAAAATGATACATTTTATATGTATATGTATGTGTATGTATAAGTGATACATTATAATAAGAACCGAGTGGAATTTCTAGAAATGAAAAAACGCAGTAATGGAAATCAGAAACTCAATGGATGGGTTTAAAAGTGGTGGCTCAGTGGGTTGAAGCCTCTGCCTTTGGCTCAGGTCATGATCCCAGGGTTCTGGGATCGAGTCCCGCGTCCGGCTCTCTGCTCAGCAGGGATCCTGCTTTCGCCTCTCTCTGCCTGCCTATCTGCCTACTTGTGATCTCTGTCTGTCCAATAAATAAATAAAATCTTTAAAAAAAGTGGATTAGACAAGTCATCGAACTCAAGGATCTGTCAGAAGGAATTTTCTGGAACACTGCACAGAGAGACAAAGATTAAGGTACGTAGAGCAGTAAAGTGGCCTATGTTTCTTTAGAATTCTAGAAGGAGAAGAGGGGAAAATGGAGACAGCAATAAAGTGCTAAGAGCTCAGCATTTCCCACTACAGGTTCCCACAGCCCAGTGACTCCCAGGTAGGATTTTTTTAAAAAGAACAGATATCAGGGGACGCCTGGGTGGCTCAATTGGTTAAGCAGCTGCCTTCGGCTCAGGTCATGATCCCGGCGTCCTGGGATCGAGTCCCACATCCGACTCCTTGCTCTGCAGGGAGCCTGCTTCTCCCTCTGACTCTGCCTGCCTCTCTGTCTGCTTGTGCTCACGCTCGCACTCCCTCTCTCTCTGACAAATAAATAAATAAAATCTTTAAAAAAAAAGAACAGATATCAGGATACATTAGAGGATGTGCCAGAATGTCACGGTGAACCCATAATGTGTGACCAAGATCTCACCACCGAGGAGCATTTACTTCGTGGAATTTTGAAAAAATTAAAAGGTAGAACTTAAATAAGGCATGTAACTTGGAAGCCTGATAGGAGTTAAAATGTTCTAAGGACGTAACTTTCTCCGTTTCATCAAAATATGCAAAGTGAACATTTCAGGGGGTTGTCCCCAGGGCCCTTTATGGCTATCCAGGAGCGAATCAGGACTTGTACCTTGCATTTGGCTGTTGCAAATGGAGCTGTTTTTATTTTTTAACTAATTTTTTTTATTTTTAAAGATTTTATTTATATGTTTGTTAGACAAAGAGAGAGAGAGAGAGCACAAGCAGGGGGAGCAGAGGGGGAAGCAGGCTCCCTGCTGAGCAGAGAGCCTGATGTGGGACTCGATCCCAGGACCCTGAGATCATGACGTGAGCCAAAGGCAGATGCTTAACCAACTGAGCCACGCAGGTGTCCCCAGAGCTGCTTTTCGGATGGTTTTCCCACCTTTTTATTTTTGTGGCATGAACTTTCTGGGGAGACCGGGCGAATTGCAGGCCATTGTAGAATGGCCTACATTCCGGATTTGTCAGATGGTTTCACCGGGGCTTATTGAACACTGTTTTTTTTTTTTTTTCATAACTTGCAGAAAATGTGTCAGTTTGGTCTTCCCACGGCACCTGTGACAATTAGCGCTGCACATGCACTTTAGACACTAGACTATATCCTGATGGATGGGCTTTGGGGGTGAAGAGTGAGCATATAAGCTTTCTGAGTCGGCATCTGACGTTTGCAGTGTGGGAGAGACTGCTGGCCTTCCTCCCCGAACCCTGCAGAGCCCTTCGGACTATGCGGCCCACCCCAGCGCGGCGGCGGCGAGCCCCGGGATGGTGGAGAGTGGCCAGCCGGGACCCAGGGCGGGGCGGCCACACAGAGCGGGCCGGGTCGAGGCAGGGTGGGGAGCGGGTGCCTGCAGGCTGCGACTGTTTCTGGTGCTCCCGCCGCTGAGGGACGTGACAAAGTCACGGACACAGGAGAAAAGAAAATGAAGTCTAAGGCTTGCCCGCACAGGAGGCCTAAGTGGAAAACGACGCCGGGAAACGCTAGAGCGAATGTTTGAATTTGTAGACTCTATTACAGAGTCTGTCCTGGCGCGAACTCTGGGGCCTCCAAAAGGGGCGCCTGGATGGCTCAGTGGGCTGGGCCTCTGCCTTCGGCTCAGGTCATGATCTCAGGGTCTTGGGATGGAGTCCCCCCCACATTGGGCTCCCTGCTCTGCGGGGAGCCTGCTTCCCCCTCTCTCTCTGCCTGCCTCTCTGCCTACTTCTTATAGTCTCTCTCTTTCTCTGTCAAGTGAATAAATAAAATCTAAAAAAAAAAAAAAAAGAGGAAACCACAAAGGCAACATCGGGGGTTGGGGTCCTCCTGTCCACGTGACCCCTTCCCAAGGACGACCTCCTTCAGCCGAGTCACCTGAAATGATTTTCTGCAAGTTGCCGCATATGCTGCTGGGTTCGTGGGCATGGCCACTGCCGAGGGGGCATCCTTCAGAAAGGCCTGAGGGGAACAAACAGGCATTTCGTTTCACAGGCCCCAGTGAAAAGACATGGCAGCAATGGGTTTATTGGGAAAACAGTGCGGCCGCCCCCCGGGGCCACTCAGCTGATCCCCCTTGAGGACCCGCAGCTGCGTGCTCTGCAAACACCGGGCCCAGCGGGCCGCAGAGAACCCCTCCGTCCTTTCTGTTGGTGTTGGCCCGGTATGCTTCTGCGCCCCACATACTTGTGCAGGGAACAAACAATCAGGACCAGCCAGGAGGCCTGATCCACTGAGGGAGAACAGATGGGGCTCTGTGAAAATATTTTCAAGGGTCAGAGTGTCCATGGGGCCCTTGCTGTCCCCATCGGGGACCCCCTGAGGACTCCCGCTGTGCCCCGCGGCGCTGTTCTGGGCTTGTGCTCGCACAGCCTAATGGGAGAAGCCCTGTGAGCCTCGCTCTGCCAGGAAACACACGTGCTTCATTCTGCAAGAGCTCCCCAGGTCACATTGTTTGGGATTTTTTTCTCCCCTGTCGATCCTGGAAATGGGGTCTGGGGCCGAGCGTGGGCACTGCCGGGGAGCCCGGGAGAAATGCAGACTCCTGCGTGCTCCTCCCCAGGCCTCCTCAAGTCAAGTCCCGTGCTGTATCCGGCCCCACCTGCGGGGCTTGTAGGCCTGTTCACGCCTGCAGGGCACACGGGGTTCGGGGTTCGTAGACCTGGCTGCAACAGCAGGACCCTCCGTGTGGCTTGAACACACATCTTCCCTTTCCCGCCCTTCCCGGGGCTCCTGGGGAACAGCCCACTTCTGCCTACTCTCTCTCCTGCCTTTCCTACTTTCACGAAAATGCCTTCGGAGTCCATAAAACCATCTCGGGCTTGTGCATGTTCTAGTGGGGAGGAAGACAGAACGTGCTGGGCTTCTCCTACCTGAAGGGAAACGGACCTTCGCTTGATATCCCTTTCCACTCAGGCTTCTGCCCTGTTGCTTTTTGGTTTTGGTTTTGTATTTGCTCTTTTCTAGCAAGACTCATCAAGAGGCGTCTATACGCCAAGTCTCTCCTCCTGTTACTTACAGTCACCTGCACTAGACCTAGCACTCAGCCCCCAGTCTAAGGAAACCGTCTGGTCAAGGTCACCAGTGACCCCACATGGCTTAGTTTGAAGGTCAGTCCTCAGTGTCCCTTCCTCACCTACCCCCCCTCCACACCCCTCTGCTGTTTGCTTCTTCCTCTGGCCTGGGCTCTGGCTCTCTGCAGCCCCCTCCCTGTCTCCTCTGCTGAGTCTTCCTCTTCTCCCTGCTCTCACTATACATTACAGCACCCCTGCTTCCCACCCATCCTCACCTCTTTGGTGTGATTTCCTCTCTCATGGTTTACAGCCGTCTCATCTACACTGCTATCTCTTCAGCCCAGACGTCTAGACTGGGGTGTCTACCGTCTCTCGAGCGTCCTCCCTGGGATGTCTGCGAGGCACAGACAGACTTCCCGACCTGCTCCTCATCTCTGCTCACCCAAGTGTCACTGAGCAGTTAGTTGCTCAGGCTGACCCTCTAGAGTCATTCTGGACTCCCATCTCTCGGGCCCTACTTCCAGTCCGCCCGATGTCCTGTTGGTTTCATCCTCAACACAGATCCGGGGTCAGACTCTCCTAGTGTCAGGCAGGCGTGGCAGCCAGCAACGTGGAAACGTCTCACGCCAAACACTGGTGCGTGGCACCATCTGGCAGTGGCCCTCCCGCGTGCACCGGTCTCCCACCGGAAGTCCCCCAGCAGCGTGTTGGAACCCAGCCCCGGAACAACCGCGACTGTCCGGCAGCGGTGAGACCGTCAGGAAACCGTGGAGGACGCAGGTGAGCCGATGGGAGGCAGGACGAGGAGGACAGACTACGGCTGGACGTGAATCGCATGCACGGTGTGGAAGGAAGCCGCACACAGGCTACGCGGTGTGAGTCCATGCGTGTCAAGTTCAAGAGCAGCCACGAGGAGCCTCAGGGGCTGGAAGGCGGAGGAGTGATTGCCCCTGGGCAGAGGTGGGGCTGCCGCCGAGCAGCACTGAAGGCCTCCAGGGGCAGATCGCGGGCGGGCGAGTCTTCATCGGGGGGCTACACAGAGTGCTTGCCGTGTGGGAGTGCTGTGCGTGTACACCTAGGATCTGTGCGCTTTGCTGCTAAGTTTTCCCTCGATTCAAAACACCCAGACTCTACCTGCACGGCTCCTCCCTGGATCCAAGCCCGGGACTCAACTGGGTGACTCCTGAGCTGCCCCTGCTCCCAGTGTTGTCCAAGGAGGTCTGAGCTCAACACAGCCAGAAAGTGGCTGGGTTTTATCACTCTGAGGCTCACCTCTGCAACGGCTCCTTCTCAGTAGAATCTACATTCTTCCCAGTCAGCCTCATGGCCGGCAAGGGCTCCTTGCTGCCCTCCCACATGCCTGGCCACTCTCGGCAGAGGCCTTTGCCTGCTGTTCCCTCAGCCTGGGAACAAGGAGGACTGTTCTGACCTGCCAACTGACCTTGCACTCAGCACCCCCGGCATCCTGTTCCTCCTCATTCTATACGACTCTCGTGACTTTACTCCAGCAACTTCTTCCTCCAAAAAACTCTGCGTGGTTTGAAGGGTAGACCCCAGAAATGTCTGCCCAGAACCTATGGGTGTGACCTCATTTGGAAAAGGGACTTTGCAGGTATAATGAAAGGTCTGGAGATGAGAGCATCCTGGTTAGGGAGGGCACAAACTCCAATGGCAAGTGTCCACAGAAGAGAAGAGAAGGGGAGAAGACACCCAGAGGCCCAGGGGTTGCAAAGATGGGGATGCAGATGGGGGGTGATGAATCTGCCAACAAGGACTGCTGGCTGCCATTGGAAGCAACGGAAGCTACAGGGAGTGGATTTTCTCTCCGGGCTTCCAGAAGGAACCAGGGCTACCAATGCCTTCAGTTTGGATGCCTGACCTCCAGATGTGGGCAAGAATTCATCTCTGTTGTTCTAAGCCACCGAGGCTGAGGTCATTTTCTCCAGCAACTCTAGGAAAATCATGTATATGCCATATCATGGATTTATTATTATTATTTTCTGTGTTCTCTCACTCTTGGCTCCCTGAGGGCACAAATGACTATTTTGTGCGTGATGTGTTTCCACCACCACGGCTGGGCACCTAGTATGCACTCAAGCCTGAAAAGGAACTGATTTATTGATTTTAGTGTGCTAAGTCCCTACTGAAGTATTCTAAGACTCAGCCGATTAAACAAATGGTTGACACGTGGCGCCCTGGAGGGGCCAACAGGAATGGACGCTGCCCATGGCAATGTGGATGAATGTCAAGTACATTTTGCTGAGCGGAAGGAGCCAGACAAAAAAAGAAAGCGTGCTGTGTGAAACGAACTAAGCGTTCCCAAGAGAAAGCAGATGAACATGGCTCTGAGCCCAGGGCACGGGAGGGTCACTGAACACGAGCTATTTTTTTGGGGGGGTGGTGAAAATGCCCCAATTTCTTAGTGAACACTCAAGCATTGCGTCTGTCCCAACTCATCAAACCGGACCCCTGATGTGGGTGCAGGTAACTGTATGTAAATTATATCTCAAAAAAGGTGGTATCATCAGGTGGTTTGTCTAGAATAATGGCGTAATTATCTAGAGCAAATCCCCACTGTGGACCCTGAAGCAGGTGTGAAGATGTGATTTTAGAGTCCAAGACTCTATGTGGCAAGAATGTAGAAGGAAGCAGAAAATGTAAAACCAAAGGGACAGAGAACAGACAGTGCTGACTGTCGGGAGCCTGACAGAGGGCGCGCACCTGAGAGACGGCGCTGCCGGCAGAGTCCCCGTCTCCGACCCCAATGCTCCAGCTTCACACCTGCCGCTCACGCCTCTGGAACGCACCAGCAGCCTCCACCAGGCCTTGACTGCGTTAATCGGGCAGCTGTCCTGGGGGACACCGGGGGTTGCCTGTTACCCCCACCTGGCTCCCTCAGGCTTCTCCTTATCTATTTATCTTATCTTATCTATCTTTTTCAGGCGGGCTTGACTCTGACAACAGATCATGGATGTTAGTTACCAAGCGGGACGGGCACTGGTTCAAGGATTCAAAGGTCTAGTTCAGTGTGAACCAGTGATCAATTTCAGAGGTACTGTTGGTGGCTTTCAAATAACAGCTGTTTTATAAGGAAAGGAAATTCCAGAGCAAAGTCTGATGTGAATATTGATGCAAGACCCCCAAGGAGTATGTCAACTAATAGGAACCAGCAAGGTATAAAAGGATAGTGCATCATGACTGCTGCAGGTGGGTCCCTTGGGAAGCAGATGACATAGAGATTGGTGTGCAGGACCCCAGATGGGTGGGGTTGGGGGGAGTCCATGGGAAGGGGAAAAGCAGGGCTGGGCAGGCCCCATGGAAAGGCTCTGAACCCTGTGGGGCATTGTGAAGGGGGCAAGAGGGCCTGACCTTTATACCTCTATATTGACCCTTGTCAGAGGCTGTCACCTGGAGGGGCAGGTAAACTTGGCCAAGGCGGTTCTCTTTAGCTGGGCAGTCAGCAAAGGATAGGCATCTGACTGAGAATAGTTGAATATCAGAAAATTAAGTGTTGCACTTTGCAACCCTAACAGAAAAAGATGAGAAAAAGAGTATCATCTCAACATCTGGCAAAATTCAATACCCATTTATAACCTTTATAAATGCTCTCAGCTAACTGGGAATAGACAAAAACATCCTTAATCTAATACAGAATATTGTAAACATTATTCTTTCTTTCTTTCTTTTTTTTTTTTTTTTTTGGTTGGAGAGGAGCAGAGGGAGAGGGAGAGAATCTTAGGCAGGCTCCACGCCCAGCACGGAGCCTGATGTGGGGCTCAATCTCCCAACACTGAGAGCATGACCTGAGCCGAAATCAAGAGGTGGACATGTAACTGACTGAGCCATCAGGTGCCCCTTGCAAACATTATTCTTATTTGTAAAGTATTTAAAGGGTTCCCCTAGAGACTGGGAATGAGGCAAAGCTGTCCTCTATCACCTTCCATTTAAAACTGTACTAGAGGTCCTGGCCAGTGCAATAAGGCAAGAGAAATAAAGAAACGATACAGTATCCCACTTACCCAGAATTATTTACCTGCAAACTGCAACTATGTAACAACGCAGATAACCTGGCCGGTGAACATGGTCTTATAAAGCACCTGAAAAGGTCTTGGAGCTGCCAAGATGCCAAGTCTATGCACATCACCCATAGAAGAGGAGTCCCTTAAGCCCTCACTCTGGGGATAGAAATAATTCTAGTAAGCTTTTCCAAGCCTGTACCACTTAGAAGCAGAGACTAGGCACGGGTCACAATCACAGTGTGAGCTACCAGCCTGATGAAAGGACACCCGTGGACGTGGGGAACCCTAAGAATAGATGCAGTCGTTCAAAAAACATGGTGCTTGGGCCCCCTGGGTGGCTCAGTTTCTGGAGTGTTCCGCTTTCTGTTTTGGCTCAGGTCGTGAGCTTGTATGTCATGGGATCAAGCCCTGCATGGGGCTCCACATTCGCCAGGGAGTCAGCTTCAAATTTCTCTCCCTCTGTCTCTCTCCCTGCTCGCACACTATCTTTCTCTCTCTCTAATATTTAAAAAAAAAAACAAACAAACTACAGTGCTTGCAAACCACTTACTACTGGGGCAAACAGCACTCCATGTCTCAGCAGCCCGCGGTCGCTAGACAGTCATTGACACTTGTGACATTGACTTCTGGTTGTCAGGAAAAGATAAAATTATATTTGTGACTCACCACTTAAAAAGACGGGAATTATGTTGTGTATGAAAAGTTTTTCTAGTGTCCAGGTTTTCAAACAATTTTGGTCATCAGTACGGGGAAATTTTCGTTATCAGAAAACTAATTTAGAGGTAATATCTAATTTTGAACAATCTACCCAAGGTTTTCATGGCTTAAGCAGCGCTTGTGCAGGACGCAGGGGTACGGTTTCACAGACACTGGCGCGGAGCTTCTGTCACGGGCCCTCACACTTGAGTCACCGAGGGGCGCTGTGGGCTGAGGGCTCGCTGGGTCCAGGGATACGCTTTTCCTCAGAGCCCTGGCCATGGGGAGAGGGCTGTGGTCTGGCCACGCGAGCACACGCTGGGCTTGAAAGGCTGAGCAGGGTTGTGATTCCCTCGTCTGAGTTCAGCCTTTGGGAAGGACTGACAGCATGTACGACCGTCCACCACGCGCAGCCCCTGTCTTCCCAGTTCATGGTGGGACCCAGTGCTGGCAGTGCCCCACACATCCTGCTTGTCCTTGCCAGGAGGTGACCCGCGGAAGGTTCCATGTCTCTGCTCAAACATTGGAGCTTGCTTGACCCAGGCATGAGAAGGGCTGGGAGTTCACATCCCCGCGAGCAACGCTCAACCTGATAAAGGAGCTGGTGGAGGGTGCCCAGGCCTCTTCGCTCCTGAGTGGGATGGAGCTTGGTGGCCCACAGCGGTCGCCTGCACGTGAACACGCCCTTTCTTGGCTTCCTCCCTTTTCTGCCTTCTGCCCCCCTGCCCTCACCGTGCTTCCTGGGGTCCCCTCCCAAGCAAACTAATCAACCAAAACCCTTGTCTCAGGGCCTGCTTTTAGGGGAGCCTGGACTTGGACGCCCACCAGAGGACAAGAGGATCCCCTTCCTGGCGCTGAGTGCGGAGGTGACGGACGCCGGTGGCTGCTGGGGCCAGCGACCGAACTCCAGCCTGGGAATGACTGCGGTGACGGAGAGAGCAGCAGGCTCTGGTCAACCAGCTGTCGCCACAGGAGAGGCTGCGACAATCAGAATGCCCTAGGGCACGCTGAAGAGACATACATCTCCTCTATGAGGAGAATCCAAGATGGGGTCACGAGTGGTCTGATCCCAAAGTGGACCAAGTTCACAGGCCTGTCAAGTGCCGGTGGCTCAAGCCAGGCTCTGGTTAGGAAGGGCGGGACTCATCTGGGCACATGCCCTCAAGGGCCTCCATACCCCAGCCCCCCCCCCGTGAATGCTTGGGTCTAGCAGGTGGCTCATGCCCGTGCTAGAGAGCAGCTCCGCCCTCGCCCCCCCACTGCCTGGAAATCACATTTAGTCTCTCTTGGCAGAGAAGACTAGCGGGAGTGCCTCTGTCCTCCCCAAGACCTGCCCCCACTTGTGCTCCTTCCTCCTACATCGGACAACGGGGATGAGGACCAGCATGGCCTGTGTAAGAAGAAACACTGTCCTGCTTGGAAAGGAGGCGAATTATGTGCTTCCTTTCCAAGAAGGAAAGGGCTGAAGAGCCGGGCTCACATGGGCTGGCAGGAGCTGGAAGAGTGTGCGTGGGTGCAGGGGGTCTGGAGGATGCTGGCCCCGTGGGCGGCAGAACAGAAGCCGGCTAAGGACAGTTTATGGATATGTGGGTTCTCCTCTGTGACCCGGGATTTGGCACCTTGGCAAGGACACGCAAGGCCAGTCCTAACACACTGCTGCGATGCCCCTCCCAGGAGGTTGGAGACCAGGGCATACCGAGGACCGGGCTAGAAGGCTCGGAGGGAGGGCCTGGGGGTGGGTGCCCCGCAGGAGAGCCAGCCCACCGGCAGCCAGCTGTCCCCTCCCTGAATCAAGGAGGGAGGCCACACTACTGCTAATGAGCAGCCCTCTGGGAGCTGCTGGGGGCTGTCCTCTGTGGGCCACCGCACACAGTAGGGGTGCTGCTACACCGCCGCCGAGCTCCCTGGGACTTCGGATTCTCCCGACGGCCAGGATTCCAGAACAAGAGTCTGTGGGCAGCACGTGGCCCTCCTCAGTTCTCTGCAAGGCAGTGAGGGGACTGCCACCTCGTTGTTGGTACACCGTACCCACCTCACGTCCTCTTGGTATTTGGAAAATATTATGAGGCATTTTCAAATTCTAATTTTGCTTTATTTAATATCAGTGTCATTTTTAAAAATCTGTAAAATACTCCAACTTTTTTTCTGTGTGGTATTAAAAATTGTTGTTTAAATAGTATTATCAAGGGGCACCTGGGTGGCTCAGTCCGTTAAGTGGCTGCCTTTGGCTCAGGTCATGATCTCGTGGTCCTAGGGTCGAGTCCTGCATGGGGCTCTTGGCTCAGCGGGGAGTCTGCTTCTTCCTTGCCCTCTGACCCTCCCCCCTCCACTCGTGCTCTCTCACTTTCTCCCAAATAAATAAATAAAATCTTTTAAAAAACAGTATTGCCTAAATACTACTATTCTGTCTTTATTTATTTTTTAAAAAGATTTTATTTATTTATTTGACAGACAGAGATCACAAGTAGTCAGAGAGACAGGCAGAGAGAGAGGGGAAAGCAGGCTCCCTGCTGAGCAGAGAGCCCGATGCGGGGCTTCATCCCAGGACTCTGAGATCATGACCTGAGCTAAAGGCAAAGGCTTAACCCACTGAGCCACCCATGTGCCCCTTCTGTCTTTATTTTTAAAAGACTTGCTTACATGAGAGGAATCAGGTCTTGAACTTCTGATGGCAAAGCTTCAGTATATAATAAGCATTTACACATAAGCCATGGAAATCGTTCACGCCCAATGTGTGCAATCCACTCTATCCAAGAGCACCTGGCATGTCAAAGTGTACTCATCTCCACGGACTGTCCCATTCATCAGAACGGAAGTTCTGAGCAAATGTTTTATGAAACAAAATTACATTCCATTCAATATAGAGCAATATTTCCCCAACAGTGTTATAAGACGCAAGTGGGTGATCACGAGACAGTTAACAGAGACTCAGAACGAAACACATAACGGGGAAAAAAATGAATGCTTAGATGTTGAACAGAAAATATTAGTAACAAAAACCCTTTATACTTATTTTTGTCGACTAAAGGTCTGAGTCAGAGCATAGCAGGAGCCTTGAATTTTTAAGTTCGACCAAAGTTGCATCACGACAACCAGGAATGTACCGTCTAGACGGCTTAGCACCCCGGAGGGTTAATCACTCCTTCAGCCAATGCTCTTAGAAGCCCAAAATACATAGACTGGAGAGGCTTGCTTGCTTAGTCAAGTGCGATAAATCTTAAAACTAGGTAAGTGTGCAAAAAATAAATATTTAAAACTTCGTTTTGTGCAAACAAAGACTTATTTTTTCATTCCAAAAGAATACCCAGCCCGATGCTGGGCAAAAGCTGAGCACAAGGTATTTAGATGCAACAGAATCATCGTGTTGATTTATATTAAAGAATGTCCTATATAGCTTCCTGTGGGGCACAGTTAGGTTTTAAGGTTTCAGAATTACTTTTGAATTTATGATTGAACAGGAACATACCATACAGAATATTTCAAAGTTGCTACCAAAAAAACAAAAATTCTTCTTAGCAATATAGGTTTCCGGCCCCGTGGGCATCACATTGAGAAGATGCAGGGAGGGAATGATCAAATGGTCTCTGATGGCTCTTCTAGCATGTTCTGTTTCTGAATTATATAGAATATCCTGGTCCTTAAGGAATGGGATAGATCTTCAGAGAGAGTATCAACTTGGGGCTAAAGAAGTAGGCGGGTAAAAGCTCTAGAAGGAAGAGAGATTCACAAGTGACCTGAACGGTGAGAGGCAGGTGGGGAGTGATTATGCACTAGATGCCGGCCTGTTGGATTTTTCCCTCCCTTCTCTGATTCATTCATCTTTTTAAGACTGCCTTCTGTGTCCTTTTCAGGGGAGGTCGTTGGTCTTACCCTTTATCATTTGTTCCTTCGGTGTTTTAACACAAAGCCTCTAAGAAAAACAGCAAATTCAAGGCTAGTATTACAAGCTTGAATAAAAATAATGAGCCTTATCGTCTGATCGGTGAACCCTTCTTGGTGAATAAAATCTTCCTTTGTGCAAGTGGGATGACCTCTCAGCAGATAGCACTCCCTCCAGGCCTGACGCTCTGCTTCTGGAAATGCGAACAGTTACTTTCTAAACGTGACAGAAGTCAGTCCTTTCCTTCTGATGCATTACTGCTTTGTGTACCTTATTTTATTTACCTTTATGGCAAATCGCTGCGGAGATTGAGGCCTCATTTTTAATGATTTAATGATTTTAATGATTTATCCCAAATCACTCCAGAATAAAAGCAGAACCAATGGAAACAGAATCAGAACCCCTTGAAAATGCAGTTACTCTAGATGCATACAAATAAACGAACAACAATCAGAAGTTGAATCTTAGGTCTGCTAACTGGAACGTAAGTCATAATTTAAGAGAATATTCTGGACAACTGAGGTATAAAGATTATATTTATTCTAAGTCTAGAGACTTTCTCAACTGTAGAAGTATGGATGCACCTGACTTCAGCGATCCAGATTCGTGACTAGGTGGGGTTGAAAAAAATGTCTGCATGGGGGTGGGGCGACGCCTGGGTGGCCCAGTGAGTGAAAGCCTCTGCCTTCAGCTCAGGTCATGATCCCAGGGTCCTGAGATCAAGCCCCGCACAGAGAGCCTGCTTCCCCCTCTCTCTTTGCCTGCCTCTCCGCCTGCTTGTGATCTCTGTCAAATAAATAAAATCTTAAAAAAAAAATGTCTGCACGTCCTCTGATAATTACAGCATTTAGACTGAAGTTAATCAGATCCTGTTTGCTATTAATTTTCCTTATAATTGATAAAAATGCTGCCTATAAAAGTTAGTAGACACATTTTCAGTGCATTCATATTTTAAAATGAAATAGAGAAAATGAACTTGATTTTGAAAAATCAGGTTTATTTGTAGTTACTCTCTTTAATAACTGTATTTTTGCTCTGGGGAACGTACAAGAATAGACAACGCTGCTCTAACATTTATTGAAACGGGTGCTTTTCATACTAATGCAAACAGCTAAGACTCTTCTTCCTACCCTAACCATCTCTTCTTGACTAATAAAGAATTCTCACTGCATCGGAACGAAGACTCAGGAGCGCTCAGAGGGCTCTGGGAGGACCGGCCAGAGTCGGTCAGTAGGTTCCCCTCTTCTAATTAGGGAACTGGAACAGGAAGTCTCGTTCTAAATATCAGAAGCCAAGTCTATATATTAGAAAAATAAAGAGAGGGAATATAACAAACTGCTTCAAAATACATGACTGAGGGGTGAACTGGCTTGGGCTTCCACGTGCTGGTGGCTTCCAGGAGAAATCTTCTTTGGGGTTTAATCTTCAGGTTCGTACCTGCAAAGAGATGAAAATTCCGTTAAGACCATAAATAATAACATGATACTCTTTGTGGCTGTCATTGCTCCCCCGTGAGTTGACCCGCCAGCTCTCCAGCGACCACCCCAGTCACAGTGCATTTTTCACTTAGAATCACTACAGGGGGAAGTCAGAGACCGCCACGGCACCATGCGGGGCACCCCAGTGGGGACGAAGGACCAGAGAAGTGCAAGGCCACCTTCGGACTCCGAGTCTCTGGAGCTGGCATTTAGACCCAGGACAGCTGAGGACAGCAGAGACTCCGTAATGATCTGAGTCGTCGGACGGTCACAAAGTGCTGATGGGGCGACGCGAGGGCGAGGTTAACAGACCCCCCTCCTCTACAGACGAAGTGGATCTGCGATTTACTTCCTCGCTCTGTTCCCCCCGGAGCCCTGATTAAGGTAAGAGGGCCGCGGAGTTTCCGGAGCAAACCGCAGAGGACAGACACGAGCCCCAGGAGCGGAGCACACGTGGGCCGAAAGGGCTGGGGTTGAGCTGTGACTGTGTGGCGGGGGCGCGGCCGCAGGGTCCCCGCTCTGGGAGCTGAGCTCCAGTAACGGCACACGTCCCTCCCCGTCCCAGGGCAGCGCATGGTTAGGGACCCGGTGCTCCGTGGCGCGTGGGGCTCTAAGCCAGGCTGGCAAGGGCACCCACTTGCAGGGACTGCATTCTCAAGCACCTGAACTGTTGCTGAGGGCGGGCACAGGACGACCAGGCCTTAGGCTCCTGAGGACATTCCCGAGGAGAAATGCCCAAGGATACCCTGGAAGCTTGCTGGGTTTCCTTTCTGCTGTCCTGCTTAAAGGAATGCATTGCCAAGGGTAGCCCGGTGTAGCCATGTGTGTGCATGTGCATGTGAGTCTAAAGTCCCTCAGAACCTCCACCGAAGCCCTCAAGGACAGTGTGGACGGCCTGGCCAGACCTCCTCTGCGTTCCTCAAATACAGGCTTCTAGACTAGGGGACACCAGGCACCCCCGGCCTGGCCTCTCTGGACACAAACTGAGACTTAGTGACAAACACACAGCGATCCGGCGGTGAGACAAAACCAAGAGGCGCACGGGATCTGCAAGGCTTACTTGGCCAGTCTTCGCCTCAGGTCTTTGATTTGGTCATTCTTCTTGGTGAGCATCTCTTTCATGTTTCGGTAAGCTGCTGTTTGTTGGAATTTCTTCTCTAATTCCTGCACAGTGAAAAGCATCGGTCTGTTACTACGAAGCGGAGATGGAGAGAAATAACACATCTCATAAACATGTATGCTTTAGCTCTAATTCTACCAATACTTTTATATTATTTTCGAATTTCTTTTTAGAATATACTTACGTAAAATTAAGGCTGCAAATTTTAAAAATACATTCCTCCCAAGAAAACCGCAACATTGTTAGCATGGAACTAAGGACAATGAGAAATCTGTTTGAAACGGTAAACTAATTCTCAGGTGAAATACGCATGCTCTTTCCCCAGAATCCCAACATGGTATCAGTATTCTAGGAGGAGGATTTTTCGTTCAGTTACATTTTAGCTCCCATATGCTTAAGAGTCTCATCCCTAAACTGAAGAACACGGTTCTCTACATATTTCATAGAAATTAAAAACAAGGGGTAGAATCCTTTCAAGAGAAGTCAGCCATCTCTGTGCTGGGCTGCAGGGGGCCGGGCAACACGGAGGTGCCGCGCTGCTCACATAAGCTATCCGTGGCTGAGTCTCTGACCATTCCAAAGGAAGGAGTGGCAATTTTCTATTATCATAGATATCTTAGTGCCAAACACAGAAGGATCTCAATGCCCGGAAATGATCATTTTCGAACATGTATTGGCCAATACCCTGAGAAAAGGTAAGGAAAATCTATGGCTGGCCTCCAGTGTGGGTCCCTCGGTGACACCCCTGTTCCTCAGCAAGGTAGACGCACGCAGACAAACCTGACCTTTTCAGCCATGCTCAGCTGCTCCTGAACCCTGAGTAGGTCGTGCTTGGCGGTCGCCAGATTCTCCTCCAGGGACTTCTGGTTTTCTGTCTTGTCGTTAAGTGTCTTCTGAAACTCACTCTTCAAAGCAGCTACTGTGTTCTCCAAGTCATTCAGGTCTTGGGCTTTTATAAAATCCTATGAAAGATATACACACTGACATAATTTCATGTTGACATCTCAGTTGGTGACTGTTGTACAACAGTGATTTGGTGTTGTGATAGGAATGTTGTGTGTGTGTGTGTGTGTGTGTGTGTTGGCCCCCAGATTCCCCGGCCCCCCACCAGCCTGGGTAAGCTCCTGCTCCTAGAGGGTCGCCGGTGGGCCCAGCTCACCCTCGGCCCCCGTGAACCTGGCGGACACTCAGTGGTCACTCAACTCCAGACATGTAAAATATCATTTACAAATGGCTGGAATTCCAAAGAGGAACAGGAGAGAGGTGCGATCCTAAGTCTAACAAGTTGTGTGTCCCCGGATAGGGAAGGCAAACACGTTTCATTTTTGAAAAGTCAGGTTAAAAAAAAAAATCCTGGTGAAGAATTTTGAATGATACAGATGGAAAAATAATAAACTTACAGAGTTTATATCAAAAATTTAATCTATGTCTTAGTCACTATTTACATTAAAATATGAGAGCCTAATCAATGCTTACTGATTATATGACTTGCTAAATTTATAAGATCTTAAGGTTTTTTTTTTTTTTTGTATTAATGTGACAGGCATGTTTGTACACTCTGTCAGCTGGATCTTGTCTTTGACTAGATAAATTTGTAACAGAAAAAAGCTGCATTACTAAACAGGAAAATGGTCTCTAATTGCTAAACGTGAAGGAGAAGCAGTATTACCAACAAAATTCCTCACTCATTTTTGAAATCTGGTCTTTTAAAAAGATTTTACTTCATCACAGCTAGTGAAAGCATGTACACATTTTGCTTTTGCTAAAGTCTGAAAAGTAAAATTGGAACAAAGTCCAAAATGGCTTTAAAAACAAATTCATTATCTAAAAATGTTTGTAACAGTTTTACTTTTGAGAAATTAGAAAGCCATTCTGAAGTATGTAGCTCTGTGTTTTATAAATCTATGGTCCTTTAAATAGCATTGAAAACCATATTTATTTTCCTTTTTTTTAGTCATCTAAGAATTATCTTCCTATTTTATTAATTTTTTTTAGTATTCCTATTTTAAAATCTCTACAGACGAAATGATGTCATGTCTGAGATCTGCTTCAAAAAAACATGGTGGGAGGGGAGAAGGTAAATGGGGAACCAGACTGGCCAAGCCCTGGTGATCAGTAAAGCCGAGTGACAAGTACAGGGCGTGTCTTGTCCTGGTCCCCCTACTGTTCTGTATGTTTGAATTTTTCCATAAAAAAGTGTAACAAGAGGGATGCCTGGCTGGCTCCGTCAGTTAAGCGTCTGCCTTCGGCTCAGGTCATGATCTCAGGGTCCTGGGATCAAGCCCCACTCAGGCTCCCAGCTCAGTGAGGAGTCTGCTTCTCCCTCTCCTGCTGCTCCTCCCCCAATTTGAGCTCACTGGCTCTCTGACAAATAAATAAAATCTTAAAAATTAAAAAAAAACCTGTTAACAATAGAAGTCTAGCAAAGTCAGTCTGGGGAGTGTTTAGCAGACACTGGCAAGGATAGTACAACCACGGGAAAAGCCAGAGCCACCCTGCAAAGCCACTTACATGGCCTGGGGACAGGAAGTCTGTTCCAGCATCTGGTGCCGATGGGAAGGCCATGGGAGACAGAACTTTGTCTGTGCGAACTTCCCACAGCGGGAGCGAGCCTCACTGACCCACCCGAGACAGGCCTGGAGACCCAGCCCTGTGTTTCAGCGCATCACACGAGCCCCGCCAGACATGGGGGATGTGAAGATGCAGACCCCGTAAATTCATTCTCTTTTGTCATACTCACCCAAGGCCGACTTCACTACTAATGAGTTCTGTATAACAAAACCAAATACACATCCAATGAACTAAAAAGTCTTTCTTTCTTCCCCTCCTTTTCCCCCATTGTAAGTGCAATGTCAAGGTAAAAGGGGGAGGAACTTAAAACAACTTCAGCATATCTGTGTGCTAGGGGGCTCTGGGGACATGGGGAACATGTGAGCTGTGTCCCTGCCCTGGCGACACCCCTCACCCCAGCCTTTCCTGGACGGGGGTGTCCCGAGGCAGGACAACAGTGGCACCCTTCTCAGAGAGTGGAAGGGAAGGGCCATAACAAACAGTAACTAAGACTTCTTCTTTTTAAGTAGCTCCATGCCCTTGTGGAGCCCACTGTGCAGCCCAAGGCAAGGCTTGAACTCATGACCCTGAGATCAAGACCTGAGCGAGATCAAGAGTCGGACGCCCAACTGAGCCACCCAGGCGCCCCTCAACACTTCATATTAAGTTCGTAACTTTATTCTACTTGAAAAATGTGAAAAAGAAAGCTAAAAGTTATTACACCTTTTTAAAAAAATTAAAGTATAATTGATACGCAATGCCCTATCATTTTCAGGTGACCAACACAGGGACCCCCATGATCAGTGCAGTGATCCACTGTCACAAAGTTA
Source organism: Neogale vison (assembly GCF_020171115.1). NCBI lineage: Eukaryota > Metazoa > Chordata > Mammalia > Carnivora > Mustelidae > Neogale > Neogale vison. Next base: position 208,520,765 of record NC_058096.1, on the reverse strand, counting down.
TTACAGTATTACTGCCTACCTTTAAAACTTCTCTCACCTTTTGATTTCCCTGATCGAGCTGTAAATCCTGCAGTGCTCTTTCTAGCCTTGACTTCTCATCTAATGCATGTGTTGCCTATAATCAGATTTAAACAACACACATTCAATATTCAGCCTGTAGGCAATGCTTCCAATATTTTTGTCAAAGTACTTCTCAGTTACCTGCATTTCAATGGTCTTCAGCCTTGACTTCAATTTCTCGTTCTCTTCTTGAAGTCTGGAAATTTCCTTTGTGGGTAAATTCAGGTTTATTATTATTTTTTATTTTTTAAAAAAGATTTTATTTATTTATTTGACAGACAGAGATCACAAGTAGGCAGAGAGGCAGACAGAGAGAGAGGAGGAAGCAGGCTCCCTGCTGAGCAGAGAGCCTGATGCGGGGCTTGACCCCAGGACCCTGGGATCATGACCTGAGCCGAAGGCAGAGGCTCAACCCACTGAGCCACCCAGGAGCCCCAATTCAGGTTTATTATTTTGACTGTGGTATTTTTAATACTTGAAAGTGTTTCACCTCAAAATTGAATTGCAAACTTTAAGTTTGTTTGTTTATTTATTTGCTTGGCAGATAGAGAGAGAGAAAGATCACAAGTAAGCAGAGAGGCAGGCAGAGGCAGAGGCAGAGGGGGAAGCAGGCTCCCCATTGAGCAGAGAGCCCAATGTGGGGCTCGATCCCAGGACCCTGGGATCATGACCTGAGCCGAAGGCGGCCACTTAACCGACTGAGCCACCCAGGAGCCCCCAAAATTAAGTTGAAATTCTAGAAGAGCTCGAACACCTGCGTGTTCTGGTCACTGGCGTGATTCTCGTCCCACCCAGCCCACTGGTCTCCCCACCGGGGCGTCACCTGCGGCTCTAAGCCTCTTCCCCGGTCTCTCAGGCTCCCTTCAGGCCTCTGTCCTCAGCCCTCTCGTCCCACCTCTCACCAGCTGATCCTGCCACTCTTGCGTCTTTTCCCAGCTGACACAGCCCGCCACAGGTACTTATCCTAAAACACAGTCTCTATCAGTGCCACGCTCTGCCCAAGACCCTAGATGCCTCTGCCTGACCTGAGGCCTCAGGCCTTTGCTTCAAGCAGCTCCACCACGAGAGTCCGCTGTGAGCCCAGTCCCCTGCCTCCCTGAGCTCCAACACACACCTCGGCCCTGTCAGAGAGCGCGGACTCTGTGCCAAGTCACAGCACTCTTCTTTCTGCCTCTCCCAGCTGCCCACGCCACCGCCCTGCCTGCCATGCCCCCGTTCTTCCCTCTGACAATTTCATCCGTCTTCAGCCTTCAGCCCAGCTCAGGGACCACCTCCCCCCGAAGTCTGTCCTCTGCTGCTCACATCCACGTGAACTGTGTCTTCTCAGCCACCCTGGGCACATGGGTAGCAATCTCGCTTCCAGAAATTAATTCTCCCTGCTCAATGAAACGATAAGGTTTTTGAGGACAAAAGACTCCGTATTATACTGCTTTTTATCTAATAACATCTGGCACAATGTTGAGAATACAGGAGCCATGACAAATACTTGTACACTGGTAGTTAACTTTTATAACCCTCCTAATTCAAAACCCCATCCCTGCTATTGTAGATCATAAACTTCAAATGTCCATTAATAAAACGCTGTCCAAATGCCATGCCCTTCGTGTCACACAAAATGATGAAATTAAGAGCTGCTTCAGACTTTCTGGAATGTGAGTGCCCTCTTCTGGCCCATGGCACCACGAAGCAGAACGACTACAGTGGACTGATGACCCTCAGTGGACCGCGGCCCGAATCCGCCACCTCCTCCCTCCAGGTGCAGGCCGTGAGAGGGCCGAGGGAGAGGGTCTGGCTTTCTTGCCACGAGGACATTACCTTGTTCAGGAGTTCCGTGCTTCCGCCCTCATTAAGTGGAGCGAGTTTGGGCTTCATGGTCTCTACGATGCGCTGACACAAAATACAGAAATCAAACCAAAATCACATGTAATCACTCAACACTTGCACATTCTAAGCAAAAAACACTGTAAAAACATATCCATGGGGGTGCCAACTCCACAGGGCAGGGGTTTTTGTAGGTCTGGTTCTCTGCTACACCCCAGTGACAAGGACAGTGCCTGCCCTGCAGTGCCCCAAACAGATTAGGGATGTGAGGGAACCTGTCCTCCCCAAATCCTTTTAAATAAATTCAGATGGAAGGGAAAGGAGGGAAGAAAGGCAGGATGGAAGGTGCTGGAAACCAGAGCAGATACAGACGCCAGCCTCTAAGGACAGGAGTTTTAACATGTGGGGCTTGAAAGAGACTTCTGCCTGAACCCGCGTCGGGGAAAACGGTCACGTGTGGCTACGCCACGGGTGAGGAGTAACTTGCCGCAAATACTGTGGCCGTTCAACGATACGCATTAAAAACAGGTGAATCCACACCCTCCGCCCCAGACATTTCTTAGCCAGAATTATGTTCCAAGTGAATCACTGGAAAATTGTGTTTTACGTGTCTGTTCATGGGCTCATGTCAGTACCGTTTCCCTCACTCGGACACCAGGGAGCGTTTGCGGGGCGCCCGCCCGACGCCGTGTGAGGTGGTCACTGCAAACAATGACAATGTTTAAAAAGAGAAGCAGGTCAAGAGTCACGGCGAGGATTGTGTCCACTTAACAGATGGGGAAAACAGGGCTCAGTGACGGAGGCAACCTGTTCAAGGTCACCTGGGGGGAGAGACAGGGCCAGGACCAACGCCTGTGCTGAGCGTCAACCCAGTGAAGAGGTTATAGGGCGGGGAGTAAGATGGACTGTAGGGATTCTGTGTGTGTGTGTGTGTGTGTGTGTGTGTGACAGAGAGAGCACACACAAGTGAGCAAGAGGAGACTGAAGCAGGTTTCCAGAGTTCCTTCCAAAGTGTTCCTTTTTTTTTTGCCTGAAAATACAAGGCAACCTGTGAGGTTTGCTCTTGGAACTGAAGGCTCTTCCTTGATGGTTTTCACTTTCACCCCTGACTGCTCTGTGCAACTTCAGGATTTGAAATACCGGCTGTTCAGAAATGAACTCAGAATGACCAAAAATTACCTTTTTATTGGAAGATGTAAATTCTGCTTTTTCAAATTCTGCAACTTGTTCCAATAATTCTCTTGAAGGTAAAAACAAATATGAAAAAAAAAAAAAGTTCATTTAGACTAGATCTGGACCACACACCCAGAAAAATAAAATCACTGGTCCCGATCTACTACAACAGGGCAGAAGGACAGAGCACCATGAAGGAAACTTTACCATATCCAAAACAGTTACTAATGGCCAGGAATCCAAACCACATGGACCAAACTGGAATATTCCAGCATGCTGCACCTAAGAGACCACTCGGTGACCAGATGCTTCGCTGCTGCTCCCCGCAGACTTTCTCACACGCCAGTCTTAAGAAGCGGCAAAGGCGTTCGCTAACTTTTGAGATCCTGCCTGGGCCCCTCCTACCCTAACTGCAGGTACAGATGTGGGTACCTGTTTTCAAGTTCAGAGATATCGGTCTGTAGCTTGAGGTATCACTTCTCAGCCTGAGAGAAGAGCTGCCGCAGGAGCAGGACGTTGGTGTGGGCTGTGTTGATGAGCTCAGACTCCACCTCGCTGTAGACCACAGCCTGCAGCCCGCTCAGGACCTCGGAGACTTCGTCTATGGTGAAGGTCTCCTCCACCAGCCTGAAAAACAGCCACAGTCCCAGGCTTCAGGAGAAACAACCCAGACTGTTTACCAAATACAACAAAATTAAGAAACCCACATTCACGTCATCGGAAGGGTTCAAGGGTTATAGTGGAAATCTCTCTGGGAACGATCTTCTTTCTTAATAAGACACACTAAAAATAATTCAAGCTCAGTTAGTTTTCTTCTAAGCTCGGGTAATCTTTGAGGTCTACTTTAATGATCATGCAGTGGACGAGCACATCCTCTAATACGAGGTCCATAGTCGCAAACAGTCCCCCAAACGTTCACGTTTTTCTTTAGTTTTTCAGTTTAAAATTTTTTCTACTTTAATCTCTGCTAAAATTAGTCTTAGCCCATTTAGTGGTTTCAAAAGTCATCTGGAAGATGTTGTTTCTCTTTTCTTTCTATTATTTGTTTAGCATTTCAATAATTGTATGAACTACCCACATGAGAGTAAACGAGTGTAAGAAAATCAGTGGTCAATTACATGTTGCTTCTCTTAGCATCTAGGCCCCAATGAAAAAGAAACCGACTTCTCTTAGTTAAAGCTCCTCTGAGAATGATAATTACTATGTGATTTCACTCATACGGGGAGTTTAAGAAACAAAACAGAGGATCGCAGTGGAAGAGAGGAAAAAATAAAACAAGATGGAATCAGAGAGGCAAAGAGGGAGACAAACCATAATGGACTCTTAATCACAGGAAACAAACTGAAGGTAGCTGGAGGGGTGAGGGGTGAGGGAGGGGGTAGTTGGGTGATGGGGATTAAGGCGGGCTCATGATGTAATGACCACTGGGGGTTATGTGCAACTGATGAATCACTGACCTCTACCTCTGGAACTAATAGTACAACATGTTAATTAATTGAATTAAAAAAAAACAAACAAACTCCTCTGAGCACTGACCACCCATCACATCACCAGTAGCATTAAACCTACTCTTGCACAGAGAGTGTTTGGGTTTGGAGGGAAGTTCAGAGTCCAGAGTGCTAACCATTACACTATGGAACCTGGGAGGGAAGTTCAGAGCCATGTTCTTCAATCCCCTCACTTTACAGACGGGAGCGCAGGCTCGGGGGTGGTATGCTGCTGGTCCTGCGGGGAGTGGGGTGACTCAGCCCCACAATCATTTCCAGCAATCTCAGTTAACATGCCTGACAGCTGAATCCTGAGAAAGCAACTGCACGTGGCTCCTACTTCCAAGGGAAGTTCAGCAGTAAAAGGCCTCTCCCCTCCCCGCCTACCTCCACCAAGTCTCACCCCACCCTGCCCTGCCCCCAGTTCTGACCCACTTCTAGCTGCTCAGGAAATAAGAAGCAAGGCCCCCAGCCCCAGTTTTTCTTCCTCACTTCCAGAAGGACATAATGAAGACAGGGGCCACAACGTCTTACCAGAGTTAGACTATACCCAAGTGAACAGTATTCGATTTACCATTCTTGAGCGTTTCATTTAGCCTGATTTTAACCAGTCTAAAAAAACCCAAAACTTTAACTATTTTTGATGAAAGTCTTTATTCAATATATTAACGATCTTCCTATATTCTTTAATGGAACATACCAAATCTGCTTCAACTTTTTTTTGCAACCCAAGTTCATGACTTTGAACAATTAAGGTACTCGATGTATAAAGTGAGTACTGAAGTACTTCTTCTGGCTCATAGCTGGGCCAGTGAACCTGCTGCTTTCATCAGCTGGGGGTTAGGAAACCAGCCGACCATATTATATTCGGTAACGGCCTAGAGCTGACACTGTCTATTACGGAGTGCGGAGCACGGCTTTGTGACACTCAGCACTCACACTTGGGGAGTTTTAGGAACAGAGAAGGCCTCACATGGAGGCCTTGTGCATTTCCACCTCATCAGTCATTTAACTGTGCCAAAGTCTGACCCCCAAGTAGTCGTATGTCTCTTTATTACTTAGTCCTTTTCTTTCGTTGATTCCCCTGTTTTTCTCTAGATCAAACATGCATTTTCTACGGACTTCATTATATTCCATGATGGGTTCAACCCAACTAGTTATCATCTACTAATAATTTCTGTTAGTTAATGGTTTTTCAGGGTCTTCTGCTATTTTATCCCCTTCTAATTCTTCAGTATGAACTATGTAGGGGTTTTCTTGCTAACTGTCATGGCTTACGACTCTAATCCTTTCATTAATAACTCCGGTAATTCAAGTTCTGGGATCTTTAATACAGCAAGGCGATCACTAACCTACATGCATTTCACTACTTCCTGAGGGCTCTTCTGAAACTTTGCAATCTCGTAATTATAACGGGTGTATATCTAGTAATAGATTCCTCCCACCACGACCCGCTTTCTTGAATTTCACTTATCCACAAGGCGTGGTGTAGCTACTCTCAGTGAGTAACTGATCACAGTCATCCCAGCCACGGTCTGTATGGTCTCTGCTACAGCATCCCCACTACGGCACCCAGAAAGGGTCCTGTTTCCCTCTGGGTTTCCTTCAAGTCCTCTGATACCTGCTCTCCTTGAGGTCTTGGAAGCAGGAATCTACAGTTTTGAGTCTCAGGCCTCTTTTTGAACGAGCAAAACGCATGTAATTGATAACTTCATTTTGATGGTGCTCGTTTAGGCCCAACTCTGCCTAAAAGAGAGAGAAGTAATTGTTAGTCTTGAAGATGTGTCGAAGGAGCCAACAATGAACATATATACAAGATATCCAGGTGTAGCGATTGCTAGATGTCCACCAAATTTTTTTCTTTTTAAAGATTTTATTTGTTTATTTGACAGACAGAGATCACAAGTAGATGGAGAGGCAGGCAGAGATAGAGAGAGAGGGAAGCAGGCTCCCTGCTGAGCAGAGAGCCCGATGCGGGACTTGATCCCAGGACCCTGAGATCATGACCTGAGCCGAAGGCAGCGGCTTAACCCACTGAGCCACCCAGGTTCCCACCAAATTTTGTTCTTTGCTTCTTCCTGGGTAAATGGCCGCCCAACTAGGTGATGCTTCCCGGCTCTTCCCGCAGCCAGGTCTGGCCACGTGACTACTGCTCAGTAACCGATGTGAGCAGAAGAGACATGGGCCATCTTCAAAGCCTGAGCCTTATGATGTGGGCATGTCTTTGTCATACATATTTCTCTGGAGGGGTCAGGCAAATAGCAGGATGAAAGAGACCGGCATTCCTGATTTTGTGGAGGAGCACTGACCTACAGACCTCAGATAACTAGTGAGATGGCTGTTAAGTGAGCAGAATACACTTCTGCATTCTTTAAGCCACTGTTTTTGTTTTTGGTGGTTTTTTTTTTAAATATTTACTACACCAACTTAACCTTACCCTAGCTAATAGAGCTTTAAAAAATGTATTTGGTTTCGAAACAGACAGTAATTGGGTCTTTATTTTAAACCAAGAGAGAGTCTGACAACTATGAGCTAGAGATCAATGTAGTTTTCATTTTATAGCTATGCTGAAAAGGACATCATGCCATTGAACATATAATGCAGGGACTAAATGAGTCAGCAATGATCTTTATTTTAGGAATAATGATCTATCATTTATCATAGCCTTCCTACGGGAGACTAAGATCTAACTTCCAAGCCTTTTTCAGGCTTGTCACTGTGGACACACAGGGAAGGGATGCCTCCAACACCAAGGCTAACAATCAGGCATGATCTCCTTCAACTCCCAAGTCGCTCACGGTGGCCCTTCTGCAGCCACACACCTCCTCTCTGCAGACTCGATTTCCTTAGGACATATGTCTCTAAAGGCCAGGACCCTGCCCACCCTGTTCCCCGAGGTAACCCCGTCCCCAGTACTAAGCACAGTGCCTCCAAGCAATAGATATGTGCCAACAGATGAACTTAAAAGCGTTCTTCCTTTTGAAGGTCACTTCTTCATCAGGCCTTAGTTGGTTCTCTTTCAGACTCCTGGAGGACTTGATTAACCAACTATTTCCCCCCTCTCAACATTCTACAGGTTTCTTTTTCCTTCAGACTATGGGGAAGACTATATATACAAACTTTATTCATGCTTAAAAAAAAACCTCAAAACCTAAAACCTGAGAATCCCTATAGCTACCCTTGCATTTCTCCATACCCTTTCTACTGTTGCTATCCCCATGCTATCCCCTAGTCCTTAAACCCATATGCTGCTCAAATTGCTTTTGTAAAGCTCACTAGCAACTTGTTTTATTTTTATGAGCACCTGGGAGCTTTTACTTATTTTTTTAACTTGAGTACAGCTGACCCACAATGTTAAATTCATTTCATTGCTGATGTATTTCAGTGACCCATTTCAATGGTGCCCCAACTCTGGTTTCAGCCCTTTTTCTGAACACTGGGCACTGCTCTAAGTAGGGCAGCTATTTAAGCTGACATCCTATAACCGCTGGAAGGATGAATGTATATATTTTAGCACACGGAACAACTAGCCTCTTCTGAACAGGTCAAAACAAAAGAAGAATCATTCAAGTGTACTGGGCTGTCAAGTGGACGGTGTGGACTCTCTAATGACGCTCTCACACCGGAAAGCCAGATTCCACCACGTTCTCCCTCCTCAACTCGTTATCATACATGACTGTTCATGCCGCCAAATGGTGTGCCTGCGTGTGTCTTTAAAAACTTGGGGAGTTTTAGGAACAGAGAAGCCTGCCCTGCGCCTTCTTGGGTGTTGGAATCTGCAGGAGACCTTTCCCTCCAGCTCCCTCGAGGTGTGACCTGGGCCACTGGTCCCAGGCGGGAGCGAGGAAGGACGCGGCGCCACGCGACGGAGAGAGGCTGCTCGTCTGCAGGAGGGGCTGCGGCCGAGGTTAACTGAACTCTGGGGACCAGCCGGGAGGCCCGTGAGCGGGCTCAAGCAGCCACGCCCTCCCTCGGCCCCGCTCCGCATCTCTTCCGCGCGCTGTGGCTCCCGGCCGGCTACTCACCATGGCGGCGGCAAGAGTCACAGACCAGAGGAGCCCGAGAGGCCAGGCGGAGCCCCGCCAAGCCCCGGGTCGCCGCCGGTGGTTGGGCCGCAGAAGATGCGGAGGGAGGGCAACTTGTTTAGAAGCCTCCGGTTGCTAATGGGAACGGAGGCACGTGACCCTCAGTGCTGCACTTTTATTGGCCCTCACGATCACGCGACAGGAAGTACAGTGTAACCGGCCCACCGCCGCATGCGCACTGGTTTCCAGAGCAGGAAGTCCCTCCTATCTGCGCCACGCCGACTTTGGGACGCGGCCCCGTAGCCGATGGTAACCGGAGAGGAGAGGCGGCCTGGACCCTCACGTTCAGGGGCGCTCTGGCGCGTCGGAGTTTGGGTTGTCCGGAAGGGCTGTCCCTCCCTTCCCGGGCTTGGTGACGACGCCGGTTGGGGCTTGAAGGGCTGACTCGCCGACTTCTTAGTGGTCTCAGGGGGCCTGGGCGTGGGTGGCCGGACTGGTTCCTCTCCAAGGCCGGCAGCTCCTGCTCTGCCTGGTGCCACGATAGACTTTTGAATGGCTGTCTGCCCGCCCCGCTCTCCCCGCCCCCTTACAGTCTTGCTTTATCCTTAAAAATTAAACGCCACGGGTTCCTGGATGGCTCAGTTATTAAGCATCTGCCTTTGGCTCAGGTCATGATCCCAGGACTCAGCCCCAAATCGGGCTCCCTGCTCAGCGGGAAGCCTGCTTCTCCCTGTCCCACTACCCCTGCTTGTGTTCCCTCTCTCGCTGTGTCTCTGTCTGTCGAATAAATAGGTAAATAAATATTAAAAACAAAATGTGAGTTCGTGAAAGAGCAGTCAAATTATTATACCCAGAATCATCAGGGAAGCTTGATGAACAAATGCTTCCTGGGCCTCACCCCTCCAGAAATTCTGAATCAGGAAGTCTAGCTTGGGTGTTTGGAATCTGCAGTTTTTATCACACACCAGGAGGGATAGGGAGCACTCTTTAAGAAACACTGTCCTAAGTCATCAGGGAAATGCAAATCGAACCACAATGAGATAACACCTTAACACCTGTCAGAATGGCTAGACTCAGAAGTAAGTGTTGGGGAAGATGTGAAGAAAGAGAACCCTCGTGCACTCGGGGTGAGAACATAAATTTGTACAGTCACAGGAAGAAACAGTATGGAAGTTACTCAAAAGTTGAAAACAGAACTATATGAGCCAGTAATTCTACTACTGGGTATTTACCCAAAGAAAACGAAAGCACTGAGAAAGACACATGCACTCCTATGTTTATTGTAGCATTGTACGACAGTCAAGATATAGAAGCAACCCAAGTGTCCACCAAAGATGAATGGATAAAGAAGATGTGTACTGGGTGCCTGGGTGGCTCAGTGGGTTAAAGCTTCTGCCTTTGGCTCAGATCATGATCCCAGGGTCCTGGGATCGAGCCCTGCATCGGGCTTTCTGATTGGCAGGGAGCCTGATTCCTCCTCCTCTCTCTCTCTGCCTGCCTCTGTGCCTACTTGTGATTTCTCTCTGTCAAATAAACAAATAAAATCTTTAAAAAAAAAAAGAATATGTGTATACACACACACACAATGTGGAATATTATGCATCCATAAAAATGATAAGATTTTGCTACTTGGGACAACATGGATAGACTTGGAGGGTATTATGTATGCTGAGTGAAATAAGCCACAAAAGAAAGACAAATATTGCATGTTATTACTCATATGTGGAATTAGAGGGAAAAAAATTTCTAACTCATAGAAACAGAATAGAAAGGCGATTGCCAGGGGCTTGGAGTGGGGGAAATAAGATGCTGGCAAAAAGGTACAATCTTTCATTTATAAAATGAGTAAGTTCTGAGGATCTCATGCATAATGTGATTGTTGATGATAACACTGTGTTGGATAGTTAAAATTCATTGGGAGTAGAGTTTAAGTGTTCTCATAAATTTAGTATATGTGCTGCCGAAGCGAGCACTGTTCTCATAAATTTAAAAAAAGTAAATATGTGAGGTGATGAGGAAATGGCCAACTTAATGAACTCAAAGAGGGGAATCCTTTTACAATGTATTTCTTAGAATTTTCTTTGTCAATTTTATATAAAAAGAAAAGCAGGAGAGAAGGGAGGGAGGAAGGAAGGAGATTGTCCTAGAAGAGGCAAATGTGCAGGGTGAAACAGATTATTGCAAGTGCCAGGAGCTCGGGGCTGGGTGGGTGAAAGCCACTGAGGGGGTGTTTCAGCAGACTCAGAAGCATGAGCCAGACACACTGAGGAGGGAATGAATAAGCTAAAAAGTGAGCTTGGCATGACAGGAAATAATAAAGAAAGGAGCAAATAGGAAATAAATGGGAAGTAAATAGGAAGGAGCACAGAGTGGGGAAGTTCCTGAGAATCTGGGAAACTTAAAACTCAGGAGAAGCTATCTGGCATGAGTTAGTCCCGACTCAAGGATAGATAAGCCAACTTAGATCATGCTTTTGGCTTTGTGTTGATTTTGGCCACTACACAGTGCTACTTAAAGAGGGTCACAACTGGGATCTAAAAGTCTAGAAAGGACGTCACAGTCCCCGTTCTGCCCGATTCATTAATGGATGGGGAGATTGAGAGCCACGGCCACGTGTCCAGGTCCTTGGAGGCTAGGCAGAGGCATCTGAAGTCGGAGTGTGTGATGAAACCAAGTTTTCAGGAGAAAAACCAGAAAGTAGGTGTGAAGTCTTCTGGTATGGGGGACATTAAATCATATTCTGGTTTCGAGAATTTCATTTTTCTTTTCGTTTCTTGCCACCTTCCTTTACGCACCAGGCTTAGGAGTTGTCCCAAGACGCAAGTTCGGTGCTTTAAAAAATAAACTTGAAACTTCCATTGCTAGAACAAAGTGGGAGCAGATATATCCTATGGAATGTATGAAGGGATGACATCTTTAGAAAAAGAGGTGCGACAATGAACAAGGTTTATTGAATTAAATGGCCAATATGGTACAATGGAAATAATCAAAATGGGTAAGTTTCAACTCAGACAAACTAAGAGCTAGGAGGAAATAGTATTTTCCGACGCAGAAAGACAGCTCAGAAAAGTAAAGGGTCTTGCCCAGTAGGAGTGAGAGTGGAGTCAGTTCTAGAATCCAAATCTCATGATCACTGGTGAGAGTTTCTCAACCATTTAATCCTACCCAAATATAGGTGCCCTGGCTTTCTCTTTCAGTTTTAGCTCCACTCCTGTGAACGTGGGGCACCTTAACTTCTGTTTGAGGGAACTTATGGGTGTCCCGTGGCTGTTGAAAAGCAGGGGACAAAGGTGTAGATTTCCCATTTTCATGAGGCTTGGCAAAGTCTTGGGGCACAGTCAGGAATCCTTCACTTAAATGATTAAGGGTTGCTATCCATGCAGTTACCCATGGAAGGAATTTGAGCCTGAGGGACAAGAAGAACAGAGGGCACGGTGTCCCTGCGTGTAACGTGGGGCACCCTCAGGCATGGAAGGATGTTCTGGAGTTATTGGGTTGGCCACCCCACTTCACCATTGTCTCCCAGGGGCATCCTGGCAGTGCTCTTGTCTCCCTACAAGGTCCATACATCAAGGTCTCAATACCTACCACCTGCAACATGACCCACTCCAAACTCAGTTAAATGTCTGCTTTATCACACCATCTCTCACATTTCTGTTGTGTTTTTTGAATTTGATAATGGTCGCCATTGCTTAGTGCCCATGATGGGCTAGCCAGACCCCAGGGCAATAGTTCAGCTTCACAATCTCTGGCTCTTTCTTACTACAGTGGACATTCATGAGTTCACAAAGAGGGAAGGTCACTTTACTGGCTACGGTGGATGCAAGATAAAGAACAAGTTTCATAACCACTCTTATGACATTTAGGTGAAGTTATCAGTTTGCGTATCGAAGGAAACTTAAGTGTATTTTCCCACGGGCAAACTCCTGTCTGTGCTTACTAAGTGTTATTAATGCCGGGAGACGAAAAGAGTGGGTAGATCATGCAAATATGTCATTCATCGGTATGTTTGGGGCTTGGGGATTTTTCGAGTTGCTCTGCAAACCTGCATCGGGTAGTTGTTTTAATTAAAAATTCCTTTTTAATCTAAAGTTTTCTGAACCAAGGGGGTTATAATAATCACGATAAGCCCATCTACCCAGCTGGGTTGATTGTTGTTACATAAGCTGTCTAAATAGTGTCAGCAAATATGAACACGGATTTTTGGCCTTCAGCTGATGAATTTGGCTCATGAAGAGGCTGAACTTGTGCTTTGAGCTATTTCCTAACTTGGCTTGATTAGCAAGGCAAACAGTACGAGCTGCAGGGGAGAACATCTCTGCCCTACCTTAATAGCAAGCTTCGTAGTCTCACACTTAAAAAAAAATTGCTGTGACCATTTAAAAATTCTGTGTGTGTGTATGTGTGTGTGTGTGTGTGTGTAAATCTGGAAGGAGTAGGTAGGAGGCGTGAAAAGGAGGCCATTATATACTTTTTAGCCTAGCTGAAGATAAATAAATCAAAGACCAACTCTGTCTCTTCAGATGTTTAGGAAGGGAGACACTCGTGGGTTCATAGGTTATTAGTCCTAACATGGGCACCACCAACTCCAGGGCTTTTGCAATCCACACTGGGCAAAAGGAGGAAAGGGAAGGTCATTGTGCCCTTTTAGCAGTGCTGACAGATTTAGCTGGCCCGCCACTATTTACAGAGCCCACCCCCACCCCTGCCATGTGCGCTAGTTTTTGTGGCTGTGATAGAATCTGACAAGAGATACGGGGGATTCAGAGCTACAGAGCTTTGGTTAAGGTCAGGATGGGGTGGGGGTTGTTGCCAAATAACGGAGGAAGGGTTTGGTAAAACATGGTACAGGTGGTATATAGAAAAGGCAAAAATCTTTTGTTTTTTTTTTTAAAGATTTTATTTATTTATTGGACAGACAGAGATCACAAGTAGGCAGAGAGGCAGGCAGAGAGAGAGAGGAGGAAGCAGGCTCCCCGCTGAGTAGAGAGCCCGATACGGGGCTTGATCCCAGGACCCTGGGGTCAATCCCAGGACCCTGGGATCATGACCTGAGCCGAAGGCAGAGGCTTTAACCCACCGAGCCACCCAGGTGCCCCAAGAAAAGGCAAAAATCTTGAAGGCATGGTAGGGAAGGGGAATGTTGGAGAAACCCTGAGCCAGTGAGGGAATGGTTTGGGGAAAATCATTGTGGGGGGTTCTCTGGAGTCTTTGGAGTATGGCTCTGGCATGTAACACCCCAAGAGTCCTCTGATTTCCCCAGCCCTACCCGGTTACAACTGAGAAAGTAGCCAAGACTTTAAAGAAAGGAAGAAGCCAGGATTGGAAGGGTCTTTATAGGAGCTATAAATTATGGCAGCTCAGTGGGTCTCTGGTGGGCAAGAGATTACTTCCGGTTCTTCTGTTATTTACTGCCTCAGTGGCTTGGTTGCAGAATGCTCCAGTGACCGGCGGGGTATTGGCGGGTGCTGATGAATTCGCTCAGAGAAATCACTATCATATGCATTGAAAGAGGTCAGGCAAGGAGGTGGTTCACCATAAAATACTACAACTCCCTTTAAGCTTATGTAGATGACAGCAACTTCTTAGCCCAAATGATAGATCTGTTTCAGTGATTATGTCCATGTATTCAAACACCCCAAAGGAAATAAAACGCCTGACCCATCAAAAAGGGAAGTCTAAAAGCGTTAGGAACCGATGGCGGGCAATGCCTTCTTGTGAAGTATGAAAAGTATGTAAATATGAGGATGTGGCCCGAATCCTCATTTCACACCCTTACACGAACATAGCTGTGTGTGTTAGATCTACGGGCTCAGGCCTCATCTCCGGCGATTTCCCCTGGAAACCTGGGGAACACAGTGTGGGGAAGAGAATGGTGAGCCAGATGGGATTTGTCCTTTTCAAGTACAGGTGGGGAAGAAATATGGCATAGGGGAAGCTTCATAAAATCATCCACAAACCAATCTGTGAGGGGTAACTTTGAACATCTGACTCACATAGGCTTGATACCTTTATGATTAGATTGGAGATAAAAGGTCCCCAACTGTTCTTATCTGACAAAATCTGGTCTTGTTTTTAAAAAAAGTGAGATGTGAGCCTAAACCCGACCACGACAACAACTTCAGTATCTCCCTGTATAGGACAGAAACAAGTTTGCATTTGAAGAAATTCAAAGTATGGATTTCTGTATTTGATTCTGCGTGAGAGAAACCATGAAAATCATGGAGGGTTTTTTTTTTTTTTTAAACTAGGATCTCTGCTTGTATCCACATAAGAAAGTTCTGTCTCTGTATTGAGAGATTGTCCAGATGCTCGATGTGCTTTGTAAAGACTTAGCATTTACAGTATTGTGATGATTTGCTTCTCTAAAATGGATCTATACATTTAAGCCATCCACACTGTGAGTCATTTTAGCTGTCATTTGTTGCGTACTTGCTGTGGGCCAGTAACAAACGCTTCCTGTTTAAAATGCAATATTTTGGGGGCGCCTGGGTGGCTCAGTGGGTTAAGCCTCTGCCTTCGGCTCAGGTCATGATCTCAGGGTCCTGGGATCGAGCCCCGCATTGAGCTCTCTGCTCAGCAGGGAGCCTGCTTCTCCCTCCCCTGAACCCCCGCCTGCCTTTCTACCTCTCTGTCAAATTAATAAATAAAATCTTTTAAAAAATGCAATATTTCATTGACTCATGAGTTAAATACTATGATTACTCTCATTCCTGAAGGGACAAAAGAGAGGCTTAGGCAGTGTAGGTAACTTCTGCAAGGTTGTGGGGCTGGTTGGTGGAGGAGCTGGGACATGGATGAATGAATGTGTGGCCAGGAGCAGGGGCCCCCAGCCCTCCTCCAGAATGGACGGTTTCAACTGTCTCACTTCACACATCCGGGCAACAGGGCCAGAGCGAGCAACCAGGACACCTGCACTTGGAAGCTCTGGGTGGACTGTCCCTTCCTTCCATCTAAATTCTGATGCCCCGATTCCTAAACCCCTTGATCCCCATTCAATCATTTCGGGGTCCCTAAAGTGCTCATTGGCTATCCTAATCAACTCTTGTCCCCTTACCCCACCCCCGCTCCCCCGCTTCCTCTGTGCCCCGTAGAATATACATGCCATTATCTGATGACCTTAGAGCAGCAGATTTTTCCCTCGAACACTACTCGTCCAAGAGGGAGCTTCCTCCTTGGTAGGACAGGTGTGACACAGTCATCTATCAACCCCTAGACCTAGGCCTCCCTCAACCAGCTTTTGCCTCCAGGGACCTCTCCACTGCCTGTCTCCCATCAACCACCTTCCACCCACCTCGGGATCATTCCTCCGTTCAGGCACATTCCCTGAGGCCCATGATATCTGGCTCCAGCCTGTCTTGCCGTCCCTGGTCCTGATTTGTGAGCTGCCGGCTGGTGGCCTTTGACCCGATGTCATCTTAGCAACTGCTCTGAGTCCCCCAGAGAACCGTCCCTCTGTGATCATCACCCGCCGCCTGCACGCCGGCTCCAGTTCTGTCACTGGCCCCCCGGCCTCGCCTCAGCCCCAAGGGTGACCCATCTGTGATCTCTTTTTTTTTTTTTTAGATTTTATTTATTCCGCAGAAAGAGTGAGAGAGCGCCAGCAGGAGGGGAGCAGTAGAGGGAGAGGGAGAAGCAGGCTTTCTGCTGAGCAGGGAGCCCAGTGTGGGACTCGATTCCAGGAGCCTGGGGTCATGACCTGAGCCCCAGGCACGCCACCTCCTGTGATCTTTTCGCCCTTCGGCTTTTTTCTGCCCTCTCGTCCCTCCTCCTTGACTTTCTTCTCTCGGTCCCCGCTCTAAAGCTCCAAGTCATGACTCAAGCATGAGAAGTTTCTTTCGCTCAGCTACTGACTCACTGTTAACACCAACCCGAGTGATTCCAACGGGAAGTTCATCTAGGCTCCTTGCCCCCCTCCCCCGCCATGTCCTCTGGGCAGTACAGCTGCTTAGACATTTTGGGTCAGCTCCTATGCCTCTTCATCCAAGGGGCCGGCCCTTAAAGTTTTCCTCGTCCTCAAATATTCTGCCATCTCTCCCTCTTCAGTCCCAACAGATGATTTCCCCTCCTACTTTTCCAGAAGGGTCAACTCTCCCGATGTCTCTGTGTTCCTGTTCAAAGTGAGTTCCTTCATCAATGAGTGAGGAACTATGTGAGGATTATTAACACTCAGTATTGCCTAGGATACGAGGGAAAAAAAAAAACATTAAAAACAAAAGACTTTTCGGTAAGAGGATACAATAGTATGGCCTTTTTTTTTTTTTTTTTTTCGAGAGGGCAAACTGGAAATTACTACCAAAACTGGAAATTACTATCAAAACTGAAAATGCACACGCCCTTTGACCCAGTGATTTGCCTTCCCTCCTAAGTGTTTAAGAAAAAACAAGAGCACAAAGATGTGTGTACGAAGATGTTTACTGTGGTTTTGATGTGGTAACAATCTTGAGGTAGGTGTGAATGTTTCTCTTTTGGCCCAATGACCAAATAAATGATGCTATAGGAAAGTGGGCTCTTTCTGCAGCTGTCACAAAGCAGGAGGAAGAAGCCACGCCCAGCAGCATGGAAAGATATCCACAATACACAACAAAATGAAAAAACTGAGCTGGAGAAGGAGAGTCATGGGGGGAGCCCACTTGCTTGTAAATGCACAGACAGACAAACTCAGAAAGGTAAAGAGATTCCCCTTTCTATGCTCGAATGCAGAGAGGGCGATAGAATGATGGCAGGCGTTTGGGCGTGGCTGACCTCTGCCTGATACACACCTGTCATTTGGATTTTGTGATTATGAGGGCATTACTTGTATAATCCAATGGTCAAAGAGGAAATAAAATCGCAGCCCGTACAAACACAGTCTTTGCCACATCTGCCATTGTTTTAGCGCTCATCACAACCAAGGCCCCCTCCTTCGAAGGCCCAGGCCTCTTTCCTCTTCCCTTTCAGTCCGCAATCTCAGGTCAGAAATTTCAGGTCACCAAGAGCGCCGGATAGAGATCGCCTAAAGGAACATGCCCTTTCTTTTTTATTCTTCGCTACAAACGTTGTTGCTAATGTTTAGATGTTTTCACGTTGGTTGGTGCCCTCGGCGGTGAGCTTTCTCCCCTGCTCTCCAGATGGTCCCCGGAACAGCCCTAGGGTCTCCCACACTGGAGGTGAGGAGGGTGGAACCCAAGGGAGGACTCTACTGGCCCTGGGCTGATTGTTGCATGACCTTGTTCGTGACCTCTCTGAGAAGGAATGTCAAATTTCTGTCTGATTTGAATTAGGTTCACTGAGCAGGTCTCGTTCAGATATTTTATAGCAAAATTAAACAAGAAGTTGGCATATATCTTTGGATACAAAGATGTATCTTATGGGAATATTATAACCATTAGGGTCCTTTCCTTTCCTTTTCTTTCTTTTTTTTTTTTTTTTAACTGCCTTATGGAGGGTCTTTTATGGGAAGGGTGTATTTCAATTTTGGTGTGACTTACTTTAAGAGCAATGATGATCAATCAGGATTTATTATTGTCGGCCTTTTTCCAGAAACAGAAGACATACTTAGGTGATGTTTGTCAAGTTTCACAGTGGCCACACAGAGAATCTAACATCCTATCTTCTAGAAACCCCTGTACTTCTTCTCCTGGCTTCACTGGTTCTTGGAGGATCTCCTGCCCAAAGCTAAGCAGGATCCTCTTCTCATGGCCCCGGCCATCCCCTTCTGCTACCCTGAGGGAGACCCAGATCCATCAATGATCCCTTCATTTCTTTTTTTTTTTTTTTTTTGTAAGCTCCTATACCTTCATTCTCTTCCTCTCTCTTTGACCTTTCCACTGTTGAAAATCAGGCTCGCATCTCCTCCCTGTTAAAAACAGACCAAAACAATGACAACCAACTGAAAACCCACCCTTTCCTTTATCAAACTTTACCTAGCGTTGGCTGCCCTAACTTGTTCCTTCAGGTTATTGCCGCGCTGCAGGGGGGCCTCCCTGCGGACTGCGCACGCCTCACCTGTCAATCACCCCTTGGTCTGGCTTTCCCCCTCTCCTCCCTCCTGACACAGACTTCCCACCAAACCCTCAAATGATCCCCTCCTTCCTGAGACGGATGCCTCATCTGGCGGCTTTGAGACCTTCACCGTGAAACCATGTCCTCCTCGTTGACATGGCCGTTGGCTTGCTTGGCTGGCATGGTTGGTTCCTCTTCTGCTCACCTCTGACTAGCAGTGTGCCTTGGACCTCTGTCCTCATCAGCTTTGTCTTCCCACTGTACCCTCCCTGTGTATGTCATTCCACTCCTTCCCTGGGTTTCATCTGTCCTATCTGAGGATGACCATGAACCCTTCCCCATCAGCCCCTGCTTGTCACTTGTGTCCTCAACTCATCATTCCAAGAGCGGACAGCCTTCAAAGTGATGGGTGAATGACAGGATATACCTGCTTACATTTTTACCTCGTGCCAAGGAGATAACTTTCTAATATCCCTACTATCTTTCCTATCCTTTGTTAAAGTCACCATCACACGTCATATTTTGTAAACTCTACCCGTATGCTATATATATACACCATAGAAGTAAAAAAATATATATTTTTAAAGTCACCTCAATGAAATCTTTTCCAGATCTGGAGAGAACGAGGATACTGACACTACTTCTTCGAAAGAGCCGTTGTTTAGATCCAAAGGAAAAGCCGAGGGAACTTCGTTAAATCCTATTTTATCTCACCATCAGAAGTTCTTGTAATGCTATCATTAAAAAAAAAAATTCTAAGAATTGTTGATTTGAGCCTTGAGGTCGAATATGGTTTTCTATGGGATGTTTACTACAGACACCGATGTTTGTTCACTCCGAGTTGTAAACTGTGGTTTTCAGATGAGGTTGATTGACTTCGTCATCCCTGAGATGAACCCACCAACTACGAACTATGAGCTGCCAGGACGCTCCCTGAGAAACAGGGACACAGGTGGGAATCCTGCTCCTCATAGAGATTTGCAGGGACAAATAAACAGTACTCTAACAGAAAGCCAAACTGAAAGACAACACACAGAATCTTGCCTCTGGGGACTGATTCAACATGCAGGGCAGAAATGAGAACTGATCTCTTCCTGTGCTATTTTTCTAAATTTTTATTTAAATGCCGGTTAGTTAACATACAGTTTAATATTAGTTTCAGATGTCTTCCTGTATTTTAGAAGAATATGCTGTGCAGGAAGAATTTTTAATTTTTTGATTAACCTGCAAGTCAGGTATATATATATATATATATATTTTTTTTTTACTCCAGTCACCCCCATCAGAAGGACGTGTGACTCAGGCCCCTGGTTTATGCGAATACTTTCATCTTGCACTGACAAAAGACACCAAGAGGCTGAGTTCTCCTTCCCAAATGGCAACACTGGTAATGAATGGATGAATGTGGTTCTTTCAAAGAACATTACGTGGGATACTGATTAAATAGTGTGCAGGACTGAAATAAAATTCACTTCCTTTTTGAGAAATAAGAATGTGTGAAAGAATGAAATCTTGCCATTTGCAATGACAAAGGTGGGGGTAGAGAGAATAACGCTAAGGGAAGAAGGGCAAACAGCATATGATTTCACTCCTATGTGGTATTTAAGAAACGAAGCAGATGAACATGGCTGGTGGTTGGCAAATCATAACGCAGATTCTTTCCCATGGGGAACAAACTCAGAGTTGTTGGTGGGGAATGGGCTGTAGGGGCGATGGGCATTCAAGAGGACGCTTGTTGTGCTGAGCCCTGGGGTGTTGTAAGAAAGTGATGAATCACTAAATTCTGCACCTGAGACTAATATTAGCTTGTATGTTACCTAAGTGGAATTGAAATAAACACTTGAAAAAAAGAAAAGAATTTGGGAAACCTGACACGGAATGACATACGAATTGTATGTTAATCACAGAATACGGTGCCAAGAGTCTCCAAGGATCAGGACACGATGAACAGACACTCTTATTTTAGGACGAGAAAATAAAGATTCAGTGTAGATTTAAAAATTTGCACCTACAAGTAAGAATTTATATGAGAAATTACACCAAGAATGAAAGATAAGTGTGTGTCTGTGTGTGTATGCGTGTGTGTGTGTGCATATATATGTGTGTGTATGTATGTGTCTCTATAGATGTGTGTACGTGTTGTGTATGAATGTGTGTGTGACTGTGTGTGGGTGTGAGTGTATGGGTGTGTATGCTTCTGCACTGTATGTGTCATATATGAATGTGTAGGGGGTTTGTCTACATGTGTATGAGTGTGTGTGTTGTGTATGGATGTGTGTGTGTGTTGCATATAGGTGTTTGTGTGCATGCATATGTGAATATGTGTGTATGCTGTGCATGAATGTATTGGAGAGTGTGTGTGTGTGTGTTAGTGGGGACGAGCAGAAGGGAAAAGGAAAGGACTTTGGAACCCTAAAATAAATCAGATGGTGGATGAGCATTTATCAGAATCTTATCTTAATACCTGCCTTTTGTAGGTAAGGAACATAGTCGCATTAGTGATCATAAATAATCTACTTTTCTGATTATAGAGCTGTGGAGTTCTCTTTGGTAGGCAAAGGTTTTCTGTGCCTCGGATTAATCTTTTATTATTTTAGATTTTGGCAGCTATCTCCAGGTCAGGCTCCAATTCTGTAAAAAAAACCACTCTGCAACATTCAAAGCAAGTGGAACACATGAGCAATTTTGGAAATGGGCCACAAAGGCCAGACACAACTCCTGGGGTGCAAGGGGGTCTTCGGGGTGCAGGGAAGCCTGAGCTTTCATCTGTTCTCATAGATGCCGTTTCTCTGTTCGTCTCTCCTTCGGGTGGATTTCTTCCGGGTCTTTTACTAGGGATAATTTTAGAGAGAAAAGTAACTCTCTTTACCACAGGGTCCAAGCACACTGGCCTCGCAGGAGGGTACCGAGGCTGGAGAGGCCGACACCCCTTCTGGGAAACCAGAGGGAGTCCAAGGGGAGCATTTATTCCAAACCACTTAATCTCAGTACAGATACCACTTGTGGGTAATACAGTTATTTTGAAAGAATGCAAAGAAGCAAAAAGGGAAAAAAAAAAAAAAAACCCTTTATAGCGCAAACCTTCAGAGGGCAAAAGTTCAAGGGAGGATTTATTTTTAATGTTAAAAGGGAAGACAGATCATGAGTGAATTCGAGAGCACTGGTAAAAATGCGAAAGCTCAGAAAGCCCAGAAGGGCCATTTGGTTTGCTAAGTGTTTGTTTCTTCCGGGGCAATAAGCTAGTCAAACAGATTTGCTTGATTCCTAAAAGGTTTTTCTAACTGGCTGCCAGTCTCAGATAAAAACCATATACTACAACTTCAGGAGTGTGTGTGTGTGTGTGTGTGTGTGTGTGTGTTGCCCGTTTCTTTGTAGATACAAGGAACAGAATCACAGATGAGTAAGACCCTGGGTGGGACCATAATGCAACATGATCGGCATTGGATGACAAGCTAAAGCAAATAACCGATTTGAGGTCTTCTACTTTCTTAGGTTTCCCTGATTATCCCTCTCCGTGTAACTAACTGGAGGGATTTACTCACCCCCTACTTAAGGAAGACAGAAGTGGAAAGCTGTGAGGAACATTCATGTCATTTATTATGAACCTGTCTTGGGGACATCAGAGGTATAGCCCAAGGAACCAAGCCACTGACAAAGAATTTTATTCCCCGCTGGTTATTATGATCATTGTTGTTTCATGAAGCTCATTTTTCATGGGAATATAAAATTACATATGACCAGCTATGATCTTTTGGATGCCAACTTCATTCGTCTGTTCATCAAATGTATATTGAAACCCTATATGTACGTCAGGCACACCTTAAGGCTCTGGGGTCACAATAGTAGGGAAAACAGATACAGTTTCCAGTCTGGGAAGTAAAGTGGGTCTTAACGTTGTGTGAATTGGTTCTAAGGCTTTACTCTTCCATTGGGGAAGCCTGCGGCTTAATTGAAGGCTCTGTTGCCTCCATTCAGAATGACTAGGTATGTGAGCAACAGCCTGGGAGATGGTCTCAGCCTCTGCCGAAGAGGACCAAAGCATGGCCGTGCACAAGGTGAGGGTCTGGGATGCTTGATTTCTTTTCAGGTGAGTCTGCTCCCCAGAGAAGGGACCAGGAGTGACCCAGGACAAAGTGAAAAGGCAGATTTGGGAGACCATGCTGGCCGTTGAGGAGAGAGGGTTCCACAATACACCCTCCTCAACAGTTATTTTAACAAAAACAATAACAACAACAACAACGCTTGGTCCCCCCTTCCTCATTGTTTCTTTTTCAAACCATGGTGGGGAAACCATGACTTGGTGAGGGTGGGCTCTGTCCTCTTGTTTCTACCATCTGCTAGATCAGAAAGAAAGACCCTAGACCGGGTGCAAGTAAGAAAAAAATTTTAGTGGTTATTGTGGCTTGGAAGCATCTGTAAGTACGGGTCAGCCAACTAGCTCTTGAATTTGAGTGTCTCTAAGTGAACATAACAGGTATAAGCTTGCGACTCTCCTTCAAGCACACATTTGGAACTCTCCCATATCTTAAAAAGGGGGAGAGAACATACATGTGAATAAAAATGATAACAGTAAAGTAATTTATTAGGTTACCTTACCACTATTCTCTTAGAAAGTAGCGCTTCCTCTTTCCAGAATATGTGAAGGTTATATTTGGAATATGTGAAGATTATATTTGGAACTACCCTTGTTTTGAAACTTAGTCAGGGCTGGGTTGGGTTCTGGTGAGAATAGTCTTATCACAGGAGCCAAGAATAGTTCAATAAAAACACACTCAGTGAATATATGAAAATTCATAAGTCTATAATGATACTCAGAAGAAAGCCAGCAGAAGCTCATTTGAGGGAACTAGCACCGACTTCTTATTTGGACACTATGTGATTAAGGGGAAATACATTTAATGTCTTTCCAGTAGGAATTTTATGTCAGGATAACCTAATAGCTCTCATTGACAAGACACAACTATTTTACAGAGGGATGTCAACTAGATGTAGAAGGATAGACTTAGAAAATCATAGTCCTGCCATTCCCATGAGAGTGTAGATCCAAGAAAAGACTATCAGCTTGTGTGAAGGACATGAGGAGGGTAGTTGATGGGACCTGGGCATTTCTATGGATCCAAAGTAATATCACAATGATGAGGTTCGGGTCATTGTGAGAAAAAGATAATTGTATAATGGATGGCTCAGACTCCCATCACCCTAACCAGTGGTTGATCTAGGATCGGAAATGGTGGGACAACCAGAGAGTCCCTGTTCTCCTAGTATCATGCATTTTGAGGTCACAGAATCCCCTGGGATGCAGTAAAGCCAACAATATGTACCTGGGTCTAAACAACCCGTAAATGTAACTTCTGGGAAATACAGAGGAGAGAGGAAGAAGCTAAATGACACCGCAGGTTAAGCAAGTGGGGGTGGGGGTGGGGCTCTCTAGGCCGGCCCACTGACAACAGTAAGAAGATTCCATGAAGAAAGAGGCTAATGTCTAGATCAAAGGACACTGAGGGCATATAGCAACCATGTGGAATGTGTGGTTGGGACTGGGTCTTGGTTTGAACAAAAAAGGCTGTGAAAGACATTTAGGGGGACATTTGGGGAATTTGAATATATATCCGCTATTAGAATATGATTATTAATTTTTGGTGTGATCGTGCTATTTTTTTGTTACTTAGGCCAGCATTACTAATTGATTAGAAATGCATTTTGAAATATTTAGGAGGTCATGTCATGACGTCTCTAATTTATTCTTTACACACATACTGTTTTATCCTACGAATACACAGACTTGGAACCAACCACTGAGACTGGCAAGTAATGTGTAATGATAAATTGCTATCAAATAATGAGGAAAAAATGTTACAGCATTTTCTAAAGATTGAAGTCTTTGAAGTGTAACATGAAAAAGACTAACATGAAAATTTATTCAAAATAATAAGGAACGCATAATCATGTGAAGAGAAGTAAAAAAAAAATTCAAGACCTCATAACTAACTCAGTTTTTAGTACTGCCACAAGAACCTAATTCCCACAGGGTACAATTAAGACTTTTTTATAGCTTGTATTCACTTAGTGCTCCTCAAATTCTTCATCTGCTAGTAAAAATTGATCAGTGGTAAGGGAATAGTTAGATAAATTACAGCATATGCCCTTGTCAGAAATATTGTGATGTCATTAACAATTAATTTAAATTAAATTAATTTTAATTAATTAATTGATTAATTAAATTAACGCTTGGTATTCTATTTAATAACATGAACACATTCTTACCATACAATGAGAAGTGGAAGAGATACAACTCTCTTACCAAACAGTCACGATTTTATGTAAGTGTACATGATTTAGCCCCACATTATTGCTGAAAGAGGATAAAGAGGGAGCATCTCATGTTACCCTTATACCATCGTGACTGTGGGAGGAAAATAAGAGGAAAAAAAACCCACAGAGGAGACGGTAAAAAAAGCCTATAGCGCTTACCAGGCATGGATTACCCTGTTGTCTATTTCAAGCAAGAGCGAGGTGTCTCACCACATGGGGCAGATGTGGTAAATTTGCTGTCATGAGAAAAAGAACCCCCTCATTTTACTCATCTCCAAAACTGAAAGTTGAAGAGTTGAAGCCCTTTGGCCCTTCAGAACAACTAAACTCAAGAGAGCCTCCTTGCTGCCAGGCACAGGACCAGATGGCTGACTGGAGAAGACGATTCTGCCCCGACAAACCTGGGAGAAGCAGGCGCATCACATGTGGCAGAGCTGTTGAAACATACGGTCCACCATTGCATTGTTCTGGAACATTCTCTCACTCTCCAGGGGGATGGCCGATCCTGTGGTGCTGCCAGGAGAGAGGGATCAACCGTGAGAAATGGACTCCATTCTCATGGGTGGTCTTCCCTCTGTTCGGAGAAGAAACAGTGTCAACTTCATTGACAATGTTGAGGAGACCCACCTTGTTCATGGGATGGGGAAATAAAAGTCTATGTCAAACAGCCCCTACCAATCCCGATTATGGAGGTAGGATTCTCCGCAAGAGTTTGCAAGGTTGAGGTAAAGCTTCGTGCACTGGTGAGGAGAGATCCCTGGGCTTCCCTGTGTGTCGCTCGGGTGAAGCCAGTGCCAGAAGGGCAGACCTCACCGAATCTCGCTTACACACCCACACCTACAAAGAAAAACCTCTGGATGAACGCACACCAAAATTTTAATAATAAATATGTATGAGGGACTAGGAAAGGAATAGAAGAAAAGAGAACTTGACCTTTTCTTACTCTCTAGATTTCTGAATTAAAATATTTTTTCTTTCTATAACTGACGGTATTTACTGATTTCTTGTGTACTTTTAAAAAAATAAGCAAAGATGAACTCACATGCCCCTGGTAAAAATATAAAAATGGTACAGTCCCTTGAAAACGGTTTGGCAGTTCCCCAAAAATGAACCATAGAGTTACCATGTGACCCAGCCATGCTGCTCTGAGGTGTTTACCCGAGAGAAAAAGAAATCTATGTCGGCAGAAAGACACGCATGTGTGTAGAAGCCCATTCGTCATGGAAAATGGAAGCCACCAAAATGTCCCCCAGCTGCTGAATGGATTAGCAGATGCGTGTGACGTGTGACTGAACGTTGTCCAACGACTGATACACCCAGCAATTTGGATGGATCTCCCGATCACGACCCTCAGTCAAAGAAGCCAGATGAAAAAGAGTCCATGCCATGGATTTCAACGGATGGAAGATTCTAGAAATGCAAACCAGACTCTGGTGACAGAAAGCAGATGGGTGGTTGAATGGGGAGGGCGAGGGGGGTGAGGGGTGGAAGTCATTCCAAAGGAGCCCAAGGAAAGTGCTGGATACGCTCGCACCCTGCACTGGGCTGATGCGCTCACTGGTGTAGCTATGCCAACATTTACCCAACTACACACTTTAAACAGGTATGGTCAATTATGTGCCAATGATATCAATGAATCTGTAAAAAAAAAAAAAAGTCATGCATGTTTAACATAGGAAATTTGGAAATTACCTAAGAATGAAGAAGAAAAAGAAATAGCACCTTTACTCCCTTGAGAAGACAACAGCTGACAGGTGGGGCTTTTCCGTACCTACCGGACTGTAAGCCCCAGGAGGACAAGTCCACGTGAATGCGCAGCTGTATTCCCAGCACTATGCTGGAGAAGCGAGTATTCCAAAACTATTTTGAATAAATAAGTGAATGAGAAAATAATCTACTCTATTGCATATGATTTCCTTAGAACTTTTTTCATTTAAAGAGTTTATTTATTTATTTCACAGAAAGAGAGAGAGAGAGAGACAGAGAGAGAGGGAACACAAGCAGGGGGAGTGGGAGAGGGAGAGGGAGAAGCAGGCTGCCTGCTGAGCAGGGAGCCCGATGCGGGGCTTGATCTCAGGACCCTGGGATCATGACCTGAGCTGAAGGCAGAGGCTTAAATGACTGAGCCACCCAGGTTCCCCGCCTTAGAACTTTTTCATGTCACTGAACATGCTTTGAATATATATTTGTGACTCTACACCCTTCCACTGTCTGGATATATATTAAGTTTGATTTTGGACTCAGGTCATTTACCAGGTTTCAATGTCACCATTGCATGCTGTGATAGTCTACTCTGTGGGCACCTGCCTGGGTGTGTCATGGAAGGTTCGTCTCTATGGCAGCCAATTCCCAAACCACGAATGGACCCGAGGAAGATGTCTAAAGGCTTAATTTTACATGGCCCAGATAAAAATTAAGACAGTTACAGTTCCCGTCTTTTAAATTCATTTGTTGAGAATCATCTCCTTCCCTCAGTTTCCTCTTCTGTAAAATGGAAGTATAATAGTCTCTACCTCTTGTGCATTAAAGGCGAGGGTGCAAAGCCAGCAAAGTCAGTAAGTGCCAGGACTTACGGGTCATTCTTGTTTCAGAATTGTCCGTGGCTCAGAATTGTCCCTCTTGGCTCCTTCAGTTCAAATTCTTTATCTTTATCTTAGATGGGATCTGCCCATCTAAGAGCATCTGTCAGCCTGGCTTGAATAATCTTTGGGGTAGTTTTTTTGTTTCCCTTTAGACCACCTTACTCATTTTAGCCAAAGATAAACACTGGCCCAAGTGGGATTCCAAATTCTAGAAAGTTCTGGTGATCAGCAGCGAAGCAATTTTCTTTCTCCAGTGGAATCCCCCAGCTTTCTGCTGAATTTCACGGGTAGGTGATTCTTAGTTGAAACCAGTAGCTTCGCAGAGTCATGGTAGCAAACCGTAAATCATTCTGGGTTTCTCAAGCTCTGTAAAACTTAGAAAACCAGGTGACCCTTGACAGAGCTGTTTTTATTTATTTGTTTGTTTGTTTGTTTATTTGATAGAGAGAGAGAGGGAGATCCCAAGTAGGCAGAGAGGTAGGCAGAGAGAGAGGAGGAAGCAGGCTCCCTGCTGAGCAGAGAGCCCAATGCGGGACTCCATCCCAGGACCCTGAGATCATGACCCGAGCCAAAGGCAGAGGCTTAACCCACTGAGCCACTCAGGTGCCCCCTGACAGAGCTATTGGATTGAAGAGCTTTGGAGTGGATTTTTGTGTCAGCCTCTGGTTCCAGATCCCCAGCGTTGAGCAGAAATCTTTAGTGAGCTAAACACACACACGCAGATAAGATTCTTATTCCTTTAGATAAACTCGAGAAGAGGAATATGTAAATACATGTTGACGTAGAATATCTGCAAACATATTTTCATTTAAACAATCACCTCCCATTTTATAGCTCAGGACACTGACGCTTAAGGAAATCGAGTGACGTGTTCAAACTGCCCTTATTAAGTGTCGACAGGGAGGAAATCCAGCCCTCTCTGAATCCAAAGTAAGTATGTGGTTTACATCGTATAAAGTAGCAATAGTCAACATTTTCCTCACACACCACAGTTTGCAAAACCCTTTAGGGACCTTGTCTGTTTGGGTCCTGACAGCTATGCCCTGCCAGATGGCTGCTGTGATGCTGGGCTTCTCTCTACGTGTCCCGAAATTAGAAACAAGACCATTCTCTGACTTCGTGCTACGTAAAGTGTGGTCCTCGCCCGGCAGCATGGACGTCACCCGGAAGCTGGTTAGAAATGCAGACGCTCAGGCTCCATCCAGAATCTGTATTTTAACAAGCTCCCCAGGGGACTTGTGGGCACATTACAGTTTGAAAAGCCCTCTCCGGTGAGCCAGCGAAGGTCTGCATTCTGAATCTGTCTGGCCAGAGCAGAGACACACAGAGTCATTGAGACAGAGGGTCCCCCCCAGGCCGGCAGGTCTGGTGGGACACCGGTTGAAACGGTCCAGAAAACATGTGTGTGTTGAATTGGGTCGGTCAGGTAGGGACGACTAGAAAGGGATGTCACAGAGGTGACCGCTGGCAGGCCAAACCAGCAGTGCTCGTGGATGGAGGCTTCTAGCTGATGGTCAGGGGCAAGGCCAGTCCTGCCGTTCAAGGCACGCACCAGGCATCCAAGCCTGTTGATACAGCACTTCTGCCATGCAGACCTTGGGACCATAGGCTAGGGGGAACTCGAATTCATTTTCATGGTTCAAGCTTCATGAAGACCTTCCTGGAAGAAGGGTAAAGAAGATGCGATGTGTGCCTGATACCAGCCTAAAGCTGCTCTTTGCTTACAAATCGCATTGCCTTACGCTTTTGTGTCTCTCTTGGAGGAATTTGTCCACGTCTCAAGTGACGCAGGAGGGGTTGGATGTGACCCCGTGCCCACAAGTTCTCGCCTCCCCTGCCTGGGATGGAACACAGCTGCCAGATGAAGCCTCCTCTCCGTGCTTCACCTCTCATTTTTTTTTTTTTTTTTTTTAGTTTGCCTTTCTTTTTTTTTTTTTTATCTTTTTTTTCCAATTTATTTATTTTCAGAAAACAGTATTCATTATTTTTTCACCACACCCAGTGTCACCTCTCATTTTTAAAAAAGATTTTATTTATTTATTTGACAGACAGAGAGCACAAGTAGGCAGAGAGGCAGGCAGAGAGAGAGAGGAGGAAGCAGGCTTCCTGCTGAGCAGAGAGCCCGATGCAGGGACTCAATCCCAGGACCCTGGGATCATGACCTGAGCCGAAGGCAGAGGCTTTAACCCACTGAGCCACACAGCGTCCCTTCAGCTCTCATTTTTAAGGGAACGTGGCCAACTCTGAGCTTGGGATTGTTCATATCATTCATGAGACCCTCCTCTGTCGAAGGGGGTGGGAAGCCTTGTGGGTCATGTCTGGGGATGTCTTGGCCACAGTCCTGGTAGGAAATGAAGGTCCCAAGAAGGCTTTGATGGGTCTCTCTTTGGTGCCCTAACATCCCCATCTCATTGAAATCAAAGGAATTCAGATATGACAGAGAGGAGAGGTCATCCCAAAGTCCGACAGAACGCAAGCTGACATTTAGATCACCTTCTTACCTCTTGTCTAAAACCATTTCCTCCAGACTTCTCATTTGGCTTCCCCAGTGGGGCCGCCAGCAGAGAGCACTTACGCCAACCGACATACTCAAGACACTCGGTTTTACATCTTCTTCCAAATTTTCA
Source organism: Neogale vison (assembly GCF_020171115.1). Taxonomy (NCBI): domain Eukaryota; kingdom Metazoa; phylum Chordata; class Mammalia; order Carnivora; family Mustelidae; genus Neogale; species Neogale vison. The sequence continues at coordinate 208,490,694 of NC_058096.1, read as the reverse complement.
CGTCTTTCCATGAGCCTCACTGAATGGGACATACATTAGAAAGTTATAATGAAGATCTTCCAGAGGCTACTTCTGCCAGACCAGCCTCCACCTAGGACTCCCGTTATCGCCCTGGTGCCCGTTCTGCTGCTCAGGCTGGTGCGAGGGATGGGCTAAGATGATACAGATGCTCATGAGGCCACATGGGGAGCCATGTGGTTTGGGGTCAGGAAACCAGGTGCCTGCTGTCAGGCTACACCCACAAACTTAGGCACCACTACCAAGTCAGGTGCTTCTTGATTCTGGCAACTCAGAAATTATGAGCCGACAGTCAGGTGGCACGGAAATCTGTCAACAAAGTTATCAGCTAATCAGAAAAATGTGCTTGGATGTGGTTTTAGACATCCTGAAAGTTAGCCCAATGTGGCATAGGGTGGAAATTGCTATGCCCAGGATGAGTGATGGGGGATGTGTGTGTGCATGTGTGTGCATTTGTGGTTGAACACGGAGAACCTACCTTTGTTCTTAATGATCAGATGAACGATGACAGATTTCGACAAATGGGATGATTTTGTAATAACTTTCTACAGGGAACTAATCATATATTTGCACAAATTCAAAGCGTACATTTTTTAAAATAACGATTTTATTTATTTATTTGACAGACAGAGATCACAAGTAGGCAGAGAGGCAGGCAGAGAGAGGAAGGGAAGCAGGCTCCCTGCTGAGCAGAGAGCCCAATGTGAGGCTTGATCCCAGGACTCTGGGATCATGACCTGAGCCGAAGGCAGAGGCTTAACCCACTGAGCCACCCAGGCGCCCCCAAAGCGTACATTTAAGACAACTTTTTATGCTCTTCAACAGATAGAAACACTTATCAGAATCTAAAATGTTTAGTATTAATTATTTAACTATGTGATTTAGTCCTAAATATACTCTCCTAGTAAAATATTCAGTGGCTATAGACAAAGCGAATTTCTCCCTTGACCACCTCCCACCACCCCCTAATCTCTTTTTGGAGGTAAGCAGCGTAGTCATTTGGGTATGAAGGTTCTTTCTCTGCGATGATAAACACATACATGCTCTTAGACAAATTGTCATTTCAGTGTTTTGTTTTGTTTCCAACAGAAACACCATTATATTGAACATGTCTAGAATTTTTTCTGTTCATTCAGAAACACACCCTGGAGATCTCTCCCTGTGAATACATAGAGATACACCTTGTTCTTTTTTTTTTTTTTTTTTTAAGATTTTGCTTATTTCACACACACACACACACACACACACACACACACACACACACAGAGTGAGCGCTAGATCACGGGGAGCCATAGGCAGAGGGAGAAGCAGGCTCCCCGATGAGCAGGGAGCCTGATGTGGGACTCGCTCCTAGGACCCTGGGATCATGACCTGAGCCAAAGGCAGACGCTTAACGGACTGAGCCACCCAGGCGCCCTGACCTCATTCTTTTTAACTGTTGCATCGTATTCCATAGAATGACTCTACCAGCCTTTGCAAAATCATTATCTTATTAATGGACATGGAGAATGTTTTCTGTTTGCATCAACACAAGTGCCTTTGTTGCAATACCCTCTCGAGAGCACACATGAATATTCCCTAAAGCAGACAGTGGTGTGGGATGGCTGAGACACAGGGATTCGAGCTTCGTACATTAACACACCCTCCCCTGATCCGCTGCAATGGCTGAGCCTGTTCCCACACCCTCGGGAGCACAAGAGCCGAGCTCCCCTCCCCAGTGCTCAATATTAAACTTACGGAGATTTGCCTTTTGAAGACTGAAAATACTGCTGTTTCACGGGCCTTTCCCTGATGATGAGTTAGAGAGAGCTTCCTTGCAAGATGTTTTGCTTCTCTCTTTGGGAAAGGACTCTGCACACTTTGGCAAGTTTTAAAAATTGGGGTTGTTTGTCTTTTTCTTTGGGGTTTGTAGGAGCAACGCTCTTCTTTGGAGAGATATTGCAAAAACCAAGTAGTGACAGACAGTTTTTCTCTCTTTCAGAAAGTCATAAAAGCATCTGCTTGCAGAGAAACAGAGGGAAAAAAAAAAGCCTGTGGTGTGTGTCTTCGTCTGTGTGTGTTTTTTTTTTTCCATAGCGTGACTTCAACACCCACACACATTTTAGTTAAAACGGAGTGAAGCCCCCAAAGATTGCAACGGCAAAGATGAAAGACAAAGAAAAATAAGGCCGTTCTACTAGACGCTTAATAACAACAAGGGCAATTTTCAGCCAACAGGTGAAATGTGGCTTTTTCGTGTTCCTCCCAAGGCTCTTTTTGCTATCCCAGGGCTGGCTCCTTGGGCTCCTTCCCGTAGAAAAGCTTTTTGCTACCGGTAGCTTAGGATCTGGGTTCATGCCCAGCAGTTGCCCACCTAAGGAAGTGACGTAAGTCTGTGGGTCCCAGCTGGGGTTATCTGAGAGGCTCATCACCCCTGGCAGTGACAGACACAGAGGAGCACCAGATGACAACAGGGAGTGGCAGCCCAGGCTTCTTGACTTACCCTCAACCACAAGGGAACTTATCTCCACAAGGCATCTTCCTGGGTGAAAGCTAAAGTCTGGGGGCTTGAGAAAGCAGGGCACTTAGGGGGTGCAGAGGGGCTGAGGAGGAAGGGGGCAGGAGAGCCGTCGTCTCTGCAGTCGGTTCTGATGGGTGTGTGTGGTTGAGGCCCAGGAGCAGATTTAAAGATCATCTCCAAAGATGGGGGTGGTGCGGAGTAGGGTGCTGGGGATGAGTGGCAGAATCCCTTCAGCCCTCTGTTTTATGTATCGTTCCAAAGGACTCTCATGGGGGGAGGCTTCAGCCATTTTTCAAATCAGGGTTGGGACAGGTCATGCTTCCAGCCTTTGTGAAAGTGGTTAGCGAGATAAAAGGAAGCCCAGCCGAGGTGCATAGCCAACAGACCCAAGATGGAGCGCGGACAGCTTGGCAAGAGGCAGGACCCCGCTGGACAGCTCCCGGGAGCACAGATGAGGGGACCCATCCCTAAAGTTTCTGGTTCGGCAGGTGTGATGTACCCCCGCAGCCTTAACAAACGTCTGGGTGCTATTGCTCCCACTCTGGGGAACACACTTTGAAAACCACTGGGCTAGAGAGAAGTTGCCCGAGAAACCTTTGATCAGGGAGAAAACAGACGCCGAGAGGTATTTTACACGGTTGTGTCTGTGATCTCTCCTTCGGCTGATGCAGGGAGGGAAGTCAGAGGAGAAGGGTCAGACACAAATGCAACATGGCAAAGTCTGCAGATGGCAGATGACGGACCACATCTGCCTGATGAGCTTTTAAAGGCAAGGGAGGGGCGCCTGGGTGGCTCAGTGGGTTAAGGCTGCTGCCTTCGGCTCGGGTCATGATCTCAGGGTCCTGGGATCGAGCCCCACATCAGGCTCTCTGCTCAGCGGGGAGCCTGCTTCCCTTCCTTTCTCTCTGCCTGCCTCTCTGCCTACTTGTGATCTCTCTATGTCAAATAAATTAAAAAGAAAAAAATCTTTAAAGGCAAGGGAGGCTCGAGTCCCCAGAGGTTACCTGCTGTGGGGCTGTGATGTCTTAGAAGGATCACCCTAGTCGAAACCGAGGGCCAGGGCCAGGATTAGACTAAGCTGGGATGGAGAATAAAATCTAAGTGAGAAAGAGACCACATTCCTCCCAGGTATTTATTATTTTAACCATTAAAATCCTGTAAAGTTAAAGTAATAAATACTATGTATGTGGCCACATGAAGGTCAAGTCATTCTTTGAAGCCTGAAGACAAGAGACTCCTATTCCTGGTTCCTTTTTTCCTGGCTTCCCATCCTATTCCCCCAAACCAACATTTCTGTGCTTTCCAAAATTTATGGAGTGCACAGAGCCCGGAGTGGGGATCTTTAAAATGCCAGTTTGACTCAGTGGCTCCGGAGCAGGGCCAATCCTCAGGTTATGCTGATGTTGGCCTGTGGGCCAGACTTTGTACTGGAAGGTTTTATTTTTTTATTTTTTATTTTTTAAAGATTTTATTTATTTATTTGACAGAGAGATCACAAGTAGGCAGAGAGGCAGGCAGAGAGAGAGAGGAGGAAGCAGGCTCCCTGTGGGGCAGAGAGCCTGATGCAGGGCTCAATCCCAGGACCCTGGGACCATGACCTGAGCCGAAGGCAGAGGCTTTAACCCACTGAGCCACCCAGGTACCCCTGTACTGGAAGGTTTTAAATCATTCTTTTAATTCTGTGTTCTGGTATAATCAATTTTAGACACTAATCATATGCTTCTTACTATAATAGATGAGGATTTAAAGCCCTATTTATTTTTCCAGCTTTATGTTATAGTCTTATTCAGTATTTTTACCAATATTAATAGACCATGTTTATTTATAGTGATGATCTAAAGTTGTGAGGCACCTGGGTGGCTCAGTGGGTTAAGCCTCTGCCTTCAGCTTGGGTCAAGATCTCAGGTTCCTGGGATCAAGCACCACATCAGGCTTTCTGCTCAGTGGGGAGCCTGCTTCCCACTCTCTCTGCCTGCCTCTCTGCCTACTTGTGATTGCTGTCCTTCAAATAAATAAATAAAATCTTTTAAAAATAATAAAGTTGCTCAGTGAAGAGCGAAGTAGTGAACGGTTACCGCAGTTCATTTCTTACAAAGCCCTCTGTTTTACCCAGAGTTTTGAACTGTCTTTCTTTTCTTCTTACAATGTCTTGCTCATAATAATCTTCTGTTTCTCCTCCAAAAGCTCACCAGAGCAGATATTCTATGAAGTCCCCTTTTCTCTGGAAGACTTCCCTGCCTCTACTCACTTTAATTTTTCCCTAAATCTAAAAACAATCCCTTTCTGCTCCGGAGCAGCCCCTCAAGCCGTTCACTCTTAGGAAATCATCCCTTCACCTAAAATCTACGTGCAACTCATCGCTCAATGGTAACACAACTTTCTACAGCTATTTAGCTTCTTTACCCCCATCAGTAGAGACGTCTCTCTCTGCTTTTCTTGAACTCCCTTAGTCCTCCATTGTTCATCTGCATGTGCACCAGTTCAGGCACACACACTAGTATACTTCTATACATACATGTGTATAAACATACATGTGTATGCCTCATGGTGTTTTCTTATTCCGTCTTACGTTAATTACTTGGTATTTGCTTTGTCTCATGTGATAGACAGTGACCACTATAAGAATTTACCAATGGTTTACTGCGCATCAAGAATTTACCAATGGTTTACCACCTTTTGCTTCCTCCTCTCTTTCATGTCCCTCTTTTAAGAGACATTGTTCTCTATGGAACCAAAACGAATTCATGAAAATAACAGCCACCGGAAAAACTTTCTGGTTGTCAGCATCCATGTGGCGGTGGGGGGAGGTGAAGGAGTGAGCGTGTTGATGCTGTGTTTGTGCTGTGCTGCTCATCTGTGTGCTGGCTGTTAAGTCCTTCATTTGATATATGTCTATCTAACAGGTTCGCGTATGGGATATAGATATTTGGTGATAGCGTTTGTATCTTTTATAATAACTTTTTCCTAGAGGGAGCGTCTCCCTTTGTCTTGGAATGGCTCTTCTTTTCATACTTCGACATAAATGTCACTACCTGGAGTCCCCAGTTAATAGTTTCCCTTTATCCATACCCTTTGAAGTGGACTTGGCAGCTCTCCACATGGAGAGGTGGAGTTGATTTCCCCATTGCCTGAATCTGGGCTAAACTTATGACTTGCTTTGACCATTAGGATGTGGGCAGAAGTGGCCATGGCCAGCTCTGAACCCAGATCTCGAGAGGTCTTGTGCATGTCTACACTCTCTCTTAGGACCTCATCCTCACCATGTGTCCAGACCCAGGCTGGCCGGCCGGAGAATGGGGGACCACGTGGGTGAGCACAAAGGCCGTTGTGCACAGCCAACCCCGGTCAACTTGTTCGACTTGTTTGCGAACACAGATATATGAGCAGCCCCAGCTGACGTTGGCTGTGGTTGGTTGAGACCAGAACTGCTCAGCTGAGCCCAGTTGAAACTGCAACTTCTAGAATCAGGAGATAAATAATAATCATCATGGAGTTGTTTGTTAGGCAGCAATAGCCAACTGATACACCTTGTTTATTTCCTTCAGAGCACTTCTTGGGGAGTTCTGCTAGCTGCTCAAAGACTCCACTTCCCCATCTTTAGAAAGGACACACTCTATCTTGTAGAATTACTGTGATACTTAATGGGATGATGTTTGTAAAGCTCCTGCACAAACTAGGCACTCAGGACATTTATTTACTTTCTCTTTCCCTGGAGCAGAGTGGGGATCACAGTCAGGAGGAAGCCTGAGCTGTTCTCCCTCAGGAACAGGAGAGAAGGTCCTGAGAAAGCCCTGAGAGACTTTGGAACCATAAGAAGAAAGGTGAGGAGCGCCTGAGTGGCTCAGTGGGTTAAAGCCTCTGCCTTCGGCTCAGGTCATGATCCCAGGGTCCTGGGATCAAGCCCCACATCGGGCTCTCTGCTCAGCAGGGAGCCTGCTTCCTCCTGTCTCTCTGCCTGCCTCTCTGCCTACTTGTAATCTCTGTCTGTCAAATAAATAAATAAATAATCTTTAAAAAAAAAAAAAGAAGAAGAAGAAAGGTGAGCCAGAAAAACAAACAAACAGGAGGCAGAAATAGACCCATAAGTACAGAGAACAAATTGATAGTTGCCATGGGGGAAGGGGGGGTTGGGCACAATGGGTGAAGGGGAGTGGGGGAAGACGGAAGCTCAGGGTGAGAGAACAAAGCAAGCAAGTCTGCTAATTCTCCTGAATTAGAGTCATGTTCTTGCATTGTCATTGATTGGATTTCTCTGTAACGTTGAGAAATGAAGTCTTTTAACAGAAGAATGAGCACTGTTGCTCCGGTACCCGCAGAATGCCAGGCAACCATAGGGCATAGATATTAACGTCCTCTTTTACAAAAGAGTAAACTGAGGCTCTGGGACACAGACCATGCAGTACATGTAACGTTGGACATTCCCAGATACAACCGTAACTCTGTGAGGACACCCTCCAACAGCAAACCCTGCTCATGAGCTCCGACCAGGTGCCAGGTTCTTGCCCGTGTTAGCTCTTTTGGCCCTGACACAACCCTCTGAGAGACTGCGATTGCTACATTTTACAGATAAGGGAAGAACTTGCCTGAGACATACAGTAAGCAGCTGTCACCCCAGCCCTCTTCTGCCGAGTGTGGACCTTTCACTCTCTTTCTTGGCCACCCCCAGAGGTGGGGGTGGGGGTTCTAGAAATTATGTAGGTAGTAGGAGCCTTGAAAAGGAAAGAGAAATGAGTGAAATCTTTGAGGGCAACAGGAAGGAAGAAGGGGTCATCTTAGTAGTGGTAGGTAGTGTTGGGACTTAGGAGTAGAAGGAGACCTGTCCTCCAGCCTCTCCTCATAGCTCCCTGGATGCGGGACAGCAGATGTGGCCTTCTTCTATCACTTGGAATATAGGGAGAAAAGTCTTTATCAATACGTGTCAGAAAAGGGGACAAGAAGAGGGGTCCCAAACTCTTGCAGCTTGAGATATATTGAATAAAATGTTTAACACCATGGAAAAACAAATTCCAAGTTTAAAAAATATCAAGCAAATTTCTCCCCTGCAGGACTCCTGAGAACCTTCTCTCCTTTAGGGCCCCTCAGAATCTTCTCTCCCGCAGGACCCCACCCCTCCCAACCTTCAATATGCTGCTTTGTCTGTTTTGTCACCAGTTGCGCCTTTTGCTGAAGACCTACGCGCACCGTGGGTCATGGGACTCGACCATGTTGTTTTGGGGTATATTTTTCTAAACATGGTTAATATTGAAAACTGGATGATTATTTCTTAGATGGAACCCTGTGAGCAATTTGAGGCCCCGGGACGGCGTCTTAATTCGTGATTCCCTGCATCCGGCTGGTAGAAGCTGAGTCGGCCCCTGTGTGCTGGGCCAGTGTGCGCCTGAGAAGAAAACAGGAGCCCGGAGGCCTCGGGGTCAACTGCCCCTCCCCCAACCTCCCCAGAAGCTCTACTTTGGGCTCCATTATAGGGACGTGAGCCTCTGATGTGGTTGTTTTGATGTGGCCATTTTGAAACTGAGGACATTTTGACACAGCTATTTTAATGCCGTGGAAATTTTCTGACTTTTTAAAAACAACAGCCATTTTGAACTTTCAGCTTGTGAAAAAAAAGAATTAACAAGTATCAGTGCGGCATGGGGTCAGGCACAGGGCGAGGGTCCGCATCGTGGGGAGGACAAGGGATAGAATGAGGCTGTGGGGTGGGGGTCCATTTTTGTTTACATTTCTTACAGGAAAAGAAGACGTGAGAAGTTCAATGGTCTCATTTTTAGGGTCACCCAAAAAAGTCCCCATGTATATAAAGCCTGCCGGTCATCAAGACGGTGTGATATTGGTGAAAAGAATATGCAAAGAGATCAATGGAACAGAATAGAGAGCCTGGTGATCGACCCCCATAAATACAGTCATCTTTGGCAAAGGAGATCCAACGGAGCAGAGACAATCTTTCCTAGAACAACCTCTGGGCATCCATGTGCAAAACAAGATGAATGAACAAGTCTAGACCCAGACCTTGCGCCTTTAACAAAAATGAACTCAAAATGGATCACATATCAAAATGTAAAATGCAAAACTCTGGAACTCCTAGAAGGCAACACAAGAGTAAATCCAGGTGACCTTGGGCATGGTGATGACTTTTTAGACACAACACCAAAGACCCAAACCGTGAAAGAAACCATCCGAGAGCTGGGAACGGACTCAAGTTACCAACTCCTACTCTGCAAAACACGATGCTGAGAGAAAGAAAATAAGCCACAACCTGGGAGAAAATGTTTGCCAGAGATCCAGCTGGTAAAGGACTATGACCCAAAATATACACAGGACTCTTAAAACTCACCAATAAGAAAATAACCTGATTTAAATAGGGGCCACAGTCCTTAACAGACATCTCCCTGAAAAAGAGAGACGGATGGCAAACAATCCTACGAGAAGATGCTCCGTGTCATATGTCATCAGGAAAATGCAAATTCAAACAACAAGGTATCACTATGCACCTACCAGAGCAGATAAGATCTGGGACATGGGTGGCACCGGGTGCTGGTTAGTCTGTTGGGCGGACGGGACGACCCATTCAGCGCTGTTGGGAATGCGAAGTGGTACAGCCGTTCCAGAAGACAGTTTGGTGACTTTTTGAAAAAACCCAACTAAACATATTCTTACCTCCTGACGGAGCAATGGAGCTCCTTGGTATTGACCCAAAGGAGCTGAACACTTGCACCCACATAAAAACCTGCACATGATGTTTATAACAGCCTTTCTCATAATTGCCCAAACTTGGAAGCAACCAAGATGTCGTTTTTTTTTTGTTTTGTTTTGTTTTTTTTTTTTTTCCAAGATGTCGTTTAATAGGTGAGTGGATAAATGAGTGATGGTCCATCCAGATGGTGGAATAGTTTTCAGTGCTAAAAAAGAAGAAGGAAAAAAAAAGAGCCATCCAGCCACAAAAAGGCAGGAAGAAACTTTAATGTATTTTACTAAGTGAGAGAAGCCAATCTGAAAAGTCTACACCTGGTAGGGTTCCAACCATAGGACTAGACAGCGGGGGAGTGGGGGGGGTGGTGAGGGGGATGGAGGGTGGGGGGTGGGGGGAGGGGGGAGACAAATAATGGAAACAATAAAAGGGATTGCCAGGGGTTGGGGGTTGGGGAGGAAGGGATGCACTGGGGGGTGGGGCACGGGGAGCAGAGAGGATTTTTAGGACAGCGAACGATTCTGTAGGATGAGACAATGGTGCATACGCGTCATTACAGTCTGCATTTGTCCAAATGCATAGTGAGTGCTACACCAGGAGTGGACCCTAAGGTGGGGGATAAGAATGTGTCCGTGTAGGCTCATTGATTGTAGCAAATGTATCGCGGGGTGCAGGCTTCTGATCGTGGTGGGGGCTGCTTCGGCGCGGACACCGGAATGTGTGGGAACTCTGTGTAAATCCTGTTAGTGCGTTGGACTGTATCACTGTCATGGTTCACTTCCAAGATTCCCCAGCAGTTAGCAGGGGCCCTCCCTCCATCTGGGGTGTGGGGAGGGAGGGAGGGAGGAGGTGGGCACATTGAATTCACCCCACGCCTCCCAGAGGCAGAAGTGGGAGAGAGGAGAGCGTTGACAGAGCCGAGCTCTGGCTCCTGTGGTGGCCCAGGGAAGGGGGAAGCCCAAGCTCGAAGGCTTCTGGCCAGTGGGAACTCATGCTGCGAGCCTGCCCAGAAACCTGGTTTTACTGTTTCTCCTGAAGTTTCCCATGCGGCAGCCCATGATCTATTAGAAGTAGAACCTCGGTCATGTCGTTTTGTTTACATGAATCCCTCTGGGGACTTTCCATCGCGCCTGGCATCAGATCAAAACGGCAGCCTCTGGCCTCAAGTCCCCACACGGTCGGGCACTTCCTGTTTCTCTGGCTGCCCCTCACATCTCTCTGTCCCCCAACGGGCTGGTCCTCTCATCCTCCGACCCCTCAGGCTCTTCCTGCCACCTGTTCCCCCTGCTGGGAATGGTCACCCCAATCTTCACTTTCGTGGGAAGGTCTTGGGATTTAAGATCGTGGGATCTTAAATGACACCTCCTGGGCACCTGGAGGGCTCAGTGGGTTAAGCGTCTGCCTTCGGCTTAGGTCACGATCTCAGGGTCCTGGGATCGAGCCCCACATTGGCTCCCTGCAGGAAGCCTGTTTCTCCCTCTCCCTCTGCCCCTCCCTCCTGCTTGTGCTCTCTCTTTCTCAAATAAATAAATAAAATCTTTTCTTAACCTGTCTTAGAGGAGTTTTATTTATTTATTTTTATTTTATTTTATAATGTTATGTTAGTCACCAGACGGCCCATCATTAATTTTTGATGCAGTGTTCCAAGATTCACTGTTTGCATATAATATCCAGAGCTCCATGCAATCCGTGCCCTCCTTAATACCCATCACCAGGCTGACCCATCCCTCCACCCCCTTCCCCTCTGAAACCTTCAGTTTGATTCCTGGAATCCATAGTCTCTCGTGGTTTGCCTCCCTCTCTGATTCCACACCCCCTTCATTTTCCCCTTCCGTCTCCTAATGTCCTCCATACTATTCCTTATGTTCTATATGTGAGTGAAACCATATGATAATTCTCTTTCTCTAAGTGGCTTATTTCATTTTTCATAATCCCCTCCAGTTCCATCTATGTCGATGTAAATTATAGGTATTCATCCTTTCTGATGGCTGAATAATATTCATTGTATATATGGACCACATCTTCTTTATCCATTCGGTGTTGAAGGGCATCTTGGCTCTTTCCACAGTTTGGCAATTGTGGACATTGCTGCTATGAACATTGGGGTGCTTGTGCCCCTTCTTTTCACGACATCTGTGTATTTGGGGTAAATACCCAGTAGTGCAATTCCTGGGTCATAGGGTAGCTCTATTTTTAACTTTTTGAGGAGCCTCCGCATTGTTTTCCAGAGTCGCTACACCAGCTGGCACTCCTACCAACAGTGTGAGAGGGTTCCCTTTTCTCCGCATCCTCACCAACTCTTGTTGTTTACTGTCTTGTTAATTTGGGCCATTCTAACTGGCTTAAGGTGGTATCTCAGTGTGGTTTTGATTTGAATCTCCCTGATGGCTCATGATGTTGAGAAGGAAACAGTCAACAAAAACAAAGAAAAGAGGCAACTCACAGAATGGGAGAAGATGTTTGCAAATGACACTACAGATAAAGGGCTGGTATCCAAGATCTATAAAGAACTTGTCAAACTCAACACCCAAAAAGAAATAATCCAGTCAAAAAGTGGGCAGAAGGGGCACCTGGGTGGCTCAGTGGGTTAAGCCTCCGTCTTCATCTCAGGTCGTGATCTCAGGGTCCTGGGATCGAGCCCCGCATCAGGCTCTCTGCTCAGCGGGGACCATGCTCCCCCCCAATTCTCTGCCTGCCTCTCTGCCTACTTGTGATCTCTCTTTCTGTCAAATAAATAAAATAAAAAATCTTTAAAAAAAAAAGTGGGCAGAAGACATGAACAGACACTTCTCCAAAGAACACATATGAACAGCTAACAGACACATGTAAAAATGTGCAACGTCACTAGCCATCAGTCAAATTCAAATAAAATCTTAAAAAAAAAAAGTCACCTCCTTAGTGAGCTCTTCCTAATCACCCAGTGTCAAGAGGTCTCTCAGTCGCTTTGTCACCTCTCTCTTCTTTAATTCCCTGCAATGTTATGTAATATGGTCTGTCTTATTTCCTGCTCCATCCCTACCTCTGCGATCAGAGCCAGCAGATCGTCGGAACTGGACCAATCCGTGTTGGATGAAGGATTGCAGTGAGATCTTCAAGGAGACAGAGAGGGGCAGGGTTGGGAGGGGAGAATCTATCTTTCATAGATGGGGCAAATAAAATCGCCAAGCTCGCAGCTGTTCTCACGATCCACGTGCTATGCGCACTGAATCTCATGGGTTGTGGATGACCTTTATTTCTCTTCAACGTAGCTTGTGTCCTGCAAGAGCTTGGCAGCTGCACCGAGAACCCATGACCTGCCCTTGAGCATCTATACTTCTGCTGCGGACATGGACGACCCATGCATCCCCTATCCGCTGAAACCGACACGTCCTCTCACTTGCCCCCTCTAAGAAAGCTGCCCCCAGGTCTCCAGAGCCTCCAAATGATCTTGATGCCCCTGCTCCTGGAACAGCCCATCATTTGCCGGCTCCCGTGGGTCCCGTGTCCCTCCCATCCCTCTCCTTGCTTCTGCTGCTGGGTCCCCTACTCCTGCCTGCCATTTCTCTCTCTGTCTCCAAACATCAGCAACATAAAGAATCTACAGGTGTCCTGGAAAACCAGAGGGACACAAGCCTGTGCTGGATTTAAGCCTGCTGTGGTAGGAGGGACCTCCACCTTCTTCAAGCCCCTCTGAGGTCAGGGAGGGGAGAGTGGCTCTGCCCTGGGTCGGCTGCCCCAGCTTGTAGCAGAATGAGCCATTCTAAGGTACAGATACTAGCTACAACATAGACCTGTGTGGGTCACTCTGTGGTCCCTAGCCACCTGTAGTTATTTACATGTGAATTGAAACCAGTTGCAAGACAACAAATACCATATAATAAATCAGTTTCTCAGTCCCACGAACTACGGTTTAGGTCCTCATCCGCCCCTTGTGGCTGGCGGCTGCCCACTGAACTGTGCAGATGGAGAACATTTCCACCCCTGTAGAAAGCTCTATTGTTGGATGGCACTATCCTGGACCCCCAGCGCTGACGGGGGGTGTGTCTTTCCCATTAAAGTAAATTAAAGACGATTTGTGAGCTCCTAGGATGGTGTGCTGGGCAGCAACCGTGGCCAAGACCCCACGGTCCCTGTCCTCATGGAATGAGTGGACAAAGAGGGGTCATCACCAACTTTGTCCCTTGGAAGTTTGCCCTGAGGCTCCTTGTACCTGCAATGATCAGACCCTCACCACCAAACCCCTTCGAGATGCTTAGTGTTTCCCAAGTTAGTGAGGCTTTCCTTGGTCGATGATAAGGAGAGATCTAGCAAGCTTGCCTCCAAAGACCTCACCGGGCTTTTGGAATACAACTGTCCCACTCTGTATGGAAGGCTCGGGGAGGAGTCAGGATTACGACTCCAGTTTAAGCACAGAGAATCTGGGAAGCACAGGATGCAAGCAAAACGCATTTCCTCTCTGCTAGAGACTGTGTCAGACACGTGGAAGTGGGGGGGAGATGGACAGGAGGGAACCCAGAAGTGGCTCTCCCACTGGCCCCCGCAATGAGGTATGTGGGTCCTTCCTCTGCTGCAGGCAGCAGAGCTTGTGGGCAGCAGGATCCGTGCCCCAGGGGCTCCCTCAGTCGGCCCTGGCGCCGGGGGGACAAACACACATACTGCCCTGCCCTCTAGAACTCTCCTTCGTCACATGTGAGAACACAGAGACATGCCCTCTGTCAGAGGACGCCTATAACCTCATAAACACCCAACTCTGACTTCTACCTGCACACGGAGACACATGGCGAGGGGACAGAAGTCGGGGGTCCTCCCCGTGAGGAATGAACCCACACTGCACCACAGCGAAAAAAATCACGTTGCTCTTGGCTCCTTGGAGAAAATCATTTTTCCCTTCTGCATGTCTCCCTGCCTCCCCAGACTCGAGGTTCCTCTCCGCATCCCCGGGGAGGGGGCTCAGGTGTTCTAGAACTTGGTGCCGCCTGAGCGTCCCTACTTCACCGGGACCACGAGGGACCACACAGCGGAAGACATCACCCCACGACAGTGCATTTATCCTTCTCTTCTTCCCTGACTTCCCTTCGTCCTGCCAGCCTCATCCCACTCCCGGGGATGCCCTTACCTGCTGAGGTGATGGCTTGAGTCCCGAGGAGGTGGGAGCCGAGCGTCTTCCTGGCTGGGGGCTCCCGCACCCATAGCACGTGTCTCAGCATCCTGAAAGCGTTCCTAGGCCCCGGGCCAGCCCCGGGGTCGGGGCGGGGGGCGGGGAGAAGCAGGTCCATGGCTCCCCGATGGCCCGAGGACGGCCAAAAACCAGTTCAGGGAGCATCTCTCCTCTCTGTTGCCCCTTCTTTTTTTCTGTCCAGAATTGCCAATGTGGAGGGAGAAATGAAAGGCCAGAGCCCTTGGCTAGGGCACCGTTTTAGACACCAATACTCAACGAGTCTGGGCCGAGAGCAGGGAATTCACGGCCCCCTCAAGGCTGCTGAATCAACCAGCGCTTTCATTCTTACTGCTCATTCTGTAACTTTTGTATGTGCTGCTTGTTGGCCTTTCCCATGGAGACAGTCGGCCGAGCTGCTGATGCCTCACGGTGCTCTGTGTGAACGGACGGTGACCGATGGGTCAAGCATCAGGGGACAGCCACCCTGCTGTTCCGGTGAGCCCACGGGATGAGCAAACGTACTGGAGAAAGGAAACCTGTCTCCACGAGAGTGCTGCTGTGATTTTCCCCCAGAACAAAGATAAAAGAGAGGTCTTCTTTGTAATGACAGCAAGGAACTGACTTGGGTCTTTCTCTGTTAGCAGAGGTTACCGGCTGTAGCTTCTTCTCCAAGATTATCCCCCCACGCGCCCCTCCATTGCCAGGCACAGCCCCTGACCCTGGGACCTGGGAGGGGGACCACCACGTCGTGATCGAAGGCCTACCAGAGCTGGGGGCCGGAGAACTTCATCTGTAGGCCTCATTAAGAACATACCATTTCGTATGTTTAGGCTTTTACAAAAATGTCATCAAAACAGCCATTGTTAATCAGATGAAATGTTGTTGGTGTCCGTGTATCTGATGGAGGGTAGTCACATCGAAATGAAAGCTTACGGTATCTGACCCCAACTTTAAGGGGTCTGTGACCCCCCCCCCCGCCAATGCTCCCTGGTTTCCTAGACAGGCATCACACGCATGACTTTCTAAAGGAGCGTCATTCAGTAGGATTTTCAGAGACCCGTGCTGCCTGCTGCCAAAGCCACTAGCCCGCGGGGCCATTGAGCTTTTCCAGGGGAGCTGCTGCGACCAAGGAACTAGTTACATTTCAATTAGTTTGATTTTGAAAAGGTCCCTGTGGCCAGTAGCGACTGTGTCTGTGTCCAGTGGGAGGGCTCTGTGGGTTTGGGTCAAGCTGTCAAGGCCAGAAAGGGTGATGCAGTGATGTGCCGTGCAGGGGTGCTGGTCCCCGGCAGGTCTGGCCAGACCCCGTCCCCCCGCCCAAGCCCAGCAAGCTGGCGAGGCTGACCACCCTCCCTCAACAGCCCCTCTTTTCTCCCTTCCCCTACAAGGAGTTGTGCTGTCTAGGAAAAGACTGTGTTCTTAGCCTCTCCCGTCCATAGACAAGTCTTCAGAAAAGATGATTTCCCTTAGCCCAGCAGTTCTTGGTTTTTCACTTCTGGTTGCAAATCATCAGGTCTGCTGATTGCTGGAGCTACAGCTGGTGACTCCCCGTCCCCACCCTCCTGGGTCACCCCACCCGTGACAACAGAGGCCGGGGGTAGCTGACTTCCTTTAGAGTGTTTTTGCAAAGTTGCCTGCACAGAACCCACAGAAGCCTTGTCCCTCATCCCAGGCAGAGAGCAGACTAGCCTTCTTCCTCTACACGGAGCTGGTGGGGCCAGCTTCTCCTGGAGCCTCGCCCGCTGCCCTCCGCAGTGAGTATCACCCTTCTCCTCTGCATGTTCCCAGGTCTCCTGTGCCCTCCCTTGTGCATTGACTCGATGGCTTTTGCTTATCTGTCCAGTGTTCATGAGCACCAGACACTTTGCTAGAAGCTTCCAGGGAGGCAAAGGTGAATCAGGTAGTGGCTTGCCCAGGCTTCAAGGATGAGTAATAAAATACCTTCCCACCCACACATGGGAAGTAAAGATTCAAGGCAGTCTGTTCTGTGATTTGTACCTTACAGGAGGGAGAAGCCAGCACTCGGGACAGGTGACAAGAAGAGGGTCAGGACTAGGAAAGTAAAGCCCCCAGACAGGCCTTGGGTCCAAGAGTCTGCCCCATGGAAAGATGTCTGGGGCGGCATTCTCTGTAGCAGCGAGAAATTAGAAACAAGCAAAGTCTGCACCAGGATGTGACAGGTTAAGTGAACTGTGGTGTAGCCAGATGATGGAACACCCCACAGCTGGCAAGTCTGATGACAGCTCCATGTTAATTGGCAAAAGTGGGCTGGGAAAGAGTGTTAACTAGAAAGCAGGTCAACAATCGTTTGTGCAGCCTGATTCCCTTCCCATTGTGTGTGTGTCTCTGTGTGTGTGTGTGTGAGGTTATGTTGCAGAGAAAATGTCTAAAAGGATACATCTCAGGGAGTGACCAAGAGCCAACCCAAGAGAGGGTTGTTGGAGCAGTTTTGTTGTCATGGTCTTGATTTGCTCTGGGGTTGTTGTTACTGCTTGTGTGTTATGAAATGTACAAAATCTCCTTTAGAATCAGAAAAAAGCAAAGCTCCTTTATTTTTTTTTAAGATTTTATTTATTTATTTGACAGAGAGATCCCAAGTAGGCAGAGAGGCAGGCAGAGAGAGAGGAGGAAGCAGGCTCCCTGCCGAGCAGAGAGCCTGATGTGGGGCTCGATCCCAGGACCCTGAGACCATGACCTGAGCTGAAGGCAGAGGCTTTAACCCACTGAGCCACCCAGGTGCCCCAAAATCTCCTTTATTTTTAAGGGCTCCTCAGTGACTATGGCTTTGTCCTTTACAACCCACGCACCCTCTCCAGTTTCCCGGCAGCCGAGGCTCTGTAGCTGGCCAGTGTGGCAGGTGAGCTGTCGCCAAGCCCAGAGCTGGACGTTGGGGGCGGCCGCTACCTGCTGGAGCCCATCTCCTCCTCCCCCTGCTGAATAAGCCCCTGAGGCTAGATGCCTCTTTTCTCCATATCTGTCTGCTCTGAAACCTCCCACCAGGACTCTGGGCTCATAGGTTGCTCAGCGCGGCGCCCACGACAGGGCAAGGGTGGGCACCCGATCCAGGCTTGGCCTGCAGACGGCCCGGTAGACAGCTCAGAGACCCTGCTTCCAGGCCTACCAAAAAATGCAGGTGATGATTCAATCTCGGTGTAGCAAAGGGAACAAAAATCAGAGCAACACCCACGTTCCTGACTCACATTAGTGTCTGTATCCAGCTCACCTACGACGGTTGACCAGGGGGGCTGGGCTCCATAGTGATGTTTTTCTCAAGGAAACTCTACACCCAACACAGGGGTTGAACTCATGACCTGGAGATCAAGCGTCCCAGTGTACCCCATCCCAGGAGCCCCTCCAGGATGATTTTCACGTCAATTACTTAAGGACAGCAGAGAACAGAAAAATAACAGTTGGATGGTAATGGATGCCAGCCTAACTTTTCTCAGAGTTACTTTTTTTCCTTATTATTATTATTATTTTTTTTTTAGTAAATTAACAGCTCTCCGTTCTTTCTACTACCATCAAAGCTCCTGTACACATCTGTTTTCTGACTTTCACGCCTTTGTGCATACCTTTCCCTGCCCTCGAGCAATGTTCTCTCCCCTCATTGCACATCCTGATCCTTTCCAGCCTTCAAGAGTCAGCAAAAAAAATGTCACCTCCTCGAAGAAGCCCTCCTGGGTTTCTCCCACGCTGGCGTCATGACTTTCTCCTCCTGATTCCCAAACCGACTGGTAGCACTTAGCATTGCTGGTATTTGCCGCGATGACATATCCATTGTACTTGAATGTCAGCTTCTTGAGGACATGGATCAGGTCTCACACGGTGTTTCAGTGGAAGAGGTGATCCGGTGTGTCCGGTGTCAAGACACATTGAAGGAGTAGCTGGGGGACAAAGAATGTTCCCTCCTTCTCCCGTAGCCCTCTGCATTCTGCAAAGAGCATTGCACTCGCTCCTTGCCACAAACCCTTGCAAGTCAAGGAAATCTAGGCTCGGTGAGGACATGCTCCTTCTTGCTAAGGTCCCACATGCAGAAAGTCATGCTTCCCCTCACCGCGCCCATTATGCTGCAGGATGCGTCCAGGCCTTTCAGATTTGAGCAGTTGTAGCTCCATAATGAGGCCATCCTGAGCACGGTGAGGAGAGACTGAGGCAGTGCTGAGCCAGAAGCTGGGGCCCTCCCAGCAGACCCGAGAGGGGCCCGCTTTCAGTATGTTTTGTCATATGTGGGTGTTTGCCTCCTTCTCAGGGGTGACAAGAAAATGAAAGCGAGCCTGGAGATTTTGCAATTGGTGCAGTAAAATCTCCCAAGTGTATTCTGATGGGAGAGGGGAATTCTAGCTCAAGGGCCCTCGGCAGTGTCTTTTGACGGTGGCTCTAGGGAGGACTATGCTTCGATTCTACACTTTTTGGCTTTCCCTAAATTTTCCATGAGCCCGAAACACATTGAGAGGCAGCAAGATAAGCCTTCCCCAAATGCTCCTGTAGGAGCTCAAAGTTGCAAAAAGTAGCCATGGAGAATTTAATTACTTTTTTTAAAAAAAGATTTTATTTATTTGACAGAGAGAGGGAGAGATCGCAAGTAGGTAGAGAGGCAGGCAGAGAGAGAGGAGGAAGCAGGCTCCCCGCTGAGCAGAGAGCCCGATGTAGGGCTTGATCCCAGGACTCTGAGATCATGACCTGAGCCAAAGGCAGAGGCTTTAACCCACTGAGCCACCCAGGTGTCCCAAAGAATTTAATTACTTTTAACTACTAATTGGGGCTACCTTCCAGGCCAAACGGAGAGGGCCGTGAGGGCCTTCTGGGGCCGAGCTTGGCTAACAGGTGTATGGTGTAGGGAACGGAAGCACACTGGGGCTTCTTTTAAAAAAAAAAAAAAAAAAGGTGACAGGTTATTTTTACAATAGTTCCTAAAATAAAATTTCATGCACAAAGTAAAATATTTAAATAGTTTACAAAACCTGAAGGGAAAAAAAAAGAAAGTCTCACTTTTCACTGGTCATGATTGTTCAATCTCCTTCCAGAAAACGTTTCAGTACTGATAAGCACTGAAGTGTGTAACTGTTACATATATTAAAAAAAAAAAAAAAAAAGATCTTGCAACATCGTCTTCTCTTTTGTATTGCTACCTAATACTCTTAGTGACCTCTCTTTATCAGTGTGAGGTCTAGTGCATTCTAGTTATGGACTACTTGAGTGTTATTGAAGGACAGATCAAAACATTACCAACTGCTGGTTGTTAAGGTTGTTTCTCACATCTCCCAAGGTGTATCTTTATATTCTTTTGTGAGAATAACAATAGGTCATGTTTCCAGGTCAAGGGCTGAGTAAGAGCTGTTGTGCCTTGTACATTTTGACAAGAGATAGCTCTATCCTCTGAAAATGTTGTGCAGGGCAAGGGCAAGAGGGCAGGAGGGGTGCAAATATCAACCATTCTGTTTCCGTCACCAGAGAAACCTCAGAGGGCTTCACTGAGGAGGTGACATTTTTTTGCTGGCCCTTAAAGGCTGGAGAGCATGGGGACACATGATTTATACTCCCCACTAACTAGCTATAACGAATTATAACCAATGCCATTCTTTCTTCTTTATGCGACTTTTTCTTCCCCTGGGGAGTTTATTTTCTTCCATATTATTTCTTAACATTCAGTCTTCTTCTTCTTTTTTTAATTTTTTTTTTACTTTCTTCTTTTTAAAAATATTTTATTTATTTATTTGAGAGAGAGAGACAGTGAGAGAGAGCATGAAGCAAGGAGAAAATCAGAGGGAGAAGCAGACTCCCTTTGGAGCTGGGAGCCCGATGCAGGACTTGATTCCGGGACTCCAGGATCATGACCTGAGATGAAAGCTGTCACTTAACCAATTGAGCCACTCAGGCGCCCAACATTCAGTCTTCTTATGCAGATAGAAAGGAACCCAGTACTAGAAATATATAAAGTGTTTTCTGGCTAATGTCTCAAAAAACCCATCTTCCTGTTTCCCAACCTATAATAGAATTACATGAGCTGAATTGGGAATTTCCACACTTAACTGGGCATTTAAAAAAAAAGAGAGAGAGAGAGAGATTTTCCTTCTTAAGGGCATGATTCAGAAACAAAAAGAGGATGGTAAAATCAACGGAACGATGTGAAATTTGGGGGAGGGGCTATCCTCTGAGATGCGGCCAACACCCCAGCTCCCATCCAAACATCCACCCACTAATTTCAGCAACCATTGGCGAGTTTCCAATCCCAGGATTCCTTTTATATTTAATAGCTAGCACCTTAAAAAGAGCTTTCTCTCCGCTTCATTTATTTTGTCATTCATTTGCGTCAGTATGGACTCCCGGAGCCTCACAGAGTTGAATGAGCTAGAATGATTGCTTTAGTTAATTTGGTGCCCAAATCACCTTCGATTTGGCTAGTGGGAGCCCAGAAGTTTGGCACCTATGTCCTTTTGACAAGCCCTCATGGTCCTTCAAACACTTGCTTCTTGATGCAATAAATAAATAAATAAATAAATAAATCAGCTCCAGGTTCATCTTGCAGTTTTCCTGCCCCAGCTCTGGAGTTATTAGACATTTCTCTAGAGTCTGCTTCCTTTTGGTGGAAGAAGGTATTTAGAAACTAAGATCTGAGCAATGACGGCTTATTCTGTTGTGTCATTGTTCTTGGGTTCTCTCAGGAGATAATACACGTGCGTATACACACAAGTTACCTAAGCGTTAAAAACACGAGTCCAGGGGCGCCTGGGTGGCTCAGTGGGTTAAGCATCTGCCTTCAGTTCAGGTCATGATCGTGGGGTCCTGGGATCGAGCCCCGCATCGGGCTCTCTGCTCAGGAGGGAACCTGCTTCTCCCTCTGCCCCTTCTCTCTGTTCATGCTCTCCCTTTCATAAATAAATAAAATCTTTATTTTTTATTTTTATTTTTCTAAAGATTTTATTTATTTATTTGACAGACAGAGAGAGAGAACACAATCAGGGGAAGTGGGAGAGGGAGAAGCAGGCTTCCCACCGAGCAGGGAGCCTGATGCAGGCTCGATCCCAGGACCCCACGATCATGACCTGAATAGATGGCCAACTCTTAACCGACTGAGCCACCCAGATGCCCCTAAAATCTAAAAAAATAAAATAAAATAAAAACACTGTTTAATAAAATAAAATAAAAACACTTGAGCCCTCAATTCCAATAAATAGCACAAGGCACTCCAAGGCATACACTGCTGGCAAGAATGTTGCAAGGAACCAGTTCGGGCCACCTTCCTCCTCGCTTGCTAAAGGCAGGAGAGGACTCTGGGGAGGGAAGAAAACCAGAAAGTTTTCATGAGGATTTCACTGTTTTTCCTTTCTTCAGTTGAACCACTGTTTTGGGGTCCAAATACAAAGAAACGGCACATATTCCAAGTACAGAAAGTAAGTCCTGACTAATGTATATGCCCACGAAACCTTCCCACGATGAGCACAGCGAACATCTCCATCACCCTGAAAGGCTTCCTTGTGCGCCTTTGCACCTCCCACCCCCACGCTCTCCCCTGCCTCTTCTCTCTCTTACCAGGAAATCACTGGTCTGAGTTCTCTCATGATAGATTGCTTTGCATTTTCTAGAATTAATGTAAGTGAATCACAAAGTATGTGCTGCCTTGGTCTGGCTTCTTTACTCAGCCTCATTATTTTGAGAGCCGTCCGTGTTGCTGTGTGTATCCGTTGTTCATTCTGATTCCATTGTGTGGCCATGCCAATGTTCGCTTATCCCTTCCCGAGACTTGACGGACATTTGGGTTGTTTCCAGTAACGGCTCTTATAAATAAAGCTGCTAGTGTGTATATCAGTCTTTTGTGGCCACATGCTTGCATTTTTCTTAGGTAAGTACATGGTTACTCGATGGTTAGATCACACGGTAAGCGTTTGTTTAACTTTTTAAGAACCTGACAAACGATTTTCCAAAGTGGTTGCATCACACGTCAGGTACTGAAAACCACTATACTTTCAGAAAAGGAGGCTGAGTCACGATGTCGTGTTTTGGAAAGGAAACCAACAGGATAGGGTTGGATCTATGAAGGGGAATTGTTTTCTTCTAGAAACTTAGGGTGTGACGCTGGACATGGTTCTTTGGAATATACTCGCTTAAGACATACAAAGAAATGCCTGGCTCAGGTAGAGAGATCCTTCCTTGAAGAGAGGCAAGCTGCTCTTCCCTGAGTCATATCGGGGTGGGTTTACAGAGCTTCAAAGCACATGCGAACAACAACCAAGATTTATTTAAGTCAGCTTGGAGGCCCTTTGTGTTAGGGAACTAATTATGTTTTCTTTGCTAAACAAACCCTGGGACCTCCTTTGAGTCAGGAGATGGAGAAAATAGAGCCCATTTCCTTATCCTGGGTTTGTAAATCGAGCATGTAGGCAGGTGCTAGGGCTCTGAACCTCTCTGGGGGAGGGACCCAGCCCTTGTCTCCTGTGTCCTTGCCACCCGGTTATCCCGCAGAGTCTGGGCCCAGATGGTTCTCAAGTTGACCTCCCTCCCGTGATCCTCAGGAGCCCCCTGGTTGATAAAATAAGGGTGGAACATTTAGCAAAACAGAGCATGATTACGAAGCTACATCACGAGAAAAAGAACTAATGTGAAAAGGACGTGCTGTAAAACGTTAAGGCCCCAAAGGGCTCTCAGGGGAGCGGTCTCTCTTATTCCTATGTTGACGGCCAAGATCATTTTGAAATCGAGAATATTTGGTTTGACATCAATGTCGGGTGGACTCCAACTTTTGCTTGGGATTCTTTTTTTTTTTCTTAAGAACAAACGAATTTAACATTCAGTCTTCGTCTTTAGGTGTTCATTGCCGTTCTTTTGCAAGGCAGACTCCTTTTTGATTTGTGTCCTCTCTTTGGAGAAGCGAGCTTGATTCTTATCCATCATGGTGGCCACAGAATTCACAGTGAGTACATCCACATTCCTCGGGCTCCTTGAAACACATTGTCGTCTTGCCTGTTTGTGGCGGGCGGGAGGAGGTTTGTGGGAAGGAAACTGCTGCGGGGAGCGATTTCTCTGTGTGGTTTCCCTGGGTGAGATCTCTGCTGAGCTGTGCCCTGGAGGGGCCGTTGACGCCAGCACAGAGGGCTCTGCAAACACGCAAAACCAGAAGAGCTTGGGGGTATGTGGCGAAATGAGAGGAAAATGCTATTTGCAATTTTATTAACACGTAAGAGTGTTTATGATCTTTAACTAGATGTGCTTGCTTCTATGTGTCTGTTCTGAAATTGAGACAAACAAGGCTGAGGGACGATCCATAATTTGGTTTAAAAAAAAAAAAAACAAAACCAATAAAACCCTTGGTGAGCCCATTGGTTAGGCTTCTTGCCTAACAGGACAGAGCCTTTAGAGAGACCGAAGAATGCTATGTGAGTGCTCAACCTGCACAACTGTACAGGGCCCATACTTAGAAGGGCCATTTGCTTGACTTCATGCTCTGCTGCCTTAAAATTCTTACCAAATTTTGAGCAAAGGATCCTGAAAATGACATTGCTTGTACCAGCGCTTATGTATGTGTGTGCATGGGAGAGGGTATGGATGTGAGTCTGCGTGAGAGAGAGAGAGAGAGAGAGAGAGTGTGTGTGTGTGTGTGTGTGTTGGTGCTTCATGAGCAGAGGCTACATAGCTTTCAGAAGACTCAGAGGAATCTGGTCTTGGAAAAGTTTAGGAGCCTCTGAGGACCCCTTGGGAGTAGGGAATGGAGAGGAGAAATCAGAATCATTCAGGGTTTAGTAAAAGTTTTGTGCCCATCATGGGTCTTAAAGGGGTCTGAGCACTTGCCACATGTCCTGTCACTGTTGGTTTGCTTGTGTGTGCCCTCGCTAGGATGTGGGTTCCACAAGCGGGAGCCATGTCTGACTCAGCGGCGGCTGCGGTGTTAGGGTGCACACAGCTCCTGACATAGCCTCAGCGCACGATAACATTCATTGAATATATAAATCTGTCGGGTGATCCAGACAGATGCTCTCAGAAATGCCTACTTTCCATGATGAGACAGAGACTTTTGGGATGGAGAGGACCACGTGGCCCATGCCTCTGTCATCCCGCCATCTTCCAAAGGCTTGTCCTTAACCAAACGGTATCCGATATCTCCTTGCAGACCTTCTTCTCTAACGTATCTGACGACTACGGCTACCACTCCATGTCTACCACGGATGATGACTTTGAGAACCCTTTCTGTGAGAAAAGCCACGTCAGGCGGTTTGCGAGCTACTTCCTCCCCCCCTTGTACTGGCTTGTGTTCATCGTGGGCGCCGTGGGCAACAGTCTGGTCATCCTTGTCTACTGGTACTGCACACGGGTCAAGACCATGACCGACATGTTCCTCTTGAATCTGGCAATCGCCGACCTTCTCTTTCTCATCACCCTTCCCTTCTGGGCCATCGCCGCTGCCGACCAGTGGCGGTTCCAGCCCTTCCTGTGCAATGTGGTCAACAGCTTGTACAAGATGAACTTCTACAGCTGCGTGCTGTTGATCATGTGCATCAGCGTGGACCGGTACATCGCCATCGCTCAGGCCATGAGAGCCCAGACCTGGAGGCAGAAAAGGCTCCTGTACAGCAAAATGATTTGCCTCACCGTCTGGATAGTGGCAGCCATGCTCTGCATCCCAGAAATCCTGTACAGTCAACTCAGGAAGCAATTGGACATTACCATCTGCACCATGGTTTACCCCAGCGACCAGAGCACCAGAGTGAAGTCCACGGTCTTGACCCTGAAGGTCCTCCTGGGCTTCTTCCTCCCTTTCGTGGTCATGGCGTGCTGTTACACCATCATCATTCACACTCTGTTACAAGCCAGGAAGTCCTCCAAGCACAAGGCCCTGAAGGTGACCATTACAGTCCTTACGGTCTTTGTCCTGTCTCAGTTCCCCTACAACTGCATTCTGTTGGTGCAGACCATCGATGCCTACACCATGTTCATTTCCGACTGTGCCATTTCCATCAACATTGACATCTGCTTCCAGGTCACTCAAACCATCGCCTTCTTCCACAGTTGCCTGAACCCCGTCCTCTACGTCTTTGTGGGTGAGAGATTCCGCCGGGATCTCATAAAGACCCTGAAGAACTTGGGTTGCATCAGCCAGGCACAGTGGGTCTCATTCACGAGGAGAGAGGGAAGTGTGAAGCTATCATCCATGCTGCTGGAGACGACCTCTGGTGCTCTCTCCTACTGAGGGGTCTCCGCTCCGACATGCATGGCCCTTTTCGGAAATTACGAGAAATATGGGGGTATACACCTGAGCCACGTGCAACTGGAGGGAAACCAATGAAGAAGAAGAAGGAGGAAGTGGGGATAAAGACAAACCCGGAAAGGGATAAACTTGTACGATTACTTTAGTTAGAATTTCCAAGCCAGAGTTTTCCAAACTGACTGGCTGTCCACTGAGACTGTTGCTTGGCTTTTGGCTACAATGGCTGCAATTTTCAAAGGAGGACTAACACCCGGTCCCGCGGACCCCCCCTGGCTTTTTGCCACCTGACGGAGCATTGATGCGGCTGACCTCGGGAGGGTTTCTGTAACTCCACACCTGCCTGCCGGGTTGACCTGCCCGAGGACTCTGCTTGTCCACTCGTGTCACAGGGGTGGGTTCAGCCTGCGGAGAGACCCCGAGAGCCCAAGTTGGCAGAACCGGCTCTGGCTCTGTCTTGGGCGTACTCTGCCGAGTGGCTTCTAGGATGGTCTGCTTTGTCTCCTCCCTATAAAACGAGTTAGTTTTCATGAGCCTCTTTTTTTCTGAGCTTGCTGGAAGGATATCTGCCTCCCCGCTGCTTTTCTTTTTCTTATTGTACAGTGCTGACCTGTCCAAAGTCTTCTAACTCTGACACAAGGCTGGGAAAAAAAAAAAAAAAGTAATGCAGCTCACTTTTGCTTTGTGTTTTCTATCTTTGTGACTTCGATCTCACCTGTGAAAATGTTTTATATACCAGAAAAAGTGCTTTTTGATGATTGTGTAAAATACTCATTACTGGTCACTTTCTTTGTCATTTCTGTATTTTAGAAGTGCCCCGTGAGAGGTCCCGTAGCCACATTAGAGTGTGAAGAACAGATCAGGATAAGGAAATAAAATCTCTGAAACACTTTAAAGCCATCTGGATTGCAGGTTGTGTTTTGTTTTGTTTTGTTTTTGTTTTTTCTTTTCACTTTTTATGAATTCAAGCTAACTCGGGGCGCCTGGGTGACTCAGTCAGTTAAGTATCTGACTCTTGATTTCGGCTCAGGTCACGAACTCAGGGTGGTGAGATCGAAGCCCACACGGGGCTCCCTGCTTGGTGGGGAGGTCCACTTGGGATTCTCTCTCTCCCTCTCCCTCTGCTCTCCCCTCTCAAGTAAACAAATTCTTTAAAAAAAAATTTAAAAATAATTAAAATTAATTAAAATACTAAAAATAATTAAAAAATAAAAAATAATTCAAGTGAGTTAACACGTAGTGTATTATTAGTTTCCGGGCCAGAGAGCACTCATCACTTGCCTACAATGCTCAGAGCTCACCACGAGTGTTCTCCTTAATGCCCATCCCCCAGTTACCCTACCCCACCCCCACTTGTCTTTGGGTGCTTTTTTTTTTTTTTTAAGGTTTTATTTATTTATTTGACAGAGAAAGAGAGGGAGAGAGACTGTGTGAGCACAAGCAGGGTGAGCAGCAGACAAAGGGAGAAGAAGACTTCCAGAAGAGCAGGGAGCCCAACTCAGGGCTCCATCCCAGGACCCCAGGATCATGACCTGAGCCAAAGGCAGATGCTTAACTGACTGAGCCACCCAGGGGTGCCTGGGTGCCTGGTTTTTATCTCTTCTCTGGCCAAGCTTATTTCCCAGGTTTGTCCCAATCAGTCCAGTGGAATTTCCAAGGGGGACTATTCGAGGGGGACACAGAGAACTGGGTTTTGACCCTTGGTCTCAAGGAGGCATCGCTGGGGTTTCAGTCCCAAGAGTGGCTTCCAACGGGGGCACAGATGCTCTGGACTCTGCCACATCTTCCTTCTCCTCCCTGCCCAAGCAGTAGAGGGAGCACAAACGGGGCAGCAACGCACACGCTTTGCTAACCCGTCCTATGTACGGGCAGCTGGGGGTAAGTAAGCGTCTGTCTGGGACCAGCACAGCAACAGGGGTCCTCCTGCAAAAAAAAACACCACTTACAGTCAAGGGGAGGGTGACATCCCCAAGGCCAGTGTATGGACAGAGCCATTGCTCGGCTACCATTTCCAGGAGACGCCGGGTGGCTTTTAAGGAACTCAGGAGAATAAGCAACAAGCACGGGACACACCTGAATAACATGGCGCCACGAGGTGGAAAGAACATGACTGAGCTTGGCATTTCCATTCTGTGCCCTTCTGATACTGCGCTTCTCTGACCATGTGTCACGGGGGCCGAGGGGGAGCTGAGGACGTGGGGAGGGGTGGAGGGGGAAGGGGCTGAGCCCTGATCATGCCTCTTAGGTCTACACTCAGCCTGGAGTTATTTAAGACACATCAGAATGGGTATTTTTTATGAGTTGAGAGGTCGTGAGTTTTTGACCAGTGCACGTTAGTTGGGAAAAATGAAACAAAACAGAACAAAAAAAACCCCAAAATGCTAGAGAACAAAATACCCAGAGAATGACAAACCCTGGGTAGCCCCCAATTCACAATGGTCATGCCTGCTTCCAAGGGCTTCCTTTAGGACATGACTGTCCCTACTGGCCCAGACCTAACAGAGCTCCAATCTGGGATTAGACGGGCTGCCATTGAACCCCACGGTGAGGATTTTAAGTACTTTTTACGGCAAATTATCTTGGTTTTTGAATGATTGCATAAACAGAACCATGTTACATTCAGACGAATCTAGGTTTTGGTAGCAGATTTATCCTAAGATAAAAACACTGGAAGAGCCAACACGGGGAAACCCATGAAGAACCATGACTCACTGGACATTTCCAGAAAATACGCCGTGTGAGTACTTCTTGAAATAAAGATAAAAGAGGATTATCGTATCAAATTATGGTTGACGAGAACTTCATAAACGGAAAAAAAAAATTAAGAAACTGAATGAAAGATGGTGTGTTTTCATGATCAAAAAAGAAATCATCTTCTTTTTTTCCTACCAAAAAAATTTTAAAAACTAATTCTAAGTCCACCTGTCACCACAGGTGCATTCCAGCGGGGTGGTTGTTTTGACACAATCCCCTCGGATGACTGGAGATTCGTTCTGTTGGGGCTGTCTTTCAGGCCTGTGGAACATTCATTTGTTCGGCAAACACTGGTGTGTATACTGTGAGCCGGACCCTCTCTCCTCACCGAGGCAATAAGAGATTCGCGATAGCCCGTTCCCTCAAGATGCTAACCTTCTGGAAATATGGAAGAGCCAGGCACCGTGTGGGCTCAGACACACAGGACAGCATGCAAAGCTCTGCCAGGTGCTGTCCCTTGGCTGAGACGCGTGCAGAGGCCTCATACGGCTGACGGACTGGTGTGTAGATCATTCCAGGGACAAGCTGTGCATGGCAGCCCCTCTGGGTGGCCTCTGAATGAGCATCTTTGTGTGTGTTCTGGACCCACTGCAGGGTCCTAACCCCCTCCCCCCACACATGATGCCTGGCGTGAGTTAGATACACTATGCTGAACAGGTAACCTTGTTAAAATTAAAAGTGGTCATTTCTCAAATGTGTAGTTTGTACGTCAGACCTTGGCTGCCAGAGAACTTTGAAGAAAAGAGAGCTTGGCAACCTTGAGCAACATGCCCTTTAGGTCCTTAGGGTAGTAATGGCGTCTTGTTCCCTACGGGCAGCCTGACAGGAACAGGGGGTCAAGGAAGGGCCGGCTAGAGCGGGACTAGATACAGTGCCTTCCTGTGGCCCGGCGGGAGGCTCTGGTGGCGGCCTGTTGGCTCCCGTGGGACTGGCGTGTGCTTATAATGTCTTCCTTTTGGCCACAGCCATGGTTATAAATGGTTCTGCGCAAGGAAGCCACCAGCCCTGGAGAGCCGCTTCCGTTGCTCTGGTGGCCCTTCTCTGGAGGCCGTAACCACTGTAGTGGGGTGGTGATGGGCAGTGGGTCTACCATGGGCTTCAAGGCCCCGGGAAGGCTGTCAGGAAGCATGAAACCTTTGGACACCGACTTCCTGCTCCAGTTAATGAAAAGCTGCTCCGTGTGTCCAGATGGCTCTTTGGTATTTGTAGTCTTGGAACGGGGGCTTGGCGTCCCAATCCTGACTTGGTCTCATACACTGAAGCTTCCCATGGGGCCAGGTCATGGGATGAGCAAAGCGTCCCCCCTCCTCCCCCTACACCCCGGCTCTGGTGCATGAGGACCTTTATCACGTGCTGGGCTTGTCTTCTTCCTTCCACACTCTGGCCGAGGGGCTCTACAGGATTTTGAAAAAAGGGAGACAATATGGCCCCGGTCTTACACATTTTAGATGCTCAGAAGGAATCTCCTTCTTCGGCAACTCGTTTACCACGCATGATCCGTGAATACCAGGCTGTAGAGTGTGGGCGTGGTCACATCCAAGCTCCCAGGATGCTCCCGCAGGGCAGTCTCTTTCTCTCTGCCCCCCCCCCCCCACCCGGTTGCAGGTCAGGTCAGTGACTGCGCCATCCTGGGACTGGGAATATTTCTCTCATCCTTTCTATTTTCTTGTGCAGATGCCCCCTTAGCTAAGGTCCCCTTCAATGTCTTCCTTTGGCTTTTTCTATTATAAAAACCTACAAAAGACATGGAAATGTGTCTCTCCATTTGGCTCTTCATGAGTTCCCTCCACGCTTGACATCCTTACTTGTCACACTCGATCCTGGGACCGCGGGCTCAGCGAGAAATCTCTGTGGGCAGATGGAGGCACACCGGCTAGATTTCCCCTTGAGAACGAGCTCCAAGATCGAGCGTCGCCTGCTCTACTGACAGAGCCAGCCAGGCGCCCCCGCAAGGCCCTTTTCTGATCTTATGTGGCCTCCACAGCATCCTTAGGAAGTAGCTACTCTTACATCTTCCACTTAACAGGAGGAGAAACTGAGGAGGGAGCGACTCCCTCCCTTGCCTGAAGCCATAGCTAGGAGGTCGTGGCAGCCGGAATGCATTCATGGTTTCCTGGTACTGGAATCTGACCTCTAGGTGCTCTGTAATGCTGTCTCCCCCACTGGAGGCCAGGCACTTCCGACCCAGGGCTCAGGTCACACGTTGGAATCCAGGCGTGGCTTTCTTGCCGCAGAGACCCTGAGTCAGGAGTGCGGGGTGACCTTGGCCCCGGGCAGGGGAGCAAGAGCCCTGCCCAGGCTTCGATTTCATCCTGGGCCCTCCACTCCTGGCTCTTACTGTTGAGTTGTTGGCCCTCTGGGTGACTGGAGAGAAACATTAATTTAACAACGTTGTGATGACTCGAGCTCATAGGAACTGGGCATTTGGTTGTTCGCCGGGGAAACTGAGACAGCCATGAGCTGATGTGAATTTGTTTTCAAATTTTAAAGATTCTGTTTATTTAGTTGTCCTGGAGTACAAGCGGCAGGAGAGGCAGGCAGAGGCAGAGGGAGAAGCAGGCTCCCTACTGAGCAAGGAGCCCAA
This sequence comes from Neogale vison, assembly GCF_020171115.1. Taxonomy (NCBI): domain Eukaryota; kingdom Metazoa; phylum Chordata; class Mammalia; order Carnivora; family Mustelidae; genus Neogale; species Neogale vison. The sequence goes on along the minus strand of NC_058096.1, from coordinate 208,459,822 downwards.
TGCAGGACTCGATCCCAGGACGCTGGGATCATGACCCGAGCTGAAGGCAGATGCCTTCATGTAATAAAATAAATAAAACAGGGGCACCTGGGTGGCTCATTTGGTTAAGCTGCTGCCTTCGGCTCCGGTCAGGATCCTGGAGTCCTGGAATCGAGTCCCGTATCGGGCTCCCTGCTTGACAGGGAGTCTGCTTCTCCTGCTGACCTTTCTCCACGTATGCTCCCTTTCATTCTCTCTCTCTCAAATAAATAAATAAAATATTTAAAAAAAAATAAAATAATAATAAAAATAACTCTATGGTATAGAAGATCTACCTTGGAACCACCCCCCTCCCAACCAAAGCCTGGACAGATCCCCTATCCCCATTTCCAGGGGAAGCCACTGTGAAGTTTCCAGTGTCTTCTTCCAGAAACACGGACACCATCCCCTGTGTCGTCTTCTGGTGTGCGGGCGTGTGCTCCTTCCAGCCACCGCCTGTGTGACACCATCTTCCTTGCTGTTGACCGGGGCGAAGGGAAGGTACAAGAAGGACAGATCACCAGGCTCCGAGGTGGCGTCTGTCCCCTGTGGTCCCCGCACCACCTTGCCATGCTCCTGCTGAGAGCAGTCTCTCTACCCACGCCTCCAATCTGGGCTGGCCTCGCTGCTTGCTCTGGTCTCCAGCGTACGGTCGAAGGGACAGTTCTGAGAGACCGTGAGGCTGTGCGTGTGCCTTGGCTGTTCTGGAAACCTGCCCAGTCCTCACCTGAACCAGCCTGGCCATCCTGCTGGGGGTGGGGGAGACCATGAGGAGCAGGCTACAGTCCCCTGGCCAAGGCCACCATAGGCCAGCCAGCGCCCCCCTTGCCCCTCCTGCACCCACCACCTCCCAGTCGCCACCAGACGATTGCCTGCCGACTGCCAGACAGGGAGAGCTCGGATGATGGGCTGCTGACCTCAGCAATCGGCACCAAGAACGCCTGCGTCAACCTGCAGGTCTGGGAAGCTAAATAAGGGCTTCGGGTCTAGGCCACTGGTTTTGAGGTTGCTTGTTATGCAGAATTATCCTGAGAGTAAATAACCCATCCAGCCCTTTGTGTGGAGGATGGCGCCCAGTTAGGGTGTGAAGGTCAAGGACTGCCACAGCAAACCCTGCTTTAGGGAAGAGGTATTTTTTCTTTTCTTTTCTTTTTTAAATCACTGGATAATCTGCATTCTGGTAAAATGAAATGGGTTTAGAGAAAACCGCTCCCACCGCTGTCTCAGCACAGTGCAGCGGCTGTGACAAGCTCTATAAACGATTCAGCCTTCCCAGCCCCCCAGCCCAGGTCTCGGAGTGACGTAAGGCCAGAGCCTGCGAGATTGACTGTATTTCCTACTGACGGTTACTAACAACCCAGTGCTATGATGAGCTGATCTGCCTCTTTTTTTTTTCCACAAAGACCTGCCAGTTCCTTAACCTTTTTTATCCCCCTCCTCGTGTACTCCTTGGGCATCTGATAAAGCCGACTGCCCCCTTCTCAGAATGTTGTAAAATGGATAAAATAAAACATATAGGATTACAAAGAAAATGTCAGTTGAGGTACAATTCTCTAAAAATTAGAACAGAAGTATGAACGAGTAACATACATGCCTTTTTAAAAAATTAAAAAAAATATTTTATTTTTAATTAAAAAATTTTTTTTTTTAAATTTAAATTTATTTGACACATAGAGATCACAGGTAGACAGAGATCACAGGTAGGCAGAGAGGCAGGCAGAGAGAGAGAGAGAGGTGGAAGCAGGCTCCTGCCGAGCAGAGAGCCCGATGCGGGACTCGATCCCAGGACCCTGGGATCATGACTTGAGCCGAAGGCAAAGGCTTTAACCCACTGAGCCACCCAGGAGCCCCGAACATGCCTTTTATTATTAATGCATCACTTAGGCTCTATGAGCAGTTCTAATGACAACCTTCGTTTCAGAGTGGCAATGACATTTTGAGAGTCATCGCTCTCGTTTGGTAGGAGAATATCCGTCCATTTCACTGGTGACAAAATCACGGGTCTTGCTGACATATACTAGGGCTACCTGGTCTTTGTATTCACGATGGAGGGAAGAGCTATATTTTAGTTCTAAGTTGGGGGACAGTGGGCATTCCCCCACCCCATCCACGTTCACGGGCCTTCTGAATCCTGGGGATGGGCCCGGTGAGGAGCCCATGTTTGGCTTCATCTCCTCCAAAGTGCATCCATCAGTACTGAACTCCTATTTCTTCCTGTAATCCTTACATTTTGGACAGGAGGGGGACCACTTTGGATTTGGGGAAGGGAATGTTTTTCCGTTTAGAAATGATCTGCCGGTTAGCACTATGTCCTTGGAGACAGACGCAAGCCATGAGTGAAATCATGGTCACAGGAGGCTCTGACCTCAGCACAGTTTCCTTTCAGGTATTGGTGGAGAAGCAGCTTCTTCTCCAAGAACGAAATCTCCACCTCTGCCTCCCCCACTCCCCCCCAACCCCGCAGTGCTTGGCCCAGTGGGCGGAGGGAGAAGTCCTGGTTCCATGATTTAAGGGTCGCTGGTGGAGTCAAATCTGGGGACGGATCCACGAGCTTGGTTTACCCCTTTCCTCAAGGTCTAACCAGAGCGGTGACACGGCAGTGACCCTCAAGGACCTGTTCAGTGACTTGTGAGGGAAGCAGCCTGATGAACCGGACTTGAGATGGGTGTGAACGTGTGATCCTCTCTCTGAGAAGACCCCGAAGTTCTGGGGGGGGGGGCTTCCCAGCTTGTGGAGAAGGGCCTTCTCTACAAAGACCTTTGCCCCCCTCCCATGGACGCGTCTCTTACGCAGAAGCCTCATGGTGGTGGTGGAGGGGGGTGGGGGGGGTAGCAGCGGCTGCCCTGCCTCAGGACCTCTCAGTGAGAACATGGGAAGTCTTGAGGCCAACTCCGAGCCAGAGGTACAGGCCTGAGGACCTTTGCCATGTCTGCAGCCACCGCCTTCTGTGTTTGGTCAACTGTCCAGCTTTGGCTTCCACTAAAATGCTGTTTCACTGGATGTCCTGGTTGGCTTTGGCCACATGGATGCTGCCGTTTTCCACATGGTGCCATTCCTCGGAGGAGAAAGGGGACTTCTGCTAACCCAGACTCCTGCCGGCCCTCCCTGAGGCCTCGGGGAAGGCCCCTCCCACGCATCCTTCTTTTCTCCCCGCCTCTTTGCTCTCCTAGCCTCTGTCCCCCGCACCCCTCCCTCACCCCCTTCCTTCCTCCCGGGGGGGGGGGGGGGGAGAAGACAGTGCCTGCCTCACTGACCTGGCCCATGGCCATTCCCGCCTCCCCGGGAAGGTTCCTTCTCTCCTCCAGGCTCACTCAAAGACCTCCTTGGCAGCAGAAAGCTGGGGACGCCCCCTTCCAACCCCCCCGCCCCCGACCTGACATCACCTTCTCTTTGTTGATTCTAGGGAGCCCCGGTCCCCAAACCATACCTGGTCTGGCACTGAGGCCTTCCTTCCAGTGAGGACACTCACACGTGTCAGGTTGGCCGATGCCGGACTCCCTTTGCTTGCTTTTGAGCTAAGAGGACAGTCGATTCCAGGTTTCAGCTGGGGCAGCCGTGTCACAGGCAACCGCAGTTAGTCTGCGCCAGGATGTAGGAGAAAGTCACACCAGGCCCCCTTCTCCCCCCAAGCGTGCGAGGATGGGGGAGGGGCGGGGGAAGGACATCAAAGGCCCGAGGTTGGCGATCGAACTCGTGCTCAGCTTCACCATCCTCCAGAAACCACCGGTGTGGGAAACGTAGAAGGCTGACCTTTCTGTCAACCCTAACCCACTTTGAATGGCTTTCATAATAGCTGTGCTCACCCCGTGGTTTCTGATGGCTTTGGCTTCAACTGCTCTCTCAAAAGAAAAGTCCATTTGCTCATCTTGGGTGACAGGTTTCACCCATCTCTTTGCTTTTCAGAGGTGTGTGGGTGGCAAGCTCCTCTCACCAGATTTTTCCCACGCATCTTCAAACCGAAAGGGCTGACCTGCTGAGAGTTTCCTTTTGGGTCCCCTGGGGGAACCGCTACAGCCTTCAGCCCCGCTGGGCAGCACGGCCAGGAGACGCAGGCGCGTCCCAGGGCCACGGAGCCTGCAGACTCTGGGCTGGGCCCGGATTCTTGGCATTGAATGTGGGCTCTGGAGAGCCTGGGGCAGACTTTGGTCATCTCTGGTCACTCCGTGGTTTGGCCATGGGTGGGGTGGGGTGCAGTGGGGGCTTTGATACGGAGGCCCCCAGGTCCCAGCCCCCAGTGCAGCTGGTTCCTGTTCCAGCCTCCAGCCGGTGTGGCCACCAGTCTCTGGCAGGACCGTTCTGCTACTAAGGAGCTCCCGTTGCTTTGTTCCGGGCCCTGGATAATCCAATCTTCCATTACCTCAACTGGCTCACTAGACAGGAAGAGGCTCAACTTGAGGGCATCATTAGTACATGAGGGGGGTACGGGGTGGGGGGAGGGGCAGGATCAAGAGACCTCTCCCCTCCCTCCTCCCCGCACCTCCCCCTGCAGGCTTGCCCTTTGCCCTTCTCTGCCATGTGAGTTTTGGGAACTTCTGTGCCTGGCCAAATTGGCCAATGGGACTACTGACAGCCTTATAGCTGACCCAGCATGGGGACCGACCAGTATCCTCACTGAGCACTGTTGAGCACGTCTGTGTCTGGTGTGGTGCTCCATGCGGTGGGGGTGAGGGAAGAGAGGGAGATGAAGAAGGAAACACGGTCCTTGCCTTCTCCCTGCCTAACTGATTCAAGAAGAGGCCACACGAGAATCTGGGCACAGGGAGACGGAGGGAGGAGGAAGGGAGATGGAGGGAAAGGGGGCTGGGGGTGCTCTGTGGGGCTCGAGGCACTCGAGAGAAGGAGTCCCTGTCATCCCTGGATGCGGGGTGTAGGGCGAGTGTGGATGGACCGTCTAGGCCGAGCTCAGGCTGAATGGTCCAGGAGTGACTGCGTCATGTGCCTCTGGGTCTGTGTCTGGTCTCTGCTGACCCAGCCCGAGTAACTAAGTTGCAGTGGGAATGTGACTCCTTCCTCTGCTGGCTGCCTTGGCCCGGTGGTCTTGCTGAGCCTTGTACCACAGATCGACTGATGGTGGTTTGAGGAAGTCCATGACCTTCCCCCTGACCTCACTGTTCTGGGAAGTCAGCAGTGTGCTCTCTGCTCACGGCGCTCTGTGAGCAGCCCAGGAGAGCCAGGCAGCTCAGGTGGCGGGAGGGCAGTAGGTTGGAATGATGATGATACCTTGGTTCCAGTGGGTCTGAACACTGACCTCGGGGTAGACAGGGAAGGATCCAGATCCCAGGCCACATGGTAACCTCTGAGTATCTGCTGGCTTGAGCCCTTCCAAGAAGCCAGAGTACAAGCCGATACTCTGCTCGGCAGGGCAATTCAACTCTAGTCTGGCCTACGTAAAAAAATTTTTTTTAACAAAGAGATTCTAATAATTTGATAGAGGGTGGGAGCGGGGAGGGAGAGAGAGAGGGAGAGAATGAGCAGGGGGTGAGGCAGGCAGAGGCAGAGGGAGAAGCAGGTTCCCCACTCAGTGATGCGGGACTCGATCCCAGGACCCCAGGATCATGACCTGAGCCGAAGGCAGACACTTAACGACTGCGCCCTCTCAGGCGCCCCAGGCCTGGGTGACTCGATCAATGGGCCTTCTGTCCCGGTGGAATGAAAGACAAGGCTACTCCCAATGTCAGAATGTTTGCTTTATTTAAATCCTGAGGTTAAAAATAAAACTGCTCCAAACGGTACAGCAGATGCTTTTAGAAAGGAATATGTCTTGGGATACAAAAGTTTCTCACCCCCACTGCGCAGGTGGGTGTTGGTATTTGATGTGCTTCTGGGTAATTCTTTGGCAGGTAAGAATGCAATAGGTCCCCAGACCCACTATCCCCTAAGGCCTTGAGAACTGAGGATTCATCAATGAAAGCGCGTTTCTGATTCGGAGGCCGCCCAAGGGAGGCGTGGATGTTGCTCAGCGGCACCCCCCAGAGGCAGGAGCATCTCTAGAGAACATTCGCCATGAGGCTCTAATGAAGCCTGTTCATCCGCCATGTCTCCGGAAAGCTAGACTATTGTTTTAAAAAAGTGATTAGGAGGGAAAAGGCATGATTAATTCAGTCTTTCCTGTCTCCTAGGAAGAATCACAATGCAATGAAAAAAAAAAAAACAAAACTCCAGGTTTCCACTAAGAAACGTCTTTTGCTAAGTGTTTTGTAAACCTGACTGACTGGCTCACTGGTCTCAGCAAGGCGCCCCCTGGTTCTCTGAATCATGGATGCGTCTCTCTGCTTTCCTTTCAATCCCGGAGCCAGGGGTAGGTCTCACTTGTAGTTACGAAGGTGGACTTTAAAAAATGAAACTCCCCCCAAAACTTATAAATCAGCAGACATCTATCTAACCAGTATCCCGTAAAGCAGACTCTGAGACATCACCCCTGCCCCCATCGGGATTTCCTTCCATTTGAGTCTAGAATGGCTTACTCACCCAGAGAGGGGAGAACTGAAGACTTTCAGAAAAACCTTCCCCTTGATTTTTTTAGTTACGTTATGTGGCTTTTCCTTTTCTACTTTTCAAACCCCGGAGGGTTTTTTGGTTCGAGATTCCTTCTTGGTCTAGTTGACCTGGAGTACAGTGGGCTCCGGCCACGTTCTCAGGCAAGGTTGGTTAGTGGCACCTGAGGCAGAGGTGAACAAGGCAGCGGGATCAGAGCTGTAAAGCGAGCAGCTGTTATTCGGAGAGCTGGGCCAGCGGGGGCTGCCAGAGTTTTGCTTTGTTGTTTTGTTTTGTGTTGTATAGTGATCTGGGGTCCCACTGATGATTTCTAGTATAATTCCGTCTACTGGCTGGGGCTAATAGTTAATAGTTGACTAATAGTTAATAGTTAACTAAGAGTTAATAGTTGATCTTCATTGTCATCTGCAATTTTTAACATAAGTATCCCAACCCCCCAAAACCTCAGTGGAGCCGGGAAACTGTTTAAGATCAAAATAAAGCTATTCGTACGAATCACGCTGAAATAGGCCACGACGTTCTCTAGTCGCATAATGCAGAGCAAACCTGAGCTCGCATGGCAAAGTACCGAGGGAAAAAGAGTCTGTCCAGCACGAAAATAAATAGGCTGCGGAGTCAGAACGTGACTGCTGGGGGAGCGGGCAGTCCTCTGAACGACTGTAGTCAACGTTCCAGGGGGTACACACCACGAGGGGCCCCTGCTCTTCGGGAGGAGTGGCTTTGGGCCGGCTTCGCATGCAAGAGCCGAGTGGTTTTTAAGCTGTAGTTGGTCCCCTGCCGGGCTGAGTGACAGAAGTTCACAGGAGGGGGCTTGGATGGAATGTTCCAGGCCTTTCGCAGGAAACTCAGGAGCAGTTAGCTGCACAGGATGGTGGGACACCATCAGCTGGCCGGTCTCCATGGCATCCTGGGAAAGCATTCAAAACAAGACCCCAGACTGCTCTGGGTTCTCTTCTGCTAGTTTCCTTCTTGTGGTAAACTGCGCATCCTGATTACCCTTCCTAGAGGAGAGGGTGGGCTCCAAGGCGGGATAACTTGCTCTGGAACAATCCTCAGGCCGTGTGAGGACAAGCATGAGGCCAGGGAGTCTCCGGGAGCCTGGCTGCTTACTGCCTTGGTGCTGAGCACAGTCAAGGCCTTGGCCACTGGGAGATGCAAGGACCCTGGTGGTTTTCTGCCAGAGGTGGCTGGTTGCGCTAAGGAAAGAGCGTGAGAGGTTCGGCTTCTCTCAGCGTTGATCTCTCCGGAAGGTTCTGTTCACGACCCCCTCCTCCGCTCTGCTTAAGCTGACTGCAAGTGGCCAAGCCCCCTATCTGAGGGGAAGCTCTGAGCCCATCATGGAGGTTACTTCCCCGCATCCCTGCCCCACGAGTCGCCTCTGCTGGGTGGTGGCTGCGGCATCTGCGCCTCACCCGGTCTGGGGGCCCTGACCTGTACTGGAGCTCTCAACATCAGCCCGACCAGGACTGTGGGGGACAGAATGAAGCTTCCATGTGGTATGACTTGACTGGTCACCAGAGGCCAGCTGGGGGATGGGCTCAGATCCCAAGACACCCTGCCCGGCGCGCTCCCTCATCCCTGGCTGAAGTGGGCCCCGTCATCCGATGGCCTGCTCACCTGAGAAGCGTCCGAGCCTTCAGGCTCTGGCCCCAAGAGGCCATGGAGGGTGAGCTCCCTACGGTGGGAGGAGAGAAGGGCCACAGACAACAGGAAGTGGGCAAACGGGGTGCTGGGGAAGACGGGTGGGGAGTGGGGACCAAGAAGTGAACTCCAAGCAGGTCCATGATTTATGCCTGTTGTACTCGAGTTACCGAAGATTTCTGCTGAGAAGGCCCGGATGTCTGGAAGTGGTTCTTACCCTGATTATGATCATCAGTAAACATGTCTGCGGACGAGGCAGCCGCTCTTATTTGACAAACGGAGACAGCCCAGGAGCTCAGTAGTGAGTCCTAAGGGCCACACTCAGGGCTGCCTTGTGGTCACGGTGTCGCCGTCTGCGCAGACAGCCGCTGCAGGACGTGTCCTCCGTGTGGTGGCTTCGGTTTCCCCAAGCATGTTTGGTTCTGATTTCTAGGCCGATGTTTTCAACTACTGAGGGGCCTGCCTGAGAGAGGGGCTTTGTGTGAGGACAGGACGTCCCAGACAGAAGGGCCGGGAAGAAAGTGCACCTAGAGACCCCTCCGGAGTCGCTGTGCTTTGGAGTAACCCTAAATTTAGTGTGGCAGGAGGGGACAGAGCCTGACGGAAGAGGCTGGCGGGGCTTTGGGAGAGCCCCTCCCCCCGCCTCAGGCGCCCTGACTCTCCTGACGGCCCTGTGGCCTCCTCTGCCGGGGAAGAGGGCCTCGCAGCCTGAGGACTCCCAGGGTCTGGCCAGGACATCCCGGCTCGTGGTCACCCAGGGTCCCTGAGCCCCCGCTGGGCAGAGTGCGTGGCATTTCTCTCCACGGGCAGAAGCTGGGATCACTGACGCCGGCCTGTGCAATTCTCCATGGGAGGCCGGGAACCAGCATGGCTCCGGGAGAGGCTGAAGGTTCCTGAGTGTTTAAACCTTTGGCAGAGTGTCCCTTTGGGGGTGAGGACAGTTGGGGAACGTTGCTTGAGCCCTTAAAAGCCACGGGGGCTAAGTGTGATGGTGCACAGTGCCGAGTACACGTGCTCCAGACGGCGTAGTGCTGAGGGGCGGCCGGAGGCCTGTCTCCCAGAGTCACACATGGGTCACATACGGAGCCGATGCTTTTTTTTTTTTTTTTTTACTGCTTTATGTGACAGGTGAGCAAGAGTAGTGTTTCCTGTGGATAAAGTGAAACTATCAGAATCTAGAATCCAGGTGCTTGAGGCTACAGGAAGTCACTTCCATCGTAGATCACAGGCCTGTCAACCGTCAAGTGATAAAACACTTTCTTGGAGACAAACCTGAGGAAACAGAAGTGGAAAAGGAGGGTGTCACTGGGAGTGCCAAAAGCCGGGGGGCAGCGGTGGCTGCTGGGGCCTGGCTGGGCGTGTGTGGGGGCTGCGTGCCTGTGGGCTGGTCGGGGAGCCTTTTGGGGGAGCAGAGGCCTGGGCTCCTCGCCCCGTCTCCTGTCTGTCCAGCAGAGCTCTCCCCAGGCATGGGTCTGGGGAGCCTTCCCTGGGGTTTGGTGCACAAACACACGAACACCTACTCTGAAGCTGTGGGGGGACCTGGGGGCCGCAGGGGAGCGGCGCGGGGAGTGGACTCTGTGACGAGGTTTCTGGAGGAGGCGAGTATGGATCTCAGCCCCGCCGGGCACCAAAATCCATCTTGCCATCCATGGTTTAGAAATCTCCAGCACGGAGTAAGGCCGGGGTGGGTCACAGCACCATGGCTGCCTCTGGTGGGAACTAGGAGCCTGCCTGGGGCATGGGACGGCGTTCTGCCCTGAATGCGCCTCCCCTCGGCCTCTCCGACAGCCCGCCGGGAATCTCGGTGATGTGGTGACGGTGCTCACTGCCTTTGCAGAGAAAGGGCTCTGGGGCCTTTGGAGCTCTGAGGGCAGCTCTCTGGATACCCTGGGCCTGTGCCCCACGAGTCCAGCAAATTCAAGTTATGTTTGTGCTCATGGGGATGTGCAGGGGAGGAGCGGGAGAGGGGGAAAGTGGGAAGCTCCTTCTCTCAGCCCCTCCTTTGGCAGATGACCTTGGCCATAATCCCTAGGTGTTCAAGGCCGGGAGGTGCTGAGGGGGGTGGCACAGCTTTCCCCTAGAGTACCCCAGCCAGTTACTCCGCCTAAAGCCAAGTGCCCCATGTGGGGGGATGTGGGCGCTAACTCAGGGCCCCACACAGGGAGGGATGTGGCTGGGTGCTGGTCAGGCAGGGCTCCTAAAAAAGGCGGCCCCGACAAAGGGCTTATGCTGAAGCCAGAAGACTTGGGTGGATCTTTACCCAAGGGATGGGTCCCTGCAACCTTAACTGCCCCGACTCATGTCTCCATGAAGTGGGGGCCCAGGCTCCTGGCGGATCTCAACCAATGGGTTCCTCTCCCCAGCTTCCTTCCTCGGCGTCCCCTCCAGCCTGTCTGTCTTCATTCCCAACTTCCTGCCCCCCAGGCCTTCACTCCTGGATCTGGATCTGGGGCTTCGAAGCAGCGCTTCCCCAAGACCGTACACCATGCTCCCGCTGCCATGACAAGAAGGCCTAGGGCCTCCCCCACACAGCTCTAGTCCTGGCCTTCATTTCTTGCTTGTTTGCCCACCCACCCACGCACCCATTCACTCACCTACCCTTCCTTCCCCTTCCCTACCCTACCCTACCCTACCCTAGCCTTCTCTTCCTTCTTTCCTTCCACGTTTCTACGGAGCCCCTCCTTTGGGCTGGGCAGTGGGAGCCTGGACATCTGAGAGAGGCAGGAGGGCGTACTGGCTAAATCCAGAGCCTGGAGGCAGGCCCTCTGGGTTCCAGCCTGGCTCTACCACCACCAGCTGTGTGACCTGGGAGGTGTTAGCCCCTGGTCCTCAGTCCCTTGGGGGCACCATGAAGGGAACAGTAGTTCCTATCACCTGGATGTGCCGTGGGGCTTAAGTGAGTCAGTAAGAGTGGAGGGTCGGGGACTCACGTGACATGTGCTAAGACTCTGTAAGTACTAGCCCGTGTCTCAATAAATCGGTAGCAGACACTAGACCACCACAGTACAGGGCTCTAAAAAAAGAGAAACTATTAATAATAAATTACTGATAATTAAATAGTCTCTTCTAAACGTCCACCCCTGGTCTCGCAGCCAGGTGGCAGGTGAACTCTTCTGGATGCTGACGGGTGAGGCGGCCCTACCTGGAAAAGGTGTTGTCGAAGATGAGCATGTAGATGCCCGGCGTGCGGACCTTGAGCTGGCCCTGGATGTTCTCCTTGTGGGAGCTGCACCGGGTCGTGGGGATAAGGACCTGGGAGGGAGAGCACATCAGAACAAGTGTCACAGAAGCTGAGAAGGCCTGTGGGTCCTCTGGGCAGACCCTTATTTTGGGGACGGAACTAGGCCCAGGGAGGGTCGAGTTCCTGTCTGACGTCGCAGCTGAGCAAGGTTGGGGCGGGGATCAGTACCAGGACTGGGGTTGGGGGTATGCCTGGGATCAGTCCTAGGAATAGGAGGTACATCTGGGATCAGCCCCAGGAGTCGGGGGGGTATGTCTGGGATCAGCCCAGGAGTAGGAGTGGTACCTTGGATCAGCCCCAAGACTGGAGGGGGATCTTCTACATTCCCTGCATTTGCTGATGACCTGGGGTAGGGGAGGAGGCTGTGGGCATGAATTTCACTCAGAATCATGAACCCCTCGGTGCCCCAAGAGGAGTGGTCCCCAGCATCCTCTGACCACAGCCCATGCCAGAATGTTCCACCACCTGGAGGAGCAGGCCTTTTTTGGATTCAGGAAGCCGGGGTGTATTTGAGGTGAAATCTATCTGTCTGGCTCCTGCTGGGCCTTGTGCTGCCCGGGGTAAGGGGTGTTTCACAGGACAGGCAGAACCCCTGCCCACTCCCATCTCTTCACAAGCGTTTTGTGAAGCCACTGAGCCCTGCCTGCTCTGGCCTAAACAGATCCGGCCCCACCTGTGGCTTCTCACTTGGCCCCAGCAGGCTGCCTCTCCTGCCGCCCCGCTGCAGGTCCATGGGCCCCACGGCCCTCTCATCTTTCCAGGCATCAGCCTCAGCCTCCTATTTACCCTCTGCCTTCCCCAAGAATGAGAGATTAGTTCCAGGAAATAGCTGTTTTCTCAGGACATGTTCTAAGGACCTCACTGTTGGGAGGCAAAGCTGAGCGCAGGGTGAGTGCTGGACGGGGCCAGGAGTGTGTGCGTGTGTGGGGGGTTGGTCCTCTGGATGGCCAGTCTTTCTCTCGAGGGTAACGTCTGCTACCTGCTGACCAGCTAAGACACTGTATAAAACTAAAGATATGGCCGGGTGCCTGGCTGATAGGAAATGAGGAAATGGGAAATAAGACAGAGCCAACTGAAACTCAGAAACATTTTAGAAGTGATCAATACTCCAATGGGTCTGGTCTCAGAAAGCATCCTTCAGCCACCCACATAGGCTGACTACACGTGAGAGGTCACACACACAGAGGCTTTGCAGACCACGGCTAACACCGAGCAACTTGGGAGCTCCGAGCGTGGTGGGCTGCCCCAAAAGTGAGCATTTTTATTCTTTACGAAGTTAAGTGTTGCCCCCTTCTCAGAAACACAGCTTTGTGAAATTCCATTATCTATTCCCTTTAAACATTTTTTTACCCTGAACAAAATGACTGAATCCAAAATGCTTCTAACGATGTCATGGCTTTTTCAACTTATGCTTGAATACAGAGGCACGTTTCTGGAAACCCTACATGTTGGCCACAGGGTTTCTAACATGAAGTTAAGTTTCCACAAAAGGTTCTGCCCTCAAAGATCTTGTGGTTTAACAGAGAGAACAGACGAAAAAACCGTTCAGTTCTAACAGTGAGCGTGTTGTGAGGGCAGAACTGGGAGGGGAGCCCATCCCAGCCCTGGGGGAAGAGGGGAGAGAGGTGCAGGGTCAGGGTGGTATCCTGGAGGAAGGGATGCTCAGCTTGGATGAGGCAGGTAGTTCGAGAGAGGCCTGGCTGTCCCAGGCAAAGGGAAAAACATCTTCAGAGACATCGGAGAAGACCTAAGATTTACTCTCCCAAGAGATAATCAAAAAGAGACAGAATGTACAAGACACTGGACATCAGGCAACAGAAGACAGTGATCTCTGAGGAAACAGGTGGGCCCCACACCTGCCTCGGCTCACCACTTTCCAATGAGAAGGGAGCAACCACCAGAGGGGACAAACAGAAAACAAACAGTAAGATGACAGGCTCAACCCTAACCAATCAATAAGCACATTAAATATAAACAGTCTATAATCCCAAATAAAAGGCAAAGGCGATCAGGCTGACCCAACCCTCATCATGCCCATAAGCAGAGACAATTTAAATATAAAAGTAAAAGCATGTTAAAAAGATACACTGTGGTAGCACTAATCCAAAGAAAAGCTGGATTGACTATCAGACAAAATAGATTTTATATCAAGGGATGTGGCCAGGGGTAACTTCATGACAAAGGTGTTCATGCATCAGGAAGATGGACCAACCCTTCACACTGATGCCCCTAATGAAAGCTTCAAAAACATGAAGCCAAAAGAGGTAGGATTCCAAGGAGAAATAGCTAAATTTACAATTACCAGTTGTATATTTTAATGCCCCTCACTAATTGATGGAATGACAGACAGGAGCTCAGTAAGAAGATGGAAGCTTCGGAGAACAGTATAGTATCAACTAACTCAGCCCAAGTGACATTTATGGAACATGCCACCTGACTGTGGCAGGACACACCTGCTTTTCGAGTGCGCTGGGAACACCCAGTAGGTCATCTTCTAGGCCATCAAAAAAAAAACCAAAAAACAAAAAATAACCCAACCAAACAAAAAAACCCACAAACCCACCTCATAGTTAAAAGGATTCAAGTTCTATGGCCTGTTTTCTGAAGACAATGGAGTTAAATTAGAAATAAACACATCTCTGGACCAAAAATATGTGTAAACTAAAGAACACACTCTTAAATAACACATGGGTCAAAGAGAGAGCACACATCAAAAGGGAGATCCCACAGGCACAGGAGAGAGCATAAGCAGTGTGTTCCCAATACCACAGGACATTTGCACTGGCTGGGAGCTGGTGGTGGTGAGGGAGTTGGAAGGGCCAGAGACAAGCCTGGAGGGGAAAAAGATACCTGAGGATGCACTCTGGGTGGGATCTGGGGCTAGCCAATTCTATGCTTGCTCTCATTACATTTCACTGATGTTCTATTATATTCTAATTCCACCTGGGGCTGAGAATTCTGGGAGGTTGCAACGTTGGGTCTGCTTCCCGGGTCTGTAACCTAACAATGCTGAGCCTGGGCACTTCAGCAAGCACCGGTGGGGAGGAGCTGCTGGACAGGAAGTCTTGCTGTTTACACAGGGGCATCTGGGCACCCCAGCCCTCAACCTTGGCATTTACTACCTTGACTGTAAAGCAACAACCGAGAGCTCATTAGGCAGGTCGCCTGAAAAGGGTATGTCTAAGACAATGTGCTTCATTTCTTTAGAACATTCTAGACCATAAACTTTTCATTCACCTCAGTTCTGGTATTCTCACCATGGTCAAAATCTATGAGGTCATCTCTGGTGCCAAAGCTAGGTGGTGGGGAGCCTAGGTGGTGGGGAGAAGATGGGGGGGCGGTGTCTGGAATAAACCTGAGGCAGGTCCCCACTGGTTGAGCTCTGGGAGTACCTCCCACCAGCCTCCGGGGCCGCCACGGCCGAGCCCTCATTCACGCCACGGGTCTGCAAGACAGCCCAAGCTGCTTTTATGGATACTTGGATGGGCTCCCGTGGGCTGGGGCTCTCGTGCAAAGCGAGGTTTCTATGCTGGATTGAAGAAGTGAGTCAGAAAAGGCTACACAGACAAAGAGGGGGGTGGTTGCTGGGGGTTGGGAGCTGCAGAGTGACTGCTCGTGGGGATAGTTTCTTTGCGGGGGGATGATGAAAATGATCTAAAATGAGACTGGCGACAGGTACACAATGCTGTGAATACACTGTATGGCTTAAATGGATCGATTATTTGGTATATGAATTCTATCTTTAAAAAGCTGTCTAAAAAACCCACAAAGTTAAGGTTCTTACTCCCGGTCCTGGTTCCTCCTCTGACTCTCTGTGGCCGCAGGTGGGCTGTTGAGTTTCTCCAGCCAAACATGGGTCCTCTGCCCAGAGAGAGGGCAGGGCCTGGGTCCTGTTCCCCACTCAGTCCCCAGGCTTCAGGACAGGGCTGGCACACGCGTAGCCTCAAGTCCCAGGACCATCTCTTCAGTCAAGGGTCTTCCCAAATTCCCAGCTTCTAATCTCAGTGCCGAGGCACGACCTTGACCGAGGAAGCATTCTGGAGAGGAGGTGGCTCTGGGGGGCTGGGCAGTGTCTGCTGGGCGCTGTTGGGGACGGGCTGACCTCATCCGTGCGGCTCCCTCTACGCTCTTGGTTTGGCCCAAGGCCTCCTCCCCAGACGGCTGTGCCCCGGGTGCCTGACCACCCTCAGCACGAGCCAGTTCGAGAACCGTGGTCGTCTGTTCACTGGGGACGAGGGGAGGGCTCTCTCTTCAAGGGCAGAGCCACTTTGTCCCTCCTCTTCCTAGCTCTGACAGGTGCCAACAGAGCCCAGGGTTGAGCAGAAGCTTGGCAAGTGACTCTGAGCAGAAGGCAAGCCCCCTGTGTCTACACCTCCACAATCACACCCTTGAGCGCTGTCACTTTCTCTGCACATAAGCCTGTAAGACCCAGGCTGGTCAGGGGATCCTGGGGGAGTCCCCCAGACAGAGGCTGAGGACGTGGCTCTGGGAGCAGGTTCCTAGGCTGATGTCTATCCAGGGCTCTTCAGGCACGAGAAACAGCCACCCCGTGGCTGGCTGAAGGCAGACGGCACCTGACCACAGGGCTTACTTGCCCTGTCTATGGGCGCCTTCTGCCCCCTGGCGGTCACTCTGAGAAACACACTGGCAGTCCTGACTCCCAGAGGACATCTGAAGGCTGGAGAGGAAGGCTCCTCCTCCAGGTCTCTGAGGCGCAAATCCTGGTAGGAACTACACGGATCTCCCAGGGCCATGAGTGACGGAGCAAGGGGAGAGACCCAGGGCTCAGCCACATGTGGGCAGGTGGCATGACAAAGGCCCCCGCCTGAGCCCCCTGCAGCCGGCGGCCCACACACCAGAGGGAATCAGGGACAGTTTCACGCACACTGCACAGGAGTTTCCTTCCACGTGACTTCAAGTTGTTCTCCCCCACTTTGCTTCCTGCCATTGCTGGAACATGGACATTTCTACACGGCACAGCAGCCTGATGTCCATCCTAAGCTCCCGGCTGGCCTCACCGGTCCTTCCATCAACGCTGATTCAAATGGGACTCGAGTTTCCACCCAAACGAGCTCTGCCTCCCCTTGTACTGAATCAGCCACCTGCCAAGTCCTGCTCAACCTTCTGGGCTCTGGATCCCACCCCATTCTTTCTGCTCTGGCTCCCAATCCCTCCAGCTAAGCCCATGGCTCTCAACCTTGGCTGCTCACCAGACTCACCTAGGTCCCCCTAGGTGTGGAGTGGTGTGGCTGTGGCCTTGGGAGTGGGTGTTTCTAACATGTAGCCAAGACTGGGACCCGCAGTGCAGGCCATCATCAGCATCCCATGCTTAGACTGTCTTAGGACTTTATGGACTGGGATCTACCACCACGACTTCGAGCCGCACCGCCCCAGTGCACAATGGCTAGGTGTCTCTGAGGTGAGATGCCAAACACCCCAAGTTCACGACACCCTTCACGGTGACCCGTTCTTGCTCTGCATGGCTCTGTGAACAAAATGACCCTGAGACTCGGTCGCATGTCTATATGCTCCGGTGATCTGTCCCCAAGTCAGACAGAAGCTGTCTGACATAGGAGCAACCTTCAGAGACCTGAAGACAGCACTGACCAGCCTCTAGACCTTTCCCTCCTCAAGCTGGCTAAGGTCAGGTGCTTTGCCTGCCCTGTGGGATGCAGCCCAGAGGGCTTGTCCCCCTGCTTTCTCCACGTGTCCTTCTCATGGCTATGGCCCAAACAGTACAGGTAAGGCCTGCCCAGCAGAAGGCAGGATTGGCTGCGACCCTGCACTCGGAAAGGTCAGCCCAAGCCCCCTGCGGGGAGCCGGCTTACCTTACACTGATCCAGCGGTGTGTCCTCTGCCTCCTGGAAGACCACACTGAAGGAGATGCTCTTGGGGTCGGAGGAGAAGACCCAACTGATGGTGAGGCCTGCCTCGGCCACAGTGATGGGGATGACACTGTAGGTACTGGACCGCACGAACAGCTCCCTGTTGCTCTCCCCAAAGTTGGCGATCTCGTCCACCGTGAGAGGTAGTTTTATCCTAAAATCCAAATGCAGAGAGGGCCCTGATCAAACAGACAATGTGCCTGAGCCCGCTGGGAAGTTCACCTGCGGCTCAGAGGTTGCGGGGAGGGTGGGCACTGCCTGATGTGTCTGATTATGAGAGAAGCCGGGATGTGTAGCTCCCATCCACGGAGAGCGCTGACCACGTGCCGGGCATGGTGGCCGGCACTGGGGACACAGAAGTCAAACATGGGGATGACCATCCTTGCCTGCGTGGTGCTGGCATGTCCCCAAAGGCGGCCGGAGTTGAAGGCCGGCCTGAGGTGCTCTGTGCCCCCACGCATGGGAAGTGGCTATAGAGGCCTTAGCTTTCAAGAGCCCTCCCGAAGCTTCCAGCTGCCCAGCTGGCCGTCTCCTCTCTCCAGGTCCAGGCTGCCCTCTATGTTAACTGGCACGGGCAGGAAGCACACCCATCACTAGAAACTTCCTGACCTCTCGGCCATCCCTCTTTTCAGTGGAAATCTGTGCCTGCTGGAAGTTTCCAAGGGGCACCCTGGCTTTTCTTAAATGGGTTCCAGTACCTGCCTTGTTTCCTGTCCGCTGCGGGACTCACCTCCTCGTAAGCCTGAGGTTCCTCCTCTGCCCGTCCTGCTGGGTGTGAGGAGGGCCTCAGAGGACGCTCTGGGAGTGAGGGAACTGGCGTCCCCCTGCAGCTGCCTGTTCCTGAGCAGCGCCCCCTCCTGGACAGTGAACGCTAGCGCAGCCTTGGGTGGTGGTGTGGCTTTGGGCTAGTCCCACCTCCTTAGCTCTGAACCAGAAAGGTGGTGGCCCGGGCCTGCCAGGCCCTCTGCTTGCAGGCTTCATGTACCAGCTCCACGGCTGCGTCAAGAAGCTCGATGCTCCCATCTCACACGAGGAAGCCAAGATCCAAACGGATTAAGAAACTTGTTCCGGGCCCACCCAGTCGGATCTGAAGCCACAACCTGTCCCCTACACCAAACTGCTTTTTGCGGCCAGAATCTATTACTGTCTCCCTTCGTGTAGCAGTGGAAACTAAAGCTCAGAGAGGTTAGGAAACTCGCCCAAGACTGCACAGCAATTAAGTCATCGGGCTGAGAGTTCCGTCTGCCTTCGAAGCTGTGGAGATGGATGGAAATATTCCCCAGGACTATGCTAATGAGAAGAGTAGCCAAGGATGAAAAAAACCCAAAATGCTCTACAGAGCAGCCCTGACAAAAATCATTCCACTTTTGTGAAAATTTAGTTCGATGTCACGTTTTCCCATGTGTTCACCGAAGCCTCACTTGTGATTGGTGCAAAAAGCCCTGCCCAGTGTTCACGAG
The DNA here is from genome assembly GCF_020171115.1 of Neogale vison. Taxonomy (NCBI): domain Eukaryota; kingdom Metazoa; phylum Chordata; class Mammalia; order Carnivora; family Mustelidae; genus Neogale; species Neogale vison. Next base: position 208,441,082 of record NC_058096.1, on the reverse strand, counting down.
TCTCCAGAATCTCAGAGTAGGCAGAAGGGCCCATTTTGGAAAAGAGGTCTTTCTTGTAAGATGGAAATCTTACTGCAAGGCCACGTGAGCAGTCATCCTGACAGAAGTCTCCAATGATGCTGGGCCATTTTATAATTTCATGTTCCAGAATTCTCCCCTTGCACCCAGTCCCTTGGATTGTACTTCTAGTCTTTTCTTTTTCTTCCCCACCCCCCCCCCTTTTTTTTTTAGCCTTTCTAGACCTGATCTGTTCACTGGGAGGACGATACTCCAGTCTCCCTAGAGGGGAGGCTAATAAAAATAAATCAAGGGTTTGCCATCTCTGCTCAAATATAATCTTTTTTTTTTTTTTTTTTTTTTTTTGGAGAGACAGAACACGAGTGCAGCAGGGGATGGGGTGGGGAAGGAAGCGGGAGGAGGGAAAGAGGGAGAGGGACTATTAAGCAGGCTCCTTGTCCAGCTTGAAGCCCAACATGGGGCTCCAGCTCATTACCTTGAGATCATGACCTGAGCTGAAACCAAGAGTCAGATATTGAAACAACTGAGCCACCCAGGCATGCCTCAAATATAATCTCAAACAAAAGGAGCCCCCTGTCTACAGAACTCACATCATAAATGTAAATTCTACTGGTTTCCCTGCTCTGCCCTGTCCCTCCATAGTCATTCTCCACATGGCAACCGGAATGATCTTTTTTCAAATGTAAATTACATTAAGTCATTGTTCTGTTCCAAACCTCAATTTTGGGCTCCCCCTTCTCTCAGATTAAAAGCCAAAGTCCTCACAATGGTCAACAAGGCCGGATGTGACATGGGCCCCCTTCCCTCTCTGACTCAGTTTCTCTCGTTCTCTCTGCTTCAGCTGCGCTAGCCGTTTCCCTGTTCCTTGAACATGGCAGATACCATTCTGCCCCAAGGCCTTTGTACCAACTGTTCCCTCTGCCTGAATGCTGTTCCCTCCCTACGGTCTTACCTTCTTAGTGCCACTTTATTCAAGATCACTCTACTTTGTTTCCTTTCCAGAGCCACAGCACCTTGTAATGCACAATGTAATTCACTTGTTTACTTAAATCTATGGTCCACTCCTGCTGGAATATGAACTAAACATGAGGGCAGGGATCCTTGTTACTGATGTACTCCAAGGACCTAGAACAGACCATACCTGCTGCCTCCTAGGTGCTCGGTATCGGCGAATCTACTCAGTGACTATTAAACCATCATGCAGCCATTAGACACAACCCAGGAGAGAAAGAACAGGATACGTGAAAATACGCAGTCGTAAGTCTTAAAAGACTATGAAGATGCAGAACGTTTTCTTTGTATAGCAAATGATGTACATACGTATTTTTAAAAACTGGAGAGCTCTACACTGAAGCAGTTTGCTTGTCTCTCTTTTCTTTTTTCTTTTTTTTTTTTTTACAATGAAAAAGTACTGCTCTTACAGTAAGAGAACAAAACAAAGTTATTTTCAAAAAAGCAGCACACAAGGCACAGGGGGCGTGAGGAAGGGATGGCTATGGGGGCACGGGGAACTTCGGAGGGTGAGGGACCTGCTCTCGCTCTTCACTGTGGTCACATGGGGGCGACACTGTTCTGTTCTGGACCTGGGACCTTCCCATCTCTGGCACAACTAGGACGGGCAGCCAGCTGGGCTCGGAGGTTGGCAGGACAATGGGTGATTACACTGTATTATTTGTCAGAATCTAAGCACCGTGCACATAAAGAGGGAATTTACCTTACATAAATTGTAATAAACAAAAAAAAAAAAAAAGAAAGAAAGAAAGAAGAAAAAAAAAAGGACAGACATGAGGTCAACATTGGTGCCAAGTCAGAGCCTCTGGGGTGCTTCCAGCTCCTCCTCCCCTAAAGAGACAGCCTGGGGCGTCCTGCTCGGAGACCTGTCACTTACATCAGCTCTCCAGACTTCAGCAAGCAGATTTCAGCATCCTGTCCTGGCGGCATGTCTTCAGTGTCCTCAGGGGTTAGCGAGGTTGACATGGTGTCCCTGGAATGTCACCCACAAGAACACACAGCCATTTAGCCATTGGCACACAGAGTCCCACATCGTGGGGGCCCCCAGCCTTGGAGCCGCGTAGCCAAACTCAGAATGCTCAGGGTCCTTCAGTCCCAGAGCCCAATGGCAGAGGGGCCAGCAGGTAGGGGCAGAGGGGCCAGGGCTGAGCAGGCAGGACTGGGAGAAGCCAACAGGCTGGCATGAGGTCTCTAGGGTCTTTCCGGTGGCCACGGGGAGGGGCTGCCTGCAACTCAGATGGGCCACCCTCCTGTCCCACGCCAGTGGAACGCCATTAGCAGTGTCCCAGGGTCCTGCCTGACAGGTACCTTTGGGATCTCACCAGATCAGCCCCGGAGACACTCGCCCGACCTCGGAGGCCCTCAAGGGAACGCGAGTGAACGCAGTCCAGCCCCACCCCTCCCACTGTGGTGCCCAGAGATGTCTGCCCGGGTCTGTGCTGGACACTGACGCAGGCATGCCCCTACTCCCCGCAAATGCTCTCAGTCGGCAACACATACACACACACACAGAGCAGCCCAGGAAAGGTCGGTGGCCAGCAGCAAGCATCCAGACCTCGTGCTCAGACGGCTCTGCCTCCGCCACCTTCACACTCACTTAGGCACCAAGTTCATGGCTCCCCTGGGAGTGCAGCCGTGACTTCTGCTGGGATAGGACAGCGCGGTCTGGACTGCGTGGCGCACCCCCCACAGCCTGGGACGGGCTCTGTAGGGTTCCCGGTGAATTCCTGCGCTCGCATGGGCTCAGGACCCAACCTAACACCATCCCTGGGGACACCAGAGATTCAGGACAGCCCAGCGGCCGCTGCTGCTCACGGAGCTTCTGCCGGGAGCGGCAGCTGTCACCTCTGCTGGGAAGGGGTCCCCAGTACCCGCTGCTCGTATTTCACTGCCCTCAACGGGTTGGAGTGTCCAACCTGCCTGCGGGGAGAGGCTATAGATGATCTACCACGGTCCACGTCCTGCGTCTGAGCCCGAGGCTCCCCACTCAGTCAGGAGAACCCGAACGTCCACCTGAGGCCCCGGGGACCCTCCGTGTGGTGGCAAAAAGCGGGAGAGCAGAGGGGGCAAAACTCGGTGAGGCTCCCCTCAGCCCATCCCAGCTGTCACTCCGCTGTGGGGGCGGGAAGATCTCCTACGTGTCACTGTGTCACAGTGCACTGGCAGGTACAGTCCCGAGCCACTAGTCTGGGGCCGCGACTGGGGCCGACACGTGGCCACCTGCAGCCGCTCCCATCTGGCCTGCTCCTCCCTCCCACTCACCCCCTGGGGCCCCAGTCGGTCACAGCCTTCCTTACCCCGGGCCGTACTTAGCTCTTTCGGGTGCTGTCTCCCCCAGACTGAGAATCACTTGGAAGTAGGGGTGGGCAGCAGCTGAGCTGTCCCTACCCTGCAGGACTGGCATGGAGCGGCTCAGCCCCTGCCACCTGCACGAACCAAACAGTGTACCTGCCACGTGCTAAGAAGCAAGTGGAAATTAGGAAAGGGGCAGAGGAATGCTGACAAAGCCAAAGAGAGAACGGAGGCCAGGTCCCTGAAAGATAAGGACCACCCCCACCCCGAGCCCTGCATGGAGCAGCAGACACGGGGTCAGCAGCAGCACACCCACCACAGACTTACAGGGTCTTTCTGCCCAGAGAGGGATGGGTAATGCCCAGGGAGAGGCCTCTGTCTTCTTGGGAAAGCTCTGAGCACAAGACAGGGTGTCACTGGACCAGGCCCGACGTCATGCTTGCTCTCCGCCAGGCCCAGCAGTCTTTCTGCCATTCAGCTCTCCTGTCCCTGCCCCATCCCCATCTGCTGTCATGCTGAGGCCACTGGGAGGTGACACTCTGCTGTCAGGGCGCCGCCGTAAAGGGGCGGTGGTGGGGGCTGGCATGGGGAGGTACCAGGGCTACGGGATCACCAGACACCCACTGGCACCCCACTGCCTGGCTGGGCCTGTCTGGGCAGTCCCCTTCAGCCCAATGTAAGTGGGGAAGCCCATCTTCACAAACACCCCACCCTTCGGGGGCTGAGCACAGGGAGTCCCGAGCACTGGGGGCTCCGTCTGTCCAGCTGGAGCTCCCTGGGGCTCCCGAGGGCAGGAGAGGCCATGTGGCTCTTGGTGGTGTCCTCACTCCCAGGCGGTTCCAGTCTTGGGTTTATGACTAATGATGACTCTAGGTGCCCGTCCCTCCTCTGAGGTTCTCCCTTCTCTACGTGGGAGAAGGAGATGGAATCAGATGGACTCCGGGCTCTGCTTCAAGTTCAATGCTTGGCTGGAAAAAAGTAGTAGGTTCCAAAGAATTCTTCCCTTGGCCTTCTCCAGGCCTCCCAAGGAGCGTGCAACAAGAACACGTCTGACCTGCCTGCTGCCCCCGAGGGCAAGCCCGGCCCCTCGTTGTTCCTCTTCCTCCCCAGCCCAGTGCTGGACCTCCTCCCTGCTCACCTCCTCCCATGGCTCTTGAGACCACGGGCTTCCAGATCCCCCCTCCTTCTCCCAGGAGAAACACAATCACAGCACATCAGTGTGAGACGCTGATCAAGGGATCAACCTACCCGCCCTCCACCCACTGACGGCCATGGATGTGGGAGCCTGAGGAGCCAAGATGTGCCCAAGGCCACTTAGGCCTGCCTCAGGTCACTTGCCTCCATCCTTGTGCAAAGTGCAAACACCGTATGAGAGGAAGATAAGTACCATTTGACGGAACAGACTCTGAAGCTGTGGTTGGTTCTCTTGCCTTCTCCGGCACAGAGAGAAAAGACGTCGGAACCCGTCACCCCCTCTCCTCCTCCCGCTCCCCCTCTCTGGCCATGATGACAGACAAGCCCTCATTACCTGTAAGTAGGTGCTCCCCAGGTGAGGTCCCCAGCCTCTCCCGGCCCTGGCTGAGGCCCTGAGCGAGGCGGGCGTGGGTGGGTGATGTGTGCCGAGGGTAAGGATTAGAGGCACAGGGGTTTCTTCTCGATGGCTTTTCGAATCGTGGGTCATGACCCATTGAGTGGGTCACAAACCAATTTAGGAAGCCATGACCCACCCTAGAAGAAGTCGAATAGAGAATGCCTAAGCAACAGTATACTGTGTGATGCAGTGTTGCATCACGGGGCTCCTGCTTTGCTTTCGTGTCCCCACGCACGCCCCTGGGCAGTCAGGTAAAAGGCGTATCTTACCGCAGGGGCTCTGCAGATGGAAAACTAGCTGGGGAAGGACGGGGAACAAAAACGCGGCCACTAGGGGGCACCCTCACTCCTGCCAGCACCATTTCCTTCTGTTGCCACTGGGGGGCTTTCCTGAGACGTTGAGACCCATTCTGTGAGCCCACAGCGCCCTTCCTTCCTCCCCTTGGTCTGGCCATGTGAGCCTCCACCTGCCGATGGTGACCGCTGATGGCATGTCACCCTTTCCCGCTGAGCTCCCATCCCTGAGCCTGGGGTCAGGAGAGCTGACCTTGTCTTGGGGCGCACACGTCGTGGGCTGGTCATCCCAGCACCCCCAGAGATCCTGTGCCACACGCTGTCTGGGATCAGTCAACGTCCAGATTATGTACCCGATGGTGAGCTGGCTTTCTGTGCCACAAGTCCCCACACGGAGGACATAAACAAGGCTCCACTTGAGAACCACGTGGGGATAAAGCAGTGTCCGCAGACAAGGCGGATGGTGAGCCAGTCCCCGGCAATGCAGCTCAGGGGTCCGTGCCTGCCTGCATGAGGGGTCACGGGGGACGGGGCGGGGTCCCCTGGCTTGGTCTCCATGGCTGGAATCTACAACAGCTCCCTCTCACAAATCGAAATGCCTCAGCTACTTCTTCATGCAGTTACGGTACCACCTCAGCCCTGCAGACTGCTGGGGGGTGGGGGCGCAGATCCTAGGCTGTTGGGGTCGGCAGAGGAAGAAAGGATGCCTAGGAAGCCCCCCGGCCCGCGCGTCTTGCTGACCGCCTTCCTCGGAGGGCTCCAGCTGCTCCTGGCCTCGCCAAGCAGCACAGTGAGAAGGGCCGCTTCGCCCGACTACCCAGGGTCCCCGGGCCAGCGTGGTCAGCAGACGGCTCTATGCTTACAACACCCTGCCCTGTACAACAGCCACCAGCCTCACGGGGCCACCTGAACTCAGACCCATCACAATTTTCTGAAAAGCCAACCATTTGGCTTCTCGGTGGCACCAGCCACAACACAGGGACTCAAGGGCCACTGAGTGGGACGGTGCAGACCCAGGACAGGCCTGTCCTCGCGGACGGTGCCCGTTGAGTGGCACAGGCTCGGAACATGGTGCTGAGCCCATTCTCTGTGGGCTCTGGGGGCGTTTTCCCATTTGACTCTTAAAAGTAAGTTCCTGGTAGTTTTTCTTTCAGTCATTGGCTTCCTTTTTGCCTTTCAAAACCTGAGTGATGAAGAGCACTTCTGGTATTTTGATTTCTGATTACTTAGTAACCATGGTCTGACCACAATACCCAAGCCCACATGCCCAGCCTCAGAACCAAGAGCCAGGCAGCACTGGGCACGCCTCCCCAGCTCTGGTCGGAGCTGCCTTCTGGCTGGGCTCTTTTTCTGAGGCTTTTGGTCCAAACTCATCCTCCACGGCCCCCATCAGCTGCCAGCACTTTGCACCAAGGCTTCTGCCAGCAGCAGGAACTGCCTCCATCCTGGGTCCTGGGACTGACGTCCCGCCTGGGGCTCTGCATCAGGAACATCAGGGGTTCTGGAAAAGTGGGCAGGTCAGTGCACTCTGACTTCAAGATAAACCAGCAACGGGCGTGGCTGCTGCTTCCCATCTAGCCTTCCCCCAGTTCTAGTTAGAAAACGTTTAAGTATTCCAGGGGAGATCCAAGATATGTGACTGAGCTGTTGCCCTTGACAAGTTCAGAGTTTTGTTTCAAAGAAAAGTAATGCCCTTGAAACACCAAGCGCTACGAACTGGCGGATAAGAAGATAACACTGGCACTAGGCGAAGGGGTTGAAATAAGCTTCTGGCCCCCAGAGGCTTGGAGGGTGAGTGGCTCCCTCCTCCTCCTCCTCCGGTCTGGCTGCAAGCCTTCCACCGGAGAACTTTCCACCAGAGAACGGTGATGCCAAATACAGCCATGCTTTCTCAGACACACGATCCTGCCCCCCCACCCCCTCCCCGTGAGCCCACACTGGTCATGGAGGCAGCCAGGGCAACGCCCGTTGCTTCCCAGAGTACAGTGCTTGTCCTTCCAAGACACAAGGTCCTGGTCAAGTGAGCATGTTTGACAAGGCTCAGGCTGTTCTAACTCTGTTCTGGGAACTGACCCCAAATGACACAGTTGGCTTGTCCCTAGGAGAAGCTCATCTCTCGAAGTGCAAGAGGTTCCAAAAGGAAAGGGTGGCTCGCTCCGAAGGGATATCTTGCCTTAGAAGGTCTCTTTCAGAGGATGGGTGCTTTGGCTCAGTGCCCTGCAGCATTTGGTTCGGCCCATTCACTTGTTCATCGTCCGTCGGCCCCTGCATCCACCTACGCCCTGTCCAGAGGTGCACACTCTACAGAGCCTCACGGCTCCTGCCCCAGCGTCCCTCTAGCTCCCGCCTTCCGGGGCGTTCTTCCCCAGAAGCATCAGCATTCCTGGGGCCGGGAGACCAACAACTAGAACTGTGTTGTCACCTGGTGGTCAGTACCTGTCACTCAGTTCCAAGAGTGAGGACAGCCTCAGGGAGCCAGAGGACTCCGGGTCATGTGGGTTTATGTGTCCGTCTGGCTGACCTGTCCCCTAGCAGCCCTCTGGTGCTCGGGAGATGAGAGAGACTTCAGTTTGTTTCCTGGAAGTGCCAGTTTTTAGCTGTGTGCATGCGGGGCTGTCCATTGCTGCCAGGGCCCTCAGTGTTTCCACCTGTAAAATGGGGACAGTACCTAATCTGCAGGGCTGCTGTGAGGTTCCGGGGCTGTCACGCGGGAGCAGCAGGCATACCCCGAACCTGGGGCATAACACGAACTTTGCATCGCTCCAGGCCCCAGCGGCTCCAAAGAGACATGATTAGTGAAGGAAATGATGTCACGGTACAAATGCCATGAGTCTTCAGTGGGCTGCCTGAGCCAGACCTACTTCTTGCCCCCCTTCATTTACAAATAAAAACCTTCTGAGGTCCTGACAGGTGATTACGTCCATAGCCAGGCAGCAGGGAGCGCAGGATGTGAGAGCCACCGCTTCCTATCTCTGACCCCCAAATTACACAGATGCAGGCTGGTCATGTGGATTCTGATGAACAAGGCAGGGGTGGGTAGGGCTGGGTCTCTTATGATCACCAACCAAGGGCTCTCAGAAGGCAGTCAACGGAAACACGGACCACATCACAGAAAGACAGAGGCAGACCTTGCTGCTTCGAACGAGCTCACTTCTAGGACAAACTGACAGTCTCTTTGCCGGTGAGTCATTTATCTTTTTGTTTATAGAGTTAAAAGGCAGGTAGTAACCTCAGGCTGCTGGGGTCCTCTGATCCCTGCCTGCGGTGCAGTGTGGGGGGAAAATGCCCGGGCTTTAGGGCTAGGCTGCTCTTGGTTTGAATTCCACCTCCGCCCCACGACTGAGAACTGTGAAGTGACTTAGCACGGCTCTGGGCACAGAGAGCTCATAAGCTGATGCATTGGTACTGCTCTCCCAGGGGGACAGGGGGCGTCTAGCCACTCGCCACATCTGTTCACTGAATAATCTCTGATTCTTGGTTTTCATTTCTTTTGCATTATAATTTAGAACACAGGCTCTCAGATGGTTGTCTCATTTCTTTTCCCAATGTGAGTCAATAGACCACTGCAAAAACTTCAGAAAGATAGACAAACATAAAGGGAGAAGGGAAATAAATCCTCATGAATTCACAGCTAGAGGCAAACTGCTGATAAACTCTGGGCATTTTTTTTTTTTTTTTCATTTTTACTGGCTGGCTCAGCCGGTAGAGCATTCAACTCTTGATCTCAGGATCGTGATTCAAGTCCCACGTTTGGGCATGGAACCTACTTTAAAATATATAAATATAAATATATACATCATCAAAATCACAAAACATCGTGGATTCTTGTTTTTTAAATTTTGGGGGGGAGGGGCAAAGAGAGAAGAGGAGAGAGGGAATGTCAAGCTCCCAAAACCCAGCAGAGAACCCGACGTGGGGCTTGATCTCAGGACCCTGAGATCATGGCTTGAGCTGAAGCCAAAGGTCTGATGCTTTACTGACCGAGACGCCCAGGCGCCCCGCCATCGTGGATTCTTAAACAAGGGTCCACAGAATACGTGGAAGAGGGACTCAAAGGGCTCACCAGCCCTCGGAACGAAAGGCAGGTAGGCACGTGACTTCTGAGGAAAATGTCTGCAGTTTCAGGAGACTCTCAAAGGGTTTGCGATCAAAGTTAAGCACCATGACCACTTTTATACCCCTTTGGTCATCTGTTCATTGTGGCGGTAACAGCCAAGGCTAACGGTGCACATTGACTTTGTGCCTCCGCTGCTCGGAGTCGTGTCCATGTAGTGCTTTCTCCAGAACCATTTAAAGCACTTCCTAAACATCTGAGTCGTGTTCTATTTGCAATTTGCAATTTTCTAATTTATTTATTATTATTAGACATCTGCACTGCTTCCAAAGTTGAATATATTACTTCTTTTTTAAATTAAAGAACCCTGCATAGATTAACATAGGACTTTGGCTATTAAAGACATGAGTAATTTTAACATGTCTAGAAGGAAACTGATTTTTTTAAAAGAAGATTTACCCATTTATTTTAGAGACAGTGAGAAAGTACGCACGAGCAGGGAGGAAGGGCAGAGGGAGAGAGAATCCCAAGCAGATTCCATGCTGAGTGGGGAGCCGGACGTGGGGCTCCATCTCACAACCCTCAGATCACAACCTGAGCCCAAACCAAGAGTCAGATGTTTAACAGATCCAGGCGCCCCACAGGGAAACTAATTTCCCTGTGCATAGGGAACTGTGCACAGAACGGTGCGTCCTCAATCTGTCCAGCATAACATAACTTAGTACAAGTTATGGACCTGATGGGCCCTTTGGGGAAGCTAGTTAACATCAGTGTTAATGTGCCAGCAGCAGCTGTAATAGGATTTTCTTATAAAGAGGCAAGGGTAAGTCAGGCAGGAATGGAGACTTGATATTACTCTGAAGGCGAGCAAAGCCCCTTGTTTTGTTGTCCAAGCGATGAAGCAGTAACACAAACATGCCCTTATCTGACCTACTTAACCCAGCAGCCCACAGAGCTGGTGGGGCCTGAGGACTCCGGATGGCCTGTCACGCTCCCACATCGCACATTCTGCGGTCTAAGAGCAGGGACCTTTCACTGAGCAGTCGCATCCCAGAAGCGAGGTCCTTCCTTGGAGAGAAGGGCGCTCTGTCCCCGCGAGGACCGAGGGGGCAGTGCCAAGGCTGATAGCATCTCCAGGCAGGACAAAAAGTCTTCGAGTAGATTAAAAAGGAGAATGTGATCTCTCCTTGGACAGGCCCTCATCTGGCCAGTTGACCTTCTGACTTTGCTAAACCAAATGCCTGTTTTTCTGGAGACTTTTTAAGGTTCTAGCAGGATATGGCCCTGGGTGACCAGCGGTGAGCCGCACTGTGGGCTGAGTCTCTGCAGACCAGTGGCCCGAAGCCCCGCCACAGCTGCCCCTGCTCCCACGCCACAGCACCTCACCCTCACGTCCTGTCTGTGGTCCTCAGCACAGTCGTGGGGGCAGAGGGAAGGGATGGCCTTGAAAGGCTGGGAGCCCTGGGCAGGAAAGGCGGCTCTCTGGTTGTTGCTACAAACCTCGCTGTGAGGTTGGACCCAGCCCCCCCTGCAGGAGCCCATCTGGCGTCCCATTTCAACCAGATCTTCCACTGGTTAAAGGAGACCCCTTGGGCCTAAGCTGCCAGTCACACCAGCTAAAGTAATGTTCCCTTCTGGGAAAGGGTTCCTTTCAAAAGATTCCCGAAGATGAGGAAGTCTTCCAGAAGCCAGGCTCTGGTGGTGGAACAGGGCGTGCCAGGTGTAAGGGGCAGGCTGGGCAGGCTGGGCTGGCTGTGGTCGGCTGTGGCCGGCTCCGCTGCCATGCCTGATTTCTTGCACACTTAAATCCAGGTAGTGGAGGGCAAGAAGAGACAGGATGGACTGTCTACCCAGGCAGAGAAGTTCTGGTCATCCTCCAAACCCCTTCTGGTCTCCGGAGGTCTCCTCAATGGAGGACCCCCCCCACCCCCCCGCAGTGGGGGGATAAGCACCTTAGCTTCCACAGAGAGCAGTTCGGGGTTCTAATTTAACAGAAAGTGAGGCACAGCACGGGCAGGTGAAGGCAAGCCTGCCCACCACAAAACAGTTCTGTACTTCCAGAAGGTCACCATTCCCATCCTACCACATGGGGACCTTTGCTTTTGAGACCAGCTGGCACCGGATTTTCTGGGCTGTGCATGGGGTGGTTACATGTTTTCTCCCAGGTGGGTGCGAGCCTTATGATTTAAGGGCTAATTAAGGGTCCCTCATGCCGTTGGAGCAACCACCCCCTCAGCACTGGCTGTCTCCGTACACAGGACTGTGCTGTCGCTGAGCAGAACATAGGTGGGTTCTGGAAAGGACTATCTGCTCCCTAAAAGTGGGGCAACAGGACTGCAGGAGAACAGGAGTGTAGTGCTGGACCCCGCCTGTAACTGCTGTGTTTGCCTCCCAGGCGTTCACGGGAACCATGGAGGATGACTACGTCGACCCTGTGTTCTTCAACACTTCCAATGACAGCAGCCAGGGGCACGAGGGCTTCCTGGAGTTCCGCAAGTTCTTTCTGCCCTCCGTGTACCTGGTGGTGTTCGTCTGCGGCCTGCTGGGGAACTCGCTGGTGCTGACCGTGTACATCTCCTACCAGAAGCTGAAGAGTCTGACCGACGTGTTCCTGATAAACCTGCCCTTGGCTGACCTGGTGTTCGTCTGCACTCTGCCCTTCTGGGCCTACGCCAGCATCCACGAGTGGGTCTTCGGCAAGGTCATGTGTAAGACCCTGCTGGGCATCTACACCTTGAACTTCTACACGTCCATGCTCATTCTCACCTGCATCACCATGGACCGCTTCGTTGCGGTGGTTCGGGCCACCAAGGCCTACAAGCAGCAGGCCAGGAGGATGGCCTGGGGCAAGGCCATGTGCTTGCTCATCTGGGTGGTCTCCCTGCTGGTTTCCCTGCCGCAGATCATCTACGGCAACGTCCATGACTTCGACAAGCTTGTCTGTGGCTATCAAAATGAAGAGATTTCCGCTGTAGTTCTCGCCGCCCAGATGACGCTGGGGTTCTTCTTGCCCCTGCTCGCCATGATGGTGTGCTACTCGGTCATCATCAAGACCCTGCTTCACGCCCGAGGCTTCCGGAAGCACAAGTCCCTGAAGATCATCTTCCTGGTGGTGGCCGTGTTCCTACTGACCCAGACGCCCTTCAACCTCGTGAGGCTCATCCGCAGCACGAACTGGGAGTACTCCACCATGACCAGCTTCCATTACGCCGTCCTCATCACAGAGGCCGTCGCCTACCTGCGGGCCTGCCTTAACCCTGTGCTCTATGCCTTTGTTGGCCTGAAGTTTCGGAGAAACTTCTGGAAACTCATGAGGGACATTGGCTGCCTCCCTTACCTGGGGGTCTCAGGTCCGTGGAAGTCTTCCGAGGAGGCTTCCAAGACCTGTTCTGCCTCTCACAACGTGGAGGCCACCAGCATGTTCCAGCTGTAGGCCTTGCCCGGGCCCGGAGAGCTGCTCGGGAGCACGGCTGTGCGCTCTGGGTGCAATGAGGAAGGCTTTGTTTATGGCTCGTGTTCTCGTGTGTTCTCATGGAGTTTATGGCTCGTGCGTTCTCATGGAGAAGTCACCGAACCCTGCAGCTGGTGTGGGACGCTGCTTCCCGGGCATGAACACATTCCGCTTTCCTTTAGACCCCCAGGCCTGAAGCTCAGTGTGTGTTGGGGGGAAGCTCTAAAAACCGGAAGGGCTTTCCCTCCTCTATGCCCAAGAACGCTGGCTCCAAGGGAATATTGTGTGAGCCTTAAGACCTCAGGTTCTCCTTCATGGCGACTGGGGCTGAAGGCTGAAGAGGGGACCATTGCCACACAGCTGCTGAGGGCAGGTGATGGCTCGGGCTCCCCAGTCTGGAGCACTCTTCTGGCCACTGGGAAGCAGGGATATTAGGGAGGCCATGAAAACAAGTGCCGGGCCACATGGCTGGGACCTAAGTCAGTAGGCACTGGACACAAATGAGATGGGCTCTGCCTCCCCTTAGGCTTGGACTTTATAGAGATGCCTATGTTCTCTTTGATTAATCCCAGAGGGAAGGACACCAGGGAACATGAATGGGCCCTTAACAAATGAGTCAGCTGAGGAATCCAGGGGTCCAGAGAAGGTTAGGAAAATGTGCAAAGCGGAGTTTAAGGCGATCTTGAGTCTAAGTGGCATTTCTGAAATGGATTCTTTGATGGGTTTGCTCATTTAAAAAAATTCAAATAGTTCAATGCCTGATACACTCTCGCATACATAAATCACGTTATTGGTGTATATAGAACACAAACATGCCTGTGTCAGAGTATATGATTTTCATGACAAAGAAATAAAGCCTTTTTAAACGTCTCTAAATGATGCTTATCCTCAGGCACGTTCTACTTTAATGTGGTATGTGTGGAACATACAGGAAAGTGATTATTCCGGGGGCTCGAAGCATAGGAAACGAGTTAAAACTGTACACTTTAAGGCACTGTTCTATCAAGGAAATGGAATATACCAGTGTTCCCTCCTCCTCTCTGTCTTGCAACCTCCTGACCAAATTGTGAAGTACATTCGTGTAACCTCCGTGATACGGTCACAGGATAAGGCCATTCGGAATGTCACATACTTGATTAAGTATATTAGATCCTAGCAATCTGCTAAGTAGGCAAAGTTGCTTTTTTTGGCTCATGCTTCCCAAAATCACTCATCAAAATGGAGAGAACCAATCGCCAATGGTGAAAGCGGGTGCACAAGGCCGGGGAGGGGGCGCGGGCCTGGCTCAGCGGTGTGGCTCTGGGGTCTTGACTGACCAGAGTGGAATCCCAGCTCCGGCTCTCACCCGTTGGCTAGACCGGTCGGCAGTCCCTTTAACCTCTTCTGTTTTGGTGAAATGTGGGCCGTCCTGGCGCCCGCCTCTGGGGGCTGGCGTGCGGGGGACTTGGGTTTAAGAGCACAAAGTGTGCTCAGCAGTGTGTGCTCGGCGGGGGTAGGGGCTGCAAGGATGGCAATGGTGGCCCGAGAACTAGCGACACGCCGAGGCCGCAGGTCATCCTCTATGAGCTGGCAAGGTGCGGGAGTGTGTGCTTCGTGCGTCCGGGGCCATGGGGGACGTGCCCCATAGCCTGGTCCAGCAGTGCAAGGGGCTGGGCCTAACCAGGCCCACGCGACCCTCCCTACTGTCTCCCGCTCACGCCTAAATGCACCGCGGGAGCAGCTGCCTCCAGTGTCCATGGGCCATGTGGACCGAGAGCCTTCTCGTTCAACAAAGTCTGCCCTTTCGATGGTGACAAGGCTGACCTTTATCGTCTTTAAATCGGCTTCACAAAAAAAATCACAAAAACTAAAACAAAATGACAAACAACAAAAAACCACACAAAAAAACCAACCGGGGACGAAACATAAATGGTCTCCAAGTGGGAGACCTGGTGAGTTCATCCTTGGTTTAGCCCAGCAGAGAGTGGGGCCACCAGCCCCTGGCTTCCCCAGAATGAGACAGAGGCCCTCCCTGGAAAGGAGGACGTGAAGAGGCAGGAAGCCAGGGGCCCTGCAGCCCTCAAGGGAAGCAGTGTGGTGTAACGGGGACGGCAGGGCTCTGGGGTCACCCGGATGCTGGCTCGGTGACTGTGCATCCTTGGGCATGGCACTCCGCCTCCCCAAGGCCCGTTCACCATCCACACCACCCTTCCCCTCCCTCCCTCCTTCCCTCTAGGAGTGCTCATGAGGCCTGCACAGTCAAGCTGGGGGCTGCTCATCCAAAGTAACTGAGGGGCAGCTGCGGGGCCTGCTGGCTTCTTCCTAACCAGGGGCCTGCCAGGCTGAGCTAAACAAATCCAGGTGCCCATCAGGCCATGCCCCATCCCGGGCCTGTGTTACATGCCCTCTCCAGGCTCCCTGCAGAAAGGCTGTGCCCCTCCTTCTGTAGCTTAGGAAAACCCAGGACAGCACAGCCATGGAATCTTCCTTTACCTTCTCTGAATCCTCAGTCACTCATCATGCCTGTATCTCTGGGCCCTTATCTGCTACCCCTGAGAGTAGAGATTTTCCCAAGCCCTCCGCTAGGTACCCAGCACCGCTGCCTACAGAGGCAGGCACAGCCCACACAGCTTACAGATAGAGCACTTTTTATGTCTTGACTGCTCTGTTCACCTAATAGCCCCATGAAGGACAAGTTCCCAGCCTCAACCCTGCTGGGCTCCTCCTCTTGACTGTGCTCACACACATACCAGCACACGATGGGGTACAGGTGGGGGACTGCAGAAGGGGGCCGGGCTGCCTTGAGGATGGCCTCAGGGCCCGAGGGTAAGCTCCTCCCCCACCATGTTCCCAGCATTTTGTGGGGCAGTGGGGGTAGGGGGTGTGGTTAGAGGCCCTGGACAGCCACACACTCTAAGACAAGGGAGCATATGGGGACCCCGATTCCAGGGGCTGCCTGGGAGCCAGAAGCCCAGGTGACTTTGGTAGGCATTCCGGATGGAGGCACAAAAGGGCTGAAGCTGCCCCTGTGGGCGGCAGGGTGGAGGAAGGGCAGGGAGCATGGGGTCCGGGAGTGGAGGCGGTGCTCGCTCTGACCTTCTCCACCAAGAGCCCCTCAAGGCAGCGCCCATTCTGGGAACCCGGTCCTCTGCAGTCTGGGGTAACTCCCCGTGCTGTTCGGGGGGAGGCCTGGTGCTACCATACCCATTTTTCTGGTGAGGACACTAGTTCAGAGAGAGGCCCACCTGCCAGAGCTCCCCCAGCAGAGCGAGGGGTAGGACCCCAGGGAGCAGCCCCTCTGCAGGCCAGCAGAGGTTTCCTACAGCTGACGGACTCGACGTACCGCCAGCTCTATAGTCCTCACCCAGGGGGAGATGCTGGGTTACCCCAAGCACAGACAGCTTTCTAACCATAACCATCCTCACCATGTTCTGTTCTCGTGTTGTTTCTGAGATGCAGGCATCACATCTCCTGACAGGAGACAAACCCACCAGAGCCCCCGCAAAGCCCTGGGACCGAGAATCACTGCTCATAGGGCAACTACTGGCAACGGGGCTTGGAGGCGCAGGGACAGTCTCTATGAGTTTGGCTCAGTATCAATGGGCATCCGAGCGGTCTTCCTTGGGGACAGGGCACACAGCTCAGCCCGACACCACGATGCACGTGGAGCATGACAGAGCCAGTGCGATTCTGTGGAAGGCATCCCAGGCACAAGGCCCTGGGCTCCGCGCCTGATGTCACATGGTCTGTTTGTCTGGTAACCAGAAGGAGAGGCCAGGCCTGGATGAAGGCTAAGCAGAAGCCCAGAGACCCAAGGCCCAGCCCTGCTACTGGCCGAGAAGAGCTTTCTTTCTGTCTGTCCTGCCACCTGAGTCCCGAGCACAGATGGACCACGTGGTCCATGGAGAAGGCTCAGGGTGGGCGTGGCTGAGCTCGGGGAGCAGGTGCGAACAGGCGTGTCTGGAGGGCTCGGAAGAAAGCCAGCTGTTCTCCCCAGGGGCAGGGCAGTGCTTCTCTTTCTTGCCACCATCCTAGCTGGTGGGCGGCTGCTCAGGAGTGTGGGGACCTCCCTCTGTCCCCTCCCTGTGCCGGGAGGGCCGAGGCAGAGAACTTCATTAGCCTAAGAATGTGTCCACATGGGGAAGAGTGGACATGGCAAGGGGGGGTGGGCAGGCTTCCGATGTGCAGATGGGGCAGTGGGACCCTGAGAAGAGAACTGAACTCTTCAGAACGAACCTGCAGCCCCTAAACGGAGGGAGGAGCTCTGGGCTCAAAGCCTAGCCCTGACACTTACAGCCACGTGACCCAGAGAAGCTTATCTGGCCTCTGGAGGCTTCCAGGGCATTACCTCCCTGGCCTGGAAGGTTGGACAGCAACTGAGCGGGACCACATCTAGACGCGGCAGGCACAGGGAAGGGGCCTGACAGTGATTTTCAACAACACTGCTGCCAAGCAGCCTGCTTTCCTTCGGGGATCTGGACACACAGGGCACTTAATCCCTTCTGGCTCACTTCTTGCTTTGGACTTGCTCATTTCTTTCTCGAAGTTTCCTGTCAGGAAGGCTTACACAAACCCGGGGCTCTAGACCACTTGCGCTTTCTCAGGAGTCCCAGTGTTTCTCATTGGTCTTAAACTCACGAAGAAAAGGAACATACGAGAAACCTGCCAGAGACCCTGGGGTCTTTAACGCACAAAGATGGTGTGTGAGGGTGCAGGCCCTTAGCTGACTGGTCCCCGACAGATGGACTGCAGGCCCTGCGGGCTCTTGTCCGCCAGCCCCAGATCCACCCTGGAGGCCGCAGGCCGGCATGCTGGCAGTTTCCTTTCCCTGGAACACTTCCTGATTTCCCAGCACCAAAACACAGTTACGTGTCAGCGGTCAGAGAGCCTTCTGTGTTTGTTCTTCCTGGGAAAGGGGAAGGTGAGGGATGAAGGAGACAGGGAGCTTCAGGGGGGTCACTGAGGCTCTGGCCCTGCTCCCTTCCCCGCCAGCCACCCAGCAGGGAGTACGGTGACCAGGTGATGGCGGCAGACTGACTCGGGGCCGCTGGCACAGAGCAGGCCCCCAGGAGAATGTCGCAGGCTATGTGGTGGGTGGAGGGTGGGGGGGCTTCAGAAGGGGAGGCAGGGCTTCCCTTGGGGAAGGGGAGGGAAAAGGCGAGGTCCAAAGTTCCGGAAGCAACAGTGCGCGGGGCTGAAGGGCTGGGTGATCGTGTTGGCGCTCTCCGTCAGTCGCCTCTCGTCAGAGAACAGGGGAGAGTGGAGGGATACCCTTCAGCCTAAACCCTCTTGTCCTGAGAGCTTCATAAGGATTAAATGTCTCTCTTCCCACACAGCAGAAATCCTGATTAATCCTGGCCCTCCTGAACTCTGGGCAGGAAGAGAGGGACAGAGATCTCAATGTGGGTGTTGGCAAGAGCATCACCAAACTTCCCAATGGAGGCAAAGTGGGTAAATTCTTTCTTGGCTTTTGAAGAGCCAGTGCTTTGCTGTAGAAACTGCATTTAAGCCTGACCACCAGGGGCTGAGAGACATTGAGCCAGGCTGCCATGGAGGGAGGGGACTTGGCCTGTCCCTACAGGTCCCCGGGCACAAAATCTCAACGTTTCAATGGGGTGGCACTTTGTGTGGTTATTCCATCCCTCTAAGCCTTGTTGGAAAACAGACGAGACGGCCGGCGGAGGGTAAGTACTAAAGGACGCTCCGGACACGGACAGATGCCAGGGTGCGCACACAACCGGTGACGGCGTGAAGAGGAAGTGAGCGGGTGGCCATCTGCCAGCCGAGGAGAGAAGTGCCAGGAGAAGCCCACCCTGCTGATACCCTGACCTTGGCCTTCCAGTCTCCAGAACGGTTCTGAGCACTGTTCGGAGGCACTTTCCCTTAAACACAGATAGCTGATCCTGCTTCCAAACTCTCACTTTCCTGGTCCTTTAGTCAGAAGGCACTCGGGGAGCACGTAGGAAATAAAGGTGAGGTGTACTCACTGTTCAGGCAAGTTCGGGTCAAGGGAGTCAGTTTCGGTGGGTGTTTCGGGCAAGGAGGAGCCGGACTCCTGGATCTGGCACAGCTCCTCGTCTGTGATGATGTCAAACACGGCATCGTCCGGCGGCCTGTAGTCGGCGTCTACACCCGGGTCACGGAGGCAGATGGGGAGAGAAGAGACACATACCATGAAGCACAGGATGGGGAGGGCGCCCTGGGAGGTGAGGGGCTGTGGCTGCATGGGATGGGCCACCGGGACACACCCTCAGGGCCCACTCAACCTATGGCTATTCTGTCTGGGTGGGAGAGAAATGGCAGCAAGGACATTCCAGAAAGTAGTGGGGACTACAGGTGAAACTGCACAGATGAACTACAAGATTTCTCTTAAGCTCCTCAGTTGGGCCTTAAAGAGATTTCAAGCTCTTACATATTCTCTGAGGCCTCTTATTTAGAAGAAAAGAAACAACAACCTGTCAAATCCTTATCGGGCAGGAATCTAAAAAAAAAGTAAACACACTTCTGTGCTCCTGAGTCTTACTCCCTAAGACACAGTTGTGACTTATCCATCATGCCTGTTTGAGCGCAAGATTCTATCTGACCTGCATTTTTACCTCCATCCAATGGGGGATGGGCAAGAACCCCCCTCTGCTCAAGATGGCAGCAAGCACTGTGATCCTGATGAGGAGCCTGGTATCTGACTTTGCAGGCCCCTCAGGAGGAAGGAGGCCTTCTGGACACTCTTGTGCCGGTCACCCACTTACAACTACTTTCCTGCCTGTGTCATGGAAAATGTGATGGCAGGCCTGAGGTAAAAGAAAGGGAGAGAAGGAAGACAGAAAAAAGGAAAGACAAAGAAATGCAAAAAAACAAGGAGACAGAAAATGTCAGAAATCAAAACAAGTGATCTCAGTACTCTGGCACAGAGCCACCCTGCCATTGCTGAACATCTGACGGTGAGTCAGGGAGGAGATTCCTGGGCGCTTTACCAAGAGCAGTTCATGCAAGCTACAAGCTTTCAGCTGGCCCTGCCACAGGGCTACTGGGACAGGCTGTGTTTTAGATGGAACATCCTTCTTGTCTGAGGCCTGTATGATGGAGGACTTGAGACGCAGGTTGAAAAAGAGGACCAAGGGCTGGTTTCTTTTCATTTACCCAGCCACGCTTCTGAACCTGCCTTCTGAGGCTGATGGAAGGAAGGAAGGACAAGAAGGAAGGCACAATGAGAATCAGGAGAGAAATCAAAGAAGACTTAAATGGAGAGCTATACCATGTTCATGGATCGGAAGACTCAATTTTGTTAACATGTCAATTCTTCCCAACTTGTTCTAGAGACTCAGCATGATCCCAATCAAAATTTCACCAGGATTTCTTACTGAAATTGACAATTCTAAAATTGATATGGATAAGCAAAAAAAAAAAAAAACAAGAATAGCCAACACTTTGATAAAGAACAAAATTAGAAGACCTGCTCTACTTGATTTAAAACTCATTAGAAAAGCATGGTGATCTTAACAGTCTGGTATCAGTGAGAGAAAACGCACATGGATAAATGGAATAGGACGGCAAGTCTGGATACAAACCCAGTTGATTTTGACAAAGGTGAAAAGGGAATTCTCCCAGGAAAGAACACCATTTTTCAACCAATGGTGTTGGAAGAACTGGACAACCACACGCAAAAAAATGAATCTCTATGTATAGCTTATAGCGTATAAGAAATTTAACTCAAAATGGATTACAGATCTAAAACTATGAAATTTCTAGAAGAAAACAGAAAATCTTTGTGTCTTTGGGTTAAGCAAAGGTAGATATGACACCAAAAGAAAAGAAAAAAGTTGATCCGTAAGAGAAAAAAATGGAATGGACTTCATCAAAATTAAAACCTTCTGCATTTTAAAGACCATTTCTGCTCTTTGAAAGAAAGTAAAAAAGAGGTTTTTACTTAGGAAAAAGGTACTTGTAAAATACATATGTGATAAATAACTTCCATCCAGAACATATAAAGTACCCTCAAAACTTAAATAATTAAAAGAAAGAATTTAAAATGGGTTTGAAGAAGATACAGAAATACTACGCCCAGTACATTCCACCATCCCTGTTCTTTGTACCAAATATAAATAATGGCATCTGCCAACTTCCTGGATGATCCAGTTAAACAAAAGAGTAACTAACAGGATTTCTGAATGCTGGCTGACCTGCATTCAGGCAGAGGTCAGGAAAAGTCCATAGGGACCACCTGCAGGAAGTGGGGATGTTTGAGCAAAGACAAGACCCTGCCATCTTGGCTCTGCCTCCCTGGTATTCTACATCCACAGTCTGGTCCATGAGAGGACAGCCTGGCCTGCTCTGCAGGCCTGTGCTGGGAGTAGGAACAACAGAACCAGATCCCACTTCCTCTTACTGAGCAGAGTGAAAGGATGAGGAGAATACATCTTCCTTAGTCCCTGAGAGATCGTGTGAGCCACAGGGAGAAGGTGAAGGATGTGGTCACTTCCACACACAACTTTTGGCCTCTGGTTACTCTGGCAGGAGGGCTGGGTATTGGGGTGAGACTCGGGAGACAGTATTTCCCAAGGTGTGGGGTACATTCCACTGGCAGCATGTGAGTTAAGAGGTACACAGACCTCATATTAAATAACACTGACTCATACCAGGAGGAAATGAATTCCCTTTTCAATTCTCTTTCAAGCCTAATTATATAAAAAAGAAAGTCTCAAACTGGTATAATACATTTTTAGCTCCTCTTTAATGCCCGTTTGGAAAACCATGAATTCAGCTCATGACAGCTAACTAGGCACACTGGGGTGGTGGTGGGGGGCGGGGTGGGTGGCACCTAAGAACACAGAGGGCAGGAGTGGGAGCCTGACCTTGGCCTCTGGCGGCCTGGGGCCCAGCCTGGGCTGGCGACAGTGCAGGGCTGGGCTCCCCCTGGCTGGTGCCGGAGCTGGTGCTGTCGGGGGAGCCAGGGCCATCGCTGAACTTCCGGAAGCAGGCTCGGCAGCAGCGCTCCTTCTTGCCACTGGGCTTAGTCAGGACGTAGTTGTTGCAGCAGTAGTAACAGAAGACGCGGCCGCAGATCCTGGGGCGAAACGAGCGTGGGCTGTGAGGGTCCCGCGATCTGCACTGGGCTCTAGATGCCATATGGCTCTCGTCAGACCTGGCTCTGCCCTCACCGAGGAGTAAGGCCTTCCCGCCAATCTGATAAGATTCCAATAAAGCCATCTTGATAAGGCCCTGGGAGAAGAGGTTTTCTTTCCCAAGGTCCTGGGAGGCAGGGGGATCAAGTACGCGGCTGAGCCCACCTTCTCTGCCACTGGAATGCAGGTGTACTGTTCCACGCCTTGGGGGCTGAGGCTCCAAGGGACCCCAGACCCACCTGGGCTGTGCGGATGATATTCCATCTTGCTTGGCCCCAAATGAGATTTATTTCTGCCTACCGTTCTTTGGGCCCTAGGAAGGTCTCCACTGTCCGCAGTCCCCCAGCCATGTCCCCATCCCTGCTCTCCCGGGGCTCTGGTAACACTGCATCCCCTTTGGTCCCCGAGGGCTGGGGGAGGCCAAAGGTTGCTGGTCTCTGGGTGCTCCACGGCCCTGTGGGTCCCCTTGACTCTGCCCACACCCCTTTATCAAATCTTCTTCCCCTTCAGGGATCCCAGCATGTCCTGCCAGGACCCTGCCTAAAGCGCCCCGTCGTTTGGTTCCCTCAGGACCGAACGGCAAAGTGTGTTTCCCAGAAAGACAGCGGCAGGGCCCACGCCTGCCGGTGGCGCCTGCGTCGGGGCTGGGCCCCACCCGCTGACCTGCAGTGGTGCCGCCGCACCATCCAGCTGAACTCTCGCTTGCAGTCGTGACAGTGGCTTGCCTCTGTGTCCCCGAGCCACCTCTCCTCAGCACTGAGCTTCTGTTGGAATTCCAGGGCATCTGACTTCTGCCACAGAGCATCCTTGTCCCTGAGACAGAGCCGCATTAGAAAAAAAGAAGAATCCGTGAGAACAACGGGATGATCCCTGATTCATTTCCAAAGCCTGATTCCAAAGTTCCCAAGACATGGCAGGAAAATTGACTTTCCTTGGAAACACTCCCACTCTAGGCCTCGTCTGGCCCCTGCATCACTCCTAGACTCAGCTGATGGCGCGCAAGTGAGGGCAGAGGATGCCCATGATGTACGTAGGCCCACAAGGGTCACATGCTGCTCAGGCGTCCTAGGGACAGTGTTTCTCGGTCACTTGGCGCAGCAGCTGTAACAGGTTGTCACGGTCACATGATGGCCTGAGTGCTGTGAGCCCAAGGACCACAGATGCACTGCCCATGCAAATCTTAAATGTGTTCAGGAAGCTTTATGGGTTTAGGTTTTAAGTAACAAGTGATCGGTGGAGGAGACCAAAGATAGCCCCACCTGAGACTCTGCTGGGATGTTAACGGCCCCTGCTCCTCAGAGAGATGGTACCTACTCTAGGAGGCAAGACTGAAGGAAGAGGGAGTGCTTTTCAGAAAGGTCTGGCAGCGTCAGAACGTGGCCGATGCACCAGCGCCCAGGTGTGGAGGCTTCTGTGTTGCTGCTCATGGTCATTTTCGAGGCTTATGGCTTCCGACTTGGGAAGGCTTTGTTCTTTCCAAGACGGAGCCCCGGCCACCATCCTAAGTTTACTGTAGGCCCAGGAGCACCTCAGTCTCAAAGACCAACACCAGGTTCACTGAAGTCCTGTGAGAAACTGATGCCATCACCAGCCGGAGACTCCCAATCCACAGAGCTCTCCCCTAAATACCAAAAGCTGGGATGGGGCTGCCCCGGTGGCTCGGCTGGTTGAGCATCAGACTCCCGGTTTCAGCTCAGGTCCTGATCTCATGGGTTGTGAGATCGAACCCATGCTGGACTCTGCGCTCAGCAGAGTCTGCTTGGGATTCTTTCCTCCTTCTTCTCCCTCCCCCTCTGCCCTTCCTCCCCATGCTTTTGCTCTCTCTCTCTCTCTCTCTCTCAAATAAATCAATCTTCAAAAGCCAGGGCAGAAGCCAGGAATTGACTGGCTCTTCAAGGATGCCGGAAGTTGTCAGCAAGCAGGACAACTCACGCCCTGGTCCAGCATCATCTTCCTGGCTGATTCTCCGCCCCTCCCCCTGTCCCCTGGAAGCCGGGCACCCACACCCTGGAATGTGGGATGCTGTCAGGACCAGGGTCCTGCCATCCCACACCTCGGGAAGAGATCTGAGTTCAGAGGTCATAGATGCCCTGAGTTCCAAGTCTGAAAACTGATGACATGTGGGCAGAGGCCTCACATTTGCAAACACCACCATTTTGCAACCCCAAATAAATGAGTGGCTTTAGGCATCGCTTATCCATGGCTGCCAACATTGCAGAGAATGGGCTCATCAGATCTTACGTGGCTCTTGAAAGCAAGGCCCAAACTGTAAACCAATTCTATGAAGCGTTCTTGAGAAAATGCTGAGCTTGGGTCCAAGTCAGCCTTCAGTAGAGCAGCGGATCTCGACTCTCGACGCTGGCTCACTGATGCCCCAGTCTCACCCCGAGAAGTTCCAGCTGGCTTGGTCTGGGTAGGGTCTGGTCATGGGTATCATTTTAATAGCTCCCCTAGGAATTCTAACCTGAGGCTGGGGTGGGGGAACAACTACTGTGGTTTTAACTAACAATTTACAAATTAACAATTTACAGACATCCCGAGGTTGGAAGAACATGTTAAATGGCACCACAGGGATGCAATCAGCAAAATCCAAGCTGTGGGAGACTCGGCCGGATGCGTGACCTAGCTTCCTCGAAAGTAAATTGCAACGAAAAAAAACCAAAAAACAAAAAACAAGTTGGTGAGATGGTGGCCAAATCACAGGCTAAGTGAGAGAAACCTAACATACTTCCCCTGCAGCGTATGGATCTGATATAGAGCCTCATTAGAAAAAATTATACTCTCGCGAGAAGTAAGGCCACCTGGGAAGTTGGGCCCTTCACCCGTGTGGTGACAAGGGTCAGGAGCACAGCATGCGTGTCCTCCAGTTCCTGAGTGCCCTCCTGGCCCCGCTCACACGCTGCTACCTGCACTGCCTGCTACCGGTGGGCACTGGAGCATGGGAGGCCTGGTATCAGGGAGAGCGGGAGGGAGGAGAAGGGTAAAGGGGCTCACGGAAGAGGGACAAGGGACAAGAGAGCTTCCTACAGATATGAGACATCACTTACTGTCATGCCTGTGGCTAAGAACACAGAGATTTTGAAAATAATGCCCCAGCAAGTACGACAGCATTAACTCAGATGAGCACTGATGGGAGCAGTGAAATCCACCCTTCAAGGCGGCCAAGGGCCAGGGCGTGCCCCATCTGTGTTGGAGGAGGACCTCAATGACGCAACACAGGCAGATATGGGGCCCATTTCCCTTGAGAGGCCTTTCAAGAGCAGCTGCATGTCTTTCAAGAGAAATCTCAGCTCCGGGGAGGCCCCGAGCCAGCTGCTGGTGCCGACTCTTACCTGAGCAGCTCAATCAGCCGTTCCTCCAGGTACTGCTTGGTTCTATTCAGGTCATCGAGGTCCGCGAGCATCTTCTGATCATTCTTCTCCCGGTCTGTCACCTCCTGGCAGAGTCTGTTGTAATACTCTTGGATTTTTGTCCTGGCTTTTTCAAGTTCCTTCTGGGTCCTGGTGGAGAAGTCGGAAGCTTACCGATAAGCCACTGTGTCCAGCTTCCCCCGTGCCTCTGGGCTAACTCAGACCCCTGACCAGGGGTCCTGCTGCCCTCCAAGCCTTTTCCCTCTCACAGTGGGGCGTCCCTTGGCACGACCCACTACCAGATTGTGCATCCCCAGTCCCTGCCTTCAAAACTCCTCTCGCAGCCCCACCCTCTTCACACGCCACACCCCTCCCCCCCCCACCAAACACAGCGGGCATTCTGGGAGAGCAGGTGACCTCAGGCCGCTAGGAGCACCCCAGGTGAGTTGAACTCTGCACCTTGGTTTTGGGGCAGGGGCTGAGGTTATGGGGGAAGGTGAAGGCTGCAGTGGACAGGCCGATGATAGGGGCGGTTTGCAAGAGGAAATGGAATTGGGATAGAAAGAACACAGGTGCATCTCCCTGGAGGTGACCGCATGGATGAGGACCCGTCTCCCACGTGCCTTTGGGGCTCTGTGCACAGGGCGTGGTGCTGGGCTACCCAGCGGGCACTCGATGGTCACTGCCAGGTCCTGACCCAACAGTCCAGAGGCCTGAGGGGCTCTGTTCCCTCCGCTCAGTCTACAGCCAAGGGGCTGCCCGAACACAGCACGGTCCTCCTGCCCTTGCCCGCTCCCCTGTCCCTGAGGGCAGTAGTGCTCCAGGAATGCTCTACGAACCCCAAGATCCAGCAGGGCATTCGTAAAAGCTCCATTAGACACAGGGTTCTGCGGAGACTAAGCCAGATATCTGTGTCTAATCCTGCCTTCCCACCCAGCATAAAGCTGCCTGAAGGTTGTTTACGAGCCACTCTTTGCCAAAGTGATCTCATGGGTGTACACACAGACATACACACACACACACATGCACGCAGGCACACCCAATCCAGAGCCGGCAGGTTATGCAACATCGGGCAGCTAAGACAACAGCTCCGAGATCTCAGGAATAAGCACAGTTGTAGCATTTTTAAAAAAGATTTTATTTATTTATTTGACAGAGAGAGAGATCATAAGTAGGCAGAAAGGCAGGCAGAGGGGGAGGGGGAAGCAAGATCCCCGATGAGCAGAGACCCTGATGCAGGGCTCGATCCCAGGACCCTGTGATCACGACGTGAGCTGAAGGCAGAGGCTTAACCCACTGAGCCACCCAGGCGCCCAGTTGTAGCATTAAAAAAAAAAAAATGCCACCAACTTTTAGGAGGCTCTTGCTAATTTTATTGTCATTGATTATGACCTGCGCAGCCAGAGCCCTATAGCGTTTGAACTCTGGAGGAAATCAGACGAGGAGAAATGTGCATCTGGGTTAGCAGACACCCTAATTTCCTGCTGAGCCTGCATCCACCCTGGAAGCCGGCTGGTAGGGGGCCATGAGGCTTGCACGCACAAGGTAAAGGCTTGGGACAATCTGGTGTGAGAGTTCACAAAGGAAACCAGGAAGAGTCACAGCTCGTAGCGGGAACACACACACGCACACACGCATGCACACACACATGGGCACCCTCACCCGAGATCGGACAAAGAAGTATCTGCGCTTTTAAGGGTCATTGTTGAGGAAACAGAGCCAAGCGGCCCGGGTAGCACTCCTCCCCCGCGTCACCCATGTGCTGTCAGGCGCTTAGAAAGCGACTTAACTCCTCTGAGCCTCACTCTCCCCATCTATATGATGGGGACAAGTAATAATCTCCTCAAAGGACAGTTAGGAGGAAAAAAAGGACAAATCGATGCCAGTGTTTAAAACAGTGCCTGGCCCGTTTGGGGCACTACTTCAGTATCTGCTGTTATCATTACCACTATTCTAGTCCAACTTTTATTTCATGTCAGCTCTTCTGAAGCGGGAACGTGCCCCGCCAGAGGCAGGAAAGGGCATCCAGAAAGGCTTGGCGGCTGCCTGCAGGGGCGTGTGGGGCGGGCCGTGTGGCGTGTATCTGGCAAGGCGCCTCCCGAGTCTGGCTTTTCTTGCAAGAGGACTTCCTTAACCCGCTATGAGCAGCTGAGTTTCTAAATGACTGTGCCAAACGCCCCTTTCCCTGAAGCCTCCACCACCGAGGCCGTGTGGGTGGAACCACATCACTAACCTGTCCAGGCTCTCGCGCAAGGCGGCCCCCTCCTCGTCCTTCTTCTGCACGGCAGCCTGGCTCTCGGAAAGACGTTGGCTGGCGCCGCTCAGCTGCTCTCCCAGATCCACCTGGGTGGCCTGGCACGGGACGGGGGGAGAGGATGCTCAGCCCACGCCGCGGCCAGAAAGGGACTGGGGGTGGGGGTGGGGGCTCCTCCGCCCCACCTGGCCGGGTCACTTCTAACTGGAGGTGGTTTTAAGTTCAAGAGCCCGAGAACCTTTGAGTGACCTGCTCCTGTTGGTCATCCTGTCAAGTGGGCGGGGGAGGTTGAGGGGCAGCAAGAATCAGAATCTCAGGGTGGGGGCGGAGGTGAGGGGGGCGGAGAGCGGGGTTCCCTGGAGACAGGCAGCACCCCCCACTGCGCCCCCACGGTCCAGGACCACTGGCTCAGGGATACCAGTGGAGGCAGCTAAGAAGGACACCTTATATCCTTTCCGCCTGGCTGGCTGAGAAACACGTCTGGCGGCCCGAGCCGGGTGTCCGGGAGGCGGGAGGGCCCAGAGAGGTGCACTCAAGACGTCCACACCAGGGAACGGATGGGTGCTCTCGCTTGGGAACTGGGAGTCTTGCATGCGGCCCTCAAGGGTCCCGCAGAAACCAAACCAGACCCCTCTTCCCGACAGGCCCGCACCCTAGGGGTGGGAACGACCAGGCAGAGGTGGGCGCACCAGTCTTCCCTGCCCAGGTGGCCAGACCGCCGACCAGCACACCCCCGGGGGCCTACCTTCAGCCTCTCCACGGCCTCCTCGGCGGCCTGCAGCTGCCGGCCTCGCTCCTCAAGCTGGTCCCTGAGGCTCCGGCACTCTTCACTGGCAGTCTGGAGACGAGAGAGGGCTTGTGGAAGTGGGGTCCTTGCACGAACACCCCCTCAGCTCCATTCCCCCAGATGGGTAAAAACAAGCTCTCTCTGTTTTCCACCAAACTCAATACGCTCTGGGCTTGACCGGGGACAACATCCTTTCAGGTTTCTGAAGAGACTTAACTTGGTCCTCACACTTAGGATTCAATTTCCGCCAAGGAAACGAGGGCCCTACAGGCCACACAGAGCCGCGCGGGATGGGGGACACAGTACTGGAGGCCCATCTGTAGAAATGCCATGGTTGTGTGGGAGCGAGCGCAGACTGCAGTGCTAACGGCCCAGTGGTAAGTTCTGGAAACCAAGGCCCCACGGCCGTCCTGCTTGTGTTCTCACTCTCAGCCAACCTTACCCCTTTCCCTTCGTGCAATAGTAAAGGCCCATGGTAAGCACTGCTCCTATAAGCCTGTCTACCCCAAGGGCTTTGTGGAAACGCACTGAGCCAGTGTCCACAACAGCACCTCCCACCGGGATGGCACCTGAAGGGAGAGAAAACCCACAGACGAGACTCGCAGGTAGGGCCTGCTGGTATCTGCAGTAGGTTCTAGAGGCTGGGAGAGGGTCTAGGGCAGACTCATAGGCCCACAGGGCTGGGCACCTACATAAACGAGCATAAGGAAAACACATGCCTCCTTTGAAGGGGGCCCCCGCCCCCCAGCTCCTGGTGACTTCTGCAGGGTGGGAACAAGGGCACAGCCTTTAAGATCTCCTGAGAGCTCAAAGGGAGCCCCCACACTACTGTGTGAACACCCAGCTCGTTAAGAGCCGGCCACGGATGTAAAACAGCCACTCTGTATGAGCCAAACCAGTCTGCAGGTGCACTGAGTTTAGGCTTCTGGGCTAGGGCCCTGCTCCCGACAGGGGCCCTTGAAGGGTCCCTGGGAAGGGAAAGGAGCTGGGACCTACAGAGCAGGACCGCCGCGTCTGCCCGGCCGCCCAGTACATTCTGGGGTCCTCAAGTGCCACGTGGCTGAAGGCACAGCCTATCCTCTCGTGGACCGGTCAGGCCCCACCGCAGGAGACCACTGCAGCCCGGGGGAGTCAGGGCGAGGGAGGACTACCTTCAGTCGGCTCTGGTGGTCCATGATCTCCGTGCTCAGCTGGAACTTAAGGGCATTGAGCTCCTCGTGGGAGGTCTCCTGGAGGCTCTGGGCCCGCTGCTCGGCCTGGGCCAGCTGGGCCTGCAGGCTGGGCAGGGAGCGGGCTGCCTCCTCGGCCACCTTCAGCCTTTCCTGCAAGCCGTCCCTCTCTTGCTGCAGGCCTGCCACTTGCTCTTCCAGGCCCTCTCGCTGCCTCGAGGCCGCCTCTTTGGCATCACGGAGCTCCTGCAGGGCGCGGGCCAGGGCCTCCTCGGCCTGCTTTTTCTCGGCGAGCTGCATGCAGGTATGGACGCTGGGCTCGTCAGCAGCTGGGCTGGCCCTGGGCAGCTGCTCTGGTGGCTCTGCCTGTTCCAGCCGGGCTTCCTGGGAGCCGGATTCTGTCCTGGACCGCTCCTCCTCCTCCTCCTCAGTCCTCTCCTGCTCCAAGCACCGCAGCGGCTCCCGACCAGAGGCCTTCTTGAGGGCTTCGTTCTGCTCCTTCAGCTGCTGCACCAGGGCCCTGTGCTCCCTCAGAGCAGCCTCGGCCGCGCTCAGCTGGCCCTGTACCTTCTCGCGGTCACCCAGGGCTGCCTGGAGCTTGGCCTGAAGGTCCAGCACCCCAGCTGGCAGGCGCCCGGCCTCCCCCTGCTGGGTCTCCACCTGGGCCTGACACAGGGCCAGCGGGGTGGCTGGCTCCTGGTGTGCACTGTCGTCAGGCGCGCCGAGCCCCCGTTGGCCGTGCTCTGCCATGAGGGCGTCGATCCGCTGGGTCTGCTGGTGGCACTGGCTCTCGAGAGCCCTGAGCTCCCTCTCCCGGGCCTCCGCCAGCTGCCGGCAGCGCCCGACCTCCTCCTGCAGCTGCTGGCACTCGGTCTCCTTGTTCTGCAGGGCGGCCTCCTTCTCGGCCACTTGCGCCCTCATGGTCTCCTTGGCCTTCTTCACGGCCCGGAGGCTTGCCTCCATCTGGTCCCCCATGTGCCGGATGCTGGCCTGCTCAGACTCCAGGGAGGCCAGGGAGCCCCGGATGGCTGCCTCCCGCTGCTGCAGGGCCTGGTAATCAGTCTGCAGCGCCTGCAGCTTGCCCTCAAGGAGCTGGTTGCGCTCCAGCACGTTCTGCAGCTCCTTCTCCAGCTCCCTGTTGGCCTGCTGGAGCTTCTCCTCCTGGCCGCTCCCTTGCATCTGGGTGTCACCTGTCTGGCCCTCCTGGGGACTTCTCTGTTCCTCCTCTGGCTTCTCAAAGACCTGTCGCAGGCTGGAGTCTGGGGGACCCTGGGCGGCGGGCTTCTCCCCTGCCGTGGGCCCATCTGGGCCTCGCTGCACGGCGAGCCGCTCCAGCATCCCCACCTTCTGGCTGAGGTGGTCTTTGTCCCGGATGAACTGTTTCTTCTGCTCCTCCAGGTCCCCCACGAGCTGGCTCAGCTGGGCCACCCGGGTCTCCAGGAGCCGCAGCTGCCGCGCCAGAGACCTGGCCTCCTGCTCCAGCAGCTCCTTCTCCTCTCGCCGCTGCCGCTCCTCCTGCCTCACGTCTGCCAGCTCCTGCTCAAGGGAACTCAGGTGGCCTAGGGACTCCTGTAGCTGTCGCCGCAGCTGGGCCGCCTCCTGCCCCTTCCTGGCCAGCTCCTCCTGAACCGGGGCCATCTCCTCCAGCAGGCGCTCCAGGCCAGCCCGGGCCTCCTCCTTCCGCTCCAGCTCCCCGGCCAGCTGCTCAAGCTGGGCACTCTGCTGCCTGTGGAGCTCCTGCGCCTTGCAGCTCTCTCCTTCCAGGGCTCGAAGCTTCTCCCGCAGCTCCTGGACCTCCAGGGCAGAGTCCCCGGGGAGGAGCTCTGTGTCCGGTGCCATATCTGCCTTCTGCTCAGCTGCACCCAGCCGGTCCGGGACATCAGCTGAATGCTGGTTCTTCCTGCCCAGCGGGTCCCGCGCGGCCTCAAGCTCCTGCACCAGTGGCTCCAGCACGGACTCCAGCTGCCGCAGGGCCGAGCGGTAATCCCCCTCCTTCTCTGCTGCCCCCAGCTCCAGGGCCTGCAGGCATTTCTGGAACTCCTCCACGGCGCTCTGGGCAGCCTGCGTGACCTCCCGCTGCTTCTGGAGCTCGGCCACCACGTGGGTGAGGCGGGCCTTGTCCTCGGCAGCGGCGAGGCCCCTCTCCCTCTCCGCCTGCAGCTTCTCGGCCTGCAGGCTGACGGCCGCCCTCAGCTCCTGGTTCTCTCGATCCAGCTGCTGCATCTGCTCCTGCAGCCGCTTCTCCCGCACCTCCAGCTGGTCCAGCTCCAGCCGCATCTCGTCAAAGCCCTCGAGCGCCTCGTTGTTTAGGGGGCTGCTTACATCAAAGCTGGAGGCCATCTCCTGAGTCTGCGGAGGAGAAACAATACACAAGTGGGTCTGGGACAGAAGCTACACGGCCACAGGGAGAAGCTTTAGAGTTTAACGAGAAGTCATTAAATAGCGAGCCTATCGGGCTATTCGAAAGGCTAGAAGCGCCTTGCTGGGAGCACCTGCCAAAGGAGGTCAGAACACAAGACCACAGACGCAGGCTCCCCGGGTACTCAGAACCCACACGTCCCATCCAGCCTCCTGGAGCGCCGGGAGCATAACGGACAGCGGCACTTAGATTCATTAAGTTACATTTAAACTCCTGTTCGCCACTGCACCGTACCTATAGCTCCTGCTGTGATTCAACCACAAAATAGGGTTCCAGCTCAATTTATTCTCCACTCTTAATGCTTCTACTACTTTTAGTTGTTGTATTTTACAACAGTTACAACAGTGTTGTAACTGCACTGTTCTGACCTTTAAAACTATACACGCATATGATACTCTCACATTTGTAACACAATTAACGAAATTTGCCTTTCCCATGAACTTTCCTGAGCACTTACTTGCCTACATCAAGCCGTTAAGGACTCCTTCACTTGATCTGCACTGTCCCCTTTTGAGTTAGAATGACTTCCAGGACCTCCATTTTGGGATGAGAGCACTGAAGTTTCGAGAAGGTAAGCGGTCTGCCCAGGATTATGTGACAGCGTTTGACTCTGCTGCTTCTAACCCAAGAGCTAAATTGCTTCCTTTAAAATACTTGAAAAGGTTCTAATAGAATTTAATTCTTAAAAAGCCTAAGTTCTGGGGCACCTGGGTGGCTCAGTGGGTTAAAGCCTCTGCCTTCAGCTCAGGTCATGATCCCAGGGTCCTGGAGTCGAGCCTCCCATTGGGTTCTGTGCTCAACAAGAGCCTGCCTCCCCCCTCTCTCTGTCTGCCTCTCTGCCTACTTATGATCTCTGTCTGTCAAATAAACAAATAAAATCTTAAAAAAAATAATAAAAAGCCTAAGTTCTATTGGGTCATAAAAACCTGGCCTCTAGGAAATAACACAGATAACAGAGGGTTTATATTACTTGAGTTGGAATAAAAAATGTGTGAGAGGGGCGCCTGGATGGCTCAGTCATTAAGCATATGCCTTCAGTTCAGGTCCTAATCTCGGGGTCCTAGGATCGAGTCCCACATCGAGCTCCCTGCTCAGCAGGAAGCCTGCTTCTCCCTTGTCCACTCCCCCTGCTTGTGTTCCCTCTCTTGCTGTCTCTCTCTCTCTCTCTCTGTGTCAAATAAATAAATAAAGCTTAAAAAAAAAAAAAATAAAGGCATCTGAGCACATCGCCCCGAGTTGCAAGAGGCCAGGGCGCAGCCTGGTTGGCATTCTGGTCAGGAGGCTCCCAGCCTTGCTGGTCTTACCTGCAGGTAGCTGCTCACCAAGCTGCTCATGCTGGAGCTGCGGCTGGGAGGTTTCCACAGGTAAGCCGAAGAGCCAGGGGCCAGTGTCCTCCTGCAGGGCCACAGAACAGACAGACTGCATCAGAGCAGGAAACACGCACGCGTAAGCATGCACAGAGGCCCTGATTATCACAAGGCACCAGGTCGTGGCAGGGGGCACAGCCCTCCTGGAAAGAGTGTAAAAAGGCAAAAACCCATCAGCTTCTACCAGAGATCGCATTTATGCTGGTCTGCAGCTGACAGCTCCACTGCTAAGTCTGAACATAATAGGCCTTTCCACCTGCTGCCCGGGAAGAACTAAGTGGAGGTATCATTTCCCCACTAGGGGCAGAAATTTTCCTCACCCCCTCGGGTGCCTGTCACAGTTTGTTTGCTAGCAAGAGAAAAGCAGCCATCAGTCTGGTAAGTCAAGGTGACAGCAGGCTTGGGGGCAGCAGACCCAGCCTAATTAACTTTGTACCACCAGGAAACAGATAAGCTGGCATTCAGTTGTACAACAGAACGCTCTGCATTGGGGGTTAGCAATCTTCTCTTACGAAGGGCCAGACAGGACATATCTCATGCTTGTGCGCCTTCTGGTCTCGGTCCCAACACATGCTCCAGTGGCGGCATGACAGCAACCGTGGACAACAGGTAAATGAAGAGGTGAAGCTGTCTGATCCACCCCCCCAGCCCCCCGACACCAGCCTGTGGGCGATGGCTGGTCAACCCGCTCTCTGTGGCTACAGAAATCCACACAAACACTGATAAAAAACTCCAACATGCAGCGAGACGAGCAAGCTGCAAAAGGAGAGCTACCTATGATTCGACATATGCAAAGTTTATAAATGCATACAAAATAAAGCCACATGTATATAAAATATGCAGGGATACCCACTCGGTAACACACAAAGATATTCGGGAAGGACGTGTGGCAACTACAAGGCTGTCATTACTTCTGAACAGGAATTAAAGGGGAGAGCGTGAAAGTGGGGTGGCTCTTTATTTGGATTTGTGATCTTTTATTTCCTAAACACGTGGTATCAGACATGACAACATCCAAAAAAAAACAACCCAAAAGAACCAGCTCGAAGGGGCTTCTGCCGGCCAAATAAGGAACAATTTAGGCATCAGATTAATGATTACAGTGACAGAATATAACCCACGGAATAAAATAAGAATCCATGAGTCAACTCTGCTATAAATGAATAAATACACAGGGGGGCCTGTCTGGCTCAGTCAGCAGAGCATGCAACTCTTGATCTTGGGGTTGTGAGTTCAAGCCCCACGCTGGGCATAGAGCTCACAAAAATACATACAAATGTGGGTATATAAATATTAAGGAAAAAGCGAGGTAACAACCTGATCTTTTTTTCTTTAAGATTTTATTTACATATTTGAGAGACACAGTGCAAGAGAGAGAGCACGAGCAGGGGGAGGGGGAAACAGGCTCCCCACTGAGCAGGGAGACCGATGCGGGGCTCGATCCCAGGATCCTGGGATCATGACCTAAGCCAAAGGCAGAGGCTTAACCAACGAAGCCCTAGTTGGTTAACCTAATCTTAAAGTATCTTCCTATAAGAAACCTAATGACTGGGGCGCCTGAGTGGCTCAGTGGGTTAAAGCCTCCGCCTTTGGCTCAGGTCATGGTCCCAGGGTCCTGGGATCAAGCCCCGCATCGGGCTCTCTGCTCAGTGGGGAGCCTGCTTCCTCCTCTCTCTCTGCCTGCCTCTCTGCCTACTTGTGATCTCTGTCTGTCAAATAAATAAATAAAATCTTTAAAAAAAAAGAGAAAAGAAAAAAAAGAAACCTAATGATTACAAAGGGAGAGACAGTAACTTTAGAGAAATCTGGCAAACACCACCTTTACCTAATGGTCACAGGCAACTGCCCCGGTGATGAGACAAATCACCGTGAGGGTCTCTGGACTGTGCTGAAGACGACACAACATCTGGGTTCTCCTGCCAGAAACGCTCACCCTGAATCTGACAATGAGGAAGCCCTAGACAAACTCCAACAAAGAACATTTTACAAAGTAACTGGCCTGTGCTTTTCAAAAATGTCTACACCGTGAAAGACAGACTGAGAAACTGTTCCAAATTCAAGAAGACCGGAGAGACTGGCATTAACTCCTGGGCGGGCTCCTGGAGTATAAAAGACATTACTGGGATGATTCTTAGTGGCATTGTATCCACGTTAAATCCCTGATCTTCGTAACCGCACTGAGCTTATACATAAGAGGATGCCCTTGACTTTGGGAAGTACACAGTGAGTCCTGAGGAGTCAAGGGGAATCAAGTCTGTAACTTTCTCTATAATGACCTAGGGAATAAACCAACATGTATTTTTAAAGAGAGAGTGATCAAACAGTTGTAGCAAAGTACTGAGAACTGGGGAGTCGGGGTGAAGGCTGGATGAATGCTCTGTGGCATTTTGGGGGCAACTGTGCTGTAATTATGAAACGAATTCAAAATGAATTAGTTTTAAAAAGGACACGTGCAGTAAATACGGCAGATTGGTAGCTTTTCATCTCAGTGGTCGGCTCATGGCATCATCAGATTCAGGACTTTTCTCCAAAGGGCAAATATTTTAAATAAAAAAATACAAAACTAGACACTGAAAACAACTTGTATTAATAGAAAGCAAAGCGAAGAATGCCGCACCGGTGGGCGCCTGGGTGGCTCAGTTGGTTAAATGACCAACTCTTGATCACGATCTCAGGGTCGTGAGATCCATGCTCCACGCTGGGCATGAAGCCGACTTGAGATTCTCTCTTCCCTTCCTCTCTGCTTCCCCCTCCCCACGTGTGCACCCACGTGCACGCACACACATGCTCTCACACACGCCCATGCACGCCCGCGCATTCTCCCTCTCTCAAAAAAAAAGTGCTGAACTGCAGCTGAACTCGAGTCTGGTGCCCTGCAGTACTGGGCAACTGTGGGCAGGTCACCCCATGTCTGAGCTTGTCCCCTCCCATCCCCCTCCTGGAGTGGCAGGCGAGCGCGCTTCCCCTTCCGTAGGGGAGCTGTAACTCCCTCTCCCACTGGCCTCAAGGCCTCTGAGGAACCCTGCAAGAAAAAAAGCCCACTGGCTTCCCCGCTGCCACCCCCAAGTCCCTCAACACACTTAAGAAACCTCGGGATTTGCATATGCATCTCCACTGACTCATAGACCTGGCCGTGGAGGAGGGTTAGGAGAGTTTCGGGTCGGAGCCTTCAGATGTTATCGTTAGTCAGACTCAACGAAGCCTAGAAAACTCGCAGGTGTAAGAGCTGCAAAGCCTTCTGTAATCTACTGAGTGACTGAACCGCTTTGCATCGACTGGCAGCAACCTTCAGAACTTCCAACATCTCTTTCCCCCGTGTTTTCAACCAAGCGATTCTTCAAAATACCTGGCAAACGTCGGCCAGGCAGCGTCCAAGTCATAGCCTCTGGACGCCAGGTCAAACTGGACCTCCGTGAGCTCGTAGAGCTGGCCCACGATGTCGGAACTCAGCTTCGGCTTCAGGAAGGGGCTTCTCGCGTAGTACCAGTCACTGCAGGGAAGCAGGAAAAGGGATCGATGACAACAATAACAAAGGAAAGCAAAGATTGAATTTGATACAGCTCTGCCTTACCAAATTCTCACTCCTTACTAACGAGATTCAGACGGACAGGGACACTCGCCAATTTGATTTTCACTGTGGGAGTGTGTAACTTTCAAATACGCTTGCTCTTCTTCAAGGAAATCACTGAAATGAACCAGATGCTTATTCGTGTATTATCGACATCCTATCCAGTCCCCAAAAAGGAGACGAGAAAATTTCAATCTCAGTTATGTGCCAGGAAAGGGGCAGTTACAGGGGAAAGAACTCTTTCTCTGTGAAATGTTAACCTCATCTTCCATTCCTTCGAGAGGATTCAACACACGCCGGTGAGCTCGTGGCTAAGGACCGTACGGACATCAGTTTCCAAGCCAGGAAACGGAATGGCCGCACTTTGAGCTGCCGGCGGCTGCACCATGTGAAGCAGCAATAAGTGGGAACGGCACCACCGCTGTGCGTGTCAAGAACTGCCTGGCTGGCGCCCCTGAAAGGTGCCACCCTGGACATCAAGCAGCTGGGGACGGTTCTCACCAAACGTCTGAAGTAACCTTCAGATCAAACGTGCGAAGGTTCTCAGTTCACATGAATTCACAGAGGCTGCCACATGCACGAGAGATAGGTCTTTATGCAAATCAATCTTCAAGGTGACAAAACGAAACACAGTGTTTTCCCCGCAAGCGGTATTTTTTTTTTTTTTTCCAATCCACAAGGGACTTCTTTGATTAACTGGAAGAACACTCCCTGGGGAGAGGGGAGGCAGTGCTGGGAAAGGGTGCAGGGAGCCTGAAAGAGGTTCGGCTGGCTGTTAGGGGCCTGAGCTGCTGCTCCTCGTGAGATGCCCCATTTCCATTCTCAAGCCCCCCTTTCCTCCCTGACTCAGACTTTAGCAGCAGCCACACAAAGGCTGACCCCACCAACCACCTGGGCTCCAATCTGGCCACCCACTGCAACGACCGGGGAGCCCTGACACACCTAGCAGACGTTGACATGGAGTCTTGGGTGAGGGCCGTGGTGGCCGGCGGGGTCTATCCCTTCATTAGGGCCAGCACCGAGGGCATGCCACCCGCGAGGGAAATCCACCTGCATCAGGAGCTTAGAGCTTTGGATCTAAGCTCCTGCTTTGTGACCCAGCATCAGTGGGGCTAGAGAAAGGCACTCGGGCCCCCTGAGCTTCCTGTCTTCCCCGGTGCACAAGACGTGCTACCACCCCATGCGCACCGAGGATGGCTGGGGGCCCCCTCGCGCTCATGGGGTAAACCCCAGCTTCGCCACGCCCTTACCTGGTCACCTTGGTGTTCATGAAGCACTGCTGTAAGGTGTCCGCCAATCTCTGGTGCACCAAGGAGTAGCGGATAAAGGCCCTTCCTTTCCCCAGAGATGTTCGGAGCTGGAAAAGGCGGGCAATGTTGAAAAGAAGAGCTGTTGGCCGAATGCCCAGGGCAGACGTGGCCTTAGGACGGCGA
Organism: Neogale vison; assembly: GCF_020171115.1. Classification (NCBI taxonomy): domain Eukaryota; kingdom Metazoa; phylum Chordata; class Mammalia; order Carnivora; family Mustelidae; genus Neogale; species Neogale vison. Next base: position 208,402,927 of record NC_058096.1, on the reverse strand, counting down.
GGCCTGCAGCAGCCGGACTTGCTGCTATCCCCCACCTGAGAAGAACCTGTAGACTCCGGTAAAGGTGGCAAGGGGGGACCCGTTCACCAGAGGCCCTGAAACTTCTGCGGCTGCTCCAGGGAATGTCATTCTCCCACCCCAGCTCCATCAGAAGCTCTGGGCTTAGTGTTGCATGTGAAACTGTCTGATTTAATCTGGAATATTTAGAATAAAACTAGGCAGTTCAGTGAATGGCTCCTCGTATCACAAGTGAGCTCGAGCAAGAGATGGCCTCAGTCTGGCTAACGTCCAGGCTTGTTCTTAGGTGATGGGAGAAGAGGGGCAGGGCGAGAGGCCAAGAGGCTTGGCTGGAGCCCCAGTGTGGGGGCCGGGGGTGTGGGGGAGGAGAGGGGAGGTCAAGGGCAAGGGTGCATCAGGGGGACTTTTAAGAAGTTCTGATGGATATGTGATAGCCTTCTCAGTGTTCTCCTGAAACCCTCAGTAAAATCTGTAGGTGTCAGTGCTTTCCGGGTTGGTTTCGTTTAAGGGATGCCAACTCACTGCATTAGTCAGAAGGTGTGGCCTGGTCACCCTGGGGTAAAGAACAAATGGGTGTGGCTCTGTTTCAGGTGGACAACACAGGAGGGTCCCGATGCAGGCCTGCCATCAAAAACCTCATCTCATCGTGCCCAAACGTGGCTTCTATAGAGGCTTCTGGAAGCTTCTGGGAGGCAGGGGGGTGTGCTGGCCAGAGACTGCCAACTATGGGCCCACACAGCTAGTTTGCCAAACAGGGCTCATTCCCATGGTTCAGACCCAGAAGTTCAAGGTAAGCGGGCAGGAATTTGAAAACTCTCAACCTCCCAGTTCTGTCAGGCTCAGAGTCTGGGTCAGATAAGTAAAGACCCATATACCCTCCTTGCCTCTTCAGAGGTTAGAAATGTTCACCGTGGTAGCGGGAGACGGGGGACCGATGGTCCTAACACCCCACACTATCGAGAAACCAATCATGGCACTGCACTGAGACAGGAAACGTGTGGTACAGACCCGAGCACCGACATGTTAATGAAGATGTAAACATCCCAGGCCACAGCACCTTCTAGCTCAGAGCTGTAGGCCTCCTTACTGCTGACTCAAGGAAATGATACCGCAGTATGAAGTCGCTTTAAAAAAATAAAAAGGTGTGAAATGTCATGAGTTAAGAGGGAGGCTGTAAGCCGGGTCTCCATGTGTGCTCTGTAAGTCTGGGGCATGGTCAGGATACCTAGGAGTGGAAGTGGGTGGGTTGGTGGCAGCCGGACACACAGGCCTTAGAAACACCGTCATGGCCTGTCTGCAGAGACCTGGTCAGGACACACGTCCTTGGGAGAATCGTGAGGACAGCTCCACATCCAAATACTTTTTTCCACTGATAATCAAGGGCGAATGGAGTGTTCAGTGGTGATGTCCAGCAAACTCAGGGCAGTGCAGAACAGCTGGGCAAGGCGCTGTGGGGCCAAGTGTGTTGGTCAGACAGACACATCCACATACAGGCCCTGCAGAATTCAGTAAGACCCTCACACGACAGCCCATGTCCATGAGCTCCCAAGGGATGGGCTTGTCCTTAACAGCAAAACGGCCACTGTAACAGCATTTAGAACATGAAGACTTTCAGTGCCAAACAATTTGGGCCGTGTTTTTAATCAGCCCTATTAGGGAAACTGATCTGACATGTGTACATATAAATGGAGCTGTTTATTATAAGAGGTATCTTAAAACATCCTTGGGGGGAGGGGATCAATAGCTCCTTTGTACTGCAGGTGAAAATATTGCCCAGCTTTTTAGTTTTGCTATTCTGACATCAAGGCTCCAGGTTCATGACCTAATTCATTAAATCTTTGGCATCTGGCCCTAATTCATTAAATCTTTGGCATCTGGCCCAAACTCATCTGCACGATACCCAGAAGCTACCCAACTGCCTCGAAGGGCGAGAAGTCTGCAGGGCGCACAAGAGCGGTTTCTGCTCTCAGTCAGATCACTGCACCGAGAGCGGGACACCAAGCCGCACCGTGGTTCAGACCCTGGTCCATCTGGAGGAAAGTCACACAGCTCAGGCTGGGCTTTTTCTGAACCTCCAGAAGTGGCTGATTATAGCCTTAGGCTATTTTAGCCCAAAAGGCTGCCTCCCACCCCATGAGGGCCTGAGGGGCCCAGAAAGGCTTCTTATCCATTTACTTCTACCTTTTGGCTTGGCGGCCTGGATAACACTTGGTTATTACAGTTGGTCCGAGTACCCAGAAGCCCTGGCGCCCAAGTGCCCTTCCAAGTCATTCCACCCAAGAGAGCCCCCGAGAGCAGAGCCTTCCAGGGGGACGAGACAACTGGGGCGTGTGGGAAGCAGAGCCCACGTGGCCACCAGGAACCAGGGCCGTCTGGGCAAGCAGCGAGTGCTTTTTGCTTCGAAAAGTCAGTTTCCCTGGCCTCGGATTGTCTAAAGGTCTGTGCATTCTGCGAAATGGAGATTTAAGCATTTTGTAACCCTGGGCCATGAGGACTAAACTAAACTTATTCCAGACTTCAGTTGTCTGAGCCATAAAGCCAAAGGCCTTTGCTGCTCTGAAGAGTGGAAGATAGGACAGTGACATTAAGAACTTCTTCCAGGGGTGCCTGGGTGGCTCATTGGATTGGGCCACTGCCTTCGGCTCAGGTCATGATCTCAGGGCCCTGGGATCGAGTCCCGCATCGGGCTCTCTGCTCGGCGGGGAGCCTGCTTCCTCCTCTCTCTCTCTCTCTGCCTGCCTCTCTGCCTACTTGTGATCTCTCTCTGTCAAATAAATAAATAAAATCTTAAAAAAAAAAAAAAAAAAGAACTTCTTCCAGACTTCTGGAGAGGAGATGACACCCCTGTCCAGGTGTGTGATGCATGAAAACGCTCTACATCAGGGACCTGATGGTCCTACTAGGCAAGTTCTCACGAGACTGTGGTGCTGCATGGACATTAAAGGAATCCAAGGAACTAACTCCTCACAGCCACGGTCCTTCCTCCTCTTCTCAGATGCCAGAGGGTGGGAAATGCTCGGCCCTCACTGTCCGCGTACTTGAGGCCGTCATGCTCTATAAGAAGAAACCCAGCTGACTCCAGCTGGCAGGGAGCAAGAAGGGACCTCAGAGCACCTGACTCGGCAGCCTTTGTGGGAGGCCAGCCAAGGAGCACGGCTGCGGGCTTTAAAGTGACTCCAAACGTACTGACAAGATGCTGAAAAGAAAGACGAAATGTACAAACGCTTTAGGTCTCCTGCCTGAAATCTAGGGGTTTTCTTACACCTGAGGATGCACAGTTTTTCCCTCCCAGAGGGATGAGGCTGAAGGGGTGGGGGAAGGGAGGGAAACAGTGGGGGAGAGAAAGAAAGAGGAGAGAGGGCAAGAGAGGGAAGGAAGGGGGGACAAAGAGAGGGAGGGAGAAAGAGAGAGAGAGAGGAAGGAGAGTGCGGAGAATGTGTTCTGGAGTTTTCTGAAACAGCAAAACACTGGCTGTCTGCTCAAGGGGCTCAGAGCTCAATGTGGGGAGCTGCTTAGCGTAACCAGTCCCTTGATGGCGCACATCACTCTCTTCATTATAAATACAAGTTTCCTGCACAAATTGTAGGGAAAGCACCCAGTAAACTGTAAGCACTTTATCTAAGGAACGAATTCTCTTGAAAAGGCAGAGGCGTCCCGTGCTGTAGGCCCCCGACGGGTCCCCCGAACGGCCTCAGTGTGAGCAGTCCGCTCTGAGACAGCACGTGCTCGTGGCCTGAAGCAGTCAGGACCGAGCCACCCCTTGCTTGGCGAGTGCTCACTTGGGTGGCTTCCCTGAGCGAGCACTGGGCACGGAGTGCGCCTGGATTTCCTTACTTCCTCATCAGCTGTCCGCTCCCCACCCTCCTCCTCAAGGAGCCGGCTGCGGCACGGGTTGGGCGAGAGATGCTTAAGGCAGAGAGAGGAAGATGCGAGGAACCTGGCCACTCTGCTTACCTCCGGAATCGACTTGACGAATCGGATCCCGTCATTGGCTCCTTTCACCTTGGCCAGGCAGGCGCAGAAGTAATCCCAGTAGTCCTTCCTGTTGCCCAGAAGGGTGGCCTTCTCCTTCTGATCGAACTGTGGAGACCGGGGGACAGAGAGAGGAGGGCCACGCCTGCAGCTGATCATCCCACCATTTAAATGATCAGTAGCAGCAACAGCTTCTTAGTCACCCTGTCCTGGACGAGGCCCTTTAAAACTGGCGCCATTTTTATTGGCTGGCAGATAAAGGTGGGTGTTTCAAACCCCAATTTACAGATGCGGAGACTGAGGCTGGGAAAGGTTAAGCAGCTGGCCCAGGGTCACACAGCTAGCGGGATTCAGAAGTAAAAGCCCCCCGGAGAGACTATCTCTTGAAAGGACCTCGGTGCACAGAAATGGGTAGAAGACCACCAGAGGCGTTGTTCACACGGGATGAGGACATTTGAGGGAAAAGTCTTGAAGGACAACATGAAGACTGTCAACCTTATCTCAACTCAGGGAAATGAGTCTGAGACATCTTACCCTGGCTACTTCAAGTCTCAACACTGTAATATACCCAAATATGTAATAAATCCCCATTAATGTCAGCTGAGTTGTTTCAAATCCAAAACCAAAACGGGCCGACTGAAAACTGAAAAAGTTCATAAATCATGTCCCAGTGTAAGACAGAAGCAGCTGGAAAGGGAAGGGGGAGTCCCTCGACACGTCGGGGCTTCGCCTCCAGCAGGCGCTCATTCTCGAGCCGGCTTTGCTGGGCTGTGACTGGAATGTGCTGGGATGCACGCGTCCAGTGTTCAAAAGGATAAAGGTGTGTCTTTCTACAACGTAACATCTTACAGTGTTTGTTTCTGGCTATGGAAGTTAAGATACATACATGTTAGAAAATCCCGACAAGACCAGAGAAGAAAAAAAATTATAATGTGAACAGCCCCTTCCTAAGATAACTTCTGTTAATGTTTCGTTCCATTTCCTTCCTGCCTCCTGTGATTGCCTGTATTTTTCCGCATCTGCAGAGCTCTCTAGATCCGTGCATCTTCAAGCAAGCACACGTCAGCATTACAGGGCGAGTGTGTTCAGACAAAACTTCCTGGGTTAACCTCAGAGATTCTGATTCAGCGGGTCAGGGTGGGCACTGAGAATAGATTTCTCACCCTCGCCCAGGGGATGCCGATGCTGCTGGTCTGTGGACCCCAGCACTCTGAGCAGCAAGGCTCTAAAATGCGAGCTTCTGGATAATCTTCAAGAGGGTCCACACACTCCTGGAGAGTGGGTGACGGGGAGACTGCCCCAAAGGTACGATCTCTGCTAGTCCGTTACCTTGTGACCTGCCTTAAGATGGTCTAAATCTGTAAAGAGCCTTCTTGAAGCCCACAGCCATGCTAAGGGGCAACATTCCGATTCTCCAGAGGATCGCACTCGGGAGGCTCGAGCTCCAAGCGACCCGGGGCTGCTCCGACTTTCAGTCTAACCGGGAAGGCTTCCTGGCTTCCCGGAGCTGTCTGAACCACATCCTGACGCTCATGAGTCACTAGAGAGGGAACCGAGAGAACAGAGCAGAAATCAACATGGTACAGGAGTCAACTTACTTGCAGGAGATACTCAAGTTTATAAGAAAACTTGTGCAGGCTGGTGCTGTCGTCCGTAATGGGCTCCCCTGCTTCCTTAAACTCTTTGCTTAGCTCCATCACCGCATCTTTAAGACAACAAACAGGAACACGTGACTGGCTTCAGAGAGAGAAGCAGAATAACCCGGGGACGCAGGGGGAGCAAGCGGTCAGTGACGGCAGAGCACTTGGGAAGCAGAAAGTGGGATGTGACCCTAGAAGGAGGGAAGGCTGAGCCTGGAGGTGCTCAGGTGTGCTGAGAGCTCACAGGTATTCTCCCACGGCCCCCTGATCCGGCCCATCTCTCGGTCCTCCCTGCAGGCCCACTGTGCAGGCCGTGCAATCTGCGTGCAGCCTTTGGTCAAGGAAGGTTCGCCGTGTGCATGAACCCCTCAGCAGGTCCCTCACACTGACGTCCAGAGAGCTTTACCTTCCTTCTGGCTACGTGGCTTGTTGTTCTTCACTTTAACCCTCCTGCTCAGTACAGGCTACATCCTGGCTTCAAGAAGACCAGAAGGTGCAAATAAGAGGAACGAGAACAATCCCCAGAATGACAACAGTGACACCTGCTTCCGTGGGCTGAGGGCCCAGCAGGGGCCAGGCTTCTGCAGGTCTTTCTCCTTTAATACAGCCCTGGCGAGGTGGGCATGGTTGTTATTTCCACAAATCCAATACACAGCTGGTTTTAAGATAATCCCAGTTTCAGAGCTGTTAAAATGTGGGGGAAGAAAGTACAACTGGAGACTGGTGAAGGCTGATAACATCATCCCGTTTGGTAGATAAGGAATGCCGGGAGAGGTCAGGGCACTTGGCCAAAAACCACGGGATGCAAAAGGCAGAGCTAAAATGAGAAGCCTGGCTCCTCCAGGGCTTTCTGACTCCAGAGCCCGCGTCTCCACTTCTAAGACAACCGACCTCCCCGTGCAGAATAGAGGGAAAACCACCTTGACTGTCACTCGCAGCTTCTGCTGTGGCATGGAGGGACAGTGAGAAGCTGGGTTTGGTGTAGACACTGAGAAGAGCGCCCCGGTTGAGATGGCTGGGGCATGCTGCCCCAAACTGTCTTGCCCTCTGATGGCTCGTAAGGAGAGGAGCTCCCCGTCCCTGCGCTCTAGAACCACAGCTGGAAAGCAGACCTGCCCAGCACTGACACTGAACCTGAACTGCTAAAATTTAATCGACACTGACCTCTCCGGCAGAGGTCAGCAAATGGTGAAGACAGGCTCTTGGGACAGATTCTTATACCAAGTGACTGCTGTCCAGTGGCACCCTCTAGAAGTGTTTGCTGCAACTGACATCAAGAGCCGGGGACAGGGGGGTGGTCAGGGACCAGGGGGGATGCACAGCCTTCCTCCCCCACCCTCAGCGGGGTTAACCCTCATAACCTGAACTGGGAACTCTTGAAATTTTTAAAGGAGCCTTGCGTATGAAATATGACGTTTTCAGCTCTAATCTCTGCCATTCCAAATGCATTACTTATAAATAATCTGAGTTTTCTGTGAATTATACACTTGCGTCTGTCAACAATCTTGAGAAGCAGGTGTTATCAAGCTGATCTAGCATGTGAAGTAAGCAATGGGACCTTGGGGAGGTGATGGGACTTGTCCAACATCTTCCAGGGTTAAAAGGCGGAGCCAGGAGCTGACCCCAAGGTTGTCGTCACTGCTGTCACCAGGAGGATGAGCGGGCTGCCCTGCAGAGACCCGAAGGCTAAGCACTGCCCAAGGACACCTCAGTTAGGGATGCGCCACTCCCTTGCTCCGTGCCAGAGATTTCTGGTGTGCCCACGAAGACAGTTACCAACAGATGCAAGGGAAGGGCCCTGAGAAAGCGGTGTGTCAAAGCGCTCAGTGGGCTGGGTACTGGACATTGAGATGGCTTTGGGATGTTGGGGACGACCAGGCCAGCCAGGACGTGGGGTAGAAAAGGGCACCTGAACAATGTCTTCCTTCCTGGATCAGGAGTGCAAGCAGGGGGTCCTCTCTTCCTCTCTCTTCCCTCCCAGTAAAGCTCTCTGGGTCCCAAAGTCATCCTGGAGAACCAGAGACTGACAGGCAGGAGAGAGGGCTTACTCTCTTGTAAGATCATCTTGAGAGATCAACTCAGATTGGCAGACTGTCATTTCACCTTCTTGGCGTGTGTGTGTGTAGACTTAAGGAAAAAACCCAGCGAATATTTTAGCTGGAAGTAGGCTGGTGTGGTCTAAGAGTGTAGACTCTGGCACCTGGTATGCGTGTAAACCCAAGCTCTGCCCGACTGGGTGTGTGACCTTAGGCAAGTCACTTAACCTCTCTGTGCCTGTTTCTGCCTCTGCAGAACTGGGGTAATGGTTCCTACCTCATGGACCAAATGCGAGGACCCCATGAGTCGTTATCCATAAGGCATGTGTAGGACAGGGCCTGGAGCCTGGGAAATGCCATGTGATTATCAGCAGGTCAAGGCCCCAGATGCTATATAAAGGGGGAGTTAAGCCTGGGAGTGATTTTCATCTTGGCACCTTCTGAGCTGCAGAAGGAGAAGCGGCCGGTGGCCCTGGCTGTGACAGACTGCACCCGAGCAGGTAGGAACCTGGACCTTCAGGCTGTCAGGAGAGTACGCTGTCACCGCTGGGACACGCAGTCACCTTCACGGTCACCTTCACACCGTCTGGTAGCCAGCGTGCTGGAGCTCCACAGAGGCCTACGGACCCGCCCTGGTGAGCTGTGGCGCGGCCGGAAACTTGCCAGAATTCTGACCCGCGGGACATCCCCTAGAAGGGTGACCTCGAACCCTGGCCTCTCCTCCTGAGTCTCCTCCGCGTCCCATGCGCCTCCCCTGCCCCGCCCTCCTCCGGCGAGATGAGGGCTCCGAGTCTCGGCGGGTTTGCTGAGCTCAGGGAAGTCCGGGAGGCAGCAGGCCCAGAATCACAGTGCGCCACAGGACACTGGCTGTCCGCCTGCCAGGACCAGGGAGGACAGCAAAACAAGAAAGACGGGTGCTGGTCATTCTGCTCAGAGGAAGGAGAACACGCCTCCCCAGAGGAGCCAACTCCACTACGGCCCGAGGGCTCAGGATTCAGCTGAAGATTTAACAGGAGGCTTGAAAACACACATATGCACAAACACTGAAAGCAGACCCAGACCCCAAAAAGGGCACTGGATCTTGTTTACAGATTGGCTTCGCAGCGCCCTGAGAGGAGCACCGGCCCAGCTCTCCCAGCCTGACCCGGGATGGACACCCGAGCCCCAAATGCTTCCACGCGCTGTGTCCTGGGGCTCCCATTACTTCCCATGTGACAAGGATGAGAGAGCGATGGGAGGCGCACAGCCCCAGCTCCCCCCACCCGAGCCCCGTGTGCCTCCCGCCCCCCAAACCCCCGCACCTTGCAAATCGCGGATGATTCTCTGGAGCTGGCTCTCTGCCATGGGGGAAGCCATGGCGACGGGTGCGGGTCACCCTTCTCCCCTGTGCGCCTCCCGCCTGGGTCCGGTCAGCAGTGGTCAGACTCCATGGTGGCACCTGCACGAGGGGAGAGGGAGACCGCGGAGGAGGCAGTCACAGACACAACGTGACAACAGCAGGAAGGGGCGCGCCGCTCTGGGCACAAAGTCGCCCCATCTGGGCGTCCTCCCTCAATAGGCAGGGCTTGACCTTTCCGTGGGGGCCTTGCTCAGTGGGCATTCTTCGGCTGGCTTCTGACACGCTTCTATTCAGACACAATGACCTGGGTTGGGGCTTAAAAAGCAGCAAGGTCAACCAAACAGCGTGACTCATTGCTTCTGAGCTTCTCTCCTCTTCTACCCTCTCAAGCAGGACGGCCTCACTCTCCTTCCACGTTTAGAAATGCCTCCCGGGGGCTCCCCACCCCCCCACTACCACACACACACCAAGGCCAGAACCAGCCAAACCCACACGCAGGGGGCCGCTGAGCCCACCGTGCCGGCCACCACCAGATCCCTGTCTCCCCAACGCCCAGCCCCGTGCCCTCCCCCAGCTTGTTTGGGTCAGTAACCTCTGGCCGGGTGGCGGGGGAGGGAGGAGGCTGAGGGCCCTTGGGGCTTCGGGATCAAGGAAAGCCGGCCTTGCCTGGTGGGGGAAGCAGATGCCCGGAGTCCAGCTCAGCCTGGCTGTGTAGACACCGCCCGGCTTCACTGGGGACTGGCGCAGCCCTCGGTCCAGCAAGGGACATGGCTCTATTTTAAGCTTGGTTACAGTCCTCTTGCAGCTGGTGAGTCCCGAGTTACCGACCCTGCTCGGGCAGCTGCTAAAGTGATCTAAGGACACAGTAGTGGCTACAGACCAGTGGAGGTGACGAGACTCGAGTGGCACTGGGGAGAAGTCTGGAGGCGCACTCGGACACCCCTGTGCCCCCCCCTTTAGAACCCCCAGTTCTTTCCTTGGATGGCCAGTGCAAGCTTGTGCAATGCTGGACAGTGACAGCCGCTAGCTAGGCCAAGGGGGCCGCAGGGGGCAGCCACCACCACATGAGGGCCTACTGTGTGCTGGGTGCGGGCCCTGTTAGGTTCTTGCCACAGGTGATCATTTTACTCTCACAATCGCCCTCGTGCAGTAGATAATGCGCAAAGGAGAACCTGGGGTCCGAGAAGTCCTGTGACTTGTCTAAGGCCATGGGCCAGGAAGTAGAACTGTGGTTTGAACCCTGGACATTCTGATTTAAACCCTGTGGATTTCTACCTGAGCCGCCGTCACTACGGCAAATGACCAACCACTTCCACTGGCTTTGGAACCGCCCCCTCCAGCGTCTCCCAAATAATGGGCCGCCACCCTGAGTGCTTCTCACACAGGCAGGCCCTCACTTTCTCACTGCCATGTTATCCTTCCTGCTTTAGGAGTCCAGGAGAGGACTCTGGGATAGAAATGGTCCCGGGTTTCAAGTTCCTCCAAATATTTATATAAGCATTCCAGTGTGGGCCTGAAGCAAGAAGGGCCTGTCACTGGGCGGATATGCCAAGGCCTATTTTTAACTAACAAAGCCACTCAGCCGTGATTCAGTGCAAACAAGGCCCAAAGAGAAGGCTTCTCTGGCGGAGGGGGAATGAGGCAGGCACACACTGACACCACACTTCCAGGAATTCGACTCGGAGCTCCGAGAGATGCAGGGGATCCACCCAGAGCCCTCCAAAGCCCCCCATGGAAGGGAAAGCACCCTGCCCAGCACAGACACCAAAGTGAGGGTGGGAGTGGTTTTCGAGAAGCAGCCTGCCCATTCCTGGGCATCTCTCCAGGTCACCGGCTGAGCACAGAGCCTAAGCGGGGACCAGCCAGGGCCTTACAGAGACATCTGCAGGGCTTCTACAGAGTGCCCGCCCCCGCCCCTCCTGGAGAGGTAGAGAGTCGAGGGTCCTCGTGGTCAATGCACAGTTGCCCCAGTTCCACACTCTGTCAAGCGCTAACTATGTGCAGGCTGGGGACACAGAGGCACACGAGGCACCGTCCAGCCCTGGAGGAGCTGAGCGGTGGCCAAGGAGAAAGAAAAACATCCAGCTATCTGGACATGGCAGGAGAGATCCATACAGAGACGGGAATAAAAAGTGATGGGTACTTGGCCTAGAAAAGGGCTGAGCTGAGGATCCATGCAAGAAATGCTTTCTGCAGAGTGAAAACAGCCAGCCTGAAAGGGTATAAACTTGCTGATTCCATTTGCAGGCTACTCTTACCAAGGCAAGATCTGGGGGAGCCTGGGTGGGTGGCTGCCACACCCCCCAAGTCCTCACAAGCAGCCCCCTGGTCTGTGTGCACACTTCAGAGTTGGGGGAGACCCACACATGTGGAAGAGGGCAGGGAGCAACACCAGCAACAGGTCCTGAGCCGCCTCACCCAGGCTCTGGCCGGGGCCCTGCACCGATGGTGGAAACCAGCTCTCTCTGAGGCCGGGGAGGATGAAGACAAGGTCTGCAGACCAAAGCAGCATCCTGGCCCGATGGGCCTCAACAGGCAGAAACGGGCTCCCCGAGGCTTGCTAGCCTCTTGGGAGGCGGCCGTGTGTCCCCACGCTCCCGGGAGGCCTCCTCCCTCAGGCCTGACCCTCAGAGTCAGAAGCTCCGCTTATGCCAAGTTCCCAGGTCACGGGGTGAGCTGGGCCCAGCTGCTGATGACGCAAGCTGGTTTTCCAAAAAGCCTGAGTCACCACCCAGGTAATGCGCCCCAGGAAGCTGGCTGCTGGGGCTGCTGGTCCCAGGGGCCTTCCCCACCGCGGCCGTGGGCCCCACCTCACAGGGCTTCGGGAAGTTAACCCAAGCTTCCTTGGAAGGTCATGGCTACCATCAGGATGCTACTTTCCTGCACGTGGGAAGGATGGCTCTTGGTATTGTGCTCCCCTCCTCCCAGGTCTGAGGTTATTAGTAACCACTGAAAGGCACAGAACAAGGCACACCATGGTCAACGTCTTTGTGTCTCGAGATAAAACTTGTCCTTTGGGTGAGGGATGAGAGATTTTTTTGTCTACAGTGGTCCTGACACCAACACTGTGGCTCTCTTCCACACAGATAACCAGTTTGGACACCAACTGGGTGTTCTTTAATTCAATTCCAAGCTGACACTACCTACCTGGAGTTTGGGCAGACCCCACAGGTCAAGGGCTCTGTCCACGAGACTGTTCTAGCTTCAGGCGCTGGTCACAAGACCCAGGCTGCTTCTCCCTGTATTTCTGACCAACTGGCTATAAATTGGGGGTCCCCACAATCCCCTCTTCGGGTTCGATAATTTGCTAGAACAGCTCCCAACACTTGGAAAAACACGACTATGATGAGTTTATTTTAAAGGATACAATTTGGGACCGGCCAAAGGGAAGAGATGCAGAGTTTGGGGCGGGGGGTGGGGGTTGGTTTGAGGTGTGTGGGGTTTCCCTGCCTTCAGGGGCCCCCACCCTCCAGCACCTCAACTGTTCGCTAACCCACAAGTCCTCAGAACCCCATCACTTGCGAGTTTTTGATGGAGGTTTCATTACAGGGGAAGGGCTGGTTAATCACTGGCCGTTGGAGATTAATTCCATCCTCAACCCCTCTCTGCTCCCAGAGGTCTGGGTGGGGCTAAAAGGGCCAAATCTCTAACCACGTGGTTGGTTCCTCTGGCAACCAGCCCCATCCCGAAGTTATCGGGGGCCCACAGAGTGGCCGTATTAGCATAAACTCAGGTGCGGTTAAAAGAGGCTTGTTATGAATAACAAAAGACACTCCCATTACTCAGGAAATTCCTAGGGTTCCAGCTCTATGGTGGGAACCTGAGCCAAATACCAAATATCTATTTCTTACTGTATCACAGAGATCACAGACTTCAGGCCGGAAGCAGCCCCATCCAGATAATCCATTAGCAAACAGCTCTCTTAACTCAGGAGACACTTAGAGCTTCTGTCTACACCGCCCTGGTCACAGCTGCTTTGGCACCAGGGGAATAACTCCGGGACTCCCACACCTCCCAAGACCCCCCAAAGAGCAAATCACCTCCGCGAACCCAGGGTCCTTCCTGCAGGACCTGTCAAAACCTCCCTCGCCTGTCTCTGGCAAGCTCTTTCAAATACCAGAGAGATTCATTTTCTAAAAGCGTGGGGAACAACGCAGAAATTACGTTGCAGCTCATCCGGCATGTCTAAAAGCATCCGATATTCTGATAGAGCGCAAAAGGGGCTAAATGCATTTTTTTAAAAACTCTTATTCGTTACCTGGGACTATCGCCTGAGTTCTAGTCACAGCTTTAGTCTTAGTTTAGAGGCAAAGAACCTTCCCCCAATGCCAAATTCCTCCTACACCTGCCCAGAGGCCCTAACAATTAGAGAGAGCAGTTCAGCCCCAAACTAAGATACAAAGACACCAACTGACTCCTGTAAACTTATTTATACTCTGGCGCTAATGACTCCGATTTGTAATGTTGCCCAGAAATCGACTTGGCAGGAGTAGCACAGCATCTGACGAGTCCCATGAAGGGAAGAAGGCTCCGAAGGGGAGGAGGAGGCTTGGGGCGTGGAAGACAACTGTGTTCTGTCTTCAGAATTTTCTGTACCTGCTCCTAACCTAACAGCTGAGAAGTACCCCCACCCCCCCCGCCCCCCTCAACCCCCATGCCATAGAGTCGAGCTCCTCCCCCAGTCCCAGACAAGGGGAAGCAGACCAGTGACTTCCACCCATTTCCACCCAGACCAAGAAAGAATGCGAACAAAGACAGTTCCGATCAGCCCAGGGCAGAAAGCCTTTCTGGAAGAGTCCCTTGCCTTTGCCTGGTTCAGCACACCCAACAGCATCTATCCAGTTGCCATCTCCAGGGCACGGGGGTGCCCTTGGCTGGTACCTGCAGCTCCAAGGCCCGGCAGTTCTGCTGGCTCAGCCCTGGAGCGGTCACCGGGCAGGCTGCCCTCAGCAGAGCCTCCAGACGATACCCAGGAGAGTGTTCAGGAGTCTGTAAGAGGCCAGCTCAGAGGCAGACATCTCAGCACACGTGAGCAGAGGCGAGGGAGGTGACCCAACCCCTCAGATCTAATTAAAGTGTTGACCAACTGCATGCCTGGGTCCTTTTTCCCACACACTCCTTGCTTGCGATCTCCTTTCATAAAGGGAGGGGAGACTTGAGCCTCTGCCATCTTTTCTTGAACCTTCTCTTCTTGGCTCTTGCCCTCTCACTAGGCTTCTTGGTCACTGCCTCTGGTGCACAGAGAACTGGCTCCAGGTCCAGTCCACGAGCCCACGAAGGCAGGGTCGAGAGACCTGTGGATGGGAGGTGTTGCCTCTGGGGGTCTGGGGGAAGCTGTCTTTTTTTAGGAAGTGGGGACAGCTCCTCTGGAAGGAGCCACACATCCATACCTGGGGTCTTGGCACTGGAAGGCCCAGAGAAACTATCCAGGAGGTGGCGAGGGACTGTGTGGAACTCTGGGTAGTCTCCAGAACAGGTGTGCGAACACCTGGGAAGTCAGCTGGAGCACCTATTTCTTTTTTTTGGAGAAAATTACAGGCTCCAAAACCATATGCTTGGAAGACTCTCCTGACCCGAGTATCAAGGGGGGTCAGTCCAGCCATTGACGGATCACAAACTAAATCCCTGACAGAATATGCTTTGGCCACTAACCATGGCCTTAATGGCACATGCTACCCATACGTGTTAAGAGACTGCCAGCCGGGTAAGAAGGATTTGCGGGGAAGTGGCAGGCCTGAGTCAGGGGCTGGGGCTACAGCCTTGAGTGAGCAAGGCCGGTGGGCCGTGGCCTTGAAGAAACCCAAGCTCCAGAGGGAAGAACAGACAGCATCTGCCCTACTAAGCTGACAGGCGACTAAGAGATCACTTGATGCCTGAGAAGGGCTTTGAGGAAAAGCGAGCGAGCACAGAAGGCACCAGATTCTACTCTACTCATGATTCTAAGCCCCATTGCCTTTCTGCCACGTTTGTGGCCGTTTGCCAGTATGGTAATTTCTTGTTTAACCTGTTCTTCCCACCCGTTTGTAAGCTCCACTGCTATTCACCAGTTCCCCAGCACCCAGCACAGCTCGGACCCATGGAGAACCCGCGATAAATTCTTTGATGAATGAATGAATCAGTCACACAAAACCAAAACAGAGACTCTTGCTCCAACAAACCAAACTAAATTTTAGGCATAGAAATGTACCAACAGGTAAAGAGTGCTAACCATTTTTCTATGGTAGGAAATATGGGTAAATTTTCAAAAAATTCGATTTCTCTGATTTTTCCGTTTTCTTTTCCTGGACATAAATTACTTTTATGTTCACTAAAATAACACATTTTTAAAAAATCAGGTTGTAATTACATACAGTCTATCGTCATTACTGTGGAAATATACGGAATTCTTGTCCCAAGAAGGAAGGGAATAATGTAAGTTAGGGACTGGATAGATTAAGTGTATCTATGGGAGAAAGTGTGCCCTGCAGCTCCGGCCTGAGGCAGCCTTACCCAGAAGCCTCCTCCACCCATATCCGGACAAGGATAACCCCCGGCCACCTCCCCCCACTCACCCAACCCTCGCAAAGCCCTTCCCTCTCTGCATCCCTGGGCCTTTGGATCTGGAACCATTCGCCAGAAACTGTCCCAGGGTCGGGGGAGGTATTGGTGGGTGTGAGCTCCGCTGTGCCCTTGGGTGACCAGAGGAGCATCCGGGTACAGACAGAGCAGGGGGTGGGGCTATGCCGGCAGACAGGAAGCCCGAGCCAGACCCGGGATGGCTCTGACGCTGAAGTTTGGCAATGGGCAAGAAAACTGTCCTCTCTTTCACCAGCTGGAGCCGAGGCTTGCCTATTTGCACCCTACTCGGATTTTGGAATCAGACTAGTCCTGTGAAATGTCCATTCCCTCGCAAGCAAGCGGGAATGTGATAAAGACCGTGCCGCGACTGGGTGAGCCCGGGCTGTAGTCAGTTCACCAAACTCTTATCAGGCAATTTAAGGAAATCGGTCTATCTTGGGGAAGTTATTTGACATTTTCCTATCTTGGATGGGGTTTCTTTTTTCCCTGTTTTTTGGTTTTGGTTTTCGCCCCCGTGCGCAGTGTAGGGAGATTACCCTTTATCTTCCTTAAGGGAGAGTCGGGGAAGGAGAGAAACAGACATTCCCAGTGGCTAACTTAGGCGGAGGCTTCTAAGTGCCCCCTCCCTGCTCTTGACCGAGGCTCCAGGCACCCTGGAAGCAGCCCGCAGGGCTATAGGTTCAGCTTGAGGAAATCCTTCTGGCTCCATGTGAAACCACCACATCTAGTTCAGCTGTCCAGCCCACCCTGGACCTCCCATGGGATCCTCCTCTTGGCCTAACCCCCTGCATGCTAATGGCTTGTTTGGATTGCTTTTTCACCTCACGTTTTTCTTCTGGATTCCACAGGCTCCCCTAACTTGGTTGCTTGCCCCGGGCCAAAGATACAGCACCCCAGGCTCCTGAGGCGGCCAGCCAGACCTGCCCCGGGGCCCCAGAACCAGACCACAGCATCCGCCCCGAACCACGCTGATGTACACGTCCTCATCCCCGCCAACAGGATCAGGCCAAACTAGAAGCAGGCACTTGGTGTCTTCAAATGCCACAAAGCCCCTTGTGAACAGGGAGGACCACTGCTGGTCACACAAACCACCGGGCTGACTGGCGCCAACATGTGGAAGAGGGGAGAACACCTCCTGGCCCACTGAGCCTGGCTCCACCATCCTCCTCTCCTAAAAGCCATGAGCTCATGTGCTCTGGGGCTGAAGCTCGTGTTATGGGGCAGTCTGGTGACAAACAGTATGTCTAGAAGCAGCCAGAGGCTAAATCCAGGCCCATGGAGACATTTCCATATCCACCCTACTGATTCATTTATTTTTCAACCACAGGTTCTTATACCAATCAAAAGCTTTAAAAACAAAAACAAACAAACAAAAACTCCAAAAATCTGGCACCGAGATCACAAAGAGGGAATATTGTTCATCCTTGGAGCAGCACAGTGACGTTCCGCAGGAGATGAGCAGATGCCGACAAGGC
Organism: Neogale vison; assembly: GCF_020171115.1. NCBI lineage: Eukaryota > Metazoa > Chordata > Mammalia > Carnivora > Mustelidae > Neogale > Neogale vison. Next base: position 208,385,889 of record NC_058096.1, on the reverse strand, counting down.
CAAGCTCCACTCCTCTCTGCTCACGGGCGGCGTCCGGCTCGTTACAAGGCACCAGTCAACGCACCTGACCTGCCGGGCGTGCTGGGGCTGCTCCGGGGAACGTGGCCCCAAACTCTGAGCTCCCATCAGTGATTATCACCGCGAGACCACAGCCAGGCTACATCCTTCCTCTGCCTCGTGTTTAAAGACCTTCCAGTCTTGAGTCACCAAAGTCGTCCTTGGATTCACCAGAAAGTACAGGTTATCCACAGCCAAACCTCTCCCCTAAAGGAAGAGGGACTGCCATTCCTCAGGCACCTACTATGTGTTCTGGAGGCGGCAGCCCACAGCTTCGGTGACGGATACGGGTCAATGTCACCAGATGCTCTGATCTTACCTGTTCGGGGTGACTCCTCTCATCACAAACATCTGTGGGAGTCATTCTGTCCACCCTCAAAGGGCCCTAAAAGCAGCCACAAGAAGCAAAGACCATCCAAGGAGCAGCTAGAGGACAGACCCCAAAGCAACTACAAAAATAATCAAAGTCAAATATGACTTGTGGCTTCTAACAGGTGGGCATATGTTCATTACACAACTCTTGCAATGATTATGTTTTCCTAAGAAAATATTGAAAACAATTTAAAAACTAAATGGAGCACTACAAAGATGAACACTATTAACAGGAGCAGGAAACGTGTTTCCTAAAGGAAGAACCGTGTCAGATCCTTGTGATCACGGAAGGGGCCACGTCCCTTCACTGAGACAATCAACCGTGATTTCCAGAGTGATCACAGCGATGGCCCACGAATGGGCAAGGAATTCAGTAACCGATCAACAGTAGTTGTCACACAGAAGGGAGGGTCGAGTCGGGGCCACTCAACATGGGCCCACTTGGGAAGGTATGAGCCACAGACAGCATTAAACCTCAGGGAGACGGCATTTTCCGAGCACCAACACACAGGGAAAGCCGCATTAGGCAGATGGCAGGAGAGTAAAGCTTGCTACGGAGACCACAGGGCTTGCAGGGGCAGGAGGGCAGTGAGAAGATTACAGCCTGATCCTCTGCCCTCAAAGAGCCCCTGACCCATTTCTCTATGGGAAAGGAAACTGCTGCGGTGAGACAAGCAGAGACAGAGCCTGCGGCCAACACCAGCAGCTTCTTTAAGGGCTCGATTTTCTCCTAGAGGGGGCAGCCAGTGGGAGCTGTGAAGAATGAAAAGAGCCATCAGCGGACACATGTGCAGTAACAGGGAGCCACGTGGTTAATGTGTCAACCACACAGGCTTTCCTTACACAAAAATAAAACCCAGCCCTCCCCCCTACAACAACCCCGACCCTAGGCTCTGCATAGGCTCTTATTTAGCCCAAGTCCCCTGCAGCCACACCGCAATCCCAAATCCACAGGTGTTTTCAGGAAAGATCACTGGAGGCTACCTCGAGATCCTGCACCTGGACACAAGATAAAGAGAATGGGCCAAGGGATGAACAAACTGTCCCCTTATGTTTTGGAAGGGCGAAATGAGATGGTCTGGGCTGTCCCAGCCCAGAGAAGCCAGGAACTTCGCTTTTTAAGGTCAGCAGCCTCCCGGACAACGCAAGCAGAAACTCCGGGACCTGTCCTCCTGTAACTAAAGGATCCAAAGCTTGTTCTCAGACTCCCGTATGGTCGGCTCCGTGGCGGCCCTCGGAGGTCCTGGAACTGGTGGTGGGGGGGGGGGGGTCTGTCTTTCTAACTGACCACCAGAGGCAGCCTGGGTTCCAGGGTTAGTTTCAGCGCCGGCCCGAGGTGCCTCCCAGGCCAGCTGGGCAAGGGCAAGGGCTCGGGCGGGGTCTCGGGGAGACCCGGGATGGGCGGGGACAGTGAGGGCAACAGGTGAGAAGCCGCGTACGGAGGGAAGTTCTCAGCTCCGGGGACGACAGCGGCCCAGGCTCCCCCAAGGTCCGGACGGCCCCCCGCGGCACTTACGCGCTCGTGGGTCCACCGCTGGGCAGAAGCGAAACTTTCTGGGGCCCAGCGGAAGAGTGCGGTAGCGCGCCGTGGCCCGCCATGATACGCAGAGCCGCCGCAGGCGGGCGCGGACTACAACTCCCGTCATGCTCTGCAGGGCCGATGCCTACAAGTCCCGTCGGACCCTACAGAACCGGGCGGACTGCGATTACGCGTTTGCTCCGCAGGGTGAGGTTTGCAACTACCGCTGGGAGCACGGTCCCACCGGCTCCAGCTTAAGGCTTGCAGTTCCCGTGGGCTCATGTGTCCGCAGATCACCTATGTGGCACCTTGAAAGCAGCGTTGTGCCCGTGCAGCTTTTGAGAACTTAAAACGCGGCTACTTCGTGTTGAATCGTACATGGGCTGTAGGTGCAAAATACACCTGACTTCCAAAGACTTAGTATGAAAAACATAATGCGAACTAGCGTGTTACTACTTTTATGCAGATTACATGTTGAAACGATAATATTTTTGATACCTTGGGCAGGCTAAATGGAAAGCATTCATGTATTACTGGGCTTCGCATCTTTTGATCCCCTCACTTCCTAACACCGGGACCTATTGGAATTCAATGCTCAAAAAGTGAGTGTTTTTGAAAAAACTACCACCCCGATTTCTCCCTCACTCTCAATCCGATTTCTATTTATACGTTCTATTTTCTATTTGTAAGTTGCGAGTCATTTTGAGGCTGGACTCAAGGTAACAAAACGCCTTCTTCATTCATGACGTCTGCTGTGGACACAAGACAGAAGAGCGGCAGGCCCCGGGGTACTTCAGCCTGTGACTGAAGCCCGATCTCTTGTCCTTCCTTAACTCTAGCTGCCCTTGTTCCTACCATTCAGCTAGAAATACCTTCTATCTCCCAGGACTTAGCTAGTGGTGTCTGTTCAGCTGCTATGGCCCCAGCATTGCCTAGGTGGGATAATACAGGAAAGCAAATAGATTTCTTACTTAAGGTTAGGGTATGGCATGTCATTAGTGCTCTTTTATAAATTAACTAGGTATAGATAAGTCAGCGATTAGATGGATGGGCTAGCTGATTTGTGGGGGTGGCAGGGAAGTGATTTCCATTCCTCCTGTTATAAAACTATGAAAGGAAGAGGAACGAGGGGGAGGATGGCAAATGGAAAGTCATTGTTCCGACCACAGTCTGAAGGGTTTTGTGACACGTTATGGATGGGAGAGATTTTAATGTCGGGTTTTAATACCACTTTCTCAGGACTGTGACCTCACATCCTCAGAATTGTGACCCCACATGATTGGGGCTGTAATGTGGCCCTAGTGAAGAGGTCATGACCCCACATGCCAGAATACTTGACCCCATGTTCCTGGGGTCGTGAGCCCATGTGCTTGAGTCCATTGTCCCCACTTGATCAGGGTTGTGAGCTCACATCCTTGGGGCTGTGACAACTCATGCTCAGGTCCATGACTCTTTGTCCTGAGTGGTGACCCTGTGCCAGAGGCTGTTACCCCACTGGATTACAGTTGTGACCCTACATCCTCGGGGCTGTGACCTCTTCCCTCAGGCACTGGCCCCATGTGACTGGGGCTATGAATGTTGGAGTGTGACCTTTCTGAGCCCCGATACCCTCCTTGGTTTAAGTGGGAACCAAAAACCTTACAAGGTGCTTGTGAGATGTAAGAATGTCTGGGCCCGGCACTGAACAGATCTCAGTAAAAATCTGTTTCCAGTCTCCAGTGGGCGTCTTCGGTCAGATGCAATATTCTGTGTGGGCAGGGTAGTCACTGGAACCTCACAAGGGGCTCTGAGATGCACGAGAATTTCCTGCACACCCATGGAGATCAGTGCCCTGTATTAGCCTGCTCATGCTGCCTTCAGAAAGTCCCAGAGACTAGGTGGCTTAAACAGGTCTCCAGGCCAGAAGTCTACGATCAGGGTGTCTGTAGGATTGACTCCTTCTAAGGCTGCGAGGGAGCACCTGTTCCATGCTTCTCCTGTTTTCTAGTGCTTGCTGCTGATCTCTGGTGTTCTTGACTTCTGATAGTATAACTCCAGTCTTCACACAGCGTTCTCCCTTTGTCTAGGTCTGTGTCCAAATTTTCATTTTTATAGGGACACCAGTCTTAAGGGGTTATGGGCTTACCCTCATGTGAGGGTAATGGCCTCACTTTACATCATTACATATGTAGTAACTACCCTTACAGAGAAGGTCATGTTCAGAGGCACTGAGAATTAGGACTTAAACATAAGAATTTGGTGGGGAGTAAGAGGAGGACACAGTTCAACCCATACGTGCCAGAAGCTGAAGGTTTGTATACCCTAAAGAACCCCATGGAAATGCAACTTATGAAATTATACACCCATACACTTCGTTTTTTTAATCATAGGAAGGGATCTTAGAGATAACTGAGTTTAAACCTCTCCAGTTACATTGAATAAATAAGGAGGGGAAGTGGTTTGCTAAAGATCCAGCCAGAAAAGTGAGTGTGATTTCCTATAGAGACCAGTATTTGTGGGTTTCCTCTAATTTTTAAGTAAACAGAAGATGCTTTGAGAAATTAGTAATGTTCAGTGTTTTTTTTTTTAAACTCATTTTATCCTCACTATTGGAAAAAATCAGAGGCAGATTGCCGAACCAATTGTAACCAAAGCGAGGAGAAAGATACAGGTGTGTACTTCTCCAAACTCTCATAGTTCCTTGTAAAGTGCTTTGAAATAGTTTTAATGACACATTTAAGGTGACGTATTTAAGGTGGACATTCCCAATTGCATGGAAAATTGAGCCTTGTAATTTTCTCTGAGTCCAGAAGGTTCATCCAAGTCATCTGGAAAGAGGGCCAGCAATTCCCTAGGTCTAGAGTAATACTATGGAAATCTTTCCCCAAATAGGCCAAATGACCAGAGGCTGGCCAACTTGAGAATAGAGCTAATTTGTCTTTGTCTCTCCCTGTCTCTCCCTGCCACAAACATGGGCTTGTGCTGCCTTCACACAGAGTGGGCCTCCATATGTGGCAAGGAACATTCTGGAGGTCTGCATATCCTCTCCATTCTCACCTCTGGCCACATCTCTAATCCTTGCAACTCTCCAGTGCCCATCCACTGCCCATGTCCTTTCTCCAACCATGAGGGATGCTCAAGTCTGATTTTCTGATATGGTGAAAATCAAGGAACCAAACTGCCATTGTCCTTCAGTCCTTCCGGCCACACTCTGTTTTGTGGAGGGGATGGGTGTGTGGGAGAGGGGGTGTGTAGGCACCTTGGACCTAAAATCTGGGCTGGCCCCAAGGTAGAGAGTGGAGTTCAGGATAAGCCTTACCCCCTTCCCAAACTTCCCCCAAACCTGCAAAATATCTTCCACCAAGTTTTCAGGATACCCAAAATTCCCAGCAGGAAGTGTATCATTCTTTCTGATTGGAAAGGTGATCTCTGAAAAGTCCTTGGTCATAAAATAGGAAAAACAAACCTTGGACTTGAAGATAGCGAACTAAGGTGTCAGGCCAGGGGAGAGATGAGCTCTGGAGCACTCAAGATACACTTGGCCTCCTGGACAATTTTGCCTAAGGCCTAAAAGAACCAATTTCCCACCATCCAGAGCCATACAAGATTTGTTCCACACTTTATCTCCAATCCTTCTCCTGTATTCCTCCCTGCAACCCTAAATCCTAACCCAGATCCCCAATAAGCGGAGAATTTTTAGGCATCTTATGTAATGACCTTGGGTAGAAATAAGGGGAACACAGCCAGAGGTGCGTCCGTGCAAATCTTTTATTTGTGCATATGATACAATGATGCTTTCTGTCTTTGTGAGATGATTACAATAGGAATTCCTATTTGGAGCTGAATCATTGGCAAAGCAAGTACTTTTACGCGTATGACCTCATGTGCACCTCCATCATGTGGGTAGTCTGCCTTTGTGTTGTTGGCATTTATACAGTTTTACAGAGGAGGACACTGAGGGTCTGAGATGCCCAAGGTCACAGTGAGTCAGTGAAGGAGCTTAGATTTGGTGTTTGGGTCCAGGGCTCAGATCCTGAGAGCCTTCTCAGATAGATAGTCTGCTTTGGGGTCTCTTCTGCTGGGCTTTCCCAGACTCGTGGGCCTCCTTGTCCTGTCCCAGGTAGGTTCCACAAATGAAAGCTGTCAGGAGGTCAGCAAACCAGGCAATGTCTGGGCTGATGGACTCTAGGGAAGAGTTCATGGGAAGCTATTGGTGGTACCTGGGGTTGACCAGAAGATGTAATATAAGCCAAGTGTGGAAAGGAAAAAAAAAAAACCAGAAGTAGGAAAAAGCCAAAAAGATGGTCTCCAATCCACTTATTCAACTAACCACAAACCCTGCGGGGCACCAAGGGAGGTTCTAGAGCTTCAGCAGGAGGCTTGTGCCTTTGAGGAACTTCCACTCTGGCTAGGATCATCTGAGGTCTGGGGCTGCCCTGGGCTTAAAGTTCCCATTCAAAGACCAGCAAGGTTCCTCCTCCCTTCCTGATTTTGTCCGAGAGAGCAGGGAGGAAGAAATGCCGTGAAGACATCTTTTCTAGGAACCACTGTGGATGTTTTATGTGCCAGGCGTGGCAGAAGATCTGCAGCCCAATATCCAGGGCACTTTGACTGACTACAGGGGGAGAGACAGACCCACAGTCTAGCTGAGGTCGAACCGTGGTTCTGTGGGTGGAGAGAGGGGGAAAGCAGGAGGTTGTGGCCAATGAGGGTGTGGTCAAGGTATGTAGAGAGTGGCCACCCATGTGTAGCTCTCTGATTGTACTTTTCGGCAGTCTTACTCACGGTTCCCTCTCTGATAGGATGCCCTTCTGTCTTCCCATTCACATCTGTGCTTCTCTGGGCCTCTGCTCTTGGATTCCCAAGGAACTACATTAGGAGAAGAGGCTCCACTTTCTACTCTTGGGGATGACAAAAATCGCTAGAAATGTAAGGAGATAGACACGATTGCATTTAGTGACAGGCTCTCAGGGGTGTGGCTGAATGTGTTGAAAAAAATACTTAGCAGAGCAGCTTTTGCTGGGAAGGAATGGGATGGGGTAAGGAGATGAAGAAGCGAACCTCTCAAAAGGCATGCTCTGGTAATAAGGCAAGACCCTGAAACCTGCCTTCTAGGAAGAGTGGGGTTGAGAACATGCAGCTTTGGTTTTGGAGCTGCAGTCCTCTGCCTTTCCACTCCCTGGACTCAGCCTGCCCTCTGAATAAAAGTTGAACAAAATTTTAATAATATGGGGTTTGAAAGGGGCACCGAATGATTATCCTAACCAGAAGTCCATTTGCTTATCTCTGAGCCCACAACTACTCATTGTCTCCTTCCTTTTGCTGTTTCTTCTATCTGTGCTGAGTGATGTCTTCACCCATTAGTTGGCAAGACCATGAGAGCTTTGTCCTTCACTGGTGCACGACCCAATCCTCTCCAGCAGGTGTTATTGGCCTCATTTTTAAAACTAGACCTTCAGTCTTCCCCAGCCAGATAAAATGCCTCTAAGGCTGGCCACCCAATTGCAAATGCATCATTGAAACCGTAGCTGGAGCTGAAGGGGTGAATGCTTTACGTGCTCTCTATGTGCCAGCCAAAGGCTGGAACAGTAGCTACTTTATTCAAAAGGCATAGACTGAGTGACTGCTGTGTGCAAAGTCCTGCCCAAGGGACTGTGGGAAGACTCTGGAATTCTCATTTTCAAGGACTTACAGCCAACCATACCCAACTGGGGTGCAGGTCAGAATCACCTAGGGAGATTTTCCAAAGGCCCCACTCCAGAGCTAAATCAGGTTGGAACCAGATCTGTGTGGTATGGACAGATATCTATGGATAGATAAAACCCATCTTCAAAATTTTGAAGATGGGTTTTATCTATGTCCTGAGATGTGATGCTATGGGACAGTGTGAGAGGCAGGCATGTGTACTTTTAACTAAAAAGCAAGGTCAAGTATAGACGTTGCCAAAGAGAAGGATAAGCATGGTGCTCTGGGAGCATAGATTAGGGAAGAAGGGTTACTGTCACTCCAGCAGCCTGGGGCAAGAAAGCTCGACTGTGTTTCCTAGGCATGGGTCCCCCAAATGCATACATTAGAAAAATAATGACAGCTGTCATTCTTTGCTCCCACTCAATACGTCGTGCTAGAATACCAGGGCCCTTGGCAGGGTGCAGGACCCGGGGTGCAAGACCTCAGGCACTTTGCATTCCAATGGGGCGGGAAGATAAGACATGCACAAGTGTAACTATGACACATGGTGGAGAGTGACAAATACTATTTCAGAGGGGACAAGCAGAGTGCCACAGCACACCAGAGAGTGCTCTTCTGATTTTCAGATAGGGAAGGTCTTCCTGAGGAGTTGGCCTTTCAGCTGGGGCTTGTAGGTAGTGGAGTAGAAGGACAGGTGTGCCATGCCCTGGGGACCACATGACGGGGGCCCAGAGGAGACTGGGGGAAGGGTGTCTGGAAGGATGGGAGAAGGGTGTGGTTTTTTTGTGGTTGGATCCTGAGCTGCATGGTGGGGATGGCAGAAGGTGGAATAACAAAGGAAAAGTTCATTGGCCCCAGATTGCAGGGCCCCTGAAAGACTTGCTGAGGTGTTTGGGCTTTATTTGCATAGTGTGAGGATCCACGAAGGGTTTCGAAGCACCCTGGTGTCCACTCAGAGGAGACTTTGTGGGGAAAGAGGTGAGGAGTGGAAGATGCTGAGGAAGTGAGGTCATTTGGGGATGGAACCATGGGCATTCAATGAACATGGACAGAAACAGCTCTGGGGGACATGGGGAAGGCAGAGGCAACAGGACTTGGCTGTGGGAGTGGAGGGAAGGGAAATGTAGGACTCAGAGTTGATGCGGGTTTGGAGTGTCGGTGGCTGGGGGAAGCTGGTGCCATCAGCCAAGCAGATGGAGAACATCTGAGGTGGAAACTGATGAATCTGAAGAATCAGCTTGATATCCATCCAGAGAGGATGAGATGTAGGAATCTTCACCCTGGTTGCCTTGGCCGAGGAGGATGTTTAGTTTTCTGGACCTTCAGAGCTGGACTATTGGTACCTAGAGGGTCATGATAGTATCTCCATATCTTTATGTCCTGCAAACAAATGCTTCATGCAGAAGGTGGGACTTACTGCATTCATTCTTTCCACAAAAGATTATTTATGGGCCAAATATCCAGGTGCTAGTTCATGTGGCATACACTAGAGCTATGACATGGAATGTATCTCTTGTCTAGTTGGGTCTTCAGGATCCAGATTGCATTCTGACTTGCTTATTTGAGGATATGCTTATCTTGGCCCAGTGAAACAGTCTCACCCAGCAGTCACAGAGGAGTGCAGAGCCAACCCCTCCAAAGTCAGCTGGCACAACCCTCCAGGTGAGCAGAGGACAGACCATCTACCATCAGTCTGCATCTATACAATTAGCACATACATGGAGCCTCAGACCCTCAAAAAGCCTTGGAGGGATTCCTTTCTGGGACTCCTTCCAAGTTTCAGAGCCTTCTGGACTAAGCAATGTCTGAAGGAATGAATTAATGAAGGAATGAATGATGAACTCAGAATCCAAGAAATGTTTTTCTGGATGGAAATATTCAGTTTCCAGTTTCTGCCACTACCTGCAGAAGAGGAGACATGAAGGACCTACTTGTGGAAGGTGGCCATGGCATTCCCCAGCATGCCCTCCATGATGTCCTTCCCTGCCCTGCTTCTCCCTGCTCCCACTCCAGCAGCTCTGTCTACCTCCACTGGCACCACTGAACTCCCTTTCAATAGAAGGAGGCACCCTCGTAATTGAAGGAGCCTGCTGCGTGATGAGGAAGGCTGCCTGCCTGCTGCCCACAGATCCGGAAGTGCCGGAGCAGACTTTTGAGATGTCTGCGGAACTTGACCCCGACAAAAACGTAGAGCACTGGGTTGAAGCAGCAGTGGGAGAAGGCAAGGTTGCGGCAGATGAGCATGGCGTAATCCATATGTTGGCTGAACTCGCAGCTCTGGATGACCCCAAGTTTCAGCAGTGTCTCCAGAAACAGGAGCAGGTTGTAGGGAGCCCAGCTAAGGAAGTAGGCTGCCACGATGGTGAATATAAGCCTGACTGTCCGAGGGTGCCGTTTGGACCGAGAGCGGAACAGGGTCTTGAGGATCTCCACGTAGCAGAACAGGATAATCCCGATGGAGAGCAGGAAGAAGACGTTATGCTGGTAGACCGAGGTTAGGAACCCCTTCCTTTCTGAGTACTGACACTGTGAAGAAAGCACTGTGTGGAAGATAGCATCAGGGATGGAGGACAGGATGCTGGTTGCCCACACAGCCATGGTCACCAGCACACGGCACTGGAGGGTGTGGACACGCAGGGATGAGAGGGGCCTCACCACTGACAGGTAGCGGTGGATAGTCATGACGGTCAGGAAGAAGATGCTGCTGTAGAGGCTGATGGAGAAGATCATGCTGAGGAGCTTGCAGAGGAAGTCCCCCAGCAGCCAGCCCCAGTGGTACGCCGTGATCCACACTGGCAACAGGCAGGAGAACGCCAGATCTGAGAGGCACAGGTTGAAGATGAAGACATTGGTGAGGGATTCCAGGCTCTCATACTTCACTAGGACCCACAACACCAGGCTGTTGCCCACCAGGCTGAGGAGGAACACCAGGAGGTACAGGATGGTGGTGCTGATGGTGGCAAAGGTAAAGGTCTTGCTCTCACACAGTAAGCTCTGAGGATCATATTCAAAAGGGGTGATGGACTCTGGGGTGCCTGAGGGCTCCATCTAGACAAAGAAAGCATCTGAAATGACAGAGATGCAGAGTTTCAGACCACAGGGTTAGGCTAGGATCCATAGGACCCACATTACATAAGAAGTGTGTGGTCCATGGTCCAGCTACCTATGGTCACTTAACTGTAAGGTGACTAGGAACTTTGTCAGAACACGAAGTCACTAAGCATTCTGTTTAGTTTGGCAGGCTTTTTTTCTTAGCAAGGCTCTCCTGATGAAGGAAGTGCATTCATTTGCATTCTGTTGTACACCCCATTTCTCCTTGGAGGCTGGCATTTGAGTAGCACTAAGCTAGACCCTTCTTCCCGTAGGTGTATGAGGAAGAGCAATGGAATTGGAGTCAAAGAACTGAGGTCAAATTTGAGCCCCATTACTATATTTCTGGGAAAGCTATCTAACCTTTCTGAACCTCAGGTCGTCATCTATAAAATAGAGCTAATGACCCCCAAATTGTTCCTTCATTTGTTTAGCAAATATCTAGTGAGCATTTACTCTGCCTCCTGGCCTCCTTCCCTTTGTCTCTCCCTCTGTCCCTCTCTTCTTTACTTCCTCTGCTCCCTCCTTTCCTTTCTTCCATAAAGTAAAGAAATTCTGATATCAGGATTGTTCAGGAAACTTGCTGTCTCTTGAAACAGGTCTAAAAAGAAAGGAGGAAACATCTCTCATGTAAACTCAGGTGTGAAATAACCTCAAGATTACGATGAACACTGAGATTCTGGGAGACCAAATCGTCACCAACACAGATGTCCCTTGAAAGGGAAGTATATGCAGAGTGACCTCTAAAGGCCAAAGGAGCCATGAGGCCAAAGAAAAAAGGCCAGTAAAGTCCAGCTTGCCAAGAAATGGCTTATTAAAGGGGCTTATGGACAGAGGTGTGTCTTGGGTTGCTGCAAGATGAGTGTATCTCTGCACCCTGAGACGTCCTGTTACACCTGATTTTGTAGCCCTAGAGGCTGGGGAGTGCATAATGGGTGACAACTAGGAGGAAATGTTTGGGAATATTTGTCTGTCATTGTTGTATCTCCAGAATAGATCAAGGCCTTTATGTTCTAAGCATATACTTAAGGGTAATTTATTATGCAAGTGGTTAGACAAAAGGAAAGAATGGTGATTGTGGTGGTATGTGGGGGGACTGTGCTCAAGAGGGCTCCAGGTCACAGAGCAGTCATCGTGGCAGATTTGTCCAAGATGGCATCAGGCTGGTTCACACACTTGCTAACACAGAAGATTAACTCTCTGAGCAGAAGGCTGTCTCACACGGGAGTTTGGATTACAGAACATCCTATAGAGACAAACAAATGGCAATAACCTAAGTGCCCTGTCGGAGGGGAGTAGCTAAGAGAACTGTATTGAGTCACACTGATTCAATCCTCTGAGTTAGTGAGGTTTGGGAAACTATGAGACTTGAAGGCCAGGAAGAGGAGAGGGAGTGACTTAAGAGCCAGACACTGTACTAGCACAGGCTATTCCCCTGCTCCTTCCATCCTGCGACTGTCTGTAAGGCACGGCCACCCCTACCTTATTGAAGAGGAAACCAAGGCTCAGACTGGTGAAGTGCCCTTTTCAACAGTATAAAGCCAGTAAGCAGGAAGGAGAGCCCAGCCGGGAGCCAAACCTAAGCTCTCCTGTCTTGTACTTGGAGGAGGAGAAAGGGAAAAGCAGCCCAAGTTACGCACTTACCTAGTTTGGGATGGGAGGAATAAAAGGGGGCGTCTCAGACATGTCCGATTTTAGGTAGTAAGTCAATTCATGTCTCCAAACACCAAAGTGAAGATGGTTGAAAATATTACATATAGTTGGTTTCTTTTGTATTCTTTTGATTCCCAAAGAGGAATACATAAGCTTTTGTATGTTTACTGTCCAGTTATGTTTCTTATTTTGAAAGTATTTATGAATTTTGTTCATTTTTTTTGCTTGGACTAATAATGTTTTCCTTATGAATTTTTAAAAATTTTTAAAAAATATTTAATTTATTTATTTGACAGACAGAGATTACAAGTAGGCAGAGGCAGGCAGAGAGAGAGAGAGGAGGAAGCAGGCTCCCTGCAGAGCAGAGAGCCTGATATGGGGCTCGATCCCAAGACCTGGGGTCATGACCTGAGCCGAAGGCAGAGACTTTAACCTGCTAAGCCACCCAGGCACCCCTTCCTTATGAATTTTTAAGAGCACTTTTTGGTACTGTCAATCTGTTGTGCTTCTTAGCTTTTAATTCTGTCCATGTCTTTTCTTTCTTTCTTTTTTTTTTTTTTTTTTGACATTTAGAAAGTGGGAGTCTACATTTTAAAGAGGAGCTTATCTGATTCAATCCAATTGTGTTTGATGACTTCTGACATATGCCAGGCCCTGTGACAGATGCTGGCCTTTTGGGTGGAAACATAACTAATAAATAGTCTCTATCTATAAGAGGCTTATAGTTTAGAAGGAAATTAGAAATCATACAAATGTCTGGGATTTCCTGTAGTGTGATGAGTTGGAAATGCAGATATTTTTGGGATGGGGCCTTGTAAGCACCCCTCATATCATACAGGTGATCCCCAAAGTCTGCTGCTAGGCTTTCATCTTCTCCTGACCTAGGGCCAGTGTAAGCTGACCCATCTTCTTAATATCATCAGCCCAGCTGCGTGGTTAGAAATTTCTCAAAATTAAGTGACTTATCCTGACAAAGAAGATATCTTGTCCCTCTTTTATTGCAATTTACTAAAAACAAGTAGCTTGACAAAATCTCAGTGTTGTAACATATCTCATGAACACAGAACAAAACAACAGAGAGCTGGTTTGGCTTCCTTGGCTGATGATTTGTGTTGCATCGCCAAGATAAGATAATCACAGGTCTCTACGTTGAGTTCACATTTTCTCCTCAACTCTCCAGAATAAAGGAAGTCCTCGGGCTGGGCTGGGATGACAGGGAGCCAATGGCCAATCAACTCAACTTCCATTTCTCCCTCTTTACCTAGTTTTTTCCAGATCTGTGGTCCCGAATAATGCAGATTGAATGGGTTGTTAAGAGGACTTTCTAGTTCCTGCTTTGCCTGGTTATCAAGCACTGAATTATTTACCATGGAAAAGATAACATAAGTGGGTTTCATTTCTCAATAATATTTGAGTAAGCTAAGATTTGACCAACCATTCTACAGATAAGAACTATAAACCCCGGGAAAGAAACCAAAACCAAACCCCCAAACCTTCCTCTGGGCACTATTGAGCAACCAAAAGATGGTGAATTCTGGAAGGGACCAGGCATTTGAAAAAGGAGAGCAACTAAATGGCACAGGTGGGATTCCCATTTTTGGCTTTGGCCTCAGTGCAGGAGCCGGTCATAAGGGGCAGCTAAAATTCCAGTAGCAAAGTCACAATTTTTTGGTCTTGGAAAACTAGAAGGCTGAACTTAGGGCAATCACAGCCACTGGAGAGGGGATGAGGTGACATCGCAGAGAGGAAAGGGTTAGATAGTGAGAACCTCAGGATCTGTGTGTTTACTCTGCCCAAATGTTTGGCTGACCTCTGAACCATGAATGCCCCTGTGAATGTGGAGGTGGTGAACTGGAATTGAGCTGCTGCCTACTTCATGGGAGGCAGAGTTTAGAGTCTGAGCTGGCCACTTTAATTGGGTGATAGAACAAACAACAAATAAAACAATGATTACTTTTCAAAAGAATAAAACAGAATCTGGTCTGCACAGCATAGCATCTGTAATGATCAGGCTACAATACATCACTCGGCATGTGGAGAAATAGGAGAACGTGGTCCACCCTCAAAAGGAAAAAACCCCATCAAGAAACTGACCCTGAGATGACCCAGATGTTGGAATTCATGAAATAAGTATGGAAATGCAACTCTCTTCACTGTGCTCAAGGGACTAAAGGACTAAAGGAAAATATATCCCTAATGAATGGAAAGATCTCAGAAGAGAAAGACAAACTAAATGAAAGGCCCAAAAGGAAGTGGAAACAAATAACAATAAGATATCTGGAAAAGCCAAAATAATATGGAAGTAAAATGACATATTTCTAAAGACTCAGAGTCAAAGGAAAAAAAATCAAAGGCTAATTATAAAATATTTGGAACCAAATAATAACGAAAATAACACATATCAAAATTCATGGCACACAACCAAAGCATACTCAGAAATGTATACCTTTAAATGCTTATATTGGAAAAAAGAAAGGTCTAAAATTAGTGATTTAAAATCAATGACTCAGAAGCTAGGGAACAAAAGAGCAAGTTAAACCCAAAGGAATTAGAAGGAAGGAAATACAGATAAAAGAAGAAATAAAAAATAGGGAATAAAAAGAGAGGAAAAACCGGTTGTTGGAAAAAAATTTTAAAAATGTAACAGAACTCTAGTTAGGTTGAGAACATAAAGAGAGAGGACACCAATTCTGGGTAGCAGGTATGGAAGAATGGGCATTGCTACAGATCTTGTAGATTTAAGTGACTAACAAAGAAATATTATGATCAATTTTACATTAGATACAGCAACTTAAATAAAATGGACACATTTCTTTGAAAATTCAGCCTACCAAAGCTGACAAAGAGGTGATACAGCAAATCTGTGAAGTCCTACTTTTATTGGAGAAATTTAATTAACTATAAAAAAAACTTTGTCACAACGAAAACTCCGGAACTAGATGATTTTTTTCTCATGCATTCTGTCAAACTTCTAAGGAAGAAATAATACCAATCTTTTACAAACAATCTGAGGTACAGTACAGAACACTTCTCAAATCACTTCAGGAGGCCAGCATCATCCTGATACCAAAACCAGACAAAAACATCACAATAAAGGAAACTACAAAACCAGTATCACTCATCAATATAGACGCAAAAATTCCTTAACCAACTGTTAGCGTGTCAAATCCAGCAATATACTTTAAAAGGAGTATATATCAACGACAAAGTGGTGTTTATTCCAGAAATATGAGAATGGTTTAACATTTGAAAACTCAAGTAATTTGGGGCACCTCAGGGGCTCAGTTGGTTAAACGTCTGCTTTTGGGTAAGGTCATGTTCTCAGGGTTCTGAGATTGAACCCAGCTTCGGAGTCCCTGCTCAGCAGAAAGTCTGCTTATCCCTCTGCTCCTCAATTCACTTGCTCTCTTTTTCGGAAAAAAAGTAAAATCTTTTTAAAAATCAAGCAATTTGTCACCATATTGACAGAATAAAGACAAAAGCTACGTGACACTTTTTGATCAATGCAGAAAAGTATTTGACAGAACCCCATACCCATTCATGATGTAAACTCTGAGCAAATCAGAAATTAAAGGGATATTGGACATCTACAAAAGCTATTTCACTCTTCTGGTGGTTATTTATTCCTATACACAAAATATCATAGGCGCTTCTGGTCTGGGGTTGGGAGGTCTTGGGGATGCACAAGGCAAAATGGTGCCAAACCCCAAACCACTGTGAGTTATATTCTAGGAGCCCGGTCCCCTTTTGCCTGTCACTGCCCTCCCTCCCTGTCTGCGCTTGCTCAACCCCAAAAGATCAAAGTTAGCCTTCCAGTCCACAATATGCTTCTGGATGGAGAAACACAGATCTAAATTATCCAACCACTGATCATAATGCCTGACCTAAAGGCTAGGCACCAGATAACCCCCTATACTTTCTTTCTTCAGCAGAGGGAAAAGAAAAACATGTACATGATAGGTCTACTCAAAGTGTTTGGACCAGGTTTTTAGCAATGCAGATTTAGGGAAATCCGCAGACATAGGGCCTCAGAGGCTCTAGAAGTAGGGGTCAGGACTCTGAATATTTACTAGCTCTCCACCTGGTACATGCTATTCACATCAGAGGAAAACATAAGTTAGAAGTGTTTGTAAAGGAACTCACCTAGATCTACACCTGTTTAGATGCGTCTTGAGGGAGAAATGGCACTTCTCTGCTGCACATTGTGCTCCAAGAAACTGAAACACTGCCCTGCCCAGAAGGTTAAAGGGAAGACGGTTGCGGTTGCGTATAGTCTCAGAGGGAGGCAGGGAGCCTTGGCTAAGCCCTCCTCTCCCTTTCCTGGCTTCCCGGATTGACCCACCCTCAACCTCCCCACTCCCACCCAAGCCATCCTGTCAGAACCAGCCCCATTGCTGATCACCTGACCTATCTCCAAAGGCAGGTGTGGTTCGCAACTTAAGGATCATCTGGGCCCCTGGGTCCCCCTGAGAAAAGGGTCAGGTAATTTTGGAGTTGCAAGGAATCCTAAAGGATAAATTTTTTAAAAGTTGCATCTGTATTTTAGTAAAATTTATATTTATTAGCATACCAGTTACATATGATGATGGCGATGACGATTTTATTTTATTATTTATTTATTTGACAGAGAGAGAGAGAGAGAGAGCGCTTGAGCACACGAGCAGGGGGAGCAGCAGAGGGAGAGAGAGAAAAGCAGGCTCTCTGATGAGCAGGGAAGTGGATGCGGAGCTTGATCCCAGGACCCTGGGACCATCACTTGAGCCAAAGGTAGATGCTTAACTGACGGAACCACGCAGGACCCCCAATGATGATGATTTTAAATTGAGATAACATTCATGGAACAAAAAATTTACTACTTTAAATTGTAGAATTCTGTAGTGTTTAACATATTCACAATATTTACAAGCATCCTTGCTATTCAATTCCGGAACATTTCCAGCCCCCCCAAGAAAAATCCCATACTTGTTAGCAGTCTAGTCCCTTTCCCATTTCCCTCCATCCCCCCTAGCAACCACTAATCTACTTGCTGTCCTTATGGTTTTGCCTATTCTGGACTTTTCATCTGGGTGAAATCTTACAATATGTGACCTTCGGTGACCGGCCTCTTTCACTGAGTATAATGTTTAGAAGGCTCATGCGTATTCTGGGATGTATCACTACTTCCTTCCATTTTGCAGTTGAATACTATTCCGCTGTATGGATACACCACATTTCATTTACCCATTCATCAGCTGAGGGACATTTGGGTTGTTTCCACTATTATGGATAATGCTATTATCCATAATAGTGGAATATTATGGATAATGCTATTATGGATAATGCTACCCTGAACATTCATGGACAAGTTTTTGTGTGGACACGTATTTTCAGTTCTCTTGCCTACATACCCAAGAGTGGAATTACAGGGGTGTATGGTGACTATTTTTAAACTTTCTGGGGGAACTGCCAGACTGCTTTTCACAGAGCTGTACCATTTTGCTTTCCCACCAACAGTGCATGAGGGCCCCAGTTTCCCCCTTTCTTCACCAACCCTTGTTCATTTTCTCTCTTTCTTTCCTTTTTAAATTACAGAGTATGAAATGGTAGCTTACCATGCTTTTGATGTACATATCTTTCATGGATAACAAGGTTAAGTATCTTTTCATATGCTTATTGGTCCTTTGGGTACTTCCTTGAGAAGTGTCCATGCAGAAACTTCCCCTTTCTCAAGTTTGGGTTATTTGGCTTTTTATTATAAAATTGTAAGCATTATTTATATATTCTGGATACTAGAGTCTTCTCAGATATATGATTTGCAAATAACTTCTCCCATTTTGTGAGAACTTTTTAAATTTGTTGAGCGTGTCCTTTCATAAACAAAAGTCTTTAATTTTGATGAAGACCCATTTATATATACATTTTTTTAAGAATTTATTTATTTGACAGAGAGAGATCACAAGTAGGCAGAGAGGCAGGCAGAGAGAGAGGAGGAAGCAGGCTCCCTGCTGAGCAGAGAGCCCCATGTGGGACTTGATTCCAGGACCCTGGGATCATGACCTGAGCCGAAGGCAGTGGTTTAACCCACTGAGCCACCCAGGTGCCCCTATATATACATTTTTAATTCTTGCGATAAATTATATTAGGATAATGCTGGCCTCACAGGATGAGTTTGAAAGTGTTCCTTCTTGGGCGCCTGGGTGGCTCAGTGGGTTAAGCCGCTGCCTTCGGCTCAGGTCATGATCTCAGGGTCCTGGGATCGAGTCCCGCATCGGGCTCTCTGCTCAGCAGGGAGCCTGCTTCCATCTCTCTCTCTCTGCCTGCTCTCCATCTACTTGTGATTTCTCTCTGTCAAATAAATAAATAAAATCTTTAAAAAAAAAAAGAAAGTGTTCCTTCTGCTTCTATCTTCTGAAAGAGATTATAGGGAATAGATGTAATTTCTTCTTTAAATGGTTGGTAGAATTCACCCACAGGCCCATCTGGTCTGGTGATTTCTGTGTTGAAGAGTTATTAACTGTTGATTCAATTTCTTAGTAGATAGAAGCCTATTCACATTGTCTGTTTCTTCTTGTGTGAGTTTTGACAGGTTGTATATTTGAAGGAATTGGTCCATAGGTTATCAAATTTGTGGGCATAGTACTGTTCGTAATATTCCCCTATTACTTTTTAATGTTGATGTAGTTTGTGGTGATGTCTCCTCTTTTGTTTCTGATATTAGTAATCTGAATTCTCTCTTTCTTAGTCTGAATAAACACTATTGATTGTATCAAAATTTTCAAAGAACCACCATTGGTTTTATTGATTTTCTCTACAAAAATGGGATCATATTATGCCCACGGATATATCCTTTTTCCTTTAAGCAAAGTGGCACGGACATCTTTCCAAGCCCATTTTATTCTAGCAATTGAAAAGCGTTCCACCACATTGTGGTGCCATATTTTACCCACTTCCCTGTCAATGGACGCCCGGTTTGCTTCCAAGTTTTAAAATTATCCCAATGATACAGGGAACATCCCTGAAGCTATACCTTTAATGCACTGTATCGATATTTCTATGGGATGGATTTTTCAGAAGTGGTGGATTTCTGGGTCATATGTGAATTTTACATTTTGTGTATGTGAGAATGTATGTGAATTTTACATTTTGGTGCATATTGCCAGATTGCCCTCTATGGAGGTGGTATTTATTTACATTTCCACAATAGTGTACAGATGTCCCCATTTCCATGTACCTGGTCAAAACTGGATGTTACTAGCTTTAAAAGTTTTAGTCATTTTGAAGGCGTAGAGAAGTATCATGTTGTTTTGATTCAAACTATATATTATTTTTAGCTAGACATTTTTTTCCACAGCTTTATTGGCCAATTATGGATGTGTGTGATTGCTCTTTGCCAAAGTAGGTAATTATCAAGAGGACTCACATAGGAAGTGTTTAACAAATGTTTATTCCCTAAATATGAAGACACAATTTGAAACTAAGGAGTTCACAATTCCTCATGTTTGGTTTTAGTGTGAAAAAGAAGTCATGGTTTTGCCTTAAACAGAAAGTTCTAAAATACTTCTCGGGCTGGACGAAGGTGGAACTGAGTTCCAGCCTCATGCAGACTGGACGGACAAAAGGGGAAGTCCAATCTTGGGTACAGCACAAAGTGGACAGAGGCCTGGTTACCACAGTTCGGGTCTGGACCCATCTGTGGGGAAGTGGGATTCGGGGCAGAGACTAGTATCAGCAGAGGTCTTTGGCATCAGCATCAGAGTGGGACTCTTGGCAGGAATTAAATTCTGTAACAGGAACTGCTGACTCTAGATCCCCTGGCTCCCATAATCTAACTGGGCCAAGTATAAGATAGATGATTCTGTTTGAGACCGTACACATAAGACCAGGCATAAGCGTATGTACATCAAAGGTCTTGAAGCTTTAAGAGCCCTTGGAAGTGCATCCTGGCCTCACTGGGTGGTACATTCATGGGGAACATCTTCAGTCATGAAGGTGAAGAGGGCCACCTTGAGTAGCCACAGAGGCCAAGGATCTCATGGAAGGGTTAGAAGGGATGAGCACCACCGTTTCTGGATGACAACACAGGAGACCACGTCAGGAACCTCATCATTAACTGAAGTTGGCTTTAGGGGGTGGGGAGGATGGTTCTGAAGTCCTGGGGGGCAGGGGAGTAGAGTGTGTGCCAGAGTCTTTGTAATCTGGATTTTGAGGTTAGCATGATCTTATCTGAAACTGAGGCTAGAGAGCTTGGGGTCCCTCTAGTTATGCCAGAGTCTAAAACAAAGTTAGATCTTTGGGAGGAAATTAAATAGTCTTAGCTTCAAGAGTTATAGGAAGACATGACTCCATGAAGGTCACAGTATGTCACTGCACAATAGTGCCTCAAAGTTACTTTTAAAAATTAAATTTATCTTATTATTATCATTGATAGGCAATAGAGTCACAGGAGTTAATGTGGATCACAGATCAAAATCAAAGATCCAGGCATGCCTCGGTGGCTCAGTCATTAAGTGTCTAAGTGGCTTAACCATTAAGTTTGGCTCAGGTCATGACCCCGGGTCCTGGGATTGAGCCCCACATCGGGCTCCCCGCTCAGCAGGAAGCCTGCTTCTCCCTCTCTCACTCCCCCTGCTTGCATTCCCTTTCTGGCTGTGTCTCTCTCTGTCAAATAAATAAAATCTTAAAAAAAATCAAAGATCTATATTGAAAAACACAGGAATTCACACCTCTATATTAATAATAAATAGGTAAGTAAATAGGTGAGTGGGGAGGGCTCTGCTTATGGGAGAGGTCAGTAGGTAACTGTGGAGGTGGAGTTGGGGTTGGAAGATCACTGTACAGCCATCAGAGAGAAGGCTAATTCAGGGAAGAACCTCCAATGGTTGCTAATTCTAGGATTGGGCATTTTTTTTTCCATTTTTAAAAATTTCTTTTCAGGGGCGCCTGGGTGGCTCAGTGGGTTGAGCCGCTGCCTTCAGCTCAGGTCATGATCTCGGGGTCCTGGGATCGAGCCCCGCATCGGGCTCCTTGCTCGGCGGGGAGCCTGCTTCTCTCTCTGCCTCTGCCTGCTTGTGATCTCTGTCTCTCTCTCTCTCTGTCAAATAAATAAATAAATAACCTTTAAAAAAAATTTCTTTTCAGCATAACAGTATTCATTGTTTTTACACCACACCCAGTGCTCCATGCAATCCGTGCCCTCCTAACACCCACCACCTTGTTTCCCCAACCTCCCATCCCCCGCCCCTTGAAGACCCTCAGGTTGTTTTTCAGTCTATAGTCTCTCATGGTTCACCTCCCCTTTCAATTTCCTTAATGGATTGGGCATTTTTGATGAGGCACAGGATATCTGCATCGTTCTGAATGGTTTCCACACAGACTATATTAGTTACAAAGACAGCAATAGTAATTGTATAGCAGAGAAATTGGACAACACTTTGACCCAATGATCAGATTTAACATCCCCAGTGAAGGGCAGATGGACGTCAAGTGCCTCCAGATATGATGTCCGGAGGAGGACACAATATGGCTCCTGTAGTATCCAGACAGGGATGCATGACCTGAATCTGAAGATGGTGAATCATCAGATAGATCCAAGTGAGGAATGTCCTGTTAAAAAGCAGGGAGCTCTATTGTTCAAAAATGTCAATGTCAAGAAAGGTGAAGAAGGCTGAGGAATTTCCTGATTAAAGGAGGTAAAGGACACGACAGCTGAATGCAGCACGGGGCCCTAGACTGGGAGATCCTGTGCTAGAGGAAAAAGTGTTATGAAGAACATGATCGCATCAACCAGCTAAGCCGGGACACCCATAAGTAGATTAGATACAAGGGCTAGGTTAACACAGAGCCTACTGATGTTGATCAGTGCAATGTGGTTATGTATGAGGATGTTCCCATTCTTTGGAAGTGCACCCTGAAATATGTAGGGGTAACAGGTTCTACAGTTTCCTTTCACATAACTCGGAAAGGAAGGTCTGGACTGAACGCACATGATACCACCTGTGGGATAAAATATTAATAATAGGTGAATCTATGAGAAGAGTTTGGAAGTGCTGCTTTGCATGGTTCTTACACTTGCCAATTTTTCTGTTTGAAATTATTTTCAAATGAATAGTGAAAAAGCTTAAAAAAACCAAATGTATGCAGTACAAAAATCTTACTGTCAATCTGTCCCATGCCCCAAACACTTGTATTAATTTCTTGTGTTCCCTTCTAAAGTGTCCTTTTAGAAACACAATCAAGTATGGACATTTACACGCATGTTATTTTTGCTTGAAGTCAAAATCTAGAGATTTTTAGCCTCTCAAGAAGCCAGATCAATAGAATCTTCCTTTTTTAATTTCTCCAAAAGTCTTCATTATCAGCATAACATGCAGGGGTATCCCCCTTTTGTTGAGTCAGCAATAACAAATACCCAGTCATGATGACATCTTGCCTTCTCCTCCCTGTGGAGGTGAGTGACCCACAACTCTCCTGGTTCATCCTAGGAAGTACTGGCCGGTCTAAAGCAGTGGTCTATATACATGATTCTTCAGGTGAATCTTGGGAGCTGATAATCAGCCAAAAGCTGGAATGACTAACCTAAAGAAATGAGGTAATGAAGGCATCTGTAACTTGGAGTGGGAAAAAGAGAGTTTCTCCTAAGCTGTATTCCTTGGTATCTTCTGGAGCATGGAGCTCAAGCCAGCAAGAAGGAAATAGAGATACTCAGACACTCTTCTGGAGACTCTGATTCCATAACTGCAAGGTGTCTAAGGTGATTGGGATTCTCACCTATCCAGTGGGAGGGTACACACAGAGAAACATCTGTTTAGGGAGCCACTATCATCCTGGCAAGTATTGACCTTGTCACAAGCAACACTCTGAAGAAGACATTATCAATATTCAGATTTTACCCATGAGCCAGCAGAGGGGCCCAGATGTAAAGTCAACTGCCCACAGTCAAAGGACAAGAAAATGGTAGCTAAGTGGGAGGGGGAGGAGAGGAAGGAAAAAGAGAATCTTAAGCAGGCTTTACTCCTGGTGCAGAGCCTGATGCAGGGCTCAGTCTCACCACCCTGAGATCATGACCTGAGCCAGAATCAAGAATGAGAGGCTTAACTGACTGAGCCACCCAGGTGCCCCACTAATCTATACTCTTTTTATTTTTTTAAAAGATTTTATTTATTTATTTGACAGACAGAGATCACAAGTAGGCAGAAAGGCAGGCAGAGAGAGAGGAAGGGAACCAGGCTCCCTGCTGAGCAGAGAGCCCGATGCGGGACTCGATCCCAGGACCCTGGGATCACGATCTGAGCTGAAGGCAGAGGCTTTAACCCACTGAGCCACCCAGGTGCCCCCTAACGTATACTCTTAATCAGATATGTATACAGGACAAGTTTTTAGAGATCATGTATTTGATATCTTAGGACATTTTAGTCAAACTAAGGTATATAATGAGAAAGAGGGCAAAGAAAAGGATGAGCTCCGGGCTTCTGTTTACCAGCTCAAGCTCTGCATAAATGACCTGAAAACTTCTGTTTTCAGAAGTTTTTATATTTCCTATTTCCTACAGCCACAAGCCTGAGATTTCTTTCTTTCTTTCTTTTTTTTAAAAGATTATTTATCTATTTAACAGAGAGAGAGAGAGAGGTCACAAGCAGGCAGAGAGAGAGGGAGAAGCAGGCTCCCAGCCCAGCGGAGAGCCCGATGCGGGGTTTGATCCCAGGACCCTGAGACCATGACCTGAGCCGAAGGCAGAGGTTTAAACCACTGAGCCACCCAGGTGCCCCAAGCCTGAGATTTCTGAACACCAAACAACTCTCAAGCTGCAAGTGTTTGAATTACAATGTAAATTAAGTCCACAGTACTACAAGGTATCTTCTGTTAAAGTGAGGGCATTGGCTGGGATGTCCTGGGATTCTGATAACCGGAATGGGGACATATAGGAAGATCTCAAGGAAGCCGAGGGTATAGAATCCCTCAATCCTCCTGAGTCTTCTTTGCCGATAGAAGCAGTCCTTCTACCTATGTCTGACTCACCAAGTCATCAAATGGATGTGGTACATATGAGATGAGGCCCAGGCAGTCCCTGAAGGCAAAAGTAAGTCATATGAGGAATTAGCTCAAATGCCCATGGCCCCTATTTATTCTGGCTACACTGCCTTCTCTCTCCAGCTACACACCTATGACCTCACGAGCAGTTCCCTAGGACCCATTGAATGAGGAAGAAAAAAAACCCATATCTGGTTTACAGCTGGTTCTGCGTGACATGCAGGTACCACCCATAAATGGTGGCATCTCTCTTTGGGACATCCCTGGATGACAGGGATGAAGGTAAATCCTCTCTGCGAGCAGAATTTTGAGCATCGCACCTGGTTGTTCATTTTGCTTGGAAGGAGAAATAGGAAGGAGAAACACCCAGTCCTGCTATTTATAGACATCCTCTGAGTTCAGTCCCCACAGATCTCATCCTGTACAGAGCACGTTTGCTAGTTGACTTCAGATAGAAAATATTACTTCCCCGATTTCTACATTCAGGGACAGAGTGGTAAAGAACTCTGTCATTTCTATGGGACATGCAGTGTACAGGTTCCTTTCCTACTTCTACCAAAAAAAGAGGAAAGGGTGCTTGGCCATTTTTCACTTCCTTTGGGCTGAGGCCTTAATACCCATGACCAGTGTCCCCTTCAGAGTTTTTTCCTTTGGTAAAAATTGAGGTACGTGTGAGGTGGTTGTACACTTACTGATATATACATCTGTAATGACAAATGTGCATACGTTTATAAGCATAAAGCCATACTTTCACCTGACGTCTTACAACTGTCTTGCATACAGCTGCGAAAATGGTGACTCTTCCCCCAGACAGGGTGCAAAGTCCTTGGGTGATATTTATTCTTTTCCTTGATCCTGTGTAACTTGAATGTGCGATGTAATGTCAATTATTATTAATATGACACCTCCTGTTAGCAGACAAGAGAGCAAGAGAGGGAAGAGAACGAAACTATTTGCTTAATATATGTGTAGATAACATATATATGTACATAAACATATTCATAATGAAACAAGGAAGAAATATTCATAATAATGATAGTTCTCATTTCTGTATCTGGTCACATGGGCACAGCTTGCATTTACAGCTATATTCTTCTACTACTTGTTCCAGATTCCCTTTGCCCTCAGCGAGTCCCTTAGCTGGTTGTGGTTCTTTGCCTGGTGGGTGACCCAAACTTTCATACCTAACACCTGGACCATTAGCATTTCTGTTTGAATCGGGTTGTTGTGGTTTCCCACTGACTTTAATCGCAGGACTTGGTAATACATGATAAGAGACACCCCAAGGGATCTGATCTCCTGTACTCCAGACATATTCTTTTTTACTTCTCTGGTGCAGTAGAAGATCAGTTTCCTCTTGGGGGCCTGGATCAATCACCCTGCCAGCGCAGTAACTCCCTTTTTTGACCCAGAGGCAAGAAGATTCCAAAGTGGCGAGGTGGTCATCTCAACTTCTGGTTCAGTGAAATCATTTGTCTCCCGGTGGAAGCAT
Source organism: Neogale vison (assembly GCF_020171115.1). Lineage (NCBI taxonomy): Eukaryota > Metazoa > Chordata > Mammalia > Carnivora > Mustelidae > Neogale > Neogale vison. The sequence goes on along the minus strand of NC_058096.1, from coordinate 208,360,033 downwards.
GCATTGTGGTCTAAGGGCTCTCCCAGCCAACCCCTTGCTCCCTCTCCCTTTATCCTCTCACATTTCCCCCAAAAAACCTCCTGTATATCTGATCCTCACTTGGTATCTGCTTTTGAGATTCCAAAGGAGGAGAAGCTCAAGAGCCATCTGAGGGTCTTAAGTTTGGCATGGGGTCATCCTTCTCTCAGGAGGAATAGGGCCTGGGGCAAGGAGCAGGATGAGGTGGCTGACAGCATTCAGAAGGCCCACCCACCTCTCTGTTGGAACTTCCAGACTGTCTCCAGCTGGGTGGCTTGGTGCCCATGCAGGCAGAAGGTGAAAGGCAGACCTGGAGGGATGAATGGTAGACTCCCCTTCAGAGCCTTGGGTAGCCCATCCCAGTCCAGTCTCCTTTGATGCACGCTTGCACTTGCCCACTGCACTCCACCACGCATGAAACTTCCTCTGCATTAAGACTCTCTTGCTTCCCTCTCTCCTAGTTCATTACCACCCCTCCTTGGTTTAAACTTCACCCTCTTGAACATGTCAGGCTCTTTGTTGATTGTGTTCTTTTGTACCAAGGCATTTCTCTACTCATTGCAACATTTTTATCCAATAATGACTTGTTTAATCATCATAATGCAATAGCCAACATTTACTGAGTGCTTACCACATGCCAAGCACTGTGTAACCATTTGCTAGACTTTATTCTAGACTATACTTTCCATGAGGGCAAGGACCATCTTCTGTCTTGTTTGTGTCTCTATCTCTCCAGGGCCTAGGACAGTGCCTGGAACATACTAGAAGTTCAACAAAAGTGTGGAGTAAAAATCCCCACAATGAGCCTAGCAAGCCTTTCCTCGTGCTTTTGTAGTATAAGAGATTAAATATGGCTGCAAATGTTTTACGGTTCCTTTAGAGGTGAAGTCTAATTCCCCTCTCCTTGAATGTGGGCTTGTCTGGGTGACCTGTTTGACCCACAGAATGTGCTGCAAGTGACATTCTGGGATTTTTAGGTTATAAGAAGCCTGGATGCCTCCAGTTTGGTCCCTCTCATTGGGCACCCTGAACCATCACCTACAGAGTCCAGCTGCATGGGGCCACCATGCTGGCGAGGCCGCATGTGTGATGCTGGTAGTTCCAACTGAGCTCAGCCATCTGGTATCCAGCCTTCTCTGCTGAGGGCCAGACGTGTGAGGAAAGCTGCCCTGGAGAAGCTCGCTGACTAGCTCAATAGTTCCACGGGCTCTCTGTTGAAGCCACATGCCAAAGAAACCCTGCTCAGATTCTTGAGCCACAAAATTATGAGATAGAATTAAATAGCTCTTATTTTGGCCTCTCTATCTGGGTGCTTCATTACAAAGCAAGAGTCATTATACATAATATTGGTTAGGGGGAAATCCCCAGGTTGATTTTCCATCTCACCTTCACCCATCCCACACTGTTGGGTTTCCCTCGAGGATTGTCCCCACCAGAAGTCTTGCTAACTCTCCCCCAACTTACCTTTGATGTGGCTTGCAGAGAGCTACTTTTTCTACTTAGCTTCCATTTGTAACACTGCCTGGAAATCCCCCAAATGCAGACCTGCCTTGCTCTGTGGCAGAGCTCCAACAGCTGTGTTGTCCTGGGTCACCTGCCGCATCATCAGATGGCCCCTTTGACCCTGGGTGACAAGGAAATCACCGACTCCTGGGTGGAGGCCCTTTTCCTTTGAAGCCTGTTGTGCCCACCCGACCATGCTCGAGCCTCCTTAGACAGTTTCAATGTCACTGTGGGGAAGCGTAGGCAGCTGGCTGGGGCCAACCCTGTCGGACCTGTCCCAGGTGGAGCAAAGCCCTGTTAGAGTCACCAGGATTTGTCTATGAGGAGCTTCAGAGGGTGGCCATGGGGTGCGGGAGAGGACTGGAGCCTGGCGGATGTGCTCTGACAGCATGAAGGATTCTGGATGGAATCTTCCAAAGGTCTTCTGCAGTACCAAGAACTCAACAGACATTTAAGAAGCTTGAGGGCTCTTGGCCTCTCCAGGGACTCTGGAAGGGGTTGTGTGGGGCTGCCCCTGGGACAAGGGGCATTTGCCAGCTCATTCTGAGCAGGAAGTCTACCCTCTTCTCACCCTCTCATGGCTCTTCAAACACACACGGGTAGGTGGTGGTGGTGGTGGTGACCGCATTCCCGGTAGGGGTCATAGAATTTGGAGAAGAGTAAGTACAGATTGTGTTTGTGATGCAGCAAGACAGGCACATCAGGGCCACAGCTTGTCGGGTCTTGGACATTCCTTGGTGCTCCCAGGGCACAGCCATTGTTTCTCAGTGGGAGTTCAGTGTGGAAATTGCATTATGTGGGGCTCATGGCGCTGCTCAGGTCTATAGAGACAAGCTCTTTATGGGGGGCGGGTCTGGCCTCTGCATTTGTAACAAGTGTCTAGGCGGGTCAGAAGAAAGAAGTCAGGAAGTGTAGAGATTAGTATCATGGGCTCTGGAGTGGGACTGTAGGGTTCAAACTCAGACCCCAGGATACAGGGGCCATGTAATTTTGGTGCCTCAGTTCCCCTGTATGCATGGCGTATCGTGACAGCATCAACTTCACTGACTTGTAATAAGGATTAAATCAAGTAAATGAGTTAGGTACTTCAAACAATGCCCAGAGAGTGCTCAGCAGCTGCAGGCTCCAGCTACCTGGATGGTAGCAGTATGTGCAAGGCAGGGACCTACACCTGTACCTTCAGTGTCTGGTCAGATCTCAATGCATGCCTGAACGGAGGACCAGAATAAAACATATTCAGCAACACCCCTGGCCCAATCATGCCATGAGCATTTATTTTGCAACCAGCCCTGGCATTATTCTCTCTATATTTATTTAGTTAATTAACTGAGAGATAGAGAAAGAGAGAGAGAGCACATGAGCAAGCAGAGGAGGGAGGAAAAGGGAGAGAGGGAATTTCAAGCAGCCTCCATGCATAGTGCAGAGCCCAATTCGGGGCTCAATCTCACGACCCTGAGATCATGACCTGAGCCGAAATCAAGAGTTGGACACTTAACCAGCTGAGCCACCCAGGAGCCCCAGCCCTGGCTTTTCTAGGTGCTGGGTGCTCCAAAAGGAACACATTGCTTCCTGCCCTTGAGATGTTCCTGGGCTCACAGATGTGGAAATGGACATTCGGGTGTAGTGTGTTAAGTGTGATGTAAGGGGCAGGGTCTGAGCACACCAGTCTTGGAGAGGCAAGGAAGGCTTCCTAGTGGAGGTGATGTCAAAGGGAGATCAGGGGGATGAGTGGAAGTTATCCAGGGAAAGGGGGCTGAATCCCAGGTACAGGGGACACTTCTGTAATAGCGCATATCCTGGACCACGAGTCACAGAGTGGGGTATGTGCATAAGAGGTAGGGCTGTCAGGGTTTGTGGCTTGAAAGATGAGCAAGATCAGCGGGTTGGGTTGAGTTGGGTTGCCCAATGCATTTAGTTCTGTTTAGCTCTGTTTACCACAAAAGTCTGTCTGTCTCTTTCTCTCTCTTCCCCTTTGCTCAAATAAACTGCTGGTTACCAGATGGGAGGTAGATGGGGGATAGGGGAAATAGGTGAGGGGGATTTAGGAATGCCCTTGTGATGAGAACCGGGTGATGTATGGAAGTGCTGAATCACTATATTGTACAGCTGAAACTAATATTACACTGTATGTTAACTAACTGTAATTCAAATAAAAACTTAAAAAAAATCACCTTGTGTGTCATTGAATAACACTCCACCTGGGTTATTCAATCAGCACGCTGTTTTGGTGCTCAGAGTATGAAAAGTCCCAGAGGTCCAAATCCCTGACAGAGGAAACATGTGATACCCTTCAAATGGTGACGTGGTAAATAATTTGAGGTTCTTGTTTCAAAACGACCACATGGAGATTCAGGGAAGGCTTCCTGGAGGTGATGGCATGGCCTAAGTCTAAAAGTGAACAGAGAGAGAAGAGGAAGAAGAACATGGCATTTGGAGACCAGCACGTGTAGAACTCAGGAGACAGGAAGCCTCAGGACTGGTTCAAAGGACTCTAATTATGGCTCAAGAGGAGAAAAGGGTGTCCTGGCAGGAGCCATGGGAGATGAGGCAGGAGAGGGAGGGAAAGCTAAGGAGTTTGAAATTTATCCTGAATGAAGAACTAGTGACAGGTTTTAAGCAGAGGGATAAGGTGATCAGTGGATTCACTAGGATGATTTTGGCTGCAAGTGTCAAAGCACACGACTCAAGTGGCTTCAGCAATGGGAGGCTATTAATTTCCCATAGGAAGGTAATACTAGGGTAGTTGTAGCAACTCAGCAATGTCATCGGGAGCCAAGGCCCTTTCTATCTCAGTGCCTCTGGAGAATCATTCCTCATGATTGCAAACTGGCTGCTGTGGCACCAGGCATCATGGCTTTGTACAGCATCCAGTGCAGGTAAAAAGGAGGCATATGTCTAAACTAGTGGCTTTCATTGGGAGCAATTTGGCAATGTCTGGGGGCATTTTTGGTTAGCATACTGGGAGGAAGCTACTGACATCTAGAAGGTGGAGGCCAAGGATGCTGCCAAAGAGAACAAACTCCCATGAAAGAAAATCACCCAAATGGCAAGAGCACCAAGGTTGAGAAACCCTGGTCTAAATTGATAGGGTGCCTTTGGTCTGTATGGGGAAGTGAAGTTGCCTCCCCTTACTGCGCATTGGGAACTTGGAGCCCAGAGATCTAGTTTCGTGGCTCAGCTGTTGAGGTATCCTAGACATGCTAGATGTGCAAATGTACAATCATGCTTCAGTCACTTGAAGTTCTAGATAGACTGAATGTAAGGAATGAAAGCATGAAACCTGGAAACCAGAAGTAGCTATTGGATGGGTGGGGAAAGACTTACTTATATGTTTACTTCTGTTGCATAAAATCATAAATATCCTCAGGACAGGCCGTTCGAGAAGGGCATGATTATCTGTCACACACTGAATTGTTTTGCAGGACATAGCTTTCTTTCTCCCTGATACATCTTTAGTTACTGGACTTTCCATTTCAATGTTGTATTAAATGTAATGTCTTTGTTTCCTTTCAATTTTTCACCAAAGCAGAGGAACTTGGCTTGACCTGCCATGATGGGGACAGCGATGGTGGGGAGTGGAGAAGGGGATGGATTTTGAAGGCAGGTATCACCCATATACAAGAAATAACACCTTGTCTACCATCAACGCAGACCCTGACATGTTTCTGATACTTCCGTTGGAGGTTTCTGGTTTGACCTAGTTCTTTTAGAAATGCAATGCTGACCTGATACCTGTTCCCTAAACTGCTTCCTTTTCCTGTTTCTCACTTACCATGGTGTCTTACACTAGTCTTGTTTTTGAAAATGAGCTCTGCTGATTAGGTATGGGTATGAGTGTACTATGGGCATGTGTGCGTTCGTGTGTTCGTGTGTGTGGGGGTTCATATATGTTTCCTTGTCAACACAAGTTAGCTGACAAAGCTCTGGGATCCTTCAGTAATGAAGACATGCCTCTCATTCCAGCACACCCTTATTACGAGATCAATGGCTGAAAAGAATATAATAAAAGTAGCAAACCAACTTCTTGTGCCTGAAAATCTTCACCAAGGGAGTTATTGGAAAAGAAACAGCATACTTAAAAATAATGTGAAGATCAAAGAAGTCTCAAGGGAAATAAAAAGAACCCACTGGATGGAATAAAAATGAATCAGTAATGGAGCACTGAGAGAGATATTTATAGCTCTAACTGCTTGCATTGGAAAAGAGAGACTCTCACATTAAAAAAAAAATCCAAGCTATTTTAAGATCCTGGAAAAAGAAAAGCAAAAATAAACTCAAAGTAAATAGAAGGAAGAAAGGAAATAAAGAGCAGAATTAATAACATTGAAAAAAAACACAAGAACAACTGAGAAATGAAACAGAAAGTTTTGTTCTTTGAGAAGTTTAATAAAAGTGATACTTCTTTAGAAAGACTGACCAAAAAAAAAGAAAGGCATAATGTCTAATATCAGAAATGAACAGACATCACAAGATAGTAATCAAATCCTACAAACAACTTAGATGAAGCAGGCTGGTTTCATAGTGCAGGCTATCATAGCTCACCCAACATGAAACAAATAACTTGAATAGCCTATAACTATTAAGGAAATTTAAATTATAACTTAAAAACTCCTAGAAATAAATTTTCAGGTCCAGATAATTTGAAGGGCAAATTCTTCCAAATGTGTAAAGAATGAACACTAATTTTACATACTCCCCACCAGAAAATAGAAGAGGATATTTCTCAACTCATTTTGTGAGATCAGTATTACCCTGATACTAAAACTGGACAAAAATAGTACAATAGATACATAAATATAACTATGCACCAATATTCCTCATAAATATAAGTGAAAAAAATCTTTAAATATTAACAAACAGATTATGGAGTTTGTTGCAGAGATGGAAGGCTGGATCAACACTCAATCAGTATAATTCACTATAGAAAAGGCTAAAGAAGAAAAATCACGTGATCCTAACAATGGATACAGCAAAAGAATTTGAGAAAATTCAACACCTATTCATGATAAAGCTCTCAGAAAACTAGGGATGGAGCAACTTTCTTGAGTTGATAAAGAATATCTACAACAAATACCAGCGGCCAGCACCACATGAATGGTAGAGGACTGAATGCTTCGACAAATTTGGGAATGAGACAGGTGTCTGCTTTCACTACACTTAATATAGTACTGGAAGCCCTAGGCAGTACAATAGGGCAAGTAAAGAAAATAAAAGGCACACAGATTGGAAGGGAAGAAAGAACACTCTGCTTTCTTTGCAGATGGCATGATGGTCTGCATGGAAAATGCTAGAGAATATCCCAAAGCCAAACAAGACTGAAACAGTCCTGAGATAATAAAGGAGTTTAGGAAAGTTGCGTGATACGAGGTCAACATATAAAAATTATTTATATCTTTATACACTAACAATAAACACAACAAAAGCAAAATTAAAGTACAATATCATTTACGATCTCTCTCTCTCTCTTTTTTTTAAAAGATTTTATTTGTTTATTTGACAGACAGAGATCACAAGTAGGCAGAGAGGCAGGCAGAGAGAGAGGAGGAAGCAGGCTCTCTGCAGAGAGCCCAATGCGAGGCTCGATCCCAGAACCCTGAGATCATGACCTGAGCTGGAGGCAGAGGCTTAACCCACTGAGCCACCCAGGCGCCCCACGATTTCTCTCTCTTGAGAAAGAAATATTTGCACCTAAATCGACAAAACGTGTACAGAAATTGTATCCTGAAAATTACAAAATGTGGATGAAATCAAACAAAGGAGACTTAAATAAATGGAGTGACATACCATGTTCATGGGGTGGAAGATTCACCACAGGAAAAGTGTCAATTCTCTCCAAAATGATATAGTTACTAGGCAATTCCTATCAAAATGCCCTAAGATTTTTTTGTAGGCATACATAGGCTTATTCTAAAGTGGATATGGAAAGCAAAAGAAGTCGAATGGCTCAAACATTTTGAAGAAGAACAAAATGGGAAAGAAATCCCATTTTATTTCAGGATTTACTATGCAGCTAGAATAATCAAGACTGTGTGCTACTGGCAGAATGGTGGACACTAAGACTAACGGGAAACCCAGAAATAGCCCCTCACAAAGATGGCTAGTTGATTTTTGACAAATGAGTAAAAGGAATTCATCTTTTCAACAAATGGTGCTGGAGAAATGGGATATTCATAGGGGAAAAAGAAAGAAAAGTAAAGAAAAGAAAGGAAAAGAAAAGGAAAAAGAAAAAGAAAGAACCCTCAATCTAAATGTTGGACCTTATACAAAAACTAACTCAAAATGTATCATGGACGTACATGTATATGTAAAATTATAAAAACACAGATGATTTTGGGAACCTACAGCTTGGTGAAGAACTCTCAGACATAACACCAAAGTGTAATAAGAATAAGACAGATAAATGAGACTTCATGAAAATGAAAAACATTTGCTCTGCAAAGGACCCTGTTAAGATAAGCCCCAGACTGGGAGAAAATACTTGCAAACCACATATGAGACAAAGGATTCTGAATATATACATTTAGAATATCTATAGGATCCTCAAAGTCAGCTGTAAAAAAATCCCAAACAATTCAGTAAAAAATTGGCAAAGGACTTGAAGAGACATCACTGAAGAGGGTGTACAGAGAGCAAACAACGGCACAAAGAGACAATTAACATCACTACCCGTGAGGGCAATACACATTGAAACTATGATGAGGTACCACCACATACCTATAAGAACAGATACAAGCAAACACGGTGGCAACACCAAATTCTGGCAAGGATGTGGAGAAACTAGGTCTTCCTTACATTGCTGGAAATGTGAATGGACACTGACACTCTGGAGAAGAGTATGGAAGAGTCGTACCAAACTGAACACACACTCTCCGTCATGTATCCTGGAGAAATGAAAACTCCTGTTCTCACAAAAACCTATACATGAATATTTACAGAAGATGAACTCTTAAGAGCCCGGAACTGGAAACAATCAAAATGTCTCCTAAGGGGCGAGTGAATGGCTCGATTGCTTGCCCTGGGCTACTACTTGGTGACAAAAAGGAACAGGCTTTTGGTGTATGCAATTTCTTGGACAGAGCGCAGGGGTTTTGAAGTGAGTAAAAAAACCCTGCGATCTCCAAAGGTCACATGCTGTGCAGGTTCATTTGCATACCGTTCTTGAAATGACAAAATGATAGAGACGGAAAGCAGATCATGGTTGCCAGGGGATATGGGGATGGCTTGACGAGGGAACAGGTCAGCATCTTGTTGGAGGGGGTGATTGTAGGAATGTGCACACGGACACACAACTACAATCTGCAACAGAGCACAACTCCACACACATTGTACCGGTGTCAAATCCCGGGCGTTGACGTCTCACTGTAGCGGTGCAAGATGAAGCCATTGGTGGAAAACGAGGATTAGGCAGGATTTCTTTCTGCTATATTTACAACTTCCTGTGAATCTTCCATTACTTCCAAGTTCAACAAAAGAACAAGCGATGATCCTGTCCCTGCTCAGCTTTAGAAGCTTCAATAATGATTTTTAGCCCTCAGCCATGGTTTTACAACTTCATAGTATTTGTGTATCACTTCTGTTGTACTAGACATGCAGGTCTCTAGGCTGGTGACTTAGAAATTCCAATGGGGTAGATAGCAGGAAGGGGTGGGGTTCTGCCCATTTGATGAGCTCAGCAGGTGAGCTCATCACCTGCAGGGGGGTGGGGGGGGTGGGCGTGGTAGGGGTTTTTGGCTTACACAGGGAGAAACCCAGACTCTGGCTTTGCTCTTGAGCTCTTAATTGACAGTAAAAACCCTGCTGTGTAACAAAAACTTTTGCTCCCCAATTTCAGGACCAGAGTAAGGTGAGCAAGGAGCTGAGGGTGTGATATTTAAGGAGGCTCTCACTCTCAGGCCCGTGCAAGGGCAGAACAGGCAGCATCCTGATTCTGAGAGCAAGTGCCTGCTGAAATTTGGCACCTTAGCTGCCTCCACCTGGTCCTGGCCCTGCTCCACACTCACGGACTTGGACAGAAAGGTTCATAGCTGCTTTCTTTATTATACCCTCAAACTGGAAACAACCAGATGTCCATCAGCTAGTGAATGGACCAGCAGATTGTGGTAGAGTCATAGGACAGGATAGTGGTCAGGAATGAGAAGGAACAAGCTACTAATACATGCAACAATATTTGTGTCTCTCGCAAACGGTATGCTGAGTATCACAAAAGAGGACATATTCTGAGCAAAACAAGGGAAACTCTGGGAAATACAAAACTAATCTACAGTGATAGAAATTCTGGGAAAGACTATGCTAATTTACACTCCCAGAAGGCAAATCAGTGGGGGCCTCGGGTGGGTGATTTGTCTGGGCAGGTGGGACATTACAAGGGCACTTTTTTGGGGGGGCATCAGGAATGTTTCATATATTGACTGGTGGTGGTGTTTCCTATCTTCCACTGGTATACACATGTGGAAATGTCCACTTAACATGAGTACATTTTATCATATGGGAATTAAAGATCTCTGTGAAGTTGATTAAAGAAACAAAACAGAAAACCAAACAGAACCCCAGATGCTTCACACGAGTGTGAGGACCCTTGGGGCAAGGCTGGTGGGAATGTGAACCCACGTAGCACTTGGAGGAGCACCTGGGAGGAGTTAGGGCTGCAAATACCCTCTGATACCCCAGTGTCACTCTGGGGGTCCTCATCCAGAGAAAATCTGCCACCTGCCATAAGGAGACCAGCAGGGAGATGGATGGTTGATGGACGTTTGATGACAAAGATTGGAGAGAAACTAGGGGTCTGTCACTAGGGAGTAGATATATAAAATGTTGGTCCATGCACATCCAGTAAGGCAAAGCAGCAACCGGAAATAGATTTACGACAGCTACATGGCTGTAGTTTGAAAAAAATAGTACTCATGGCTGAGTAGAAAAAAAGTATTCTAGATTATATTTATGGCACAGTGTCATTCAGGTAAACTAAATGCATGCACACTGGGGTTTTTAAGAATATAAATATATATCCCATTTTTCAGGCATGATTTTGAGGACTGGTCAGATCCAGAATCAGGAACACATTTTCAGAGTCAGTGGTTTTCAATCTGGGCTACACCGAATCACTGGGGGAGTTTGGAAATGCTGATGTCTGAGCTTCACAGCCAGAGATTTCAGGTTGATTGGCCTGGAGCGGGGGCCTGGACCACCAGGATGTTTTAAAAAGTCGCTTCCCCTCTCCATCCCTCCCTCCCCTGCACATGGAGCCAAGATTGAGAGCCACTGCCCAGGCGCTCAGATTTTGTAAGTAAAACAATTACTCCAGATAATCATGTAATGTAAGCAAGTTTGGAGGACACTTGAGCCTACAGCTCCCATGGCTGTAAAATGGAAAAGACACACATCTTACAGAGTAGATGAGTTAGGTGTGATGTTGATTATTGGTTGCCACTTAGTCTCAACAAATGGTAAACACTATTTTGGAAAAAAAAAAAAAAGAGGTCATTGATAATCAACATCAAAGTTAAAAAATAGAACTGCGAATCCTGGTAGGTTTACATATTTTCCTGGGAAGGAGAAAAGCTTCCATAATGGTAAAAATGAGCGGGGGGACCGCACTGGTTCTCAATGTCCCCAAAGGTTCTCAATGTTCCCACCAGGTCAGGAAGCTGGACTTCTTGGCAGTTATAGTTTGAAGATGCTAGAGAATTCACTGTTGGCCACTGCCCTCTATTGAAATAATACTGTCACTTCTGAGTAGAGAATACTCAAACTTGCCACATAATTCCACTTGAACTTCCGCTCATCGGGGGAAGAGACTGACCTTTCTGTGAGCACTCACAGAAAATATTGCCCCTTAAAGGAACTCTTATAATCCCAGTAGCTAGTATGTGGCACTTTCTTACATCTGTTCTAGACATTTCACACATGTCTATCCTCACCTCGAACACAGCTTTTCTTACTACAAACACAAGAGGCAGGTACTATATGACATATATATATATGACATATAGTATACACACACACACACACACGCACACGCACACACACACACACACAGAGGTAGCTAACTTTCTGAAAATCACACAGCTGGGAAGCAGCCAAGCTGGCTCCAGGGTCTATTCCTACCCAGCTCTGCTCTTCTGCCTCTTGAATGCCTCTGTTTCCTCTGATCTGATCAGGGCAATTGTTCTGCATCCTCTATTGTTCTCCAAATATTCTTTTTCCCACTTAAAACACCCTCAAGTCTGTGCCCCACCCTTGGGAGGCTCCTTCCCTTCACAGCAAAATTCCTTGAAAGAATAGTCCGGCAGCTGGTCTGCCATGAGTTCTCACTTCCAAATTCCTCAGGAGTCTGGCCTTGTCCTGTTTCTCTGATTTCTGCGAGCTCTCCCCAAGTGCCCTCACTCATGTTCGTGGTTCATGATCCCAAATCAGACCAAGGTAATCCGTGTGCTAGTTCATAATCCAAAGACATTTTCCCAGAAATTGAGACCCTGGCTAGATGTCATGGGAATCTCATGGTACAGGAAGGGTGAAATGAATTTACAACCTCTGCTGGATTCCCCTACCTTCACCCCCAAGGCACCTGCACCCCCCCAAATACATGGCTTCTCTGGGCATTTCCATGCACTTTCCCATTGTATCCACCAGGAGGCAGTCTTTGCTTCTTATAGCCTCTATTCCTCCCTCTTCACAGGCCCAGTACACAACCCTGGGTGTTTTGCAGTGGATATGTGGATGGGTGTGAGCTGAGACGTGCTTAAGTGCAAATTACACACCAAATGTTGAAGAGTTAGTACAAAAAAAAAGAATATAAAACATCCTACTAATAAATGTAGTAAACTGACTACATGTTGAAACGGTATCTTAGATACATTAGATTAAAATTAATTTCTCCTATTTATTTTTAGATTTTTAAAAAATGTGGCTACTGAAAAACTTAAAATTGCATCTGTGACTCATTTTATATTTTTATTGGACGGTCCTGGCTTAAAGGCTCCTTCCCAAAGGCAAACTCTAGGTAGCCCTGCAAAACCCTTGGGTTCTAAGGAACCCAGTTTGAAAACCATTTGCTTGACTTTACTCATGAAGAAACTGAGGCCCAGACTGACCCACAACGTTTCCAAGATCATCCAAGTGATGGAATCTTGCGTTTAGATTAGAAGCAGGGTATCCTACACTCTGTTAATTTTTCCTCTCTATCTTACAGGTCCTTGAATGCCACAAGGGGACACAGGCACAGTGGGCCTTTAAGGTCCTTTACTGTGAAATGTCACCACCTCAGTTTCTCTCCCTGGTTCCCTCCTGTGCATCTCCTGCACTCCAAGGGGCTGCTGTCTGTGGCCTGAGCATTTTCCTGCTTCCTGCTAGGAACCCTACTTCTCTGGTCCATTCTTGAGGGCTTTATCTGGATGCACCCTCTACACAGCTGACAGCCTGATTGAAGACCCTGAAAACAAGCTGTGATGGCTGAGCCCTCCTTGTTCTTTTGTCTTAACTCTCCTCTTGACTTGTCCAATCCCAGTCCTACCCAATGGCCAGGGTAGATCTGATGGGGATACATCCAATCCCGCTGGAAGGATGGGAAATGGCCAGCTAGAGGGCCACTTGCTGACCCCATGACCACCATGCCGGGCCACTATGGAGAGCTCACATAGCCCATCTGTCCTGCCTGCAGAGGGGTGACTGGTGATCATATGGCCAGTGATTCATATAGGAACTGAAAATGCCCCTTGCTGTGGCGACTTCTCGAAAGCAGACACATGAATCAGCAGCAGGGAAATGGGGAGGTGAGCCCAGCCCCGAGTCACAGTCGAGGCACAAGCCTCCTCTCCCAAAACTCAGCAGAGCTACAGCCTCATAGGTCGGGGTAGTGGTAGTGGTATTTATGGTAGGGGCTGAAGTCCAGAACACAGGTGTGAGTGTGTGCGTCTTCCCCAGTGAGAAGACAGCCCTGTCGCTGGCTTGTGTCCTCATCACAGACACCCTATGCAAGGGGGAACAAATCCAGGAATCCCGGGCCCTGGATTCCAGGTCGAGTTGCTGTGTGGGTCCAGGGATGCTTAGCCGGGGTCACTGTGCTGTGCCTGCAACTTCCCCTCTCCTGACTCTGGGGCCACAGAGAGAAGAGCTGAATCATGAAGCAGTAAGAGGACCCGTGCCATGTAGATCAGCAGTCACAAGATGACGGTTCTCCTGAGTTCTGCTGCAGCCCTAGCTATGCCGCCTTGGGCTAGCCGCCGGACACCTCAGTTTCTCAGCTGATGTTTTTATTAATTATCTATCACTTTTAAAAAATAACTCCCTCAAAACTTAATGCCTTCCACCACGAACATTGATTAACTTACACAGTATCTGTGGCTCAGGAATTTGGTTGCCACTCAGTTGGGAAGTTTGGGCTCATGAGCTTTCATGGCACGAGGCCTGGATGTTCAATGGGGCTGCAGTCACCGGAAGGCTTGACTGGGGCTGGAGGACCGGCCTTTAATATGGTTCATACACAAGGCTGCCGGCAGGACCCCTTGGTTCCTGGCCATGAGAGTTCTCCACAGGGCTGCCCGAGTGTCCTCCTGACAGGATGGGTGGTTCTTCCAGAGTGAGCAATCTAAGACAACAAGACAGAGGCTGCACTATTTGTAGGACCTAGCCTGTGGAGTCAAGCCCTGTCATTTCTGCACTATGCTATTTGTTACACCAGTCAACCCTATTCAAGGGTGCGAATACCACAGTGACCCACTGGGGGCCATCTTGAATGCTACAGTGGTGTTAATAACATCCACCATGCCCATCTTACAGAGTCATGGTGAGGTTTTGTTTGCTTACCCACTGCAAAGAAAACCATTAACCAGAGGATGCACCTGCTAAGAGTCAAGGCAGCAGCTGCTGAAAACAGCTGTCAAAGGGGGCTACTGGGGCTGGACCCTGAGACCATTAGATGAAGCTCCATGAGGAGCAAAAGGTAGGGAGACAACTGGGAAACTCGATAGCCCAGGGGCCTCCAGCCCTCTTTGTTGTCCCATATGAAGGTACAATTTGGGGACACTTAGGAGAGTGTATGGCAATGTCCTCATTGCATATGGGTGCTCACCAGAGGGAGTTTTTTTTTTTTTTTTTTTTTATCCGTTAGTGTTCTCTCTAATGAAAGCAGGTGGGTCACAGTCTCAGGAAGTCCAGGAGGGAGGCTAGGCCAAGATGGTGGTTGAATTGTGCCTTAGCCTTTAGTTCTGACACTTGGATGAGTTGGTATGTTCTTTATGAACTACAGTGGGCTGCATAAATGGGAAGGACCATTGTCACTACCTTCTGGCTAGACTCTGCTACATCATTTCTCAAAGGATCTCTCCACCTATTTTCTTAAACAGCCACAAAAAGAAATTAGATGTCGTCAATGTTTTGCAACAATCGGAAACAACTTCTTGGAGTTGACCCTAAATCTTTTCTGGCTCACTGATGCTCACCCCTCCATATGGATATTCTGGTTATTACTGCTGCATAATAAATCGCTCCAAAACATGGCAGTGTAGAAAAACAGCTATTTGATTTTGCTCATGATTTTTTTTTTTTTTTAATTCCGAAAAGGCTCATCTGGACCCTTCACCTGTGGGCTTTCTCATGTGGTTGCGATATGATCTAAGGTGAGGCTTCAGTCGTCTGAAGGTCAGGTTGGGCTGGATGCCCAAGATGGCGGCATGCACACGGCTAGCAGCTGAGGCTGGCTATGGGCTGGAAGTTCAGCTGAATTCCTACATATATACTCTCCAGCATGGCAGTCTCAGGGTTTTGGGATTTCTTGTATGGTACTGGATTCCTCTGCAGCTAGTGTTCTGAGAGAAGTGGCATCCACATAGTCTTTTGGGAAGGTCATCAGGGTCACTTCTCCCACATTTCATTAATGATATACTACCATGGCCCCCTGGGTATAAGTGAGCCATCAGGCTATCACAGATTTAAGGGGATGAGAACTAGACTCCATTACCTGATGGCAGAGTGGCAAGGTCCCATAAGTCTCTGTGGCCATTTTTAGAAGGTATAATCTTCCACAAAGGGCGACAGTCATTTCCCATACTCAAAGGCCTATGTTGAGCACTGCACAACTTGTTTCATAGAATCAAAGACTATTTAAAGCTGGATAGAGTCTTAAAGATTCTCTGGTTTAATCAGTTTATTTTTAGATGAGGAAAGTTGAGGACTTGAGAGCTGAAGTGGCTAGCCCCAGACCCCATAGCTGGTCGGAGGGGATAGCAGCACTGGGAATCCCAGTCTCCTAACCACCTGTTCTCCATCCTGCTCTTGGCAAAGTCTGGTAGTTGCTGACATCATTCTCCTTTCTTCTTCCTAACAGGAGAATGATTTTGCTAAGGTATCTTCTTCCCACAAGGCTTACGGCTCCAAAGGGAGCTCACCCTGTGGTGTTGCTCTGTCCGCACCCAAGGTAAGTATGGCAGGAGCTATTTGGCCACCAAGCTGAAAACAAAGCCACCATCCCAAGGGAGGCAGAGTCTAGAAAGTCACCAGAAAGTAGAGTTGCTGCTGTTGGATGAGGTCTGCCCCAGGCCTGTTCTGTTGAACTTCCCATATTGAGAGTCAACAACCTCCTTATTGTCAAAGCCATTTTGTTCAGGTTGTTCCGATTACTTGTAGTCAAGTGCATCCTAATTAAAATACTTCTATTTCTGGGATTAATTCTGACCTTAGAAGGGGCATTTAAGGAGGTTTACCTCAACACCCCAGACTTAAGCTTCAGGTATGGCCAGTGTGTCCTGACCTGAACTTGGTTTCTGGTAACTGGATTTCCTCTCACTCTCTGTGCCCAGTCTCTACCTCCAGTGGCTCAGTCCCTCCAGAACCCACTCTTATTACTGTTACTTTTAGTTCCTGCTCAGGGCTGGAGTCCCCTCCTCTTCCAAAATTTCACACCAGTGTCTACAACCCTATGACCCACTGTTGTCTCAAGTGTTCTCCTACCTGTTGCCCATCTTCTTGGATTTGTGAGGATCACTGCTGTTGGGATGTTCTGCATTGAGCTCTGAGTTCTGCCCCTGTTGGTACATGGCTGGCTGGACCCCATGTAGACCCCCAGTCCTGCCTGCTGGACTGGACTTCATCCCTGCACCTGTAGCTGGGCAGATGAGGCCTGTCCCTCCCACAACTCCCTTTGTATCTTCATGGAAGTGGGGGTCTTTTGTAGATCTTCCTGGTAGACACTCTGGGGGAAAATCCTTGGTTTGGGAGGTACAACATCCCATATTTATACCTGCAAATACTTCACAGTGCACGAGGCACATGTTTTATCATATTTCATCCCCGCTGGTTGGGAAGTCAGGTCACATGGGGATTTTGAAAGCAAAACAAGAAAATCCATTTATGTAATTTCTCACTAGGATATGTTTTGCTTGAGGTCTCTGCTTGTACCCTCACCACCTCTTTGTGGCCTCAAATGATCCCCCTGCACTTGGAAGTATTGCCTGTTTGCTAAAAAGAAGTCTGCATTCAGGGCTTAATTCATTCTGAAGCTTGCTTTTATGGTAAACTCTTGGAGTTGGTATGAGGTTACAGGGCAGTAGGTGACTTTCAATTCCTTTAAATAATGACAGCTGTTGGTACTGACGTAAGGAACTGCATGATTGTACGTGACTAAACCGGCTTAGATCAGTTCTAACACTGGGAAGTAGAAGAAGCACATACTTTAATGAGCAGCAAGGAATTTGCTCAAGATTTCAGTGAGGTGAAGGAGGGACCAGGGAAACTTAACCTCATATGTATGTGTCCATCAAGTCCCTTGAAATCTTCCTCTGGGCTATGGTGGTATGTCCTCTCTTCTTCCCTGGCCTTTGGCCCACAGTACCCAGCCCTACCCTCCTTCTTCCTCTTTCATGTTCTGGAAAAACTCCTTCCTTCTGCAGAAAATTTGCAGCTCAAAGTCCAGGCTAGAATCTCCCTCTCTACCCTTTGCATAGTGAACTTCTCAAAATAACTTTCATGCCAGCTTTGTAGTCTTTGCAATGACCTTGAAAATGCTGATCAGTGAAAATGAAGGGTGATGATTCAAAGTTCTTGATAAAGACTGAAGCATCATGAATTTTAATCTCTCTGTATTTCCTTGTAGTGGTTCCAGGGTGTCAAGAATGGATAGAAGGCTGGCAAGCTTGGCCTGGTTCCCCATCTCTGAAGCCTCTCCCTTTCTGCAGCCGACATCACCCCCAAGTCCCCTCCTGCCAGATTTCTAAGGAGGCTGCAGCCCAGACCATGAGGCTCACATCCTTGGAGCCCTTTGCTCTGGTGCTAGCCATGCTCCAGTTCTGGCTGCCCAGTCTTGGCCTCATTTCTTAGACCTTCTCTCTCCCCCAAGGAAGCTTACTCATCCCCCAGACTTACCATGAATGGGCACTGCTTTGTCCCCAAGACCCTTCTCCACATCTTTGGGGGTTGGATTCCTGCACTGGACTCCAGCCCAGCTGGGACTCTGAGACTTGAAGGATGCCAGATCTTCCTGATGAAAGTTGATGGGCTTCTGTGCTCGCAAGTGTACCTCTCACTTCCCAGTTTGGTCACATACAACCATGAGGTTCCTCTGGTTAATATTAGCAGCCGCCATTAATTGTAGGAGTCAAAGGCCAGCTCCTTCTCACACTCCAGGTTATCATAAATGCAAGTCTCAGAGTGAATTCTTCCCTCCAAACAAACACTGATTAACATGTAGGCACAAATCAATCATGACACCTCCTGTGGGCTTGATGAGATCCAAACTCTCCATTCTTTAGGGCGCTTCAACAAGAGGGCACATGAAAGAAAGTCTTACCTGAGGCAAATGTGGTAATTCTCTACTAGTGGGATTGGCCAGCCACCTGGTGAGACTCAGGTTGGCCCACACCCTCCAGAATCAGCAGCTAGATGTGTAGGCTCTGGGCAACATTCCTAAGTGGGAAGGAGGAAAGCCTCACTAGATTCTAGCACCCTGTCTACATGTTTGTGGAGTTTCTCCATGCTTCACCAATGAGAACGCATCCCTCTATACATTATGCAAACTAGCAACACCTCTGGCACTGATCGGAAACATAGCTGAAGCACTGTGGGAGTCCTTTGGGCTTCTGATTAAACTCAAATTACCACCCCTGGAGTTGCCCTGGTTGAGACAATTGGCCTCTTCGAGGAGGTAGTTGAAATGGCACAGACTCCCAACTGGATCATGCTTTCGGTGCTGAAACATTTAAAAGTCAATTGCAGATTCCAGGGCCTCTATATTAATATTAATGAATAAATAGCCTTTCTGGCTTTACAAGATGCCATGCCATAGATTTCCGCCCCTTGCAAAGTAAGTGGCCTGAATTATTTCTAAGCCTCCTCCTCCACGCCACCACCCTCCCAACTCCCCCGACCATCTCCTTCCACTTCCAGCCCCCTTGGCAACCCGCATGAGTTGCTTGAAGTGCCTACAATGACAAGCACCCTTTCAGAGGCAAACTGCTGCTTCCCCACTCCAACCCTTCCTGTGGCCAGTGACCACGTGAACAAATGACCCATCTCGGCCAATCACAGGGGCCTCATCCTTTTGGCCAAAGTGCTTAGCCAGGAAAGGGCATTTGGTCTGCAAAGCCAATCAGGAGAGCTTCCGGTTGTCTCAGCCCAGTGGTGGAGAAGATGGCCACCTGGCTGGGTTTTGGGTCTAGAGCTGCCTGCTCGGGGGACATTGGCTTTGTGGGGTCAGCTAACTTGTGAGAATGAATCCAGGTGGCAGAGAGAGAATCGGAGACGTAGGTTGTGACAGACTGAAGGTCTGTGTCCCGTCCACCGAATTTACATGTTGAAGTCCTGATGCCCAAGGTGACTGACGTATTAGGAGGCAGGACCTTTGGGAGGCAAGTAGGTTTGGATGAGATCAAGAGGATGGGGCCCCCAGGATGGGATTAGTGCCCTTATAGGAAGAGGAAGAGGAAGAGGAGAGCCCAGCGCTCACTTTCTCTGCGCCATCACGCACTCATGCAAAGCGGAGCTCCCGAGAGGGCAGGTGAGGAATTGGTTGTCTACAAGCTGGGAGGCAGGTGCTCACCCAGAATGAGCGTGCCAGTGCTTTGATCTTGGACTTCCTGGCCTCCAGGGCTGTGAGAGACAAGATGCCAGCTGTTCAGAGCACCCAGCCTGTGGCACTTTGTTATAGCATCCAAACAGACATAGCTGTACATGGAGAGAGGAAGTCCTCCCAACAGATGAATCTCTAAATCTGGTCCTCCCTGGGTCCAGCTGCACTCTGTGGGTTTGGTCATGCAGCCCACAGATTCCCTTTTTAGCTCATACTGGTTTGAGCTAAGTTTCTGATTAATTTGTCCATCATCACCAAGTCAGCAGTCGCTTTACAGGATAAAACTTTCACTCCTTGTGGGAGCCCCATGTTGCCAGGCCTCTGGCGCTTGCTGTTGGGGACCATCTAGGCCCAAACAGAGACCCCAGTATCGCAGTGCAGTTGGCTTCTGGACACGTGTCAGGTAGATGACCACTCTTGGATTCACAGGGTGGACACACCTTTGGGCTTGCCCATAACTAATTCATGCACGTCGTAGAGCCATGAAGTCCTGATTAGCGATGTTGGTCTCTTATTTTCAAAGGTTGTATTGCCTCACGAGGTATCACCCTGTCATCTTCATCAGAAACCAATTCTGCCTCCTGGGAGGGATGTCCTCCCCCCAGGACCTGAGGCTAATTCTACTCCCTCAACGCTACCCTACTCTCCTTTCCTGTGCATCCCCTGGCCCCAGTGTGCACACCATGGCTAACCCATCTGTGATCTCCAAGACAGGCCTCAGAGTGTGGAGGTTCAGTGAGGCCCGTGTGTCTGGTGCTCTCTGCCCATGTGAACACCCAGCCTCACGTTTCTGCTACTGATGCAGTACACGGCTGACTCACCCTGAGCTGTGGGCTCAGCAAGCAGGACCCTCTCGATCTGTATCTGTACTTTCCACACAGAGGAAGTCAGATAGCATCATGTGTTAATGGTTTGTTTCTATCTCATTGATCAAGAGCTCAAAAGCAATAGATTCTGCTGCATCTTTTTTCCTTTGATTAATTAGGTCTGGGGGCCCTAGGACAGCTGAGGAAGAACCTAGGGTTTCATTTTCCCATCTGTAGAATGGAACCACTATGACAACATTGCTTGGACCTCATCTCCAACAGGATTGAATATTCTGGACATGCAATAGAAACTTCGGAGTGCCCCAGATCCCTCGAGAGAAGGGGGTTTCCTGAGAGGACAGCAGTGTCTGGTGTCACAGGTGGTTTGGGGCCCATCCATGCTCTTGACTTCTCTCATGACCTCATGGCTGCATGTGCCCTCCCTCTCCTCTTACTCCTAGGAAGGCAATTGTCTCTGGTTTCTCCAGCCCCATATCTCAGAGGTGGGTGGTCTGACTGGCAGACACTGGAGATGTCCCTTACTGTTCATTCTTTCTCATATGATCTAGTTCTGGGCTTTTAGCCAGACACATAGCTGTCTAGCCTAGGACTAACACTTCCCAGCCTTCCCTGCACCTGCGTGTGGCCATGTGACCACATTTTGGCCAGTGATTCATACGAGTGAAAGTTATCTATGTGACTTCCAGGCTGTGCTTTTAAAGGGAAGAGGCATGTCCTCTGGCTCATTTTTCCTTTCCCATCTGGCAGAAAGTGGAAACACTGTGGAAAGCCATCTTGGACAGTACAGGTGAGGGCCACACCAGAGTTAGCAGAGCAACAAGATAGAAAGAACCTGGACCCCTGACGCCTTTGCAGAATAGAGCTGCCCTACCAGCTTGGACTTCACATGAGAAAAAAGTAAATGTACATTTGTTTTAGCCATGTCATTGGGCTTCGGTTTGGGCAGCTGAGCCACTGTTACATTTAGAAAATCACATTGCCTTCAAGCTAGCTGCCACAACTAGAAAATCTATGTTGGGTTCCCTTGGGTTGATACCCACCCTTGACCCCATCAGTGGTGACCTTTGCACAGAGAATAGTTTAGCCCTGCTTCCTGAGTGGGAAGAGCAGTTTCAGTCAGGAACGGATACATAACACAGCAGGGCAGGCACCAAAACAAGAAACTTGTGTGGCATAGGTCATGGGTCATTTTCTCTAGGTGAATAGAAAGGCACGTCAACTGGGCTTGCTTGCAGATCTCTGGATTTGCAAGATGGCAAGCAGATGAAATGCAATCAGGTTGGACATCCAGAAATACAGACCTAATGGCTCCAGTGGCTGGGGACATGAGCAGTAGGAATTGGTGGCATTATCAACCAGACTCAGTGGCCATCACATGTCTGCCTCTTTCTGTCCTATAATTCCATGTCCCCCCTCCTGGTGAGAGACTCTGATTGTCCAGAATTAACCCCTTCTGATTGGGTTAGCTAATGCTGTCTCCTTGGTTTGGTCATTTCCCTCTGCATCAGGTTGTGTCATGAACCACTAGCAGTTTATGGTGGGGTGTCCACTCCTGGTCCCCTTGGTGGGTACCCCTATCCAGCTGTCATCCCAGAACTGTTTTCTCTAGGTGGGTGGGTGGACTGTGCTATAGGCCAAGGAGTTTCAGCTGAAGGGGACATTGGGCATGAAGAAAAACACCTAAAGCATCAAGGAATTGGCAGCAGTCGCATCTGGTGATTCAGGCAGGTTTTAGCACTGAGAAGGTTCTATTCAAAGCAAGAGAAGGGACCCAGGTGTGGGTGAGGCCAGGTGTCCATGGCATAAGCCAAGAGTGAAGCCCTTGGCTTCAGCTGGAGCATGCACAGTGGTGCTCTGTCTGAACAGGGAGAGAGGATGGAAGATTCTAGCTAGAACACTGCAGAGAGGAATTCTGTTCCAGGGGAACCTAAAGTGGCTGGAGTCAGGCCCAGGGGAAAATGCCAACCCCCTGGCATACAAGATAGGTCTAATGCTCAGAAGCAAGACTATAGAAGAGTCCAATCCACTCTGAATCCAATCGATTCATCCTCCCTCTTGCTCTGCTGCCCCAGCATTTTTCAATTATTCTCCCTGTGGCTCCTAACCAGGGCTCACCAACCACCCAGACAAGGCACAGCGGAGTCCGGCTTCCTCCTACTCAGAGTAACTGCTGGAATAGAGAGGCTACTAAGTTCACTTGCTTCTGTGCCTTAAGGTTTCAAAATGATGAGATGGAACAGACATTGTAATTGCCCAACAGCCCTACCAATTTTCTTCTTCTTTCTTAGGAAAAGAAACCCAATTTTAGCCTCTTTGCAGCTCAGGGTAGCCAAGGGATGACGTAGAAGGAATGGCCTGTCAGTAAAATCTTTTCGAGAAGCTGGCTTGGCTTTTCCCTCTCCCATGTGCTCCTGCTGCTGGCTTGGAGCACGGATAGGTGGGCTGCATCTCCAGCAAACGTCTGGGATCACAAGGTGATCGGACGGATGGAAGCCCCACACTGAGACTGAAAAACAGAGAGGTCAGAGTCTCTGATGCTGCTATGGCTCCCACATAGCCTGGGGGTCACCTCCCAGGTTTTCTGTACCCAAGTGAGGCGTAAATTTCTATCTTGTGGAAGCAGTGTTCTTTGTGGACCAGTAGCTTGGGCATCCCCTCAGGAGCTTGTTAGAAATACTGAAGCTCAGAGCCTGCCCCAGACCTTTTGGATCAGAATCTGCATTGTAACAGGATCCACAGGTGATTCGTGTCTGTGCCCATGAAGGTTTGAGAAGCGCTGGTTTAAGCCACTATTTTAGTGTTTATTTTGTTGTTTGTAGCTGAATCTCATTCTTGTGGATAGAGAAGATGATTTCCATGCAGGGTCACCAAGAAAACGAGGCCGAAGAATGAATCCGCTGGGAAGCTTGCTTGCCACTGGGCTTGGCACCGGGCTCTCCCTCTTGTCCCTTCCCTGCTTCCAGGAAAAGTATGTATGACTTTCCAGAAAACCCTCCATTTCCCCAAGTCTTACCATGATGGGCTTGGGGATCCCTGACTAGGGTTGTCCTGGGGCCCACGTTCTTGAAAAGCAAGGGTGCTATGAGCTGCTATTACCTCCACCCCAAACTCCTGTCTCTAGACCAAAGGGTGTCAGAGGACAGATGATGGTATTAGCTTGGAGGAGGTAGATGAGGGGGCGTAGATGAGGGGGCCCACAGTCATTCTGAAACCTTAAGGCATCACAAAATAGATCATCCTTCCCAGAAGCCTTGGCTGTCTGTTTAAACACAGACAGACAGACAGACACACACACACACACACACAAAACAGACGTTTCTAGGCTTTGTTTCTGGGGCTCCCGTCACAGTCAGCCCTTCTGTGACTCAGACTTGACTGCCTGGGAGGGTCACACCCTCTGGTGCTGGACTCCTAGCTCATCTATATCTGCCCAGATGGGCAGGGGAGAGGTGGAAAGGAAGCTCCCGAGGACGGCATTCTGGAAACTGGTTCTTGCCATGTTAACTGCATGCAGCTCTTCGAGTGGATCACTCAAGGGCATCCAATGCTAGTGAGACTACTGAAAGCAATGGTTAATTAAGAACATGAGTCTAGGATTCCAGGAGACCTGCTTTCAAGCCCTGCTTCTGCCCTGGACTCCCTTTTGACCTTGGACAAGTCTTCTCTCTGAGCATGGGGTAGACTTTCAGGAAATCCCAGCGCTGCTGAAGTTGGCCTGGGTTTCCTCATCTGTACATGGAGTAATAACAATGATAAAATAACAAATCTTTGGAGGGTTGCCGTGGGCTTGGTACCTGACCTTGTGCATCGCTAAATGCTCAGTTTTAGGGGCAGGCGTGGGCTAGCTTCCCGGTCTGCACCTCTCAAACAGTAATGCCTAAATGCCATCACCTGGGGATTTTAGTAAAAGGCAGTTTCTTTTTCTTTTTTTTTTTTTAAAGATTTTATTTATTTATTTGACAGATAGAGATCACAAGTAGGCAGATAGGCAGGCAGAGAGAGAGAGAGAGAGGGAAGCAGGCTCCCCGCTGAGCAGAGAGCCCGATGTGGGACTCGATCCCAGGACCCTGAGATCATGACCTGAGCCGAAGGCAGCGGCTTAATCCACTGAGCCACCCAGGCGCCCCTAAAAGGCAGTTTCTGACCCAGCGGTCTGGAGTGGACAATCTGAGAGCTTCCCCGTGCTGCTGGTGACCCCACCGTGGACGCAAGATTGTAGACTCTCTGCTAGTGACTTGTGGGTATCCTCTGGTCACAGCTCCTGCAGTTACAGAAAGCAGAGGACCGCCACTTGCTGCCTGGGCCCACTACAAGCTTTCTGTTTCTGTTTTGTTGTTCATAACGTATTAAAGGCAGAACTTCATTTTGGATAAAATGCCTATTTCCTGGCCAGACAGGGAGGGATGATGGCGGGATCTGGCTCCCCCTGCGTTTCTTGTGGTGCCCGATTTCCTCCTGTTTCGAGGCTGCCTCTCCAGTTTGATGTGGTAGTTTTGCTGTGGTTTTGTCTTTCAACACACTTCCTGCTTTTCTTGCAAAACAAAGACTGCTTACCCCTCTGCTGCTGGCCAAAACCCAAATGATTACAGGTTTCCTCAAGGGCTTGAGCAGGGCATAGGGGCATGTCATCGGTTCTCCGTGTGTGAGGCCTTTGGCTTTTTTCCATTTAGTGCACAGCGGGGTTAAGATTAGCGTGGACTTTTAATTTCTACTGGAGACAGCTTTAGCTTTCAAGTGGAACTCTGGTGAGCAAGAGTTCCTCAATGATTTCAGAAAGTAGAAGCCAGCCATTTTTGTAGTTGGGATTGCCTGGGTCGCACGATTTCTATGGCAGCGCTCACAGTTGCTAGATTCAGCGATTCATAACCTGCTGGAGCTGAACAGGACCTGAGAACTACTAAAGCCAGCTCCTCTATGTTTCAGCGGTGGAAAACTGAAGTCCAGAGAGGTCAAGCGACTTGCCCAAGGTCACACAGCTAGCCCTGCCTTCATGGTCTTTGAGAATCACACCACAAATACTTCAGGTGAATTGCTTTGTTTGGTCAACACCCTCCCCCTCAACCCCGCCCCCGCCATTTCCTGCAACGTCTAAGCACCGTATGATAAGAATAATGTATTAACTATTTCTCTCTTTTCTTTATGAGTTTTTCCATTATGAAAATAACACAAACCATATTATAGTCTACTGGAAAACAGAGGGAAATAAATCATCCACACTATCTCTTTTTGACCCAGTGCCTTTTACTTTCAAATCCTTTGGTATTTTTTTTTTAATTTTGCTTTTTAATTATTAAAATACAGGTGCTTGGAAATAAAAATTCCAACAGTATAGAATGCTATAAAAAGTAAATCTTTCCCCAGTCCTTTACTACTTTTCCTTCTGATTGGTACTTCTTTTCACTGATTCTATTTCTAATTTTGGGGGTACTTACCTTGACTGATAATGTGAAATAACATACTCCATTCAAGGCTTCACATGGCAATTTTAAGCACAGTCTACAGACTTTCAGCTGTCACAGGTGAATAACTTACTCACTTATGAACCCTCTTCTTCCCCCTCCAAATCGCTGATAGGTGTGTATTTTTATTTCTTCTGATGGTTAACCTTATGATTTTATATATATACCGACCCGCTAATTGCAGGTAATAATTCTTGGTTCCTCATGGTGTAAGACAGGTAACAAATACTCCTTATTTCCCTCTACTTCCTCTCTCTCTTCTGTTGCCCACCCTCTCTCATTTATCCCACTTCTTTTACCTTGTCAAGTTTATAGAACAGACATTCTTTTTAGTAAATGTGTCCCCCATGCTTTGTCAGTAAGTGAATTCTGATCCTGGAAAGCCAATGAACAAACAAATGTACTATGTGAAGTACAAAGATAGTGCTAATACTATTCTCTAAGAAGCGGGTGTTATGGTGAGATCTGTAGAAGGGGTTGTTCCAATGTCAAGGTCAAGTGGGTCTTCTTAGACTCCATCAATTATACAAAATCACGATTTTTGGGGGGAAGGTCGGTTTTAATGTGGGCCATGATGTAGGTATGTATATTATATTCTAATATATAAATGCATATGATATATAAGTATACATTATATATTATAAATAAAACATATATATTTGCACAGCTTACTGTTTTCTGAAGTTTTTAATTGGTTGGCAATAGAAGTACATGCCTTCTTCATACCACATATACTGTCCACCTCTTTGATTATATCATTTAATAGGTACTCCTAAATATACGGACTTCCAGCGAAACCAACTGTACTGAAGTTTGAGTTTCTTTTAATTGTATTTCTAGGCTGGTTTAATATTTTTTTTTTTTTAAGTTCTCTTGTCTTCCTCTTTCTTAGGTAACACATCATCAAGTGATTTTGTTTACTTCCACAAAGCATATACACTACGGAGTATTATGCCTCCATCAGAAAGGATGAATACCCAACTTTTGAAGCAACATGAATGGGACTGGAAGAGATTATGCTGAGTGAAATAAGTCAATCAGAGATAGTCAATTATCATATGGTTTCACTTATTTGTGGAGCATAACAAATAGCATGGAGGACATGGGGAGTTAGAGAGGAGAAGGGAGTTGGGGGAAATTGGAAGGGGAGGTGAACCATGACAGACTATGGACTCTGAAAAACAATCTGAGGGTTTTGAAGGGGGGGGGGTGGGAGGTTGGGGTACCAGGTGGTGGGTATTATAGAGGGCATGAATTGCATGGAGCACTGGGTGTGGTGTAAAAATAGTGAATACTGTTATGCTGAAAATAAATAAAAAATAAATTAAAAAAAATAAAATAAAATAACAAAAGCATAAAAAAATAAAAGAATATACAGGAGTTAATTTTCTGAGTTCTTGCATGTCTAGCAAGAGTTTATTTCTCCTCTGCTCTGGATGGATAGTCTGGCAAGATGTCAAATTGTAGGTAGAAAATGGTTCCTTTGAACTTTGAAGGTCTTTGCTCCACTGGCTTCCAGAATCAGGCGCTGCTGCTGAGGATAATGCCAGTCTTGTTCTTATTCTTCTGTTGGCTTTCTGTTTCTTGTCTCTCTTGAATGTATTTAGGACCGTCTTTGTTACCCGAGCTCTGAAATTCCACGAGGTGGTTTCTGTGGATCATACTCTGTTCCCTTTCTGGGTCCCTGGGGTCCGTCCATCTGAAACATTTGCCTTTCTTCCACACTGGGAAGAAAATAATGCCATTGGGGCATTATTTGCATTATAATGCAATTGGGGCATTATTTCTTCGATAATTTTCTGCTCTCCATTTCCACTTTCCTCCTTCTCTGAAGCCCCTGTCCCATAAATGTTGGCCCATCTCCGCTGACCCTTTCTGTCTCTTTTTCTCCAATTATCCACCTTTTGTTATTTTACTATTGATTCTGCAAGATCTTCTTGATGTTTCAGTGTCATCTTTCTATTGTTTGTTTGTTTTTTTGATGGCATGAAGTATATTATAATAATGAAGCTAATAATTATCTTAAATAATTAAAATTAAAATTTATTTGAAATAATACACATTATTTTATAATAAATTATTTAATAGAATATAAAATTTATTATAATAATTTAAAAGTACATTTCCAAAGGGATTTATTTATTTTTTTAAAAGATTTTATTTATTTATTTGAAAGACAGAGATCACAAGTAGGCAGAGAGGCAGGCAGAAAAAGAGGGGGGAAGCAGGCTCCCCGCTGAGCAGAGAGCCCAATTCAGGGCTCCATCCCAGGGCCCTGAGATCATGACCTGAGCCAAAGACAAAGGCCTAACCCATTGAGTCACCCAGCTGCCCCTCCAAAGGGATTTAAAAGAGGCTCTGAGTTTCCAAGTGGGGCTCCTATTATTTATTTTTTTTTTTAAGATTTTATTTATTTATTTGACAGACAGAGATCACAGGTAGGCAGAGAGGCAGGCAGAGAGAGAGGAGGACGCAGGCTCCCGATGCCGGGCTCGATCCCAGGACCCCAGGATCATGACCTGAGCCGAAGGCAGAAGCTTTAACCCACTGAGCCACCCAGGCACCCTGGGGCTCCTTTTAAATAGACTTTTTCAGTGTTATGGATGTATCATCTTGACTCTCCATGAGGATCATTAGAATTTGGGGTTTTTACTAGCTCTGCCTTCCATTACTTAGCTCTGCCTCCTTGAGGTTCATGTATTCTGTTTACTTACCTTGGTCTTTGTCTTTTATTTTCCTTTGTGAATGGTAATTGGGGCAGCCTTTATCATTTACAGACACCAGGCTGGGTGTTGTTAACTGAGGTAACTGGGGAGTGTTTCTTCTTCTGTGAGTAAGAGCTGATTGCACGCTCTCTAGCCGTGGAGGAGGCATTGACCAACAGGCTTCAGTGTAAGCTGGAGAGTGGGCAGAGGCGGGCAGAGGCATCTAGCTTCCACCCTCACCCCACACCCTGCCCACCCCCACCACTCAACCCCCCCCCCCACTGGTGCTGTAAACCCTAGCCCTTTAGGCCAGCTTTTGTTTATTTTTTTAAAATTTTTTCCAGCCTCATTGTTAGCATATTATTTGCGTGATTGTCAGAATTTGTAGGTTTCATTTTGTACATGTATAATATTGATGTTACATGAGTTGATACTGATTAATTCGTCCTTGTGCGTTGTGGTGGTTTTGAAACACCTGTGATGCTCCTCACAGGAAGGGGTGGAGTCTGTGTCCTCTTCTCTGCAACCTAGGGAAGCTCTTACGACTGTTTCAATGCACAGAAAGTGACAGGAGTGGTGCTGTGCAACTTCCGAAGTTAGATCAGTAAAGGTCATGCAGTTTCTGCCAGTCTCTCTTAGGACACGGACTCTGAGGCTCCATGTGCCATAGGAGGTCTGGCTGTGCTGAAACCTCTCTGGGGAGAGACTGCATAGAAAGATAGGCAGCTGGGTAGGTAGATCGATCCAGAAATGAAGCGCTAGATTCTTAGGTGGCTGGATAGACCCACAGATGGTGGAATGAATAGATTGAACCTCTGGTTATTTCAGTCTTCCTAGGCTCTAGACGTGTGAATGAAGAACCCTGCAGGATGATCCTGGCCTGGACTCTGTCTTTCTGCAATTGCATGACAGACAAAGCAAGAAATGCCTTGCTTAGCCCAGCTACTCGAGATCACTTTTGCTCTAAACCACCGTTTGGAGTGGTTTGTTACACATTAGCACACATTAGCAATAGCTAATTAGGACGTGCCTCTATTAATGTATTTAATAATCATTTATTGCATTCACTCAGCAGAAATAAGTCCAGCAGAGAAAGTCAATTATCATATGGTTTCACTTACTTGTGGAGCATAAGGAATAGCAGAGAGGACATTAGGAAAAGGAAAGGAAAAGTGAATTGGGGGAAATCGGAGAGGGAGATGAACCATGAGAGACTGGGGGCTCTGAGAAGCTGAGGGTTTTGGAAAGGAGAGGGGTGAGGGGATGGGTGAGCCCGGTAGTGGGTATTAAGGAGGGCACGTATTGGATGGAACACTGGGTGTGGTGCATAAACAATGAATCTTGGAACACTGAAAAAAATTAAATAAAATTAATTATTTTATTTATTTTTTAAAAAATTTTATTTACTTATTTGACAGACAGAGGTCACAAGTAGGCAGAGAGGCAGGCAGAGAGAGAGAGGAAGGGAAGCAGGCTCCCTGCCGAGCAGAGAGCCCGATGCAGGGCTTGATCCCAGGACCCTGGGATCATGACCTGAGCTGAAGGCAGAGGCTTTAACCCACTGAGCCACCCAGGCGCCCCTAAAATTAAATAAAAAAAAAAAAAAAAGAAAAAATTCAAAGTACTGTTCTATAATCTGGGACTCTGTGCTTCTGGTCTGAGCTCCCCGTCCATACTCCAGACAAAATTACTCCTTTGGCAGCATTAACTCCACAGGCAAGAAATGTTTCTGGTCCAGAAACATAAATGGTTCTCATCAGTGGTAGTTGTTACATCCATTATTAATGAAACCCTCCTAAACAAATTACGATCTTCAAATTCTTCCACTTCACACGGTCTCCCACTCCATACCTGCTCCCTTACTCTCCTGTTAGAGAAAGACTCATGAAGTTTTAAAACCTGAAAGGAAGCAAAGGGAACATCAGAGCCAACCCACTTATTTTACAGTTGAGGACACTGACATTATGACCCCCTCGCCCCTACTGTTGCACACTTGATAGGTAGGTGACATGGAACTAGAACCTAGGTCTCTAGGTAACCAGATTGATGTCACTTCATTTCATCATTTCCGGCCCCGGACCGGGGGTCACCTTTTAGACCCACAGCAAGGGCCCGACTCTTTAGGCTGGCCTACCCACCAGGTCCCATCGTAATTAAGAGAAAGCTGCTTAGTGCCCTGCTCATGCGCCTGTTTATTTATAGGTCAAATCAAGACCCCATTCGGGCTAGTACACTTGTGTAAACAGCTATGACACACAAAGAGAACCAAACAAAATAAAGCCACATAAAAAGGGATTCTTCTCATTGAAAGGGGGAAGTGAGAGTGGTCTGGGCTTTCCAATATTAATTATAGGATGTGGCAGGGAAGGTGTGGGAATTGAAACAGATTTGAAGTTCTCCCTTGCCTACAAATCTAATAAACACCAAAGGTTTTTATTTTGTTTTATTTTTTTTAAACAGACAGAGGTACACTTGCGGTAGGTCTCAAACCAACGAAGGAGAAAATGCCACAGTGGATGCTACTGTACAAAGTGCTGTCAAAAGCAGAGCGGGAAAATTCTTGACATCATCAAGTGGCTTCCCCCCAGAAATGGTATGACTGGGAGTTGGTGGGTGGTGGGTGGTGCTGGAGGCTGTGGATGGGAAGGTAAGTGTACAGATTCTGAAAAGGATTACTGAAATCCCCAGCTGTAAGGCAACAGATGAGGAAGGGCGGGTTCTAGAGTAGAAACCCTTCCTACCAGCATATTGAAGATAAAAACAAACTCACAGCAAGTACAAAGAAGAACCAAGCATTGCCTATAATCTCTTCCCATATTGACAACCATAATATATTATCATGTGTTATTACGCATCACCCAAATCTTGTGCTACATACAATTTTGTATGCTTTTCTTCACTGAGTAGTCCATCATAAAATTTATCCCGCATCATTGGAAATTATCCACAGAGATCATTTCAAGAACTAGAGAGTGTTTGTTGACTATACCATAATTTACTTATTTCCTAATTGCTGGATATTTTCCATGATTTTTCAATATTAAAAATAACTCATCAATAAACCACTTTGTGTCCTACCCATGGTTTTCCAGAGATGCACTTCTCTCTTAGCCTCTCCTTGTAAAGAGAAAGGACACTCATGTTGTTATGAAAATAAAGGTTAATAAGCTGATAAAATGCACATATTATGTTGTAATGCATATTGTACAAAAAACTGTAGGCAGTGATCATTTTCTTCTTGGCACCTGCTGTGAGGAAGCTCTCTGTTTTACAGATAAGGAAGCTGGGGCTCAAAGAAATTCAGTAATTTGCCCAAGGTCACTGAGCCAGCATTTCAACTCAGGCAATCAAACCAGAGCCCACACTTTTAATCGCTTTGCTCTACTGCCCCTAATAAACTGTGGTCCGTAATCAACAAAATGATGCCATTTTGAAGGACACAGGAAAACGCACATGGTAAGATTAAGAGGACAAAAGCAGCTGATAAAGCAATACATTCAGTTTGGTTCTTTTTTTTTTAAGTATCTATAAAATGCACAGGACAAAGAAAATGTCTGTCAAGATGGGGGAATTATGTGTGATTTCAATTTTCTTCTTCCTGCTTTTCCAGATGTTTCTATAATAACCATTTCTTGCTTTTGAAGTCAGGAAAATTTTAATGTATCACTGTCCTTCAGTTATTCAGCTATATGAGAGTGCCATATATGAGGTCAAATGCGGGCTCTGGGCTGGGAGTTGGGAGAAGCAGGAGGACTTCAGGGAAGAGGAGGTGTTTGAATTGGGTCTTAAAGTGGTATGAAATTAACACAGAGAAACCAAGGACAGAATGATGGTTTTCTGCTGCTTCTGAATACATCCTCTTGTTTCTGGAGCCCTACGGCCATATTATCTCCCTGGGGTCTATGAGTGTCTGTGCTGCCATATCTGCTTGTTTTCTTTTGGAGAAGGGGCTCCCAGGATGCAGGAGCATGATTTCCATAATTATCTGGGTTGGCGGGTGGGTGCACCCCTCGTCCGTGAGAGAGTATGTTTCCCCCTGCTTTGGTCATGGTGGTCTCCATGACACCCATGATTCAAGGTGGTAGGTTGGGGCATGTCTGTGGTTTGTAGAAGCCACTTTAGAGATGTCTGCAATTTCCTATTGCTGGAAATGACTGCACACTTCACGCAGAAAGGTGAGATGGCTTAAATGTCAAAAAGCACACCCCACCCCGGGGACTCTGAGCCCGCAGAAAGAGACCCTCTAAGGGCCCATGGAGTGGTCCTTCTGAGGCCGGCTCTGTGATGAGAGTCGGTTTCACACCTGGCCAGGCACTTCCGGGACACAGAGCCCCCACCAGAGCATCTCAGCAACTTGACCCCACAGAGGATTGTAGACATTGTTCACAGAGATGACACCGAACTGCACCTGGCAATTTCCTTGGAAAAAAACATCACCGCTAGCCAAACCAGAGGCATCCATCTCTCCAGTAGGAAAGCAGTTCCCACCTCCCGGCTCACGGAGAAATTCCCCTTGTGTCAGCTGTTGGTCATCACATGCTTCCTAAGTCATTTGCTTCTGGAAATGCGGAAGGCAGCTGGCTGTGAAGTCTCCCAGAACTTGGGGGAAGGAGGCCCGTGCCTCACCCATGTCTCAGTACCTTGCCATCAGCCATGTAAAGGTAAATTTAACACTGACCTTTCCTAGTGGCCGAGAGGGAAAGAGACCCTTGCCTTCCCTTTCACAGAGTGTTCCCAGGGTGCAGATGGGGGTGGTGGTGGGGGGATCCTGGTGTTTGTGAATTCTTCCCCTGTGCCTTTGATAGGTAGGTAAATATTGGCAAACTTCTTTTTTTTTTTTTAAGATTTTATTTATTTATTTGATAGAGATCACAAGTAGGCAGAGAGGCAGGCAGGGAGATGGGGGGAGCACGCTCCCTGCTGAGCAGAGAGCCTGATGTGGGGCTCGATCCCAGGACCCTGGGACCATGACCTGAGCTGAAGGCAGAGGCTTTAACCCACCGAGCCACCCAGGCACCCCGATATTGGCAAACTTCTTGCCAGCTTTCAAACCCCCGCATATTCTTTTAGGGTTTAATGTACCTTACATCTCTTTGAAATGCAAACCTCAGTGTCTGTGGTCAGACATTGCCTGTCACCATGAAGCAAGGGGTAACCCCCTGTTTGTCATAGAGGCAGAGACGATCGGCTAGAGCACCCCAGCTCCCGCCGTGGGCAGGTGAACCCAGGTGAACCATGGGAGATTCACAAGGCGCCGTCAGGCCCTCCTGTGGGAAGGCCAGTTACCCTGAGCCTTGGACTCCTGTTCTTAATGGATAGTGGCTGGTCGGTGGCCATGAAAATGGCATGCTCTCTTTCTGGCTTTGTAATGGTGGTGGACCGCACTGTAATCCACTTCAATGCCTGTTCAATAATAAAATGGTTTCCTTTCTCTTCTCACTCTTGTGGAGAAGGCTCTCTGGAGGGGGGCGGGCAGGGTTTTCACGGCCCCCAACACTGATGAGCACCAGCTGGATGCGAAGGCCATCTGTGACGCGGTACGAACAGTGACAATTTGGGGCCAGTTCCCCAGCATGTGTGTTTCTGAACAGGTGAATCCCTCTCCCCACCCACTTTTTTCTGCCCACTCCCCCCAGGGCCAGCCCTGGGCCCCAACTCTCTGGCCCTGCATAGACGGGACCATGTGCCTGGGAGCAGCTCTCTGTGTCTGGGTCAGTGACCAGGTCCTCCCTTGTTTCCCAGGCCTTCCCTACCGTGCTTCAAGGGCTCTCTGGTCTGGGCCAGCTGTCCTAGAGCCACAATGCTGCCAAGGATCCCTGCAAACCGGGCCCTGACATATGCAACTGAGGTGGCACCTGCCCATCTCTCCCCCGCCCCCGTCCCCCACCGGAATGCTGGGCCCACAGGTAGCAAGGGGGTGTGATGAGTGTCCCATCCCCCTTTGTCGGGAAGGGGCTGTGCACAGCTGGGTAAAGAGACCACATCGGCTCTCAGCTGTCACCTTAGTTGGTCCTTCAGAGTCAGAGGTGAGTCACTTGTGTTCTTTACGTAGAGGTCTCTGAGCCTAAAGCAGGCTCTTTCCAGGAATCTGGTTGCTGCGGTGGTTTCAAGAGAGAGCAGATGAAACAGAGGCATCTGGAAGATTTGGTTGCACCCTCCCCCCACCCCATTCTCTCTCTGTTTTTTTCCCTTTCTCTTTTCTCTGCTGTGGAGATGAACCAGATTGGGACCAAGGTTGCATTTCTCAGCCAGAAGTTTCCCTTCTAGTCATTCGGACACACCCAGCAGCTTTTGGCTGCAGAGGTGCATTTGTGCAAACGTCCTTGAGAAACAAGGACATCCCCCACTCCCCACGCTGTTAAGGGGCATAAGCCACTAGGATGACTCGTTACACAGTCTGATCTTAAATTGTTCATACCTGGCCTCAGAGTGGCCATGGGGTGGTCTGGTGTTTGGGGTGCATCCAGAGTCAGACCAGCGGGTGAGGTTGGGGTCTCCAGTACTAGGTGAGGAAAAAAGATCATGACTCCCTCCATCTGTTCCTTGACAAAGTTCCTTGCTCTTCCCTCTCCCGGAGACAGAAAAGATCCATTCCCTCTATTTTTCTGCTTCTCTAAAAAAGAGAGCTGAAGATTCTGGTGATTGGTTCGGGAATCTATCTGAAAGGAGAAGAATTAAGATAAATGCAATTTCATATGGACATGGGGGTGGTATGTGCTGTGGTGAATGCTGTGAAGTGTGTAAACCTGGCGACTCACAGACCTGTACCCCTGGGGCTAAGAATACATTTTATGTTTATAAAAAAATTAAAAAATTAAAAAAAAGATAAATGTAATTTCAAATAGGCACACCTTCTTATGTATAGTAGATAGACCCTGGGTTAGCAATTTTCTGGGGAAGGAAGCTTTTCAAATGCAGGAAGTGGGTTTTCCTATTTCATTTAGTCTTGTGATATACCTATCTGCAGAGAAAGTATCCAGGTATAATGACATTATTGATCCAATAAGTTCCCCAATTTGAAGTTCAGATACTTACATAGATATTTTCTTCAGGCTTTTTTTTTTTTTTAGAATAATGGGGTCTGGTGTAGCATCCTGAAATCTTGTTTTTAACTTTGTTTTGAGGTTATGAAAGTAATATACA
The DNA here is from genome assembly GCF_020171115.1 of Neogale vison. Taxonomy (NCBI): domain Eukaryota; kingdom Metazoa; phylum Chordata; class Mammalia; order Carnivora; family Mustelidae; genus Neogale; species Neogale vison. Next base: position 208,324,323 of record NC_058096.1, on the reverse strand, counting down.
TTCAAGGTATCCTTTTCCATCCAGGAGTTTTACATTTTAATGTATCTGACTGTATCCATCTTGCCCTTGATGGTCTGTCTATTTTTACTTCTCTTGATAGATTGCATAAATGGCTGTAGTAGTATTTTCAGTGTAGGTACTCATGCCCTTGCAGTGTGGCTTTGCAGTTCCTCCCGTTGGGAGGTACGAGCTATCTCTAGCCTTAAGTCTCCACACTTCCTTCGGCCCAAGGAAGATGGCAGAAGTGATGATGCTGAGGCTGTTCTGAGCACCGAGGACCTTGGTGCTGCTCCCTCTTGGAGCTCCGCCAGCTGTCATGTGAATGAACCCAAGGTAGCCTACTGGATAATGAGATAGATGGCCTTGTCACCCCAGTGGCCCCAGCCAACAGCCGGCTCCCAGCCAACCTGGCAGCTGGCCATGGTTGCCTGCGTGAGCCCAGCAAAGACCGTAAGAACTGCCCAGCTAAGCCCAGCCAAAATTGCTGACCTGTGGAATCACCGACAATTAAAAATGGCTGTTACACTCTTACGTTTTTGGGCTGGTTCATTAAGCAGCAATATTTAAACAAGACATGTTTTGTTGAAGAGAGTTCTCCCTCTCTTGAGACCCTAAAGCATCTTCTCTATTCTCAAGGTTTCTCCATTTTGCTTTCCCTGTTTACATACAATAATGGATCTGGAATTAATTTTTTATTGTGTGAGGTAGAGACCTAATGCATTTCTCCTAACTTGATTGTTTTCTGTATTTTTAAATACTTGAAATATTTCATAATAAACAGTCATTTTTTAAAAGGACGTGGCTGCTATAGATTTACAACAAAAATAACAAAACGTCACCAATAATAACACCACTTAACAATAACCACTTACAATCTTGTGAAGGGGGAGGGGCAAAATTGAGATCAAACTGTTTCTCACTTAGCATAGCATCGTATTTCTCTATAGCCAAATTATGCAAGCTAATTTTTAAAGATTACATATAGTTTTGTCCTATGAGGACAGCATATTTACTTAACCAGGCACTTACTTAGGCTGTCTCCAACTTTTCAGTATGAATGCTAGCACAGCACTGACTATTCTTTTTTTTCTTAAGATTTTATTTATTTATTTGAGAGAGCGAGAGAGTGTGCACATGTGAGTCAGAGGCGGTGCAGAGGCAGAAGGAGAAAGAAATTCTCATGCAGATTCCTTGCTGAGCACAGAGCCCAACGCGGGGCTCTATCTCACAACCCTGAGATAATGACCTGAGCCAAAACCAAGAGTTGGATGCTTAACCAACTGTGCCACCCAGATGCCCCACAGCACCGAATATTCTTGTACAAATAGTTCTGATTAGTTCTTTAGGATTATATCTAGAAATGAAGTTTTGGGGTCAAAATATGAACAATGTTAAGATCTGAAATGCATTTTGAACAGCTGTGCGTGAACAGATCCATTCATCCCCATGCTTCATCCTCATGCCTTTCATGAAATAAAGGAATGATCCAATCTCGGATGATTCATCAAGTCAGAACAGGATCACACGCTAATGAGAACACAGAATTTGGAAGAAGCGAAGAGGAAAAGTAGCAAGAGGAAAAGTAGTAATTGATTAACATGGTAGCTTCAGTTCTTCCTCTTAAATTTATTTGACAAACAAACACAAAAATTGCACCAATACATAGGGGCCATTCCTGCCCAGGGCAACACCCTGCTACGTGGAGTCTGAACCAAGAGCCAGGTACAGATGTTTGGGACATAGGAAGGATTCAGACTGAGCTATTGCTCAGAACAAAAGAGGAATGCACTGGGGCTCAGGAGAAGCCCGAGGGGCCAAATGGTCACTCATTCTAACATGTCAGTGTCTGTTATTAACCGTCACCGCACCAGAGGCTGGGAACACAAATGTGACCAGCCTAGAGAGAAATTTCCCTGTCCCAGAGATGAGAGGTCTTGTAGGATCCAGCTGTAGAAAACTAAGAAAGCACAGGGAGGGGTGCCCCACGTAGCATGGGTATCAGGGACAGTCTCCCAAAAGACTGCATGTCCAGGTGGATCTTTGCTTGGCCAGGCAAGAGTGGAACAGGTGTTTGTGGTAACGACAGGACAGACAGACTGCAGGGTATAAGGTGGAGAGCTTGGTGGAAAAGGTCAAGTCATGGGAAGCTTCCTGTGGCTTGCCCTTTATCCTTTCCAGGCCCTATCAGATCTGGTTCCACCACCTTTCTGAGTCCATCCCTCTTCAGCCACCATGCACCCCCCCAACCAAAACCCTGCTCTAGCCACATTGTGTCTCTGCTATTCTGCAAGGATACTTCCATCCCGACCTTGACCGCTGTACTTGCTCTTCTCTCTGCCCAGGACGCTCTTCCCCAAGGTAGATGTAAGGCTTTCTTCCTCACTTCCCTCAGGCCTCTGCCCCAAATGTCATCGCTTAAGCAGAGGCAATTCCTCTGACAAGCATATCAGATGGCTTGCCACTCTGGCCCCTTATGCTGCTGTTCTCTGTCCTCTAACCCTGCTATCATTTTCTTCTGTTTCTTGTCTGTCTCCTATGACTACCGTCTAGTAGAATGGGAGCTCCATGAAGATGGGGATTTGGCTTTTTCATTGTTCAACCAAATAAAATCTACCAAATAGTCTATTCCTGGTGCCCACAACACGGTCTAATGCATAGTAGGTGCTTTATAAGAATTTGTTGAACCAAAGGGAGAATTTTGTCATAAAGATGAGGATCCATTGAAGACATTCTAGTTTGGAGAGAAAGAGTTGGATTACACTCTAAAGTGTAATCTTCGGCTCGTTTCTTCTTTTCTCTTACTGTACCAGTTGGGAGCAACAAGTACCAAGCAGTTTTAATCCCATTTTGCAATGAGGAAGTTGCCAGTGAAGTGTTGAGTATGAGGGTGGAAAAGTTGGTGGGCCATGTAAAGAAAAAAGACAAGGTTTGGGCTAAAACTTAGGGGGAAAGGAAGGTGATTAAAAAAAAAAATAGGTCTACCTTATTCCAAAACTATTATTATTTTTAAAAGCTTTAAAAAACCTTTGTACTGTAAAATAATTATAGATTTCAGGTAGTGAATAGCAAGTACTGAGAAGTCCAAGGACTCTTCACTCAGTTTTTCCAATGGTTACATAGTAGGTCATTGTAGTATAATAACAATAACAGGAATCTGATTCTGGTACAACCCTATGATCATTTTTAAAATTATGTAACATTTTGATATCATTTTCTTTGCAAGTGTGGATTCTTGAAATCATCATGACAATCAAGATACAGAACTGTTCCATTACCACAAACCACAAAAATACTACTTCTATGGATAATCACACTGAGTGCCCCCTGCCTTCAATCCCCTACCCCCTGGTAACCACTAATTTGTTTTCGATCTCTGTAATTTTCTCATTTCAAGAATGTTAAACCAATGTAATCATAGGGCATAGAATGTTTTGAGTTTTTCTTCCCCCTCTTCCCCCCCAGGATACCCCTTTGAGATCCATATCCAAATTGGATGTATCAGTGGTCCATTCCTAGTAATTGCTAAGTAGCACCCCATGGCATGGACAGACCACAGCTGAATCATTCACTCATTAAAGGACATTTTGGATGTTTTCCAGGTTGAGGTTATTACAAATAAAGCTGCTGCTAACAATCTTGTTTAAATTTTTGTGGACATAAGTTTTTATATTTCTGGGATAAATGCCAAGTATTTCTATTGCTATGTCACATGGTGGTTGCATATTTTGATTTTAAAGAAACCAACAAACTCTTTTCCGGGGTAGTTGCAACATCTGCATTCTCACGAGCATTATATGAGTAGTCCAGTTTCTCAGCATCCTGGCCAGCGGGAGGTATGGAGACATATCCTTGTGGTCTGAATTTGTATTTCCCTAAAGCCTAGTGATGTTGAATATCTTCTCATGTGCTTGTTTGCTATCTCTGTGTCCTCTTCAGTGAACTATGTCTTCATGTCTCTGCCCATTTTTAAATTGGATTTTTTAAAATGTTGAGTTGTGAGAGAGCTTTATATATCAGAGATAGGAATTTTATCAGCTATGTGGTTTGCTGATTTTCTTCCAGTTTGTTGCTTGACTTCTCATCCTCATAACGGGGTCTTTTGAAGAGTAAGAGTTTTTTCATTTGGGTGAAATCTAGCCTTTCAATTTTTCATTTTCTAGATTATGCTTTGGTGTCATGCCTGAGAACTCTTCACAAGTTATAGGTTTCAAAGGCTTTCTTTTATGTTATTTTCTAGAAGTTTTAATAAAAGTTTATAGTTTTATGTTTTACATTAAATCTGGGATTTTTGAGTTACTTTTTAAATAAATGTGAGGTTAGGTTGAGGTTAGTGTTTTGCTTATAGATATAAAATTACTCAAACTCATTATGTTGAAAAGATAGTCCTCCTTCTAATGATTGCCTTGACACCTTTGTCAAAGTCAGTTGGCTGTACTTGGGCAGGTTCTTTCTGGGTGCGTTATCATATGTGTTTCTCCTTCTGCCAATCCCACACAATCTTGATTTCTGTACTTACATAATAAGTCCTGAAATAGGGTAAAGTTGTTCCTCTCCTTTTGTTATTCTTTTTTTCAAAAGTATTGTAGCTATCCTAGTTCTTTTGCTTTCCATATAAATTGTAGAACAATCTTGTCTATATCTGTAAAAATCTTTCTGGGATTTTGAAAGGAATTATGTTAAACTTGTATATCAATTTGGGGAGAATTGACACCTTTACTAGTTCAGCTTTCCAATCCATGAATATGGTAAGTCTCTCCATTTATTTATTTTCCTCAATATTTTGTAGTGCTCAGTATACTCACCCAAACAGGCTCTGTTAGATTTACACCTAAGTAGTTGCTGGGGTTTTTTTTTTTTTGAGTGGTTATAAATAGTATGTATTTTTAATTTGGGGGACTGTTGTTATTGCTAAAATGCACAAAAGAACTTATTTATGTATATTTGTCTTGATTCTTGTGACATTGCTGAAGTCACTTATTAGTTTCAGAGGTGTTTGTTTGTTTGTTGTTTGGTAGATTCCTTGGGTATATTCTGTATAGACAATCATGGCATCTGCAGGTATAGAGACCATTTTATTTCTTTCAGTCCAATCTTTGTGCATTTTATTTCCTTTGCTTGGCTTAGTCCACAGGTAGCATTTCCTGAACTATGTTAGCTAAAAGTGCAAGAGTGGACATTTTTGCCTTTTTCTCAAACTTCTAGGGAAAACAATCAGTCTCTCCCCATTATGTATAATGTTAGCTGTAGGTTTTTCATGGATGCTCTTTATAAAGTTGAAATTTTCCTCTATTACTACTTTCCTGAGAAATTTTTTTTTTTTACCATGAACAAGTATTGAATTTTATCAAATGTTTAAATTTTTTTATTTTCAGTTTGGTTAAAGAGAGAGCCAGGCAGATTCTTAGTGTTCCTATGTTCCTAGTTTTTAAACTATGAACTAGTTTTAAACTAGGAACTATGTTCCTAGTTTTTAAATACTTGAAATTTTTAAAATATTTTTTTTATATTATCAAAAGTTTTGACAACTTTTGATATTTTGCATTCCCAAATCAAATCCTAAAGGAAATCTTGTTTCAAATTGACTTTGAGATTTCCTACAGGGTCCTTGGAAAATAAAAAAGAATTTGTTTTTTCACCTTGTAAAAAGAGAGATGTTAAAAGTAATTAGATTTATTTGATAGGTTGAGTTGCATGGGAAGAATTTGTCACATAAGAAGAAATCTTTAAACTTCACTAGGTTATACTCATATGGATAAAATATTATTAATATAATACTGGAGGCACCTAGGTGTCTCAGGTGGTTGGGTGTCTGCCTTCAGCTCAAGTCGTGATCTCCAGGTCCTGGGATCGGGCCCCATGTCAGGATCCCTACTCAGTGGGGAGTCTGCTTCTCCAGCTCCTCTACCTCTCCTCTCCATCTCTGCTCTGTCACTCAAATGAATAATGAATAAATAAAATCTTTAAAATATATACAAATATTGTATAAATTGTCTGAAGTTCCTAAAATTTTTAGTGCCCTCTCAGTCCATGATATGTCCAAGGGCTGCTTTGTCTGATTTTAGACAACAGTTACTAGCCATAATTATAGTTATTATTTTTAAAAGTTGAATGCCATAGAAACAACCATATTTCTTTGTCAAATGAACACTAATCAGATCTTTTGTCACATCATTTTAAGTCTTCTGTTATCTACAGTTTTTATTTTACTCTGATGCTTCCCTAAGAACATTTACAATCAACTATAGGCCAAAGTGCTTGTCATAAGCCAAAAGGGACTGTCTCATCTCAGAAACCCATGGAAAGAACTATGCCAGGTACTCTGGAGCACAGGCTTCTGATGGTTACTTAAATAACTTCAACCTGTACCATTGGACTGAATCAGGATGTCCAGAACTCTCAGACATAAACTGATGGTTTCATGAACCTGCTAACTGAAGATCAAACATAACAAGAATTAATAACGTAAGACTAAATTAACTGGGCAGCATTGACATTTTAACAATGTTTATTCTTCTGGTCCATGAGCATGGGAAGTTTTTCCATCTTTTTGTGTCTTCCTGAGTTTCTTTCCTGAGTGTTCTGTGGTTCCTAGAGTATAGATCCTTTACCTCTTTGGTTAGGTTTATTCCAAGGTATCTTGTGGTTTTTGGTGCTACTGTAAATGGAATCAATGGGTATTGAGGAGGTAATCTTGGAACACTACATCGAAAACTAAGGATGTATTATGTGGTGACTAACATAACATAATAAAAAATAATAATAAAGCTGAAATTAACTGATAACAGATGATTTCTCGCTTTTGTTTGGAATATCAGTGATGCTTTAGTGTTCTATTTTCTGGATATAAAGAATTCCTTTCTCTTTTTTCTTATACTACCTATAACTCATGACAATTTAGTAGATTATATATTTTTTCATTTTATTTTATTTTGTTTTATTTCTTTTCCGTGTTCTAGCATTCATTGTTTATGCACCACACTCAGTGAGTGCTCCATGCAATACGTGCTCTCCTTAGTACTCACCACCAGGCTCACCTAACCCCCACCCCCTCCCCTCCCAAACCCTCAGTTTGTTTCTCAGAGTCCACAGTCTCTCATGGTTCTTCTCCCCCTCCAATTTCCCCCAACTCGTTTCTCCTCTCCATCTCCCAATGTCCTCTATGTTATTTCTTACGCTCCACAAGTAAGTGAAACTGTAAGCAGAAACGAAACATGTATCTTTTTCTCCTTGCCAGAATTCAGAAATACTCTTATTGAATATTCTTATTTTTTTAAAGATTTTATTTATTTATTTGACAGAGAGAGATCACAAGCAGGCAGAGAGGCAGGCAGAGAGAGAGAGAGAGGGAAGCAGGCTCCCTGCTGAGCAGAGAGCCTGATGTGGGACTTGATCCCAGGACCCTGAGATCATGCCTGAGCCGAAGGCAGCAGCTCAACCCACTGAGCCACCCAGGCGCCCAAATATTCTCATTTGTATAGCAATACAATTATTTGCATAGGTTCAATAAGAATCTGCCTTTCTTGTAACCATTGGGGAAAAATGATTGCACAACCAAGACTTGGACTGGAATGTCATATTTAAGAAAAATGGATAGAATCAGATATGACCTGACAGTTTTAAGGAGTGAATGATGATTTTATAGAATCAATGTTTACAAAGCCCTCTTGAGAAAACAGTCCTTGTTTATAAAACTCTCTTGGGAAAACTTGGCTTACAGTATTCTCAAGACTTATGAGTGAGTAAAAAGGTCACTTTCTGGCAGGCCCGGGATATTTTGGGGTCCCCAAGAAGTGAGGAATCCACTTAAATCGGTAGGTATTGCAGGTGAAGTCTAGTTCACCTAGACTTCCTTCACCTAGGTGAAGGCGAGCTCTTGGATTAATGTCTTAGCCTTCAGAGGCTTTTAAAAGTTTAATCTGAGATTTCTCATAGCAAAATAAACTTTTAAAAAAGCCTATGTGGTCAATAACCTTTCTTTCTGCACTTGTGTAAATGAGGAGGTTCTACATATTTTGCAAACAAGAATAAACTTATTTGGGGCGCCTGGGTGGCTCAGTGGGTTAAAGCCTCTGCCTTCGGCTCAGGTCATGATCCCAGGGTCCTGAGATTGAGCCCCGTATTAGGCTCCTCTGCCTGCCTCTCTGTCTACTTTTGATCTCTCTCTGTCCAATAAATAAATAAAATCTTAAAAAAAAGAATAAACTTATTTTGATTATCTGATCCAAAGGGAAGTGACCATAAAAATCTTATATTTTAATAAAAAACAATAGCACACCTCTGGGTTATTAGATCCTCATCCTGTTCGTTGTTTTTGAGCTATTTTTTTTTAACCTCTTTATAAACTAGATGGTTTTGTTACCTACCTGTAAATTGGACTGGAACATGTTATCTTAGACATTTTGTCAGTCGTTACCAAATTCTCAATTCTTCTACTATACCTCAGTGTCTGGATCAACTATCCAAACTAATGTTTCCAATTTTTCTACCATCCTCCTGAATTGGTGTTAATGAGAACTAAAACCTGACTGCCCAGATCATTGAGAGTCTCCATTGCCTTGTATCTGGATTTTCTTTCAGGATCTAAAGAAGCCCCATGAGCTGAATTTGGATTGCTCGACATAGGACTCATCCCCACAGCAGAGCCTGAGAACATGTTGTCTTTGTGCCTGGAGCTGCTGTTCTGTGGACCACTCAAGAAGGTTACCTCCCACCTCATCTATGCTCTGTTCCAGGCAATACTCGTGACTGTGGGCAATCTTATCAAAACTTCTTTAATGTTGATGCCATCACCAAAAGCATTCAAGCTGCAAATAGGGAAATCTGTCACATTGCCATCCTCATTCAACTGTCCAAAGATTGTTTGAGTCCATTGTAAAAATAAATAAATAAATAAATAAATAAATAAATAAATTCCTCAACTGGCTGTCCTCTGAACCCAGAAACTGGGTTTATGATGTTCCAATCATTAGTCTTCTTTTTCTTTCCATAGAAACCATCCCCCTCATTGACACCTGCTTTCTTGCCTTGTTAAGTCTCAACACATGATTCCATTAGTATGTCAACAACAGAAATATGCTGAAACAAACTACATAGACAATATTTCTTATATAAATCTTCTCCCAGCCTCATGTGTTTTATGAACCAGGAATGTCTGTCTTGAGGACTTGGTGCCATCCCTTAGAAATGTCATCATCAAGAAAGAAGTAGGAGCCTAACCTTGATAAGCACCAATTGCAAACATAGGTAGTCCTAATCCCATTGACCAGTCACCCATCTTACATTCTCCAGTACTTTTTCACTGTCTCACTCCAGCACTTAAAACTCATTGCCTTTTGTTTCAACAGAGTTGAGTTCAATCTATCTTCCAATGCAACAGTTTTGATCTCTAACAGGGTCATCTTGAATAAAATCTTTCTTGCCTATATTTCTGTCTGGCAATTTTTCTTTGACATCTTCCAGACTACTGTTGAACTCATCCTCTAAGGTTGTTTTTTTTTGTTTGTTTGTTATTGTATTTTTTAGTTCTAAAATTTCCACATGGTTCTTAGGTTTTCTATTTCTTTGCTCAGACTTAGTTTGTTTCTTTTCCAGGGTGCTCGTAATTACTTGTTGAAGCATTTTATGATAGCTGCTTGAAATCATTGTCAGATAATTGTAATATCTATTTAAAAATTCAGTTTCACTTGGAGGAGGGGGGTATGGTATGGAGAGAGTGGTTAGGGTTATGGACATTGGGGAGGGTATGTGATATGGTGAGTGCTGTGAAGTGTGTAAGCCTGACGATTCACATACCTTTACCCCTGGGGCAAATAATACATTTTATGTTAGTAAAAATAATTAATAAAAAAAATTCAGTTTCAGATCTTCCTTGTCTTGAGTAAGATTAGTGATTGTTTTTATTAAGACCTAGAAGTTTTGATAGCTATAAATGCTAACGTTAAGATAGATGAAAGATCTCACATCAACGACCTAACTTTACACCTTAAGGAACTAGGAAAAAAGAGAGCAAACTAAACTCAAAACTAGTAGAAGGAAGGAAATAATAAAGATTAGGGTAGAGATAATTTTTAAAAAGAGAGAACAGAACAACAATAGAGAATATCAACAAAACCAAGATGTAGTTCTTAAAAAAAATATATCAAAATTGACAAATCTTTAGCTACATTGACAAGAAAAAAGAGAACAAGCTCAAATAACTAAAATCAGAAATGAAAGTGGGAACATTATTACCAATTTTACAGAAAAACAAGGATTATAAGAAAATTATATATAAACAACTGCATGCAAGCAAATTGGATAACCTAGATGAAATGGATAAATTCCTAAAGACAAACATTACCAAAATGGAATAATGAAAAAACAGATAATGTGAATAGACTAGCTAGTTAGGAGAATGAATCAGTCATCAAAAGCCTCTCGACAAAGAAAAGCCCAGGACAAGATGGTTTCAGTGGTTAATTCTACCAAACATTTAAAGAAGAAGTAATACCAATCCTTCTTGAACTTTTCAAAAAAAAAATTAAAGACGAAGGAAGACTTCCTAACTCATATCTGTGAGGCCAGCATTATCCCAATACCAAAGCCAGAAGAAGAGACAAGAAAACTACAAACCAATATCCCTGTGTATCTATGCTGTGAAAACACTCAACAAATGCTATCACTCTGAATTCAGCAGCATATTAAAAAGATTATATACCAGAGGCCAAGTGGGATTTATTCCTGGAATGCAAGGATGTCTCAAGTTACAAAACTCAATCGATAATAATACATCACGTTAACAGAATCAAGGAAACAACCCACACAATCATCTCAATTGGTGTAGAACAAGATTTGACAAAATTTAACACTCTTTCATTAGAAAAATACCCAAGAAACTAGAAATGGAAGTACCTCAACATAACAGAGGCTGAAATTCACAGCTAACATCAGACTCAGTGGTGAAAAAAATAAAGTTTCTTTTCTCAAAGATCAGAAATACAGAGGGAGATAAACCATAAGAGACTCTTAATCTCAAGAAACAAACTGAGGGTTCCTGGAGGGGTGGGAGGTAGGAGGGATGGGGTGTCTGGGCGATGAACATTAGGAGGGTATGTGCTATGGTGAATGCTGTGAATTGTGTAAGACTGATGAGTCACAGACTTGTACCCCTGAAACAAATAACACATTATACGCTGATTTTAAAAAAGTTAAAAAAAAAAGAAAGAAAGAAAGAGAGAGAGAGAGAGAAAGAAACAAGAAAGAAATATAACAAGGATGCTTGCTTTTGCTGCTTCTTTTTTATCATAGTCCTGGAAGTCCTCACCAGAGCAAATTGGGAAGAAAAAGAAACAATCAAAAGCCATCCAAATTGGAAAAGAGTTAAAATGATCTCTGTTCACAGATGACTTAATCTTTTATGTAGAAAACTCTACAGATGCCCTCCCCCACAAAAACTGTAAGAATTAATAAAGGAATTCAGCGAAGTTGCAGGTTATAAAACCAACGCCTCCAAATTAGTTGCGCTTCTACACATTAACAATTAACAACATGAAAATGAAATTAAGAACACAGCTGTGGGGCGCCTGGGTGGCTCAGTGGGTTAAGGCCTCTGCCTTTGGCTCAGGTCATGATCCCAGGGTCCTGGGATCGAGCCCCACATCGGGCTCTCTGCTCGGCGGGGAGCCTGCTTCCTCCTCTCTCTCTGCCTGCCTCTCAGCCTACTTGTAATCTCTGCCTGTCAAATAAATAAATAAAATCTTAAAAAAAAAAAGAACACAGCTGCATTAACAGTAGCATCAAGGAGAATAAAACACTTAGGAATTAACTAAGGAGATGAAAGACTCACACATTAAAAACTACAGACATTGCTGAAAGAAATTAAAGAAGACACACTATAAATGGAAAGACATCCCATGGTCATGGGTTGGAATGGTTAATACAGTTAACATGTCAGTACTGCCCAAGATGATCCACAGATTCAGTATAAGCCCTATAAAAATCCCGAAGACTTCTTTTGCACAAGCAGAAAATTTTACTCTAAAATTCATTTGGAATCTCGAGGGATCTTGAATAGTTAAACCATTTTGAAGAAAAAGGAGAACAAAGGTGGAAGTCCCACACTTTCTGATTTCAAAACTCACTATAAGTCTACAATAATCAAAACAGGACTGTAATGGCATAAAAACAGCCATATAGATCAGTTGAATAGAGTAGAGGAACTAAGATCAAACTCTCAAAAAGCCTTTTCAACAGGAGTGCTGAGTTCTGTCCCCTCCAAATTAATAGGTTAAACTCCTAACCGCCCCCAACTCCCTGTACCTCAGAAGGTAAATTTCCATTTAGAGAGAAAGTCTTTAAAGAGGTGAATATTGGGCGCCTGGGTGGCTCGGTGGGTTAAGCCTCTGCCTTTGGCTCAGGTCATGGTCTTAGGGTCCTGGGATCGAGTTCCGTGTCCAGCTCTCTGCTCAGTGGGGAGCCTGCTTCCTCCTCTCTCTCTCTCTGCCTGCCTCTCTGCCTACTTGTGATCTCTTTCTTTGTCAAATAAATAAATTAAAAATATATATATTTTTTAAAGAGGTGATTAAGTTAACATGAAGTCTTGGGAGTGGGCCCTTAATCCAACATGACTGGTGTCCTTTACAAGTAGAGGACGATTCATGGGAAGATGGAAAGGGAGAGGTGCACAACACCCTATGACCTAGCAATCCTACTTCCATCCAAAAGAATTGAAAGCAAGGCATCAGAGATTTGTACAACCATCCCCATAGCGTGATTGGCCAAAGTGGAAAAAACCCACATGCCCACAGATGAATGACTGGATAAACGAAATGGGGGCTATCCTTCAGCCCTAAAAAGGAAGGAGGTTCTGACCCACGCTGTAACATAGTTAAACCTTGAAAATATTATGCCAAATGAAACTAAGTCTGACACGCAAAAACCAAATACCATATGATTCCACTTATGTGAGGTTCCTAGAATAGTCATTTTGGTAGAGACAGAGAGTAGAATCGTGGGTACCAGGGGCTGGTCATGAGGTCTCTGAATGCTTTGCTTATTAGTGTGTAATGGGTACAGTTCACCAGGAAGATGAGCAAGCTCTGGGGATGTGTCGTAGTGATGGCTGTAGAATCCTGTGAAGGTACTTAATGCCACTGAACATGTAAAAATGGTCAAGTGAAAAGTCTTATATATGTTTTATCACAATTTCTAAAACCTGAAAACTTGGGGCATTATGTCAGGAGACTTTGGAACTTATTCCAACCTTCTGTGTGACCTGGCTTTGGCAGGGGGAGGGAGGGCACGGCCTGATTTCTGCCAAGTGGTGTGGAGGCCCAGGCTCCCCATTAGGCCTCTGCGGATACCGAAGGGGGCAAGGCTCCTCATTACTGGGCAGAGGTGGGAGTTCCAGCCACCTGAGAGGCCTCCATTGATACTCCTGGCCCAGAGGAATGGAAGTGCCTCCTTATTGCCCACCATGTGGCCTCCGCTGACAACAGGGGGATGGGGTGGTAGCCACCCCTGGGCAAAGGTGAAAGTCCTGACTCTCCAGGAGGTCCCCTTTGTCAGGGTGGTGGGAATGGAAGGGCCCCCTGGTTCCTGTCAGATGGGGTGGAGGTCCAGGATCCCCACACGGTCTCCACTGACACTAAGGGAGAGTGGAGAAGTCTCATGACAGTACAGTGGAGATAAGAATCTCTTCTACCTACTTGGTCTCCTCTGACCCCACCCCAGTAGGGAGTTAGGGAGAGCAGACTTTGGCCAGGTTTTTTTTTTTTCCCTTCTACTTGCCTGTTGGTATTTTCTGGTTGACAGCTTCTTCAGCTTTAATCTGAGGATATATGAGTCAAAGAGAAAACACAAGAACTCACCATCACATCATTCCTGAGGTCCTGGCCTCCCTGACTTTTTTCTCTCCATCTTCCAGAGTCTTAATGTCTGTCTTCTATACAGTGTCCTGGGCTTTCTATTGTGCTTAGAAAAGAGAATAGGAAAAACGATGTTGACTCCATCTTCATAGATGTGAAAGTCTCTTTAGATGTTTGCTTTTTGTTAGGAGAGGAGTGAGTCCGCTCGCTCCGTGTCCCAGAGGGAGAGGTTGAAGGCATAACAAGACCCTGGGGGTCTGTTACTGGAGCTGATGCTGGGGGAAATGGGCAAGATGGATCTGCAGACCCCAGGAAGGGATTAACCTTAGGCAGGGGAAGGATAAACTCTGAAAGTGGAGATAAGAATGGGCAGAGGGTGCAGAGAAATGGGAATGAGACAGATTGCCAAACCCTGCTTTAGTGGCTCTGTCTCCTTCATAAAGGCAGAGGCTGAGGGTAGAGGATGAAGGAAGAGGCGGAGTGAGGGACTGAGGAACAATGATAAAACTTGGGAACAGCTGTGAGGAGTTTCACGGAGACCTCTGCTTGCTCACGTAGCAGGCTGGCCAGCGACGGTGATCACAGTCAGGGACGCTGACATCACCAAAGGTGGGCTGTGCGCCAGGCCCGGATCCTCATGGAGACTGCAGAGGGGAGCAGGGCTGGGGGATTCCCACTTGGCGGTGAGAAAACCAAGCCTTACAGAGATAAGGTAACAAGCATTTCATGGCCTGAAATGGCAGAGGTAGGACTTGACCACATGGTTTCTAATTATAGACCCAGCTCTCTTGGGTGCTCGGAACCCAGCTGAAATTAGACATCGTGGATCTGTGGTGTCCTCACACCTGAGTGAATTTCTTCAGAAGGCTGGGCATAAAAATAGAAGTGGAATTGCTAGATAGTGTCCAGGTTGGGGTACTTCCAGGCAGATGTGTCAGGAGGACAGTGTCAGAAGGATATTGGCAAGAGATGGACTGAGATAGTGACCGTGGGTCCCCGTTGGATCAAGAGTTAAGTCAAGAAATTTAGGGATGATAATAGGGAAAATGGCAGGTGCCAGCGGCCAGAACTCCTGACAGGGTGGAAAACAGGTGGGAGGTTAAGTGTACGGGGATAAGAGAACAGGAACCATAGGAAGTTGTGGTTAGAGAAGAAGACGTTGAGTTAAAGACTTCTTGGTAAGGCAGATCCTGGAGGTGACAAGGTCTAAGAGTGTGGGTGGTTGAAGGGGGAGGCAAAGGAATTGAGGTCAAGAAGCCCAAGGGTGAAAGGTAATGTCACTTCCCCAAGACAACACAGCCATTCATTGGGAGAGGTTGGATTTGCTGGAGAGGATAAAGGACGTTCAATGACTCTTGTTCAACACACGCAATCCAGATAGGTGTGATGGAATTTTGCAGTGAGGGAGAGAGATAAGGCTCCCATTCAAATTCTGGACGGGCAAGAGGGAGTCTGGAGTGGAGGAGCAGGGCAGGGGCAGGCAGATGGAAAGTCACAAAGAGGAAACACCAGTGGTGGTGGTGGGGGGGTGCGGTTCTTGCTGAGGCAGTTCAGGGTGATCAGATGCCACTCGGGAATGGTGCCTCAGAGGGGCTCATTCAGACGTGGAGGATGGACGTCTTTGTTCAAATGACTTTGCAGTCCTTGCTCAAATGGGATCTTACAAGGAAGAGCACAGATAGGCCTGAGGGAAGGTCCAGGAGCCTGACAAAGTCCAGTCAAGCAGACAGTGAGAGTTTTTGTAGGATTTAAACCCCCCTGGAAATCCAGAAAAAGCTGTCAAAGGGCGGAGCATGGGTGGGAGTGATTGAGAGCCGTGGAGGGAGGCACAGGCATCCCTCATGGAGGGTTCTCAAACCCTGAAACCCCATGGAGGTTCTCAAAAAAGAGGTGTGTTTGTAAGCAGTTCTGGGAAGTGAAATCAGGAGGGTACCGGGGCTGGACCTCACACCAGCACCATTCACTCCCACGGCCTCTGTGGGCTGTGCCCTGCACTGGGATGTGGCGCTCACAGCCCAGGGTGCGAGGCAGGTGCGTGGCCCATCTAGAAGCCCCAAAACCAAACGGAATAACAGCTGCTGGGTGCCACAGCCGTTGCAGTGAGGAGGCGATGCTCTGGTCAGCCTGAGGGAAGTTCCCTGGTGGACATGGCGGATCAGCAGCCACGGTGGGTGGGGAAGGACACAGCCCAGAAAGAGCCTGGTGTGTTCGGAGGCTCCCAAGTGGCCTAGTGTGGGGAGCACAGGAGGCACGTGGGGGGGGGGCGGGTGAGGGCCAGCAGGGCCGTCACAAGCCATCTAGGTCATGTTTGTGCCTTGGCTTGCATGTTGGGCGTGGAGCGAAGGAACGGGGAGCAATATGCATTTTAGATGACGTGGAAAAGCAGGCAACAACGGCAACCACCACAACAAAAGGCACAGTGAGCAACTATACAATGCAAGACTGCTTCACAGATTATGTTCTTTCCTTTTCAGGAAGTTACCTTCCTCATGGCCAGCTCATTGTTTTTACAACAAAATGTGGTTAAAGTAAAAAGGGAACAAGCATGGGGTTACCAAGATCACGTGTTCCTGGCTGGAAAGAAGTCACAGCAAAACCCAGAACGCTTGGGTCTCTCTCTCTTCTCTCACCTCAAGGGGAAGCTTCTGGGTAGGACTTCCTGCCATGCCCTAAGAAAGATTAGAGGACTAAGAAGGCAAGCGCCTCTAACTGAGGCCCGCCGCAGGTGTGGCAGGGAGGGATGGGGCTCTGAGCACAGAAACCCACCTGCCCGAAGACAAGGTGGGAGCCAAGAGAGGCTCAGGGCTCTTCCAGATGGACAACAACTGTGGAGACATGGCAGCTTAGTGCAAAACACGGCCCCAGATCGAATCTGGATGATAGGGAGATACCTGTCCCCGAGGGAGTGTTTTAGGGCAACTGGCAAAATGTGCGTATGGGCTCTGGGTTGGAAAACCGCATCAGATGGCTGTTGAATTTCCCGATTTCAGTCACCGGTCTGTACCCCTGTTCAGAGAATGTCCTCGTTCTTCGAAACCGCACGCCGGACTGTGTAGAAAGTCTTTGGAATTCAAGGTGTGCCACTTCCTCTCAAACAGTGCAGGAAAATCACACACCCATTCCATACAGAGGCGGAGGAGAAAGAACACATGAAAGGAGGCAAAATATGAACAATTGGTGAATCTGGACGAAACGTTCATTGAACATGAGTTCTTTGAACTATTCTCGAAATTTGAGTATAAATGTGAAATTACATCAGATGTAAAAGTTACGAGGAAACCAAGCAAGGCTCGGGGTCGGATTGTTGATGGCTGGGACTTCAACTCGGGGCTGAGAATAACTTAAGTTTATGAGGAGACAACAGAACAAACGTTGGTCTTTTTGTTGTTGTTGTCTTGCTTTCTTAAAAATCCTCCTCTGTGGAAGATCGACTGAAATCTACTTATTAATAATGGTATTAATTAATGATAATAATTAATCAGTAATGATGTTAATCATTACGGACTCCCATGTAGTCTTGTTTATGCTATCGTCTTCACAGAGTTTACATTATGTAGTAGTTTTTGACCAGAGGCCTCCAGAATGGTGACCTGGGAGCCGTCTTTCTGGAGTGTCCCTGTTTGGTCATGTAAATTTATGGCGGCAAGAAGCACTGGTTTTCGAAGGTGTGACATACATGTGCTTTGTGGGATTTGATGAAAGCAGTCCCTTCTGGGACTCCTTGGTGCCTGGAGCTGTAGGGAGTACATATGAGGTGCCAGTAGTCCTGGGAGGGGATGAATTGCAGATTTTGATGTTTGAGATCTGGCAAAGTGGCCCGGGATGACAGGAAAGGACCAGGGTTTCAAGGTCAAAGGCAAATTCATCAGAGGGAGGGAGATCAGAGGTTAATACAAGAGCGCAAGGCTCTGGGCTCTGGGGTGTGTGTGTGTGTGTGTGTGTGTGTGTGTGTGGTGTATGATTCTGCAATACCAAGCCACTGAGACCAGCAGCCCCCAGGGCAAGTGACTGTGGCATGGTGTTGGTGTCATGGGTCGGGAACAATGGGCGAGCATGTGTGAGTATAAAGAGCCGCAGTCTTGGAGGCCAGTGTGCGGCACGTGCACTGTGGTCTAGATGGAGCCAGAGCAGCTGGGGCAACCCTTCATGGGCAGGCAGGTGTCCCCACAGCTGAGCCCATCGGGCTTCCACTCTGACCCGTGGGGTGTCTCTTGAACACAAATGCAGGGTGGCCCTCTCAGCTCTCTCCCAGCCTGGGTTCAGAAGAAAGATGAGAACCTTTCAAGTCCTCAGGATTCTTGCACAATTTGAGGGGGAACCTCAGGCAGATGCTGTGTCTGAGTCTTCTTGACCATTAATGGGAGAAATTAAAAAAAAAACATATATGTATATGCATTTGTCCCAGGTGGTGGCTAATCCTCAAAGGAGGTCAGTATCAGTTCTGTCATTCCCCACACGCATCAATGGCATGGAGCGTATTTCCCCTGCCTCACATGTAGGCTGGTCCTGTGATGCTTTGGCCAAAAGTGGGGGGACTTCTGGGCCCTGGGGTTGCAGGCCTGTCAACTTCTGCTTTCGTCTTCCTAGAATATTTGCTCTCAGTTGCCGCCTCTAGAAGCCAGTGCCCTGCTTTGAGCTGCACAGAGGGGCTAGCTGCATGGAGAGGCCATGCGGGGGACTGACCTCCTGGGGGATAACCGGTGTCAACTTGCCAGCTATGTGAGGGGGGCCAGTGTGGACCCTCCAGTCATCCCAGCACCCTGGCCAGCACCTCGCGAAGCAGAAGCAGCCCTCGACCACCTGCGGGATCCTGACACATAAGAGTTTGGTTAATTTAAGCCACGAAATTTTAGGGATTTTTTGTTGTTGTTTTAGTTCGGCAACTGACAACAAACACACAGTAGTGTAAGTGGGTCAAATGAATGAGACAGAGAATATAAAGAAGCCTAAATAATGAGGTTCTTAAGAGCCGCTTAAGGCTCGGTGACAGACTGTTCCAGTTTACTTACCAGCAGGGACGCAGGACACCCCTGATCTCTGTTTCCTCATTTGCAGCTTCCCGAACCTGGGGCTCAGACACCCAGAGGTGTCAGTGCTGGATCCGGTGGCTTCCTCTTGTAAATGAAGAAATGGGGGCCCAGGGCGGGAAAATGACCCCCCTCGGGTCCCGAAGCTGGTGTTAAAGCTAGACAGAGGGCCAGGCCTTCGGAAACCCCCTTTTCCTGTCTCCATATCATAACTGGAAACAGCAGCCCTATTGACTGTTTGCCACACGCCATGCACTCCAGCGCCTTTGAACCTCCCTGCACCTTCTGTAGTCAATACCACCGTCAATACCCACCTCCCAGACAGGGGAACCAAGCCTCACACCAAGGTCAAAGCTGGAATTTGACCTCAGGGTTCCCGGTGCCAACGGGACTTTTCCTATATTACAGGAGCGGGGAGGGTTCAGAATTCTGATTTTAGTTTTCCCTTCACAGGGTAACTTGGGGTAACTTGGGTTTATCCGAAGCTTAACATAATTGCCTGCGGCATATCACACTCTTCTCTCCTGTGCCTCTGCCCTGCCCCCTGCCTTCTCTGCCTCACAACGAACGCCATTGTGCCGTGAAATGGGAGAGCAGGTGCCACCAGATCTGTGTGATTGTTGCTAAGTGTGACCTCTCTCATTAAAGCAAAGAGATAACGGAGGCTCCTCGAAAAGGGGAGAAATACCATCAGTTCCACTTTTTGGCATCTATGCCAAGAGAACCAAAGCACCAATCCAAAGAGCTATCTGCGCCTGCCATGTTCTTGCAACATCATCTGCAGTAGCTGAATTGTGAAAGCAGCCCAAGTGTCCATCGATGCATGAGCGGATAAGGGAGATGTGGTATATACACAATAGAATATTATTCAGCCATAAATAAGAATGAAATTTTGCCCTTTGTGACAATCTGGGTGGAGGTAGAGGACGTTTTGCTCAGTGAAATAAGTCAGACAAAAGCAAATACTGTATGATTTCACTTACACATGGAATCTAAAAATAAATGAATAAGCAAAACAAAACAGAAACAGACACAGATACAGAGAACAATCTGGTATCTGCCAGAGGGGACGGTTTGGAGGAATGGGCAAAATGGGGGAAAGGAATTAAGAACTGTAGCCTTCCTGTTATAAAATAAATTAAGTCCCATGGGTGTAAAGTACAGAATAGAGAATATAGTAAATACAATTGTAATAACTTTGCATGGTGACAAATGCTAAGTACACTTACCATGGTGAGCATTTAATAATGTATGTAATGTTGAATCACTACTTGTACATTGGAAACTAATATAATATTGTATGTCAATCATACTCAAATTACAAATAAATAAATATAAACAACCATTTGTACATAGGAAGACCCATGAAAACGACATACAGCAAACTGAAGAAAAATGATGAGTTACTTGGCAAATGATAATTGGAACTCATGTTTAATTGCATTGGTTTTAAGGAAGATTTTAAGAAAGGGCTCCTTCTGCTTTTCTTTTCTTTTCTTCTGCTTTTAAAATTGTAAACATAGCACATTTCTAAGAAAGAACTTATAGCTCCTATTCTGCTGAAAATTCGGGTTGGAGTAGGCAGATTCAAATATTTGTGTTGGCCAAGAGCTCTGACTTCCTGCCGGTTCGCACGTACAGTGTCCCTGGAGAGAGGGAGGGGAAGATAGTCATGCCTCGGTGACTCTCAGGCTCCTGCCCAGCATGCCCAGGCTGCTCCCTGGGCACAGGGGAACATAGTGAAGCCTAGAAGAGTCAGAGCCCCACAAGCCACAGCCTCCAGGCCTGGTGGACTTCTCAGAGCTATCTAGCAACCCTTCTGAGTTTCCCTCTTCTGGGTATTCTGGGTCACACGTGTCTTAAACCTTCTCAGCCTAGAATTCTCCACCTGTCCCCCTGCCCTCATTAGCAGGTGACTGCATCATTTATTTCACCAAGAAAATAGAAGCCATCAGGACAAAACGCTCAATTTTTGCTAGAAATCCTCCCACTTCATCTGCACCTCTACCCGTCCCAGTCTTGTTCTCCCCGGACACACAGTGAGGGCGAGTCCTGCCTGTCCCTGTCCCCTCTGCAGATTATGCCCCATCAACTTTGCCCTCAGCTTCCACCTCTCCCTCTCTGAGCTCAAGCCTCTTCCATCTGATGAAGTCCTTCCCTTGATTCCTCTACCTGCTGCCCCATCTCCTCACCTCCTCCTCACAGCTATACGTCAAGCCACCTGTTCCCCAACCCACTCCAATATGACATCTGTGTTCCCAGGTGTTCTGCATCCCATAGAAGCTCATGGCCCCACACTCCCTCGGCAAGCCACCCCCAGCCCAGCTGCTCAGCCGACCCAACACCCTGTCCACCAATTTTTAACTGAAATGCTCTAAGTTCTTACCTAGGAAACTTCTTACCTAGGAAACTACCTTCCCTAGTGGTCCTCTTACCTACCTGACTGTTCTTTCAGGCTTCTCCCTGGCTATTTCTGGAAGGTTGTTTGCCTTGGCTTCTGGCCCTGTTCTCACTTGTCACAGTACCTTAGTCAGGGTCTGGCCAGGGGCCAGGGAGAAACTGTACACAATTGAGTTAGGCTGGGTGGTAGTGATAGGGAGTAGTGGGGTCTGGGGCAATCGGGGAGCACAAGAGCCTTGGAAAGGTGGTGACAGCAACTCAGCATGAGTAGATCACTTCCAAGAGCAGGGTCAGCAAACGTTTTTTAAAAAGCCAGATAGCAAGCCCTGCAGGTAGATGGGCCACGTGTCATCTGTCACTATTCTTCTTTGTGTTAACAACCCTATGTGTAAAAAAAAAAAAATCTTAGCTCTACAAGTCATGCAAACACAAGCCAAGGGTCAGATTTGTCGTGCAGACTGTAGGTTGCTAAGCCCTGGTAAAGAGTGAATGTAAGACCATGGTGGCTAGAACTTCTGGTTTTCCAGAGAAGCCAGAAACCCAGATTTTGTTTGAAATCTTTTGGTTACCAAATGCTGACATTTAGAAGATCTCCTGGGAGCACCTGTCTCCAGGTACCCCCTGGACATCTTGCAGCCACTGGAAATGTGTCCACCCGGAACCCAATTCATCAGTACAGCGCCCCCCCCCCCAGCTGGGTTCACAGTCTCAGCAAATGGCGACACCCTCCACTAGAAACAGACACCTGGGGGTCCCTGCCCTTCACACAGACCTCATCAGCACTGTGTTGCTGATCCTTCCTCCTAAATTCCTACCTACCTGCCTCTACCCTCTTGTGGTCATGGTCTCAGGGTCTTGGGATCGAGCCCCACATCAAGCCCCACATCAGGCTCTCCTATGAAGTGGACTTCATAGGAAGTGCCACTTCCCTATGTTGGACCACTATCATTTCATCCTTTGGGAAATACAACCTCCTCTTGATAAACGAGTCCCCATCTTCTGTCTTACCCTCTCTTAATCCTTTCTACACCCAAAATGATCTTTCTAAAATGCAACTCTGATCATGGCCCTCCTAAGCTTAAGACTTATTTTGCTGACTGGGTAAGGTCCTAAACTTCAGTTGGTCTAGAAGGCTTCCGGTGGTCAGGTCCCTGTTCCACTCTGTGCTTTTGTCTTTGTGGGCTACTTCTAGTTCCTGAAATGAGCCAATCTCCCTCTCACTTCCAGGTCTTTGCGTTCGCTGATGTCACACATCCTTTACTCCATCCCATTTTTTAAAAAATTTTTTTTAAAGATTTTTTTTTAAGATTTTATTTATTTATTTGACAGACAGAGATCACAAGTAGGCAGAGAGGCAGGCAGAGAGAGAGAGAGAGGGGGAAGCAGGCTCCCCGCTGAGCAGAGAGCCTGATGTGGGGCTCGATCCCAGGACCCTGAGATCATGACCTGAGCTGAAGGCAGCGGCTTAAACCACTGAGCCACCCAGGCGCCCCTACTCCACCCCATTTATTGCCGTATTCTTCTTTATATCTCAACTCCTGTCAGCTAGTATTCTATCTTCCCTTCCTTCCTTCCTTCCTTCCTTCCTTCCTCCTTCCCTTCTCTCTCTCCCTTCCTCCCTCCCTCCCTTCCTTCCTTCAATATAACAGCTTTATTGATATATGAGTCACATACAATATAATTCACCCATAGAAAGGGTAAAGCTCAGTGGTGTTTAGTACATTCAGAGTTGTGCCACCATTTCCACAATTTTAAAAACTGCTCATCATCCCAAAGAGTAGCCCCGTCCCTATTAGCAGACGCTCCTCCTTTCTCACCTACAGCCAGTCCTCCACCCCTGCCCTAGCTTTAGGCAACCACTCACCTACTTTCCGTCCCTATAGATTGGCCAATTATTCCAGATATTTAGCATAAAAGGAATCATACGGTAAGTTGTCTTTTGTGCCTGGCTTCTTTCGCCTAGCACATTTTAAGGTTTCATATATCAGAACTTCGGGTTTTTTTTTATTGCTGAATAATATATTTTGTATAGACACACCACATTTTATTTATCAGCTCATCATTCACAATGTTAATTTAATCTGCTATTTCCTTGTGTCCTGATATGTAATAGTCTTTGGAAAGGAATCTGTTTTTGTTTTGTTTGGTTTGGTGGTCCTGTAGAATGAAAGGAGCCTCTGCAACTATTTTTATTTAAAAAAATAATTTTTAAAAATTATTTATTTGACAGACAGAGATCACAAGTAGGCAGAGAGGCAGGCCCAGAGAGAGAGGAGGAAGCAGGCTCCCTGCTGAGCAAAGACCCCCCCGATGTGGGGCTCGATGTGGGGCTCGATGTGGGGCTCGATGTGGGGCTCGATGTGGGGCTCGATGTGGGGCTCGATGTGGGGCTCGATGTGGGGCTCGATCCCAGGACCCTGAGATCATGACCTGAGCTGAAGGCAGTGGCTTAACCCACTGAGCCACCCAGGCGCCCCAACTCTGAGATCATTTGCAGAGGGATCAACTCAGGGAGAAGGGGAGGCAGAGGCATGAAAGCTGATGTGGGTAGATTCAAATCAGTCAAGGGAGGAAGGGGACACTTGGACCCCCAGCTCAGATCTTTTGGCAGAGCCATCCCTGTACCGCACAGGTGAGATGCATTTTTTTTCAGAAAGGGAGGCAGCAGGCTGGAATAAGAAGGAAAAAGCTCCACACTTTTAATTAAAGTTTCCTATC
The DNA here is from genome assembly GCF_020171115.1 of Neogale vison. NCBI lineage: Eukaryota > Metazoa > Chordata > Mammalia > Carnivora > Mustelidae > Neogale > Neogale vison. The sequence goes on along the minus strand of NC_058096.1, from coordinate 208,300,334 downwards.
AATAACCTGAACAGGTAGGTCCAACTATGAATGTTCATGGTGCTATTGATTCCTTGCATATTTCGGATATTAATCTCTTTTCAGTTAGATGGCTTGCAAATATTTTCTCCCATTCACTAGGTTGCCTTTTCATTCTGCTGACTACTTCTCTTGCTCTGCAGAAGCTATAAAGTTTGCTGTACTTCCAGCTGTTGATTTTTGCTTTGTTGCTTGTGCTTTTCATATCATCCAAAACATTTCCCCAAGATCGACGTCGAGGAACTTTTCTCCTGTGCTTTCTTCTAGTAGTTGTACAGTGTCAGGTCGGATGTTTTAAGTCTTTATCCATTTCAAGCAGATTTTTGTGAGTGCTATAAGGTAGGGGTCCAGTTTCATTCTTTTGCATGTGAATGTCCAGTTTTCGCAGTACTACTTATTGAAGTATTAGCTATTCTTTACCCTCTTGTCAAATATTAGTGGATCGTGTACCTGTGGGTTTATTGCTGAGCTCTTGATTCTGTTCATTTGGTCTGTATATCTGTTTTTGTGCCAATACCATACTGTTTGGGTTATTATAGCTCTGAAATAAAGAGCTATAAAGTTTGAAATCAGTAATTGTGAGGCCTCCAGCTTTATTCTGCTTTCTCGGGATTGTTTTGGCTACTTAGGGTTTTTTATGGTTCCATCCAAATTATACTTTTTTTTCTATTTCTGTAAACAATTCCATTGGGATTTTGCTAGAGATTTATTTGATCAATCTATAGATGACTTTGGGCAGAATGAACATTTTAATAGTATTAATTTTTCTGATCCACGAACACAGGATGCCTTTCCATTTATTTGTGTCTTCAGTTTCTTGTAATTTTCAATGTATAGAACTTTCACCTCTTTGGTTAAATTTATTCCTAAGTATTCCATTCTTTTTTTTTTTTTTTTGTATTCCATTCTTTTTTGATGCTGTTGTAAGTGGAATTATTTCCCTAGCCTAGCTCAAAGTCTGAATAATTCTTCTTTGTTTTCTTCTACAGGTTTTTTGTTTTAGCTTTTATATTTAAGTCTATGATTCATTTTGAATTAATCTTCATGTATGGTGTGAGGTAAGGGCCTAAGTTCATTTTTTTTTTGCATTCACATACTGTTTTATGATGAGACATTTTTCCATAATGTGAATATTGATATCAGCTTAATATTCCATTTCACAAACATGCTATAAACACTGGGGACCTGGAAAGTGTTTGACAGCTGGCTTTCAAAATAAGCCCTGATTTGTAGCATTTGCCAGTTTCACTGGTGTAAATACTCCAACCACATCTGATTTCAATTCAGAGTACCTAACCTTGATGTTACATAATTCATCACGGAACTGGGAAGAGATTGCACAATTGGTTTTTTGAGTTATTTTAAGCTGACTGTAGCCCATTATGAGGTGTTGGTTTTTTTTTGTTTTGGTTTGGTTTGCTTCTTTTTTGTCCCCTTGTTTACCCTCAATATATAAGAGGTGCCCCCCCAAAGCAGGAAGAAGCAGGCTATTTTATTCACTGCTATAAATGAATGCTGGCCCTCCAGGGAGTTTCTAGTTCTCCCTCATGATGAACACAGCTGTGGACAACATCCTTGCAGCTTTTCTGTGGTCACATTTAGTAGTGCCTATTCTACTTACTTTCAGGACAGCTCTGAGCCTTGCTTCCTGGTGAAGATAAAGAAAATTGAATTTTGACAAAACAGAAGTACGAAGTTGCTTGAACTTCTGCAATTTCACAAAGACGCATGTTCAAAATTTAAATTATGGGAGTGACTTCTCCTTTTTCCTCCCCTCCCTTTTGGGAACCAAGTAAACCAAATGCTGCAGGGTGACAGAGTTGTCTTGACAAGGCACCACAGTGAGGTCAGGTGTGAACACCACAGAGCCATAGCTTCCTTAAAGTGTCTCAGGCATCAAAGTAACAGGAGGAAATCACTGAAGTGTGACATTGTTTCAAAGAAAATGCACCAAACCTTCCTTCCGAGGAGAACTTACAAGAACTGAAAAGAAAAGTAGGGAACACTCTGGGGCAGATGGCTTTCACAGATGATTGTTAAACATTGTTCGCCACATCCTTACTTGCACTGGGTATTTTCATGAACGGAATGAAATAAACTCTCTCCCTTGTATTATCAGGCAAAAGAAGTATCTCACTTTCATTAACATTTCTCTTATTACTATTGTGATGAGTATTTTTATATTAATGACTATTGCATTTCTTCTATGACCTATCTATCTATATCTCTGTTCATAACCTAAAATCATTGGGTATATGGAATGATTGTGTGGTGGGAAAATCCCAGTGGTTTTCCTACAGATTTTGTAAGATTGCCTTATGTATTAGAGGTTTTGAACTTTGGCATCTTAATTTTTATTTTGGGTGGGTTTATTTTTGTTTTTGTTTTTTTGCCTGACATCTTTGTATTGCATGCTTTGTATTGTGTGTCATTATACAAGCAGGCACATTTCTCTTTCAGTAAAATACTTCCCTTTTTCGAAATTTGCTTAGAATGCCTCACACCTTGTTTTTCCAAGTGAATTTTAGATTTGTTAAATTAAGAGCCAAGAAAAACGCTCTGGAGGTCAAACAAAAACTACAAGGTCAGTTGGTGCTGAACTTCCAGTCTCAAGCCAAAATCAATTCACTGGGCCTGTTTCCCCTGTGTTGAACTGACTATATTATGCAAATCCTATCCCATCTTGGCACATGGAAGGCTCCAGTGCCTGTGGGGGTGGCAGGTGCTTCTCCCAGTGGTCCACGTGCCCCAGGTATCTGCTCAAGGAGCTTATACTGAATGAAGGAATAAATGAATGCACATGTGAGTAGGGGCATTTGGATGAGTGGATAAACACATAAATGGATAAATGAAGTTTACTGGTAGCTCTTCTTTTCCCCCTTCATTGCCCTGCTCCAGGGACTGTTTCCTCTTGCTTTCCTATGAGGACAGGTAGCAAAAGAGACTTACAGGGATTCTATAATTTAACAATATCCAAAACTTCTGCTGATGGCTTCAGAACATCTCACAGGGGGGCCTGGGTGGCTCAGTGAGTTAAAGCCTCTGCCTTCCTCTCAGGTCATGATCCCAGAGTCCTGGGATCGAGCCCCACATCAGGCTCTCTGCTCAGCGGGGAGCCTGCTTCCCTTCCTCTCTCTCTGCCTGTCTCTCTGACTAGTTGTGATCTCTGTCTGTCAAATAAATAAATAAAATCTTTAAAAAAAAAAAAAAGAACATCTTACAGCTCCAGGATTCCAGGGTCCCTGTGTTTTAAATGATCCTAAAGTCTTGGCACAAGGCAAACAAGCCCACCCACTCATGGTGGCCAAAGGATACAGATGCTTCAGAGGGATGGGGCAGGGTAGCAGCTGCATGAGGCTAAAACTGGAGGGAAACTCTGGCTGAGGTATGGGCAGGCACTCCCTCCCACAGGGGATGGCAGGGGGTTGGGGGGGACCTGAATAACCCCTTCCTTCTTCCAAGAGGCACAGTGCCCAGGAGTGGGGACAGAATGGAAGCTCTACTGGCTCTCCTTAGACAGTTATGACCTTTGTTCTTTTGCTGCCATCCAGGTATCAGTCTTTACACCATTCCTCAGCTTCTACCACAGAAAGTAGGAATGGGAAATGAAGGACTGGAATTAAGATTGGACAACTTCAGAGCAGGAAGACCCAACTGTGTCCAGATTCTTGCATGACAGAGATCTGATTGCATTGAACAATGTCTAAACAGAGTGACAGCTATGGACTTGAAAATCAGTTTTCTTTTTAAAAAATTTATCCAGAGAGTTTCATGGTAGAAAGTGTTAGTTATTGCACTGAGTTTGGGGTGCCCCATTAAGAGGAGGAGTGAGTGTGACAGGGAAGGAAATGTAAAATCAGACAATATCAGGGTTTCTATTTGCCCCTGCCAATACTGAGTCCTCTACATATGGAAAAAAATCAAAATATATTCCATTTGGTTGGTGTTTCTCAAGCTTTAGTTATTAGAACCACCTTTTTAATTTTTACTACATTTTCACACGTTGAATAACTTACTAAATGTGGCACTTAAATAAATAAATGTATTTTCATTGTAATAGTTATCCCTTATAAAGTACTATGTGCTGGGTACTCTCTTAAGCACTCCAAATGCATTGACTCATTTAATCTTCATTACTACCCTATTAGTTAGATACAACTATTATCTCCATTTCAAAGAAGGAGTCTCTGAGACATTAAGCAACTTATCATAGTCACACACCTGATTAAAGACCTAAATGAGAAAGGGAATATTATTATGCTAAAAGGCAATAATATATAGGACAAAATGGAATAACATTGGTACATAAGGGGAGAGAAAGAGTTCTTAAACCGCATGTAAATGGCATAAAACAAAAGACAAAGTTTCATGGATTTTTTTACATCAAGATCAAGAATTTATTAAACAGAGGATGTTACATATAAAGTAATGCAGCTGAGACAATGATAAGAGTCATTTGCAATGTCTAAGGCATTAAGAAACTAAAATTCAAAATATACAAAGAACTTTTGCAAATCAACAAGAAATGACAGCAAACCCAATTGAAAAAATGATAAAAACAAGTAATTTACAGAGACGCTCAGTTGGTTAAGCAGCTGCCTTCAGCTCAGGTCATGATCCCAGTGTCCTGGGATCGAGTCCCACATCGGGCTCCTTGCTCAGCAGGGAGCCTGCTTCTCCCTCTGCCTCTGCCTGCCATTCTGTCTGCCTGTGCTTGCTCTCTCCCCCTCTCTCTATGATAAATAAATAAAATCTTAAAAAAAAACAAGTAATTTACAGAAGAAACTCAAAAGCCTAGCAAGCCTTTAAAGAGATATTCTAATTCACCAATAATTGGAGAAATGTAAAATGAAACAACTGTGAGTATCCCTTTACTTAGACTAGCAAAGATTAGAAAGGAGTATAACATAGTGTTGGTAAGGATGTGGGAAGAGGAAATTTCAGGCGTAGGGAGTAGCAATGTGGACCGAACTAATTTATGCCTTCTCGTGATCCAGCATTTCAAGTCCAAGTCTATATGAGGATATTGCAGCTTTATTTATGAGAGCACTGAGTTGGAGGCAATCTTGACACCCATCTTTAGGAGAGTAGATTAGTGCAAGATACACTCTATGGAGTAGTGGCAACAGGGGAAAGAAATGGATTGGATATTCTACTGGTGGTGAGCCTGGTGGTGGGAACTGGATGAACTTGAAAACCACCTACTATAAAACACATACATAAAAAACAAAAATACTTACCCTTAATACATAAAAAGAAAAAAATGATCTGGAATTACTAGCATTTTGACTTCTGAATATACAGCCAAAAGAATTGAAAGCAGGGTCTCAAGGAGATATTTGTTCATAGTAGCCTATTCACAATAGCTAAAGTTCATGTTCATAGTAGCCTATTCACAATAGCTAAAGCATGGAAGCAACTCAAGTGTCTGTTAACAAATAAATAGAGTAGAAAAGAAGTCCATCAATACAGGGTAATATTATTCACCCATAAAAAGGAAATTCTGACCCAGGCTATAACATGGATGAACCTTGAGGACTTTATGCTGAGTGAAATAGCCAGTCACAAAAAGGACAAAATACACTTATTTTATGCACAGTTCCACATATACGAGGGTTTGGGGCAGGGAGAGGGAGGAATAAGATGTTGTTTAATGGGTTTAGAGTTTCATTTTTACAAGATGAAAAGAATTCTGGAGATGGATGATAGTGATGGCTAACACAACATTATGAATGTATTTGGTACCACTGAACTGTACACTTAACAATAGTTAAGATGGTAAGTTTTATGTGTATTTTACCAAATTTTTTTAAATGGGGAAGAAAAGAAAATGATACATATTAAAAATTTTATCACCAGATCTACCTTACAAGAAATACTAAAAGAAGTTATTTCAGTGGAAGTAAAAGAATGCTAATTAACATCGTAAAAACATAAAGAGGTAACATAAATTTCATGGCAATGGTAAAGATATAGTTAGATTCTGCAATATGGTAATAATGGTGCATAATTCATCTACAACTCTAGTTTAAAAGTTAAACAAAAGTGTAGGGAAAAAGTTATAACTATAATAACTTACTAGTTATAAAATATTAAAAAAATGTAAATTGTAACAGTAATAACCTATAATGTGAGAGGGAGGAGAAGTAAAAGTGTAATGTTTATGAATTCTATGGAAATTAAGTTGTCATCAGTTTAAAATGGGTTGTTGTTAGGGTTTGTTTTATGTAAGTGTTATGATAATCACAAAGGAAGATCCTAAAGTAATTACACAAAAGAACAAGATAAAGAAATCAAAGATACTGATACCCAAGGACATCAAACCACAAAAAAAGACAGCAGTATAAGAAATAAAAAACAATGGATCTATTTAAAAAAAAAACAGAAAACAAAGTGGTAATAGCAAGCCCTTACCTATCATAATTACTTTAAACATAGATGGATTAAATTCTCCAATTAAAAGGCATAGAATTCTGAATATATAAAAAACAAGATTGAACAATATAATGCCTGCAAGAAACTCACTTTAGCCTTAAAGACACTCACATACTGAGAGTAAAGGGATAGAAAAAGACATTTCAAACAAGTGGTAACCAAAACAAATTGCTGGAGTAGCTATCCTTCCATCACACAAAATAGATCTTAAATGAAAAATGGCAAAAAGAGACAAGGAAAGGAAAAGTGAATTGGGGGAAATCAGAGGAGGAGATGAACCATGAGAAACTGTGGACTCTGAGAAACAAACTGAGGGCTTTGGAAGGGAGGGGGATGGGAGGATGGGTGAACCTGGTGGTGGGTATTAAGGATGGTACATATTACATGGAGCACTGGATGTGGTGCATAAACAATGAGTCTTGGGACACTGAAAAAATAAAATTAAAAAAAAAGAAGGTCATTATATAATGACAAAGCAGTAAATACATCAGTAAGATAAAACAGTTGTTCATATTTATGTGCCCAACATCAGAGCACCTAATTATGTAAAGCAAACTTTAACAGAGCTAAGAGGAGAACTAAACAGGAATACAATAATAGTTGGGGATTTTGTTGCCCTACTCCAAACAATGGATAGATCATCCAGACAGAGAATCAATAAGGAAACAACAGCCTTGAACAACACTCTAGACCAAATGCACCTAACAGACATATACAGGATATTCCATCCAGCAACAGTAGAATACAAGTGTGCACGAAACATTTTCCAGGACAGACCATATGTTAGGACACAAACAAGTCTTAGAAAATCAGAGAAGATTGAAATCCTACCACATATTTTCTCTGACCACAATGGCATGAAACTAGAAATCATCAACAAGAGAAAAACTGCAAAATTCACAAACATATGGAAATTAAACAGCACTGTACTGAACATCTGATAGATCAAGGAAGAAATTAAAGGGGGAGATACAAAAGTTCCCTGAGACAAAAATGAAGACAACATACCAGAACTTATTGGATATTACACATAAAAGAATGAAACTGAATCTATATCTTACACTACTCAAAAAAATTAACTCAAAATGGATTAAAAACTTAAATATAAGACCCGAACAATGGAACTCCTATAAGAAAACACTGGAATAAATCTTCTTCTTCTTTTTTTTTTTTAAGGTTTTATTTATTTGACAGAGAGATATCACAAGTAGGCAGAAAGGCAGGCAGAGAGAGAGGGGGAAGCAGGCTCCCTGCCAAGCAGAGAGCCTGATGTGGGCCTCGATCCCAGTACCCTGGGATCATGACCTCAGCAGAAGGCAGAAGCTCAACCCACTGAGCCATCCAGGTGGTCCTGGAATAAAGCTTCTTGACATGGGTCTTGGTAATGATTTTTAAAAATATTATACCTAAGTATAAGTAACAAAATAAGAAATAAACAAGTGAAAAGACAAGTTACAGAATGGAAAAAAAAATACTTGCAAACCACATATCTGATAAGGGGTTAGTATCTAATCTATAAAGAACTGATGAAAATCAATCACAAATAAAACAAAGCAAAAACAAAAAGAAAGAACCCAATTAAAAATGGGCGGGGGGGGTGGGAGGTTGGGGTACCAGGTGGTGGGTATTATAGAGGGCACGGCTTGCATGGAGCACTGGGTGTGGTGAAAAAATAATGAATAATGTTTTGCTGAAAATAAATAAATTGAAAAAAAAAACTGTGTCTCCTACTTACTAAAAATCTAGAAGCATTTTCATGGGGAGATCTGTATTGACTAATGTTCCAAAAATAGCTAGGAACCATATATTTAGCCCATAGACAGTTTTTTCCTATGTCACATGCATCCAGTTTTAGTGAGAAATTCATCTGGTCTTCTGTACTTAATGCTGATGGACTCAATAAATTTAAATGTACACATGTGAAAAAAAATGGGCAAAGTACTTGAATAGCTATTTCCCCAAAAAAGATGTATGCAAGACCAACAGGTGTATGAAAATATGCTCAGCATCAGTGTCATCAGGGAGAAGGAAATTAGAATAACAGTGATCTATCACCTTACACCTGTTTTAAAGACCATCATCAAACAGACAAGCAATAACGAATGCCAGTGTGGATATGACACAAAGAGAACATCTGGGGCACCATTGGGATTTTATATGGGGACAGTTACTATGGAAAACAGTATGGAACTTCCTCAAAACATTAAAATAAAACTATCATATGATCCAGCAATTCCACTTCTCGGAATATATCCAAAGGAAATAAAAACACAAGCTCAAGAAGATACCTACACCCCCATGTCCCCATTACTTATAATGGCCAAGGCATGGAAGCAACCCGAGTGTCCATTAGTGGATGAATGGATCAAGAATTGTGATATATATTTTTCAGCCATTAAAAACAAGGAAATCCTTCCATGTGTGACAACATGAATAGACCTAGAAGGCATGATACTATGTGAAATAAGTCAGACAGAGAGAGACAAATACTGTATGATCTCACCTACATGTGGAATCTAAAAACAACAGCAACAACAAACCCATGGAAAGAGATGAGACTTGTGGTCACCAGAGGCAGAGGGTGGAGAAGAGGGAATCAGAGGAAAGGGGTCAAAAGTTACAAACTTGCAGTTAAAAGATTAATGAGTCTTAGGGATGTGATGATGTATGACATAGTGACCACAGGTAACACTACTGTAGGGTATATAGGCAAGGTGTTAAGAAAGTAGATCCCACTGGGTGTGGTGCATAAACAATCAGTTCTGGAACACTGAAAATAAATTTAAAAAATTAAAAAAAAAGAAAGAAAAGAAAGTAGATCCTAAGAGTTTCCATCACAGGGAGAAAATTTTTTCCTCTTTTCTTCTCCTTCGTTTTTTAAAATTCTATCTGTATGAGCAGGTAGATGTTGGCCAGACCTACTGTGGTCATCATCTCACAATATATGTAAACCAAGCCATCATGCTGTGTGCCATAAACATGTGGTTATGTTCAATTATTTCTCGGTAAAGCTGAAGGGAAATACCCTTAGAATGGGACTTCTACCTTGGGTCATTCCATTTTCTTCCCTCATCTGTTGACAGAGACTTCTGTTGTTTCCATGCCTTGGTTACTGTGAATAATGCTGTAGGGAACAGGGGAATACAGATGTCTCTTTGAGATAAGGATTTTGTTTCCTTTGGACTTATATGCAGAAGTGGAATTGCTGGATCATATGGTAGCTCTATTTTTAATTTCTTGAGGAAACTTCACCCTGTTTTTGATAGTGGCTGTACCAACTGACATTCCCACTAACAGTGTACAGGGTCCCCTTTTCCCCACATCCTCACCAAAACTTGCCATCTCTTGTCTTTTTGATAATAGACATTCTAATGGGTGTGAGGTGATATTTTACTGTGATTTTGACTTGCCTTTCTCTGACGATGATGTTCCCTGAGTGATGTTGAGCAACTTTTCATGTATCTTTTGGCTCTTTGTATGTCTTCTTTGGAAGAATGTCTATTCAGGTTTTTTGTTTATTTTTTAAAATTATTTTTTATTGTGTTATATTAGTCACCATACAGTACGTCATTACTTTTGATTTGGTGTTCCAAGGTTCATTGTTTATGTATTGGGTTATTTGGTTTTTTACTTTTGAATTGTATGAGTTCCTTGTATAAGTTGGATATTAATGTCTTATGGATGTGTGGTTTACAAATATTTTCTCCTGCTCCATTGATGACGTTTTCCTTTTGTTGACGCTTCCTTGTGCTGTGCAGAACCTATACCTTATATGCCAAAAAATAAGAAAGGGCTTAAAAATTGGTAGAAAAGATAACAAAAGGAGGTGGGATGCAGCTTGAAGGGCTCCCAGTAGATAAGTCTGGGACAGTTCGTGCATCAAAACAGTAAAGATAGTATCAGATTCTATCCCATTAAATAAAAAGGGAATCTATGAGGTCATGATGATATAAATAATTGAATGAATGAATACACAGGTGGAGGAGAAAAGATGCTTTTACTTTTTACAGCAAAATGCCCACTAATAATGGGCACTTATTTGTTATTAAATATAATTTACAGTGTAGAAACCTGGTGGAGACTTCTAAAGCAGGTGATAAAGTTTAACATCTTTCATGATGGCACAGGTTGGCACCAAACGCCTCCTGATATGATACACTAAGAACAACACAGCATCGCTTCTGTGAGATTCCTGCTCTAGTTGCATAACCTGACCCTAATCATCAGGAAACATCAGGAAACCCACAACAAGGAACCATCAGCCGGGTACCCATGGCATTCAAGATGTTGAGGTCAGGAAGGACAAGAAAAGCCTGAAGAAGTGTTCCTGATTGAAAGCAACTCAGAAGGAATCCCAACTAACTAAACAATTCTAGGTCTTGGGACTATGAAGGACATTATTTGCAAAGTGGGCAAAATTGGAAAGAAGGTACGATTACCTGGTTAATCTTCTGTCAGTCCGTTTCTGCTTTGATCACGTGGAAGAGCATCCTTGTTTCTAGTAAAATCATTCTGAAGTACAAAAGGCTGATGAGACATCGTATTTGCACCCTGCTCTCAAATGGTGCTGGAGAAAAGTAGTACATTTATATCTAGTTATCTCCCTGTCTATCTTTTGAAACAGAAAGGGAGGGAGCGAGAGAATGATAAATTAGAGCAAAGGTGGTAAAATGCTGACAGGTGGGGAATCTGGATGAGAACGACAGAAGTCTTTGGGCTCTTCTGACAACCTTTCTGAAGGATGAAATGCTAGAAACAGCAATAACCGGGGCGAGACCCTCCCCCCGCCCCCCCCCCCAGGAGCAAGGAGCTGAACTGGAGGCAGGAAGGCATCTCAGAAAGGGTTGGAGTGACTGCGGAGGAGCCCTGGCAGGGGGGGCGTCAGATCTCTTATCTGATAGATCTGGAGAAAGATCACCCAAGAAACAGACTTAACTACAGAGAACAAACTGCTGGGGAGGGTGGATGAGGGGGTGGGTGAATCAGTGATGGGGATGAAGGAGGGCACTGAGGGTGAGCACTGGCTGCCGTATGCAAGTGTTGAATCCCTCTATCGTATCCCTGTATGTTAACTGGCTGGAATGAAAATAAAATAAAAAAAAAAGATAAACAAACAAATACATAAATAAAAATAAAAAAGTTACAAAGTAATCAGCCACTTTCCTTGCTTTGCTTCATTCAGTCCTCAGGTTAAATCTGCTCCCCGTGGGGGTAGATACTCATCTTAGCCTCCCTTTATAAAGAAACGGGGAGGGGGGGGCTCCGAGATCCATCCATTCGACCAGCATTTAGTAAGTGCTCACTGCGGTCCGGTTTTACCACAGCCACGCAAAAAAATGTTGTGTGATTGCAGATGTGTGTGTGTAAACCAACACAGGAAGGAGATGTCCTGCGACATTAGTGTGTTAAGAGACGCTGCATGCAGGTAGCGCCGACTGACTACAAATGCTTCTGGTTTCTTCTTTGGCCTTCTTATCCATTTCCAGTTTTCTACAAAGAACATTATTGCCTTTGTGACAAGTTAAAACACAAGGGTTCTTTCAGAAATGGACCTGGAGGACATCGTCACGACAACCTTTCTCGTTAGGGTAGTTTTGTGGCTCAAACATTGTTTCTTGATGCCGTCTTATTTGACCCAAGAGGCAGACAAATGTTTTTTAAATTCCATTATACCTTCTTCTCTCCACGCTGCGGAGACTAACTGGCAGGTTTGCAAGTGGAAAACTGACTTCCCCGTTGACTCCCAAAGCTTGGATTTGTCCCCTTTTTCTGGGTGGAAACATAAGCCCAGGGAGGTGTGACTGTCTCCTTCCCAGATAAAAACTATCCAGACCTTCATGATACCAGCCTCTTTACACAAAGAAAGCATGCCTACCTAGTAGGTCCCTGCATGATGGGGAGGGTGGCTGGATAAAAGCACAATTCTAGGGTCCAAAAAGAGAGCAGCCAGCCCAATGATGTCACTGTGTTGTAAGATGGGACACCCACTCCCTCAGGGTACTTTCTGGCTGATGAATTCCTTCCTCCTCTTTGCTGTCCAGTGCCATGAACTCCACCACAGCCCCAATCACCCCGGCTGGGGTCTCCAGGTGTCCCTGTACCTGTGTGCCTCCCACGGCTCAGAGAACTCAGAAAAGTTGACACTGGTCACTGCCAGATTGAACTGACTTGTGCAAACAATAATGGGGAAATGGGTGGCATAAATTAGGGTGTAGCCCTGCTGTGGAACTCAGTGCAGCCTTCAGAAAAAGTGCTTTAATATGATTTATTCACCTGGGAAAGTGACCCCAACATACTGCGACTTAAGAACAAAAAACAGCAGGGGTACAGTTGAAGTCCGTCTTTGTCATCATCGTAAATCCACACAGGAGATAGCAAACACCAAACTAACAGAGAATACATAGAAGTGGGCACAGTCGTTGTCTTTGGGTAGTGAGAATTGGGCGCTTTGGGCGTTTTCTTTTCCCCCTTTGAGTTTTTAAGCTGTTTGGGTTTTTTTGTTGTTGTTATTTGCAAAATGATTTTTAAAGAAGTACACGTCCCAGGGAAAAGGGAAGAAAGACGTGATGACCAGGCAGTCCCTGGTGAGAGATCAGGTGTTAAGGACATGGAGGGGAAATATATTTCTTTGAGTTAAGGGTCCTCTCAACCTTCCTCGTGAGGGTGAGTCCCCACCTCACCCCCTTCCCTCTCAGCCTCAGACACTTGTCAGCTTGCACACCAGGTCATTTTTTCCTGCGGATGGGTCCAGGGTAACAGCCGGAGCTCTGATTGGTAAAACCAGATGCTCGCATGGGGAAGTGGAGCAGGGAAATCGACCCTGTCTCCTTCTGCCCCATATTAGTTTCTGCAATAAAGCCAGCAGAATGTACTCCCGCCTCATCCAATTTACAAGGAAGGGAGATTCTGGAAAATATTCAGAAAGAAGAAACTGGTAAATGGAAATAATGACTCCCCCCCCACCAAGAAGTCAAATGTATTATGCATGTGGTCTGTGTCTAGCCCACGGCCTGGATTGTTTGGTTTTTGCAAACGTAATGATTCTGGCCAAGGGCTTTCTCCATTCCACTGCCGAGGGCTGTTCCCCAATCCTATTTCCCACTAGGGCTCGAGATGTTCCATCCTAGAGTCCTCAGTTCCTCGGGGTTTCTAAGAGCCTGAAACCTGCAGTGGAGCGTGGGGTGGGGGTAGGTGAATGTGGGGAGAGGCTGCTGGCTCCTGCAACGCTCAGATTGGAGTCAGCAGGAAATCCCCACTTCCAAGTTCCCTGGTGGTGGGGGCAGGGACAAGGGCCCCGGGATGCTCAGTGGCTCTGTTTACAAATGTTAATGCTCACAAATCATGAAATCCCATTTGGGCCCAAGCTCTTCCCTGGCACCCTCTGTTCCAGTCTTCTGGAATGTCCCATTTCGCTCATTCACTTCCTTTCTACCAGGGAGGAGTTCTTGGAGATGGCTCAGTCATCCCAGAAGTGATTTAGTCTAGACTGCCTTGAAACTCACTCACCCCCACACGGCTGCAATTCCACACTGTGCCAGGTGTCCCAGCCTGACTCCGTTTGGGTCAGCGTGCCTGGCAGGTCACCGTTGCTGGGTCCCGGATCAGCTTCCAGGGCCCCGAGTCAGAACCCAGCGGAGAGTTCGTGCTCTGCGGTGGAGGGTGTCACAGAGCTGGCCCTCTCGAGTCTGTCCGTGGAGAGGAAGGGGAGCCTTTTAACCATGCTCGTGGACAGCAGCCTGCGGAGCAGCTGGCGCAGATACCTGCGGAAGCGCTCCCCGACGAAGGCGTAGATCACGGGGTTGACGCAGCAGTGAGTGTAGGCGATCACCTCTGTCACCTGGATGGCCAGGTCAAGCTGTTTGCTCTGCCTGCACTCGTCGGCGAAAAGGCTGTCTTGGAAAGCAGAGACCAATATGGCCAGGTTGTAGGGGGTCCAGAAGAGAAAGAAGACCACCATGATGACAAAGATCAGACGGACAGCTTTGGCCTTCTTCTCATTGGGTCGTTTGAGGAGAATCCGTATGATCTCGGTGTAGCAGATGATCATGACCAACAGGGGCAAAACCAGACCCAACATGTTCAGTTTCAGAGCCTGGAACTGTTTCCAGGCTTTGAGGGTTTCATGAGGGAAGTGGAGGCTGCAGGTGGTGTGGGAGAACTCCCACTGGATCTTGGAGAAGTAGAAGCCTGGGACGGAGGCCAAGAGGGCCAGGGCCCACGCACCACCGCTGGTGATGAGACCAAAGATGACGGTCCGAACCCGCAGGGCAAACACGGCGTGGACGATGGCCAGGTACCTGTCCACGGTCAGCAGGATGATGAAAAAGATCTCGCTGTACAAGCCCGTGTAATAAAACCCGGAGAGCAACTTACAGGTGCCATCACTGAAGCTCCAGTCATCCTTCAGCTTGTAGTCGATCCAGAACGGCAGCGTGAAGAGGAAGAGCAGGTCGGAAATGGCCAGGTTGAGGAGGTAGATGCTGGTCATGCTTTTGAGCCTCTTGTGCTGCATGAGGACCAGCAGCACCAGGATGTTGCCAACGAGGCCGATGATGAACACCAAAGAGTACAAGGGGGGCAGCAGCTGGGCTCCAAAGGCCCTCACCTCCCCCTTCTGGCATGGGGTTATGCCCTCATAGTCATATTCCGTCGTCATGTCATAGTTCTTTGTGGGGGCCAAGGTTTCCATCGTGGAATTTTCCATGAGTCAAGGAAGATGATTTCTGCGGTTACTTGGCCAGGAAAGGCGGTGGGCTGCGGACACACAAAGACGAGGCGGTGATTATAGATTTTCACCCACCTGACAACTGTTCACTGAGTACCGACTATGTACCAGACCCCGGGACTCGACCTTGAGCAAGGTAGGATCCAGTTCCTCTCTGCCCTCGTGGACCCTGTGGTCTAACAGAGGGGGTAGGCAGTAAACAAATGGGCCCATCAGTCGATAATTCAATTACTTTGGCACTAAGTGTTGTGAAGGAAAAGGCCACTGGCTGCACAGCACCATCAGAGCGAGATCCCGCCACGCTGTCCCAAACCAGTGCTGTCCACAGCCTTGGCACTGGACTTAGTGCTAGATAACTCCTCCCACCCCGACCAGAGGGGGTTCTGCTATCATTCCCTGGTTTAGAGGTGATGATGCGAGAGTCAGAAGTGGTAAGGACACGTATCTAGGAGAATGAGAGCTGAAATTGTTCTCGCGTGCATTCCTGAAGCCACATGCATCCTTGCGTCCAATCACGGAGCAAGGATTTTGCACTGTGGGGTCTCTGGAAGGAAGCTGAGAGTCCCAGACTTGCGAATGTGTCTTCATGGCTGAGGGGGCTAAAAAGGTTCTTAGCCAGGGATTATGTAGCGTAATGGGGGCACATGAAAGTGTGTAGGGTTATTATTTTATTTTATTTATTTTATTTCTTGGTTGCCACTGTGACTAGGGGATGCTACTGTCCGGTCATTCAGTAGGTAGGGCAGAGGATGTCCTCTAATGCAAAAATTATCATATCCCAAAGGCCCATAGTGCTGTCATAGTGAAATTCTAGAAGGCCAGCCCCAACCCTTAGTATAAGAGGACCCTGAGGACACCAGAGCAGGTCAGCTTGGCTCACATCATACAGCCTTGATGGGGTCCACGTGGATCTACAGGTCACTCAGTAGACCTCCCATGAGGGCCGTGAGGAGGATTCAGAGGACAGTATAGTCTTGGAGGAGTGGGGCAACCTCATGAGAAGAAGGGTTGGGGGTGGGCAGGGGAAGAGCTCAGAACAGCCTCCAGCCAGGAGGCATCATGTGACGACCGGTAGCTGGAGTTCTGCTGAGAGATTCGCTCTGAGATATTTTTACCCAGGGTTGGCTTGAAACAAAGAAAAACAAAAGAACCACTAGAGAGCTTGCCTTCATGGGACTTTCCCAGGCCCCGATTTTCCGCATTCATTTTCCATCCTTTTCACTTAGGACAGAAACCTCCCTGAAGGGAGCATGGGCTTTCGTAGAATCTACCAGTGTGTGACTTTGGATGAGTTAATCTACCTCTCTGAGCCTCAGTTCCTCATCTGTATAGGTGCTGCCGAAGCGAGCACCTCAGTTCCTCATCCATAATGTGAGAAAGTAACATCTTGCGGGACTACTGTAATGTGTGAGAAAAGCTACCCCCTAGTACTTACCGGGCCCTCAGCAAATATTGGGGTTCCTCCTTCCCTGCACTGATCCTTCTCTGGGGCCAGTCCCCAGCTCCAGTCCTGTTCTGGCTGATGTACCCTGCTCCCCAAGTTCCCCCACCAGCTCTCTCTGTAGTTAATCTGGAAAATGAATTCTACTCAAGAGTTTCAGATGAACCAAGACAGTCCCTTCCATGCGAACTGCCCTTTGAAATTTTCAGTAGGTTCCCACCAGTCTGAAAAGTAGCCGGTTCCCACATCATAATTCCCACCCTGAATCTGGGGCCTCTAGCACTCTTCCTTCTAAATTGCTTAATGAATGTTTCCTTCCTACAAAATTCACATTTCTGCAGTGGCCATTGGAAAATGAGGCACATGATTGGGGTTGGGGGTGGGGGGAATGACAGTGTCGTACACCCTGGCTGGGGGACTGTTATTTCCAGTCAAATCCCCCCCCCTTATGGCCGACTCCTCCAGCTCTGGACTTGCCTCTACCCAAGCAGCCCTACTTCTGGAGAAACCCAGGCTGACCGTACACGCTGTGTGGACGATTTCTGATTTCCCGTCCGGATACGGACAGGTCGGGTGCGGATAGCATTTTGGGGTGGGCTGGCAGGTTTTCTGCAGAAGTTCCAAGCAGCTTGGAAGCCCAAGGAACAACTGGTGCCAAGACTGAGCCCAGGAGCCCAGTTTCTGGGGGAATTTTGGCAAAGGTGAAGGCAAACAGAGTCAGCATTGCTCATGCCATTTGAACAGAGAACCGCTTACACCAGTCCCCTCCCCCCCCGTCCACTTCTAACTGCTTTAACTATTTTGCCAACTTGCCAGGCACCACACAACAACTCAGGGAGAGAGATGGCCTGGCATGGGGCCATGGAGGGAGGGAGAAGGACCCTGTTGCCATCCAGCCCTGCTGGAGTCTGCTGCAAAGTCCACCCCAAGGTCATTGCGCAGCA
This sequence comes from Neogale vison, assembly GCF_020171115.1. Lineage (NCBI taxonomy): Eukaryota > Metazoa > Chordata > Mammalia > Carnivora > Mustelidae > Neogale > Neogale vison. The sequence goes on along the minus strand of NC_058096.1, from coordinate 208,282,771 downwards.
GACAGCTAGAGCCCTGGACACCACCTGGGACCTTGCAGGGGCAGCATCCTCTAGCCTGGGAGTTGGTGAAGGCCTTGAGCAGAGAAAGGGCAGTCTGTAGGGATAAGACACCCAAACGTGGTGGTGTGCAGAGGCTGGCTTATCCTGGTTCATAAAAAACCAATCGTGTGCTTATCTCCCCAGCTCAACATTCAGGAGCTCCATAACTTGAAATAAACCATAGTGAGGATATTTACAACATAGAAATCCACAAACACTAGAAATCAGGGCTCCCCGCCATCCCCAGGAAAGCCACTTGTTAAACATTTACTGGTCCTTCAACTCTCCACAGTCTGCATAGCCTAGAGCTGTCCTGCTAGTCAGATTGGGGACTGAAGTGCCAGTAAGTGGTACACAGCCTGCCGAAAACCTATGCAAACTTCCGAGAGTTTCTAAGTCTGAAAATCTGGGCCACTCCAGAGTTTATGGAGGAAAAGTTGAAATAGATACCTCCAAGTAGCCCCCATGCCCCTCTCTCCTCAGAGAAAATTCTGACCTGCCTCTTTGTTAGTAGAGCAGAATGGATGCATCCCAAGAGGACATCTCCCTGCCTTCAGGAGGGTAAAATCCTACCTCCTCGAAAGACAAACCAGCAGTCCCATTGTAAGGCTCCTTGGGTCTAAGTCTTCTCAAGAAACTGGTCCAGTATCAAATCATCCTCGTATCTGCAACTTTTTTTTCTAATTAGTATTTCCCTTTTGCTACAATTTCTTCATACACCGTGTTTGGTTTTTGTTTACACAGAGCAGTTTGGCAAGTGATTTCCTCTTGAATGGTTTTTCAGAGATCCTCTTGTTCTTAACTGACTTTAGAAAGGCAGATTATCTCAATCAGTCACCAAAAACCCATCATTCAGGAAAGCTTTCCTTTTTTAGCAAAAAATACCCCCGTTTTACATCTGAGCACCCAATTTATAAATTCACCCCTTTTGAGAATTGCTGTACAATTAATTGCCTTATAGGTGCATTGATGGTCTACTTAGGCGTTTGCTTCACCCTCGAAGAACGCCTCACCTTTGAGGAGACAGGGAAAGAATGTCCCGCAACACGAGGACCACAGTCCCACCTGGATGCGTGCATGACTGCAAACCAGAGTGACCTCATGGTCACTGAGGAGACAGAACAGACAAGTGCCACTTACTCTGGTCCCTAGGGGTTTTGTCCGCGAAGTCTTTGTTTCTGGAGCTTTTAGAATCTTTATGAATTCAAGGTTCAACGTCCTTACTGAGCAGGAAGTCTTCTGTTTCCTGTGTGATGATTGAGGACTCCAGGGTTCACAGTCTTTCAGAATGAGAAGAAGGGGATAGAGTTCTTCTTTTTGTATCTGGTTGGGTGGCCACGACACCTGCCAGTGGCTGTTCCTTGATGCTGGGTTTGCTCGAAGGATTGTCTCTGCTCACAGAGATCGTGAGAGTGATTGAAAGCACAGAGAAAGGATTGTGCTTCTCCCTGGGGAGCTTTGCCTTAAGGGGACTGGGCTGGGTGGGGTTGGGTGGAGTTGAGTGGGGGAGAGGTGGTATGAGGTGTTCTGGGAATTTGTGAAGCAATTGAAGGCTGAGATTATGCATGTGTGTTGAGGGTTGAGGGAGGGCGGGGCGGGGCGTGGACGTCTTGTGGTCAGTGAGTAGCCTTTTTTTTTTTTTTAAAAGCTTGCAAATGGAAGGGTTTAAACCAGAAGTCTGGGTCCTGTTCCTCAAAAAAATGAGAGAGCTGATAGCCCAAGAGAGGTGGCATTTTTCTCTTTGGCGCCCCCTAGGTCCTTCACCTCTGACCATTTGCTGTCCCTCTCTGCACCCCATTCCCTGTGGGACCGAACCCCACTGAACAGTTTCACCTCAAGGAACCCACAGCCTGGAGTGAGCCCAGGTCTCTAGGTTGGGTTTTGGCCGTTCCTTTCTGATTCCAGGTTCCTGTTGTGTGTGATGATCCAACCAGAGGCCAGGGCCAAATCCCAGCTGGGTCCTGGAGACAAGGGCAGATAAGGATGCCTTGATAAGTCTTGGCTCCCGCTCCATCGAATGAGAAGGCTGAACACTTCGGCTCGTAGCGGGATGCCCCAGGTCAGCTTGTAGGTGAGGGGTGTCCCAGAGCACCTGGTCCAAGAGAAAATGTCTGATGGAAGATGCCTCTTGTGAATTTCCCCTCGGCAGCCAACACCTGCTCTGCCACTGAGCTTGCAGCCCGCTGGGGTTTTGCTCCTTTTCCGTAACACAGGACTCCGCTAGGCCTTCTTCACAGATGGTGCAAAGCACCAACTCAGAAAGGGATGCCTGTGTGCTTTGGAAATGTCACTTGCCCCCTCAAGGCTGTTTCCTGATCCGTAAAATGAAGACATTAGACAAGGTCTTCAAAGGAACATTCCATGAGTCTCCTGGGATCGGGTCTCCCCTCTTCAGCAGCCTGTCCACAGAGAGATGGGGCAAGAGGGAGGCCAAAGGTGACCAGATGAAAGAAGAGGGAGATGGGCCCAAGAACTTGCTGCCTATGTGGGGAGAGCAGGGCCTGAGGGGCGGGCTCTGATGAGCCTGGCAAACCAGACCTGCATCTCATCCTGGGTCCACCTCTTGGTAACTTTGAGTGTATTATTTATGCTTTTGACTGTCTCTTTCCTCTTCTGTAAAACAAAGCTAATGATGCTGGCTTTCTAGAGGATTAGATGAAGACAGAGACATGCCTGTGAATGAATGATTTGAGTGGAGTGCTTGAGACGTGTTCATGCCTGTCTTAGTTTGGGTTTCCCGGTTAGGTGCAAAGCTGGAGTGGAACGCAGACACAAGTAGTGTATGTTCAGGGGATCCTAGGAAGCACTGCAGGGAAGGGGAAAGCAGGCCAGGGAAGGGAATGTGATGATGAGGGTAGCACTGTATAAGGCAAATGGCGCCCTGGCCTTAGGGGGAGCTCAGGGAGCCCCCAAGAGTCACCCCTACTGTGGGACCAGATGTGAGGAAACCAGGCATGTATCTATTAAATCTCTACCTGCCCACCGCTGGCAGAGGACTCCTTCTCATTGGCTTGTGTCACTGAATATCATTCCCAGGAGATTCTCCATCGGGGCACAGGGCTGGCCCTTCAGGCACTGGCCATCGCCCTAGACATAGGGGGAAAGGTGGAAGTATCAGTAAGGTGCACACCCAAGATTCTGACCTTGATTTTGCCTACGTCTCTGACTCCTCCATTTGGCACCCCCTTCCTTTGTGTCAACCCCTGACCTAGCCTGCTGACCCTCCCCTTTCATATCACACACTTCCATTGTGTGGAATTTTACATCGGATGTTGACCCCGCCATTTATGCCGCTCCTTTCCTGTCTCAGCCTCAACATCCCAGAAATCTCATGCTCTGTTTAATCAAGACAGGGCAAGGCCAGGCTCATGGACTATGTGGAGCCTGGTTCTCATGGAGGCTCACCCTCTGGGTTCAAGTGGTACACCTGTAGGTAAATTTCCAAGAGGGACTGGCGGTGCCAGGACCATGGAGCTCTGTCTGCTGCCCAATGTGTCATCTTCTCTCCCTTAAGTTCTGCTTGCTTCTCTATTGTGCTGTGTCACGTCCCAATGTCATTGAGGGTGTTGGCCACACCCATGACCCTTCTCATCCTGCCTGGATCGTGCAAGATGCCACCTCCTCTCTTGAAGCCTTCCACGCTGCAGCAGGAAGTCCATCAGGGAGGGGCAGACGCCGGAGCTCTGAGAGTTTTGGGGGAGTGGTGGAGGTCCCTTTGTTTACACCTGATGACATATGTTGGATACTTTTGACAATAAATAGCAAGGCAGTCCACTCGAAATAGTTCAAAGTAAAAATGGAAAAAAAAAAGACTAAAAACTGTTCTTGTCTCACGAACCTAGATGTTAGCTAACAATCTCTAACATTCCCTTGTAATGATTCTTGATGATTTCACAATCCACACATGTCTGCAGCCTGACACCTCCACACTTTGGGGCTTAACATCGCGCTGACACTGTGGCGTGAATCTGTGGGGCATGGGTGTCCCTGTGTGGCAGTGGGTCCTGGTGTTCGACGAGGGGTGACCTAGTTTTCCACACAGCCTCCCGTCCTCCGTCTGGCCACACCAGCTTCCTTGCCTGGTGGTGGTGGTGATGGGTGGGGGTGGGGGCATAAGCCGGCATAAGCAGAGACGGAAGAGTGTCTTCAGGCATAGCATCAGAAGTCACCGATGTCCCTTCGGCTGCATCCCATCAGTCACAGCAAGTCACAGAGCCCAGCCACAACCAAGGAGTAGGGGGATGGAAGGAACGTTTCAGCTAGAGCCATCGGGTACACTGTAGAAGGCCATGCGCCCCAAGACAGGGGGGACCTGGAAGCCCTATTTTATCCTCCCCGCAAAGTGCAGGTTTCCTCCAGCTCCGGGGCCAACGGGTTCCTTGAAGTCCTCCCCTCCTCGGCCGTGTCTTCCACATTCCCCAGCCGCTCCCTCCCGTGATCCTAACTCCTGGCTCTCCCCATCACACCATCCGCGGCCTTCATACCTCGGCCCCCAGCACCCCAGCCTCTGACCCCACCCCCACCTTTCCTCTTTCCTGCACCGGTGGTTCTTGGATCCTAGTGGGTTGTCAGCTTCTTTTTTTTTTTTTTTTTAAGATTTTATTTATTTATTTGACAGACAGAGATCACAAGCAGGTAGAGAGAGAGGAGGAAGCAGGCTCCCTGCTGAGCAGAGAGCCCGATGCGGGCCTCGATCCCAGGACCCTGAGATCATGACCTGAACAGAAGGCAGAGGCTTTAACCCACTGAGCCACCCAGGCGCCCCCTGGGCTCCTTTCTGACCTTGCGGTGTCCGCCCAGCAACATCTAGTCCCGGGCAGAACCAGCGCCACACGCATACCCACAAAGTTGAGCGTGGCCAGAGGGAACCCTGCAGGCATCCCACCCGGGATGGTTAGAAAGGAATGGTGGCCCCATGGGAGGGCCCACGGTCACCCATGGGCAGTGTGATGGCTCTGTCTATCTTTCTAACAGGCTCAGACCAGCTCTCTGGCCCGGGCCCGGAGCGGGCTGCTGGCGACATCTCCAGGCTTTGGGACGTGTACCAGAAGACAGAAGGCTGCCTCTTCCATTCGTCAGTTTAGAAGAAAAAGGAAGTTCCAGGGAGTTCTTTGAGAAAACAGCCCCTGGAGAGGTCGCTTCTCTCCAGGGCACCCAGGGCAGGACCTGGGTGACAGTCATCGGAGGGAGAGCCCCTCCTCCCCATTCTTCTGTCACAGGTCGAGGGCAATGCTCAGCAGGAAACAGACACTGGAGGGCAGGGTTTGAAAGCTTAGAACTAACCGACAAGGGGAAGGACGAGCCATGATCCTCATCTAGTCTCCTTCCTCTCCCCCTCCTGCCCACCAGACTCCCTAGTCTCTGGGGTGGTCGAGAGCTCCCCAGAGCCCAGCCGCTAGGCCTATAGTTGCTGCCCACCAGACCACGGCAGGTGGCAGGGGTAAGCGCCGGCAAGGACTGAGTAGTAACTCACTGTCAGGAGGCAGGGGTCTGTGAAGAAGGTGATCATCACCTTTCGTGCCTCGGATCAAAGCTGCAGACCGTGAGGCGTAGGCACCTGCCACCTTTTCTGAAAGCTGACCCCTGTGGGGCGGGGGAGGGGGGTGCTCCTGCAGGCACTGGTTCCCTCCCACTCCGTCCATCCCCCACCCAGGATGTGCCCTCTGTCTGTGTCACACTCAGGGCATCACAGGCCCCAGGTGAGTGAGGCAGGGCCTGGCACTCCCGTGTTCCCCCCAGGGGGTGGTCTTCGAGAGAGAGAGAGAGAGAGAGAGAGAGAGAGAGAGAGAGAGCAGCATCAGCATCACAAGGGGAGCAAGTGAAGAAGAAAGATTCTCCAGCTCCACCCCAGACCTGCTGAATCAGAATCCCCAGGATTGGGTGTTGGACCCAAGAAGCTGGAAGCCCTCCAGGGCATCTTATTTATTATGCTGGAGTTTGAGAATCTAGCTAGACACTTGCTGATTAATGTGTGATGGCAAGACCCAAACGCACTCCCAGAAATGCAGACCAAGGGCCTGCGGAAGGAGAAACTGCGTTTTCACCAGATCCCCCCGGGGATTTGTTTGCACAGTATGGTGTGAGACGCCCTGGTTCTAGAATGTCATGGTCCAGTGATTATATCTGTGTAAGGTTCAAGAGATGCCCAGAGGAAGGTGGGTGGAGTCCCAAAGCATCGTGCAGAGACGTTGACACCTAGTCCGGATGCCCATCTGGGTGAAGATGCTCAATAAACATTGGGGGACTGCTTGTCGCACAGAAGGAGAGCGCTAGCTGGGCTAGCTAGACAGACAGACACGACTTCCAAGCCCCACCCTGAAGCTTAGTGAGGCTGCCCTGGGCCCTGACCTCGTGTGTTGCTGACGTTGAGGAAGTCACGCCTACCCATTGCTGGAGGGAGTGGAAATCAGGTCCCCCACCAGGGAGAGCTGTTTGGCTATTTCCATTAGAAATCCAATGTGGGGGGGCACCTGGGTGGCTCAGTGGGTTAAAGCCTCTGTCTTCAGCTCAGGTCACAATCTCAGGGTCCTGGGATCAAGCCCCAGAATGGGCTCTCTGTTCAACAGGGAGCCTACTTCCCCCCACGCCTGCCTGCCTCTCTGCCTACTTGTGATCTCTGTCTGTCAAATAAAAAAAATAAACTCTTTAAAAAGGAGAGAGAGAGATCCAATGTGGGGGCGCCTGGGTGGCTCAGCTGGTAAGCATCTGCCTTCTGCTCAGGTTTTGATCCCAGGGTCCTGGGATTGAACTCTGACTCGGGCTCTCTACTCAGTGGGGGAGCCTGCTTCCCCCTCTCCCACACCCCCTGCTTGTGTTCCCTCTCTCACTGTCCCTCCTTCTCTGTCAAATAAATAAATAAAATCTTTCAAAAGGAAAAGAAATCAAATGCGTGCTTCTTTTGTTCTAATTCCACCCGTAGGAATTGATCTTACGAGTATTTACACCGGGGGCAGAAGATACAGGCGACAAGGATGTTCCCTGGTTTGTGGGGGCCGATTCAGGAATAGTGTGCAAACTTCTGTGTTGGTACAAAATGCCTCCAGGCTGGAGGGACCGAGGATGCTCCCGGTGGAGGAGGGGCAGGCTGCTGGTGCAGGTGCCCTGTGAGGGAAACAGGTGATGTGGGGAGAGAGGAAGCTTAGTTTTCACTGTGTGTTATTTGGTACCTCTTGGCTTGCATCTACCGGGCTGTTCTTAAAATGTGGTCCAAAGGGGTCTCCCAAACCCATCCCAGGGGCCCCTGACGCCTTCCCTTTTCCAACTGTGTAGTTGTTGGGCGGCTGGTCTCCTTCCACAGGTGTCAACAAAAGCAGTCATGACGGACGAGGGCTGAAGCAGCTTTGGGGATCCGGCCACTCTTCCCACTGACCTTTTTTTTTCATCTGGGAGAATATAACTATTTTCCTGAAAGTCTTATTTATGTTATTATGGAACAGTTTTCATTCCTGTTATTTTTAAGAGAATGACATTGTAATAAGTTCTCAGTTTTTGATTTCTGCAAATATTAATAAATATTAATAACCTGTGTAAACAAAAGGTCTTTGGTGCCTGCGGTCACTGTAGAGTACCCACGTTCCTAAGACACAAACCCGGGTGCCAGGCCGACTGATACAGACATGTTCTTCTGAATTCCTGACTCTGCCACGAGTAATTAGGGACCCAGGGCAAGTTAACTATTTTTCTGAGCTTTGCTCTGTGTGCATTAATAAGATGATGCACGTAAGATGTTTAGCACATGGTATATACTTAGTAAATGCTGTTATGATAGGTTCCTAGACCCCGCAGCCGACTCAGGCCACCCAGCTGACCCTCCAGTGACATTAAGTTGACAGATTGAACTTGGCCCCACCGAGAGTCTTCACACTGGGAATTGGCCAACAATACACATCAATGCCTTTTTCTTTTTTTAAAAGATTGTTTTTTATTTGACAGACAGATCACAAGTAGCCAGAGAGGCAGGCAGAGAGAAAGAGGAGGAGGAGGCAGGCTCCCTGCTAAGCAGAGAGCCGGATGCGGGACTCGATCCCAGGACCCTGTGATCATGACCTGAGCTGAAAGCAGAGGCTTTAACCACTGAGCCCCCCAGGTGCCCCACATCAATGCCTTTTTCATTCCTCCCTGCCAGAGAGCTGATATGAAACCAGCTTGCCTCTGCAGGGCAGCCACAGGCCATGCACTAAGGGGAAAAGGGTGTGTGGAGGGGGGATGTTAGCAGGGCTTTAATGGTACACCTGTGAGGGCAGAGGGACCTAACAAGAAATTTTGCATCTGAATGCATACAGACCTTTGGTCTGGGCAGAAACTTGCTTTTATTTGAATGTCTGCCCCTTGCACAACTAGCTGGAGCCCAGTTTCCCCACCACACGGGGATTCCCTCCCATTCGAGATGCACGCACCCACACCACAAGACCACTACTCATCAGCCTGGTCCTCTCCGTGAAGGGAGGCGCTGGCCTTGGCCGCTGCCCTGTGTGTGGGGCTGGGGGTGCGGCGGCTGGGGAAGGGGCTCGGGGTCCTGCCACACACACAGAAGTTCTAGCCCCGGGTCTCTGCGGGCATCTTGTACTCACTTTGTACTTCCCTTTTCTGGACTTTCTAACCTCCCTCCGGTCTTCCTTTTCCTTCTGTGGGCTTTCGAGGGGGAGTGGGGGGGGGATGGTTCTAGATTGTTCTGTTTTCTGGCCTTCATTTCTGGTGTTTCCTCTCCCCACTAGCACCCGCTGAAAGCTTCCCTGTCTTTGAAGGGCATGTTTAAATATTTCTTCTGAGAATCTTGGGTTCTTTTGCTTGCAGACCAACTCCTTGTAGACCCAAGGTCTCCCAGGACAGCCAAGGGGAAAGCTCATGGAGGGAAGCCGCTCCTGGTCTCCTTTGTCCTGCACCAGCATTTCCTCCCTGCAGAGTGTCCCCAACATGTCCCCCACCTCCTGCTCCAGGGCCCCCCCCCCCCACTTCCCTACTGTCCAGACAGCTCTCCTTTCTTATCTTTAATTCCCGCTTGGAGCTTCCTGTCCTCTCTCTGATACTTCCAGTCTTGCCTGTTTCCTGATGTCTCTGTAAGGAGGACCCAGAGTCCCATCAAAGGCCTTTACAAAGATGGCGGTTGGGGGGGCCTCCCCAGGTTGGGTGGACTCGACGCCAATTGGGCCTGTCTACTCTGGACTTTCATTTTTAGTGGTCTTAGTGACATGGAGGGACTCTCCCAGGGAGAAGGGGCAAAGACTTGCCATCCTTCTTCCCAGAGCTCAAGGGGGCCCAGGGGAGTGGTCTAAACAAATTACCCCTGGGAAAGACAGAGTCAAGGGACCGCCCTTTCCAGAGCTGTGCAAGAGTAGAGAGGACAGTGGTTCTGGCTCGAAGAGCCATGACCTCCCCGGGCCCGCCATGACCCAGTCCTTTCGGGGACAGTTTTGGAGCCTGCCAGAGGCTTCTTCCAAGGCCCTGACATGGAAGGTCTTGCTGAGGTCTGGGCTGCTAAGGTCCTGCTCCAAAATGGTGAGGCCCGAGGAACCAGCACCGAGTGCCATGCCATCAGCACGGCTTCCCCAACAACACAGAAGCCCCGCCCTTCCCCATCGCCCAGAGCATGGCCCCAGCTTTCCTGGATAAGCAGGGTAGAGGGGACTTGATGGGGGCATCATGGGGACTTCTAGCCCAGTTGGGCACGTGAGGGGTCAAGCATTCCACTCTGGGATGTGACAGGGAGAGGTCCTGACAGCCTGGCTGTGTTGCTCTCTCATCTCATTGTCTCTCTCTTGCTGCTGCCTTGCCATTCAGAGCACTGGTCAGGCACCCTCAGGCTTCTTCCTTTCAAAGGGTACCACCATGCTGGTGGAGAGCTCAGGAGAAAAGCCTTCAGGGTGCCCTTCTCCTGGGCCCCTGCCTCAGAGAACTGGCTGCCCCAGGCCTGGTTAAGGGATAGGTTCTACCCTCTGCACACTGTCCCTGCCTCCCCTCATTGTCCAAGCATCTCCCAGCCAGCAATAGGCACCCCAGCATGCCAGACTTGGGTTCAAATGATAGCTCTATCAGATGCCAACCAAGGGGATCATGGGCAATTTTCTTTACCTCTTGTCCAAGCCTCAGTTTCCCCATCTGTAAAACAGGGATGATCGTATTTCTTTCTCTGGATTGTTGCAAGAATTAAATGTGATTTCCTAAGTGCCCAGCATTGGGTGGGTGTTCGGCTGATGGGAGCTACGTAGCTAAGTCTTCAACACAAGCCTCAATCGAACCAGCAAACATGGGTCGAGTGTCTCCTACGTGCAAAAAAAAAAAAAACTATCCTAGGGTCCCCTTCCCCCCACCTCCATGCCGGAGAAAGGGAAGGAGAGAGTATCTCAAGGGAGTACCCTGAAAACTTCCCTCCTGCACCAACTGAATTATATAGAGTGAAACATAGGGCTTCTCTAAGAGCCAGGAATGCTACTGCAAGCTACATACCCTAGAGAAAGAAGAGCATATGAACCCAAAAGATATGCTCAAGAGTGTTGCTAGGAACTTCATTCAGAAGAGTCCCAAACCAGAAATTCCAAATTCCTATCAACAATAAAATGGGTAAATTGTGGTATCTTCATATAATGAAGTGCTATCCAACAACATAAAAGTATGATCTGCTGCTGCGGTATTCTGTATTGCTCCATTTCTATTGAGCTCAAGAGCAATTGAAACTAATCCATGGTGATAGAAATAAAATAGCAATTACCTCCATGGGTACTGACTGGGAAGACCCAGTCAAGGAACATTCTGGTTTCCGGCAACGTCCTGACTGGTGATTACAGGGGTGTATGCGTCTGCAAAAACCCAAGATTAGTGTCCTTTAGGCATTTTACTAGATGCATCCTGCATTTCAATTTAAAAATCTTTTAATATAGGGCACCTGGGTGGCTCAGTGCATTAAGCCTCTGCCTTCAGCTCAGGTCATGATCCCGGGGTCCTGGGATGGAGCCCTGAATTGGGCTCTCTGCTCAGCAGGGAGCTTGCTTCGTCCTCTCTCTCTGCCTGCCTCTCTGCCTACTTGTGATCTCTGTCTGTCAAATAACTAAACAAAATCTTAAAAAATAAAATCTTTAAATATATATTTTTTTATTTTGAGATACATTGCCCAGAATGTGACTGCTGGGTTGTACTATAAGCACATGATTTAGTTTTGTAAGAAACTGCCATACTCGTAAACAATGAATCTTGGAACACTGAAAAAATAAAATAAGGTCTGAAGAAAATAATAAAACAAGCTTGATTAAAAATTAAAATTATTTTAAAACAACAACAACAACAAAGAAAGAAACTGCCATACTCTTTTCCAGGGTGGCTGTTTTATTTTGTATCCACGAGCAGCAATGGGGTGGGTGGGGAGCCGCATCTGGTTGTGTCCCTGTGTTTTATTTCAGGAATTCTGACAGGTGTGTGGAAATATCTCGCGGTAGTCTCCATTTCCATTTTTCTTTTTCTTTTTAAAAATATTTTATTTATTTATTTGACACAGAAAGAGAGAGAGAGAGAGAGCACAAGCAGAGGGAGAAGCAGGTTTCCTAACAGGCAAGGAGTCTGATGCAGGACTCAATCTCAGGACCCTGGGATCATGACCTGAGCCAAAGGCAGATGCTTAACTGACTGAGCCACCCAGTGCCCCTCATTTACATTTTCCTAATGCCTAATAATATTGAAGATGTGTTCATATGCCCAATTGTCATCTGTATGTCTTCTTCCTGGAAATGTCTGTTTATATCTTTATCGTTTTCTAAATGGATTTTTTCCCTTTTGAGTTCTAAGAGTGCAGTACATTTTAGATACAGATCTTTTGCTGGATATGTTGTTCACAGATATTTTCTTTGAGTCTGGAGCTTGTTTTTTCATCTGCTCAATAGCGTCCCTCGCAGAGGAAAGGTTTTCATCTTGACGAAGGCGAATTTATCAGTTTTTCTTCTTATGGATGGTAAGTGTCGAGTCTACAAACACTTGGCCGATGTCATCCAGAGTTTTCTCCGATGTCATCCAGAGTTTTCTAGTTTTACGTTTTATAATTAGGGCTGTGATCGATTTGAGTTAATTTTTGTGTAAGATATGAGGTTGAGGCAGAGGCTTATTATTTTCTTCCTGCTCGTGGATATCTACTTGTTCCAGCCCCATTTACGGGAAAGGCTGTCATGGTGTCTTTCTCAAAAATCAGTTGGGCATCTTTGTAAGTCCATTTCTACATTTTGTGTTTCATTCCACTGATCCATCGGTCCCTCTGTCAAAACTACAGAGTCTGGATTACTGTAGCTTTATCTGATTTCAGGTATGACGCCCTGAAATCAGATAAAGTGGTTCCTCTGGTTTTAGTCCTTGTTTTCAAAATTGTTTTCAGCAGGTCCGAAATCCTGTGATTATCCATGTCAATGTAAGAATAATCAGCTCCTCTATGTCTTTTTCTACAAAAAGACCTTGATGGGATTTTAATCTTAATTGTTTTAAACCTATAGATAATTGCGGGGCAGAGTGGGGGGAGGGGAACTGACCTCTTTACTATGTTGCGTTTCCCCACCCTTGAACATAGCCTGTCTCTCTCCGTTTATTTAGGTCTTTTGTTTTCTTCACCAGCATTTTGCAGTTTCTGGCATCAAGTCCTGCAAATGTGTTGTTCGAGCGGTCCCGAAGCCTTCTGGAGCAACTGTAAATGGTATCGTGTTTTCAGTTTTGGCTTCCAGTTCATTAAATAAAAACGTGATGGATTTTTGTTTGTTGGGTTTTTGTCTTCCTACAACCTAGCTGAACTTAGTCATTTGTTTTGAGGTTTTTTTGTAGATTCTTTTGGATTTTCTCCGCAGATGACCGTGTCATCTTCAAACAGGGACTAAATTTTATTTCCTCCTTTTCAGTTGATGCCCCTCCTTTTTCTTTTTCTTTCTTATCGCTGGCTAGGATCTGTGGTTGGGTAGGAGTGGTGAGAATGGGCATCTCACTCCGCTCCTGATGGCAGAGGGAAGCACCCAGTTTCTCACCAGCAAGTGCAATGTAGTCACTGGCTCTCTGTAGATGTTGTTTATCATGTCAAGGAAATGTATATTCACGGTTCACTATTTACCATGAATGGGTGAACTATTTTGCCAAATGTATTCTCTGTGTTACTACTCGGCAAATGAACCTATTTCCTGTAAGATTTTGCATTTATGAGCATAAGGTTGTTCAAAGTATTCTCTCTGATCCCTTTTTTGGCTGAAGGTTCTGTAGTGATATCTCCTTTCAGTCCTGACATGGATTCGTGATTAATGTTTTCTCTCTGTTTCTTTTCTTTTTTCATGTCTTGCTAGAGGTTTACCACTTTCAATGATCTTTTTTTTTTCTTTTTAACTGCTTCTTGTTTCATTGATTTTGTGTGTTGTTTCTTTTTTCAGTTTTATTGATTTGTTTCTTCCTGCTTCCTTGGGATTTGGGTTTTTTTTTTTTTTTCCCTTAAATTTTCCCCCTCTTTCTAGTTTCTTGAGAAAGAAACAAATTACTGATTTGGGGCTGTTCTTTTCTAACCTAAACATTTCATGCTGTGTGTTGGCCTTCAGAGCTGCCTCAGCTGCACCCTGCTGATTTTGACTCATTATATTTTTGTTTTCATCTAGTTCTATGTATTTTTGTTATTTCCTTTGAGACTTCCTCTTTGACCTATGCATGATCTAGAAGTGCATTTTTTAATTTTCAAGTGTTTAGAAACGTTCCTATGATTCATTTTCAGTTGATTCCGCTTTGCTCTGAGAATGTATTCTGTGTCATTTCAAAAATTTTTTTTTTTTTTTTTTTAAGTTTTGAGGCCCTGGATCTTGGGGAATATTCCATGGGCACTGGAAAATATTTACTAAATATGAAGACACTGAAATCCTATATTAGTTCCCTTCCAGGCCAAAGTGACCTGCAGAAGCCTTTTCCATGAGCAAAAAAACCTGACTGATAGAGGATGGTTATATCCCATACGACACAGCCATCCCACTGGATGGCCGTGCAGCCACTGTGGGTCGTGTTAGCTCACATGGCTTTCTCACCTGTAACCTGGACACCTGTAAATCGTGACAAGAACCTGACAAACCATGGTAAACCCTTGGCATGAGACTGTTCAAAAGATGATAGCTTTCATCTTGTGTTACTTAGATGTAGTGTGTTGCTGTCACACCGTATGTCAGTATGTCTTGCCCCTTCTTCTTCCTAGCTTTCCTTTCACCTTCAGAGAGCTGTATGCAGACGTGAGAGTGTTAATAGCGGGCACACTGACACACCACCCGTCTGGCCTCTCTTGCATTTATGTGTGGTCGTATCACTGGGATCTAGCCCATGCAATGGGACAAACATGATGTGAGCAACTTCTAGGACTGTTCACAAAACCCTTCCATACTCTTTTACCTACCTCTTAGGTGAGGCGGCTGCATATATTGTGATCTTGGTGCCAGCTAGGGTGGTATGTAAGGTGCCTTGCTCCCTGAATTAATGACTAGAAGCAGACCGCCACTGATGAGTGATTTCTGATTAGCTACACATGATCCAGAAATGTGTGTTTAAGCTCATTATGCATTTTAGACTGTGTTTGTGAGTAGCTAGCATTTTCTTACCTGATGTAGAAATCGGTACCTTGAAGGAGTACCATTCAAAAACTTAAACTATGTAGTACTGGCTCTATGTTCAGGCAGTGGGCTGCAGAGAAACTGATCTTAAGAGCTGGAAAGATGTGGTTGCTTGGAGTTGGGGGCAAAGTGGGGGTTGGACAGCAAAGAGGCACAAGGAATCTCTTCGGGGATATTTCAAAGTTCTGTATCTTGACTGTGGCAGTTGTTTTCCAGATACATGGAAGTGTCAAAATTCATCAGATGGATACAGGTGATTGTCCAAAAATGGTATCTGAATAAGCTGATGCAAAAAAAGCAACCACCATCTATGATAAACTCCCTCTCTTCTATCAGATTCCCAGACCCTTGAGGTGAGGAGTCACATGCGAGTGATTTTTTTTTTTAATTTAAATTCTAGTGAACATAGAATGCAATGTTGGTTTCAGGAGTAGAATTCAGTGATTCATCATTTATACACAAAGCCCAGGGCTCATGCAGCAGTGCCCTCCTCAGTCCCCATCCCCCACCCACATCCCTCCAACAACCCTCACTTTCTTCTCTGAGTGCTCTCAGAAGCAACCAGCAAGCAAGGGAGTGAGAAAGCAGGACAGGCCAGGAGGAAATCAGCATGAGTGATGGCAAGCAAAGCCCCCTCTTTGCCCCACGTACATAATGTACACATTTTCTTCTGATTGGTTTTGAAGAGATGTAGAATTAAAGCACAGGTGTTCAGATATAGACTGCAACGGCTGGATCCTGGGCATGGGCTGCTGCAGGGGGATGGGGGTCCTGGCCAGCTGCACACGCTGACCTCCAGGGAGGCAGCAGCTGCAGGGGGCAGGGAGGGGGGAAAGTTGGTGGGGGTTGGGGGATGGAGTTGGGGATCCTGTGCAGGGGGATCCAGCCCCAGCCCCACTGTGTTCTGGCTGTGTGGTCTTGGGCTCATTGCTTAACCAACTCGCTTCAGTTCCTCCTCTGAGAAATGTTAAAAACAAGCTCACTTACCTCACAGGCTCAGGGAGATACCTTTTACTCAAGACCAAGCACGTGAAGCCCTCTGCAAAGGCTCTGCTGTGACATAAGTGCTCAGAAAAAGCTGTTTTCATTCTTAAACCATCCTCCCCTCCAGCAAGTCCCCCACAGTGGACAACAGCCCCGAGCCCTGTCACTCCCGGCGGCTTTGAGTCCCTTGTGTCCTCCTGCATTCCGGACTGATGGACCCTTCCTCCAGTCCCCACACTGGCTCTTTCATCTTTCCCAGAGCAGAGACTCGGGCACGTTTCTTAATTCATGCAGGATTGGCACTGGGCCAAATAGGAGCTTGACACATTTTGAAAGGGTCCAGATAAATCTTGTTTTGTGAAAGCAAACGATCAAAAACCTCTCTACCCTGAGCTCCCACTCTGGGTGTCCCTCCAGCCCCTGGGGTTCGTAGAAATCTCCCACATGCCATACTCCTAGGTCGTGAGTGAAGCAGAAATGAACCATTCTCGAATGGGAGAAACATTTCTGGATGCTGTTTGGAGAAAGAAATGAGCGTGACGATCTATAATCTCCCATCCCTTCTAGCTCCTGTTTCTCTTGTCTATTTTATCTATTTTCTCCTCCTCCTCCTCTCTTCCCCTCTTTCCCTCCCCTCCCCCGACTTGCATTTCCAAGAGCAGCCTATCTCAGAGTATAAAGGAACATGGAAGAAAGGATTCACTCTTCTACTCCACTGACGTCACACAAGTTTGCTCCTGCTTATTCCGGGCTGTATTCTAGTCCATAGTCCCGGGGAGAAAACTGTATTTTCTGCACCATTTCTCATCACTGCATGGTTTTTTCTTCCCCACCCCATTTATTTACTAATTTTCACCATTAGATTTATGCTATTTATTCAGAGGAATAAAAAAGAACAAAACGAAGCACACAAAATGGTTAGAGGGACAGTAGCAGCTGAGCCCAGAGCCTTATAGGAATGGTCTAGTGGGGCCCGGGGTCTGTTTTCAGGCTAAACAGAATATGTAGGTAGTGCTAGCCCAGATCCTGAAAAGCAGACACCAAGGAGGTTTTATATCTGTTAGGGTTTGTGAGGGGAAATTTGGGAAGAGGGCAGCTGGGACAGAAGAACAGGGCAGGACGGCAGAAGCCTGCTGGTCATCACGCAGACACAGACAGAGGGATGTCTGGTGTCGTACTGAGGAGTCCTCACCCTGAAGTCAGCCAGCAGAGGAGGAAGGTGTCCCGGGAATGGGCCTGCCTCAGCGTCCGCACTGCCCTTGGTCTGGGGCAGATGGGGACCAGGAGATGTGGGGCCTTGGGGCAAGCACAGCCCTGGTTTTGGAGCCCAGCAGGGGACCAAGGTCAAGCCCCTACCCTGCAGCCAGAGGTGGTCGGGGTACATGCTCATGGCTGCTCCATGGGGGTGGGGTTTGGTCCAGCTTGGCTTTGAGTTGGAGGCCAATGCGGAGGCTAGACTCTGCTTTTCTGTTTTCTGTACATCCTGCCAAGTCTACTGCCTCCCTCCAGTCTGTGAACCGTCTAGGAGGGGGAAGGCTTGCTTCCATAGATTTTTGAGCTTCACAGAAGGGCAGTGTGCTGTGGATGGGGGGACCTCAGAGATAACACTGGGCCACCAAGGAGCCGCCGACCCCAGCCCTCCCACAACCCCACTGGGAAAATGTTTGGAGACCCAGAAGGTGTGTGGTCCAAGCTCAGCCTCTGTGCCCCAGGTGGGCCCCAAGACCGTGCACCCAGAACCTGCTGACCGGAAGCTGGGCGCAATTCAAGGAACTGCATACTCTCTGCTACTCTGGCAATCACTTCCTTTCACACGCTCACCGCTGGGGTTGACCTGACCTCTCCTGCAAGAGACTTCTGGCCCTCTCCTAGTTCCTGAAGGGTCTTTGTTTATTTCTCCTGCCCTTGTTCCTATCTTCCTAAGTTGTCCTGTGTTTGGTCTGTGGTGGTGGTGGTGGTGGTTTGGATTGTTTTTCCTCTGAAATGTTTCTTCTTTAGTTTATGTGACATTGAGAATATGGAAGATCATAGGGTATTAGCATTTGGGGTCAGGTTTTCCTGTGAGCTTAATGCCCAGAGTGGCCTGAAGGAAGCACCAAAAGTCTCTTGTCCTTCCTGGGAAGAGTCAAGACAGAGCAAGCCCCCACGGTCCTCAGGGAAACCTCCCTGGGTTTGGCACAATGTCATCCTCATGGTCAGCTGAAGTCCCATGGGCCCCTGTCCTTCAGATGGTGGGACTGCACAGGAAAAGAGTACTCAGTGGGTAGTCTACACTGTGGCCCAGCTCTGGTCTTCACCCTCCCTGTGGCTTTTGCCAAGTCCCTTGACGTCTCTCGTTTGTCTCATCTACAGCATTGATGTAACAAGAGCATCCTTGACAACCTCGTGGGCTGCTCTGGAGACCCCCCTCAAAATGACAGAATGGGCCAGAAGGCGGTTTGCAGCGAGCTGCCCTGTGCTGCGTCCATGTACGCAGCAACCATCAGACCACCAACTTCCAGAGCTCCAAGGAATCCCAGTCTTGAAGAATGTGAACAGGTGTTATTTGAAAGAAAACAATTTTTTTTTTTCCGGCATTAAAAATAGTTTGGGGGAAATGCTGGGTTAACGGTCGTGGCCGGAGCAACAAATAGACCAGGAACGTGAGGGTAAGAGGTTGAAGAAAAGAAGCAGAGAGAAGCGGAGAGATGGGGGCAGGAGGAGCACTGAGGAGGATGTCCAACAGTGCTGATTTTATTCCACATCTTACAAGCAGACCACAATAGAAGGAGTAATACATCAGTATCTAGTCAGATAACCTCAAGTTCCTATAACAACTTTTACATTAACTACAAGCAAATCTCATGAATGTCAGGTAATCACGGCTCGTGCCATTAGCTACTATGGATACAAGAAGTTACAATCAACCAGGGAGTGGATTATGGGAAGTACAGGAACAACAAGGACCAACTAAGAATTTATGACCCTGACCGTATTGTTCCCTCTGTAGGGAGAACATGTGGGAAGTCACAAAGGCGAGCGCACGACCCATAGCACAGACCCTTTCTCAGTGTTCCTCAGCTTTCCTGTCCTTAACCCCTTATCAAGGCGTCTGTAAAGGAGGCACAAGTCAGGGCCTGGTTTGATCCACGACTCCAACCGTGCCGTGGCCTCCAACAGTTAACAAAGCTTAAACGGGATCTATTCTAGAGGATTTCTCAGAGACTTTAGTGTGTTGTGGCTCTCCAGGAGTGTTTTCCACTAGTGTATGATAGGATCCTCTTTATGTGGGACCTTGTGGGCTCCCATACAACAGCCTCGAGTGGAAATGCCGTAGGAGATAACACAGTGATTCCTGGAGGATGTAGGCTTCAGATTTGGGGCCAGCTCTTGTGCTAATGCCAGATCATAGGAGACATCAAACACACTGGGACGGATTAGTTAGTTTAAGCAGCAGATGGGCAATGAGGAGCTACAGCCTGTAGGGACCTGAGCTTCTTGATGCCAAAACAAGCCCAGAAGGATCCTTGATGTGTGAAGAATCTGACCAAGATCTCCCAGAGTAACCACGTGCCCTTCCACAGCCCACACAGAAATGAAATCTTGTCATTTGCGACAACGTGGATGGAACTAGAGGGTATTATGCTTAGCAAAATAAGTCAATCGGAGAAAGACAACTATCATACGATCTCCCTGATATGAGGAAGTGGAGATGCAACGTGGGGGGTTTGGGGGTAGGAAAAGAATAAATGAAACAAGATGGGATTGGGAGGGAGACAAAACATAAGAGACTCTTAATCTCACAAAACAAACCGAGGGTTGCGGGGGGTAGGGGGGTAGGGAGAGGGTGGTTCGGTTATGGACATTGGGGAGGGTTTGTGCTATGGTGAGTGCTGTGAAGTGTGTAAACCTAGTGATTCACAGACCTGTACCCCTGGGGCTAATAATACATTATATGTTTATAAAAAAATAAAAATAAAAAAAATAAAGAGCATTTGGGTGCAATTAAAAAAAAAGAAACAATAAAAAAAACATCTTTTTAGTATGGGGGCAGCTGGGTGGCTCAGTTGGTTGGGCCCAGGTCATGATCCTGAAGTGCCAGGATCAAGCCCCAAGTTGGGATCCCTGCTCAATGGGGAATCTGCTTCTCTCTCTCCCTCTGGTCTTCTCCCTGCTCCTGCTTGCTCTCGCTCACTCATTCTATCCCTCAAATAAATAAATAAAATATTTTTAAAAAATTTCTTTCAGTATCAAAGAGCAACTGACATACAATTAGTTTCATGGGTACAACACAGTGATTCAACAATTCTATACGTTACAAAGCTCACCACCATCTGCCAGCTGTAGTCACCATCTGTCACTCGATTTTACTTCTTACTCTGCCTCTCCCAGGTCAAGGCAATGCTTATTCGAGAACTATCTCTAAAAAAAAATAAATAAACATAAACATAAAAGAACAAGACCAAGAGAATGCAGAACCCTAAAACAGCTGTTCAAGATCAGCAGCATTTATCTCAAGGGTTACTCAACTGAGTGCTCTAGAATGTCATGTCAATGGTAGAAAAGAAGAACTGTACCAAACTTGATATCTTCTGAAAACTTGCAAAACCTGAGCAGCTGGTCTGTTTAAAAGAGGAAGCCGTATTGTTTCCTACCTTACTAATGTCTCTGATCAGATGGTATCTTCATTTCGAGGTGAGACTCAGCTGTCACTGGATGCATAACGGACTTTGTTAAAGTAGCAGGTACCGCTTGTCTTCTTTCTGTTCTCATCTGGGCAAGAACTTATTAAATGGGGGGCGCCTGGGTGGCTCAGTGGGTTAAGCCGCTGCCTTCGGCTCAGGTCATGATCTCAGGGTCCTGGGATCGAGTCCCACATGGGGCTCTCTGCTCAGCAGGGAGCCTGCTTCCTCCTCTCTCTCTCTGTCTGCCTCTCTGCCTACTTGTGATCTCTGTCTGTCAAATAAATAAATAAAATCTTAAAAAAAAAAAAAGAACTTATTAAATGGGATAGATGTTGTTTGTTTAGACCTGATTTCGGGGTAGACTATCGGGTTTCTAAGAACAAGGAGTTGGAGAGAGGGGTCTAGGCAGGTGCTCTTGGGTTGAGGAGGCAGAGGAGAGGGGGCCCCACCGTGATTTAGTAGGTAAGGTGGGGCTAACGTGGGAGAGTTTGTTGTGACATATGTCCATTTTCTTCTGCTTTTCTCCCATTTTCCCTTCTTTTCTCCCACCCGTTACCAGGATGTGCTTCTTACTGCCAGTCATCCCACCTTGGCTTTTTATACCTCTGTAGTCAACATGCCCATGGCTGTGTGCCGGGTGTGTTCACTGTGCTTTCATCAATTCCCAACTGCTGAGAATGTGAGAACCCCAAAAGGATTACACTTCATAGTTTTGTGTTTATGGATATTGACTTGTACAAAACAGTCAGTGTGTGTGTACATAGATTTATATATTACATTTGTATGTAATGTGTGTGTGTGTGTGTATTTTTTTTAAGTGTTCATTGAAAATCCACTCTAAGGCTATGAGATGAACCTGTTAATCAGCTAATTTGGTCTTTGCGTCTGGATTTACAAGGTTGACTATTTGTTTTTCCTGGACCTGTAACTAGAGGACAGGGGTAGAAGTCCTTCCTAATCTTTTGGAAAACTTGGATTTATGGGGATGAAAGCTAACTGTTGTTTGACAAGTGTCTCCAGGAAGGACGATGGGAAAATGATGTCTTTGGTACGTGGAAGCGATAGGTGTATTTGTCACTCTTTTCAGAAGGTGGCGAGGGTAACATTAAACCATGCAGACTGAGTTATTTTCCTGGGGGAAGAATTGTATGACTCAATAAGAAAAAAGCAGATGTACTCAGGGGAATGAAATGGGTAAAGGGCACAAACTGATAATTCACAGAAAAGGAAATACAAATGACTACTAATTACAGTTAAAAAATTTCTCGGTAATTAAATAAATATTAGTTTATTTAATAACTAACTTATTAAATAACGGCATCATTTTCACCCATATAATTGGCCAGTTTTTTTTCTTTTCTTATTTCTTGGTGTTGATGGATGCTTGCTGAGACCCACACCAATCTCTATGTGTGCCAAGAAAATATATACATCGCTACATACTTTCTGGAAACAATACAGCAAAATGCACCAATAGACTTAGAAATATAATCATAGGTAGAAATTGCACTTTGGGAAATCTACTTTAAGGAAATAATTTTAAAACCACAAAGATGTTCATTGCAGCATTATATATAAAAGTGTATATCTGGGACAAATTGGTCACACAAAAATAAGACAATGATTGTAAAACCATAGATATCTGTATAATATTTTGGAATCTTAACAAATTATACCTTTTAAAAATATTTATTTATTTGAGAGGGAGAGAGAGAGAGAACAGGTAAGAGGGGTAGAGGGAGAGGAGAGAGAATCTTAAGCAGACTCCACATTGAGCATGAAGCCTAGGACCTTGAGATCATGACCTGAACGAACCTAAACCAAGAGTTAAAAGTTGGATGCCACCCAGGAGCTTCTACAAATTACATTTTCTTTTTTTTTTTTTAAGATTTTATTTATTTATTTGACAGACAGAGATCACAACTAGGCAGAGAGGCAGGCAGAGAGAGAAGGGGAAGCAGGCTCCCCGTGGAGCAGAGAGCCCGATGTGGGGCTCGATCCCAGGACCCTGGGATCATGACCTGAGCCAAAGGCAGAGGCTTTAACCCACTGAGCCACCCAGGCACCCTTACAGATTACATTTTCAAATAATTATTAACAACACGGAACAAGGTACAGAATATGCAACTGAAAATATCAGAACACGAAAACTGATATAGAAGTGTGATATCCATTCTAACAAACATGGTACCTAGAAAAAGAAAAATGGTACCCCATTAAATATTAATTAGAAAAGAGGCAGAGACAATGGTTCTTTCTCCATGACTCAGGTGAACGTGGTCCAGTACCAGTACCAGTAGCCGGGGAGCTGAGTCCTCTGTTCATGCTGAACACGCCCCTCCCCAACCATGTTATTTTGATTACATAGTCATGCCTTCCCTATGAAAACATATTCCTCACAATCATCTCTTTCAACTAAATAACATGTCAGCCTGTACCCAATGAAAATTCAACCACATTTGAAACACCTAATGTTGAACTATGAGTAAATCTAATCCTTTACAAAGAAGTTGGTAAAAATATCCAAAACCATTTGGCAGGTAGATAAAACCAAGTCACTTAAAATGAACTGGCCACATTCCAAGAATGGAGTATAGCCTTAGCTCTAGTAATTAATGATAATGATTAGCGGTTGTGGAAGTCCACTGGCTGCCCTAAAATACAGTGCTGGGTTGGGTCTTCAGCTGGCAAGAAGACTGTATTTATTCACGATTTCAAGCTTGAGAGGTTCGTGTGTGTTTCCAGGTGAGCTTCCCAGCTCACCAAGCGGCCCATTCTCTTCCCACACAATCCTTGCCCATGTGGGACTGAATGCGGTGTCCTCCAATGCTGTCAGATTGCTGTGCTCTAGGGAGTCAACCTCCTCTTCTGCAGGAAAAGTTATCAGTCTATCTCAAAGGGACCTAAAAAATTGCCCCATTTAAATATTAATTAAATTAAATTTAATGCAATTTGAAAAATAAGAGGGCTGTCTGGGTGGCCCAGTCGGTTGGGCATCTGCCTTTGGCTCAGCCCATGTTGGCTCTTTGCTCAGTGGGGAGCCTGCTTCTCCCTCTCCCTCTGCCTGCTGCTCTACCTGCTTCTGCTTGCTCTCTTTCTGTCAAATAAATACATTAGATCTTTTAAAAAAAAAATTAGAAAATTTGGTCCAGACCAAAGAGATACAAATACAAGACAAAAAAAAAAAGGAACTAAAATTAATCTGAGAGTTAGAAGACTTGTATTTTTCATACAAAACATTCAAAATTCTGTCAATTATAGTTGCTGTTATGATGTTTCTGGATCTTTATCATCCTAGCCTGTCTTGTACTCCAGATGGATACTAGCTCCCTTAAAATGGGGTACCCAGGACAGAACATAATACTTCAAAAGCGTAGTCTGCACAGTAAAAAGCAGAATGAAAATTATTCTGGTCCATCCTTCTGTCCATTTCAGAAGTGTTTATTAAGCAGCTATTAATTGTTGGGCATATTATACAGATATTGGTCACCAGTTCCACACGGCCGGGTATGGTGACTACTTGCCACATGTGGCTACTTGAATTTAAACTCACTAAGTTTCAATAAAATGAAAAGTTCAGTTTCTCAACAGCACTAGCCGCATTTCAAATGTCCAACAGCTGCATGGTTAGTAGTGCCTTGTTGGGCAACACAGATGCAGAACGCTACCATCACTGCTGAAAAGTTCTATTGGTTGGTGCTCTGCCAGGTAATTATTTTTTTCTGACCACTCCAGTTTCTCTGTAAAACAAAGCAAAACAAAAAGGTGAAAGGGGAGGGAGTTCTGGCTTAACTGCATAGGTGGGAAGCAATTTGAGTAGCTAGTTGGATAGGTAATTGGATGGATAAATGAAGGGGGAGGGAGAGGGGGAGCTGGGTAGAGAAGTGGGTGGAGAATCTGGTAGGTAGATTTCTCTTGTTCTGGATGATCTACTAACACAGACTAAAACTGAATTCACTTGCTATGTCACAGTGTTGACATTCTTTAGTCCACCCCTGAATTTCCCGTTTTCTCCTCACCTAAGCTTAAGGAGGTTGGAGGGTATGTAGCTCAGAGACAGGAAACAGAGTCATAAAATTTAGAAGAGACTTCATGTCACTTCATCCAAGAATGGGGGAGATTTAAGAGTCACTGTGGTCTGGATCCCACCTCCAGAAATTCTGGTTTAACTGCTCAGGTGTATAGCCTAGCATCGGGATTTCAAAAGCTCCCCCATGGTTTCCGTGTGCAGCCTGGGCCGATAACCGCTGCTGGAGTTGAACTTCTTCTCACCATGGAAATCCCCTTTTGCAATGTCCCTGCCAGGCAGCCACTGAGCCTCTGCTTGGATGCCTCCAACCACAGTTTGCTTGGCCCCTCCCAAGGCATCCTTTCATTTTGGGTAATCCCGCTCATGCTCTTTCTTATGTAGTGTTTCAGTTTGCCTCTGGGAATGACCTCCTATGGGTTCTGGAGGGCAGCACTGTGAATCCGATTCTGATTGTCATATACACCCCAGTATTTGCTCTCTTTCCTACCTGCAGTGTCTTTTCTCCTGGGTAGATGGATACCTCTGGCTTATTCAACTCATCTTTATCGGGTGGGGTTTCCTCTCCCCTACGTTTCAGTTGGTCAGTGTTCACATTAAATGTCTTGCCTGGGACCTAGCACAGTGCTCTGGATGTAGTCTCAGACCACTTGAAAATCCCATCACATGCTAACCTGTAACTCTAGTTGACCATAAAGTTAGTGTGTGATGGGGGTTTTAAAATTTTTATTTATTTTTTAAAGATTTCCTTATTTTTTTTAGAGAGGGAGAGAGAGAAAGCACCAGTAGGAGGGGCAGAAGGAAAGGGAGAGAGAACCTCAAGCAGACTCTGCTCTCAGTATGGAACCTGACCTGGGGCTCATGATACTGAAATCATGACCTGAGCAGAAACCAGGAGTCAGACGCTTACCCTACAACCCCACCCAGGGATCCCTGATTTTTTTTTTAAATCCCTGTTTTTTGAAAAAAACTTCCTGTGTAAGATCATCAATGGCATCATTATTTGAAATAACAAAGAGTACCTGTTTGTAGGGGACTGGCTAAATAAACTGGTGTATCCACACCATGGATTCTCGATAGCAGTAACAAAGAATAAGAAAAACTTAAGTTGTGAAGCGGAAAAAGCAAGGTGCAGGATGATGAATGTAATGCTTTGTTTTTATGCAACCGACAGGGTAAGATTAGAAGATACATTTATATTCGCTTACAGTTGCAAATGGAAATGTTTCCCTCCCAGGCCAAGAGTGGGCAGATTTGTGATCAGCCCAGTGTAGAAGATTGGGGGTTCCTACACTCAGATTTTTCATCTGTGAGCCAATCCTGTTGTGTTCAGGGACTCCCCACTCCCCAGGCCACTCCACATGGCCTCTGTGCAACTTGGCAGCATGAAGAACCAATGAGGACATCTAGCTACACGCCTGCTGTAGGTCCTTTGTCCTTATCCAATTGTCATGTGCCTTTCTCTGGTATCTGTGAAAAAGTGGCAGCCTTGCTTGTTAGCTTGTGGGTAAGGTAAGATCTTAGACCCCTCACAGCTGTTGATGAGGAAGAGGTGTACAGGGATGAAGTAGGATGAGACTTCTTACTGTGTATCTTCTCACAGTATTATGTTTTGAACCATATGATTGTGTGTATTCCCTTTTCTATCATAAATCCCATGTAATTTGAAATAAAAATGTTCCTCTTATAAAGAAAACAACTTCTTTCATACAAATATAGATTAAGTTAATGGAAGTGTTCTATGCAGATTATGGGAAGTGATCATTTCTTAGCATCCTAAGGTAGTCAGAATGAAGTGTCCAGTAGAACTCTCCTTGATTTTCGGTTGTCCTCAGTTTTCTGAAAATTCATCTATATATATCTCTATCTTTCTATCTCTATCTCTATCTCTACATATCACCCACATTATCTTTGTGAAAGATAATGGAACCTCTGATAGCTCTCCATAGGGCACATCAATGAGTAAATAGATTAATATAATCTAGGGTTCCCATTAGGTTATTTAATTTGGTTGAGATCCAGACTTGTTTGTAGAAATTCAAACTCTTCATTTAGAGTAACTAAAGATTTTAATGAAGACTGAAATATCTGGTTAAAACAAATTATTGGATGCCAATCATTGTAGGTTTTCTAGAACCTTGGGTAATGGACTACTGACTAGATATTTGTGGAAAGATAAGCATTTCTGTTTAGGTGGAAGAGACACTTGCTCCTCTGAAGTCATATTATACTACAATGGACAAGAATCTAAGAAATTTGGGAAAGGCTTGAGAACTGAAAGATAAAGGTCGATGGGTGGGGGGTAGGAGAAGAGTTGACATATGCTTGCCTGACTCTGTGTTCTAGATGTTCTCATATGTGTTAGTTCATGTTATCCTCACACCACTTTTCCCTCCTTGACACCATCTTCACTTGGCTTCTGAGACACCCGCTCTTCTGGTTTTCCTCCTATTGTCCACTCCTTCTGAGACTCTCTTGCTGTGTCCTTGTTCCTCTGACCTCTGATTTTTGACATACCTGAGAATGCCATCCTTTACTATCTACACTCATTTCATGACTTCAAACACCATCAATATGACAACAACTGTCCACTTTAGATCTTCACCAAGAGCTCTCCTCTGGAGTCATATATCCAACTAACTACTTGCTAGACGTCTCCACTTGGATGACACACAGTCATCTCAGACTTGACATGCCCCAGGCTTCTTTACTACAGCTGGTGGCAACTCCATCCTTCCAGTCGTGTAGGTCAAGACTCTCGGAGCCTCTAAGCTTTGACCATTTCTCACATCCAATCGGTTAACACATCCTTTGGTGCTACCTTCTGCATTTTTGCTCAATCTGTCTAATTCTCACCTTTCTACTCTTACCACCATGTCCAATCCAGTGTAAGGTCTTGCCTGGATTATCATGGCAACCTCTTTATTGGTCCCCTGTTTCTAACTTTAATTCCACAGTCTGTCTCCACATGGCAGCCAGAAAAGTTTTTACAAAACATAAATTGGATCATGTCACAGCTTTAATGGAAACTCTCCATTGGTCCCTACCCCATTCAGGGAAAAGCCAAAATTCTTCAGGGGATGCACAGCTACACTGAACCCCTGCCCACCTCTCCCCTACATCTCTCTGAAACCTTCTCTAGATATACTCACCCCGCACTCCTCCTCTGGCTACACTGGGCTTCTTGCTCTTCTAAGAATATATCTAGATGCCTGCCATCTCAGGACATTTGTACTTGCTGTATGTGTGCCCAGGGCTCTCATCCCTCAGATACCTGTACAACTCATTCCCTCACTTCTCCCAAGTTTTTTCTCAAATGTCACCTCACTGGGCTCTGTATTGACCCCTCCTTCAATTTAAAAGTGCCCACATCCGACTCCACCATATCGTCTTTCTTTATCTCCTACTTCATCTCTCTCTGTAGCACTCATGACCATCTGAGACCCTGTCATTTTTACTTATTCATTCTCTGGGTCCTCAACTAGAAAATCAGTTCCACAAAGTCAGGAAGTTTGGTCTGTTCTGTTCCCTGATGTTGCCTGTGTCCCCTTGCCCGTCATAGGTGCTTATAAGTAATTGTTGAATGAATGGCTGAGGAACCCCACGAGGCAGTAACTCTTCTCATCACCATGTTGCACATGAGAATTCTGAGGCACAGAGTGGTTAAGTTCCTTGCTCTAGGTCACATAGTGATTTCTTCAGACACAGTAATAAATTATTATCCCACACTGATGAGGACGAAAGATGTATAAGAAAGAAAATCTTACAGATTCTCTTAGCACCAGATACCAATAGAGTCAAAAGGATCTAGGGTCTTGGGGCGCCTGGGTGGCTCATTCATTAAGCAGCTGCCTTCTGCTCAGGTCATGATCCCAGGGTCCTGGGATGGAGCCCCACCTTGGGCTCCCTGCTCAGTGGGAAGCCTGCTTTTCCCTCTCCCACTCCCCTTGCTTGTGTTCCCTCTCTCTCTGTCCTCTCTCTGTCAAATAAATAAATAAAATCTTAAAAAAAAAAAGTATCTAGAGTCTTGGGCACAAGACATGATCTTAACACCAGGTGGTTTTTACAGGAATGATCACCACTGGGAGTCACCTGTGGACAGGGATCTTCCAGATGGGCAGGTAGAGTCAGGGTAGCAGCTGTGACACCAAACCCGAAGGCAGTCACACCTGGTCTCCTCTCCATATTCTTTGGATGATTTATCAAGTTCACCTGAGACGATGATCCCTTCAAAGAGACAAAGCACTTACACACACATATACACGTGCACACACACATACAATCCAGATTAGTGAGTTCACTACTGAACTGGGATATCATTCCCCATGTGGTCTTCTATCAGACATGCCTGGTTTTAACCAACCTCCCTTTACTGCCAAGGATCAACACTCTTCATTAGTAGCCTAATGGATTTCCACTTCAGTGAAGTTTTGATATAAAATGGGTCTTAAATTAGCAGTACCTTTCTCCATCCATCTGACTAGAGCTTGTTGACATTAACTTCTAAAAGCATTCAGACAAGCCCAAGAAATATTGCAAAAGATCAGCTCAGAGTGTCTCTGGCTTTGACTGCCATAGACAGACCCCAGGCTCTAGCATTGATGCCAAGGGGGGGTGTGGGGGTGAGGGGAACTGTTGGAGGGGGGTCATGACTTCCATGTACAGCGCATGTCCACAGTGAGGAAGTGATGCTGAAATTGAGAAAGGTGTTCATTGCCACACTGAAGGTCCCCACCTAGTGGGTAGGAGCTGATGGGCAGGTGTGGCTATAGAGAGCCTAGGTTTCTTTGAGTCAAGTTTCTGGACTCAAGTCCCAACTTAGCCATTTGCTCTCTGTGTGATCATAAGTTATGGAATTGCTCTGAGTTCAGTTTTTGTTTTTTTGTTTTTTTCCTGAGCTCAGTTTTGTTTCAGCAACAAGAATAATAAAAACATTTACCTCCCACGGCTGTCGTGATAAGTAATCATGTGAAATATGTTTCTAGGGAAGAACCTTAAACAGGTGTGACTCAAAAAATGTTAATTCTTTCATTCCTCTGAAGACCACAAGTATTCAGAAAGCCTCCTGTTTTAATTTTTTTCAGGCTTATGTCCAATGATTTTGTTTTTAAATTGCTGTCCACTCTTGGAGAGCCTTACTAAAATTCTTAAGATCTTTGATCAACATTAAACCATCTTAAAGGAAAATGAAGGCCTGTTAATTAGTCCGTGCCTTGAGGCCTTTGAAAGGCTGGGCGTGGGGGGAGGATCATGTCCCATTAAAATCAGGAACCACTGTTACTTAGCATTGCTATGGAAATTCCAACCAAAGACACAAGGTGAGAAAAACAAAGGAGGAATATGAACAAGGAGGTTATGATGTTAGCCCTATTTCACAGCTAATGTGATTATTTAAAAGTCTTAAAGGAAATTATTTTTAAAAATCAGTAGGGTGACCAGTTTAAAAAAAAAAAATTCTTTCCTACATACCAAGCATTGTTCAGAAAACTCATTAGGGAAAAAAAAATATCTCATTTGCGTAACCTCAGAAAAAACCCAAAACCAGATAGATAAAAACAATAAAAATGTGTGAGACTGAGAACTAAAAGAACAACAGTAAATACAATAAGTACACAGATCATGTTCCCAATTAATGAAAACTTGATATTTTAAAGTTATCAATTCTCCCCAAATTTATTTATAAATGTAATACAATTCCACTCAAAATTATATCTTTATAAGTAATTAACCAAATGATTCTAAGGTTTATCTAATAGGACAGAAGGCTCTAACAGATAAGACATATTTGGAAATGAATAATGAAAGAGCCGCATAATCAGACAATCCACATAAAAGACCTAATACATCCAAATAGTGAACAGAGCGTTTCTGGCACCAAAACAAGAGATTTAGAGGTGTGGAATGTAAAGGACACAAACAGAATCAGGAATACTAAAGAATATATAACAAAAGTGATGTTATTCACCCATTTACAGAGAAAAAAATGGAAATGTACTTCATGCCTTATATCAAACTGAATTTAAAAGGATTAGAGATTTATATGCATGAGATATTGAACCACAAAGATACCAAAATATATATATAAACATTCATGCAATCTTGGGATGTGGAGGTCCTTATTAAATGGAACCCCAAGGCAATGACAGTGTGGGCTTTAGGGCAAAAGGGCACAGGATCAAGTCTCATCTCTGCCATGCACAGAATGGCTTCAGTTGAGTGACCAAGACTTGCCAAGCCTCTGTTTGCTCATCTATAAAATGGGAATATATAAACCTACCTTGTGAAGTTGTGAGATGAAGCAAACATATGTAAAGCACTTGGCCTAAGGAAGGCTCAGTTATCATTGACTCTTATCTCACATTGATAATGTGTAAAGAAAATAAACTTCCAGAATGCAGAGGCCATTTTCTTCCCGCTATTTTGTCCCTTAGCAGGGGGTTGCTGACAATAAGGAAAAAAATGCATCAAAGAATTTGACCATACCATGCATTATTTATTTGATCTAGGCTGGAAAATGAGTATTTCTTTCATTCAGAAGTACCATGAGGGCTGGCGCTCAAGACAAAGGGGTTGGGGTCACAGCTCACTGGTTTTACTTGGGATGGCTTTGGAGTTTAACAGGCCTCTCTGAGCTGACTCATTAGGAGAAGGTCCAGCTTGCATCTGGGAAGGTGTTCAAGGGTGCAGGGAAATGGTCTCCGCTTCTTCAAAGGCAGAGAGGTGTGAATTACTGTAAACCCATTTTACTCAGGGACATCTAAACGCAGAGTCCAGTCACATAGGTTGAAGGCCTGGGGCCAGCAAGAGAAGTGCAGGGCCCCGTGGTGATCCTCTTACTTCAGCATCTGCCAAAAGCACTAAGATGCACAGAGTAGAAGGAGGTAAATGTGGGAGTCACAGTGTTACACCCGAGATAATCTGGGAGCCAGTGTCTACACAGCCCACACATCCACAAGCTTGTGCACACCAGGTCATCTGAAGGGCTTCTCAGTCTTCCGTGGAAGCTGGCCAGTTCAGGTCTCAAGACCTAAAGAGAAATTTCTAAGAGAAATCTCCCCTCCCCCGGTCTGGTGGTTTCACATTAACGCCACCCAAGATCGACAAGAACTGAACGTTAAGATCTTTAAAACAAAATTCAAACGCTCTACCTAGCGTGGGAGTTCCACTTCAAGTTTCTTAGATCTCAAATTTGTGGTTTCAGGTTATGATGACTAAACCCTTCATCTTGAAATTTGCCCACACTTTCAACCTGGTCACCTTTAGAAAATGTGTTTGCCATATCCCCAGCAGTGCCTACTGGAAGGTACTGGCTTTTTATTACAGTTTAATGGCTAAGGGGATATAGAAAAATTCCACATCTTGCAATTTTAAACATGATCATCCACTTCCCTTCTACAACTATTTTCATTATTTGCCCATTGCCATTTTTTTTTTTTAAGGAGGGAAAAAGTGGGGCAGGGGGAGAGGAAGAGAGAGAATCTTAAGCAGGTTCCACACCCAGCACGGAGTTCAACACTGGGTTCAATCTCAGGATCCTCAAATCATGACCTGAGCTGAAACCAAGAGTCTGACACTTAAGTTGAATGGACTGAACCACTCAGGTACCCCTTCAAAACTAGTTGTTTTTCTTTTCTTTCTTTCTTTTTTTTTTTGAAAGGTTTTATATATTTGAGAGAGAGTGAGAGAAGAGAGCAGGAGTGGCAGGGAGAGGTAGATGGAGGGAGAAGCAGACTCCCCACTGAGCAGGGATCCCGATGCAGGGCTCTATCCCAGGACCTTTAGATCATGACCTGAGCTGAAGCAGATGCTTAACTGACTGAACATCCAGGCGCCCCTCTAAAACTAGTTTTATTAATGACTACATAATAATCTGTTGCAGTAAGTGGACTGCAATTTATCCAAAGTCTCCTTCACTGTCAAATATTTAAACTCTTTTCATTTCTTTATTTCTCTCCATCATGAAAATGAGGCCACAATGAACATGCTGGTTTGGTTTGGGGGCCTTCGTCCCCTTAGGGTAAATTCCTCAGAGTAGAACCCCTGTGTCAAAGCCATGTGTATCTCATTGATTCTTGTTCTGTGCAAGACTTCCTAAACTTACTGAACCCAGTTATGCTGTATCCAGAATGCATAATTGCTCCAGGGTCACTCCAATCTCACCAGCACTGGGGGTGGGGGGCATCATTTACTTTTTTTTTTTTTTTCGATGATTAAAATTACATTCCAAACTTCAATCTATTTTCTATTTTTAAAAAAATATTTTATTTATTTATTTGACAGAAAGAGAGATCACAAGTAGGCAGAGAGGCAGGCAAAGAGAGAGAGGGGGAAGCAGGCTCCCCGCAGAGCAGAGAGCCCGATGGAGGGCTCAATCCCAGGACCCCGGGATCATGACCTGAGCTGAAGGCAGAGGCTCAACCCATTGAGCCACCCAGGTACCCTTCAATCTATTTTCTAAAGAAGCTTCTCTAGGGGCACCTGGGCAGCTCAGTCAGTTAAGGGTCAGACTCTGGGTTTCGGCTCAGGTCGCGATCTCTGGGTCACAGGATCGAACCCTGTGTTGGGCATCCTGCTCCACAGAGAGTTTGCTTCTTTCTCTCTCCCTCTGCCCCTTTTCCCTGCTCATTCTCTCTCACAAATAAATAAATAAAATCTTTAAAAAAAAAAAAGAAGCATCTCTAATTCTAGTTGTTCATTTTCAATTCCACTTTGCAACAGTCATTAAAATTTTAAATTGGTGAATGTAAAACTCTGCTTGTTTCCCTGGAGGGTATACATTACATTTTACACAGTAAAAATCAGAGATTTGGGGGGTCGGGGGAGGGGGCAGGGAGGCGGGCTTCTCTCCTTCTGACTGCAGGAATTGTGAAAGAAGAGTCAAATGTCACAGAAGGAAGCAGTCATGCTTATGGGTTCCTATCTTTCCCATCCAGGTTTTGACCAGAATTGGGGGGTATGAAAACCTGTTTGATAAATTGAGGGGGACCCTCTGAGAGAATGTCTCTCTGCAAGTCACTTCCTTACCATGGGTGGCCAGCATGGTTAACTGGTAGTCAGGCAGAAAAATAATTTAGTTTGTACCCTTGAGTGTCCCTTAGTTTGTACCTGGTGAGGATGTGGAGTCAAGGAGCAGTATGGCTGTCTAGGTTCCTGCCAATTCAGAAGATTCTTAGCCTGGGCTAATGATGTGGCAGAAACAGAAACAGTGCTCCATTCCAGCCAGAGCTGGAGAGGTCGCTATGCCCAGGCACAACGGAGAATGAATGGACCATGAGGCCATTAGCCACAAAGTAGCAGATGCCAGCCAAAAGTTCGGGGTTGGTATGGGGTTGTCCTTCCTCAGCAGACACCAGCCGCATAAACAGGTACCAACAGGAGACCAAGGCACCCTCTTCCCTCTCTGCCGGGGCTTGCCCCTCCCCCATATCTCCCCTGCCATCTTAGAAAGGACTAATGAGAAAAGATCAGAAACCCAAATAAATAAGCTGGCAACGTAAAGAGAATGAGCAAAACCATAACCACCCTTCAGATGAATGCTTCAGGCTGAGTTTACACCCCCTTGGACTAAACTCTGTGAATCCTCTTTCCAGCTTCCCAGCGGAAAGTTGGTAAGATCCAAATTGTTTTGGAGACTAAAGAAATTTCTTTGCATGCACAGCTGGGTTGTCCTGTGATTGATTTTAGTGAACCAGCTAAAGTCGTATGAGCTCATTTTCTGGGTAAAACGTGTATCCATGTATGCATATCTGCATAGAGAAATGTTACTAGTAGTAGACTGCATGGGGAAATTTGAGGTGGTTTTTACTTTTATGTTTTTTGCCTCTCTTTATTATTGGTGCTGTCTGTCTGCTTACTCTTATTGTAGCATATTTCCAAAATGCAAAAAAAAAAAAAAAAAGGATTTTTAAGAGCTTACTTCAAACCTCTTAACTATTTCACACTGAAATATTCATGATTTGGACTGAAAACCATTTCCGTTTTCATATCATTGAACCCACGTAACTAGTAGTCAAGGACTTGGCTTCTGATGCCAGAGAACCTGCATGTTTCCCTGTTTGTTGCACTCTAGAGCCCCCAAAAAGATTCTGTAATTTTCTGGTGGTCATATTGAAAGTGACACATGAATTCAAGACATGACCATCAAGTTAAACAAAACCTTAGTGAGGTTTTTATTTATTTTTTATTTTATTTTATTATTTTTTTTTACTTTGACTTGTTTTTAGATCTGTCTCAGAGAAAAGGAAAGATAATAGAAACAAGTAGAGAGTATTATACTTTTGCTCTCTGGAGCGAGCAGTTCTGTTCCTTTTTTTTTTTTTTTTTTTTCTTTTTCTTTAGTGACTAAAGTTTGGAGAGGGATGCTCTCTG
The DNA here is from genome assembly GCF_020171115.1 of Neogale vison. NCBI lineage: Eukaryota > Metazoa > Chordata > Mammalia > Carnivora > Mustelidae > Neogale > Neogale vison. Next base: position 208,248,104 of record NC_058096.1, on the reverse strand, counting down.
TGATTGTTAACTATGTAACAGACAAAATAAACGTGTTTTTTTTTTTTTTCTCAGTGACTGTGGATTATACCGTTAGTAATAAGAATGCTGATAAGATCATAGAAATCAGTTGTTTTCAATGCTGTCTTCCACCACAAAAGCCTGGATGTGTTACTGATCAGTGGGATGTATTAGGATGGAGCCATTGAAATAGATCAGGTTCTATCCAAGAGACCTGACTTCCTTAACTAATTTTATATGAAATGACTTCTCGTTGCTTTTCTTTCAGTCCTACTTCCTACCAGTTTTACAGTTTTTTTTTTTTAATCTTATTTGATCCTGAACATAACTTCAAGTGGTATCAAGATCTGCATTTTGGGGATGAGTAAATGAGGCTCAAAGTTAAGTTCTCGTCCAAGTCCTGCAGCTGGGGAGAGGAATGGCTGGGAACAGCTCCTGCCCATGTCCATTCTCACTTTGGCTACACAGGACCCTGACAGGTGCCGACCACATGGGGGTGGGGAGGCGGTCCCAGTATTTTATTAAGAAGCAAAGATAGTGCCTTGTCTTTGGCTCCAATTATTGCGTTTCTAACCCTTACCTTGAGAAATGCCCACTGACAGATATTCATGTCTTCACACTTGCCCCTTCCTCAGAGGAAATCAGTAGAACGTCTTCCAAGGAAACAGTGCAGGGACTCACTGCCCTCTGTGGAACACTTTCTTCTCCAGTAAAGTCTGTAACCTTAAGAAAGGCAGCCACTGGACCTAGGGATCCCAGTCTAAAAATTATTGAATCTGCTAAGAAATTCCATTGTCCTATCCCTCCCACTCAGTCCCTTTATGAAGGAGGAACTCCAAGGTGTTTGCTGTTAGCACAGGACTGGCTTATCTCAGCATCATTGGGAGCAGGTAAAGGGCAGGAGCCTAGCTTACTGGTGCTTAGAACTGTAATTGTCACACTAGTTAATAATAATTACAACAATGAAGTCTTCAAAAGTTGAACTTAAAAACCACTGCACTAGAATCTAGTAAGAAAAGACTTGTTCATAGATACTGAAGACCTAGCCTGAACTTGTATATTTACTTGTTAGGGGATTTGGGGTAAATTACTAAATTTCTTGAAGGTTCAATTTCCCCATCAGCTATGATGAACAGTGCCTTGTTAAGGGGCCACACAGAGGGGAAGTTATTTGTAATAATAACAGTCACTATTATTATTATTATTAGCATTAAGTCTTTAAATAGGGAAGATGATTTTGAAAGTCATATATAAACTATGAAACATAAAACTCAAAATGCCTGAAAAGATACAGCAAGTAGAATATTATAATATAATAATAATAATCATAGTATAATATTATTGTTCTCATTCCCCAGCCTGCTTTTTTTCTGGCTCTGTATTTCCTCCCTCCAATGCTTGCAGAAGTCAGCATTCCCATTCTTCACCACCGTCCATCACGTTTCTTTTACTTTTCCCATATGAATTGCGCTGACTTTCAAAACTTCACGTCTTTTGTTCCTGACACCGCATTCCTCCCACTCTCCAACATACCTTTGAAATACATGCTGAAGAAACTTTAAATGTCTAGGCTGTTTAATCACATGTAATTTGGTGGGCAAATGGGTAAATCAGTGGGTGTGGCTTACTAAGGGTTATTGTGCCTAATTGTGCGGTTGGTGTTTGTTGTTGTTGATCTGTCTATCACAGGAACAAAATAATGGAGACCCTCACAGCCGTGATGAAGAGCGTGGATGCGTCTGTTGAGACCACAGTGTTCGACTATGAGGATTCAGTGCCATGTGAAAAAGTCAACATCAGGGAGCTGGGAGCCCAGTTCTTGCCTCCGCTGTACTGCCTGGTGTTCGTGGTTGGTCTGCTGGGCAATGTGGTGGTGGTGGTCATCCTCACAAAATATAAGAGGCTCTGGATTATGACCAACATCTTCCTGCTCAATTTGGCCATTTCTGACTTGCTCTTTCTAATCTCTCTGGTATTCTGGATTCACTATGCTATGTGGAATGAGTGGGTTTTTGGTTCCTTCATGTGTAAATTCCTCTCTGGGCTTTATTACATGGGCTTATATGGTGAGATCTTTTTCATCATCCTGCTGACCATAGACCGGTACCTGGCCATCGTCCACGCCGTGTTTGCCTTACGAGCCCGGACTGTCACTTTCGGTGTTGTCATGAGTGTTCTAACCTGGGTCCTGGCAGGGCTAGCAACCGTCCCTGAATTTATCTTCCATGAGTCCCAAAAGGAGGACTCCCAACATGTCTGCTTGCCTCTCTACCCAAAAAACCAAGAACATAAATGGAAGCGTTTCCATGCCCTGAGAATGAATATCTTGGGTCTTGCTCTGCCTGTGCTCATCATGGTTGTCTGCTACTCTGGAATCATTAAAACACTGCTGAGATGCCCCAGTAGGAAAAAGTACAAGGCCATCCGGCTCATTTTTGTCATCATGGTGGTCTTTTTCGTTTTCTGGACACCCTACAACCTGGTCCTCCTCCTCTCTGCTTTTCAAACAGTCTTCTTTGAGATGAACTGTGAGCAGAGCAAGCAGCTGGACGTGGCCATGCAGGTGACGGAGGTGATCGCCTACACGCACTGCTGCGTCAACCCCGTCATCTATGCCTTCGTCGGGGAGAGGTTCCAGAAGCATCTCTGCCACTTCTTCCGCAGGCACGTGGTCACCTACCTGGGAAAATACATCCCGTTCCTTCCCAGCGAGAAGTCAGACAGAGCCAGCTTCTCTGTATCCCCATCAACAGGGGAGCAGGAATAATAATTTGTATTTTAAGACAGATGTGGAAAATGACCTAATGTGCTGGACCCAAGGAGCAGAAGCATTATGTCGACCACATTGACCTCAACGCCGGCCCTTAAACTTCCAGCTCAATGCTGAAACTCTTAAAGACATTAAAATATATACACAATGGGGTCAGTATATAGGCGTGGCCCGGGCATTACTAGGGGTTGCTGGCTAGTCCGTTCCCTTACTCTCTACCACAAAAGGTAGATCTTTGCTTGGTTCTCTGAAGAGTTATATACATTGTAATGTCCCTGAGTGTTAGAGAGTTACAACACGCAACTGCCTACAGGTAAATCCTTTTAAATTTAAACCTTAACTTCAGCCAGCTATTGCATAAATGAAACATATTTCACAAAATACAATATATCAATCACAATCCTTTTAACATGACTAGCTCTCTCTTTGCTTGATGAAAAGGCTTTTTTCTTTTCATTTTTTTAGTGTATATGTACTCTCAAGCAGCATAATGGCATGTCATCCTTGTTCCTAGTATTTTTTTTTTAAGGATTTTATTTTTAAATAATTTCCACACCCAACATGGGGCTTAAACTCACAACCCGGAGATCAAAAGTTGCATGCTCTGCCGACTGAGCCAGCCAGGTGCCCCCCCTTTTCAAGTGTGTTTATTAGTAAATGGATTTCCTGTTTATACCAAATGACCAGATTTCTTATGAGCAACTCAGTAGAAGAAGAGCAATTCGATATTTTCAGTAGAGAGAATAAAGACCTTGCTCACTGAGACTTCTTGGAGCCCTGAAATGTGCAGACACTGTTCTCTTCAACACCAGGCTTACCATTCATTCAACAACTGTGTACCAGGTGATACAGACAGGATGCACCAACATTGCTTTAAGTTAAGTGAAGGATGCAAAAAATGTGTAAGAAAAACACTAGTCCTTGCCCTGTACAACATCTGCTAGAGGCTGTGAGACAGAAACCAATAACTCCAGAACAAAAAGAAACATCCTCAGTGCTCTCCCTGGGCCAGGAAGGGAGAGACCATTTTTAGTTGGAATCTGAGGGAGGAAGACTTCATGGAAGAAGTGGCTTTTGAGTAGGTCTTTGAAAAAAGGGTAGGATTTGGAAACGGAGAGGATTCGGGAAAGACACTTGAAGCCAGTGGGGTGCCCAGTACAAAGGTGGGGGCCGGGGGTCATGAACGTGGATGGACAGGAGGGTGGGAGGCAGGTTGGGATGGGCCACGAATTTCAGGCAAGCATCTTGGGCTTTTTTGGGAAGACCAAGGGAGCTACTGAAGGGTTTAGAGCAGGGGAGGAGAATAATCACCATGGTGCGTTAGGAAGATAAATCCGGTAACACAGGATGAAATAGAGACCCCAGAACCATGCAGGGAGTTGGTTAGAAGAGAAGGGCACATGTGAGGCAAGGAGAGGTGCCAGAAGAACCTGGAGAGGAATTCAGCCAAGAGACAGCGGTGAAGGAAAGGTCAAAGCCCCGGGAGTGATATAAAATTGACTGGAAAAAAAGCAAAGACAAAACAGCATGTATCCTATGTTAAAAAGAAAAAAAAAGGGGGGGGATGGGATAAACAGATTATTCACTGTGTTTGGGTACATTCCCCATCCCTTAAAAAAATAGTAAAGGAAACAGCAACGTTTGGTTATCTTTAAGGAGGAGGATGGAGAATAGAAGTGTGACTTTTCTCTGAATACCCTTGTGCCTTTTGGCTTTTGAACTATGGGAACAGGTTAGCAATTAAAAACATAAACAACACTTTAGAATTATATATTAAAAAAAAAAAAAAACTAGGCTGCTCTTCTGATGTGGTATCCATTCTACCAGCCAAAAGGGCATTGGAAACTCTGAAGTACCTTTGTCTTTTTTGTGGTTCAGCCAGAATTTAAATAAAGCAATCATCTGAAGACTTAACTATACATCACTGTGTTTCTCTTGTCTGGTGAAGTAGTGCCTGTCCTTAGGTGGGCACAGGTGCAGGATATAGATACTTGGTCATACATCCAGATCCCCGAAACCTTTAGGAGCGTTGGGACCCTCACAGATTGGCACATAACCAAATCACAGATTCAGTATCCTCTGTTTGGCCCTCTGGCCCCATGCTGTCCAATAGAACTAACTACAGGGATAGAAATGTTTTGGGGGCAACTGGGTGGCTTAGTCATTAAGCGTCTGCCTTTGGCTCAGGTCATGATCCCAGGGTCCTGGGGTCAAGCCCTGCATAGGGCTCCCTGCTCTTAGTGGGAAGCTTGCTTCTCCCTCTCCCACTCCCCCTGTCTGTGTTCTCTCTCTCTGTCAAGTAAATAAATAAAATACTTAAAAGAGAGAGAGAGAGAGAGAGAGAGAAATGTTCTATACCTGTGTTGTCCAGTAGGATCACCTACTAACCACATATAGCCCTTGAAATGTGGCCCCTGTGACTGAGGAACTGGATTTCTAATTTCTTTCAATTTTAACTGAAATAGCCACAAGTGGCTTGTAGCGGTTATATGGGGTCAACGGTGCAGCACTGACCTCGGCCGCCTTGTCCCTTTGCATCTATTCTACCTACACATCAGGCTTCCATTAGCCAGCAAACACACATCTTGAACCCTGCACGACAGACTAGGGAAAATACCAGTGATGCAAAGATGAATAAGACCCACTTCTAGAAAACTCGCTCGCTGTTCGCTGGAAGAGACTCATCCGAATCCAGTGATTATAATGAAACACAATGGGTGCTTTCTCCGGCAGTAGGGAGTAGAAGGGAGCATTGAAGAAAAGTACCCAGAGAAAGTCACATTTTGCTTAGGTTGGCTTCCCCCCAGAGCAGATCCTGAGCGAGAATTGGAGAGCAAAGAATTTATTTGGAAAGTGCAGGGAAATCCAGTAGGGAGCGTGGGGAAGTAAGACAGAAACAGGAAAGATACCATCAAAGGGTTCATTATGAAGTACTTCCACTGGCAGTGACTGGAGCTCAAAACCACTAGAAAACTCCTGGCAACAGTGTAACTCACACTTGGCAATCCCATTGGAGGCACGAAGAGGTTGGGTATTTATACTGCATCCCTGGCAGTCATTGGCTAATGGCAGCCCCTGGGGGATGTTAATTCTCCCAGGCAGTTCTGGCCTGACTGGCTCTGGCCAAAACGAGAGGTCCTTCCAGCTTTGCAGAAATCTCCCAGGCAACGCAATGTGGCTGCTGGTTGTTGGAAGCCATATGGGCGCACTCAGAGAAGGCTTGAGGAATAACACATTGGCTGCATTTTTGAACAGGTTTGTTAACAACTTTTCCATAAAACAACGGGTGGGCCTGAGAGGGGTGTCCAGACAGGTGGGTCAATTTGTGGGACGGCACAAAGGCGCAAAAGTACAGTAGGGAGAACCTTCTGCTGCAAGCCTGGGGTGACCTTGACAATGGCAGGTGGCCTTGGACACACCTCAGCGCTGACTTCCCTGCGCCTCTTCCTTCATGCTGAGCATCACACTCTACTAGTTTAAAAAAGATGATCCTTTTCCAGTTTGAGTTTCTGAGATTTCTTTCAAATTCCAGAGCTAAAGTTCGAAAGTCTGATGCTTAACAAAGCAGATTCCTTTCCTTCATAGCTGTGGGCTTGCAAGAAATTCACCAGCATTTTCTTCCATTTCCACCCAGGTCAGTTCCCAGTATGGTTACGGTCATCTTTCTCCATCCACTGATCTCTTCCAGGGGTCCGTGAATTGTGACCCATGAGCCAAACACAGCCCACTGCCCGCTCTGTAAATAAAGTTCCATGGGAACACAGCCATGCTCTTAGGCTTATAAATTATCTGTGGTTCTTTTGCATGATGATGAAAGAGTGGAAGAATCGTGGCAGATACTGTACTGCCTGCAGATCCTAAAATGATTTGTCTTCTTGTCCTTTACAGAAGAAGCTCCCTGACCCCGAACATCCACACTGCTGCACAGGATCTGGGGCTCTGATAGACCATGCCATGACAAGGGAGACCAGAATGTAGGGGGGGACTTGAGCTATGAGTCCTGTATACAAGCTGCTTAAATGCCCAGGCTAGTCCGACCTTGACCCTGGAAGCAGTTCAAAATACACTGTAAGGGCCTATTTAGCCAGAGCGGCTCCATACACAACCTAGGGTTAGGGGGTGTAGTGGCCCAGTGTTGGTCTCCAATGCAAAAGGCTGACATGTGTACTAGGATGGCACACTGAAAGATTTACTGAGACAGCAGAACTCCATAGATGCTGTATTGCAAAGCAGAGTATAAGAAGAACTTACACAGGAACTGTAAAAACAGGTTTTATGACTCTATAGGACCCCCCTGGCCAACTATATTGGGAACAAAGAGATTGCACTGATGAAAATAGGGAGATATTTGAAAAGGGGTTCTTTGTAGGAGGCTGCTGGTGCCCCCTCCCCTCTAGGGGAAGAGAGGGAGACAGGTGGGTGCCCGTGTCTCACCTCAAGCCTGTAAGAATGAGGCCAGTGGCGCGGACCAGGACCTTGAGATGAGTCACCCGGATTAAAGAGGCCCGGAGTATGGGATCCAGCCTCCTAAGGGAGGGTTAGTCCACGGATCACTGCCCCAATGCCATCCAAAGAATGGCTGCCTCTTGCAATCTAAACTTTTGGAACTGAGGAAAGACTCTCAGTTTTCAGAGAGGACAAATTTTTTCCTGGTTTACTTCGAGGTCCTGGCAAATTGACCCCCATAAGCGGAAGCTCGAGCTTTCCTGGCATGCTAACGCAGGCTTCGGTCACAGGTGCAGTGGGAAATATGAACACCAGGGGGCGTCCGCCCATGTGGGAGGCGCAGCCGGCCCCGTGGGTTCGTTCAGTAAGCGGAGAAGATGTCTGTGTGCTAGGCTGGATATTACAGCAAGAAACTCAAGAATGCCTCCATCTGATGGTGCGGCAAAACCTTAGGGGATGCCATTTACATCCCTAGGAATTGTGCAATGCAGTGAGTGCCCCAGAAAGGAAAACCGGGGCCGATTTATTATGATCTGGGCTAAACCTAGCTCCTTGATGTAGATGCTGGCAAACTGTTTATAGTTCAAGGCTTACGAAATTCCACCACCTCCTCCCAAACCAAAATCCAAACCTTATTCCAGAGGGCCAAGCCCAAGCCTAACAATATACATATGTCAAAAACGCATGTGAATAAAAGAGAACAGAGAAAAAGAGAATAGCAGAGCCTGCTCCTGATGAAACATGCAGCTGTTTGCCGGGTGGAAACAAAATTGCTAGTGCCTGTGCTGGATCTTTTAATACCCAGAGGCCCCCGGCTGCTGGTGTGTGTGGTCCCATCTGATTTCTGTTCTGAAATCTAATGATCAGAACAGCAGCACCTGTGGCCCAGGGCAAGGGAGAATGGATAGAGCCCATGCTGTGTTGTTCAGTCTGGAGGCTGTTCATCTGCCAAACCCCAGCTGGTCACTTTTACAGAACATCTACAGCGTCCTAGTCTTTATGGGGGCGGGGGCGGAAGAGGCAGTGAAAGGAAAGATAAAACAAAGGCTTGGTGGCTGGCCACGAGAAGATAACGCTCTATCTAATCAAGGAATGTACAGGACGTCCTGGCCAATGCTCTTGGATCCACTCTGTACCTTTCTCCACCCTGCCCTGTGTCTGAGAAGCTGCCCTGCATGGAGGTGGCCAACACTCTATCTTGCTGTCTGGATTGATCCCATTGGGAGCCCCTGCAGGAGGTTGGAAGAAAGGCGCAGAGTGAGGTGTGAGTGTTTATTCCCTCCAGTCCCTCCTGAAGCAGCACTGGGAGCCAGGTGAACCCCAACCACCCTTGGTGGACCTCTCTACATGGTTTCCCCCACCCTTTACCCCTTTACAGCTGGTAATGAGCTCCGCTGCTACTCATCTTACTTGGGCGGGGGGGAAAACTCTCCTCAAATTGCCCAATTTGAGTTATGTCAGCTGTTTCCTGTAGGCACCGTGAGTGACACAGGATACGGTATATAACACAGGAAAAGAAGTTGGCAAAAAGAGAAAAAAATCGGGTGTCAAGTAAGCATTCTGGGAGGACTTCCTGGAGAAGGAGGCAGGAGATTGCATCTTAAAGGCAGGAAGCCAAACCCTGAGGAGAGCTGGGGAAAGTGTCTAAACAAGAGCGCCTTGGGATGAGGGGAAATATTTAGGGAGCAGAGACTAACAGTGGGTATGGAATGGAGAAATTGGGAAGATTAGGAGTGAGAGGTCTGGAAGCAAAGACACTGGGAGGCTTGAATTAAGAACCTTAAAGCTACAGGTGTGAATGTGCCCTGTCAGCGGCAACACTGCACCAGACACAAACGGCGGGGGCGCGGTGGGGGGTGCGGGTTGTCTGCCTGATGACCATCGCCAGGATCCTCTAAGGTCCTCTTGATTTGCTTGATTCAAGGGCTTTTGACCCTAGCCTGACATAAGCAAGGCCACTTGGAATTCGAAAACTCTATTGAAGACACGCAGAGATGGGCAGAAGGATTGATCCTTTCATGCCCAGAGAGAGGCTGCATGATCTCCTGAGGCCAGGTGGCCCTTCCTTCCCTTCCTTTTTCCTTTGTGGTAGTTGTCCAGACCATACCCATGCAGTCATTTGTAGCTGAAGCTGGGGCTGTTTATCCATTAAGAAAATTAATGGAGGTGGAAGTGAATGCTAGGGAGCAGGCTGTAGACAAGAGACTTCCACAGAGGTGAGGTTCGTACCGATGTCCCAGAGTGGGAAGGTGGCAACCTATGTGATCTGGTAATGAAACAATTAGTCAACCACCAATGACAGAGCCTGGCCAGCAGTGGGTGATGGGGGGGGCAGGAAGATGTCATCATTCGCCAGTCTAAAGAGGATGAAGCCTGGCAGAACCAGAAGGTAGGATGGGTGTTTCCGAAAGCACCAAGCACCTTAAGTAAGGGGGGAAATACCCCAAACACTGAAATTTTAATCTTCAAGTTAGAGTAAAACTTAGAGCTTTTCTGGGACCATGTTGGAAAGAAACTCTATTACTTGCAGCTGCCTGGCTAAGAATGTTGGAAACCAGTTGAGAGCCTAAATTGGCAGGTGTCTTAATTATAATATGAATTGAATGTGCACATTTGCCAAAAAACATGTGTGACTCTTAGAGTATGAGTGGAGACAAACAGAGAACCTGGGGGGAATGGGGATATCTGGAAGGATGCCGAGGACCTGGGAAATGTCCATCCTCCATTGCCTTCTGGTACACTGCCTCCTACAGCTCTCTCTCTCTCCTCTTATCCTTAAAACGATAAAGTTAACAGTTCACCCCATGGTGCACTCCTCATGCTTGTGCTTCATAGGATTTTAATTTCACATAGGCCAGATAATAAAATGCAAAATCAATGTCGGGAAGAAAATTCCAGAAGAAATTAGAGAAATTGTCTTATTGTTTATATCAAAAATATCTGGGTTTGGATTTTGAGTGCTAAATAAAAGTGGGCAGAGTGGAATTTTGTATTGGGCTGAATTTATGGATGTGTGCACTCATCAGAAGTACTGAGTTCAATGTCTGGGGTTCTAAGAGTTAGCTGATTAGACTAATATGTACTTGGACCAAACACTCGTTCATGCTAGGTGAGTGTGAAAGGTCAGCGATCCCTTGGAATAGCCTAGAGGAAGACTAGAACATATTACCTCCACCTCATTGGTTCTGGCCAATCTACCTCACTCTCATTCTCTCTAGAGCACAGAACACAAGTCATCTAGAATGGTAAGTGGGAGGGGCTATAACTGAAATATAACTTTGACCTTGAGGTAGAGAACATAACAAAGCCTGCATGTTTTATCTGCCAGAAACAACAGGTCTTACCAATATAAAAATTGTCTGAAAAGGGTGGTAATTAGGACTGAAGGTCTTGTTTATCATAGGAACCCCAGAAATTAAATCATGTCTTACTCAAGAAATTTTCAGTTCTGGAAAAAAAAAAAAAAAAAAAAAGGCCAGACCAATCTTGAGTTGCTTTAGTAGAGAATATGGTTTCTTCAAATTCTCAGAAATGAGTCTTCATAAAGCCAGGGCCTCTTGAAACCACATATCTTTGAGGAAGAGCTTTACTATATTGAGACTCAGGCCCAGTCTTTCCCAAATGGACCTTGTGCCAAATATTGAGACTGCCAGCCCCCTTCTTCAGTTCCACCTTTAAAAACTCTGCAGTCAGGCATTAGCCCCTCAACTAGGAGGTTAGAGGATTCTTCTCTGCAGAAACAAATAACCCCAGAGCAAGACACCTACAAGTACTGATGTTCAAGGGGTCCCCCAACATAAAGATCAGCTCCCCATCACCCATGGTAAAGCCCAGCAGGGGACAAACCCACCCACTCAGTGCTTCCAATCAGCGGTGGTGTGGCATCTTAAATATAAATGGAACGCAGATATTTGAAGACAACTGCCTACACGGAAGATAGCCACTAGGAGACATCTGGGAGAACAGGAACTCAGAGGAGAGAGAAATACGAAGGTAAAACAACAAACAAACAAACAAACAAAAACCCAAAATCACATAGTATACATTTTCAGAGGAAAAAAAAAAGGGTTGGATCTCTAAAGCAAAGAAAAAAGGGAGAGAGAGAGAGATAACTAGGTAGGCAGGTAGGTACAAATTGGAAAACATGAGGTGCGTGGGTGACTCAGTTGGTTAAGCCCTCACCTCTTGGTTTCAGCCAGGTCATGATCTTGGGGTCATGAGATGGAACCCCTCTGAGGGCAGGACTCTGCACTCAGCGTGGAGTCTGCTTGAGATTCTCTCCCTCTCCCTCTGTGCCTTCCCCCTCTGTACGTGTGCATATACACTGTCTCTCAAATAAATAAATAAATCTTTAAAAAAAAAAAAGAAACTGGAAAACATTCTTGGAAAATAAAATTATATTAGAAATTGTATTTAAAAAGTTAACAAAAGGATTGAAAGATAAAGCTGAGTAGAAAAACAACCTGTGAACAGACAATAGTGATAATCAGAACCAAGACCTGACTTTAGAGTCCACAGGCTTAGCCACTGTGCAATGAGAGAAAAAAGGAAAAAATCAGAAGTTGGTCATAGGAGAGAAGAGGGGGTGGCATGTAGGATGGTGTCCAAAATTTGACAAAAGGAATTTGGAATAGAATAGGAAAAAAAAATGCTGTAAAGCATATTATCATGTCACCTTGGTAATAGTGAGCCAGGAGAAGTTTCCAGAACAGAAGTACAGCACTCTCTTGAATGAGGGGGGCACCAGGTGCCCAGCTCAATAAATAGACAGGGACTCTCTCCAAACACACCCTTATGAACTTCTAGAACAGCAGGGATAGACATGTTCATTGAGAACTTTTAACAAGAAAAAGAAATGGGCAATAAAAAGGAACTGAGGGGTGCCTGTGTGGCTCAGTGGGTTAAAGCCTTTGCCTTTGGCTCAGGTCATGATCCCAGGGTCCTGGAATCGAGCCCCGCATCGGTCTCTCGGCTCAGCAGGGAGCCTGCCTCCCCCTTGCCCCTCTGCCTGCCTCTCTGCCTACTTGTAATCTCTGTCTGTCAAATAAATAAATAAAATCCTTTAAAAAAAAAAGGAACTGAAATGTACCTAGTGTCAGACCCTCAACAATGCTGACTGATGAAAGATGGTGGGGCAGCGACTGCGCAGTGTTCAGACAAAGTTGTGTTCAAACTGGAAATCTATTCAGAGCCCAAGTAAAGAATCAAGTATGAAGAGAGAGAACAGATACCTTGAGACATGTAAGGACTTGAACATTTCTCAAGAAGAGACAACATATATGCTTCAGCAATGTGAGGGAGTAAGTGAGAAAGAGAGGGTCCCAGGATCCCAGAAACGGGGTTCAACGTAGGAGAGCAGCAAAGGGAACTTCAGGACCCCTGGAGTGATCCGTCCAGATCAGTCTTGAGAAATAACATAGAATTTGTGAGGTTTGAGCACTCTGAAAAATTATTTCTAGGCCATAATAGACAGATCAAATTGGAGCATTTTGGAAAAGTAGTGACAGGTGCCAAAAAAACCCTTATCAGTTTGGGGAGGGGGTGGGGAAGAATTTGCCACCAATTCCAGGAACACAACACATTGGCTCCACAGTGAATGTTATTAATGTAGTCATAATAACGTGAATGCTAAGTATTGACTCAACCAGAAACTGGAAAATAACCCTACTGAGAAGAGGCAGGGAGGGGAAGGAAGTGAGAGGGAGCAAAACCCTCATCTACAAGAACAGGAAATCAATAAAAAAAAATGTCTAAAATTGATACACCATGATACATGAAGTAGGTAAGCTCCAGGAGAAATGGCCAGTAGGAGTGCCAGTGGCTGCCTCAGTGGCATGTGCAGGAGTGGGGAGAGGTATTTCTTAATGACACATTGTTACAATTTTCACAAAAAAGTACTTTTAAGGTATTTGGTGTTACTAGATGAGGAAATGAGAGCAAAAAGAAAATAAAAGTAGGAGAGTGAGATTAAGCCATAACAGAATTCATTATTGCCCACTTGACGAAGGCCCTGACAATTGATGGAGATGAACACACACTTGACCACATGGTTCTCAGTAGCCCAAACACCAAGCAAACAGTGCCCAGTAAGGTCACTAAAATATTATTAGATTATTAGGATAATATTAAATTAGAAGCCAACCAACTGCACCTTCTAGGTAAATGCTGAATGGTCCAGTGTTAGCTGAGACTCAATACCTAGCCATATCTAAGGCCTGAATGGATGAGCATCACCAAAGAAAAAAATTGCTAAAAAAAAAATTGCTGAGATTGAAGAACAAATCAAAATGTATAATTATCACTCCAGTTGTATTCTTCAAAATGAGTGCTCTACTTCTTAAAGTGTGACATCATGGTGCAGAGATAATCACTCCTCTGCACCATCAGTGTTCCATGGCTCCTGTGGTCATTACGTGGCACATGTAAGATGCTATACAGTTACTGCCTCCAACTGAGGTTGGTGGAGGTGGAAGGTTTTGTGTTTGCTGTGCCATTTGGGGGGAAGTGCCCATGGAAGTGCCGTCATCACCAAATTACTAAGCTTTCCTTTCTTTATCTCTCGTGGTCATCAACCAAGATTTATCTCTTCCTCAACTCCTGGAATTAAAGATACCATCACCAGTTATAATGCAATTTCACTGAGCAGTGTTTGAAAAAGATGCCTTTGGAACAGTATTCTCAGGACAGGGCAGAAGCTGACTATCTGAATACCTCTTTTTTTTTTCTAATTTATTTATTTTCAGAAAAACGGTATTCATTATTTTTTCACCACACCCAGTGCTCCATGCAAGCCATGCCCTCTATAATACCCACCATCTGGTACCCCAACCTCCCACCCCCCCGCCACTTCAAACCCCTCAGATTGTTTTTCAGAGTCCATAGTCTCTCATGGTTCACCTTCCCTTTATCTGAATACCTCTTAAGAACCAATTCCAATCTCAGCTTTTTCTGCTGGGGGCTCTAGTCCACCTCACAACAGGTGCAGTCTGGTGGCACCTGGTCCAGCTCAGAGCCATGCCTCACACCACCTAGCCCAGGATGCTTCCTTCACACAAGACACCCACACTTGTGTAAGCTGCAAATGCAGGGGACTCGGTGTCCAGTGGGTGGAGATTTGACCAATGGGAGAGAGCAGCTGGTGTAGTTAAAAATTCATCTAACCCCCAGATGGACAATCCTAAGAAGCACCTCAGCTTCCAATACCCATCGCAGGGGCCACAGAGCACCCTTGTACTCCTTGCTCCCTCCCTGTTTACCACCCCATCCCTCACCTCTGCCACCTGAGGTCACATACCTTCATGAGATTCTGGCACAGAAGCCTGGACCTTGGGCTTTGCCTTCTGAAGAACACAAGCGAAGACACAGGATTGCAATGATCACCTTCACTTTCATTTTTAAATTTCTAATATTTCCCCATGCACTTGGGGTTCCCTACAAGTGCTTGAGAAAACTTTATTCTTAAATCTTTAGTCTAATACTGTGCCTTGAAGCAATGTGACCAGCATTCAATATTTTTAAAAAATTGTCTCAGATTCTGTCTGCATTTCAGCTCTCATTGCACACACAGCTCTGGAGTGGAAGGACAGCAGGACCTTACAGCATGTGGAGTCCAAAATACTTGTGCTTTCAAGATGACTTCTTCAAAGGTTTCCAGTAAATCAGCTATTTTTCCACAAGCAACTCGGGTTCTATGCCAGTACTGTTATCTGTCAAGTGTATGATTACACTTTCTTTCTTTTTTCCTTTTTTGAGAAAGAGACTGGGGTGGGTGGTGAGTGGAAGGGCAGAGGGAGAGAGAGAATTCTAAGCAAGCTCCATGCCTGGCGTGGAGCCCGGCGTGGGGCTCCATCTCACAACCCTGAGATCATCACCTGAACTGAAATCAAGAGTGGGACGCTTAAGTGACTGAGCCACCCAGGTGCCCCTGATTCCGCTTATTTTGATCAAGCAGCCTTTCTAACATGTCATAGATGATATGCCATTTGTTTGAGCATTTGGGATAAATGTGTATCAGACCAGTTTCACTGTTTTGGAGATGGCCATGTAGCTTGCCTTCAACTAAAACCTGAATACAAGTGGCCTTCTACCATTTTGCTTACACCCAGCAATTCTGCTGCATTAGGCTGTGTTGTGGGTGCTTTCTGAAAGGTGTGAACAAAACATACCATGCTTATAATCCCTAAACCACTCATTGCATTGCCCTGCATTTTCTGTTCTCTGCGATACTTACACAACACTTGGCACCAGTCAACATTTTCCATTAAATACATATTTTTTTTCTTTCAGATTCACTTTTTGTTATCCATAGAAGAAATCTCTTGACAGGCAAATAAAGTAAAAGCATAAGAGAAGTTAGTGTGATTCCACTGAATCTCCATGACCTCTTTTCTTTCTTGTCTGCCTTTTAATGTTATTTCTATGCTCATATGCATCTGTCTACTGAAAGCTGACACAGTTTGCTTACTATATTGTCAGATGACATGCATTCTCTCTTCTTACTTGTTTTAACTTCATTTTATTTTGTGTATTTGTTTAACCTTTTGAAACGTCTTGATTTTCATACCTAAAAGAGAGAGCTGGTGTTATCATTAGTTTTGGCCACATTTTGTTCTTGCCATAGTCAAAGTGCATTCATATTTCAATTGATTGACAAGACTTCAACACATAAAGCAAGTGAGGAGATTTTTCACTCTCAGTGACACCTAAATGCTCCTTTATATTGGCCGTGAGTATCCGATTATCTGCAATGAGCTTCTGCTTCTGTTGCATGCATTTCTCCAATGGGAATCAGCACTATCCCATGACCATCGAGCAGCCATAAGTTCAGAAATTCCCAAAATGACACTGAGGCATGCATCTAGATGTTTTCCCTTCCAGTGCCTAAGGTCAAAGTTGAGGTCAAAATTAGGTTCTTTTAACCATGCTGTTTACCCACCCCCTCAACCCTGTTTTTGAATGGCACTGCATTCTCACATAAACTATATCCATCCTGGGTACTCATCAAAAGCTCTATGTGCTGTTTTGTTTCTTGTGACTCAGAAGGAGTTAAAATAGAAAAAAGGAGAGCAACATCTGTGTGGTTATTTCAAGAACTATAGATGTATCGGGAAGTCTTTTTTTTTTTAAGATTTTATTTATTTATGAGAGAGAGAGAGCGCGAGAGAGCAAGCACAGGCAGACAGAATGGCAGGCAGAGGCAGAAGGAGAAGCAGGCTCCCTGCCGAGCAAGGAGCCCGATGTGGGACTCGATCCCAGGACGCTGGGATCATGACCTGAGCCGAAGGCAGCTGCTTAACCAACTGAGCCACCCAGGCATCCCTGTATTGGGAAGTCTTAACAGATGCCTAAAGATGTACTGGGAGAACACTCTTCTTTTTGTTAGTGTGCCTCAAAAATCCCTGGATTTTTTTTTCTTTTTTTTTTTTTTTAAAGATTTTATTTATTTATTTGACAGAGAGAAATCACAAGTAGATGGAGAGGCAGGCAGAGAGAGAGAGAGAGAAGCAGGCTCCCTGCTGAGCAGAGAGCCTGATGCGGGACTCGATCCCAGGACCCTGAGATCATGACCTGAGCCGAAGGCAGCGGCTTAACCCACTGAGCCACCCTAACATATAAACATTCAGCTGAGTTAGCGGCTGATCTCCAACACAGGATCCAAGACAGGATCTTGGAGATTCAGAGGATCCAGCCTCTGAACCAGAACCAGAAGACATAGGTCCAGGAACCACAGGTGGTGATGGGTGGACATAGGCAAGAGATGATGACATATCTCTTGTTTTTACCTAATGATCCACTCACAAATGTGACTTCCTGTCCTCACACCTCTAGACCCTGCTGGTCACAAGGTGTTAGTGCCCAAGTGACCCCAAAATTTCCCTTCAATGGAAACTGAGAATGCCACCTGAACTTGCTGTCATTTCCTTGCACAATTAGAGAAATGCCCCACCCCCTGAAAGATACATATTCTGGAAGATTATATATGTGAAATCTAGGGAAACATTTTGTGCATCTTATATTATTATATTCCCAAATAAGAGTTAACCGAAATTACTATGGTCCTATATAGACCATGTAGGGATATCTCAGATGGCTGAGGAATAACAGATTGGAGCACTCCAAAGGACTCCACCCATGGAGGTGGTGGCCAAAAGAAAGGGGAATATGAAATAGTTGTGGAGGAGGGTCTTAAATACCAGTTGCAAAAATAAGTAAGTCTTGTTTCTGCCTGGGCTTCTCTTCCCTATTTACTTCTCACCATATTGTATATCAGTAATTTTGGTTATGGTTACATTTAGCACTTGGTTCCCAGGCTGCGGATTATCAACATTCTCACAGTGACACTCCAGTAGAAATTGGTATCCCTGGGAGAGCTTGGACAGGGAACTCAAGGTTCACTCTAGGGGCAGCAGAGGGTGACAGCTTTGGGCATTTCCCCACCACCTCCATGGAGGAGTTGAACACTTTGTAGTTGACCTATTAGCTAGGGTCACCTCTGGATAATTGGGACGAAAGGTCAAGCGTATGTTGGCATGTAGCCAATGGGTGGACTGTGATGAACGGCCAGAAAGGTGTCAGTCAGCTCCCAGAAGTTCCCTCCGCTCCTTGCTGAGGAGCTAACCCACACTGCATGATCAGATTCAAAAATTTCAAACAACATCGTTTTGAACCTTCAAATGAAGTCATTCTGGGGCCAAAGGTGGGTAGAATTGAGTCATCTCAAAGCTCTGGAGAACATGTCCATGAACTTCAGAGGCTGAGACCCTCCTCCCAGAGTTTTCGGTTGTTGTGCTTCCCGATGCCAGGCTGCCCAGCTCATGCTTCCATTCTGTAACTTTGCTGTACGTCCTTCCAACAAGACCTTATGGAGCCCAAGTGTCAGTATCAGTTGCTTTTTGAAGAAATGCAACTGATGTGAACATGAAGGGGGGATTCTTTTAGGAAATTCAATCTGGTCTTGGAGGACACTGGATTGGACTAGAGATGGCGGATTCAGAGAAAGGTTAGAATCATTGTGGGATAAGAAAGGACACGGTCAAGCACGCTGCTCAGACTAGAGTGATTTCAGGACATGTACATTCTGACGAACAAGTGTTGAATGGGGTGCTTGTGTGTATGTGTGTGCGGGTGTAAAAACTAAATACTGACTTCTGCCACAGCAAGATGATCTAACCAGTGGAATCCTTGAAAATACTATTGCATATGTTCCACATACGAGTGAAACCATATAGTAATTTTCTTTCTCTGCTTGACTTACTCCACTTAGCATAAGCACTACATCAAAAACTAAGGACGTACTACTGTACCATGCAGTGGCTCACTGAACATAATAAAAAATTAAAAAAATATATTATTGCAATCAACTCGTAGAAGAGAGGACGTTTCTCTTTCTAGAAGGAGTCTAGCTAATAAATCAAGAAAAACAATAGGATGATAATATCACCACTCTGTGACCCATAATGTTTCAGTACATGCAGGCAATGGTCATTAGTGCCTGTTAACATCACAAGAGAAAGGACAGCCTACTCCCATCTGTAAGTATCTGACAGCCTTTTATAATAAAGAAAGGACCAGAAACATATTTTAAAATGTTAGTAATAATTACAGATTAGTTTTTCTTTCTCTTTTTGTGCTTTCTTTTCCTTTTTTTTTTTTTTTGGTGTTTTTCAGATCACCAAGATAATATATACATGTTGAAGCAAATGAAACCTTAATATATAGAGATGGATAAAGATGATAATGGCAAAGGTGAGCATCTCTCTTTCCACCCTCCCCTTGCTCATACAAACAGTAACACGGGCATATCCACACATACAGAGTTCTCTTTGCTTGTGTTCATGGATATATAACTATATGGTACTTATTCCCCTTCAACTTGCTAATTTGTCACTTTATGGTAAATTATGGACATTCCCTCCATTCAACAGATAGATACTTAACTCTCCATCTTTCTCCCAGTTTCTTCATAAAAATTACACATTTGGGGGCAACTGGATGGCTCAGTGAATTAAGCCTCTGCCTTCGGCTCAGGTCATGATCCCAGGGTCCTGGGATAGAGGCCTGCATCGGGCTCTCTGCTCAGTAGGGAGCCTGCGTCCCCTTCTCTCTTTGCCTGCTGCTCTGCCTACTTGTTATCTCTGTCTCTGTGTCCAATAAATAAACAAAATCTTCAAAAAAAATACACATTTGCACACATAATTTTACACTTATGGTATTACATTATACCTGCCTAGGTGAGAGCATGTTTTTCTTTTTTTAAAATTTTTTCAATTTTTTAAAGTTTTTGTTTATTTATTTATTTTAATTCGACAGAGATCACAAGTAGGCGGAGAGGCAGGCAGAGAGAGAGAGAAGAGAAGCAGGCTCCCTGCCGAGCAGAGAGCCCGACACGGGGCTCGATCCTAAGATCCTGGGATCATGACCCGAGCCGAAGGCAGAGGCCTTAACCCACTGAGCCACCCAGGCACCCCATGTTTTTCTTTTTAGCATAGTTTTTGTTTCTTTCTTTTTCCTACCCGTCTCTCCATCCCCTGTCCTCCCACCTACAGACCCCACATCTCATGGAGGACCATGTTCTCTGTCCCAATGCACCACACCAATACACAGGATTGTTTGTTTTGCCTTTTTTTTTTTTTTTTTGCCATTGTTTATAACCACTAATACATAGCTCTTTGCAACTGACTTCCTTATTCAACAATACCTCGCAGGAAAATTTTCCAAATCAGCTGGTTTAGCTTGAATTCCTTCTTTTTAATGGATTCGTACTTCTAGGCTGTGGATGGACCCTCATTGATTAAACCTTTCTAGTATTTAGAATTAATCACTTTCCAGGCTTTTTTTTTTTTTTTCCCTACTTAAATATCCTTAAACACCAGTCTCTGCTACTTTTATCTCTATGGCATCAATGTCAAGAATGGGATTGGGGCAGCCACAGGATACATGTTCTCAGTTTGAAAGACCCTGCCCCATTAATTTCTGAAACCATCACAGTAATTTATGTTTTTCACAGACTGTGTATGAGGAAAGATCCCACTTCTGCCTCTACCTCTGAACTCCTTACCCGGGCATTCCCACTCTTCCCATTGTGGTTAGTCTAAGACATAAAGTGGTATTTTGCTTTGGATGTAACACTTTTTGTGTGTTTTCACGTGTGTGTGTGTGTGTGTGTGTGTTCTGTTTGGGCCATTTTGGTTTGCCTTTCTGTGAATTGGCCATTCATCAGGGATAAGAAAGGAGACATACTTATAAATGTCGAAAGGATTTTACAATTACAGGTGAATTCTACTAGAGCATCATGGCAATACATCTGAAAATCTTGAGGATACAGGAGACTACCTGGAGAGTTTTACATTATCAAAATTCTGCCAAGAAGAGGGAAGTATGAAGAGATCAGTTAATAATAGAAAATTAGGAAGGTGAAGTAATATCTACTTAAAAAAAAAAAAGCCCATGAGAACCAGATGTCTTCACAGCTAAGTTCTACCTAACCTTTTAAGAATAGATTTTTTTCATGATATTCCAATGTTTGCAGCTCATAGAAAAAGACGGAAAACTTCTTATTTAATTTTGTGAGGTCAGCCTGTTGCAAAGATAGAGTCAAATATATATGGACCTTACTTACCTAAGTTTGTACAAATCCAAACATGACTGAATAAAATTCAACAATGCATCAAAAGGATAATAATATATGGTCAATGATATTATGTAAATGTGAAAAGGTAGTACAAGTTAGGAACTCCATTCTCTTAATACATTTGATTGACAAATAAATAAAAGAACAAAAACCAGGGTGCCTGGCTGGTTTAGTTGGAAAAGCTTGATCTCAGGGTTGTGAGTTCAAGCTCTACACTGGGTGTAGAGGTTGCTTAAATGAATAAATAAGTAAAACAAAAAAAAAATTAAAGAACAAAATCCAAATGATTGCATTAATTAATTTTAAAAAGCTTTTAAAAAAATAAAAGAATAAACCCCAAATGGTTGTAATAATTGAGGAATTATTGGATAAAAGTGCAGCAATTAGTTCCAAAATAAGGGAGATCGTGGAACTATTTGAGATGAAATGTATTACCAAAAATCCTCAAAAAAATCCCCCCAAATGGTAAAATATTAAAATTAAGCCAATGATATTCAGAAACCACATATAGATGCCTGCCATTATCATTATAATTTAATATTATCTTAGAGGTTCTAACAAATATGATGAGTACAACAAGGAAAAACATTGGTAAAACTTTTCATGTCCAGACACCTAGAAAACCCGAAAGAAACTTACAGAACACACAAAAATCAATCACTTTTCCTTAGACTACCCATAGTGGCCCAGGAACTCAGATGCTGTCAAAGAAAGATAAACATGTCTGATGAAATAATTTTTTTCAAATTTCTCTAGAGCCATCACAAACTCAGCGTAAACATAATTGTTTGAGAAAGACACTTACGCTAACACGTCCAGTAAAGTGTTGAAATCTACAATGTAGAGAGTTCTAAAAAAAGGTGCAAGAAAAGGATAAACAACCCAATAGAAACACCTGTTGAAAGTCACAACCTGATGAGATAAGAAGCTTGTCTTTCTACCACAGAGAGCAGGTTTCCCCCCAAATAGTGGCTTCTAGCAAAGCAAACCAGGCTAGATCGCCAATCAGATTACAACTCCGCTTTCAACACACTTTTAAAAAATAATAACATAGGAATAAATAATAATATAATAAATAGTACATAAATAATACTTAAAATAATAATATAAAGGGGAAAGCATAAGCACCCCCTTCCAAACTCCACCAACGCCACCTGAAACAGTGTGCCTTCAAACGCTAGTCTTGTATCTTGTACCAGGCTGTCTTCACTGCGGGGGGAAAAGAGAAACTCTGTCACACACCCCTTAATTCTCCGGAGACATGTTTTCTGGCTCTGGCTTGAGAGTACATCCCGTTCATCCATGTGGGACCCTGAAATCCTGCTGAGCTACGGGGGACACTCTCCCCTTGCCCTGGATGTCCCCAGCCTTCTTGATATTCCTGAGCCACAGTGTGGCCCTAAAGGACGGATCGTGTGGGTTTGGGATATGCATGTAGGTGGTGTCTGTAACTTTAGCCACCAGGCACCAACCCCTGCACTGAGCTGGTTGGGTGGAATCTGGGACCTGGGTCAGGACACCCTCATGGACATTGGGTAAGTTGCTCCATATGACACTCCTTTGGGTGCAACTAGGCAGTCTAGCCATTTCCCCGACCCCTGCTCCAGGCCAGTCCCCACTTTCTCCCATTATGGGATCCACAGATGCCAATTAGGACAACATGGACATTGCCCGGTGACATGGGGTGAGGTGAACAGCAATGAAGTGGTAAGAATCCGTGAGGTTCTAAGCTGCATTCTGGTCCCAGCCCTTGTGGGGAGCCTTCAGGACCAGTGAATTGTCCCCTTCCTCTTGGAGGTTGTGTGGGTCTTCTGCAGAAAGGGCAGCCAGTAACAGAAGAGAGTGAGAGCTGAAGCCAGGTGGGGAAACAACCAAGAGCTGGGGTTAATAGGGTGTGGATGGGGGAAGCTCCAACAGGCTCTGTGCCCTGAAGAGGAGGTTGTCATGACAAAGCAAGGTGACACATCCCAGGAGTAAGTGGGTGTGGGGATGGGCAGGGGACAGGGAGAGGTAGACTTTCAAAAAGCAAAGGGAGAGATGAGTCACACAGATAATTTAAAACCTGCAAGAAGGAAACTACTTTAAGCACCGAAAATTGAAGGTTGTTAGTTTCAATCCTTCTGTAGAAGTTAAGACAAAGGGGCAGAGAACAAGTGGGGTGAGGGGATTTAGAGACAGGAATCAAAATTGAGGCAGCCTAGGGGTGAGAGAGGGGCAAAGACGCTTTCCTTTTATTCCCCCTGGTCCCAGCTCCTGGCCATGGAACCCTGCAGACCGACTGGGCCGGTTTATGATTTTCTGATAGCTCTCCTCCTGTTCACCAACCCACCAAGGTTGAGCAAGCATGACCATGGACGTGGTACTGAGCTGGGGAAGGGTAGGGAGGGGAGGGGTGGAGTAATGTAAGACCTACTCTCCACATGGAACAATCAGAGGACCCTAAACAACAGTGCTACAGGGCCCAGGGTCTCCCTCTTCAGCGGGAGGTCTGTGAACCCACACCGTTTGCATCACCTGGGAGCTGATCAGAAAGGCTGACTCTCAAGTCCCACCCCAGATCTACTGAATCAGACTCTGCATTTTAGCAAGATCCCCAAACAGCAGGTAGGCGCGTTCAAGTTGGAGAAACACTGCTAGGCACTAAGGCAGAAGGGACAGAGCGCCTGGGTTTCGAGGTCCTACCAAAAGCTCCGTGGACAAGCTGGGCCTCAGATGCTGAGAAGTCCTGGGATGGGGGAGCAGGGCGAGCCCACAAAGGCCTATTGGAGCGCTGCGCACCTGAGAACTCAGAAGGACACCTCCGTCAGGGCTGCCCCCAGCAAACTTCACTGGATGTTTTCAGCCAGGAGATGGCTCTGGTTTTCAGATATGAAGCAACAGTGAGGAGCCATCTTCACAGCAGAGATAGGAGCAGGATGGATGGCGAGCCCCCAGACCGCCCCGTTGCAAGATCTGCCTGAGACTTGCTAAACTACAGGTGTCCAGGTTCTTCCCCCGGAAACTCAGATTCAGAGAGGCCTGGCATGCAGGCCTGGGACATAGTGGAGCGGAATATACTGCTTCAAGTCATTTCCTTCTTGCAGGTTTTAAATTATCTGTGACTCATCGCTCCCTTTGCTTTTTGAAAGTCTACCTCTCCTTGGACATCTGACTTTTTATCAGGAGCCCTGGTGTGGTGGTGGTGGGGGGGGAGTTTCATACGTCACTGATTTCGACTTTCAGTTCATCCCTCCACCGAGGCAGGTCACTGAGTCCCACTCCCGGGAGACGCTGGTCCATCTTCTCCTCTACCTGAGGGCCATGTGACTCCACTGCTTCCTGACGCTCTGGACCGAAGAAGAACCACAGCCCAAGCCCAGAAAGACAACGGGCTGGAAAGTGGGACGACTTTGAGAGGCAGCCTCCTGCTTCTGTGGAAGCTCCCAACCTGACCCGCCCTAAGAAATGCGCCTGGACTGCCAAGGTCAAGGCTGCAGACTGTCTTCCCGTGCTGGCCGCACTCCAGAAGCAGGTCCAGGGTTTCTGCAGGAGCCCCTCCCCCCACCCCAGGAATGACCCCACCACACCAGGCCTCTCTTTCTCCTACTCACGGGACCTTCCTGTCAGGAAAAATGTGAGTGTGGTTCCAAGCAGTATATTCCACGCCACTAGGTCCCAGATGGTTACTTCTGCCTTGAGGAAACCCATAAATGACAAATTTCAACTCAGTAATCCAGAAAGAAAGAAAGAGCTCATATCCTAAGAATGGCCCTAATCCCTTAGCAAGAGGACTGTCCTCTGGGTCCCGAAAGGGGAGATTAATCTGCACACATTTAACGAGGCTGGTGTGAGGCGGGCAGGTGCTGCCCTCCATCTGCAACCCGCACCCCACCCCGACTCCCGAATACCCCGTCTTGATTTGTGCTACGGGGTGTCATCACTGACCTACACCGAGGAGGGTTTCGTATTAAAATGGCTCCTTCCAGCGCACTGCCATAGGGACTCTGTAGGTTTTGTTAGGAACATTGATCACATTGCCCCAGTAGTTGCTGTGGTTCAGGCCATGATGCCCTAGTTAGCAGGCGTTACAGAGAAACAAGGACAGGAGCAAGAAGACAGATACTCTCCTGTGCTCGAGAAGCTCTGGAAGCTGGTTTATTTGCTCTGAGATTTACGGAGCCTTTAACACGTTGATGTGGGACTCTCCAAGGAGGATGTCTGATAGACGGGGCTTTCCAAACTTAACCTTTTTTTTTTTTAAGGTGCTTTTGCATTAAACTTCAGAACAGACCTCCCCAATGAGCCTGTCTTCTCCAAGAAGACCCACGGAGACATTTCTGTCCTTGAATCCAGGACTACCTTGCTTGATTCTGTGAGTCCCGAGAATCTGAATCTGGATGTGTTTCACTCTTTTTATTGGCTGCTGGACTAGGATCCAGACTGTCGGAGGTCCTGTAGCAAATGTGTAGAGCCTTGGAGCACAGCCTCTGTGGCCTGACTCCATGGCATCTGCTTCTTCTCTCTCATTTCCTCGTTCATGTACTTGAGTTGTTTTTCTGGATGTTACCCCTGTTTCCGAGTCACCTTAAATCTTTTTCCAAGCAAAGCTTAGAGAGGCCAAGTGACTTGGCAAGGTCACACAGCTTATCAGTGAGGAATCCAAGATTCGGACTCAGCTCTGTCCAACTTTGATGCCCACTGTCTGCCTTGCCACCTCCTTAGTCCTGTGGGACTCATGGAAATGACCACAATTGAACCAGCATGATTGAGGTTAATCTTTCCTTCTCCCTATGCTTGTTTAATGCTGCCTAGCCCCCTCCCCAAGATACTTTGTAGAACCCCTTCCCTATCTTCCAAGACTTTTCATCAGCTCCCCAAGTCCAAGACCCGTAATCTGTGACCTGCAGCTCCAGGCCATGTGTTGCATATTTGCAGTTGGCAAGGAAGAAGGAGAGGTGACCAACCTCTCACAACCAGGGGCAGTCAGCTGGGGTGCTCCCCCACACCACAGACCACCTCAAGTGCCTGAAATGCATCTAAGATGCAGAAAGCAGGTGGCAGGGACTGGAAGGGGAGCACTAGGACCCAGAGGGTGGCCGAGCCACATATGGGGATTCTATGCCTCAAGCACCCCACAAGGCTGAAGGGCTCGTGACCCCTGGTGTGGAGAGTTCTGACAACACAGTCTCAGCTGTCAGACTTCTTGGCACATGCTTGACTGAAAAGAGTCCCACCCCCTTCCCAGGACAGCAGTCCGCCACTGTCTTGGCCCTTTCAAGGAGACAGCTGGGACTCCAGGGCAGCCTAGCTCCTCCCTTTTCCCAGTCCTGCTTCCTGCCCTTCCCTACCCCCCAGGGTCATCCACTCCTAATAAACACCCTGCTGGCTGCCAGTGGCACAGCTTGCACCAAGAACAAGCCCTTTCTTTCTTTCTCTAGTTCAACCTAACAGGCATCTGCCAAAGGCAGGATATATCAAAGGCTTAGAGCCATTGCTGGGAGGGGCGGTGAATACAAACATGAAGAAGGATCACCACCAGCCTCTTTCAAGGAGCTCACAGGCTCAAGCTCATGCAATGGAGCTGGGAAAACAAGCAAACACAAGGTTCAAGGGATGAAATCCTATGATAATTGTCTTTCTCTCACTGACTTTTTTCACTTAGCATAACACTCTCTAGTTCTATTCATGTTGTTGCAAATGATAACCGTTCATCCTTTTTGATGGCTGTGTAATATTCCATGATGTGCACATGTGTGCACACACACACACTTACCATATCTTCTTTCTCCATTCATCTCCTGATGGACATCTGGGCTCTTCCCATAGTTTGGTTATTGTGGACATTGCTGCTATAAACATTGGGGTGAATGTAGCCCTTCAGATCACTAGCTTTGTATCCTTCCAGTAAATCCCTATAGTAGAATTCCTGGGTCATAGGGTAGCTCTATTTTTAACTTTTTAAAAAATTTTTTATTTTTTTAATTACTTTTCAGTGTACTAGAATTCATTGTTTATGTACCACACCCAGTGCTCCCTACAATATGTGCCCTCCACAATACTCACCACCAGACTGGCCCAACCTCCCACCCCCTGCCCCTTCAAAACCCTCAGATTGTTTTTCAGAGTCCATAGTCTCTCATGGTTCATCTCCCCCTCCAATTTCCCTCAACTCCCTTTTCCTCTCCATCTCCCTATGTCCTCCGTGTCATTTCTTATGCTCCACAAATAAGTGAAACCATATGATAACTGAATCTGCTTGACTTATTTCACTCAGAGTAATATCCTCCAGTCCCATCCATGTTGATATAAAAACTGGATAGTCAACCTTTCTGATGGAGGCATAATACTCCAGAGTGTCTATGGACCACATCCTCCTTATCCATTCATCCGTTAAAGGGCATCTTACTTCTTTCCACAGTTTGGCAACCGTGGCCATTGCTGCTACATTGGGGTACAAATGGCCCTTCTTTTCACTACATCTGTATCTTTGGGGTAAATACCCAGTAGTGCAATTGCAGGGTCATAGGGAAGCTCTATTTTTAATTTCTTAAGGAATCTCCACACTGTTCTCCAAAGTGGCTGCACCAACTTGCATTCCCACCAACAGTCTAAGAGGTTTCCCCTTTCTCCACATCCTCTCCAACACACGTTGTTTCCTGTCTTGCTAATTTTGGCCATTCTAACTGGTGTAAGGTGGTATCTCAATGTGGTTTTAATTTGAATCTCCCTGATGGCTAGTGATGATGAACATTTTTTGAGGAACCTCCATACTGTTTTCCAGAGTAGCTGCCCCACCTTGCATTCCCACCAACCGTGGAGGAGGGTTCACCTTTCCACATCCTTGCCAACATCTATTGTTTCCTGAGTTGTTAATTTTAGCCATTCTGACTGGTGTGAGGTGAAGGGAGGGAAAAATAGAATAAAATGAAATCAGAGAGGGAGACCATAGGAGACTCTCAACTCTAGGAAACAAACTGAGGGTTGCTGGAGGGGAGGGAACTCGGGGGCTGGGGTAACTGGAGGGCACGTGTTGCGATGAGCACTGGATGTCATATGTAACTGATGAATCCCTGAATTCTACCCCTGCAATGAATAATACAGTGTATGTTAATTCATTGAATTTAAATTTTTTTTAAGTGCAAGGCTTTGAGGACCACGTTATCCACAGTTTGGACGGTGAGTGGGCAGAGATTAGGAAATCCAGAGGAGCTTCTTGAGAGAGGGAGACTTTGGAACAGCCTCTGAGGATGACGGGGCAGTCCAGCGCTCCAGAGGGTGGCAACAGACCCAGTCTGGCAGGAGGGGGAAGTGAAATCGAGCAGTAGTTAAGAGCAGGAGCTTGAGTCAGGCAGCCGGGGGCTCGCCTCCCCGCTCCGCACCCTCGGAGAGAGGAACCTCAGGCGGGTGACTAACTTCTCACAACCAGGACCTGGTGATGGGGGGTGGGGGGATTGACTAGACCTACGCAGTCAGAAATTCTGGAGGTAGCACCCCATTTTAACCAGCCCTCTGGGGGAAGCCGAGGTGCATTTAAAAATGTGAAACTGCTGATCTCGGCCAACGGAGGAACAGATTTGAAGGATACAGGGGCTCCTCAGGTCCTCCAAGGACAGAACTACAGCAGGACCTTGAACACAGGCAGCCAAGACAGGAGCCCAAGGCAGCAGGAGCCTCCTCTCTCCTCTCCCCTGCTCTGCCCTGCCTCCCCTGCAGCAGCAAAGCAGATTCTTCTGAGTCCCCTTCCATAGGCTGGGGGATGGGGGGGGTGTCGGCCACAGAGAGTGGCCCGACCAGGAGGCTCAATTCTGATTTAAGTCACTCTGGAAGCAGCTCAGTGGCCTTACCAGAGACAGACTGTGTCACTTCATCTGAGTCCAGGGGCCTTTCCCCCTCCCACCCCCCACCCCTCAAGTGGATGGAAGTGAGTGTGAGTCTCCTATGCTTGGAAGGTCAATCAGGTGCCTGGGAGGCCGAGGTCAGGAAATGAAATTTAGGAGTCATAAACTTTGGGCGCAGTCCTACAGGGCAGTGCTGCCAGCCACATGCCATTAAAAAAGCAGTCTAGGGCCCCACCACCCCAGACCTACGGAACCAGAAGCTCTCCGGTGGGCTCATCCATCTGGGCTGTAGCAAGGATGCGGCAGAGAACCGCCCTCAGGGTGGGCTCGGAGAAGGTGCATAAACCCCACTGATCAGAGAGACGAATCATCTCTATAACCTCATCTGACACCCCACTTCCTTAAAAGTCATAGTGAAATAAGCAGAAAAGACACAAGAGGAAAAACCATCGGGGGAGGGGGGTTGGCTCCCCTTGACTTTTCTTGCTTTAATGCAGGATGCCTAGCAAGAGCCAACTTCCCAATGCCACGGACTGGTGGGGCTGGGAGAGAGTCTGATCTTGACCTCTGCACTGCCGGGGAAACTGAGGTCCTAAGGAACCACATGCCACAGCCTATGTCTCACGTTCATTAGCAGAGGGAGGACGGAAGCTTGGGCCCCCAGGCTTCAACCCATCATGATGAAAAATGGAACTTCTCTCGGTCAAAGAGAAAAGTCACTGAGAAGACAGATAGAACAGAGCCCTGTGAGACGGCTGCAGGAATAATTAAGAGCCATACAGAACCAGCCAGTGGAGCTGGTGTAAAGGTTTTCCATCTACCGTGTCATTTTGTGGAATCCTGGGCCAGAATTATCAACCGACTATCAAGCCTCAGATGCCACCGTTGTATTTAAGAGCTTTTCATAAACCGGGCAAGCCTAAACTCAAGGCTACCTCAAAATTAGAATATTCATAAGGCTTTCCTAAGAAAGGGAAGGAGAAGAGGTTTTGCAGAGCCATAGCAACAGAAAGCTAATCCTCTAAGTTCTCAGATTTAAATGGATCTGTGCTTTCACAGGTCCCACGGGGGAAAGTAGCTAAGACACCATGGACAGAGCAGTGGAAATGACCTACTTTAAAGTCCGGCCTTTAAGAAACTACAAAAAGAAAAATACTCGTGGCAGTTAATGTGCCAGCCTTAATAAAAGGAAGTGGCAAGTCCATTCTGAATTAGGGTAGATCATCGTGGCATGTGTGGTGTGGGATGCCGAAGGAGGTGAGCAAACAGCCAAAAAAAAAAAAAAAAAAAAAAGAACAAGGATAAAAAAGGAAGTAGACTGAACCCAAACCAAGAAATCTCTGGAGGCTTTCACTGCTGGGTTTTATCAAGTTGTAGATTGGAGAAGGGGTGGCCAAGAACAGTTGTGCAGGTTGTACCCTGAACACTGCTGGGTTGTATACAAATCCTTTGGGGATTTGTAATTTGATGTATGTATGTTCAAAGTAACCGACAACACATTCACTTAAAATTAAAACAAAACTGGGGCACCTGGGTGGCTCAGTGGGTTAAGCCTCTGCTTTTTGCTAGGGTCATGATCTCAGGGTCCTGGGATCGAGTCCCACTCTCTGCTGGGCAAGGAGCCTACTCTCCTCTCTCTCTCTGCCAGGATCTCTGCCTACTTGTGAACTCTGTCTGTCAAATGAATAAATAAAATCTTTTAAAAATTTTAAAACAAAACAAAACAAACCCCCAAGCCCCCAAACCTTGACTTGGGCTCTTTTCAAATAATTCCTGTATTTTCTTTATAAAGTCCCAAACTTAGGAGATACAAGCAACCATTTCGAATCAGTGTCTTGGAACAAAGTGATAGAACACTGTGAGTGACCAGATGGGCTCTAAGGAAGGAGCCCCAACTATAGTGTGAGGTCTTACTGCTTCTGGAGCCTGTCAAAAACTCTCCTTACTCTTATTATCATTATTATTTTTTTTAATTTCATCTTGTCTATTTCTGCCACTAATATTCTGAAAATCTCAGGGACTTTGATAATCTATTTCAAGATTTGCTTTCTTACCTCATTCCAAGACACCTCCATGCTTTATGGGACTAGGAATTGTCAGACCACTTCACCCTTAGACAACCTTCTCAAACGCCCACTCCTTACATGGCCGAAATCAAGCCACAGAAATAGTAGTGGCCTCCTCACTTCCACGGGGAACAGGAGAGGAAAGCTGTTCGTCCCAAGAGAAACCAGTTTACCACAAGGATATCTGAAAATTTCTCAGTCACACGACTGGACGGTGTGTGGGAGTGAGGCCAGGGCTATGCATGTGCCCAGCATCAGTCACGCGGCCCCGGCTGCACCCAGGCTCTGCCCCCCAACCTGCGTTGCCGTCATGCCACCGTGGGTAGAGCTTCTTCCACCCTCTGTGTGCCTAAACAGGTTATGTCCAATGCAGCTGCCAGAGCCATCCCATTAAAACATCAATCCCTCCACTACCCAGAATCTGCGCTATTTCTCCACCTGGTGCCCCAATAAAAGGCAAAGCCCCACCCAATGCCCGCCAGCCCCCACTTAACGTGGCTCCCAACTCCACCTCTGCGGAGTGTCAGTCCCGCTCCCTCCCCACTCCCTCTCGCTCTAGCTGCTCTCCTGGAAGTTCCTTGGGCACCACTCTTGCATTTCTCTGGGTCAGATATATACTTAAAAATGGAAGTGCTGAATCAGAGCATCTGTGCATTTTCTAGATATTACCAAATTGCTCTACAAATGGATTTGTCCATTTACACTCCTGCCTACCTGACAGGAGAGGGCCTGCTCTCCACATCATCTGTAGCACTTGCCTATTAAAGATTTGTAATCTTTACTAATCAGACAGGTGGGAAGTGTTAGCCCAATACTGTTTCCGTTTCTATTTTCTTGATTATGATGGAAATTCAGCATATTTGCCTGTTTCTTGACCATCTGTAGTTTCTAGTCTGGAAATCTGCTGGGGTAGAGAAGAAATTTTAACAATTTAGTTTCTTAAAACGTTACCTCTGTTTTGTTTTTTTTTTTTAAATATAATTTTCAGGAGTTGATTCTGGCAATGTTCAATTTTCTAGAAAATCATTCATTTTGTCTGAATTTCCAAATGTATTGGCATGAAAGTCACACCAACTACTCTCTTAGGATGGTTATTCTCTGTTTTATGTAGTTATATGTTTTGTGGTTGTGGTTGCTAATATTGCTTATTTATGCTTATTCTTGGTTAGTTGGTTGGTTGGTTTGTTTTTCCCCTTTATTGTCTTGCGAGAGGTGGGAAAATGAAGATCAAATAACCTCAGGTCAGATTTTTGCCACCAAGTGATTTATTAACTAAAGTTTCAGTTTTCAGAATCCTTTGGATTTCTGAATCGCGGACTGCATGGATTACAAATCAGTGCTTTCATTTTCATTCAACTCTCGTTACTTGGTGATTTTTGTTCTGCTTTTCTTTTTAACTCACAGTGCATTTAGAAATATATTTTGCCATTCCCAAAAACGTGTTTTTGGAATTTTGGAAACAACAATAAACACGTTGTTTAGAATTTACACTAGATGGTCTTTAATTCAACAAATTGCAGTCAGGGAATGCAGTCTGTGTGATACCATTTGCCAATAAGTCTATTAGGAACTTGCACACGCCCAGCTTTTCATCAAAGTTCCCAGCCAGTGAGCCATGAACACGCTGTGGGTATGTCACAAGAGATGAATTTCTTCAGCCCTCCAGACAGATGGGTGGGGACAGATGGCTTACCCTAAGCAACCTCATCTGGAGTTCCTGGCAGTCAGCCCCTCAGTCCAGAAAGCTCACCTGGTGACCCCATGCGCAGTAAGCACATGACTTCCCTGCAGCTTCTGGGCTCTATGGTCATGAGCTGAGCCTGGGCAAGGAGGCGCCCCTCAGTGGACATTCACATCATCAGCAGAGCTCATGGCGGCCCATCAAAGACAAGGGGTCTACAGAATTATAGAAAAGGTCCCTCGTATTCCCGGGGCCCCGGAGGTAGAGTACAGCTGAGGCATCGGGCTGGTAGAGGTTGGGGAACAGAGAGGCTCTGCTGGGCACTGACTCTCTACTTTACATTTTTGGTCACTTCTGCTCATTTGTGGCTAATGCGCCCTTTTACTGGCATCCAAACCAGCCACGGGGGTCTGTTCTCACCATGTAATTATGATTTGAAAGTAAAGCTGCAGCATATTTGAAAATTCTTAGTATAAAGCGCTTTATGGCCTCTGATAGTTGTTCGTATTTCAGTATGACAAGAAATTTCAACATTACCTGTGTTCATGAAAGCGAAAGAACGGCTAGATTTCTCAAACATAATTTCAGTATATGTGCTGCCGAAGCGAGCACAAACATAATTTCAATATTGCAAAAGTTTGTCTGCTTGTAAATATTTTGCTTTAATTTCTATCCCCTGTGTAAGTGAATAAATTTCTCATTGATGGTGATGAGCAAGATTTTGAAATTGTTATCATCAAAACTCTTGATCTGCAAGGCGCCTAGTGGTCTCTAGCATAAAATACCATAAAGGCTTATGACTGTAGGGTCAGCCTCATTTCTCATTTAAAAATGGGAAAACACCTTATGTGTAGAACTGGTATAAACCCAATATTTAACGTTTTATAATAATTATAATACAATTAGAAAAATAAATGTGAAAGTTAAAAAACCTATAAAATTAAAATAATTTCTAATTAATTATGTAATATTGTTTATTATAACTATAATATTAACAAAATGAGTATTACTTTCCTAATCATTCCTTTCAAATTAAACAGTTTTCTTCTTTTCTTACGGATTTCGCTTTAAGTTCTATTTTGATATTCTACTTCAGCATATTTTTTTGGTTCATTTTTTCCCAGAATACCTCTTTCCCACCCTTTATTTTCAGCCTATGTAGTTTTCTTACAGTTCTGTGTAAGCAGTGCCGGGTAATTTATGTCTTTTGATAGATGATGTCAATCCATTTACTTTTTCTATTTTTTGATTACCAATATAATCAGAATGACCCTAGCCATCCTATTTTGTTTCAATTTATGAGCTTTTTTCCTTTAGCTCATCCTTAAATCTCTTTCCCTGTCTTTAGTTTTTGTTTGTTTCTCCTGTGTTATTTTGGAAGCTAGATATCCTACTTAATTCTCTTCACAGCTCCTCTTATGTTTTTAAATGTACATTTTAAAAAATATTTTATTTATTTGAGATAGAGAAAGAGAGAGCATGAGCAGGGGGGGAGGGACAAAGGGAAAGGGAGAAGCAGATTCCCCACTGAGCAGGGAGCCTGAAGTGGGGCTCAATCCCAGGACCCTGAGATCGCAACCTGAACTGAAGGCAGATACCCAAACAACTGAGCCACTCAGGTACCCCTAAACATGCATATTTACAGATTTTCCCAACAGATTTTCAAATTATGTAATATTTTTGTTTTCCGCCTAAACACAACATAGATTTTTGTACAATTTTTTCACTCATCAAGCATCGCTTCCTTACTATATAATCATCACTGCCTTGAAGGTTGTTTTTATGTTTGTTTTACATTTGTAAACAACAACAACAACAACCAAGTTTTCTCCCATCAGCATTTAAATTTACCAATAGATTTTTATTTGATAGTCCTTTTATTGTTTGTTGATAGTAAAATTCCTTAATCCTTATATGTCTTGAGATCTCTTAAATTTGTCTTCACTCTTGAATGATAAAATAGCTGGGTATCAAACCTCAAAGTTAAATGTCATTTTATGTAACCACTTGGTTGTTATTATTCCTTTGTCATCTGCTTAAAAACCATCTTTTCTCTCTGACACCTTGGAAGAATTTCTCTGGACTATTGATGTGCTATGTTTCCACAATAACTGGCTGGGCATACTTTGTTTCCATTCAAGATGTACTTAGACATATTGTTGTGAACTACTAAATATAAAGTCTTTTTAAAAAAAAAAGTCTTTTTCAATTAATTAATAATTAATTTCATCCTGAGTACATTTAAAGCAGCATAAGTTTAGACACAAGTAACAGAAAAGCTAACCAAAATAACTTCAACAAAAAGGAGGGTCATTCTTTCATAAAACTGGAGGTCCAGAGGTAAGATAATGACATGGCAATAACCAACCATGCTTAATGTTTTAAGATAAATCTATCTGCCTCATTAGTTTCTTTTACCTTCTACGCTCTTCTGGCCCAGAAAGAAATTATATGTGTCCTTTTCATTATAAGTATTTATACCTTCTGAAATCAGAAAAGCCAGTTTGAATATTATTACTAAGGGCAGCAGATGATGAAGCAAGAGAATCAGTTTCACAAACTAGACAATTAGATACTTCAAGCTACATTTCATAGCAATTATAGTAGCATCTAAAGTCTAGATGTCTTGAAAATCTGTTAGAAATGCAAAGCAAGAATGACTTTTTATGATACAAGTAAAAGGTGATCACGGTTAATGACTTTTCTCACCCTGTTTCTTAACAGACAAAGGAGTAGGACCAATATTCTTGTGAATGTTTTCAACGTAATACATTGTAGAACTGACCCTTGTACTTCCATAATGATTCATAACTTTGCCTTCTACAGTTGCTGAGAGGTGAGGCTGGTAGAGAAAGAGAAAGGGAAGAAGATTTTCTTAATTCTGATGTTTCTTAGGAAATTTTCACTAAAATTAATAAGAGGACCTAAATTCTCAAGATTGAGGACAGGAACTTCATTACTTCAACTTTTGAGCATATAGTTTTTATGTGTATAAAAACAGGGCTTTACCTTAAAATCCAATATATTTCATCCCATTCATTTTAGTCCATTATTCCAGCCTATTATAGGTTTTTGAACTTTAATTCTGTTGTTTTTTATTTTTAATTTTTTAAAAGATTTTTATTTTATTTTTTAAGATTTTATTTATTTGTTTGTTTATTTATTTATTTATTTATTCATGAGAGACAGAGAGGCAGAGACAGAGGGAGAAGAAGGCTCCCTGTGGGACTCGAACCCAGGACCCTAGGATCATGATCTGAGCTGAAGGCAGATGCTTAACCAACTGAGCCATCCAGGCAACCAATTCTGTTTTTTTTAAATCATCACTTTTCATCCTCAACTTTGTGTCAGCTGCTATTCTAATAAAGCACACTTCTTTATTTTCAGACCCCCAGTCATGTATTTTATCCATTTTTAAAATTCATAATTATCCATTTACTTGTGTGTTCTTTTTTTTTAATTTTTAAAAATTTTAAAGCTCTTTTCAGTGTTCCAGAATTTATTGCTTATGCACCACACCCAGTGCTCCACGCAATATGTGCCCTCCTTAATATCCACCACCAAGCTCATCCAACCTCTCACCCCCCTCCCCTCCAAAACCCTAAGTTTGTTTCTCAGAGTCCACAGTCCCTGATGGCTTGTCTCCCCTTTCCAATTTCCCCCAATTCACTTCTCCTCTCCATCTCCCCATGTCCACTCATGTGTTCTTGTAAATTAAAGTTTTTTTTTTTTATTTTCAGGTAATTGTAGATTCAGGGGCAGCTAGTCATAAGAAATAATATGGAAAGATCTTATGTACTCTTTACCCTTTATGGTAACATACCATTTCCTTTATGGTAACGTCAAGGAAAAATCAAATACAATACCATACCAGGATATTGATGTGGTTACAGTCAAGATACAAAACCATTCCATCTCCACAAGGATCTGGTGTTCTCTTTTTAAAGTCCCATCCCCTTCCCTCCCTATCCCTCCCTCACCCATAGTCCTTAGCCTGGGCAACTGCTAATCTAGTCTCCATTTCTATAATGTTTTAATTTAAAGAATGCTATGTACATGGAGTCATACAGCATGTAACCTTTTGGAATGGTTTCTTTTACTCAGCATAATTTCCTTGAGATTTGTCCATATTGGGGTATCAGAATTTATTCCTATTTACTGCTAAGTAGTATTCTACTTTACTGCTAAGTAGTATTCTACATCCACACTGTGGATAAGCCACAGTGTGCTTCCCATTCAACAACTGATG
Organism: Neogale vison; assembly: GCF_020171115.1. Lineage (NCBI taxonomy): Eukaryota > Metazoa > Chordata > Mammalia > Carnivora > Mustelidae > Neogale > Neogale vison. The sequence continues at coordinate 208,211,445 of NC_058096.1, read as the reverse complement.
GCCATCTGAATGCTTTCCGGTTTTTTGCTATCATGAATAAACCTACTATGAATATTCATGTACAGGTTTTTGTATGAACGTAAGTTTTCCTTTGGGAATAAATGCCTAGAAATTCAAAAGTTGCACCACACGGTAGTTGCGTGTTTAATTTTTTAAGAAACTGCCAAATGTTTTTCAGGATGGCTGTAAAATTTTATGCTCTCACTAGCAATGCAGGGTCTGAGGACTGTTTCTGCATTGTCACCAGAATTTGATTTTGGCTATATGTAATGATAGCTCATGATGGCTTAACGGGAAGCAACATTGAACATCTTTTCATGTGTGTGTGTGTGTGTGTGTGTGTGTGTGTGTGTGTGTGTGTGTGTTTTGCCATCTATATAGCCTCTTTGTTGAAATGTCTGTTAATGTGTTTTGTTCTTTTAAAAATTGGGTTCTTTGGTTTTCTACTGTTGAGTTTTGAGAATTCTTTGTATATTCTAGATGTTAGTCCTGAGTTGCAAATATTTTCTCTACTCTATAACTTGTCTTTCACCCTATGGAGAGACTCTTTTGCAGACCAAAAGTTTTTGACCTCTATAAAGCTCAATTTATCATTTTTTTTTTCTTCTGTGGATTGTCTTTCAGTATCAAGTCTAGAACTCTGCCTACCCCCAGATCCCAAAGATTTTTTTTGTAAAATCTATATTATTTTATATTTAACATTTAAGTCTATCATCCATTTTGAGTTGATTTTCATATAAGATATAAAGATCCTTTTGTGTGGGGGTGAAACAATTTGAGCATTATTCCTTGAAAAGTTTACTCTTCCTCCACTGAATTGCTTTTTTACCTTTGTCTACAATCAGTTAGTTATATTTGTGTGGTCCACTTCTGGATTCTTTATTCTGTGTCATTTATCTATGTGACTATATCTCTACTAACTCATGTAACATTGATACTGTAGTGATGCAAGTCTTGAAATCTGGTAGACTAATTCCCTCCACTTTATTCTTCATTTTCAAAATTGTTATAGCTATTCTAGTTCATCTTTCCTTAGAGCTATTCTAGTTCCTTTGTTTTTCCTTATAAAGTGTAGGATAATCTCCTTCATATCTACAATAAACCCAACTGGGATTTTAAAAGGAAGTGCTTTAAGCTTATATGTCATTTTGGGGATAATTGAGGTCATTATGGTGTTGAGCCTTCTAATCCATGAGCCCATTAAGTCTCTTCATTTATGGAGATCTTTTTTGATCTCTTTCATCAGCATTTTATAGTTTTCAGCATATACATCCTGGGCATGTTTTGTTACTTACACCTAACTATTTCATTTTGAATAATTATAAAATTGTATTGTACTTTTAATTTTTGTGTCCATATGTTCCTTGTTAGTATATAGAAACATGATTGAATTTTTTCTTGCTTATCTGGTATACTGCAACCATGTTGAGCTAACTTATTACTTCTAGGTGTCTTTTTCTTTATTTTTTTTGGTAGATTCCTTGAGATTTCCTATGTACATAATCAAATCATCGAAATAGGGTAGTTTATTTCTTATTTTTGGATCCATATATTTTTTATTTCCTTTTCTTGCTTTATTGGACAAAAGGTCCAGTGCAATGCTGAATAAGAGTGGTAAAAGTGAGCATTCTTAACTTTGTTCCTGACTTTACTGGAAAAGCATTAAGATATTTATCATTAAGTGTGACGCTAGCTGTAGGTTTTTTGTAGTAGCTCTTCATCAGTTGAAGTTTTACTCTATTCCTGGTTTTCTGAGGTTTTTTTTCTGCATATGCATGTTGAATTTTGTTAAATGCTTTTCTGAATCTATTGATATGGTCATGTGATTTTTTTAACCTATTAATATAGTGGGTTACATTGATTGATTTTCAAATATTAAGCCAAATTCGTGTCCCTGCAATAAACCCCACTTAGTCATGATGAATAATCATTTTCAAATATTGCTGAATTCTATTTGTTAATATTTTGTTAAGGATTTTTTAAGTCTATAATCCTTGGAGATATTGGCCTGTAGCTACCTTTTATTGTATTGGGTTTTTCTGGTTTTGTATAAAGGTAGTTCTAGCAATATAAGATTATAGATGTTCCCCCCTTTTCTATTTTTTGACAGAGTGCATAGAATTGGTTTTAATTCTCCACTGAAATTATATGGACCTGGAAATTTCTTTCTTGGAGAACTTTTTAAATTATTGATTCAATTTCCTTAATAGTTATATGAATATTCAAATTATCAATTTCATATTGGGTGAATTGTGATAGTTCGTGCTCTTGGAGGAATTGGTCCATTTTGTCTTGGAAATTAAACTGATGTTTGTAGAATCATCTGTACAATGTTTGCTCTTTGTTAATCTTACTGGAGTGAGTCAATGGTATTGATCTTTTAGAAGAACTAGTTTTTTAATGATTTTCTTGATTGTTTATCTCTTTTCAATTTCTATGATATTTACTCTTTATTTCTCCTTGCTTTGGGTTTATTTAACTCTTCTTTTTCTAGCTTCTTGTGGTAGGAGCTTAGATACTTGATACTTGATACGAGATTTCTCTTCTTTTCTAGTATAAGCATTTAGTGCTATAGATTTCCTTCTTGGCACTCCTGTAGCAGTGTCCCACAGATTTCAATACATTGTATTCTCTTTTTCCTTTAGTTTAATGTATTTTTAAAAATTTTCCTAGAGACCTCCTTTTTGATGCATAGATTTTGTGAAAGTGTATTGCTTAGTTTCCAAACATTTGTTGATTTTCCTGTTATCTTCCTATTTTGATTCCATAGTGGTGGCCTGAGAACACATCCTGTATTATTTCAACTCTTCTAAATTTGTTGAGATTTGTTTTATGGCCTAGGACATATATAACTTCATATGTGCCCAGTGGATTTTTTTTTTTTAGTGTATTCTACAGTTGTTCAGTGGATTGTTCTTTAAATGTCAATTATATCCTGGAAGTGAAGAGTGTTATTAAGTTCTTCTATAACCCTGCTGATATTTTGTCTGGTTGTTCTATCAGTTATTGGGAGAAGGATGTTGAATTCTCCAGTATAATTGTAGATTGATCATTTTGGTTTTCTTTTGGTCTTTGCTTTGCTTATTTTGTGGCTCTGATTTGGTACATACACATTTAGGATTTCTGGGTCTTCTTGCTGGAGTGTCCCTTTTATCATTCTGTCCTCTTTGTCCCTGTTAATGTCCTTCTCTGTCCTTGTTAATTTTCTTTCTCTGAACTCTGCTTGGACTGATATTAAGATAGCCATTAGTGCTTCTTTTGGATGATGTTTGCATGATGTCTATTTTTCTGTCCTTTTACTTTCAATCTACATGTATTTTTAACGTATTGTTATATTAGAAGTGAGATTCTTAAGAGAGCAGATAGTTGGGTCATATTTTTTAATCTATCATAGCTATCTTTGTGTTTTAATAGGTATGTTTATGCCACTTATATTTAATGTAATTATAAATGTGCTATGCCTGCAATTTATTTTATTTACTATTTTTTTCTATTGTTTCTCATTTCTCTATTTTCTTATCCTGCCTTTCTTGAAACATTTGTACATTTTTCTAGAATTCCACTTTGATTTAGCCATGGTGCCTTAGAAGGTATCTCTTTTTGTACAGTTCTTTGTTTTTTGGGTTTTTTTTTTTTTTTTGGTGGTCATTCTAGTTACTACATGATACATGCATAACAACACAGTTTACTGGTACTGACATTTCACCAGTTCAAATGACGTGTAGAAACTTCCTTTAACTTCCTTTTATCCTTCCCCATTTATATTTAAATTGTCTTAAATATTTCCTCTACATATTTTAAATCACATCCAACAGTGTTACAATATCTGCTGTGAGCATCAAACATCATTTAGGAAACTCAAGATCAGAAGGAAAATGTATTGTTCTTACCCACATTTTCACTCTTGTCATTGTTCTTGGCCTCTTTTCAATGTTCTAAGATTTCTTATTTTATTATTTCCTTTCTGTTTACGGAATTGTCTTTGGTCATTCTCTTACAGTGCTCTGCTGGTAACAAATTCTCTCTTTCTTTCATCATATGTCTTGATTTTTCCTTCATTCCTGAAGGATATTTCCACTGGATAGAATTCTGAATTAATAGAGGATTGTTTGTTTGTTTGTTTGTTTTTGTTTTTAGCCATCAAAAATGTTGTGCCACTCACCTGAGCTTTTATGATTTCTGATGAGAAATTCACTATCACTCTAGTTGTTTGCCCCCATAAATAAAGCTGCTTTCAAGATATTTTGTCTTTATGGGGTGATTGGGTGGCTCAGTGGGATAAGCCTCTGCCTTTGGCTCAGGTCGTGATCTCTGGGTCTTGGGATCAAGCCCCACATCAGGCTGTCTGCTCAGCAAGGAGACTGCTTCCCTCTCTCTCTCTCTCTCTGCCTGCCTCTCTGCCTACTTGTGATCTCTCTGTCAAATAAATAAATAAAATCTTACAAAAAAAGATATTGTCTTTAAATTTCAGAAGTTTGACAATGATGTGCCTTGGTATGGATTTTGAGGGGCTTATCTTGTTTGCAATTTTCTCAGCTTCTTGAATCTGTGGATTTCAAACTAGGTCTTTTGCCAACTTTATAAAGCTTTCTTTATTCTTTACTTTCTTTATTCTTTATAAAGCTTTCATTATTTCTTTGAGTACTTTTTTCAGCCTCATCTTCTTTATCCTCTGCTTCGGGAACTCTGATACTGTGAATGTTAGATTTTTTTCCCCCTACAGGTCCTGAAGGCCTGTTTTTTTTTTTTTCTTTATTTCTTGGTCTTTTTTCTCTTTGTGGTTTAGTATAGGTCATTTCTATTGTTTATTCTTCAGGTTCACTGATTTTTTTTTTCTCTGTTCCTTCCATTGTGTTGTTGCGATCTTCCAGCAAGGTTTTGTGGTTGTTGTACTTTTGGGTTCTGGAATTGTCATGTAGTTCTTCTCTATATCTTCTATTTCTTTGCTGAGAATTTTTTTTAAAAGATTTTATTTATTTACTTATTTGAGAGAGAGAAAGATTACAGGCAGTGGGAAGCGGCAGGGGGAGCTTGCTGAGCAGGGAGCCCGATACAGGACTCAGTCGCAGGACTGAGCTCATGGCTTGAGCTAAAGGCCACCCAGGTGCCTCTGTTTGCTAAACTTTCTAAGTCTTTGCTTAGATGTTTGATTTATTCATACTGTTCAAGTGTGTACATAATTGCTCCTTGAAGCCTTTATATGATGGCTGCTTATAAATATTTTGGTGTTGGAATCTATTGATCATCATTTTTTTGTACAAGTTGAGATTTTACTGGCCTGTGGTGTGACAGGTGACATTCTAGTGAAGGCTGGACATTTTAAGTAGCATAATATAAGACTCTGGATCTTATTTAAATGCTCTATTTTGCTGTCTTCCTTTGACACTGCTCTGGTAGAAAAGAGCATTACCTTATTACTGTCAGGCAGAGCTAGAAGTCCAGATTTTCCTGGTCTCCACTGACACCCAAAGGGGAAGAGGGACTCTTATACTGCCAGGTGGAACTGGGAGTTTCTACTAGGTTTCAGTTAATACCATTCTGGATGGGAGGGGTGGGTGTGCCTCATTACTGTTCTCCCATGCTGTCTCCACTGACACCACATTACCACTAGACCTTGTCACTGATGGGTGGTGGTAGAAATCTTGACTTTGCACTAACTCTCCTCTGACACCACCCCAATGGGGAGAGGGAGGATGGTTTTTTTACTGTTGGGTGGGAGTTGAAGGCCAGGTTCCTCACATTGTCTCCACTGACCCTACAGGAAGGAATGGATGAGCCTCATTTCACCTGCTGGGGATGAAAGTCCCAGCTTTCTACCTGACCTTCTCTGACATGACACCAGCTTGGGAGGAAGGGAGAAGTTTGGACAGTCTCGTTACACCCTGTGGAAGGTGAAAGTTTGTGGTCCCCACTGACCTCTGGTCGCATGGGTGGGGTTGGGGCCACAGCTTTTCTGTGGTATTTGGCTGGAGTAGAGTGTTTGATGCATAAAAGTTTTTCTGTCTTTCTAGTCCTTTGGCTAGAGAGAGCCAGCTTTTGTTGGAGTTAGTTATTTTTTGTCCCTATCTGTTGTCATTTCCAGGTTTCTAACTTCTCCAGCACCCAGGGATATATGAGACACAAAGAAAAGCCAGAGAAGTCACCAGTGTATTGTTCCTTACAAGTCCTGAGGTCTCAAGCTTGTCTGCCTTCTCTCCAACTTTGAGAGTTTCCCTATGTATATTTTATATATGATGATCAGGGTTTTGGTCATACTTAGTAGGAAGAACAGGGAAAAATACTTTTTCTTCATCTCCTTGGAAGTTTTTATTTATTTACTTTTATGTCTTTTTCCCCATAGCTAAACTGTAAAACTAGACTGTAAGTTTGTAAACTTCTTGATATTATTTTTTCATTTCCATCCAGCCTCTGATCTAAATTTTCCTGCATTGAGTCCACCATGCTTATGAACTACTTCTGGTTTAGCCCCTCTTGTGTGTGCTTAAGCAACAGCTTCTCAGTTCCACCCCACTTGCCCATTCCTGGTTTTGTTGTTGCTTAACCCCTTGGCCTATTGCCACCACCCCCTCCTCTGGCAGAGCAACCAGCTCTTCCACTATAGGACAACATAAATCCACTAACAACAATTCATGCCACACCAACCACATTTCCCTTTTTTAACGAAGTTACTCAATTGGTAAAACCAGGAATGCCTGATGATGAACCTCAGTGACAACAAGTTACTTGGCACACTTTCTGTTGCCTAGTACGTATTTTGGCATTGAGAGCTTAAATCATGAGAAATAGATTTAATTGCATTGAGTTGGATTGAGTATAGTCTATGGGATAGCTTAAAGGAGATATGAAGACTGGTTCAACACTGGTCTCTAACAACAGTTGATTAATGGGTTAATCTTACCCGGAGGGTCCTTAGGGGTAAGTTAAAATGCATCACATCATATGTGTTAGTCAGTGATTTGTCAGTTACTTGAATGAAGGTAGGAAAGTTGTACCTTATTGGAGTGGCAATGAGCACAACGTTGGGAATGACAGCTAATGAGTTAAATAACAGAAACAGATTTCAAAAACATCTTGACAGACTGAAATAACTAGTCAAAACTAAGAGGATAAAAATGTAATAGGAATAAATATAAGATCTGGATTTCAGAAGGGTAAGAACTAACCTCTCAAAAATGTCAAATGATAATAATAGCTAATGTTTGTAAGTTTGCAGTAAACATGACCCATTTGTATTTCATAAATTGGCATAATGTTGGAAAGTAACTGTACAAATGTTTCAATACTCATAAACTATTTTTTCCTCTTTGACACAGTAACTCCATTCCTAGGACTTTATCCTGGAAAAAAAAATCTAAACAAGAAGAAAATGCCAAATACAAAAAGAGGCTTATGACAGCCCTACTTATAATAGCAAAAACCTAGAGACAAAGGTACAGCAACAATGATAATATTTAGTAATTTAATATGTATGTCAACCACATTGTGCAGCTTTTAAAAAGGGAGGAAGTTTTCAAAGGCAGGGATGTTATTCTAAAGACAATATAGCAACAGGAAAAGATCTTACAGTATGAGATAAAAACATAAGTTTAATTATTTCCTATTCTATGAGTACAGTTCTCAAGTACGATGTGCTTATGTATATTTTGAACAAGAATTACACAAAAACAGAAAAATGAAAGCAATCTCAGGGTTAGGCTATTGTATGGTTTTTTCTTATCTGATATCTATTATTGTAATAAAATATAAATTAACGATTTTTAGCTGCACAAGGCAGGATCTCCCGATCTAACCTTGTGTCAGCTTATGTTCATAAAATACCCAATACTCTTCATTGGCTATAAATTGCAAGTTTAAATGGAGGAAGAGTCAGTTCCTAAAGATAGGAGTTATACTGATAGAAATCTACACAAACAGAACTCTAGACATAGGAGGTAAAAAGTCTCTTACTTTGCCTTGATCATGTCTGGAGTACTAAATGCAAGTCTGGAGGCCATCATTAGATACAGTACATCTCTGCAGGGCTAGTCTTTGATGACATTTTATACGAGGTGTGCTATCTTGGGGTGCCTGTGTGGCTCGGTTGTTTGGCGTCTGCCTTCGACTCAGGCCATGATCCCAGGGTCCTGGGATCAAGCCCTGCATCAGGCCCATGCTCAGCGGGAAGACTTTTTCTCCCTCTCCCACTCTCTCTGCTTGTATTCCCTCTCTCAGTGTGTCTCTCTCTGTCAAATAAATAAAATCTTACCAAAAAAAAAAAGTGTGATTTCTTTCTTCTGCCCACTCTGGAACCAGAATCTGACTGCCAGGACCAGTTCAATCCTAAATTGAAACAATATAAGGATAGTTTTCTACTACATATCAAAACACCAGTCATTTTTTTTTTAAAAATGTGGTATTGGTATAAATACTGCAAAAAGTAGACAAACATATCAATAGACTAGAATACAAAGTATAGTAATAGATTCATAAATATAACATCATTTAATACATGATAAATGCAGCATTATGAATCAGTAAGGGGAAAATGGATAATTTTTTGGAATAAGTCTCTTAACTAAATTCTTCCAAAGTTAACTCACCCCAGGAGGGTGTATTCCTGATTTGGATACTTCAAATGCTAACTAATATCTCTGGGATAGGGATTAAAACTAAATAATACACCACTATATTACATGTTTAAAACCAAAGTGTTATAAATCCCAGACAACATAATAGCATTTTATTACCAGTGACCACAGGCGATACTTTCATTAGCTGTTTCAAATGCCTACAACTTAATGTCAGCTGGATTTTCACCAGCTTTGGTGTCAATCGAGCCAGGAAATCAATCCCAGTCTTCCCATTTCCCTGGCCTGTGCCCCTCCAGGCTTCAACTTCTATAGTAGTCAAGGTTCTTAGTTGTAAGCAATAAGAACAATTGTAATTGATAAAGGAACAGAGAATTTTATTGAAAGGGTACCAGTGGGGGTGCCTGGGCAGCTCAGGCATTAAGTGTTTGCCTTCAGCTCAGGTCATGATCCCAGGGTCCTAGGATAGAGCCCCGCATGGGCTCTCTGCTCAGCAGGAGGCCTGCTTCTCCCTCTCCCTCTGCCCCTGCTTGTGTTCCCTCTCTCGCTGTGTTTCTCTCTGTCAAATAAATAAATAAAATCTTAAAACAAAAATAAATAAAATTTAAAAATAAAGAGAGGATTATGTTTAAAAAAAAAAAAAAAGAAGGAGGAAGGAAGAAAGGGTACCAGTGGCTGCCATAATTGACGAAGAGATGGGAATCCAGGCTTGAACAGAATCCAAGGCACATCCATTAACCTGGTGACATGAATTCTCTACTTCTGAGGCTGCCTAGCACTCCTTGCTCAATGAACTCCACCTAAGCACCACTCCCTCCAGATGAAAATGTCCATAGGTTCAGCCTAGGTCACATGCTCATTCACAAGGTGTCAGAGAGTGAGAAGGGCACATTTCTCCCTGCTTTGGCTTCTCAAGCAGGATCTGAGTTATTTCTGAAAATACAAAGAGTTGCATGCTGGGAAGCCAAAATAATAATTAGCAAAGTTAAATGCATTGTATGCCATCAATTATGTATCTTCTTTTCTTCTGAAGTCTCTAATGAGGTCACATGTTCTTCTTTCTCCCCAGATCAAAGCCAATATTCAGGAAAATATCCGATTAGTATCTTTAATATGGAGAACAAAATACTGAAAACGAGGTATAATGGAAGACATATTAGTATCTGATAGAGCTTACTTCTGGTAGTATTTGGTCTCAGACAAATTATACAAACTATCTTAACCTTAAGTTCCTCATATTTAAAATGAGAATACTAGGGTGCCTGGGTGGTTCAGTTCGTTAAGCGTCTGCCTTCATGATTCTGGGGTCCTGGGATGGAGCCGCATGAACTGGGATCGAGCCCCATGTCCGGCTCCGTGTTCAGTGGAGAGCCTCCTTCTGCCTCTCCCTTTGCCCTTGCCTGCCTTGTGCTTGCTCTCTCACTCTCAATCCATTGCACTCTCTCTCTCAAATTTAAAAAAAATAGTAAAATAAAAAGGCAAATGCAACAAAGGCTCTGTCTGACTAATCTCTGAACATAACAGAGATTGTCCACTGTTTGAAGTCATCAGCTGTAGAGCTGACCTGGACAAGACCAAGGCCTCACCTAAATGGCGCCCTCATGGGCTGACTTCATACTTACTCATTAATTTCTTAGCCCTTGTGTCTTGTTTTTGTGCGACTGCTTTTTTTTGTGCGACATGTGTGAGGCCAAGTTCAATACATAGTGAAATGTCATTGAGCTCAAAATCCTGAATCTGCTTTAAATTATGTTAACCTCACTTTATGACTAAATAAAGCTGACGTTGTGGAAAGACACAACTTGTGTAGGGGCCTTTATAGCGTGCTCCTGACAAATAATGAAAATGGGGGGTACGGGTGCAGATGTAGGCAAGCAAATGAAATGAAATAGTCAAAACAAACTCATGCACATATAGGGATTTAGCATATAGTAAGAGAGGTATTTCAGATCAGCTGATAAAGGATAGGTTATTCAAAAACTGATTATACATTGGAGAGAAATAAAGTTCAGCTGTCTGTACCATATATAAGAAAAAAAATTCCAGATGGGTTAAATACAGAAATGTTCAAAATAAAACTCTAAGTACTAGAAAAAAAATATAGAAGAATATTTTTATTCCTTTGGGGTAGGGATGCCTTACTAACTAAAACATAAAATCATGGCAATAAAGGGAGATAATCAGACACAATAAACCAATTTAAAAGGCAACAGAGCAAAAGAAAATATTTATGTTTAACAGACCAAAGATTATCCAGTCTCATATAAGAATACCTCAACTTAAAGATGCCTCTTTAATTTGTCCCACACAGATCCTTAAAGCAAACAAACTACTTTATTTTAAGCAAAAATAAAATAAAATAAATAAAAAAGATTGGTTCCAATAGTGAAGGAAAATATTGGTGGAGCAGTTATAGGGCATCATCAGGAAAATTATAAAAAGTTATTTCTTCTAAGGAGCCACAGTTGGCATTCAGCTTGATGAGCAGAGGCTGGGCTGTATCTCAGCTTCCAGTAGCATCCCAACTACACATCCATTCTCAAAGGTCCTGAATAACTATGTTGCGTTTACCAATAAATTGTTCATTTTGTCTTCTGTGAAATTGTGATATAGTAAAAATATAGATATTTGGTCTTCCTCCTGGCTTCTGGTCAAAGTTCTTAAATGCCTTGTAATTTCCTAAGTGATAAGAAAGATGAGAAAGTATCTTTTGTTATAACATTTGATTTTTGTTCCCAACTCCTGAAATAGTGGGTATTATAGAGGGCACAGCTTGCATGGAGCACTGGGTGTGGTGAAAAAATAATGAATACTGTTTTTCTGAAAATAAATAAATTGGGGAAAAAAAAATAAAGCTGAAAGGAGCATTTTTGTTATTCATAACAAACCCCTTTCAACTACACAAGCTCATGGTAATGATGTGACTTTGGGAAAGCCTTTAAGGATGGAGTGATGATTACCAGGGAACCAGCCATGATTCCCTGGATTAGAAGGTTGGAACTTTTTGTCCAACCTTTCACATACCTTCTCTGTTTTCCTTCTCACCTTAATTCCTGGGAGGGGGGAGGGGCTGGAGATTGAGTTCAATCACCAATAGCCAATAATCTAATCAATCATGCCTTTGTAAGAGAGTCTCCTCGAAAGCCTTAACCAAAAGGGTTCAGAGAGCTTCTGGGTTGGTGAACCCATTGAGCTGCTGGGAGGGTGGCACATCCCAAGAGGACATGGGATCTCCACAACCCTTCCCCCATACTGTGCTCCATGCATCTGTTTCATCTGGCTGTTCCTGAGTTGTATCCTTTTATAATTAACAAATAATCTAGTAAGAATTCATGTTCTAAGTTTTATGAGCTGTTCTAGCAAATTATTGAACCCATCTTGCAGTTACTATCTGAAGTGGAAGCAGTCTAATGGACTACCTGAAGGGTCTGCCCTAACTCCAGGCAGTGTCAGAATTGGGTTGTAGGACACCAAGTTGATGTCTGGAGAGCACAGGAGAATTGATTGGTGTGGCGGGGGGGACTCCCACACTTTTGGTATGAGAAGTATTCTGTAGGAAGAGGAAACTGGGCATCCCTTTATTTGAAGTGTTGTGAGCAGAGTACAAAAAATGTTTTTCTTTTAGTCTTCCTCAGGATTTTCAAGGACAACATTTCTTTGCTTCTGTTTAGTTTTTGTTTCACTCTATGTTACAATCTATCTGGGGGATGCAGCTAAAATAGTGCTTAGAGGCAAATGGATAGCATGAAGCTCCAATAATAGAAAAGAAAAAAAAAATGTCTCCAATCAAAGACCTCAGCCTACACCTTAAGAAACTAGAAAAAGTTGAACAAAAGTAAACCCAGAGTGACAGAACAGAGTAAACAGTAACAGAGTAAACAGAAGAAAGAAAATAATTAAGATAAGAGCATAAATCAATGCACTAGAAAACAAACAAAAAAATACAGAGAAAAATCAATGACAAATTAGTTCCTTGAGGTCAGTAAGATTAAAAAAAACTGGAACCAGACTGATTGAGGGGAAAAAAAGAAAGAAGACATGAATTACCAATATCAAGAATGAGAGCAATAATATCACTACAGACCTCACAGATAATAAGGGAATATTATGAAAAATTTTATAAGAGTAAGTTAAACGACTTAAATAAAACAAATTATCGGAAAGACACAAACAATCAAAGATCACCTGAAAAAAAAACAGATAAACAGAACAGCGCCATAGCTATTAAAGGAATTGAAACCTCAGCTAACCCCATAAAGAAAACTTTAGATCCAGATGGCTTCAATCCCAGTAGATATTTAAAGAAAAAAATAATACCAATTCTTAGCAAATTCCTTTATAAAATTGAAGAGGAGAGAATACTTTCCACTCATTCTGTGAGACTAACATTACCTTGATACCAAAATCATACAAAGACACTGTAAGAAAATGACACATTAATATTTTCTCATGAATGTAAACAAAAAGCAATATGACCCTCAAGCTAAAAATAAAGCTTCCCTATGACCCTGCAATTGCACTCCTGGGTATTTACCCCAAAGACACAGATGTCGTGAAAAGAAGGGCCATCTGTACCCCAATGTTTATAGCAGCAATGGCCACGGTCACCAAACTATGGAAAGAACCAAGATGCCCTTCAACGGATGAATGGATAAGGAAGATGTGGTCCATATACACTATGGAGTATTATGCCTCCATCAGAAAGGACGAATACCCAACTTTTGTAGCAACATGGACAGGACTGGAAGAGATTATGCTGAGTGAAATAAGTCAAGCAGAGAGAGTCAATTATCATATGGTTTCACTTATTTGTGGGGCATAACAAATAGCATGGAGGACAAGGGGCGTTAGAGAGGAGAAGGGAGTTGGGGTAAATTGGAAGGGGAGGTGAACCATGAGAGACTATGGACTCTGAAAAACAATCTGAGGGGTTTGAAGTGGCGGGGGGGTGGGAGGTTGGGGTACCAGGTGGTGGGTATTATAGAGGGCACGGCTTGCATGGTGCACTGGGTGTGGTGAAAAAATAATGAATAATGTTTTTCTGAAAATAAATAAATTGGAAAAAAAAAGCAATATGACCCTAATCATAAATTGAGACCTTACTCTTCTCAAAGTACAAGAAATCTAGCATTGTTGAGTGTCCTTCCAACTGTGATTCAATCCTGTCTCTTTCCCTGGAAGGCATCCTTCCTAAGGACACGCAGTAGTTCTTCCCTCCTCACAGCCTCTCCCTCAGTCCTCAGCACTTGCTGACCCATCCCTACATAGATAAAACATAGAATAATTTCATGAATTATTTTAGAGAAAAAGTAAGAAGAGAAAAATAATTTCATATGGGAGAAGAGGGAGGAAATCCTTATTGATTTTGTACAGATAGAGCCAAGGGAAAATTCTAGATGTGAAAAGAAAGAATGTATAAAATGGTGTCTGTGGCATCTCATATGTAAAATGATTTCAGTCTTTGAAAATGACATGGTTGGCATTAAATCTTTATTGAATGTGCAATATACACTTGTTCCTCACTGTTGAGGTTGAAGATGATAACTTCCTCTCTTCATTTAATTATATTTGGTGAAAGAATTCAGAGACTGAGATTTAAACACATTCTACTTCACATGCATGACCTTACAACTGGGCTCATCACAAGAGGGATTGCAGCTGAAGATACACCAGAGTCCAACCAACAGAACTTTTTTTTAAAGATTTTATTTATTTATTTGACAGACAGAGATCACAAGTAGGCAGAGAGAGAGAGGAGGAAGCAGACTCCCCACTGAGCAGAGAGCCCAACATGAGGCTCGATTCCAGGACCCTGGGATCATGACCTGAGCCGAAGGCAGATGCTTTAACTCACTGAGCCACCCAGGCACCCCCAGAACTTTTCTTAAAACCCTGACTTTGGCCATCTAGCTCTGGGCCTTAACATCAAAGCAGAGGAAAGCCAGAGGAAGTGACTCATTTCTGCTTGAAGTAAGTTGTAGCCTTCTAATGAGGAAAGCCAAAGTGCACATCTCCTTGCTCTGGTGTGTAAAGTCTATGTAATTTAGCACTTAGGACCCATCTGGATTTGAAATCCATAATCAAGCACTGAAGCTGGAGTGGCTGGGGACAACTAGCAGCATTGTGGGCCATAGTATGTCACAAGAAAGTGAAACCCCATGAAAATTAAACATCAAAATGCTTCCTTCCAGTTTCCTGTGGAATGTCGATTATGGTCAAAGGTAGGCATAAATAGAATGGAGCTGGAGAAAATGTTATTAAGAAGGCACTTCAGAATATTTGTAAGAACTAACTTCTTTGAATGAGAACCCATCCTGTTTCCATGGTGACCTACTTGGCATCGATTCCAAGAATCCATGGGTCAGAAGAGTCCTTGTCTTCTTTAACACGCAGGACTCCAGGGAAATCTTTTCATACCCACTCCCCTCTTTCCCCCCAATAGCCCAGGAGTTTCTAGAGGACAGGAGTCTGTCGTACTCATCTTTGTCACCTTGGCACTTGTTCCCTGAAGGTTTGGTGAATTATAAACATGCATGTCTTATCTCATTCCACAGTATGAGCTCCAGGAACTGCTAACAGTACTACAGTGATATGTTCAACATCCACCTCCCTGACTAAACTGTTAACTTCCTGAGGGCAGAATCTCTGTACACCCATGCTCCCTGTATTCAAAATCATGCCTAATACATAGTTAGTACTCAGTGCATGTTTGTTGAATGGCTGAATGTACAAGTGAATGAATGAACCATAATGAACCTCCCTAAATTTGATTTATCCATTATACCTCAATAAAGCTGGAGTGGAAATGAGTCTCCTTGTTTCTGACCAGTAGACTCATTGTTTTGCTATTTTCTTACATCCTAGAGCTTAGCACCTGGGGCATCGGAAGTGATTTTTTAGTACAGTGCCTCTCAAACTTTGGTGTGTATCAGAATCATCTGGAGGCCCAGGTTCTTTGAAGTAAGATAGGCCTTTGTAGTTTTACTAAGATCCCCAGGTGATTCTAGTATGTACCCAAACAAGAGTTAACCAATGATTTGGTGTCATGCTTCTCAAGATTTTCCATGCTATACCATCATAGAAGATGATACTTACTCAGCATAGTAGAGTAAACAAGGTGAAGCTACTCATAGCCAGGACACTCAGCCTCTTGGTCCACCCAGGATCCTTTCCTTTATAGGTTATTCCAGTTGGAAAGCTCTGCCCAGCCTTGATAATCAAACAGCAGTTGGGGACCAGCAGCTTCCGCCAAAAGCTTGTTTCAAATGTGAATCTCAGACTCTCTCCAGACCCGCTGAAGCACAAACAGCCTTCTAACATGATCTCCCGTGGATTCCTGTGCATAGCCAAGATCAAGAAGCACTCACCTTAACACCCCTAACCTTGAAACCCCAACTCCTCTCTGACCTAAACAAACCTTATAAATGTCCAGGAAAAGTCATGACTCCTTCCTCCCTGCAGTTGACTCATAGACACAGGGGAAGTGGGGCAGAAATCTGCTGAGCTCAGCTACAACCACTATACACACTTGAGGGGTGTGTGTGTGTGTGTGTGTGTACATGCGCACACGCGTGAGCACACACTTGCGAACGCATGCCCGTGCACACATGCATATGTTCCATTCCTGTCCGGGCACTATTGAGTCAGAGTGTAATCTGTATAGTCTTAGATGTTTAAAAAACTCAAAATGCTAAAAGATGCTGAAGAAAATTTCAAACTGACCCTTAAACTCTCTGTCTGCAGTTGAGCTGACACCCAGGACGAAATTTTCTGCTCCATTCTTGCTATGGTGAATTTAGTTCATTCATTCACTCATTTCATTCATTGAGCATCTATTCTGTACAAGGCAAAATGTATATACTTGGCACCAGAAAGACAAATGTGAAGCAACACTTCAGATCCTCACTCAACCCTCTGACCATAACATCTCACCCTCCCAATTCATATCACATACTGTACCACACTAACCATCTTAAAATGCGCATTTCACTGTGTCACTCCTCTGGACCAGATCCTCCCACAGCACCGACCTTTGTTATTTTATGGCCTATCTCCTAGCCTATTCCTAATTAAAACTGTCAGTCCCTGCAATTGGTCATTCACTGTCCCCCAAGAGTGCTGAGCACTCTGCGGCTACAATCTGATTGAGTTGGGTCTAAGGAGAGACCTGAACATCTGTTATTTCTGTAGCATTCCTTGTCTGGGGCTGAGAATTGCTTATTAAGCAGATCAGAGGCTTGACCCTTGTCTTTTACCTACTCATGGTCCAGCAATGATACAGGAAGTTGTGTGACTCAGCACAGTGTTGACATCAGCATGGGTGGGGCTGACTCTAGACAGGTCCTCCAGGAGGCTGCCCAGAAGAGAGGACACCTAGAATGGTGTTTTACAGGTAGATGAGAGAAAGAAAAGCATTCAGGCAGGAGACATGGTGTGAGCTGCATAATAACTTCAGAGACCTGGAGTGAGTTTGGTGTGGCTGGGGCTCATGTGGGGTAGTGGCAGAAGAGGGGGTAGGGAGACAGAGGGCCAGATCTCAGAAGGTCTGCTTCCACACGAGAGAATATGATTTTAAAAACATAGTGGGGCATGGGAGAGCAGCATGGAGGATTTTAATCTGGAGAATGGGAATCTGGATCTGAACCATAGTCTCGAATGAGCAGTCTGGAGGTTTTACAGAGCATGTGAGATAAGACAGGGCTGGGGGCAAGGGCGTCCAACTGGAGAAGGCTGGCTGGAGAAGCCACATGGGAGTTTAGTGCACTGCAATAGAAGGAAAGCTGTCAGGACGTGGCTCTGTCACTAGTGGCCATGCAGCCTTGGTCTAGTGATACCATTTCTCAGGGCCTCAGTCTCTTTAGCTGTAACACGGGCGGGTTCCATCACATAACCAGAAAGGTTGCTCCCCGCTCTGCTACCCACAGTGTGGTGAAATTAAGTCTGAGAGAACTTTTTTTTTATTATGGTAAAATTTATCACATAAATTTCCCACTTTAGCCATTTTAAGTGCACATTTCAGTGGTATTAAGCATACTCACAGTGTTGGGCAGTCATCAGCACCTCCTTCTCCAGAACTTTTTCATCTTCCCAAACTGAAACTCTGTCCCCATTAGGCACAAAGTCCTCATTTCCTCATCCCCCTGCCCCCAGCACCCACCATTCTACTTTGTCTCTGTGAATTTGACTGTTCCAAGACCCTCATGCTAAGTGGATGCATATCTTATTTGTCCTTCCGTGACTGGTTTATTTCATCAGTGTAAAGGCTTCAAGATTCATCCATTTTGTAGAATTTCCTTCCTTATTAAGACCAAATGATATTCCACTGTATATATAGACCACATTTGCTTATCCATTCAGCTGTTGATGAACACTTAGGTTGCTTCCACCTTTGCCTATTGTGAATAATACCATTTGAACATGGTTATACAAATGCCTGTTTGGAGCAAGTCCTACTCTCATGCTTCTTTGAGTGGAATGACTGGATCATATGGCAATTCTACATTTAACTTTTTGAGGAACCACTGTTCTGTTTTCCACAGAGGCTGCAGCATTTTACAGTCCCATCAACAGTGCATGAGGATTCCAACTTCTCTACGTCTTCATGGACAGGTGCTATTTTCTAGTTCTTTAATAATACTAGAAAATAGTATTTTATTTGTAGAGGTCCTACACCTGTACTCTATACCCTCTGTACCTCGATTGTGGTTTTGACCTGCATTTCCCTAGTTATTAGTGATGTGGACATCTTTATAAGTACTTACTACTCATTTTCTATTTTGGAGAAATGTCTATTCAAGTCCTTTACCTACTTTTAAATTGGGTTGTTTGATTTTTTTTTTTATTGTTGAATTGTAGGAGTTCTTCACATATTTTGATACAAATCTCTTATCAAATACACGATTTACAAATTTTCTCCCATTCAATGGGTTGCCTTTGCATTCTGTTGATGGTGTTCTTTGATGAACAAAGTTTTTAATTCTGAAGAGATCCAATTTGTCTATGTTTCCTTTTGTTGCCTGTGTGTCAGATCAAAGAAGTCACTGCCAAGTTCAATGGCATGAAGTTTTCCCCCTGTTCTCTTTTAAGAGCTCTATAGTTTTAGCTCCTACACTTACGTCTTTGATCCATTTTGAGTTAACTTTTGTAAATGGTGTAAGGTAAAGGTCCAGGTGTATTCTTTTGTATATGGAAATCTAGCCACCATGATGAAAATACTGTCTTTTCCTTAGTGAATGGTCTGGCACCCTTATTAAAAATCTTTTGACCATACATGCATATCATACTCTATTCCATTGATCTTTATGTCTGTTTTATGCTACTGTTTTGATTATTGTAGCTCCATAGAAGTCTGAAATCAGGGAGAGTGAGACCTCTAATTTTGTTCTCTTTCAAGCTTGTTTGGCTGTTTAGGATTCTTTGAAATTCCATGTGAATTTTAGAATGGATTTTTCTCTTTCTGCAAAAAAAATGCTATTGGGGTTTTGATGGTGATTGCATTGAATCTGTAGATTGCTTTAGTATTCATATCTTAGGAATATTAATTCTTCTAATCCATGAACATGGGATGTCTATTTATTTTGTCTTCTTTAATATCTTCCAGCAGTATTTTGTAGTTTCAGTGTACAACTATTTTATTCCTTTTGATGCTATTATAAATTAAATTGTTTTCTTAATTTCCTCTTCAGTCTGTTCATTGTTGCTATATAAAAATGCACTGTGTTTTTGTGTATAGATTTTATATCCTACAACTTTGCTGGACTGATTTATGAGTTCTAACAGGTATTTTTATGGAATCTTTAGGGTTTTCTATATGTAAAATCATATCATCTAGGAACAGAGATAATCTTACTTCTTTCTTTCTGTTTTTGATGACTTTTGTTTCTTTTTCTTGCCTAATTGCTCTGGCCATGACTGTCAGTACTATGTTGAATAAAAGTGGTGAAATCAGGCATCCCCATTTTTCCTAATCTTAGAGAAAAAGGTCTCAGTTTTCCATGGCCTGAAAGACTTTTTAATCTATTCTTGGAGCTAAAGAACTTCAGAAGTTTGCGAAGTTGGAGGTCATCTTATTAACTTAATTAGCAGTAATGTGGAGCAATCAGGAAAAAAAAAAGAGAGAGAGAAGAGATAGAAAGCATCTGGTGAATATAATGCATTGAGTGTGTTACATATACTTTTAGTTTTCCATAGGTGTTAAAATACATCACAAAAGAATGAAAAATAAAGCAAGGTACTAGGAGAGGCCAAAAGTTGACTGAGTATCACTGAATAAAGAGGCTTTGCCCCACAAATGACTTCCTAAGGAGACTCCAGGCTTGATTTTAAGCTAAAACAACAACAAAACCTAGCATTTAAAACCAGAAGACTTGGGAGAATGAAGAAGGACTTCAGGGACCGATCCAGGCTATGTCTATTCCAGAATGAGTCTCCCTCTGGGGACCTGGCCTTAAAAAGCTGTGCAAAAGTACCCTTGCCACTTGTGTTGAAAGAAGGAAAGTTGGTCTAAAAATACTTAAGGAGGAACCGAAACATTTCAGAGAAGGCAGGGCTTAAGAGCCAGAAACAAAAAGAGGAAGGTAAAATTCTAGTTACAAAAAAAGAGGAATGGAAATTTAATTTTCTTACAAAGAAAGTCCAGAAGCTTCCCCCTTTTCCCTGACAACTCCATCAAAAAAGGGGAAAAAATAGTCAATGGGAAACAGCTCAGAGAAAAATAAGTCTCTGCACCATTACAGTTGAGAATTCAAGCAACTTGACCTGAAGAGCCAAGCAATTTTCCAATTACAGGTGTGTTAGAGATGAAAGGGCTTGTCTTGAAAATGTTCATCTTTCACATCTCAAGGAAAGGGGCCTCTGAAGCTCTCCCAGGGTCACAGAGCTAACAGAGGTCAGAGACAGTCTGGAAAATCACTTTGGACATCTGTCCTGTGTTCTTTTCATTGGGCCCCCATCAATATAATGTAATCATTGCATTGAATTAACATCTCCCCCTGAGTTTTCCTCAGTGACAGATGTACATCCAAGACCATGGTTCTCAGAGTGAGGTCCCCACACAGCAGCACCAGCAGCACCTGGGAACTTGTCAGAAATGCACATTCCCAGCTCCACCCCACACCCATGGAATCAGAAACTCTGGGGATGAGGACTGAAGAAGTAATATTCTGGCAGAAGAAGTAATATTCCTTTTATCCATTGCAATAGCATGAGTAATAATCAGCATGTGTGTCACAATTTACAAAAGAGCTTTTTAACTGCATTCTTTTTTATTTGATGGTGTGACCCTCTTAAAATATCTGTGAGAGTAGAGTCCAATACTGATATACCTATTTCATGACCTCAGAGATGAGATGGAAGGAAGATAACCAAATTGCTGGGATGGCAGATCTGGAGAAGGCAGGGCCCAAACTGCAACAGACTTAATAGTTAATCCAAGGCACTCCTAGATAAAGCTTACCTCTTATCACTTCTAGGTAAAAGATTATCAACTAGGGCATCCTTTTAGAGCATTCTTAGAAACATATAATGCTGGGTCTATTGTGTCATTGTCCAGAAGAAGAAACAATAATACGAAAAGCTCCCATTTTCTGAAGACTTACTGTCAGGTTGGAAGCTGAGTCTCAGAGAAAAGAAGTTGCCTTCCCAGGATCACCAGGTGGGCCTGGAAAAGCCAGAATCAGAATGTAATCTATCCATCTCCAGAGTCTTTATCTGTTCAGGGAGTCTGCATGGATCATCCTTGGTCATCCAGATGATGAAGGGACAGCACTGGACCCCATAGTCAGTGTTCTCAATTATGTATCTAGTACCCTGACTGTTACATAAAACATCTTTTCTCTAGACCAATGGTTTTCAAACATTAGTGTTCATCAGAATCACCTGTAAGGTTTGTTTCAACATGGATCAACCCACCCCAAGAGCTTCTGGTTCCATAGGTTTGAGTGGGGCCCACGCAATTCTAACATGCTCCCAGGTGATGCTGATGCTGCCAGTCTGTGGACCACACTTGGAGTCGTGAGGCCTAGACTCTAATTTGAAGATCTATCAGGCTGATATGGCAAATGACTAAGAACTGAAGTTCAGAGTCCAGTATCTTCACTGTTACTTCCAATCAATAACATACACACAGTCCGGCCATTTTCTTTTTAGCAGCTCATCCACATCCATCTCTCCAGTTACCTCACACCAGGTAAATCTTATAATGGCGTCCTAGCTCAACTACCCCGTAGATTTGTTTGCCCTCAATCCATACTGCTCACCTCCATCAGAATTTACCTTGTCAAAACTCTAATTCATTTATGGCAGTTTTGAGCAGAGTGGCGCAGCGGAAGCGTGCTGGGCCCATTTATGGCAGTTTTGGGGTAACAAATCTCTTCCTCCTTGTTGCCTAAAACTCTTGAACTTTTCATTCAAAGTCTTCCATGACTTCTATGAGTCAACTTAACATTTTAGCTTCATCCCTAAGGTCTTCATCACATACTTCATGCTATCACACTTTCTCTACCCGTAACTTTGTTCATGCCATTTACTCTACCTGAAATGTCTTCCCTCATCACCTCCCAGGATTTAAATTCTTCAGAGCTCATTTCAGACACCCTTTCTTCCATGAAGTCTTTCATGAAAACCCCTGTCAGGAGATTCTCCCTCCTCTGAGCTCTGCAAAACATGGAGGTCTACATCTGTGGCCATTATCCCATGTTGCCTTGTATTAAAATTTCCCTAGCTCACCATATTTTCATCCCCTTAAGGACAGAACCTTATCATGACTTATGCATCTTTGGACTTCTTTAGCATAGCACCCAAAATACCTCATGTGCTCAGCTAGTATTTGATGAATAAATGCATAGATTCTATTTCTAGTTGTATTTGTGTTTATTTCAAGTGAACCATTAATTGCTCCTGATAGGGACCTAAAGGATAAATAATGAAGGCCAGTGCAAAGTCATTACCAAACATAGAAGACAATTTATTGAAAAAAATCCTACAGGCTGATCATTACATATTGTAATACTCATCCATCTGACTTAAAAGCCAGCTAAATGGGGCGCCTGGGTGGCTCAGTGGGTTAAAGCCTCTGCCCTTGGCTCAGGTCATGATCCCAGGGTCCTGGGATCGAGCCCCACATCGGGCTCTCTGCTCAGCAGGGAGCCTGCATCCTCCTCTCTCTGCCTGCTTCTCTGCCTACTTGTGATCTCCGTCTATCAAATAAATAAATAAAATCTTTTTTAAAAAAAAGCCAGCTAAATATTGGCCATGTTAATGAGTGAAAGAGGAAAAGACCGTAAAATATGAAAAGTGCCCAGCTAGCCTCCACATCCCCTTGAGCCCCAGGTAATAAATAAGACCCTATGATAATACCTTTGAACACTAAAATTTCTGGTTCTGTTGACAGTGAAGCAACAGCTGAGAGAGAAGTCTACAGAGCCCTTGCATCTGGCTGCCACAGCTTTTGAGAACAATGATCTTTCTTCTCTTCTGCTAGTCAAATCATAGTCAAATTGGTGGCCTCTAACCATATAGAAAAGGGAAACCTTATATAATCCATACAAGGAGAAGGATTCTGGGAAATGTTATCTCTTGCTTCTGTTGTACATGTTCCTGTTCAAAAACCTTTACAATTTCACATTAGACTTAAACTCCTGAACAAGGCCTTATACAGTCCCATCCCTTCCAACCTCATAAATCTTTGTATTACACTTTGCGCTCTGGGCTCACTGGCCTTTTTTCAATTCCCTGAAAATGGTGATTACTGATCCAGATGGATTTGAAACTTCACTTTATTCTTTGGTAGTATCTTTTCTGCTATAACAATATGGAGATACACACACACACACACGTATATATACATATGTATGTATATGTATCTAAATATATATAATAGATATGTATGTATATATATGTGTGTGGTGTGTGTGTGTGTGTATATACACATACATATACAAATACACAATATACCTCTAAAAACACAAATCCAGGCTCTAAAACAAGCATCTCTGGAAACCAGAAGTAGAGCAAAAAACCAATGTGGTGAGTAGAGTTAAACCACAAGCCTGTTGGGCCCAGGTCCAGAAATGGGCAATGCCAGCCAGGAGTGTATCTTCTTAAAGGTAATAGGTACTAAAAATGTGTGCTTGAGATAGGAATTGGAACCCAGGCTAACTCCTAAAATCAAAGGTGGAATGAAGCTCTAGAACTCCTGACAGTCATTGCCCACACTTTCCTAGGGCTACAGTTGTACAGAGCAGCAGGCTTAAGGAGACAGGAGGATGAGACATCCCCTGAAATCGAGGCACTGAACCAGACCACCTGCTGTTCTACCTCCAATATTCTCTCAGGGCCAGTGCTTTGAGCTTCCACTTCCACTTTGAGGAAGACCACCACAAAGTAGCTGGAACGAGGAAAGATAAGCATAAGGAGGAAGACTGGATATTCTTTTATCCAAAATGAGATTACAAGTAAAAATCCCACAATTCATGAAGAAATCAGATGGTAATAAAGACAGCCAGGGCTTATCGCTTAAAGTCAGAGGCTAGAATGAGGTTCTAGGACTCCTGAAGGATAAAAATACACCCTCTGTCTCTAACAGAGACTACTGTGTGCCTTCTAAAGGCTCTCCTTCCTTAGGAACACCATCTTGCTTAGTAACAAAATCCTGGGCAATGCAATTAAGCCAAGCAAGAAATGAGTTTTCACAGCTTCCCATGTTACTAGGAATCACCAAGTCTGGCCATTTAGAAGTGAACAGAAGCATTATGTAGAACTTCTGCAAATTCTCCTTCAAAATAAATGGAGGAGAGCCATTTTTTTTTCTCCTCACTTGCTCTTTCCGGCTGTTTAACTGTGGACATGGTGGCTAGGCACACTTTAGCCACCAAGCAACCTTGAGGATAGAAGGTTTGTGCCAGAATGGGAAGGGCAGTAGAAAAAGGAGAAGTGATAATAAACCTCAGTATTGCTAAGATGGCAGTATTCCCCACACTGAGCTACAGATTCAACCTCTGTGAAATTCCAGCTGATGTTCTTACAGAAAGTGACACACTTATCACAGAAATTGACATGGAAGTGCCAGGGACCCAGGACTGTCAAAACAATCTTGAAAAGAAGAATAAACAAAGTTGAAGACTTGCACTTACTGACTCAAGAACTTATTACAAAGTTTGGGTCAGGCAATATTTTCTTAGATATGACACCCAAAGCACCAAGAACTAAAGAAGGACTTTTGTGTTACAAAGGACACCATCAAGAAAGTGAAAAGACAGCCCACAGAGTGGGAGAAATACTTGCTCATTATATATCTAATAATATATCTTGGCTTCAGCTTAAGTCACGATCTCGTGGGTCTTGAGATCAAGCCCCTTGTTGGGCTCCATACTCAGTGTGAAGTCTGCTTCAGATTCTCTCTCCCTTTGCCTCTGCCCTTGCTCACTCTCTCTCTTTCTCAAATAAATAAAAAATCTTTAAGAAGAGAGATAGAGGGGTGCCTGGGTGGCTCAGTGGGTTAGAGCCTCTGCCTTTGGCTCAGTTCATGATACCAGGATCCTGGGATTGAGCCCCACATCGGGCTCTCTGCTCAGCAGTGTGCCTGCTTCCTTCTCTCTCTGCCTGCCTCTCTGCCTACGTGTGATCTCTGTCTGTCAAAAGAAGAAGAAGAAGAAGAAGAAGAAGAAGAAGAAGAAGAAGAAAGAGAGAGAGAGAGAGATGTATCCAGAATACATCTTATATGAACACCTACAACCAAATACTAAAAAGATAAGTAACACAACTAAAACATGGTCCAAGGATATGAATAGGCACTTCTCCAAAAAGATACAAAAATGGCCAAAAAACACATGAAAAAATGTGCAACATCGTTGTTGGAGAAATGCAAATGGAAACCACAATGAGATGCCAACTCACTCTTACCCAGATGGTTATAATCAAAAACACAGATAACTGTTATTGTGGGCAAGGATATGAAGAAACGGGAACCCTCATGCAGGGCTGGTAGGAATGTAAAATGTATAGCAGTACCTTTGATGGTGTTGTAATTCCTCAACAAGGGAGCCATAAGGTTACAACAAGAACTAGCTATTCAACTTCTAGGTATATATCCTAGAGAAATGAAGACATACATCTACACAAAAACTAGTATACAAATGTTTATATTAGAAATATTATATTAATATAATATATTGTATCGGACAATAATGTATTTATATAAATTAATATATTAATATATATTATTATAATTATATATTATATTAATTATATATGTGCATCAAATATAAGATTACATAAGTATAACATAAACAATATACTATAACTAGTATAACAAGTTATATTAAGTATAACATAAACAATATAATACACAATGTTATATTAATTACTAGAATATATAACATAGTACAAACAATATGATACACATTATATTTATTAATAGCAGTATATTAGCAATGAAAAAATAGCCCCCAAATGGAAACAAACCAAATATTCATCAACAAATGAATAGATAAATAAAATGTGGTATATCTATAAAATGTGATTTGGCCATAAAAGGAAAAAGTACTGATCCATGGTACAACATGGATGAAACTTGAAAACATGATACTAAGTGAAAGAAGCCGGTCACAAAAGACCATATATCATATGATTCCATTCGTATGAAGTGTTCAGAATAGATAAATCGACACAGAGAGAAAGAAATTCTAAATATCTAAAGAGTGTTCATTGTTGCACTATTTAAATAGTGAGAAACTGGACTCAATTAATATATTCAAAAACTGGAAATTTTTTTTTAAAGATTTCATTTATTTATTTGACAGAGAGAGATCACAAGTAGGCAGAGAGGCAGGCAGAGAGGAGGAAGCAGGCTCCCTGCCGAGCAGAGAGCCCGATGCGGGGCTCGATCCCAGGACCCCGAGATCATGACCTGAGCCGAAGGCAGCGGCTCAACCCACTGAGCCACCCAGGCGCCCCAGGAAATTTTTTTTATTGTGGTTTGTTCATCTGATGGAATATTACATGAAGCCATGGTTGTTTCATTTCACCAGATGGGAGCCTTTCATACTAGGACCATTCTGATCGTGGTCTGATTACTGGACTTCTCCACTATACACAAAAATTTAACGCGAACATATTCTTTGATCTAAGACTCCCACTTTTACCAATTTTCCCCCAAAGAGGCAATTATAATTAGTGAGGTAAATCTTAAAATCATATAGATGCAGATGGTACAAGCAGTATAGAAATTTTTTTAACTTTAAAACACACAAAGCAATAATACTGTGTCTATAGTAAAAAGAAGTGAATCATGCATGAGAATAATAAACACCCAATCCAGAATAGTGTTGATACTGAGAAGAGAAAAAGAGAAAGATAAATGGGGACTAGGGGTAGGTATACAAGGTTAACTTCAGTTGTAGCTTTAAATTTTTACTTTATTAAAATAGGACACAGCAAAATAAGATTTGTTAAAGTTGGGACAGTAGGTGCATGGCCGCTCTGTCATTTTAAAAATATTTCTGTATATATTTGAATATTCTATTTTTTAAAAAATATTTTATTTATTTATTTATTTGTCAGAGAGAGAGAAAGCACAAGCAGAGGGAGCAGCAGACAGAAGAAGAAGCAGGCTCCCTGCTGAGCAAGGAGCCTGATGCAGGATTCAATCCCAGGACCCTGGGATCTTCATCACCTGAGCTGAAGGCAGGTGCTCAATCAACTGAGTCATCCAGGAGTCCCAGAATATTCCATTTTAAAAACGAAAACACAGGGGCACCAAGGTGGTTCAGTCAGTTTAGCATCCAAGTCTTGATTTCGGCTTACGTCATGATCTCAGGGTCACAAGATCAAGCCCCAATTCAAGTCTGCTTGAGATACTCTCTCCCTCTTTCTCTGTCCCTCCCTCCCCTTGGCTCTAAACACATACATACATACATAAACTCTTTAAAAAATAAAAACAAAAATACACATGTAATTTTTTAGCTGATTCTTTTCTGTTTCCAGGTCTTCACCTGCCTGGTGAAGGTATGGCTGGTGAAGTGTATGGTTCTCCTGGTGAGGTGTGGCTCCCTCTGCCTGGATTCTTCATGGGGTGGTTAAGAGCAGGCTGCTGAGATGCCCTGCCTGGGCTGGAGTCCCAGTCCTAGGTTGATGTAGGGGGAGATTCTTAATCTCATTACTTCAGTTGTTCTTCTGAAAATGGAGTATAATAATAGCATGGAGCTCATAGGGTTGTTCCAAGGACTAAATGTGATCACTATAGGAACAATACTAGAACAGTGCCTGTGAGCACTTCGTAAACATCTACTATTACCACCATCATCATCAATATCACCATTATTATTAAATCTTTTTGTCTCTAAACTCCTGTTTACCCTGCATATTTTAAAGATCAGTTAAAATTATTACTTTCTGGGGGGAGTGGGGTTATGGACATTCGGGAGTCATGTGCTATGGTGAGTGCTGTGAAGTGTATAAACCTGGCGATTCACAGACCTGTACCCCTGGGGATAAAAATATTTTACATGTTTATAAAAAATTAAAATTTTTAAAAAAATTTTTAAAAATTAACAAAACAGGAAACAACATGTGTTGGAGAGGATGTGGAGAAAGGGGAACCCTCTTACACTGTTGGTGGGAATGCAAGTTGGTGCAGCCTCTTTGGAGAACAGTGTGGGGATTCCTCAAGAAATTAAAAATAGAACTTCCCTATGACCCTGCCATTGCACTCCTGGGTATTTACCCCAAGATACAGATGTCGTGAAAAGAAGGGCCATCTGTACCCCAATGTTTATAGCAGCAATGGCCACGGTCGCCAAACTATGGAAAGAACCAAGATGCCCTTCAACAGACAAATGGATAAGGAAGATGTGGTCCATATACACTATGGAGTATTATGCCTCCATCAGAAAGGACGAATACCCAACTTTTGTAGCAACATGGAGGGGACTGGAAGAGATTATGCTGAGTGAAATAAGTCAAGTAGAGAGAGTCAATTATCATATGGTTTCACTTATTTGTGGGGCATAACAAATAGCATGGAGGACAAGGGGTGTTAGAGAGGAGAAGGGAGTTGGGGTAAATTGGAAGGGGAGCTGAATCATGAGAGACTATGGACTCTGAAAAACAATCTGAGGGGTTTGAAATGGCGGGGGGGTGAGAGGTTGGGGTACCAGGTGGTGGGTATTATAGAGGGCATGGATTGCATGGAGCACTGGGTGTGGTGAAAAAATAATGAATACTGTTTTTCTGAAAATAAATAAATTAATTTAAAAAAAAGAAAAAAATTTTTAATGAAAAAAATTAAAAAATAATAAAATTACTACTTTCCAGGGTGCCTGGGTGGCTCAGTGGGTTAAAGCCTCTGCCTTTAGCTCGGGTCATGATCCCGGAGTCCTGGAATCGAGCCCCGCATTGGGCTCTCTGCTCAGCAGGGAGCCTGCTTCCTCCTCTCTCTCTGCCTGCCTCTCTGCCTACTTGTGATCTCTGTCTGTCAAATAAATAAATAAAATCTTTAAAAAAAATTATTACTTTCCAAAGAAGTTTGTCCTGGCTCTCCACTATAAGTTAGATTTCATAGGAACATGTTTGGTTTTGCCCCTATACTTACTAAAATTTATATTTTATATTTATATATTTTTTGTTTTGTTTTGTTTTGTTTTAAGATTTTATTTATTTATTTGTCAGAGAGAGAGCAAGCGAGAGCGAGCACAGGCAGACAGAGTGGAAGGCAGAGTCAGAGGGAGAAGCAGGCTCCCTGCGGAGCAAGGAGCCCGATGCAGGACTCGATCCCAGGACGCCGGGATCACGACCCGAGCCGAAGGCAGCTGCCCAACCAACTGAGCCACCCAGGTTATATATTTTTATTCACTGCTTTATTCTGCTTACCACACTTGGACACAGAAGTTTCTTGTGGTATGTTTGATTCATCTTTTTATGTACATGGTCCAGTCTAGGGTGGACTGGGAATATAAAATGATATAGATTCTGAGTATTTATTGATTGAATAATTAATAGATGAACTATTTTATCATTTGAACAGTATGCAGCCATTAAAATTATGTTCACAAAGAATTTATAATATGGAAAAACTTCTGGCTTCCTTCATGGAAAAATGAAAAGAGACAAAAGTATATATATGTTTGACTACAATGCCATATAAAAAACATCAAAAACGTACACATTTCAGGCAACAAGGAAGGTGTACATTCACAACATTGCACAACCCCTTTGATCTACTTGCAGAATATTTCATCATCCCAAAATAAAACCTTGTACGCATTGGGATGCCTACTCCTCATTCTACCCTCCCCAGCTCCAGAAACCACCAATTTGCTTTCTGTTTCTATGGGTTTACCTATTCCAGATATTCCATATAATTAGAGTCACATATGAGTAGCTTTTTCCTGTCTGGTTTCCTTCCCTCAGCATGATGTCCTTAAGGCTCATTCACATTGTACCCTGTATCTATACTTCATTTCTTTTTACGGATAACTGTATGTATAGACCCCTTTGTTTATCCATTCATCTGTCGATGAATATTCGGGTTGTTTCTGTCTTTTGGTTATTGGGAACAAGTACTGCTATGAACATTTGTGTTGCAGTATTTGATTATCGGTTTTCAATTTTTTGTTTTTTGTTTTTTTTAGATCTGGATTTTTTTTAAAGATTCATTTATTTATTTGACAGACAGAGATCACAAGTAGGCAGGGAGGCAGGCAGAGAGAGAGGAGGAAGCTGGCTCCCCGCTGAGCAGAGAGCCCAGTGTGGGGCTTGATCCCAGGAGCCTGGGATCGTGACCTGAGCTGAAAGTGGAGGCTTTAACCCACTAAGCTCCCAGGCGCCCCCCGTTTTCAGTTTTGCGGGATATATATCTAGAATGGGAATTGCGAGGTCATGTGATAATTCTATGTTTAATTCTTTTTAGGAACTGTCACACTGTTTTCCAAATCTGATGTGCCATTATACTGTCCCATCAGGTAACTTAAGAGAGTCCCAATTTCTCCACATTCTCATCAACACTTGTTATTCCTTTTTGAAATAAACTACACCCATCCTAGTGGGTATGAATACTTCTATACCTAATGGGTGTCTCATCGTGGTTTTGATTTTCAATTCTCTACTGACTAATGATGTTGAGCACTTTTTCATGTGTTTACTGGATATTTGTTCATCTTCTCTGAAAAAAAAAACATGTCTTTGAGTGTTTTGCTCATTTTTAAATTGGGTTGTTTGCCTTTTTGCTCTTGAGCTATGGACATTCTTTGTACTTTCTGGAAACTAGAGGCTTAGCAGATACATGATTTGCAAATATTTCCTCTCATCCTATAAGTTGTCTTTTTACTTTATTGGTAACATCTTTAATGCACAAAGGTTTTTAATTCTTTTTTATAATTTTTAAATTATGTGATGTTAGTCATACCATACATCATTAGTTTTTGATGTAGTGTTCCATGATTCATTGTTTGCTTATAACACCCAGTGTTCCAAAGGATTTTAATTTTGATGAAGTTCAATTTACTTATTTTTGTTGTTGTTGTCACTCTTGGTTTTGGTGTCATATCTAAGAATTCATTCAAAATCAGAGGTCATAAATATTTACTTCTATGTTGTCTTCTAAGAATTTTACTGTTTTAAGCTCTTATATTTACATTGTTGATCCACTTTGAGTTCATTTTTGCATATGATGTGAGGAAGGGGTCTAACTTCATTCTTTTGCATGTGGATATCCAGTTGTTCCAACATCATTTGTTGTAGAGAATTTCCTTCTCTAATTGATGGTCTTGACACCCTTGTTGAAAATTAATTGACAGCAGATGTGGGAGTTTACTTCTGGACTCTACATTATATTCTACCCATCAGTAGGTCTATCCTTATGTCAGGGCCACACTGTTTTAGTTAATGTAGCTTTGTAGTATGTTTGAAATCGGGAAGCTGGAGTCCTCCAAAGTTGTTTTCTCTTGTTGGTGTTATGATTTTTTTTTTTTTAAGATTGTTTTGGCTCTTCAGGGCTCCCTGAAATTCCATACAAATTCAAAGATCAGCTTTTCTATTTGTGCAAAAGCCATTGGAATTTTTATAGGAATTGCATTGTATCTTTAAGATAGCTTTGGGCACTACTGCCATCCCAACAATGCCAAGTGTTACAATCCTTGAATATGCACTGTCCATCTATTTATTTAAGTCTTCTTCAATTTCTTTCTGCAATGTCTTATGCTTTCAGTGTACAAGTATTTAACCCCTTTGTTTAAATTTATTTCCAGATATTTTATTCTTTTGGATGTTACTGTAAATGGAATTGTTTTCTTAATTTCCTTTTCAGATTATGCATAGCTGGTATATAAAAACATAACAGACTTTTGTGTATTGATTTTATTTTCTGTAATTTTGCTGAATTTGTTTATTGGTTCTTTGTGGTATTTTTGTGGATCCCTTGGGATTTTTGATATGTAGGATCATTTCATCTGTTCCATATCATCCATCCAATTTGTTCCTTTTACTTCCTTTTCTTTCCTGATTGCTTTGGCTGGAACTTCAGTGTAGTGCTGAATAGCAGTGGTGAAAGTGGGCATCCTTGTTTTCTTCCTGATCGTGGGGGGAGGGGAGGTGTTAGTCTCTTGCCATTGAGTCTGATACTAGATTAGGGGGTTTCACAAATCTTTTATCATGTTGAGGCAGTTTTCTCATATTCTTACTTTTTTGAGCATTTTTGTTATGGAAGGCTGTTGAATTTTGTAAAATGCTTTTCTGTGCCAGTTGAGATGATCATATTTGTTTCTTTATCCTGTTAATGTTGTGTATAATGTTGACTGATTTTTCCTGTATTGAACCACCCTTGGATTATTTGGATAAATCCTACATGGCCATAGAGTATAATTCTTTTAATGTGCTGTTGGATTCAGTTTACTAGTATTTTGTTGAGAGTTTTGCCTCTATATTCATAGAGGATATTGATCTGCAGTTTTCCTGTGGTGTCTTTGTCCAGCTTTACTAAAAGGGTAATTCTTGTTTCACAGAATGTGTTAGGAAGTGTCCCCTCCTCTTCTATTTTTGGGAAGAGTTTGAGAAATACTGATGTTAATTTTTCTTTAAATGTTTGGTAGAACTCACCAATGAAGCTGTGCAGACCTTGGCATTTATCTGTTGGGAGATTTTTTTATTTCTGATTTAATCTCCTTATTTTTTATACAACTTTTTAGATTTTCTATTTCTTATTGAGTCACTTTTTGGTAACTTATATGTTTTTAGGAATTTGTCCATTTTGTTTCATTTGTCCATGTTTTTGAATTTGTTAGTGTACGTTGTACATAATATTCTTTTATAATCTTTTTTACTCTGTAAATTCACTAGTAATCAATTTTATCTTATTTTAGTTATTTATGTCTTTTCTTTTTTTCACAGTTAGCATAGAGGTTTGTCAATTTTGTTGATCTTTTTAAAGAACCAACCTTTGCTTCCAGCATGCATTACCTTAATATATATACACATATATATGTATATACATATATGTGTGTATACATATATGTGCGTGTATGCACACACACGTATATATGTATGTATATGTGTATATATGTATCTATGTGTATATATATATATATATGTTGCATTATGAATTATTTTTCCTCCCCAAACTTGTCCTTTCCCCACCACCAAGTATTTATGGTTCCTGCAAAGCCAACAGCAATTGGGCACATCTTCAACTAGCCATACTTAGGAAGGGTCTATCTTCTATCACCCATGCCCACTCAGGGTGAGGCATCAGTCACACCCTCCAATCAGAATCTCTGCCACATCCAGATTTGTGGGTTTCTTCTCATGCCACCAGAATCTGCAAAGAGCACTATTTGAGCTCTTTTCAGATGGCTACAGCATAGTACCCGTCCCTGGGACACCTCAGAAGCCACACTCAAATGATGTCAGAGGTGGGAGAAGAGTAGCTATGTCCCCTAATGCCATGTCTGAAACCTCATCCTGTAGGCGGTCACCCCCATCCTCCTCCTACTCACCATGCCTTGGGGGAGGGCAGGTGATGGTGGTGACAGTGAATTCTAACTTCTGATTCCCCAGAACCAGCACCCCCCCCACTGCTGCCATGTCTTAGGGGGTCTCTAAAAATACCTTCCAAGTACCGTGTCCTGACCCAGCCCCAGCCACAGCCTCTTCTCTAGAGCAGACCATCTCCAAGGCTAAGGTCTGAGTCTAGTCCCAGAGTAGTTGAAAAAGCACAAGATCATCTTGTAAAAGATACACAGAGGCTGTAGAAGAACACAAGATTACCTCCCCACTACAGGGTTCAAACAACACCCTCTTAAGTCACTTTCAGAGGGGTTTTCAGCAAGTGGATGTTTTAAAGATCTTGACTTCACTTTTATTTTCCAAAGTTGATTTGGTCTCAAGGAATGGAAACATCATCTACTACCTTCACACTCTCAGCTAATAGAGACTTAAATTACCTGTTTTTATGACATTTTTATTTATTTATTTATTTATTTTTTATCACAGATCCTTGTCACTCTTGGTTCACTAGAGATGGTGATGAACTTAGAGGAGGAGAGAGAAATTCATGCTTATCTTCTGTTCCTTGACATTTTCCCTTCCCCAAAACCATTTGCAGTTTCTGGGTTTTCTTGCCGTTGTGTTACTTTGTCATTTGGGACAATAATGGAAATAAGTTGTATTCTTTTTATTACGGAAGCATGACCAGAGCACGTAGGAATGTATAGCTGGGTTCTTTCTGTGGGTATCATATTAGACCCGATCAATGTTTTTAACCAAAATTGAAGATGTAAAATCCTAGAACTCACTTATCTATTTTAGTAGGTCACAGGAAGCATGAAAACCATAGAAACCACAATCAACCAAAGCATCTGTGTTGAAAAAAAAAAAGGCAAGAATTTATCTTCTAAAGGTGTCAGCTGAACAAATCCATCACAGATCAGTAAGGGAGTTAGCTACAAGGAGAGTCATCGCTGTAATCTGAGGCTGTTGATAAACATTTCCTGTCTTCTTGCCTTGGCAGCAACTCTTTCCAGCTATGCTCTTCCCCATGTTTTCATTTAGTTAAATATCTGCATCTGTGCAAGGCGAGAGAGGTGCTTAGAATAAACCCACCTTTCGGAGTCAAGGATCTAACCCCCAACTCGCTATTGACCTTCAGAGTACAGATAAACAAGAATCTTAACCTTCTCATGGCTGGTGTTGGTCTGGTTCTTCCCTCTTCATTCAGGGAGTGTGACCTGTTTTTATTTTATTG
This sequence comes from Neogale vison, assembly GCF_020171115.1. Lineage (NCBI taxonomy): Eukaryota > Metazoa > Chordata > Mammalia > Carnivora > Mustelidae > Neogale > Neogale vison. Next base: position 208,176,648 of record NC_058096.1, on the reverse strand, counting down.
GTTTATAGAACAAAGTGTCCCCTAGTCCCTGCCCAAGGTCACCTTAAGGTGACCACAGCCATGATAAAATGCTGGTCTATTGATATAGAAGGTTGGTGACACACTTTCCCCCAAGCCTGCTCGAAAGGCTGTACCTATCTTCCACACTGAGAATTTCAGAACTCATCAACCCAGTGCCAACAGGTGAATATGATGCTCTCAAACTCCCGAAAAAGCATCATTCCTAACTCTCTCCATATGCATAAAGAACCCTAAGGTGTACTTACCCTGGTTCCCAATTTTAAACTATCTGCATCAGTAAGAACAGGTAAGAACGGTGACCAAAAAAAAGTTTGACGTGATAGCTGAGTCGTTATTAGTCATGCTCCCCGAGATCTACTCTGATTTCCAGGAAGCTGACACCTACAGGCTACATCACCTGTACCCTCACTGCTCCCTTTTTCTGTTGGGTCAGGCACCGGCAGGAGGTCAGGGGACTTCTTCTCCTGCTCTTCTCCTGCCCTGCAGAAATTGTAGCAGCAGCTGTATCTTTCTACCTTCAGCTCTCAACAGGGCTCAGGTGATATTTATGGTTTGACCCTTGAAGCATAGGGGAACAGCTCCCACTAATCTTTGAACACCTCACCCACCTGTTGATTCTTTTAACCCTGCCTACCCTTCTGTACAGACACTCAGCCTTACTCTGTGTCTTCAAAACAGGTGGCCAAGTGTGCCATCTGTCCCCTGTGCCAGAAATAAACCAGACATTCATATCCTGGCTCTGCCACCCCTTATCTCTGTGCCTCTGTGTTTATAAAAATCATAGGGCTGGAGTCAGTGATGTTTAGTGTGAAGACAGAAAATAACAAGCACAAAATACAAGGGTCTTGACTATTAAAGTCTCAGAAAGACCCTTCAGATCCCCACTCAGAGATCACATTAGGAGACACCTGGGGAAATTTTTATGTTCCTGATCAAGCAAGAAGCTATCTTCTAAGGAGAAACCTGAGGCCCTTCTTCCACGCACAAAAACCAGGTCTTGTCCAGGATATATGGCTACAACAAATAGAAATCCAGAAAGAACCTCTGGATTGCACTGAGAATTTTATTGTTGTTGTTGTTAGCTACTATTAGCTATCTATTGAGTGCCTACTTCATACCAGATGCTATACTAGCTGCTTTGTATCCATTTCAACCACAGACCCCAGAGGCCTTATTATTCCTATGTTACAACTGGGGAAATCAAAGCTTAGAAAATTGCCAAGGCTACAGCATAAGGATCCTCACCTGAGATCTGCTGAATTCCAGAAGTTGTCTGGAGCCAATTCAGATGGCTCAATTTTCCCTGCGGGACCTGAGGAATATTTCTAAGTATAGATGCCTCAATTGCAGGATTTCTGCTGTTAGTGGTGATTTATATTTTCCTTTTCTTTTTTTATTATGGTAAAATAAATATAACACGTATTATGTTCATAAAACATAAAATCTTACCATTTTACCTATTTATCAGTTTACAATTCAATGGCATTGAACACATTTGAAATGTTGCCTGGGTGGCTGGGTGGCTCAGAGGGTTAAGCCTCTACCTTTGGCTCAGATCATCATCTCGGGGTACTGGGATCAAGCCCCACATCAGGCTCTCTGCTCAGTAGGGAGCCTGCTCCGCCCTCTCCCCGCCACCTGCCTCTCTGCCTAGTTGTGATTGTTATCTCTGTCAAATAAATGAATAAAGTATTAAAAAATATATTAAAAAAAAGAAATGTTGCCACCCATATCACTACCGACCTCCAGAACTCATCTTGTCTTGTAAAACTGAAACTCTGCACCCATTAGCACTAACTCCCTATTAATCCCTCACCCCAGCCCTTGGAAGCCACCATTCTATTTTCTGTCTCTTTGGTTTTAAGTAAGTATCTCATGTAAGTGGAATCATCCAGTCTTTTGTGACTGGCTTATGTCACCCAGCATAATGTCCTCAAGGACCTTCTGTGTTGTAACGGATGTCAGAATCTCCTTCCCAAGACCGAATAATATCCTGTTGCATGCATATATCACATTTTTCTCATTCATTCTGTGGGTAGACAGTTGGATTTTTTCCATGTTTAAGCTATTGTGACTAATAATATGGCTATGGACGTGGGTATATAAATATCTCTTCAAGACTCTGCTCTCAGTTCTTTTGAGTATGCAACCCGAGTAGAATTGTTGGATCACATAATAATTCTATTTTTATGTTTTGGGGGAACACTATACTGTTTTGCACATCAGCTCTGCCATTTTACATTTCCACAAGAGCACACAAGAATTTCAGTGTCTCCACATCCTCATCAACAGTTGTTAATCTTTGCTTTTTTGAGTAGTGGTCTATCTAGTTTCTATAGAGCCTCTCCTGAAAAATGTCCTAGAAACACTTGAGAAGAATGTGTGTGCTATTACTCTTGGGTAGAGTATCCTATATCTGACCGCCACATCCAGGTTGCTTATTGTGTTCTTGAAACCCTCTGCTTCCTTATTTATCTTTCATCTGGTTGTTCTATTCGTTATCGAGAATGTGGTGTTGAAATCTCCAACTATTATTGTGCAACTGTCTGTTTCCCCCCTACAGTCCTGTCAGTTTTTGCTTCATATATTTTGATGATCTGTCACTAGGTGTAAATGTTTGTAATTGTTGTATCTTCTGGCTGTACTGAGCCCTTTATTAATAAGTAATATCTGTCTTTGTGTCTTGTAAACTTTTTCGATTTAAAGTCTATTTTGTCTGATCTTAGTATAGTCATCCCTGCTCTCATTTGTTTCACATCTTTTAGTTAATATTTTCTCCATCCTTTCACTTTCAATATACTTGTGTGTTTAGATGAAAAATGAGTCTCTTGTTGATAACATACAGTTAGAACATGTTTTGTTTTGTTATTCATTCTACTATTCTCTATCTTTTGATTGGAGAATTTAATGCATTTACATTTAAAGTAATTACTGATAACAAGGGACTTAATTCTGTCATTTTGCCATTTTTTTCCCTATGTGCATACTAATGGGTTTTTTTTTAACTTTTTTTTTTAAGGATTTTTATTTATTTATTTGACAGACAAAGATCACAAGTAGGCAGAGAGGCAGGCAGAGAGAGGAGGAAGCAGGATCCCCGCCAAGCAGAGAGCCCGATGCAGGGCTCGATCCCAGGACCCTGAGATCATGACCTGAGCCGAAGGCAGAGGCTTTCACCCTCGTAGCCACCCAAGCGCCCACTAATGGTTTTTTTGTCCCTCATTTTCTGCACTACTGTCTTCTTTTGTGTGTGTGTGTGTGTGTTGTAAAAAAATGCTTAAATTCACTTTTATTTCCTTTTGTGTATGTTCTAAAGCTATTTTCTTTGTGGTTACCATGGGGAGGTATCATAATTAGAACATTTTAATTTAAATTTATAGCAGCTTAATATCACACAGCTTAACAACACACAAAACTCTGATCTTGTATGGCTCACCTCTTTTGGTTGTTGGTGTTGCAGAAGTACTTTTACACATCATGTGTCAGGACGAGGTTGTGGGGGATGGGTAGCTGCTACTGTGTCAAAAGCTGAAATTGACCCAAGTTAACTGCAGTTGATCATCCAAGCCTCCTCTTGACAGTTGCAGGCCTTCAGTAGATTCCAGAATAGTTAGATCAGACAGATTCTGTCAGGGCAGTTGTCTGGGTGGGGAGAGAGATTTCTGGTGCTTCCTATGCCACCATTTTCCCTGAATCTCCTTGGTGTTTTCTTTTAGAAAAACTTCTTTCTGGGGAGTGGAACCTATAATGACTGATGCCCTTCTTGCTAAGGACATCTCATACAAGAGACCATTTTGCATTCCCTTTTAGTAAACATCACAAAGAAGAAGAAGAAGAAGAAAAAGAAAAAGAAAAATTCCAATCAGATCCCAATTCCATAATGTCAACAGGTGCATGGTCATAAAACTCATTCTGTTTTCTCCACCATCACCAACAGCCCTGCTGTTAGCATTTATCCTCTGGAAAACGGAGTTCTGTTGTGCTCATTTCATGCAAATTATCACTGGCAGAAGAGAGAAGATTGCCAGATATAGAGACCCACAAGATAAAGAAGCCCAAAGTCGTTAGACAGAGGAGCAGATGTACAGGGTTTGCCTGACTCACACTCATGGTTGCATAAGTAAGATTTCAAAATTAATATTACTCTGGAGACCTCAACCTAGTGTACAATGTTCCTGGCTGGAAAAGAAGAACTATATCATTCTTTTTTTTTTTTTTTTTCAAATCTTTACCATTACTTGCTGTTGTATCTCCGCCTTCCTCTTCTGCAGGAAATATTATTTCCTACTTCTGCACGCCAAGTTTCTACCTCCAGATCTGTTTGGTTCAGTTGCTGAGAAGCCTGACCCTCCTGTGCCACTTGGGAGAAGCCATTCGCTGGTGAGTTGTGGGTGTTTTTTCCATTCCTTTATGAATCATGGGCTCAAAGCATCCCAACCCTGGAGATGCAGGGCCTGGGAGCACCCTGAAGGTTGCATAGCTTAGGACCTTGGGGGATGGTATTGGAGAAGAAAAGTCTGGAGGGTGGTGTCTGCACCATAAATGTTGAAGAGACCCAAGTGGCAGTGAACAAGTGCAGAGCAGGGTAAGACCACCCCACGGCGCTCACATGAGAGGACAGAGTACTAAAGAAGACAGTCACAAAGTGTAAGGACACTCAGGCTTCTCTCAGCTGCTGCTCCTCTCACTCCGCCCCTCCCAGCCCCCTAGGGCTTTAAAGAGCTGGAACTTTCTATCCCAAATATTGCCCCTCCCCCTTCACAGTCTGTATACGTGATGATCCAAGCCCTGAACCAAAATGGGCCTCTTGCCTCAATTCAGGAGCCCACAGGGGCTGAAGTGAGGAATCTCTTTTACTGAGAGGCAGCTTTTAATCAATTCAGGATGCGTCCTGACACTTGAAAGTGACACCTCGCAAGCCGTGCCAGGAGCTAGGTGTGCAGGAGGGACTGGGGAGAAGTCGTGGAGGAGGAGGTGGCTGGTAGTTGAGAAGCCAGTGCAGGTAAACAACAATGTGGAGAGAACACACAGTGGAAGTGGTCAGGGCAATTGGCCCCCTCGAGCCCTACCCTTTCCCCACCCCACCCCACCCCCGATCTGAATCACCAGAGGGTCTGAGCGTGCATTTCTGACTGACAGACTTCCTGTGTGATCGAAAGCCCAGCATTTGAGAAACACCAGTCCAGTCCACACTTTCCAATCCAGATGAGGAGGCCAGTCCTGTGGTTGGTTACAGAACAGCCCCAAGGGTATGCTGCACATAAGGGGCTATGTGCAAGGATCCCCAGTATCTTAGTTTTTATACGGGTGTCCCACTGGATTACCCCGGAGCTAGTCCACAGTGGGCCGTTGTGTTTTCTGGCACCTTGCAGCCTGCTGGATCTCTGTCACTCACTTACAGAAATGATACTTATTTAGCAGGCTTTAAGTGTCAGATCTGGCTCTGGGGCACCAAGATACTTCATTGCAAGACAAAGTTCTTTGCCCTTGTGGAGCTTATTTGTGTGTGTGTGTGTTCACACACACGCACACATGCTCACACTCCTGCATGCGTATGTGGGACATGCTCATGGGGGTGAATGTGTGGCTTTTAAGTCTACATGCCAAAGAAGTGCAAGGCTCCATGCCTACCTAGAAAATCATTACCTATTCCATGTCCACCTCTGCTCTCCCAGCCTGAAGACAGGAGCTCCTGGGGTCTTTTGTCACAGAATAGCCCCAGGTTCAAAATCCAGCTCAGCTATTACTTGTTTTGTGAACTTAGGAAAGTCTTTTAACTTGCCCATGCTTAAATTTTGAATTTCTTCACTTGTAAGATATAAAAATAGTTGCTCACAAAAGCTTTGCAAATATTAAACTAATTCATGTGCAGTATTTAACGCAGCACCTGAAGCTTAAGGAGCATTCAATTAATAATCATAGATGTAATTCTTGAGGTGGGTACGTTCTCCTCCCCATCCCCCAGGAGCTTGATTAGAAGTCTTCTTTAGTGGCAGCAGATTTCCAAGAATCTGGCTTAGTGAAATGTAAGGTCTATGAAATGTATGGATCATAAGAGAAATTGAAGAATAAGGTGTGTACAAAGATAAAAACCAATTCATGGTTACTACCAGGAAAAGAAAAAAAAAAAGAATATTCTTGAGAATCAAGTCTAATGATGTTAGATGTTATACTTAGTATAAAGACTTTCATGAATTTCTTCAATTAACATTTATTGGTACCTCCTTTAGCCAGATGCTATATTGTCAGAGCTGGAAACAGAAACATGATCTGGACTTCAAGGGGCACATGGTGTGTGGGAGATCGTGTGATAAGGGCTTGTTTAGAGGCATATGTTATGAGGCGATTGGAGTGATTCGTTAGCAGAGGAGGTTTGGCTTCACAGAGAAGGGGAGTTTGAGCAAGAAGTACTGGCAGAAGACTAGGATTCACCAGGCGTTCTAGGCAGAGGGAAAGCTTATGCAAAACCACTGAAGCAGGTGAGTTTGCAGGAAAATGGATGGAAGACGGATGGGGTGGGAGCACAGGACCTGGGGTTTGAGAAGTGAGCATAGAAAAGACTGATGAGGGACGCCTGGGTGGCTCAGGTGGTTAAGCGTCTGCCTTCGGCTCAGGTCATGATCCCAGAGTCCTGCGATCAAGCCCTGCATCAGGCTCCCTGCTCAGCGGGAAATTCGTTTCTCCCTTTCCCTCTGCCGGCTGCTCTGCCTACTTGTGTGCTCTCTCTCTGTGTCAAATAAATAAAATAAAATCTTTAAAAGAAAGAAAGAAAGACAGAAAGACAGAAAAGACTGACGAATGGTCTGAGCATTGCCTTTGAGGTCCCGCCACCTACAATGTATAGGACCACTTCGGTTTTCAGTTGAGAAGCACAGGATCCCATTGCTAGTATTGGGGAAAACAGGCTGAAAGGGAGCATGGTCAGGAAAGCTGCAATCAAGGCAAGACCACAGCAACGATGGAAATGGGGAAGGTCTAAGCCAAGACAGTGGCAGCTGACCGATGTGCAGAGGAGGTGAGCCTGGAGGTGTTTATGAGGTAGAATTCACATGACAATGATAAGGACAGTAGTATAGAACAGAGTTCAGCTCACTGTAGGTGCTCAGTAAATGCTGGTTGAACAGGTAAACCCATGGGGAGCCATGCAGGAGGCAATGGGAAATTCAGCTCTGAGACGTAGAGGTTGAAAGGTAGTAAGGTAGAGGTTGAAAGACGTAGAGGTAGAAGGCAGAGCATTGGGATGCGTTGGCATTCAGGGCGCCTAAAACCCTGCGATTAGGGGTGCCTGGGTGGCTCAGTGGGTTAAGCCGCTGTCTTCGGCTCAGGTCATGATCTCAGGGTCCTGGGATCGAGCCCCGCATCAGGCTCTCTGCTCAGCAGGGAGCCTGCTTCCCTTCCTCTCTCTCTGCCTGCCTCTCTGCCTACTTGTGGTTTCTGTCTGTCAAATAAGTAAATAAAATAAAAAAAAAAACCTGCAATTAGACAACACGACTCAGCAAGAACTTGGGGTCGAGAATAAAGAGGTGGCAGAAAAAGACATGAGCAGCCAAGGATCCTGCCTGGGGGTTCTCCCAGGGTGGGCAGGGGAAGGAGACACCAACGAAGCGAGTGGATAAGGAGGCACGAGGCAGGCATGCACCTCCCAGAAGGCAAATGAGTTTTAAACGAAAGAAGGATCCAACGCTTATCAAGGATGAAGCTGAAGCCGAGCTGGGCCTTTGGTAGTTGGGTTGTCATGGCAACCTCACCCAGGAAGCTTTGGCGGGGAGGTGGAGGCAGAGAGTTGAGAGCTAGTCAAAAGGCATTTGGCGGCAAGTAACAGAACATGGGACTCCCAGTAGCTTCAAAACAAGGACTTTTTACTTTTCAAATCACAAGAAAACAGAGAATGAGTTGAGCAGTTCATACGCAGTTCAAAATTGGGCTTATGACTTGGTGGCGTTGAGACTCCACCTGGTTTTGCTCCATTCTGAGTCTTTCATTCAGGGTCCCAAACACCAAGCCTTCACAAGACAGGGCTCCAGAAGTGGAAGGGGCAGGCCCGGGTTTCTGCTGCATCTCTCCTGTCCCGGAAAAGCATTCTCAGAGGCCCACCCACAGAATGCCCTTCCTCGTTGCCTTCCGGGAATGGGTCACCGGCCCGCGTGCTCTCCCCCCGCCCCCAACCACCTCCCCTGCAGAGGAGGCAGAGCGGCACAGGGAACTGTACCATGAGAGTCTGGTCCTCTGGGAAGGCCCAGGATGTTGAGAAATGGCTGGTGGGGAGACAGTTAGCGTCTGCTCCCAGGAATAAAGGGAAGTGATCAACCAGCATAGGAGCTTTCCAGGACACAGTCGCAAAGCAGAGACAAAGACCAGGCCATCACTGACCCAGAGCGAGGATCTTTTTAAGCATGGGGACAGCAGGGTTACGTAGCATGCTATCATTTTGTTCTCTGATTACAGCCCGGAGAAAGATGGGTGACAATGGCACGTTTGCCCAGGCCAGCTACAGCGTGCAGCCCACGTCGCATTCTCTGTTTACATCCAATATCCAGGCCGGCAATGAAGAACCCACCACCAATTATGACTATGATTACAGCTTGCCCTGTGTGAAGGTCAATGTGAGACAGAACGTAGTTGGGCTTCTGCCTCCGCTCTACTCGCTGGTGTTCGTCTTTGGTTTCGTGGGCAACATGCTGGTCGTCCTCATCCTCATCAAATGCAAAAAGCTGAAGAGCATGACTGACATCTACCTGCTCAACCTGGCCATCTCCGACCTGCTCTTCCTTCTCACCATCCCGTTCTGGGCCCACTATGCTGTGTACGGGTGGCTCTTGGGGGAGGTGTTGTGTAAGTCATTCACTGGGCTGTATCACGTTGGGTATTTTGGAGGAAACTTCTTCATCATCCTCTTGACCATCGACAGGTACCTGGCGATCGTCCATGCTGTGTTTGCGTTAAAGGCCAGGACGGTCACCTTTGGGGTGTTGACAAGTGGAGTCACCTGGGCGGTGGCCGTCTTCGCCGCTCTCCCCGGGATCGTCTTCGGGGCACTGGAAGAGCAAGATGGTATTACCTTTTGCAGCCCTCAATTTCCAAAAGCATGGAAGAATTTCCATACAATCATGAGGAGCGTCTTGGGCCTGGTCCTGCCCCTGCTCGTCATGGTCGTCTGCTACTCGGCCATCCTCAAGACCCTGCTTCGGTGCCGAAACGAAAAGAAGAGGCACAAGGCGGTGAGGCTCATTTTCGTGATCATGATTGTTTACTTTCTTTTCTGGGCTCCCCACAACATCGTGCTTCTCCTAAGCACTTTCCAGGAGTCCTTTAATGTGAGCAACTGTCAGAGCACCAGTCAGATGGACCAAATCATGCAGGTGACGGAGACCCTTGGGATGACGCACTGCTGCGTCAACCCCATCATCTACGCCTTCGTGGGAGAGAAGTTCAGAAGGTACCTCTCCGTGTTCTTCCGAAAGCACATCGCCAAACACCTCTGCAAACAATGCCCAGTCTTCTATGGGGAGCCCACAGATCGAATGAGTTCCACATACACACCTTCCACGGGGGAACAGGAGGTCTCAGTTGGCTTGTAGAGGAGTAGAAGGTTGCTTCTTGCTTTTGATGGGGGACGGCAATCGGTTTATGATAATAAAGTCTCAAAGGTCTGTTGAAGAAGGGAGGCCTGTGAGCCTCTGAGGTGAGTGCCCAGGAACCTCAGGGTCATGGGCACCAAGACAGACTGTGTCCCTCCCTGGGTAGCCAACGCACACTCAGGGGATAGTCCAGAACAACTGTGGGTAGAGACCAGGACTTCTCCAATGAGCTCCTCCCAGTTCCTGGAAAATGCCACATCTGGAAAATACTTATGTGCTTCTCCCAGTCTTCACCTTCGCTTCAGTATCTCTGCTATGCTATCCCTTTGGACAGGGGCTCAGCTGGAGGGGGGAGGGGGGCAAGTGGGCACAGGTGGATGGCGTGAGGGGGGGGTGGGGTGAGGGTCGAGTGCCAGGAGGTGGGAGGTGTGGGCATGGCTGAGCCTGGGTGAGGAGAAAAGGAAGGTCTTCGTCGGTCCAGCCAGATTGTTGTGCTACCCCCAGCCCTGCCTCCCACAGATATTAACCTGGAAGGCCCCACCGGCTCAGGGAGAGCTTGGGAACCCCAAGAACCCTCTGAGAGCTTCGTTTGGGTCCGATCACCTCTCCCGTGTAAGTACATGATGCATTTTTGCTAATTTGCCATTTATCCATGACAACCACGCAGCCTGCACTGGAAATCTCTTAAATATCATGCCTCACTGTTCCCGTGTGTTGTAAGCCACATTCCTGCTATGTAAAAATGCATGAACATGTTTGTTGATATAGTCTGTGTCGTCTATAATGAGATGAAAGATAAAAACCCTCGTTCAGTCTGTGCAGGGAGAGGGAAGTTTTGCAGGTAGTGATAGGGAGAAGGCATGAAGTTGAATGACCCTGCATCAGGAAGGCAGGAGCAAGAGCTTGGGAGACTGGGTGAGCCCCTCCCCCCTGCACCTCCCACCTGCCACTCATTGCCCCGCCCCCACAGTGATGTTTCCAGAATCAACTAGGAGGAAAGGCCAGGAAGGATATGTCAGAACCTGTAGAGGCCTCAAGTCTTTGGATCTGATTGTGTTTATCTTCTTGTTACCTGTCCCTGCTGCCCTGGCCCCATCTGCTCCCCCCTCAACCCCCAGACGTCATCATAATCACTCTTGCCCAAAAGATTGCCCTTCCCCAGAACCAGCTCATGGAGGTCCAGGAGAGTAGCATTGGGGAGTAGAAAACTGTGCAGCCAGAACTCCTCCATGTGCTCTGGAGACGGGGAGCAACTGGTGGGAGTCCTGGGGTGTGTCTCCAGGACAGAGAAGGGCCCGGGAGACACGACAGAGGCCCTTGCCTTAGAAGTCATACCCCAGCCTGTGAATCTTGGGATCTAACCAGCCAGATCAGGTCGACCTACACAAGGAAGACTCTAGAAGGGTTGGGAGAAAGTGTTTTCCAAACTACCTCCCAGCTCCTCATTTTTGGGTCCAGGCCTAGAGTTTGCATATGTAAAAATAACAATAATAATAAAGTAAAAATAAAAGTAAAGCTGGAACTGTAACTTGCAAATGGGGCAGAATATCATTTTAAGAGTTGTTATTAGGTCAATCCTGAAAATACTGTATTAGTCACAGAGAAAATTCTGGTTTTGAGCTTAGATCATTGGAACCTGTGGTATGTTTGGGAGGCTACCAATTCAACATGAACAGTTGTTGATCGGGGAGTCCGGGGTCTGGGCTATGGGCTTACGAGCTCATGGCGATATCACGTCTAACTCCTACCATTCCGATCATAGTACACACCCCACAGGGAGCATCTCAACTGGGTCTTTATTCTCACAGCCTTGCAGCCACAAACCCCATATCATGATGAAGTCTAGAAAGTCATGGGTTTGATCGTGTTCAAACCCTTCCGTGCTCTGCAAATGTCATTCATGTTCCAACTGTCCGGATTGGAGTGGGAACTCCTAAGTCACACAGACCCCTAAGTGAATTTTTAAACCCAATTTGCAAAGGACAGGAGTTGGCTCACTTAAGTCAGCAAAGATTTTTATCTTGGGTGAGCCAAGTTAAAGATGTGCACACGTGTGACCCAGTGCATTTCTGATCTGACGCAAGCAGGAAACACAGGGTTTCTGGAACCTGGTGGCTCAGGAGCTCTAAGTGACAATGTTTTCCTTTCCTGGTTCATGGCTAGAGAAGTTTTCAGAAAGAAGTGCTTGTGTTTGGGGTGGGGAGAACATGCTTTGCCTTCTGATATTTGTAGTATCCTCATGAATACATGAAATTTTGTTTGGATGATGAAATGTAAATATTGGGGATTTTTAAATTAACATATAATGTATTATTAGCCCCAGGGGTACAGGTCTGTGAATCGTTAGGTTTACACACTTCACAGCACTCACCATAGCACACACCCTCCCCGATGACCATAACCCCAACACCTCCCCCCCCCCAACCCTCAGTTTGTTTTGTGAGATTAAGAGTCTCGGATGGTTTGTCTCCCTCCCGATCCCATCTTGTTTCATTTATTCCTTTCCTACCCCCCAACCCTCCCCCACCACATTGCCTCTCAACTTCCTCATGTCAGGGAGATCATAAATATTGGGTTTTTAAAAAAAATAATGAATACTGTTTTTCTGAAAATAAATAAATTGGAAAAAATAAAAATAAAATAAATAAATAAATAATAAATAAATAAATATTGGGTTTTTAAGCTATGATTTGGGAAACGAATTAATGCTCTAACTACATTGCTGTTTGAAAAACTATCTGATGAGCAACTCCCTGTTTTCTCCTCCCCTCCCCAACCCAGCCTCTGGCAATCACCATTCTACTCTTTTCATCCATGATTCTGACTATTTTAGGTACCTCATGTAAGGGGAACCATGTATCATTTGTCCTTCTATGTCCCCAAGGCTCACCCATGGTTCTGCATATGGCAGGAACTCCTTTGTGTAAGGGCGAATAAAATATTCCATTGCATGTACACGCCGCCTTTTCTTTATATGTTTATTGATGTGCATAAAATTTCAGTTGTGCAAGATGAGAAGTTCCAAACATCTGCTTATAACATTGTACCTGTTGATACAATACTGTATCATACATTTTAAAAATCTACTAAGGGGGGGGTAGATGGTATGTTTAGGGTTCTAAACACAATAATAATTTTTTTTTAAAAAAGCCTGCCTGGTTTGTTATTCTGTGGTGTGGTAGATTGTCTTACTCTTTTCCACTTTTCACTCCTTCCCCTGTGTGATGACACATGCCTGTCCTTATGATGTGACTTAGAGTGTTAGGTGTCCCCCCTCCATCCACGGGAGGCTCGACCATGAAGAGTGAGCAGAAGTGCCACCTGGTTCAACCACAAAGAGTGACAGAGGTGGATGGGCTGAGCCTCTGGCTCTCCCTGCTCTGCCACAGGAAGGTCCCTCCCAGGCCACAGCAGGTGCCATGCCATGTGAGCAAGAAGACACAGAGAACAGAGCCAGACCCCAGCCACACACAGCAGCCACATGTCATAGGAACAAGAAGTCCACGCTTGCTGTTTTAAGTCACTGAGCTGTGGCAGCTGTTTACCAAGAAGCACAGAGGCTAATTAGTACATCTAAAATTTGGAAAGTATCCGTTTCTGATTCCATCATGGAATTCAATGCAGCAAACCCCCTTGAGGATCTACTGTGCACCAGTCTGGAGTAGGTACATGAAGATGGGTGTGTTAATTCCCATGGTCTGAGAGCCCTTTAAGTGGAGGGATCGGGGAGGGGAGGAAGGGTAGAGAATGGGGTGTTTGTGAATCACCAGGCACTGTGCAGAGCACAGAAGTAGAGCTGTATGTGAAATGTTCTGAGAGCCCAGAGGAGAGAGTCACCAACTCAATGATAGTCCCACAACACAGTAGTCATAGCTACAGTAGAATTTTATTGCCACCAAAGAAACCACTACTTAAAAGTTGCCGACTCTTTCCATTTCTACATGTGGAGACCCGGTCTTCTTTATCCCGAGAAGAACATTTGAGTGGGCTGTTTGAGTCAAGCAGCTGCCAGGGAAGGTCGTCATTCCCAGGGATGGGTGGCTTAAGACTTCCAGTGGAGTTGGGGACTTGGCAGAGGGCCCACCCCGTGCCATCCTCCAATGCTCGTGATGCTCAAAGGCCCTGTGCCGCCTCCCGGGAGTGAGCCACCCAGACCCCATCCTTCTCTGCTTTGCCTTCTTCTCATTATTAAGATTTCCTTACCAAATTGAAATGGCTTCAGGGTTGATTAGTCAGCAGCAGCAAGGGCCACCAAGAGCCACCAAGAGGAAGCTTGTCAGAGAGAAGAGGCCTCTGAGCTGGTAAGCTGACCTCTGTGAATTTAAAGGAGGGCTGGCCCTGGGTTTGGTGAGTGCCTGAGGTTGGAAATGTCTTGGGCAGTTGTCACTTTGACACTATGTTTGTGATCTCACGTCCTTGGGACCTCCTTGCTGCCTCACTATGTCCTACCTCCACCATCTCCTCTTTCCAATCCCCTCTTCTCCTGCTCAGCTGACCTGCTACTTAGAAGTTCCCCCACCCAGGAAGGAGGTGTCAGCCTCCCCTTCTTGCAAGCTCCCATTCCTCACATGATTTTCTCAGAATCCCTGCCCTTGGCTTTGAGGAGAGGACCCCTCCCTTTCACCTCCCCATCAAGCCCACCCATTTCGACAACGCTTTCCTGCTCAAATCTTTCTCCTTATAGGACAAGGGTGTGATGAGTTGACATGGCAACCAGGGACACAGAGCTGATTCTGTCAGTCTAGGAAGCCCCCTAGGAAGATGTGTGACCCCAGGTGTCAGTGGTTTTCCTCAGAACTGTAAGGTACTTAACACCTCTCTGCCCTCAGCCTCAGGCCATAACTGCCAGTTCTGGGGCAACAGGAAAAGTCCTGTATGATATCCTGTTTTGCATGCAGCTGAAGACAGAGGTGCAGGTGTGATCCAATCCGAAGTCACAGTGGGCCTATTACATACCTTCATCAGCGCACTACACTGTATGAGCACCATGTCTGGGCACTGACTCGAAAAAAATACCCAAAATTCATACAGCAAACTTCCCAGCTGAGTTCAAGGGTTGCCACCACATCTGGACATATCTACTAAGCAAGGAGGTAGACAGTCTGCAAGTGTCCATGTGGTGTGATGATTTTCACAGGGCATGGGGAATGTGGTGCAGACGCTGGGAAGGAGGTCATTCTGGGAAGGACCAGAAGGACAGAGACATCAGAGGTTGAGAAGACAGTGCAATGACCCCCAGCCCCACTCACCATGAAGTGTATCTGGGACCAAAGGTGAAGCAGTGTTGGGAGCCATGGGACCCTATCATCATTGCTAAGACACACAGATGGTAGGGAAGGATTTTTCCTCTTTCTTTGAGAACCATGGGGATTCTTGGACTTTCTTGGTGAAGGTGGCTTCACCTTCTCCTGCACCTTCACCAAGGAGCATCCTCCTTGGTGGGGATATCAGGGCACTGGCAGCACACTGAGAACACGTGGTCCATATTGTGATCGATGGAAAGAGCATGAACATCTAATAACAGAACACTAGCAAATATGGTTATGGCATTATACTGAACAAAAGAAGCCAGACACAGAAGAGGATAGCATCTATGTTTCCATTTATATGAATTTAAAGGAGAGGCATGTGATGGTCCATGGTAACCAAAGTCAAGTGGTCCTTACCCCTGGGTGTGGTGCAAGGGCACTTTCTGGGGTATTAGGATGATGCTGTATCATCTCGGTTGGGGAGGGGTGGTTATGTGGGTATATACATGTCAAAACTTGACCAAGTTGTGCACCTAGGACTAGTGCACTTTGCTGCATCTAAATTAGACTGCCATAAAAAGAAAGAGGAAGGAAGGAAGAAAGGGAGGAAGGCAGAGAGGAAGGGAGGGAGGGAGGGAGGGAGGAAGGGAGGAAGGAACTATGTGTGTGTGAGCTGCTGTGTGGCAGGTGACAGGAGCCGGGCTCATAAGGCTGACCCTCTGAACCCAAGGAGAGGAACCAGCGTTTCCCTAGCCCCTGGAGGATGCTCAGCATCT
The DNA here is from genome assembly GCF_020171115.1 of Neogale vison. NCBI lineage: Eukaryota > Metazoa > Chordata > Mammalia > Carnivora > Mustelidae > Neogale > Neogale vison. Next base: position 208,161,024 of record NC_058096.1, on the reverse strand, counting down.
AGAGTGAAGAGTTGCATGGGGCAGCGGGAGCGGAGCCGTCCACCCAACCTGGATTCAATGCCTGGACACCAGCTATTTCAAAGGCCGGCCAACTCCCTGAAAGGAGGGCTCAAGATGCCTTCCATTATGGGCATCAAGTCCAGAGTGACAAACAGGTCAAAGGATCGTTTCTCTTGGGGAGTCTGAATGTCATCCGCAGGAGAACAAGAGCCTTGCAAACAGGGCCAAAGAGAATCCGAGACCATGAAACTCAGTCATGGCATGACAGACGGAAATGATTCCTTGATTCAAGGCTGAAGAAGTTCCCGTGGATCCTCACTTCCTTGTAACTCCTTGGGATGGAGCTCCACCCCAAAAGGTGACCTGAATCCCTCTCTGAACCCTGAAATCTGAAAGGCATGACACACCCACTAAACTGGGCTTCCATGTTCTATGAATCCTCCCCCTGCTTTCCCCTCCAAATGTGTATTGTCCAAACCAGCGTGGCCATAGAGTCATCAGGTATTGAACAGGGGAGCTGCCTTTGGGACCCCCAGGGTCTAGCATGTCATTCCCCAGATGATGATATGGAAGCTCAAGAGAGAGGAAGTATCCTGCCAAGGGCACACTGGTGGGGTGGGGTGGAGTGGGAGTGGGGACTCCCTACTACTACTCCATACTGCCCTCCGGGGGCGAGCACCTGTCACAGCCTCCACCGCATGGACAATGGACAAGCAGAACTTCACAGGGAGAAGCGCCAGCTCGGGTGGTGACAGTATTGCAACATTACAGAAATGTAACATTTATCCAGCAGCAGCTGAGAGTTCTACACACACACACACACACACACACACACACACGTTACCAGCCGTGAACACAACCAGCCGTGAACACAAGGCTGCTCTTCGGAGGACCAAGACTATTGATGCCGCCTGCTTTCTGCAAAATTTTATATTGATCTATTTGCTACCCATTTTGCGAACCCATTTTTTTGTAAAATATAAGGCCTCGTTACATAGTCCATGGAGGGCCAATATCTGCGAAGCACCCCATTCTTGTTATATCATTTGATCTTGACCACAGACCTATCAAATAAGTTTGTGATTTGGGGTTTGGTTTTTGCCCCCATTTTACGATAAGGCTTGGGGACTTTCAAAATCTTGTTCAGAGCCAAGTGACAAACGATGAAGCTTGGGACTTAGCCCTGGAGTATATCTGCAGAGGCAGGTTCTTAATCATTGCCTCCTGACTTGCACACACAGGATGAACTTGAAGATTTTTTTTTCATGATTCACTGTCCCGGTTACAATAACCAATTGCTGGGCTCTGTTGTGACACAAGAGCATGGTCCTTGTGTCCATGGTGGGTGGTTACTGATTGCTGGGCTGTCTCTGTGCTTTTATGGCTGTCCTAGCCATCCCCTCCTTCTAGTCTATTCTCCAAGCACCAGTCCCTAGCTTCATGACCCTGCTTCACCCTTGGCTTCACCCCTAGGCCGCTGAGACTCTGCTCTAGACAAGGACCCCGGGAGCCAATTTCATTAAAATTTTATCAAATAAACTCTCCCTAGGAAAGAATCACGGAATGAGTGGGTAGGAGTTTGCTGTTTCCCGAGCAGATATCATGTGCTAAATTCTGGGTGCGGCTGCCTCGTGTGCCCCTCCCCCACAAACCCATTATTCAGCCCATTGCACGGATCTGAAAGCGGAGGGTAGGGCGGGGCTTCAAGCTCCCGCGGTCTGGCTGCGGAGGTCACGTGCTTAGCCCTGTGTGAGGCAGCCTCGGCAGGTCTGGGGTCTCCGCCCTTTTTTAGACCACAGGCTGAAGTTTCTGATTCTATAGTGGAGGAAGTGGAAGACCCCCAGAGGGCGCTCTTGAGGCTCAGGGTGCTGTCCCCTGGGCGTTCAGCTCCCGAAGTCAACAGTTGAGGTTTTCAGATAAGTAACCAACCACCAAGAAAGCTCCCTGTGACTGCATATGAGATTGTCATATAGTCCTGAACCTGACCCTAGGCCACCAATTATTGCTCATTTTATGTGGACAACTTCTCAGAGCCGCAGACAGACTGTGTCCTTGGAGGCAGGATCTCGGCTGTCTATGTATCTGGCATAGTGCAGGCAGTTATGAAGGCTTGCTGGTTTGAGGGCTGCCGCGTAGTCACTAGGTGGAGGAGATTCATTATGAGGGGCCCCAGGACATACCCAAACCCAAGGAAGATGGGCAACAGGTTTAGCTCACAGGTGAGCCCACAAGTAAAGCCCGTTAGACAATCAGTTGTTTTCATTTGCAGAAAAAAATAGTACAGGGTGGGAAGGTGAGTTATGGGTGTGAGCTGGGAAAAGCACAGGGGACGGGGGAAATGGGTAATGGGGACCACAGGGTTCTTTGGATGCATTCCTCCCTCAATTTCAAGTTGGCTTCAGTGGCTTTGATTGAGGACAAATAGTAAGAGAATCAGAATCTCTCCCATTTTCGCCTTGCCATTGATAAGCCCTGTGGTCTTCTACAAATAAATCATGGGCCTCCGAAGCAGCAATTTCTTTCGGGAAAATGAGGGATTTTGACTCCATAAACGCGAATGTTCTTCTAGTTCTAATATCCTTCAATCCTATTTTCTAACAGTTTCTGTGTCATTGGATGAACAGAACACAAAAGACGTAAGTGTAATCCACGAAACCCATGAATAAGCGCTCAGGCCAGGCATGTAGACGGCAATCTATTTCGAGTTCAGCTGAAAAAGAAGAACTGTTCTCTGATTTTTTTTTCTTTTTTTCTCCCAGGCAATATACTTATTCACCAAACTCCGCCTCCCCCTTTCACTACAAACTGTGCATTTCCTACTTTTATGCTGCCTATATGTTTGATTTGCACAGCTCAGCTGGTCAGAGGAGCTGAGACATCCGTCCCCCTACGAGAACCCTCCTGGTAAGTCACTTTTCAGCCACTTTGCCTGTTAGTTAGCTCTGCTTCTGTGATGAGTAAAAGGGCTTACAGGAAACCCATTAGACAAACACCAGGTGCTCCTTGAGCTATCTTGAAACATAATCTTTGAGAGAAGAAAAGAGTTAGAATTTAGAATGAGTTTCAGATTGTGATAATATCAAAGATACAGAACACGATTGTGAATGAAAGATTGTAAGGGATCAATACTAGAAAGAAAGGAAGAAAGAATGAAAGAGAGAAAAAAAAAAAAGGAAAGAAGCTTCATCTTTCAAAAGAAAGCTTTTCAAAGGAGGTGATTCTTGGCCAGAATCTTGGCAGAGATTATAGATTATAATCGGGTAAGAGGAACTGAAAATCCCCTCCCCCTCCCTGGGATGGGATGCCCTCTGAATGTGTTTCCAAGCAGAAATTGTATCTAACTCTAACTCTTCTGTTTGTTTTCACCCCCCAAAAAGGGAAGATAAACATTGTCCAATTAATGTCCTCGTACAAATATCAAATTAAGTTTCCCTTTAATAATCAGTTCCACAGCACATTTAGTGTAACGATTTTTGTTCTGGCTCAGAATTTAAGGGGAAAGTTTCTGTGTGCTCCTCCCACTGCCTAATCTGAGATCCAGGAGGCTTAAAACCCACAGGGATTAAAGAAATTTCTCAATGAAGCAATGGGACTGAAATTGACCAGGCAAGGCAATGTGAGAGCAAAAGTGAGAATGGGAGTCTAGATTTTACAGCTGGCTGCTAGCTCCCATGACCTTCTCAGGGTACTCGGGCTTCAGCCCATCTCGTTCTGACTGTATTGGGACACCAACCTGGCGATGCCAAGTTCTAGTTCTCTCACCAAGACACGAGAGACCAGAGTAGCTGGTGGATAAGAGCACAGGCTGTCTGCCTTCCAAATCAGTTGCCTCCTAGCTGTGTGTCTTTGGGCAAGTTCTTCAGCCTCTCTGTGCTTTGAGGTTCTCATCAGCAACATGGGGCAATAACATGACCTGACTCCTACAGTGACCTTGAGGATTAAACGAATGAATGTGTGTGAAGCTCAGAACAGCTGGCTGGCCCCCAGAGCGCCCTGGGGAGCCGTTAATGGTTACTAGCACTCTGTGAATGCTCTCTGTAAGCTCAGCCCCCGGGGAAGGGCAGCTACGGCATAGTAGATTGTCAGACAGTGTGAGACAGCACCCGGCACCCGAGTCAGTTTCTTGAAATTGTGATCAAAGCTACCTTCTCTCCACGCGACCACGGGGCACCAGATCTTATTTGGTTAGATGACGGGTTTGTGAATTTCCCCGGGAGTCATGCTCTCCATCGAGCGATCAGAGACACCAGCGGCGAGCCTTTCCTTTCCTGCAGAAGTCCTTTGTTTTGGCCACAAAAGGGAACTCAGTTAAATGTGGAAATCAAGGCACCAATGTTGAAAGCCTGTGGAGGTCTAAGACAGTTTGTGCTCGTGGTGGACCGCTCAGAACACTCTAGGGCTGAGTAAAGGAGCACTTTGTTCTTAATTCCCAGGGTCGAGCGAAATGAATGACTCCACACCGACTCCATACTATGACATCGATTACGGGATGTCAGAGCCCTGTCAGAAGACCGACGTGAGACGGATCGCAGCCAGGCTCCTGCCTCCGCTCTACTCGCTGGTGTTCGTCTTTGGTTTCGTGGGCAATGTGCTGGTCGTCCTCATCCTCATCAACTGCAAAAGGCTGAAGAGCATGACTGACATCTACCTGCTCAACCTGGCCATCTCCGACCTGCTCTTCCTTCTCACCATCCCGTTCTGGGCCCACTACGCCGCGGACCAGTGGGTCTTTGGAAATAGGCTGTGTCAGATTTTGACAGGGCTCTACTACGTAGGCTTCTACACGGGCATCTTCTTCATCATCCTCCTGACCATCGACAGGTACCTGGCGATCGTCCACGCTGTGTTTGCCGTAAAGGCCAGGACGGTCACCTTTGGGGTGGTGACGAGCGGGGTCACCTGGGTGGTGGCCGTGTTGGCCTCTCTCCCCGGGATCATCTTCACCAGATCCCAGAAAGAGAGGTCTCGCCTGACCTGCAGCCCTCATTTCCCACCCACTCAGTACCATTTCTGGAAGAACTTCCTGACATTAAAGATGACCATCTTGGGTCTGGTCCTGCCCCTGCTCGTCATGGTCGTCTGCTACTCGGCCATCCTCAAGACCCTGCTTCGGTGCCGAAACGAAAAGAAGAGGCACAAGGCGGTGAGGCTCATTTTCATGATCGTGATTGTTTACTTTCTTTTCTGGGCTCCCTACAACATCGTGCTTCTCCTGAGCACCTTCCAGGAGTCCTTCGGCCTAAATAATTGCAGCAGCTCCAACCGGCTGGACCAAGCCATGCAGGTGACGGAGACCCTTGGGATGACACACTGTTGCATCAACCCCATCATCTACGCCTTCGTGGGGGAGAAGTTCAGAAACTACCTCTTAACGTTCTTCCGAAAGCACATCGCCAGACGCTTCTGCAAACGCTGCCCCGTCTTCCTGGGAGACGTGTCCGACCGGGCAAGCTCGGTTTACACTCGATCCACCGGGGAGCAGGAGATCTCTGCCGGCTTATGACCTGGACTTGTCTTTGTACACAGCCTGGGGGTGGGAGTGGTTCTTTTGAAAAGGAATGTGCTGTCATAAGAGGGTCTACAATTCATCCATCCATCTGGCATCTCTTTTAAGTACATTAGATCATTGGAAGCCATCACTTCCGGAGAGCCAAATCAATATATGCTGATGACAGCGACCTTCCCATCTCCGTTCTACACACATTAACTCATTGGCACACTCTCCCTTCACGGCGGAAGTTCATTATTTAAAAAAAAAAAAAAATCCTCGGAGAATTGCTGATTCTTGAGTGTGGTTGACCTGAACAGAAACACCAAAATTAATCAAGAAACGTATTGGATAGTTTCTCACCTCCCGGAGGCAAGAGGGGCAGATTGCAAACGTGCTTAAAGCAGGTCCTTGTCATGATCAGTTAAGAAAGGACGTCTTCCAAGTGCAATCTGCCCTCCAAGGTGTGGTTGGTAAGATCCACAGATGTTCAGGACCAGGTGAGAACAGAAAGAGCATCTTCAGTGAGAAGGGGATCCTCTGCTGGGAGAGGGGAGGGAAGGTGAGTTCCAAGCTGCAGACCCCAGACCTGGGGAGTGGCTCGGCGGCAGTGGGAAGCTTGGTGTGGGCTGGGGAAGGCAAGGTGAGCCCGGACCGTGGAGAGTGTGCACAACACCAGTTGTCAAAGCCAGAGCAGGGAGGACCCTGGCCACTGTTGCAGTGAGCTCATTGCATGGCCAAAGGATGTTCTGGAAAAGTGAGCATTTAAGGCAGGGAGGTCAATAACACGCAGGCGAGGCGAGGGGACATCTGTGTAGGTCCAGGCACCAGGGATGGGAAGCGGAGAGTATTTTCACAGCACGTAGGCTGTGAGTCAGGAGAACTTGTGATGGATTTGGGTTGGAGGTTAAGAGGCAGAGGGAAGACGGACAGAACCTCCAGGCATCAAGCATGCAGACTGGAGAGATGCCCTGAGGAAGACTTCACGCATGTGAAGGGAATGAGGTTTGGGTCAAAAGCAGGAGGGGCTTGTGGAAGAGGAAGAGTCTGGTTTCATGACCTTGAACACAGCCCTCTGTTGACAAAACCTGGGCTGTCTCTCCATGGGTGCTCCTGCCCTGACGGCTGTCCTCCCCAGCCCGGTTTCAACAACGGGGCATCTCCGGGAGGCTTGGAAACACTAGACTTAGGAACGTGTGAGCTTGAGATCCAGGAACACAGGAACATTCAGGTGAGGACTGATTACATAGTTAATGAACCTATCAAGAAGAGCTTTCTAAGCACTGAGCTAAGAGACCCTGGGGCAGGGAGGGGAGCCCGAATGAGTACATCTCTGCCCTCCCGGGGCATACCACAGCTTCAACATTGTCTCCTGGGTTCACCTCTCTGTAGGCAGAGGACAGAAGGGACAGACTCATTTGGAAACAGCCCGCCTCCAGCTTGGTCAGCCGCAGAAAGCACCATTTCCCGACCTTTGTGTTTCAGGCTGAGTGTGGCGACTTCAGACGCTCCTTCCAGCCGCCTTCTCCATCGTCCCCGAACACTAAGGGATCTTTTCATGTCAGAGAGACAGTCATGACTGTTCTGAGCTGCAACTTTTATTATTTTGTACCTGCCTGAGATGGTTTTGGATCTGGGGCATGGCTGAGACCATTTGGGGAGGGATCAGGCGATGGCACGTAAAGGCGTGAGAGTCACTCAAGGGTAAAGGTGTCAGAATAGTAAGAGGTGCTACGGATTTTTCTCAAGCTCTGAAAGGTGAAACTTGAGAGCAGGGGTGGCAACCGGGAAGCACCCAGAGACACTCTGAAGGTTGTTTCAAGGGCATCAGTTTCCTATGACCCTAGCCTCTGGGTCAACTCAAAGACATTCTGTATCTTTGTGTACGTGTATGTATATATCCTACATATCTGAGAATCTTGTGTCTATGGAAAGTTACAAATTGCTTGGAAAAAAATCCTTACCCAATAAAAGCCGCCCTCTAAAATGACTGATCCATCATTATCTCAGACACAGGAATATCTCAGTCAAGGGAAGCCTAGCTTATGAAACTGTGAAAGCACTTTGAAAGTAGTTGGTTTGGGAAAATTCCATAGGTACACACAGAGAGAGAGAATTACACTTCTTTTTAAATATCTGTAGACGTTGTCCCCCTCCCTGGGTCAGATTGCCAGAATAATGTGTTTGAAACTACAGCCTCTCAGGGTTGTGTTTCTGGGCAATGGACACTGGAAACCTTTTTAACTTCTAATTTAATTCTACTACCAGAGCCAAAGACCTGATGCATTTTTAAAACCCGGAAAATCAATGTGTATTTAAATCCATGCCAGCTGTCTGTTTGACGGTGAAGAAGGCCTAAGGTCATAGGTTGGTCATTTCTGTCATCCTAATTTGCAGACACAAGAGGACTGAGGACGGCTCCTCCTGAGCTTGCTTTTCTTTCATTTCAAATCCCTTCCAAACACTGTAATGTTTGTAATTGCAGTGGTGACAGTTTTGTCACTGACATTTGGACGTCTGGGCATGTGTCTCTTATCCACAGAGAGGACAGGAGCTCCGGGAAGAGGTGATGGGTCCGGGTCATATCCACGGTTTGGGGCCGGCTGGTTTTCAGGTTCTCACCTTCCAGAGCAGGTCACCATCCTCCCTGGAGGTCCGTGGAATGAGCAGAAGACAAGGACAGCCAGAGCTGGCTCGTACGATGGCTTTTCCCTAACAATCTGAAGGACAACCTTCCCCCCGTGAGTCGAAAGAAGGCATGACCCAAGGAAGGGCGGAAGGGGGCTGAGGCCAAGCAGAGGAAGGGTCTAGGGCACCTGTTTGTCGTCCCCACAGTCCTCTCTTTGTGGGGCACTCTGTGGCACAGCCCTCCTCTGCCTCAGCCTTGAGACAGACAGAGTTCGGACTTATTGGGACCTTTGGGGTCTGACTTCACTTACCATGTCCTGAGCGAAGGTACCCTACCCTCAGCCCAGAGGCCTCTGTCATGGAAGGGGTTACATATGTGCTATGGATAAAGTCAAAGATAAATTCCTCCCCAGCAGGGAGGAAAAAATGTGCAAATTCATAAGTTAGGATTCTGCTTACACTTGTATTTCAAGATTCTAGTTCAAACACCTGCAACATTAGGGACACCTGGGTGGCTCAGTTGGTGAAGTGTTTGCCTTCGGCTCAGGTCTTGATCCCAGGGTCCCAGGATCAAGCCCTGCATTGGGCTCCTTGCTCAGTGGGGAGTCTGCTTCTCCCTCTACCTGCTGCTCCCTCTGCTTGGGTTCTCTAATTCCGGCAAATAAATAAATAAAATCTTTAAAAAAATAAAAATAAACACCTGCAATGAAACTGCAGTGCATTGGCCTCGCCACTGTTATGATAAAATCAAGCTATTTTTCTGCATATGGTGCCGTATTTCTTATTTGCCCTCAGTCTTCTAGAAGCATTCTTTTACAAGACTTCTTTTTGGCTCCCTGTTGTTACTACTTTATTTTGATTATAAGTTCTGTGCCACTGTGGTTCCGTCATGGGTCAGGAGCTTGGTTTTGTTTCTTTTTCTTATGGTGGTACCCAGTTTTTTAAACACTTTATTTTCAAACTGGAATCCAAGGGACAGACCTTCAGAGCCAGTAAGAACCTTGGGCTACACTGCCCCCCTGTGGCCACTTCGGTAACCAACAAGCGCGTCCGGCAGCAGCGCCTGGACCACAGAGCCTGGAGACTGGGGAAGCTTTACTCTTGGCTGTTTCACGTTGGCCTCTGCGGCACCAGTCCTGCTGTGGACAAGAGGTATTTCCACAGCAGCTCCGCGTAGATAATGCTCGGCTCTTTCTGTTTCTGAAGAACGCCTGCACTGGGAATGAAGGTCCCAGTGGCCCAAAGCCAATCTCCGCAGATCACTGAACCCACAGCCTTGCAACAAGGCCACAAAATGTTTTGTGACGAAGCATTTTTCACAGCCCATAAAATGCTCCAAGCCCCTCCCCTATGTCTCTCTTGTACAACCAGTCATGGTCTCCAGTACCGAGTGTTTGAAGCAATGAAATATGATCGCCAGTTGGGCGGCTTCCTTCTTTATTCACACTTCCCTTTCTCCATTCCTGTCTTCTTCACTTCTTTCGGATCCCTCTTCTGGCATCACATCATGTGAAAACAGAAAGGTTGATGAGGATCCGTCAGCCCGACCCTTCACTCTCTGGAAGAAGAACAGACCCCACCTCCCACCCCATCCCCAGCCCAACCCCCACGTGCCAGACGTTCTGACATCAGAGGTCTGGGTGGGCTCGAGCACCAGGCCAGGTTTCAGTTCTCCTGCAGTTTTCCGTCCCACCTGCTCAGCCGGCAATGTGCGGTGGAGAAAAGCAGGAGGGAGCCGTTCTGACTTCCGGGCCCACCCCTGGGATTCGGATTTGCTAGGTCTGCAGAAATCTCCCAGCAATGTTAAGTAGAGCCAACTTTGAAAACCGCTGCTTAAAGGCTATCAAACCAAGCGTGCTGGAGGGAGGCTGCTGTCCCGCGGAGGATCCTGCGGGGCCTGAAAGTGAGTGGCACGCGGGCCAGGGAGGGTCTGGATTCGACTCCTCGATTTTCACATGCGAAGCATTAACTGGGTCTTCCTGCAAGCTTGTCTTCAAAACCTGTGAATCTAGACCTAATTGGCAGTATAAAATCTCTGTGTTAGAGGCTCCAAGTGTCTTGCTTTCGTTTCTGGTTTGGGATTATGTTTCAACCCGTCCATTCCAAGTGAAAAGTAAATTAAAAAAGGATGGGTCATCTGGCACCCGTGCGGAGCTTGGCGGCTTCAAATTCAAGACAGGATGAGTAGAAATAAGTAAAAATGGTCTGTTTGGGATGTTTTACAAATGAATATCGATTTTGCTTACGTTGGCAAAAGAATTCTCCCTTTCCCCCATTTCCTAATCCCTCTAGGGAGCCCTCCCTTTAACTGTGTCCAGTAAAGCCTTATTCCAGAAGACCTAGAAAACCCTCGAAGTCTGTGTCAGCTCTGGGTGGTGCAATGATAATTCTGCAGAGAAAACAACAAGGTAATTTTAAAACAGCAATAGCTCGTATTTACTCTATAATGCCTGTACTTGGGCGCCTGGGTGGCTTCGTCAGTTAAGCGTCTGCCTTCCACTCAGGTCCCAGCGTCCTGGGATTGAGCTCCACGTTAGGCTCCTTGCCCACCGGGAGCCTGTTTCTCTCTCTCCCTCTGCCTCTCCCCTGCTTGTGTTTGCTCTCTCTCTCTCTCTCAAATAAATAAATAAAATGTTTAAAAAGTAAATTAAATGCCTGTGTTTTGGTTTATATCCATTAGCTAATATTTTTCAAAACTCCCTTTCAAGAAAATTACATTTTTTTTTTCCTTACAGATCATCAAATCAGGACTCTGTTGATTGGTTATCTCACTCTTTCCTGTAGGATAGAAAGTGGAGCCTACTTGAAGTCCAGCCTTGAGGCTGAGGGAGCTTGGGGAAGTGACTCAGAGTCAGTCTTAAAACCTCAGAGTCCCTTCTTGTGACTTGGGATACTACCTGCCTGATAACTAGGTCAGGACGGAGTAGCTAAACCAGCCCTATCCCGAGGAACTTTCCGTACCGATGGAGATGCACTAGGACAGCAGCTACCAGACCAGAGCAGAATGTGGTTCATATGACTATAGAACTTGGTTTTTAAATTTTATTTCATTTTAATTAATTTGAAAATATTCAATGCACGTCTCAATGGACAGTTCAAGGCTGGTATACAATAAGTAGTCAAAAAACGTCCGTGTAACTTGGATCGTGGCATCAAGGACTCCTAGGCAAGTTTCTCTGTGCTTCTAGACTCCGTTTCCTCATCTGCAGTACTGGGGCCCAGAGTAAGCTGTGCTAGCTATGTTTGCGCGGAGGATGAAATGAGAGACGGCGTGTGGCACATAGGAGTTCTCCTGGCTGGCAGCTACTCTCCTGATAATATAGCTATTTCCTCTTTCTATTAGAACTGCGCTCCCCCCAAAGAATGTTCCTCAGGGTGGTGGAATGGAAGCTGCTGGGTACGTGGGAGGGTTCTTGGGTGTGAAATCAAACACCACGGATTGAAAGTGCCTCCCAACATTAGGGCGTGGTGTTCAATCCATTCGACCCTGTGTAGTGTCTTGGGAAAGGCTTTCGGAGCGGGATGTGGGGGGCGGGGATTAATCTGACAATGTAATTCTGGCTGATGCAGACCCTGCAGCTCTAAGCAGGCTGGGAGATGGGGGGGGGGGAGGCGGGGGGGGGGGCAGACCAACTCCCCAACCCCGCACCCCCCCACCCCCGGTCTGGGATTCCAACAGAGGCTGACACACCGGAGAAGCAAGACGGGAAAACAGTCCACTTGTGCGTTGACCGTGTGCAGCCCAGGTTTAGCATGCATGCAAGCATTCATTCATTCATTCAGCAAATGTTTATGGAGGGCCTAGGCACCGCCGGCAGGGGGCGCGGAATAAAGGAGCTCGCCAGGGGCTCTGTGCCCTTGAATGAGGCTTGCTCGGAAGCCCGGTGGGTGGAGCCTAGGAGGAGCAAGTACGCAGGCGCAAACAGGTGCCTAAAGTGGCCCAGCAAAGATGAGTGGGACATGACAGTGCTTTATCTGACCATTTTGTAAAGAAAGCGTCACTACAACCTCTTCTTGGTTCCACGCACCTTAAACAGCTTACGCAGAACAGAACATACTCGTTCCTTGTTCTAGCACCAGCACCGCTGCCCGGAAGCGGCGTCCTCCAGAGCTGGGAAGAAGGCTGTGATGTACAAGACACCAGTCTTCTTGAATTCTTGGATCTGGTTCTTAGTTTCCCTGTCTCCGCTTTTGCTTTCAGCTTGTTTGTACCGAAGGGAGTCGGTGAAAATCTCCTTCCCACCCCTGCTTCCCTCTACTCGGCCATCCATCCAAAAGGCGATAGAATTAACACTGTCTTATCAGTTGGGAGAGATTTCCTGCGTATATAAACAAGATCACATCTCTACCCTTATCCCCCGAGTTTGCACCAACGCCAGTATCATATATCACACCTTGGGTTTTTTACGCTCTCCGGCAACTTTCTTAAATTCTCTGTGCCTCACTCTCCCCGTCTGTGGAATGGGGGTAATAATGCCAACCTCACTGACTGCTCCAAGGAGTAAATGAACTAACATAGGAACTTGCACGTAGCCACTGTCACATGACAACCACTCGGTGAATTTTAGCTGTCCTCCACCATGCAGATTTTATTTTTATGCAAGTGAATTTATTAAATGTTTCTTTGGTTTCTGGGTTTTATGACATGCTTAGAAAAGCCTCCCCCCCCCATGCTGAGATTGCAAAAAATCTCCCATTTTTATTTCTAACATTGTTATGGCTTCTTTTTTTAAATCATTTGTGTTCCTCTTTCTGGAACTCATCTTGGAGTATGGAGTGAAGTGGGAATCCCAAGGGTTTTCCCCAGATGACACACGACCATCCCAAGACCATTTATGAAATAATTTTCCTATTACTTAAAATGCCATTTTTATTCTATTTTAGCCCCCCCCCCATGTCTGGTCCTATTTCTATATTTCCAGTTGAAGGACTATATCCCCGGGTGTCATTTAAAGTGTTTCATTCCTTAGGGCAGCCCCTCCATGTGTGGGGCAAGTCCTTCCATTGATCCACATGGGGCATGTGGATGGGAACATTGATCGGTGGGTCAGGGACTGTCAGTCAGACCCGCTCAAGTCCCCCACCAGCCCCCAAGTGCCGTGGCAGTGGTCACAAATTAAAAAGGCTGCCTACCTCCCACACAGAGTACAGACGTGTGCTGCTCAAGGTGAGTCCATCAGATTCTTGCTCCCAAAAGCAATGACCATCAATGCACCCCACAGTGCCCAGCAGTGCTGGAGGAAGGCCTTAGGACCATTTGGGGAGAGAGCTATGTCCCAAGGCAGAGCTGCTGGGGTCCCATCTTTCCCAAGGAAAGACACTCAACCATTCCATCTATTCTATGATCAACCCCAGGAATGTTCCAGCTCTCCCCATAACGGCTAGATGAGCCGAACCCTCACTAGTACAGATCTAAACCCCCCACTTCTCCCACACTCAGCAAGAAAGAGTTTTCCCCTTCCTCCTTTTCAGCTGCCGCTTTCTTTTTCCAGATGAGTTGATGGGTTTCCACGCACAGATTGTTTGCCAGCTGTTGGAGGTCGAATGTGTGTTGGCCGCCCCCAAAATTTGAATGTTGAAATTCTAATACCCCATGTGATGGTGTTGGGGAGTGGGGGGTGGGGGGGTGGGAGGTGATGAGATCATGAGGGGCCCCTTCCCTTGTAAGGAGAGACGAGAGAGCTTGCTCCTTCTCTCAGCCCTTCCCCTGTGAAGACAAAATGAGAACAAGGTCATCTGCAAACCAGGAAGTGGGCTCCCACCAGACACCACACGTGTTGGCTACTTGATCTTGGACTTCCAGCCTCCAGCCGTCTGAGAAGCGTATGTCCGTTCTTGAAACCATCCGCCCGGCCCCACCCAGGTCTGCGGTAATCCCATACAGCCGTCCCAGCCAAGACGCCAGCCATTTCTTCTACTAGGTGTTTGTCTATCCCCTGGGAATTTGCTTTCTCGAGGGATCTGATGATAATTACAAAAGAATACTGCTTTGGGAAGATGAACCCTTTTTTACCCACCTCGTGGTACTCCTACTCGATCAAAAACCCCACTCCCTCCTTCACGCAGCTCAGAGTTAACGAACAGATGATGGTGGAAAGGGTCACCCATTCGGGACTTGCATGTTAAGGGGGACTTAGTGATTCACCTAATGTTGATTGGGAAGCTGGCGTGCTGGGGCTAGCGCCCAGCATGGCCCAAGTCCTGTCTTCAAAGGGTGGCAGGAGTCAGGGAGCCAGATGGTCGCCGTGAAAGTGAGGGGCACCCCCTGCACCAAGGCCGGCCCCCCAGCCCAGAGCCTGGGAAGCAGGAGATGACTGAGGCCTCACGTTTCCATCAGGCCCTTACCTGGTAGCACAACGGAAGCTAGTCTCTGGGCAAACAAACACTCCCTCACTCTGAGCTCCACTTGTCCTAGAGCCCAGACTTCTACCTCCCCTTCCTAGCATCTTGAGTCCCATCCCGGGATGCAGGAATCAAATTCAGGAGGTACAAGGCTCGTCGCTCCCGGTGCCCCAACTCCACAGTTGATTGTTCGGGCCGGGCGGGCATCCACCGGGGCATGCTTCACCTCCAGTGGCCGTCCAGCAAGGTCTGGCCGAACCTGGGAAGAGGCCAGCGATGCTGCCCCACATCCTCTGATGCACGGAACAACCCCCAACAACAGAAGCTTCTCCGATCCAAATGTGGGCAGTTGCTACCAGAAACCCTATCTGGTGTCTCTGCCTTGCTTGAAGTCTCATCCAGACGAGCCTGGGGGCTCTTGGGAGGCTCAGTCAGTTAAGCATCGACTCTTGGTTTCAACTCAGGTCCTGATCCCAGGGTCGTGAGATCGAGTCCGGCGTTGGGCTTGGCGCTCAGTGTGAAGTCTGCCTGGGATTCTCTCTCCCCTTCTCCCTCTGCCCCTCCTCGCTCATCCTCTCTCTCTCTCTCAACGAAAAAGAGGAGTCTGAGGCCTCTAAGGGACTGGTTTAGGCCTCCCACCTCCAGATTGCTGCAGCTTATGTGTGGAACATTCTGGATCCCTGGCATGGCCATGGGAGCCTGGCGTCCTCAGACACACTCTCTTCCTCCTCATTCATGCTACTCCTCCACTTCCATGGCCTTCCTACACCTGTGGCTGCAGGACACGCCCACAGAGAGTCCCACGGGGAGCCAGAATGCCATGCCTTCCGACTCCCCAACCCCACCGGCAAGGTGCCCTGAGCACACAGCCATGCCAGGCATCTTTCTGAGGGATCCAGTTTGGAGTGGGAGGTAGCGGTCCTGCAAGGAGAAAGCGCGAGGACCAGTGTGTGCGTGTGGGAGGAACTGCAGTGCAAGCACTGTGTGAGAAAACACACTGGAAACTTCCTGGAACCCTAAGTGCTTTTGCGAGAGCAGTAGGAGAGAAGGAAAGTAGGAAGAGACGGGATTGCAAGCTGGCGGGTGGAGGGCAAATGCGGCCGGACCTCGCACAGAGTGCTGAGGAGTGTGGGCCAGCGGCACGCGGGGCTTGAAGCCAGGGAGTCAACGCAGACTCTGGACGGCTAACTGGCCCCGGAGCAGTAGGCACTGGAGGACGGCAAGGTTGGAATCAGAGCCCCGAGGCCAAGGTTGGGCTGTACTCCTTCTGGGACACAGCAGAGGCATCTGCCAAGGTAAAAAGCTCTGGGTAGAGACAAGTGAAGGGATCTGAAAGCTATGGGGGACGAGGACTCATCAGGACTTGGACTGAGGGAGTGGGGGAAGCAGGGAGGGCAAGACTAGGGCCCCAGCCCAGGGGGATGCAAAACACTGGCTTCAGGGGCAAGTTTCTGGACAGATTGAGTTAGAAATCCTGGGGGCCATCCAGGTGGCAGTGTCAGGAGGAGCTGCCTTGAACTCAGCAGAGCACGTGCATGGAGACCCAGTTAAAGGCAGTGGACCCTGTGAGGGTGGACAGATGGCCCCAGACGGAACCAAGAGGAGCGCCCAGGCAGTAAAGGAGTCCCAAGGAGAAGGAAAAGGTGTGCCGGGAAAGGCAGAGTCAGTGCAGAGAAGAGACCTCTGAGAGGAAGAGGAAATGTCAACAGTGTCAAACGCTGCAGAGATATGAAGCAAGGTAAGGGCGGAAAAAACATCCCCTGACTCCGTGACGCAATCAGAAAAGCAAGATAACTTCATGGCCTCTGCCTGTCTCTTCCCGAGCCGCTGACTCACAGCCAAGGACAAAAAATCGTGCTTCCGCCTCCCCCTGGAAAGGCACCACTTTCGTACCCAAGTTCTGGACTGTCCAGGGGGGACAGGACCCGCCTCTGTGGTTGTAAGGTCCTAGTTATCTGGTTAGGGGCCCTTTCCAATCACCCTTTCCAGAGGGCACAGCTGAATCCTTTGGGACGGGAAAGGGATGCGGGGATCTGGAACTCTGAGACAGAGACGGGAGCCCCAGGGTCTGCCAGAGACTGGCTGCCGAGCCTCTGGGGAGCCTCAGGGACCATCCGTGGTGGGGCCACTGGGCAGGGAGGCAGCTGAGCCTTCAGGGTCCAACAACTGGGGCTCACCGCGGCCACCAGGGCAAACCCTGCCCAGTCATGATGGAATTTTGTTAAAATGAGAATGCTACTCGTTTTATTACTTTTTACCTCTGCTCATAAAAAGAGATTTTTTTTCCATCTCTTTTAAATATGGTTGCTCTCAGACCAGTGACTGTCCAACCCGCCTGAGCCCATGGAAACAGGAGTGTGGCCACTTGGGTGGGGAACAAGAAAGAGGAAAGAAAAAGGAAAAAGCTGGAGGATGGGGCCTGGGAGGGTCCAGTTCCTCTTCAACTCTGTTTTTCACTCACACGCCAGTGGGTGAGTGACCGCCAGAGGGGTCACGTAGAGAGAGTGAGTGGTTTGCCTTTGCTGCACGTGATTCCTCGGGCACGCACGAGGGCACCCAAAATGGCTCAAAGTCTTACGACATGGTGGTTTTAGAAATTTCGCTCACCGTTCCTTCTCAAGCAGGAAATTTGTCAGAAACCTAGCCCATGCCATGGGTGCTGTGGGGTCTGCCCAGATGCCCTCCTCAGGGTCAGTGCACCCACCCTCCCAGCTGCTGGGGACAGGGACCAACCTCAGCCACTGGGGTCTGCCTTCTCCGGGCTCTGTCCCTTCCCAGAGGACAATTAAGGCCCATGACCAGCTGATGGAGGGTTGCAAGGGCCTGGCCCCCTTTCCCTCCATGTGGGACAGAGCTGAAGGACCATCCCAGGCCAAGAGCTCCTCACGGGGTCAGTGGGGGCTTCGAGCCTCTCCACGCTGGGGTCTGCTTCTCCCTCTGTCCAGTCCTGCCCCACCCACTCGCTGACAGCGGTGCCCCCCGGAAGCCCTCCCCAGCCAGGCGTCAGCCTGCAGCTGTCCTTCTGAGCTCTGGACTCCCAGGAGTTAGATGGAAAATGGTCTGGTTCCTCATTTCAACTTTCTCTTCCGCAGAAACTCAGAGGCTGATAGTAATAAAATGTCTCCCCCCTGGGTTCTGCTGTCTTTGCCTTGCCCCATTTCTAGATATAGGTGGATGGCCGCTCAGCCACCTAAAGAAGACATTGGGAGGAAGAGGGAGGAGAGAAGAGGCTGTGCCCCGCTTCACCTGGCTAACTCCCACTCAGGCTTTCTGCTTAGACAGCTCCTCCCATGGGACACCATCCCGGGTCCCTGTGGACAGGGCAGGTGTCCTCGCCCACGGCCCCCCTGGCTCCCGTGTGCTTCCCCCAGCACAGCGCCAGACTCCCCAGATCGCGACCCGTTATGTACCTGCCCAGCTCCCTTTAGAACATCAACTCCATGAGGGCAGGGGATGGGTCTCTTTGCTCACAGTTTTCCCCTGGGGACTGCAGAGTTCCTGGAACCCAGGAGATGTGTCCTGCAGAGTCTTGCCTAAAGCAAATGGCACATTCCAGTAAGGCAACTGAGGAAGGTTGGTCAGAGGATTCCTCCTGAGATTTAAACAGGGGTAGGGAAACCCCAGTGCACTGAGCAGTGCCCGGTGCAGGAGAGAAACGGCCGCCATTCCAACTGCTAGGAACAAGGGCCAGAGTAGGGGGAGGGGCTGCCTAAGTCAAGGTCAAGAGATAGACCAGCCCCACCAGGAAGGAACCAGGGTAATAAACCTCTTGACTTCAGCCTCTAACCTCCTACCCAAAGCCCCCATTGGCCAAGCCCAACTGAGACTCCGAGGGTCAGAGGGTAGAAGCTCTGCCCTTAACAATATTTGCCCCCAGGACCCAAAGCAGGCTGGAAGGGGATGGAGAGTGAGTACAGAAGGGCAGAGAGGGGGGGATTTACCAAACAGCAGACACTAAATGCCTATGAAATGAATAACATTTTTCGACAAATATTCCCTGAATATTCACTTCATGGATATTTATTATTTTGATCACTGTCCGATGGAAACAAATCAAAAGGCACACACCCTAAGAGGCTGTGGAGCCTACATCCAACACAGAGCAGACAGCAGGACCTTGGGCTGTGTGTGACAGGAGCTGGTGCAGAGAGGTCCCTGCAGAAAGCGGCCCCTGGGGAGGAAACTCACCCACAGGTGGGGACGATAAGAAAGCTTAGCTGGCTTGGCCTTGACTCCAGGTGGTAGGCGGAAAATCTCTTAAGACTCCAAAACCCATCCTTCGTGCAAATATCAAGTTCGATGTTATCATACCCTCAAAACGGGAGACCCGGAAACTAAAATTCAGCTCAGGCCACGGATGACCCTCATGGTCCTGGTGGAAACAAATGCAAAACTCCTCCGGAAGGGAGTGGTCCCACCTCGGGCCACAAAAATCTGCTGCAGGACCAGTAATTCCCAATAAAGGTGAACTCATACGGAGCTACAAAACACACGAGGAAATATGGGACCAAGAGTGGCAGTGGGCAGGCTTCCCAAACCATAGGACTAGAACCCTGAAAGACTGGGTTAAGTCATTAGTTGATTCGAAGTATCTTTACACAGAATCAGAGCACCTGGGTGGCTCAGTTGGTTAAGCCGCTGCCTTCGGCTCAGGTCATGATCTCAGGGTCCTGGGATCAAGCCCCGCATCAGGCTCCCTGCTTGCCCTTGCCCACCTCATGCTCTCTCTCTAATAAACAAAACCTTAAAAAAATTTGTTTTCACAAGGAATCAAAATCCTTAAAAAAAAAAAAGACTATCACTACCAGAAGTTACTCAGTGTGTACAAGGGCATATTTGACTTCTGTGGAATCTGTCCTATTGCCCTCGCTCCGCACGTTGTCTTAGAATGTGCGAAGTCCAAGAAACCCTATTGGAATGGGAGGGCTTTTACTCAGTAAGTGTTTTTCCTTTCTTTTCCTAGGGACACATACTTCTCTTCTACCCACTTCTCTCTGACGGGAGAGTATTAAGATAGTTCTCAGGATTTGCTGATTCTCGCTCTTTCTTCAATACTGTGTCTGTAATAGGATTAGGTTTAGACATCGCTGTAATGCACCGCATTTCAAGGTTTTGGCACAAGATTGTTCAGTTGCTACTGGTAGCTTTTTAGAATTTTTATTGAAGTGATTTGATAAGATACCAGAGGAGAGCAAGCCCGATGATCCTGCTTCCCGCTGCCATCTTTACTGGAAAACCCATACTAATGTTTCTTAGATTTCACAAGGGTTTCGAAACCATTAAGCACGGCTTCAGCTTGGAAAGCCCCAGATATAGTGATGTTGATGTATCGTTGGCTTCACTGCGAGCAGGGGCATATTGGTCACTTCCTGCTCACGGGTGCTTCACAGAGCAGTGATGACATTTCAGCACAGAAGGGTGTTGGGGACCCTGAGGAGGCCAATATCAGCAGAAGGGTCTGGAACGACACCAGCCTGGAGGGGACTGAGTAGAGAATGAACAAGGACAAACTAGGATGAATGGATTTGGACAAAGAATGAAGACTGCCTGAGGAGAGGGAGAGTATGTAGTTAGAGCTTCAGCGGGGTGGGAGCTGTGGGGTTCCGGATGGGTTTATGGTCTTTAGTTAAAGGAGAGACCAGAGCATTTCAATATTGTGAAGAACGCAGTTGAGGTTGGACCTGACCGTCAGAAACAGTTGCCGGAGGTCAGACGGAGTGTGGTCCACAGGGCAGGAGGAGAAACGAGCGTCTGCTCTCCGAGGAGAAGCTCTGTCCATGGAGGGGGAAGGAATTGGAGATACCGTGATGACGTTTGAAGCTGGAATCCAGGGAGCGGAGAGAGTTCTGAGAAAAGCAGGAGATGAGGCCACCTCCTGAGCAGAAGTGAATGTGGTGGCGGTGAGAGTAGGAAGGCCCTCGAAGAGTTTTAGGGGGCTTGGAGTAGCCGACGGAAGACAGGAGAAGGTGACGATTTAGGACACTCAGAAGAGTGACTGGGGAAATGAGAAGAATCTCTGGAGGCTAGCGGAGCCTGGAGACCACAAATTAGTGATGGGTCTTCTCTTTGTGGCTAAGTGGTTTTAACCAGCTATCCTCAGAAACACATACTGAGAGGAAAATTGGAAGGGAGAAGGGGACGGATGGGTTGATCTAAGGCAGGGCTTTAAGGGAGAGCAGGGTATAGATCAGAGGGTGGCTAAGTGATAGACTAGGCTCTCCGCAAGATGGGAGGGGTGTGACTACCCAAGGCTCTTGCAGGCAGAGCTAGAAGACTCAAGGAAAGAGAACAACCGATGGTGGGGAGTGAATGGAGGGAGGAGGGTCAGAGGGGTGGGAGCTGTCATCAGGAAAATGAGCTATTTCATTTTAAGGGTTCAATGGTGGATCGGTGTTAACAGACCTGAGTGAAGTTGAATTAATGAGTCCATGAAAGTGATGACCTGGGATCTGAATGGGGGTCAGCTCGGGCAGGTAGGTCTCCAAGGGCGTGGAGGAAACTGGGGTGAACAGAAGCCTGTTATCCATGGTACACAAGGCTAAAATGAAAGAAGAGGGCCATCAGGCTGGTGGTGGAGCAAAAGGTGACAGAGCCAGAGAGATGGGGACTCAAGGGGTCTCCTACATACCTGGGAGCAATGGTCAGCAAGTGGCACTGGGGCCAGAGATGTCGCCTCCTGACCCCCAAGTCTGAGGTAGGCATGAGAAGAAAGGAGTATCCTCAAGAGACAAGAGATGCTAGGAATGTTCTGGAATGAGTGAAGGATGTCAGAAGGAGCATCTGCCCTGGAGTTCAGGTTCCAGAGGTGCAGAGGAAGAGCATGGGGAGAGAGGAAACATTGAGAAATGAGCCAAAGGCAGAGGAAGCACAAAGGAGAATGTTGATGGGAACCAAGACAAGGTACACGACCTGAGCAGTTGAGCAGGATGGGGGCATGATGGCAGTACCTGGTCTCCTGTGTTCCAGAAAGTTCCATCCTGACAGGCCACAGGTAGATGGTGGACAAGACTGTCAGAGAGGGTTAGGGTGCTGCAAAGTGTATCATTCTCCAGCAAGCAAAGGGCTCATGACTCCAGAGACGGATGCCCTCCTTCCAAGACTGTGTTGGCTCAGCTCCTTCAAGATGGGATGTGGTGTAGAGGAAGTGTATTAGAGGAAATGTCTCTGAGAGATTGAAAGGGAGCTGGGAGAAGCTGGGAAAACCACCAGATCACAAAGTGAAAAAGAGAAGAAGGGTGCTAGGCTGGGGAAAGTGCCAGCCAAAGTCATCAGAGCCCACCTCCCAGCACTGGGCCTGTCCCCACATCCCTAAGAGGGTCACTGGCTGGAACAGCCCCTGGTAGTCATGGCCTTGGCATGAATGCGAGGATGTTTCAGAATGCAGCAGCTGGGACCCTTGGTTACTCCGCTCCCTTCAGAGATGAAGACGTCCTTCCCCATGGCCACAGCAAGACACAATAACACACGAATGTCAAAGGCAACACTACTCAAATTATGTTCTGCAGAGCCCTTGGCCTGTAAATATCTGTCTGAGAATAAGAAAAGGGGGTTCCATGATCCAACAGCTTTGGGAAACACTGAAGACTGTTTAAAGTGCCGATTCCACATTAAAACCTGTTAAACCCCTAGGGCCTGCCTGGGTCTACTTAGCCATAGTGACTCCATGTTGCCTAGGTGGCCATTTTGTTGTTTAATAAATGCCTCAGCAGTTACTGATACCAGTTCTGGGTAACCGTTGCTAAAACACTTACCTAAAACAAGGCCATTTTGTTGTTTAATAAACGCCTCAGCAGGTAATAGTATTGGTTCCGGGTAACCGTTACCACAACACACAGGTAGGAGACATCCAATCAGCTAAAGCCACATACGTAGAGGTCTCTGGTTGTGCCCTATAAAACTAGCCTGTAAGACCAAAGGGGGGGTCGCTCTCTTTGGAGGCGGCCCTGGCCGGTCAGTCTGACTTCTAATGCTTGGCATAGAATAAAGCTTTATATAACTTTCACTTTGTCTCAGTCTCGTTCTTTTGATAATGGACCCAACACAGACCTTCCCTTCCTCATGGAAGATCACCATGCCTATTAGCACATTAAGAATTCTGGGACGCCTGGGTGGCTCAGTTGGTTAAGCAGCTGCCTTTGGCTCAGGTCATGATCCCAGCATCCTGGGATCGAGTCCCATATCGGGCTCCTTGCTCGGCAGGGAGCGTGCTTCTCCCTCTGCCTCTGCCTGTGCTCGCTCGCTCTCCCTCTCTCTCTGACAAATAAATAAATAAAATCTTAAAAAAAAAAAAGAGTTCTGAGAAGTCCTGTAGTGAAGACACTTGCTTAAATTTTTTTTAGTTTTGCTCTTTTTCAAACGTACTTGGGCAAAGTCTCCCCCCGCCCAGATTTTCTCTTTTACACTTTTTTTAGCACACTGTGTAATGATCAGAGCATGCACCAAGAGAGGCTTTTTTAGATACAGGTAACAATTTTCTTTCAGTAAGTACATAGAAAATCTGTGTTTCAGAGTTGATTATCACTACGATCGCATTTTGAAAGGATCATTCCCCCTTTGCTGCCCTCCCAGGAAGGCCAGCTACTGGAAGGACCAAGCACTGAGACGGAGGGTTAGTCATTAGGCATTCGGTGGGAGAAAATGTGGAAGCAGGACAGATACCCTCAGAATGCTGAAAATTACAACACGTGGATACTTGCCCTTTTCATCTACCACTCAATGCCAAACAACTAATCCAACAGAAAGCAGGCATCTAAAAGCAGTTTTTGCACATTTTTCATTAAGAAGTGGTGCTATTTAAAAATTATAATAGCTGTTCTTTGTGAATATCACTATTATAGATTATTTTTCTGTATTTCCCAATTTTTCTGTAATGTAATATTTTCAAATAAAACTTAGATTGATAGATAGACAGACAGATAGATAATCTGACAGCACTGATATTTGAAGAAGTCAGTTTAAAAGATAGATTAAATTATCATCATTCTAAAATTTTGAATACCCATTTTCTCAGTATCAAGTTAGATCCCTGAGAAATTCGCCATGTTAGCAATTCATCATCCGGGGATGCTGGCAGCCTTTCACTGAGTTAAGTTCAATCTTGGCTATCCATCAACCTGCATCCAGTTGAGAGACAGAAATCACACCAGTAACGTGAACAAAGAGCATTTACTATGAAGAATTCCTAACTAGTAATAGGGGACTAGCTATAGGACCAGCAGACATAAGGAGCCGTCTCTAGGCTAAGACAGAACACCCAGACGCTTTGAACACACTTGGAAGGTGCCTTCCCTCCCAAGGCTGAGCCTCAGACCTTGTTGAAGACGGTGCGAGTACAACCCACTGGGCTGTGTGCTTTCCAAGCTCCCTGGTACAAGAACTTAGTAAAACAAGAAAAGAATGAGATCGTGAGCGTTAATTATCAGGCCTAATACCGCGCTGCCCTTACACACACCTGTCACCATGTTTTCTCAGACCATCTGACACAAAATGTGAACCCCTGAACCATCCCGGCCCTTCCCATCCTCCTTCCTGTTTTGCTTTTCTCCGCAGAACATCCCTCCTCCTACCCTGCAACTTACGTACTTATTCTGTTTTTGTCTGTAGGTCGTAAGCTCTGTGAAGTTCAGACCCCTTGTCTGTATTATTCACCCAGCCAGGCACCTGCCAGGCCCGCTGTAACAAAGGTGACTAGCTGAACCAATGCACTGAATGAAGGAATGATCTCCGAGTACAGGAGAATAAGAGCTATAGCTTCGGGGCACCTGGGTGGCTCAGTGGGTTAAGCCGCTGCCTTCGGCTCAGGTCATGATCTCAGGGTCCTGGTATCGAGTCCCACATAGGGCTCTCTGCTCAGCGGGGAGCCTGCTTCCTCCTCTCTCTCTGCCTGCCTCTCTGCCTACTCGTGATCTCTCTCTGTCAAATAAATAATAATAAAAAAATCTTAAAAAGAAAAAAAAAGATAGATCCGTTAAAAAAAAAAAAAGATCTATAGCTTCTTAGTTTCTTGAGCTGAAATTGGGGTTGAATTATAGTGATAAAGAAGAACTCAGACCCTCGCAGGCAAGGTCTGCGAGCCACAAGCCGAAGTCACAGAATGCGGTAAGCTTTCACCAACAATGAAGACGCTATTACGGTTCCAGATAGCAGAACGGTAATAAAACGTTCCTCTTGCCTCCACTTCGGGCCTCCAAGCCATTCCATCCTACCCATTTAGAAGTTTCTAGAATCCCAAGGCCGTGGAGAGTGAATACAGAGTATAGCGCTTATAGGGAACAAAACTGGCTTATAAACATCAAACTTGCTGCCAGGACACATCTTAACAGTTCGCACCACTAGAAGAAGCGGTAGTTACGTGATGGGACAGAGGTGTTAGCCAACATCCCGATGGCAATCCTTTTGCAATGAAAATACAACAAATCAATATGCTGTAGACCTTAAACTTACACAATGGTATGTGTCAATTATCTCTCAATTTTTAAAAAAGTGGGGGCGTGAAGGACCCCATGGCCTGAGGCTGGGTAAGCAGAATGTTGGGAATTGAGCCAAAATAACATAATACTGAAAGTGAAAGCCATTGATATCAGGAAGTTAGGGGCCGTCCTGAATCTCCAGTGTTTTTCCTGGGGAACTTCAAATCTCATGGAATTCTGTGACACACATGAGGTCCCACCTGCCGCTGTTTTCCTCTGTTTAACCGTGCAGGGTGCATGTGTATATCCACGGGGCTTTCCCTGATTCCGAGTTGACTTGACTGTCATCGTCTTGCCCAGCGTGGACATGCCTTATTGGTGGCAATAAGGCATGAGCCTTACTGAGCCTTCATCACTTACTCAAGGTCCTGGGGAGGAGTGGGTGAGGCTGGTGTGGCCCTGAACCGCCCAGCCCAGGGAGGCAGAGCCCCCGGCAGACGGTCCACGGGTCCCCGAGCTGTGCCGCCACCAGTGGGCAGTGACCTCCCACTCACTTAGAGAAGCCCGTGCCGGGGGAGGGGTCCATGTCCTTGCTGGGAAGCGCTCACCGCCCAGATTCCCACTGACGCCAACCCCCATGCAGAGGACAAACGTCATCTTTGAGTTAAATTTAACGCTCAACCGCATTTTCGTCTGGGCCCTTTTTATGTTTGTTTTTGCCTTTCTTTTAATAGTCTGCTTCTATTTCCATCTTCACAGGTCCATGCTCTGAGTTGAAAGCTACCTCAGACACGTCTCTGGCCTTCGTTAACAGGATGTCCTCGAACCAGGTCTGTGAGTGCTAAACCACTGTGCAGTGGGGTGGCCCCAAATTAGGTCAGTCACGGGTCCCGAGAGCGGATCTGGGAGAAGTTCATAGGGACTTCCCTGCTGGTTGGTGTTCCTCTTCTCCATTCAATCCTTCTTCCAAGCCACCCTCCCTGCCTGGTTCCTGCCCCCTGACCACCCCCTGCTTCCTCCCTTCACTCTGAAATCTGGACTCCTCCAGCTTCCTTTCTCTCCAACCTCAGACCTCCCCCTTCCCCCCACCACAGTCCTGGGCGGGGAGTTCTCCCCACCAGCTCTGTTGCCCAGACTTGACCCACCCCCAACCTCCATGGAATTTTCTGGGATCTTCTGGGAGCAGGGGCAGCGCTTCACGGCTTGCTTAACTCCTGGCTTTCTTCACAACATTTTTGTTAAATCCCATAGCAGCCCCCCACTCACTGATCCCTAGCCTCTCTGCACCAGCCCCCTTCCCAAGGGACACCACTCTGTGGCTTCCTTTGTCCTCAGACCTCTCTTGGGACGCCCCCACCACCACCAGGGTCTCTCAACCATTCACTGTGGTTCTCCCCGAGCCTTCTAGATGCCCTACAGATGCACAGAGTGGGCTTCTGCCCTGAGGTCTGCACACAGAGCTCCCACAGGATGCTTTCCCCTCCACTGCTGGCTGTCACCCACTCAGAAGTGTTCTGCTGTCACCCCACCTCGTATCACTGGGGAGCAGTGACAAGTCAGTTCCCTTATCTGGGACAGCCAGGAGGACGCCTGTCTAAAGGCCAGGGGGAAATCAAAGGCGGGGTCCAGGGGGAACCGGGAGGAGAAAACAACTTCCTGGTTTCTCTCAGAGGCTTGAGAAACACTGTAGGGGTCCGGAGAAGCTTTCAAGTTGTTTTCTTTGGGTTAGTCCCTGAAACCGTGACCAGTGACTTGTGGTGTAGAGCTCCCCAGGGCTTAAACAGTGGCTTCTCTTGCCCCCAAGGTCAGGACCGGGGCTGCTCAGAAGAAAGCCGGTCTCTCAGGGGCCCCAGGCCATTCCCACGGCAGCTCGGATGGTGGGTCAGGAGGCTGTGCCCTGCCCCCCTGGAACTCTGTCAAGGGGTAAGTCATCTCTGTATTTAACCAGTGACGTCTATGTTGATGCTGGGGATGGTTTCACTTTTGCAAACCTTTGTTTCTGTCCTTGGAGAGAAGAACTCGGCCAGCCTGCCACAGGAAGCTGTCGGCCAGGGTGAACAGACTCTTTGAACACGTAGGAATTAGGACTGATACTTATTTCAAGACACTAAATGGCGCTGCTTGGCTCTCTTTGATGGTGCGTTTCCTTAAATATTATCTTCAGATAGGCAAACCGTGTTTCCACCGGGAGAGTTTAAGTTCTGTGAAGAGGTGTACTGCTTACTTTAATTTCCCCGGTGGTATGAGCTCATGGTCCGGTACGTGCCAGCTTAACGAGGAGGTCATTTACAGCAGCCGTTCTCAGCAGGTGCGGATGCATCAGAGAAATGTTTATTTTTCAATCTTCTGAGCTGTAGACCTACTCTCGGTAAAATGAACCACCAGCAAAGAGACAGGTGGCTTCACGGACACTAATTCCATTTTTTTTTCCCCCACTCCAGGACCACCCAGCTGTATGAAGGAAAATAATCTCACTGGTCCGTGCGGGGCAGCCTGAAGATGGATAATTACACGTCAGCCCCCGACGATGACTATGACGTCCTCATCGAGGATGACATGAATAGCGGCGAAGTAGAACGGTGCGACCCCTACGACCCCAAGTTCCTGGCGGCCCGCGTGGTTCCACAGCTCTCCACCGCCGTGTTCCTGGCGGGTCTCCTGGGCAGTGTCTGGGTCGCGCTTATCCTGGTGAAACATAAAGGACTCAAGCACAGGGAAAATATCTACCTCCTAAACTTGACCATTTCAAATTTGTGTTTCTTGCTGGCCCTGCCGTTCTGGGCCTACACTGGGACGCATGGGGGGGTTCTCGACAACCCCTTCTGTAGAATTCTAGTGGTACTTTACTCCATCGGCCTGTACAGTGAAGCGTTTTTCAACGTCCTCCTGACCGTGCAGAGGTACCTGGAGTTTTTCCCCGTGAGCTTGCCCTCCACCACCCGGACAGCACGCTGGGGCTTGGTCTCAAGTGTTCTGGCGTGGGTCCTAGCCGCTCTGGTCATTTTGCCCGAATCCGTGTTTTACAAAGCTCGGATGGAAAGCCAGACATCCAAGTGCTTCTTCGGACGACCTCACTTCTTGCCGGCGGAGGAGACATCCTGGAAGCGTTATCTGACCTTAAAAATGAACATTTTGGGACTTCTTTTTCCACTGTGCGTTTTTGTCTTTTGCTATGGACGAGTGAGAAAAATACGAAGGTCTGGGGAGAGGAGGTCTGGACGTTCCAAGCTTGTTTTTGCCATAATGGCTGTTTTCCTTCTGATGTGGGGACCCTACAATATTGCCCTTTTCCTCTCCACTTTTAAAGACTTTTTCTCCCTGCATGACTGCAAGAGCGACTACAACCTGGACAGGAGCGTTCAGATCCTGAGAATTGTCGCGGCCACCCACTGCTGCGTCAACCCCCTCCTGCATGCGTTCCTCGACCCCACATTCAGAAGATACCTCTGCCACCCTTGCTCAGTGTGCAGTGGTCGTCCGCTTCAGTCCAGGGAGGAATCTACACGAGAGGCATCCAGAGAAGGACACGACCATTCCATTCCCCTCCGAGCTAGTATAAACTAGCTTCTGTCTAAGGCAGCACAAATAAACATTGATTTTTGTAACATTGCCCTGTTTTGTATTTTTTTTTAAGCATTTGTGTATAAAACAGGATACAGGAAGAAAAGCGGGGAGGTGAACCAGCATTTTCCAAGCACCGAGGCTTGTCTCAGGTGTTGTGGAAGGCTGTTTGCTAACCTGAGCCCCTTTGCACCTCAATACTTGACCACGGGTGTGGATGGAATGTGTCTCATTTCGCTAAGGAGGGAACTGAGGCATGGAAATTTGTCTAGGCTCATGTAGCTGGAAAATGGCAGGGATGGGACACAAACGTGAATGCCACTAGCTCCAAAACTTGGGCTTTGTCCCAGCATGCCAAAATTCCAAAAATCAGGCAAGGAAACAGAAGAAATATATACATACCCTTAAAACCAATTAGACCACATTCGAAATCAGAAGCAACCCATTCATATAGAAGTAATTATCTAGGCACATTTTCTTGCGGGTAGTTGAAAGAACTGGCTAGCTGGAAACTATGGATAAAGAGGTAGAAGGGACTTGCTCTGTGGAATTTGCTAGGTCTCCTTGGCTACTTGCTACATGAATAATCTGGGTGAAAATAACTCCTGGTGAGACTATTCTAGAAGGAATTGAGAAACCTCATTCAGTACAATCTGAAGTGGAATCTGCTAAGATGTGTTGTAATGGATGGGGGTTAAAACATGTGTTGGGCAGGAAAATGGCTTCGTTGGACACATTTACAAAATGTGGGAAAATGAGAAAATCAATAGTTATTCGTTGGTGGTACTCTGTAGAAAATACTGGAATTTACGATGTGCATTAAACTGGTAGTGCCAGGGACCCCTGGGTGTCTCAGTTAAGCATCTGCCTTCTGCTCAGGTCATGATCCCAGGGTCCTGGGATCGAGCCGGGCATAGGGCTCTCTGCTTGGTGGGAGGCCTGCTTCTCCCTCTCCCACTCTGCCTGCTTGTGTTCCCGCTCTCGCTACATTTCTCTCTGTCAAATAAATAAATAAAATATTTTTTAAAAATAAAATAAATGAAGTAGGCCCAATGCCCAGCGCAAAGTCAGATGTGGGGCCTGAATTCATAACCCCAAGATCAAGAGCAAGTGTCAGAGACTTAACTCACTGAGACACCCAGGTGACCTAGCAGGATAATACAATTTTTTGTAAGTTAAGTTGCAGAAATGCGATCTCTGTTCTCATGCAAACTTGTATCAAACATATTTCCTGGGGGCCCCTGGGGGGGTCAGTCGGTTAGGCATCTGATTCTGGGTTTCAGCTCAGGTCCTGATCTCAGGGTTGTGAGATCAAGTCTGCTTGGGATTCCCTCTCTCCTCTCCCTCTGCCCCTCCTTCTCACGTTCTCTCTCTCTCTCTCCCTCTCTCCCTCTCCTTCTCTCTCTCCGCCCCCATAAATAAATAAATCTTTTTAAAAAATGTTTTCTGAACTTAGCCGTGATTTTCAGACCGCTGTGCAAGGACAAAAGACATTTCCCTCTTTTCAAAATCAGTTTGAGCAACTGGAGAGCTTTCGTTTTGCCTCCAGTGGGGGGCACTCTGCAACCCTCCATGCTAGGCTAGAAGGTAAACATCAAGTGGAGAATCTACAAACGTCTCCCAAGTGATAAGTGCGCAGGAGTGCTGTCTCACGCTTGCAGGCAGGTCTCAGTGTTCGGCAGTACCTTTTGTGAACAAGACGTTTTTGAAGACGAATGATGTAAAATTTCTCTACGGATCAGCTTTAAGGGACGAAATGTTGGAATCAACTTCAATAATGGGAAATATCTGTTTTGAACCTCAATTAAGCAGAAGTTACCCCCCCTAACTTCCACTCTTCTCCTTCGTAGGCCTGTATCACACACAAGAAATTGTACTCCAATTATGAGCTGGTACTGATACCGCCTGTTCCCGCCCAACCCAGTGCTTCCACCTCACCTTCTCCATTCCGTATTTCTGTCCCCCTCTCTTCTTTCATGGTAACTCTAGGTCCCCCAAAGCATCCGCACATTTGCTCATTTCCTCAATCATACACGCTTACGACAGTGTCCAGTGTTGCTACACCCATAGTGCTCAGAATCACGGGTAGATGGATATAAGGGAGCGGTCTGCAAACTAGTTCTAAAGATATGGCCTGGAGGAGAGGAGACGATGCGATCTCGGGGCGAGGGAGCATAACTGATGTTACGAGCTTCCGCAGTGGTCTCCCTGGAGGGCATCTGTGCTCAGACATAAGTGATCCTCCCTTGAGAATTCGGCATCTGCTCTATCTTCTGTGTCTGCGGCGCCTGGACGGCTATGCAGGTGGGTTCCTGCCTACGCACCCTAATGAGGGAGACATTGGACCTGAAATCCAGCCCATGTTGCTGAGCAGACCGTGCTCCCAGGCAGGAACCTGTACACACCCTGGGAAAGAGGTACCTTCCCTGGCTTTCGTACAGGCTGGTAGGGCCGTCCTCTGACTGCTCTCTGGCCAGGCACCATGAAATTCTGATGCATTTTCCTTGGGCCATTTCTCTGTCCCCTGTCCTGTGTGTGGGCATGGTCTGCGGCCAGGACAAACAGGAAAGGGGGTTGTCTCCCTCTGGGACCAAGCTCGGGGGCAGAAGGAATTTGAGGAGCCAGGCAGAGACAGCTGCAAACCAGAGCAGGGCTGGCGAGGTCTGGCCAGGGGGTAGAGAGCCCAGAGAAGCTACACAGGCTGGAAACCATGCAGAATGCAAGGCTCCGGGCTTTCCCTTGAAGCCTGTGAGGAGTCAGGGGTCGGAGGAAGTGAAAGCAGGGACACCAATCCGAGGCCACCCTCCTTTCAGTGTGAAAAGAAAGTGGGGACCGAAGGTCACGTGGCAGCCCAGGGCTTGCACTAGGTGGGATGCCCCCCCGAGTGGGAGGAGAAAGGAGCATCCGGGAAGTTATGGAACCCAAATGTGCAGACTTCCCACTTCTGCGAGAATTCATGAGTGCGAAGCTCGAAGACAGTTTACCGCGGGTGCAGTTTCGGGGTTTGGGTGTCCCTGAGGATCTGAGACGCACAGAAGGAGGGATGTTGCTCTTGGCTAAGACAAAGTGCACACGTTGGTTCCTTCTCACGACTGGAGGCTTTGACCGCCATCCCAGCCAAGCTGAAGCAAAGGAGCTGGTGGGCTGTTTCTTCTCTTCCTCCATCTGTCCCTGCCTTACTCCGGATTCTCCACATCATCTTTCTGCAGCGACACCCTCCCTTAGAACTCAGATAGCATGCCGTGGTACCTATCTCCTGCTCTGCAGAGGGCTCAGGGTCCCACTCCGAATTTCCACAGGTTCCTGGGGCCTCACCCTCTTCCGACCCCCTGTCACCCACATCCTTCTGCTCCCTCATTACTGGTCTCCACCACCTTTCATTCCAGAAGTTGTGATCCGCTCCCCACATGCTCTCCCCAAAGGCAGACCCTGTCCTGATGGGGGATGGCCAAGATGGGTCCAATTATTGATAGGTATTAGGTGTCCGGGATAAAGTATCCTGGCCAGCAGGGGCAGGAATTGTCTCCATGATGACATTTTCTTTTAGAATCTGAGAGGCTGGGGCCCATGGGTCCTCTCTGAGTGGATTTTCCACCATCTCCACATTTCCCTCACCTGCAATCAACTCTAAGTTCCCTTATTCATCTAGGAGAGTGAGTCAGCTTGATTAAGTTGGCTCCAAACTCTTACTCTCAGAGTAGAGGGCTCAGTTTTCTCAACCCCCGTGACCACCTACAACCATTTCTTAACATACCCTTTGCTTCCATCCTAAAATCCAAACTCAACGTCACCCATTTATTTCATTCTGGCCCAAACACTAGAAATGACCTGGTTCAGGCCACAGTGTTCACAACCCAGTGGGACTGTCACTTCGGTTGGAAGAAGCAGGTGGCTTCTCACACCCACGACCACAGCAGAATGGCGATTTGCTCACCTTCTCTACATTTCATGACTGTGACCCTGAGGTACAGATGTTCCTGTGTGTTCTGCTGACAACACTAAATCTCAGAAAAGAGATGGACCAGAGCCTTAGGGTTGAAATAAATGAAGGTACAGCCTCAGGCACAGAAGTGAAATAGAGTCTTATGGCCAAGATGTTCACTGCTCCTTCCCACCGGGCCGCTCCCTACGGGACATCATATACCCACCTCCTCGACGTCGCGGCCACCCGACTGATTTAGGGCAATGAAGTGATGGGAATGACCATGCTAGCATCCTACAGAAGCTCTAAAAATTACGATGAGGCACCCCTCCCCATCTCTCTTTCAGCCCGGGTCTCAGAACAAAGACATGAGCAAAAGAGTCACTGGCGGGGACGCCTGGGTGGCGCAGTTGGTTAAACGACTGCCTCCAGCTCAGGGCGTGATCCTGGAGTCCCGGGATTGAGTCCCACATCAGGCTCCCAGCTCCATGGGGAGTCTGCTTCTCCCTCTGACCTTCTCCTTGCTCATGCTCTCTCTCACTGTCTCTCTCTCTCAAATAAATAAAATAAAATCTTAAAAAAAAAAAAAAGGTGCTAATGTGTCTTTAGCACTTTAAAAAAAAAAAAAAAGAGTCACTGGCGGAAAGACACGGGTGTGAAGCAGAAACAAGAGATTGCTGTTTGATAGAACTTAGCATGAGCTGATGGCCAGAAAGGGTTTTTCACTGGTGGGACTTTAATTTCTCCTTTGTATCTTATTTATACGAGAAGGTTCATACTGTCCAAATGTTATGCTTTGCGGGGCTCGTATAGTAATGAACATGACAACAGAATCAAATGTTGCTCCCTGAAAAACGTTCTCAAGTTCAGTGAGGAGGGACGGCATATCTGGACCATAATTCATAGTAGCAAAAAGTGAGTTTTCTTCCAAAGCCTAGGGGACCCTAATACATGTTCTTTCTTGGCAGATTTCAGAACCTGGTGTAGGCTGCAGCAAAGCTACCTACCCATTGGTGGTGGTCAATGCTGACCGCCCTTGTCTGGCGGCTGCGTTGTCTTCACCCGGTTGGCATGCGTTTGCCTGTTGGGTCCAGTGAGCTCACGGAAAAACTGAAAGCCAGAGAATGTTCCCTTCCTGAGGAAGAATTAGCAGTCTGAGAGAGCTGGTACCCGGCCACCACTGAGCTCCAGTTTCTGGAAGGAAGTCTGCATTAGCAGCCGAGACCTGGTCATTTGGTTCTTTCATGGGTCAGAAGTAAAACCCTGGAGAAGAAAGCCACAGGGGAGGCACACTTCAAGGACAAAGCATGGGTCCTCCACACGGCGGGGGAAGGAAGCCGGAGAGGAGGATGAGTGGAAGCTGAAGGGTTCGAGGGGTTCGAGGAGCGGCCCCGGGCTCGGGGAAAGAGATCCGGAAACCCTGAGAAGCTTGGTGGTTTGGGAGGCCGTGGGCGTCCTTTTCCAGAACCACTCGGGAGAGAGAACAGGTTCGAACCCAGTCACCGCGAGATGCAGAGAGAACGAGAGAGTGGCCCGCCCCGCCCACTCTGCCTGCTGAAGGAAGAGAGGGCAGCCTGCCTGAGCCATGCTCTCCAGAGCTGGGCCGAGGAAAGCGGGGGGAAAAACAAGTGAATGGAGGTTAGCCGGAGGTGGGGGGACAATAAGGCCAGTCAGAAGACAAGGGGACAGAAGGCTGTTAGCTCTCCCTATGATGCCTGCGTTACTTGTACATTCGCTGTACCGACGTATTTTATTTAAAATACCAAACACTCAAAACACTCAAAAATCTTTGTGATATCCAGTTTCTTTCACATTTTAGGATGCCTTCATTCCTACTCTCTATTCCCTCCCCCTACCCTAGAAACACACGCATACACAAGCACACACACAAACCACCATGTGAACAACCAGCCGATGCCCCTGGGGAAACCAGCTACCGGGCCTGTCCTTTGCCTCCAAGAGCCTGTGGGACAGAGGAGGCACAGGGCCTGGAAAATGCAGGAGGAGCGGTCCAGCCGGCCCAGCCCCGGAGCGGACCCATGATTTCGGCATAAAATCTAGGAAAGATGAATGATGCGTTACAAGGAATGAAAGCCGACAGCCTTTCTCATTTTATTTTACTTCAAGGATGACAGCACGGGGTTGGGGAAGCAGATCACTGGCCAGGGTGGGAGAAGGCCCAGCGCCTCCCCGGGGAAGGGCCGGGAGCTGCGAGGGGCTGAAGCGCCTCAGGAAGGGAGGCCAGGCCATCTTCTGGCGGGTTTTATCTACTCAGGAAGGCGCAGGCTTCCAGAAGCGCTGTGGGGCACACCAAAGCAGGAGAGTCAGAAACCGGCTTCTTTTTTTTTTTTTTTTTAACCAAGGTATCAGTCCAGGAGGGTACTGAAACACAGACCTTCCCCTGCCTTCTCCCACCAACCTGCGGCCCGTGCTTGCTCACCTTGGCCCTCCGAGCCTCCTCCTGATGGTGGCCCCTTGGCTCTGGGCCTCACTAACCAGGGTGACTTCCTGGCCTCGCCTGAGTGACACAGGCCCCACCCCCTTTTGCCTCTAACTGACTCAACTATCACAGTCAAGTTCACAAGGCACAGACAGTCCTTGGATGAGAGCCGTCAACGCCCCGTCTTCATGCAGATCTGTCCACAGCGGCGGTCACCTCCTCGTGCCCTTGGGCACTGACAAGTACTCCCCGAGGCCTGCTTGGTGTGAGGCACTGTGCTGAGTGCCAAGGTTCCTGCAGGGACACACGGGCCCTGCCCTCAAGAGGCACACACTCTGGGCACCGGAATAGCCCTGCAGCCTCTTTCTCAGAACGGAGTCCTCGAACCACCTGATCAAATTGCCCTGCTAAAGAGCAGCGGTGGTATTGACACTGGGGCCCGGGCAGCCCTTGGTTGACCGGGCTGTTCTCTGCTTTGTTCAGCAGCAACCATGGCTGCTGCCCACAGACACCAGCTGCACCCTCCCATGTTGTAAGAATCAAAAATACCTCCAAACACAGCCCAGTGTCCCCTCGGTGGCCGGGGTTGTGGGGGACACAGCGCCTAGCTGTGAAAGACTGATACTAGAGCTTCTGGGCCCCACCCCACCCCGGGGCCCCCAGCACCCCGATGTCTCCAGCTGTCGATGAGGTCTCAGGAACCAGATTCTGGGCGACCCCATGCCCAGGCCAGGTGGTGCACATTGTAGTGTTAGAATCACCCCTGGGGTCTTACGACACTCAGCAGTATCTTACACATGTTCTTCAAGGAGCAAATCATTTTTCAATACATTTTCCTGGCTAAGATGCTTTCTAAGACTTTGTATTTTCCATGGCTGGCATTTACGGTAACTGTCTGGAGACCAGCATTTGTCCTTTCTGAATACATACGTGTACACATACACATACATGTATGTGCATGTACGTGTGTATAAGCATATATACATATAGCTACATACATGTACACACATTTCATTCTACTGGATAAAATGTATCATTAGTTTCTAAAACCCAGGACGGGCCCTCAGCATTATAAAAATTGAGCATATTACTAGTGCCTGATTTTTCCCTAAGTCTTTCATCTTGTCAGTGACACCGTAACTTCCCAAGGCAGCAGGAAGGCACATCGCCGTGACTTTTTTATTCCCATCTTCACTCCCAAAATGCCACCCAGCCCAGCAACCTCGCCACCCTTCCCGCGTGCCGGCTTCCCCGGGGTGTCGCACTTACGGGAGCTCGAACACTGTCTCAGATTACCAACGGCCGTGACGTACGCTGATCCCAAATATTCTTGATACGTGTTTTTGCCCTGGAGTCTGGCCAGGCACTCCGTGTTGTCATTGAACAGAAGGTTTTTGGTCTCAGACAAGAACAAGCAAAAGTCTCTTGGGCACTTCTCGCCGTTTCTTCCAAACTGATTCTGTCGTAACAAGGCAGACAGTAAGAGAGTGGCCGAGGGAAACAGGAGAATGTAGGACAAAGACACCTCCTCCATCCAGGCTCAGCCCTGGGAAGCCCACAGAATGAAAGGAGCTGAGTTCTGGACGCCTTCCACCACTTGGCGGAGCCCCGCCCTGCCCCATGTCCTCCAGCAGCCCGTGCCCCACAGGTGACAGACACACCAGGTAGGGACTGCGCCCCTCCCTACTTCTGATCTCACCTCCTGCCATCTTTCCCTCCTTGTCCATCTGCGGCCTCTTCCCCTAAAATCTCTGGGTGGCTAGGTGACAGCTGAGGATTTCTGAGAACTCCCACAAAAGCTGATCACCTACAGCATTCCAAGAGGCCAGCTCTCGCAGACAGGCAGTCTGCATTGGAAATCATCTCTGTCCTCGATCAGGTCACTGCCTTGGGCGGGTGGGTCACTCAGCCTCATCCGAGGGGCAAGAGCAACACACCTTGGTGATGAACCCATCTAACCAGCATCAGTGAGCATGCCACAGTGAGGTTCCTATACCCATTATTACCAGTCTAGGGCCACTGTCTTTAAATCACACCTGGACATGAGGTGTTCTAACACAAAATCTAGACGCTCTTAAATAGAATCACAGACTTTAAGGAAATTGCACGGTTTCCTGCAAACCACTTCCCACAGATAGCCTTCAAACTACAGAAGTTCTGGGTGTGTACTTTCTAGAGATTATGCGTGCGGACGTCTCAGTTTTTCCCATCACTGAGACTCTGGGCAGCTCCTCGGCGTGAAACCAACTTCATGCAGAGGGACGGGAAAGATGGGCTCTGGACAGGCTGCTTCCCCTCTAGCGCTGTGACTGCCCCGCTTCGCAGCAGCCCATGCAGCTGGGAGATGGCAGGAGGCCCTGGCGATCCACACCTGTTGTTCAAGCAGCACCTGCTTCAAGTGTGTTGCCTTCTCTTGCCTAGATACCACACCGTGGTTCGGAGCCATGGCCAGGTGGCACGTCTGAGCCTCCGTCACAGGCTTCCGGGTGCCATCGAGGCACAGAAGCTCAAAGTCCTCCATCTTCAAATCCTTAGCCCAGGCCTCAGGGTTCTCACCTGGGGAGATAAAGAAAGGCAGCATCAGCCATGGGGCTGCCCCACTCGGTACAGTTCCTTTCTGGGTCCACTGGCTTCTCCTGAAATGCACACATGTGGGTCACAGTGACACGAGAGAGAGGGAAGGAAGCTGTCTGCACAAGCTATACAAACTCCAAATATAGCAGACATCAGTGCTGTGTCCACACTAGGGGATAGGATCCAGGAACATAAGGGAGCAAAACCCTGACATGCTCTACAATGTGGACAAACCCTGAGAACGTGATGCTCAGTGAAAAAAGCCAGTTGCTAAAGGCCACGGGATTCCATTTCTGTGAAATGTCCAGAACAGGCAAATCTACAGAGACAGAAAGCAGACTGGTGGTGGGCAGCTCTGGAGGAGTGGGGAAAGGGACAGGAGTACTTTCTGGGGTGTTCTAGAGTGTTCTAGAATTGGGCTGGGCTGGTGGGTGTGGCGCTCCATGAATGTGTTAGAGATCACTGAGTCACACATTTGGAATGAGCATATTTTTATAGCATGAATTGTATCTCAACAGAGTTGTTAATTTTTTAAAAAAAGAACGCCCTCCACTTCTGCCCTATTTTCCAGTGAGTTCTAGAAAAGTAACATCTGGTTTATGTTCAAGAAGAAATTGTTTTCTCCTCCCTTTCATATTCAAAGGCTCTTAGTGTATAACCAGACAAAGGATAGGAACTTCTGTAAGTTTATTGAGTATGTTCCATCGATTTAAAAAAATAGTTGTAAAATCCCAAAGAAACTTACACCGTAATCTGACATCACTCTAGGATAACGAGAGTACGCTTATCGTGGTAAGCACTGAGTCATGTACAGTGATTGTTAAATCACTATACTGTACACCTGAAACTAATATCACACCGTATGTTAATTACACTTCAGTAAAAAAAAACTGACATCCATCGATCCCCAGAGATCACTTGGATTAACGCTTCATAAATTTGAAGTAGAATTCTACACATGTCTGTGTATGTGCAAACACAGATCCAATGTTCAGGCCCCTGCTTCTCTCCTTCTACCCTATCTCCCCTCAAAAATACAAAAACAAAAACAAACACTTTATCTGTTCTCTTGGCTCTATTTGATATTGAGATCACTCCAAGCTTTTATGTCTGCCTTGGGGCCCAAGTAGGGGTTCAGGAGAAGGCTACAGTTTGGAGGGAGGCCTGATGGCTCAGGGTGCAGAAGTTGGCAATTACTATTCACTATATCATTATTGGTATCTGCCTGTGATTTTGTCCCCGCAAAGACTCCCAAAGAGTTTCCAGACAGAGGGCTCACATGGGTCTGAATGAAGGCCCCTTACTTCTTTTTTTAAAACTTTGGGACAGGAAGATGGTGTACTTCTGTGGCTGACTAGACAAAGCCAGGGAGACATTTGCTACTGTGTATGGCTGGGATGTATGTGTGTGTGGGCGGGGGGGGGAATATGGTTTCAAAATCAGTGTGACACTCACAGACATACCACGTGGCATAATTAAGTAAAGAATTTTGCAAGTAATTGATCCAGAGCCTAGAAAAGGTTATAATAACTTCCCAACTGCAAATCTGAATACTGAGACACGAAAGGGAAACACTTTGCTTACCATTCGTGTTCTCCAAGACAGTGACGTCTTTCACAAATGCAACATCTCCAGCCCTCTCCGCCAGGCACCTAAAATGTTCCAGAAAATAAACACATTGCCACAAATGAGAAACTATTAGGGTTTTCATAAATATTTGTAATGTAGATTCCAAAAACTGGAACAAGGGAGTAAACATGGAATAGATAAAGACAAATATTTCCAGGAACATATAGTTTAAAATGGTAGCTTGAACATATATGTTTATGAATCTTCCCTGCTTCCAGAGTCCCAATAAAATGACATTAGTGAAATTGATGGGTTTTGGGTTTCATTTTTTTTTTAACTTTAATGAGATTTTTTAAGCTGTAAACCATGAGTCAGGGGAGGGCAGGAGGGGAAGAGAGAAGGTAGTACTGA
Organism: Neogale vison; assembly: GCF_020171115.1. Lineage (NCBI taxonomy): Eukaryota > Metazoa > Chordata > Mammalia > Carnivora > Mustelidae > Neogale > Neogale vison. Next base: position 208,121,680 of record NC_058096.1, on the reverse strand, counting down.
CAACTTTTGAAAGGCGGAGAGCAAACCAATGAGTTGTAATTGATCCAGCTGAGCAGAGACAGCTGTAAATGGAAGGTGGAAGAGAGGGAAGCCCAGAAGAACACTGATGTGTGCTACAGAACTCCAGAAAGGTTCATCAGTTAGAAGTACCAGGCATCACTAGAAGTACCAGGCATCACGAATCTGGCTGAGACAGGAGGACTGGATAGAGTGTGTATAAACATGGCTTATGTGCCCTTCTATTCCATTTGGATGGGAGATGGCTCCGCACACCCCACCCTCTGGCAGAAGACTGAAGGCTTGTTCACAAGATATTGAACCTGAATTACATGAGAGACAAAGAGCCAAGCACAGTGGAGAGTAGAGGCCCAACACTGATGTCAGAGAGTGGACTGAAAACCTATATTCTGTAAGGTTAAATCATAACCTCTTTCCCCCACTCAGCCTCCCAAGAAGCATATGGGATGATTCTTTCTCTGGAAAAGTTGATCAATCAAAAAAAAAATTCCTATAGATTCTGACATGGGGATGCCCCACAGTGAAATGACACGAATCAGTTGCCCCATAGGTGAGCCCCATAACCAAGCCAAGACATGGCACCTGATACAGAACTCACAGTCATTGTTTGTGTTTATTCTCAAATATGGACAAGTGGCCAGAAACTACTGGATTTTGGAATAAAAGCTAGGAAAAAATGTAGACTGCAAAAACATAGTTAATTACGCTCAGAAAATACAGAGACAATACAGGAGAAGGAATAAAATTTTTTAAAAGATTTTATTTATTTATTTGACAGAGAGAGAACACAAGTAGGCAGAGCAGCAGGCAGAGAGAGAGAGAGGGGAAGCAGGCTCCCTGCTGAGCAGAGAGAACGATGCAGGGCTCAATCCCAGGACCCTGAGATCATGACCTGAGCTGAAGGCAGAGGCTTAACCCACTGAACCACCAGGACCCTAAAATTTTTTTTACTACAATGAATATCGCTAAAGAGATGAAAGAAATTGTAGCAGTCATAAAACAAGAACAAGAAGCTCTTAAAAAGGAGCAGTCAGAATACAAACTGTTCTTAGAAAGTAAAACAAAAATCATTATCAAAATTCTCAAAAATGATATAATGATTAGGTCAAGCTGAGGAAATACCCCAGAAACTGGAAGATAAAGAAAAGCAAATAATAAAAAAAATAAATAAGAAGAAGATGAAATGATAATCCAGGAGTCTATAATTTAAGAATTAAAGTTTAAAGAGAAGTCAGAGAAAAAAGGGTAGAAATAATCTAAGAAATAATGAAGTAAGATTTCCCAGAACAGAACTACTTGAGCTTTTAGACAAAAGAGGCCCACCAAGTGTCCAATCCAAAGGTTTAAAAGGAGACTCACATAAAGAAATATCAGTGGGAAGTTTCAGAACATTGGAGATTTTTTTTAACTCAGAAACTTCTTTTTTTTTTTTTAAGATTATTTATTTATTTATTTATTTGACAGAGAGAAATCACAAGTAGATGGAGAGGCAGGCAGAGAGAGAGAGGGAAGCAGGCTCCCCGCTGAGCAGAGAGCCCGATGGGGGACTCGATCCCAGGACCCTGAGATCATGACCCGAGCTGAAGGCAGCGGCTTAACCCACTGAGCCACCCAGGCGCCCCTTAACTCAGAAACTTCTTAAGAAACTTGTTTTCAAAGCATCTTACTTTCGATAAAACCCCAAATGAATTTTTCCTTAAAAGTATTTTTCATTCATCGTTCAATCTCTGTAAATTTAGAGAGAAATACACATTTAAGGGAGAGGCATAGGTGTCTGATTTCTTTACTCTTCACAAAATATTCTTTGTGTCGACCTGTGCGTCTAAGATGCTTCCTCACCCTCCTAAAGCTCATTCTCTCAGAACAAGGATGTTACAAATAAATTGTTGAAAAATCAAAAATAATTTTTTTTTCAAAAAGGAAGAGTCACATACTAAGGATGGGGAATCTAAAATGGTAGATTTCTCAATGGAAATTCTAGATTTAGAAGACAATGGATTAATGTTTTTAAATTTTTGAATTTGTTGTAGTTTCTGTCTTTCTGTTACATTCTGGATAATTTTTTCACATATATTCCTTAATTCTCTTTTCAGCTATGTCTAAGCTGTGAAACAGGCCAATGGCATAGATAGTTTCAAATGCTGTGTTTTTTTTTTTCCTTTCCAGAAGTTCAATTTATTCTTTTAGAAAAAATACTGTTTTTTCTGCTGGATGTTGCTTCTAGTAACTTTCCCCCTGTGTGTTTGCTTCATACTATTATAGTTACTTCTGACTGTGTACTTCTCATTGTTATCAAGACAGGATTTGGGGGGCACCTGGTGGCTCAGTGGGTTAATTAAACCTCTGCCTTCGGCTCAGGTCATGATCTCTTGGTCCTGGGATCGAGCCCTGCATCGGACTCTCTGCTCAGTGGGGAGCCTGCTTCCCCATCTCTCTCTGCCTGCCTCTCTGCCGGCTTGTGATCTCTCTCTCTCTCTGTGTCAAATAAATAAATAAAATCTTTAAAAAAAAAAAAAAGATAGGATTTTTGGGCAATCATTGAGGCCTATCTTCAAGGTGCTGTCTTTCAGGCAGGTTTCTAGAGGGACCACTAGTCTGGGACCACTTTTAAAAATATTTATGAGTTTAAAAATATATATATTTATGAGTTGAGGGGCACCTGGGTGGCTCAGTAGTTAAGCATCTGCCTTCGGCTCAGGGTCATGATCCCAGGATCCTGGGATCGAGCCCTACATCGGGCTCCCTGCTTGGCGAGGAGCCTGCTTCTCCCTCTTCTACTCCCTCTGCTTGTGTTCCTTCTCTCACTGTGACTCTCTCTGTCAAATAAAAAAATAAAGTCTTTAGGCGGGGGGGTGGAAGGTTGGGGTACCAGGTGGTGGGTATTATAGAGGACACGGCTTGCATGGAGCACTGGGTGTGGTGAAAAAATAATGAATACTGTTTTTCTGAAAACAAATAAATTGGAAAAAACAAACAAACAAAAAACTCAAAAAAAAATAAAGTCTTTATATAAATAAATAAATAAATAAATAAATAAAAAGATTCATTAGTTGAGAATTTCTGGACCATTCTAGGGGATATAAGTTTGAGCTGCAAATCCATGCAGGAGGGGGCTCATGCCTTCAGTTTTTCAGGGTTGGTGTGCATTCTCCTCCGTTTTCCTCAGCATCCAACAACCTGATGCCCTCAGGAGTAGGTGAGGAAATTACTTCTGACTCTCTCCTACCTTAAAGCTGTATGTAACCTCTGTGTTCAAGTTTGTCACGACAGGTAAATGTCCTCAGGACAAAGTGAACTCTTATTTCTCTGAATTCCTAGTCTCCCTTAATAATCTTACTACTTTGTTACTTATTTGATATTTTTAAGAATGTATGTGCGTGTGTGTGCGCGTGCGCATGTGCACATGCGCGTGCGCGTGCTGTGTGGACTATTCCAACATTTTTGCTTGTTTTTAGTGAGAGGATTGGTCAAAATAGCTAATGCTGTCCTTTCCCAGACAGGGAAAATCCTGTCAAAATCCCTAGGGAGAATGTTTTTCAACTGACACTTAATCATTCAGCCAAACTATACATCATTTCAAAGGTAGTACAAACACATTTTCAGACATGTAATCCTCAAAGAACAACAATGTCCATTCAGCCTCTCTCAAAAAGATGTGTCTGTGCCAACAAAGCCAAGAAAGCAAAAGATATGGAATCCAGGAAACAGGCAATTTAACATAAAGTATTGTGAAGGGAAATCCCAGAATGACCATCAAGGGGAATCCAAGAACGACAGCTGTGCAAGAGGCATCGAAAACACCAGTCGGGACTTGGCCAGAGCAAGATTCCCCAGCATCTGACGAACCAGAGCCAGTATTCAGTCTGGGTATGTACTGTTAGGAGGTTTACACTACTGACTACGGGTTTTTCGATGAACTAGTGATTTTTTTTAAGCACATGAAGCAAAAAAACATGACGCAAAAAATGAAGCAAAAAAAAAAAAAAGAAACAATGAAGCAAAAAAAAAAAAAAAAAGACACTTATTAACCCTAGAGTAAATGAAAACTTTGTACTGTAAGAGAAGTACAACCTTATTATACCACATATTTGATATGAGAATATTTACATATTCATAATAACGTAAGCACTGAACATGAAATAAAAATATGCTGGGTGCTAAAGGTGAAATTCGTGCTTGTGAGTGGAACAGGCACAGGAGTTGCAGGAGAGGCTAGAACTTCTTCCATAATGGAAAGTCAGCAGAAAAATCGCTGAAAAGTGAAAATTAAGAACCAGCAATATAAGAATGTTAATTAGAAATGTAGCCATGCTAGGACTTCTGGGTCCAGCTTTCAGTTTAGACAAAAGACAAAACATTTCCTTCTTGAATAAAGAGGAGGACTAAGGTGTAGATGTTTCCAATGGAATAATACCTTCCCATGATTATAAAAGAGAAAACCACATGATTCCTCTGGGTTTTTCTCAGTGTCTACTCAATATTTGAGCGGAATCACATCACAGCTTTTCTATTTGCAAATCCTTAGTCTTTTAAAGATATTCTCATACTTTCACAAAATATTTTCATAAGTCACTCACACTATAGTAAAAGTTACGTCTATATCGTCCCATTGTGGGAGAGAAGGCTACTGAATTTATATATGAAAAGTTCAAAGACCCCACTTTGGCCACTGTCCTTGTCAGATCCATGACGCCATCTGGTGGTGCAATATCTTTTTTTTTTTTTTTTTTTTTTTTAATAGGCTCCACACCCGCGCAGGGCCTGATGCAGGGCTTGAACTCACAACCCTGAGATCAAGACCTGAGCTGAAATTAAGAGTCAGACGCTTAACTGACTGAGCCACCCAGGACCCCCAGGTGCCATATATTTTTGGTGAATAGAGAAAAAGGGATAAGGGAGGACCCCTGAGAAGCCGACCTCTGTAGGAACGGGGTTGCAGTTTTGAATTATGGATAATTACTGTGGATCACTAAGTGGTTAAAACTGGTGAATTCTAAAAACGTATTTTTTGGGTTATCTTTCACTTTCCTGTGGAAAATAACAATGCACTACTGCTTTGTCTTTGCCATTTCTAAGGCTGAAATCAGAGAGAAAAGTCAACTGTGAGATAGAAGAACAAGCCTGATGGGGGGTGAGGGCGAAGAGGGTGGCGGCTACAGGAAAGAGAATTCTTGCCCATAAAATTGAACTGTAGAAAGGACTTAAGAGGCCACAGACACGACCCATTTGATTTTGAGGAGGATGACGCTGAGGCCCACTGAGGCTGACTGCGGTCCCAGGCCACAGAGAGGGGCCCGGCAGAGCTGAGGTCATGCAACCCCACGGCAGCAACCCCGTGGCAGCCTTGGGAAGGAGTGGAGGGGCCCTGATGGGTGCAGCCCCTTTGGGGGCCCCCAGGCCGCCCCTTGGCTCTGCTGTGACAGGCCGTGTCTCCGTGTCTGCCTCCTTAGAAGCGCACAGTCAAGATGCTGGAGGATGAGGGATGAAAAACGAGGCCCCACCCGGAGAGGCTCGGCTGCAGAACTCACCTAAAAGCCCCAGTGTAGCCAAAGTATCTCTCGTTGTTGTTGGGCGCACACTTGTTTTCACCCTTCTCGTCGCCAACGCACAGCGCACAGAGGTTGGACTTCGGGTCTGACCCAGGGGCACAGCTCTGGCTAAAGAATTCATCTGGAGAGAACGAACACGGGAGTCAGTGCTTCCCACCTGAGTCGAGACCAGGAGGCCTCTCCTCCCAGCAGGCCATACAGCTTGGGTTGGGTCCATTCCACAGCCTGGCAAGGACACCACACCCTCGATGTCACCCACCAGCTGGTGCTGCCACCCACAGAGGGCCCAGCAGAAATCAGGAGGGCTTCACACCGGAGGCACTGACAGGAAGTCTGCCCGGGGGCTGGAGAAAAGGGTCCGGTACTGGGCAGAGGGGCCCACTGTGACACCTTCAGGCTGAGACTCAACTGATGAACTTGGCAGTGACCCACAGCCAAACCTGCTGGCCGCCCTCCAGGATCTGATGCCCCCTATCCTCAGAAACAGAAGCCCTGCTTTTGACCTGGGCATCCGGTCGGTTAGAATAAAGACTGGCCTTACCAGATGCCCTGTGACTAGTACAGAACTCTCCAGCAAGTTCCTTAGAAACACCCTTCGAAGACAGTTGGCCCAGATTTTCTCCCTTTCTTCTCTTTCCTTCTGCACACGGCCTGCCAAAGGGGGCACCCGGACTCCAGTTGTGACATATTCGGGCCATGAAGGGACCTTGAGCACAGCAGCCACACAGATCACAGCTCTGTGTTTGAAGTCCGGGCTCTGACCCTGGGAGGTTATCACAGTAGCTCCGGACCATCTAATCTCTGGGTTTCACTTCCAGGAGAAAGAAACCTCTGCTTTGTGGAAGCCTCTGCTACTTGGGAGTTTTCCCTCCTGGTCGCTGAACTTGATCCGACTAACCCCCCGTGGGATCTGACCCACGTTTAGGAGTTAACATGGACTTGTATGGGTGACAGCGAGAGGGCACCCTGGGGACGAGAAGGTCCTGCCTCCATGAGCAGCTAGCACCCATTATCCGACTCACGCGGGCCCTGCCCCTGGGAGAGCCACACCATGTGTCAACCTCCGGAGAGGCCCGGGGAGCACCTGCTAAGGTCCCCTCTCCCAGCTTGGAGGCAGCCACGGGGCTGGGAAAGGGCCCCCTGGAAGTCTGCCCGAGCCGGGCTCCCAAATCCACTCAAAATGCAGCGGCGTCCTCCTTGAGGAGACCCCTGCACGAGAGGCAAGCCCCGGTGAGGACATGCCACACATTTTCACAGCAGCGGGGCCCACAGCAGGTGGGCCACGGCCTGCGCATGGTCGGGGGGAACATGGGGCATGCAGGGAGAGAAGGCCCCAGAAGCAGGCAGAGCCAGAACCCTTGAGCTCTTAATTTGGTTTCCTGGCAGCGTGGAGGAAGTCTGTTTCCTAAGGCAAACAGGTGCCCTTCCCCAAATTAGGAAGCCAGCGCCTAGGAGAAATTTGGATCGAACACTTCAAAAGATTAAAAAAAAAAAAAATTCTGTACTTCTCAGAACCTGTATCTATTCTTAGGGTGCAGAGAAGCCGACTGGTCCTCCAGTTTTTTATCTTGGGGTGGGGTGACCCACTCCTCGCTGTCCAGTCTGCCACACAGACAACGTGCTGACCCCAAGAGAGGCCTTTGGGCCACAGTCAGCCCCGCCGCCCCCCTTCCCTGAGGTCCCACAGCTCAGCGCGCCTACCCAGGCACGACTCCCTCAGGACGCCTTACCGAACTTGCAGGAGCCCGTCTGGTTGAAGAGCAGGCCCACGGGGATGTTCCAGCCCGCGGTCCTGCCCACGGCGGTGTGGCAGGACTTCCTGCCTCTCAGAGAGTTCCAGGTGAGACTGGGGTCTGATTTCCTGACAACGGCCACAGCAAGGTACCCTTGAACAACAGAAGGTGGGGGGGCACCTGGCATTAGACTTGAGCACAGCTATCTGCAGCCAGAGCCAAAACAAGTCAAGGAGCCCCACCAATCAGGGATACCCCCCCAGATATCTGGCCACTGTCAGAAACTTAAGCGACTGTTCTATGTGAAGGTGAGACCGATCTAGGCTATGAAAGGAAGAAGACAAGCCGAGCCGTTAAGCGGTGGCTGGGGACCTACCCTGACCCAGCCATATGAGACAGGGACGTAACCAACCTCCTGTCCTGTGATCAGGACACACTGAGCCATTCTGAAAGTTCTCAGCCAAGTGTGAAGGTCAGCAGAACATTCACTACCATTACGCATCTGTGAATTATATGCATCTTCGAAAGAACTTCAGACTCTCCAGCTGCACCCCTTTCTCTGAGTTTTTCTAGAGCTCCTGCCATCTCCCCCTCTGGCAATGAGGACTTAACCTCCAACCGGAAAGGAACAGATTCCAACTCACCTTCCGCCGGTCTATCCACACAACCTGCGTCATTAACGTCCTGTGATTCTGAAAGGACAAAAACAAGCAAAATGCCGTTCAACGCTGAGCTTTGTGGAGAAGTCGCAAACTTTTTAAAATCTCAACGACACAGGATCCAATCTGAGGAGAAGGGACGGTGCAGCAGCTCCGGGCACCAGAAAGGCATCAGTCCTTGTGTTCGCAGATGCTCGCTCACAACGGCCACCAGCTGGACGTGACCCAAATGCCTCTGTCTTAGGATCGAGCCACGGCACACAACACCGCACAGCCACGAGAGTCCATATCCTTTGGAGGAACAGCACCAACGGAGCACCGAGCGAGAGACGTACAAAGCACATGCCTCACATGCAAGGTTTAAAATCAGGCAGAATTGCTCTGTGTTGTCCGAGGTCAAGGGTCATTACCCTGGCTGGAGTAAGGGGGCTGGTGGCAGGAGGGCACCCAGGGCCACGTGGAATTTGCTGTGTCTCGATCTGGGCACTAGCACACCGGGACGTATCCGTTTGTGAAATATCACTGAGTTGCACACCTATGGGCATTTTTCTGTATGTATATTATACTACACTAAACTCTTCTTTTAAAGATTTTATTTATTTGAGAGAGAGAAAGAGAGTGCACAAGTTGGGGGCCAGGCAGAGGGAGAGGGAGAAGCAGACTCCCCCATTGAGCATGGAGCCTGACACAGGGCTCAATCCCAGGACCCAGAGATCATGACCGGAGTCAAGGTCAGACGCTTAACCGACCAGCCACCCAAGTGCCCCTAAAACCTTTTTTTAAAATGAGAAGGAAAAAGCCAATCCATGCCAATCTATGCTCTGTCCATGCTCGATCCATGCTTCTCAATACAGCAGGTAAAAGCCTCTTTCCTTTATCCTTTCCCCCCGATTCTCCTGTTTGAATGCATCCCCCGTCTCAGCATCTCCACCTGGACCCCACCCGGTGGGCTTACTCCTCCCATGGCCCAGACGGAAAAAACCAGAGAAGACACTCCCCCAACTTACTTTGGTTCTCTGCCAAGACAGGCACCAAACCACACTTGCCCGCAACATAGATAAGTCCTCCATCCAGGCTCAAGGCATCAGCTTTTCCTTTCTGCAAAACCAAAACAAATCGTCAGCAGCACACAGGGAGGCTCTCTCCCATCCCATCTGTTTTAGGGTCTCTTGGAGCATGGCTATACGTCAGAGAATGTCAGGTGTTCCGATAAAGCAGCAGAAAGAGACAGGGGTTTGTGTGAACAGAGCATCCAAGGAAAGACTATGGGCACTACTGATTCTCCACCAGCCCTCTATGCCTTTCAGGCTGTCACTTCCAGCACAGACTTTCTGTCCTCCAAGCTCTCTTGGGACACCCTCTTGGACCAGCCTCACTCACGGAGGAAATGCATGCGAACAACCACCCTGGTTTGTTCTCATCCCATTGGCACCACACTCAAAGAGCTACACAGAAACTGTTCCACATGGGTGGCTCAGCGGTTCAAGCATCTGCCTTTGGCTCGGGTCATGATCCCAGGATCCTGGGATGGAGCCCCATGTGGGGCTTTCTGTTCAGTGGAGAGTCTGCTTCTCCCTCTCCTTCTGCCCCACCTCCTGTTTGTGCTCTCTCTCCCTCTCTCTTTCTTTCTCTCTCTCTCAAATCAGTAAATTAAAAAAAAAAAAGGCATTTAACAAATGAGCCAAGATGACTGATTTGCCTCACCCTGGAAATGAACAACCCTGCACTCCAACATTGGAACATGGATTCATCAAGACTAACTCCCTCTTTGGCTCAGTAATAATTTTTTTTTAACAACTCTCCTAAAATAACTGGAGACGTGGCTGAAGATTTCTATTCAGGGATGGGGCACTGAGTTATAGATAATAATGAAATAAGGGGACTAAGCAGAATAGGATCATGGCTAAACCAAGCCACAGACACAGGAAAGATACCCTAACATCATTTTTAAGTGTTTTCAGAGACTATGTTCACGTGGGAAAATGGCCACGACGTATCCGCAAGTGACAAGGACTCAAAGCCTACGGAACAGGTGCAATCCGAGATGCACACGTGTACCCAGGAATCCGGGGTAGGGAGCTCTCAACCCCTGAACCGCGATGTAGCTCTGCTAGTGGTGTCCGACATGCTACCTGTCTAGGTTTCCTCCGTCCCCTGCAATAATTGCGACAAAGCAGGCTTGGGCGTGGGGACGGGTGGAATGGCCACCAGAAGCAGTTCTGAACGGAGCGCGCAGCGTCCCGGGGCCCCGGACCACTCCCGGCGGAGCCCGCGCCCCTACCATGACCAGCGCGATGCAGTCCTCGCCGCTGGGCGCTGACTCGCAGCTCACGGTCCCGCCGCTCGCACGGCTCCACTGCTCGCATTTGCGCAGCTCCTCCGGGCCCACCGCGCACCACGCCACCCGCGCGCGCCGCTCTGCCGCCTCCGAAGCCTCTGCTCACGGGAACAAGGCCGAAGTGGGGTCCAGAGCCCAGCGGGGACACCCCGGCGCCGCCCGGCGCCCGCCAGCCCAGAAAAGCGCCCCGGCACCTGCTGCCCTCCCCGCCATCCCTCCTGGACACAACCCCTTCTCCAGGCGCGCTCATAACCGGGCTTCTCGTTTCTGTTCCTTTGGAGACTTCCCCGGTTTCTAATCCACCCTTCCAGCTTTAGTGCAATAACTCGTCTAATGTCTGGGTCCCACGGGACACAAGCTCCAGGACACAGAGACAGTGGCAGTCCCAGGAGATGGCTTAGGAGACACTGAGCCCATCCCCGGACTCCCCTCGGGCAGTAACCACTTCTAAGGACAGTGCAGAGTCCTGGTTCCCCCCTCAAACTCCCACCTGTGTATGCACCCAGGAGAGGAGCCACGGCTGAGCTGGCTCACTGTGATATCCGCCCCCTCCCCCTAGCAGGTGCAGGGCCCCAGCCCAGACTTGGTGTTCACCAGGCCCTGGGGGTTCGTCATGCCCTGCCTTGGTTGACAGGACACTGGCCTCTGCCTCCAGTGGAGAAGTGACCGCTCTAGAGCAGGGCCGCACTGCCTGAGAAGGGAGTGCAGAGTCCTTTCTGGAAGGTCTCCCCCGCAGTTTGCAGCCCCTGCTGCCAGCCTGCCTCCCCACCCCTCACCCCCCTACTCCCTCTACCCCCCCACCCCCCCAACTTCCTCACCCAGGTCCTGCCCCGGCCTCACTCACTTTCCTTCAGGCTCTGGAAGACACTGATGTAGTTGAAGCCAAGGTACAGCTCAGAATCTATATTCGAGGGGATCCTCAAAAATCCAAGGGCGGAGTCTTTGAACAGCAGATCCTTCTCCCCTGCAGGGGAGCCAAAGAGCTGGAACGAAGATGACTTGTCTTTTCCAAACTTTTCCTAATTCGGGAAGAATAAGAATCACAGTCTCAGTGTTAAATAGAGAGGAAAGGAAAAACATCAGGTTGAAAAATAGCATCTGGAGCCCGGGGATGATCCTTGGTTCTGTTCCTCCTGCCTAGGGACCAGCGCCTTCCCTGTGGCAGGAGTTCAGCTGTGGCTTATTTCTTAGAAAGCTGCTAGGGTCCCAGCACCTTAAGGTCCTGAGAATACTGCCCCATCCTCCCTCTGCTTCTGCTCCAGCCCACAAGACAATGTTCCTCAGTAATGCTGGAGAGATCTTGATTGCTTCTGCTGTCTCGAGAACCGCCGAGGTAGGCAGTTCACTGAATGTGTCACCTTTTGGGAAGAGAGGCTGCAGTAGGACTTCTGGAACAGCAGGAAATTAGGGAAGGAAAGCATCTCCCCACATAAATCCAAGGAGGTGCGGAGGGCCTCCAGGGGTGGGGGGGACGAGGGGTGGATACCTGTGCCTTCTGGAGAAGCTCCCAGATCAAGTCCTCCTTGCCATCCACACTTCGGGCCACAACTGCATGAGAAGGGATCCGGGCCAGGTGACAGTCCTGGAAAGCGTCCACGGGCTTCCGAATGTTGTTTAAGCAAAGCAGTTCATACTTGTCCTGGTCAGCCTTGTTTGGCAGGTTCTCTGGAGAAGGGCAAAAGTGAAGGGGAGCTCAGATGAGACTACTGGAGGCACTAACCATGAGCTTCCCCCAGAGGAGACATCGGAGGCACTCTACAAAACTGGGCAGTGAGAAAGGCAGTGCATTGCTCCAGAACATTCCAAAAGGAATGACAATGCCCAGAAAGCCTCGGGGGCTAGCCCAGTGTTCCTCTGGATCAGACAGGCTGCTCCGGGATCAAGACTGCTGCCTGGCTGGTCGAGAAGGCAGAACCAGACCCCATCTGTTTTCATGGCAACTCTGCCCAGAAAAGGGCCAGCTGGCAGAAGCAACCCAGGTAGCCATCCCGGGGGAGATGCCTCACCCACCTCTCTAGAGAGAATAAAAATTACAAACATTTTTACGGCGAGAGATACAGTTGAATCACTTCCCAACGCTGGGTGCTATCTAAAGAAGGGGAAAGACTGTTTTTATGAGGGAGTTCAGCCCGATTTAGAAGTGCTGATGCATCTCCTATATACGTTGCTTCCGAATATATAAAGTGACAGGAACCTGCCCAGCTTCTCTTATGAGATTAGTACAACCTTGATCTCAAAATCAGAGAGAGAAGTACAGCAGAGAATGACAGCCCTCTTGTCTTTACGAGCATAAATGCATCAATCTCAAATATACATTAGCTAATTCCGTCTAACAGAGTATCTTAAAAACTAGCAGATCAGGATTATTGTTTGTCAGTTTATCCCATTAACAAAAGAATGGTCAGTCATCCAAAAAGCTAAAGCAATGATGCCATTAATGGAGAAAAGGAAGAGAACCGTGAGAACATCTTAATTTTAATAGATGCAGAACAAGTATGTGTATGTTCAACATCTACTTGTGTTTGTTTTTTAGTTTCAGAAAACTAGTAATATGGAGAACTTGGTAAAGTTCTTGACCTTGACAAACACCATCTATCCCAACAACTACAGCAAAATCCTACTAACAGAAGAAAATGAAAGCATTCGAATCTGGTAGACACATTCCATGGAGCATTCCTCAACAGACAGAACCACTGAACTAGACAGACACAAAACACAGATAAGTCTCTGGAACAAAATGCTGGGTGGAAAATCTGGGCAGCAGCATGGTTTCTAATGTTGAAACGTCTGCGGTCTTAAAACGCCAAAATACAAGGGGCGCTCTGCATTTTGCAAGACCCCATACGTCTCGAAGGACCCGCGTCAAGTCCCATCGCGGGGCTGTCGATGAGGAAAAGAAAGGCAGTGGGTATGGGGGATTTAAGGGGAAGTGATTGTTTAAAAGAAGCAATAAAATAAAAAGAGGCATGTGCTGTAGGGAACCCCAACAATAGTGTGCCGAGAGATGAGGCATCCGATTAGCTCAATACTCAAAATTATGGGAGAATAAAATAAAAGCAGAGTACCCAAGGCTCTCCTCCTGCCTCTTACCAAACACTGTGCTGTGTCTGACAAAAGCCACATCTCCAGCCCCTTCTTGCAGACACCTGTGGAATGAGAAAGCACGGGAAGGGTCAGCACGAAGCGGCCCTCCCCCACTTCTTCCTCGTGCCTCCCAGGGGAACAGGGTCCCGAGGTTTGTCTCCTGTGGGCGTCCGACCCACAGTGGTCAAGGCTCGGAGGCTTTGGAGGACCCCATCTGGGGAGGGAGCAAGAGCCACGTCCAGGTAGATGGTGGAGAAGAAGGGCTCAGGTGCTGGCCAGAGACCACCCCCCTCATCTCCTGTGTTAGGGGCTGAAAGGGCCAAATGGGTCTTTCTATATAAAAGGGTTGGAAGACTCTACACCAGAAAGTAAAGTCTGAGTATCTTGAGGCCACCACCAGACTGGTGTAGGGGTGAGGGGCACCATGGGGGCGTCCGGGGGTGGGGGCTGGAGGGGCACGTTCGCCGGGCAACATCAGTGCCCTCTTTCTACTAAGTCCTTCTGTCTACACCGCAGCGGGCCCGGCCAGCAGGCTGAGCTGTATTTGGGGCCAGAGAAAAGGCTTCCTGGGCTGAGGACACGTGGCCCTCAGGAGAAGATAACTTCTCACTCACTTGAAGGCACCAGAGTAGCCAAAGTATGGTTCCTTGGAGGAGCAGGCACATTTATTTCCCCCTGTCCCCGCACACAGGCGACACAGGTTGGGGTACCGTTGCTCATCCGCGCAGGGCACGCAGCTGGCGGAGAAGAATTTGGCCGCAGCTGTCAAACACAGAGAAACAGACCACATGGGGTGAGCCGGCCCAGCCACAGCACGTCCCACCTCCCTGAGTCCCTCCTGCGGGCAGAGAGCCACCTCCTCTGTCCTTGCTGGACAACCTCTTCGTGAGGCTGGGAGCTCAGAGATGCCCTTGGCCGACAGCAGACTCAGCTGCTTCCTTCCAAGGGCCGCTGGTGCAGGGAGGCCCACCTTGGGCCCATCACACATGTGTACCGAGCGGCCTGTGTGTGCAGCTGGGCTGGGGACCCCCGCCGGAGAGGGCCCTCCATCCCCCAGCCATCTCACCTTCCTCAAGGGGCTCAGGTGGCCCTGCCCAGTTCAAGAATGGACGAAGGGTACCCATCGGGATGTTCCATCCAGCGGACCTGCCAAGGCCTGTGTGGCAGGACCTCAAGCCTTGTAGTTGGTTGAGCTGAAAGTTGGTGCCCTTCTTGGCTATGGCCACAGCATAATAGTAGATTCGTTGCTCTGCAGAGGGACAGAGAGAACTGAAAGCTCTTAACTGGATAATTAAAAGCCTTAGAGAGAGGAAAAACAGCCCACCTTGACCTTCCCCGGGTGAAAAGGGGAGCTGTAGGCTACCTCTTCCTCTGGTCCACTCTGTCCCCGCAGGGAGCACACACATGTCCTCCCTAACTGGGGGGGCATCTGGCCCAAAGCCCAGGAACTCTGACCCCTGCAAGTGGGATGCTATCTGAGACCCCACATCTACAACGCAGCCCCTTTGACTGCACGGAGCCCAGGGCCAAGACCAGGGCCACCCCAGCTTCTGGGTCTCCAGGGAGAACTCACCTGCTTGGGTCCCATACACCTCAGCTACTATGGGTCGCAGTTCGTTGGGGCCCTGGCCAGCCTCATACACCAAACCACCATCCAGGGTCACAGCATCTGCCTTGTTTGCCTGAAAGCAAAGAGGTCAGCCAAGGTTCAGAAGAGAGCCTACTCTAATCCAGGCCACTCAATTCCAGGATGTCACAGGTCTTTGTGGCTAGAAGGATCTTCCAGCCATATCACTATATTCTCTTTTTTGTATGAATCCCCTGCCCTTATCGCTCATTCATTTCATTCATTTATATCCAAACTTGTTTATTCTAGATGCTTGCTCCCATCTTTTCTCTAGATTTGGTTCTTTTAAGTTCCTTTTCATCGAAGAGAAAATAGAACTATTATGCTATCTTAAAATTATCCTAATAAACCATGTGCATATTCTTTGGCATATTACTTCTTTGGCATATTACTTCTCATATACTTACCTATTTCTTTTTATTTTATTTATGTATTTGACAGAGACAGACACAGCGAGAGAAGGAACACAAGCAGGGGGAGTGGGAGAGGGAGAAGCAGGCTTCCCGCCGAGCAGGGAGCCTGATGCGGGGCTCCATCCCAGGGCCCTGGGATCATGACCTGAGCGGAAGGCAACCAATTAACGACTGCACCTTTATACTGGCAATCTGGTAGAGACAATATTTGGTGCCCTGTTTTACTCATCTAAAACCGCATGACATTTTCTTACTCCTGCTGTCTTTATTGACTTCATTGACCTCCTCCTATTTTAGGATAGTGCGGTTGTTCCATGGCTTATCCAGTAATTCCTCAAATGTTCAGCACTTTCTTTTTTTTTTTTGCTATGAGATCTATGCTTTTATGGATCGCTTTGTCCTCATAGGTTTCTTTTTTCCTTCTGATGATCTGTCACCGTGGGGTAGGCATCCGAGGGTGGGAATCACCCAGACGGTGAGCCTGTTTCTCTTCATGGCCCTGGCCACTGTTGTTTTTCTGCTTTCCAGAAGATCCGTAATGGCAATTTAGAATCCCACCAACCAGGAAGATCAGTTTTGCTATAAAATCTCCAGCAGGACAGTCTTTTGTTTTACTGCTATTACTTTTAAAAATGCAAGTGCTAACAGATTGCTTAGGTGTATATTCCTCCGGTTACTCAGGGGAACATTTCATATTTTTAGTAATTATGCATGCCCTCTTACTAAGGCTTAGTTCATATTATTTTTTGTATAGGACCCTACCTTTCTGACCAGGTTGAATTAATTCTTTATAGAGTGTACGGTAAATAGGAACCCCTTGTCAGAACTGCTGCATACTCATTCTGGTGCTTTCTAAATCTTTTGGTTGCATGTTTTTCATGGCTATAAATTAAATTTTTTATGTTTTTCAATCTGTCAGTTTACCTCATGATTTTGTTCATTGCTTAAAAGCTACAAGCATTCTTGTCCTCCAAATTTCTGAGAATTAACCTGTCCCTTGGTTCTTCAAAAATGTGTGTTCTGTTTCCAAGGACATCATTTGATGTGTGGTATCTAGAACTGATTTCAAAGGGGGTTTTATTAAAAAGGCAAATTCTGTGACCCCATCACAGGTACTCAGTTGAATAGGTTAGAACGAAGTCTAAGATTCTACATTTTAAATTAGCAGTGTATGCTGGTGTGGTTTTTTCCCAAGGCCATAGTTATAAAACAATAGCCTAAAACATTGTTTAAGCTAGATCTTTTACCCCTACATACTGTTCTGATAACTCTAGATATTATTAGAAACTTTGACACAATTCATCCACTCTGCTAGAGTCAAGTGCCCACAACAATGGTACAGGGAAGGGACACAGAACATATATGTTGAGTGAATGAGTAGAAATTATTTCAGTAGATCTTATATCTTAAAAAAAACAAAAGGAATCTGCGATCATCCGGAAGTCATGATTCCCTTTTCTCTCTCTCTGAGTATGTTTTGCACAAATGTCCTTCCAATGCCTAGTGCCCTGGCCAGCCATTCCCAAGCCCTGTGATCCAGTAACTACAGATCAGCTGATCTTACTTTGTTCAGGGTTCGGCGGTAATGATCTTCTGGAGGTTTTACCTTTCAGAGGAACCCTGATGTTGCCTGTTCATCCAATGTGACTACTTCTGTGTTTGCAACACTCTTCTTAACAATTTGTGTTGCAACCCCAGATTCCCCACCTTTGGTCTCTCAACTTTGAAATGTTAATATCTTCTTTCAAAATGGCCCTGTGTCCTATAAGGAAGGAGCACTCCCAACTTACAGATACTCAAAAAGAAAAGCAGAAGAAGTGGGGGGAAACACGTTTTCTATTTCACTCCATTTCATTCCCTCCATTCAGTTTGGTCCCACCCAAACACACGGCAATGACTTACCTTGATGGCCTGGATACATTCTTGGTGGGAGGTTCTCCTTGTGCAGGAGACTGTAGGGCCCCCCACTTTCTTCATATTCCGTTGGAATTTGGAGCATTTTGTCAACTCTGCTTTTGATATGGTACACCACCGAACATTTTTCCTAGGCGCGGCCAGACACAGTCCTGGGAGAGAGAAACCAAGGAGTTAGGGTTCGAGCACTGCCCACGGGAGACACCACCTCACCCTCTGACAGGGTTTTCCAGACTCTTCCGTCTCTCTGCTCCTCCCCTTTCCCCCTCACTCAGTGCCAAAGTTAGGCCACTGTCCTCGAGTGCAGATGTCTTGATGGTCTAATGAGCATTCTCTGCTGGCCAGAGGGCTGTGACTCTCAGTAAATGAAAGGAGATGGTCAGAGCCTCTGGATTGTTTTCTTTCCTGTACCTGACACATTTCCTACCTCTAAAAAATGATGATGACCCTTTGCATCCATTTGTGAGGTTCTCCCACCTGCTTTGACCCACTTGAAGTCAAGAGGTAGGCAGGAAAAGGATTACTGTTCTTGTTTTATTAAGGTGGAAACTGGCTCTTGAGAAAACTGAGTGATTGTCTGCTCAGCGGTGGCAAAATCCAGCCTAGAATCCAAGTCCCTCTAGACTGTTGCTTTGACAAGAATATCCCCAGATGATGCCAAGGCAACTAAAACATACCCAACTCCTTTTCGGTAGTAGTGAGTGGTGTACCAAATGGGTCAGTGCATCTGAGTTACCACATTTCACCCTGTATCAAGAAGACTGGTTCTCCAGCCGAGACTGCTTTGTTAGTAGAATCTATGCAATTAAGAATGAGGCTAGACCAGATTTGCTCACATCCCTTAAAAACCATATCATTGAAAAACTTACAGTGAACATTATATTATAATGGTGAAAGACTGAATGCTTTCCCCTAAGATCAGGTATCCACTCTCACTTTTTCTATTCTACATAATACTGGAGATCCTAACCACAGCAATAAGGCAAGAAAAAGCAACAGAAGACACCCATACTGGAGAGAAAGGAGCAAAACTGTCCTTATTTGCAGATTACATGATCCTCTAGGTAGAAAATCCTAAGGAGTGCACAAAATGTGATTAGAACTAATACACAAGTAAAACAAGGTCACAGGATACAAGATCAATACACAAAGAGCAATTCTATTTTTTGCATATAGGCATTGGTTGATCCAAAAATGAAGCTAAGTATATAATTTCATTCATAATAACATCAAAAGTAATTAAATGCTTAGAAAAATATTTAACAAAACAAATGCAAGATTGTTACACTGAAAATTATAAAACTTTGCGGAGGGAAAAGAAAGAAGTTCTAAATAAGTGGAGAAACATTTTTGTTTATGCTTTATAAAACTCAATATTTTTAAGATGCTAATTCTCCCTAAATTGATACAAATAATCAACACAAATTCTACTAAAATTTTGGCAGGCCACTTTTTTATTTTTGGAGGAATTGGCAAACAGATTTGAAAATGTATATAGGATAAATAAATAAATTGATATTAAATAGCCAAATTAATTTTATATAACTTATATTTATAATTTTTCCATATAATTTATATTCAATAGTCAAAACAGTTTTGAAAAAGAACAAATCTGGAGCAATTTTGCTTCCTATTTTCAAAACATTATAGGGGTGCCTGGGTGGCTCAGTGGGCTAAGGCTTCTGCCTTCAGCTCAGGTCATGATCCCAGAGTCCTGGGATCAAGCTCCGCATCGGGCTCTCTGCTCAGCGGGGAGCCTGCTTCCCCCTCTCTCTCTACCTGCCTCTCTGCCTACTTGTGATCTCTCTCTGTGTCAAATAAATAAATAAAATATTTTAAAAGATTTTTAAATATATATTAATATATATTTATAAATATAAATAAAATAAAATCTTTTAAAAAATTATATAAAGCTACAGTTATCAAGAGTGTGATGTTAGCATAGAGATAGACATATAGATCAATGAAAAAAATTGAGTCCTGAGTGAGGTAAATCCTTACATTTACATTCAATTGATTTTTGTTAATAGCACTAAGGCAGTTCATAGGCAGAAGGATAGTCTATTAACAAATGGTGCTAGCACACAGGTAGGCTCATACAAAGATTAACTTAGAGCCCTACCTCACACCACACACAGAAAATTAACTCAAAGTTGGATCATAAAATTTAGTGTAAGAGTTAAACAATTATACTTTCAGAAGGAAACACAAGGGGAAAACAATGCAACCTTGGCTTAGACAAAGTTTACTTAGCTATGACACCAAAAACGCAGTCCATAAATTTAAAAAAAAAATTGATAAATTGGGCCTATCAAAATTCAAAACTTTTGTGTTTCAAGGACAGTTAAGAAAATACAAACACAAGCAACAGGTTGGGGGAAAACACTTACAAAGAATCTTGACAACTCAGTCAAAGACAAATAACCTAATCAAAAAATAGGCAAGAGATATGAACAGACATTTCACCAAAGAAGATACATAAATGGCTAATAAGCACATGAAAAGATGTTCGACATCATTAATCATCAGGGAAATGCAAATTAAAAGCACAATGAGATCTTCATTTCCCACCTACTGGAACTCTAGTTATAGTAACTAAAACAGAGGATAACGTATGGGTAAGGATGTGAAGAAACGGGACCCCTTGTACACTGTACAATACTGGAGCCACTTTAGGAAATAGATGGTCAGTTTCTCAAAATGTTAAACAGAGAGTTACCATATGACCCACAGCAATCCACTTCTTAGATAAATACCCCAAAGAAATAAAAATATATCTCCACGGGCGCCTGGGTGGCTCAGTGGGTTAAGCCGCTGCCTTCGGCTCAGGTCATGATCTCAGGGTCCTGGGATCGAGGCCCGCATCGGGCTCTCTGCTCAGCAGGGAGCCTGCTCCCTCCTCTCTCTCTGCCTGCTTGTGATCTCTCTCTGTCAAATAAATAAATAAAATCTTTAAAAAAATATATATATATATATCTCCACATAATGACTCCTTTATGAATATTCATAGCAGCATTATCCAGAAAAGCCCCTCCACCCCCAAAAAACTAGAAACAACCTGAAAGTCCAGGCACTGGTGAATGGCTCAAGAAAATGTGGTACATTCACACAACAAAACATTATTTGGCAGTAAAAAAGAAAGAACTAGTGGTATGGGCCATGATACAAATGAGCTTCATTTATGCTAAATGAAAAAGAAGCAGACACAAGACACTACCTATTGTTTGATTCCACTTGTGTGAAATTTCCTAAAAGGCACATCTATAAAACAGAAAATAGATTAGTGATGGCCTGACGTGGGGGTGGGAATGAGAAGTAACTATAAACGGACATGAAGAAACTCATTAGGGAGAAGAAATGTACTAAAACTGATTTACAGTAATGGTTGTGCCACTTGATAAAATTACTACAAATCACTGAATTGTACATTTAAAATAGGTGAATTGGAGGATATGTAAAATATACCTCAATAAAGCTATTGCAAAACAAATAAACAAAACCCACTTGTTGGCAAAAATCCCATTCCCGTTTGGATGTGCTTTAGAGTAGAACACTCAGCCCTCTGCCATCTCCGGCATAATCAGACCCATGCATAATTGTGAACCATCCCCTGTATAATCAGACTCACCAAGGTATTTGAGGCTCCCAGGCAGAGTCAGAAGGGGCTCAAGGGCAGCCATGTCCCAAAAAATCCCAGGGGATATAATCTAGCATGAGGCTCTCATGCAACTGTACTGCCATAAATTTAGTGGTTCAGTCAGTTAAGCCTTTGTCTTCGGCTCAGGTCATGATCCCAGGGTCCTGGGATCAAGCCCTACAACAGGCTCCCTGCTCAGTGGGGAGCCTGCTTCTCCCTCTCCCTCTGTCCCCCTGCTCATGTTCTCTCTCTCACACTCTATTTCAAATAAATAAATAAAATATTTTTTTTTTTAAAAATCAACCAACCATGTCATATTCAGCCACTTGCGACCCAGTAGCATTTACTGGATGCCCTCTGTATACACAGCACTGTGTGTCATACAGAGGAACATGTAAGCAGAGAGGACTAGATCTTACCTCCCTTCTGGAGAGGGAGAAAGTCAAAAAAGAGGAAGCTAAGGACGATGAATGCTCTAGAAGAAACAATACCAAACCAGAAGTGAGGTCCCCATGACCTCAGCCAGTAATCAGGGCGGTCCAGGAGAGTGAGAACAATGGCCCCAATGTTGCAAGCACCTTTTATGCTAGGCGCTTTGCTCAGCACTTCACGCCTTCTCTGTCCATCAGTTCTCCCAACCCCATGTATTGTGAGTGCTCTTAACACCCTCATTTCCAGGTGAGAAAATAGTAGCTTTAGCTAGTTATGTGGCTTGTCCAAGTTCCCCCCAGCTAAGAAGTATTGGTCTAGATTTTCAACCTACAAAGTCAGACACAAAACCTCCTGCTCTTACCACAAAGCTAGCCCGCCCATTTAGGTTGGTCAGGTTAGAGACGGACCACAGTGGAGATGGAGTGAGTAAAGGGTTTGGGGTCAGATCATGGAAAGCCCTTGGTGCTGGTCCAAGGAGGTCTTATTCCAGAGGGAGTAGAGCTCTCTCTTGAAAGAGAGCAAAGATAAGAGCTTTGCTAAGAATGGGGAAGGGGTAGACTGAAAGCAGGGAACCAAGCAGAAAAATATGGGGAATGGACAAGGGGCAGGAATAGTGAGGTGGTGTTAGAAATTAGCTTGATGATAGATGCGACCAAAGGGTGTAGAGGAAAGGCAAAACAGAAGACCATGCTTCAAGGTGGGGGAGGACATGAATAGCAGCAGGAATGGGAAACCCACAGGCAGAGTTGGTTTCTTCCCTGGGGAAGGGCTGAACCAGGAAACTATATAACGGACCACAGAGGGGTTTTTCAAGATCCACAGTCCCAGCCCCCCAAACACCAGGGGCGGGGTCGGAATGCACCACCCACTCATCCCTCCCCAGACACCCATTCATCCCTCTCCAGCCACCTCCAAAACTATGGGTCCCCCTCAAGACCATGTGTTCTCTGAAGCAGGTCTGGGGCTGCCCCCTCCTGTATCCCCAACCCCACACCTGAACTCTGTCAGCCATTCAGATGCTGCCCCCTGAGCCTGGATGGAATCTCCTTCAAAGTATGCATCCCCTGATTGCTTGTGTACAGACAGACAGTCCTCTGACCTCCAGGGCAGAGACTTGGATGGAGCTATTCTTCTCACCCCACCCAACCTTCACCAGCCAGGACGCCCATGGGAGCAGGGCAAGGACCCCCGAAAGCAGGGGTCCACGGTAACCCAAGATTCAAGCGCATCCTCAAAATGGAACCCAGGGGTGCAACTCTAAGCCCAGATCCTGCAGCACAGCCCATGACCTCCTCCAGGAAAGCAAGGTTTCCTGTTTCTTGGTCTCTCTCAGGTGACCCCAACCCTGTGCTCTGCTTCCAGCCGGCTATACACAGGTCAGGGAGCAGAAGGCAAGCTGGTCCTGAGCAGCTGGTCCTGGCAGACCCAATCCTGCCTCTGAGAAGACAGGGATGACAAGACCCTTAGGAAGGAATTTAGAGAAGGAAACCAGAAGATGGGGACAGGGATGGCTTCATGGTCCCTGAGGTTGGGGGTGTACACTCAGTGTGCTCTCTGTGGTCCTTTTTCACCCGGGATTCTCCCAGCTGTGAGTACATGCTCTAAGCCAGGAGGAGGCTGACCCTGGCTGGCAGGAGCCCAGGGAGGGAGGGGACATCTGTCATTTTCCTCCGACCCCCACACATACTGCCTAGGCACTGATACCTGTCACACACACACCCCACAACTGCCGGGAGCCCTGCCCTCACACATTCCAGTCACTGATGTCCATGACTGTTGAGTGCCCTGCGCACACCCCAGAAACTAATTCAGATAATGGATGCATTTAAAACCAGGAATCAATCATTTCTCTCTTAGACTCTCTGAAGAAGGGGTCCCCTCAGGAAGGTCTGTGCCACCACCTCTGCCTTTCTGGGAAGACAGCTGGACTTTTTTTTTTTTTTCAATTGGGCTCTGTCTTGCCCAAGTTACACAGTCCTGGCAGGAGCTGGGTTCTGAACTCCAGTATCCTATGGGTCTTGGGCAAGTCACTCTCGGTCTCTGGATCTCATTTGCCTCCCACGTAAAAAGCCTTCAAGAGTACTACAGGTTCCAAAGGTCCCAGTGGGACACAATGGGACAGGGTCGCTTTGCGCTGCTCTAGGGACGCTTGGACCCGCTCAGAGGAGCCCTACTCTGGCTCCTCCCCAAGCAGGTGGGCGGGACCCGACCGCCTCCGGGCTGCTGGAGCCGAGGCACAGGGATGGAAGGGTGAGGGCCACGGGGAGTGGGGGCGCAAACGCCCTCCCCATGGGGCGCAGGGATAGATGGTCGAGGGGAATAGTGGGGACGCAGGCATCCACCCAGGGGGCGGGGAGACCAAGGGCGCCCACCTGGCGGGGCTCGCTCCCAGGTACCTGCACTCACCAAGAGCCCCGAGAAACAGCAGGGCAGGGAAGACTAGCTTCATTCTGGGTCCCTGAGGCGACTCTGGCGAACGAAGGCTCTGCCACCCCCACCGGCTCTGCCCCGCTTTATCCACGGCTTGGTGACCTCACGGGGTTTGCCCCGCCCTGTGGCCCAATACGCATCCCCTGCCCTGCGCTCTCTCACCCCTCCTCCGCTAGTTCCTTGAGGCCAAGAAAGGGGGGCAGAGGGGGAACAGGGGAGGGAGCAGAGAAGGACCCGTGCCCCAGCAGCCTTAGCGCCGTAAGAGAGGAAACCCAGCCCACAGGCCACCTCTGTGAGTCCCCGCTGGTGCTGCCTGGTGACTGGGGACTGAGATGGTCTTTCTCTTCTGCAAGTTGCAAGTCCCTAGGGACTCGTGGCCTGCGAGTCTTGTCCTTTCTTTGGTCTCAGAGCCTCCTAGACCACTGGACACAGAGCAGGGATCCCAAGGTGAACATTTGCGATCATCTGAACTGTGAGGCTCGCCTTTCCTTTCGCAGATGAGTCCCAAGTGCCTGGGAGCCAACTTCACCTTGGCCAGCGGCCAGCCCAGAATTCTGCAGAGGACCCAGCTACCTGCCCAGAGTCTGCCCCAGGCCACCCATGGGGTCTCTCCCTGTCCCACTGAGACCACAGTACAGCTCCCAGAAAACAGAGCCAGAAGTCTCAGAGGAAGCGACCACTGCCCAGGGCCCAACGGCTGTCGCCCTGTCCCCTCATTTGTCAGTGAGAAGCCTGTCTTAATACTTGCATCGTTTTTCTTTTGTCTTGTTCCGTGGCAGTATGAGGTGGGGGATGAGAACCTCATTTTGATAAATGTCATATTTGGTCAACATAAGCTGATCTTATTTCAGGAAGGTGTTTGTAAACTCTAGGATTCTGCTGCTAAGAATATAGCTTGTAAATGCGCTCCCATGCTGCACAGTGGCTCACATATGAGGATCTCCAGGGCCACACTGTGTATCATTAACCAACTGGAGGCAAAGTCAACATCCATGGCTTGAGGGTGTCACAGAGTGTGCCTCCTTGGGACCCTCAGGGAGATGGTGGGGCCCCTCTGCCCCAGGTATGGAGACTGTCAAGGCACAGAGTAGGGTCTGATCAGGTATCCTGCCTGCCTGGGGGTCAGCAATAGAATCACCAGCCGGGTTTTGGAATGACAGATCCAGCCCCTCCTATTATTTGGAAACATAGTGTCACAATGTTAAAAGTTGCTTTCATCGATAATTGCAATAAGCGATTTCAAAAATAGTGAAGAAATACAAAATTGACTAATTCTCAGGAGTGCTGAAGCATCTTGGTACCTAAATTAGCCACTCAGCTCTGCCCTTCCACAATTATTAAAGAATTAAGAAATGTCACCACCCATGTGTCTGTCTCTCAATGCAAATTTTGCAAAGGGTGGCTTGTAAAGTCAGGGGCCTCCGGAGCCTCTTATGTCTGTTATAGCATTGGCAGGAACACGGAGAACCTGGGGCCACAATCAGGAGGCTGAGCTCCAGGGATAGGCCCTGGAGGCAGGACAGGGATAGGTCTGCTCACAGGACAGATTGCTTGTAGGCTGTGTCTGTAGGGCATGGCCGGGTCCCAGGCCAGGGATGTGCTCAGCTGGACACCTGCAGAGCATGGCTACTCCAGGGCCATCTGCAGAGGAGGTGGACAGAAAGTTGGAGTCTACCCAAAAGACAATGAAGTTCGACAGAACTATCATCAACATTCATTCCTCATTTATTCGTGCCAGACCTGGTGACTTCCAGGAGGGACATAGAGAAGAGGGGTTTGTTCTTGCCCTTGAGAGTTCACAGCATAGTCCAATGGTTGGGGGCAAGCACAGGCATACCCCTCAACCACAAAGACACAGGAGCACATACAAAATCAGGGTAAGAGGAGGAATGACTGACCAGTTCCCATCATGAAGGTTCCAGAAAGGTTCAAGGAATAATATTTGACCTGGGTAGCAGGGGGAAGGGCTGCATTTCTACAGGAAAAATATTCAGGTAGAAGAAACAGACAAGAAAGGACCTGGGAGGGTAACCATTCAGTGACCAATTACCTGAGCACAAAGAACCACAAAATGTCAGTCTGGGCTTTCTGGCCGGGGCCTTTCCTTGGAAGAAGGATTGACCAAGTCACCTCCTCTGGCCTGAGCTCCACACCAGGTGTCTATCTGCCTCTGGACAGTTCCCCCTGCAGGTCCTGTGGGCACTAGAATTCAGTGCATCTGAAATGCACTCATCCCCCACTCCAGCCCTGCACCTTCTCTCAGATTTCCTACCACCTTCCACCAAACCCTCCAAATAAACAGCCTCTGAGGGGTCCTCAAATCCTCTGGCCAGCTAGCCCTGTCCGTGTGATGGACACCCGAGGATCAATATTGGTCAATGAGTGAAGGAGCAAGGAGGAAGGACAGAGCATGAAGGATCCTGCTTGCCATCGTCAAATCTGAAAGAGGGGGAGACCCAGGGCTGGCGAAGCCAGTCCTCCCCAGAGTCTGTGTGCACGGAGCCCACTTTTCCCTTGGGCTCAGCGTCGATCTACATGGCTTTCTGAGGGACCCGGAGCTGAGCCAAATCTCACAGAGCCTGCAGGGAAGTAGGCTGTAGGTTTTGCAATGCCAAGGCCGTGGCATGGCAAAGAAGGATGCTGATGGGACAAACCACCGTGTAATATCAGGGACTGGTGTGTGGCAGGCAGGTGAGGAAAGCCAACAAACTTCTCCCACATCCTCACTCCTTCTCCATCCCCGAAATTCACACAGGGACCCTCTGACAGCTCAAGGACTGGCCCAAGCAAAGCCCCCTCCCAACAGGTACACAATTAGCCCCACTCCCTGCCCTCTATAGTGCCCTCCAGCTTCAAACCCCAAGGGGGGCTTTGGGAAGGAGCTGTGGATCTGGGCAGAGCCAGCTCTAGAAGGAATAAAGAAGGAAAGGAGTTCTTCAGACATCTGCTCAGCGGGGTGTCTTTGGCCGACTGGAGACCACCAGCCAGGCTGCCCGCCCCTGCCAATGGTGGGAGGTTACTGGCTTGCTCGACAGCCACTCGGTAAATGTTCAGGAATTTTGTGGCGGGTTGTTAAACCGTTGGTAGCTTGAACTCATTCATGGTGGGAGTATTTACACCATGGAAATGAGCAAACGCTGTGAATCGGGGCATGTTTCTCTCCTGGAGAGACAGTTTATAGCACATCACGCCCCGGGCTTGTCACTGTGCACAGGCAGTGTGCCCAGGTCAGTGTGGCTATATAGGGCGGGGGGTGCCCTCCTAGGAGAAAGACAAGGTAATAACCCGAAGCATTTGGTTGGCACTTTGAACTTCAAATGGAGCTGCCAGTGAGCTTGTCTCTCATGGCTCAGAGAGCTCTGGAAGTCATGGTTATTGCTCTAAAATCAGGTAAACGGAGGGTCACCTGCAGTCACAGTGAGTAAGATGCAGAGATGGAACTGCGGTCCTGAGTCTCCCCCTGAGCCCACAGCCAGGCTGTGCTCCCCAAGGAGGCCCAGAACTCTCCCAGAGCTCAGCATGCAGAGGCTGAGATCCAGGGACAGCCTTAGCTCTTGACCTCAGCAATAAGGAAAACCCGCAGGGAATGAACCCCTGGTGGCTCCAGGTACCATCCAGCCCCTTCCACATGTCAGCCGTGGCTCTTGATCCTTGTGGAAGGACCGTGACGTGCCTCCGCAGGCCTGCTTTCCGAATGGGGAGAACCAGGCAAAGCAACTCGTCCATGGCCACGCCACTGGTCAGATCTAGAAATCTGCCACTGACCCCTGATGGTCAGTGATGGCTGTCCATCAGCCATCCCTGATGGCTGTCCCTGATGGCTGTCCATCCTTCCTTTGCTGACCACCCAGAAGAGAGAGCAGAACGTGAACAAAACTGAGGGTGAGGTAGTTCAGAGCTCTCTGCTTCTTGGCCAGGGTGATGGTCAAAATTTCCAGAGCAAGGTCCTCCAGAGCAAGGTCCCCAGAATACTGGGCCCTAAATGGGCCCCTTGCATATGGTCATCAGCCCTGGTGAGACTTCAGGAGTGTCTGTGAGTGGTGGGGGCCGAGCTGAAGGGTGGCGGGCAGGAAAATGGTGGCTTTATTAACTAATACGTCTTGTTGCCAAATGTTGCCCAATTTACAAAGAACCCACAGAGACAAAGAGCTTCTATGTCCTTGGACAGCGCTCTTCCTCCTCCTTCTCCCTCACCTCCCTCTCCTCGTAATCAGCACCCTCTGCCCTTCTGGACCCTCCCCTCTCTGGCCAGCACCCCGCAGACCTCCCCAAGGACACGGCATCATTCTGCCCAGTGGTCCGAGGGCCAGTGGAGACATCTTAGGTTTTCCAGGTGCAATATTTTAATTCTCCCAGCCAGGTCAGCAACCCCATTTCCCTGGCAGAAATCCAAACTCCATGAGCACCTAATCACCACGTCTAGATGAGAATGCAGCAGGCCAGGCCCAGGGAGAGTCTTCCTGGAAGGTGCCAGCCAGGGGCAGCCTGGAGGGTGACAGTTGCTGGCCCAGGGCCAGCCATGCAAATTTCTTCCCAGAAGGAATGAGGTTCCTGCCAGAGAAACCCCCAGGCAGGAAGCACCTGAGCCAGGGGCCCTGCTGCTGTCCCTTCCTTGGGGCTGCATTCTGGCAGCTCCGCTGGCTGCTCCCCTAAACCTGCCACGCCATCTCTGAGAAGGAGTTGGGTGGGTGCCCAGGGGAGCAAGGAGCCACTGTTTTCCTCCATCCTCCCCGGCAAGGCTGGAACTGCTCCTCCCCAGCTCCCCCAGGCCAAGAGTGGCCAGCCCCTGACCTGCTCCAGGAGGACGTCTGCCCCACACCCCCCTCATTCACTTCTGCACTGTACAGCCTGGTGGACAGGAGGGCGAGGGGAAATATGGTTAG
Organism: Neogale vison; assembly: GCF_020171115.1. Classification (NCBI taxonomy): domain Eukaryota; kingdom Metazoa; phylum Chordata; class Mammalia; order Carnivora; family Mustelidae; genus Neogale; species Neogale vison. Next base: position 208,092,963 of record NC_058096.1, on the reverse strand, counting down.
AGGTGTAGGAGATTGGATTGGACACCTGGTTGGAACCTGCTCCACTCTAAATAGCTACCTTGGCCTGGGCTAGTCTCTTAACCTCTCTGAAACTCAGTTTCCCCATGTGTAAAAATAGGATATAAGTAATACCCACCGTATGAAGTGGGTAGAGTTAAAATCTGATGTCTGAGATGCTTATGCTCGGTATGGGTGAGCTGTTGGTCATATTTGCAGACGTGAAGGACGGTCATGAGCTGTGTGGGCCCCGACTAGGCATGGGGCTACAGGGGAGCAGGCAGTGCGCTCTAGGGACACTTGGCCCATCAGGAGGGGCTGTGTGTGCTGAGAGTCTTTATCCCATGTGTAGGTACCTAGGAAGGTGCTGCTGGGAGCTCTCGCCATGGGAGGGACAGCTCCCCAGAACCAAAACAATGGCAGAGTTACTTTCCTACATGCCCCTCCTTCTTTTTTTTTTTTTAATATTTTATTTATTTATTTGACAGAGAGAGATCACAAGTAGACAGAGAGGCAGGCAGAGAGAGAGGTAGAGGGAAGCAGGCTCCCTGCTGAGCAAAGAGCCCGACACGGGACTCGATCCCAGGACCCCGAGATCATGACCCGAGCCAAAGGCAGCAGCTCAACCCACTGAGCCACCCAGGCGCCCCATGCCCCTCCTTCTAACAGAGCATGCGGCTGCCCTCAACGGCCCATGTGTTCTAGAGAGTCAGTCTTACCCTGGCCTGCTCTCCAGCTCCTTCTCCATGTCTCTGTCCCTGATCTCTGCCTCTTCCCTCATCTCTCATTCTGCCTCTCTCTCTCTCCTTAGCTTCCTTCTCCATCTCCAGCTCTGGCCTCCCTCCCTCCTAAGCTCACGGGTCCACATTCCTTCCCGGTGCCCCGCCAAAGGGAACCCGCTGACCCTGGCTCTGCGTCCCACTAACCCATCTCCCTGCACCCCTCCCCTGACACTGAACTCTGGGAGGAAGGGGCTGCCTCTGACCCATCTCTGGATCCTCAAGTCCAGCCCAGGGGAGACCCTCACTGAGGGATTGTTCGCTGGATGAGTGTGAAGAGAAACAGGAGGAGAGGTCTAAATCTCCCTCCCCAAAATCTTTTGGTTGTAAGTCTAATTGGCACCCTTCTCATCCCCGTGGAGGTAGGAGGAAGCTGGACCCAAAGACTGAGTGGGGCACTGAGCCCCAGTGTGGTGTGAGGGGGACACCTGCCTGCTCTATCTCCCCCTCCCCGCAACCCTGTGCCCTGCAGAGACCTCCCAGCCAGTGGGACATGCCTGTCCTGCCCCTGTCCTGCCTTGGGCAGCATCTAGCATATGAGGGCCTGAGTGCTAAGGAGCATCTATCTGTATGAGGACAGCAGCTAGGGGATTGATAGGAAAGGCTGGAAAGAGATTCCTCCATGACCTCCAATACCCAGAACTCCTTTACAGGGAAGCTAGGACTGCCCCCCCCCCACTGAAAGTTCTCTTCCCTCCCCTACAGCCCACATCAGCTTCCAAAGACAAGGAGAAGGGACACCAGGAGAGCAGCAGGGAAATAAAAGTGATGAGCTGGGAAGATTGTGGAAGGGGAGGGCAATGCTTCCCAAATCCTAATGCACCCCCCTTTTCAGGCCAGAGATTTTCTCATCGTAGTGAATTAGTTTGCAGCCAAAGGCCCACTGGAGTGTCCAGAGGGGCCTTGGCAGCCTAGGACTGCTTTCTCTAGCTCCTTCTTCTAGGGGCTCTCTTCTCCAGGGATACCCAACCCTCCCATCTCCTCCTTCCCTCTCCTTCCCAGCTCTAGAGTCAATCCTCCTCTTCCCTCCCCCTACTCTTGTTCAGCTGAAAACAGAGGTAAAACTAGCACAAACCCAGTTCCCTGTAGGAGGTGCTGGCACGTGAGCCGTGGCATTTAACCCCACGAGTGTATATTGTCACTGAACTTGCGCTCTCCCAAGGCTACAGAGAACACTATCTTGGGGTTCTCTCCTGGGCACTCTGTCTGCTCAAACCTAACCTCCTGTGTGCTCACACTGAGTGAGAGGAGGGGCAGAGATGGCAAGCGAGATGCCACATTTTCTTTTCTTTTTTAAACAAGTGCAATTTGACATGTTTTTTAAGAGAGGGTGATTGTGTGGGTGGGGGAACAGAGGAAGACGGGGAGAGAGAATCTCAAGCAAACTCCACACTAAGACCTAAGATCATGACCTGAGCCAAAACCTAGAGTTGGACACTTAACTGACTGAGCCACCCAGGTGCCCCAAGATGCCCCCTTTTCCTGATCCACTGAGCTGGTCTTGATCCTGAGCAAAGTCTTGACTCTTAACTACCAGAGAAATCCATTTGGGAAAAGATTAATGTTCAGTCACCGGCTTGGTGTGGATGGTGTTCGAGGGAAGACTGGAAGAAGCTGAGGGGTGGGGGCTGTGGATACAGGAGAGCAAGTCTCTGACCAACAAAGATGTTGCCCAATGTTGCCCCATTTGTAAAGGAAACTCGGCAATCAAAGAGCTTCTCTCTGCTCATCCTTCCTGTCTCTTCCTCATGTCTTCCTTCCTCTCTGGAATCCTAGCTCCCTTATGGTCTTCTCTTCATTTCAGTCTGGCAAGGCTGGGCTCTGCTCCCAATCTCTCCGGGTCAACACTTTTGTGTGTTTTCAAATGCCTCCTTCTTCTTCACTCCCTGGATGCCATATGGTGCCCAAATGCACTCAACCTTCCTTCGTCCTGCCTTTCATGTCCATGCGCCCCTTTCCATTCCATGGTCATGAGATGGCCCTGGGCTCCTGCTTCAGCTCCTGACCACCCTCCCGCCTCTTGCTACCCCATTGTCATCTGTTCCCAAGGGACTCTCAAAATCACAGAGCCCACAGTGCTTCCATGGCTTCTTTCCTTGCCCCTCCTCTCGTCTTCCTATACTCTGCCCCTGAAGGACTTCGTCCTTTAGATTAAACTACTCTCTATGTTGAAAACTCCTGGAAACATAATGCCCACCCAGATTTCCTGTCTAGTCTGATGGAGTTGTGCTCAACCACGAGCAGGACAGCTCAACCTGCAAGTCTCACCAGCACCTCAAAATTGCATGTCCAACTGCCAATGCTAGGTCAAGATGGAACAGACACATCTCTCCCCACTCCTCCAAAGTACAGCTTAAAACTCTGGGAATGACAGCTATCATGGCTTAACACAACACAGATTTAACAGCCTCAAGTTCTAAATGTTGAGGCTCAGGTCATCCCCAGTGGGCTAAAGAACATACAGCTGAGTTCCTTCTGGAGACTCTGGGACAACACCACTTCCTGGCCTTTTCCAGCTTCTAGAGGCTGACTGAGATCCTTAGGTCTTGATCCAACATCACTCCCACTTCTGTTTCCACTTTCCCAACTCTGTCTTTCACTCTGATCCCCTGTTTCCTTCTTATGAAAACCTTTGTGATTACATTGGGCCCACTTGGTTAATCCAGGATACTCTTCCCATCGCAAGACCTTTACTTTAATCGTATCTGCAAAGTCTCTTTTGCCACCTAAGGCAGCATATTTATAGGTCCCAGGAATTAGGACATGAACATCTTTGGGGTTACTCATCCATGAGTAATCCATAACTCATCCCAACAGGCCAGTTGCATCATGGATGCAAACTGGCCACAGGAGTGACTGCTAAGTAAACTGTATGAAGAGATACACTCAAAAACACTGTAGATAAGTCAAAATGGAATTGTAAAAATATGTTTAAGTAACCCACAGGACAGTAGGAAAAAGAAAATGATGAAAAATGTAGAAACAGAGAACACAGATAAAAAATGAAATGGCAGGTGCAACCCTAGTAGTATATTAATAATTGTATCAGATATAAATAGGCTAAATACTCCAATTAAAAGACAGGGATTGGCAAAGTGATTTTAAAAAACATAATCCAGGGGGCGCCTGGGTGGCTCAGTGGGTTGGACCTCTGCCTTCGGCTCAGGTCATGATCTCAGGGTCCTGGGATCAAGTCCCGCATCGGGCTCTCTGCTCAGCAGAGCCTGCTTTGCCCTTCTCTCTCTGCCTGCCTCTCCACCTACTTGTGATCTCTCTCTGTCTATCAAATAAATAAATTAAAAAAAAATAATCCAGCTACTGGCTGTCTGCAAGAAACTCACCAAAAAATATAACAACATAACTAGGTTGAAAGTAGAAGGACAGAAAAATATACATCATGTAAATATTAATAAAAATAAAGTAGGAGTGGCTGTATTAGTATCAGAAAAAGTCAAATTCAGAGCAAAGAAAATAGTTTGGGGTACAGAAGGACATTATGCAATCATAAAAGGGTAACAATCCTAAACGTCTACACACCAAAAAACAGAGCTGCAACATACACGAAGAAAAAACTGATAGAATTAGAGACCCCTGTATGGCTCAGTCGGCTGAGCATCTGCCTTCAGCTCAGGTCATGATCCAGGGGTCCTGGGATCAAGCCTTGCCTCGGGGCTCTCTGCTCATTAGGGAGACTGCCTCTTTCTCCCCCTCTGCCTCTCCCCGCTGCTTGCACTTGCTCTCTCATGCTCTCTCTCTCAAATAAATAAATAAAATCCTAAAAAACCTGACAGACTTGAAAGAAGAAATAGACAAATCCACAATTATAATTGGAGACATCAAACCCCTCTCTCAACAACTGAAAGAACAAGGAGACAGCAAGTCAGCAAGGGTGCAGAAGAACCCAACAACACCATCAACCAACAAGAGGTGAGCAAAATTTGTGGAGCACTCTGCCCAACCGTAGCAGAATATAACTCTAGTTCCCACAGAACATTTGCCAAGATTGACCATATCTTAGAACATAAAACAAACTTCAACAGACAAAGAAACTGAAATCACAGAAAACATATTCTCTGATCCGAATTAAATCAAACTAAAAATCAATAACAAAAAGAGGAAAAATCTCCGAACTCTTAAGAACTAAACATCCAGGGGCCTCTGGGAAGCTCAGATGGTTGAGCCTCTGACTCTTGTTTTTGGCTCAGGTCATGATCTCAGGGTTGGGAGATCGAGCCCCATGTTGGGCTCCATGTTCAGCATGGAGTCTGCTTCAGATTCTCTCTCCCTCTCTCTCTGTATGTCCCCACTGCTTGCTCGCTCTCTCTCCAAAACAAATAAATAAATATTTTTTTTTTTTAAAGAAAGAAACTAAGCATCCCATTATTCAATGGGAGAGTGGGGCTTTGAGACTCAGGAGGAGCAGGTAGGACTGGGGACAGAGTAGAAACCCCTTCCCCCCAGTCTCCTTCTTGAAGCTGAACCAGGCAGCATGCCACTCATGTTTGACCCAGGACATCTGTCTTTCTGATACTTTGTTCTGTCCTGTTATTGGTCTGTAATTCAGTTGCTCCCTCCTCCTCTCTCTGTTAGGACTTCTGGCTCTTTCTCCATCTCCAGGTCTCTCTCTGCCTCATCCTCTAGATCTCTCTGTCTCTCATCACTCCTGTCCTCTCCGTCAGCTCCACAGCCCCCAAGTCCTCTAGTGACCTCTCACAGCAGACTCTTCATTGTCCTCGGCACTTTCTGATCTATCTCTAAGTCAGCTGCCTCTCAGCTCTCGGGTTTTATCTCTGTTCTACAATGCTTTCTGCCTCCCTCTTCTAAGCTTCCCTGGGCTACAGGAGAAGCTTTCCCAGAACCCATGTGCCCACATGGTCTCTTCCCCAGGAGCTGAAGTTCACAGTGTTGGTGACTAAGGACAAGTGATGTGCTCTGCCCATCAGTATGCAACAACAGGGGCCCTGGAGGGCTCCAAGGACTGAGCCCAGGTGAACCCAGGTGAGTCCAGGCCCAGGGGTTTCTTAACCACCGTTCCCTGGTCACCAGGGAAGTGGCACTTTGACAAGAAAGTGGCCACAGGATGCAACACGAATGCCAGAGGCCACTGGAAGGACACAAAGGCAGAACATGACTTGTAGAATGAGGAAGTGGTGGGCAAAGTAGATGGGGACCTGATAGATGAACCAGAACCTGATGGTTATTTGGAAATGGTAGAGAATCGGAAGTGAGCAATTTGTATATTTGGAAATATTTTGTTTTGAGACTGCTCCCATGAAATAAGTTAACCAAAAAATCAGACACCTTCAGAGCTGAATGTTTCCCTGGATACTACTTTAAAAGTGGGCTCTCTAAGCACAGAGGGGACATTTGGCCTGCTCAGACCTGCCCTGGTCGGTGCTAGGCAGACTCTGGCTTCCTGACTTGCGCTAGATGGAGGGAGGCGAGTGAGGGGAGGCAGAGCTCCCTTCAGTTGAAGAATCTCAACAGAGCATTTGCTCTGGGCCAAGCCCTTGTCAAGTACTGTGGGTCACCAACCTGCATCAGACTTGGTCCCTGCCCGCCAAGGACAACAGACAAGAGAGCAGGGAGTTACTACCACAGGGGAGATAAGAATGTGTGGGAAAAGGCACGAAAGACGGTGCTTGTGCCCAGTGCCCTGTAAATGGGGGAGGGGTCACCGTCTGGGGCAGCTCCAGGAAAGGCTGGGAAAGCCCCCACACAGCCCCAGCCTGGCATCTTCCAGCAACCTCCACAAGGTGGGCCTGGCTAGAACAAAGTGATTAAGGGAGAGGTTATAGGGATCGGAGATTACGGGACCTTGCAGGAAGCTGGGAGAACTTTTGCTTTCATTCTGGGGGAGGGATGAGTCATTGGAGGGGCCTAAGAATAGACTAAGAAGGAGGGACAGGAGGGGAGCCGAGAGACAATTGTGGGGACTCAGCAGTAATCTGCAAGAGAGATGTGACAGCTTGGTCTGGGATGCAACAGTGGGGAAGTGGCAGCATAGGTTGGATTCTAGATGTATTTTAAAGGAGGTCACCATGGGGTTTGCTTACGTGACCAGAGAATGTAGCATCAGGAGACGGGGACGCTGCTAGGGTGCTTGGTCTGAGAAGCTAAGAAGAAGGGACTTGTGTTGCTAGATGGGAAGACTAGAGGAAGCAGACTGGGAGGGGTAGATCAGAAGTTCCGTTCTGCACACTGTCAGTAGAATAGACCCTTGGATGGACCTCCAGGTGGATGGTGATAGAGGAAGTTCCCCAACGCACTGCCACCCAGTGTGGCATTGGTGCTACGAGTCAAAGGTAGAAGTCTGCCCCTTTATCTAAAATTTATTTTGGACCATGGGTCCCTGTTCTCCCCAGGGTAATGTTCTTTTTTTTTTTTTTCCCAGGGTAATGTTCTCCACCCGCTTCCTCCCCAGGGTAATGTTGATGCCTAGTTGTGCAAAATCCCGTGTCCAACTCTAGGAGCTCATGAAACACTCTGTACATGTCCGTGGATCATTCTCACATGTTGGGTGTCTGGGACTCCACAGCTTTCCTAATCACTCCTTCAAGCCCCACTCTGACTTTTTGTACCCTCCGCCCTTCCTGTGTCTGTGACTGTGGAGTGCCGACAATCTCCCATTCAACCATTGCCCCATCTCCCTGTTTCATGGATGTTGGTTCTTTCTTTGCACAGGAACTCAGAAGGAGGCTGAAGTTTTTCTTTGTACAGTCCACATCTAATGCAAAGTCTGCCTCTTGGAGTTGCACAGCGAGAAGTCCTTTGTGATTGATTGTTGACCTCTGCATTAGAGAAAGAGCAGGAAATGTCTACCCTGGCCGCAAGAACAACGGACACATTCACAAGCCTCGGAAGGGCTTGTGTGCATTTCTGGACAATGTTTATTCATCATATTATGGGCCACTCAGTCTTGCTCACAGATGTCAGTGCACAAAAGAATTTATTGAGATTAGATCTGAGCAGTGATATACAAGAGGTGAGAATTGAACCCATAAGAGAGTGGTTCCCTTGAGAGGGGAGCAGAGCTTCCTCGAGTGAAACTTCTGCCCCAGTGACAGCCCAATTCAGGCTTCCTTCCAGTTGGGCAGCGGGGCTGAGGCATGGAGGACAGGACACCTGCACAGGAGGGAGACATCTGCCCATGGAAATGACCACAGCTCTCTATGCCCCAGCTTTATTGCCTACCCCGTAGCACTCACAGGCTGAGCCTGCCAGGTGCCTGCTGCCTCCCGTGCCCACTCAAACTTGAAGCGGTGGGGCCTTCAGAGTACAGACCCCACCAGGAAGTCAAGTAGTTGCAGCTTCAACCCACCGCCCTAACGGACTGGCTCACACTTCAGATAGCGGCCCTATGGAAGTAATATTTGCTTATGGAATCTCTTGCCAATAATTATCAATGAGCCTGTGTCAGCTTGTTTGCTCAGCCATAACCTTAGTTTCTAGGAAAGTGCTGGTCCTGGGATAGGAGTACGAAGTACAGCTGAATTTTGTTTAAAACCCCACCAGCAGATGTATAAATCGGCAAGACCACTTTGGAGAATGGTTTGATGGGACCAACTATGGCATGACACGCCCTTGGCCAGTTCTGGGCTGATCAGCGCTTCCTGACTCTGGGAGTGCAGCTCCACCAAAATTATCTTTGGGTTCATACTTTTGTTGATGATAAAGAGTAACACGGAAGAGAAACAGCATCGAACGTCACTCATTCGTCAGTGGTGTGAACAACGAGCTTCTTCCCTTAATCAGTCCATAGTTTTCTGAAACTGGAGAAATATATCCTAAGTTCCTTTGCTCTGTTTAGAGGGGAACCCTTCTGAGCCCATCGTGCATTGCCAGCACATTCTCCATGACTTCCTTCAGGCTCATCCTAGCCCATCAGCCAAACAAATCTATCAAGCCTCGATCTGTAACATTTGCATGCTGTAAAAACTCCCCCATGACTGATTTCACACGACCAACATGGACAGTTACCACTGAACTTGGAGCTGGGAAGGGAGAAGGTAACTCACATTGTGCCATATTTCCACCATTACAGATATAACCTTGGCAGCCCCGGGAATGCAAGAGAAGGAAGGGCAGAATGGGGCAAAACTTTGCAAATTCCTGACAGTCTCCCAGAACTGCATCCAACTGAAACAAGCACCAAGAACATAAACAGGAATGTGCATAAGAGCGTTTCCCTAGGGGCGCCTGGGTGGCTCAGTCAGTTAAGCGTCCGACTCCCCATTTTGGCTCAGGTCATGATCTCAGGGTGGTAAGATCGCGCTCAGCGGGGAATCTGCTGGACATTCTCTTCCTTTCCCTCCCTCTGCCCCTCCTCCCACTCTCTCTCTCAATAAATAAATAATCTCAAAAAAAAAAAAAAAAAGAGTGCTTCCCTAGACATCCTAGATGTCTGAGAGGTAGACTCACAATACCTAAATGATAAACGAATAAATGATAAAGAAATAAACACACAAAAAAATAATATTATAAACCAAGCCAGGAGAATGAGCCTGTCCCCATGAGCCACTAGAGCATGGCTGAATCCCACAACTATAAAGCTGAGCAGAAGAGGGGGGACACAGAGGAACCCTGCCGCCTTCCTGCATGTGTACAAAACTCAACAACAGGGGCGCCTGGGTGGCTCAGTGGGTTAAAGCCTCTGCCTTCGGCTCGGGTCATGATCCCGGGGTCCTGGGATCAAGCCCCACATCGGGCTCTTGGCTCCGCAGGGAGCCTGCTTCCTCCTCTCTCTCTGCCTGCCTCTCTTGCCTACTTGTAATCTCTGTCTGTCAAGTGAATAAATAAAATCTTTAAAAAAAAAAAAAACTCAAGAACAGGTCAGATTAGCCTCTGAGGCCACAGGATGGGAGAATGATAACTTTGGGGAGTAGGAAGGCAGGAAAGTGATTGTCGGGGGACGGGGGTGGGGCTTTGGGGTACTGGTAACGTGGGCTACTCGCGGTGATCCCATGAAGGGGTTCATTTCGGGGTAAGTCATCTAGCTCTTCAAAATATTAACAATGCAATTTTCTGGAGGTTTGTTATTTGTGCATAACAAGCTTGTTTTTTTTTTCAAGATTTTTTTTTTTAATTTATCAGAGAGAGAGAGGGGGAGAGAGAGCAAGCACAGGCAGACAGAATGGCAGGCAGAGGCAGAGGGAGAAGCAGGCTCCCTGCTGAGCAAGGAGCCCGATGTGGGACTCGATCCCAGGACGCTGGGATCATGACCTGAGCCGAAGGCAGCTGCTCAACCAACTGAGCCACCCAGGCGTGCCATAACAAGCTTATTTTTTAAAGCCGCCAGCATGAAGGCATACATTCATTACCTTCATGTAATGAATGGCTGTGGTCCTGGGAATGGCCTCCTGGGCACCCCCAGAGGTACCACCCTTCTTGGGGGTGTGTCAGAAATGTTCCTCCGGGGGCCCTCTGGAAACCACAGAACAAAGCTTTTCCTGAAAAGTGACCCTCTCCCTGAAGTGTCAACCCTTGTCGGGGGCTAAAGAGAGAAAGGATGGGGATGAATATTTGTTAATGGACAAGAGTTACGGTTACCCACATCACCGTGGGGGAGGTGTTTGAGCTAGAGCATGGGCCCTGGAAAAGGAAGGAGGGAAAGAAGAGACAGAGAGAGAGAGAGAGAAGGAGCAAAGATGTCTGGCAGACCCTGGCAAGCTCCTGAGCACAACGTCAGACCCTGTTCTTCATACCGTGCGTGCACCCCTCTCTGGGTCCTTGGCCACCCCCGTGCAGTGGACCTTGTCCTCAATCTGCCCATCTCACAGATGAGGAGGCCAAGGCTTAGGGGTGAGGTGAAGCTAAAATGCCCTCCAGGCAACTGCAGGCCCCATACCCTACCCCTACTCCCCTAGAAAACAGCGTGTCCCCACGGGGAAGTCAATGCCAAGAAAGGCCCAAAATGTCCTGCCCCAGAACGCTCTGCCAACGTCTGCGCTCCTCCCACGCTGGCCCTGAGCTCTTGGGATCTGGGGCCCCCAGCATATTGCTGTTCATCAAGATTAACTGTGGTTGATGGAGCAGGGACTTCAAAGGGGCCCACAGGAGGAATAAGGAAATAAATGAAAAATCAAGTCAAAGGTTCCCAGCCGGTCCTGCCACCTGTTCCCAGGCAAAGCTGAGACCAGAAGGCATAGTCTCCTTACCCACGCCCACCCCGGGCCACCTCATGGGGCAGGGCAAGAGCCCGCATCTTGGGGCAGAGAGGACAAGCCTTCCACACACTTGAGGGCTGCTGAGTGGGCTCCAGACCGGAACGAGTCACCATGACCTACGGGACTGGCCTCTGGGGCCATACTTCCTCCTTGGCCAGCCTCCTGCTCTCCCAAGTTCCTGCCAGGTCCAGGAGGAACACACCTTCTACCATTCTTTGATGATCAAACTCTGAGTCAAGTCTGACCTCCGTCCAGGACCCAGCTGGAGTTGCAGGGAGCAGGGAAGGTGGTAGCAGAAAGCTCAAGGGCACAGGCTGGTTGAGCCAGAGGAAGGCGGTCCAGAAGGTGGATTCAGAAGGATTCTGCTCACTGAGCTACAGGCTTTGTTCTGCCAGGTCCCAGGTTGCAGCTGTGCTCTGGGTCCAGAGCAGCCTACCCACTATGTCCCCGGGGCTCCCTGCTGGGGAGCAGGAATGAGCAGGAGTGGGGGTGCTGGGGTGAGGAAGGAGGCCTGGTGGGAAAGTACAGGATGTCCACTCACATTTCAGTCTCCATGGAGGACCGTTGCTTGCTTAGTGTCAGTCACAGAGATGCTGAGGTCACAGGCAAGGCCAGTGGGGGGTGGAGGTCAAGGTTCCAAGGACCCAACACAGCTCCTAGAGAGAGTTATGGGTCCTTCTCAGAGAAAAGAGGTCGCAGGAGGTGCCCACCGCCCAGAAGGCCCTCCGGCCACAGCCTTCCCCGTGCCCAGCCCCTCCTCCTGATTTTACAGAACCCACCCCCGCTGGCGAGCTCCCTTGCTCCCCGTGGGTGTTGGCAGTCACACTTGGAAAGTGACAACTTCTTCCTCAAAAGGTCAGGGCGCATTGTGGTCATGCTGATAATTTGTGGCACATTAATTGTGGCTATTATTGGCTTGGAGTGGAAACAAAGGCCCAGTCAGGTCGCTGTCAACCCGTCCTTGCTGGGGCCAGGGTCACGGTGTGTGCCGTGGCTCCTCAGGGAGGACCCCCGCCTTGCGAATACATGGGAGATGGGCTCAGGTCCATGCTGGGGGCTCACTTCGAGGGGGAGGGAGCTGAGACCATGGGCCGAGTAGAAGCTGGGAGACCTTGCGTATAAGGCACACGAGGACCACCACGGCCCACACCAAGGCTGAGTAAGGAACTCAGGAGACAAGGTGTCCTGGAGAACTGTCCTTGGAAGCTTGAAGGTCTGGTGCAGCCCTGGGAGAGGAAGGACAGGTAGACGAGGGGAGAGGACAGCAGCCTGTCCTCTAGAAGTGACGGGCGAGAGCACAGGTGTGTGGGCACTATGAAAGGAGCAAGAGCGCACCTGTGCCCAGAAACCCCCCTCTCCTGCACACCACACTTCAGACCCCTGCCCCTGGGGCAGGAACAAGGAAGCTCCTGCCTCCTGACCCACGGCAGTGCCCTCGTGGGCTGAATGGGAGAAAGGCCCCAGAGACAAATGATATCAAGTTGGGGGGCGATCTCAGGGCGGTCACCCAGAGCTTGAGAGTGACACAAACTGGCCACAAGATGAATGACGGCCTTCAGCTTCTAGCCGTGCATGGGCCTACAGGAGCAGCATTTCCAGTTACCCAGTTTGAACCTCAGTTTTCTCATCTTTAAAATGGGAGCAATGATCTCCAAGGTTGCGGTGGGGATTCGATCATTTATCTTGTTAAAAAGCTGAACGTGGTGTCTGGCCCAGTAAGGCCAGGTTGGTTCCAGTCTTCCTTTCTGTCCTGTCTGCCACCCACCAAAGCCGCTAGTGCACTACGATCACTGGGTATGTGTGATGGAATGAACGAATGAGAGAAAGGAGGCAGGGAGGGAGAGGGGGAGAGAGGGAAGGGGGCTAAGCAGGGAAAGGGGGACAGTAGATAGTAGGAATGCCAACCAATACGGACCCTCCCAAATTCCGCAGAGGGGATTTCCTGGGAGGTTCCAGGCTGAGCCAGGACCCCAAGGCCAGGGATCCCCCGGACCTACCCTCCACCCCACTGCACCCCGAGGGTCTATCAAAGGCCTGAAAACTTTGCTGAACTTTCCAGGGGCAGGAGAAGTTTCCTGTGAGATCCAGGCTGCATCGCCCCTGACCGCAGGGACACCTGCTTCTTCCCCTCCGTCAATGGCCTCAGGGGACAAGGGCCTGAGTGATGAGGTCCAGGAGGCTGTCTGGTCTGCTTTGTGGAAGTTTTCTACAACTGTACGCTGTGTCTCCCTTTCTTCCTCTCCCCCTCCCCCCTTCCTTTTCTTTTCCCTCCTTCCCGCTCCTCTGCCTCTCTCCCCACTCTCTCTAATTGATCAGACACCCTTCCCCCAAAGCAGAGAGCTGTAGGTCCTGGAAGCCCCGGGCCCCCTGGGAAGGGCGGCCACAACGTATCTCTAGAAGGACAAGCAGAGGTCCTGTTCCCAATGCAGCAGCAGAGGAGTTGGAGGAACTGGCTCCAGCTCAGCCAGTTCCCTGAAGGTGGAGAGGAGGACCCCGGCAGCTGGCCACCTCTCTCCTTCCCTGGGGCTCAGACGCAGCCGAGGGACTCCTGCCGGGAGTCCATTCACTCCAGGGGCATTTCTCAAGCCCTGGGCTGGGCTGGCGACACACCAGCATCCCTTTCCTCCTATGGATACTCAGTGGACAGCGAGGTGGGGAGAGGCAGCTAATATCAACATCTGAGGGCAGACCCGTGACTGGAACCCTACAAGATAATCTCAGGCATATGAAACAGGCTCACAGTTTCATCTGAGCACAAATGCACGCGAATCGGGCCGCGCCAAGCCAACAGTGCCCAGGAGTCCTCCGGAGACCGGCATGAGAAGCCAAGTCAGGAAATTGTTGAGTGACTGTAGTTTAAAGGCCCGCTGGCTATTTGTGAGCGGTCGTCCTTATCATTTTCATTTTGAAACCCTGAGGCATTTATGGGCTTAGATTTTGGATAGTGTAGGTAGGGGCCCCCCAACACAGGAGCTACCTCGGACTAGCGGCCTCCTTGTTTCTAACAATGCTGCCACCAGGGTTCCCACTGCGTTCCCCCCCTCCCATGCTCACTCAGCATCTCCTTCTGCCCGGAGGGGTGTGACAGATCCTGGGGCTCACAGAAAATGGGGTGACAATAGGCTAGAACGCTGGTCTTCTCAGTCACAACTTTGTGCTCTGCCCCTAAGAAGGGCTGAGGGTCTATTCCCTGGAAGCAAATCTAGCCTACCCAGAAGAAGTTTGGTGGGACCGAACCAAGGCTCACCTCCCCGAGTGGGAAGTCTCTACATGTATTACTTGGAATTCTTCTGGAAAGATTTATCTTCCCTTCTTACTTTTCATTTACTCAGCCATTATGAATTCATGTATGCTCATGTTCTACTTTGGGTTATAATCCCATACCATGTTACTTTGTGGCTCAGACTGCTCCAACTTGGGCCATCCAGGAGCTCGGTCAGGTTGGTCCAGGAGTCCCTTTAACGTGCCCCCATCTTTCTTTCTTTTTTTTTTAATTTAAAGATTTTATTTATTCATTTATTTGACAGAGAATGCAAGTAGGCAGAGAGGCAGGCAGAGAGCCCGATGCGGGGCTCGATCCCAGGACCCTGAGATCATGACCTGAGCCAAAGGCTTTAATCCGCTGAGCCACCGAGGTGCCCCTACCCCCATCTTTCTGATTTTTGAGCCCTTCCTTACCTTTCTGGCACTACAAGAGGCTCCCGGCTCATCTCGTATTTCTTGCTGCTGTGTCCCCAAGGTGCCCTCACTCCTTTCCTAGAGAATGATATTTAGAAACTAAGTTGTAAGGACTGAGTGTGCTTGTTGCTATCAGAACCTCTTGGTAGACAGGGCTGGGTGTGTGTGTGTATGGGGAACATCCGTAAGTCTATCCACAGACTGACGCTGTCTTTGTATCTACCCATCTGTGCCTACACAAGCTCCCTGCGGCTGTCTCCAGTTCTAATCCGGCCCTCAGGATCCATCCTAGTCTTCCTTCCCGTGCACCTGCTGCTTCCCTCTGCTATGGCACAGACAACCTGGCCCACCCTTGTCATCCTTGTATTTACTTGTTCAAGCCCGGCACACCTGTGAAGCAATGGGAGGATGGCACTGCTTTGGGAGCACCTGGGGGCTCAGTCGGTTAACTGTCTGACCATCGGCTGTCTGACTTCGGCTCAGGTCTTGATCTCTGGGTCCTGGGATCAACCCCTGCACCAGGCTTCCTGGGATCAACCCCTGCACCAGGCTTCCTGCTCAGGAAGTCTACTTCTCTCACTCTCACTGCTCGTTCTCTCTCTCTCAAAGAAATAAAATCTTTAAAAAAAAAAAAAAAAACTGGCAACCCCTCTGGGAAATGAATTTACTAATTAGAGTATGATATTTGCAGATCCTTTCATCTTTAGCCCAACCGTGTCCAGGCCAAACGCTATTTTCCAAAGTTAGTGGGATGGGCGCCTTGTCCCCCTAGCCACGTCAGTGTGGTTCTGTCACGCATTTGTGCAAAGTTTGTGCCCCTCGTAAAGCAGAACTTCCGGGCCCTGGATGCACCCTTCAGCATTCTTTACAGCGAGCAAGGTTATTTTAGAGTAAGTTTTCTCGGTAGAGGGCGCCAGAGGGACGTGGCGGGAGGAAGGGGCCCTGTGGCTGTTTGCAGTGTGGGGCTGGGGAAGGGCGGGGTGGATGTGAGGACCGGCATCCAGGCTACACCGTGATAGCCTGGGTCTGGTGCTAATCCTTTCCGCAGCCCTCTAGCTCGGAACCTGGAGCCCTGCACAGCCTGCCTGACCCATGCGCCTGCTGTGTGCTGGTGCCCGGACTCCCTCTCCAAACCTCCGCGTGGTCTGCACACAGTGGTCTGTGGCCCCAGGGTCATACGCTCACCTGCAGCCCAATGTACAAGCCTCCATGTGGCCCAGGCACTTGGAAGGCCTCCTGTCCCCGCCAGTGCCAAGGACACATGGCCCTTTCCAAGTGTGTCCTTCCTTGAGCTCTCTTTTGGCTCTGCAGCACCCTCTAGTCTTGTAGTCTAGTTCACATTTCTTTATCAGCCTCTCTGCTACCCTAGGAACACTCCCGTTGGAAGAGAAGGTTGGCCTCAGTCCAAAGGAAGGAGTCCTAATTTAATAAAGCAGTCCAATGGTGGCACCTTGGGACCAAAGCCAGTGGGATGGTAAGTTGGTAAGTGCAGACTCAGGCTGGTGGTCTGTGCCTCTGGGCTGAAGGCAGGAGCAGCTGGTCTGGGTAGCCTCCCACTCCCCAACCCCAGCCTTAAGCATTCACTAGGAGCTCAGCCGTGGGGGCACTGAGCAGGGCTCCCTCCTAGGTGCATCCCCCTGGCTTTATATATGCTGGTGAGAGTGTGTCTGATGTTCCTGGACCAGGTGGGTTCCTCTGTGTCAGGCTGGTCTCAGGGACAGGCTAAGCACAGCCTCTAGCAATACGGGGCAGGACCCAAAAGGAAACCAGGCTCAGAGAGACCCCAGGGTCACACATAACTTTCTCTCACTTGAGTTCAGTGCATTTTCTGGTCCCTGTGCTGCCGTGGCACCCTTCGCTCAGAGATGCTCCAGCAGCATTTAGAAGCATGCATGCTCCCTCCCCAGCCCGGATGGAAACACTGTCCAGGCCATAGCAGGGGCAGCTCATGACCCCAACACAGCCATCGTCTCTCCAAAGACCCTGAAGAAAGGTCTGAGTCAGGGCATGGGGACCAGGGACACGCCAAAAAGTACAACTTGGAGTCCTTAAAGAGACTCTGTAATGCCTCCCTCATCTGATGTCTTTGTGCTTTTAATCTATTATAAAATACTTTAGACATATATGAATACAGAAAGATTGAAGAATCAGACAACTTGTAGCTTAAGAAATGGAATATCATCAATAGAGACAATGCCCCCACGTGCCTCTCCTTGATTGTCTCAACCCTCCCTTATATTTGTGAATCTTCTTATGCTTAACAGCAAGTGAGTGATTGTCTACGTGACATAGAGTAACACTTTATGTAAAGTGGTATCACACTATATTATTCTCCAACAACTTGAATTCTTTGCTCAACGCTATGATTGGAAGATAAGTCCCTGTTGATATAGGTAGTGCTAGGTCAAAGGCAGCAAGGCTTTTCCTGTAAAAAGCCAGGTAATGTGTATTATAGGCTTTATGAAGCAAGAAGCAAAAATGAGGGTATTACGTACTTACATAACAAGAAGGAAGCCAAATTGCCACAAAACTTTTATTGATGAAATTCAAAATATAATAATAATAATAATAGAATGGAAATTGTAGTATAGGTCTAATAACAAGAAGACTGAAATTCTTTTTGATTAACATCAAAGTTAATATTTCCTATTGCAACTGTTCATCTTAATAAACTATTCTTGGTTCTTCGGTTCTACAAAAACAGGTGTTGGTCCAGAGTTGGCTGCAGGTGTTAGCTTGCTGACCCCAACTCTAGTTCATTCATTTGTACTGCTCTATAAAATTCTACTGGATGGGGGTGCCTAGGTGGCTCAGTCAGTTAAGCATCTGCCTTCAGCTCAGATCATGATCTCAGGGGTCCCGGGATCGGGACCTATCAGGACCGCTGCTCAGTGGGGAGTCTACTTCTCCCTCTTCCTCTTCTCTTTCCCTTGTGCATGCTATCTCTCAAATAGATAAATACAATCTTTTAAAATAAATAAATATGAGGCACCTGGATGGCTCAGTCAGTTAAGCCTCTGCCTTCGGCTCAGGTCATGATCTTAGAGTCCTGGAATTGAGGCCTGAGTAGGGCTCCCTGCTCAGCAGGGAGTCTGCTTCTCCCTCTCCTTCTGCCTCTCCCTCCACCCGGACTTGTCCTTTCTCTTTCTCTCTCAAATAAGTGGATAAAGTCTTCAAAAAAGAATAAAATACAGGGGCGCCTGGCTGGCTCAGTGGGTTAAAGCCTCTGCCTTCAGCTCAGGTCATGATCTCAGGGTCCTGGGATTGAGCCCCGCACTGGGCTCTCCGCTCAAGCAAGGAGCCTGCTTCCTCCTCTCTCCTTCTGCCTGCCTCTCTGCCTACTTGTGATCTCTGTTTGTCAAATAAATAAATAATTTTTTTTTAAAAAAAGAAGAATAAAATACATACATACATACATAAAAATTCCATTGGATGACTCTAAAAAATTCATCTATTTATTCACAGGGGAAAAAGGAGTTCCAATTGTTTTGATATTAAAATGATGCTTCTATAAATAATCTGGTTTATATCTGTGCACTACATGTGTAAGTGTTTTTCAGGGTAGTATACATAGAAGTAGAGTTGCCAGTAGTTGAAAAGGGCATGTAGATCGTTAATACTGAACTGCTTTCCAAGGTGGGCGTTCTAATTTCTACAAAGACTGGCAGTGTATATGTATACCTGATGGGCTACGTGTTTATAAACACTTGGTATATCAATGTTTCCAGTTTTGCAAATCCAGCTGGCGTGTGATGCTTTGACTTTCATTATCATTTCTGGATTACAGGTGAGGTTGAATATTTTTTCAAATGTTCATTGATCTTTCATACTTTCTCTTCTGTAAATTGCCTATTCATACCTTTTGCTTGCTTTTTTATTGAGTTGTTTATATTTTTCTCATTGATTTGTGAAAGTTCTTCATATAGTGATTAACTCCTGTTTTGTTCAGGTGTGTTGAAAATGACTTCTTCCATTTTGTGGCTTTTCCCTATTTTTAAGAGTGTCTTCTAAGGAAGGAAGTTTTGTTAGATGTATAGTACATTTTGTTAAATGTATAAATTGTGTGTCTTGTTTAAGTATGTACTTGAAAAGGTTTTGGAAATTTTGCTCTTCATATTAGGTTCTTAATCTACAGGAAATTAAGGCAGGGATTTGAATTTATTGGAAAAAGTGGATTAATGGCTCTACCTTTTCCTAATTATCTTTAGGGCTATCTTTCTCTTATATCTCTAGGTAGGTTCACAGAACTTGTGAAGTTCTATGAAAAGTCCTGTAGGAGTTTTTACTGAAACTGCACTGAGCTTTTAGATTAATTTGAAAAATACTGACATTTTTATACAGATTCATCTGACCTATGCACTTGATATAGTTCTTCTTTAGGGTGAGGGGTATTTGGGTCTTTTTAAAATGTCTTTTATAAAATTTTAGGATTTTTTCATAAATGTTTTAACATCTTTTGTTAGATTTATTCCTAGTTCCCTAATTTTTATTGTTATTGCTTTTTGAAATGTCACTTAAAATTTCTTTTGTTGTTTTCTAATGGTTTGTTGTTAGTGTATAGAAATGCATGTGATTTTGGTCTATGCATCCTATATGTTGAAACCTGTTGAACTCTTAATAATTCTCATCATTTATCTATAGATTCCTTAGGGACTTTTTTTCCCTACCTATGTAAACAGTCAGACTGTCTGTGAATAATTGCAGTTTTTCTCTCTCCCTTCCCAATCCCTGTAACCATTTTGTTAACAACTTATTGGGTTGCATTACAATGTTGTATTACAACACTGAATAGAGGTCCCCATGTTAAATGATGGTGATGTACTTGTCTCATTTCTGAATTTTTTTTTCAACTTGTTTAACTTTTATTTTATTTTTATTTATTTTTTTAATTTTTTTCAATTTATTTATTTTCAGAAAAACAGTATTCATTATTTTTTCACCACACCCAGTGCTCCATGCAATCCATGCCCTCTATAATACCCACCACCTTCATTTCTGAATTTTTAAGGGTAAACGTCTATTGTTTCACCTTGTGGAATGATTTTGCTGTAGGGTTTTATTAGATACTCCATCAAACAAAGTAATTCCCTTCTAGTCCTAGTTTGCTAAGATTTTTTTTTCTTTTTGTCTTACATGGATGTTGGATTTTGCCAAACACTGTTTTTTACTGGGTTTTTAGATTTGTTTTAATTTTTTAAGGATTTTATTTATTTGGGGCACCTGGGTGGCTCAGTGGGTTAAGCCTCTACCTTTGGCTCAGGTCATGATCTCAGGGTCCTGGGATCCAGCCCCTGCAATGGGTGCTTTGCTCAGTGGGGAGCCTGCTTCCCCCTTCCCACAACCCACACCCCCGCACTGCCTGCCTCTTTGCCTATTTGTGATCTCTCTCTCTCTCTCAAATAAATAAACAAAATCTTTAAAAAAAGATTTTGTTTATTTATTTGAGAGAGAGAGAGAGAGTAAGAGAGTACAAGCGGGGACAGCGGGCAGCGGAGGAATAGGAGAAGCAGGCTCCCGGTTGAGCAGAATGGCTAACCTGGGCCTCGATCCCAGGAATCCAGGATCATGACCCAAGCTGAAGGCAGATGCTTTTTTTTTGTTTTTTTTTTTTTAAAGATATTATTTATTTATTTGACAGACTGAGATCACAAGTAGGCAGAGATACAGGCCAAGAAAGAGAGAGGGGGAAGCAGGCTCCCTGCTGAGCAGAGAGCCTGATGCAGGGCTCGATCACAGGACCCTGGAATTATGACCTGCAATCCCAGGACCCTGGAATCATGACCTGAGCTGAAGGCAGAGGCTTTAACCCACTGAGCCATTCAGGCATCCCTGAAGGCAGATGCTTAACCGAATAAGTCACCCAGGTGCCCCATTTGTGTTTGTTTGTTTGTTTTCTTTAATATATTTTGAAGCTTATATGTTAATATAGTGAGCTACAATAAAAACTTTCTATTAAGGCATTCTTGCGTTCCTACCATAAATTCAACTTGGTAGAGATACATTTTAAAATACATTGCTAGATTGCCTTTGCTGTGTTTTTTGTTATTTTGTGTGGGTTTTTTAAATATATATATTAAGTTCTTAGATGGCATTGGCTAATAATTTGTCTTCTTGGTTGTTTTTTTAAATCAAGGTTATAATGTACTAATAAAATGAGTTATCAAGTATGACTTCTTTTTCTATACATGTAAAAATATTGTGTAAGGTTAGAATTATCTTTTCCTTGAAAGTTTTATAGCACTCACCTAGAAAACAAAACTAGATCACAACTTAGATCCAGTTTTTGTAGTTTTCTTTAATAATTACAGATATTTTAAGATGTTAATTATAATGTTTCATAATTTTAACAAGCTATTCATTTCCTCTATTTCTCTTATTTTATTTATTTTAGGTAATATGTATTTATTTTATTTAAATTTATCATTGTAAAGTTCTCCAAAGTAGAAGGATGAAACATAAAATTGTCCCACATGTAAGTGAAAAAGAATCAATACAGAAAATATATTTTTAAAATTCCAACAAACCAATATAAAAAGATAAACAACTCAGATTTTAAAATGAGGAAAAGACGTGACCAAGTACTTCAGAAATGAGAATATCAAATTGTCGATCAACATTTTGAAAAAATACTCTTATTTCAACAATAATCAGGAAAACATAAATTTAAGTCATTGGGAAATATTTTTACATGGTCACTAGAAAACTTAAATTTTAAAATTATGACAATATCAAGCATTGATGAGTAATGGAGTAACTGAAATACTTATAAACTTTCCCAAACTGGGGATTCTACTGAGGGTTAACATATGCATACTGACCACACATTTCCATTCTTAGTTATACACCCAACAAAAAGGCATACAGAGGCACAAAAAAAAAAAATGTGGCTAAATATATGGATAGTTTCATTATTATAAGCAAAAACTGGAAACAACTCACAAAGGCAACAACAGCAGTGTGGATAAAAACATTGTAGTTTTCATTCACTGGAATATAGGGGATTGAGAATCAATAAATTACTGCAGTGTGAAACAGCATGGGTGAAACTTCTATACTATTGGGTAAAAGAAGCATTAAAACATAACTGAGACACAGTAACATTTTTCAAGAATTAACTTCAGCATACACCAATTGGAATCAGGCAGCTCCAGACCAAAAGTAGCAGCTAGGTGTGCTCCACCCACAGGAGTTAGGGAACATTTTTTCCTAGAGAAGACTCACAAGCCAAGCAAGGAAATTATTTCATTGGCTATAGCTTACACAGTAGCCTTATTTGGGAAAGTCTGGTTGGCTATGATTGGCTGTCCTTAAGTTTCATTTTCTCAGGTTCTGATGCATTGATTCTGACCTAGGTTTCAGTTTGGTTACATAAGCTACCAAAGCTTTAGAGCCATCTCCATCTAATGGCCTCCTTTAACTAAAAGAAGCAAAACAAAAAATACAT
Source organism: Neogale vison (assembly GCF_020171115.1). Taxonomy (NCBI): domain Eukaryota; kingdom Metazoa; phylum Chordata; class Mammalia; order Carnivora; family Mustelidae; genus Neogale; species Neogale vison. The sequence goes on along the minus strand of NC_058096.1, from coordinate 208,070,899 downwards.
CTAGTTTGATTCTGTTTATGTGACATTTTTAAAAGACAAATTTTTTTAAAATAGAGCTGCACACACACATGGTAATTATTACACCAAAGTTAAAGGAGAGTGGTCACTTCTAGAGAGCCCCAGGTGGCTCTTAGAATGATGGTGTGGACCTTCAAAATTTAACAATGAAGGTTATCTGATGAGTTTATACAGGAATAGCAAAAAATCGCAACTCAGGACGTGCAAACTATGGTGACCAAGAGACAAGTCCAGAGAACAAAGGAGGAGAATATCCATTTATAGGAAGAAAGAAGGATTTGGGGAGGGATTGGTACATTGGAGGAAAAGGAGGGTTGGAAGAGGTGGTAGCCTCTCATTGGCTGCAGGCAAGCACAGCTCGCTCTTTCGGAGGGATCAGGAAATATACCTTCTTCTATTCTTTCTTCCTCCAGGACTATGTAGGCTGTGAGAGTGGTCGTGCATGAGCGCTTTCCCTTCATGGCTTCTGGACTCAATTTTTTTTTTTTTTTTTAAGTAAATGTGGGTCTCAAGCTCATGACCCTAAGATCAAGAGTCCCCCATCTACCAAACTGAGCCAGGTGCCCCTCCCCACCCCCACTACTAACTCAATTTTGAGTAAGATCTCCTTTATTCATTTTCACAATAGCAATATTCTATTTTTTGAACTTGGAGGTATTTACACAAATATTTGCTTTATAATTACTCATTACCCTGGTATATATGTCTTATTCTTCTGTCTGTATATTGCACAACAGATTTTTTTCCCCAAAAAATCTTAGAAGCCAGGATAGATATGAATGGCATCAAGAATGCCCTCATACCTATTTTCTTAAAATATGGTCTGAACAAGGGGTACATTTTAGCAGTATTTAGGACAACAGTGACTGCAATTTCAAAAAAGATTTAGAATAGGATGAACGAAATATATCCAAGATTAAAGTGGACTGGCTTTCTGGGACCAGTAACAGTGGACTGGGGAGTGTGGCAGTGACCTCTTGGCTCATCTCCCACTTCGCTGGTTCCCTACCTAACCAAACACTGTAAAATACCTTTCGCTCTCTCTACAGTGTTTTATTCCTTTCCCAGTCAGCCAAGAACATGGTTAAATCCCCTTTATTTAGCCTTAATAGTTCTCATTTTCATTTTTAAAAATTGTGAAAAAAATTTTTATGTTTGTTTGTTCTACTTTAAGACAATTTACTGGAACTGGAGATGCTCCTTTTGGAGTGAGACTGGAATTACTATCAAGGAGGTATCTAAATTCTGGGCGTCACTCAGTTCGGCCTGTAACAAGTGGGACTGCAGGTCACCCACCGCTGCCTTCTCTTTTTCCCTTCGCCATGAAGTAGAACTATATACTGGGGGGAGAGAGGACACAAGCCCAAACTTGAATAACTTGAACTATTACGCGGGAGGGTTTTGTTCCTTTATATAGCTCCTGGATCTAATCTCAACAGCGTGTACTTCAAATCAATGGAAGGGTCCTACTACTCTTACTGGTCTAACTTGGTTCGAAATGAGGGACCTTGGCCTGGCAGCCGAGCATCACTCCCCCGAGCCGCTACCACTTCCGCCTCTCTGCCCCTTGGCCCCGCCCAGCCCGCGCCGTAGCACATTTCCTGCCCCGCCCAGCCGCGCCCAAACACACTTCCGGCCAGCCCCCAGCTGGCTCCCGTTCTCGCGAGACTTGTGGCGTCCCGCCCACCTCCCGGGGCTGGCGGAGCTCTCTAGTGAGTGACAGTGAGGGACGCGGACCGCACCTGCTGTCCCCCACGAAAGCAGTCACATTTAGCAGCCCAGAGCCAGCACCAGGAACCCCGATTTAAATTCGAGTTTCAGATGAGCATGAATCGACTCCTAGTATAAGATACTAATTGTACTGTAAAATTCTCTAATTATATTTATTTTTCGTTGTTACTGAAATTGGAATTTAACTGAAATGCAAATCCAAGTGAAACTATATCATGGGGCAACCCCACTTGGGATCGCCGAGGCCAGATGCCAGCTACCCGGATACCTTGCGGCTCCTTACTCCACTTAGGGCGCCCTCTGTGCACCAGCCTTCCTATAACACCCCTTTGTGGGTGCCTGGGGGGAGGTGTGGCAGAGCACCAATGTAAAACAGTTTACTAACAATGTATATTTTTTTTAAAAAATAACTATATTTAACCCTTTTTTCATCATTAGCAACAAATTTGTTTTTAAAAAACAAATTTGGAACTCAAAAGATGCGGCACGAGAGGACAGAGTCTGCGCAGTGAGGATCACTGCTCACCCTGGGGAGGGGCGGGGGGTCTCCAACCTCATGGCCTCAAGCACCTCTGGACACCACGCCAGCTTGTACACCTTCCCATCCAGAAGTTAGGGGCCTCCACCTGAGCTGCCCCACGTGCTGCGCCCCGGAAGAGACTTCTAAATCTTTAGAGCCCGGCCCAGGCTTCTAAAGTCACAGGGTCTCACGCTGATTCTGGACTGTTCATTACATAAGCCCTAGGCCAGGCAATGAACTTGAACTCCGGGGTGAAGTTCCGTCCCTGAACAGATAGCCAGTAACGGAAACGTATCATATAGAGGGCAAGTCATCTGTTGGGTTGAAATAAAGAATTCTCTGTTGAATAATAAAACCAATGGTTCAAACAGAATTTGCCCAAGTCCCAAGGGTGGTATAGGCTGTCCTTAGGAATTGGTGATGAGGAGACTGATGGGGGTTTTATCAGTCTCTGGAGGAACTAAATTGGTTTATGGAGTTTTGGTCTGGTCTGGTTTGGTTTTTGCTCTTGCAGTCCCCACAAGGACAGTGCAAAATCAAAGAAAAATAGTGGAAGTCATTTTAATTAAACTTGACTTAGCAATTTCTTTGGGGAATAAGATCTCAGAGGTTCGAGTGTAGTCAAATTTGAAAGAGAAGAGTCTTATTTTGACCTAAATGCTCTTAAAGCTAAGACTCTAGGTGATTTCCCTGCATCGTCCTTGACCCACTAAGCACAGCCATTCCTTTCCTACCTCAATGCCGAGACAGCAAAGAGCTTGAGCGGACAGATCAGACAGCCGAGATCACAACGTGAAATCAGACCTCTCACTCTCGTACCCAAACTCTTCACTGGTTTCCCATCACACTTGGAATAAAACCCCACAAGGCCCTGCAGCCCGCAGCTGCATCTCCAATCTCATGTACTCCTTTTCCGCTCACTAAATTCTGGCCACCCTGGTTTCCCTCCTCCTCCAGGGACACACCAGGCCCACTTCCACCTCTGGGCTTTCACACAGGCTGTCCTATCTGATCTGACTATTCCTCTCCCCATGTATATGCTTGGCCCAGTCCTTCACTTCAGACAGATCTTGGTTCACATGTCATCTCACAGGGCAGCCTTCTATAACCGCCCACTTAGAGCCGCTGTCCCTACTGCCACCCTGCCCGTGCGCCCATGCCATTCCTCCTTCCAGACCCTCGCCATGCTGTTTTCCTCCACAGCGCTCATGGCTACCCGACATGCCATTGAACATTTGCTTGTTCACTGGGTCATTGTCTTTCTCCCCATCTGAATAAAACACAAGCTCTGTGAGGGTAGCCTTTGTTTTATTGGCCACCATAACCCTAGTGTCTGGAACACAAGAACTGAGACTAATAGGGGGTCTGTCAGCACCTTGTGATGTCACACAGATGACTTCCTGTGGGACTGATACAGAAACTGCAGAAACTTGACATCTCATTTCTTGGATCACCCTCCTCTTCCCAATCTCTACACGATGGAGCATCACAGGACTGAGCCCAGGGACCTCTTTGTTCTCTAGATCAGCTTCATTCTCTAGACTAGGTCTTGCTGCTGGGAGAGACCCACGAGCACCTCAGGGGAAAGGGATGAAAAGGGACTTCCAGAAGGGGAAGGGGCCAGACTGCTTTTGGCACAGGACTCGGAAAGCACTGAGCTGAAGATGGAGTGGACTTGATTACCTAGAATCTATCCACCACTCCCCAGGGTCCAGGCAACTGGGTATATTAGAGAAAAAAGAAATTACAGTCTGAAATGGCTGGATTTATAGTTCCCAGTGCATTCGATCAGTTGTAACCACCAGTGCAGAAGCCTGGCTGGGAAAAGAATGACACTCCTATCTCTGGGCCACAGACAAGACAGGGCTAACAGATGGCCTGCAGATTTGGCAGGGTCTTATACTAGAGCTAACGGCACTAGTCATTAGCAACTTTCTGGACAAAAACTGGATAATGGATGAGGGCAGGGCTCAAAAATGGTTTAGTTTCACCAAGCCAGCTCTCCCCACGGAAGGATGGGGAACAAAGACAAACCACTGAGTAGACAAAGGAAAACACAGCCCCCCAGCTCTTTTTTTTTTTTTTTGGCAGTAAATCCCATAAAATTGCCAAGAACACTAAAATAACAAACACTGAACCGTGACTCCCCAGGGGAATGCAGACTTAGTTCCTGCCAGCCTCTAGCAACAACATTTTGGGCCGCAAATGGGCAGCAATCCATGACCTGGCATTGTTTAAAGACACCTTATGTAGTAAGTAATGTTCGTGTATGAACTTGCAGGGAGCAACACTAGAACTCGTGCCTGAATGAAGCTTACCGAGCGCACGCTCTCTCCGGAAGGTACATCCCACCCTCCTCACCATTAGGCACACTAGACCGAACACTAGGCTTTGGGGCCACTTGAAACAAAGAGATCACCAACAAAAACCACGAAAACCTGACAAACGTGGCACAAATAGGTCATGAAGAAGACACTTGTTTTCAGCACAGGAACTGAAACGAGAAGGCTTGTTTGTCTTGTCCAAGCTCATCTGCGCCTGTCCCAAGTTTTCCGACGCGGCCCCTTCCCAGCGGCAGAGCCAGGGCCCAGGCAGTGTTCAGAAAGAGCGATAGCAAGTGTCCCTAACCCTGTGGGGAGGAGAATGGCCTCTGGGTTAAAAGCCGGGACAGCTTGGGAGCTGTGAGATCCAGTTGTACAGAGACCAGCAGAAACAGGAAGCAGAAGGCCCAGAACAGGGACTTGGGGAGCAGTGAGGGCCCGTCGCGGCCATGCCCTTCTTTGCAGCTCTCCTTCCCAGGCTCCCCAGGTTCGGGCACTGGGAGCCCAGGGGATAAGGACTTCCAAGTGTTAAAACAGAAAGAGCTCCTGCAACCTCTCTCTGACGCTTCCAGTTGGCGAACGGAAGAAGAATTAGGCACAAACAAGTCAGCGGCAAGAGAGAGCGTAGGGCACAACAGTTGACAAGACCGAAGCCCCCGAGCAACTCCTCCGTCTCACTTTTATTAGATCGAAACAATAACCCACAGAAGAGCCGATGAAGGTCAAACATCAGTCACCTGTCTTGTGGACAAACAAGAAGAAGGGTAAAGTTTATAGTTAACCAAGCACGTTCAAAGGGCTCCTCTAAGTAACAACAGGCGCTTTGGGGAGGAGGAAGGAGCGACAATGGAAAAGGGAAGCAGGGGGTGTTCCTTTCCGCCCTGAGCAGGCCGGGCGGTTCCCAGCTGCTCGGCTTCCAGGAAGCAGGCGGCATTCTGCCCTGAGCGAGCTGGGCATCCCCAGCTGCCCAACTTCATGGCCCTCTATCGTCCTTTCCCCCAAATACCTGATGCCAGTATGTGTTTTTCTTAAGGCCGTATCTAAATGTGCTTGGTAACTAGTAAAATCCTCCGGGGGTTCTAATTTAAGGAATACATTGTTCTGAGGGGCAGTTGCATCTCTCCATCATTTCCAGAGGCTTCTGAGGTAAACAATGTATTCCGGGTTACAGGCAAGTTATCTGCTGATCCGATCCAGAGTCCGGAGCTTTCCCTTGGTCATATTTTATTGGATGAAACCATGCATTCCGTGTCTTCGGAAATTCCCCGTGGAGGAGGCTAGCGCTCGCTAGTCCACTGAACTGGAAGCCGGATTCAACTGACCTTTGTCTTTGAGGCAAAGACCTGGTCCACTGGCCCAGGTCATGTACACAAAGGCGGGTCCCAGCCCTTGTTCTTTAAAGTAGGAGACCTCATGTCCTGCTGCAGACCTGTCAGAGCCTCCCAGAGATCCTGAGGTACAGCTGTCCACACAGTGTACCATGAATCAGGACATGGAGCTATGGAAGCAAGTGTTCCAGGAATTAATCCAGGAAGTGAAGCCATGGCACAAATGGACCCTGACAGAAGACAAAGACCTTCTTCCCAACAGCCTGGAGCCGGGGTGGTCACAGTACCAGCAGTGGGCCTTTGCCAGGTGAGTGGGGAATGGGATGGTACATATTCCAGAAAATTCTTATTTTTTCATTACCGTGTATCCTTGCTCCTTTTCTTGTTCTATCCCGTGCTTGCACATTGAAGACTACAGGAAATACGGTGCCTATCATCCAGAAGTTTTAGCTTTATTTCAGCGAATCCCAAACAGTAGCAGGACTGGGCACCAGTGTTGGCTGCATCGGGGTGGAGGGAGGAGCTGCAGGACAGCTGGGTGGGCAAAGTTCCCCACCTGTGCTCCCTGTCTCCTGGGGACCTGGGGCTGTCTATGGAGCCCAGGAGGGAGAGGCCCCGCAGACTGAGGAGGCCCTTCCAGGAGAGGGCAGAGGTTAGCGTAGCTGAGCAATATGCAGAAACCTTGCCCCCTCTTCTCTGGGCTGATGAATCCTTTTAAACCAAGACTCTTGGGGGCGCCTGGGTGGCTCAGCCATTAGTTAGGCGTCTGCCTTCGCCTCAGGTCCTGATCCCAGAGTCCTGGGATCCAGCCCTGCATCAGGCTCCCTGCTCAGTGGGAACCTGCTTCTCCCTCTCCCTTGGCTTGTGCACTCTCTCTCTCTCTCTGAAATGAATAAATAAAATCCTAAAACAAACAAACAAAAAAATAATCCAAGATGCTTGGAACTCATTCAAAGCCTTACCCTGTTTTCCCTAGGTGAGGAAGCAGAGTTCCAAGGGTCAGGGGGTGGGGCTGCCCCTGCAAAGAGGGTAAGGGCCTGAGACTTGGTGTCTGCCCATTGCCCTCCTCTCTGGGGGAGGGTCTGGGCAGAGGAAGCAGAGCTCTCCTCTCCTTGTGGCCCACAGCTTTCCCAGGCCAGGAGCTGGCACCAGGAACATCCAAGCAAAATCTCAGCCCCGCCCCCACCCCCCACCCTGCTTTTTTTGGAGAACCTTGAACTCTGAGCTGGCACATGAACAGAGCAATAAGACCCAGAGACGGAGGGTTGGGGACAGCAGCTCAGGAGAGCAGAGGCCCCCTGTGCACAACCAACTCTGAATAGCCCCAACAATGTCATCTGTCTCATGGTGGTCAGAGCCTCTTGTCCTCTTCCCTTCATTTCATGGCCATGCTCACTCTGTGAGGTGTGGCTGGAATCAAGACACAAGAAGGAAATCTTGACTGGCTCATTCTTCCCAGCTCCCTCCAATTCACTCTCCCATGATAGGTGAGGCTTGGCTGCTAGAACAGAGAGACCTTGATATATCAGTGTTTTTGACCTAACACACTGTCCCCAGGTGAGGAAGAGGAGTTGGAGGGTTTTTCAAGAGCTTCCAGATTTGCCAGATTTGGAAGTAGCACATGTCATGGCCCGCATCCCATTGAGCAACCAGTCATATTGCCCACCCTAACTGTGAGGGGATTGGGAAGCAGACGGGAGTGCGTGGATAATTTAGTGAGCAGGAATTGTCCCTGCCATTCTGCAATTTCTGCCTCTCCCATGATTCCTGTCCTCGGTGCAGCCATGTCCTTGTGTGCCTTCTTCCCCTCTCTCCGTCTATCCTGTATTTGTCCAAATATCTGAGCTCAGGAAATCGCCCTCTTCCCTGCAGAGAAGGGAAGGTGTGAGGCCTGGTGCACACAGAATATGAGGTTTTCCAGGCTACCTTGAGCAATGAACTGGGTAGGAGGGGGAACAAGAAGAGAGAGAGCTGGACACTGTGATCTCCCTATCATACTGACAGATTGGAGGCCCCTGGGCAACAGGGCAAAGCAATGCTTTTCCTCCAGACAGTAGACCCTCCTTGATCTGTGGGTCTACGACATACTGTCCTAGTCTGTTTTGGGGGGGGGGGGAATGTTATAAAACATAAAGTAAAGTAAATTAAAATAAGATAAACACCAGACTAAACACAACAGACACAGCAGAAATGTATTGCTCACTGTTCAAGAGGCTGGAAGTCCAAGATCAGGGTGCCGTCTGGTCTGGTGAGAGTCCTCTTCCGGTTTGTGGACGGACTTCTGTATCCTCACATGGTGGCAGGAACTGGGGAGCTCTATGGGGTCTGTGTGATACGGGCACTAATCACATCCACATGGGCTCCACCCTCATGACCTAATCACCTCCCAAAGGCCTTCTAACATCATCACCTTTGGGGCTTCGGGTTCCGACCTGTGGATTTGTGGGGAGACACCAACTTTCAGACAGTAGCACCTACCACCACCCACTTGTGCCATCTGTGGGTTTCAGTTCAGAGCTATTGGGGGCTAGTTTAATAGCTACTGTTGCACCCATAGCCTCTGACCCACTTCAGTCCACATTTGAAGCAGCCTTGGTTTGGGTTCAGGAGCCCAGAGGTCTGGTCCTGCTTCTTACACCCACCAAGTCTCTGCACATGATGGGTTCCAGCATGCACCTCCTCTCTAGCCCCATCGTGTCAGATTTAGAAGGCCCCTTCCAGCACCAAGAGCTTGTGGTCTGCTATTTTCATGACAGACACCTGTGGATCCCAGGGCATGTTGGTGGCACAGTGGAGATAGGAACGAGGGGCTCGCTAACATCTTCCCCACCAACCTCAACCCCAGACGAGTCATGTCTCTATTGTTGGGCGCCCCTTCCTCCCTCTGACCCAGCCCACAGCTCGGCCATCCTGGGCCAAGCTGAGGGTCTTGTCTCCTGTCCCTACAGGTTCCAGTGTTCCTTGTGCTCTCGCAGTTGGGCCTCTTCTCAAGTTCAGGTTGTTTTCCACATGCACAAGACTGGGGGGAAACCCAGGGGCAACGTGAAGATGAGGGTCTTTGCCCAGAGATGTCAGAAGTGCCATCAGTCTCCATTTGAGGTTCCTGAGTTCACAAAAGAGAACATCTCCAGGATCCTGAACAACCTGGTATTCCGAATTCTGAAGAAATGCTACAGAGAAGGATTTAAGCCGATGGAGGAGATCCCTACCATTAGGGAAATCACTCTTGAAGGGCCGCATGACAGTAACAACTGCGAGGCATGTCTGCAGGGCTTCTGTGCCCAGAGTGGCTTCAGTGAGGCCGTGCAGTCACCAGTGTCCCCATCACTCCCTGCCATAAGCTCACCTCCTCTTGAGACCACCATTCCCATGCCCTTTCCCAGTAGAAGTGACACCACAGTGGACACAGTGAAGGGGAACATCACCGCGGATGCAGTGAAGAGGAACATCACCATGGACGCAGTGAAAAGGAACATCACCGCGGACACAGTGAGGGGGAATATCCCCGTGGACACAGTGAAGAGGAACATCACCACGGATGCAGTGAGGGGGAATATCACTGCAGATGCAGTGAAGAGGAACAGCACCGCGGACGCAGTGAAGAGGAACAGCACCGCGGACACAGTGAAAAGGAACATCACTGCGGACACAGTGAGGGGGAATATCCCCGCGGACACAGTGAAGAGGAACATCACCGCGGACACAGTGAAAAGGAACAACACCGCCGACACAGTGAGGGGGAATATCCCCGCGGACACAGTGAAGAGGAACATCACCGCGGACACGGTGAAAAGGAACATCACCGCCGACACAGTGAGGGGGAATATCCCCGCGTACACAGTGAAGAGGAACATCACCGCGGACACAGTGAGGGGGAACATCACCGTGGACGCAGTGAAGAGGAACATCACCACCGACACAGTGAGGGGGAACATCACCACCGACACAGTGAGGGGGAACATCACCACCGACACAGTGAGGGGGAACTCCACAGTGGACATAGAGAAGTGGAACGCCATAGCAAACAAAGGGAAGGCTTTACCCCAATCTTGGCATCCTGGGTCCAGGGAGGCTGCAATCCTCCCCACCCACTGGAGCCCGAGAGCAAACACCCAACACGATGTGGAGACGAGAATCCACGTCAGTACCCGTAGCGAGGTGTTCTATCCCCACACAGCCCCGAATCCCAGGCGCAAGAACCTGAATGTTTGCTGCTGTTTTTTCATTCTGATTATTGTCGTGGTGATTGTCGTAGAGAGCATTCAGTGGACCTCCACATGATGCCAAGTTCAAAGTCATGCAGTATGATCCCACGGATAGGAAATATCCAGAAAAGGTAAATCCAGAGACAGGAAGTAGCGTGGTGACTGCCAGGGGCTGTGCAGAAAGGGATTAATCTTTATGGGGCTTTTGGGGGAGAGAAGGTGTGTGGTGATGAAAATGTTTGGCACGAGACAGAGGGGGTCGTTGTACAACACAGTGAATGCAGTAAACACCATTGAATTGTTCATTTTAAATGGTTGATTTCATGTGATTTTTTTTTAAGGGTTAATGTTAATTTCAATTCAATTCTATCGTGCCTAAGGGATGCTGAAATTCTGCTCATTCTCTGGAGAACTGAGACCAAAGCCTTTATGGCTCACGGAACCATTTGGAAATTTCATGAGACCTGTGGACCCTCTCTCCCCAGAAAAGCTTGCACAGACCCGGGGAGGTCAGCAGGTGGAGGCACTTGCAGCGTTTTCCCTGGGCTGAAAGCCTGGGTCTCAAAACAGTGTTCTCCGCAGCAGGGTCCACGCAGTTCAGGGCTGGGGCAGGACCCACATGGGGGAGACAGCCTTCAAACTCTGGTTCGTTTCTTTGGACTTTACTATTCTTTGTTGCATGGTTTATAACAAGCGTTACTGTACTAGTAGAATGGGATTGTGACACAATGTGTAACTAAATAAACATACACCATCTGGAAAGTCATCTCACTGACTTTTCACTGACTTTTTCATTTTCAGAATTGAAACTTTATCCTCATTAAACAGCTCACATTTTTCCCTCCCCCTTGTCCCTACTAATGCCCACTCTTCTTTCTCTATGAATAGGTCTACCCTGAGGACCTCATAGAGGTGGACTCATACAATATTTGTCTTCTTGTCACTAGTTTATATGACTTAGCATAATGTCCTCAAGTTTCATTCATGTTTTAGCATGTGACGGGATTTCCTTCCTTTTGAAGGCTGAATAACATTCATATATATATATATATATATATATATATATATATATATATATATCACATTTTGTCTACCCACCTGTAGACATCTGGGAGGCTTCCAGCTCTTGGCCATTGTGACGAGCAGTGCTAGGAACATGGGTGTCAAAAGCTCTTTGAGACCCTCCTTTCAAAATACTCAGACCTGGAATTGTTGATTCTACTTTAAATTTTCAGAGGAACTGCCATGCTATTTTCCATAGCAATTGCATCATCTTACATTCCCACCAACAGGGACAAGGGTTCCAATTTCTCCATATCCTCACCAATAATTATTTTCTGGGATTTATTTTGTTTTGGTTTTGGTTTTGATTTTTAATAATAGCTACACCTAAGGATGAGGTGATATCTCACTGTATCTTCGATTTAGATTTCTAGAAAATGCAATTTTCTATGATGCATGATACCTCTTTCGAGGCAATATCAAAAATAATATTTGTGCATCTCAGCATAGATGGAAGTATCGGGAACACAACAGAAATGTGTGGGTCAGTTCTTCACAAACTCACTATTCATTTTGAAATATTTGGGCACAGTCTACCTATTTAGCAAACTCCAGAAGCTTAACATGTAATAGTAGACAAGACAGTTACAAACACATGCCTAAGGAACAAGCATGTCCAGCGCCCATACGGAGCTGGAAGCTGAGTGACCAGTGAGGTAGGGAGGAAATGCTGAGTAGTTAATATAAAAAGGGGTTCTTAGTGGAAGGCAAGTCATAAAATGTTAAAGATGGGATCAGCCTTAAAAATCGTCTTCTGGGGGCACCTGGGTGGCTCAGTGGGTTATAGCCTCTGCTTTGGACTCAGGTCATGATCTCAGGGTCCTGGGATCGAGCCCCGCATCGGGCTCTCTGCTCAGCGGGGAGCCTGCTTCCTCCTCTCTCTCTGCCTGCCTCTCTACCTACTTGTGATGTCTGTCAAGTAAATAAATAAAATCTTAAAAAAAAAATCGTCTTCTGCTACTCTATATTTTACAGGTGGGTAAAAGGCGAAGTGATTTTCCCAAGATTATGTGGTGTGTTAGTAAAAGAGCTGGCCTTGCTATCCCAGCTCCCTGAGTCCCAGGGCTGATAAGCTTAAAGAAGAGACTGGAATGTGCGTGCATGTATGCACGTTTACACAATAAAGACACAGCAGATAGAGGAAGATGCAAAACATCTGCCAATATCCCCAGAAAGACTCTGTGGAATTCAAAGATAGGCTGGGATGGGTGGAACGATTTGGAGTGTATCAATAAGGAAAACAAACTAGAGAAGAAAATTTAGATCATTAGGACATGAAGGGAAGCAGGTGTTGAACGATCTGTGAACTCACTGAAGACTAGTGCCAAGAACTTTAATTTTAGGAAAGAAATGGAAAGTTCTTTAAAATTCCAAGAAGTGTTATTACATGATCAAAAGTTACTCTGGTAACACATACTGCTACCGACAAGGAGGGTGGGAAAGGCTAGGCAGCGTGCTGTCCCTATGAATCAGGACTCAGGAAATGGGAATTATGTAAACCTACACCCGCCACAACACAGCATCTCTGAGCATGTTTCCTTCCCATTCAGGAGTAGTGAGAGATTCAAGAGATGCACTGAGGCAGGAAGGAAGGGAGGCAAAGAAGGAAAAGACAGGAACTGATTTCTGCAGCTTACTGTTAGCCATTATCATTAAGTTACTCTAAACTTGGGGCACCTGGGTGGCTCAGTGGGTTAACCCTCTGCCTTCAGCTCCGGTCATGATCCTGGGGTCCTGGGATCGAGCCCCACATCAGGCTCTCTGCTTGGCGGGGAGCCTGCTTCCTCCTCTCTCTGCCTGCCTCTGCCTACTTGTGGTCTCTCTCTCTGTCAAATAAATAAATAAAATCTTAAAAAAAAAAAAAAGTTACTCTAAACTGGTGTTTGGCAAGCGCACTTCTTGGTCATTCTAGAAACCTCCAGTCAAGAAATGTGGTGTGGTTCTTGCTGGTGATTAAAATGCACTACTCGATGATTTCACCTAAGTGTCTCTGCCCCTCAATATCAGACGTCTGAAAAATGGGTGTAATAATAAGCTTTTGGAACCAGAACCTTTTTCTCCTAGGAATTACATTTTATTCTTTTATTCATATTGCTTTAATGCTCATACATATATCCCACTATAGAAATTCCTTTCCCAAATTATGAATCAGTCCCTATGTACCACGTAAAATTTTCAAATATCTATGATATTGCCACTAGGATGCCTTATAATCTTGCTGCATTTTTACACATACATGAATAAATTAAACATTAACTCTACACATATTATATTCAAATAATATATTGGTATGGGATATTATATGACATGAAATAATTATGTATCGGTGCAATACTTTTTCCTTTGATTAGGAAGGAAATGTAGCACCAATACAGAGTTTTTGCATAAAAGACTGGTTTCATTAAAATAAATTTTACATAGGTCATGGACAACTTATGTGAAAGTCCCATTTGCCCCTTTTTAAGATTCATTTTCCATTTGGCTAAATATAATGTATACATTGGCATGAAATGAAATTTCAAAATCATTTAAGTAATACAACTAATAAATTTCAATGCCATTTTTGAAGACTTGAAAGAATACAAGTGTTTGAGGTTCAGTTGAAGTGATTTCTCATCTTCCCACTCTTTTCATCTCTTAACCTACTTCTCAGAGTTTGTTTATAACTTGAGGCAATCCTCTGCTGAAGCACTACCATATGGTTTTAGAATGCTCTGCTTGGTTTGCATCTGCTGAGGACAAAACACTGGGAATTATGATTAAATCTACCAAGACAAAATATGAAGGGTGTCAACAGTGGCCCCTTTGGGGCAGATTGTTGTTCAGAAAAAAGAAAAAAAAAACACCCTTCGTTTCTTCCCCCAAAACCCAACTGTCTGGACTTATGTGTCCAATATGGCACCCCCCTGTGGCAATCCAAATTTAAATTTAATTAAAAATCCTTAATTAGGGGCACCTGGGTGGCTCAGTGGGTTAAAGCCTCTGCCTTCGGCTCAGGTCATGATCCCGGGGTCCTGAGATCGAGCCCCGCATCGGGCTCTCCGCTCACCAGGGAGCCTGCTTCCCTTCCTCTCTCTCTCTCTGCCTGCCTCTCTTGTGATCTCTGTCTGTCAAATAAATAAATAAAATCTAAAAAAAAAAAACCACCTTAATTAATTAAAAGTTCTTCAGTTATATCAGTCATTATCCAGTTAGTCAAAAAGCCTGTGTGTCTGATGGTCACTACATTTGGACAGTGCAGATACAGAACATTTTCATCACTGCAGAACATTCTACTGGATGGCACTGAATTAGACCATGTGGGAGTCAATTCATATAGGAATAAATGTGAATATATGCACTTTTTCTTTCTTAATCACAGAAGCTGTTTGTTAAGACTTATCTTCTACTTACAGTCCTGTTTCCTCTAGCCTAAAACAGTGGTATAAAAATAAATATTTGTACAATTTCTCTCCAAATCAGATGATATGACGTAGGAGTCCAAAGCCCTATCTCTGCCAACAAAAAATAGTCTCATGAGCTCCCTGTGGGCTGCAGCATGATGGCCTGGGCAGAGCCTCCTGTGGCACCTGTCAGGAAGCTTTGCTAGGGCGTCCTCACTGGTACAGACTAGTCATCCCTGCTACCTTCCACAGCCACCTTGGAGGAGGGGTTCCTGAGGGTGCTGTCTCTGCTCCCTGTTCTAAGGTGCGTCCTGAGACCCATGAAGTACCCACTCAGGATAAGAAGACCATCCATGTAGATCATGTAAGTCTTCCCAGGACCAGCCAGGACCACAATGCCTCTGTGAGGACCACCAGTGCACCATCTGAGTGTCCTGTGCCCAATACAAGAGCAGACAATCCAGTCCTTCTTTCTACCTTCAATGCCCAAATTATACTTAAAGTGTTTCCTAAGACCCTACACTTAGAAAATACAATTAAAACATATGAAAATAGCAGTTTGTATTAACCCAAGGGAAGCTTTTCTCAGTAAAAGAAATAATTCATTAAAACTCTTTCAAAATAAAATCTCATTTGGCTAGTCCCATATAAATGCTCTTTTTACAACCCCTTTATCCCTGGATTCCTAAAAACAGTGCAATCAACTTCAGATTTTGGTCTCTAGGTTTTAATTTAAAAAAATAACACATTTTCTAAAATATTAAAGGTGCATTATTTGGGGGAAAAAAGTATATGTAAATGAACCTTTATATATAAACCCATTTATCAATTCTCCAGTCCACTGAGAGAAGTATTCACAAATGTGAAATCTGAAAATCATTTTTCCTAACTAGGACTGTGGTTTCTAGACTTTGTCCTGAAGCGCAAACCATTATTCCAGACACCAAGATTTATAGCTCGGCAGCACAGGGAGATTCTGCAGTCTTCTGATGGATGGTATCAAAGCTGAAGGCTAAAAGATACTTTGGTGGTATAGCTGGGAACAGATTCTGTAACAAAAGAAACAAAGATACTCAACCATTCCCCATTTTACCACAAAGTATAGCTACAAACCATTGCTCATGTTAACCAACAAATTACTATCCTTCCCAGGTTAAAGTATGGACGTGAATGGATTTATCTATCACCATTAAGTCAGCTTTCACAAATGTTTAGTCATGCTTTAGAAATATTTAGATCTGGGGCACCTGGGTTCATCAGATCATGGTCTCGGGGTCCAGGGATCAAGCCCTGAATCCGGCTCACTGCTCAGCGGGGAACCTGCTTCTCCCTCTAGCTCTACTGGTTCCCCTGCTTGTGCTATCCCACTCTCTCAATCAAGTAAATAAATAAAATCTTAAAAAAGGGGGGGGGGGTGGCTGGGTGGCTTAGTGGGTTGAAGCCTCTGCCTTCAGCTCAGGTCATGATCCCGGGGTCCGGAAATCGAGCCCAGCATCAGGCTCTCTGCTCGGTAGGGAGCCTGCTTCCCCGCCTCTCTCTCTCTGCCTGCCTCTCTGTCTACTTGTGATCTCTGTCTGTCAAATAAATAAAATCTTTAAAAAAAAAAAAAAAGAAGAAGAAATATTTAGATAGAATTATTAACCCTCATTCTTTTGCAATCTTTCCAACAAACTGACACAGCTACATCAGAATCTGAGAAACTGTATAACCCTAAAAATAATAAAAATTGACTAAAAACAGAAATAGATGGCCAAGTACCTGAGATAGCAGGTAAGACCCCAGGAGGAAGGGGAAAAGGTTTATAAGCAAAGTTTGCACTATTCCTAAACTGAGCATGATCTTAGTAAGTACCCTTTTACTCAGTCTTGCTCTTCCCACTGGTTACTGCCCACTCTCCCTTCATAGCCAAATTTTGTCAAAGGATGGTCTATACCAGTGCCTCTCAAGGTGAGGCTCCCAGACCCAAGGCACCAACATCACCCAGGACCTTCTTAGAAATGCACATTCTTGGTCCTACCCCCGAGCTGCTGAGTCAAAATCTCTGAGGGTGGGGCCTGCAAGTGATTCTTAGGGTCGCTAATGCTTGAGGACCAGCAAAGGGTTTCACTTGCTCATCATTCTTATATCACATGATTTTGGAGGTCAGCGTAACTCACTAAAGCTACTTTTTTTCCCCTTAGCTATGGATTCTGGTTAAAACCAGCTGTGTACATTGAAAAGAAATAAAATAAAATGAAATGAAATAAAATAAAATAAAAATAAATAAACAGCTGAGTATTGGCAATATCATATGAACCAATATGAATATATGGAAGACAGAATTACAATTATTTAGAAATAAGTGAATGAATTCAAAAGCTACTATCACTAAAGTTAACCTTACAAAGCAAATTATTTTATCACTGACCAAAGCTAACTACCTATTTTCTCTAATTCTTTCGTGTATTTTTGAATAATAACTCAAAAATGTAATTATGAATAAATCTATAAAATACAACAATAAAGGTTTTCACAAGAGGAAACTTGTGCAACCCAAAAATAAATTTTGACAAATAAATGGTTCTGCTATTTGTTTCATGTTTCATATAAATTTCTCATTTATTTCACACTATTTCAGCTTTCAAGATTGGGGATAGCCAAATGGATTAGAGGTAACTGCAGAGAAATTTAATAATTTAGTTGAAAAAAAATTTTAATTTGCCAAATAAATGGTATTTTTCATTCGTCTCATGAAACCCCTGAATATCTTAATGTGACCAATCATCCTTAGTCTATGAATGGGCAGCCATACCAAGGAAGGAGGTGGTGATTAGAAGAACAAAGGGTGACTTATGCCTTCTTCCTGTGTTTGTGTACTTGCAGCTGAAGGAAGGGCTTCTACCTTCTAGAACGCTTAGGAAACAGCCCCTGGGGAAATCCCTTCCCACCCTTTCCTGAGTCCTGTGACCTATCTGTGCTTCTCTGTATTATCACCACCCTGTGGAAAACCAAAGCTAAAGGGATCTAGGCACTGGTCTGCCACCGTTTTTTCCTTCGGTAATTTTTCATACAAGTGGACCTTGATTTATGTAAGAAACACCTTTTTCTAAAGTTGAATTTAAATGGATTTTGAAATGGAATCTTATTTTCCCATTAACTGAGATACTCTTTTGTCAATGCCATTTTGTTAAAAACTCATGTATAGTTAGTAAGGCAACGTCTCAAGCGTAGGTTTCCAGGCCTCTCCGTCAAATAGCTGATGATGTATCAAGTATTCAAGTACACTAGAAAAAATTTGATATTTAAAGAAAAAATTATGTGTGTATATACATATATAATATATTTTACATATAATATGTAATTATATAAATGTATATAAATATTATAAATTATATAAATATATAATTTCTATAAATATATATGGTACGTGGAAAAATAACCAATTAACCAACTAGCTTTTTAGCATTATGGGTTCATGTTGCTTGAGTACATGGAATTCCATATATTCATTTAAATGAATTTTATTTTTTTTTAAGATCTTATGTATGTATGTATGTATGTATTTGAGAGAGAGTGAGCCAGGAGAGAGGCAGAGAGAGAGAGATAAGCAGACTCTGCACTGAGCATGGAGCCCAATTGCAGGGCTTGATATCAGAACCCCAAGGTCATGACCCCAAGATCTGAACAGAAATTAAAAGTTGGATGCTTAACCGACTGAGCCACCCAGACACCCCTAAAATAATTTTAAATATGATTAGCATACCTCTTTCTTTAACATCTTCAAGATAGGCTTTCAAAAATTCTTTATCAAAGCATTGACGATCTCGTTCACTTTCCATCACTTCAACGCCATCTGGACACTGGGTATTATCAAGAGGATTGTCCATAAGGCTTACAAATCTATTCAAGAAAATACAGACAATATCACATTTTCACCTGTACATGTTTCACCACAGAATTCCTCTTAGAAAAAGTCAACCTCTTACTTATCCTTGAAGGTCACAGAGGACCACTTAATATTGACATCACCAGTGGAACTACCCCATGGAATAATCCAACAAGATTATGGAATCAGTCCTGCTCTGAGGCTGCTGGAGGAATGAGAGTTACTTAGCCACAGACGGAGGACAGTGGCCCCGTCAGAGGCCTTGAGGTGGACATCAACACTTGCTCTGTCAGAACGTTCATACTAGATCGTGTCCTATTATGGTTGGTGTTAATCCCAGTGAATGGCATCAGACTCTAAGAAGAGGTGGGGTTAAATTATAATGAACTCGGATGGTCGGTATCCTTTCAACTGAAAAGATGGATACTCCAGGGACGCCTGGGTGGCTCAGTTGGTTAAGCAGCTGCCTTCAGCTCAGGTCATGATCCCAGCGTCCTGGGATCGAGTCCCACATCTGGCTGCTTGCTTGGCAGGGAGCCTGCTTCTCCCTCTGCCTCTGCCTACCTCTGTCTGCCTGTGCTCACTCTCGCTCCTCTCTCTCTGACAAATAATAAATAAAATCTTTAAAAAAAAAAGAAAAAGATGGATACTCCAACCCAAAAAAAAAAGCCCAAGGAGAGAAACTAAAATGACACTTGATCACCCGTCCTCCATTTTTGAAAGATGTTTTGCTGTGAAAGGCAGTATAATTATTTCAATTCAAACTTGGAAATCCCTTGAACAGTCTCCAGCTGCAAGTGTGGGCCCTGCTGGCTTGGGTGGTATCGTTCTCATTGGTTTGCGGAAGCTCTAGACATGTGGAAGATAAAGTCCACCTGTTCTATTTTTAACACATATATTTCCCAGTTCATTTTCCTTGTAATTTTATTTAATGTCTACATGCAGAGAAAGCAAAAAAGTTCTAATGTCTTTGTGGATCGATCCATGCAACTTTTCCTTTGCAAGCTTTTTTTTTTTTTTTAAGACTTTATGTATTTATTTGAAAAAGAGAGAGACAGAGAAAGAGCATGAGTGAGCAGAGGAGAGGGAGAGGGAGCCCCATGCAGGACTCAATCTCAGGACCTTGAGATTATGACCTGAGCCGAAGGCGGCAGCTTAACCAACTCAGCCACCCAGGAGCGCCCTTTACAAGTTCTTTCATTGAGTTAATTTTTGTCATCCATCCCTATCCAAAAAAAAAAGCCTATATTTTATCATTCTTTAATGTTTTATCAGAATAATCACTCTAAGTATTTTAAAATTTGCAAGGATACTGTTTCACTTAAAACCACAGTCTCTCACTCCCCCTCTGTCTCAGATCCTCCAGAAGCAATCTCTTTCATGGGTCAATCACTATTTTTACTTATCCTACAGGGAATTCTCTTTTACGCAGGACTAATACTTCAATGTTGTTTAATCAAGCAGAGGTATTCCTTTCCTTCTCTTCCGTTCCCCAACCCTACCACCTCCCAATTTTTACGATCTATACTTTCACTTTTTCAACATCCCATTATGAAGGTTTTCCAACATTTAGGAAAGTAAAAAAAAAAAAAAAAATTCTACAGTGAACACCCCTGTCCCCACCAACTAGGTTCCATATTTAAGATTTTACTGCAGCTGTTTTAGGACACAACCATCCATTTATCCACCCCTCGATCTACTCATCAAGCCATCTTATTCTCTGATGCATTCAAAGCACTCCCAGACATCATGTACTTTCACTTTCATACCATTAACACCAACACCATCCGCATTCTGTTCTGAAACCATATTTAACATTTCTATCTTGCCTGCAGGTTGACTCCAAAATTGAAAAATTCGTGTCTTTGTGACAATGAGCTGGAAAGAGTCAGTGATGCCTTCACGTTTGAGGCTGAGACCCCAGCATGTCGGCTGGGCACCCACACACGCAAACTGTTTTTGCCCCAGCACCAGCCCACCATGGGTGAACATGGGGACAAGCAGTTGCCAGTCCCCTGGGAAGTCTCCGAACACAAAACTCTGGGGTTTTCCCCCAGGGCCACCCTAGAGGACACCGCAGGCTTTTTGGTCTGATGCTGAGTGGTCTGTGCAGTGGAACTGAGGAGGAGATTAGAAGGCAGGGGATCGTCTGTGTATATGAAATTGTCCTTTTGTTTTTTAGTATCCTGCCTCGATCTGCCCCAGCCTGGACCTGGAATTTCTGACCACATGCTTCTTCAGAATTCTCCAGGGCCAATGGGCTTAATTTCTTGATTTGGTCTCTGAACCTTGCTCCATTCTATTTTTATCAGTCACCACTGTTCCGTCTGCTGTATGTCTCCCAAAGTGTGTGGCATCACTCATTTTGTGAAGGCATTCCCTTGCTTTCTCCATCATGGGGACTTATAGGTTTTATTTTATTCCTCATCTCAATAGGATCTCAAGAGGGGTAAGTGTAGATTGACACATGGTCAATCTACCATCATTAACATGGCATTTCTTGTTCTTTTTATATCTAATCTCTGGGTTATTCTAGATGTCTTCCTATATGACACACAGCAAAAATATGGCTATAGGCCATAAGCTTTCTGATGTTGTCAAGGGAAGAACGGGCTTTGTCTTTCCCTAACTATCCAACTTCCTTAAAGGTGTATCAAGTCACTCAGACCTTCCCCACTGGTTTATGAAAATCCCTGTATCACAGATTAGGATCACTTTCAGTAGGACCCGCTTTGTTCTAATAATTCATCTACAAATCATTGCCGAGCACCACCTCATTTTGAGTCTTATACATTTAAACATATTGTCATTCTCCGTAAGGCAAATTCTGTCCTGTTACTCTTGTTTTCCAAAATTATTGTTGCTGTTCTTAACTTTTTGCCTTTCAGATATACTTTCCAATCAGTTGTTCAAGCTCCAAAAAAAGAAATCCCGCTGGAGTTATGGTTGGAATTACATTACACTGATGTATAATTTTTGGAAGAAATCACATTTTTAATGCCTTTCATCCAGAAAAGACAAAGTATGTCTTTCCAAATACTCAAGACCTCTTTGACCTCCTTGCATCCGAAAGACATTCCTAGGACAGCCAAGAGCAGCGGGAGACCCATTCCAGTGGAAGGAATATGGTGGGCCAGTGGGGAGAAGATGTCATATCCCTGTTCATCCTGTGCTTACACAGGAATGAATTTAGTCTCTCTCTTTGCAATAGTTCACTTCTCTATTTTTGTCTGCTATGCATCTTACTGCCAGGATCAGAAGATGAGGAAGAGTTATGATGAGGTGAGCACTCATCACTGAAAGAACGGGACATTTCTGGGAAATCACCCCTTGAGTCATGGTTTTAGCAAACACCTAATGTTTAAGGCAGATAAGTCCCCGGACACAGGACGGAGGGGGCTCTCACTGGAGCAGCAGCATGTCAAGGTGGCCTGGAGTCAGCTTCAAGGCAGGGAGGGTGCTATGGCTTTTCAAGTTCCCTTCCAAGGTAAGAAAGACTGTTCAATGTCTCAGGCCAGATTAGAAGCTGTATCACATTTGCTGGGATGGTTTTTCTTAGTTTGGGGCGGTTTACAGGTTCCTTTAAGGAAACCAAAAAAGGGTAAGACAACCAGGGAGCCCTGGGTGTGTGTTTTTTCACACTTCAAACAGCAGTAGCATTTGTCCAGAAATCCTCTGAGATCTACTTCCTCGTGCCATTGGACAACAACTTCAAAATCCTGTACAAAGGCCTCGGAACGTCTGTGAACCAGGATCAGGTCATCTGAGTCCAAGAACCATCCTATCTTGTTCCCGAGACAGGTGAGCGTCCAGGCTGCAGGTCCTCCTTACCTTGTGTGTGAAAGTCTCTATGGGGGAATCTACTCACTTTAAAGGTGTGGATGAGTCACACAGGGCAGTCGGGAACTCCACCAAATGGTCCCCACTGACGACTAGCAAGGTGAGCTTCTTTAGGTTAAGCAAGGCATAAGGAAGATAGGTCAGCTTGTTCTTATACAAGAGAAAAGTCTGCAGTTCTTCTAGCCTAAGAAGAAGTAAAGGGGATAAGGGAATTAGACTTATAAGGATTAACTTCATAGTGGAAAAAAAAAAAAAAAAAGTAAATGGCAAATAAATTCTGGTACGAAATCCCTACATAGTTTATTTTATATATGTGACCCTTACGAGGATAAGCGGACTTTAGAATTAGGACCTGACCCTCAGTACATCTCTCCAAGTGTCTGACCTGACCCTCAGTACATCTCTCCAAGTGTCTGACCTGACCCTCAGTACATCTCTCCAAGTGTCTGACCTGACCCTCTCCAAGGGGTCAGGAAAGGATGGGAAAGGAACTATACTGGAACTGGGGCCAAGAATGAACAGATCTGGGCCACATATTTCCTGGTATATATCTTGAAAGGCCAATATTCCTCCCCTATCATATCTTCTAAATTTAGAATGGAAAGAAATCTGTCAAATGAAAAGGAAATGAGCAAAATGTGCTCTGGATTTGTTTTATTTGTTTTCCGTTTTATTCTAACTCGGCGACTCCCCCCCCCCGCCCCCGGCCCCGACCCAGTTTTCTCCTTGCATGCATTTCCAAAATCTTGACTGAGCCTACAAATAGTTCACAGAGTTTGACTCGTGTTTCAAACTAAAACGATTCCCACTTAGTCTCCCAAAACTGGAAAACACTGATATACATCACACATACCAGGAGTAGAAAAAGGTCATGTAAGTGACCTTGGGAACTAAGTCAGTTTGGCTTCTGGGTCATGACAACTTACTTATTATGCACTATCTTTATAAAGGAGACTCTGGATCCCAAAAGGTCAGATATTTTGTTTCATTCACTATTTTAAACTCTGGGCCTGCCATACAGGAGCCTAGAATCATTGGTGGAATGAATGAATGAATGAAATGAGTGAATGAATGGATCTTACATGCTCAGTGTAATTTTTTTTTTAAGTCAGCTCTATGCTCATCGTGGGGCTTGAACTCACCACCCCACGATCAGGAGTCTCATGCCCTACTGACTGAGCCAGCCAGAGAGCCCAGTCCAATTATTTTTTAAGCACAAAATACAAGGATATGATTGGAAAAACTTTACCAATCATATTGATTTGCTTGAAAGATCATGTGTGATAAATCAATAAATGAAACCAATAAAAATTACCCTCACTGGCATTCTAAACAGAGTTTAGAAATGTTCCTCTTCCATATGTAACATATGTATAAAGACATAGAGTGATACGTTTCTATTCCATATATAATAAAGATACTTTGCTATGTGTACGGGGTAAAGTTAATGATGTCATTCTGTTGAGGACTCAAGGAAATTAAAAGACAACGGAGACAACCAAGACAACAGAGATGTGTTCAAATGCACATACATACGCACGCACACTTACGAGGCTGGAAACTGGAAACTGTCTCATTATCTAAAGAACGAAACTCATTTCCCAGAAACAATAAACTCTTGGAAAATACACTGATTTCAAAGACCATTCGTGTGTTATGCCTGTTTAAAACGTTAAAACGGCGGTTAAGGCATTAGTAACTAATTCATACACCTCACCTTCAGAATGCAAGTAGCTACCTGTCTATATCTTGGGGCAGGTCATTCAGGATATTGTTGCTGATATCCAACCACTGCAAATTACACATCCTCAGGACACAGATCGGGACACTGGCAAACTTGTTTGCTGAGATATCTACAAACGTAACTTGCTTCAAGTTACTTAACTAGAAAGGAATAACAACATATTCTAATTACTTTTGTAAGTGCAGGTATGTTCAACTAATAATTTTCAGGTGATATTTCTTCCCAAAGGCCCTTCTAAGAATATACACAACACAGATCAGGAGAATATGCATTTTGGAGCGCTGACGACGTGCTCCATGACGGGCGGCACACCGGGGCTGCCTACCAGGAGTTCACGCTTCTGAAAATAAGCAATGCCATCTAATGTAGCAAGAACTAACGTGAAGAAGTTTTCAACTGGGTGCGTTCAGCGGCACAGACATAAGGGGCTAATGTCCCAATGTCACAGTAGGGTAAGGGAAGGGGGTCAAGAAAGATCTCACGGAGAATGGAGTTTTTGCACTGGGTCCTGAGGTTTCCCCCAAAGGGGAAAAGACAGAGAAGGGAACTCCAGGTAGGGAGCAGCAAGCATGTGCAAAGTCACAGAAAACAAAAAGCACAAGCCTTAAAAAATAGAATGACTTGAAGACGGCCACAAGGAGTTTTGGCAGATTTTTTTTTTTTTTAAGATTTTATTTATTTATTTGACAGCAATACGGCGAGAGAGGGAACACAAGCAGGGGGAGTGGGAGAGGGAGAAGCAGGCTTCCCGCTAAGCAGGGAGTCCCATGTGGGGCTCAATCCTAGGACCCTGGGCTCACGACCTAAGCCAAAGGCAGACGCCCAACAGACCGAGCTACCCAGGCACCCTAGAGTTTTGGCAAATTTTAAAAAGACTCACATTTGAGCTCATGCAGGGATAGAGCAATCAATCAAAAATCTCTACTCTTTAGGTCTCTTCTCCATAATTTGTGTTTTAATATGGTAACTGGATACATTGGGACATATATTTTTTTAATTTCAAATGCAAACCTATGAATATTGAATGAAGTAGGAAATGTGTCTCATGTTTGGATTTGTTTTTGTAAGTTGGGTCATGGCCATGACCTATAGAAGGAGCTACCTTTTACTGACTTATTTTCAGAGTCCACTGATAACACCTGGGCTGCCCTTCAGAACACATTTTCAAAACTGTTATGTAATATACAATATGGAGCCAGTTGAACCAACAGAAGGAATGAATGAAATCTACAAAAGAAGAAGCAGTAGGCTTATACCTCTCTTTATCTTAATAGAATACCTAACTCCCTATTGCTACATTTGCTTTAGTGACTCACAGGTCACACTCACCCCTTTGAATCGGCACATTCTAATTTTGCTCTTGTTTTGAATTTCTAAAAATGAATGTGAAGACAGTAATGGGACAGTAAATGAGCATCAGAAAAGATGTTTGGGGTGCCCATACTCAGTCTAAAGTCTCTGACCGTGTTGCCAGTGTTCTCAGATCAGCAGAAAAATCAAGACTGAATTAACATCAGTCTCTTGTC
Organism: Neogale vison; assembly: GCF_020171115.1. Classification (NCBI taxonomy): domain Eukaryota; kingdom Metazoa; phylum Chordata; class Mammalia; order Carnivora; family Mustelidae; genus Neogale; species Neogale vison. The sequence continues at coordinate 208,045,356 of NC_058096.1, read as the reverse complement.
TTCCTCCTTTTTACAATAAATGTAGAAGGTACATTTTTTTAGACTGTAAAAAAAAGTAAGTTTTTTCCCTTTTTTTTTTTTTTTTAGATTTATTTATTTGACACAGAGAGAGACAACACACAAGCAGGCGGAGCAGCAGACAAAGGGAGAGGGAGAAACAGGCTCCTTGCTGAGGAGAGAGCCCAAAGTGAAGCTCGATCCTAGGGTTCAGGGATCATGAGGTGAGCTGGAGGCAGATGATTAACCGACTGAGCCACCCAGGTGCCCCAAGTTCTTTCCTTTAAATATCCTCAATAAGTTAAGACTTCTGTGAAAATTAGAATAAGGAAAATCACAGTAGCATCAAACTAGCAAGGAGACAAATGCCTGGATTTCCCAGGCATTTGTAATTCCCCACTAGCTACTTTCATCAAGGGCAAAACAAAACACTCATAAATTCTTTGGAAAGGTAGTTACAGTCTATGTCCATACCACCCTGAATGCGCCCGATCTCGTCTGATCTTGGAAGCTAAGCAGGGTCGGGCCTGGTTAGTACTTGGATGGGAATTTATCTGAAAATTCCAGTGCTGTCCAGATAAAAATCTGACATTCAGTCAGAATAAATACAACACTCATTTACACAGAAGTTTCATTACCTTTACCTTTGCCTCAAAATTCCTGCTAGTTCCCTCCACGGGTCGTTCATTCTATTTGCGGGTCTGTTTGAACTTGAATTCAGGATTGTGTCAATTATTTGTGTGAAAGGCAACTCATGAAGACAGGCACAATCATGCGAATACATAGAACCCTACTGAACAGTACACTTAAAAATGGTCACAGTGGTAAATGTAACGTTATGTTTTTGACCAAAAAAAAAAAAAGTTTTAATGCCAGCATTTGGATATGGCATCCAGGCAAATGGTGCTTTCCTGAGTCTGTAGAGACCAGAACCTTGGGTGCTGTGTGTTTCCTTTGGATACATACAAGTTGGACACATAAGGCTGAGACAACCTGTCTTCAGCTACAGAGTTTCTATTTATCTTGAATAAACCCTAGTTTGGACAGGTGGCTGAACTTTATGTCCAGTGAGAACCACTCAGTCTGAAAATAGTGAAGTTATATATAAAGAGAGTCAGTGAGCTACTATAACGAGCCAACTGGGGAAGTATAACAAGTACAGTGCATTTACAGAATCCCATTCAAAGCAAAGAGCCTAAAAATCTCTATCCCGGGTACATGTGCTTCCACCTATGTCAATATAGTGGTGTCAACAGGACATTGCTGTTTGCCAGGAAAAAAACAAACCTCACTTGTGGTTGCCTAGGGCTGCCTAATCCGCCAACTCATGCAGATTAACTGCAAACAGGAGAGACAGAATTTTGAGAGAATGATAGAAATATCCTAAATGTGAATTATGGTGAATTGTACACTTAATGACTGAATCTGGGCATCTATAAATTATATCTCAATAAAGAGAAGGGAAAAGAGAAGGGACAGAGAGGCAAGCCTAGGAGGCTGCTGCTCCAGTTCAGATGGAGGACAGCACGGGCTTGGACCAGGGTGTCAGTGGCAAGGTGCTGGACGGTGGTCAGACACAGAACCTATTCTGAAGGACACGTTCAACAGGACTTACTTACAGAGTGGAATCAGGGTATAGAAGCAAGAGAGGTCAAGACAACTTGCCTTGCTTCCAGCCTGGACAACTGAAAGAAGACTGTGCCAATTTCTAAACTGGGGAGGCCTGAAGGCACCTGGGTGGTTCAGTGCGTTAAGCATCTACCTTTGGCTCAGGTCATGACCCTGGGGTCCCGGAATCGAGCCCCACCTCGGGCTCCTTGCTCAGCGGAGAGCCTGCTTCTCCCTCTCCCTCTGCCTGCCGCTCCCCCTGCTTTGGCACGCTCTCTCTTTCTCTCTCTGTCAAATAAATAAATTTAAAATAATTACGTAAATAAACAAACAAACAAATTTGGGAGGCCTGGGGAATGAGCAGTCTCAAGGAGGGAGTCACGCCCCTGGGCAGACACCCTCTCCTGGACTGTGGCCCTCACCTGGACTGTTGGGCATTTCCTGGGGCGATCGTGGAAGCAGCCACTTCCACAGGCCAAGAAGTTTCCAGGCAAGGAGAGTAACACCCCATCTGGGACTCTAATCAGCAGCCAGGGCCTTGTCAGCACCACACCAGCAACATTGTTTCCAGTCTGTTCCTTACCAGCAGGATTATGAGATCTCTATCTCCCTTTAGCATAAGAAGTCTGTTGAATTTTGTTTGGCAACACTCTTCCCTCTCAGCGGCTCCATTTCATCAGAATGGGATTCTAAATCATTTCTCCAGTGAATACAGACCAAAAGTCACTAGCGAATGTTGTTTAAATGAATGGACCTTTAAAATCCTATCTGTTAAGACTGTTTTGGTTACCTACAAGTTTTTGTGAATATATTAACTTCTTTTAAAAATTTTACCCCCTTTATTTCCAACTGTTTCCAATTTATTTTACCACTGTGGATAAATAAATCCAGATCTGCATCACAGACAACAGGCATCAGACATTAAATAGACATTAAATAAAAATATCTCGTATGAAAACAGGACGTCTTGCCTAGTTTTGTTTGTTTCTTTTTTTGTAGTTGTTTCTTTTTTTTCTTTTTTCTTTTTTACAGAGAAAGAGAGAGATCACAAGTAGGCAGAAAAGCAGGTGGGGGGGGGACAGGCTCCCCACTGTGCAGAGAGCCTGATGTGGGGCTTCATCCAAGGACCCTGAGATCACGACCTGAGCCGAAGGCAGAGGCTTAATACACTGAGCCACCCAGGCGCCCCGTTTGTTTCTTTTTGACAGCTTTTCCGAACTTAAATTCAGCTTCTGGCCTAGTGTAAGAACATTCTGAAAGACCTTCTAGTCACTGGTATAAGGTGACTGAAATGTCAAGAAAGCGTGATATAAGAAAGGTGGACTCTGAGCTTGTGAACTGCCTTCCCCACATCATCACATGTCCTAAACCAAATACAAGTAAATTATAGTGCAAAAATGACTGCTTTCTTACTTCAAAGGGGAGCTCCGTTAATTCTAGGTTTCCAGAACAATCCAGTTTCTCTAGATTTTCACAGTCCCCCAATTCTGGAGGGATGCTTCTCAGAAGGTTGAAGCTCACATTGAGTTCTTTCAGATTCTTCAAGCGACCTGTCATCAGAACAAATGAACATCCATCGGGAAGATCCTTTAAGGTCTTTTAACAACAAATACAAGACAAAGAGAAAACATTTGTATAATGACGATGGGGGAGATAAGGAACATAATTTTGTATTGTTTTTTAAGCCCTTGATTAAATGTCAGCTTCTCTGTCCGTGATCACAGCATTTTGTGCTTACTCTCTAGTTAATCCTTCATGGAACTATAGGCAGCCCCCATCTTTTGCCCCTCACACCCCAAGAGAAAGAGAAGCAGTAATGATCACTGTAGTCTTCATTTTAAGGTACTGCAGCTGAACAGAAATGTGATGGAGAATTATAAAATGTTGATCAAAATGACATAATAGGCTATGCTAAACTTACATGGGAATAATTGGTTGTCATTTATGTTTGCAATGAACATGTATTGCATGCGTAACTTTCTAAAACTTAAAGAAAATAAACAAAGAGTTCACTCATGAGACTTCTAGTTTCTGAGCCATCGGCAAATGTCTGCCTATGCCGAGTCCTGCAGGTGGGATGGTGGTATCACCACCCCAAGGGGACCTTGCAAAGGAACTAGCAGCTCTGGGAACCAAGGAAACAGCCCTGCTCAGCAGTGTCCTGGGCCACGAGGGAAAAGAAGCTCCACGCAGCCTGCCCACCAGCTGCCTGCCTGCCAGACAAGAGCACGGAGGCTCCTGCTGGTGAACATACCAATTTCAGCCGGAAGATGGGAGATTTGGTTTTTTGGCAGATCCAGAATTCTCATCGCTTGAAACAGCTCAATGTAGGTAGGAATGATTTGAATCAGGGTGTTAGTGATGTGCCATTCTTGCAAGTGCGTCTGCTCCTTCAGTGAATCCGGCAGCTCCTGAGACAGAATGAATGACATCAGTTACAACTAGTTCCTCATGGTGTCGGAGCCGAGTGGTGGCGTGCGCAAAGTCAAGTATAACCGGGCATTTGCGAGAAAGGCAAGAAGCAAGACAGCATGGGTGAGAGCATCAGACCTAACCTTAGCCCGCTGCACAGCCCCTCCATGAAACCACTTTAAGACTCTGGGGTTGTCATGAATCTCACAACAGTGGACTGGCCAATTTCAAAAGTGCCATGAATTCCTGATATGAAAATCAAATGCCCAGTGAACACAGATAACCAGGCTCACACCTATAGCCACGACATGTACTGTTGGTTTACAACACACTGATTTAACATCTTCTGAAAACAAAATCTGTCCATGCATTGGATTTTAAAATGTGTGCTATGTTTCCCTCCCTAGTTGCTTGATAAAGATCTAATCGTTGCTGTGCCAAGTTTCTCACTGTTTTTCTGAGTCTCTCATAGGAAAGAACACCAGAAAGAGAGCGGGGAGACATGAATGCTGGGCCAGGTTCTGCCTTTTTTCGGGCGCACACCTCCCTGGTCATTTGTGAAGTGACAGAGGAACTCAGCAGAATCCAAGGCTGCCCTGGGCACAAGGTTTCTGGGATATGATTGCAAAGGTGCTGAGAAGTGCTTATGGATGTAGGTTCTCCAGGCAGGCTGGGTAACCCTTGTGGGGGTAATTGCTTAGACAAAGGCCATGTTTGGCAATGACACATGAGAATGATTTACCAGCGGTATTTAATTAGAACTGCAGAAGGGCACCCACTGATTTCAGCGATGGGGATGCAGAAGAAAAAGACTAGAGATTGTAGTAATTTATAGTAATTTATATAATTTATATAATTTATAGTAATAAACTCTCCCAGTTTAAGAAGGCAGTGCAGCCTACATGTCAGTGTCCTAGAATACTGGCTCATTCAGGACCCACAACGGTCCTCAGAGGGAGCTAAGGCAGGCCTTAGCCCCATTTTACTGAGGAGGAGAAAAAAATATATGAAAGTGGAGTAAAGGGACGCCTGGGTGGCTCAGTTGGTTAAGCAGCTGCCTTTGGCTCAGGTCATGATCTCGAGGTCCTGGGATCGAGTCCCGCATCGGGCTCCTTGCTCAGCGGGAAGCCTGCTTCTCCCTCTGCCTCTGCCTGCCTCTCTGTCTGCCTGTGCTCGCTCGCTCTCCCTCTCTCTCTCTGATAAATAAATAAAATCTTTAAAAAAAAAAAAAAAAGAAAGTGGAGTAAAGTGCCTCCAGATCACATGACCAATAAAGGACACCCACCACGATCCCCTCCCCAAATTCAGTCTCCCGGCCCAGAGTCCTTTCAGCCGTAAGTCAGGGGCATAAAAAGAGATGACGGGCAGGTTCCAGAGAACCCTGTCCCCCCAGAAAGAGATCATCATATCAGTTTGCTTGCCCATAGCACAGTCAGGTGCTGCTTCCACCAGAACCCGTCAGATCACCTGCAAGCCCAGGAGATACTGCCCCCAAGCAAAGCAGCAGGTCAGGGCACGGGGAGCAGGAAGCCACCGGTAAAGCCCAGAGGAAAGAAAGGGGGTGGGGGCGGCTACATCTTTGTCCTGGTCTCAGACTCTCAGAAAGAAATACAGCTAAATCTGTCACCACCTACCAGGGGGGATGTTACCTGAAAGGCTCGGTTCATTTAAAAAATAAAAAAAAAAAAGGCAAAGAGTGATCTTAAAGGTCTTGGGGGAGAGACCGCAGGAGTAATCATTTTAAAGGCTGTGCCATCCTGGGGAGGGCCGCCAGGATCCCAGAGCCTGCCGCCCTCGGAGGGACCCTGCTGCCCTTCCCAGGACTGCAGGGTCTTGCACGGAGGAAGAGACCTGAGAACCTTGTTTAGAGCAGGCAACTGGCTCCTCCCCATCCATGGGAAAGCTCTCTTTTGGCCAAGGCCAAGGCCAAGGCCAGTCAATACCTCCAGCAGAATCCAGCAGCGCATTGGGCACCCCCTTGCTGCACTCACCGTCCACTGCTCCCCCGAAAGCTCAAACACAAACGGACTCCTCCGTTTGTCTCTCTCCTTGGAAAGTGAACTCTGCCTCGCGTAAGTGTTCCTTTCGATCTTTTCCAGAAGCCTCGCGCTGGTGTCTACGAAGCCATTCTTGCAGTACGCAGCCTGGGGGATGCCTTTCCTCCTGCACTCGGCCACGAAGTTCCACTCCTCCTTTATCCTAAACGGACAGCAAAGGCCGAAGTCACACTCCGGGGGAACCGCCCCCACCTGCCTGGAGCGGCCGGCAGACCACCTGTGCGCAGACGCAGTCCCTCCCCAGGCCGGCGATTTCCGCCCCCACCCCGCCACCCCCGCAGCGGCTGGAGACTCAGGGACCCCTCCACGGAACCAAATCTCAGCTCAGCCCCGTGCACTCTTTCCTGGGTCCCTCTGCTGTGGGAATGTAAGCGGCATCTTAAACCCTCAGAGTTGTGAATTATCAGCAACTTGGACTAAAAAAGTAGAGAAGGTGAGTGGGATGGAATTCCTAAAATTTCTACCAAAGTTACCTATGTATTTGATTAATTACAATTTCCTTTGATATTATGTGGTGCTAGCCCAAGTTGTTTTGTTTTAAGATTTTATTTATTTATTTGACAGAAACACAGCGAGGCAGGGGGAGTGGAAGAGGGAGAATCAGGCTTCCCGTGGAGCAGGGAGTCCGATACTGGGATCCCAGGACCCTGAGATCATGACCTGACCTGAAGGCAGATACTTAAGGATTGAGCCACCCAGGCGCCCCTCTTTTGTTTTTTAAATAGCTGGCCACAGGAATATGCTAATATTTCAAGGATGTCTGATTTGAAATATATAGGCAGCCCCAGTTTATATCATACCCTAGAAACGATCTTTACAACTCTGCAGAGACTAAAGTGAACTTGCAGAAAACTGATAGCAACACAAATCATTCTTGACTACAGACACACAAATCAATTCTGTCCGGTGGAGGGACAACCCTCCCCCACCTCTGAGTACAGATTGTTCCGTTTGCAAGTTCATTTCAATTTTCCTGATACCTAAACGTGTCTGTCCTTTGGATTCTCCTCTGAACTGGCTGTAACACCTCCCTCCTTGTCCTCGTGTTCATAATGAGAAAACATGAATTTTTAACTCGCATTCCCTTTGTATCTGCACGTTTTCTGAGGGTTAACCTTTAACACAGGTTGGGCACCCTGTGAGAAGTCAGGCAGTGGTGCCGTTGAGGTAGGAGAAAGCCCAGACCTCTTTCCCTCATCCCTTGTTGGGTTGGGACCCGCAGGGCTCAGAGAGCTGTGATCACCTTCTCCTTTATGTAGCTTCAACTGCTTTCAGTCCTGCCTGGTTTTTGTTTCACACCCCCATCCATGCCCCATCACCCCCGACCCCCTGTAATGTTCAATTCTTAGGGAATGAGTAAGCAGGGAAACCAGAGGGGCAAAGCTGCTGGGACAGCGTGCAGAGGGTGTGGAGCTAGCTAGAGACCTCTGATTCAGAGCCAAGCCCACACTGCTAAAGGAATCACAGGTGCTGAAACATTCTAGTTAAGTGTTTATAGACAGTCTTTCCACCAGTCGAAAGTTAAGAGTGTTAGCAAAGCTTGGTAGCAACACTAGAATGTGGTCAATGTGAGTAATTCCTCAGGAGAGCTGCAATGCCGGGGTAGGTGGCTGGTGACACAGCCAGATCCTGCCAGTCACCAACCCTCTAGATCCCAATGGATTTTGTAAAGATCATATGTATACTGTATGATCCAAACATTCCACTCCTGGGTATTCCTAGAAGACAGGGGAAAGCATATATCCATACAAAGACATGGGCATATGCTCATATCAGCTTTATAGCCCAAACCCGGAAACAACCCAAACGCACCTTCACAGGTGAATGGATGGACACACTGTAGCTTATCCACACTACTCGGCAATAAAAAAAAAAAAAGAAATGAACTCTTGATACACACTACCGCATGAGTGAATCTCAAGGTCATCAGGCTGAACGAAAGAATCCAGGTAATCAATCAATCAATAAAAGAATCCAGACCAAAAAAAGTATTCCATTTATATAAAATGATTTGTAAGACTCGAATAAATGCGGGGCACCTGGGTGGCTCAGTGGGTTAAGCCTCTGCCTTCAGCTTGGGTCATGATCTCAGGGTCCTGGGATCAAGCCCCGCATCGGGCTCTCTGCTCAGCGCGGAGCCTGCTTCCTCCTCTCTCTCTGCCTGCCTCTCTGCCTACTTGTGATCTCTGTCTGTCGCCTGGGTGGCTCAGTTGGTTGTCTGTCAAATAAATAAATAAAATCTTTAAAAAAAAAAAAAAGACTCTAATAAGTGCAAAGTCATCTACAAAGACAGGAAGGCGTGACTGCCCGGGCATCAAGGACAGGGATGAGAGGAAAGAACCACCAAGAGTGAGGAAGAGGCTTGTAAGGTGAAGAACGTGATCATATCTTGATTGTGGAGATGGTTTTAGGGACGTATACATACATCAAACATTTCAAATTGTATCCTTTAAATACATGTAGTTTCCTGTGTGTTAAGTTATGCTCCTCAGTAAGGCTTTTATAAAAAACATTTCGTGGTCCCACTTTCCTCACCTCCGCGTCCCTCCTCAGCCCCTTTGCACCTCTCTTGCTGTTTCGCATGCACCCAGCAAACGTCACTCTGGCTGGTATCCACTCCCCTCTCCTCTGCCCGCCACCCCCCCGCCCCCCGGTTCTGCACATGCACCCATCCAGGACACAAACATGAAGGAAAGTTCACCACCTTACAAACTGGCCTCATTTTGGATGGTGGCCCCTGACCCAGGCCCCTCGCTGCTACCCAGCTGCCCTACCACACTCCCAAGCCCATCTCTTTGCTCTAGGCCCTAGGTGACTCTTACACATTTTCTCCCTTTCAAGCAAACCTCCATCACCGCCTACCCATCCTCTATCCCAGAGCTTCTAGTCCAGGGAAGGAAGAAATGAAAGAGAACAGAACACCTGGAAGTCCCAGCACCACATCCACGCCACCTGCTCCTGTCTGTTCCTGTCAACTCTGCCTGTGCTGCAGCTGGTCTGGAAGAACTCTCCCAGATCCTCCCTGGTTACCCTCCTCCCGAGCACCCAGCCTCTCACTGGCTCAAGGACTTCCTGCTTGTCTCTTGAGTATTTCCCTCCTGAGGATCACTCCCATGAGCACATGCGCTCAGTTTTTTCTGCCAACTCAAAGGGCAACACTGCCACCATCCTCTTCCCCACCCCACCCCCCACCTCCCTGCAATGTCATGTCTTCCATCAAGCCTGCTTCTCTGCTCCACCTTACAGCCAACCCCACGAAAGAGCTGTGCTGACTCATATCCACAATTCTCCGTTCCCATCCCCCTGTTCTCTGTTGAACGCCCTTCGCTCGGCATCCCCCTTTTGTGGAAATTTTTCTCAAGGTCACCATGACCTCCACTTCACTAGACCCAGTAGCCAAATCCAGTCCTCATCTCCTCTGACCCATCTGGAACATTCAGCACAGCTTTTCTTCCCCCATCAAGCCTGATTGCCCCTTGGCTCCCTCTCTCTGCCGATTCCACTCCTACCTCTCTAGTCACTGGGCTGCCTCCCCCTCAACTTTGCAACCTCCGAATCTCCAAGGTCCCAACACCCCGTCCTTGGGCCTCTGCCCTTCTCTATCTACACTCATTCGTTGGCTATCTCGCAGTGCATGGCTTAAAATGGATCTGTGTGCTGATGATGCCCAGTTACAGTTATCTAGCCAAGACTGCCTCACTGACTCCTTGCTTCTCCCGTAGCTCCGCCCGAATGTCTAAAATTAACATATTCCAGGGGCGCCTGGGTGGCTCAGTGGGTTAAAGCCTCTGCCTTCGGCTCAGGTCATGATCTCAGGGTCCTGGGATCGAGCCCCGCATCTCTCTGCTCAGCAGGGAGCCTGCTTCCTCCTCTCTCTCTCTGCCTGCCTCTCTGCCTACTTGTGATCTCTGTCTGTCAAATAAATAAATAAAATCTTTTAAAAAAATAATTAAAAATTTTTAAAAAATTAAATTAAATTAACATGTTCCAACCCAAACTCCTGATCTTCACCCCAAAACTTGCCTCTTCCCCATTCAGTAAAAGGCTTCCAGATGCTCTGGCTAAAAACCTCAGGCCCATCGTTGGCTCCATACTTTCTTCATACCTCATATCAAATCCATCAAGAGAGAACGGTCAGTTCTACAAGAATCACGCCACTCCCCACCACCTTCCCTGCTTCCATTCTTGCCCAAGGTGCCATCCTCTGCCCCACTTTTGCCTCCCTGCAGTCTAAACTTGCCCAGCATTTCAAGTAAGCCCATCACAATGGCAGTCACACTCTGTCCTTGGCTCTTTGTTTCACCCAGCAAAGCAATGTCCCACTGCGCCTCCAAAGCCCTACAAGGCTGTGCCCTCACCTGTCTGGCCACATCCAGTGGTGCAGTCGCTTGCTTTCCTGGTCTGCTGACTGGCTCCCTTGCTCCTCCTTGAACACCCAGGACAACCCATGCCTCAATATTTGCATTGCTCTTTTGTCTGCCGGGGACATTCGTTCCTGAATTTCGGCAGGGTTGGCTCCCCAGGTCTACGTGTACACTTTTTACTCTTCCAAAATGACTTTGGGTATCATTGGAGTTCCAAGCTTGCCATTAAGCTGGGAGAAAGAGGAGCATTTGAAAAAAAATATTTTGCCGATGGCCCTGGCTAGCCTGGCTACCACCCTACCAAGGTCCTAGTCACAGCGAGCTGAGCTGGGGTAAGCACTCGGCTATCAAGGAGGCAGGGCTTCAGGATCTACCTATGACATCTCCATGTAATGTCATAAAAGTATAAGTTTTAAAAAAGGCCAGCACATGGAGGGAGATGAATTTCATACTGGGAGAAAGTGGCGGGATGGGCTTGGGATCGTTACTTTTCCTTATTAGCTCTTCTGTATAGTTTAAATATATTTTAATACCATGTGATTTTTAAAAATGTAAATACCTAGGGCCACCTGGACAACTCAGTTGGTTAAGCATCGGAGACTTGATTTCAGCTCAGTCATGATCTCAGGGTCCTGGAGTCGAGCCCTATGTCCAGTTCTGCCCTGGGCATTGAGCCTGTTTAAGATTCTCTCTCTCCTTTCTCTCCCTCTGCCCTTCCTTCTACTCCTGCATGCTGTCTGTCTCTGTCTCTCTCTCCCCCCACCATAAATAAATAAGTAAATAAATAAATAAATAAATAAATCTTTTAAAATAAATAAATGTAAATGCCTGCCTGTGGATCTAGATCAGACTATAGCAGTCGGGGCTGTGGGGCAGACCCTGGGTCTAAGACATACAGATTGAAGGAAAGAGGAAATCCCCCCAAAATGGCAGCAGCCAACAGCACAGATACTGTTCACCAAGCCTTGTGCTCACCAAGCACTTTTCAGGTTAACCTCTCTTTTACCCTCATTTCTTAGTGAGTCCAAAGGGCTACCCTGCCAATGTAATGAAACGATGCCCGTTAAGCTTTACAGAATACATCCTTCCTTTATCGCAAAGAACAAACCAACATAAATGGCTCACATATTTGGGAGCAGCTAACATATACTGGAGAAAAGAACAGATATGAGACACATCTCATTAAAAAGAAGCATATACCAAATCTTTTGGGGATTTCTTTTTAAATGTTTTCTATCCCATTCCCTCTGAAACCCCACGAGAATATAAACTATTTTTTGGTGAGAGTCAAGACTTTGGTGAGAGTCAACTCTTTTTTTCAATTCCATTCTCTTCCTCCAGAGTGATTAAAATCAGTAAACAGTCTAGCATAAGATAATAGAGTTGTTGAATCGCTCCCTTGTACACATGAGACTGGTGTAACATAGTGTGTCGGCTGCCCTTCAATTTTTAAAAAATGGGGGAAAAAGATCAAAAGAGATAAATAAATACATGAATAAACTGTCTTTGTCTTTATACGTTATCACCTGTATAACTGAATAATCATCCCCTTGAATCAATTTCAGCAGAACTTCAAATACAAGCATGTAAAACAATGCCATTACAGTTTCACTAATTAAATCAGTAAATGTGCAAATAAAGTGCTCTTCCCTTAAGAAACAAACCCACAATCCTAGCCTGGATGGCAGAGAGCCTTCCTGGATGAGAAAGTCCTCACTCAGAGCCTTCCCGCTGCTCCTCTATTTCTCCCACTCAGTGACTCAGTTTCATCCAGGCAGGATGCTATTCTGTATTGTATCTTTGCTTATAATGCTTTTTAAAAATATATATATTATTTATTTATTTGTCAGAGAGAGAGAGAGAGAGAGCACGCACAATCAGGGGGAGCAGCAGGCAGAGGGGGAAGCAGGATCCCCACTGAGCAAGGAGCCCAATGTGGGACTTGATCCCCAGACCCTGAGATCATGACCTGAGCCAAAGCCAGATGCTTAACCAACTGAGCCACCCAGGCGCCCCTCCATTTATCATTTTTAAGTTTTGATACATGCTTCATGAAATAAAGACAGTCTTACAAAATGGAGTACCATGAAGTGAGGTCACAGAGCAAGCTAGAGCCTGTTTTCATAAAATTAAATTAACCAGATAATTGCTTTTTCTGATAAGACATCCGTCAAGTTTTCAATATGTTAATTTCCCCGCTTGAGAAACTAAAGTTACCCGACAAATAGTGTTATGAATCGCAGTACGGAAACTCAGAGACACCTGCCAAAAAGGGAAATTCATTCATTCATACGTTCATTTTTTTTTGCAGGTCCTGGGAAGCCGATCAGCTTGCTCCTTGAACCCCCACATTCCTCCCTCCATTATCCCTACTTCACCCTCACCTGCCCAGCCAATTCGACAGCTGTTTTTCTTATCCTGAACTAGAAAAACCTAAATTCCCTAAGAAGTTTTCTGTCTTAGGGCAAGCAAGATAAGACAGGGCACCAGCCCCATTCAGGGCCAGCCCGGTACATAGGAACCATGGGAAGCTGTCTACAAAGTCATTTCGCAGCAGGATAAAAGAAAGAAGCCAAGAGGCAAAAACCACTCCAAAGCAGCTGGACCCTAGCTCTCTGCAGATGCCTCCTGCTTCCAGAACCCTCAGGGGGTTACATCAGCTACAGACAATTTCCCCCAAAATCCCCAGGGCTTGGGTCCTCCTTTAGCAAGTTGTCCTACCCTAGAGTAACCCAGATGCTAGGAGTATGGAGAAGGTCGGAGCAGAGCTGAGAGACACTTTGGGTTCACGGGATCCAGGGACCTGTGTAATTCGTGCTAGTGTAGATCGCTCAGACCCTTTGCCATAGGTGTTGCCCAGTCTGAGGATCCAATTCTTAAATTCAAGATTCATCTCATATTGGATAACCTCAGATTAGTGCAAGTGAAAAGAACATCCCAACTATGTGTGACTGCAGCGTTGTGCAGGGAAAAGATCTTGGCCAAATCCTCCGCTTACCAGCTGTGTCAACTTGGGTAAGACACTTGGGTCCCAGCTTCCTCATCTTCAAGTTGGGGATAAGGGTAACCACCTGGAATGGCTGTGATGCTTACAGTAACAGCTTAATTAATTATCAAACATGATCAGAATAGGTACTGGTTTGATCCAGATAGTTCATAAGAATGGAGAGCCAAGAACAGAGAGACATTCACACCTTACACATTTTGTTTTGTTTTGTTTTGTTAAAGATTTTTTATTTATTTGACAGAGAGAGATCACAAGTAGGCAGAGAAGCAGGCAGAGAGAGAGAGAGGGAGGAGGAAGCAGGCTCCCTGCCTAGCAGAAAGCCCGATGCAGGACTTGATCCCAGGACCCTGAGATCATGACCTGAGCTGAAGGCAGAGGTTTAACCCACTGAGCCACCCAGGAAGCCCACACATTTTGTTTTTAACTAAAGTACAGGGGCACCTGGGTGGCTCGATCATTAAGTATCTGCCTTCAGCTCACGACATGATCCCAGGGTCCTGGGATCTAGCCCCACATAGAGCTTCCTGTTCTTCAGGAAGCCTGCTTCTCCCTCTCCCAATCCCCATGCTTGTGTTCCCTCTACTGCTGTGTGGGTCTCTCTGTCAAATAAATAAGTAAATATTTAAAAAACAACAACAACAACAACTTAAAGCACAGAAAAATATCAACCTTTGCCAACTTGAGATAAAGTTCTGGACCTCCTCTGAAACTGGGTCTGCTGATCAGAATCCCATTCTGCCTTCCTTATATAAACCACACCCTCCGCACATCATGCAAGAGCTCCAGTTTTGGTTCCTTCATAGGGAATTAAAAAGTCAGAGATGCAAAGCCACCGGAATGTGCAACCTCTCCAACTGGTCCTACTTCCTTGGATTTGTGCAGTGCTGAGTCAATCGTGTGGCCCTTGGTTATCCCAAATGGACTTTTTCCAAAGCGATCAGCTTCATTTCATATACATATCACTCTCTTTTCCTCCTGTATCATGAGCTTACACAAGCATAGACAAATTATCTCCTCTGCAGCCAAGTAAAAAATGGTGTCAGTAGAGCAAGTCTTAGTCCGCATTCAGCTCAACAGGTAAGGATGGAAATACATGACAGGGAGTACCTTTGAGCTGGTCCAGGGCATGGGAGAGAGTTTACTGTGTCATCGCTGTGCACCCCGTGCCTGGTACGGTGCCTGGAATGCATGTGGGACTGTACACCACGGGCTCGCGATTATGGGAATCAGACATTCGCTGTGGGCAAGAGTGGGATGGCTTCAAAGTCCAATGAGTAAGTGTCACAGAGAAATCCCAGAAGGGCCTTCCTCTCCACAACATGACCACAGCTGGCCTAGCCCCCACTCACTAAAGAAGCTACAGGCAAGTAGAGAAAACACATACTTTTCCAATGCACTTTTCTCAAGCCTTTCTGTCTCCTTCTTCTGCCAAGCTTTGTGCTTCTTGACGCGCGTCTCCCACAAGGCTCTGATGACAGAAATGTCGAACACGACCACTTTGTGTCCCATTTTGGGAGCATGAAATTACCTATTTAAAAAACACATATGTCAGCTTCACACACACACACAAGAGAAAATAGTTTTCTTACAACCTTTTTTTTCTTTTAAGATTTTATTTTTTTAATTTATTTGAGATAGAGAGAGTGCGTGTGCCCGCCAGCGATGGGGGAAGGGCTCAGAGAGCAGGGTGTGGGTGGTGGGGAGGTGGGGGTGGAAAGAAAAGGAAAAGGACAAGCAGACTTGCTTGCTCCGCACAGAGACCATAACACACTGAAGTTTGATCCCAGGACTCCAGGATCACAACCTGCGATCACGAACGGAGCTGAAACCAAGAGTCAGACGCCCAACGACGGAGCCATCCAGGCTCCCCAGTTTTAGCATGAACTTTGAAATGAAGCAAGAATGAATCCATCCTCATAAGTAATGATGAAATGCCCTGTGAATTCCAGAATGGCAGTTTGCTAATGTTCTTAAAGCCTGATGGTACTCTGGGTTAAGTCAAGTCCAGCACCCAGCCTGTGGCTCCTCTAGAAGGTCACACTTGTAGCTCTACCTCTCAGCCAGATTTGGGGGTTCCCAAAGCCCCCTGGGCCCTCCATAAGCCTCTTGGTTCCATGTTCTATTGAATTTTCTAGCAGCTCATCTTTCTACTAGGGCTGTACCAGACTCAAGGGTACGTTTGTGAGTTAATCGGAAAACACACACACACACACATACACACACACACACTCCTGGTGACCAAGGCTACACCAGCAGTCACCGTTAAACAACAAAACCAATCCTTGCACCAAGAACAACCATGAGCACTTTCCCAGGAGGGACTGCCCACGACACAGAGCATGGGGACGGGTCCTGCGAGGGTCCCCTGCAACATGAAACTTCACAGGCTGCTGGCCTCTGTGTATGTAAGGAAAGTCAAGGGCAGGTGCATCTTGGCCCTTCATCAAAGTGAGACCCAGCACAGTGTCTGGCACACAGCAGACCCTCTGTAAATATTTGTGAAGTCAATAAACGAAAACTGAATAAGAGGTTTGCATCCAGATTGCTCCCCTCTCAGGCCATTCCGTGAGCTTCCTCTCTCCTTTTTATGTTCCTGTCTTTTTTTTTTCTTTAAGATTTTATTTATTTATTTGACAGACAGATCACAAGGAGGCAGAGAGGCAGGCAGAGAGAGGAGGAAGCAGGCTCCCTGCTGATCAGGGAGCCCGATGCGGGGCTCGAACCCAGGACCCAAGGATCACGACTGGAGCCGAAGGCAGAGGCTTTAACCCACTGAGCCACCCAGCCCCCCATCTTGTTTTTATTTCACTCATTGCCTTAAGTGATTATTTGTTCACCAAAAAAAAAAAAAAAAAAAAAAAAAAAAAAAAAAAACTGTCAGGATGTAAAAGTACTTCTTAATGTTCATTCCTCTAACCTGCACTGATCTCCCTTATCTAAAAATAACTTCCTAGTTATCGTTTTACATTTCCCCTACTTAGTAGCATTGAAATCTGGCTCCATCCACTTCCTGATTCATGCACACACACACGCACGCACACACAGCGTGTCAATATTCTGTTGAATATTCTCTGCTCCAGTTCCAGATGCTTCTACACGGCAGTCCGTGGGGACACAAAAGCAAATATTTGATCTTCAGACTCAGCTGTGTACTCCCCACGAAGGGCTTGCCAGGCTGAGTGGGAAAGCCGGCTTCTGTCTGCGCAGTGGAAAGCTGGAGAGCCATCATTTTCGTCTTAACGAGCTGAAAATGCTGGCCCCGGTTTACTTCCATCTTTCCCTTCATTTCTGACATCTGGGACTGTCTTTTGTCTGCCTTTAAATATTTTTACCTCAAGGAGATTTCTGGCAAAGGTACAAGAGATGCACCTTTTTGTGCGGACCTATGTTTTCAGTTCTCTGGGGTCAATAACATGAGAGAGGCATTGGAAGGTCCTGTAACTCTATTTAACCTTTTCAGGAACTGTTGGACGGTTTCCCCAAAGCAGCAGCCTCATGTTCCTGCCCTGACAGCCGAGCATGAGGGTTCTGGGGTCTCCACATCCTCTCCACGCTCGTTCCTTCACTCTCTCCCACCATGGCCATCCCAGGAGGTGGGGGCAGTGGTCTCTAGTGGTTTCGATTTGCGTTGCCCTGACAGCTAATGAGATTGACTGAACATCTTTTTATGTACTTATTGACCATTTTTATACCTTCTTGGGAGAAATGTCTATTCAGATCCTTTGCCAAGTTTTAAATGGGGCCATTTGTCTTTTTAATTGTTGACTTGTAATAGTTCTTTCTATGTCCTAAGCACGGGTCTTTTGTCTGATACATGATTCGCAAATGTTCTTCGATTCCATCCTTTTATTTTTAACCTAATTATACGGTTATATTTGGTATGAGATTTTGTAGACAGAACCTTTTACTTTTTTTTTTTTTTTTAAGTAGGCTCCATACTCAGTGTGGGGCTTGAACTCACAACCCTGAGATCAATAGTCATATCCAGCCTGGAGCCGCTGTTGACAGAATCTTGTTGGATCATTTATTTCACACATTCCAACAACGTCTTTTAATTGGTGTATTTGAGCAATTTACATTAACCATAATTACTGATACTTTGCATTTAGGTCTAAATTCACTTATTACCCATTTTCTGCTGGACTCCTCTTTTGTTTTCTCTTTTTACACTTTCCAGCGTCCTTTTGTGTTTATCTGAACATCTTTTCAGTATTCAATTTATTTTCTCTATTGTGTTTTGGAATCTGTTTCTCAGTGTAGTCTTTCCTTTTTCATGGTTGCCCTAGGGAGCATAAGCTCCCGGCTTCACTTCTCATACCCCATCAGAAACAATATTTTACCCCTTGGAGTGAGACGTGGAAACCTTACTACCACCGAGGTCCCTTAGGCTCTCACCTCGGTGCTGCCATTGTCCCTCGCACTGAATCTGTCAGTGTTCTATTTTGGGCTTCCAATCCTGAAATGTTTTTAAAGAACTCATGAGGAGGACGCTAGCCCATCACATCTACCCTGATAAGGACCAGACCGTATCTGTGGCTCCTCCCTCATTCCTATTGTCCCATGTCCCCTCTGGTAGCATTTCCCTTCTGCCTAAACAACTCCCCTAAATAGTCCCCTCAGACAGAGACCTCAGCTGACAAAACCTCTGTTTCCCTTCACCTGAATATCTTCTTTTCACTTTCACTCCTTTTTTTTTCTTTTTCCTCTTTTCCTTTTTTTTCTCTACCTTCACTCCTGAAGATGGTTTTTGCTGGATAGCGAACCCTGAGGTAATTCTTTTCAACATTTTATAGACACTGCCCGTTTCTTCTGGCCTCCATGGTTTCCCACGACAAAGGTGCAGTAGTTGGAACCATAAGTCTCGTCAAGGTGATAACGTCACGTTTCTCCCACGACTTGTTGAGAATTATTCCTTGTCTTTGGGTTTCCTGTTTAATTATGACAAATCTGGGCATGGGTTTCTTTGGGTTTATGCCGTGTGGGATTTCCCTAGCTCCTCTGGTCGGGAGGTTTTATATTTTGCCAAATTTGGGGATTTTTCAGCCATCTTTTTTTCTCCAGCTATTTTTTTTTTTTCTGCAATGCCCTCTTCCTCCCCTCTTCTGGGACTCCGACAAAACAAATATTAGCCCTTTTAATATCATTTTGTAGATTCTTGAGGCTGTTGGCTTTTTTAGACATCTCTTTTCCTCTCTTTTTTCAGATTTTTAATACCCAGCAATCCATCTTCGAACGTCCCACACCTTCCCACATCATCTCCATTATGTTTATGAGTCTATCCAGGGAGTATTTTATTTCAGGGATTGTCTATTTTATTTCTAAAGTTGCCGTTTAGTTCTTTTTATCTCCGACTTCTTGTTGGTCCTT
The DNA here is from genome assembly GCF_020171115.1 of Neogale vison. NCBI lineage: Eukaryota > Metazoa > Chordata > Mammalia > Carnivora > Mustelidae > Neogale > Neogale vison. The sequence goes on along the minus strand of NC_058096.1, from coordinate 208,026,544 downwards.
TCTCTTTCCATTCACACCTGAGGGCAGAGGGAGAGGACTCCAGAAAGGACACACTTGGAAGGGCTTCCAACCTCGTTTTAGAAGTTGCAGCTCAGTACAGTGGACAGCAGGGTAGTCCTCTGGTTTGGTCAGGCTGGTCTGGCTCGCTGGGCAACTGACAGGCCACGCCCCCCGCCCCAGGGTGGAAGGCCGCCTGACCAGCCACCAGGGGTGCGAACATATGCAGTGCGGGTCCAGGGTCGCAGGACACCTTCAGAGCACAGGGGCTCCACGAGGGCTCAAACAGAGCCCTCTAGGTGGAGAGCACTGCAGAAAGCTTCTTGCTAGCCAGGGCTGTCCATTTGCAAAGGACCAGGTTCTGAGCCTGGGGCTGGGGCCAGCTCGTGTACCCAGACCCCTGCTGGCCCCCTCCTGCCCACACCGGAACAGGAAGGAGAACTCCTTCCACGGTACTGTCCCTCTAGTGCTGTCCCCTGAGAAAGCTGAATGGGCTGTTCACTTTAAAGGACAAGTACTTCAAGGAACTATGTGTGTCATACAGCACAGACACTGAAAGCTATGTTCAGAGCTAAGAGGCACTACGTTGATGACTGACACAGTAGGTGGTTCAGTTCAGACATCACATTCCTTCCTCCGGCCTTCTGGGACTAGAATTCCCAGGGTGGGGACTGTCCTCAGATTGTACGGGTGGACTGCCCATGTGCGCCCCCCAGTGGCCGTCTGGGATGGAGGCCATGGTCCACCCTGCCCTTCGGCTCAAACAGCAGAAGGCCTGCTGATAAGGGTCAGACCCCCAGGGAAGGTTCAGGGATGAGCCCAGGAGCTCTAAACAACGTTATGGTTGTTCCTCAGAGCTCTTCCCTCTCCTCTGTTCCCCCAGTTCTTCTAGATTGCTGGGGCTCCCTTTTACAGTCCTTTGGCCGGAGAGCTGGGGCTTTAGTCCCCCTGTTTTGTTGTGCACCCACTTTGGGGGGCCAAGTAGCAGGAGGCCCAGGGGATAGAAAAAGCCATGAGAGTTTTCTCCACTCTCTGGGGCCTGCAACTCCTTGGATCCAAACGGAAAGACCCCTTTTCTCAAAGTTTTGAGTGACTGAGGTCCTCCACTATCAAACCCCTGCCCCCATGCCCCTGCACCTCCTGCTATCACTGAATCCTTTAGGGCCCGAGGCATGACAGGATGGAGAAAAGAAAAACAGGGATTTGACCTCTCTCTCTGAGCATGACGGGTCCCCTTTTCCTCTCCTGGAGTGACATTCAGTACCCTTGTGCCCAATTCTGAGTTCCAGGCTGCCTTGAGTCCAGGCATCACAACACTGGAGGGGTGGGGGGAAGGGAAACAGACCACAGGCTCTCTGTACTTGGAATTCTGGGGTCTTTCCCTTACTCTGTTGCCACCAGCTCGTTTTCACAGTCTTCGTACTCCTGTTCCGTGTGCTCCTTCCGGGTTTTAGAACCACATTCAATGGGAGAGACGTGGTGGAGGATGCCTGACTCCGTCTCCCCCAGAACCAAAAACCACTGCTTGTCATTTGTCTTTTACCACGTTCCTTACTCTGTCATTTTCAGCTCAGGAGCACCTAAGCTGCAAACGTCTTAACCAAAGTTGGCTTTTAACAACAACAAAAAAGCTTCCATAGAAGTATGCCAAGCACCAGTCTGAACACAAGAGAGCACAGTCCCCAGCCTGAAATGGAGAAAAATTAGAAAGAGAGAAAGAACGAGGCAGACTCAAAGGCTTTGAGGCAATCGCTGTACATAATCCAAGTCTACACATAAAAGCAAAGAAAAAGCCAGAGTAAAGTGAGATTTCCGAGCAATGTGGACAGCCCAGGCAGCCCAGGCAGCCCAGGGTACTTAAAGCTGGAAGACTGCTCCCTGTTCAGGGTGTGTGTTCTAGACCAACGAGCTTGACTCAGCCTCTGCTGTTGAGTGACTGTCATTTTCCTAGACCAGCAAGCCCTTGGGGAGTAGCCAGATCTGTCCATTAACTGCCTGTGCCTTAAACACACACACACCATTGCTCATTAGCTCCCATGCATTCATTTGGAGAGATGTAATTCAAGTTTGCACGCTAGAGGAATGGTCTCTTCTTGATGCCTTTGGATTATGTTTTTTAAATACTTGTAAATCAGGGACGCCTGGGTGGCTCAGTTGGTTAAGCAGCTGCCTTCAGCTCAGGTCATGATCCCAGCGTCCTGGGATCGAGTCCCACATCGGGCTCCTTGCTCGGCGGGGAGCCTGCTTCTGCCTCTGCCTGCCTCTCTGTCTGCCTGTGCTCGCTCTCTTCCCCTCTCTCTCTGACAAATAAATAAATAAAATCTTTAAAATAAATAAATAAATACTTGTAAATCAATATTAGTGTCAATATTTTGATGGGAAAGAGCATATCCTATTTGTCAACTAACCATGTTCCCCATTTTCCCCGTATCTTGCAAAACAGAGAAGGAGTTTCTGTTCTTCAATTAAGAGGGTTTTGAATGTGCCGGAATTTAAGTCAGGGTCACCTGTGAGATGTTCTGTTTGCAAATGTGTGTCACAAAACATAGAGGCTCTAAGAACAGAGAGAGATGACCACGTTTGCTACAGATTTGCATGTACTGCCCAGAAAGCCTGGGAGGCCAAGAAATAACCAACCGCAAATGCCAGGTCCAGCCCCGACCTTGGAGTCCTGTGCAGGACAGGGCTCAATCTAGGCCTCCCTGGACAACAGGGCAGGTTCAAGATCAACCCTGGAGATAGTAGCTCTTATGGATGGGTGTCAGATCAGAAAAGTGGTTTTATAATAGGAGCCAATGAGTCATTCCAGGACAGAAAGGAGACCCTCCCTCTGGGAACAAAGCCACACTGGGGAGCAGAGAGGAGGGAGGTATCAAGGACGGGACACAGGGGCCAGTCCCTCAGCAGGTTCCGGAAAGAGAGACGGTCCCCTGGCGAATTTACAAAGCTCATCTCTTCTTTGTAGCATGAGCTCCAGTCAACACAGCCTTTCAGCAAATCCCTGAAATGCAATTTCCTAAGCATTAGGTTTCTCCAGAACTATAGAAAGAGCACCATGATACACTCTTCCAAAGCAGTAAAGAGAAATTCACCTCTACAGGATGTCGTGTGAGACAACCTCCATTCAAATAAAGCAATATCCTTCTAGAGAAAACACTACATCCAAGCAGACTCTCCTGAGGCACCATAAGAAATGCAGAGCATTAGCCTGAGCCCTAATGGATTTGACAGCTAAGATTCATGGACCCGAGGGAACATCTGATTCCAGTTCCCTGCTGGAGATCTATCTGGCTTTGTATTACAGCTGAAGCACAAGAGCACGGATCCCTAGATTTGGGGCTGCAGGGTCCGCAGCCACGGAAGAGAAGAAAACACATGAGACAGAGAAGAGAGGACGATAGTGACATCACTCATGGTAGCAGAAAGGACACTGGGGCAGAGTGCCCTGAGGCTCATTTTTCTCCAGGGCTTGGAGTTCTGGGTCCTGAGTGGACACGTCAACAATCAGAGTCTCAGAAGTTTGATTCACAGTAGAAAGGAAAATTCCTCCTGGAAAAACATTTTGCTTTACTGCTTTACTGTATTATTTCAGTAAAGGGCAAGAGAGGAAATATTGTAGGCTTCACGGGTCAGTTGGTACAATGGAAGCAGTTCTGTAGGCACTTAGATCACAAAAGAGAAAACTCCTGGCCTGCCCCTCCCTGCTGACTTGCCCTGGGCCTGTCAGAGCCCTGAGCCTGCTTCTCCACTTTGTGCTGGGTTGCCACCTGCTAGAGACATTCTCAGGACAAGAGTGACTGGCCCAAGAGGAAAAGGCCCGGCAGGTCAGCACACAGAGGGACTGGGAATGGGGAGCTGCTGTAATCAGTTTCACTCTCTGTCCCGGTGACACTCAGATACCGGTGTGTGTGTTCTCATCTCCTGCCAGCTCCAGATGGGTAGCTGGCTCAAGGCTAAGTGGGTTTGCTAAGTCACCAACTCCCGAGCAAAGATTCCATTGCTTGGTGCCCAGTCACTCCCCACAGCAGAGTGTCCAACATGTAGAGAGCAACCAGCGTGGGCCTTGGGCAATAGCAAGATACAGCTGGCCCAGCAGACAGACACTGAGAGTGGAGGAGAAGGTGGGGGTGGGGGAGGTTGGGTCTCCAACTTGATCTCCACAGCTCACAACGCTAGCCCCTTCCAGCGGTGCCCCCCGCCTTACAAATACACCAGCCAGTCCTGTGTGGCGCATCCCAGCTTTTGTGAACAATAAACTAGATTTTGCTTTGTGGATATGATGGCTTTAAAATTGTATCCAAACGTTCCTTTATATTCTTTCCTTTAAGAGTGTAGAACTTAATTCCTTCCCCCTTGAGCATGGGTTGAATTCAGTGACTCACTTCTAACGAATAAAGTGTGGTAAAAGTGATGGTGTGCGGCTTCCGTGACCAAGTCCCACCAAGCACTCCTCTCTCTTTTGGGCCGGCCACTGTGTCATGAGGAGGTTCAAGCAGCCCTGTGCAAGAAGCTTCTTACGGAGAGGAACAGAGTCCTCCTGCCAGCAGCCACGTGAGCGGAAGCTGTCTAAAAGCAGATCTTCCAGCCCCGGTTGAGCCTTCAGATGGTAACAGCCCCAAAAGTCATCTCAGCAGACCCTGAGGCAGGACCACTCAGCTAAGCTATTCCCAACGTTCAGAGACTGTGACAAAATATGTTTGTTGTATTAAGCTGTAAGGGTCAGGGGTGATTTGTTATGTAGTAATAAATCATTAACACAGTGGAGAGTAAAATAAGACTCAGTCTCAATGTGTAGCAACCTCTGGTGTCCACATCTAGTCGTCTCCTTGACATGCCTACTTGGATGTCTCACGCATATCTCAGAGAAACACAATTCCTTCCAGAGTTCCTCCCTTAGAATCTAACCATTCCTGGCTGCCTCAATTCTTCACCTTGACTCTGTCCTTACCTGGAGGTCACTCCTTTCTGCCTTCCACTTCTTTACCCTGCCCACCCTGGGAGCAAGACCATGTACACAAACATGCTCGCTTGTTTGCAAGCCCAATGTATCACCCAAGTCTTAGAGGGCACGCATTTCTCACCACCAGTTAGTGCCCCAGCTGGCCTCAGGCGTGCAGAAGCCTCACAGCTGGTGTCCTGACTTCCCACTCACCCACGTCCAATCCATTTGCCACACAACAGTGAGAGTCATTTTCTGCCGAGAATGAGATCCTGCCACTGCGTGGATCAAGCGCTCCAAAGACTTCTCTCCCAGGTGAGGGGGAGATCCCAGGGCCCGGGTCAGACTCTGGCATGAACCGCCCTTGAGCACTCTCCTCCTCAGTGCCTCACCCACCCCGTACTTTTTCTTACCTCAGACACTGCACACACTATGCCCTCTGCCTAGACCCTCTTCCCCCATCTGCCTAGCATCCCTGCACCCCATGTTCCCAGACTCAGCTTCAGTCTTCTCTCCTCAGCACAGCCTTCACGGCCTCTTCACCTAAAGTAGATCCCCCCGTTATTTTATCTCTCAGATTATTTATCTCTCAGACTACTGCTAATTCACTTCACAGCACATAATAAAAGTTGAACTATTTGCTCATTGGTTTAATTATAATTTGACCGTGGACTGTGAAAAGAAGGGCCATGGTTCACCGACAGAGGCAGCCACCTGAGAAGCCCCAGACGTAGGATGGGAGTCAGCCACTCACACTGAGTGGTCACCAGGGGCAGATGGTGACAGACGGCAGCCCTGGAGGGAATGTAGACAGGCTCCTGCTTCTGGACCTCAACAGAGAAACCCTGTATGTGGGGCCAGTTTACTTGGTGTGCATCTCTGTTCTTTGATTCCTGGGAACCCAAATAACTGACATTATGGGCACTCATCAAATGCAGAAGGATGAATGTCCCTGCCCCTGGGCTCTCCATCTGGAGAGAACAGATGCTCACAGAGATACATTTCAGTACTGCGTGTGGATTTGATCATGGAGGCGGAACAGGCTGTGGGGTCAGAAGAGGAGGGATGCCCTCAAGTGTGTGTGGAGAAGAGGGTTCTGGAGGGTCCCACAGGGACCCTGGGGAAGGGGAAAGGGACTGTCCATGCAGAATTTGCTTGAATACTTGTTCACACTCCCTCTACAACCCAGGTACATTGGAATCCCTTTTATGGAGCCATCCACTGTCCGAGCCAGAGGGCATGACTGGAAAAACATGTCCCCTGGCACCAGAGCACTCGTCCCCACTCAGAAGATGAATGCCAGGGTTCCAGGCGGGAGGGGCACTTTCTGGTCACCTCATCCTCCCCTTTCTGGTCAAATGGCAGACTGGGCAGAGGCGGGTGGGAGACTGTGTACGGGGCTCACATCTCTGACAGTCTAAGGTACAAAGGATCTGGGGGAGAAGACCCAACTAACCCCACAATACAGGTGCCCAGCCATTCTGGGCGCCTCCTTGCCCAGGCTGGGAGAGGGACGGCAGCAAGGGGGTGGTGTCCAGGCGGAGGGCACACTGCATGCACAGTCTGAGGGACAGAGCTGAGGTTGGAGCAGTTGGTCATCTGAACATCCATGGGAGAGAGGCCTAACCCTACGGTCCCCACCTGCTCATCAGAACCCCCAGGGCCTCTCTTTCCTCTGGGAAGACCAGCTCCAGGCTTTCCAGAGCATTCTTCCCAGCACAGCCCCCACGTGAATAACCACCCATCACCAGCCTTGCTGGAACTAAGGGAGTGTCTATAATCATGGAGATTCCTGGTGACACCGGTGTACAGAGGAAACAAAGACATGGCCCACAAGGGGCTTTCACGATGCACAAATCCCATTCGCCCCTCACATAAGGCCGCTGCCTGGACCCCAGAGCCAGAACACAGAGGAAGTTTTCTGATAGAAACAATAGGGTTATTAAAGACTAAATACTCAAGGGAGGTCGGTATAGTCACGACATTGCAGCCAAATTCTAAATTAAATTACATTTTCTGTCGCAAGTTCAGAGTTTCCCTGGGAACACCCATTGTTTTCATGGTAATTTGTTAAACTAGAAAATCCTGGCTGGGAGGCAGAGGCTGGGGAAGGGATTAGGAGGACCTTCTCAGAGTCCACCTGCCAGGGGCTGGAGTCCAGCCTCCTCCACTTAAAGCTGCGTGTCCCTGAGATGGTCACCTATCCTCTCTGTGCCCCCGTGTACTCATCTGAACATGGGTGTGACAGCAGCACCCCGCTCAGAGGACTGGGGACAGGGTCACGTGTGATAATTTGTGTCAAGTGCTTAAGATAGTCCCTGGCACCTAGTAAAGCATTTATCGAAAGAAAAGAAGAAAAGAAATGAAGACAGACATCGTCACGAAGTGAAATGGAAGATATGAGTACCTGAGGCTTCTTCTGTCCCGGGCACAGTTAGCACAGGTTCTCTGCCAGATCGCACCAGGCCCTGAGTTCCCGGAGAGGATTTGGAGGAAAACAGTCACAGGGGCGCGGCTGCGCTGCTTACAAAGCCAGATGATTCTCCCCTGGGTGTCTGAGCACTTTCCTACCCTCACTCTCTCCCCAGGGGGGTGAGACAGTCCCAGAAGTAAAAGACTTCCCCTGCAGATGTCAATCATCCCTTCCAGGGCACCCAAGACACAAACAAAGTTGATTTATTTCCCAGAGACAAAGCTTTGGACCAGAAATCCTTGAGCCCAGCTTTGGGCACCAGGGCAGTGTACTTGGCAGGGGGCGCCCACTAACCAGGAGCAGGAATCTCGGGGAACCCCCTGCCCCCAGCATAGCCTTGAGGGGGGATCACCTGCCCTAGCCACATTCTCTCCTTCTCCATTCAATTCTGGTTCTTGCCCTAAAATGTGGATAAATGCATGATCCTCCCCCAGTAGTGTCCCACTGGGGGTGTCTGCCCCTGTCCTGCCATGGCACGGTGGGAAAGAGATAAACAAGGAGGAGCTGCCTCCCAACCTCCTAGCAGGTGCCACAAGCCCCCTCCCTCCCAGCACCCCCCAATATCCCCCAGTCTCAGGAGCCGAGGGTCACTTGCCCCTGCCACGTCCCAACCCCCACGACGGCCACCTACCCGTGACTGTGCGGCAGCCCCAGCCCCCTGACCGCTGCCTGCCTGGTGGAATCTGGGTTGCAGAGACACGGCCGCCACACACTGGAGCCTCCTGGCCTGTGTGCTAACGGGCTATATTTGTCAGCTGATAATATGATCTGTAGGACATGTGCTGATAAACTATCTATCTATTCTATGTGACTCAGCCCGGCATGAGACAAAACACATTTCGAAGGGGAGGGCTTGGCACGGGGCAAACGACAAGCTGGCCAATGTGAGCCCAACAACCCGGGATGACTGTACCTCCCTTTTCACGCAGGCCGTCCAGAAGCATGTGGAATAAAATAGGCCAGAGAGGGGAAAGGGCCCCGTGTTCTCTGCACTCCGAGCAAAGAACCACGGGAAAAGCAGCATCAGAATGCTGTATGACCCCGCAAATGCAAAACTGTTTTCAATGTTGGAAGCTATGGCTATCACAGGTCTGGATTTCACCTTGTTTTTCTTTTCTTTTCTTTTTTTTTTTTTTAAAGATTTTATGTATTTATTTGAAAGAGAGAGAATGAGAGAGAGCGCCCATGAGAGAGAGAGTGTGTGCATGGGGGGGGGGCAGAGGAAGGTGCAGACTCCCCACTGAGCAGGGAGCCTGACACGACTCATGATCCCAGGACCCCAGGATCATGACCAGAGCCAAAGGTAGTTTAGCCACCCAGGTGCCTTCACCTTGCTTCTTTTAAAGTTCCTAAAATATATGTGAATTTAGGTTCTTTTTAGTGATTTTTACTAATTAGGCAAAGATGCTTTGCTGATAGCCAACACTGTGACAATCTGACAATCAGTTAATCAGGAATTGCTCCCACCTCACTGCATCCCCCCATCCACATCCTCCACCCAACCCCCACCCCTGCCTCTTCCAAGAGGATCCTTACAACCACCCCCGCTTATGGGCAACAGACTCTTCATATGCCTTCACCCTAAACAGAAAAACACCCTTTGTCTGACATAGACATAACAACTCTAGCTACAAAATAGTTGGATTTTGAAGGTACTGTGTTCTATGTGTTGCCATTTGTGATTATTACCATTTTATTAATGTAATCCCTATCAAAATACCAAGAGCATTTTTCACAGAACTATAACAAACAATCCTAAAATGTATATGGAACCACGAAAGACTGCAAATAGCCAAAGCAACTGTGAAAAAAGGAAAGCAATGCCGGAGGCATCGCACTCCCAGACCTCAAGTCATATTACAAAGCTGTAGTGATCAAAACAGTATGGTACTAGAAAAACAACAACAACAGTATGGTACTGGCACAAAACCAGACACATAGATCAACGGAACAGAACAGAAAACCCAGCAATAAACCCACAATTATACGGTCAATCAATTTTCAGCAAAGCAGTAAAGAATATGCAATGGGAAAAAGTCTCTTCAACAAATAGTACTGGGAGAACGGATCAGCTACATATGATCAAAGAATAAGTGAGCAAAAGAATGAAACTGGACCCCTTTTTCACACCACACATAAAAATAAACTCAGAATGGATTAAAGACCTAAATGTGAGACCTGAAAGCATAAAGATCCTAGAAAAGAACACAGGCAGTAATGTCTCTGACACCAGCCATAGCAATGTTTTTTTCTAGATAGGTCTTCTGAGGCTAGAAAAACAAAAGCAAAAATAAACTATGGGAGCCAAATCAAAATGAAAAGCTTCTACACAGTGAAGGAGACGATCAAAGAACTAAAAGGCAGCCTATAAAATGGGAGAAGATATCTGCAAATGACATATCAGATAAAGGGTTAGTACCCAAAATATATAAAGAACTGAAACAATTCAACACCCAAAAAAAAAAACAATCCAATTAAAAATGGGCAGAAGACAAGAACAGATATTTTTCCAAAGAAGACATCCAGATGGCCAACAGACACATGAAAAGATGTTCAACATCGCTCATCAACAGAGAAATGCAAATCAAAACAACAATGAGATCTCACACCTGTCAGAATGGCTAAAATAAAAAACACAGGAAACCTCCAGTGTTGGTGAGAATGTGGAGGAAAAGGAACCCTCGTGCGCTGTTGGTGGGAATGCAAAGTTGGGCGGCCACTGTGAAAAACAGTATGGAGTTTCTGCAAAAAAAATTAAAACTAGAACTACCCTACAATCCCTACAATCCAGTAATCACACTACTGGGTATTTACAAAAAAAAAAAGACGAAACCACTAATTCAAAGGGATACATGCACCCCTACCTTCATAGCAGCATTATTTACAATAGCCAAGATATGGAACCAGCCTAAGCGTGCATTTTATTCAGCCATTAAAAAACAAACAAACAGGGCGCCTGGGTGGCTCAGTGGGTTAAGCCGCTGCCTTCGGCTCAGGTCATGATCTCAGGGTCCTGGGATCGAGTCCCACATCGGGCTCTCTGCTCGGCAGGGAGCCTGCTTCCTCCTCTCTCTCTCTCTCTGCCTGCCTCTCTGCCTACTTGTGATCTCTCTCTGTCAAATAAATAAATTTAAAAACAAACAAACAAAAAAAAAAAACCACCTCGCCATTTGCAATGACATGGAAGGAACAAGAAAGTAAAATGCTAAGCGAAATAAGTCCATCAAATACCATATGATGTCACTCACGTGGAATTTAAGAAACAAGACAAACAAGCAAAGGAAAAAAGAGAGGAAAAACAAACCAAGAAATAGACTCTTAACTACAGAGAATAAACTGCTGGTTACCAGGGGGAGGTGGGTTGGGGAGTGGGTGAAATACGGGATGGGGTTTATGGAGCGCACTTGTTGGGATGAACACTGGGCGACCTATGGAAGGACCGAATCACCATGTCATACACCTGAACCTAATAGAACACCACAAGTTACCTATACTGGCATTAATTTTTTTAAATAAGTTTTTTTTTATTTTTATAGGCAAAAATTTTTTTTGATAAATTATCATTTTAAATTGTACACCAAGTTGATGGGAATCAAATATATCTCTGGGACAGTATGAAGTCCTACCTCTAAAGTATTGCATGTGCTTTTTATTACTTGAATTTGAATAGTATTTTTTTCCTACATAATCTGAGTTTCCTATTTAGTAATTGTTTTCGTTTGGTCTTTGTTTTGTTTTGTTTATGGTGCTCTGAACCAAAGAATATAAATTAAAAAGGCAGTTTCAGGTCAGACACGTCTTAAATACATTTTCAATTTATGAGAGGGCTAACTATTCAAAAGCTCAATCATATTTAAGTGGAAAAATATTTCCCCCACCAATACATTCAAATACAATGGGCATCCTGTATGAGGCCAGGGTTAGAGAAGGAGGTCCTTGTTCAGCCCAGGCTCCTCGGTCTGCAGTGAGCTCCCAAATAAAACTGAGAAACTTAGCAAATAAAAATACTTTCAGTTACATCTGAATTTCAGATAAACCGCAAGTGATTTTTCAATATAAGTATGTTCCCAATAATGTATGAGTCATACTTAAAAATTATTTGTGGTTTATCTGGAATTTCAATATTCCTGGGAGTCCTGTGTTTTATCTGGCAACCCCCAGGATCTTAGTAAGTGCAGAATCTGACCCAGGAGTCCAGGGAGGGGCCCAGAGTCTGTCTCCCTAACAAGCTCCAGGTGATGCCAAGGCTGCTGGTCCAGGAACCCCAGCACAAGGGGCCTTAAGGACCTGGAATTAGCAGAGTCTGGGACAGTGGTACCCAACACTGGCTCCTCATGGGCATGGCCCCAGTGGAGCCCTCTCCCCCTAAGATGTTCTGACTCAATCAGTCTGGGGTGAAGTCCAGTGATCCTAGTTCAGCATACTCCACAGTCTCTTCCGATTCACAGGCAGGGATGTGAATCAGGAAGTATTTTAAAATACACAATGTACTTATGTTAATACAAGGAATTGTTATTATTGTATTAAACTTACTGTGTGCAGATGCTGCATCTCTTGGCTGTGTCCAGAAAGAACTTCCAGGGGCGCCCGGCTGGCTCCATCTGCAGAACATGTGACTCTTGACCTCGGTGTTGTAAGCTCAAGCCCCTCCTTGGGTGTAGAGATTATTTACTAAAATCTGAAGAAGAGGGGCGTCTGGGTGGCTCAGCGGGTTAAGGCCTCTGCCTTTGGCTTAGGTCGTGATCCCAGGGTCCTGGGATCGAGCCCCGCATCGGACTCTGTGCTCAGCGGGGAGCCTGCTTACCCCTCTCTCTCTCTCTGCTGCCTCCCTGCATTTTTGTGGTCTCTGTCTGTCAAATAAATAAAATCTTAAAAAAATAATAAGATAAATTCTGAAGAAGGAGAAGGAGGAGACGGAGAAGGAGAAGAGGAGAGAGATGAAGAGGAAGGAAGGAATGTAGGTAGGCGTGTGCCCGAGTGTCTCAGTCAGTTAAGCCTCTGCCTTCGGCTTGGGTCACTATCCCAGCCTCCTGGGGTCGAGTCCTACGTCAGGCTCCCTGCTCAGCGGGGATCTACTTCTCCCCTCCCCCCATTCATGCTCTCTCTGTCTCTCTCAAATAAGTAAATAAAATCTTTAAAAAGAAAAAAGAAAGAACGAAGTTGTCGTTTCTGCCTTCCCCTGGGGCAGCAGGTAGGACTCTGCCCTGTGGTCTTTGCCCCCCAGGGTCCCCTTACCTCCCCAGCTCTTACACAGTCTTACTACCACGCTGCTTCCTCAGAGCCGGCCGCTTTTTCACTCACGTCCCCTCTAGCGGGCCTTGAAGCCTCTCAACAGCTTTGTCCACAGCTTTGGTCTCTCCGGGGAGGGCCCCCAAGTTTGCCTCCAATCTGAGGGGGCCCCACACACAAACAGGCCCAGACAGCCGCAGGCCCAAGTGCTCGCCTCACAGCCATTCTGAGCCTCAGATGCCTGTGGGAACTCTGAGTCACACGCACCGCAAAGCCTTCTTCCAAGTAAATCCCTGGTGTCACACGCCTGTCGTCACGGTGATCTAATGATAGAAGAATGAAAAACCCAAAATGTTATAGACTGATTCACCCTACCTCCGTGACCGTTCCCAAATGCTTCCCGCTGAAGAAGGAGCGCCTGGGGAGGGCCCTGCCTTACCGCTTGGCAGGTGCCACTGAAAGCCCCCAGCACAGTGGCCCAGGCCAGGGAAGGCTGCCCTGCCCCCATCTTACAGTCACTTACATTAACTCCATGGACAAATGATACTATTTGGGGTATACATTGGGTGCTGTCGAAATATATTATGAAAAGTTAATTTTACCCAATTCTCTCCTTTGCTACCGTGACTAGCCAGAACCTTTTAAACTCACACAGGGGGGCTGGTATGGCATTTCCATTGGGCAGCACTCCCTGAGTCACGGACCCTAGACGTGGGTGACCCCAGTGGGCCATCCTGGTGGCTGTTCCCCTCACCATCAAGATGGGCCACGGAGAGGGCTAAGAACCCAGAATCAGAATGTGGCACTTGCTCTGAGACCAAGTGCCAGGAGTTTTTCCCTGGGAGGAGGCCAAACCTCTTCGCAAATACAGTTATTCAACTTTAGGAGGGCAGAACGCCCGTCGGTGCCAGGACCGCCGCTGGGAGTAGCGGCATCTGTATCCAGCACGCGGACCACACATCCCTGTGGTCCCCAGGCAGTCTGGCCGTGATGCTCACCCGCGCCCCCTGGAGGACAATTTTGCCGGTGACCTGCCTCTACTGGGAAACCATGGATGCGCTGGTCATTCCCACTCAACCAAACTGAAATCATCAAGAATGCCGATCTTAAAATTCCCACTGGAAGCTCTTCGTGTGGGCTGGTGCAATTGGAGATGGAACTACTTTTGTTTAATTTTCTTCGTTTCTTTTTTTTTTTTTTTTTAATTTTGGTACTATCCTTGTAAGATTAAAATGAAATACACACAAAGTCAAAACAAAACAAAAAACAAACAAAAAACCATAAAACACACACACAAACACACACACACACACACACACACACACCATGAATCATTGCTCACACTTTTTGTGTGCCTCTTAAATCCTGGGCACAGTTCTGGGTGCTTTATGACATATCTAACCTTGAAAAATACCAGAAACAAAACAGGAGATAAAAGGTACCACTGTCCCTAACAACGCGGAAATGACATTCAGCATTTTCTGTTACCTCATCACATACGCTGGCCACCACACCGACAGAAAGGCGTTGCTCCATCTGTTACACAGAGCAGGCTAGGAGGCCCGAGGACTCCCTGTTCTCAGGTGAACCTGGGAACACCAGTGACCTCCCTGAGATACCATGCTGCATCCAGAAGCCTGTTTGTGCTTTTTTTTTAAATACATGGTTCTCTTTTTTTCTAAGCCCTTAGGAAACTAGAAAATGCACATTGCCCTCAGAGCGAGTCACTACTCCCTCCTCCTACTCAATCTCTGTAGAGCCTCCAGATTCCACCTGTCTGGCCCTTGTACCCACTGCTCTAGCCGCTCCCCTCCTGCCCTGTTTCAACAGTTGCCTCCAGCTTCTGTACCAGCATTATGTCCCTCGGACTCCAGAGAGATCTTCCCAAACACGCAGACCTGCCCAGGTCACTCTCCTGCTGGATTCTTCATAGTGCTACGTTAAAAGGCAAAATTCTTGGTGTGCTGGGTCTCCAGGACCCGCCCTCCAGGGCCCCCTGCCCTTACCCCAGAGCCCGCCCCCTGCTGGTCACCAGGGCTCACAGGCCACCAGCCTGTCCATCACACTTTTGTGCCCTCCTTCAGCCAGCCCCAGTCCAGTTTTTGTACCTGTTCCCCACTCTGACTCCTCTCCTCTGGGAAAGTGACCCCTTCCTTCTTTTGCTGCTGCGCCATCATCTACACAGACCCGCTAACACTGATGAAACGCACTTAATTACGTGTATATTTCCTCTTGACTGTAACGGTCTGAGGATAGGCAGCGTAGTTTCTTTAAATCTTGGTGGTCATCCCAAGTCTGTTGCCTGGCACATGGTAAGAGTAACGAATGAATGAATGAGCATTGCTTGACCTGCTTCAGGAGGGAAAGAGATGTATAAAAAGGCAGTGACATTTGTCAAATGCCTAAATGTGCTGGAACTATAGTAAGTGTTTATCTAATATTTATGTAATAATAAGATATAAGATATCTTATCAAATATAAGAAATATGTACTAGAGCATCTTGGGGCACCTGGATGGCTCAGTCGTTCGGCGTCTGCCTTTGGCTAAGGTCATGATCCCAGGGTCCTGGGATCGAGCCCCACATCGGGCTCTTTGCTCAGCGGGAAGCCTGCTTCTCCCTCTCCCATTTCCACTCCTCCTGCTTGTATTCCTTCTCTCTCTGTCTCTGTCAAATAAATAAATAAAATCTTTAAACACATACACACACAGACGCACACACACACAACGTAAAATTCGCCATTAAAAAAAAAAAGAAGTCTGTAGTAGAGCATCTCTTGAGGGGCAGGTGTTCCTATTCCCAATGTGGGAGGATAAGGCAGGATAATGAAGCTGAGGCTTAGTAACTTCTTTAAAGCAGGTTAAATGTGCCCAGGGATATGCGCTCACCTTCCTCCTTCCACCCGCCTTCAACATATTTGTTGAGAAACTCCAAGAAACATGGCCTTGGGTGTTGGCATCAGTCTGGCACAGTGTGACCTGGAACATGGACACAAGGAGCACCCCCCAAAAAATGCTTCATAAACGAAGTCCACATCAGTGACAAATCTTTGTCAAACAACCCCTGCACCTGTATAGAGCTCTGGGGAAAAAGCACTCAGGAAACCCTGAATGGCTTATCTAAAGATGAAATAAGACCTCCGACCTGGTGATTTTCATGAGCGGATAAGGAGAAATACATACCCAGAAATTGAGATGGAAAATAAATGACACTTTTTTTCCCCCCTGTTATTAAAATCTTGGATTCACTGTAGGCTTGCTCTAACTGAAGGGATCCAGTTCTGGACTAGCTAGTCTGCTCAGTGTCCCATGCAGTCTTTCTGATTAATTCCCCTGTGGCCTTTCACAGTCCGATTCACCAGCAGTGTGCCTGTTCACATACTCTCTCCATCCATTCAGGGTGCTATAATAAGGTACTGTACACGGGGTGGGTTATAGTCTCATGGCTCTGGAAGCTGGAAGTCCAAGATCAAATTGCTGGCACGGTCGAGTGGGGCGCCCTCTTCCAGGGGGCAGACGTCTCTCATTGTTGACCTTGCTTCCAGTCCCCTTGTGAAATTTACTTGCTATGTAAATTGGCTAGTGCTGCATAGCAAATACCACAGACCTAGGGGCTTCAACAACAGACATTTCTTTTCTTACATTTCGGGAGGCCAGAGGTTCAAGATCAAGGTGTCAGAAGGTTTGGTTTCTTCTGCGTCCTGTCTTCTTGGCTTACAGGTGGGCATCTTCTCCCTGGGTCCTCACATGGTCTTCCCTGTGCATGCACAAGGCTTAGTCCTCATCTCCTCTCCTTAACGAGGACATCCATCATGTGTCCACCCACATGAGCTAATTTTACCTTAACTACCTCATTGAAGGCCCTATCTCCAACAGTCATTTCTGAGGTTCTAGGGATTAGGACTTAATAAATTTCAGGACAATACCAGTTACGCTCAGAACACTCCTCAAGTCCCATAGTTTATCTTTAGAGTCCTTTGGATTGTCTACATGTAGAATCATGTTTTTGGTGAGTAATGTGTGTGTGTGTGTGTGTGTGTGTGTGTGTTCTACAAGAAGAGACAAAGGGTCTAATCAAACAGATTAAGGCAACCGAATGAGATATTTTAAAAAAAACAAAAAAACAACCCCACAACCTGCGAACAAATGATTCTTGATGAAAAAGGGCATTGTAGAGCAGTGATTAAGAATGCTCTTTCCGATAAAGTGGTGCTGAGTCCTTGGGTAGATTCAATGCAATGGGCACCACAGAGCCGTGAAGAGGAGCAAATTTCTACCAATGACATGGATGGCTCCCCCCAGCGTAACGCTGAGCAGAGAGAAGATACACACACACACACACACACACACACACACTTGGGATTAGATAAAGTTCCAAACCATGGAGAAACCAGACTATAGCATTAGAAATAAGAAAAGTAGTTAGCTTGGAGAAGTGAGAGGTGGACATCTGGGGTTCTAGCAATATTCTTATTCTTTTTTTCTTTAAGAGGATTTTTTTTTAATTTAATTTATTTATTTGATAGAAGACACAGCGAGAGAGGGAATACAAGTAGGGGGAGTGGGAGAGGGAGAAGCAGGTTTCCCGCTGAGCAGGAAGCCCAATGCGGGGCTTGATCCCAGGACCCTGGGATCATGACTTGAGCCAAAGGCTTAATGACTGAGCCACCCAGGCGCCCCAGTATTCTTATTCTTGACCTGGGTGGTGGTTATGTGGTACTTTGGAATAGTTTTTTTTTTTTTTTTTTTTTTAAGATTTTTATTTATTTATTTGACAGAGAGAGATTACAAGTGGGCAGAGAGGCAGGCAGAGAGAGAGAGGAGGAAGCAGTCTCCCTGCTGAGCAGAGAGCCTGATGCGGGACTCAATCCCAGGACCCTGAGATCATGACCTGAGCCGAAGGCAGCGGCTTAACCCACTGAGCCATCCAGGCGCCCTGGAATAGTTTTTAAGCTACAACCCTTGTTATTTGTACATTTTTATGAGTGCATGATATACTCCAATTAAAAAAAAAAAAAAGTTCCAAAGTGTTTGCATTCGTTCTACATTGCTGGGTAACAAATTCTCACAGAGGTAAGTGGCTCAACGCAACATCCACGGATTATCATCGTGGCATAACTCGGAAGGGCAGCCTGGCTCAGGGCTCTCCAGGGTGGGGCACAGCTTCAAAGTTTCCCCGGGGCGTCTGCATACAGGAAGCCTCACTGTAATTGATTTCTGATACCACTTGGGATTTGCATTTCAGCCTTGGACTTCCACTTGCTCTGAATCCATTTCAAAACCATTGAGAGCTGTGAAGAATGCCCGGATGCAATCCCATACAAAATCCACTTAAGAAGCACTTTTAAATGAGGTTCTCCAGGTCTTGTGAAAACCAGCTCTCAGTCTGCTGCAGCCAGGACTTGGTCAGTGGGCCCTCCGGAAGTGACCGCTCCCTCCTCATCAGCGGAGTTTTGATAAAAGTAAAATGGCACTTGGCATAGATTTCTGGGCTCGTCTTGGGGCAGGAGGGAGTGGTGTCCCAGATCCCTGTCTCCCCCACTGTGCTCAGCCCGGAGTAGCCAGTCAGTAAATATTTGTTGAATACGATTAGAGGAAAAGTTCTGGTAGGAAAGAATTCTAAACCATAGCCACGTCTAAAAGTCTCAATGAGTCTTTTCCAGTAAGTGCGCAAGATTACCTTGTCTTCTCTAGGGTGAGTTCTTCTGAAGGAGATGCCCAGAATCAGGGAGCTTTGGAGCACTTGGGATTTCTTTTTTTCTCCTTTACTGTTTGGGGGGAGGGGCATTCTTTGTTGTATTTCCTGGCTCAGATAGGGGAAGCCAGTTGTTTTCCTGTGGTGCCTCTCAAAGCCCTTGCCTTCGTCCTGCGCACCCCGCCTCTTGGAGAAATGGAGCCTAAGACATTTCCGTCAGCCAGGGATGGGCAGCCAGATTCCTATTAGCACCCAGCAGACACAGCACGGGAGGCTGGGGAAACTCAAAATCCGGCACACCAGGTTTCTGGACCTCCTAGTCTGGGGGAGAAGGCATAGGGGGGGGAGGGTTGGCAAAATTCCGGAAAACAAGCAGTTTGCAATACAGTGTTGATAAGATAAGGTGAACTCCAGCAGCGGGCGCCAGGACGCGGCTCTCCGCGAACCGGAAGCCGGGGAAGGGCTTCCCAGAGCAAATGACAAAAAAGAAGCCACTTCAAGTTCCCCCAAGCACTCTTTCATGCCAGCTCATAGAGAGAGAAATACAACATCCAATAAAGCCCAGGCAACAGTGTAAATCCAAATGAGGACATACTATTTGTACATACAGAATTAGCAAAAATTAAGATGCTTTTTGCAACCAGCTGGTTAGGAGAGGGATGTGGGGTGGGGGAGAGAAGTGGAATGTAGATACTGGTGCACCCTTCTTGGAAAATGATTCGGCCGTGTCCACCCTTCAACCGCGCAATTCCAGTGCTAGGAATTTGCTGGCTGGAGAAACTTTCTGCCTCTCAGCAGTAAGGCTTTTTGACTTTCTTATCATTGTGTGTCCCCTGGTGTCCCACTTTTCATTTCCTTCAAGAACTTTGCCTTTGCATTCACAGCTTGGCTAACTGACACAGAAGGCTTCACTCACAGCCTGTCTCGGCTTTGGATGTGCCTTCCTCGTTAAGTTTCGTCATTTCTAGCTTTTGACTTAAAGGGAAAGACATGTGACTGACTCTTCCTTTCCCTCAGACACTTAGAGGCTGACGTAGGGTTATTAATTGACTTAATTTCAATATTGTTGAATTTTTTTAAAAGATTTTTTATTTTATTCATTTGACAGAAATCACAAGTAGGCGGAGAGGCAGGCAGAGAGAGAGGAGGAAGCAGGCTCCCCGCTGAGCAGAGAGCCTGATGCGGGGTTTGATCCGAGGACCCCGGGATCATGACCCGAACCGAAGGCAGAGGCTTTAACCCACTGAGCCACCCAGGCGCCCCAATATTGTTGAATCTTGGGGAACAGGGAGGCTCGAGGAGAGGGATAAAGACAGGGGAAAACCACTGGCCAACACAGGATTGCCCCAGACCTTCAATCTACACCCCCAAAAAACAAAAAAAAGGCAGTATCTGGAGAGGGCAATGCAGCAGAGCATGGTAACAGGACGCAAGTTGATACTATACTTTCTTCACACTCCGGTTCTTTGCAGTTGCTGGGGCTGGGTGGTTAGCCTTCTCTAATGCACTGCCCTCCCCCACACCCAGCTTCCAGGACTTCCAGCTAAGCTCCCGATTCCCGATGCAAATCAGCACGCTACCTGAAGACTTTAACAAGTCAAAAGGCCACAGTAGGAGCTGAAGCTCAACACGAACCCAGCCGCCGGCTGCTGCTAGAGTAAAGTACGTGGGATGCACCCCACCTTTGCTCTGATGGAGCCCTACTCCCCGTAAAAATTATTCTTAATTTAACTCCCCCAAGAAGCCAATGTGGAAGCCATCGAGGGCTCCTCTCAGCCCCTGTGGCCCGTGGTCTGCACACGGGGGACACTGACGATGGAAGGGCCAGATGCTGCCCGTTCCTTTCTGCCACGGTGTGACCTCAATGGACAGAGATGGGTGAAATCAGCACGGAAAAGCCTCACACCCGTGTGCCCAGCAGCAGTGGGTAAACACCAGGCTTTTCCTTTAGAAGTTAGAATTAAGTGATACCTCAAACTACTCATGACTTGGGGCAAATTATGTCGTCTGGAGCACCGAGACGCTCAGTGGGGACTCCAGCTCACGGATGCGCCTCTCCAGCGGAAACCTGGGCGGGGGGGGGGCCTTCCCACGAACCACCAAATAACATTTTGTGGGATAACACAGGACCCAGAATCGGGGGTTAATTCCGGTGTCTTGGGGAGCCAGGCGGAGACTCCACTTGGAATTCGCCCCGCCTGGAATTTACACTCACTCACAGGGGTTCAGGAACCCCCAGGGCCCCCTGACGATCCTGAACTTACCCCAGAGGGCTTCCTAGTCTTTCTCCTCCGGCTGGTGGAGACACGCCCAACTCAGCCACCTGAGGACACCCAGGGTCAAGAGCTAGGCTCAACACAACTTTTTCGGGAAAAACAAAGATGAAAGGAAATTTCAAATAAAACTCGGCAATAAAATACCAAACTCCTTGAGATGAGACCCATCAGTGGTGTTGAGGATTTCCTGATTAAAGTAATCACTTTCGGGGTGCCTAGGTGGCTCAGTGGGTAAAGCATCGGCCTTTGGCTTCAGTCGTCAGCCCAGCGTCCTGGGATCGAGCCCGTGTAGGGCTCTCTGTTTGGTGGGGAGCCTGCTTCTCCCTCTCCCTCTGCCCCTCCCCCGGCTCCTGCTCACTCGCTCGCTCTCTCCCTCACACAAATAAATAAATAAAATCCTTTAAGAAAAAAGAGAAAAAGAAAAGCAATCACTTTCCATCACTCCTCCAGTCTGGAATTACCAACTGCACAGAACAATTGATTTGCTTTTTTTTTTTTTTTTTCAATTTAAGATTTTATTTAGTGGGAGAGGGAGAAGCAGGCCTCCCACTGAGCAGGGAGCCTGATGTGGGGCTCAATCCCAGGACCTGGGAACACCGGACACTTAACGACTGAGCCACCTAGGCACCCCAAGCTTTTTTTTTTTTTTTTTTTTTTTTTAAGAGTAAATCCGATTTGTTTTGTTTTGTTTTGTTTTGAGGAGGCAACTAATGATAGAGGCATTATGGCTAGTTAACCAGTTTAACAAGACCCCGCCTTTTCCATCCCACTTTGTCAGAAGGCTTTCACCGCCCTCACCTCAGCCCAGGAGAGGCTCTGCACGGTGATGGGCGGGGGTCTCCGCCTCCGCGCCCACCTGCCGGCCCTCCCCGCCCACCTGCGGGCCCTCCCCGCTGCCCGCCTGGTTGGTGAAGAAGGAGAGGCCCCAGCCGGCCTGGCTCCCCAGCTAAGCTCAAAGCATTCCTTAGGACCAGCTCGGTGATGAGCCCCCAGTCTCCCAGACATCCTGGCTCCCGCTCCTCCTAAGACCTTTTGGGGAAAGCATATCTCTCATCGGGGATACTTTTCTTTCTAAATTCCCATTTTCACTTCAGGAAATTAATGTTCTTCTTTGGGTGTTCTAGCAACGACCATGAATGAAAGCCATGCTGACCTTCTTCTTTCCCCCTAACTTGTTAGGAGCTATGGACGGCGGAAAGATGGAGCGCTTCTCCTGCAGGTATGAACCCGTCTTGAACGTGAGCTTCTGATGACTAGAACTTGCCACCTGCAGAAATAATGTTCTACCCCCTCTCTGTTGTTTGGCTTCATCTTGCCCAAACTTAAAAAGGGCTGGCAACAGGGATGCTGTTTTCTCCCGAAAGAACCGGAACTTCACACTTAAAAGAGTTCCATCCAGCTTTGCCATTGGCTTTTAACATTTTCAGTCGGGTTAATGCACTGCCCGGGAGCAGATTAGCGTTTTCCTCTCTTGGGTAAGAAAAGGTCGATATCAACAACCAGATTAAAAATCTGCTTCTGAGAAGTCTGAAGGCATAGATTCAGTATTTGCAAAACTGTGAAGAGTCATGGGAGGAATTGTTTTAACCTGAAAATCTTTTAAACGACTAGTGTATTTGAAATGGTTTGTAAAATGTGATTCACTGATTACAGAGACAGTCATGTGGTCATTTCAAAATTCTTATAGGAAATCTAAGTGCAGGAGAATACGTGTTCTGTGAAATCGAAGCTTAAAGATTTACGCCGACTTAAAATTATGGCTCTAGAAGGACAGAGCCCAAGAAGTCATGAAACATTGAAAAAAATTAGCTTTTAGGTGATTTTTAGTCTCATCATTGCTCTTGATGTTGTTTCATGAGTTAGCCATTTGAAAAGAAAGGAAGGAGAAAGAAAAATAGGGCTCTACAATTTCTCCCTAATGGTCTGCGGTCTTGTCCTTGTGCTGGGAAGACCGAGGTGTTAATTCTGTTAAGGCAAAGGGTTTTATTTATCTTGTTTGGCTAACGGGTGTCTGATTTCATCTTCCCAGTGTGATTCTGATCATGGCCATTTCCAAAGCGTTTGAACTGGAATTAGTTGCCGGTGAGAGACTTTTTGTTATTTTGATCAGCAGCAATTTTCACCCGGCCTGAAATCCTGAACCCACCCGTTGATTTTTGTCGTTAAGGGTTGGGCCACCGTGAACTTGTGAGGAGAGAGCCGCCCTTAAGAGATGCCGGCGTTCGGTCCTGGGAGGAGCCTGTGGCTCGTCACCGGTCTTCCCCGTTTGTGCCGACCTTAGGCATCCAGGATAGTAAGACCCAGCTCCCTTAGGTCTACCTCGTGCTATGACCATGCTGGTCCTTCCTGTTTCCTCTCTCTCTGATGCTCTTTCTCCTGGTTGGCAAGCTGATTCGGGAGTTGGGCAGATGGTTGGACTGGGGCTTGGCCCTGGAGCCTAGACCAGCAGAGTGTATTTGACCTCCCTGGGACGCACACAGTTTCCCTCCTGATTCCTGGGGCTCTGGGAACCACCCCTGGCCTGAGCATGAAAAAGTTTCCCTGCTCAGAGGCTCCACTAAAAAGCAAGAGTGCCGTTCTGTGCAGTTCACAAGACTGCAGACCTCTCCGATCACTGGGGAGACCAAGCCCTTAGCCCTGTATTAACCATTGCTCCCAGGGGCTTTAACTTTTCAGTCCCCCACCGCCCCTCAGCCACCTCTAATTACATTTCAGGTAAGGAGTTAAACAGAACTTGCTGTCTGAATGGGGGCACCTGCATGCTGGGGTCCTTCTGTGCCTGCCCACCTTCCTTCTATGGCCGCAACTGTGAGCATGATTCCCGGAAAGAGTAAGCCACGGTGGGGGGTGGGGGGGATGGTGGCGGGGGTGGAAGGGGGTGAGGAGAGGAAAAGAGAAGGGAGTTCAAAACCCAAATGCATCGCCTTCTCTGTTCCTTCCCAGGAACTGTGAGTCGGTGCCCCATGACACCTGGCTGCCCAGGAGATGCTCCATGTGTAAATGCTGGCGTGGCCGGCTCCACTGCTTCCGGCAGACATTCCTACCAGGCTGTGGTAAGCCATAGTCCCCTCCTCTGTCCTTTCAAGTTAGTTAGTTGCCTGGGGCCCCTTGGTGAAGGGGCTCTGTCCTCTTACCCACAGCTTGCTAGGTCCTGGCCCCTGAAGGGCTGCTTGTAAAAGCATCGGAGAGCTCCAGATTGGGGGGTGGGGGGGGTAGGCACGGGTCACGCTGGCGTCCCTCTGATTTACTGCCTCAGAAATGTCACCTTCCAGGTGGAGAGTTATGTCAAGGCTATTTGACACGTTACAGTGTGGGAACTACTAAGGAAAACAAACAAGAAAAAGGCTGGCCTCTTATTAAACACCAAGAGGTGCTCTTGGGCTCTCCTTTCCTTTGGGCAGGGTGACCCAGATAAGCTCCCTGTGAACAACTCCCAACTCCTGCCCTTAAATTCCACCAGAGGCTCGACCGCCCCCTCCTATTCCTCAGGAGCTTCCTCACGGGTCCTCAAGGGATCTCAACCTTGTCACCTTGTGGGTTCTTACTGGTTTGAGGGAAACAGTAGCAAGAAGGGCAGAGATCCCCACCCTGAGCCAGATTTCTAGGTCCTCCCCAAGTGCAGAGGCCTCTCAGAGTTCTGACCCCCGGGATGTTAGCCACTGCCCAGGGTCGAGTCCAGATATTAAATGAAAGCAGAGGATTCTCTTGAGTGCAAGATGGGAGCCCTGACCCACACAAGGACTGTGGCTTTTCCACGCGCCTCCTGGCTGTCAGGCCCAGGATTGGCGTTTGGTAAGTATGAACGGCCTGACTGCAGGGGTGGAGGCCATATTTTCTTCCTGGAACTTGGGGACCAAAAATGTGCTGTCTCCTCGTTGTCACCTGAGCAAGTCCTGTGGCTCCCCTGTCATCAAATGTGTCACCAGCTGGAGTAAGTTTCCAGGTGTGAGAGCACGTGTCGGGGGGAACCCAAGGGAACAGTAGGCCCATGGCGACTTGTGCTGAAAGAGATTTTTTTCAGGGGAGTCTGAATTTCGAGTGATCAGTACTCTTGATCCCGTAAACATACTCTTAATTCATCAAATATTGAATCCCAACTGATATTTGGCTGGTCTGCTGGAGGGATTTCCTTTACTGACCAAGCGTGCCTCCCTTTCAGATGGTCGTGTGATGGAGGAGCACGTCCTGGTCTCCAGGACTCCAGAATTAACACTGTCTTTGGGCACCACTTTCTCACTGGCTGGCATCTGCCTCACTCTACAAAGTTACTGTTAATGGACACTTGCATATGCAGTATTTTGTCATGCGAGTTTCATAACCTGTAAAGGCTGTCACTCCCGTGTCCCCAGAGATGATCATTGGTTAGTTGCCTTGACCTAACGAATAGATTTTCATCATAGTCCCTAATATTTTCTTCAAGTACCAACTACTTTCCTCTGCCCTGCTGTCTCCAAAAAATTTCTCTTAAAAAAAAGTCAGCCATAGGGGCGCCTCGGTAGCTCAGTCAGTTAAACATCTGCCTTTGGCTCAGGTCATGATCGCCAAGGCCTGGGATCAAGCCCCGTGTCAGGCTCCCTGCACAGTGGGGAGTCTGCTTCTCTCTCCATCTCCCTCTCCCCACCCCTTGTGCTCTCTCTTGCTCTCTCTCTCTCAAATAAATAAAATCTTAAAAAAAAAAAAAAAAGCCATATCTACACTGTGAGCAAGGTCTACATTCCTTGATACAGCTAACTCTACCAAGGGTTTCTTAGTATTTTCCTCAAACAATTGGATTCTATCTTCAAATTATTAAAGACTACTCCTAATGCAGAACTGAAGCTAAATATTTTACTAGAGTTGATCAAAATCAATTAAGACCTTGTCCGTAAAAGGAAAGGGACCATCTGTAAAGACAGCAGACAAGAGGGCAAATGTCCCTCTGGAGGTGAGGGACTGGATGCGGAGTATTAGAAGTGCGTGGGTGTGTGTGTGTATGTACACACACCAGGGAGACTGGTAGAAAAGAAGAAGCAAATGGGAGAGAGATTGAGAAAAATAAAATGAATTACTTGGTTAATGATGAGATGGACCCAAGAAGTAAGTTAAAAACCCAAGTTGAAAGGCAATTTTTTTTTAATTTAAATTCAATTAATTAACACATAATGTATTATTTGTGTTAGGAATACAGGTCTATGATTCATCAGTCTTCTACAATATCCAGTGCTCATTACAACACATGCCCTCCCCAATGGCCATCATCACCCAGTTACCCCAACCCTCCAATCCCCTCCCATCTAGCAACCCTCAGTATGTTTCCTATGATTAAGAGTCTTATGGTTTCTCTCCCTTTCTAGTTTCACCTTGTTTCATTTTTTCCTCTCTTCAGACTATATGATGATTATCTTTCTCTGATTGATTTATTTCACTTAGCATAATACCCTCTAGTTCCAGCCACATTGTTGCAAATGGCAAGATTCCATTTTTGGTGGCTGCATGATATTCCATTATATGTATGTGTGTATGTATGTACACACACTCACACTCCACATCTTTATTCATCTGTTGATGTATATCTGGGATCTTTCCATAGTTTGGCTATTGTGGACATTATTGCTATGAATATTGGGGTGCATGTGGTCCTTCAGATCACTACATTTGTATCTTTGGGGTAAATACCCAATAGTACAATTGCTGGGTCATAGGGTAGCTCCATTTTTAACTTTTTGAGGAAACTATACTGTTTTCCAGAGTGGCTGCACTTGTTTGCATTTCCATCAATAGTTTTGGAGGGGGGCACCTGGATGGCTCAGTGGGTTAAGCTTCTGCCTTTGGCTGAGGTCATGGTCTCAGGGTCCTGGGATCAAGTCCCACATCAGGCTCTCTGCTCAGTGGGGAGCCTGCTTCCCCCCTCTCTCTGCCAACCTCTCCCCCTACTTGTGATCTCTGTCAGATAGATAAATAAAATCTTTTTTTTAAATAGTGTAGAAGTGTTCCCAAAAGGCAAGTTTCTGTCCTCTAGAAGACAAGAACACCCCCTTTTTTCTCAGTGCATTGTAAAAGGAATGAAGCCTTCCTTGGAAAAAATTCTATCTAAATTTCTCCAACAAGAGAGCTTAATAAATTATGTTTTCTCTGTACATTTCAAGTATTTTAACTTGCAAAAGAGAAAATGTTCACTATATATTTCATTGTAAACAAGGTGATAAAACTATGTATTTTAATGCTACCTTGTGTACATGGATATGCCCAGTAAAAATGGGAAATCTTGTGACCAAAGTGTGGACTGTGGTTATTTCTGTGCTGTGCTATGACAAGCAGGTTACAGTGGTGGGTTTTCCCCTCTGTACTCTGTGTTTCCCACGGTGAGGGTGGGTTGCATCTGTTTTCATGGGGAAAGCCACGACTATATAAGGCTTGAAACTGAAGTAACCGTAAGAGCCAAGGGCTCAGACCTAGTGTTGTTTCTGGGTTTGGTGTGTGTCTATGCTGTGAAGGATATTTGCTTCCATCATTTAGGCACCACTTGGTCCCCAGTTCCTGTTTCTCCAAATTAATGCCCTGCAGATGCAAAGTTCCAAAGGTGCACCCTAGGACCTCAGAGAGTGTGGAAGGCTGGTCTAGCTACTTACTTGCCCCAGGGCAGTTTCCCAGGCTGCAAACTGGGGTGAATCCCTATACCACATGTTGTTAGATTAACATAAACTAAAATAGAGCACTAATACAAAAATTCTCCACAAATGTCACAATTCTCTTTCTACCTGTTTACCAGACTGGTTTTTGCCCAGAAATGGAAATGAATAAAAGGATAAAGCAACTTCAGAATATTGAAAAAGGCTTCTCGTTTGCAGGCAAATAACCTGTAACCACATTGCAGGTGAGGCGGGGTCAGTGTTCTCCAAACTTGGGCGTTCACATGCCACCTCAATTTGGCCACATCTTAATTTTATTTTATATCAACTCTTTTATGGTGGTAAAATACGCATAAAAGTTAGCCTTGCCATCATTTTTAACTACAAAGTTCTGTGGCTTTCACTACGTCCATATGGCTGGGCAACCATCCACACCATTCCTCTCCAGAACTTTCTCATCTTCCCAAATTGAAAGTTTACCCATTAAAGAGTAACTCCCTATTCCCCTCCCCAACCCCAGCCTCTGGGGCTTGGATCTACTTTTTGTGTAGATGAATTTGACTTGACTTGTCAAATTTGAATTTGACTTGAATTTGACTCTTCCAGATACCTTCTGTAAGTAGAGCCATAGAACAGACAGCCTTTTGGGTCTGCCATATTTGGCTTAGCATGTCTTCCAGGCTCATCCATATTAGGGCATGGGTGAGAACTTCATTCCATTTTAAGGTGGAACAATATTCCATGGTAATACGTTGTCCATTCATCCATCCATGGACATCTGGGTTGTTTTCCCCCTTTAAGCGACTGTGAATAAATAATGTGTTGTGAACAATGGTGTCCAGTCCCTGCTTTCAGTTCTTTGGTGCATCTCCTCACAGGTGGAATTGCAGGAGCATTGGGAAACCCTCTCCTTTGATTTTGTGAAGACCCACCAACCTGGTTTTCACAGCAGCTTCACCATTCTGCATTCCCATCCATGGTGCACAATGCTTTGTTTCTCCACCTCCTCACCTTGTTGCAGCCTGGGTTTCATTTTGTTTTGCTTTTTTTAAGAATAGCCATTTATCGTGGGGTGTGTGGAGTAGCGTCTCACTGTGAGTTTGATTTTCATTAACCTAGTGATGAGCGATGTTGAGCATCTTTTCATGTTCTGGTCAGTGATCAATTCATTTTCTCAAATGCTTTTTTACCTGTCCAAAACAAATTGTGAAGTCCTGGGTAATTGACACAAGACCTGAAATTTAAAATCAATTAATAATGAATAGTGATGGGGCGCCTGGGTGGCTCAGTGGGTTGGAGCCTCTGCCTTTGGCTCAGGTCATGGTTCCAGGGTCCTGGGATTGAGTCCCTCGTCAGGCTCTCTGCTCAGCAGGGAGCCTGCTTCCCTTCCACTCTGCCTGCCTCTCTGCCTACTTGTGATCTCTGTCAAATAAATAAGTAAAATCTTTAAAAAAAAAAAAATGAATAGTGATAATGGTCACCTGGGTGCCATCTAAAAATCATGAACCACAAGTACATTTTGGGAAATGGTGCTCTAGGGGAAGCCAAAGATGTAGATCCTACCTTCAAAAGGCTTATGGGCTCCTCAAAACAAAGTGCCCATGTGATGAGGACCATTCCAGCCAATACACCCAGCAATAGGGAATAAATATCAGGGTCCTAAGGAGGGGATCCAGGTGTCCATTGCAGTCAGCCCCACTTCCTGCTGTGGATTCCACTTCCTCCAGGATTCTCATCAGTCCTGGGGAAACTTTAAGAAAAGGAGTAATGGAACAGGCTGCTGTCTCCAACACCGCAAATGACCTTAAGGCATAGCTGATAACACAGTCTTCTTCCTCCTCTGCCCATTCTAATATTCCCTCACCCTGAGCTTGGCACCAATGCTGCTTTACAGGGCTCACACCTGGTGGAGCGACAAGACCCTTGAGATCCATGCCCTGACCACCATGACCTTCTCAGCTGCGTCTGCAGTATCTGCCCATTGACCATCAAGTTGGGCAGGGAGGACCAAGATATCCCCCAGGGAATTGCCTGGGCTTTGGACCCTCCACAACAGCCAATTGTTAGGTGTTCTAGAGAGGAAGCATCTCCTTGTTCTAGATGGTTCCCTTTGAGGGCAAGTCCCAACAAGATGCAGTTATGAGCCAACATTCCTTTCTGATTTATCCCCCAGGAAGTCCTGCCTCACAGGTGGGTGCCTGCTCTCCACTGCCTTCTCGCATGCGTGCACATGTGCGCTCACACGCACAGGCTGCATGGGTCTAGCTGCTTAAGTAACAGTAAATAATTGGTTCTAACTTACTTAAAATTCCTGTGGTCCATAATTCCTTACCCTTCTGCCTTACATTATTTTCGGGAACTGTGCAGGTATCATTTCACCTCGGAACTTAGCTGACAATGTTCAGCAAATCATCATGCAACAATTGATGGTTAATTGCTTCCTTCTTTTCACAGCTTAGACATTCATCGGGGACCAAGAACTAGTCCCAGTTATTAGCCAACATTCTCCTCCAGGGATCTCTAACAAGTTGGATCTCTCTAACAAGTTCCTTAAACAACCAAAAACAAGAAAAAATGGGAAGGGAAATCAGACTACCCACACTTTTTCTGCAAGAAGACCTCCCATCCTGAGGGCCCCCCCACAGCAAGGGTGCCAGTCCTCATCCCCTCTATCGCTGGGAGGTAAAAGGAGCAGCAGGAAAAGAGCTACTGCGGGCCAGCAGGGACTCTCCAGGTGCCTTCAGGCAGGAAGAACACAGGTACAGGAAGACCTCACTGTGTGGGCTTGGAGCTACTTTTTTTTTTAAAGCTTCACTTGAAAAAATTTCCAAAACTAACAAAGTCATTTGGTGCTACATTGCCTGTGTCACCATCGGAAGAGTATTTGGCTGCACTAATTTCTTAAACTAGACACATATTTTCTTTGATTAAAAAGAGGGGAGAGGCACCTGGGTGGTACAGTTGGTTAAGTGTCAGACTCTTGGTTTCAGCTCAGGTTGTGATGTCAGGGTCATGAGATTGAGCCCCTTGTCGGGCTCTAAGCTCAATGCAGAATCTGCTTAAGTTTCTCCTGCCCTCTCCCTTTGTCCCCACCCACACACTCTCTCTCTTCTCTCTCTCTCTCTCTCTCTCTCTCGCAAATAAATAAGTGAATCTTTTTTTAAATAAAGGCATGAAAGACTAACCCTTAAAGAAAGTTAAAGAAGCCAACAGAAGAGAAAGGGAAGACCCTGGGGAGAGCACCAGTAGAGCCAAGTCAGAGCAGGGCAGGTCAAAGACAAGGTGAGTCACACCACCAACTCTTTGCTGAGGAAAGGGCCAAGGGCAGCCCTGATGAGTATCCAAGGACCAGTTGGAAGAAGAAGGAACAACCCCTGAGAAGATTAAAGGTGAAGGAAGCTTCCAGAAGGACACCAGGCATACTAAGCATGACAGAGAAGTCAGGAGGGAACTGCTGTGAACCCTGACTTAATCAGTAGAGGCAGCCCAGGACAAACAATAGCAAAGCATCCGGATCCCACTGACCACCCCAGGACTGACAACTTCAGGACCGGTCAAGGTGCATGGTAAGGACAAATTCCACATTCTAAAAGCTGGCATAAATTTTGATAGGCATTAAGAAGTGGTCCTGAACTTTAAAAATGTAACACCCCTCCCCCCACCTTGGCAGAGGTGCTGGCTCTGTATAATTCAAGCATCTTACCTCTGGGAGGTGAAATATGATCTGGGGTTTCCCCACCCCTCCCCCATTTTCCTATCTCTCCCACCCCCTCCCCACCACCATGGGATGGACTACTCTATGAGCTGAACCTTCACCCCAAAAGGCCTCTCTCAGAGATCCCATAACACTCTACCATGCTGATTTGTTTTCATGTCTGACCCATCACTGGTCCACAAGCCTCCTCAGCACCTGTGTGCCAATGGCTGGGGACCCAGAGCTGTACCCTAGAACTCTGCATGGTGGAAGAAAAGACAGAAGAAAGAGAGGGAGGGGAAAAGGGGGGAGGAAGGAAAGCAGGGAGCCCTTCCTTATCTTTTCCTTTCTCATTAACAGCTACACTTTGTAAGACAATTAGCACTTCTTAAGACCATCTCCTACATCCCCTCTTGGAGGGAAGATGATAAAGAAAAGAACAAAGAGGGGCACCTGGGTGGCTCAGTGGGTTAAAGCCTCTGCTTTCAGCTCAGGTCATGATCCCAGGGTCCTGGGATGGAACCCCACATTGGGCTCTCTGCTCAGCAGGGAGATTGCTTCCCCCTCTCTCTGCCTGCCTCTATGCCTACTTGTCAAATAAATAAATAAATAAAGCAATGTGCCAGGCCTTCTGTAAAACTCTTGACATTTAAAAAAAAAGAAAGAAAGAAAGAACGAACAAGGAGCAGAATGACATTTGGCCAAAAGCATCCTCAGTATGACCTGGCACTTTGTCAGAGGAGAGAGCCCTTTCCAATTCTGGCTGCCTCTGGGAGTCTGTGAACTTCCTTGCAGACTTGGCCAGCTTTGCCTTCTAGGTCAACCCCTATCTGAAGACAGAAGGGGAATAAAAAAGGAAAGAGAGAGAAATGAGAGCAGAAGAGGGAGCTCACATTCTTCTCTTAAAATGATATAGCACTTCTAAGTGACACAGTTATTTCTTGCACTGAGTGTATGATGTAAATTCTCTGTACAAATTATCCCCTGTTGCATGCAGGGAGACCTCCATAGCAGAGACCAACACTAGCAATTGAAAGTGAGAAATTACCTAATCCCAAATCATTCACGTTTCTTTTTTAATTGAGAAAAAAAAAAAAAGGCAAGGACTACAGACTACAAAAATCAACATGTAATCAGCGCCAACCAGAAAACTTGACAATCATAACTGTAGAATTTTTCAGACCGACTTTCTGGATTTACGAGCCACAATGTTATGAAAAGAAAGCCCAAATCTCCTTTGGTATTGCAGAAAGAAAGATGTTGATTTCTCTGTAGTAGTTGGAGGTATTTGGATAAAAGCTGTTTCCCCCTCCAAAGGGTGTCCAGGGACCACAAGTTGTACAAATTCATCAGTCAGAAGTGGGAACAGCCTCACAGGACACAAGACAGCCTCAGTTAGGTCGTTTGCCTGAGACCCTTTCCTTCTCTTCCCACTCACCATTGCTGACAGCTAACAGTACCTAGCCCCAGACCAGAAGCCAACTCCATCTGCTCAGGCACAGCCTCCCTAAGATCCCCTATTGCCCCAAGTCTAAGGCACCCCCCTCTATGGGGTGGGGAAGGAGGAGGGAAGGCCACAAAGGGGAATAATGACCAATAGCTTTGCAACTCCATGAGCCCCTAAAAGCCCCACATAGGAAGCACTGGGTGATAGCAAAAGGTGATATCTTCCTGCCTGACCCCTGTCTTTCCCTCCAGCCTGGGAGATGTGGAAGCTCCTCCTCTTCTGGGCCAAAGTCACTCGAAGCATCTCTTAGGAGCCAGTTCTGGATTCTGCTGTGCATTATATGGCTTCTGGGGAGGGGAGTTACAGCTGTCTCCTGCTCGAGGTCTCCAGAGCCCTCAACCACACCTAGTGGGCAGATTTGGACCCGTGACGCTCCTCCCACAGATGGCCACGTTCCCAGTCCCCAGTCTCCTTCCTTGAAACTGCCTGGTGGGCAGAGTTGATTGATATTCTTTGAATTGGATGTGTTTTTCCCCTGCCTTCCACCAATCACTGGGGTGGGTACTCTTCTTACTAGTTGTCCTAACCACCCACTTAGAAATGGCCAGAAATAGGCCATTCACTTAGAAATAGGTCAATATAAACACACGTGCATAGACAGACATATGCTCATTCATACGTGGTCTTGGAGATCCCATATCAGCTCGCGCAATTTTTGCTGAAGGGCTCGTTTCCCCTCTGGACCTGAAGGAAAGCAAGGGAGCCCTTCCCTGCCACACTGGGAGACAACCCTCCTTGGGTCCAGCCTCTTCTGGGAAGAGGAGTAGAAAGAAAGAAGAGTCTTTAAAGAGATGGGAAGAGCAGGGAACCGCAGGCACACCTTCTCAGGCTGCCAAGAGCTAGCCCGCCCAAATGTTGGTCTTTTTCCCAGCACCATGGGTTTGGACTCCCTGCCTAAAGCAAATCTCAGCCCCGCCCTGTACTAACAAAGCCGGTTAATGGCCTGTGCTTGTTGTTCAAAGGGGGAACAAGGGCATGGGTGGATATGAAAGCCGTGCTCAGTCAATGCTTGGAAAGGGAGTGAAAGGAAGGTCCAACCACTGCGCTTCCCAGCATCCCCCAGCCTCTTCCGGTAAGCTTCTTCCGGTAAGCCTCTTCCGCTAAGCCTTTTCCGGTAAGCCTCTTCCGCTAAGCCTCTTCCAACCACGTTCCCGCTGCCTTGCCACCGCGCCTGCGCCGCCGAATGCCTGTAGCCCAATCACTGGGCAGTGTTGACTGCCTGCCCTGGTTCTAAAGGCTTGGGCGCCTGGGTGGCTCAGTGGGTTAAGCTGCTGCCTGCAGCTCAGGTCATGATCTCAGGGTCTGGGGATCGAGTCCCGCATCGGGCTCTCTGCTCAGCAGGGAGCCTGCTTCCTCCTCTCTCTCTCTCTGCCTGCCTCTCTGCCTATTTGTGATCTCTCTCTGTCAAATAAATAAATAAAATCTTAAAAAAAAAGTAAAATAAAGCAACGGCTTTGGGAAAGAGATTGAGGTTTCATAAAGATTAAGTTATTCAGAGAGCTTATCTTTTCTTTTTTTTCTCACCTTTATTTATTTATTCTCTTGCAGTTGTTTTGTGAAAGTCTTTCAGAGTTGGACACACACACAGTAGCCTTAAGGAACTTGAGTTCAGCCTCTCCCGGCAGCTCATCCAGTGTCCTGTGCCCTTCAGCCCCACACCTGAAAAAGGCCGGAGATGGCCCGTCTGACCCAGGCTGTGGCAGACCCGGTGGGCTTTTCTGTATCCGGTTTCCACTTCAGTAGATATGTGGACTAAAAAAGGATAGATGATTTCCCGGTTTGGGGGATATCTCACTTTTTGCGGCTTTTGCTGAAAAACAATGTTTGCACCTGCCCAAGCCCGCAGCCCAGGCAGGGATGGGGGTTTGTTCTTCCCCGAGATGAGGGTGGACACCGAGCCTGACTCCTGGCTCCTGTCAACCAGGCTGGTACCAGGGACACTCAGTGGGCCTCTCCTTGCAGCTGGAGGTAGGGGGAGCTACCGCTGTCTGGGATTGCACTCCCTGACTCCAGACGTTCCTCCCCTGAACTCAGCACCCTGGCTGTGGGCTTCCCACTCAGACGTGGGGGTGGGGGTCCCCCTCAGCAAGGACCCTTCCTCACCATTTGGAGCCCCAGTGAGCTGTTTTCTTCTCAGAACCCCCCCACCACTGCACTAAGGCCCATCCCCAGAGACACCTTCCAGCCCAGGGTCTCACCTTCTCTCTAGTGTGGGTCAACTATAGGAAATCATCACATTCTGGTTGTCTGTGTCCCTCCACCAGCTTTTCATGAGAGCTGAGGTCTTATATCTTGTGTGCTATTTCTAGAAATATGCCTAGCACCTAGTAGGGGATGGGCAAACCTTTGTTAAAAGAGTAAGTGGATGAGCCCCACCTTAGATTGTTGTTATTTCAAGGTTCCATGTTTACAGAGCTTTACTTTTTCAATCAGGCTTCCAATTGTTTATTCCACTACATGATAAAACCGTGTTAGACTGCCTCCCCTCCCCTCCCGGAGCCCTAAGCATGCGGAAGCCGGGAGGCAGGTGGCCCAAGGTCACACACAGAGTCCCCACATTACATTCTGGCAGCTGCTGTCATTACACCAACACAGCAAGGACAGAGCATCCGCCAAGTCCCGCCAGACCCAGGAAAGACCCAGACCAAGGCATAGGGTAAGGAGTCAGGAACTCCCCTGTCTGGAGAGGAGGGTGAGCCTGGCCTCGAGGACTTAGTTCTGTCCCTGCTTCTGAACTGAGCAACTCAGGGGCCTTCCTGTGTTGCTGTTTTTGTTAGGAGTTAACTGGTCACTTAGGGAGTCAGGACCAAGGTCCCCAACAAGAAAGCAAAAAAGCCAGGACAGAGGTACCTGGGCAGCTTAGTAGGTTAAAGCCTATGCCTTTGGCTCAGGTCATGATCCCAGAGTCTTGGGATCGAGCCCCACATCGGGCTCTCTGCTCCGTGAAGAGCCTGCTTCCTTCTCTCTCTCTGCCTGCCTCTCTGCCTACTCTGTCAAATAAATAAATAAAATATTAAAAAAAAAAAAAAAGCCAGCACAGCTCAGACAAAAACCACGCTAGAATTCCGTTTTACCGCATAAACGAAACCATGCTAACATCCTGTCCAGCAGCCTCTATGGGCATGACTTTTGCTAAACTTCCTGAAACAAAACAATTAGCCATAAAACATTGGTCACTATCTCAAGGTGAGGCAGTTCGTCTCCAGATGTCAGCCCCAAAGACCCGCAACAATGACCCCATGAGCAAATCCCTGATGGGCACAGTTTAGCAGCCAATCCACAGGGACCCACACTCAAGATATGCTCAAGATAGTTCCTCGAAAAAGCCTATGAAACCCACTAGATTTGAACACCAAAACAGCAACCCTCTCGGGTCCCCTTCTTCTTCAGAAGCTTTATACTAATAATGCTCAATAAACTTTGCTTTGCTGCTCACCACTCTTCATCTGGTCTATCTCTTCATTCTTTGGGGTGGTGTGACCAAGAGCCACGGGCACTTAGGGAACAAAAGTCTTGTAACACTTTCACTTGCAAAGGGATGCTAAAAGGACCCTGCCTGGCAGGACATGCATGAGAATGAGAAGAAACAGGTGGAATGTGCCTGTCAGAGCCCTGGTCCTTGGTAAATCCGTGGGCCTCCCTTTATCTACCCTGCACAGAAAACCAGTCTTTTTTTAAAATTTTTTTAAAGATTTGATTTATTTATTTGAGAGAGAGAGAGAGAGCACAAGAAGGGGGAGGGTCAGAGGGAGAAGCAGACTCCCTGCTGAGCAGGGAGCCCCATGCTGGCCTCCATCCCAGGACTCTAGGATCATGACCTGAGCAGAAGGCAGTCATTTAACCAACTGAGCCATCCAGGCACCTAGAAAACCAGTCTTTAAGAGGCAAAGACCATGAATAAAATTTGTGAGCTCACCAATATAGAACGAGGCGTATTGCACAGGTAAGAGGAGGAACCAGATGCGGCATTCGGAGTCAGGATGGAGGACAGTGCACTGCAGAGACAGCTGGCTCCATAATGCCCAGGGATGAGCCTCCCACCAGCAAGGAAAACAGAAGTGGAAGGAAACCCAGAGAAGTCAGAAGAAGGGTCCATGTCCCCTCTGTCCCTCCCTGGCCATGAGGCCTGGGGCACATGAGTAACTAGTCAGTTACTTACCAATGAATCAAGACTGGTTGATGGTCCAGCTCCAAAACCTTGGTGGCCCTGACTTCTCCTGCTTCTCAAAGTGTGTTGGAACTACGTGCAAGAAAAATTCCCACTCGTAGCCTAGGACCACTGAGCAGATGCCATCCCCTTTCTCTGCACTCTCCCCCACGTCCTGAACCTGATAATGTTTTCTGGCCACTTCTCAAGGCTTTTTTCCTTCCTGCTTCCTGCCTGGCTTCTTAGGCTGCTTGCTTTTTTCCTTGCTGTGCTTCTCCCA
Source organism: Neogale vison (assembly GCF_020171115.1). NCBI lineage: Eukaryota > Metazoa > Chordata > Mammalia > Carnivora > Mustelidae > Neogale > Neogale vison. The sequence continues at coordinate 207,989,701 of NC_058096.1, read as the reverse complement.
AACTCATCACCTTCACAAACCCAACTTCTCTCATTGGAATTTTCTGTCCATATTACACCTTCTCCCCTCTTTTCATAGCGAGATTGGGATGCTGTTCTTGCCCCCAGAACCCACAGTCCCAGCCCTCTGGTGCCCCTCACTCCAAGTGCCTGGCACTCAGACCGATATTCAACCATGCTGAGGCTTCTCAGACTCCACACAGACTCCTTTAAGCTGTGCCCTGAAGCGTGAACTCGAAGGGGGTCTGCTGGCGAATGGCTTTTATGATTTCCTTTCCTCTGTGGTCTGTCGTTCTCCCAGGTTTCTGTATTTGTAGGTTTGCTGGAACTGGGCTTGCAAACTGTGGCCATGGGCTGAGGGGATGGAAAGAGCACCCTGAGCATGAGGACCAGGGACCCCTGTCCTAGTTGTGAGGTTCTGGAAGAAGTCAGTCCACCCTTGCAGATCTCTCTAGCTCCCCAACAGTCAGCGAGTTGGGGGTGCCCCTCCACGGCCCCCCAATGTTGGCAACGGACAGTCTGCCTTCTGTAGGGAAGGAAGGGTGGCCAGCTTGGACTTTGCCTTATGCCCAGAAGAGAAGCAAGCCTTCCCCTTGGCTTCTGGCCCCCTGCCTCCTGGAAGCTTGGGGAAGGAAGCCCCACATCCAACCCTCCCTTGTGGGTCTCAGGAGAACTTGATGCTTCAGATGGCCTTGCCCAGAGGAGAAGCAAGACTTCCCCTTGGCTTCTGGTCCCCTGCCTCCACCTGGAAGCTTGGGGAAGGAAGCCCCACATCCAACCCTCCCTTGTAAGTCTCAGGAGAACTCGATGCTTCAGATGGCCTTTGGGGTAGGAGTGTTAGTTCAAAAAGGCATCAAGAGGACAGGAAGGCAGGAGAACACATTCATATCACCATCTTCCCAGGATCCAGTGCTGTCCTTTGGATTCTTCAGGACAAACCAACTACCCTCCCCTCTTCACCACCCAGCTGCCTTTCCCAGACTACGCGGCATGACTGGCCTTCTCTTTATTCTTTGGGACAGGGAAAGCCCAGGTATCTGTTCATACATGGTCTGCTCCCATCCCCCACCCCCAGTCCTTGCCGTGAACAGGGAATAAAAACCAATTATATATATTCCTAACACCCTCTCTTCTCCCCAAATATTTTAAGTTAGAACCTCACAGACTATGTGAAGTGTTTTGGACTTATTTTTTCTTTTTCTTTTTTTTTTTTTTCCATTTATTTGTTCTCAGGGTGAGGGCTTTCTTTCCATGCCTACTACATTTTTTTCCTACTTCATTTACTTTTTTTTTTTTTTTTACTTATAAAAGTAATTTGCACCTGCCCCAAACCATTTGCAGTTTACAGTAATGTTTGAGGTGGACATGAGCCATGGTGTTAGGAGGCTTCCAAAAGTTGCACAGCCTTTCTCCTGGAGAACTGGGGTTGGTGGGCTCCTTTCACCCATTCCCCAGCTATGTTGCTGCAGCAAAGCCCAAGGACGGGCATCAAAATAGGACCAGTGGTTCCCCTGAGTTGATGCTCAACTTGTTCCTACATTGTGGGGAGTCTGCAATTCTCAGATTGACCCCCATGAGGCTGTATCTCCCTGAGCCCCAGCCCAGCCAGGGGCTCCAGATGGCTGGTGTAAGATCCAGATGGATTTGCCTTTTTGCCCCATCTTACCATGGGGGGCCCTGGACAAGTGCAGAGAGAGACCTGGGTTTGGGGTTCTGTGAAGCTGAGCACCAGCTTCCAGGGTGAACTCTATGAGCTTTAAACACATCCTCCCTACACTGGGACTCTCCCAGCATATCTAACCACACTCACCTTGCACACGGGATGAAGCAGACAGGAGTTTTTAACCGGTTACCTTTCGCTGGGCGTCCCGTCCCTTGCTCACTCTTTACCACCTCTGGAAATTTTACCTTTATGCCTGCATAGGGGTACACTTGTTTGATTGTTTTGGTAGGATTGTAAAATTTTGATACAAAGTACCAAAGTGTCCTTAAACATATATTTTTTGAGTTATAAAAGCAGGCCCTCTCAGAGGTTTGCCGTGAGAAGGTAAGTTCCTAGAGCCTTTGTCAGGACAGCTGGGCTGGATTGTCACCAATTTAAGCGGGCTTCCCTTTGATCTTATCCCATGAAAAGAACTGCACGTGTGCATAAAGATGTGCAGATAAGGTGACATAATTCATAAGAGCAAAAGTCTGGAAACAATCTACATGCTTACAAAGAAGGGAACAATTAAACAAAGTATAGTAGTATATCCTATGGGCATGTTCTGCACCTGTTACAAGGAGAGCATAAAACTGTGTGTACAGACGTGCAAAGATCTTAAAGGTAAAGCACACACATACAACATTTCATTTCTTACATCTACATATAAGTTTTACATTCGCCAAGAAAGATGACAAGGAGACACCCCTCTCTCGGGAGAGGCGTTTTGTCGGATCTCCTTGGGGAGGATCATTTCCTACCCACAACATAGCATAATGGTCAAGAGCTTGGCCTTTAGGCCCCCCCGTGCCCACTGCGTGACCTCGTGCAAATCACTTACCCTCTCTGTGTGCCGGAGCACTGATGTGAGGCCTGGATGTGAGTTATGCACATAGAAGGAAAACAGTACTTGGCCTCGAATGCATGCTCTGTGCCATTGTCACTGTGCCCTTTGCGGATTTAAGGAAGCTGTGCCCTCTGTTCGGAAAGAAATGCACATACGAATGTCCACACAAAGGCCTTCACAGATCCCCTGAAGCCTGTCCTTAACCCTGGGTTGAGAACTCTCCCTGGAAAAATCACTGTGTATTCAAGCCGGACATGACCTTGAAACGCTTCACTTCACGGGAGAACAGGAGTTTCCAAGGCCACGAGATCTGATAGAGGTACAGGCAGGCTTTAACTCTGGACTCTCCCACCTGTCTGTCCGGTCCTCACCCCCACCTGGCCCCGACACAGACCTGGATCGTCCCCTAACACCATGGGAAGCCTCAACTGATAGGAGAGGGTCAGGTGCCGGAATGCACAGCCCGTAGGCTATGCACAGCCCCCAACAGTGGGGGCCCTTCTGTCCTATGCTGAACAGCGTGTTGGGTGCCATAGTCCCCGCAGGCCACCAGCCGTCCTGCAGACCCAGGGCGTCAGGGCACCGGGCCCTGCACCCGAATTCTCACCCACTCCCCTGTCTCCCAGAGGGCAGAGGACAGAGGACGAGTTGGAAGGAGTCCCCTCCTGCTGTCACTTCAGCCCTCCCCTCCTCCAAAAAGCCAGCCTCAGGACTGGGCCAGAGAGCTGCCCTTCCAGAGCTGTATCCTTGAAACAGTAAGGACGTGCCTGGCCAGCCATGACTGGGCTCAGCAGCCTTGTTCTTAGTGTCTGTAAAGACCCCAAAAAGTCCTTGCTTAAAATAACCTTCCCCACGGCTCTGCCGGAGAATCTTCCCCGTTCTCATTTTTCTTCGGAGAACAACCGGGAAGGCCGGTGAAAATGCAGGTGTAATCCAGGGCCGTTGCTAACTGGCAGCCCCTGCCCATCAAGCAGGAACAGCTTATCCGAAGGTAATGGAACATGGATCAGATTCATAAGGAGTAGAAAAGGTCAGGCCAGGGAGAGGCAAGCTAGGGCCCTGTCACTTTTGCAACTCTTATCTGTTGTAAAGCACGATTTTAAATGAGGTCCTTGAGGGGTTCCTGGGTGGCTCAGTGGGCTAAGCCTCTGCCTTCAGCTCAGGTCATGGTCTTAGGGTTCTGGGATCGAGCCCCGCATCGAGCTCTTTGCTCAGCAGGGAGCCCTCTTCCCTCTCTCTCTCTCTGTCTGCCTCTCTGCCTACTTGAGATCTCTCTCTGTGTGTCAAATAAATAAATAAAATCTTAAAATTAAAAAAAATAAAATAAATGAGGTCCTTGAAGTTAAACCCTCCCACTCTGGGGGACAAGATTCCAAATCCCTAGAGACTCGTGCATCACAAAATGTCTAGCGCTCCTGGGCATAGGAAGGTTCTCAGAGGGAGGCTTCTGTTGGTTTGCAGAGGACCTGTCTCAGAGAAGCTCCAGTTTCCAGCTCCATGTCGGTGGGATCCAAGGTGGGCAGGGGTCTTAGGAACCAGAGCCTGTGGGTCAGCAGCTCTGTCTGGCAAGCGTTGTCCTGCCTTCACCCCGGCTGCGCTGCCCTGGGGGACCTGCTCACCTACACACCTCCTCCTTCACTTATCACACCTGGTTCAGTGGGATCATCTGCATCTGGGGACTTCCCATGCTCAACTTCTGTCTCTTATCGTATTTATTGCACTTCTTATCACTTTTCCTCACCCTCGTTGATAACTCATTAGAGCAGATCATGCAGGTGAAAGCACTTTGTAAACTAAATAGAATCCCACGAAATCAGAATTCAATTTTGAGCTCCACACGATCACAATCAGGACTCGGGACTCGGGACTTCTCCCTCAGTCCCAGAGGAACCTGGAAGAAAGGAATCAGGGGAGGGAATTGCAGAAAGAAGATGGGGGAGATGAAGGATGCTCTACACCTTCCTAGTCATCCCCCACGGTCCTGGTGAAGAGATCAGAGAGGGCAGAGTAAGGGACAACACAGCCTGTGTCCACTACTAACACAGCCTCCAGACTTCCCTGGGTTTGGCCTGGCCACGCGCAGACCTCTTTGCAGGTGGTGGCCACATTTTACCAATGAACGAAAGGAAGGAAGGAAGAAGGAAGGAATGTCGGTCTACAAGCAGCGGCATCCTCCAGGGATAACAGGCTGCAATATTTGCTGTCAGGCCTGTCTTCACAATGTCAGGTGGGAAGGTCCTTATACCTCTGTTGCCCACCTCCTAACCATCTCTGCTTAGTGGTATGGCCTTTGGTCTGTGCACTCATGAGGGTTTCTTGTTTCCTGTTCAGTCCCTGGCCACGTCGTAACCACACGTGACCTGCTTCACGTTGCACAGCGAATGGAGCTGAGCTCCAGGAATCCGATGGAATACGCGGGACTCCGGAACCCACCGTCTGAGACTCCAAGCCCTCACTGCTTATTGCTCCAGCCCCAACAGCCACATCCTGCTTGATCATGTGTTCGGTCATCTGTTGTTGTTTTTTTAAGATTGTATTTATTTATTTGGCAGAGAGAACACAAGCAGGAGTAGCGGGAGAGGGAGAAGCAGGCTTCCCACTGAGCAGGGAGCCTGATGCGGGACTTGATCCCAGGATGCTGGGATCATGACGTCAGCTGAAGGCAGACGCTTAACGACTGAGCCATGCAGACGCTCTAAGTCATGTGTTTTTTAACTGACCACATGGGAAAAAAGAAGAGGAAGAAGAAAAGAAGACCACCATACTCTTCCTCCCTATTAAAATGAAAACCAGGCGGCACGTGGGTGCCTCAGGGTTAAGCCTCTGCCTTGGGCTCAGGTCATGATCTCAGGGTCCTGGGATGGAGCCCCGCAGTGGGCTCCCTGGTCAACAGGGAGCCTGCTTCCCCCTCTCCCTCTGCCTCTCTGCCTACTTGTGATCACTGTCTCTGTCAAATAAATAAATAACGTCTTTTAAAAAACAAATAAATAACATAAAATAAAATGAAAACCAGGGATGTTGACATGTCTTAGTCAAATGTGGCTCAAACCATGCAATGTTAATCATGTATTATGTGGATATTTACAACTTATGTTTTATGTGCCTAATATATGGGACAATTTCAACCAGATACAAACGGACCAGCTTCAGGAGCACTCGCCTGCTGTGAGGTCACACAGACATAACACTCCCATCATAGATGTGGGGCCCTGGGCTCACCACCCAGCCTCTCAGCCGCTGTTTCCCGGTCTATAAGACAGCATGGCAGCCTCACAAGAGGCCGTCTGTGAAGAAGCACAACAGAAGGCAAAACGCTCCGCAGTATACCACTCATAATATTAGTTTCATCTTCCTCTTCCCCCCTCGTAAAAAATCAGTCACCTATGTGCACATTGAAACATCCTATCTTTTTACCAATTTGACACTCCCCTGGCTATGAAGTGCTGGGGTGACTAGCATGTCTTGGGTAAAGCACCATGAGCTCTTGGAGGGAATGGGGGTCCCTAGGGAATGGCGGTCCCTAGGAAACCTAAGGAAAAAAGACCATCACCCAAAGCCAAATAGCAAGTGAGGCATTCTACAAAACACAGGCCTATCATCTTAAAAAAAAAAAAATGTCAGGGTCATGAGAGACCAAAAACAAAAACAAACAAACAAAAGGTTGAGGACATGTCCTAGATTGACAGAGACTCAAGAGACATGACAAGGGAATACAGTGGGTGATTTGAGACTGGATCCCATGGCGGGGGTGGGGGGCTGGGGGAAGCCGCTACAAATTGCATTGAGAAAATTTGAAAACCATTTGTATATTAGATAATAATTGTTAAATTTCCTAATTTTGGCCACTCACTGGTGATTATGTAAGTGTCTTTATTCTTGGGAAAGACTCATGAAAATACGAAGTAATTAGAAGTTAAAGGGCATTATGTTTGCAACTTACTTTCCGATAGTTCAGAAAGGAGATGATAGTAAGGTAGAGAGATAATGATGAAAGATAGCGAGATGATAGATAGACAGATGATAGACGGATGTGTGATATGCTATAGCAAATGTAGTGAAATTAACATTTGGTCAATCTTGGTGAAGCGTAGGCGAGACCTCTGTGCTATTCTATTAAGCCTGAGATTATTGCAAAACAAAAAAGTTTTAGAAAGAAAGTAAGACAAGACAAGTGAAAAGGAAGATACTAAGTAAAATATAAGTAAGTAAAATATATGCAAATTTAAATTTTAAAATTTATTGAATTTTTTTTTGCAAAAATTTTAAAAAAATAGAAGTATGCTGAATTGGGAAAATAATTGTGCCCTGTTGTCCCCACTCCCCTTCTATGTTGTGAGCTTTCTTAAAGACAACTTCAAATATTTCTTAGCCTATATTATGAATAATACTGGTATTAGAGCAGAAAGGACCTGGCCTTAAATCACGCTCTTTCTTTCCCACATGACCGTACACCCTAAAACATAAGAAAAAAACGTCAACAACAGGTCAGCGGGTCCAAGTGAGTGACCTTGGTTCCAAATGCACACGTGGCCAGAATCAGCCTCCCTCCTTGCTCGCCAAAGACAAGTTTCTTTCTGTCTCTGAAGTCATCTCACGCTTCCCAGAGAAAGTCTGTACGTGACGGCATGGATCCTGGGTACACCCTCATCGTGTTAAGATACCTGCTTTCACTTGAATGAGGAATCTGATTGGGAAGGATTCCCTCTAGGAGGAGTTTTCCCCATTAAATAAATTACAAACACAGAACGAAAGCTTGGAAATTCAGAAGGTTGTCAATTCATAGTTCGGTTGAATTGGGAAAATCACAAATGTCTGTTCTTTGAAGTAAGCAAAATACGGACACTTCCACGTTCCATGCTAGGGGATTAAATCAGTTTTCAGATTGCTGTGAGCCCAGCGGTAGGTACAGCAACACTCAGACCCTTACTAAGTTTTCTTCTGAAAGGATATGCTAATGGCTTCAATAAAGTTTGAGGGAACCCAGATAACCAGAAAGGCTTTGTCAGCATTCAGCAGTGAAAAGCAAAACAAAACGAAACAAAACAAAATCCTTCAAGGGACACCTGGGAGGCTCAGTTGTTAAGCACCTGCCTTCAGCTCAGGTCATGATCCCGGGGCCCAGAGATCCAGCCCTACGTCTTCCTGTTCAGTGGGGAGCCTGCTTCTCCCTCTCCCTCTACTGCTCTGCCTACTTGTGCTCTCTCGCTCTCTCTGTCAAATAAATAAATAAAATCTTCTTTTAAAAAATCCTTCAAGATAATCTTTCCAGGGCACCTGGGTGGCTCAGTGGGTTAAGCCGCTGCCTTTGGCTCAGGTCATGATCTCAGGGTCCTGGGATCCAGCCCCTGCAACGGGTGCTTTGCTCAGTGGGGAGCCTGCTTCCCTCTCTCTCTCTCTGCCTGCCTCTCTGTCTACTTGTGATCTCTTTCTGTCAAATAAACAAATAAAAAAATTAAAAAAAAAAAAGATAATCTTTCCACTGTGGATTTTTTTTTTTTTTTTGGCAAAAGGGCACGTTTTTTAAAAACGTGCAGTAAAACTATTTCACTAGCTTTGTTATCCTATCCTCTCCGCTCGCATATTACACTTACCAGCAGAAACACACAAAAAGTAAAATGGGGCCTTTTATCTTTTAAGTGTTGCTCTTGGTGACATTGTGATGACATGGTGCTTTGAAGGGTAGCTTCCTGGTCTCCCTCCTTCTCTCTCCCCAACCAGGCATCCACGGGCAGAGAGAAAGTCTTCCTGAAATAGCCCGCAGATTCAACGTCAGCGATCCCACCTGCCTTCACTTTGCAAAGATCCACAGCAAAGGGCTGATTTCTGACACTGTGGCTCGGGTTACTGAGTTGTAAGCGTGCTTCTCAGTGACCTATCGGAGTTGGATAATGACCTGACCCTGTTCTCAGGCAGGGACCATTACAGATGTTTCACGCAAGGACACCACTTGAGATGGCGTGAAGGTCCTTTTCAACTGAGGAGTCCGTCCAGTGTGGTGCCCTTTACCCAGAGGCAGGCAGTCCCCAGTGGCCAGTTTCTGCTTTCCTGGGGGGGGGAACCAAACAGACCGTAAAAGGTCGTCACCAAGCTCCATCAGCAGATTAGCAGCTCTGAAGGACAACACGCCTCTCTAAGTCATCCTGTAAAGCGACCTCTGAATGTGACTTGTCACACCATCCTAGGTTCTTTTATCCTCTGCGGGGTGGAGGGCGGCTTTGCCTGATGCCTGGCAGCTCTGAGCTCCTGGATCATCCAGAACATGTTCTGAACCCTCACTCTGCTTCCAGCCAAGTCATGGTCCCTGCAGGGCCTGCCAGAACAGAAGCTCGCCTGCCCTGGGGTGGGTAGGGGGAGCAGGGGAGAAGAGCTGTTTTCCACCAGGAAGGACGCCACTGTGTCCCCTGGAATGAGACCTCCGTGACTCTGCTACTAATCTGGAGTATGTAACCTTGAAAGGTTGAGTCCTTTCTGTAATTCCTCCTCTCTGCATATAAAGGGTTGGGGCCCAGAGGTTTCAGGACCAGGCCGTAACCTCTGTAGCCTCTGTAACCCCCAGAGCTGCAATACTCGCCCTCCTTCTACCTGCTCGAGACCACAGCAGATTCATCTCCAAGGTACAGGGTGTTGAACTTGAGCGTGCCTGGGATGGATGTTTTATATTGCCCTTCCTGGGCCGCGTGAAATGGACATAGTCTTTGTCTTTTTCAGTCCCTGGGATGCATCTTTCCCTCCAAGCCCCCCTACTTCGCATCTGCTTGGGAATGACTTAGAAATCTTAATGGGGCTTTTCCATATCTGATATATGTATATTTAAATGATGTCTTCAAAATGAGCTAACCTCTGTGAGAAAGCCAGAAATCGGTGCCAGGGTTCACTTAACATGACTCTGATATGATGAAATACTAGAAAGAAAAACAGCGCCTATTGAGGAAGAGATGCACAACCCCCAGAACCGATACCTTCCGGTAATGTTTAAACAGAGATGCTCAACCACCTGGAGGGCTTCTCAGAGGGCTGATGTTCAAGGGGCTTTGGGACTCTAAAGCAGAGCTTCCTAAACTTTAATACGCATGTGAATCATCTAGGAATTAGGTAAAAATGCAGGGGTTTGTTTGTTTGTTTGTTTGTTTAAAGATTTTATTTATTTATTTGACAGAGAGAGAGAGGTCACAAGTAGGCAGAGAGGCAGGCAGAGAGAGAGGGGGGGAAGCAGGCTCCCCACCAAGCAGAGAGCCCGATGCAGGGCTTGATCCCAGGACCCAGAGATCATGACCTGTGCCGAAGGGAGATGCTTTAATCCACTGAGCCATCCAGGCACCCCTAAAATGCAGTTTTTGATTCACATTCTGTCTTGATAAATTCTATGCTTGCAATAATCTCTAGGTGATGCCCTTGCTGGCTCATGGGACAACTGAGTATCAGGGTTCAGGGTTGTTTTGGGGACAGTAAATAATCTTTACTTTTTATTAAGATTTTATTTATTTATTTGGCAGAGAGAGAGAGGGAGGGAGAAAGGGAACACAAGCAGGGGGAGTGTGAGAGGGAGAAGCAGTCTCCCCGATGAGCAGGAAGCCCCTGATGCAGGGCTAGGTCCCAGGACCCTGGGATTATGACCTGAGCTGAAGGCAGGCGCTTAACAACTGAGCCACCCAGATGCCCCAAATAATCTTTAAATAATCAATGACTGAATCTTACCCAATCAGCAAAAAGTCAAGGTATGTTTCACTAAAGACAAGTCTGTCCTATTTTAAAATTTGTATTTTTACCTGAACATACAGCAAAAAAAGGAACTCTCATGCACATGCTGGGTTCTATGAAATTTATCAAAAGTAGAGTTCTGTGTAGCTACCATCACAATCAGGATACAGAATAATTCCATCAGTGCCGAGCCTCTGTGGTTGTCCTCACTTTCTCCCACTAACCCCAGGCAACTATAGTTTTGTCTCTCCAAGAATGTCCTATAAATGGAATCATAGAGAATGTATAGTCTGCTGAGATTGGCTCTTTTCCACTCAGCACGATGCCTTTGAGATTCATCCAAGTTACTGAATGTATCGATAGCTTGTTCCTTTTTATTGCCCCACAGAATTCCATTGTGTGGATGTCTGCCAGTTCTTACCCATCCATTCCCTGAAGGGCTATTACGCTGTTTCCGCTTTTTCACAGTTACAAATAGAACTGTGAACAGGTGCGCAGGTTTCTGCTGGAACACGAGTTGCCTTTCTCCAGGCAAAATAGTTGGGAGTGGGATTGCTGTGTATGTTTAACTTCGTAAGAAAGTGCCAAACTGGTTTCTGGATTAACACCTGTATTCCGTATCTCCAGCAGCAGAGTATGAGCCTTCTAGTTGCTCCACACCCATCCTCTCCAGCACTTGATAAGGCCAGTGATTTTTTTAAAAGATTTTTATTTATTTATTTGACAGAGATCACAAGTAGGCAGAGAGAGAGAGAGAGAGGAGGAAGCAGGCTCCCTCCTGAGCAGAGAGCCCGATGTGGGGCTCGATCCCAGGACCCCAGGATCATGACCTGAGACAAAGTCAGAGGCTTAACCCACTGAGCCACCCAGGCACCCCAGCATTTTGCAGTTTTTGGCAGTTTTGCTACATAGGTACCTCAGTATTTCACTTGGAGTTATCGTAAACGGTGTTGTGTTTTTAATCTCAGTTTCCAGTTGCTCATTGCTAACTTCCACTGATTTTTATGTATTGCTCTCACGTCCTTCACCCTTGCTAGGAATTAGTTCTAGGAATTTTTTTCGTGATGTGCTTCAGGTGCACTAGAAAGGAATCTGTCTTCTGCCATCATTGGGTGGAGAGATTGATAAATTACACTTAGATCTAGCTGGCTGGTGATGCTATTCAATTTTTTCTAGATCTGTGACAATTTTCTCTCTGCTAGTTCCCTGTCAGGGTCAGGTCCATGCATGTGCATCCCAGAGGCCAGCTTAGGCATTAGCAATTTCTAGCGGTCTCATTCCCAAGGTCTGCCCCTTCCGAGGTATCTATCCCTGTTATTTCCAGTTCCCTGGACTCCCCTTTGCAGTCCTTTGGCCAGAAACCAGGGCTTTGGTTTCCTGGTCTGCTGAGTGCTTCTGGTGCTGCATTCACATCTGCGGTCAAGTGCAGGGGTACTGAGAGAAGGAAAGCAGTGGAGGGAGGAAGATCACAGCCCCTCCCTGCAGAGCAAGTGCTGCCCTGGGGATTTTGTGTCTGTGCAGCTGGGCTGCTGCGGCCATGGGGTCAATTCCATTGCTGAGCCTCCCTAAAGTCCGAACTTCCTAGAGACCAGAGACGGTAGAAAAAGGAAAAGCACGTGATTGCCCTTGTTCCCTGAACATTATGACTCTCCTTTCTCCCTTGAGTCAGGGGACATGGAGCTCTCTCTGGCTGGGTGCCGCTTCTGGGTCCCCTACTGCTTTGGGTCTGAACTGGGGATCCCAGAGTAAAAATGGGAAACTTAGCACACCACACAGTGGTGATGGGAATTTTGGTCTTCTCCAACCCACCCGTGACTGTTTCCTTTTTTGGACTCGATCAGTCACTGTTTGCCTGGGTCCAGTCTTTGGAGCTGCCTTCTTTGGAGAGAAGGGGGTGGAGTGTGCCATATGCTTCCTCCATTTATCTGGAACTGGAACCCTCTGTTCTATTTCAAGCCATGATCTCCATGAAGCTTTTTGGAATGTTGTGAAAAATCATCACAAAATGGCCACTCTTACGAGGTGTTGGATGGGCAAAACTGGTTTCACATGGGGTCGGTTGGTGTATAATGAGCCACTCCAGCTGAGAGTCAAAAAATGATCAGTCTAAGCCAAAATCCTTAAAACAAACCAAAAAACCCCCCTCACTTTCCTCAACTTGGGTTTAATCCTCTGAGTAGCGTAAGAGCTGGAAAATTAGATGGTTTCCATGACATCAGGGCTCACAAGGGACAAGTGTGCCTCTGGTTTGTGGACCCAGTAATGTTAGTTGGCCCTTTGTGCAGCACAGAAACCTCACAGATGGTCAAACTTCAACCGTGTCTGTCTAAGTGACCTGCTGTGAACGTGGTCTGCGCTGCCGTGCTCTTTAAACACTAATAGCTTTTGTGAAGTTGACCTCCTCATTGTCACGGAGGTTATGACTTTTCCCAGTTGGTGACCATGGGCCAGAAGCTGTGCTATTGATTCTCTCCATGGGAGGACACTAGTGGCGGGTGTTCTTGGTCAGAGAGATGGAGAGAACAGAGCCATTTGTTTATCAAGGACAATCTCCTTGTTTCCAAAGGGGTTTCCAACTATTGACATCTTCGTCACGATTCTGCCAAGTAGAGTAATTGTCTTCATTTTAGAAGCCAGGGACCCGAAACACCACTGTTCACAGAAATACCTGTTACCTGTGGAGGAATGGGCTAACCCCACACCGAGGGGCTGGCAGAGCCTCCAGAGGGCTTAGAACGAGGGGACTTGGATGACTCTCTCTCTAGCCCAAAGACAGAAGACAATTCTTCTCTGCTTTTATGGAGATATCACTTATGGGAATAAAATTCACCAGATTTCCATGTGCAGTTTAATTCGTTTTGGCAAACCGTCTCTTGAAACAGGATATACAACGTTTCCATGACCTTAGAAAGTCCCTGCACCCCTTTGCAGTCAGTGCCCTCCTCCACCACAACCCCAGGCCACCCCCTCTGCTTCTGCAGGCCTCAAATCAGAGGCCCCTGCAGTGTCTCTGCTTCCTTCCCCCTGGGGGCACCCAACCACTCTTCCTGCAGGTCCCTTCCCCTGAGACGGGTCAGGTGACTCCTCCTGCGCCCCACCCCCCCATCCCAGCTCCTGTCACCGGTAGTGCTGTCTTATGAGTCCGCTCCGCTCACCCCCTGTTACACCTGAAGTCACCTGAAAGGAAGTCTGTATTAGCTGATATCAGCCCTTGGGTATTGGGGGCTTAGAAGTCCCATATATCTTTTTTTAAATTTTATTTATTTTAGGGGCGTCTGGATGTCTCAGATGGTTCAACGCCTGCCTCTGGCTCAGATCATGGTCTCAGCATCCTAGGATCAAGTCCTGCATCGGGCTCCCTGCTCGTTGAGGAGTCTGGGTCTCCCTCTCCCTCTGCATCTCCCCCTGCTCGTGCTCTCTCTCACACTCTCTGTCTCTCTTTCTGTCAAATCAATAAATAAAATCTTTTAAATTTTTATTTATTTGAGAGAGAGAGAAATGTGGAGAAAGGGGCAGAAGGAGAAAAAGAGAATCTCAGGCAGACTCCTGGCTGAGTGCAGAGCCTGACATGGGGCTCGATCTCACAATCCTGATATCACAACCTGGACCCAAACCAAGAGTTGGTGGCTGAAACTACTGAACCATCCAGGCACTCCTAGGAATCCCAAATATCTTTAACACGCCCTCTTTCCTCTTGTACTTCTGTGTTTTCCTAAAAGTTGTCATTGATGTGGTTTCCTTGATGCTATCCCACTGGGGACAGCAGCTGCTACCACTTCTGGTCATACTGGGGACAATGACTGGAAGAGGTTGGTAAGAAGATGAGGTAATTTGTCGAACAGTAAAATGCACTTTTTCTTAGAGTAGATCTTGCTTGTTTTTACCATGGTGCCACCTGCATTTTCCAGCAAAACAGCTGGTTAGGTAGTAAACAAACACGGGGGAGATGGGAGTGGAGACAGGCTCCAGTCTTCACCCCACTGGGAACTCTGCACCCCCTTGGGAAAACACACATCTTCCTTCTTACATATGTGGGCACCTCCCAATGAATGGGCGCGTGGTGAGGCTCATCTCTGAGGTGTCAGAGGCAAATGGACAGAAGAAAGACACCACTCAGGGGCGCCTGGGTAGCTCGGTCTGTTCGACATCCGATTCTCAGTCTCAGCTCAGGTCCTGATCTCATAGGTCATGGGATCAAGAGCCAAGTCAGGCTCCCTGCTCAGTGCAACATCTGCTTGAGATTTTCTCTCGCCCTCCCTCTGCCCCTCCCACTTGTGTGCTCTCTCTCTCTGAAATAAATAAATCTTTAAAAAAATAATAATAACACCAATTAGAAGCTTTCATAAAAAAGAAGAAGAAGAAGAAAAAGCTTTTATCAAATTCTCCACTGAGTATGATGCTGTATAGGACACTGTCCAATCCCCAAACCTGAAAATCTTCGGCCTTGTCATCTAAGTGTTCCTTTTTTTTTTTTTTTAAGATTTTATTTATTTATTTGACAGACAGAGATCACAAATAGGCAGAGAGAGAGAGAGGAGGAAGCAGGCTCCTGCTGAGCGGAGAGCCTGATGTGGGGCTCCATCCCAGGACCCCGGGATCATGACCTGAGCTGAAGGCAGAGGCTTTAACCCACTGAGCCACGCAGGAACCCCCATCTAAGTGTTCCTAAATAGTGCCCAGCAGACCGGAGACAAAGCTTAATGAACCTCAGCCACAGACTCAAGAAGCCAAACATTCAATATTATGTACAAATAAGGAAAAGTGACACTTAATTTAGGGTTGGCAATTATTGTCTATTAGCTGCGGCTAGTGATGTCCCTGTGCCAGACCAGAGTCTGAGAAAATCAGAGGGGCCAGGACTGGGTTCACCAGCATCCAGCAACAGACCGTGATGTTTGACATACATTTGCATTAGGCATTTTCATGAACGTGATCTGATTTAATCTTCATAACAATCCCATTTCACAGATGACAAAACTGAGCTGCAGAACACACTAAAGAGAATCCCAGAGTTCTGGGTGACCCCAGCAGGGTGCCCGAGCTCCTCTCTCTTACCCTCCTGCTTGTTGTTACGTGACTCCGGGTCCCCAGAGTGAGCCAGGAGCTCGCCACCTTACGCCGGCTGGCAGGTGTGTCTGCATAGCTGCTACAGGCAAGATGAGATTTCTTGAAATATCCAATTCCAGGAGCTGTCAGGACAGGATGACGGAAGAGCAGCAAACCAGGCACAGGGTGTGGCTTGGGGAAGGGAGAGGCCCAAACAGACCCTGAGTCTCTCTGTAGCAAAGAGAGAGAGACAGAGAGAGAGCTGGAGAGGGCAGGGCACTCTGAGGAGGGCTGGGAAGTCCAGTGGACATTTGCAGCCGGTTTGGGAGGCCAGCCCTTCCCCGGGGCACAGGGTGGGTCCACATCTGTGAGAGGGGTGTAAAGTACATTACATTCATGGCTGCAAATCGGCCCAATTTTTCCCAAACTCTTCTTTCCTCTGGCCAGCAGGGCCCAAGAGAAGGTGTTCTGATGCTCAACGGTGGAAGGGGAACCGGCTCCCTGCTGGGCACAGGTGTCTTACTCCCCTGTGATGCGCGCCTGGCCCTGGGTGCTGGGTCTGTGATTCTGCTCTTAGTGACTCTCCTGGCCTGGGCCCCAGAAGCTCAGCCCAAAAGGGGCCTGGAGCAGATGGAGTGTGAGTGGTTTCCACAGTTTGTTGCCCACATTCCACCAACCAGCCTTGATGCGCTCATGCGCTTGGTGGGAGGCCTCCCTTGTTTTCAACAATTCTCTTCACCTGTATCCTACATCCGTAGCTCTGGCACCCCCCAGACCCAAACACAGCTAGGGTATCCAGGCGAGCGGTTGTAAAGTGCCTGACATTGGACACAGTTTGTGTTCAGGCTCAGGGTTCTATTTTCCTAAATAAATGAAAAAACCTTCAGAGTAAAATGAGCCTTCCAAATTTGGGGGGGGGGGACCAAAAAATCTAAAGAGCATTTACCTCCCCAAAGTGACTCCCTCCTGAATGCAGAAGCGTCAGGTAAACTCAAAATGATCAGGATCAGAGAATTATTTCCTTTGCCCTCCCCCACCCGTCCACCTCCCAACCCCCAGAGAAACAGCCCTACAGCATCCTGCCAGGTCCTCCAGGCCCAGTGGGCGGGCAAGGGGACAGGGGACAGCCCCTCCCACTTTCCCTACACAATTTTCCCTCAATGTCTGCAGCATTGCAAAGGGACTCCACAAACTCCCAGGCCAACCCTTCCGGAGAGAGATAATAAATCCCCCCAGCAGAAGGGGGGATTTATTCATTTCAACAGATAATTATTGAACCCCGCGACACGCCCAACATTGAAATAAAACAGGAAAAATCCTCATTTCCGAAAAAATCTGCTCTGCGCTGGGGGGCTGGCTGCCATCAATGAGCTCTCTCCAGTTTTGCCAGGAACATATGAGATCACTGAGCCCTTCCAGGAGGTAAGAAAATCACTCACCTCCTTCATGGGGAACAGTTGGGGGCAGGGGATGGAGCCTGGGCTCTGAGTGTGACAGCTGCCCCACTTACCGTCTGAATGACTTGAAAAAGTCAAACTACTACCTCCAAGCCTCAATTTTCTTACCTGCAAAATGGGAAAACAGCGCCTGATTTGCCAAGATGGTTGTGACATCTCTATGCCTCTATGCTCAGTCCTCACCACCTCAGCTACCTTGGAACCAACACTGGACACAGACGTGACTACCGCACAAGAGGACACAATCCAAGATGGCAGTTCTCACCTTGGCTACACGGGGAACTTTCAAAAACCCAGATGCCCAGGCCACATGGCAGGCTGCTATGAAGCCCGGGTGTCAGGTTTTCACAAAGTTCCCTGAGAGATTCCAGTGGGCAGCCAAGGTCAACAGCCACTGATCCAGCAGGAAAGAGAAGTGGAATTATTTCAACTCTACAGAAAGTTGGGCGAGGTTATTATTACTCACTGTTAATTATAATATTATGCCCTGTACAATTTGAGGTTTACAAATGACATGTTATATTTGTTCAGAAATTTATACATTGCTAAATAGTTTCACATTTATGATCAAATTTCATCTTCAGAGAAATTTTTCTAAAGATTTTATTGATTTATTTGGGAGTGAGTGAGAGAGAAAGAGCACCAGCCCGGGGAATAGGCAGAGGCAGAGGGAGAAGCAGACTCCACTGAGCAGGGAGCCCAATGCGGAGCTCGATCCCAAGACCCCAGGATCAAGACCTGAGCCCAAGGCAGACGCTTAACAGACAGAGCTGCCCATGCACCCCTTCAGAGAAATGTTAAAGCTGAGAAACTGAGGCCTGGAGAATTTATCGACAAACAGAAGGTGTCCAGTGAACGGACAAACAGGTTCCAGGGTCAGTGTCTGGCTTGAAGCCCTCTCCATCCACCCTGTCCCAGCATCCCCATTGATCTCTACCTCGAGCTATGGTCTAGACCCGTAGGCTGAGTGTTGGACTCTGGGTCCAGATATCCCCTCAGTATACCACCCCCCCCACACACAATGTTAGCACCCAGGCAGTTCAAACTGCCCAGCACTGCTCAAGACCCCTCCCCTGTTTCCCATCTGTGAACAGGCATTCAAGTCTCAGGCACCCCCTCACCTGCATCTTGTGGGTGGACTTGGCCACGCCCAAGATGCCCCTGAACCCGTCCACTTTCCATTAACCTGGCCTCCACTGCCTGGTCACTGCTTCTCCCTGGACATTTCCAATAGCCCGCTGCTCCTCCCCCTTCCCCCTTCGCCCTTCCAGTCCCTGCTTCTGGCCTGTCCGCTGGCCTCACTGAGGTCTGGGAGCTGGGCAGGGATTTTTTGTGTAGAACGGTGAGCATTCTGGAGTGTCTAACAGGTAGATCCCCAAAGAAGAGCGCGTGCATGCACGCACGCACCCCAAATCTACCTGCTCCCAGGGCGTCAGACACCGGGAATCACTTTGTGTAACAAACCCCTTCCGTGAAGGGCTCAAGAAAACATTCAAACATAAGTGTGTGGCCTGACTTCTACGTCGCGGAACCACAGGCAGGTCCTGTAACTCCTCTCACGTCTCACCACTAACATGAGGACAGGAACGCCTACTCGCGGGGATGCTGAGATAATGAAACAGACCACGCACCCTATGCCTGGCGCGCATCACCTGCTGGTAGGACGCTGAGACGGCCCATGCTTCTCGAAGGGGAGAAAGGGAGGAGGAAGGAAGGTCGGAGGTATTTCCAGGGAGCGTGGGCATTCACATCCCTGTATCTTGGCAACAGGCGGTGAGGCCGTGACGTCATCCCCGAGGTGAGGCTCGGCGGCTGGCCAGGGTCCCCTTCCAATAGGTCTGGGTCCACAGACTCTCTGCCCTCCAGAGTCTGCGGGAGCGTGTTCCACGGGGGTTCCACGGACATCTCCTTTTCCAGGGGATGAACAATCAGTACGTCCGCCGGGAGGTCTTCTGCGGGAACACCTGTCACGAACTCAAGCGCTTCTGGGAGCGGGAGATTGGCAAGCAGACCTACTACCGGGAATACGAGGAGTATCGCCTGGGAAGAAGTGCCCTGAGAAAGTATGTGGCTCCTTTGTCTACTTTTTTTTCAAATTAGTTTTTTAAAATAGACTTTATTTGGGGGGCGTCTGGGTGGCTCAGTCCATTAAGCATCCGCCTCTTGATGTCAGCTCAGGTCATGATCTCAAGGTGGTGGAATGGAGCCCCGGTGGGAGTCTGCTTAATATTCTCCCTCTCCCGGGATGCCTGGGTGGCTCAGTTGGTTAAGCGGCTGCCTTTGACTCAGGTCATGATCCCAGGGTCCTGGGATCGAGTCCCACATCGGGCTCTTTGGATTGAGTCCCACATCGGGCTCTTTGCTAGGCAGGGAGCCTGCTTCTCCCTCTGCCTCTGCCTGCTTCTTTGTCTGCCTGTGCTCGCTCGCTTTCTCTCCCTCTGTCTCTGACAAATAAATAAATAAAATCTTCAAAAAAAAAATAGATTCTCCCTCTCCCTCTGCCCCTACCCCCCATTCAGGCATGTGGGTGCTCCGTCTCTATAATAAATAAATAAAATCTTTTAAAAAATAAAAATAGACTTTACTTTTTAGGGCAGTTTTAGGTACACAGCAAAATTAAGCAGAAAGTAGAATTCGCATAGATCACCCCTTCCCCCGCACACAACCTCCCCGCCATCAATGTCCCCAACCACAAATGCATCACCACCTTTGTTTATTTTCTTTTTTAAGAACAAAACAGATTTCCCTGGAAGAATGCCAGACTGGCGTCTTAGAGGACATAATTATTTCTATTTTCCTTACATATGTTCCTGCCACCACCTCTGGTTGTGGGCAATAATTTTAATCATTCTTGCACATTAACAAATGGACACTTTGATGCATATCTTTGTAAATGGAAAAATCTCTCTGTCCCCATTTCTAGGGCAGGAGGGTTGCACTGAATTTGGGGAACAGGTTAGCAGATGTGTCCATGAAAAGCAGCCAAGCAAAAGAGAGAGTGATCGATGCTTAGTGCTCATTTGGGTGAAGACACAGGAGGCCCCGCAGGGTTCTCTGAGGGAGGCCCATGAGCTGTCACCCCACTAATGCCCATCCCTGTGCTGGCCACATGCCAGTCTGCCCCCTGTAGAGCAATAACGAACTTGGGCAAACCGGGGTTGCCGTGTCTGTGGGAACAGGGGCAGCCCACCACCCTCACACACTGCCTCCACTTCAGGGATCCAGTGGGGGACCAGCTCTTCTGGGTCCTCTGTGCCCTCATGGAACGGCTCAGCTGCTGTCTGTTTGCAAAGGGCACAGCCAGGGGTGGTGGGACAGCTGTGTGCTGGCCTGACAGTGGGGCCATGACTCCACCCGAGCATGCTTGCTGGACTAATGATACGCACCAGTTCGCACCACTGAAACTCACAGTTGCCTTCCAAACTCCCTCCTGAGCCCTAGACAGGAACCGGCCTCTTCCACACGTGGAGACCTGCTTGGCCATATTCCTGGCCCCAGGTGAGGAGGAGAAGCAGGCTCTCCTAGCTGCCAGAGGGTCATGTTAGGGAGTATCCTCCAGGGATTCTCTAAGAAGCTGAGGTGGATGGACAGTTAGTCATTTCTATGGTCCCTGCTATCTCCCTTCCCCAGGCCAGGCCGCTCAGCATGCCACCCACGCTGCCCATAGGTGTGCCTCCCCACCGCGCATAGCCTTGCGTCCCACCCCCCCACTCCCCCCACCCCGGGAACACGCAGAAGGTCTCAGGTGCAGGAGAGCTGTTTGAAGAAGATGCAGAAAGCGAGGGACATGCTGAGGGGAGAGCAAATCAGCTCCGAAACAAACCTCAGTTCATTAAAAATATGAAAATATATGTGCACAGTGTTCTGTCCATGCACTTGACACAAGACTGCAGGAAATAAGCTTTCTGCTTTTCCCCTTCCCATTTGAACCATGCACCCCCCTCCGGAGGGTCTCTGCTCTCACCCACTAATCCGCCTTGTCCCTGCACAAAATGGAAAAGACTGTCCCAGCTCATTAGGTGGTTGCCAGGCAGGGACAGGAAAACACGCCTAAGGTCTGTTCCCCTGCATCCTCAGTTCGGCCACTTAGTCCAGGATTAAAGGCAGCAGAGGCAGAAGGCCAGGGTGACAGATCTCCCTGTGCCTTGGTTTCTCCCTGTTACTTTTACCACAGACACTAAGAGGAAAGGGCTATTGGAGAGTCCTTACCCTCCATCCGACGGGAGCAGGCGGTCAATATTGTTGTTCAAGTGCTCCATGGCCTGACTTATGTCCTGCTTGTTCTCTCGACAGCTGGAAAATGGTTATGGAAATCTTCAGCCTCAATTGCAGATTGGTCTGTTTCTCCTTACAGCTCTGTCTCATTTCACTCTGTGTATTTTGAAGCTCTGTTTTATTACAAACACTTAGGATTGTTATATTCTCTTGAAAAATTGGCCCCCTTATTGCAAAAAAAAACCCCTCTTTCTCTCTGGTAATGTTCTTGCCTTTGAAATCTACCTTGTCTGGCTTGACTACAACTACTTGGCTTTCTTTGACTGGGTTTAAGATGGAATCTATTTCCATCCTTTGCTACAGGATTTCTGTTCCCTTAGTGCCCACGGTTCTTAGTCATGCGCCCTGGAAGAATGAAGGAGTAGATCAGGCAAAGACTGGTGGGCAGCAAAGCAAAGTTTATTAAGCCATAGTATAAAGCTCCCGGAGAGGGAGGGGGCCCAGGAGGGCTGCCGTTTGGGCATTCAAATCTACGGGGTTAAAAAACTCTTTTGAGGAACTATCTTGAGCGTCCTATGTGTGGGTCCCTGTGGATTGGCCGCTAAGCTGTGCCAGTCAGGGCTTTGCTCATGCACCTGTCTACCTATGGGGTCATTGTTCCTGCGTTGCAAGTCTTTGGGGCTGACATCTGGAGACGAACTGCTTCACCTTGCGATAGTGACCAATGTTGTTTTATTTCAGGATGTTTAGCAAGTGACTCCCACAGAGGCTGCTGGACAGGATGCTAGCGTGGTCTTGTCTGAGCTGTCCCAGCTTCTTTTGCTTTCTTGCTGGGGACCCTGGACCCAACTCCCTAAGTGTCCAGTTAACTCCTAACACTTTTAATTTTAACCTATTGCTACCTTCATATCAAAAGTGATTTTCTTGCAGGTGACATCCATTTCAACATTGGTTTTTATTCAATTTGACGATCCTGCTTTTTTTTTTTTAAGACGTATTTATTTAATTGATTATTTGACAGAGAGAGACACAGCAAGAGAGCGAACACAAGCAGGAGGAGTGGGAGAGGGAGAAGCAGGCTTCCCGCCGAGCTGGGAGCCCAATGTGGGGCTCGATCCCAGGACCATAGGATCGTGACCTGAGCCAAAGGCAGATGCTTAATGACTGAGCCACCCAGCACTCCCGATGATCCTGCATTTTAATCGAGTGGCTCACATCATTAACGCTAACTGGTGCCATTGGGTTTAAATCTGCCATCTTGTTTTTTGTCTCCTGTTCTCTCGTCTGTTCTTCATTCCTTTCTTTTTCTGCCTCCTTTGGGGTGAATTAAGTATTTGTCCTGATTTCATGTCATCTCCTCTGTCGGCTTTGCCACAGTATCTCCTGATGTTATTTTAGGGGTTGCTTTAGGGTTTCTGTCACGGTGTGCCCTCTAGTGCCACATGGTCCCCTGTAGGGCGTGAGAGGCTTCTAACCACACAACCCCCCACTGCTCATCCCCTGGCCTTTGTGCAAAAGAGGGCTCTGCTTCCACATTTGTCATAAACCCCACATAACATCATTAACAGGTTTGCTCTCAGACACCGATTACCTTTTAGGGAGAGTCAAGTTGTGAGGGAAAATGACTAATATACCCACACAGTCACCTTCTCAGGGGCCCGTCCCTCCATCCTTCAGATCCTGATTTCCACCTGGAGTCATTCCCCCTCCGCTTGATAGATTTCCTTTAACTTGTCCTGTAGGAACAGGCTGCTGGTGATGAATTCTTTCAGTTTTTGTATGGCTGAGGACATCTTTATTTCACCTCTTTTTTTGGAAAGATAGCTTGGCTGAGTAAACAATTCTAGAGGCACAGAGGTCCCCCCCCCGCCCCGCCCCGCCCCGTACTTTGTGGGGTTTTTTTTCCCCCCTTCACTTTTAAGGAAGCTCTACACCCAACATGAAGCTTGAAACCCCAACCCCGAGATCAAGAGTAAGTTGCGTGTTCTACCCACTGAGCCAGCCAGGCGCCCCTGTCCCTGTATTTGAAAGACATTGCACTCTCAAAGGAAAAGTTTGAAGGATTAAGACTAGACGAGGCTGGGCAGAAGTGAGAGCTAATGATATACCTATAAAATATAAAATATGCATATATTTAAATTTCAAGTCCTCTGCATACCTTTTAAAACCTGAATATGCATGCACACGTGCACACACACACACACACACACACACACACCCTCAGGACGGGGAAGGCATCCCCAGACCAAGCACCATGGACATGGTTGCTCTGCTTGCTGTTTGCTTTCTATTTTCAGGCTCAGAGAGGAATGGAGGCAGAGACTGGAAGCAAAACTGAGGTTGCGGAACAATCTAGATGAGACAGAAAAGCGGGCAAACGTGGGCCGGGAGCTTCTTGCTTCACTGACACAAGAGGATTCAAAGCCCTGAGGTGGTTCTACCAGGAAAAATCAGTGCAAATGCCTGATCCCTGAGCTATGCCAGATGGATGTCACACTCCCCCCGACCTGTGACGGGTCTACTGGCTCATGCCCCCCACCCCGCCCCAGGCCCCAGGTGGGAATGATCAGCCAAGTCAGCCCGTTCCACATGGGCCCTGGATATTAGCCCAAGTATCCCTAAAGACGAGATTATTTCATACCAGAGCTCCATGCAGCATTCTTTATTTCCACATAATTAATTACCTCTTAATTTTAAAATCTACTTATTTTAAATTCTAAGCACATGCCAGGGGTGACAGTGGGGGGGGGACAGTTTGGGAGCTGATCTTCATGGTCCCACTTTAAACATTGCCCACCAGTGTCTTTCCACATCTCTCCTAGAAACAGTTTCCCGTGATCCTTTCTCTTATTTTCCTTTTATGAGAAGGGAAACGCACCCGTCTGCAGAAGTAGCTGTATCGTAAATAGCTGCAAAAATAAGGTTTTGCCAAGAAACTGATCTAATGTTATTTATTGCTCCTTCATGGGAGTTTAATTGGTTCCCTCAAAGCACGGTTGCTGTAACTGTTCGATCAGATCGGGATAATTTTAATAAAGCTTGGTTGTCCGGGAACCACGGATGTGTGCGCTCTGTGTTTCATGGCTTATTTTAAATCCCCACACGCTTTGCACTGGCCAGCTCTCTGTCAGCTCAGCTCACATGTATCTGGCCACCCCAGCAAAGTGTTTGCCATCTATGTTCTAGACTTTGAAATGTCACGGTCACTCCCCAACCTTCTCCTGGGTCCCCAGTAGAGGACTGCTCCTTCCCAAAGCACGAACTGAAACTGGACCTTGGCAACAGTTTCCAGTCAAGATAAAGGCTCCGAGGACCATGTTGTAAAGTATCTGGAAGCTGTAGGCTATACAAGCACAGACAGCAAAGCCAAGGGCGATTCTGGATAGCGGCAAGTGTGGCCATCTCGTGCTCTAAGGGCCCCAGTGTGCAGGGCAATGCTTCCATCCATATCCCTAGGGAGCCCAGAAGGCTTCATCAAGGCAATGGGAGCCCCCCAGAAGATGAGAAGGGTTGGGAGAGCATTTCCCCAGGTCCCGTGCTCACCTGACCCAGCAAACAGGGCTCAGAGCCCTTCCTCCCACCCATGGTGTCTCATTCAACGTGGGATTCAAGTCAAATAATAAACTATGAGGGCCAGCTGGGCTCAGGCAAGAGCATTGTGATGGAAGAGGAATTCCTGCTGAGTAGGAGGAAGATAGGAATTAAACAGAGGGAGAAGTGAGGCCAAGGCTTGCAGGCAAGGGACTCTTGGAGGCATGGGCCCACCATGATGAACTACGATGGGATCCAAGTGCAGATGGAGATTCGTTCATTGGCCCATTTGCCGCACACCAGTCACGGTGCTGGACAGCCAGAGGACAGCAGAGAAACCCAGAGCATTGGCTCTGGAGGCCACAGTCTGATAAAGATAGCAGGAAGTTCAAGGCCATTGACTATAAGGGACTTTCACACTGGGAACCTTGGCAGGCAAAGCTGCCCCACAATTCTAGTCTAGTGGCCGGGGGGGAGGGGGGTGCTTCTTAAGAGCAGGCTAGTAAAGAAAACGTGACCTAGGTGAAGGTAAGTTTCAGGGCTGATTGGTCCTGGTGGCTTTGGGGGTATTCCCAATTAAGCAACACAAGAGTGGGAGTGAGGATTAGGTGTGAGTCTGCAGAAATACCCCCCAGGGCCTCATTGGCTGGGAGACTTGGAGCTTCTTCCAAGGGCATGGAAAGCCACCGAAGGGTGTTGGCGGGGCAGGGTCACAATGGCCTGGGTTCTGAAGGGTTACCCTACACCCAAAGGTAGGAGGAGAGAGGTGGGAAGGCCAGCCAGGAATCTCTGCAGATGCCTCCCAAGAGGCAAGACGGTCTACACACTAAGGCCTTGGTGCCCTGGCAGCAGGGACTGCTGAAGAAAGGGGGAAAGAAGCATGAGGGCCATTTTCTCATAGTACTGGAGGCTGGAAGTCCAAGATCAAAGCTCCAACATGTCAGTTCTGGTGAGGGCTCTTTCCTGCCTTGCAGACTGCTACCTTCTCAGTGTCCTCACAGGGCATGGGGTGGTCCTCGCAGGGCGTGGGGTGGGAGGGAAATGCTCCCTGGGGCCTCTTCTTAGGAGGACAGTGATCCCATCATGAGGGCCTCACCCTCTTGATCTTATCCAAATCTAATGAAATCCCAAGGGCTCCTTTCCAAAACCCATCACGGGAGGGGTTAAGGCTTCAACATAAGAATTTGGGGAGTTAGGGAGGGGAAGAGAACACAAATTCATAGCAGAATGGGCTGCTTTAAGTATCTAGTCCTGGGGTGCCTAGGGGGTTAAAGCATCTGCCTTCGGCTCAGGTCATGATCTCAGGGTCCTGGGATCAAGCCCCGCTTTGGGCTCTCTGCTCAGCAGGGAGTTGCTTCCCTTCCCCTCTCTCTGCCTGCCTCTCTGCTTACTTGTGATCTCTGTCTGTCAAATAAATAAATAAAATCTTAAAAAAAAAAAAGTATCTAGTCCTGGACACACCCCATTTATAAAACGGACCATGATAAACACAGCAAAAGCTTCGGGAGCTCAATGATGGTGTGGAATCCTGCCCAGGTTTCAGACTGGCTTCCGGGTAGCTCGTGAGCAAGACCACAAATGAACAGCCAAAGGCTTTGAAAAGTAATTGACATTTAAAATATAGCCCACAGAAGTGGGCCAGGACATGCGTTCTTAATATAAACAGCTTGACTCTCTGCTAAAATAGATATGTAGAAAGGGGAGAGTCTCATAACCCCGTACTCAAAATGCCCAGGATATAATCCAAAATTACTCATAACAAGAGCCCAGAAAATCTCAACTCAGATGAGAAAGGATAATCAGCAGATAGCAGTACTGAGACAACGCAGATGTTGGAATTATCTGACAAGGATTTTGAAGCAGTTATATAAATGCTCCAACAAGCAATTACAAGCACTCTTTAAGCAAATATATATATATATTATATATATATATATATATTTTTTTTTTACTTCTCCCATTTGCTTAAAGACACGAAAAATATATATATATATAAAAAGAACTAAATGGAAATTTTATAAATTAAAGATGCAATAACTAGGGACGCCTGGGTGGCGCAGTTGGTTGGACGACTGCCTCCGGCTCAGGGCGTGATCCTGGAGTCCCGGGATCGAGTCCCACATCGGGCTCCCAGCTCCATGGGGAGTCTGCTTCTCCCTCTGACCTTCTCCTCGCTCATTCTCTCTCTCTCAAATAAATAAAATAAAATCTTTAAAAAAAAATGCAATAACTAAAATCGACAAACAACAAAAATAACACGGGATGATCCCCACAGTGAGTGGAAAATACAGAGGAAAGGATTAGCAAGCTTGTAGATAGTTAATAAAATTACCTAATTTAGACAACAAGAAGAAAGTAATTTTCTCTTTTTTTTTCTTTTTAAGCAATCTCTAAGCCCAGCATGGGGCTCAAAGTCATGACTCCAAGATCAAGAGTCACATACTCTACAGACTGAGCCACCAAATGCCCTAGTAATTTTCTTCTTTCAGAAAGGAACAGAATCTCAGGATGTGTGGGACAATAACAAAAGATCTAAACTTTGTGTCAGTGGGGTCCTGAAAGGAGGGGATGTCCACTTTCACCACTTCTAGTCAACATAGTGCTGAGTCTAGCTAGAGCAATCAGGAAAGAAAAAGAAACAAAAGTCTATCCCTATTCACAGATGACATGACCTCACAGACGGAAAACGCAAAAGATCCCACAAACACACACAAAAGAAACGTTAGAACTACTAATAGGACTAATAGTCCCAGGACTCCGGGATTATAATCTCAGCTGAAGGCAGACTTTTAACCGACTGAGCCACCCAGGCGTCCTGCAATCCCACTTCTGCATATACGCCCAAAAGAATCAAAAACAAGATCTTGAAGACATATTTGTACACCCATGTTCCTAGCAGTATTATTCACAAGAGCTAAAAGATGGAGGCAACTCAAGTGTCCATCAGTGCATGAATGATTAAACAAACTGTGTTGCATCCATACAATGGAATATTATCCAGCCTTAAAAAAGGAAGGAATATCAGATGCAAGCTACAACATGCATAAACCTATAGGACACTATGCTGAGTAAGCTAAGCCAATCATAAGGGCACTTGGGTGGCTCAGTCGGTTGAGCGACCAACTCTTGATCTCAACTCAGGTCTCGATCTCAGGGTGGTGAGTTTGGGCCCCACGTTGGGTTCCATGCTGGGCCTGCTTAAAATAATAATAACAAGCCAACCACAAAGGGACAAATACTGTATGATTTCTCTCAGGACTACATGGAATGGAGAAGAAGCAGCTTCTGAAGTAAATAGTGGAAAGTGTACTGAGTATAAACTAATGACAGTCTCCATAGACCCAAGGGGACTATGACCAAATGGCAAGCATCCACGGGACCCAGATCCACGGACCTCCTTGATGGGACCCAGTCATGCTCCTACCCTCACTGCTCAGGACCAAACTCAGAGAAGAAGTTCTTTCTGGCTCTTTCTCTCCAAATCTGCACCCTGCCCCCCCAAGACAGCCATGTTTGAACCACCAAGCCTTGACCTGACTTGGGTTCAGGAGAGAGCACAGTGTTGACCCAGCAGACATTTCCCCAGAGGGTGGGGTGGGATCGAGAAAGAATCCTTTCTCTTCCCCGCATCTGAACTAATACCATGAAAACCTGAGCACTCTGGGAGTGGGGGCTTTGGAGCCTACTCTGATTGGAAAGTAGAGAAGTCTAACCACTTGGAAATAGGAGGGAAGCAGACGCCTGGAGAATAAGCATAGGAAGTGAAAAAGTGCCTTCCAAGGTTCTGGGCGACGTTCCAGTCTGGTGCTGGTCCCTTCCAGGAGTCTGGCTGCTTTCTGGCCTTGGGATCCATGAGGGACTGCTGTGTTCATAGAATGAATTCCTTTCTTTTAAGCTGCCTGGAGTTGATTTCTCTTACTCCCAAAGTCACAAATCATACAGATTAAAGGGGATTTCAGGGTCTTGATCAGGAAGTGAAGCTGTTCTTGAAGAGCAAGGTCTCCCACATCCCCTGTAACTTTGGCCAGGGCCTGAGGCCCCGGGTTTTGGACAATGTTCTAGAACACCAAGCCATAGCTCCAGGAGAAAGTGTCAGTCTGAGACATCTGGTATGAGGGTTTATTCCCTGGGAGGAAACCACCCAGAGTTCACTCACTCCAGGGACTAAATCCTGCAAACAGATCCTCCCAGTTCTGTCTCCAGAGAAACTGAATAAGCTGGACCTTCTAGAGCAATCCCTACTGCAAATGGGCTACCAATATCTGATCCTGTGTCAAAATGTTTGGTGAAGAAATAGGGTCACCATAAATATATTCCAAGAGGGTTCCAAGGGTTTTCCAAAGACATTGCCCTCAAACTCACTTCTCTTAGCTGGTCCACAGGACTATGCCCTCACTGGAGGAAGGCCCTGGTGGTCAGGAGAAGGTTCTGGGTAGCAGGCATTTCACAAGGACCATGGAGTTGGTGCTGTTTGTTTGGAAGCTACAAAGTACCTACTGGATTGGGCTGACTTTTCATACAATATAAATACACAGGAAGAGAACTTACTGTGCATGTTTGCAGCTGGTTGGCCTCAGTCAAGTTGTATTAGGTCTCAGATTTAGCTGCATCATCTTCTAACACAGTTCCTCATAAGCAAAGTATGGTACCTGACCCTTGGTAGGTTAAGGGATGCAAACAGACGGTGACAGTCACGGGTAAACAACTGAATAGATCGCTAAGTTTCTATGAGTGAAAATCTTCAGAGTCATCAAAGGCCATCCAATGAGCTCACTTAAAGCCTGCCTCTACCTTGAGACTTTAAAAAGCAAATAAATTTTTCTTCTAAGGAGATTTTCCCAGAAAGTTTCTCCATATCCACCCCCAACTTTCACATACCCCCAAAGTGACATTCTCATTGTAACCAGTGCCCCACCTGCCCAGATACTCACGCTAAAACCCGGTCACCCCACTCCCTCCCTTCCCTTAAAACTTCCCCTCTAGGCCACTCACAATCCGCTGGGTGCATCTTCAAAATGTCGGTTCCACCTCCTGAAGTTTACAAGGTTTAGCATCAGGTCACTACACCCTCGTTTAAGGGTGATGGTAATTTTAAAGCAATAAAATGTGTCATCTTTAGACTGCTTCATTTTATAAGAGAAGCTCAGAGTCCCCATCCTCCCTTCCTCTGGACAGTTGTCACCTCGTTTCCATGAGCGATGGCTTACTCAGGAGAGGTGCAAGAGAGCTGGCTTGGTGGGTTGTAGAAGGTCACTCAAGAAACTTGGTGGATGTAGTATTTTAAAAATGGAGTGTAGTATGGTGAAGGTATTCTATTCCCAAGACAGGACACTGTTTAGATAGTAAAATAGTAAAAATAGACATCTCGGGGCCTGTTTTGATGTCTGTTTAGTCTTCTAAATGGGGGATAGAGACTTGGCAGGAATCTTGGTTGGTTCCATGCTAGGCTCCAGCGCAATGCGTCTGATCCATCAGAGATAATAATGAACTCTCGGCCAAGGGTATGATGAGTAGGAAGAAGAGTTTTGGATTTGGAGACCCCACTTCCATGGGGAGGGTTCTACTATGGGTGTGCTGACAGGTGAAACCATTTGTAAACATCCTGTCTCTGAGTATCAGAAAGAGACGTCTTGGGGCACCTGGGTGGCTCAGTGGGTTAAAGCCTCTGCCTTCGGCTCAGGTCATGATCCCAGGGTTCTGGGATCAAGCTCCACATCAGGCTCTCTGCTCAGCAGGGAGCCTGCTTCCTCCTCTCTCTCTGCCTGCTTGTGATCTCTGTCAAATAAATAAAGAAATAGTCTTTTAAAAAAAAGAGATGTCTTTGTTTCTTTTCTTTTCTT
Organism: Neogale vison; assembly: GCF_020171115.1. NCBI lineage: Eukaryota > Metazoa > Chordata > Mammalia > Carnivora > Mustelidae > Neogale > Neogale vison. The sequence continues at coordinate 207,959,366 of NC_058096.1, read as the reverse complement.
TTTAAGATTTATTTATTTGAGAGAGCGTGCACACATAAGTACATGCACTAATTGGGGAGGGGTGGAGGGAGAGGAGAGAGAATCCTTCAGCAGACTCCCTGCTGAACGTGGAGCCGAACAGGGGGCTTGATCCCATTACCCTGAGACCAAGACCTGAGCTGAAATCAGGAGTTGGCCGCTTAACTGACTGCCACCCAGACACCCCAAGATGTTTATCTTTTGAAATACCCAAGCACTGCTAACTTGCTGGGCTCTATCTTATTCCCAGGCTGAATCTGTCCTAAACAGATTTTTTATTGCTTGGTATGTTTTGGTTACAAGTGTTTTAGTTATTTTTAAAAATATTTTATTTATTTATTTAATTGACACACAGAGAGAGAGACAGCGAGAGAGGGAACACAAGCAGAGGGGAGTGGGAGTAGGAGAGGAAGAAGCAGGTTTCCTCCTGAGCAAGGAGCCCAATGCAGGGCTCGATCCCAGGACCCTGGGATCATGATCTGAGCTGAAGGCAGATGCCTAATGATTGAGCCACCCAGACACCCCTACAAGTGTTTTAGATGATTTTTTTGTAATGCACATAAATACAAGCAGTATGAAATTACTCTCATAGGACTGATATATCAAGTCAAATTTTCATATCCACCTGTGTGAATGTAACTTGTCATTTTTAAAGTTTTACTGGAATTCTCTTCTAGAAAACAACATGTTTCTATGGAACCCAAGTTTGTTGCTGGAAAATAATTGATGTAACCCATAGGATTCCTTTGTTCAAGGTCAAAAAGAGCTTTAGAGCATGACTCAGGCCTTGAAGCCCATTGGCTTCATTCTGCCCCATTGGCATGGTCACCTCTCAGAGATCTGAATAGTCCTAATTGCTGCCCTTTGGAAAACTTGACTCCCTGGAGATGAGCCGACACAGCCTCCCTCCTCTCTGATGTATGAAAGGATCAACAGGATAAAGCACCCACTGGGCTGGAGGCCAACTTTGGGAGAACTTGAGAACTGAGATGGGAGAAGACTGTGAAGGATGATTCTAGTAACATGGTCTGGCTGTGGGGAAAGGGTAGATAAGTTAGCCCAGGGCCAGGGAGGGCTAGGACCCATCTCCAGGAGTGGGGTTGGTTTCAGAGAATGAATGCGAAGGCAGAAACTTTGGCTGCCTTGGTATCCAGTATAGCCCTAGGGTCTGGAGCAACGCTCACCATCTGTGATGAGACCCAAAACTTCTCTTTTAGATGAATGAATGGAGCATTTGCCTATAGCACAAGCATGCTGCTTGAAATCAAAGTCCTCTAAATAACACCCCATTCAAAGCAGGGTGGATGTCACTCAGGCTTACTTCCTCCCCCTTTTAGCAGACAGCTAGCTCAGCTGGTATTAAGTCCATCAATATAAAACAGGCTGAGGTCAGTCACTAAGTTTCAGATGCTTTTCTCTTTTCTAAGACCATTTCCTGAACAGGAACTTTTCAGGATTTCATAACTGTCCCAATGTTTCCCTTTGGCCTATAAAGTGAAGGGCATTACAAGGGTGTGGTTCTTCTGGAAACTTCCCACAACCTCTCCACCTGTGGTCTGAAGCTCCTTGGCCCGTGGTTAATAATAAACATAACTGTACACTTACACCCTGAGAGGCCTTAGTGATGGGTGGTCCGTGCCCCACGGTCACCACAGCGGCCCCATTCAGATCCTACCAGCCCTAGAAGGCTCTCTGTCAGGACAGCTCCTGAGTCTACATAGAACTTGAGACAAGAAGAGGGAAGGAGATGAAGAAGGCAGAGGACAAAACTAAGGAAAGTAAAACAGAGGAGAAAGATGGTGTCGTTTTCTGGAAAGGCACTTGCACAGGATTTAGAAGAATTCATTCTTGACCCAATCCATCTGTCTGACATGCTAGCCAGATTCATTTAGTTTGATGAATACAACCACTATGCCAATTATGAGCAGGGCTTCAAGCCACAGCAAGAAGCCAGTCTGCAGTACTGACCAGAGCCAAGTCCTCTAGGGTCCTGGATCCAACCAGTGAATCAAATCCCATCAAACCATCTTTCTACCTTAGAAAGCCAAGTGGCTTTCTCCTTAAGTTTCTGTATTGACAGCTCCCCTTGGCCCAAGGGATGAATCCGGGTTTGGTAGAATGTATCAGCAACTGCAGTCTCCCCCTTAGCATGTAAGGAGAAAGTTAGGGAGACCCCATCATCCAGACCAGACTGGTTCGTGACCGGAGGCTGCCCTGAGTATCTTCAAGAGCCAAGATAGGACCACTAATCACTTGACTGAAAATCAGGGACAAATTTCATCATCTGTACTCAAGCCCAGATCAAGATCACTGTCTCCCAAAGAAACCAACCTTCCTGACTCATCCAGACCCACTGGGATGACTCCAGCCTGCACAGATCTATGCTTCTCTGTCCCCATGGCTGTGGTCTTTGGGGACTCTGTGAAGCACCAAGACGTCCCTTTGTCAAGGCCAACAGCCAACTCTCAGCTACATCCTGCTCACCAACATTTTCCTGGGCTTCCCCTGTTTCTTCTTCTTCACTGCCCCTCCCAACAAAGGCACCTGCATACTTCAACAAAGGACATTTGCATTTGTGTTCGCTGTGGCTACTCTGACTGTTTTGACTAAAATCATCAATGTGAGTTTTGGCTTTCAAGACGACTGTGCCAAGGAAGAGGACAAGGCACTGTTGTTATTAGGAGCTCCTAACTGTCATTCCCATTTGTGCTTTGATCCAAGTCACTGTTTGTGCAATCTGGTTGGGATCTCCTCCTCCTTTCACTGAAATGCACACACACTCTGGGTCTACACACATCATCACTGGATGCAGTGAGGGCTCTCACTGACTTCTGCTATGTCCAGGGCTACCTGGGATCCTTGGCCTTGGGGAGCATCGCTGTGGCTTTCCTGTCCAGAAGTCTGTCTGACACCTTCGATGAAGCCAAGTTCAGGCATGCTGGACTCCTGCAGTGCATGGGACACTTTCCCCCCGTCCATCACAGCACCAAGGGGAAGGTCAACACTGCCATGGAAATCCTTTCTATCCTGGCCCCCAGTGCCAAGCTACTAGGCTGCCTCTTTGCCCCCAGGTGCTACATTATTACTCTTCCCAGGCCTGATAAGAACACCCTGTAAGAGAGAAGGAAGGAAACAATTCCTAGTCAATAAACACTGCAAAGAATCACCTCCTGTCTTTTAAATAGATGACTAACACACACATGAAAATAAATCACCTTCTTTTTTCTTTTTTAAAATAGAGACAGTGGTTCAAAGCTAAATTTATAATTCCTTTCTCAATCCACACAGGTTTTTTCTATATCGTCTGGCATATCAGGAGCACAGCCACCCCAGTCAATAATTCCTGAAACTTTCGGGCTATCTTGGATATTCTGCTCACCAACACCAAACCTATTATTTATTTACATACACTGGGACTTCACTTGACCCTCCACTTCTGAATCAGTTTTGTAGCCTATGCTCTGACAGGTGGTATGGCCGGTCAGGTTGTCCACTGTTTTAACTTTGTCCAAAGAACCTTTAGGCAGCAGCAACAGAAGTTGATGCTTGTCCACAGGTAACATAGTCTTTCACATCCTAATTTGCATACTCTCCAATCTTCTAATTTTCTTAGAGTCTTATTTTTACCTTCTAACTATTCAATTTATCTGGTATTCGTTTTTGCGAAGGTTCTTGGAGGAAGCAACACCACTCCTTTTTAAGAGAGAAAACTGGAGGCAGGTTTGTCACCTGCCCTGAGTAAGTGGGGGCCTGGTGGGGGTTTAGAGACAAAAGTCCTGGCTTTGAGAAGGTCCTACACAATGACAGAGGAATATATGAGCTGAAGATGTCACAAGTGAGGAGGGGACAGAGTCTTGGCTTCCTGGGATCCTTGAATCCTGGGGACTCTGCATCATCGGGGTACCAGTGATGGGAAGTATAAGGTCAGAGACAGCAGAGGGAAGAGCTTGCTGAGAGCCATAGCCCTCCAGCCCCCAGAGGCAGTGGCAGGAGAAGTGGGGTCTGCCCACCATCTGGAGTGACAGGGAGCAGCCTGGACTTGAGGGAGTGGGAGGGAACCTGTGTTTCCAGGACGGGGGAGGATGACCACGTGTTATGTTGAGAGAATTTCATACATAAGTGTTAACCCGTGTGTGTGTTTTCTATGGCTGTTATCGCAAATTACCATAAATGGAGAGGCTAGAAACAACACAAATTCATTATCTTTCAGTTCTGGAGGTTAGAAATCTAACCTAGTTCTCATTTGGGTGGTGCTCCTTTCTGACGGCTCTCTGCGGCAGAGTCCATTTCTTTTCCTCTTGCAGCTTCTAGAGGCTTTCTGTCCTGTTCCCTATCTCCTAGTCACATCTCCCTCTGACTTTCTTCTGCCTTCCACTTTTAAGGACCCTCCTGATTAGATTGGGCTCATACAGGTAATCCAGGATAATTTCCCTATTGCAGGATCCTTATTCACATCTACAGAGTCCCTTTGGCCATTAAGGTGACTAGTTCACAGGCTCTGAGGATTAGAGCATGGATATCTTAGGGTGACAGTGATGTTGCCTTCCACACCCAGTAGCTGAAGAACTGAAATGGCAAAGCAAGAATTCTCAAAAGAATTACAGAAAGCAGCCCCTCTCCCTAGGGCTGGAGGAAGAAGGGAAAGAGGCTGGAAATAGTGAAACTTAGAAGCTCGGACGATGGGCCCCATGGGGCGGGAACCCGGACCTCTGAGAAAGGGGTGCATCTCAGCTGGTGGCGGGGCTTAAAAGGGGGCTCGAGAACAGGTTCTACGAGTGCTGGGAAGCTGCCACCCAGGGGAGGTGGGGGGGAGGCAGCCACTGTCCCTGTGTAGAAACTGATCACATAGTTCCATTTCCTGTGTTGCTTTATACAATTGTCTTCCATTTATGGCCATTGATGGCGGACTTCCACGTACCATGGGGATATGAAGCTTTCCATCCTAATTCGTTCCGGTTTTAAAAAGGAAGCATGTAGAAGTGTTTTTGATGAAAGGATAGGTAGTGAATAATGGAGAAAGGACGATTCTGTGTACTTGCTGTCCCATCAAAAAGACACCCCCAGACAGTGGCTTGAAACACCAGCAGTTATGCGGTTTGCTCCTGAATTTGGGGTGGACGGGCTCGGCTAGGCAGCTCAGCTTGGGGTAGGGGACATCTCCTAAGGTTCCAGCCAGATGGCGGCCAAGGCAGCAGTCACCCAAGACTGTTTTTGTTCACCTGCTCGGGGTCTGGGCTGGGAGACCCAAGCAACTGGATCCCAGAGGAGCTGGGTCTGCTGGGCATCCATCTCTCTCTTCAGTGTCCCCGCATGGTCTCCCCACCTGGCTGCTCGGGGTGGCAACTTCTCACTCAGTGGTGACATGCTCCCAGCCTACGTGTCCTGGAGAACCGGCAGAGGGCATGGGAGCTACTGGAACCCAGCCTCAAAAGGCGAAGGTTGAAGGGGAGGGGCCCCTGCCTCCATGTCTTGCTGGGAAGAGGGAGAAAGAACTGGTGGGTATTTGATAACCACCAACCACCAACCAGGACAGAGAACAACATCATGGGAGGCTGAAAAATCAAGAAATGGAAAAGGTCCCCATCAGTTTGGCAAGCCTTTCTCACTTTGGGTTTACCTGACCTCTCCTTCACTCATTCCCAACCCTCTGCATTCTAGGAAAGCCAAGCCCTTGTCCCTGCCTTTCCATCCTGCTAGGCTGGCCATCCCTCCCTCTGGCAACTTCCTCAAGGTCCAGTTCCATGGTGCCATTGGCCAGGACACAGATCTCCTGTCCTGTCCTGACCACACAGAGGGCAAGTGTCTTCTGGGCTCTTTCTCCAGCAGTGAGCAAGACCCCACTCAGGATGGGACCCATGGGACACAGACAGCCTCCAGTCCCCAAGGTCACCTTTCCTCGGAAGCACTGGCAATGCTCCCTGTGTAAGTACACGGCTCCTCTCCGCCCATCTGTCACCTCTTGCCCCTGGGGATGTCTGCAGCCTGGTACAGACCCTTGGCCAAACGAAATGAAATTCATGAGCTAGTGATGAATAAGGTCCTGCGCTGGTGTCTGGGAAATCTCAGAGACAACCTGTGACTGCTGGTCTGCACCCTTTGGGCCAGGTGTACCAGCTGATGGTCTGCACCTGGTTTCTGACACTGAGCCCGGTGTGGCTGTATGAACAGCATCCCTCTGTATGAAGCAGTGGCTTCCTGAGACCGAGGTCCCATGTGCGTTGATAGTCCCTTGCTTTCTCTTCCGCTGCCACTCCTTTTAGGAAGGTCCCCCCACACCCACACTTCTCATGAGGACTGCAGCAGTTTGGGGGGAAACACTGGCTTCTGAAGGCAGGCCTGGGAGTGACAGTCCAAGGACTGCACAGGGGGTAGCAGGACTGCTAGCCCCTTCTCGAATGTCCTCCCCCCTTCCCCACACAGAGACCAAGTCCCCCCTGCACTGGGCACAGCTGCCCCAGCTCCGGGCCCCGCCGAGGGATCAGCAGCTGGGGGTGCAGTGTGCCCTGCCCCTCAAGACAGAGGTAGGGCCTTGACGCTGCTCTGGGCAGGCTGGCCCCTTCCCAGCCAGCAGAATGAGGGAAGGTGTCAGGGGCTCAGGGAAAAGCCAGGGCAGGACTCCCCTGTCCCCAGCCACGAGCGGCTTTCACCCAAGGTGTCCCCAGACACCGCCAGAACTTCCCAAACACAGAGGCCAGCAGGTCTTACCCCCCCAGTTTTGAGTCCCTGCCACACTCTCCCCCTGGCCTGCCTCGTGGAATGAACGTTTCTTTTTAAAATCGCAGCAGGATGTGAAGGGGAGGCGGGACGTAGCCCCCGGCCTCAGGTGTGTCGTGAACAATGTGCGTAGTTGCTTGAGTCCTGTTCTACACTCAAACCGAACCCTTCCCTCTACGGGCAAGGAGCACCACACCTGGAAGAGGTCATGACATGGGGACCTCCCCAGCACCTGGGTCCCAGCTCTACCTCCTGCCAGCTTTTCCTCCCCTTCCCAGGATGGAAGAACACAGCAACTGTTCTTGCAGACGCCAAACAGGACACAGAAGGGGAAGGACCGGGCCACAGTCACAGAGAGATCAAGGCCTTGGCTGCCCGGCCCCCACCCTATTCCTGCCCTTAGCAAGAGTAATAAAAGCCAGAGCTCCCTTCTGCACAACCCTGGACAAGGCCAACCAGGAGAAGTCCTGATCTGGACCCAGTACCTGATTTTACCCTCACTCTGACCTTGACTGAACTCCGACCTTGACCATCATTCCTTCTAAACTCTCGCCCTCACTCCTATTCTAACCCCTAACCCTAACCTGACACTGACCCTGCTTCTGACTTTAACCTTAATCCCTAACATGGACCTTGACCCAAGTCCTGAACTTATCCCTTCTCCAGTGTCCATCCATCCATCCCTCTGGGAGAGCAGACAGCTGAGGCCAGGTGGCTCTCACTCAGGATCCCCACTAAGGGAGCATTTACTCAACAGCATTGCTGAGACTTCTCCAGCAATCCTCTGCCCACCCCCACCCCACCCCCACTCCCTCTAGTCTTCTCCAAGGCTGCAGTGGGCAAGGGATTTGTCTGGGCCGTGCCCTGGCTTCTAGCACCCTCGGGGGTGATCTGAGTAAGAGGCCTGGTCAGGAGTTGGGGCCCTCTAGTTGTCCCCCAGCTCCCACTCTGGAGTAGCCATGGACTCGGCTTTGCTGGTTTTCTCTTCTCTCTGCCATGGGCGCCTTTCTGGGAGGAGAGCCAGCCCTCCTCAACTGTTCCATGGTCCAGACAGTACCCCACAGGGGTTTCCGGCAAAACCAGAGCCCAAGACTTCGTTCACACTGCCACGCTCAGTGGAACCAGCCAGAGAAAGCTTCAGCCCACCCCAAGGCCCTACGTCATCTGAGGATCTGTGGGTGACCTCCTCCCACCACCAGCTGTCCCCCACCCCTGGGCCTCCAGGAAGGGACTCAGCCTTGGGTTCATGGCTGACTGGGCTTTCTCAGAGCCTCCCTCAGCCCCTCCCTCACAGGCCTTGAGGTCAGCGCTCTGGTTACAGAAAGCACAGCCAAGAATGGTGACGAGATCACTCACAACCCAGGGCACGGTGGCAAGGTGGCCATGGTGGCCACCTTGGGGCCCAGCTTGCCTTCTGGGGCCACATTCCTGCATAAATCTACCCTCTCCCCACACTTTGCCCCTGGACCCCTTCAGAACACAGTCACCCTGCCTACCATTGCACATCTCCTGTTAGCACAGGGGGAGCCTGTCTAGGTCACCCAGTCCAAGCCCCTCGCTGTGGGGATGAGGAACGAGGCTGGACAGGGATGAAGCCACCCCAAGCCCTTGCTCCTGTGTCTCTTAGTCCCACACAAGAACCAGCAGGGGAGCAAAGTCCTCTGCTCCCAAAGGCACCTGAACTCCCCCTGGGCTCCCCCCACCCCCACAGGGTCCCAAACCTGGACAGGGCACAGATGGCCCCACACCCCTGCTGTCCTCCTGCATGCAGGCCCGTGGGCCATAGGTGTGCAGTTTGCTGGCACATGGGACCCGCAGGAGGCGAAGCGAACAAGGCGAGTGCCCTCATCCTGCCCTGTGGCTTGCTCCGGCGTTCCCATGTACCCCACAGAGGCACGGCTGCAGCGGACACCCCCGAGCCCCTGCTTGATTACATACCACCAAGGGGAAGGGCCTGGCCAGAGGCCACCCAGCAGGCCAGGGGGCCCGGACTCTGTTCCGCCTTGCCTCCCGAGAGGCCAGCTCTGCCCTGGGACAGAGTCAGGAAAGAGGCAGGTCCCCAGGAGGCCGCTCGTGGACAAGAATTCTAATACACAGAGCGGTCACTAGCCACCTGGAGCCTCGGACCGAGAGTGGAGAAACAGGGAACAACACCGACAATGATGGGAGGAAATCAGCCCAGCAGACTAATGGCAAACTTCCAGAAGGACTCCAGAATCCAGCAAGATGGGCGGAAGGTCCGTCACAGACCGTCTGGGCCACTGAGACACAGACAACAACACTGAGGTTGGGGAGGCTTGGTTGGCAAAAAACCTGTGAGTCGAGGCAGGTCAAGGAGGTCATCCTTGAGACTGACCTAGCGGCAGGGCGAGAGGGAGGGGAAGCCCCCGGCTCCAGTGTCATTGCCATCAGTGCTCAGGGGCGGTAGCAGCCGTATCTCCTCAGGAGACACCAATTGCTCGTCTCCTCCGAGAGCCACCTCCAGTCTGCCGTCTGCTCTGCGGGTGATGAGGCCCTGGCCTTGCTTGCTCCCCAGGGATGTCCACGGCGGCCCCTCTCCGCTCTGTAGTGGGCCCCGGGCCGGCCCAGCTACCAGAGCTCCTTGGAGTCCCAGCGGCCAGGAAAGCGGTGCAGCCTCATGTCTTCCTTCTGGATGTGCTCGTAACAGGACTGGTGGGAAAGAGGCCAGGTTGACGGGGAGCTGGCCTGCCCGCCCCTGGCCCCGTGCAAAAACGGCCCAATACTGGGATGCACCCATCTCCCCGGCCTGGACCACCCCGACTCCAATTCAGCCTCTGCCATGGTCTGCAAGGAAGGGGGCCTCCCCTCTCCTGTTATGCTCAGGGAGGCAGCCTGGAACAGCCTGGAACATGCTGGAGGTCCCAGGGACCCAAGGGCTGGGATGAAGTAGGGAGCCCTTCCCCAGCCCCTTTAACAAGGGCAGGACCAGGGACCCCGTGGGGCCCTCCCCACAGAAGCACATACGAGCAGTGAATCTGGGGTCATCCCCACAACAGTGTCCAGGGCAGAGAAGGTGTCTGCCCCATGGGCCAGAGTATTTTTGCCTCTGTCCAAGAGCTCGGACCCTCACCTCCAGGGCTGTGAGCAAGAAGTCATACAAGCCTCCTGTGTGGATGGGGTCCATCATGTCACGAATCAGGTGGATCTCGGCTCCCAGGTGCTGGATTCTGGAGAATACCCAGCCCCACAGTGAGAGGGAGAAAGGGGCCCATCCGCGACAGGCCCCCAGCAGCGGGGGACGGAGCCCTGGCCCGGATGGCTGGCTACCTGGGCTGCGGTCCCCGTTCTGCTCCTGGCCCCCACGGGACCCTAGGAGGGGTTTCTCTGCCGGATGGGACGGGGTCCTCCCGTAGCCCACCCCTCAGCGCCCCTCCCCGCGGCTGGGGCTCACCGGGCCCGTGACACCACATAGATAAGCAGCGGCAACAGGTCGTCCATGGGCAGCTTGTGCTCCTGGCCCAGCACACGCGACACGGTGGCCTCAATCTCCCCATATGTCTTCTCCAGCACCTCCAGCTTCTCCCGGGGATCCACCGTAGTGCTGTGGCAGGGGCCCTCATGTTCAGCCCCAACCAGGGGCCCCCACACTCCTGTCCCCCCTCCCCCTCCCCTGCCCAGGGCGTGAACTCACATGATCTTCTGCAGACATTCAGTGGCTGACAGGAAGCACTTGTCCCTGACCAGGGAAAGTCTCTACAGTGGTGGGGGGCAGGGGGAACAGACTATGAGGTCAGGGTCCCCCCAGCCCTGTCACCCCCTCCCTCCCAGAGTCAGAACTCTCACCACCCACGGTTCCCATCACTGGCTCCAGGACAGCCCCGCCCTGAGGGTTGAGTGGCCTAGGGCAAGTCACAGTGCCACCGTGAGCCTCAGTTTACTCAACTGGAAAGTGGGATAATGGTCTCCAGGGGGTTGGGAAGGAAGATAATGATCCCAATGGCCACTGGGAGCCACTGGGGATGGGTCCCTAAGTCAGCGGCTCTCAACCCAAGGACTTGTTGAAACACAGAGTTCAGGTCTGCTCTGAGTTTGACTCAGTATGTCTGGGTCACAGGTGGGGCTGGTCCAAGAATCTGCTTTTCTAACAGCTTCCCAGCTGCTGCTGGCCCAGAACGCACACCTGGAGGGCCACAACCTGGTGTGTAGTGGCCCACCGCCCCCTCCCAACACTCTCATGAGGGAGCACCAACCCCACAACAGGGAGTACTCTCACCCATGGGGGAACTGAGGCTCAGAGACAAGTAATCTGCCCACAGCCGTACAGCCAGGAAGAGGGGTGGAACCTGGGTCTGCACCCGCCTATGGGGGTGCCAGCGGCCGCCCCCTCACCCACACAAGAGATCAGAACAACCCAGAAAGGTGGGTGTCCCCCACACCTGTTGGCCAGCACTGCCTGGGCCCCTCTGCAGCAGGAAGGCGGAGGGTGAGCAGACTCTGCGGGCCCTGCTCAACGCTCAGGCCTCCCCCTACCTGAGGCAGGTAACGGACCCACCTTCTCACCTGATTGGTTGTCAGCGTGAGGTCCTTGAGGGGCCACAGGTGCCTGAAATGAAACAAGAGTGACAAAGAGCCTTTACGAGGAGGAGGGGGCAGGGTCTGAGGTCAGGGGGCACATTCCCTGTACACCATGTCCCCCAGCAGGGCTGAGCACAGGACAGGGGTCCACGATGGCCTCTCTGAGTGCTTGCATGGAGGCCAGGGCAGGGGGAGAATGGGAGAGATTCCTGGGGAAGACACAGCCCCAGAACTTAAGAGAGGGCAGTGCTGCGGGCCAAGGGACCCTGTGAGCAAAATCCCAGGGCTTGGGCCAGAGAATGACAGTGGAAGAGACTGTTCTGGAGGCTTTGTGAGCCGAGACAGGCTGGTGAATGGGGAGGGACGTGGGTACCACGCGACACAGCACAGGGCAGGGGAGACAATGGAGTGGAGTGGAGAGGCAAGCATGGAGGAAGCAGCAGAGAGGAGGCAGGAGGAGGTGGGGAGGAAGGGACACTAGGGAAGCTGCTGGCACCCAGCCCTCTGGGCTGGTAGCTATTCAGTTGCAGGAGACATTCACGATGGAAGGGGAAACGGGGTTTCAGGTGGGTGGGAAACACCACAGCTGTGTGACAAAGGAAACTGGGTATGGGGGGAGAGAGAGCACCCATGCCCTCTGTTGGGCAGTGGTCACTCCTAGCATCAGGAGATCAGAAGGGGCACTGAGGAGAAAGGATGTTTTAACAACTGAGGGCAAAAGGGCCTTGCTCCCAGAACAGTCCTCAGTTTCCCCTTGAGGAGCTCCCCTCCCCCACTCTCAGTCCAGTTGCTGGAAACAGGACACCTCACTCCAGCCCCCGTAGTAGATATGGAAGTAGATTGGCCTATGTGGGCCACAGATAGCATTTAGGGGCAGTCTCACACACCGAGACAAGCCAGTGAGGGACTTCAGGGGCCCTGCTAGAACTGTGAGGAAGGGAACACAGGCTCCCTGGGGCACAGTGGGGGACAGAGCTGGTGAAGTATAAACCTTGAGTGGCTGGTACCATGTCTGGCACCATAAATGGGAGCCAGAGATACATCAAGAGAAAAAGAGAAGCTGCTTCCCTTCACTAGGTAGTTCAGCAGCTAGATCCAGCCACACCTGAAGCTAGCCACACTAGCATAAAGCTAGAAGTTCATGGGTATGTGAGCCAATGAACACCACCCCCTTTGCTGCTAAAGACCGTTGACCTCTGTGTGTACCCTCTATGCACATGGGCCCCAGCAAACATGGCAAGGAGGGAAGGCTTACTTCTGCACATCTAGGAACTCGAGCAGCTTTGTGTCAGGGAAGAGGCTCAGGTTGGCAATGCCCTGGCTGTAGAGACTGTCCTCCGACTCGTGGAGAAGTAGGTAGAGAGTGAAGAGCTCCGAGTAGAAGCTGGGCAGCATAAGCGGCAGCACGAGGCTATGCACCTGCAGGTCCCTGAGTGACAGCAGCAGAACAGGTTGGGGCTGGCAGGGGGGGCCCCAAGGGGAGGGATCCCTACTTGGCCTGCCCCTCAAAAAGCCCACAGAGCTCCTTGTCCCACAGCAAACAGCGTCCCTGTCTCCTCCACTCCCTAGAAAATGCTTCCGAAGTCCGTTCTCAGGGATTCACTCCCTCGGTTGAAATCCATGGCCCCAGATCCTCTCGCTGGATGCCAAGAACCACTCTGGCAGCTGGGGCAGGGTTTGATCCCCATGTGATCGAAAGCAAAACCCAGGCCCCGGCTAGACAAGAGACTTGCAGCAAAGCACTCGGCAGCCATGTCACGCTGGTCCAGGGCTGCCTCTTCATTTTCTGGGCTTCCTAGCACTCCATGGGGGATGCTCTACCTAACCCAATCTCCCATGTCTCCAGCAATGCAGCCACAGGCCTCCCTGACTGGGATCTCTGGGCCTGAAATCGGAAGGCAAACTATAAGGTCTAGTCTTGGAGGACAGGAGACAGATTTAACAACGCACTTCACTCCCACTCTGTGTGGCCTCGGGCTTGGCCCCTGCCAGGCCTCAGCTTCCCTATCTGCATGTAGGGGGGAGAGGGCACCTGGGGTGGTGGGCACCATAGAGAGGAGGCTGTGACAGGAACTTTACAACAAAGATGCACCTGATACCTCGCGGTGGGGGGCCTGCCCACATGACCCAATGACGAGGTCATGGGGCATTCCAATCCTCAGATGCTGAACGAACATCGGTCAGTAGCATGAGCCCCCAACACTTCCCCAGAAGCACCCCTAATGCCCCAAGGGAGGCTCCAGAAGCGAACATGGGCAACCTCTCTGGTCCTGAGCCTGGCTACCCCCAGGGCGGGGACCCTGCACACCCCATAGGAGCAGTCACCTTGCCTCCGGATCCTCGTCCTCCTCTGGAGCCTGGCCCTTGCGCCGTAAGGCCACCTGCAGCAGACCCCTGCAAATGGATGACATGGACGGCAGAGCTGCCACTTCCCACAGAGCCCAAGTCACCAAAGCCCAGGGTGGCAAGCTCCGCCCCCCAGAGCCATGGAGCGTGGGGAGCCCAGCCTCCCAGACCTCTGTAGTTAGGAGGCCGGGAGCACAGGACCTCAGCCCCAGAATGCTGGAATTGCAGCATCTGGGGCCCCCATTTGTAATAATAGACAGGGTCTCAGCTCACCCCAGACTGGTGTGAGTCCAGACGGAAGCTCAGCCCTCGAAGGCTGAGCGCTCCCCTGGGGTCAGGGGTCAGCCCAGTGCCTGGTCTAGGCTGGGACTCTGGCTACAGGCAGTCCTTGCTATAATCTCCCACCTTCTAACCCCTTTGCTCGCCAGCAGAACACTGACCAACACATTCTCTGGTTCTTTCTCGATCCAGACGCACCATTCCTGCCCAGGGAGCTAGGCTGAGCACCTAACCTCGGGGAAGGGCGGAGCTGTACCTGCCTGTGCTCACAGACCAGGCTGCGGTCGTCCCCAGGGACCATGCAGCTCACCTGTAGGCGGCCCAGAGCTCCCTTGCGTGCTGCTTCACCTCCTCCTGGGCCAGCATCTGCAGGTGCTTGTTGGCCCCGATGCCCGCATATGTGGCCTGGAAGGTCAGCATCAGCGTCCGCAGCAGCTTGCCCAAGGGGTGCCGCGAGCTGCTCAGAGCCTGGCAGGTGCAAAGGCAATAGAGAGGTGTTCGCCGCCAGGAGCTGGAGCAAAGCATGCCCCAGCAAGGCTCCCAAGGCTGCTCCCATTTCCTAGATGGGAGCACTGAGACCCTCAGAGGAGAAGGGGTTCGCGGGCCTGGGCCATCCAGACAGCACAAGGGGCAGTGAGATGACCTCCCTCCCCTCAGACCCCCTCCCCCAGAGCCCTCACCTTCTCGAGGCACTCCCGCAGGGCCCTGGGCTCCCGGTGCAGCAAGAGCTCATCCAGGACGTCCTCCATTCTGCCTGCACAGGCCTCGGGCTGGGTCCTGGGGCACCGGGCACACGTCTTTCACCTACCCGTGGGCCACGGCCTGCCCCCTCCAGGAGGCCTTCCTTCCAGCCTACCCGGAGCCCCACGGATGCTCGCCCTGGTTCTCTGGATGCCCCCGTGGGTGCCCCCATGTGCATGCATATGCACACACACACACATACAGGCAAGTACTCCCCATGCACACACACACGCACGCGCAAATGCACCTACCTCTCACAGCACAGGTACTCCTGGGATTTGCGCAGCTCCCTCGAGTTCTGTACATGGAAGCCCAGCAGGGCCTCCTGCTCGTCCCCAGGGCAGCCGGCACTAATGAAGTCCCGGAAGGGGCCATAGACCCCCTGCCAGCGGCTCTCCACGGGGAAGGCACCCACACCTAGCTGCCTGCGACAGAGGCAGTGGGGGGGGTGGGGGAAGGTAGGAATGGGGCTGTAGCGGGCAGGACCCCGTCCAGGCCCTTGGAGAGGTGGGGACATCCCGCCTGGCCCCGAGCCGGGGCCCAGGAATGGTGGGTGGACTGGGGGGCGCTGACCTCCAAGCCTCCAGGAGAAGAAAGGAGAGGCAGAGAAAGGGAGAGAGAATCTACTCCACAGTGGAGAAGAAAGGGACATACAGAGTCCTGGAAAGGAGACAGAGAGTTCTGGAGAGCTGGAGGCCAAGTCCAGACAGCAGGTTCTTGGCCTAAGAGAGAACACGGCCCGAAGTCCTGGATCCTCCTGCCTGGAGAGCCCACGTTCCCTGTCACCACACCTGGTTCCTTCCTGAGCTTGATCCTGTCTTGACCAGCAGGCCTGGGGGTCTGACCATGTGTGTGCCTAATAGAGCCCCACCTTCCCATGTCAGGTTCACAGATTTTCCTACATCTGCACCCCACCCAGGCTTGGCCATGCTTTTGAGGTTTGCCGTCTACTCCCAGCTCCTGCTGTCAGGGAGAAGCATGTTAAGGACAGTGGGTCTAGTAATCAACTCTACTCCCTCCCCACACCTGCAATGCTACCTGGGACCATCAGAAATACCATCCGTACCTCAACAGACATGGTCCAAGTCACCATCTGAACTAGTTTTCCAAGGAAGAACTCTGTCCCCATGGGGAAAAAGTCAATCCCCTTCTCAAAGACCCCATGATAGCGACAGTAAGACCACTTAGCAAGTTGCCTTCTTTACCTTGGCTGCCAGAGAACTCAGAGCCAGGCTCACACTCAGTCATCACTATCACAGGACTTACTTGTCCCGTCCCTTCCTTTAAATTCAACTCATACTTTTATTTCCATTTTATTCTTGCTTATTTGTGCTGTGTTTACAAACGACCGTGTACCCTTCCCAGAAAGAAAAAAAAAAAAGCAGGGTCTAAGCAGTCTCTGCATAATATTTTTCTCTGGTTTTATGGTGTGTGAAGTTATGCCATAGCCCTTGATCCCAGAAGTCTCTGACTCGAGGGCTGTATGACCTGAGTCCGCTGAACTCTCCAAAGAGCTAAGAGGGAGTACAGAAAAGCTCCTCTGGTAAGGCCCAAGTCCCGGGGCTGGAGACATAGACACAGACACAGACACATGCACATGCACGGTGCACACACACACATACACACGCTCAAGCACACACACACACACACACACACACACACTCCAGAATGCACAGGCCAGGGGCCGGGTCAGGCTCTCACCTCTTTCTGGTGCTGCTTGGATCTGGCGGGAATGCAGCTGTGTCCAGCACTCCCTGGGTATGCAGTCCTTTCCCTGACCCACTGCCAAAAGAGCCCTCCAGGGTGAAGCCGTTGGGGAAGGTGACCTTGCCCTGCAAACCAGGGAAAGGAGGCAGGGACACCTGTCTGTCCGTCCAGCTGCCCTTCCCTCCAATCACAACAGGCCTCATGCCTGTCCATCCTGGGTCACAGAGGCTAGGGACTGACAGGTCGCCTTCCCACCATCCGTTCCACTGGCCCCACCCTGGGGGTTCCTAATCGTCCACACCTGCAGGAGCCCCCAATCAGGAGTTGTGCCAATGGCCCAGGAGCTCACCTCAAAGGTGGGAGACTGGGAGGGAGAGGGGGAGGGACTCTCAGGTCAGGAGAACCACTACTGTGGGACTTGGGGAGGGGCGGGACACGGGGTAAGTCCAGAAGTAGGAAGAGGCCTGGGGAAGGCATGAGCTGTATTGGCCCTGGGAAGGGTCCTGCTGCCTGGGCTGTCCCATTCCAAGCACTCCTGGCCTCCCCACTTTGATGCCACAGTGCCCCCCAGTCATTAGGAGACTGAAACAGCCCCCACATTTCCAAAGGCCCAAGGAGGGCCCAACTGTCTTCTGCTGGGTCAGCTCGGTCAGGACGATGCGGAAGGACAGTTACTCCTGGGGCCCCTGCCCAAGGCACCGATGCCGGTGGAAGGGGTAGATTCTGACCTAGGAGCCTCTCGGGAGACAGAGCCCAGCTACCGGCACCCTGTACACCTGTCCCCTCTTGCCTCCCATCAGGATCGAATCACAGCTCCACAGCAGGAGGACGTCATGGTGCCCACCGGATGCCATGGAGACGAGAGAGGCCCTCCCCTACCTTCCCTACCCACTGCCTACTCCCTCAGCCCTGGGTCCGAGTGGGGAGATTACAGGGTCCACCCAAGACCTTGGTGGGGGTGGAATGGGTCTCAGTGGTCCTCACCTTCCCCACAAGGGTCAGGTCCCTGGTGAAGGTGCCTTCATACAAGGAGTCATCTTCAGAGAGGAGGATCCCGGGGCCCTAGGGACGGAAGCAGGAGTAGGAGCAAGGGAAGGGCCAGGAGACTGGGAGTGGAGAGGGACGGCAGGAAGACAGGAAGTAGGCATCAACCCCGGGGGCAGAGCAGTCCTGAGCCCTGTCACACCCCCCAGCACTGTACTGAGGTGGGTGCCAGCCCTTGGCCCGCTGAGCGCTGAGCACCAGCCCCACAGACCTCATTCCTGCGTTCCTCTGAATAACTGCCTGGGACTTGGCTCCAGCTCTCTCGGGGGCCCTTCCTTCCCCACTGATGGCTCAGGAAGTGCTGGGCTTCTCCTCAGCCAACCCCACTCCCCTGTCACTGACCCTCAGCGACAGTGGAGCTGAATAGGCTCCCTTGTTGCACTGGCTGTCAGGAAGCTCAGGGCCCAGTGGGGTATAATTTGTGTCCTACTTGAATCTTTAATATGTCTATTCGTATAGTTTCTTCCTCCTTCAATCCTTTCCAGAACAAAGTGGAGCCCAAGCCAAAGCACAAGTCAGAACAACAATAAAAATCCCCAGGCCAGAGCCTTCCTATGTGCCGACGCACATGGCCAGGTGTGGGGGAGGCAGGAGGCGGCTGCAGGTGTGCCAGGGCTCAGGAGACCTATGAGCGAGGCTCAGCCCTGCCACTCGATAGAATGTGACACCAGGTAGGTTCTCTGACCTCTCTGAGCCTCACATGTGTCATTCATTCGCTGGGGACAGTGAAACGATCCACAGGGTTACTGGGAGGGTCCTGTGAGGTTGTACCGGGAGCTGAGCCCAGAGCTTGGCCTCCACGCAGGGGTGTCTACATGTCCGTTGCAGAGGCGGCTGGTATCACCGTCCCTGTGCACTTCATCCTTGCTAATTTCCCTGAGCGTTTACAGGAAGTAGCGAACCTGAGTTGCTGATGGGGAAACTGAGGCTGGGAGGGCCAAGGCCAGTGTCAGGGGCTGGCAGAACTGCATTCCTGCTGAGGCTCTGGCTTCCTCCAGCACCTAGGAACCCAGCTTCCTGCCCCACCCACCAGCCTCTGCTCAACATCGGGGCCCTGAGAGCAGGGCCAGAATGCAGCACCAGTGTAGGGAGAGGGTAGCTCAGGGCACACATGGGTCACCCCACTCACCACCATCTTGTCCGCTTGGAAGGTCCCCTGGTAGCAGACACCAGCCTGTGTGACCATGACCCCCAGGCCATGGCGCTGGTCAGCCTGCCACATGCCGATATAGCGTTCCCCCCTGGAGAGGAGCCAGAGTGGGGTCAGAATCGTTCCCGGCACGACAGGGCACTTCTGTGTGCTCTGCCGGTGTGGTTGGGATTGGGATGGGGGTGGAGAGCAGGTAAGGAGCAATGACATCGCCTGAACCCACTCAACTCATGAATGGGGTGAGAGGTCAAGACCTCCAAGAGGAAAAGAGGGTGGAGGAGGAGGGAGCCTGCCTGGGGGAGGGTATCCTGGCAGGCTTCTTGGAAGCGGTGGCAGGAAGGGCAGATGGAAAGCAAAGTCACGGAGGTAGGAGCCTACAACTGAAACGATGTACGAGGGGGCGTTTGGTGGTCTAGAAGGCAGGCAGGGTGCACGGGCGGCATGTCAGGGGTGAGGTCAGAGAAACAGGCAAGTCTTGAATGCCAGGCTGAGGGCCTTGGGCTTTGTCTCACAGCCCAGAGAGCCGGGAAGGGCTGTGGTCCTTACATGGACTAGACCAGGGCACAGAAACTCCTCCCGGACAGTGCAAGGAGAGGCCAGACCGGGGACGCTCCTTGGTCAGCGAGCTCAGGGCCCCCTCATTCAGAGATTCAGCATCAACCAAGGTTGTGGACAGGAAGTGAGAGGTTTCAGGGGGGCTCTGGGGGAACAAATGGACCAGATCCTCTGATGACAGTGCTGCACCCTGAGGCACCCCGGTCTGTGTGGGGGTCTAGCTCTAACCCTGCCCTCACCCCGCAGGGGCGGCAGCGGAGTGCTCACCTGTCGCCGTCCTCCTCGATGCCATACCCGCTCCGCTGGCCCTTCTCCCAGTGGCCCGTGTACCTGCAGGGCTGTGGGGCCTGCGGGGCGCTCTCGAGGACCCCAAATCCGTGCCGCAGGCCTGCCCAGAAGTAGCCTTTGTACACCTCGTCGGTGCCGTACCTGCGGAGGGTCACCAAAGCTGGCCCGGCCTCCCTGAGCTCAGCCCGGGGCACGCGGCCGCCCCTCGTACCCGCCCTGCCGCCCGGCCGAGGGGCACTTACTCACAGATGCCGTAGCCGCACATGCTGCCTTCCCGCCAGTGGCACTTGTAACAGTCGAACTTGTCCTCGGAGGCCTGAGGTACCAGGCGGATGCCGAAGCTGCCAGTGTGGGTGCATGGGGAGTGCCGTCAGCACCTGGCTGTCCCCTTGACCCAGGACACCCCACGGCACCCCTCCATGCTGCCCCAGAGTGTCCCTGCCTCCAAAGGGCCTTCTCAGACGACGGGGAGAATGTCCTAGGTGCTCAGGAATCTTTACTTCCCAAGGGCCACTCTCGGGACACCCCCGTCCCTACCCATCACACATCCCCGGAGCACCTTCCGGCCCCAACCACGCCCTCCATGGCCCGCCCCCTCTCTGGGCTTTCCCCTCTGTGCACTAAGGGGAGCCGGACCAAATCGCCTTAAGTTCCTGCCCGAGGTCTGGGAATCGAGGATGGGGCCAGGCTGGGGACGGTGGCGAGGACGAAAGCTACCTGTCTGCCCACCCCCCGCCTTACCCATGCTCCAGGCCTTGGCAAAAGCTCCCCACGTGATTCCGGCCATCTGGCCACCTCAGGGTGCCCCTGCAAGACAGTTGAGGTCCATGCGTATCAGTCCTGCCAGGCCCACCCTTCAACAAACACAGGCCCCCCGGCTGACCTCCATCGCGGGCTCCCTCAGAGGTCTACGTTCCCCCCGGAGCGGACTCTCTGCCCCCACCCAGCCTCCTTCTCTGACCCACAGGGGCTCCCAGTCCTTCTCGACTCCTGACACAATGGCCCCAGCAGCCGCCAGCACACTCACCACACCCCACAGGGAGGGCTCTGGAAACATCCAGGTTCCCTTTCCCCCCTTGATCAACAGGAAGGTCCAAGCTAAACTTCAAGCTTAAGTCAAACGCTCCTCAGTGGTTTCTAGCACCCTCCTCTCCTCTTCTGATATGGCCTCATGTTTTCTGGGTTTTGTTTGTTTGCTTGTTTGTTGTGTTTTGTTCATTTGTCTCCTCGAGCCCCTTCTGGAAGTAGGCAAGGTCTCAGAGACTAACACACTTGTGAGCTCACCTGGGCAAGTCCCTTCTGCTTTCTGGGCCTCGGCTTTCCCAGCTGTGGCCTGGGGGTCGGGGAGCGGGAGCGCATGTGCTCCCAAAGCCCTCCTGCTCGTGGGGTCACACAGACCTGTGGACTCACCCTACAACCTGCCCTAAGGCCTTGGGCAAATCATGCCAGTCTCTGGCCTCAGCTTCTGCACCTACAGAATGGGCAGTAACACTCCCCCGGCGTGTTCTCGTAAAGACTGGTGAAGACAGGAGGTCTGCCAACCATTTCCATCACCAGCTAGTGTCACGGGGACATGAAAATTATCCCTCGGCCCTCCTGAGAACAGCAACTGCAGACCTACAGTCTGTCCCACGTGCCCGGGGCTCATCACCAGCATCTACACTCCACGTGGCACAGACCTACTGTGGGCCAGGTCCTGTCCGACGGCGCGTTAGACAGAATGGGAGACAAACAGAGTTGACCGACGCATGTAGGAAGGAAGAGCCTTTGGTGGTGGCTGGAGGTGATTGGGTCCTGTCCGCCCCTCCGACTCCCAGGAGGAGCCCCGGTCGCTCACCTGCCATGGGGCCTGCCCCGACACCACTCGCCCTCGTAGGTGGCCTGACAGAGCCGGCCCTCAGCACGGAAGGTGTATGCCACGCAGCGGCAGGTGGGGGGCTCGGAGGGCTCCAGGCCCGCCCCCAGCACAGGGAAGTCCTTCTTCCCACGTAGGGCCTGGCACACGGCCTGAGTCACTTTCCACTGCCAGACCATCTGGTGGGGACAGGGGAGACACAGGAGAGGTCCCTGCTGTGCCAGTGGCCCCTCTAGGAAGCCTTGTGGGGTAGCTCCAGATAGTACTGCCTCCCCCACCCCCTGACCTATTCAGGCACTTGGGGGAACTTTCACCGCATGCTGCACCCCAGGGCCCCGCATCCAGACCTGAGCTCCTCTTGTGTGGCTTCAGGGTCTGCCCAGAGGGGCCACACAGAACCACCAGGACCCGCATAGGCCCCAATCCCGGCTTCATGGGGGAAAATGCCCTGGGCTTTGGCATTTTGATGCCTGACCCCAGGCTGACAACTGCCGCCCTCTGACCATGACCCCAGAGGCCTGGCCACTCCCAGGGAGCCTCCAGGGTGCCACACCAGTGCCCTCCCCCACCCCTCCTGGTATCTCCCCTCACTCCTCTCCCCCCCACTGCCCTGATTCACAGCCCACCCACACTCACCAGGTCCTGAGCATTCTTAGAGCAAAAGGAGAGCTTGTCCTCGGGTGTGAGGAGGTGAAAGGTGCACCTAGACAGATGGAGGTGACGAGTAGGCCCCAACTCTGTCCAGGAGGGTGTTCCGGGAGGCCCCAGCCCTGGGGTGCGGGCAGTTTCATGAGGGTGGAGGGAGAGAAGGCCCGGGGTGTCATTGGAGGGGGCTGCTCACCCGTCCTGCCCAGGATCCACCCACACCAGCTTCAGATCAAAGGTGTGGACACTGTGACCCTGGAAGAAGATGGGGCACCAGGTCACCCAGGGCCCAGCCCAGACGCTCCCCTACTGATCTGGCCCAGGCTTGCTCCAGGCACTGACCTGCGGCCACACCACTGAGTGTCCCCTGGCTGCTCAGGCCAGCATGCCCAGCACTGAGACTGGTCCCCACCTCCACGGCAGCTCCTCCGTCTCCCCTCCCATCTGAGGGCTGGTGGGGACCTCGGGAGCAGCCTCCCCCATATCCCACAGCTCCCACATCCCGCTCCATCATGGCCACAGCTCGGATACCATCAGCCCCTGCTAGAAACCTCTCAGGCTCCTACCGTCTGGGGGATGGGGACCTCGCTGCTAAGCCAGACCCCCGAGACCACACAGACCACTCCTGGCTCCCACGTCCCCACTCCTTGTCCCCTCCACACCAAGGCACCACGGCCCTGCCACACTCACACCATCTCAAGCCTCCCCTAGTCCCCCTCAATCTGACCCTTGGCTCATGCTGCTTCTTCTACCTGGAAAGAAGTCCCCGCTCTGAGAGCTGATGAACATCCCTTCTTCTAAAAAATTTCATGCAGCAACCTCCTGCCTGGCCTAGGCAGGCTGATCACTGCCTCACTGCTCCAGGAGGAAAAGGGGGTCCAGGTCCAGGCCCAAAGGGCAGAAGGAGGGGACCAGACACAGGCAGGGACAAGGGCGGGCCCAGCACAGGACATGCAAAGGTTCAGAGGTAGGAAAGGGCACAGAGCATGTAAGTGACATGCATCAGTGTATCTGGAGCACAGACAGCGAAGTCGGGAGTGGAGGGGAGTTCAAAGTGTATCAGAACCCCAGAACCAGGTTTCAGTAGACACGGGTCTGGGCAGGTAGCCTCCCTGCCAGGCCTCAGCCTTCCTGTGTGCAGGGGAGTCCCAACTGACATTCAGAGGGGACAGAGAAGACAGTGCTCTGGCTAACACAAGGGCAGTCTGAGTTCACGGGGAGCTAGGCACAGTCAAGGTTACCGGCCAGGGAGCAATCCCAAACCCCCGGCCTGTGATATCCAGAATCCTAGGCACTGCTCCCATGTGGCACTCTTCTCTAGAAGCCTCTTGTGTGCCCTGAGGTTTTATCCAGCCCTCCCAGCCACCAAGAGCCACCCAGGAAGAGAACTAAGAGTTGTCCAGCATCCGCAGAAGGACAAACTCACTCCCAAACGTCCCATTTTGCAGAGGACGAAACCGAGGGGATGTTTAGCAGGGATGCCAGTCAGCAAGGGCTGAGGCTGGGACACACCTGGAGCAGCCTTGCCCCACAGCGTCCCCCTCCTGAAGGAATGACTCTACCCTCCGCCCCCACCCCGGCCTCCAGCCTCTCGGCTCCCCATCCCCCCCCCAAACCCAGGGAGCCTGAGTTCTCCCTTGCTGCCAGCTATCTCCCTCCTGCTTCTCGGTCAGGCCCCAGGCCCCCGCTGCAGCCCCAGGACCTCTGGTCAGCTCCCCCAAACCTGCAGCAAGACGAGGGCATCGTTGAATAGCAGCACACGCTCTGCCCGCAACGGAGTGACCGTCACGGCTATGTCCTGGCTGTCCTGCAGGAGTCGGCGTGCAGGGGTGCAGAGCACATCCTGGGGAGCAGAGCAGGGGGGTAGGGGCTCAGGCACCCCCCATTCCCGGTGGCTGTACCCACTCCTCCACCTGCCTCTGCCAGGCACGCCAGCCCCCCACAGTCTGAGCATCTCCTGGAGGCCCCCAGCTTGGTGGTGGACACCGGGGCTCCAAGGTCTGGAGGGGCAGCACAGCCTGTCTTGAAGTTTCGCTTTGACGCCCACCGCCCCTCGACCCACTGCCCCCACCAAGCCCCCAACAACACTCACTGGGGCTCTGCAGTCCCTGCCTCTCACTAGCAAGTCATGTCCCCTCTCCTGCTCACCTAACTGTCTACCCTGTGCCCCAGGCCTGTCACACCCTCCCAGGGCACGGGGGGCTTTCCACCCCAGTGGGGGCACTACATGCCACAGCGAGCAGTGACGTCACCATGGGATCATTTGGTGGCATTAATTCTGACTCCCCTTCCCCAGAGCCAGCTCACCAGGTGCCTGACCCCTGACCAGGGAGGTGCTCCGCAAGCGCCTGAGGAC
Organism: Neogale vison; assembly: GCF_020171115.1. Classification (NCBI taxonomy): domain Eukaryota; kingdom Metazoa; phylum Chordata; class Mammalia; order Carnivora; family Mustelidae; genus Neogale; species Neogale vison. Next base: position 207,935,132 of record NC_058096.1, on the reverse strand, counting down.
TGCTGGATGGACAGACGTCCCACCCACCTGGTTCGGCCCCCGCTCCCACTCCCAGATGGGGCAATGGAGACACAGCGAGTCCAGCAGGCCCCTTCCCTGACCACGCATCGGGCCCTAAACTCACTCTCAGCCGGCTGCTCAGGGAGTGCCAGAGAGCCTGCGTGGCCAGGGCCTGGTCCAGTGCCTGCCTCATGAAGGACTGCAGGTTCCCAAAGAGGGTGGCCGCGTGCACCACCAGCTCCCGAGCGGGGTGAGGCTGCGGGGACACAGAGCAGCCGGTGAGTCGGGGAGATGGGGGACTCGTCAGAGCCTCCCCCACCCTGTGATGCTTGCCCCAGCCCCGGCTTGGCCCCAGCTGCTCGAAAGGTCTGGATCGAAGCCGAAGTGTGTCCCTTTCTGCCTGCCAGCCCTTCCTTTAGGGAGAGGCCAAAGAGAAGAGGCTCTGGGCCTGGGCCAGGAGTCCTCACATTCGGTAACACGGCTCTCCATCTGCTCCTGGGTCTCTGCCGGCCCCCCTAGGGCACAGCCATGGACCTTAGGCCCCATTAACCCCCACTCCCCCCACCGGGCCCAGGACACTGCATGATCCCCAACATGTGGCTGGGTCTTATTCAAACCAAGTAAGGTGAGTCCCCAGAGCCAGGGCCCAACTTCCTTCCTCCTTTGGCTCCCCTACAAGCAACAGGCCCGGTGAGCGGTCCATGCCCCCACCCTGACACCCCTGCAACTTACCTCCGTAACACTGTCCCCGAGGCTCAGCAGAAGGAGCACATACTGCTGCACATGGTGGGCCAGCGGCTGGCGGAGGGCCTGGGTCAGTGTGGTGCCCACCGAGGCCTCGGAGCTCACGCCCAACAGGAGCTGCCCCAGGGCCTTGCGCTGGCCCCGCCAGAACTCCCTGGGTGGATGGACAGCCACACACACCACCTTCACTCCCCTCCTCCATTCCTGAACCCACGGCCATCCCCCCCAGCTGAGCCCCCAGATCCCAGGGGCAATCCCAGACCCCAGAAGGCTCTCCCGTCAGGTTAATACAGCCGCCCTATTGCAGAGTCAATGGCAGTTTCTCCATGTGAAGGGACTGTTGAGTCCAAGCACCCACCCTGAACAGGACGGCCCCTCTTTCCCCTTTCCAGGGTCAAGTCTGGCTACTGGATGTCTGGACTGTGCTTACAGCCCCCATAGACTTCTCTCCCTCTCTTCCGGTGTGGAGCAGTGTGGAACTATCAGAACCAGGATGAATCACGGGCTCTGACACCCGCTCTGGGGATGGGACTTCCCTGACCTTCTGTCCCTGTCCACGCAGAGGGACCCTACCCTGCAGCGTCCCGGGCTCACCTCCTCTTCTTTGCTGCCTTCTGAAAGGCCTGCACTGCCACGCAGCTAGCATAGGACTCGATGTACCTGCCAGCAGCACAGGAGACAGCCTGCAAGCCCAGCCCGCAGCTTTGCACCCCAACCCCTGCCCTGCCAGGATCCCCAGATCCCACCCACTGATTGGCTGCAGCCCTGCCCCTGACCAGATAATTCCACCTAGTCTTTCTTCCCTGGGAGGCCCCAAGGCTCAGGTCTGGGGTCTCTGAGCCAGTGCCCGGGGGCGGGGTGAAGCCCAAGGCCCTGAGGCCGACCCCAGCAGAGCCCGACCCCAGACTGAACCCAGACCTTGGCCTAAGCCTGACCTAAGCCAGGTGAGCCCTCATGCCCCAGCCTTCCTCGCTGTCTTACTCCACGTGGACCTGCAGGACACGGTCAGCATCACGCAGCAACAGCAGGGACTCCAGACCCACGGCGTCGTGGTGGCCCAGCCGCTCCCGCAGCGAGTGCAGGCTCTCCTCCGTCACCTCCCAGAGCCGCTGGGAGCTCTGGTGCAGCTGCTGCACGAGCCGCAGGCACTCCCTGACCTGGGGGTCGGAGGGCTCTGGGGCTGGAGGAAGGGGGGCAGCACAAATGCAATGTGAGGGGGGCGGCGCCCTGTAGCCCAGGAGCTGCAGCTGGGGTCCTTAGGACAGGAGAGGAAGCCGGTGTGGCACCCTGAGCTCAGCAGGGACGGGCAGGCTAGAGTGCAGGGCAGTGCCCTTGAGGAATCGGGGGCGGGGGGACCAATCCACCCCCTCACGAAACAGGGTCAGCACTCATGACCTAGGGGCACCAAGTACACTAAATCCCCCAAGACTCTGGGCTTTCTCAGGTCTGGGATATGGGGTCCGTAAGATCCCATGGTCCTCTGGTACCCACAGAAGCACGGTCAGAGCCCCCAGGTGGAAGGCACCGAACCAAGGTCACTTCACAGGTGAGCCCCCAAGTGGGTCATGGCCCAGGTGAGAGTGGGATGAGAATCCAAGCAGAGAATGAGGCCCGCGGCCTGGAAGAGGTGGGATTTTGACTCTATGTATAGCTGGGTCTAGGCTAGGGGTTCACAGTCTGGCCCCGGGCGATGCCTCGGAGAAGGGGACAGCCAGGGACCACAGGCAGAGCCCCAGTCCTGTCAGAGGATGCCGATACCAAGTGTTCTCACTCCCGTTTGAGGCTGAGAAAGCTGTGCCTCGGAAGGTCTCACAGGATAGGGCTCGGATCCCCAGGATGGTTCCAGTGTCCCCCACCCTCGCCACTGCAGAGCCGAAACTCACTGGTTTCGAGCAGGGGCTGGAGGACAAGGCTGTTGATGCGGGCGAGGGTAGCTGAGAAGACCTCCTCCAGCCGCCGCAGGGCCTCCTCCTCCCGGCTGCACATGGCCAGGGCACTGCCCTCGGGGCCTGTGAAAGGGACACAAGCAAGAGTGAGGGCCCCAGCGAGAGCAGGGTCAGTGCCATGCCTTCCGTCCATGTGCCCAGGACCACCCATGACAGCTGTGAGCAATCTGCCCAGGCGGCCTCAAAGAGGAATTTCTGGACAGGCCACTGACCCCTGCCCTGTTCTGCTCTGCCCCTGGGCCCAGCTGAGAGACCTGACCAAGCAGGTGCTCCTCAAGCCCAGTTCTGGCCTAGTCATTCCCCTGCTCAAACATCCACCATGGCTCCCCAGGGCTCACAGTAATACCTAATGGCGCTCTGACCTCACTCCCCCTCCACCGAGTCTCTTGAAACGAGGACACACTGTCAGAAGAACCCAGCCTTTTTCTCAAGACCATGACTGGGGACCCCCTGTCACCCAAAGGGCTGTGTAAGCAAGGAAAGGTCTAGGGGAGTAGGGAGGTGCTCTCCTGCCGGAGCCATCACAGATGGGCAAGAAATAAAGAGGCAGAGAGATGGACAAAGCATGCAGGTGGGACACCATGAGAGCAAAGGATCATGGGCCTGAGGGTCCAGGCTCTGAGGGTAAGAGTGGCCTAAGTGGTCATCAGAGGAGCCATGGAGGACCTCAGGGCAAGGAAGCGGGAGGACCCAGAGTCAGACTTGCAGAGATGGGCATGATGACAGTGCCGAGCAGTGGGGGGGTGAGGTCAGCGTGGGTAACAGCTAGACCCCCCTGGCCCTCAACCCGGCTGACCCTGCTGTGCCTGGAAGAAAGGGGGGGGGTTGCAGGGGTGGGCAGGTAGGCTTGAGCCTATGGACTTCTTACCCCGGAGTGAGGGGCCCACCATGCAGGCAGGGGATCCCCTGGGAATTCGGCTTTCTGATGAGAGGCAGGGGGAGCAGGGGGCCTGGGCTCCAAGACACCCACCCATCCACCCCCAGCCAGGCTACAGCCTCCCAGAGACACAGCCCTCTCCCACCAGCGCTGGATGCCCTCACCAAGCAAAGTTCATCTGCCCAAATGACCTGACCAGACGTCTCAGGGGTGAAAGCTGGAGGGTTTCTTAGTCCCAGACCCTCACACTGCCTCTCCCTGGCTCAGACACTCTGAGGCTCCACAGTTAGCTGAGTGGGGTGGAGTGGGAGATACAATGGAAGCTTCTGGAATGGGCAGGCAACACAGACAGCCCAAAAAGAGCAGAGAGGAAGGGGTCTCATCCCTCCCAACCCAAGCCCTGTGGCACCAGAAGGCATTCAGGCCCCTGGCAAAACCTGCAACTCTGGGGAAGGGGGGGCAGGCGCCTCAGAGCCCTGGCCAAGGGCCCAGGCCCCGGCATTCCTGCCCCACCTTTCCTGCTGCTGCTGCTTCAGGAGGGCGAGGCCTCGGGAGGGACAGGCAGGAAGGGGAAGCAGCTAGACACCCAGCTGTGGCCTGCTTTCTCCCTGGGCCCCTCTGGGCCCCTGCGACAGCCCTATAAATCCCCATGCACCCTCCCCCAACCTGGGGCCAGGGTACAGCAAGTGGGGACCGAATGACCCTCCCCCATTATCTCCAGAAACGGATGGAATGGAAAGACCCTTTGGGGCTGACTTTTCCATCTCCAGTGGGCAGCCAGTCAGTCGGGGTCTGAACTGAGAGGTGAGGACACAGGATAAAGGCAGAGGAAGAGGGTGCAGCCAGCATCCTCCGAAGCCAGCGGATAGGAACCGGATGAGGGCGAGTGTGGACCTGTTGTCAATAGCCGGAGGCTGGGAGGTCCTGAGTAGCAAGCAGCCCCACACTCACACTGATCTGGGACTCACCCCAGCCACGCCAGACCCAGGACATGGAGCTCTCTATCCCTCTCCACCTCAGACTCCCCACCCTCCCCCCTGCAGGGCTGGCAGCTACCCCTCCCTACTTATCTGCCTGCACCCTTGGCCCACACCTCAGCCACCCCAAAGGGACTCCCTGCTGACTCCCCACCCACCACTGCTCAGTGCCGGTCATGGTCCAGCTTATCCAGAGCCCTGCTCCTCTCTAGGCCTCAGTCACCTCCTCTGTGAAATGGGGGTCTGATTAGATCAGAGCTTTCAAATTATGTAAGTCCTCCCTAGAAGGGACAAACAGGTGCGGGGAGCTGCTCTGGGTGTGGAGACCTGGTCCTCTGCTTCCCTCCCGGCTCAAAGCTGCTTGGGCCCCTCAGGATGAGTCTTACAGACCCAGACTGGCAGACACGACTCTAGGACCCTTCCAGATCTGTGGCCCCAAAGGGATGTCACCCCTAGGGAACTGAGGCATATCGCCCAGAGGACAGGCCAGAAGTTAAGCATGACTGGTGAGGTAGTGGGTGGGGGGAAGGCTGTAGATGAGGTTGGGGGTCTGGCCTGGTGTTGACCATGGGACCCTACTCCTTGGCTAGGGAGCTTGGGATTCATCCTGGAGGCAACCAAGGATGTGAGAGCAGGGAGCAGACCAGACATGAGTGTGTTTAGGGGTGGAGGGGAGGTGTTAAGCCATAACATGAGAGGGACCCAGCAGGAGTAATCCCTGGTCAAATCCCATCATACCCCCAACCCACCCTGTGGTCAAGGGCATGGCCTCCTTACCCTCGCCCTCTACCCAGGTTTAAGGTCCCTTAGTGGCAGGCTGCACAGGAGGTACATATGGAGAAACTGAGGCCTAGAAAGGAACTGGAGGGCCAGACACTATCTGTAGAGCACGTGCAAGGCTCAGTCTGACCCAGGCCTCTGGCTCCCTGTCCCACCAGGCTCACCTGAGCTAGGCAGTTCAGAAAGGCTGGGCAACTTGCTTCAGGGCACACAGCAAATTCCCAGCAGGGCCCAGCCTCCTACCTCCTCAGGCAGCCTTGGAGCTCTCTGTGGGGCGGGTGAGGACAGAACTGGCTAGTCTCGGCGTGCCCAGGTGAGTCAGCTGCCCGTCCCCGTGCCGATCTAACCAGCAGCCAGACCTGCTCTCTCCCCTGCATTCCCGGCCTCTGTCCAAGCCAGGTTGGTCTCAGGCAGGGTCATTGGGACATCCCCTACCCTCTCCAAGGCCTCTTAGGCCCCTGGGCCACACCCTGTCATGGCACCCACTCTGGTATTTCCTGGTCAGGACAGGCAAGGAAGTTTTGCTTGGTGACTTTTTTCTGGGCTGCCCAGGCCCCCTAAAACAACCAGCAAGCACAGGAGTAGAGCAGAAGGGGGCTGCCCCAGGGAGGCAGCACTCAACTGCCACAGCTGACCCCTCAGTCACCACTTGGGCCTCCCCCCCACCCCCGCACCCCTTTTCTGGCCCTCCATGGCTCCCAATTTCTCCTCCTAGACAGCCCCCCACCCCCCACCCCACTCCCAGGCTCTCACAGCTCTCCTGCCCCTCCCTGTCCGGGCACACGCAGTCCCCAGAGTTTCCCAAACATGGGATCCTGTTCCAGCCACCAGGCATTTGCCCATGCCGGTCTCACTGCAGGCGTCACCTCCTCCTGGCAGTCCCCCAGGTTGGGTGAGGTCCAGGAGGCGGCCCTCGCACCCCACACGGGGGTGCGGGGGCTGTCCCTGCGCTGCCCCTAAAACCGAGCCGGGTGTCCATGGGGCGGGGAGGACGAGGCTTAAGTCCGCTGGCACGGAGGGGGCCTTGGGACAACCTCAGACAGCCCCGGCGTGAGTGCCGCCTGGGACCGAGGAGTCGTGGAGGGACGGCGACGCGCTGGCCAAGGGGGCGCTAGGCGAAGGTCCCACCTGGAGTGAGGGAACGCGGAGCACAGGAGTCAGGCCACAGACGCGCGACCTCCGCCCCGCCCTTACCTGTGCGGTGCCGGTACCCCGAGCTGGGAGTGTCGCCGCGGCCGCTCGCAGCCCGCCGCCCGCACACCGCCCACCGCACCCCCCGCCCGCCGGTTCCGGCGCCCGCCACGCCCCCGCCACGCCCCCGCCACGCCCCCGGCGCCAGCCCCGCCCCTCGCCCCGCCCCACCTCCGGGAGTTGCCAGTGGAAGTTGGAGCTGGCGCCTACCGGCCCGCCTGGCAGGAGGTGGGACGTGGCGTCGGCCCGCCCCCGCCAGAGGTTTACTCTTGCGGCCTTTACCCGGAGTTCTCTGGGGTCCGAAGTTTCCTGGGACCCGATGGGAGTGAGAGAAGGGGTACTGACTCCTCCGCCCCCTGAAACACACACATACACCCACTCACTCACTTACTCAGGCCCGGGCCAGCCTCTTTTCCCCAGGGGAAGGTCTCCCAGCGTAGCAAGCAGTGTCAGGGAAGCAGCGTGGCTTTCCTGGTCCTGCCAGAGCCTTCTCAGTGCACTTGCCCCTGTTCTGACGTTCTGGGGCCTGAGTGCAGCCCCTTACCCCCTCCACCAATACCGAATCACAAGAATCACAAGAAACTTGAAGCCGAGGGTGGGGGAAACCGAGGCTGCCCTGTGGTCCCTTGGGCCAGGTGTGTACGGCCAGCCTCCACTCCCTTCTGTGTGACCTTAGGGAAGTCCCCCTGCCCGAACTGCTGGGTCTCTACATGGTCCAGTAGAGCGAGAAGCCAGCGCTTGTCTGCTCCAGAGCCTGTGACCTTGGAAATGGTGGTGGAAGCCTAATCCCAAGGGGGGCTGGGGGGTGGGGGAGACAGGTTCAGCCTGTAACAAAGGAGCCCGCTGTCTGCTTGCTGTCTGGTCCCCCTCCAGGGGCCATGCCTATCCCCCCAACCCCCATCAATTCCCATGGGACTCAGCTTCCAGGGGATGACTGGAGTCATTGCCCCTTTCATGGCTGACAACACTGAGACCAACAGAACCGGTTGCGGGCAGTGGAAGAGCAGAAAGGGTAGCCCGCCAACCTCCTACTCAAGTCTGAGGGGTGGGGAGTCATGCCTCATCCTATCAAGCTGAAGAGAGGTCCCCAGTGAAGGGGGCTCATGATGGTTCAAGGGGTTCCTTCCCAAAAGAGCAGGGTCCTGGTGGGTCTGCATGTCCCTTGGCACATGGGGGTGGTCAGGCAAGGGGTTTCTGGGGCTTGGGAAGAAGGGTCAAGGGCTGGAGCGTGGCCATAGCCACATGCAGAGAGCGAACGGCTGCCCAAGAGTGCGTGTTCTCACCATGCGTGACCAGCAAGGCAGGCAGGACAGAGTCCCGAGCAGGAGGAAGCTGATTTTGTGTTTGGCTTTTCTGGGCCAGCACTTCCCCTCTTTGGGTCTCAGTGTCCTCATCTGTACCTGTTGCTGAGGGAGGAGCTGGGCTGGAGCAGGAAGGGACAGGCCCCCTCCGCTTCCTCCCCACAGCCCAGACTTCCTGTTCAGCACATCTAGGGGGATTGGAAGGCTGGTACTGGTCTTCCCTTCACCACCGCCCACCCCCAGGCTGGGTGACCTCACCAGCATTGCAAAGCGTGGTATTATTATCTGCCAAATGGGGCAAAACCCGCCAAGCCTCTCTGTCTCTCTCTCGGATGGGGCCAAGTCATCTGTAATGCCCCCAGTAGTGTACGAAGGACAACCTCCCCGGGTCTGCCTGCCCTTGGTCCCCTACAACATGGCCAAGGGCCCATGCCCAGTCCCACCACTAGGCACAGTGCCACAGTGCGGCACACACCTGTGCACACTACTCCCATGTCCCCCTGCGCACATGTGTGATTCCACAGTCATAGGGATGTGTGGTGTGCACACTTAAGTGCACCACACAGACCCATCTACTACTGAACTCACTGGCAGGACTCCCATGTAGCACATTTCAGGAGGCAGCCCTGTGTGTGGGTCTATGTGGACCACGTATCCATCCGCATGGAAACAGACTTACACACTGCATCATGCAATACACACAAAGACTCACACTCAGACCCGCAGAGAGGCGAGTGCAGAGTGTGCCTGCACTTCCGTGTACATGCGTGCCCTGGGACACAAGTTCTCACCAGGTCCAAGCCCAGCCCCAGAGTTATTCTGGGCCAGGCCTGGGGCCAACAAGGTCAGAGATGGCCAGCACCCAGCAGGCCCCAGCCACTGTGTCACAGGCCTAGCTGGCCCTGTTCCCCACCCCGACCTGACCTCACCCCCACCACCCCCAGTCCAGGCTAAGTCCAAGATATCTCGGATCCCAGCCTGGCTCTGTGGCCGGGAAGATACCCAGTCCCAAGCCTCTGCTTCACCAGAGCTGAGCCTCGAGCCCTGGCATTTCTGGCCTCAAGAAGGAGCTGTCACAGTTCCCCCTGGCCACCATCAATTGACTCTGCCCATGGCTTCCAACCCAGAGGCCCAGAAGACAGGATTGGGTCCCCACCGGAAATCCGCAGGAGCTAAAAAAAGCACACAAAGGACAAACAGGATTCTGCGGGCCAACCTTCATGCAACCAGGCATGGAGTGGGGACACTTGTCTTCCAGGGGAGCCTGGCTGGGGATCCTGAGGGTCTAGACTTCTGCCAACCCAGACTTGATGGGCCCTGTTGGCGGTAGGGTGCAGGGGGATCCTGGGCAGGACTAGAAGTAGTACTGGGCAGGGGCAGAGCCTTGGTCAGGGGCCACAGACTGAGTCTGAGTCCTCCGTTCCTGTGTGACCTGACGGAGGGCACAACCCCTCTCCGGCCTTCAATTCCTCATAAGTACACGGAGAGGAATAAGAGCCTTCCAAGATAGAAAAGCCTTTTTAGCTTTTCGGGTGTTTCTTTCACCGTGGTGTTTCACATTTTGGAGAACTGGGGAAAGTGCAAATACTTGACAGGCATTGAATGAGGTGCTGCTGGTTTTTTTCTTTTTCTGTAAAGATTTTGTTTATTTAACAGAGACAGTGAGAGAGGAAACACAAGCAGGGGAGGAGAGAGAGGGAGAAGCAGACTCCCCACTGAGCAGGGAGCCCAATGCGGGGCTCGATCCCAGGACCCTGAGATCATGACCTGAGCTGAAGGCAAACGCTTAACGACTGAGTCACCTAGGACCCCCATTGCTGCTGGGTTTTACTACCGTGTGATATCACACTGCCTTTCCCCACAATAACCACAACAGAATGACTAACATGGCCCAAAGGCTTGCGACGTGCAGGGGCCATGATACTGCTATTATACCCATTTTACAGATGAGGGATTGAAGTTCAGAGCGTCTAGTTGCCCACTGAGGTCTCACAGCTATCAAGATGACCATGCCCCTGGAGTCTTAGTTTTAAGCTTTACTAACTTTAGATGTTATAAAGTATAAAGCTACAAACCTATAAGAAACATAATTTAAAAGTTTCCTTAAATTTTCTTTATGCTACTTTAGTTTTGTGAACTTTGGATAATAACTTCAGTGTTTTCAGTCAACTTCTGCCATCTCTACAGGGCAAAAGAGGAAATCTGAATAAACTTCTGAACAGTGTTTCTTGTAAATTTGCAGCTTCATACTTCTCTGATTATAAAAGCTTAAAACTGTCCTGTTTTAGGACTCCCTGTTTTTTTTTTAAAGATTTTATTTATTTATTTGACAGAGACAGATCACAAGTAGGCAGAGAGGCAGGCAGAGAGAGAGGAGGAAGCAGGCTCCCTGCTGAGCAGAGAGCCTCATGCGGGACTCGATCCCAGGACCCTGAGATCATAACCTGAGCCGAAGGCAGCAGCTCAACCCACTGAGCCACCCAGGCGCCCGGACTCCCTGTTTTTTTAAAGTCAATTTGACTTCAAAGCCTGTGTGACAGTATTTGACAGTGCCTTTGGGGGACATGTGGGTCTAGGATTGTTGGGCTGGGTAAAAGCTCTGGGTAAAAAAAAAGAAAAAAAAAAAAGCCTGCAAAGAAATGGAACCTTACTGTCTCAGGGGACAGTAAGGACACACATGATTGTATTCCCTTTCAGATTTCTTCACTGAGCTTGCCCTACTTCTCGGATGGAAGGACTGAACTTTGCGGGAAATACCTTTCCTGGGCTGAGCCATCCTATGCTCAGCACTCCTGTAATCCTTAGTTCAATGTCATGGTCCCAAAGGCCCCTTGATGACAGTCTTATCCTTTCCATTCCGCAGATGAGGAATTCAAAGCAGAGAGGAGTAATGGCTTCCCCAATGCCACTGTCAGGCCCACTAACCTCAGCCCAGTCCAGCCAAGGCCTCTCTGACCCTATGTCCGAAGGCTGACCTCCCTGCCTGGTCGGTGTGGCTTTCCCTAGCCTGGCCTATGACAGATGGCGTGAGGAAGTAGGAACTTGAGCAAGTGACTTGAGCCTTAGTAGAATTCCTGTTTGCCTGGCTTGGGTGAGCATGGGGAGGATGGGGTGGCCCAGTCCACCCAGCCCTCAGCCTTGGCCACCCCACTGGCAAGGATCCCTTGAGCCAGCTGTCCTTTGCCAGTGGCTCTTCTGTTTCTGCCTGCCTTGTGATCTCCCAGAGCTATTCCCTGTGGGTGTCCACAGCTGGCCCTCTGCTCTCTGCTGTCACTTGCCTTGGTCCTCGCCCATCTGCTGCATCTCTGTGCTCTGTAGTATAAGGTCCCTAGTTCTGAGGGCAGACCCAATGCTCGAAGCCCCTCAGCCTTCTCCCCTGTCTATGGTGATGAAGAATGTAGGGTCCAACAGCTGGTTGGTTCTCCAGCACTCTGAAGGCACAAGATAAATAATAATGGAAGAAAGGAGAGAGGAGGATGGGAAGAAGGGAGGGAGGGAGGGAAGGGAGGGAAGTAGAAAGGGGAGAAGAGAAAGGATGGACCAGAGAAGTCTCCCCACCCCAGACCTCCCTCCTCCTCCGTCAGAGCCCCTGTGGTCTCTACAGCTCCTCAGACCCACCCTCCATCCATCCCTGGATTGTCAAGGCTCATCGTGGGTTGACGACCAGAGAACATGTGGGCCAGGTTGAGAGTGAGGTCAGGATCATGCCTCAGACTGTGTCGGGGGCTCAGGGTCAGCCAGAGTTGGGAAATGGTCCTCCAGCCCTTCCAGGTGGAGCCTTCCCTGTCTCGTGGGGAAGCAGATGCTGGCTTCTTCAGGAACCTTCCATAGTACCCACAACTAGAGTGCTGACCGTACCATCCCCAGGTCCCCATCCCCCTCTCTAGCTCCGGTGTCCAGAGTGACCAGACCCGTTTCTGGGCAGGAAGCCAGCCCAGAAAGCCCAGGACATCCCTGAGCGCCCGTCCCTATGGCAACCTGCCTACCAACCCCGCCCCAACTTACCACCCCTCCAACACCCCCCCACCGACCCACGCCCCCCCGCAAAACTACCACCACCAGCCTGGGTCCAGTAGGGTTTTTCAAATTCAGAACGTCAGACTGGGAAGGGCCTCCTAGATCAGCAGATGTTAGCCCCTCCCTTTGCCCCAGATGGAGAAACTGAGGCCCGACTGGGGCGGGGGTGGGGGGTGGGACCTGTAGTTCAAGGACCCGCCCCCAGCCCATCCTCCTCCTCCCACCCACTCCCACCCCTCGGGCGGGCTGGCTGAGGTTAGGGGAGGGGGATCCAGACTCTTATCCCCCAGGGGATGGGGGGGGGCGGGCCCTGGACCGGCAGCACAGGAACCAGACACCGATGATGAATAAATGATGCCCACTCGCGGCCTGCGACCAGATCGCCGCCGCGAGCGCCGGCTGGCGGGGCGGTCACCGGGCCAACCGCGCCCGGCCCCGCGCGACCGGCTCCCCCCACCTGCGGCCGCGGGCGCGGAGCTGCGGGCGCGAAGATGGCGAGGCGGCGACGGGGCGCGGGGCCCCTCTGGGCGCTGGGGCTCTGCCTCGCGAGGGTCGCCGGGCAGCTGGTGGAGGTGAGGCGTGGCGACGCGGAAGGGCCGGGGAGGCTGTGGCCCGCCAGCAGAGGCTTAGGGAAAGCCCATCTGCCTGGGAGCTGGCTTTTTCCCTTCCAACTGTCCTCGCAGACCTGGGTCATGGGGTGACACTGCACGCTTCCAGGCTGTGCAGGAGACTCAGCTCCCAAACTTAGGGTCCCTGCTGAGAGGGTACAGCCCCAGATTTCAGTCTGGTGGGGGAGACTCACTCTGGACATATGGATTCCCTGTCCGGGGATACAGCTATGCTCAGTCAGCCCTTACCCTCTTGCCTTTGGTCTAATGAGGGCCAGGGAGGGGTGGGGGAGACAGAGTCCTTGGTGTCAGTGACCTCTAGTCTGATAGGGGAGATCTAGTTCCTGATCTTCGTCCCTGAGCTTAGGGTGTGCTTAGATCTAGTCTGCTGGAGGAAAAATCTTCTGCTGATGGGGATGACATAGCCTTGGGAAGGTGAGGGCTTTCCAAGCTGGAGGGTGGGGTCAGGGAGACAACGAGACTGAGACCATTTACAGAGGAGACCTGTGCTGAGTTCAGCTCCCATGTGGAGCACTTGGCCCCAGAGGGAAGGTACAGGCAGGGCGGGACCCAGGGCTCAGGGGGTCTTACTTGGTCATGGTGATCATGGAGAGCCAGCAAAGGTCTCTGAGCAGGGAAGAGTCGTAGATGAGTTTTGGAGGCGGATAAACCGGAAGAGGGCATGTAGTTGGGGGAGCTGGGGACACTGCTGAGATAGCCCAGTAAGGTGAAGAGGATGGGTGGGGTGGATGGCCAGGAGCATGGCTGGGGCCGAGAAGGGCTGGGAGGGCAAGAGTGGGGACCATTGCAGCCTCCTTGTCCCCTCTGTCCCCAATTCCTGCTGAGCCGTGAAGGGGAGCCAAAGAGGCAGACCAGAACCAGAATTCTGAAACATGAGGCCAAATGGAAAGGCCCAAGAGGCAGGGCCAGGAAGGAGCAGGATTTGGAGCCTGTGCAAGGGGCAGAGAGGAGAGAGCAGAGAGAAAGAAGGACAAGAAACAGTGAGGTGTCCAGGAGAGCCCTTGGGAGCAGGTGCCAGGGGACAGGATGGGAGAGGGAGAACAGAGTCCTATCCTGAGGACCTAAGAGGACACAGCCCTAAACCTGAGGGTCTGAGGGACAAGAAGGCAGAGCCCTGTTCTCCACTACTAAGCCTGTCCATGCTCCTGACCGGGGGGTGTGATCAAAAGGCTGGGCTGGAGTCAGGTGTCAGCTCCAGTGTCCCTGTAAGGGGAGCCAGGCTGGCCTGAGTCACACAGAGTGTACCTGGACCTCTTCTTGGCTGCCCCAAGGCCTTGGGTGCAGAAACTGAGCTGGCCTGGGTGCGGGAGAAGGCGGAGGGTGGCGATCGTGTCCATTCTGAGCCAAGGACTCTTCCCCTCAGCCCCCGGGAGCTCATCTCCCCGCTCATCAAGGGAAATTGCATTTGCAGTCCATCTGCCTGCCATTTGCCTACAGCCTGAACAAGGGCCTGGCTGAGCCCAGGGGATCCAGGCAAGCACTAGAAAGATGTGTAGGGCCGGAGTTCACAACACCACCCACGACAGCCCCTCCAGGCATCATTCTCCGGCTGCTGGAGCCTGGGGCTCCCAAGCTTTAGGTTTAGACCTTCCGCAGTGCCCACCACAGAGATGGCCACTCTTGCCTAGTATCCTCTACCCAAGCTCCCTATCAGGGTGAGATTAGAATCTCAATTCTGCCCGGAACAAGGCTAGAATGAGAAGGTGTCAGAAGTGAGCTCTCAGCTACCGGGGCTCAGAATCTGAGATCTCGTCTCTGGACCTCAGAACCTTCCAGCCATACAGCCCAGCCGGACCAAACACACTGAGCCTTAGAATCGGGAAGTCAGCCACTGCCCAGAGCCTGGCCCTGACTCTACAGACCTATGACTGACCACAGATGCATACCCCCACAGCATGCATGTCCTGTACCTACACACATGTGCCCTGACCCCACAGAGGTGCCTGACCCCACATCCATGTGTCTCACCCTACAAATAGACCCAGGCCCCGAGGATGATGCTGAGGAAGGGTATCTTCTCCTCATCATTACCACTCTGATCGGGTAGAGAGAGCTTCCCAGAAAGCCCAGGAACCACCTGACTCAAGTTACAGGTGGAGAACGTGAGGCTTAGAGGTAACAAGTTTACCCTGACTCAGGGAAAAGTGCTGGGGAACCACTTACCAATCCCAAGCTCACAGATTACCTGGGACGTGCTGAAGGGCGGTGTTGTTGAGATGAGGAATCTCCTGGCTTGTGGTAGGTGCACAGCCCATGCCTCATGGACCAGGGGAAAGACCAGATGGATGGTTGAGCTTCGAGCTGCCTTTCCTTCCTAGAGAGCCAGAGGAGACTGCAGGTCTGTCCTGATTCAGTTAGTCTGGAGACAGCGAAGTCCACAGATGCCCCAGCGTCCTCTCTCCCTCTGAACCTTAACCAATCCCACCCACCCCCCACGCCCCCCTCTCCACGGCCCACATCCCTCAGCCTAATTTGGTGACAGAGATAGGGTCATAGCCCTCTCAGTCCCTCAGGTTAGGGACAGGTCCTGCCCAGATCTACTGGGCAGGGTCTTGTTCCCTCAGTCCCCCAGGGCAGGGCTGTGTCCCCCTAGACTCCCAGAGCAAGGTGGCATCTCACTGGGAAGGTGGGATGTTCCAGCCATGCTTACAATGCTTGGCCTCTAGGTGTCGCTGCCGCCTTGCAGACTATTCATCTCGTCCTGTCCTGGGAGGGCTCCAGCCTAGCCCATAGTCAGAAGAGGACTCTGGCAGGAGAGGCAAATGTTGAGGTCACCCATGGGGGTCCCGGCCAAGAAGCAGAGCCACGGGACCTAGGTCCAGCTCCACACCCCACCCCACACTGAGGATGCTTGGAAGCAAAGTCCCCCAGGACAGCACTGGCCTCGCCTTGTCTCTGGCCTTGGTCCTGAGACCCCATTTGCCTGTGGGGCCCCGGATGGGAGCAGGAGGCAAGACTAGCAGTCTGCCTGAAGGGGACTTGAACGTGATTGGGACAAGCCATCCACCTTTGCCCCTTTAGGCCTTGGTGTCCTCAGGCACCCTGGTACTCCAGGTCACTGGCTCCATGGTTCTGGGGCTCTGCTTTCTTCTCTCGCTCTAAACCTGGACCCTTGCAAGGTCCAGGGCGTTGGCTGTGACTGTATAAGACACCTGATTCTAGGAGATTCTGGAACACTCGGGCTGAGTCCTTACTGAAACCTGGGCCTCTCTCTGCCCAGCCCCAGCCCCTGGTCTCTGCCTGGCTTCACTTCCCTCTCTCCTGACCTGCAGCCCAGCACGGCCCCGCCCAAGCCCAAGCCGCCCCCGCTGACCAAGGAGACGGTGGTGTTCTGGGACATGCGCCTCTGGCACGTGGTGGGCATCTTCTCACTCTTCGTGTTGTCCATCAGTGAGTAGCTGCTCCCCGCCCCCTCCCACGCCACTGCAGAAGCACAGCACCCCCTGTCTCCCCCCATCCCTACCAGCACCACCCCCCATGGGCTCAGAGCAGCAATTCCGGGCAGCGCAAGCAGGCCAGTCGCCCGCAGGAGGCCCACTGTGGTTTCTGGCATCTCCTGTTCTACACAGAGTCCCTGTGGAGGACTGACAGGCTGGTGGTGACCTGAAGTATTCTGCCCGGCTGGGACACAGCCACAGGGCAATTACGGTAATTACAGGGGACTCCACTGAACCAGGATGAGGACGTGTCATTTTTCCCTATCGCTGGCCTCCTGATGCTTTTCCTGCAGTTTGGCCCGCTTAAAGGGCCCACACCCAGAGGCCCCAGCAAGGCCATTCTTGGCCACAGCTCAGCCTAGAGGCTCCCCAGACGCCCGGCAGATGCGGCTCCCGGGCTGGAAACCGTGCCTTGTCAACTCCCACTCCCCTGGAATGACTCACACCCCCCTCAATTAAAAGCAGGAGACCCCTTCCTCTCCTGGGACTGGGAATTGTTGGATGCGAACTCACAACAGAAATGGGTTTGGTGTGCTCCCTTCGGCCCTTCCAGAGTAGGGGGTCTGCCGCTGGGGAAAGAATGGAAGAGAAAGGCCAATGGAAGGGGGAGGCCGCCAGGGTACAACGTAGAGTCTGACAACGCTTTCCATACACCATGGATCGGGGGAGACGCAGGCAAGGAAGAGAAAGCAAACCCACTCCCCCAACACAAGCTTCATGGAGAAGAGTCTCTTAGCTGCACATCAGTGAGAGAATGCATAGTTTTGCCGGGTGGGCAAGTGGAAAAGCATTCCAGGCAGAGAGGACGGTATAAGCAGAGATGGGAGGAAATGCCCCCGACACAAAATCTCAGATCTCCGCTATAGGATTTTTGCTGACTGCACCCCGGGTCTGGGCTACGAAAATGTCATTTAAGTTCTAGCTGGAACTGTCCCAGGATGAAGTCCCCTGGAGGGGAGCGCCCAGGCAGAGGGCCCACCCGAATGTAAGGACTCCAAGGGAGACAAAGACATCTGATTTGCATGTGCTTCTCCTGGCACCAGAAAGGCCCTTCTTGTGGGAAAATCATCCACACCCCACCATCACCATTTCTTCACGGCTGGGGTGGGAGTGGGAGCTGAGCAAGAGGCTACATTTCATTCCTGGCCAAGGCAAGAACTACTGAGTCCTCTCTGTGGAGGCCCCGCGGACAGCCAGCCGTGGCTGCGGCCCCAGCCCAGGTATCCAGGGGGAAACCGTGGCCCCGTCTGCCACCCCACACCTGCATCCCAGCACCAAGCAGCAGGATTCCGGGAGGCATCTGCCTGCTGGAGCAGTGTAGGGTGCAGGTCAAGGGAGCCATTCTGGGGTACTCCAGGGAGCAGGAGTAAGGACACCAAAGGGCCTCTAGACACAGGCTAGCCTCTCGGGGCCCTGCTCGGCCCCAGACAGTGGAGGTGCCTGGACCACACAAGAAGGTTGCAATGTCAGACCCAAAGAGGAGCTTGGGTGAAGCATGTAGTGAAGCATGTAGAACAGCTCCTACACCCCACCCTATTTCCTAGAAAAGGGTAAGGGAGAGTCCTAAAGGCCTCTGAGCAGCCGGTCTCTACTCGTTGTCACCTTCCGTGCCAGGCTCTAGGGAGCAGCGATGGCCTCGCCCCATCTCCTGGGGATGAAGCAACTTTCCCGACTCCCAGTCAGCTTGGGCCTAGTGGCACCACTGTTGGTGGCGTGTCACCCCAGAACCTTGAGCAGAGGGGCTGGGTTTGAACGGGGGTGCCCCGGGAGGTCTCTCCAGCCTGGGGACTCACATTGCAAGCCCCTGTCGGGGCCCTGGATCTCCATCCAAGGCACATTGTTTTTTTCCTTCTTTGATGAGAAATGACCAGGCCAGGCTGGGTGGGGCAGGCCTGGATCGAGGGGCAGCGTCTAAGCCCTGATCCAGGTGCCAATAGCTGAGCTCCCTTTGGATCCCGGGCTTTTCGGGGCCTGGGACAAGCCTCTGGGGAGAGCAAGCACATGAGAGGAGGTGCCCAGCGGGCGGCTGGAAGGGGTGGCCCAAGCCAGCAGGATCAGGGCTGTGGGCATACACACTGGGGCCTGGAGAAGACTAGAACCCAGCTTCGAAGGGATAAGAAAGGCTAATCCAAGGTGCCAGGAGAAGCACATGCCCCTGGACAGCCCTGTGCAGTCAGACCTACTGCTGGGGTCTCGTGCAGTCCCCCAGGGTTCCCGATTATTGTCAGGTCCCCTGTCCATCCATTTGGGAATCTGGTTGTCCTCAGGAGCAAAGGATTTGAGAGCATCCCACGCATTCATTCATTCATTTTTTTTCCCTCATTCTGTGAATCTGGGTGAGACTTAGTGGGGCCACAAGATTTGGCTGAAGGGGTTGCATAAGTTGACCCCAAAGGGTGCTCCAGCCCCGGCTACATCGGTCAAATCCATCTTCCTTAAAATAGGCCTGGCTTGTCCTGCTTGGCCATCCTGCCCCCAGGAGTCTGCCAGGAAGTTATGTCCTGTCATCCGATTTATAATAAGCAGCAGCCCGGTCCCCTCCCCCGAGGCCGGGGCCAGGGTGGTCAGACTGTGGGGCCTTAGAAAAACAAACTCAGTCCAGCCGGGTCCTGGCAGCCGTGCCCAGCCCTGCCCATCACTAGACAGGCCAGCTCCATTCCTTGGCCCAGCTTGCGTGGGCACAGCTGCCTTCAGCCGGAGAACCGTTCCTGGAATAACTATCTGCGTAAACGCCCCAGGGCAGGATCTGTGCCCTCTGGGGGACCCTCGTGGCCAGAAGCAGCCCAGGCTTGTCTTCAGGGAGACTGAGGGAGACATGGCCCCGTCCTTCAGTGTTTGAGGTCCTCTCAGGAGGCTGGAGGGAAAGCACCAGGAGTTGAGAGGCCTGGGTGGGAACACAGGCCAGCGTCTGGGTGGCTGTCATTTGAGTCACTGTGCAGGCCTCTGCCCTGTCCTCCAGGGGCCCCGATCAGAACAGGATTTAGAGGCCAGTGCAAAAAGTACGAGACCCCCCTTGTTCAGAAATTGTTAAGAACAGTGACAGCAGCCCATTAAGCCCAGCGCCAGGTCCTTCGGAGAGTGGGTCCCTGTGTGACTCTCTGAAGTCCGCCCTGCTGGGGAGAAGAGATCTCAGGAAGAATCCCAGAGCCTAAGGGATCTCGTGCAAACGAAGAGGCTTCTGCCAGCGATTGCTGGGTGAGACGCACGTAGGCAGGTGAGGGCAGGTCTGAAATGTGGGGACCGTTCCTGGGATGTCTGAGCTCCAGCCTTGGCCAAGCCTGCTCTGTCCACCCCCTACCCCCGCCCCTGCCACAGTCATCACTCTGTGCTGCATCTTCAACTGCCGCGTGCCCCGGACCCGGAAGGAGATTGAAGCCCGCTACTTGCAGCGGAAGGCCGCCAAGATGTACACGGACAAACTGGAGACGGTGCCCCCCCTCAACGAGCTCACGGAGATCCCCGGAGGTGAGCAGGCAGGGGTCCCCCAACCCCGCCCCCCCCCCGCCACCTGTCCCTCCTAAACCAGCCCTTTTCTCAGTCCTGCCACTGAGAGTGGCCCTGCTCCTCCCCTCCCCCAGCACGAGGTTCTGGTCCCTAGAGACCAGAGTGCACAAACGGGCCCGAGTGAGGCAGGTAACACAAGGAGCTCTTCTGCAGGTGAGAGAGGTTTGGAAGGAAGAAGTGAAGGACTGGCTGCGGGGGGCTCTGGTGTGGGTCCTACGACCCCCTGCCTCACCCCGGCCCCCTGTCCCTCTTCTACCCCACAGAGGATAAGAAGAAGAAGAAGAAGAAGGACAGTGTGGACACCGTGGCCATCAAGGTAGAGGAGGATGAGAAGAATGAAGCCAAGAAGAAGAAAGGGGAGAAATGAGGAGGGCTTCCTGGAGGTGGCAGCCCAGGCCGGCTAGCCCTGGGGCTCAAGTTCTGGCCAGGGTCCGGGCATCTTGGACTCCCAGCACATCCGTGGACTAGAGAGATTGCAGAACACCTTCTTCTTGGCTCAGAGGGGCCTGCTGAGGCCCCATCCTGACAGCCCATTGGGGGGCAGGGGCCGGACTGCACCTGGCATCCTGCCTCCCAGCCTGGACTCCAATTCTTTCACCTCACCCACGTGGCTGCTCAGCAAAGGTGGTCTTGGGCCACTGTCCCCCTGCAGATCCGGAGTGGGGTGGCCTTGCCCCCACCCAGACATGCCTCTGTCCCTGCTGCCAGGAACAGCAGTGGCTCTACGGGGCTGACGGGACGTGGCTTGCCTCTTAGAAGGAGACAGCAGAACTGGAGGGGCTGGGGTGTGACGCCACAGCCAGGCTGGCCGCGGGGGAGAAGAGGGTCACTGGGGGAAGCTGAGCCGAGGTTCTCAGCCTTCTCCAGACAGCCGCCCTGGTAGCCAAGGAGCCGGGACCCCGGCTGGGGAGGTGACTAGAACGCCCATCTTGAGGCAGAGGAACTCCAGCCCCATATGCCAGGCAGCCTCACTGGAGCTGAGGCTGCTGGGGGCCGACGGTGAGGCCTGGGGACTCAGGGCTGGGTGGGGGGGGCTCAGGGGTGGGTCGGGGTGCAGAAGGCTGAGGCCTGCGGGCTAAAGGGAGAAGGGAAGAAAGCTGGTAGCAGGGCCCCATCTGGGAGAATGCAGGGAGTCCCAGAGAAGCCGAGGGGAGCATTGTGGGAGTCGTCAGCCCCCGCCCCCCACCGCCAGGGTCTCCGCAGGGGACAGTCAGGGGCACCAAGGCAGCAGGCAGCCTTCCACCCGTTGTGCAGAACAGCATCCAGCTCCCTCTTCTACCCCCTCAACGGAGGCGCCTCAGGGAGTCACTGCGGACCAGAGTCGGGGAGGCCCACAGCCCTCACCCCAAGGCTGACTTCTCGGGGAGGGGACATACAGAGGGATTTCCACATGGTGGCTAACCTCCGCGGAGACGCACACATCTGGGCCTGGAAACTGAGGAGACCCCATGGTTCGTTCCTGAGCTGGGGAGGGCAGCCTTGGTGGCCTGCGACGGATGTGTAAATAAAGCTGAGTGCCTTCTTGTACCTGAGTGGCCGGAGATGATCCCTCAGGGTGCCCTGTCCCTGGAGCATATACGCAGAGGGTGACACACTGGGACAGGCTGGCAGGCGGCACTGGCCAAGCAGGAGCTCCCTCCCCTAACTATGCCCCCAGCCTGAACTGGGACGAGCTGGAGGGAGAGGCACCCGCCAGCTGGGCATGGAGACCGGGAGGAAGCTGCCCCCTCTCTCCTCCTCTCCCCTCCACTTTGTGGCCTGAGCCCCATGCTGGGGACACAAGAGGGGTCCAGTGTGGATCCTGACCTGCAGCTGGATGACTGTGATGCAAGGAGAGGGACCCGGGCAGACACGGGTCACGGAGCCATGAAGGGACAGAGAAACCCCGGAAGCCCCGCTGTGGGCCTGGAGTCAGAACCCTGACTCTGCCCTCACGGTCTAGCCTACGGGCTTCTCATGCAGGAGGTTAAGGTTGTGGCTAAGGTCCTACAACACATACAGGCCGGAGGCTTCCTGTGTGGCCCAGTCAACAGAGGCCCAGAGGGGCAGGGGCCACCGGAAGTCGGAGAAGCTGCTGGTAAAGACAGGGGGATGTCCAGGCCGGGGCTGCATCTGCCCTGTTCCCTGCCCTCTGACCTAGGGCCTCTATTAGTCTCTCTTGGACAGGCAGGGCTGCCACCCTTAACGTCTGAGCCCCGTGGGCACGTGCCTCAGGCTCTAGGCAGGGCACAGGGCTGGAAGGTCCAAGTTCACTACAGTGCTTCTGGGCAGAGATGGAGTGGGAGGGGGAGTGGCTCCAGCCAAAGTCAAGGAGAGCCTGACTCCCACTAAAGTAGCCCAGAAAACACACTCCCTGCCCTGGCCCAGATATAGCTGCCCCTTTACCCCAGCCTCACCCTGGGTCCCAGCAGCCCCATTTCAGCCCACAGAGTACGTTCTGGACCTCAGTATCATTCCTATACTCTCCCTCCACTTTCTGCGGGAGCCACCCCAAACCTATAGATGGAGACAGACCCAGGGGGCTCTGCGCCTTTCAGGAGAGACAGTCTGGAGCCCCCTCACCTCCCACTCAAGCAGACTCAGGAAGGAAGGAGCTTGGGGAAGAGAAGCGTTTAATTGAGCACCTCATCTCTGCTCTGCCCTGCGCTGCGGGGCAGGGAGAGCTAGACTTGCAGCATGCCGGGCCCCGAGGGTGAGGACGGCACCCCCAGGGGACAGCATGAGGGTGTCAGAGGGCAGCAAGGAGGTTGAGGGACAGCAGGAGCACCAGGAGCAGGGCCCTGCATGGGGCTGGCAGGGCCTGCCCGCTGACCCGTTCCCAGATCCAGTGCTGGTAGGCGGTGACCTGCAGGTAGATGGGCGGGGCCTCGCTCCTCCCGCAGCCGGGGCCCCAGGTCACCAGTCCCACCAGGTACCACGTAGCGTCCACAGAACAGGCCAAGGGCTCGCCGCTTATCTCCTGCAGGAGGGGTGTGTAACGAAAAGGGGCGGAAGGAGATGTGCCCCAGCTCAAGGACAAAGCAAGGTACCCTCACGCCACTTGTCTTCCACAGCAGCTCCCCCACTACAACCCCGGGGGTCAACTAGCTGAGAGGTGTCGTCGAGGTCCAGACCCAGGAGACCTCCCTCAGAGAGGTTCACCTCCCCCCTCTCATGCCAGGCTCCCACCCCGCTTCTTCTCTCCACCCCCTTCTCTCTCCCTTCCCATTGCTTCCTCCGTCCTCCCCTCCCCTCTGAGCACCCCCCCAACCATCTCTGCAGGCGCCCCTGGAGGTGAGGGAGCAAGGAGGAAGGTGCTCACGTAGCAGAAGTTTTCCCGGTTCAAGTCCTCCGCACAGACCATCTGGGAGTCCACGACCCGAACCAGAGAGGGCACTTTGGAGATCTTGTGGTATAACTTGTCACAGTCCTTGCTGTTCAGGATGGTGACTCCCTTCTCCTGAATGCTGCGGAACTGGGGCCACACGCCTGCGGGGACAGGTCCCCCATCGTTCACTGCCAGCCGGGGGGCTGTCCTTGCTGCAGCTGGCCTGCTCCCCCAGCCTCTGAGGAGGCCCTCCTGGAGATCTCGGAGCAGGCTGCCCTCAGCCTGGCCTCGCCGGGCCTGGTCTCACCCCTACCAGACGCCAGTCCATGGGGTCTGTTCCCATCTCAGCAGCTTGGCTTCTGCCCTTCCAGCTCAAAGGCCTGCCCAGTCCCTCTCAGGTCCAAATTCCTCCTTTGCTAAGCCTCCCCCAAAGGCCTCTTTCACCCTAGCTAGCCCAGAACCCCCACCCCCCACCCCCACTCTGTGGGTCCTAGGCCCTCCGTCCTCCTGTCCCCTCCTCCCTCTCCTCCAGTGTGACTCTGTCTCTAGCTGGAGCCCCTGGGGGGCCATCCTCAGCCATTCCCCAGACAGGCCGTGGCAGGAAAGACAAACAGCCACCCCCAGCCCCAGGCTGGAACCACTGCAGACTATTTTTAGGCAAGATGGATCCGTGAAGCCAGAGGGATGAGCGCCTGCCTTGTGGAAAAGAAGGGCTCCCTGAATGGACTGGGCATTCCTAAAACTCCTAACAAAATAGCCCCTGGGTGGGCCTGGGAAGACCCTCCTACACTTTGGGCCTTGCTCCATCCCCGGGGAAGATAAAGGACTTGAGGTTCACTGGCTGCAGACTGGCCCTTAGCCAACTCTGGCTGCATGCAGACTGCCCTTAGCCAACCATGCAGGGCCGCTGGGGGAACTTTCTAGAGTCGCCAAACCCTACCCCTCCCACTGCAAATTTCTGCTTCAAATCCTGGGATTGCGTGCCCAAGGCAAGCTGTCACTCTGTGCCCCTCTGCCTTCAAGGAAGTCCTGTTTACAGGCCCTGGCCTGGGGCTGAGGGCTCATGGGCCTCTGGGACCCTTCAGGCCTGAATGGTCATGACACATTCGCTGCCAAGACCTCCCCAGGGGGAAGGAGACCAGAGCCTGAAGGGAAGAGGTCTCAGAAACAGCTGTCCACAGAGACCCCGGCCTTCCCCCCCCCCCCACCGGGTTCTCCCACACACACCACCACGCCCCCCACCGGTTCCGGAGGGACTGACTCACCGTCAAACTTGGGGAGACCCCAGCCCGTTACAGTGCAGAGGGAGCCGTCCTTCACCTCAAAGTCCAAGCCAGGCAGGCAGATGGGCCAGACGTACTTGTTGTATTTGAGCGGCCACGTGAGCTTGAGGAGGGCAATGTCGTGGGCCCGACCCACCCAGGACCAGTACCGATGGGGCCGGTACCGTTTGTTCAAGATGACCTGGTACACCGGGACGTCGGAGGTCGTCGGGGATTTCTGGTCTATTCTCGGGCTCCCCACCCGCACTGAATAGGTAACATTTTGCCTAGGGGACCACGAGGGGAGTCTGTCTTCAGGTCCAGGCAACCCACCCGGGCCTCCACCCCGCTGTGGCACTCCGAGTCAGTCCAGGCAGGCCACCCACCTACTTCCAGCCCCCCGAGCCCCTCTCTCCCAACAGCTGTGAACAGGGCCCTCTGCACATCCGCTGTGTGGTCCTGCCCTTTACAACAACCCTTTACTTTACGGAGAGGAAAACCAAGGCTCAGAGAAGCCCAGCAAACAGCTCAAGGCTACACAGCCAGGAAGTGGCAGAGCTGGGAGGTGGACCCGGTTTTCTCTAGTTCCAAACTCTGGACTCTGTCTGGTACCCAGCGCAGGCCCTGGAAGTGGCAGAGGCCGGGCGCAATCAATCAGCCACAGCCTCGCCCTTCTGCCTCCTTTCCCAGCATGCCTCTCAATCTCCAGGTCAGCCCTTGGGCTTGGAGCAGGCTTTTCCACGGATGCTGCCCTCAGGCCCTCCCCTGGCCCTGGCACGTGGGCATCCTCTCTCTCTTGTCCCCACGCTGCCCGGACTCCCCGGGGAGCACCTGTCTTCTCATCTATCGGCCCCAGCAAGCCAAAAGGAGTGATGCGTCCCCTCTCTGCCCCTGGGGCCCAGGCCAGGGTTTCAAAGGAGGGTCAAAGGCTATGGGTAGAACGAAGGAAGGCATGAGTAAGTGAAGCAAACGGTGTGTGGGACGGAGGACTTAGGACCTCCTCTCTGTGGCTAGGAGGAAGGAGGTCTGGCTAGTGGCTTCCAAGCCCCCATCTCCTATCTACAGCAGGCCTGCTGAGGCCTGGGGAGCCAAGGGGAGGGGAGCAAGTGCCCAGCCCTCTAGGAAGGAATCAGGAATCGGCAGGACTCAGCCTGCACATGCTGAGAGCTGAAGAGAGAGGCTGGAGTTGGGACCAGAGCACGGCTGCCGCCGAAGGCCCAGCTGGCAGCATGACCAGGCCCCGTGGCTCTGGACAGCTTTCCACCCGCCCACCTAGGCCCCAACTCACAAGATCAGGCAGTGGGCCACGGTCAGCACCCAGCGGGAGGCAATGAGTGTGCCCGCACAGATGTGTGTGCCGTTGGCCTGCACGCTGACCATCCATGGCCACCGCCGAGCCATGGCCTCTGGGTCCCTGAGGGTGGGGTCCTTCTCCTGGGAGGAGCCACAGGCTGAGGAGGAAGGTGAGAGCTTGCTGGAGGATGGGACCCTGCAACCCCGCCCCAAGGTGCCTTCCCTCCCCTCAGTACCATCTCCTGCCTCTCCAGCTGTGGCCCACACTCAGGCAGTGATTCTCTTTTCCCACAGGAATCTCTCTTTTTTTGTACATGAAAATGGAAGTCTGCAGCTTCTAAAGGGCCTCAGCGCTGCCCAGGTACCCCTGTCCCTCCTCCCCCAGACCGGGGGCCCAGAGCATTCCCAGCCCCCATTCTGGTATGGCACTGGGCCTGGAACTCTGAACAGATCCTTTAGAAACTCATCTGTGTTTCTGTCTGCACCCACCCCCCATACTTCGGCCCAGCCAGACCCCTCCCCCTCCTCTGGGAACCCTCCTGTGATTCAGTGAGAGGACCCAAGAGAAAAACGGGCCATGGGTGTGAATAGACACACCCCAAGGACGACACCCCAGCAGCAAGCCAACCCCGAAGCTGCTGAGCCCCAGGAATCCTCCAGGAGCCCTGCAGATCCCAGCACAGGGAGGTTCCCCTCCACACCACCTGCCCGACCAAACTCAGTGGCTCTGGCCCCAAGGATGGGTGAGGGGTACCAGCCCAGACCACTCACTCCCGGTTGCAGGGAGCATGCAGCCACTTTGGAAAACTTCTCAAACCGAAAATGCACATATCCAACCTCAGAGTAACCCACCCCCAGGGTTTTCCTGCGGGGGGTGGGGGGGGGGAACTGTGTGTGGATGGGGACATCAGCCTGCATGGGCCAGCACCAGCACGTGTTGGGCGCCACATAGGAGAGGGGGTGTCTGCACGCACTGGGCCCTGTGAGACAGGCTTCTGGTGGCAGGTCAGTTGTGGGCACTGAGTTCCAAGGTAAGAAATCATTCTGGGGGTTTCTGTTCAACACGATGGAAAGCCGCTGCTGGAGAGAAGGTCGCCTGGGGGTGCTCCCGAGACACCCATGGGGAGGCTCCCTGAAAGCTGTGCCGGAGATCCCCTAAGTCCTTGGCTGGGAGCCTGGGTCAGCTCTCAGCAGGGGGGACACAGCAGTGCTCCCCAGGATCCTCTGAGTGTCCTTCCTTCCCACCTCTCCAGGACCGGAGGCCTGGCCCCCAGTAGATGCTCGGTAAACCCCTGTAAAAGGAAGCTCTCTTCTCACTCCTCCCTGCCCCTTCCTCCGCCGTCCCCCTCGGTCCCCAGGGGTCACAGGCCCTTCACAGGCCCTCCTCCCCCAGGGAGTCCACGGTACTCACTGAGGAAGGTGTTGTACCCGGTAGAAACAGACATGGTCTGGGTCTGGGGGGTCATGGGCTGCGACAG
This sequence comes from Neogale vison, assembly GCF_020171115.1. Taxonomy (NCBI): domain Eukaryota; kingdom Metazoa; phylum Chordata; class Mammalia; order Carnivora; family Mustelidae; genus Neogale; species Neogale vison. Next base: position 207,908,389 of record NC_058096.1, on the reverse strand, counting down.
GTCGGTGGGGGCCTGGCGGGGGAGGCGAGGCTCGTCTGAGGGACAGGTGGCACTGGGGCCGCAGGAGACGCCAGGGTCGGCGGAAGCAGGCTCAGGCAGTGTCCCTGGGGCTTGGCTCGCCAGGCAGCCTGAGGAAGGATGCAGTGAGGGTCAGGCCAGGCCGGGCGAGGCGGTCAGACGGGGCCCCGCGAGGGCCGGGGGTGGGGGGCGGGACGGGGCTCACCCACGGGCCTCAGTGGCAGCAGCAGCAGTAGCAGCAGAGGAAGAGCAGATGCCCCGGGGCCCTGGGGGCCCTGCCTGCGGGCCGGCGTCCTGCACCGGAGCTCCATTCGGGAGTAGTAGCGATGGCGCCGCGGTGCTCCTCTCGCGACGGCGCCCCCCATCGGCCGCCTGCGCCGGCGTCCGCTGTGTGGGCAAGGCCGGCGCCGCTACCCCGTCCCGCTTGAGCGCCCCCCAATGGCCGCCCGCGGTGGCGCTCCCCGCGTCAGCCCAGGGGCGCTCTGAAGGACTCCGGGCTTCTGCCGTCTGCCTTCTCCGCCCCACGGTCTCGTTCACTGCGCCTGGCCAGGCCCTTCCTGGAGTCCCTCGGGCTAGTACAGCCAGTTCCCGTACCGCCTCGCTCCTGCAGCCCACCGCCCTTGGCTGGGTTTGTGCTTCCGTCCTCCTCCCCCCCCCCCCCCACTGGTGAGATGGAACCCAACCTCTGGGGCTGTCCTCCAGGATTTCCAAAGGGCCCACCTTCCCCGCACCTCCCAGCCTGGTAACTGCAGTGGGGCTTTGCCCCAGGGCACTGAAACTGAGCTGTTGGAAAGGCTTTCAAGAACGATGTTTGAAGATAGCATAATTTTAAGCAGCACCCGCCCTCCCTCCGTTCAGCAAAGGCTCTTCTCTGACCGATCCATCTGCTTGGGAAAGACTGTGTAGGCGATGTTCCTGGTCACAAAGGAAGAGTGACGGTAGCCAGCAGACCCTGCTGGGAGCAGAAGGCCGCCTTCAGGTATGTTGGAATTGGGGAAACATTTTGATGGCTCCATGACATAGTTAACACATCTAATAAGTAGTGTGGGGAAATCCTATGAGCAACTTTGGTTCAAAGATGTAGGGAAGTTCTAGGTGAACGTGAAATCAAGTTAGGACACTCTATCTTTTGCCAGGACCTGCTGTCTTGGGAGACACTCAGGTTGGGCATTCAGCACTCCAGTCTCTGCGGAGACAACAAATCATACCTGCGACACTTGTGGCACCCAAAGGACAAGGGCTCTGAACCCAAGGCCCACCAGCTCTGAGCCGCCCCCAGGCAATCTCCACTCTGGAGGCGGGGCTCTGGCTCCCTTGGGCCAGCCTGGCCTTGACCTCCAGAGTCTGATGGAGGTCGCTGAGGCAGCTTGGGAGCTCCGGGTGCCGTCACCTCCTACGATTCATCATGGCAAGCACTCCGCCTCAACCCCCTTTTCTCCCCCTCACTCCAACATCCACCTCTGCCAGGGAGAGAAGAGGAACTGGTTGGGTTCTGGAGACACTTAGGGGGATCTGAGTGCTTGGGAGAGGCTCACAGATTCTGGAACCAAGTCCATAAATCTAAGTCAGGTCCCAGAGCTTCTTGGGATGATGACGGATTCTCTTTGGAAGGCCTGAGGGGACTGCTGGTCAGAGACCCAGAGGAGGGCCATGGGGACTGGGGTTGCTGGGGTGGGAGTGGGGCCCACAGAGTCCCACCTGGTATTTGGCAGAAGAGGAAGCTGCTTCCCAGAATTGGGGGGTGGGGAACATGGCAAGCAGTGGCACAGGGAAGCCCCTCAGGGGAAGGCTCCCCTTGAGACAACAGACAAGCCTCTCAGGGCTGGGGAGGCTCTGAAGGGTTCTGGCCCCGGTCAAGAAGAAAGAGGACTTCCATGGCGTAAAACTCAAGAGCATCTTCATTGAACAACTTAAAAACCAGTGGCTCTGGGACCCTTCCCCACGGGCTCTCTGTCCTATTGTCACGTGCTCCCTGGGTCTGCATGGCTCCTGAGGGCAGACCGCGGGAGGAAGAAGGGGCCTCTGGGAGTGCCTGCCCCAGAGACACCGCTCACAGGAGCCACAGGGAGCCCAAGGACACCAGCAGAATGTAGCCTGTGAGGGTGACTGGGCTCAGGAAGGCAGGGCCAGCCCTGTTCATGAACATCATGTTGGTGATCTGCTTCTTGATCCAGTAGGTGAAGTCGGAGGTGCTGGTGTAGATGCTCAGGAGGTGGGGCTGGTTGCAGCTCGGACTCCAGCTCACCACGCCCATCTGAATCCAGGTGTTGTTCACCTGGCAGACCAGGGAGCTGCCAGAATTATCCTGTGGAGCGGAGGAGGGGAGGCATGAAGGAGGCAGCGCGAGGACCTCACTGCAGGTGCTGTGGAAATTCACACCTTCTTGAACCAGATCCTGAGTGCGAGCTGCCTTGGGCTTGTGTCATCCCTGCGAATGTGGCATGGCTAGGAACCTGCTCTGTGACATGGGAGCTCTGCCCTGGGGCCCCAGCTCAGGGTCACACTGGCCTTCCTCTTCATTCTCCTGCTAACTCTTGATCAGAACCTCCACCCAACCCCCGACCCCACCTCTGTGCTCCCTTCAATTCTGGTGGGCCTCCAAGGTGCCACCCTTGACCACCTTACCTTCTATCCCACACTCCTGCTTGCAGAGTGACTATTTGAAATGCAAACCAGCCCCCTCTTTTTGTGTAAAGCAAGTGCAAGTATAAGAATAATGTTAATAACAACAAGCATCAAAAACTCATAACTGTTATGTCTGCTGAGGGCAAATTTATGATTTTTTTAAAACTTCCTCTATGCTCTTCTGTATTATTGAAAAGTTTTATAAATCAGAAAAAGAGCTTTCTCTATACATTTATATACATATATATATTTAATGTGACTCAAACCAAGATTTAAAGAACATAATCTAATTAAGAATGCATGAGACGCTTAAGGAAAAAAATAATAAAACTATACCTAAGAATTAAAAGAAGATTGACAAGCAGGTAAAGATATATTTTGGTTCTTAGGTGAGACGGCTGAAAACAACATAAAAATACCAATGCTCAACGTTTGGCTTTCTGCAGTATGCAAGGCCAGATACCCTACCTGACCTTGCTGTAGATAATTAAATATGTGTGATGTTAAAAATTTCTCATTTTAGGGCGCCTGGGTGGCTCAGTGGGTTAAGCCGCTGCCTTCGGCTCAGGTCATGATCTCAGGGTCCTGGGATCGAGTCCCACATCGGGCTCTTTGCTCAGCAGGGAGCCTGCTTCCCTCTCTCTCTCTCTGCCTGCCTCTCTGTCTACTTGTGATCTCTGTCAAATAAATAAATAAAATCTTTTTTAAAAATTCTCATTTTAAATGCACAGATGAGCTGGCAAGAAAATAAAGACTCCTCAGAGTCCAAAACCCAAGGGAGGGCTAAAACCCAGAGAGGTCAGCAAAGCCCACATGGCTTTGGTCCCAAGGCTATTTGCCAAACCCGGTGAAACTGAGCTTCCATTTCCACAGTGTTCCTCACTGGTGCTGGAGATAAAAGACAAAACCCAGGGCCTGTGCAAGGAGGGGAGCCCAAGGCAAAAACCTCCTGCAAAAAGCTACACCTCCAAAAAAGGACCATGCCCTCTGAGGACAGAGAAACTAGGAACACCTGCCCCTCGTGTGTATTTGCAATTTGAATTCACACTATGTGTGTGATTCCAAAAATCCAACCAAGGATGTCGTTCAAAGTGGTCCTGGGTTCGTCATGTGCCCAGAGAATTCTCACAGAGGACACCCTAAGGAACATTTCCTCACTCTTTAAAGCATCATCCCACACATGGGGAAGTGGAGATACCATGAGCAAGTTCCAGCAGCAGGAAAAAAAAAAAAAAGAGCATAATTAAAGACTTCTTGGCTTGAAACGCAGGGATTATCACCCAGGGAAGGTTCAGTGTTTCTGGAAATGCAGCACTATTTCATAGGCTTGGGAGGGAGGCTGTGGGTGTTGGCTGTGTTTATCTCTATTCTCTATATATGTTCTATAAATATGCTTTTGTCTCTTCAATAGAAAGCAAAAATTATTTTAAAAGATAACAGTGTCAATCCTCCTTACGTCAATCTCTAAAGTTCAAACAATTCCAAATAAAATGTCAGATGGATTTTTTTTTCAAGACCTTGATGATCTGATTCTAAAATTGATATTGAAGGGTATGAGTCCATGGATTCTATGACAGGTCTGAGAAAGAAGAGCAAATGGGAGAGTCAAGCTGGGGGCAAATTTGACCCACCAGAGTTAGATGTATTTCAAATCTGTAATTACAGAAACTGTGGTACTGGCATAAAAATAGGAAAACAGACAAGTCGTGCATTGGAGAGCCAACCCAATGCCAGCACGTGAGAAGATGTAGCACGTGCTCCAGAAAGCTCTGGGAAAGGAGATCTCTGTGGCAATGGTGGGAAACTGATGAAGAAAAATAAAGTTGGATCCTACCTAACAAAACTCTAGAGGAATTAAAACTCTCAACGTGAAAAGTTAAAGGCTCATTATAAACATGTAAGCCATGACTTTACCTTGAGATGAAGCCCATGTTTTAAAATGAGATTCAAAGCCCAAAAATTGCAGAGGGGAGATGTGTTGGGCTTAATTACATCAAAATTATGACTATTCAGTGAAGGACACTGAATCTCATTGAAGATAGATGATTAATTAAGATAGGGCATTTACTCTGTTTAAAACCAGGGAGAGGTCAATATTTAATATATTGTAAGGACACCCTGAATGTTAACAAGCAGAGAAAGAGAATTGAGAGACTGGGGAAGCTGGCAGAGTAGGAGAATCCTGGGCTCACCTCACCCCATGGATAAACCTAGATATCACCCACATCAGAGAAAATAAACCAGAAAATGACCCAAAGACTGGCAGAGCAAACTCACCACAGCTGAATATAGAGAAGAAGCCACATTGAAGAGGGTAGGAAGGGTCAGACCCAGTCAGGAGCCAAACTGACCTGTAAGACTGTCTGTGAGAGGGGGGAATGCCATAGGTGGAGGGAGGAGAGAGGAATCCCTCAGGCACAGGGGATTCCCTCTGTGAAGACAAATGTCCATATCATTTGGCTTTGAAAACCAGAGGGACCTAACTTTGTGAGTTCTTACAATCCATGGAGCTTAACACCTGGAATTTTAAAAAATCAATGGCTCAGCTCTGAGAGAGCCAGAGGGTCATAGGAAGTTGAGCCCCTGCTCTTAAAGAGATAGCATAACAAACAACCATGGAGATACAACACAGAAGCAGCCGTTTAAAAAACACCTAGCATATATGAGAAGGAGATTTATTTACTAATCTCAGAGTGCGTGCTGGAGAGGACGGGATTTGGGGGAGACTTCTCCAGGAAGAAAAGACCCAGCAGGTGCATTTCTCACCCCCACCCTTTCAGCCTAGATACATGGACACTGGCAGGAATCAGCCCCTTGGGAACCCTCTCCATCTAGTTTCCTAAGAGTGCATCCACATCCCACTCCTCCATCTGAGCTGGCCTCAGTGGAGTTTTCCCAGGCAGCTGCAGATCATCTTCCTGCAGTGGGCCAGCACAGACCTTGGTGGCACTGTGCAACCTGCACCACAGTCTCACCTCTTCCAACACACCCTTGGCAGGAGACCATCCAAAGCAGTGCCAAAAGCTTGGCAGGGTGCAGCCAGGCCAACAGGGTCCAGCACCACTCCAAAGTGACTAGCTCTGGGGAGAGGGGAAGATAACCACACATACCAGTCAGACATCAGGGGGCAGACATCAGGACTGACTACAGGCCCCACCCACCAGTGAAAGTTTTCAGGGGACAACACCTAAAAAGAGCATCCTACAGTTCAATGCTACTACAGTTCTTGCAAATACCTGGTCTGACTTAACTCAAGCCCATGGCAGCCCCAGACTGACCCAGTAACAATATAGGTACCAAATCCTACCCATAGCAGGTGAAGAGAGCCATTGCAGATCACTGGACTGGAGGTAAACATGGCTCAACCACAATAGTAGGGTGCACACAACACACATAGGAGACACTCCTGAAGTGCCAAGTTCTCGTGAACTGGGAACATTGTACTGAGGGCACTACAAAACATCTTCTTCAGAAATCTCCTATTTGCAATAGCAGGAAGTGTAGCTGACTTTCCTAACACTTAGAAACAGACAGAGAGTTAGACAAAATGAGACAGAGGAATATGTCCCAAGCAAAAGAACAGGACAAAAATCACAGCAAGAGACCTAAACAAAATGGAGATAATATATTTAAAGTAATGGTCATAATAAAGCACCTGGGTGACTCAGTTGGTTGAGCACCAACTCTCGATTTCAGCTCCAGTCATGATCTCATGGTCATGGGTTTGAGACTGTGTCAGTCTCTGTGCTCAACAGGGCAGTAGGGAGTCCATTGGAGATTCTTTCCCTCTGCCTCACTCTTCCCGCCCCACCCCCCACCCCACTCCATTCATGTGCTCGCTCTTGCTCTCTCTCTCTCTCTCAATAAATAAATAAATCTTAAAAAAATAATAATAAAGGAATGGTCATAAAGATACTCACTGGATTTGAGAAAAGAGTGGAGGACCCCAGTGAGTCCCTCAGCAAAGAAATAGAAGAGATAGAAAACATAAAAAATAACCAGAAATAAAGTCAATAAATGAAATGAAAAATACACTAGATGGAATTTATAGTATATTAGAGGAAGCAGAAAAATGGGTCAGTGGCCTGGAGGACAGAAAAATGGAAAGCAACTAAGCTGAACAGGAGAGAGAAAAATAATAATAATAAAATAGATTAAGGGAACTCAGTAACATCATTAAGTGTAATAACATTCACATTATAGGGATCCAAGAAGGAGAAGAGAAAAAAGGAGGGACAGAAAATATATTTGAAAAAATAATAGCTGAAAACCTCCCTAATGAGCTTCCCCCATGAAGAGCTCCTAATAAGATCAATTCAAGGAGGTCCACACCAAGACACATAGTAATTAAAATGGCAAAAAGTAGTGAAAAAAAGAAAATGTTAAAAGCAGCAACAGAAAAGAAAACAGTTATACACAAAGGAAACCCCATAAAGCTATTAGCTGATTTTTCAGCAGAAACCTTGAAGACCTATATATTGATATATTCAAAGTGCTGAAAGGAAAAAAAAATCTACAACCAATAATATTCTATCCAGTAAGTCTACCACTCAGAATAAAAGGAGAGATAAAGAGCTTCCCAAACAAACAAAAGTTAAGGAATTCATGACCACTAAACCTGCTCTACGAGAAATATTAAAGGTGACATTTTGGTAGAAAGGAAAAACCATAAGCAGGAGTAAGAATAGTAGGAAGCACAAAAGCAGTAAAATAACTATATCTTTAAAATTAATCCAAGGACTCACAAAATAAAAAGATGTAAAGTTTGACACCATGTATCTAAAACATTAGGTAGGGGAGAGAGGAGTAAAGAATGGGTTCAAACTTAAGTGACCACCAACTTAATAGATACTGCTATATGCAGAAGATGTTACATACAAATCTGAAGGTAACCACAAATAAAAAATTGATGGTAAATATGCAAAAAATAAAGAGAAAGGAATCCAAGTGTACCACTAAAGAAAGCCAGCAAATTGTGAGACAGCAAGAGAAGAAAAGAACAGAAGAGAATTACAGAAACAACCATAAAACAAGTAACAAAATGGCAACGAGTACATAACTCTCAATAATGACTTTGAATGTAAATGAAGTAAATGCTCCAATCAAAAGACATACAGTGAAGAAACAGACAAAAAAGCAAGAATCAGGGGCACCTGGGTGGCTCAGTGTGTTAAAGCCTCTGCCTTCGGCTCAGGTCATGATCCCAGGGTCCTGGGATTGAGTCCTGCGTTGGGCTCTCTGCTCAGCAGGGAACCTGCTTCCTCCCCTCTCTCTCTGCCTGCCTCTCTGCCTACTTGTGATCTCTGTCAAATAAATAAATAAAATCCTTGAATTAAAAAAAAAAAGCAAGAATCATCTAAATGCTGCCTACGGAAGACTACTTTCAGATTTAAAGACACATGCAGATTGAAAGTGAGGGGATGGAGAAGTACTGATCATGCAAATAGAATTGAAAAGGAAGCTGGAGTAGAGAGAGGGTTAAGGGAGACTCCAGAGTGTCCACCCCAGTCTCCAGATCCCTGACAGTTTGGAAGTGGGGACCCTGTTCCCAGGAGACCAAAGGAGAGCAAAGTGGTAGGGCTTGGCAAGATTTAAATCAAATCAATTTAAATCTAGACTTCTAATCAGACAGTGCATGTAATAACTAAAAGTGACTGCCCAAAGTGATGTTTGAGGGAGGGAAGAAGCTTTGACATAAGGCACATTGGATAGAGGGGGTGGACAGAGATTTGAAAGAATAAAACCATTTAGTGTGGATTCTCTAACAGATTGAGACCGCTCAACAAACAAATACAGGAGGGAATGAGTAGCACAATGTCATTTATGCACGTGAAAATACACATACATCAATACTATGCATTTTTCAAAGATACAGGCATCTTTAAAGATATGTAATAAACAGATTTAAGTAGGTGCCTTTGCAGAAGAGAATATGGATGATGAAGGGGAAAATCAAGACAGGGATAATCCAGCTAATGATGATAACATGAGGAGCCTTACCTGAGAGAGAAGATTAACTGGACTCCAAGGGCCCAGAGACAAAGAGAACTCAGAGACAATAGTGTGGAGAAAGACATTTTCTTACCACAGTGAAATAAAACCAGAGCCCATAACAAAATGTGAACTACCCTAACAAAGGAAAATAAATTAACTTTCAAAAATGTTAAAGTAAAAACAGAATTAAAATCTATGATTATTATGTAGAGCGATAAGAAAAACACATGTGGCCAAGCCCATGGCATATGGGCTTGAATTTCACATTGAGGAGTCTTGGTCTAAATATTTTCCTCAAACAAGAGAGAATGAAAATAATTTATTCATTATTGTTCTCAGTTATGTATTAGCTCACATTCAGCTCAAGACACTTGAAAAGGAATTAATAAAGACAAAAAAGGGATAATCTGTGCAGTAGAAAGCAGAAAATCATCACCTTGAGAAATGAAATCAATAGGTTGTTCTTAAAAAAAAAAAAAACAGAATAGATAAGCACCTTGTAAATCTTGCCAAGAAGAACAGAAAGGGAAGGAAAATGCAAATACTTCATGGTGTGAGTAGAAAAGAGGCAAGAACCGCATCCTGGGAAAATACACTTCTTCAGAATCTGAAGAATGTTTGTAACCTCCTCTTTGTGGATTGAAGTTCTGGATGAAATGAGTAATTTTTAAGAAAATGCAAATCACATAAGTCCAATAACCACGGGCAAAACAACTTAAAATTGTGCCCACAACCTACCCCTCAAAGGAAAACAGGCTCACGTGGTTTCATAGGCAACTTCTATCCAGCATTCAAGGAGCAAATCTTTTATGTTGTTTCAAATGTTCCAGAACATGGGCTAACATTTTTCAAGTGAAGCCTAGTCTCGATTCTTTACAAATCTTTTATGTTGTTTCAAATGTTCCAGAACATGGGCTAACATTTTTCAAATGAAGCCTAGTCTCGATTCTTTATCTTGATACAGGAGGTGACCTCCTCAGCATGCCTTAAAAAGGAGCCCAGCCTCACTGGAGGAAGAAAACAAAATGCAAAGGGCAGGTGGGTCATGATGCATGGATGGCTGTCCCAGGACATTTCCTTCCCAGGCCAGTACCTTTCCTGGGCCTTGCACCCACATGGCCCTGTGTCTGGCCCAGGGCCCAGCACGGGCTGTCTGTTGGATGAATAAACAAATTAAACATGTTCTTAAAAAAGGATATTATAAATCTGAATCTGACAGATGAGTGAAGCAGAAGGACACGGTGAGCAGAGAAAGACATCCTGGCGAGCAAGGCGGACAAGAGGAGTCTGCTCTCGGGGCTGACTCGGCAATTTGATCAGAGTGAGGAGTCATCTTGAGAGCTGCAGAAAATGTGTCTTATGAAGCAAGGCATTCAGTCTTGGAATAAAATGCTAGAGCAGATCAGGAAGGAACGTCTCTTTCCCTGATAGATGATATGCCACATTAACATCGTGTTTCGTGATGAAGTGTGGGGAGAACATCTGTGAATGCCAGCAACAAGATAAGGCCCAGCTACAAATTCCAGGTTGTTTGGGGGAGACATGTCCAAGGGAATGAAAAAACCAAACATCCTGAAAACCAAAGAGGTAAAATCATTACTAATTACAGCTCCTGGGATTGTAGGCCTGCACAGCCAGAGAGAGTCAACTAAAAATTCTTGGATATAACAAAAGAGTTCAGCTCACTCTTTTCAACAAGATATTTTCAACAAGAGGATGAGTCTGGGGGAAGGAAATAAAGAAAGTGAAAATGAAGGAAGGTCTTGTCCTGCTAAGGAAGAAGCTGTAGACACTGATGGACACTATTTTGTTAATTCAAGGCTAAATATGTGTGTGGGAAATATAAAGTGACCAGTAGCAGCATGAAATTGAGACATGACAACTTCTAAACCATTACAGCAGAAAAGTAGAGTGGAAAAAAAAAATCAACCAAAAACATAAGGAGAGGGAACAAAAAGAAACATTCTTCTTGGTAAATGAATTAAAGGATATGCTCCCAGATATGCTGACAAAAACAGCATCCAGCTCTATGCCATTTAACAAGAGACACACTCGGGGCGCCTGGGTCGCTGAGTCATTAAGCATCTGCCTTCGGCTCAGGTCATGATCCCAGGGTCGTGGGATTGAGCCCCATGTCGGACTCCCTGCTCGGTGGATAGCCTGCTCCTCCCTCTGCCTCTGCCTCTCCTCGTGCCCTCTTGCTCACTTTCTCTCGCTCTATCTCAAATAGATAAAATCTTTCAAAAGAAGAGAGAGAGAGAGAAACATGCTCAAAACAAAATGGCGCCATATCTCCTGGAAGACAGAGCCATGGAATATAGTTCTTGCACTGCAGTAGACAAGAAAAATCAGAAGTCTACCCATTGGAAAGGAGTTCAAGTGATCACTGCAGATGATTTGTCTCTGGACCTGCAAAATTAAAGAGAATCAGCTAGGTCCAGAAAGAATGCTTGTTACATACACAGATACACACACACACACATACACGCGCACGCACACATGCACAAACCAAATATATAATTCAAGCAGAAAATACAATGAAAGAAAACATACTGCTCACAAGAGATATAAATCATGTAGGCATATTCTTAAGCAGGAGCATGCAGTAACTATGTGGAGGAAACCATAAATTTCTTGCTCTAGACAGAAAGAAATCAAACAAAATAGTCTATTTTCCTTAAGTTAATCTATTAATTTCCACCAAAATCGCCAAAGTTATTTTCTTTTTGACATTCTACTGAGATTGTTCAGTTGGAATGAACATGGGAGAACAGCCAGGCAAATTCTTTAAAAGGAAAATGATGAAGGAGGACTTGTCTGACCACATACCAAAAAAAAAAAAAGGAATTAAAAAGCTACAATAATTTAAGAAGAGTGGAGTTGGCAGAGAAGTGAGACTGCAAGAGTCAGAGACAGACCAAAATAAGATGGGAATGCAGAATATAATAAAGGGGGCATTTCTTTTTTTTTTTAAGATTTTATTTTTAAGTAAGCTCTACACCCAATATGGGGCTCGAACTCACAATCCCAAGATCAAGAGGCACATCCTCCACTGACTGAGCCATCCAGGCAGCCCCTAAAGGAGCCATTTCTAATTCATTGCCAAAAAAAAAAATTAAGTATTCAATAAAAGATTATATTTGGAGGAAAGGCTATATTTGGAGGAAAATAATACATTCCTCCTATCAAACTTCCTGATGAATCGAAATTAAAATATTTAAAGAAAAGAATTAAGAACATGTATGAGTGAATAATTTTATAATCTTAGAGTGGGAAAGGGGCGCCTGGGTGGCTCAGTGGGTTAGAGCCTCTGCCTTCGGCTCAGGTCTTGATCCCAGTGTCCTGGGATCGAGCCCCACATTGGGCTCTCTACTCAGTGCAGAGCCTGCTTCCTCCTCTCTCTCTACCTGCCTCTCTGCCTACTTGTGACCTCTGTCTATCAAGTAAATAAATTGAAAAAATCTAAAAAAAAAAAATCTTAGAGTGGGAAAGGTACTTCTAGGCACAGCACAAAAACCACTATCATCAAGGGAAATAATGATAAATCAAATTTTTAAATAACTCTTTGGAAAAAAAAAGTCCACACTAAAAAAAGGCAAATGATGGACAAATAGGGTAAAATATTGTAAAGCATTTTATAAAGGGTTAAAACTTCCAGCTCCCAAAGCTTTAAATAACTTTTTATTTTGAAGTAGTTTGAGACTCACAAAGAAGTTGCAAGTATATATTTATCCAGATTTACTAATTGTTAATATTTTACCATATTTGTTTTATATACTCTCTCTCCGTGTATGTATGTATGTTTATATAAAAAGTACACATATTTATAAAACATTTTAAATTATGTTGAAAAAGACATGATGTTCCTTCACCAATAATAAGTATAGCATATAATACTCAGAGTTTTTACAAATCAATAAAAACAAAAGTAGTTTAATAGAAAATCAGGAGCAAAGGACCAAGAAAAGTGTTAATGGTCCACTGAACAACTCAAGCATCTTAGTCTGGACACCTTCTGTTCTTTTACAACTTATTTAGAAGTTGAGCTCTTTTCCCTGACCCTGGGTAAGTGGTTGGGCAGAACCAGAAGGCTTTGCTCACTGTGATTAATGTAATCATAGTCGCTATGATGACACAGTCACATAAACATACTTCAATTCAGAAATCAGAATATCCATTCCCACACAACAGTCACGATGCCACACTTAACTGAAAGTAAAATTTCTTCCCACTGCTAGGGCTTTTGGCAAGCAGGAGGCCTGGGAAGGAGGAAGCCAGGTCTACTTTCCCCATTCCTTCCCTTCAGCAACCCTTCCAACCCCATCTTGCTAACCAGTTTTCTAAACCTTCCAAGGTTAAAGCAGGAGAGTGAGGAGGCAAGGGAACCCGCTCATCCCCCAGGCACTTCCTGCTCTCTGGATCTTGGGGAGATTGATACCTGACTCTCTGAGTGGGCCAGCACCATACTCTGAGTGGTCTTGTTGAAACCCCTCCCAGGAGATCTGACTGTGGGACAGGCACCCACCCCCACCCCTGTCCGTTAGAGGGGGAGGAGTAAGTGCACAGGAGCAGCTCTTTCCTGGGAAATTCTCCTCATAAAATCACCTCCCACTTTACCATCTTGATCCTTTGATACACACACACATTGTGGAATGTCAGTCACACAACTACCTTTGAATCCGGATACACAGTATATTTTGATGACTTCATTGAAACTTCCTACTTAATAGCCTGTTGCACAAGCAATTTACAAAATTGCCTAATTTCGGGACGCCTGGGTGGCGCAGTTGGTTGGACGACTGCCTCCGGCTCAGGGCGTGATTCTGGAGTCCCGGGATCGAGTCCCACATCAGGCTCCCAGCTCCATGGGGAGTCTGCTTCGCTCTCTGACCTTCTCCTCGCTCATTCTCTCTCTCACTGTCTCTCTCTCTCTCAAATAAATAAAATAAAATCTTTAAAAAAAAAAAACAAAATTGCCTAATTTCATGAAATTAAAGCAGAAATAAAAGTTTTAGTCTACCAGAGGAACAAAAGTTAAAATAAAATTAATGCCTAATTCTGGTGATGACATAGAGGAAATACTGTTGGTGTTGATATAAATCGATCAAATATTTGAGAAAGCTAATTTGTCAATATTTTTAGAAATTTTAAATGTGCATACAACTGATCTTGTAATTACACTTTTAAAAATTTATTTAGAGAAATATTTGAACAAATGTGCAAAGATCTATGAATAAAGATTTTTACTCTGGCATGGTAGAAAAATACTGAAATGAGTTAATAAGTCTATCAATAGGAGAATGATTATATAGATTCTGCCATATGAGAGAATTGTTGTTCAGTATTTTTTTTTTAAAGGTTTTATTTATCTTATTTGACAGATAGAGATCACAAGCAGGCAGAGAGGCAGGCAGAGAGAGAGGGAGGAAGGAAGCAGGCTCCCTGCTGAGCAGAGAGCCCGATGCGGGGCTCGATCCCAGGACCCTGGGATCATGACCTGAGCCGAAGGCAGAGGCTTTAACCCACTGAGCCACCCAGGCGCCCCTGTTGTTCAGTATTTAGGAAGAAAGGACTGTATTTATATAGACAGTCTGAGATAGCTCGAGATCTATTTCAAGTAAAAGAAACAATTTGGAGAATAAAATTATAATACAGTCTTTCATTAAAGATTAAAAACTAGGAAGAGACCCTAAAACTTTTTTAGAGGTTCATATATGAATAGAAAGAAAGTGTTAAGGATAGAAACTAAGCAACTTAGAGGGGAAATTTCTAGGTAGTTTGATTATAGGAGAGTTTCGTTTCGCAATTTTTTCATTAATGTACTACCTTTTGAAGGAAATGCATTTCCTTTCAAATCACACTATATATATTTTTAAAATAAGGTAGCCATAAAGGAATCACAATAATACAAAATTTAAGAGATGAAACCACATTTAATTAAAAGATGATTTCATGGCTTTAAGTACTTCAAACACAAAACTAAACCTTTTTGCTCAAGAAGATAGGAAAAAAAAATTCGAGCCCAAGGGAAGAAGGACAAAAATTAAGAGAAATAGAAAAGAGTGAGATAAATATTAAAAACTTAACTACATACCAGGCAAGTAGGCAAGTTGCAACATATTTCATGTAATTGGTATTACTGTATGTATTACCACATGTATAACCACATGATGGTCAGAAATTGGTCAGAAATCATTAATGAAACAAACAACCACACGTGTATTTGGGGATGGAAAAAAAACACTTCTAAATAAGTCATGGGTCAAAATAAAATAAGAATGGGAATTATAGAAAATACTTGAAAGTGGATAACAGTAAAAATGCTACATATTAAAATATGTAGCATTAGGCTAAAGCAGTATTTAGAGGGAAATTTGTAGCCTTAAACACTTTTTTTGTTTTTTAAGAATTTACGTTTTTATTTGACAGAGATCACAAGTAGGCAGAGCAGCAGGCGGGAGGAGGAGGGAAGCAGGCTCCTTGCTGAGCAGAGAGACTCATGCCATGACCCTGGGATTATGACCTGAGCCAAAGACAGGGGCTTTAACCCACTGAGCAACCCAGGCGCCCTGCCTTAAACACCTTTATTAGGAAAGAAAAAAGCTCAAAAATACATTGGAGGTCTTCTTTATCCACTCATTTATTGATGGGCCTTTGGGCTGCTTCCATATCTTGGCTGTTGTAAATAATGCAATCTGTGTAGGGATGCATTTATCTTTCCAAATTAGTGTTTTCGTTTTCTTCAGGTAGATACCCAGCAGTGGAATTATTGAATCATAGAGTGGTTCTACTTTTTAACTTTATGAGGAAATTCCACACTGTTTTCCACAGTGGCAGCACCGTTTTGCATTCCCACCAACAGTGCAAGAGGATCCCCCCTTTCTCCACAACCTCATGGATGCTTGTTGTTTCTTGTGTTGTTAATTTTAGCCATTCGGACAGGCATGTGGTGATATCTCATTGCGGTTTTGATTTGTATTACTCTGATGATGAGCGATGAGCATCTTTTCATGGGTCTGTTGGCCATCTGTAGGTCTTCTTTGGAAGAAATGTCTTTTCAGGTCCTCTACTCATTTTCATCAGATTTTTGGTTTTTTTATTGGTTTGGGGTATTTTTTTATGTTGATGGTTTCTTTACATATCTTGGATAATTAACCCACTATAGGAAATATCTTTGCAAATACCTTCTCCCATTCCGTAGGTTGCCTTTTCATTCTGTTGACGCTTTCCTTTCCTATGCAAAAGTTTTTAGTTTGGTGTAGTCCCAATTGTATTGTTTTTGTTTTGCTCTTGTTGGCCTTGCCTGAGGAGACAGATTCAAAAACATAATGCTAAGACTGATATGCAAGAGTTTATTGCCTGTTTTCTTTTAGGAGTTTTATGGTTTGGGGTTCTTACATTTAGGTCTTTAATCCATCTTGAGTTTATTTTTGTGTATGGTGTAAGAAAAGGGTCGAGTTTCACTTATTTGCGTGTAGCTGTTTGGTTTTCCCAACACTACTTATTAATGAGACAGTCTTTTCCTCATTGTCTATTCTTGCCTCCTTTGCCATAGATTAATTAACCATGTAAGCATGGGTTTGTTTGGGGGCTCTCTATTCTGTTCCACTGATCTGTGCCCATTTTTGTGCCAGTACCATACTGTTTTGATTACTCTAGTTTGTAGTATAGCTTGCAATCTGAGACTGTGATACCTCCAGCTTTGTTCTTCTTTCTCAAGTTTGTTTTGTCTATTCTGGGTCTTTAGTGGCTTTTAGGATTTAGGATTTTTTTTTTCTAGTTCTGTCAAAATTCCTGTTGGTATTAAGATAGGGATTGAACTGAATCTGTAGATTCAGTTGGGTAGTATGGACATTTTAATGATTAATTCTTCCAAACTATGAGCATGGTATATTTTTCCATTTATTTGGGTTGTCTTCAATTTCTTTCATCAATGTCTTACAATTTTCAGAGTACAAGTCTTTCACCTCGTTGGTTAAATCTATTCCTAGGCATTTTATTTTTTTTTTGATGCAATCATAAATGGAGTTGTTTTCTTAATATCTTTCTGTTACTTCATTATTAGTGTATAGAAATGTAACAGATTTCTATATATTCATTTTGTATCCTGCAACTTTACTGAATTCCTTTATTCTGTTAGTTTTTTGATGGAGTCTGTAGGGTTTTCTATATATAGTATATCATCTGCAAATAGAAACAGTTTTACTTCTTCTTTACTAATTTGGATGCCTTTTATTCCTTTTGTTTGTCTGATTGCAGTGACTAAAACTTCAGTACTATGTTGAGTAAAAGTGGCAAGAGTGAACATCCTTGCCTAGTTCCTGACCTTAGAGAAAAAGCTTTCAGTTTTTCATCATGAGTATTTTGTGCTGGCGGATTATCATATATGGCTTCTATCATGTTGTATCTTGCCTCAGTACACTTTTTGCTGAGAGTTTTTACTATGAATTGATGTTGAATTTTGCTAAATGCTTTTTCTACATCTAATGAAATGATCATATGATTTTTATCCTTTGGTTAATGTGTTGTATCATGTTGATTGATTTGCAGATATTGAACCATCTTTGCATCCTGGAAAAAATCCCACTTGATCATGGTGAATGATTCTTTTAATGTATTGTTGAATTCAGTTTGTTAATATTCTGTTGAGGATTTTTGCTTCGATGTTCATTAGGGACATTGCTCTATAATTTTCTTTTTGTGTACTGTCTTTGTCTGGTTTTAGTATCAGGGTAGTGCTGGCCTCATGGAATAAATTTGGAGCCATTCTTTCCTCTTCAATTTTTTGGAATAGTTTGAGAAGGACAGGTATTAAATCTTCTTTAAATGTTTGGTAGAGGGGTGCCTGAGTGGCTCAGTGGGTTAAGCCTCTGCCTTTCGTTTAGGTCATGATCTCAGGGTCCTGGGATTGAGCCCCACATCAGGCTCTCTGCTCAGCGGGGAACCTACTTCCCCCTCTCTCTCTGCCTGCCTCTCTGCCTACTTGTGATCTCTCTGTGTCAAATAAATACAATAAAATAAAATAAAAGAATCCAACCTCTTTTAAAAAAAAATAAAAAATAAATGTTTGGTAGAATTCGCCTGTGAAGTCATCTTGTCCTGGACTTTTTTTGAGGGGGAGTTTTTTTTATTACTGATTCATTTTTCATTACTAGCAATCAGCCTGTTCCAAATTTTTATTTCTTCCTCATTAATTCTTGGAAAATTATATGTTTCTAGGAATTTATCTATTTCTTCTAGGTAGGTTGTCCAATTTTTTAGTGTATTATTTTTCACAGTCATCTCTTATAATTCTTTGTATTTCTGTGATGTTAGTTGAACTTCTCTTTCATTTCTAATTTCATTGTTTATTTGAGCCCTCTCTCATTTCCTTGATGAGCCTGCTAAAGGTTTATCGATTTTATCTTTTCAAAGAACCAGCTCCTAATTTGAGTGATCTTTTCTATTGTTTTTTTAGTCTCTATTTTATTTATATCACTCCAATATTTATTATTTCCTTCTACTAACTTTGGGATTTGTTCTTTTTCTTGTTCCTTCAGATGTAAGTTTAGATTGTCTGACATTTTGTTTCTCAAGGTAGACCTGTATATTACAAACTTCTTTTTAGTCAAAGCGTTGTCAATTTTGTTTTTTGCTTTGTTTTGTTTTGTTTTGTTTTGAAAAAACTAGTCATTACTTTCAATGTTACTTTATTGTTTATTTTGGTCTCTATTTTTATTTATTTATGATTTTTTTTGTTATTTCCTTCCTCTACTAAATTTTAGCTACAACTCTTCTTTTTCTAGCTCCTTGTGGTGTAATGTTGTTTATTTGAAATTTTTTTTAATATAAGCACTTATAACATAAATTTCACTCTAACATCTGCTTTGCTGCATCTCATAGGTTTTAGAATAGTGTTTTCTTTATCTTTTCTTTTGAGACATATTTTGACTTGCCATCTTATTTGACCCATTGCTTGTGCAGTAGTGTGTTATTTAATATTTATGTATTAAATATTTAATATTTACATTGTAAACTTTCCAGTTTTGTTTTATTGTTGATATTGTTGGAAAATATCTTTGGTATGATTTCAGTCTTAAATCTGTAATATTTATCTTATATTTTGATCAGAGGGGGTGCCTGATCAGAGTATTCTTCTTTTTCTTTTTTTTTTTAATTTTTTATTTTTTTAATTTATTTGACAGACAGAGATCACAAGTAGGCAGAGAGGCAGGCAGAGAGAGGAGGAAGCAGGCTTCTTGCTGAGCAGAGCCCAATGTGTGGCTCAATCCCAGGACCCTGGGATCATGACCTGAGCTGAAAGCAAAGGCTTTAACCCACTGAGCCACCCAGGCGCCCCTATTCTTCTCTTTCTTATATTTTGATCAGAGTATTCTTTCTTATATTTTGATCAGAGTATTCTTCTATGTATTCTTGAGGAAAATATGTATTTTTCTTGGATGGAATATATTCTATACATCTCTTAGGACCATGTATTTTGAAATATGCTTCAAGTAAAAAACGTTCTTGTTGAAAAAAAAAATAGTAACTTTAACTGAGGGTACTCATTTAAAATAAAGCATATCGGGGGCACCTTGGTGGTTCAGTGGGTTAAACCTCTGCCTTTGGGCTCAGGTCATGATCTAAGGGTCCTGGGACTGAGCCCTGCATGGGGCTTTCTGCTCAGCAGGGAGCCTGCTTCCCCCTCTCTCTCTCTGCCTGCCTCTCTGCCTACCTTTGATATCTCTCTGTCAAATAAATAAATAAATAAATAAATAAATAAATAAAATCTTTAAAAAAATAAAGCATATCAGTGGGGAGGTGGGGGCATGGGTGAAATAGGTGTTGGGGAGTAAGAGTCCACTTACCATGATGAGCCCTGCATAATGATGCATAGATTTGCTGAATCACTATATTGTACACCTAAAACTAATGTAACACTGTACGTTAACTATATTGGAATTAAAATTAAAAACAAATATTTTTAAAGAGGAACTGATTTTGCCTCATCTCAAAAATTTTGGTCCATTGCATTTCCATTCTCATTTGTCTCAAGTTATTTTTTTAATTTCCTCTTTGATTTCTTCATTGACCCATTGCTTATTTGGGAGTGTGTAGTTTAGCTTCCACATTTCCATTTTTTTCCAGGGTTTTATTTTATTTTCTTATTTTTTTTGTAATTGATTTCTAGTTTCATACTGTTGTGGTCAGAAAGATGCTTGATAGGGGGCACCTGGGTGGCTCAGTGGGTTGAGCTGCTGCCTTTGGCTCGGGTCATGATCTCAGGGTCCTGGGATCAAGTCCTGCATCGGGCTCTCTGCTCAGCGGGGAGCCTGCTTCCCTCTCTCTCTCTGCCTGCCTCTCCATCTGCTTGTGATTTCTCTCTGTCAAATAAATAAATAAAATCTTAAAAAAAAAAAAGAAAGATGCTTGATAGGATTTCAATCTTCTTAAATACACTGAAACTTGTTTTGGGGGCCTAACATGTGCTCTATCCTGGAGAATGATCTATCCTGGAGAACGTGCACTTGTGCACTTGAAAAGAATGTGTATTCTGCAGTTTTTGGATGGGATGTTTTATATATAATATATACATTATATATACACCACATATATATACACACACACATACATATATATTATATATATAAAACATTCAGCAGCGTATATACTATATTAAAGTCCATCTGACCTAGTGGGTTGTTTCCTTGCTAAATTACCCCAGAATTGTTGTACTACTGTTAATTTCTTCTTTTACATCTGTTAATACTTGCTTTATGTATTTAGATGTTCCTATATCGGGTGCATAGATATTTACAATTGTTATATCCTCTTGTTAGGTTCATTCCTTTATCATTATGCAATCCCCTTCTTTATTACATTAGGGCTTTTAAAAATTTCTTTTGTCTAATATAAGCATTGCTACCCCAGGTTTTTTTTCCTTTTTGCTTCAGTTGCATGGAATATCTTTTTCCATCCCTTCACTTTCAGGTTGTATGTATCTTTAGTTCTGAAGTGAGTCTCTTATAGGCAGCATATAAATGGGTCTTGCTTTTTTTTTTTAAATCCATTCAGTTAAGTGGAGCACATTTAGCCCATTTACATTTAAAGTAATTACTGATAGTTATATACTTACTGCCATTTTGTTCATTGTTATCTGGTTGTTTTTATAATTCTTCTCTGTTCCTTTCTTCCTCTTTTGTTCTCTTCTCTTGAGATTTGACGACTTTCTTTGGTGTTGTGCTTGGATTCCTTTCTCTTTGTGTGTTTGGGGGGGTATTTATTTTTATTTTGACTTGTGTTTACCATTGAGGTTCATAACATCCTATCTCTATAACAATCTATTTTAAGTTAACATCACTTAAGTTTGAACATATTCTCAACACTACATTTTTATGCCCCCATCACCTCCACATTTTGTGTATATGATGTCTTTTTTTTTTTTTGCAATGGATGCCATTCGGACAAATGCAAGTCCACATGAGGAAATAAATAAAAATAGTTCTCTCTCAGTCTTACACCATTCACAAAATGAATGCCTATGGATTTAAGATGTCAATGTAAACACAAAATTTCCAAACTTTTAAGAAAAAAATAATACGGGAAATGTCTTTATGACCTCAGGAAAAGGAAAGATTTCTTAAATAAGATGCAGAAAGCATAAAGCAGAAAGGAAAACATGGATCTACATTTGATACCATAAAACCTAAACTTGGGGCACCTGGTTGGCTCAGGAGGTTCAGCCTCTGCCTTCGGCTTGGGTCATGATCTCAGGGTCCTGGGATCGAGCCCCACATCGGGCTCTCTGCTCAGTGGGGAGCCTACTTCCTCCCCTTGCCTGTCTGCCTGCCTCTCTGCCTACTTGTGATCTCTCTCTCTGTCAAATGAATAAATAAAATCTTCAAAAAAAAAAAAAACACCTAAACTGCTCTTCAGCAACAGACGGTGGGAGCATAATGAAAAACTGGGACAAGATACCTGAAATATATACAATGAAGACAGAACCAGTATCCAAAATACAAAAATATAATAAAAAGAAAAAGGTAAACAATAGAAAATGTGCAAAGTAGCTGAAATAGTGATTCATAGAAGAATAATCAAGAATGGAGAACGAGCACGGGAAAAGATGTATAACTGTACTAGTAAGTGGGGACATGCCCACGGCAACCACAATGGTGTACTATCACTCTGTTTCTCACTTAACAGAATGGAAAACGTGTTATAGCCTGCCAGTACCAAAAATGTTGGCAACAATAGGGATGAGCAGAATTCTCAAACGCTGCTCTAAGAATACGGATTCATACAATCACTTTGGAAAACAATTCGGCAAGAACTATTGAAGATGAAGGTACGCACAGCCTATGACCCACAAGTTCCCTGCAGGATACATCCCATCGAGAAATTTTGGAACGTGTAAATGGGGAGATGTGTGTGAGACTACCTAGCAGTGTGTGATATGAAAAGAACTGAAACCTGGGGCGCCTGGGTGGCTAGGTCGGTTGAGCATCTGACTTGATTTCGGCTCAAGTCATGATCTCAGGGTCATGCGATGGAGCCCTGTGTTGGGCTCTATGCTCAGCAGGGAATCTGCTTGAGATTCTCTCCCTCTGCCCATCTCGTTCCCTGTGCATGCACGTACTTGCTTTCTCCCTCTCAAAAATAAATGAATACAATCTTTAAAAAAAATTTTTTTAAAGACCTGAGATGCATTGCCAATTATTACCATTACTGGGGACAAATGCAAAGATTATTTTCTGCCCTATTTTACAGACTTGGACAATGAAGACCAAGGAAAGGAGATTTTCATAAGGTTATATAGTGCCCTGTGAAAAGGAAGACATGGCCCCTGAAAGCCCTCTCCCTGCTCTCACAGGGCCACACACCCCGCACCTGACAAGAGTCCATGCCCCATTCTGAGCTGACACACAGCATGTCCTTCCCAATGAAGTCCTTCTTGTCCTTCAAGAAGAGGAACTGATACTGCTGATGGCAGGTTTCACTGCTTATGATCTTGACAGCCATCTCATGAAGACTGTAGGTGTTCTTTGGGGTTACTGGAGAGAGAGAGAGAGAGAAAGAGAGAGAGAGATCCTTCCTTGTCATCCCTGCAACTGTCCGGCACACCTACAACTTGAAGTTGCCCAGATTCACCAGGGTGGGAGGCAGGGCTGTTTCTTGGGATGGTAATTTGTGAAGGCCCCATCCCCATGCCTGACTTTTGCAGGGTGGGGAACATTAAAAAGACTGAAGCAAAATTATCCCCGGGGGCTCAGAACAACACCCAGGCACTGAATGAGGACGAGGAGAGATTCCTGCAATAATTCAGGTTTCATGAGGGTGGAAGCTAAACTCTGACAGCTCCAAGGCTACCTGGTAAGATGTCAAGACCCCAGAGCCCAAAGTGCACCACCCCTGGAAGGCAGGATCCCACAAACACTCCTCGATTCTAGGACTCGAGGTTGGCACCCACAAAGGCCAGATCTCCAGGAATTATTGGTGCCTGGTGGTAATGAGTATGCATGAATGCTGCCCAAAGCCTTAATGCTTCCTGAGACCATGGCCCATATACCACTTGCAGACAGAGAACCCCATTAATAGCCAAAGATCAATTCCCTGCCATGTTGCAAGTTGTGGGCTTGGCACTGGATTTAACCCCACTTTGGCAACAGAGGTTCATGAAGGTTATGTACGTCTTTTACACAAGAGCCCTGTATGTATCTTCCTAGCAACAGAGGTCAAGGTAATGTGCAGTGTGTGTGAGTTCTCAGGAATGTGTGCTGATGGAGGGAACAAGTGAATAAAGGAATGAACAAAGAGAGGCGCCTGGGTGGCTCATTCAGTTGGGCATCCAACTCCTGATTTTGGCTCAGGTCATAATCTCGGGGATCATTGGGATCGAGCCCCAGATTAGGCTCCGGGATGGTCATGGAGCTTTCTTGGGATTTTCTCTCTCCCTCTGCCTCACCCACCCCAACCCCAGCCCCCACTCACTCTCTGTTTCAAGTAAATAGATAGATAGATAGATAGATAGACTGATAAAATGAGCCCATGCTGGAGTTGTGTTCTGAAGAGTCCAGGGTCTTGGTCCCTCTGCCTGCCTTCACTCACCTCGAGTGCGTTTACGTCCCCACCCGATCACCCAGCACGAAGTTCCGACAGATGGCTTGAATCTGTTGTTGGGAAGGCAGACGGGCTGGATGAGGGGGGACCAGAAGATGTGGTCCCTGAGCTTCAGGAGAGCAATGTCCTGGGATATGAGGTTGCGGAAATCCTCATGAATCACAATGCGGGTGAGCAGGAGCTGAGTGCCGTTGCCTGGGAGGTGCTGGACTCCCATACTCACAGAGTACATTTTGGGGTCCTTGGATCTGCAGGGCCAGGGATAGGAGGCAGGTAGCCAGCAGTGAGGCCAAAAGTGGTTGGAGAGACACAGACTGAGTAGAGCATAGCATCACCAGCCCCCTAGTCCCAGATCCCCAGATTTACCATGGGGCTCCCCCTGGGGCTAGAAAGCAAAGCCCCTGGGACCCGCTGGCCACTCTGACTGACCTGTGCAGGCAGTGTGCAGCCGTGAGGACCCACTGGTGGTGGATGAGGGAGCCGCTGCAGATGTACGCTCCCAGAAACAGGATGCTCACGTGCCAAGGCCACTTGCCTACCTCCACCAGCTTCCCCTTCACCATCTTGCAGGCAGTGTTGGTATGACCACAGGTCTGTATCCAGGGATCTAGGGAAAATGGTAAAAGGGGACTATACCAGCCCAACGCAGATTCTCAAGTGGCCCTCCAACTGCTGTGCACAGCAGACCATCGAGGCAGAGAGCACCACATTCTAGCCACCTCACAGGTGGCCAAGGGAATCTCATACTGCCCTAAAAATGACACCCAAAGACCCAGAGGCAGCAAATGCCCAGCCAGAAAGGACTGGACAGTGATGCCGCCTTGTACAACTCCAGGGCCCACCTTCACAGCCCCGCCCCAGGAGGTGTGCTCTGTGTGACCATAGGTGGAAGTGAGTAGTGATGTCAGTCCCCCCATTGCCCCTTCCTGTCCCCAACAGGGAGGAGTGGGAGGAGAAGGAGCTGCATGGAACTAGTTTGGAGACTGAGATCTTGAATTGGACCGTCTTGCACTGGGATTTAATAACTGAACATCGTTGAGGACAGGAAAGGGAAAAAATGCTACTGCAAGGGTTGGAGACCAAGAAGAAAGACAAATAAGGTTTTTTATGCATATAGCCTGCTGTCACATTTGGGCTGGCCAACAAGCTGTTAACACACAATCACGGATCAGAGGCAAAGCTAGACATGTGTTTACAGCCGTCAGAAGCTGGTATGGTTCCAGAAAGTCTGTTTCCCTCAGTGTGCATGCCAAGCAGATCATCAGGGACTCAGAAGCAGTAACCAAGACTTGTCTTTGCCTAGAGAGGGTCCATGACGCTGGTGGAGGGGTCCATTAATAATCAGACAAGCCTAATAATCTATGGTGGTCCAAATACTTTAGCAGAAACATCTAGTGAGCCCTGCCTCATAGAAGTCCCCCCAAACTATTCAACCATGTCCCAGGGCTCCTGGTACAATGACATGTGGATGGCCACTTCCCTTGCCACATACTTCAGTGGCTGGACACCTTTGCACCTTCCACAGGGGTCCACAGGCACCCTCACGAGGCCCCACATCTCCACGGACTTTTGTCTTGCCTTGTTCTCTCACTGTTCCGTTCTTGCTCATGTCTTTGTCCAGTGGCTTGCTGTCCTATGTTCCATCTCCCCCCAGCAGCGAGCCACATTTCCAGCTCCTCTCATGTGCTATGGTAGGGTTCTGGCTACCTTGTTTCAGAGGACAGCCTGCCCAATGGACACTGTCCCACTCCGAGAGGAAAGAAGAGTTCCAGAAGCCTGCCCTTTCCTTCCTCACAAAGCTGTGGGCCCTGCGGAGCCAGGGTTCTGTACATGACCTTCAGCACCTAAAAAGTGACTGACCCAAGGGCAGGCGTAGGCTTGGCATGCGTTCTCCAGGCTCACATCCATAACAACACCTACTCCAACCTTCTGCCTCAAAACCTCACACAGGAATTGCAGGATTCTGCCTGGAGATGCCAGTCTCCCCCAGATCCGGGGGGAGCCAGGATGGATTGGCAGATCACCCTCCCCGGAGGCCCAGCATCACTAACCCACACACAGGGGACCCTTGGGGGCTCAAACGGACTCCACAGCAGACGACCTCTACCCCTTCTTAGAGCCCGGGAGTCACAGCACACCCACTTACAAGCTGCACCTTGACATCACAGCCCACACTCAACTGCGGCAACAGGAAAATGTGTCTTGGCTCGTTGACCTCTGTCTCTGTAAGGTCACACCCCCCTAACACCCGCTCCCACATCATCATAGGCACCACAGTCAGCTCTGGGGGGGCAGAGCCCACCATCCCTGCCCTAAAACATCCCTGATGTCCAGGGGAAGCCCTGAGTAGGACAATCTCTCACTCACTCACTTTACAAGGCACTGGTCTAAGAAGGGGAGGTGCGCAGTGAGGGAGAAAGAAAGGCGAGGTCCCTGAGTTGGGGAACATGTCCCTACCCACAGACGCTACACCAGCATGCTTCCTGACAAGTGGCTGAGCGGTCAGCCGGTGGGTGACCTGAGCCAGGGCTGCCACGGCCAGATCCCACGTGGCAGCTGAGTGGACTTCTGTCACACGGCGACCCAAATGTTTCACCCGGAAGACTCTCCTGAAAACTGGTGTTGACTCCGGCTCCGCAAGTCGCATAAGTCCCCTGGGCCTCAGTTTCCTCTTGTCAAATGGGGGTACTGTAAAGCCCAGCTCACATGGTTGAGACCATGGGTCAGTAGCATGAAGCCGTCACTCACACCTCACACTGTCCTGGCTCTCCGAGATCGCGCCCCTCACACAAGCTCATCTGGTCCATGGCTGTTAGCTTGTTACCAAAAATTTTTTTTTTAAGATTTTATTTATTTGTAAGAGAGAGAGAGCAAGAGAGAGAGTGAGAAGCAAGTGAGCACACAAGCAGGGGGAGCAGCAGGCAGAGGGAGAAGCAGGCTCCCCACTAAACTGGGACCCTGATGTGGGATTCCGTCCCAGGACCCTGAGATCATGACCTGAGCTGCATCAGCTCAACGGACTAAGCCACCCAAGCACCCCTGTTCCCCAGGTTCTAACAAGGCACTTCCCTCTGGTCGTGGCCACTCTGTGAACCAGAACTCCTGCGACACCCACTGGGTCCCTAGGCTGGCACACCATGCAGGCTGGTAATGATGTGGCCATCAGGATATGGAGAAATTGAGGCATGAGGACAGCACCCCCCTCCCCCGCCTCTCTCCCATGTCCTTAAAGCCTTACCTTCAAAATATAGGGTGTTCCCATCTCTGGCAGAGGCATGTGGCGTTGTGAAGTTCTGAAGATCTCCTGGCCCACACTCCATGGCCAGCAGGTGCCCAGCCTGCACTGGTCCCCAATGGGATGTGGGGGGGTGGGGGTGGGGCAGGGCATCTCCACTATGTGAGAATTCTAGAACTCATGGTTTGTTTATTCACGGTAGTAGGGAGTCGGCCTCTGCCGCAAGGTCGGGGGCTCACCCAGCTGGGACAGAAGCAGGATCCTGAGATCATGGTGAGGGCTGGCCTGTGTGATAATGGGATGCTGCTGCCAGGCCGCTCCCTGGAATGACGCGCCTTAGTGCCGAGCCCTGAGCCTGTGAAGCAGCTGGTATCTGGCTCACGACAGTGCCTCCTGGGCTCAGCCTTGACCTTGATGGTGCTCCTGTGTGCCTAGTCCTGAGCCCACTACAGCACCTGTAGACCCCGGTGCCCAGTCCAGTCTCCATGAAACCCTTCTGAGGGCACCCTGCAGGTGTGGGAACTGAGGCACTGGAAGGGGATGATGGCTAGTTCCTACTGGGGGTACCTGAGCCGGAAATTGAGGTTTCCTTTTTCCCACAACCTTGGCTCCTGGGTAGAGGGAGGCCAGGTGTTCTGGGCCTGGGAACATGACTTTCAGAGAGGAAGAAGTTTGCAGGCCTGGGTCTTCATGAACCAGAAGAAGAAATGCCTTCTTGGGGAGCCCTCCCCAGCACCTCACTGAGGTCCCCAAGAAGGCATTTCTTCTGCTGGCTCATGAAGACCCAGGCCTGCAAGCTTCTTCCTCTCCAAAAGTCACGTTCCCCCCAGGGACCCCATGTGCTTCACACTATCCATCAGGACAGCTCCCTCCTGCCCCTCCTCACCAGGGTTGCCGAGGATGCAGGGTAACCAGGTTGCTGGCACACTGCTGGGGTACGGACCGGGCCAGCATGGTGGGGAACTATGGGATCACTTAGTAAGGCAGAGTGTGTGCCTGTCCCTCAACCTATACGCACCCTCCCACTTGCGTGCCCTGGACACGGTCATGCACAGATGCACAGGAAGAGTCTAAGGACGGTTCACACCAGTACTGCTGGTTAGAACCCTAACTGAAAGCTAACCAAGGCAGGGGGCAGGCTCAGAATGCTTGCCAACAGTGAGCGGCCTGCTCCACGTAGAGACGTGGCCAATGTCATAACATGCCACGGAGTGAAAGAAGCCGGACACGGAAAGGTATGTACTGTGTGAAATTCAAAAACAGGCAAAACAAAGTATGTCTAGAGATCCATGGCAGAAAACCATGGAAATGATTCTCCCTACAAGTACATTTCCTCTAGGGGGAAACAGGGAGAGAGAGGGAGAGAGAAAAGAGGGGAGGGAAAGGTAGGGGAGGGAAGGAAAAAATCCAGAGAAGAAAAACCCTATCTACTCTCCTGCCTTCGTGGAAAATAATACTCTGGGGGAGGGGGTTAATCAATGAAACAAAATAAGAAAATTCAACAACAACAACAAAAAAAAACAAGCATATCCACCATCACCACCGATGTGAATACAAAAACCCTCTACTTTTAAAAGCCAAAGATTCTTGTATTGGGTAAAAGAAAAGTCCATTCACATGCTACTTATCAGAAAGCCACCTAAAACAAATTAACATGAAGCGTAAAAGTAAAAAGACAGGTAAAAATATATAATTATATGCAAGTGAAAATAGACATGGCATGTTGCTCTCTAGAGATGTGATTCAGGACAAAAGCTTTACACAGAAAAGGCTATTTCATGTTGGGGAAAAGATAAAAATTAGAATGACTACGTAACATCATAAAGTTCTCTCCATCGATCACATAACATGGATCCCATAAAGCAAAGTCAATCAGTGATCTGCGAGAAACCGAAACACCTCCCTTTAGGGGACAGCCGTCTCCGACTATCTTAGGGGGAATGGAACAGGTATAAAAATGAACCACCCACTAGACTACTAACAGGACCACAGTAACTGCCCTAAAACCTGAAGAGTTTGGGCCACACTTTTGTACCACGACATGATGACTCAAGGATTTAATAACAAAACAGCGAATGCCTTAGCTGAAATTTTTAAAAATGAACTTTTTAAACTTATTTTGATGAAATAACATTCTATAAACTCTTCAGAAAATATGAATAATTAGAGCAATGCATTAAAAATTTACTGGGTGTGTTCAAAGCAAGTCTATAACCTTAGGGATATTTGTTATTGAATAACAAAAGAAAGCAAATGAATTAAAAGCTCCAATCAGGAAACTGTAAAAGACATAAAATAAAGCCAAGTTGGGCACCTGGGCAGCTCAGTCCGTTAAGCCTCTGCCTTGGGCTTGGGTCATGATCTTGGGGTCCTGGGATCGAGCCCCATCATCAGGCTCCTGGCTCAGAGGGGAGCCTGCTTCTCCCTCTCCCTCTGCTTCTCCCCTTGTTCCTGTTCACTTCTCTCTCTCTCTCTCTCAAATAAATAATATTTAAATAAAAAATTAAAAAATAAAACCAAGGAAAGTCTTTTGGAAACATGTACAAAATATAAAATTACACCCTAATCAATTAGGACAGCAGAATTACGAATGAACTCTATGATCTGGATCTTTGAAAAAACAAATAATATCAATTGGGACAAAGACAAATTTTTTACTGCTAGGGTATAACCCACCAAGATGGTATAGTAAGCATGTACTTTGCACTCTTACCAAAATAGCTTTGATACATAAAGTAAGAATTGCTAGAACTACAAGAAGTCTTAATTCTCATGGTAAGCCTCTCAGAAATCAATGGGTTATATAGACATAAAATATTTGAAGTGTTGAATGGATTTGAGTAATACAGTCAACAAACCTGGTTCAATCAGTTATGGCTAGAACTCTGCTTCAAAACACACAATGTTTTCATTTCAAACACACATGAAACATTCACTAAAACTGAGCAGATACTAGGCCTCAATAAAACATCAATAAATTGAAAAACATAAAAATAATAAAACT
The DNA here is from genome assembly GCF_020171115.1 of Neogale vison. Taxonomy (NCBI): domain Eukaryota; kingdom Metazoa; phylum Chordata; class Mammalia; order Carnivora; family Mustelidae; genus Neogale; species Neogale vison. The sequence goes on along the minus strand of NC_058096.1, from coordinate 207,878,414 downwards.
AACACTGTGATATAATTTTTAATGGGGGAAAAAAGAAGTCCCCATCCTCCCCAAATAACACCCATCTATGGAACTCTTGGGTTAAGTAAGAAATACACATGAAATTAGAAACAATACAGAAATGAATGATAATGAGGTCAGTACATATCAACCCGTGTGCCATATGGACAAAGGAAGACCCAGAGGAAATTTTATAGAATTAAGTGAAAATATTAGAAACCAAAGAAGTCTGTAATAACTGATTCAGTATACAACTCAATAAGTTAGAAAAAGGACAGTAAAATAAGTCCCCTCCCAAAGTAGGTTAGAATCACTAAAACTAAAAGAGTTTTAGTGAAATGAACAAAAAAGATTTGATTACAAAACCAAAAGTTAGTTTGTACCATTTAGGCGTCCCCAAAGAAGAAAACCTTCCACTCAAATAGGCTTAAAAGGTGTCCCCTCCCTTCAGTGGTGGCAGCTTCCTCCTGAGTTGGTCCCCTTGTTGAGAAATGGATGCCAGCTGCACGGGGTGATGTACGAAAGTGTTGAATCACTGTATTGTACACCTGAAACTAATCTCACACTGTATGAGCACTAAGTGGAATTTATACAAAAAAGTTTAAAAAATGGTTGCTGACAGCCCACATCCTCCTGCTTTCTCACCCACATTCAGAGAAGAAGTGTGCATGTCCTTCCTCTAACCGTACCTTCTGCTGCCTGGTAACCCAGCTGGAGCCAGCTGGCCAGGGCACTGGACTAGGCTGACTCGATCAGACCCTGGGAGCTGGGAGGGTGACAGCTTCACCCTGAAGACATGAACAGCACGGCAGAGTGGGAGGGCTGCAGACCAGGACCCAGGGTAATATGAGGGAAGGACGGAAACCATAACGCCAACCAATAAGGTATACCAGATGGATTTTTTTTAAGATTCATTTATTTATTTAAGAGAGAGAGAGAGAGGCAGGGGGAGAAAGAACCTCAAGCAGACTCCCCACTGAGTGTAGACCCAACACTGGGCTTGATCCCACCACCCTGAGATCATGACCTGAGCTGAAATCACAAGTCAGACACTTAACCGACTGAGTCACCAGGCGCCCTTACCAGATGGATTGGGTTTTTTTGGAAACACCTATGAAACAGACAAAAATTGGCAATTCTAGTCTTTAATAATTAAGAAAGGGGAATGAGTACATATATAAATAATATTAGAAATGGGAAAGAGGCCGTGGGTTCAAATTTTATACATCAGGTTGGAATGTAAGAATGTAAGCTAACGTAAGTGATTTTCTATACGAAAGTAATGCAAAAACAGTGAGGAACCCACTAGGTCATTAACTATACAAGATTTTTTGAAAATAATCAAAGATTTATCCCTTAGAAAAAACTATCAGGCCCAGTGAGTTTTCCCATTATTTTTTTAAAATTTTATTAACATATAATGTATTATTTGTTTCAGGGGTACAGGTCTGTGATTCATCAGTCTTATTACAATTCACAGCACCACCATAGCACACACCCTCCCAATGCCCATAACCCAGCCATCCCCTCCCTCCCAGCCCCCTCCCCTCCAGGGCCCAGTGAGTTTCATGTGCACAATCTACAAAATCTCAGGAACTGATAATGTTGGCCTTATATAACTGCTCTAGGGCATAGGAAAAATACTACAACGCTTCTCAACCTGTTTTAAGAGGCTAGCACAGCAATGACACCAAACTTGAACAATGGTGGAACAGAGAGGAAAAGTGGAGGCCCACCATGTCTGGGGCAGAAATTCTAAACAAAATGCCAGCAAATGGAATCCGCAATGTATTAAGGGATTTATCTAAGAAACCTTCTGAGATCTAGCAATGAATTTCATTATGTGAACAAATTAAATAAGAAAAACCATATAATCATCTTAATAGTTCATTACTGCGTCACCAGGGCCCAAATCTGCCTCGCACAGCAAAGGTTCCCAGTGAGTGTCTGAGAAGCACATGAAGGATGAGGTCAGGGTCAGCACATGAACCCCCACCATTATGGCCACTGTTTCACACTGGGTTAGAGGTCCCAGGCAATGAGAAAACAAAAATAAATGGTAGAATTTTCAAAAAGGACAAGATGTAACTCTCACCATTTTAGGGAATTTGACTAGCCAAAAATAAACCAAAAGAATCCACTGAGAAACTGATGAATTAAATAAGTCAGTTTTGCAAGATGACCAGGAATCAAGATCACTATGGGGTTTTTTGTTGTTGTTTTTGGTTTTTTTTTTTTTTAAGATTTTTTTTCTTTATTTGGCAGAGAGAGAGAGCACAAGTAGGCAGAAAGGCAGGCAGAGAGTGAGGGGGGAAGCAAGCTCCCTGCCAAGCAGAGAGCCTGACTCGGGGCTCGATCCCATGACCCTGAGATCATGACCTGAGCTGAAGGCAGAGGCTTGACCCACTGAGCCACCAGGTGCCCCATGATCACTGTTTTTTTAAATCAGCATCTTTAAAATACCTAACATATAAAATTAGAAAAAAATATAATGGGAGGAGATAATCATCCACAATGAATATAATCAAAATTTGTAAAATACTTTGAAAATAATTTGAAATACACTCAGTATTTTTCCAGACATCTGTGAACAGAAGAGCCAAATCAATAGAGACATATACCATACCCCTGTTAGGAATTCAACACTGTAAAAATTAATCTGCATATCTAATTTCAATTCAAATACCAATAGTGTCTTTAATGAAAATTGACACACTAACTGTAAAGTTTCCATGGAAGATAAACTCTGTAAATTAGGCAATATTTTTTTTAAAGGAGAGCTTTCACTACCACTTAACAAAATATGACATAAAGCTATTTGAAACAATACAGCACTAACCCAGGGACAAACAGATCAGTGGGAAAACAACAGAAGTTTCAAAAACATACACATGGATATATTAAGACTTCCTTATTATAAATGCAGATATTCAAATCAGCAGGAAAAAGACAGGTGCTACAAGAAATAGTATCAGTGGAATTGGCTTTCCAGTTGGAAATAAGAGTTGTATCCCCACCTCACACCACACAGAGTTACACATAAAAAATAAATTTATTGAGATGAAAAGAAATATGGAAAACAGCTTTTATAACCTGGAGATGGAGAAGAGCACATTTTACTAGGCACAAAAACCCATAAGGGAAGTAAAGATTGACTGATTTGATTCCATAATAATTTTATTTTTTTAAAAAAATTTATTTATTTGAGAAAGTGTGCCATGCACAAGCAGGGGAAGGTGCAAAGGGAGAGGGAGAAGCAGGTTTCCCCCTCAGGAGGAAGCCCCATGTGGGGCTCAATCCCAGGACCCCGGGATCATGACCTGAGCTAAAGGCAGACACTTAACCAACTGAGCCACCCTGGTGCCCCTTGACTCCATGATAATTTTAAAGGTCTTTATGGAAAACTTTCATCATTCCATCCATTCCACATATTTCTAAAAGATAAGGAAATAGTTGTAAAATAATTGACAAAGGCTTAGTACTCAGAAAAGATAAAAACTTCCGTTAAAAAAAAGAAAAGAAACCCAATCTTAAAAAGAGACAAAGCCTATGAATAGAGGATTCACTCGAGAAAAGGTATATCTTTTCATCAATAAACACATGAAAAGGCACATTTCCAATCAGGAAAATACAGATGAATACAGCAATGATAGAACGTTCTAGCATTGGATGGACATACTTTTAAAGACTGATAATATCCATCTTTAGCAAAAGGAGAAATGTTCCACTCTCCCATGCTGTAGGTATGACTGCAAACTGGCTCAGCTTTGGGAAGGAAGACTCTTTAATTGTAGTCATCCAAAAGTACTAAAATTTGTGTGTCCTTTGATGACTGTCCTGCCCTCAGCCCACTCACAGGAGTGCTGCCAGGGGGGTGAGTCCGAAACAGCCCAAAACCTGGTGCTGGTTACAAAACCTATGTCACAGCTGCCCAGAACATACGCAATGACATCACATGATGACTAGCTTTAGGTATTGACGGAGAAAGTTTGTCAACGTGTGTGATTTTTTTTTTTAAATGTAGACTACTAACAATACATATAAGATCCCAGGGTCACCCACAAAAGAGAACAGAGCCAGCTCACACTTGTACAAATTTAATCCCTGCTCTCCTGGTCCCCCGTTCCAGAGCCCTTCGAGGCCACACTTCCCTTCTCCTGGAGTCACACAGGGCGTGGTCATCCTCTGCGTCTCTCCCCACTGGGATGCTGAGGCAGAGCCCCATCCCCAGGGGCCACTCTTTCCCCACCTTGACTCTTGTTGAATAGAGACACATGACCTTGGTCTAACCTTGATCCGGACCCATAGGGCAGAGGCAATGTGGGAAGAAGAAGAGAGAGAGGAGACTAAGGACCCATCTGGGGCTGCAGCAGCCAGAGCAGGAGTAGGAGCCAGGCAGAGGCTGGGGGGCCTGAGAGAGCCTCACTGCCTATTTGCTTCCTGATCCATTTGCTGTATTTGGTGACGCGGGTGTACACGCCTGGGTTCTCCGCTTTGGCACAGGCCTTTTCCCAGGACAACACCCCAGCCAGAATCCATCTGCCCTCGACTTCGCAAGCGAGTGGGCCGCCAGAATCCCCCTAGATAAAGAGGGAGAAATAATGGAAGCTCTGGGAGCCGGGACCCCGGAGGACCCGGAATGCCAACCCCTCTGACTCCTCTTGGAAGATTCTCTTGCTCCCTAGCTCCTTCAGCTCCCCCTTCGGCTCCTCAGACCCATCCCAGAATATCAGGCAAAATCAAAGTCACAGGGGAAGGAAGAGGGGAGCAGAGCGCTGCACGGTGAGGGTCGCAAAGCAAAGCCCTCCCTGGGAACGTCCCCCACCCCCACCCCGGGAGTCACTCTGGACCAAGAGCTGCCAGGACCTCCCAGCCACTCACAGAGCACAAGTTCTCTCCGTAGTTGGTGGCACAGATCATGTCCCCCAGGACAAGGGGGACAAGGTGGGGGAGGAAGGACTTCTTGCGGTAAATCTGGTCACACTTCTTGTTGTCCATGATGAACACCTCAGCCTCCTGCAGCTCCGTGGTCAGTGTGGAGTTAGCTGTGGGGGAGCCCAGCGGGGTGAGAAGTTCTCCTCATTCCACTCAGCCCTGGCCTCCTCTCAGGGTCCTGCCGCCTCCATTTTTGAGACTCAGCCAAGCCACACCCCTTCATGCCCTCCTGCCCTCCTCCACCAGTCTGTCCCCCTGCGGGTGGGGGAGACCACGTCTGGCAAGTCCCTCACCCTCTCAGGCTCTCTTTCAGGATCCCTTTCTCTAGGAAGCTTTGGCTTCCAAACCAAGCAGGCCACAAGCCAAGTTTCAATGCAACCACTGATGAACTGAGACCCCAACCACGTCTGGCTTCTCTCTCCAGCCTCTGAGTCTGGCATAGGTTGTGACCTCTGTCACCTGGTTACCCTCGCTCCCCCTTCAGGCATCTCAGATAGATGTGCCCCTGGCCAGACTCATCCCAGATTCCTCCCAGCTCGATCTCAAGGATCCTGACCTAGTCTTAGCCCCTTTCCCCGTCGGCCTGGGCCCCCGCCCACACTCCGTGACCAGCACCCTGCAGGTAAGGCACGCGTTCCCCACGCGAAGGGTCTGGAGGGCCGCCCATCAAATGAATGAGTGAGAGGACGAGTAAGTGTAGGGTTCCCGGACTCTGAGCTGCTATAAGAGGCCAAAAGATCACGCCCAGCCCCGGCGCCGCTAGACCGGAGTGAGGTGCCCACGGCAAGCATGGTGGCCTTGGACGTGGAGACCTGGAGACGTGTTAGGACAAGGAGAGTCCTAACACGTCCAAATAGCCAGGGCCCGGAGGTGACAGCTGCAAGCTTCCTGAGAGGCACCATGAAGGGGTCCAGCAGGCAAGACCCCAGCAGGAAGGCGATGCCCCCCTCTGTGGTTCCACACCCCCCACCTTGACCCACTGTGCTCACCTGAGAAGCGCTGTTTGACCTGGCCCCAGCCAGTTACCCAGCACTGGGTCCCCACCTTCAGGTTGTAGCTGGGCTCCGGGAGGCAGATGGGCTGTACATACTTGCTGAAGGTGGCGGGGCTGTGAAGCTGGAGAAGGGCCATATCCCCCATGATGAAGGTCCGGCCCCAGAACTTGGGGTGCAGGATGATGTCCTTCACGGGGATCAAGGAAGCCTGCAGGGGCTTCAGCTTGGAGGTGCCCAGGATCACTGAGTACTCTTTGGTGCTACAGAAGACATACTGCCCCGGCTAGCCAGTCAGGTTCGCAAACAACGTGACGCTCCTACCTCCACCAAGAACCCCCTCCCTTAGCAGAACCCCCCCCCCTGATTTGCTCCAGGCCGTGGACACGGGGGCCATACTCACCCTTGGATGCAGTGGGCAGCAGTGACCACCCAGTTGAGTTCAATGAGGGCCCCTCCACATACGTGTTCATTCTCTAGCCGGAGGCTCACCTCCCAGGGCCAGTGGCGGGTCACTTCCAAATCCTCGGACCACCAGGGTCTGCCGCAAACTTCAGGAACGATGTGCCAGGGAGACACAGGGACCACATATTGGAGGATGAGAACAACAGAGACGAAGATGCCCCTCCCCCACCCTGGGACCATGTGCACAAAGCTGTAAACTTGGGGGCTTGTCCTCATTTCAAAGATGGGGAGGCAGGCTGAGAGAAGGACAGAGGCACTGTGCTAGACGGAAATGACAGTGACAGAGATACAAGGCTGTAAGACAGAGACATAAAGACATCACAGGCGAGAGAGAGAGATACCGAGACAACGGGGGATTCGAAGGGAACCCCAAAACAAGGGAAAAGCATAGAAGGAATCCTGGCACAAGCCCTGGGTTCCCTTGTGTCCAGCCTGAATCGCGAGGCCATGTTCCTGAAGGGCCACCGCTCGGAGCTGAGAAAAGTTCCAGGCTTCTGTGTTAGAAACCTTTACACAGGCCGTTCAAGAAAGAGCCCCACCAGCGTGGAGCCCACGGAGGGTCCCCGCTCACAGCTTACAGTCTTCGTCTGCACCACGTTCCAGCCCAGGCAAGTGTTACGGCGGTAGGAATGAGCACAGATGCCAAAGTTTCTAAATAGAGCATTACTCAACATTATATTTTGAAAAAATAACGCACCACGATCGTGTAGAGATTGTCTCAGGAGCGCAAGGGAGGTCCCGCACTAGAAAAGCCCTCCCTGTATTTGCCACATACACAGTTCTTTTTCTCTAAAGAGAAGGATCATGTGCTCTTCTCAAAAAACACAGAAGACATTTGAAAAATTCAATATATATTTATGACTAAAAACAAATAGAAACAAAAATACTCTTACTTGGGGACCAGAAAAGAAATCCTTAACTTTAGGAAAGTTAGAGACCACAAACCTACAGCAAGCACCACATAACATTAAAGAAGAGGCAAAAAGATTCTATACGGTCAGAAGCCAAGAATAATGGTACTTTGCAGGAGGAGGGCTGGGGAAGTAATCGAGAGAGCATAAGGGAGCTATCGGGGGCTGGGAAAGTTCTACTTTCTCACCAAAGCAGTGACTAACACAGGTGGGTTCACTGTGTGATCATTTCTTAGGCCAGACACTTTAAATCTGTGTACTGTTGTGCGTGTATATAAGACTTCAACAGCTTACCTTTTTTTTTTTTTTAAGATTTATTTTACAAACAGAGATCACAAGTAGGCAGAGAGGCAGGCAGAGAGAGAGGAGGAAGCAGGCTCCCCACTGAGCAGAGAGCCCGATGTGGGGCTCAATCCCAGGACCCTAGGATCATGACCTGAGCAGAAGGCAGACCGCTTTAACCCACTGAACCACCCAGGCACCCACCCCAGTGGCTTACTTTTTAAATCAGTTATGCTTCTTGACTCCAGCACAATTAACGAGAAAATATATTCAAAATATGATATATTTTCAATAACAAAAATATCTTAAGTAACAAGAAATTAACATTAGGCCAGTTTATCGTGGTGATACATTTAAAACTCTTAATAAAGAAAATAAATAAATAAAACTCAATAAAGGACACGGAAAAGGAACAGCATAAATGGAGAGACGTCCCTGGCTTTTAAATAAACAACTAACCATTTCAGATATACTTTTTCCCAAAACTAAACTATAAAGTCATTTTCCAAGTGAGAATTTTAGGGAGCTTTATAAACTTACTCTAGAATTCAAGTAGAAAAACAAAAGGCCACAAATAGCTCAGTCTCCAAAAAGGGAGAACATAAAGGAACGCTTGTCTTAGCAGGTTATCAAGACACACATCAAAGCCATCACAACAAAAACGGTGTGGTACGGACAAGGACAAACCAATGAAGCCATGGAAAAGAGCAAAGAGCCTGAGACTGCTCTGGGGACCCAGGATCTTAATGTAGGTAAAAGAGTCACCACCATCAGTGGGTGAAGGATGGATGTTGAGTAGATGGTGCTGGGGAAACTGACTCACGACGAAAGAATTAAGAAAAACAAAACCGGATTCCTCCCTAGCAGCACTTGGAGACCTAAATAGAAAAGTGAAACCCTAAAGCTAACAGTAGACCATATGGCAGGGGGTGAGAAAGGGCTCCCTAAACAAAATCTCAAAACAAATCATAAAACATTAAATGGATTAATTTTATTACATCAAAACCAAGGTCTTTTTTTTTAAGATTTTATTTATTGATTTGACAGCGATCACAAGTAGGCAGACAGGCAGGCAGAGAGGGGGAAAGGAAGCAGGCTCCCCGCTGAGCAGAGATTGAGCCTCCCATGCAGGGCTCAATCTCAGGACCCTGGGATCATGACCTGAGCCAAAGGCAGAGGCTTTAACCCACTGAGCCACCCAGACACCCCTTAGTTTTTGTTCTTACTCTAGCAATAAAGTTAACTGGTGGATGACAGATTGGGTGGCAATATTTATGACACTGAAAATCAATACAAGACTTTTACTAGGAATATACAAGGAACTCTAGGAAATCAATAAGAAAAAAAAAAGGAACAGATAATATGTGAAGGGGACAAGCAATTTATTAGAAGAAATCCAAGAGGTCAAAAGTATATTGAGACATCCTGAAACTCATTAGTAATGAGAAAAATGTCAATTAAATCAAGAAGCCATTTTTCATTCTATTAGATTTTTTTAAATTGGTAAAAAGATATAAAAGCTGCATCGTACCATGGTTGGTACATCTGTAACAACATTACACCTTTACAGATGGCTAGTAGGAATACAGAGAGCTGGCCACTTTAGATTATGGACAGAAGATAAAAGCACTGTATCAATGCACATTTTTAAAAAAGATTTTATTTATTTATTTGACAGAGATCGCAGGTAGGCAGAGAGAGAGAGGAGGAGAAAGCAGGCTCCCGGTGGAGCAGAGATCCAGATGCGGGGCTCGATCCCAGGACCCTGAGATCATGACCTGAGCAGAAGGCAGAGGCTTTAACCCACTGAGCCACCCAGGTGCCCCCTCAATGTACATTTTTTTTAAAAGATTTTAATTATTGATTTGACAGAGATCACAAGTAGGCAGAGAGGCAGGCAGAGAGAGAGAGGAGAAGAAGGCCCCCTGCTGAGCAGGGAGCCCACTGCGGGGCTCCATCCCTGGACCCTGAGCTGAAGGCAGAGGTTTAATCCACTGAGCCACCCAGGCGCCCCTCAATGTACATTTTTGAAATTGAGAAGTGGCTGATACGTGAGAAGTGAAGTTAATCAGTAGATATTGTGGTTATCTAAGGGAATAGTCTTAGAAAAAAACATGCCTAGGTATTTAGAGATTAGAAGTCAGGCTGTAAGTGACCCTCAGTTGATTCTGGGAAAATTTATATATGTGTTTCTTGACCTAAATGTATTTTTGCAGTGTTTGGTAAGTTTAAAATTATTTCCAAATAGAAAAATCTTTTAATGGAACTGGTGAAAAGAGGAGGAAATAGAAAGAGATCTACGGTAGACACCATTTATGTAAGTTAAAATACGTGTACACAAAACCACAATATGTATTTTGACAAGAACACACATAAGCAGAGACACACACTGAACATATAAGCAAGGCTGAAAGGAGGGAGAGGAGGGGCACGGACATAAGGAGGAATAACTAATTTAATCAGTTGAACAATTCATAACCAATTAGGGAGGACCTATGACAACAGAAGCCCATGAACCAATGAGCAACCTAACCCACCATCCATGACGTCTAAGGGAAAAGACATTTTAGAAAGCAGGTCCTTCAGACTAAATTCCTGCTTCCTACAGACCCAGAAACACTACCTCTCTGACCCTCTTCAGAACACTTCCTCCCCGGAGCTGAGGTTTTTCTGAAGCGGTGGCTCAGCCTACCCACCTGGTATGGAAGTGTTTTCTTTATAACCTGAAGGAGAAAGGGGGAACAAAGATGAAGCAAGAGATCATGAATTAGTTCATTCATTCATTCACCAAATATTTCCTAACCTCCCACTCCATTCCCAGCCAAGACCGGTGGGGAGGGGACAGAGCGTATCAAACAGATAACACGCTGTTCAGCAGGGGAGATGGAAGCCAACAAAACCACCTGTGTGAAATCAATGCAAGGACAAGGCCACAGGTTTCAGGGGAGCCCAGAAGAAGTGGGGGACAAGAAGGCTCCTGAGAAGCAGGGTTTTGGGGTCAGGACTTAAAGATGAGAAGACGGTAAAAACAGAAAAATGACAATGACATTCCTTGCAAAAGATACACTGTGATGCACGCCATGAGAATGAAGGACAAGGCCAAGGATGGCCAGAAATGATGCCACGGAGGAAGAGTCAGGGTCAACCATGAGGGGCCTCATAACCCAGGCAGAGAAGCAAAGAGACCTTCCGGGAGGAGGGAGGTCTATAGAAGGGTGACATGTTCAGGCTTGGATTGTGACAAGGAAGTAGGAAGTTGACCGGACTGTAGGTGCTGAGATCCCTCTTCAGGACCCAGGCAAGAAAGGAGGTGGTCCGAGGAAGTGGATGGATGTGGGATGCAGACAGATGGTTATGCCCCCCAGCTTCTGCTTTGAGAGAGGAGTGCCTACAATCCAGCAGTGCCTACAATCCAGCGCAGTAGAAAACAGGCTAAGAGAACCCAGTTTATAGGCAGCTGAGAGGCTCCACTTTGGACGCTGGGGGAGCAGAGATGTTTCTAGGTCCTGCAGCTGGCAGGTGCACTCGCAGACGCGTTGCATAGCAGAGCCTGGGGGCGGGGCGGGGGGGGGGCCGGTGGACGGTGGAGAGAGAACCCAGACAGCGCTGCAGGGATGAACAGAGCACACTGGCTGGGAAGCAGGTGGGGAGCCGCAGAGCTATGCTGAGGCAGAGAGGCGGGAGGCCTGACCTGAGAAGCCAGGGGACTAGAAAAACCGAAACCGGAGGAAGAGGTAGAAGGTCGCAGCTGCGGCCAGAATGGGCCGTCGAGTATGGGAGAAGCAAGGAAGCCCTAGAAGGAAACATGAACGGGAAACGGCTCCTCTGAGAAACCTGGCAGGCGGGAAGGGCCGGGGAGAAGCAACCATGGCAAAGAGGGACAGAATGAAGATGAGCAAGAAGTTGGCGGAGGGAGCACAGCGCGGGGACAGCCCGCGGTCCGGGGCCGGGCGAACGGGCTGACCTTGAACAGGAGGGGAGTCTCTGGTTGCTAAAGAAATGGGGGAGGCTGGTGTCGAGCAGTGGGGTTCGGAGGGGCCCCTGCGGGCTGGAGGCTGTCAAGGGGGAGAGCGTCTTCAGGGTGAATAAAGCAGCAGCGAGCCAGACGCCAGGGGGAACAGGGCGCTGGGGAGAAGCGGGAAGGTGGGATCCGGGTTTCAGCGCGGGGAGACCGCGTGGGGCCGGCCGCGCCGCAGCGCATGCGCAGTGGCCAGGGGAGGTCGGGGAAGGGGCAGCGGGCGGCCTGAGCCGGCCTGGAAGGGTGCCTCTGGCCTCAGCCGCGATGCCCGCCAGCGTGGAGGCCGGAGGAAGTGGCTGCACGTCCGGAGAAGACACAGGGGTCCTCCGCACTGCTGGTGAAGTCTGAGGGAGGAGGCCGGGGCGGGCAGGCAGAAGTCTGGCGACAAGGATGGCAGTGGGGGACAGGGGAGCATGGTGGGGGTGGGGGACAGAGTCCCAGGCGGCCAAAGAGCTGGCCAGGGATCTATGCTCAAGGGCGGGGATGGGGGACAGAGGGGAGGGTGGGGAGAGTACGGGGAGGGTGGCCGATTGGCGGACGGAGGGACACAGGGCGGTGGAGGAGGCGCTGTCTCACCCGAGGTCAGCAGCGGCAGCAGCAGCAGGACACAGCGGCTCAGGCCCAAGAGCGAGGCTCCAGGCCCAGCGCTGTGGCTGAACGGCAAGGCGGCCATGAGGCCCGGGAGGTGCCACCTAACGGGACAGACACGGTGCCGCGAGCCCCGGCAGGTGATGGCGACCCTGCCGCGCGCAAGGGCACCTCTAGCACGTGATGGAGTTCTGGGCACACGACGGCCCCACTAGCCCGCGATGACGCCCCGGACTCCCTCCCGCCCCCCGCAGCCATGGGCACATCTGCATCCGCACCCTCACCTTATGCCTGTTCCCTGAAGGTGGCATCGGAGCCCAGGATCCAGGATGGCCTCCAGGGTGGCCAAGCACTCCCCTGTTGCTTTAAGATGGGGACAGTGCCCCCAACCTCTGGACCTCTGAGGGCACCTTTGTCGCCCAGCCTCTGACCACAACCTTGGTCCCCTGGCATTGGTGCGTTGGAAAGGTTCACAAATTCTGTTGATCTGAGAATCTGAAAAGCACAAGAAAGGAACAGTAAGGCTGGGGAATCCAGGAAGATGTCTTTAGGAAAGTGGCATCTGAGCTGGATCTAAAACTGGAATATGGAGTCTTGGGGGAGTCCTGAGAAAGGAAAGGCATTCCTCCTCCTCTACAGACCACCAAGCAGATGGATGCACCTGAAAGAGATGGGGGCGGGGCAGATGCCAGGCCTTGGGCCTTCGCAGAGCAACTTTGCAGGACGGGGTCTTTGCATCTGGTGGGTGTGGCAGAATTGGAAGAGGACCACCAAGAAGCAGAAGATTCCCGCTTCTTTTGTCTCGTGGGAAGGGAGGGGGTGTCCAGTTCTGGGGACCACATTCCCCGGCCTGGTATCTAAGGAGGTCTGCATAATGAGTCCCCACCGCAGACAGGTGAGTAGAAGTGATGTGTGCCACTTCCGTGTCAAGGTGGTCGGGAGGAGAATGCCTTCTTTGCTCGTGTTCAGGCCAAGCACTGGTGCCCAGAGCGGCAGAACTGTCAACTTGGAGCTGGTTAGAGATGGCAGTTCTCAGGCCCCACCCCAGACCTACAGGACTGAAAACTCTGGCAGGGGACCAGTGATGTGTGTTTTACCAAGCCAGAAAGAGAGGCGCTGAAACACAGAGCCAGAGAATGAGGGTAAAGATCTAGTGTCTAAAACAATAAATCTCACTTGCCTTCTCCCAGTTGGAGCACAGATGTCTGTTAATGAAGTGGGGGGTGCCTGGGTGGCTCAGTGCGTTGTCTTCCTTTGGCTCAGGTCATGATCCCAGGGTCCTGGCATCTGGCTCCTTGCTTAGTGGGGAGTCTGCTTCTCCCTCTCCCTCTGCCCCTCCCCTGGCTTGTGCACACACTCTCTCTCTCTCAAATAAATAAAAATCTTTAAAAAAGAAAAGAAAAAGTGGAAGGGGGGGCGGCAGCAGCAAGTGAAAGAAGTAAGAGAGAAGGAATATTTCTCTTGCCCTAAGTTCATTCTTGCTCTCTTTTCTGGTCTCTTCTGATCCTCTTTTCAGAGCTGCAGAGGCTGTGAAATTAAGCCACAGAGCTCCGGGCAGACAGGCGTACAGAGACCAGGACCCAGCTAGCTAAAACCCCACAGAGGACTCCCATCTGAGCTGGTGGGGACAGGGCTTAATTACAACCATGAACAGATCGTTTTCTACGTGGGAAACTAGTTCTCTACAAGAGTATGTCATAGCAAAGCCAGAACTTTCAAGAGACCAGAACTTAGAGTGAACAGGAACACGCTCCAAACCATTCAGTTGACATCGGAGATCTCCATACTCCTTAATGCCTCCACATAGCTTGGGCTGAGCCTGGATGGGGCCACTAGGGACTGAGGAAGGGGGCCCACCGCGGGATTGCCCCAGGAGGGTCTTGTGGCAGGATCCCAGCTGGGTGTCTGGAGCCCCAGACACTCCAGTCCCATGTGGAAACCCAGGCCTCACACCTCAGCAGGGACATGGTGACACCCCGTCCCTCCCTCTCTCTCTCTGCACAATCAGCAAGCTGACTGCTTCAACACAGGGTCAGGTGACAGCCTGAGACCACACCCAGGTCCCACGCTATCTCACCGCTCCTGAGGGCTCTTCTCTCGCAGAGGCTCTCCAAGATGGCAAGGAAGCCCCGCGCTCCCCCTGGCAGGTCAGCCGGCTCTCAGCCTGGGGGATGTCTGACCCCCTCCTTCCAGGTGGGCAGGGCACAGCCAAGGTCGTGTGTGTGGCCTTGGCTGGTGACTGGGGCATCAGGCTGGGATGCTTTCGGGGCTCCAGCCTTGCTGCCAGTTCCTACTGTGTGGCTCTCTACAGGGTCAGGGGATGCCAACCAGAACTGGAGGAAAGGGCATCTGAGCAGGAGTGGGAGCTCGGAGGAGAGGCCCGGTGTGAGACTCGGAAATAGGAGGGGGGTGGGCCTGGGTCATCACGGGGCCACCAGGATGCCCAGGGGCAGCACCAGGCACAGAAGTGGGAGGAAGCCTTCTGAGTCCCAAGAGCAAGCCTGACTCAAGCGATCGATGACCCAGACCTTGTAGAAACTAACTTCTGTATAAATTCCGGGAAGGTTTTTGCGACCGCAGCCAATGCCCCAGCTCACAATCCCCACCTGGACCCATGTCTTATTAAGTTCACAGACCAGGGGCCCCCCAGAGTCTCCCTGGAGAAAGAGAAAGAAACAAAAACACAGGAATGGAAGAGAATCAACATCAGAACCGGCTGTTGGGGAGATGGGCACGTGTGGGGCTTCCCCAGGACTCTCTTCCCCCAGGCATCCACCAGCCCTAGGTTCCTAGGAATATTTGAGAGTTGAAAACTAAGTGAAAACCTTAACAGCCTCTGAGAAATACTCCTTCCCAGGTGCTCACGGATGCACACAGATATATAGCCGGGGGCCCCAGGGCAGCAGTAGCGCTAATAATGTCTTAAAATCCTCTTTGAATGTCCCTGTTCCTCCATTGCCCCTGACCTGCCCCCCATGGTCCTCTCCAAGACTCCCATGACCCAGCAACCAAACAGGTACCCCCAGCACAGTCCACAGCCTCCAGAGCCCTCCTCCAGCGCTAAGGCTCTTATCTATTCTGATTGGCCAGTCCCAGGCCTCCACAGATGTGAAATATTTTGAATATCAACCCCACATGGGAAGATCCCATAATCCTCTCCCCCAACCTGAAATTCCCCCTGACCTTAAACCCACATACCCAACCCCACACTGTCCCATACATCCCACAGACACCCCAACGGATGCAGAACCTGGCATGT
Organism: Neogale vison; assembly: GCF_020171115.1. NCBI lineage: Eukaryota > Metazoa > Chordata > Mammalia > Carnivora > Mustelidae > Neogale > Neogale vison. Next base: position 207,862,964 of record NC_058096.1, on the reverse strand, counting down.
CCTTTCCCAGACCTGCTCGGGGGCCACTGCCCCCCACCAACCAGCTCAGACAGAAACATAGAGCCCTTCAAACCTCTCCCTTGCCTCCACCCTCCCAGCAGTCAGGAATCAACCTCAGACACACCTCCTTCACCCCCTCACCACCCCAGGTCCCGCTCAGGACTCCGCGTCATCACCTAGATGATGGACGCAAACACCTAGCCTACAGTCCTGCCCGGATGGCATTGAGAAACTCTGCCCAGCGCCCCAGGCCACACATAACCCGACTCCAGCCCTCTTCTCTGGTCCCCTCATTGCTCCAGACCTGGAAGGTGGGCCCTACATGTGACAAGTTCCCTCACACCTCAGAGCCACTGTCCGTGCTGCTCCCCCTCCCTACAGTGCTGTTCTCCTCTTTCCAAGAAATCCCAAGACTCATCCTCTGAGTCCAGGCTCAAATGCCCCCTCCTCCAGAAGGCACTCGATGCGGGAAAAAGAGGGCAGGCCAGGTTCTGCCCATGAATCTCCTTCGAGAAGGAGCGAAAGGAGGTGGTGGCAGGTCACCCAGGCCCTGGCACCTGGGAATGAGGAAGCTTGGGGGGGGGCATCCTCACCGCAGAGGCCACTACAGAGCCACGAACTGACCTTGCAGACCCTCTTCCCTTGTTGACAGCTGCAGATCATCCCTGTTCTTCACTAGGTTGCACCGTGATTGTAACTGTGTCCACACTGTGTCGTTACATTTCTTCTATTGAGGGATGAGTTGCTTGGTCTGCTGAAGATGAATGGACACCGGAGCTGGAGTGACAATGACAAAGTTAGGGTCTGCGTGAGGGGACAGCACAGTAGCCCCCGAACCCTACTCTGTTGTACCCTCAGAGGTAGTCAGGGCAATGGATGCTGTCCTACTGACAGGCGGGACTCAAGGCAGTGGTGGTAAGGAGAGAGGCGGAGGGGAGAAAAGCCATGACAGGAGCAGGAGGGACCCCTCAGGACAGAAAGAGTCCAGGCCCTCCCAACCGGAAGTGAAAGGCAAGTGTCACTCTTGAGTACCAAGAGTAAGTGACAGGTGTCCTGTGCCGGCCAGACTCACAGACTCTCAGACAGGGAGTACCCCCAAGGATTCCGGTCCAGCCTCTTCCCCGAGATAGGAGGCCCTCCAGCCTCACCAGGAGGGTTGCTCTGAGAAGGTCCCTCCCTACAAAGCAGGGACTTCGACAGAGGGACAGCTCTGGATGTCAGCCAGCTCATCCCCCTGGAGCTGAAATCCACACTGGACAGAACCCACCATCCCTGGCACCCAAGCCCCCAGGTGCCAACATTCCAACAATTTTTTTTTTAAGATTTTTTTGGCAGGTAATAAATAAATAAAATCTTTAAAAAAAAAAAAAGATTTTTTGGCAGGAGGAACCTGGGTAGCTCAGTCATTAAGTGTCTGCCTTCAGCTCAGGTCATGATCCCAGGGTCCTGGGATCGAGCCCCACATCGGGCTTTCTGCTGAGCGGAAGGCCTGCTTCTCTCTCTCCCACTCCGCCTGCTTGTGTTCCCTCTCACTGTGTCTCTCTCTGTCAAATCAATAAAATCTTTAAAGATTTTTTTTTTATTTGAGAGAGAGTAAGAGCATAAGTGGGGGGAAGGGCAAAGAGAGAAGGAGAAGCAGACTCCCCACTGAGTGAGGGGCTCAATCCCAGGACGCCGGGACTATGACCTGAGCCACAGTCAGACGCTGCAGGGACTGAGCCACCCAGGCACCCCTCATTAAGCAATTCTTACCGAGGTTCCGTTACTCCGAGCTGTCCTCCCCCTCCTCCCTTGCCTGCCTGCTAACGAATCAGCCTCCCTGTCCCTTGTGGAACAGCCTGCGGGCCAACGCCAGCCCACCAGCCTGCCCCTCGGCTCCCCACCTACCTGTCCCACCTCCCGCCACTCGGCTCCAGCCAGTCACCCAGTGCTCTGTCCCACTTTCCACGTGGCACGCCCTTTCAGGGAGACACACAGGCTGGATGTTCGAGGAGTAATTCACAGAGGAGGCCAGCAAACCCAGGGCGGCGTCACGTCTCAACGTCTCCTCGTAAAAGCGATGGCACACGATGTCTTGCACCGGCACCACCGGTGTTGTTTCGGAACGAAAATGTAACAACTTGTCTCCCAGCCTCACTGTATACTCCTCCTGGCTGTGGGAAGAGGACATGCCCTTCGCAGAAATCCCGAAGCGTCTGCACTCCCCTACCACATTTTCCAAGTTCGTCCCAGCCTGGTCCTGTCTCCTCAGCCAGCATCTGGCACCTGCCTGCCTGCAAGGCACATCCCGGCCCCAGACCCTAATTACTCCAGCCGGTGCTTCTCCAGGTGAGGCCCCAAGACTACCAAAGCAGCCCCCCGAAATTTGGTGGACATGCACATTTTGGGTCTCACTCCAGACTGAATAAAACCTAGGGGGCTGTGACTCCTTTTCAGAGGAAGAAGAGGAAGCTTAGGAAAGGGCACAGGACTAGCTCCGGGTCACAGAGCCTGCTGGGGGCCAAGCCTGGAGCCCCGGACACTCACTCAGTTATGCAGTGGGCAGCGGTCAGCACCTACCGACTGGCAATGAGGGAGCCTCCACATATGTGTCTATCCCCGGCCTGCAGGCTCACCTGCCAAGGCCACTTCTTGTCTGGGACCAGCGATCCGCCCACTATCCTCAGACCTCTGGCCGGTTGGCTCACTAAAGAGAAAGGATGGGAGGTGAAGCTAGAGTCTCCTTTCCCCCCTCTTCCCACCGCCGGCCCCTGGACACCCATCAGTGTGCAGACGCAGGCTTCCTCTCCAACCTTTCAAGATAGAGTCTGACCCTTCTAGCTCCCGGGCAGAGTAGCTTCCCCTCTAGCCTCCCAGGCAGACCTCTCCAGACCTGCCCAGAAGGAGTACCTTGAGGAGGGAACGTTTCAGATACAGTGGTCTGGCTGGATTCCACTGTGAGCGTTAGAGGCCCTGCCCCTGTTGTAGATGTTGGGGTGGGCGGTGACTCCAGGGGCCCTGGTGGCGAGGGCGCCTCTGGACTTGCCAGGGTCATTGCAGAATCCTCACTGGGGCGGTAAGGCTCACCTGGCAAAGATCAGTGAGGCAGGAGCTGGCCCCGAGCATACCCCCTGGCCTGCCCCTTCAACCAGCACCGCCATCAAACACCCCACCCCCGCCATGCTCCACCACCCCCAGCAGCCGCGGGGTCCCCACCGAGCACTGGCTAGAGGAGCAGAAGCCAGAGCCGAGGCCCAGGGGGCCACCCCCGGACGCCATGGACCCACCTGCAAGGCAGCCCTCTCGAGGCGCCCCCTCGCGGTGGCCCGCAGCCCTGCGCTCATGTTGGACAGACCCAGGGACGGGCGGGGGGGGCGGGGGGGGCGGGGGGGGGTGGGGTGTACAATTCCCACCGAGTGGCACCTCCAGGATTCCCGCCTCCTGGTTATTCAACCAAAAACAATCCAGGTGGTGCTCCTCTGGTGCTTGAAGATGTCATTGCTTGCATCGACCTTAAAATAGAGATCTTCTGGATCAGACGCCCCCAGAGTAACCTAATCACTGGAGCCCTTAAAAGGACGAGGACATGCTTCCTACACAACGGAAGGCGAGAAACAAAAGGGAAGTATGATAAATAGAAAACACAAAACCAAAGAGCAGTATCGAGTCCTAATACGATGGTATTTGCAGTTAAGTATGAACAGATTGGACACAGCAGACAAACAAGAACTTTCACGTTGGTAGAAAAAAATAAGGTCCAGAAATAGACTCTCCGAAGATACTAGATACTAAAAAAAGAGAGGAAGATACATCGGAAATAAAGGAATAGGAATTAAATACCAGACAAATCTGATGCAAAGGAAAGGTGGGATAGTAATTTTCTATCAGATCACAGGATCAAAGGCAAAGATTATGCCAGGGAGGGAGGCACCTGGGTGGCTCAGTCAGCTAAGTCTGCAGCTCTCAGTTTCAGCTCAGGTCATGACCTCGGGGTTGTAAGAGCCCCGTTTGGGCTCCACACTCAGCACTGAGTTGGCTGAAATTCTCTCTCTCCCTCTCCTTCTGCCTGTTCCACTGCTGGTGTGCTCTGTCTTATTTAATTAATTGATTAATTAAAAGATTCCATAAGGGACAGAGATTTATATACAGTAAAAATAATAAATAATTAATTAAAAAGAAGCAATGAGGAGCCCTTAACAGGTAAAAACAACAACAACAAAAAAAACAGTTGACCAACTTCGTGGGAAACCAGAGTTTTTGAAACATTCTTTTTAAGAAGCCAATAGCTTATGGAGGCAAAATTAAGCAAAAATTACAGGATATTTGGCTATGACCACTGATAAACTTTCTTTTAAAGGTTTATTTATTCATGAGAGAGAGAGAGGCAGAGGTAGAGAGAGAAGCAGGGTCCCCACTGAGCAGGGAGCCTGAAGGCAGACGCTCAACCAACTGGGCCACCCAGGCACTTCACCACTGATAATCTTGATCTGATAGCAGTATGATGAATTTTACTACTACAAATAGAGAACATTCATTCTCATTGAGTACATAAGAAACATTCAGAAAGAAGGTCACAAATGAAGATCAGTAAACTCTAGGAATCAACATCTATACCTTCTATTCCTGAGCCTCACAGCTCTAATACCAAACTCAACTTCTGCAAAAAATCCTGTAGTTCTGCAACAAAGAAAAAAGCCTAGAAAATGGTCCTCCTGTTAAAAAGGAAATCATAGGGGTGCCTGGTTGAGCATCGGACTCTTGATTTTGGCTCAGGTCCTGATCTCAGTGTGGTGGGATCAAGCCCTAGGTGGGCTCCACATCTCTGTGCTCAAGGCAGAGTCAGCTAGAGATTCTCTCTCCCTCTGCCCCTCCTCCAATCTCCTGCTCTCTAAATAAATAAATAAATAAAATCTTAAATTTTTTTTAAAAAATGGAGTGGCACCTCCGTGGCTCAGTGGGTCAAGCCTCTGCCTTCGGCTAAGGTCATGATCTCAGGGTCCTGGGATCGAGCCCCACATCGGGCTCTCTGCTCATCAGGGAGCCTGCTTCCCTTCCTCTCTCTCTGTCTGCCTCTCTGCCTACTTGTGATCTCTGTCTGCCAAATAAATAAATAAAATCTTAAAAAAAAAAAAGAAAAAGAAAGAAAGAACAGAGAGAAACAGCAGCAGAAGTCAACAGAGACAAAATTATGAAGAAGGTGAACACAATCAGAATTTTGTTCTCTGAAAAGCTTAATAAGAGACAACATTCTAGGAAGAATGAATAAAAGAAAGAAAAAAATACAGAATAAAGGGAAGGAACTTAAAGATATTACAGATATTTTCTTTTAATTATAGAAAAATATGATTAAATGCATGTGCTCACTTGTCCTTCTGGCCAAGATAGATGACCAAGGATTTCCCTTCCCACCTGAACAACAAAAGATGGGCAAAAATACGAAATGGTCATTTTCAGGACACTGGATGCCAGGCCCCCAAGGGCAGGACCACTGATAGTTAGAAACCAAATGGGATGAGTTCTATCATGGCTCTGCTTGTGGCCTTCAGAGCATTTCTGGGCCACAGTTCAGAGAAGGGGAACCTAGGCAGAACCCCAGAGACTCCCTGAAGTGAGCAAGTAAAGCTATGAGGTTGGGGGGCAAGGCATCTATGCAGAGAACAGGGGATGGGAGGGGGCATAGAGAACTCCAGAGATCTGCAGACACTCCCCCTTGAGTACTCCCCCGTGCACTGATCAGTGAGTGGGGGTTGGGGGGGGACTATCTGTAACTAGAGAGATAAGCACTTGAAAGGATTAGAAATAACAATGCCCAGTGTTCGCCAGGGCTCAGGAACAGTGCCTGTATCCATCAGCCTGACTGGGAAAAGCCCAAGACTCAGAGTACTGGGTAGCTAACATGGACACTGCTGAGATATCAGTACATGCTCCTAGCAAGTTACAGACCTGCCATGCATCAAAGGGAGAGGAGGGAATAGGAGAGAAGAGTTAGTCACTGGTAAAGGATATAGCCATGCTTTAACCACTGCTCACAGCTCTCTGGCTTGAGTCTGCCGCAGGAGGTGTAGCATCTCCAGAGTTATCATCAGCATCTTCAGCATCATGACTGGTGTTCGGAGGCAAGGCTGCATGCACCAGCCGCTCTGGGATCCAAATTGGAGCCTCTTTTTCCTGTGGAAAAACACATACAGACCCCCTACTCCATACTAACACTGGATCTGGTCCATTCCACTTTCCTGTGAGGATGTCCTTCCAAAGTACTAAAGGCTTAGGGGGAGCAGCAGCAGCACTTGCATGTCTGTCTGCAGCTGATTTACCTGTTTTGTCCAATGTTAAAAAATTCAAAATAAAGAGAATGGTGTTGAGCTTATCTTTAGGGGACCTGAAGGTGTCCCCTATTCCCCCTTTTTGTTTATAAAGCGCATTTTTTATTGTAAGATGCGTGCGCTCCACAACACTCTGTCCTTGTGGGTTATAGGGTATTCCATGTATCAGGTGAATGTCAGGTTGTTGTAGGAAGGCTTTAAAGGGTTGTGAGGCGTAGGCTGGACCATTATCTGTCTTTAACTGGCATGGCTTTTCCCATGCCGCGAAAGCCTGTAGGCAATGGGCAATAACATCTCTGGATTTTTCCCCTGTATGCACTGAGGCGAAAATTATTCCAGAGCAGGTACATGAACATATCTTAACTTTCCAAATTCTGAAACATGTGTGACATCCATTTGCCATATATGACTAGGTAACAAACCCTTACGATTAACCCCCAAGGACGGTGCAGGTAGTAAAGTCAAGCAGTTTCTGCAGGAGACTATGTCCCGTGCCTGTGCTTTTGTTATGTTAAATTTGAGGCGAAGAGTTAAAGCATTCACATGGAACAGCTTATGATAATGTCTCGCCTGTGGCACCGGGTCCTCAATGGCAAAGGTTGATATGGCACTGAGGCATTAATAGGTTTTACAGGGGCCAAACCCTGGATCACAGGTGGTCCCACTGAGGTATGTTTAGCAAGCCTTCATCTAGGAACCATGGAGCCGCCTTTTCCACTGTATTCAAAAAGGCCCGAGCAGTTTTTGCTTTTAGTGGAGTTCCATTGGCTTACAGCAGGTCTTTTAAAGACCCTTCTAACCGCACTTTAGATACTTCAGATCCCATTATGAACACACAGACAACAGACGCGGACGTTAAAGACACTAACTAACACACTGACTTTTTTTTTTTTTTTAAAGATTTTATTTATTTATTTGACAGAGAGAGATTACAAGTAGGCAGAGAGGCAGGCAGAGAGAGAGAGGAGGAAGCAGGCTCCCTGCCGAGCAGAGAGCCCGATGTGGGACTCGATCCCAGGACCCTGAGATCATGACCTGAGCCGAAGGCAGCGGCTTAACCCACTGAGCCACCCAGGCGCCCACACACTGACTTTTTACACACATATACTTCAGTCGACCTTTATTCCCCACTTTACCGCGGAATAAAATCCCGGCTCTATGGCCGCCCCGCTTCTTATTGCGGTCTTGTACAAGATTGCCACCACTTTAATCGTGGTCCCTTAAGAAAATCCCGGCTCTATGGCCGCCCGCTTCTTATTGCGGTCTTGTACAAGATTGCCACCACTTTAATTGTGGTTCCTTCCCCGCTTACCTGCGGTTTTTCTCCTTGCAAGTTTTACTTACTCATTAACAATTCCCGGGTTTCGGCACCATTTGTCGCCCTTGACCCGCAAGGACGACAAGAAGCCCCGGTTCAGATGTATCTTCTCTCTCTTTATTTCCGCAAGTCTACACACTTATATACGTTTACATGACCAATCAGTGAGCAGGGTGACCAATAAGGGGCCAAGCAATGGGGAGAGCCAATGAGAGTCCTGTTACTATGCTGATTAAATTTGAAACAGCCAATGACTATGTCCTCCTTTAGGTGGGCTTCACCAGAAAGTTCGGTGTTCACTTGCAGCGTATTTTGCTGGCAGTGAGCCAACGCCATCTTGTAATGGCGGGGATTTTCCCGGCCGGAGGCGGTCCCTGACAGGTAGCATGTTCAGAAAGGTCTTGTCTCAGGTGGGGCACCGGGGTGGCTCAGTCCATTAAGCATCTGCCTTAGGCTCAGGTGATGATCCCAGAGTCCTAGGATCAAGTCCCACCAAGTCCAGCTTCCGGCTCCCTCTTCAGCAGGGAGTCTGCTTCACCCTCTGCCCATCCCCCTTGCTCATGCTCTCTCTCTTTCTCTAATAAATAAATAAAATCTAAAGGAAGGAAGGAAGGAAGGAAGGTCTTGTGCAATAGTAAATAACAGTTCCTAGACTTAGAAGTGTTCCAGTCCTAACAGCTCTTTAAAGCGAGCCCTGAGAATATCCATTTCTAAGTAATTTCGCTGCATCCCAAATAAAGCTTGAGAAAATTTCTAGTAAAATAGCAAACATCTAGGTAAAAGTCACAGTGTCTGGTATCCAATCAAAGAATACCCAGCACTCAAGGAGCATGAAGATACAATGCATAATGAGAATAATCTGTCAATCCAAAGCAACCCAGAACTGACAGGTGTTAAAAATCACTGGGAAGTGGGGCGCCTGGGTGACTCAGTGGGTTAAAGCCTCTGCCTTCGGCTCAGGTCACGATCCCGGGGTCCTGGGATCGAGCCCCGAGTCAGGCTCTCTGCTCAGCGGAGAGCCTGCTTAGTCCTCTCTCTCTCTGCCTGCCTCTCTGCCTACTTGTGATCTCTGTCTGTCAAATAAATAAATAAATAAATCTTTAAAAAAAAAAGAAAAGAAAAGAAATAATGGCCCAACATTTTTCCAAATTTAATAAAAACGATGACCTCGGAGATCCTGGCAGCTCAATGAACGCGAAACAAGTGAAACTGGACCAAGCACAACCTCAGGAAATGGCTCCAAACCAATGATAATGTGAAGGGAAGCGTGACAGTAGATGCCTCATCAGAAACAAGGCGAGAGCCGATCTCAGCTGAGGTCGAAGGGCGACGCTATGCCTTCTAGCTTCAGCTCCCACAGGGTAACCCATGTCCTGCTCCCCGTCTATTGTGTGCCGTATCGTTCCATTTTTGTGAGTTTTTTTTTGTTTGTTTGTTTGTTTTTGTTTTTTTTGCTGCCGATTTTGCTCTTTCAAATGATCCCCAAGCATATTTCTTAGGGGCTGTCTCGGGTCGCTAAGGACTCCGGGCTGTGATGTGCGTCGCAGAGAAAACACATGTTAGGTGAGCTTCGTGCAGGCACAAATGACCCTTCTGTGGGCCCTGAGTTCAATGATAGTGAATCAACAGAGTGTGTTAAATGAGGTGTCTTTAGCCAGAAACCAACAGAAAATAAAGTCACATATTGACCCCCTGATGACAAAGTTGTGCGGCTCCTGTCCTGTGAATCTCCTTCTGCATTTCCCTGAGGACTGGTTGTTAGGTATTTGCTAATTCAGTGCTCATGGCTACTTAATAGAACATACAAACCAAAAAAAGGAAGAAAAAAGAAAGCCATGTTATTTTTAGCAACTGAGTTTGGGGTGGTTGGTTAGGCAGCATTAGGGAACTGAAACCCTTATTGAAACTCATGTCCCTTGTTGGTCTGGCCAGGTGTCTCCGATGGGGTTCCCCGGAAGCAGGAACTGTAGCTGAGGGTCTGTGTAGAGGAGGGCTCTCGGGAGATACGCGGGGAAGGGAGCAAGGGAGGCAGAACCGGGCAATGGGTGAAGCTGAGCTACAGTGCATTTGCAACTGAGTCTCAACTGATCTTCCAAGCAACCCCGCCAAATTGGCCCCAAGTGAGGCAAGAAGGCCAAGCACCTGCCCTGGGCTGCATCTCTACAAAGCTGGGATCCTCAGTGTGTCCATTCCCACGGCCAAGTGCAGCTTTTGTGAGGGCTGAAGCTAAGGCAGTATTTTCCGGTGCTGGGAGAATGACGTAATTTCTCTGCAAGAGGTGTGTGGGGGGGGTGGCAACACCACCTGTCCCCCAGGGGTAACACTTCTGGTTGGCTCCTGAGTCCTTCTGACATGATCCTGGCCATTTAGATGACTTCCTTGCTATCTGGTTCGACACATTTCCTTCTCCTCGGACACATTCCCTGCACCACACCTGGACGTTTTGCAGACCGCTTTCCCAAGAGACACTGATTTCTTTGGGATCCCCCACGGGCTTGTATTTCAAGACCGTGATCTGGGCCCTAGGAATGGTCATTGCTAGATGTAGCTTCCTTCTTATGACCAGAAACCCCCAGTGCTATTTGTTTTGTTCCTTTTTAAAGTCTAATATTTGCCCATGTCATCTATGTCTTTCAGAGGCTCTGCCCAGCCACCAAGCCCCTGACCTGAGTAAGCGTCATCCTACCGACGGGCTCTCCCCTCCCGCCTGCAGCCCAGTGCCTGTTCACAAAAGGTATTGCAAGAATATTGGTTGGAAAGACAAAAAGTGGCTGCCGCTTACTTGGCAGTTGGCGCCCCACTCTTGGGGAGGCTCTGCCTAGCTTTTTGGGCAGCCAGAGGCGGATCCTCAAGAACTAAGCCACAGGACTAAATTCCTGTCTCCGTCCCCAGCAAGAACCACAGTCTAATATCAGCATGCCATGCGGCATCCCATCTGGACCATAAATTTCCAGAGCTGTATGTTCCTACAGCCGCGGCTGGGACTCCGGGCTAGCCCCCTTGTGGGATTCCCTCTTTGCCTTTACTGCCTTTACTGAATTTAGCTGTAACTAGTTAGGGTTTGCAAAGCAGAGTGTCCCACGCGGGCCTCCCTCAGACAGCAGGTGGGGCGATCGCAGACTGCCCACTGAGGTCCTGGATAACTGGGAGCTTTAGCACTGAGCCTTTGGAAGGACGGGTGGGCAAGAGAGGCTGGAGGAGAATCAGCAGCCAGTACCAGGTGACTGTGGGACGCAAGACCTGGTGACTGGGAAAAAGAAACTGTGCACACACACACACACACACACACACATGAGCCAGGCCCCCCCACCTGCCTTTTCCTTGTGGGGAGCTCTTTGGGCTCAAGGCGTCCTGACACCCAGCCCATAGTGTCTCCTCAAGGCATGTCCATCACAGGACAGCAAAGGGGAGGCACGAGGCTGTGTGAGTGGGCCACACCCCCGTCTCTGACCTCTGACCCCTGCCACCCCGCTCCTGACTACAGAGGCTGCCACACTCAACTACAATACTTCCATCCACAGAGATGCTGGTGGCTCTAACAGGAGGACAGGCAGAAGGACCCACTGGCTAAGGCCATCCATCGGATCTGGATCAAGGCAGACAAGTGCCTAGAATTCTAGAGTTTACTGAATGCCAGGAAGTTCGTTCTAAGCAACATACTTCTCTACAGAGTATGTCATAGGCAAGCCCACAACTTTCAGGAGACCAGAACTTAGAGTGAACAAGAACATGCTCCATTTATTCAGTTGACATCAGAGATCTCCACACTCCTTAATGCCTCCACATAGCTTGGGCTGAGCCTAGATGGGGCCACTAGGGACTGAGGAAGGGGGCCCACCGCGGGATTGCCCCAGGAGGGTCTTGTGGCAGGATCCCAGCTGGGTGTCTGGAGCCCCAGACACTCCAGTCCCATGTGGAAACCCAGGCCTCACACCTCAGCAGGGACATGGTGACACCCCGTCCCTCTCTCTCTCTCTCTGCACAATCAGCAAGCTGACTGCTTCAACACAGGGTCAGGTGACAGCCTGAGACCACACCCAGGTCCCACGCTGTCTCACTGCTCCTGAGGGCTCTTCTCTCGCAGAGGTTCTCCAAGATGACAAGGAAGCCCCGCGCTCCCCCTGGCAGGTCGGCGGGCTCTCAGCCTGGGGGATGTCTGACCCCCTCCTTCCAGGTGGGCAGGGCACAGTCAAGGTCGTGTGTGTGGCCTTGGCTGGTGACTGGGGCATCAGGCTGGGATGCTTTTGGGGCTCCAGCCTTGCTGCCAGTTCCTACTGTGTGGCTCTCTACAGGGTCAGGGGATGCCAACCAGAACTGGAGGAAAGGGCATCTGAGCAGGAGTGGGAGGTCGGAGGAGAGGCCCGGTGTGAGACTCGGAAATAGGAGGGGGGTGGGCCTGGGTCATCACGGGGCCACCAGGATGCCCAGGGGCAGCACCAGGCACAGAAGTGGGAGGAAGCCTGCTGAGTCCCAAGAGCAAGCCTGACTCAAGCGATCGATGACCCAGTCCTTGTAGAAACTAACTTCTGTATAAATTCCAGGAAGATTTTTGCGACCGCAGCCAATGCCCCAGCTCACAATCCCCACCTGGACCCATGTCTTATTAAGTTCACAGACCAGGGGCCCCCCAGAGTCTCCCTGGAGAAAGAGAAAGAAACAAAAACACAGGAATGGAAGAGAATCAACATCAGAACCGGCTGTTGGGGAGATGGGCACGCGTGGGGCTTCCCCGGGACTCCCCTCCCCCAGGCATCCACCAGCCCTAGGTTCCTGGGAATATCAGATTTAAGGGTTGAAAACTTTAGCAAACAAAATTCATATACATATGCAAAAAATCATGTACCCAAAAAATGGAATATAACCCAAAAAAATGTCTGTTGAGCTAATCATAATGAATAAAGTCTTTAACTGAGCACACTGCCTGTCACACAGAAGGGGTACAAAGCATGTGATTTGCATTTTTGGTAATTTTCTGCCTGAATCTCCCCTCCTCTCCCAACCCCTTCTAAGCAGGCCAGCCAGGTGAGCCTTCGGCATTTCCCCCCTTGAAATCCCTTGACGTGAATTAAGGGTGAATGAAGGGGCCAGCAGATCCCTCAGGCCCCGAAGCCTGCAAACAAGGAAATTGTGAGGGGACAACAAAGTGGCAAGACAGCCAAGGACCCACGAGCTGACCTGGCAGGCATCCTTTCCTTGGGTACTGTAACCACAGACCATCCCTTTCTTGACTAGGTCGCTGCTCGTTTCCATCTCTGTTTGGAGCATCGTGTTACATTTCTCATAACGGACAATGTTTAGCTCAGCCTCCCGTAGCCATTTCACAACTCTTCCGGGTTGATCTGTGGAAATAATTTAGGAGCAGGTAGATCTGCCTAATGGAACAGAACAGGAGCCCCCGGCTCCCACTCTTGGTCTCGATGCAGAGTGTCCACCTAGAGACACCCCATTAGGGAAGTGAATATGGTCCGCATTTGACACAGGAAGCAATGAGGCCCGAAGCAGATGTCGGGGAGAGGAGGAGGTAGGACTCAAAACCAAGGCAGGCGAAGGAAGCACAGATCAGGACAGGAAGAGGTGAGGCCTTACCAGCCCTGAGAAATTAAAACCAATTCTCTGTCCCTCTGAGTATCTTTAGGAATCATGACAGCTGTCCTGTCCATCGCAAAGTGGCTTTATTTTTGAGCAGGATCATAAATTCTTGGACAAGAAGTGTCCCAAAGGTACCAAATCCAACCTCCACCCAGGGATGGAAAGCCCAACAGCCTCGCCAAGTGGAGTTTTCTGGGCTCTTTTCTCTCACAGGAAGCTCCCCGTCCACCAAGGCAAGGACTTCCGGTTGGGACACCTCCTGTGAGCAGAGAGAGCAACACCAGCACCCCCTGCGCTAAAATCCACCCTAGAGAGAACCCGCTTTGCTCATCACCAGAGACCCCAGGTCCTGAAATTCTAATCAAAATGTGGAACACCAACTAATGACTCCCTACCGGCATCTTCTCCCCACCCCCTCCTCCCTCACCCGCTTGCTTAAAAATGGCCTCCCTGCCTCCCCCTTGAGCTTGCAGGCCAACCGCTGGGCACGAGGCAGCCCCTTGCCTGGCCCGAGCTTCACGTCTTGCTTCAGTCTTACCTGCTTCGTTGAGCTTCCCCCATCCAGTCACCCAGCACTCAGTACCACCTTGTACCATGAACGCCTTTTTGGGGAGGCACACAGGCTGCACGTTGGAGGAAAAATTCACAGGGAACTCAAGCAGAGCAAGGGCAATGTCATTCTCAATTAATCCGATAGGATTGTAATCTTGATGAATAACGATGTCTTGGACGGGGATCTCGATGGCCATTCTGGAGGCATGCTCCCCCATGAAGATGTCTCCCAGCTTTGCCGTGTACTCCACATGGCTGCAGAAAGATCCTAGGGCTCTACCCTCCCCTTCCTTATCTTCTGGGTCTTCCCAGCCTGGGCCTCTCTCCACCAACCACTGCCCTCCCCCCCCACCACCATGGCCCATCCCAGGACCCCTGATCAGTCTACCCAGTGGTGCTCCAAGTCTGGTTCCCTGGTGAGGAGCATCCATGTTAGAGAGGCAGGTGCTCAGATCCCACTCTGGTCTATATCAGAGACGGGCTGTTGAGGACCGGCAATCTGTGTTTTCACAAACTCTGCCAGTTTATCCATGCTTGGAAGTTTAAGCCCACCAATCTAGCCATATTGGTTTACTGCACTCCCCACTTCTTAAATATTCCCCCTTGCCCACACACTGGCTTGAAGCTAATCAGCAAGAGCTTTGAACCCAGTTTGGGGTCTTAATCTTTCAGGCTACCAAGGGCCCTTCGGTCACCTCCCATCCACCCAAGCCTGAAGGGCAGGATCTATGACCCTTCTTCTTCAACTGAGGGAAAGGAAGCTCAGGGAAGGGGACAGGACTGGCTCTAGGTCACAGAGCCCCAGACACTCACCCAAATATGCAGTGGGCGGCGGTCAGCACCCACCGACTGGCAATGAGGGAGCCTCCGCACATGTGTATGTCATTGATCTGCAGGCTCACCTGCCAAGGCCACTTCCCCTCTGCCGCGGGGAATCCGCCCACTATCCTCATGGACCTCCGGCCGCATCCTGCGCAGGTCAGTCAAGGGAGGGGACCGAAAGTAAAGCCACTGACCGCACCACGCACAGAGTCGGGATAATGCTTAGAAGTCTAGAACCCTCAAAACAAGGCCATGTCCCCTCAGAGCCCCCACCCCACCCGCAGAGCAGCTCTGTATCCCCTAAGGCTCCTCGGAGAAAGGCCACGTGTCCCCATCCGAGCTCAAGCGCAGGGTTGGGGCCACTCCGACTCCCACCCCCACTTCCCCAGGAAAAGCCATCTCCCCAGAGCAGGATCCCGTCCCCCTTGGCCCCCTCGGCCCCGGCCAGTTCTCCGCGGCCCAGAAACATCACCTGCAGGAAACAGTTGCTTTGCCGTGGTCACAGCCCTGTACGAGCCAGAGGCACCTGGGGTGACCGCCACCACTTGGGGGGATGCGGCAGCCTCTTGGGGCCCCGGGGTCGCAGACTGTCCCTCAGCCTTCCACACGCTCGCACCGGGGACCTCGTGGCCGCCCCCCGAGGACGACTGGGAGGTGGGCGCCGAGGAGAGTGGGGGCGACGCGGACCCGCTCTGCGCCCCACCGAGCCAGGGCTGGAGGAGCAGCAGCCAGAGCAGGAGGCCCGGGGAGCCGCCGCCCGGGGACGCCATGGGCCCGCCACGCCGCGCCTGTCGCCGCGCCCCCTCGCGGCGGCCCGCGGCCCTGCACTCGCGCAGGCCGGAAACCGGGTACCGCCGCGCCCCCTGGGGGGCCTGACGGTCGGGGAGGCTTTCTGTCCCCGCGCACCCCACCCCGGCCCCCTCCTTCCGCCCGCTCGCCGCAGTGATCGGGCCTGCTGCGCGGACTTCGGACCGCTGCCCGGGGAGGCACCGACCGCTTGGAGATGACACTGCGCCTCCGCGGGGACAGAGCCCAGAGTCAAGGGCAAACGCAAACCACAGTGAGATTTCAGGACGGCGGGAACAGACGGGCGAGGAGAAACAATCGCGACAACACCCCGGACTGACGCGGGTGCAGAGGTCCTGCATCACCCAGACGCTGTGGTAGGAAAGTAAAATACTACAGCTTCTCCAGCAGAGACTGGCAGTTTCTTATAAAACAAAATATGCCATTACGGTACGACTCAGTCATTGCGTTCCTGGACACTGACCCCAGAGAAGTAAAGCTATACACACACACACACACACACACACACACACACACACCTGTACCAATGATTTTAGTAGCTTTGTTCTGAATAGCCAACATCTGGAAATACCCTTATAGTAGACAGAATACGGATATCCCAAAGATGTCCGTATTCTAATCCCTGGAACCTATGAATATGTTACCTTACATGGCAAAAGGAATGTGAATAAATGAAAACTCTTTTTTTTCTAATATTTTATTTATTTATTTGACAGACAGAAATCACAAGCAGACAGAGAGGCAGGCAGAGAGAGAGAGGAGGAGTAGGAAGCAGGCTCCCCGCTGAGCAGAGAGCCCGATGTGGGGCTCGATCCCAGGACCCGGAGATCATGACCTGATCCGAAGGCATAGGCTTTAACCCACTAAGCCACCCATGCGCCCCACTAAATGAAAACTCGTGAGCGGGGACATTATCCTGGAGTACGTACATAAACGTGGCCACCGTGTTTGGCCGTTCCTCCTATCAAGAAGTGAAGTCAGGCTGTGGTATGAGCAGTCTATGGCTGGGGCTCTAAGACCCTGCAAAGCCCATGGTTACTAGAGTTTGCTGTGGTAGAGTAAAAAGGCTGTCAGGAGTCTCTGCTATGTCTTAATTATACAGTCACAGCATATTCCCCAAGAGTACTAGAGCAAGGCCATAGTGTCTGCAGCAAAGAAATTTGGAAAAGCAGCTCCTAGCCCCCTCCTGCACCCCAGTAGGAAACCAAGTGCCAGACCAAAAAACATAAAGTGACTGAGACTCCTGTGCCTCCTATCAGAAAGGAGATATTCAGCCAGACTAACCAAGTTGTCAACTAGGCTGGACAAAGCAATTCGTCGTTCAATGGACATGAGCCGTTTGGAATTGGGTTATTATGACATCTTGAAGACACGAGGAAGCTGCACAAAAATAATAGCTTTGACCTCTGTATCACCTGCTTGTATTGAATCAAAGTTTCGCCCTCTGTTCGTGCCCCTAGCCTTATAAGGAGCATCCTATGATCAGCCGATGAAAGAAGAGAAAACCAAGGCCTGCTTCACAGCTGAGCCCAAAATCTCGGTGCCAACTGGAGACAGATTGCTATTGCTCTAGAACCTCAATGTGATGGGGAGAGATCCTGTGCATAGAGCTTCAAACAGAACACCTGCTCATCAACTTGGTGTAAAAGGAGAAGTGGCCTGAGTAAGAATATATATGGACACCCGCACAGTAATGAATGGGTGTCTGGTTGGAGCAAAACTCCAAGATCTGGAGAAGGAGCAATGAATGGACCAAGGGGAGCAGAAACAAAGTGTGTAGCCTTGGGGCGCCTGGGTGTCTCAGTCGGTTAAGCGTCTGCCTTCAGCTCAGGTCATGATCCCAGGGTCCTGGGATTGAGCCCCGCATAAGGATCCCTGGTCAGCAGGGAGCATGCTTCTCTCTCCCTCTACATCTCCCCCAGCTCAGCTTGTTCTCTCTCTTTCTCTCAAATAAATAAAACTCTGGAAAAAAAAAAAAAGGATGTAGCCTTTTCTATTCTGTGCCAGTTCCCACCAATGAGTAGCCATTCAAAAACCAAGTGGATAAGATAACCCCCCCCCACTAGAAATCAGCTAACACTCGTCCTTGTCAGCCTCCATGCTTGCACAGTGTGTCCATGAACAGAGTATTTGTGCTGGCACAATTGGATAAAGCAACATGGGCTTACCTCTTACTGGCCGTGGACAGTCCTATCTGTTAGCATCCAAAGTCAATGCCAGCCCCCCAAAATGCTACAACCCTGAGGGAGACCAACCAGCTATTTGGCGGCAGAATAATTATATCGATTTCTTTCCACCCTGGAGAACTAGCTATTCATTCTTCTGGATTCAATACATTTCAGTACTCGGTAGTACTATGCTATGTAGGATCCCAAGACGCTAAATCAGTGCCACGAGTCCACTATGTTGGTTCTGGCAAAGGCGTTATAGGCAGACAACACATTTTAGATTTCCAATAATTAAATACTTCTGTGACAACGGTAGTGATATAAGTAAATGTGATTTTTTATATTGTGTAATGAAATGTGTCAACATTTGGTAAATCTACCTAACTAGGTAAACCAGTATTTTCCAAAGATTTTACAAAATCAGGTATGGTATAAGAGCCATTCAAGGTGAAAGACCTATAGATTATAATGGAATGAGTACAGAAAGTTCAAAAAGTTTCATATGCTCCATTATAAGACATTTAAAATTGGAAAGTCCTTAATATTTCCTAACAATGTTACCATTTCTGGCCCACCTCGTGTCTCTAGAGACCAATTTCCATCTGATATCATTTTGCTTCAACCTGAAGAACTTCAGAATCTCTTGAAGTCCAGGAAGGAATTCTCTGAGCTTTTGTTTAAAACGTCTTCACTTCAATTTCATATTGAAAGATATTTCCGTTTGATGTAGAATTCTACACTCTAACTTTACGTCTTTTAACACTTGAAGAGGATCCTCTCTGTACTATCTTCTAACTTGCATTGTGTCTGGAGAGAAGTCCGCAATCATTCTTATCTCTTTTTTTTTTAAGATTTTTTATTTTTAAATAATCCCTACACCCAGTGGGGGGCTTAAACTCACAACCCCGAGATCAAGAGTCACGTGCTCCACTGGCAGAGCGAGTCAGGTACCCTGATCATTCTTATCTTTGTTCCTCTGTATATAACTCCAGCCCTGAGTTTCGAATAGCAATTCAATGATTATGTTCTGCAGTGTGGTTTATGTTTACTTGGGGTCCGTTGTGCTCCCTGAAACTGTGGCTTTTAGTTTTTAATCAAACTTAGAAATTTTGGGGACGCCTGGGTGGCTCATTTGGTTAAGCAGCTGCCTTCGGCTCAGGTCATGATCCCAGCGTCTTGGGATCGAGTCCCATATCGGGCTCCTTGCTCAGCAGGGAGCGTGCTTCTCCCTCTGCTTCTGCCTGCCTCTTTGTCTGCCTGTGCTCGCTTGCTCTCTCTCCCTCTGTCTCTGACAAATAAATAAATAAAATCTTTTTAAAAAAAAACTCAGAAAATTTTCAGCAATTATTTGAATTATTTAAAATTTTTTGAAGAATAATCATGTCTTCAGGTATTTCTGCTCCCACTGCTTTCTTCCATCCTTCTGTACTCCAATTTCTCAGGTAAGATCGCTTGATACCATCCCATAGGTCAAATCATCAGGGTCCAATAACTTTTTTCAGCCTTTTCTTATCTATGCTTCAGTTTGGATGTTTATATTAGACTGTGCCTTCGATTTCATTAATATTTTCCTCTGTAGTATCCAATCTGTGGTCAAACCCATCCAGTGAATTTCTCGCTGCAGGTGGTGGATTTTTCACCTCTAACAGTTCCATTTAGCTTTTTCTTTATATTCTCTTCTAGTCACATTCATGTTTTCTTTTTTTTTTTAAGGTTTTATTTATTCATTTGACAGACAGAGATCACAAGTAGGCAGAGAGTCAGGCAGAGAGAGAGAGGAGGAAGCAGGCTCCCTGCTGAGCAGAGAGCCTAATGCGGGGCTCGATCCCAGGACCCTAGGATCATGACCTGAGCCAAAGGCAGAGGCTTTAACCCACTGAGCAACCCAGGCGCCCTCATGTTTTCTTTTAAATCCTTGAGCAAATTTAGAATACTAATACCAGGTGTTTTATTAACTTTTTAAGATTTTATTTATTTATTTTTAGAGAGAGAGTACCAGAATGGGAATGCGTGAGCCGGAAGCAGGGTAAAGGGAGAGGGAGAGAATCTCAAACAGACTTCGTGCTGAACTCATAGCCCACCCCAGGGGTTCCATCCCCGGACCCTGAGCTTATGACCTGAGCAGAAACCAAGAGTTGGACCCTTAACTGAGTGAACCATCCAGGCACCCCAGTAACAGGTGTTTTAAAGTTCTTGTCTACTATTTCTGTATTTGTTTCTATTGATGGGTTTACCTCTTTGTTATAGGTCTAGTGATTTTTAATGAATGCTGAACACTATTAATATTACATTGTTGACTATTTGACTTGTATGTTCTTTCTTTAAGGAGTGTGGAAATTTGGCAGGCAGCTAAATTACTTGCAGTTCATCGTGGCCCATTTGAAGTTTTGTTGTTGTTGTTGTTGTTGTTAATGTTCAGTTAGCCAACATATTACATCATTTGTTTTTGTTGTAGTGTTCAACATTTCATTAGTTGAGCATAACACCCAGTGCTCATCACAAGACATGCCCTCCTTAATACCCATCACCCAGAGTTGTTTTGGTTTTTTTTTTTTAAGATTTTATTTATTTATTTATTTGTCAGAGAGAGAGAGAGAGAGAGAGCACACAAGCAGGCAGAGTGGCAGGCAGAGGTGGGGAGAGAAGCAGGTTCTCTGCTGAGCAAAGAGCCAGATGTGGGACTCGATCCCAGGACCCTGGGATCATGACCTGAGCTGAAGGCAGCAACTTAACTGACTGAGCCACCCAGGCGTCCCCCGGAGTTGGTTTTTAAGCTTTGTTAGGATGAGCCTAGAATAGCCTTTATTCTGGGACTACCTTACCTTAATACTAAGGTGCGAGCCTTGTGACGTCTCTACTGATTGCCTGAGTATTGGTTGAGGTCCCTCCTCTCTGGATGGATGAAACTTGAATCTCCCAGCACTGTGTGAGCTCTCTGAGCCGTTCATCCTGTGCTCCCCACGGCCCCACCCCAACCTGTCCCCTGCCACTTGTTCTTTGCCTTGCCTCTTGGAAATGTAACCTATGTGTGTGTGGATTAGTATTCAGCCAAAGACTGAAGAGGGTGTTCTGCAAAATTCTGGAGTTGTTTCTCTGCATATCTCCCTCCTGTACAGCAGGAATCGACAAACTTGCCCTATAAAAGACACTAAATATTTTAAGCGTTGCAGGTCACATGTGGACTCTGCCATATATGCATTTTAATAAAAAGCAACTCTTGGGGTGCCTGGGTGGCTCAGTCAGTTAAGCATCTGCTTTCAGCTCAGGTCATGCTCCCAAGATCCTGGGATAGAGTCCCGCCATCAGGCTCCCTGCTCAGCAGGGAGTCTGCTTCTCCCTCTCCCTCTGCCTGCTGCTCTGCCTGCCTGTGCTCTCTCTCCCTTTCACTCTGTCAAGTAAATAACTAAAATATTTTTTAAAATAAAAATAAGCAACTCTTTAAAGCTGTGTAAATCATTTGGGGCACCTGAGTGGCTCAGTGGGTTGAAGCCTCTGCCTTCAGCTCAGGTCATGATCTCAGGGTCCTGGGATTGAGCCCCGAGTTGGGCTCTCTGCTCAGCAGGGAGCCTGCTTCCACCCGACCCCTGCCTGCCTCTCTGCTTATTTGTCATCTCTGTCTGTCAAATAAATAAATAAAATCTTTTTTTTAATTAAAAAATTTTTTAAAACTGTGTAAATCATTCTTAGTCCTATACAAAAACAGCCTGTGTCTGGAATTAGCCCATAAACCATAGCCTGCTAAGCCCTGCTCTACAGGATTCTGACCTGGAAACTCCAGATGCCTGCCCCTCCTGAGTCCCAGTCAGTCTCCTGAACTTAGTGTTATCATTGTGTTCTGTTTGGGTTTCCCTGTTTCATGTGAAAATTGCCTCTGCTTAGGAAGCCAGGATGACTGTAGTATTCAACTCACTTGTTGCCCTTCTCCCTAGGGTCCCCATCCTACATTGTCATACAATGCCAACTCTTAACAGCTCTAGTTTTCCAAAAAAAGCAGAACCACCGGTTTTCCACATATACAATCAGTGGATTTTCACTTTTGATTAAGAATAATTCCACATCATTGTGTATCTTTTGAATTACCTGTGTCACCTGCAAGAGTTATGACCTTGGATGTCAACGATTCATGTGTAAATGTATTTGTCAATTCGTGTGTAAATGTATTTTTCTTAACTCATAATGCCAGTTTTCAAATTAATTTTACCAAACCATACTCCCGCCGTCAGTAGATGAATCTTTCTATTAATCTCCACTCGTCCCAACAGTGATTGCCACAGTTCTGTTTTTTCCCACATGGTGGGCATAAAATTATATCTTGCTACGGCTTTAATTTGCATTTCCCTGGAGTATATGTTCATGTCTTTCCTGGCCATTTGTGCTGTCTTTTTATAAAATGTTTGTAACATCTGCCCAATTTTATATTTGGATTGCTTTTGAAATACTTCTTATTGAGGTTTTTTTTTTTTTAATGCATGCTAATTCTTTGTTGGTAAATGCAATGCTCCCAATATCATTTCACAATCATAAACTTGTCTTTTCACTTCATTACATCTTTTTCTTTATCATTTATGCTTTTTGTGTCTGCTTTTAAAAAGCTTTCCCTAGAGTTGCCTGGGTGGCTCAGTCAGTTGAGCATCTGCCTTCCGCTCAGGTCATGATCCCAGAGTCCCAGGGTCAAGCCCCACATTGGGCTCCCCACTCAGTGGGGAGTCTGTTTCTCACTCTGACCCTCCCCCCTCTCTTGTTCTCTCTCTCTCAAATAAATAAAATCTTTTTTTTTAAGCCTTCCCTTTTCTGAGGTCTTAAAGATATTGTCTTGTATTTTCTTCTAAAAGCTTTAAAGTTTTGTTTTTTATGTTTTGTCTTTTAGCCAAGTATTTTTTTGTTTATAGTGAGATAGGAATTCAGTTTTATTTATTTTCCATTTAACCTTTTATCTCAGCATCATGTACTGAATGGTCCATTATTTTTTTAATTATAGTATAGTTAACATATTCTTAATTACTAGAGATTTTGAGTAGCAGTACGTGACAGGATGCATTCTCCCATCTCGACTTCTTCTTTAGGGTTTTGGCTCTTTTTGGTACTCCATATAAACTTTAGGATAAGTTTGACAATTTTTTTTTAACTGTTGAAAGTTCTATTCAAATACGCATTGAATCTAAAGAGCATTTGGGGGAGAACTGACATCTGCATGGTATTGAGCTTCCTTACTCATGAATTTGGTGCATCTCTATTTAGGTCTTCCTTCACATCCTTCAATAAAATTTCATAAAATTTCCCACAAAGTCACACACGTCTTTCAGAAACACAATTTTACATTATTCTCCTAGTCAACAATCTTATCAAATTGTTTTATCAGTTTTGATAATTCATAGATTCTTTGGGAGGTTCTATATTGAAAAAAGAAAACCTACAAATTAGAAGTTACTGTTTGACACAGCCATGCTTTTAAATATTTGCTGTTACTTGTTTCTTTACTCACTGTATTCATTAGGATACAGGCTAAGGTGCGGTAACAGAGATGTTCCAATATACAGTTTCTTTCTCCCTTACTTCACAGTCTAAATGTAGGCAGCCAAGTCCAGTTCTGTCACCCTTCACACGGGGACACCTCTCAACATCCAAAACGGCATCTTCATCTTTCTCCTCTTCCAATTTAGAAAGGGGAAAGAGCCAAAAACCATACTCGTGTCCCTTTGAAGGACATCCCCCCAATAGCACATACTTCTACTTACCTCTCAGGGAACATAACTTAAATCCATGGTCACCCTAAGCTTCAGGGGAAGCTGAAAATGGCAGTTTTTAGGCACATAGGCACCCAGATCTCCTGGGATCCACTCTACCTGTTCTGGTGTACCTACCTGCCTACTGCTCTGGTTATTGTTACTAGGAATTCACACCTGCATCCTTCTGAAGAGGCTTCCCCTCGAGCACATGGAGCCACAGGACAGAAGGTGATGAGGAGTTGCATTCCTACCTCCCAACCCTCCAGTCAGCCTACAGCCAAAGACAGAGTGGGGCAGGGCACGGAAGCCCAGCTCCCTTGCCTTAAGTCTGGATGAATTCTAGAACATAGATACCAGGATCTTGCTCAGCCTAGACTTCACCTGTAATCACATTCTTAGTAAATTTCTTGACCTTTCCTATCCTGCTTCCCTCACATTCCTATAGGTTTTTCCTGAAAATAACTCTCTCTTTTTTTTTTTAAAGATTTTATTTATTCATTTGACAGACAGAGATCACAAGTAGGCAGAGAGAGAGAGGGAAGCAGGCTCCCTGCTGAGCAGAGAGCCCAATGCGGGACTCGAACCCAGGACCCTGAGATCATGACCTGAGCCGAAGGCAGAGGCTTTAACCCACTGAGCCACCCAGGTGACTCAAAAATAACTCTCTTAATAAGTTACTTGAACATGAATGCCTGCCCCCAAATTTGCTCATAGCCCAGTAGATGCTGGAGCTGGCTTGTCCCAGCTCATGAAAGCAGACTCGTGATTGTCGGGAATTTTATGAGCTGGCTGTTAAACACAGTCATTATTAAAATTTAAATTATAAAATCTATAATTTAAAAAGTTACACTAAAAACAGAGGTAATAAATACTCCAGATTCATTACATCCTAGTTATTTTCCTGAATTTTCTAACTACCTGTGCTCTTGAGGTTAGGGCTGCTATAGCTGTATGGTAGAACTTCTATCTAATGGTATACTTCTCTTCCCAAGTCCAGATTCAGTAATGTGATGTCGGTAGCGTGAAATCAGTCATGGTGCGGGCACCTGGTTGGCTCAGGTGGTTAAGCGTCTGCCTTCGTCATGATCCCCAGGTCCTGGGATGAAGCCCTGCATTGCATCAGGCTCCTTGCTCAGTGGGGAGTCTGCTTCTCCTCCGCGCTCTGCCCCTACCCTCTGCTTGGGCTCTCTCTGACACCCTCTCTCTGCCATTCTTTCTCAAATAAATAAACAAAATCTGGAAGGAAGGAAAAGAAAGAAAGAGAGAGAGAGAGAGAGAGAGAAAGAAGCCATAGTGGAAGTATTTATACTATGGAAATCTAATAAATGTTACAAGTCTGGGCTTTTTTCCCCCTCCAGAGCGGCTTTTTAAATATTTGCTGGCACAACACTAGAATGACCTAAAACATCAGGTCATTTCATAAGACATGTATCATTCAAGAGGAAGAGAATAGACATTGGGGCCAAACTAGAATATGTCATATTAACCTTTTTTTTTTTTAACTAGGAAAAATTTGCATATGGTTAAATAGACCTTAAGTGCACAATCTACTGTTTAATTAATATATATATCTATATAACCACCACTTTGATCAAGCTATAAATCATTTTGAAACCCCAGAATATGCCTTTGTGCCCTCCTCACAGCCATCATAAGCAACCAGTGATCACCCAGTGTGCCTATATGGTCTTCATAGAAATGGAATCAGAAATCTGTATTCTTTGGGTCTGGCTTCTTTCACTCAACATGTTTTTTAATTTCCATCCATGTTCTTGGGTCTATCAACAGTTTATTCTTTTTTATTGCCAAGTAGCATTTTCACTGATTATCATTTATCGGTTGGCAGACACTTGAGTTGTTTCCAGATTCTGGCTATTATGAATAAAGATGCTATGAACATTCATATATAAGTCTCTGAGTGGATATTTCTGCTCTTTTCGTCCAGCCTGTGGCTTCGGTTTTTCACTTTCTTAACAGTGTCTTTTAAGGAGCAGAATATTTTCATTTTGATGAAATCCAACCATTTATTTTCTTATGTAGGTCATGTTTTTTGTGTCCTGTCTAAGCAATCTTTGCCAACTCAAGGGTCACAGAGACTTTTCTTCCTTGTTCTAGAAGTTTTCTAGATGTTGACTTTCCGTGTAGTTCTATAATCCATTTTAAGTAATTTTTTACATGTAATGCAAAGTTAAGATTCAGAGATTTGTTTTGTTTTGTTTTTACATAGGAATATCCCATTGTGTCAGTTATCATTTATTTAAAAGACTATCCTTGGGGCGCCTGGGTGGCTCAGTTCATGATCCCAGGGAACTGGGATGGAGCCCAGCATCGGGCTCCCTGCCTGGTGGGAAGCCTGCTTCTCCCTCTCCCACTCCCCCTGATTGTGTTCCCTCTCTTGCTGTGTCTCTCTCTGCCAAAATAAATGAATTAAATCTTTTAAATAAGTAAATAAATAAAATTAAAAAAAATAAAATACTGTCCTTTTCTACATTGAATTGCCTCGGTACCATTGTTGAAACCGATTTGCCATATATGTGTGGAGCTATATCTAGACTCTCTTATCCTGTTCCACTGACCCATATGTCTGTCCTTGTGCCAATACCATACTGCCTTGACTATTACACTTCTGTGGTAAGTCTTGAAGTATAAGAGTTTTCTTTTTTTTATTATTATTATTCTACATCCTTTGCTTTTCTGTATACATTTTAGAATCAGCTTGTCAATTTCTACACAAATCTCCACCTTGAGAAACATGAAGAAATTGGGAGGTGTAACATTACTGACTTTCAAGGCTCACTATAAAAGCTACAGTAACTAGGGGACTGTAAAATTGGCATAAGAATATACAGATAAACATATATATATATATACACACATATATACATATATATATATATATACACACACACACACATATATACATACACACACACACACACACACACACAGAGATAAGGAACTAAATAGGGAATCCATAAAGAGATGTACATATATGATGTCAATTTTGGGATGAAGCACCAATGTAAGTCACTGTGAAAATAAATGTATTTCCAGCAAATGGTACCGGAACTGCATAAGCATTAAAGATACAGAAAAATATACTTTCATCCCTGTGTCTCATACCATCTCCCAAATTAGTTTGTAGACCACAGACCTAAACATGAAAGCTAAAATTATAAAGTTTCCAGGAGAAATAAATAGAAGAAAAAGCCTCACACCCCCCAGCTAAAAAGTGAAGAGTCACAGACTTAGGATTCTACTCAGAATACAGGAAGGCTACTTAGAAGTCAGCAATTAAAAAAAAAAAAAGCATCCTATTAAAAGATGGACAAAAGAGGTGAAAACATACTTCATAGAAGATATGCATATGACCAGTAGTACATAAAAAGATGCTCGACATCATTATCTACAGGGAAATAAAAAACCTAATGCTGTACCATTTCATACCTATTAGAATTGGAAAAAAAAAAAAAAGGAAAAAAAAAAGCCTGAGGACGGATGAGGGTATGGATCAACCGGAACTCTCATTTATTGCTGGGAGTAGTGTAAAATGGTACAAATAATTCGGAAGACTCTTAGGAAATTTCTAATAACATTAACCTTTCATTAATCTCATGAGCCAGCAGTTCCCCTCCTAGGTTGATTCCCAAAGGAAGGGAAAGTATATAGATACAAAAAAATCTTGTACTAGAATGCTTATTAGCAGCTTCATTCATAATACCCCAAACTGGAAACAACCCAAGTGTCCATCAGCAGGAGACTAAGCCAATGGTGGAATGTTTGTGTGGGAATATTACTACTCCCCAATAAAAAAGAATGAACTAGGGGCATCTGGGTGGTTCGGTCAGTTAAGCATCTGCCTTCGACTCAGGTCATGATCTCCGGGTTGGGAGATCGAGCCCCGCATCAGGCTCCCTGCTGGGTGTGGAGCCTGCTTAAGACTCTCTCTCTCGGGGCGCCTGGGTGGTTCAGTGGATTAAAGCCTCTGCCTTCAGCTTGGGTCATGATCCCAGGGTCCTGGAACTGAGCCCCGCATCGGGCTCTCTGCTCAGTGGGAAGCCTGCTTCCTCCTCTCTCTCTCCCTGCCTCTCTGCCTACTTGTAGATCTCTGTCAAATAAATAAATAAAATCTTAAAAAAAAAAAAAAAGATTCCCTCTCTCACTCTCCCTCAGACCCCCACCCCACCTCCCACCCTTAAAAAAAAAATGAGGTTCAATAATATGCAAATAATCTGATCATCAGAACCGTGGTTACTTCTGGGAGGGGATGATTAGAAAGGGATATAAGAGAATATCCTGGATTAATGCAAATGTTTTCAATCATGATTTGGAGATGTTAGCATGGGGGAATACCTCTGTTAAAACTCATAAAATTGTATATTGCAATGTGTACCTTTTACTATATATAAATTATACCCCAATAAAGAAAATAATACAGAAATGCATTACGAAAGAACAGTCATTCGTGAACATAAGCTTTTAACCTTATCAATTTTGGAAAAATGAACAGAGAAAGAAGCCATAGTGTATAGTGAAGTGCGAATTAAAAAGAATTTAGTCTAGGGGCGCCTGGGTGGCTCAGTCAGTTAAGTGTCTGACTCTTGATTTCATCTCAGGGTCCTGAGATGGAGCCCAGCGCTGGGTTCTGCACTCAGCAGGGAATCTGCTTAAGATTCTCCATCTCCCTCTGCCTCTCACCCCCCCTCCCTAAAAATAATTTTTTTAAATAAGTCTAAATAAATGACTTTTAAAACTTATATTCCTAACAATCCAGAAATAAAGCTCCACATGGTTGGTTAGAATGAGGTTTTTCGGTAAGTAACTGAGCCGGAAGAGAACAATGGCTTAATTAAAGAGTGTCTTTCCCTGTTGCATGAAGAGCTGTGATAGCAGCCCTTGGCAAATTCCAAGGAGCCAAGTTCCTTCTAAATTCCTGCTCCATACCCTTAGCTCCAGACCTCCATACCCTCGTGTCCCAAGATCAGTGCGCAAGCTCTGGTCACCAGGTACGCCTTCCAGCCAGGAGAGAAGAACGAGATCTGAAAAAGGGCTCGTCCCCAAATTCACCAACATTTTGGTCTGTATTTTATTGGCCAGAATTCGTGCCACACTTAGGTGGATGGGACTTGGAAAGACAGTCTTTATTCTGACTGGCTATGTGTCCAGAAGGAAGGGAATGAAAAGTGGGAAATGTGGCTATTACGGATCTAATCACTTCTTTATTCACCTAAATATTCACAGGCACTTTCTTCTCACATGCAACAGGCACTAATCCCCTGCTAAAAGAAAGGAACCTCAAGGTTTTGAGATGGGGGAAGGAAATCAGTAACGGTGGGGTAAAGGTGACAAACAGCTACTCTGGGATGGCAGAGTAATGAGGGAAACTAGCCAGCACACACATGGTGAGTACTCAGCCTGTCTCCTGCCTGAGCATCGGCCTCATGTCCTTCAGAGCTGGGCCAAGGTCATCTGGTGCTCAACGCTCCATCTAACTCCAACAGGCAGAAAGTATGGGCTGCTGTTCGAAGGCACTGCCCTAACCCCTCTCTTGCCTTCTCTCTCTCTCTCTCTCTCTCTCTCTCTCTCTCTCTCTCTCGTCTTCTCCCCAGAGGCAATGGCCAGCAAACTCAGCTACGAAGCTCCCTGCAGAGATGCTGGTGGCCACAAGGGGCACAGCAGCAGGACCCAAGTCGGACTCGGATCAGAGTAGATGAGGGCCTCCCCTCTCATTCTAGAGTTTCCAAAGCATCGCAAACACATCCCTAAGTTAAGTGTGAGATAACTTTTCCTCAGTGTCCCCACACCCCCACATCAGGAGAGATACAGAACACGCAAGTGACAATCCAAACATTTATTCAGTTGACATCGGAGATCTCCACACTCCTCAATGCCTCCACATAGCTTGGGCTGAGCCTGGATGGGACCACTAGAGACTGAGGAAGGGGGGCCCATCACGGGGTTGCCACAGGAGCACCTGTGTGGCAGGATCCGCGCTGGGTGCTAGGGAAATGTCTCCCAGACTCAGGCACCCCAGTCCAATGTGGAAACCCCAGGCCTCACACCTCAGCAGGGACATGGTGACACCCCCTCCCTCTCTCTCTCTCTGCACAATCAGCAAGCTGACTGCTTCAACACAGGGTCAGGTGACAGCCTGAGACCACACCCAGGTCCCACGCTGTCTCACCGCTCCTGAGGGCTCTTCTCTCGCAGAGGTTCTCCAAGATGACAAGGAAGCCCCGTGCTCCCCCTGGCAGGTCGGCCGGCTCTCAGGCTGGGATGCCTGACCCCATCCTTCCAGGAGGGCAAAGGTACAGCCAAGGTTGTGCAGGTGACTGGGGCATCAGGGTGGGATGCTTTCGGGGCTCCAGCCTTGCTGCCAGTTCCTACTGTGTGGCTCTCTACTGGGTCAGGGGATGCCAACCAGAACTGGAGGAAAGGGCATCTGAGCAGGAGAGGGAGGTCGGAGGAGAGGCCCGGTGTGAGACTCGGAAATAGGAGGGGGGTGGGCCTGGGTCATCACGGGGCCACCAGGATGCCCAGGGGCAGCACCAGGCACAGAAGTGGGATGAGGAACACCACTGGATACAAAAAGGAGGCCTGATTAATCACTCCAGCTATCCACTCTGCATAGACAGCAAGATCTGTATAAACTTCAGGCATATTTCCACGACCGCAGCCAATGCCCCAGCTCACGACTCCCACCTGGACCCATGTTTCCTTAAATTTACAGACCAGAGGGCCCCCAGAGTCTCCCTGGAGAAAGAGAAAGAAACAAATGCAGGAATAGAAGGCCATCCACATCAGAGCAGGCTGACTGCTGTGTAAGGCACTGGGCAGTCAGGCACGCGGGGGCCTTCCCCAGGGACCTACCGGGCCCACCCTTCTGTGAATCTGAGAACTGAGAATTGAAAAGTTAATGGGAAGGGGCACCTGGCTGGCTCAACCCTAATCTCGGGGTTGTAAGTTTGAGCCCCACACTGGGTATAGAGAGTACTTAAAAATAAAATCTTCAAAAAAAAAAAAAAAAGAAAGAAAGAAAGAAGAAAAGAAAAGAAAAAGAAAGGGATGAAGGAAGAAAGGGAGGGAGGGAGGGAAAAGTTAATGGGAAAATTTTACTATCCTTGGGAGGATATTATAACTGGTCATTTCCCATACCATACTAGCTATTAAACATTTTGAATATCACATCTGCATGAGAGTCCCCTAAATCCATACATCTAGCTTGAAATTTCTCTAAAACTCCTAACCCATACAGCCAGCTCCCTCCGTATCTGATGCCTCACTTCCAGACATCCCATAGACACCCCAACGGATGCAGAACCCGCATGTCCTTTCCCAGACCTGCTCGGGGGCCTCCGCCCCCCACCAACCAGCTCAGAAAGAAACAGAACCCTCCAAACCTCTCCCTCACCACCCCCCCAGCAGTCAGTCACCAGGAACTCAGGATCCAACTTCAGACACACCCCCTTCACCCCCCACCGCCCCAGGTCCCGCTCAGGACTCCGCGTCATCACCTAGATGATGGACGCAAACACCTAGCCTACAGTCCTGCCCGGATGGCATCGAGAAACTCAGCCCAGCGCCCCAGGCCACACATAACCCGACTCCAGCCCTCTTCTCTGGTCCCCTCATTGCTCCAGACCTGGAAGGTGGGCCCTACACGTGACAAGTTCCCTCACACCTCGGAGCCACTGTCCGTGCTGCTCCCCCTCCCTACAGTGCTGTTCTCCTCTTTCCAAGAAATCCCAAGACTCCTCCTCTGAGTCCAGGCTCAAACGCCCCCTCCTCCAGAAGGCACTCGATGCGGGAAGAAGAGGGCGGGGCAGGTTCTGCCCATGAATCTCCTTCGAGAAGGAGCAAAAGGAGGTGGTGGCAGGTCACCCAGGCCCTGGCACCTGGGAATGAGGAAGCTTGGAGGGGTCACCCTCAATGTGCAGATGCAACAGGGTCCACAAAGTTACCTGACAAGAATCCTTTCCAGCTCCTTTATAGCCACAGAGCATCCCTTCCAGGACTCTGTTCTTCTTTGATACCATGACTTCCTGAACCATCTCATTGCACCTTTCATGGAGGATAATGTTTTGGTCGATCTCCTGGAGAACATCCGTAATGTGGTCGCCACCTACAGGGGAAGAAGAAATTCGGCAGTCGGTGGCTTGTGCCCCGGTGGATGGTGAGCCCCTCGGCACCTAGCTTCCCCTTTCAAAAAGGCAGGGCCGTGGGTTCTGTGCCCCTTTGACAGTGGAGGAAATGGGGCACCAAAGTGGACATGGGAAGAAAAGGAGGTAAGAACTAATAAAGTCAAGATGGCATAGAGAAGGACCAATCTGGACGGGAAGAGGGCAAGGCCTTCCCAGCCCGAGAAATGATAACCAAGCCCCTGTTACTCTGAGTACCAACAATAAGAGTGACAGGGATCCCATGCATCAGAAGTATCTTTACTCTCGAGCAGGTTCGCAGACTCAAGAATGGCGGGTGTCCTCAAGTTACCAATCCAGCCTCTTCCCAGAGACGGGAGGCCCTGCAGCCTCAGCAACAGAGAGACCTTCTGCCCCTAAAGGGACGGGGAGCTCCCTGACAAGCAAGGCCAGTACTTTTCAGAGACTGGACAGTTCTGACTGGCAAACAATTCATCACCTGCTGAGCAGAAACCCACCCCGGAAGAACACCAAGGCCTCTGGCTCCATCCCCAGGGAACCTAAAAATACCCCCAAACCAGCCAGGCATGGTGCCTCACAAATCTACAGAAAAAGACTTCCCCCAGGTATCTCTTCTCCTGAGAGAGCTCCAGGTCCCATGACCCTTTCCTAAACGGCTACCATGAAATTTTTGTGCTGCAACAAAAGACGTCAATCAATTTCTAGACTTAAGTCAACCAGGAGCCATTACTCTGGCCACTGCTAAACTCTGACCCCCCTCCTTCCCCCTCTACCAGGCAGTCCTCCTTCCTGCCCCTCTCTTTAGCTTTTCTGCCTACTTCAGGGCTGGGCTGCCTCCCTCTTCCTGAGCATGCTACCTGCCTCACAATCTCACCATGTTCTTTTTTGCCCCATCCGGTCACCCAGCACGTGGTCCCAGCTTCCACCTGGAAAGTCTTCTGAGGGATGCATACAGGCTGGATGGTCACAGTGAAGTTCACAGGGTAGAGGAGATGGAGAAGGGCAAGGTCATTTTGAACGGCTCCAACTACCGAGAGTTGAGGATGGACGATGACGTTCTTGACCGGGATCACCACACTGGTGACTTCCTTATAGGCGCTCCGATCTCCCATCTTGACACTGTAGCGGAAAGGGCTATGGGAGAGAGGACATGCCCCTCATGGAGACCTTTCCCACACATGGCAGAGGCTTCCCAGCCTGGCCCTAACCTCCCTCACCGCTCTTTCTACCGCCTTAACACCAAACAGCCCTCCTGAACGACTCTCAACATTGGTTTGCTAGTCCAAATAACTGGTTTGCTCCACCAAATTGGTATTCCTAGTGATGAGACAGCCAGTGCCGAACCCGTCCGGTTTGTAGTGAGGGCGGGCCTTGGCTGGGTTGGTTTGGGTTGGGTTGAGTTGGGTTGGGATGGGTGGGGTTGGGTGTGGGTTTTGTCAAGTTGCCAGGGCAACAGAACCTAATGGGTACCTGAGGGGGGCAGGGCTGGCTTCAGAACTCTGTGACCCCTCTTCACTCCTCACCTTAAAATACAGTGGCCTGCAGTCAGCACCCACTGCGATGTGAGGAGGGAGCCTCCACACACGTGTTTCTGGTTCATCCTCAGGCTCACCTGCCAAGGCCACTTCCCCTCTTCCGCCTCCTTTCCTCCCGTGGTGTTCTCAACGACGTGGCCACACCCTGGAGTGGGAACAGCGTGCAAGGAAGAACCTCCAAGAAACAGAGCCCGGGCTTCCGAGGAGAGCACCAAGTGCCCCTCGGAGGAGGTAGGGGGACGGTGAAGGCCACAGCCCCTTAGACTCCAGGGCCCTGCTGCAGAGTCCCCAGGCCCTGTACCCCCAGACCTTCAAGGCCGCAGAGTGTCCTGCTCAGACTCCACAAGCAGGGCTGCATTCCTCAGGGTGGGGCAGGGGGGTGAATCCTGGCTCCCCCAGACTCCCCGGGGCCCTGGCTCCCACTTGCAGGCCTCAGCCCCCCTCAAGGCTCGCAACACCAGATGTCACCTGGGATCAGTTCCAACAGCTGGGAGAGTATGGCATCCTCTTGGGGCTCCGGGGTCGCAGACTGTCCCTCGGCCCCCGACACGGTTGCACTGGTGCCCTCACGGCCGCCCCCCGAGGACGATGGGGGCGCCGAGGAGGGTGGGGACGATGTGGACCCGCCCTGCGCCCCACCAAGCCGAGGCTGGAGGAGCAGGAGCCAGAGCAGGAGGCCCAGGGAACCGCCGCCCGGGGACGCCATGGACCCGCCGCGCCGCGCCTCTCACAGTGGCAGGTGGACCGGTCCACGCTGGCGCGCGAGCGGCGTAAACAGCGGCTCCTCGCGCTGGGGGCCAAGTGCGAAACATCGCGCCCTCAGGATCCGCCCCCCTCCCCCCACCATCCTCTCTCCGCTCTGAGTCCCATCGAACCCCGCCCAGGCTGGAGGGGTCAGGGTGCTTCAGAGGAACTTGCCCTTGACAGGGACCTCCCAGTTCCGAGGACACCGCCTGATGTCCCTGCCTCTTCTGGTGCGGTCCCTGGGCTGGAGCTGTTGAGGACAGGCGGCCTGGGCATCCCCACAGGAGACTGCATTCTCTACTCTTCATTCTGGTTCTTCAGCTCAGGATTTCATCTGCCAGACAGAGATTTTGGGGTGGAAGACCATACCGATTAAGTAGTTGAGACAAAGGAGAGGCAGCTGTTCTGTTTCAGTGATAGGGGAGCCTTAAAAAAATTAGCCACCACCAAAGACACACGCAAGTCAGTTTCTTCTTCTTAGCGCTTGGTCCCTGGCATCCGGCCCAGTGGCGTGTCCTCTGTCTTTGCGCCCTGAAGGCTTCTGCTAGGCCCCTGCCTCCCTGGGCTTCAGCATCCCTGTTGAAGTCAGGGAGAAAACAACAGTCACAGCTTCTGAATTGCAATAGTTCCCTCTTTTTTCCTGGCCAAAAGGGGACAGCCAGTCACAGTTTTTCAGGAATGTGGATGCTCCCCTAGCAATTTCAACGTCCTGGTTGAAGGGATTGTCTCTCAGGCATTCTTGGAGGTCGGAGAAATGAGGGAGTAGGTCATACATCACGAACCCATTCCAATATTCTCTGCTCTCTAACTCTTTGCATTCCTTTCTCTACATGAAACCAAGGAATTGCTGGCATATCCACTTCCTTTAGTGTGGTCCACCACTGAGTTCAGGCTTAAAACAACCAGCATGTAGAGTCTGCAACAAGTGGGATCAAGCCCACCTGTGTGAACCAGGAAACTGAATTCAGAATCTCTGGTAAGTGAACTCTTGGCAAATGTGGACCCAGGCCTCCCCAGTCAAGCAAGAGTCCTGAGAATCCAACGCTATCATACACCTCTGGTTCGCTCCAGTGTAGACAAGCAAACACTAGCAGTTCTTTTTGAAAGGAAGGCTTCTCCTCCTGGGTTATACTTCGTGCCTGTCCAAGAGCATGCTGGGGTCTCACTCCAGCTACTAGGTCCAGAGGCAGTGAAGAATGGCAGGGGTGATACAGGCAAAGAATTCGCATGCACTTATAATGTCCTCAGATGAACTCATTACACTATCTCTAAGGTAAAGAGGACCAGCCTTATCAAATGGGAGGAGGCACAATTTCTATTGGCAAGGGAGATTCAATGTAGCTGAGGATGAGGATGTCCTAACCCTATCCAAATATGCCCCCGTTTAAATTTTCAGGGTCTCTTTCTCAACCAATGCCCTAACTTTTCTTTAAGAGTTCTGATGAAGCTGTTGCTTCAGTTTATGTTCAAACTTATCAACTCGAAAGATTGGATACTCTATCTTATTTTCAATGGCATCAACCCTGCTATTATACAGTATATGAAATTATTTTAGGGAAATCAGAGAAGCCTTTAATCCAGAAAGTTAAGACTCAGGATTGCCATTTTCTTTCTTTAAAAATCATCAGTGCAGTAAGAAATAACCAGTCCTTTTCACCATCTTTGTGTTCTTCATTTCCACAACAACGTCTATTGTGGCAGCCTGTTATCGTTTAATGAACTGTCAAATGCAAAGTGTGGGCTAGTGTAAGACTTTAGAACTTTGGGGAGCTGCAGACACAAGGTGAGCTTGCATCCACTCACAGGGCCTTCCCTACAAACTCCCATCATGTACTCATGAGAAAGATTAGCAGCAGGGCAAAGACCAGAGAAATGAAAGCCCTGCTTACAGTATAGACATTGGGGAGGGGAGCAGAAGTTGCTGTGGGAAAGGCATGGTGTCCTTCAACTCCATCCCCTAACCCACCAGGCAGCCAAAAGAAGACAGAGCAGCAGCAGCCATTGCCACCACCACCACGGTCACCTTATGTGACTGGGTGAAAGGCATAAACCTGTCATTTTCAGGGCTCAAGTTAAAGCCTAGTATAGCTGCATAAAGAGAATGTAAAATAAAGTCTACCCCTAAGGAGGAGACAGATTTCTAGGGATCTTCTATGCTGGGGGAGAATCAAGATCACTAAGAAGACCTCATCTCTGAGAGCCAACAATATGGTACCTGCCTAACAGTGAGGCTGAGCCAGAAAAAAAACAAAGCATGCCCTCCCTCCTACCTCCATTACCAGACTAGTAAGTATCCAGGAACAAGTAACAGCAGTTTACTGTTGGGGGGGGGGGAGAGGTAAAAGCATGGAAAGACATCCTCTTGGATACATAAACATGGAGAAGACTGACAGCTGAGTGTAGAACAGACACTGAGAAAAAAAAATCCAACAAGTCAGCCACTGCTCAAAGCAAAAAATAGTGGAAGAATTCAAAGTCTAGTATAGATG
Source organism: Neogale vison (assembly GCF_020171115.1). Classification (NCBI taxonomy): domain Eukaryota; kingdom Metazoa; phylum Chordata; class Mammalia; order Carnivora; family Mustelidae; genus Neogale; species Neogale vison. The sequence continues at coordinate 207,826,753 of NC_058096.1, read as the reverse complement.
GAGGGTAACCACACAACAACAAAACTGGACATGAGTGTCTCAATACTCCCTACCAAAGAGAAGACAGGCCCATTTCTGAACATATTGTTTGTTTGTTTGTTTGTTTGTTTGTTTTAAAGATTTTATTTATTTTAGAGAGAGAGTACATGCTGGCAGAGGAGCAGTGGGAGAAGGAGAGAGAGAATGCCAAGCAGACTCTGCACTGAGTATGGAGCCCTAGTGCAGGGCTCGATCACAGGACCCGAAGATCATGACCTGAGCTGAACTCAAGAGTTGGACACCTCTAACAGACACATGAAAAAATGTTCATCATCATTAGCCATCAGGGAGATTCAAATCAAAACCACATTGAGATACCACCTTACACCAGCTAGAATGGCCAAAAGTAACAAGACAGGAAGCAACAAGTGTTGGAGAGGATGTGGAGAAAGGGGAACCCTCTTACACTGTTGGCGGGAATGCAAGTTGGTGCAGCCACTTTGGAAAACAGTATGGAGGTTCCTTAAGAAATTAAAAATAGAGCTTCCCTATGACCCTGCAATTGCACTACTGGGTATTTACTCCAAAGATACAGATGTAGTGAAAAGGGCCATCTGTACCCCCCAATGTTCATAGCAGCAGTGGCCACAGTCACCAAACTGTGGAAAGAACCAAGATGCCTCTCAATGGACTAATGGATAAAGAAGATATGGTCCATATATACAATGGAGTATTATGCCTCTACTGGAAAGAATGAATACCCAACTTTTGTATCAACATGGATGGGACTGAAATAAGTCCCATGGGTGAGTGAAATAAGTCAAGCAGAGAGAGTCAATTATCACATGGTTTCACTTGTGGTGCGTAAGGAATAAGATGGAGGACACTGGGAGAAGGAGTGAAGTGAGTTGGGGGAAGTCGGAGGGGGAGATGAAACATGAGAGACTGTGGACTCTGAGAAACATACTGAGGGTTTTGGAGGGGAGGGTGGGGGGTTGGGTGAGCCTCTGGTGGTTATTAAGGAGGGCACCTATTGCATGGAGCACTGGGTGTGGTACATAAACAATGAATCTTGGAACACTGAAAAAGTAACATTAAATTTCAAAAAAAGAGTTGGACACCTCATAGACTGAGCCACCCAGGCACCCCACAAACATTGTTTACCAAAGTCTCTATTCACCTACACAGAATGACTAGCTTCCAACCAAAAACAATGAGACACACAATGAAAAGGAAATTAACAACACACTATCAAGAGACAAACCAAGCAACAGAACTAGATTCAGATAGCACATGGGGTTTAGAACTATCACAGAGGGAATTTTAGATATTAGGATGAACATTCTGTAGCTGCCATCTTGCCTCCCTGCATGTGTGCACCTAATCTCAATTGCAGCTGGTCCGTCCAAAATGTCCTGAATACCAACCCTACCCTGCCCCCCATTTCCACTCCAACAAGATGAAAGAAACTCCCACGAGCCAGGAGAAAGTCACCAAGCTACAAGCACAAGTGCGCACGGGTGGGAAAAGAACTGGTCACAGAAAGAAGAAGATGGTTCGTAGAACAGCTCCAGTGGATGATAAAAAAGAAACTTCAGTTCGCCTTCAAGTTAGTGGTAAACAATATCTCTGGTACTGAAGAAACAAATATGTTACAAACCAAGGAAGAGTGGTCTATTTTAACAATCCCAAAGTGCAGGCATCCCTGGCAGCAAATACTTCCACCAGTTCACACCATGCTGAGACAAAGCAGCTGCCAGAAATGCCACCCAGGATCTTACACCAGCTGGGGGCAGACAGTGTGACTCGTTTAAGGAGACTGGCTGAAGCTCTGCCCACACAGTCTGGGGATGGAAGAGCACCACATGCTACTGGGGAAGAGGATGATGAGGAAGTTCCAGATCTTGTGGAGACTTTTGGTGAAGCTTCCAAGAATGACGTCGACTAAATGGAGTCAACGTCTAAAGAAGAAAAAATTTGAAGGGAGCTATTTTATTTATTTTTTTAAATTTTTTTTCTAGAGATTTGAAACTTTTTTTAATAGATTTTATTTATTTATTTGACAGACAGAGATCACAAGTAGGCAGAGAGACAGGCAGAGAGAGAGGAGGAAGCAGGCTTCCCACTGAGCAGAAAGCCTGATGTGGGGCTCGATCCCAGGACCCCGAGATCATGACCTGAGCCGAAGGTAGAGGCTCCAACCCACTGAGCCACCCAGGCGCCCCTGGAGCTGCTATTTTATAACTATGACTGCTTGTTAAAATTTTGTTCATGGACCCAATAATAATCTAGGTCTCTAATATTTTTAAGCCCAAGCCTGTTGGACATTGCAGCTCTTTTCAGTTTTTGCTTATACACAATGAATTCTTTGCCACTAATTAAACTGAAGAGGCCTGGGAATAAAGTCTGAAACAAGGTTAATCAAGTTCTTTAGCTAGTATGAATACGTACGTACATACATACATACATCCTATGGTGAACCTATTTGAAGGCTCTAATTCAGAGGTCAACAAATGTTTTCTTAAAAAGGTCAGATAGCAAATATTTTAGGATTTTGAGGTACAATGAAGATATTATGTAGGCTTCTATAAAAAAGGAGAAATTTCCACAAAAATATAGTAATAATAGTAATTAAATATATTTTGTAATAGAAATCGAATGAGAAGCATTTGAGCAGAATAACATTTTACTTAATTGGGTTCAAAATTAGTATTCTCCATCATAAAAATCAATTGCAAATTTTCTGTAATGGTGATCTGTAATGGTATTTCATGCATTTAATCTTTTAAAATGCCTTTTAATGCAAACAAGTCCTGCCCAATGCTGATACTAATCTGTGAACATATAGCTTTGAGCATATTGTTCACTTGGAAGGCATTTATAAAGCTATTTTAGGTTTTTCTCTTGATTTTGCCTTTGTCTTGTCATTACATTGTGAATTAATTATTTCAGTGATGTTTAGGGAACAGTTCCTCAACTACAGTTAAATGGATTTTGAAACATGCAAATTTCCTTTGTGGCATTGACACGAACTCTAAAACTGCTTCTGGAATTGTAACAGAAAGCTCAGAAAATACATTTACTGCAAGTTTGTGTGGGAAAGCACATCTTGCTTGTTTTAACTTTTGACAGCACAAGAACTGTATAAAGCAGCTTGACATAACTTCTGATTCCAAAAAACATTAGCTGTCATCAAATGACTTTACCATTGCATAGACAGCAATAGAAATAATACAGAATGAGAAAGAAGCAATAGAGAGGATACTGTTATAAGGTCCTTACACTACCTAAAAAGCAGATACTATTGTTTGAAAGAAGAGGGCAATTAGTTAAAGATACACACTGTAAACTCCAGGGAAATCAGGGGGAAAAAGTTAAAAACCTATCAATAAGGCAATAGCAAAGATAAAATAGAAGCATAAATACTCCATTAATTTAAAAGAAAGCAGGAATAGAGAAAAAGAGATGGTACAAATAGAAAGCAATTGGCATGGGGCACCTGGGTGGCTCAGTGGGTTAAAGCCTCTGCCTTGGGCTCAGGTCATGATCCCAGGGTACTGGGATCGAGCCCTCCATTGGGCTCTCTGCTCGGCAGGGAGCCTGCTTCCCCCTCTATCTGCCTGCTTCTCTGCCTACTTGTGTTCTCTGTCTGTCAAATAAATAAGTAAAATTTAAAAAAAAAAAAAGCAATTGGCATGATGGTAGAATTTAATTAAATATTATCAATACTTATATTAAAGGTAAATGTTTTATTAAGTGAATTAATGCTTCTATGGCATGAGTTAAAGGAGATTGTCAGACTGGATTTTTTTAAAAAACACAACTCAACGATATACCCACCTTAAATATAAAAACATAGATAGGTTATAGGGAAAGGGATAGAGGATGATATACAAACCAAACACTAATTAAAAGAAGGAGTGGTTATATTACCATCAGACAAAGCCAACATCAGAACAAAGGATATTATCAGGGACAAACAGAGACATTAATCACAGAATGATAAAATTCTAAAGGTGTATGTACCTAAATACGCCAAAAAACCAAGCTTCAGAATTTACAGAGCAGGGAGAAAAAGCCAATCTAACCAAAATTAGAATTTGGAATTCGGGTTTGTGTTTCTTAATAATTGATAGGACAAGTACACAGAGAGCTAGTAAGTATATATAAGACCTGCAAAAACACTATCCATTAATTAGATGTAATGGACATTTGTAGAATACTCTATCCTAGCAACAGCAGAAGACCCTTTATTCCCCAATGTACATGGAACATACACCAAGATAGAGTATATTATGAGCCCTTAAACAAATGGTAATAAACTTAAAAAACTGAAATTATGCAAAATACATCCTTAGATCATAACAGAAATTAGAAACTAATAATAGAAAAATACCTTGAGGGGCACCTGGATGGCTCAGTCAGTTAAGTTGTCTGACTCTCGATCTCAGCTCAGGTCTTGATCTCAGGGTTATGAGTTCAAGCCCTGCACTGGAGCCCAGCATGGAGCCTAGTTAAAAGAAGAGAGAAAAATGAAAACTATCTTGAAAATTGCCAGATTTTTCTCCCCCAAAATTTTTAAACTTTGATTTTGGGGATGCCTAGGTGGCTCAGTCAGTTAAACATCTGCCTTTGACTCAGGTCATGATCCCGGGGTCCTGGGATCCAGCCCCACGTCGGGCTCCCTGCTCAGGGAAGAGTCTGCTTCTCCCTCTCTCCCTGCCCCTCCTCCCTGCTTGTGAGCTCACTCTCTCGCGCTCTCTGTCAAATAAACAAAATCTTAAAAATAAATAAATAAAACCTTGATTTTGGACTCCCAGAATGGCTTCATGAGAAACTTGGTTGATTCTTTCCCTAGAAAGAAAGCTATTTAACTGGTGAAAAATGTTTTTTAAAACACAACTATCTCAGGTCTCTGGAAATTGTCCTATGGCCATACAAAACATTGAGAAATATCTACACGAGAAAATCTACAAAACTTCGTATGAACAGCAAGAGTCTGTGGCATTTGAGCGATGACCGGCTCCTATCCCCCGACTCCTTAGCTCCATATTATGGAACTCTACTCTGGGCAAGTGGCCAAGATGATGGGATCTCCTTCTCCCCCAGCTAAGATTTCACTTCAGTAGAAGCAGGTAGCTGGTATCTCTCATCCTCCCAAGTCCATCTGCAGAAGTCCTGTTCCAACAGGCATGCCCAAGAGAACTAGAGTTCCCTTCCCTCACTTTGCCCCTACTCATAGAGCAGGAGTTCTACCCCAGATACTGCAGGTTGAGAATCCAGGGGCTCCAGTCACCCCATCCCAGCTCACTGATAGAGCAGGGGATCCACCTTGGGAAAGGCAAGCGAGAAGACTGCTGGATTGCATCCCTCTCCCCGGTGCCCACTCAGAGCAGAGCAGTTTCATTCCAGGAGAAACAGGCTGCCATCCCCGTCCTCAGCTCTGGGGCAGCAGCACAAACATTCTGCCCAGGAGGAGAGGCAGGCAGAAAGGAGGAGTGTGCTCTGCAGCACTGCCTGAAATAACTGAATTTATTTGGAACAGACGGTAGAGAAATTCATGCCTGAGAGACTTGTTTAAAAACGGAGATCTTCCTGATGAGCAATTAAGAGAGGGTTGAAAGCTCCGTGATCCTGGCGGCAAGAAGTGAAACAGCAGACTAGCTCGAAGTTAAACACAGAAAACGAGTGAAAAAAGAGAGGGAGTCAAAAACACTGTGCACAGACCTTTGTGCACAAGACGGCATTCTCAGGAGTGAATGGATAAGGAACTTCTGAGCTACTAGTCCCTGGCTGAACACGTAGGGGAAAAGTAAATTCCCTAAGCTGTGAAAGCCGTCTCCAAGATACACACACATATCCAATGATAAATAGTGAAAATAAAACTGACCAAAGGAGCTTACACACAACCATTTACCATTGAGTGGCTTATGTTGATCCAGGGAAATGGCTGAGCTGGGGCGGGGCGGGGGGGGGGTTGGAATCTGAGCAGGGATATCAGAGGCTGCAAATAATTACAGGATTATCGTACCCCAGTCACTAAACAAATGAATGACCAAATAAACACCACCACCACGAGTCTGGGGTAGGTTGCGGGGACAGGGAACCTTTGTTCAGATTTGCTACAACATATTACATGTCTGCCTTTCAATAACAAAACTGCAAGACATGCAAAGAGACAAGAAATACATAGGAAAAGAGGTGGATAATAAAAAAAACTCTCCTTCAGACGACAGTCTTGTATTTCAATGCATGCAAGAAAACATTTCATAAAATGTAACAGCTTTCCATGATAAAGAACATTCAGGAAACTAGGAATAGAAAGAAACTTCCTCAATAGGATAAAGGCCATATATGAAAAACCCAGAGCGCACATCCTACTCAGTGGTGAAAGACTAAAAGCTTTTCCCTAAGATCAGGAATAAGACAAGGATGCCCACTTTCACCACTATTCAACATGGTACTGAAAGTCCTAGCCACAGCAATTAGGTAAGGAAAAAAAAAAGTCCTCCTAATTAATAAGAAAGAAGTAAAATTATCTCTGTTCACAGATGACTTGAGCCTACGTATAGAAAACCACAAAGATTTCACAAAAAAGAAAAACCTATTAGCAATAATAAATTCAGAAAAGTTGCAGGATACCAAATCAACACGCAAACATCTATTGCATTACCTAGTGCGCACACAGTGAACAGTCAAAGAAGAAATGAAAAACAATCCCATTTATGATAGCATCAAAAAGAGTAAAATACTTAGGAATAAATGAATTTAAGCAAAGAGGTGTAAGAACTGTACACTGAAAACTATAAAAAATATCGCTTAAGGAAATTAAAGACAAAGTAAACAGAAAGATGTCCTATATTCATGGATGGGAGGACTTAATGCGGTCTTGTTAAAATGATAATATTGTCCAAAGCAATCTGCAGATTCAATGCAATCCCTACCAAAATCTCAATGACTTTTTTTGCAGAAACAAAAAAACCCATTCTAAAATTCATATGGTATCTCACAAACTCCAAATAGCCAAAATAATCTTGAAACGGAGAACAAAATTGAAAGACACATTCTCTGATCCTGAGGATGGCACAGCACAGAGCAGTGAAATAGAGGTCCTGGGTGTACCCACTGTACCTGGGTGTACCCACTGAAGCCACCTGACCTCTGGACTCCTGAGGAACAGCCACCCACCAGTCTCCTTTATCCTCAGAGCCACTTGACATCAGTGTCCTGTTCCTTACCACAGAGCATCTTCTGATTTATAGCCATTCATTTGACTTCCCCTTTTGGAGTCTGTGTATGACCCTCCTGGTCCCCCCATCCACATCCAGGCCCAGTCTGGGGACAAAGCCTTCTGCTCCTACCCCAGGGAGGTCATCAAAGATACATAAAGGAGATACCTCTCATGGAGGTTCTTCTGAAATTTTAAATTCTCATTTTTTTGAGGGAGGGTAGGAAAGTAAGGGGAGGAAGACAGAGCAGGGGAAGGAGGAAACTAGAAGGGAAAAGTAGGGAAGGAAGGGGAGAGGAGGGAAGGGAAGAGGGAAAGGAAGGAGGTGAGGAGAGCATAGGGAGGCAAGGAGAAGGGACGTGGGGGGAGGGAAGGAAAGAAAGGAAGAAACCGAGTTATATATAGGTAGGAAGATACTAAATGCATCCTTTTTCAGAAGACAGAATTGCCTTCTAAAACAAATCCAAGTGAGCCAACTGAAAAATTAGTAAAACTATAAGAAAATAGACTAAGAGCTTGGGGAAAAGATCAATACATAGAATCAATAACTTTCTATCATGCAGCAATAACAGATTAGAAATTATCACAGAAAACAAGATATTCCATGAATGATAGCGACACATATTTTTAAAAATACCTAAAAATCGGCATTTCACCATTGGCCCAGGCTCCTCTGATCCTTTCTTATCCCTTTCCTCCTCACTCGTGGGGCTCCAACCACATTGGCCTCCTTGATGTGCCTCACTGGCTGCTCCTTCTGCCCCCAGACATCCAGACGGTTTATTTCCTCCCCTCGTGGGTCTATACCAGAGTTGGCAACCTTTTTCCATGAAGGGCCAGATACTCAATATCTTAGGCATTGTGGGCCAAGAGACAAAATCAAGACTATCATACACATATTTACATAGAAATAAAGAAAACCAGCTTCCACAGAATACTGACAGATGAAATTCAAAATATAATAACAACCGAGGACCTTTTTTTGATTGTTTTTATTTTTTGGTAACACGGGTTTATGAAGAAGAATGGAATTGTTTTAGGGGGATACCATCAAAGCTCAGCCTTTCCAATCATGGAACTGATTGCAAATGCTCTTCTGTAAGAACCATTCTCAGCTAAGGGGTATCGGGCCAGATCTGGTCGGGACTCAAATGTCACCTCCTGGGTGAGGCTCTCCCAGGACCCCCTCTCAGAAGTTGTACCCCCCTCCCGGTCTTCCCTCTTGGCCTCTGATCTTCTCCACTGCATTATATATTTTACTCTCATAGACAGTCACTGTCCTCCCCTTCCATATATAAACTTTATGTAGGCAGAGTCTGTCTTGCCACAGCTGTATTCTCTCTCTTTTTTTTTTTTAAGATTTATTTATTTGACACAGAGAGAGAGAGAGAGAGATCACAAGGGGGGATGGGGGGGGGCAGATTCCCCTGCCCAGCACAGACACCCCCACCTCCTGCCTACCTGCCCACTGACTCTCCTCTCTGTCTCCCTGCTCCCTTGTTGGGTCCTGGTCTCTGTCCCTCCGCTGGACTGTGGGTCTCCCTCTGGCTCTTAGTCTTTGTCCCTCATTTATAGATGAGGCTTCAAGAGCAGCTCCCAGGACTCCTCCCCTGCACAGGGTCTCATGCAGACCCCGCACTCACCCCCCGGATGCCTTAGTTCCACTCTCCTCCATTCTGTCCTGCACCCAAGCCACCCCCCTCAGGGCCTAAAGATGCTGCCCCCGCCCCCATGCCTCTACTGGACTAAATGCACCTCTGTTCAGGTGCCTCTCCTCTGGAAAGCCTTCCTTGACACCCTCCCCAAGCCCTATGCTAATCCTTCAATGAGTACTGTCATTCTGCAGGGACATCTGGGTCGTCCCTATGTACCCAGGGGCTGACAATGCCCCAGGACCTACCCCTGTCTCCCCAGCCTGCTCCAGGAAGCTCAGACCTGATCTCTGAGCCTCCAGTTCCCCCCCCTCCGCCCCCCCCCCGCCCCGCCCGCCAGAGCCACCTCCTCCTGCCCTCTGAAATTACTTGATGCTGGGGTCCACCGCTCTCCGTCGCTGGTCCCCTCTCTAATCCCACAACAGCCCCATCCGACACTGGAGGAAATGCCTCGCCAGGGGTTGTGCCCTTTGCCAGGTCACACAAGAAGGCAGGGGGACAGCGCGCTCTTGGGCAAGGGTTCTGGCAGTACGGCCGAGGGTACGCGACAGCAGACAGAAAGATGGACAGAGTTTTGGGTGAGCCGCAGTCGAGCTGCGCCCCTCCTCCGCCCGACTTCCCCGCAAGACCAGGCGTCGGGGGCTCACCCAGGAGCCGGCTCCCGCCCCCTGGCCCGGCGCCAGCCGTCATCCCCGTGAGGTCAGCCACCGGCCCGCGATTTCGGGGAAATACCAGCTCCTTATTAAAACCAGGCGGTGGTCAGGCCCCTGCTGCTTTCCCAGTAGAAACGAGGGTGTTTGTTCCGAGAGGAACAGGAGTCCGCAGGGCTGGCCAGGGCCGCGGCCCGGAGGCTCGAACCGCAGCGTCTACCTGACCGAGGGTCGGGGCGCCCTGGGGAGCCCGGGAGGGTGGGGGGAGCAGCCCGAGGTTTGGGCAAGGGCAGCCGGGAGGGGGTAGTGGGGCGGGGGGAGGCACACGGCACAGGAGAGCGGGGCCGACCAGGGAGGAGGGGGCGTGGGCCGGTGACCCGAAAAGCACGCAGGGGCAAGCGGGACAGCCCCCACCCCCCGGCCGCCCCCACCGGCTCCGAACGCTGGCGGCGGGCCGGGCGGCGGGCCGGGCGGCGGGTAGCGCGGGCCGGGGGCCTGAGGCCCTCCCCTTCCGGGCGGGCGGCGCGCCCCCGGCCTCCCCCAACCCAGCCCCCAGCCGCCCGCCGCCTCCTGCAGGGGGCGCCCGAGGGCCGCACCGCCGGCCGCGCCGCCGGCATCTGGAGCGAGTTAGGCTGGGAGGCCGGCGGCCGGCGGCGTGAGCTCATCCCGGCCCGCCCGCTGCGGTCCCGGCGCTGGAAGGGAACAGAACAGAAGCGCCGCGGGCCGGCTCGGGGCAGCGCGGCGGGAGCGTGACTCCTCCCGGAATGTGGGTGTGAGCGCAGAGGCGGCGGTGTGTGTGTCGCTGGCGCGTCGCCGAGGGAGGGCCGAGCCCCAGCCCCGGGAGCCGAGCCCCGGGAGCCGACCGCCAGCGTGTGTCGCTGTGGGTCACCGTGTGCCCTGGCTGGGGAGGCTGTGTCTTGGGGGGAGAGGGGGTTAGAACACGGCATGTGACAAGTTACACACACCCCAGCACATACTCGTTCCACCAAGGGCACAGCAGGAAGAGGGCCGGCTCCGTGGCACGAAGCTGGGACTCCTGGCTCCCTGCCCCTGAGCCCTTGTGTGTCCGTGTGTGTGTGTGTGTGTGTGTGTGTGTGTGTGCAGAAGCTCCGAGCCCAGTCACCATGTCCCAGAGTGCCCTGTCAGGGCTGGGGCCCACCACCCCTCTGTCCATTCGCAAACAGCCTCTTCCTGGTCATTGCCCCAGGCACTCTCCTCCTTCAAGACGAGGGAGAGTCCTCTCCACTCCAGGGTCACGGCTAACAGTGACTCACAGAGACTACGTGGGGAGACACACACCCAACATTCATGTAAGAAACACCTTCCTAGTCGCAGGCCTCCCGGCTGGGAGAAGCAACAGAAAAGTTGCAAGTTGGTGACAAGGCTTGGAGAGGCCACTTGGTGAGATAGGCCCATCCCTGCCTGGGGTGGGGAGCAGGAAGGGCTGGAGGTCGCTGAATCACACACACACACACACACACACACACACACACCCGCCATGTCTTAGGTGCTCCAGCCCCCCTGCCATGGGCCCTGAGGCTATTGCACAAGGTATGAAGGGCCTCAGATGCCCCCCGACTACCAGGGCCAGGAGCCAGGGTGGGGACATGGCACTGTGGCCATCACCAGACATGCAGTGAAGAGCTGAGGCTAGAGGAGGTTACCCGGAGCATCCAAGGTGCCCCTTGCCCATCAGGCTGGTCCTTGCCTTGGGCCGTCACCTAAGGGATCAACTGTCCCAGCTTTGGGGAACTATAGTCCCGGCTGTGCTAGAGGCCTCAGGGAGGTGGCCCTCCTGGCTGGGCTTGCGGCCCTGTCATGCCCCCCCCTTCTCCCTTCACACCTCCCCCCAAGCTGGGCAGTGGCTCTGAAACAAGGACCCTGCCTTGCAGGATGGGGCACTTGAACCCTTTATGCTTCCTCACCAGCTACTGCTCCTGGGGCCCACAGCACACGTTTGCAGAGGGCTAGCCAGAGCTCTTGGCCTCTGAGTTGCCTCCACATCCCCACCGGTGAGACAGAAAGGACACCCTGTCATGCATAGGCCCGCCCAGGCAGCAGCTCTACTTCTAAACGGACAGGCATCTAGGGCACCCTAGGGCACCCACGGGTGTCCTCGGTTCCCGAGACACTGGGACAAGCTGGGTGAGGGACTTTTTTATACTGGAATGACTCTGGTTCATATAGCCAGAGCTTCCAAATTACTTAGCAAAACATGTTTGCTTTTTAATTAACATGTGCTTGCAAAACAATGGTTTTAATTAAAGTGGGTGGGGGAGAGAAGGGATGAGAGAGAGAATATTTCAAGGAGCTCCAAGTCCCGGACCAGACTTCTTAAAAATAAAGTGGGAGCTTTGCCCCAAGCCAGCAGAAGCTGGGAGGTGGGGCAGGCTCATTGGGGAGCCCCAGGAACAAACCAACCTGCTTCCCCCGCTCTCCAGCTCTCTTGCTGAGAATTCAACCTTTTACTGATGGTCTCATTACTCACTTACCCTACTGTTCCCTGAGCTCCCTGGGAGGGGGTGGTTGAACGGGATCCACCAGACAAGACACAGGGAACGGCATGAGTGAAGACGTGAGTGTGAGCCTTGTTGGGGGAACATGAAGTTCACTGGGGAAGGAGAGAGCAGAGGTAGGAGAAGGGGAACCGTGAAAAAGCCAGATGCCCCCCCAAAACTGGTGGACTGGAAGGGTAGAGCTGGACCGGGAGATGCTGATGTCCAAGCCCCAAGGAGATAACGGGAGCTGAGCTGGGGCCAGGGATATAGGGCAGGAAGGGAAGGTAGGGCTTCGTTGGGAGGAGGGATTGGCAGCGGAAGGGGAGGGCCTGCGGGGACTAGAAGCGGGAGGTGGCCTGGACTGGGGACCTGGGGCTTCTGGTCAGAGGCTTCTGGGCCTGGCTGCAGGTTTGGTCAGTCCAGCAGGGGGCACCCTTGCCCCCATCATTCTGGACTCAGGATGCACCCACCCAGCCCCAGTCAGGAAAGGGAGTGAGTGAGAATGAGATGATCCCTCCAGGTCAGCCGCACTTTCTCCCATTTCTGACTTTTAGAGCCAGCACTGGGGCGCAGCCCAGGGTCAGAGGTCAGCACCGACAGTGCCCCTCCCCCCACACACACGTGGACAAAGGGGGATTGATAGGAAGCTTTGGGGAAGTGAGGACACCCCCAGGGTTCAGGTCAGGTGGCCCTGAACCCCCAGATCCCGCTGGCCCCACCCAGGACCCTGTTTCTCATTAGGGGCCTTCTAGCCTCCCCCCCCAGCCTGCGCCCCCACATGAAACGTGCCTCCCTGTACTTAATTCATTACGCCAGGCAGGGTGGGAGGCCCAGCGGGCGGGGGTTATTTTTTCCCCTGAGCTCAGACATTCCTCGCTTTATTATTCTCCACATTTCAAAGCAGCTGTCGCCTCCCCCTACTGCCCCCAGCCCGAAGCTCAGAGTCCAGAAGGAACTTCTCCAGAGCAGAACACCAGAGGCTTCCACACCTCCAGTCTAACACAGGAGAGAAACTGAGGCTCAGACCTTGAGCCCCAGGGCGACCTGCAGGGACGTCCCCCAACAGTCCGCACCTGAACTTACCTACCTCTAAGCCTGGATCCTCCCACGTGTCCCCCACTGCCCTGTCACCCTCTGACTGTGTTCCCTGACTCTATTCACCGGCCCTGGGCTACCTTCCACACAGGTGGCCTCAGGGGCCCCCTTGCCACTACAGAGCCAGCCCTGGTGTCCCCTGCCTGCAGCAGGAGCTAGGACAGTTCTCAAGGTCCCTGCCCTGCTCAGGACCTTAACAAACTGAGCTCTGGCGGGGCCAGCAGCCTGATGGAGGGCAAGGCCCATCCTGGATCAAGGGATCAACCCAGAGGATGGCAGGGCTGGGGTCAGCTTAGAGAGTCACCTAGAAGCTAGGCCGGGGAGCAGAAGTCCTGCGGACCCAGTTTTGGGGAGCTGGGGAGGACCCTGGACGAATTTTTGCCCCACATAAGGGAGCTGCCTCAGTAGGAGGTGAACTCCCTGTTGCTGGGGTATTCAAGCAAACAGCAGCTCACCAGACTTGCCCTGGGAAAGAGGTTGGCCCAGGTGTCTGAGGCCCCTTCCCGTTCAACTCTGAGGTCACAGTCTGGGTCTCGTAGGGAAGGTAGCCACTCCAGATTAACGAAATTAAGGGTCTCTCCTCACTCACTCAGGGATGGCAAGGCGGGTCTGGAAGCACCGGCCAAGGCACAAGGACAGGAGACCTGGGAGCTGGACCAAAGCCAGAGCGGACCTGGCAGGGATATTTTCTTTGTGGGCTCACTGCACTGTCCCGGCAGCTGGGGAAGAACTGGGAGCTCAGCAGACACCCCAGCATCAAGCACTAATGGGTTAAATGGGGTCTGACCCAGGCCCTACTCCCAGAGCCTGCAGGGGTCAGGTCCTCCACCTGGGGGACAGACTCTGCCCTCAGAGGAAGCTGAGACGGGAGCCCAGGTGGGGCAAGCAACCTGGGGGCGCTGAGGACTGAGTTTGGAGGCCACCCTTGATGGCATTTTGGCCCTGCTGACCCTACAGCCAGGCAGTCCATCCTGTGGGGGAGGGGTGGTGCAAGGGCTGGATCCTCAGGAGCCCAAGAGGGTAGGAGTCACTCCTGATGTGGCCCCAGAGGGTTCTCGCTGTCCACACAATCCTGGGGGCCCAGGGCCTGCCCCCGGCTCCAGCTCTAGTCTTCAGACCTACCCCAGGGACCCCCCTTACTACAAGGAAGGCACCATGTGGGAGATGGACTGCGCAGAGCCCAAGCTCCGGAGAGAGAGAGAAGCTTCCAGCTGGTCCAGAGCTGTTGGATGTGGTTATGCCTCCCTCTTGGGGGCTCCCAGCCCTACGCCCCTTCACTCGGGCCAGGCCATACAGAGGGGTGTGCCCGGCTTTCCCCCTTTATCCATCCCTCAGCCCTGAGCACGGTTTCTCTTCCCGGGGCTAGAAACCACTGGGTATTTGCGCCTTCATGCTGTGTCTAGACACGGGCCGTGACTGCCCCTGGCTTCCCACCTCTGACTGCAGGTATCGACAGGCTCCCAGAGTTTCGGGGACACTCCGAATCACAGGATCCCAGATACTGCCATGAAGGGAACAGAGACATCATCCCGTCCTCATGCTGCCCCCCCACCCCAGGGCCCCGACCTCACCAGGCCCCGCCCGTCTCAGGGGCTCACCTGAGTGGGCCCCGCTGAGTCTCCACTCCCCGCTCCGTCTCACCTGGCGGGGCCAGGCCTGTGAGTCAGCACGAGCATCTGATAATTACACTATGCATGAATGAAAGAACAAATGAATGAATGAGTTCATTCCAATGAGCCTCAGGCCTGGAAAGCCTGGGCCCCATTCAAGGGTCTCTATCCAGGGCTTTAGGGAGATGTTGATTGCAACAAACTGAGATTTTCTCAAAACTTAAAAATCGACTTGTAAGGTCTGATTTTGCCAACTAAAGACATGAAAACAACAGCCAGCCACCAGCTACCATCACCATTGTTTTGTAAACAAAAGGATATTCTCCAGACCAAAAAAAAAAAAAAAAAAAAGAGTAGGCTGCATGGGATCTTGGAAGAAAGACAGGTCTTAAAGATGCATAAATTGAGCTTCATGGCAAGGCCATGGGCCACCAACATGGGCCTTACTGTTCTCTCTTGAAAACTTTCTTGGACATCGTCACAAGCTAGGCCCTGGGGCTTGGGGACACCCATATGCTTCCAACCTCTACCAGCACCAGAACCCCTTTTGCAGCCTTCATGACTAGAATTGATTCCCCTCAGCTTGCACACCCCTTAGGACAAGGTGCTCACTACCTCTCCCAGTTAGCTCCAGAGCTGGGGGTATCATTCCGGAGCACCTTTAAGTGGCTTCCAAGCCTACTATGGGAGGAAGGGATGGGACCACATGGCAAGTGAAATGGAAGAAGTGCTGGGTGGGGTGGGGGGGCGGGGGGGCGGGGGCGGAGACAGAGGCCTCCAGACCAGGGCATGGGAATGGTGAGGGGAAAAGGCCGCTCATATTCAGCTAGACCAAAGTATAAAGAATCAGAAAGTTGGGCTAGACCTGAGACTTCCCAAGGAGTGTTGTCTCCCCATCTGTGGAGTTCCAGAGTCTTCTACCTGCCTCACCCCACGCCCCCACCCTCCAGAAAGGCTCTGGCATCCTGATTCTCACCGAGACCTCACTAGACAGGTGAGGTACCCAGACCCACAGGCCAGAGGAGGGGACAGAGATTGGAAGAAAATGGTTGAACTTCAGCGTCCTCAGCGAGGCAGGGGAGGAGGGGGGAGGCAGGGCTCCCTTCTGGCCCTAACGACCTAGGCCTTCCCCTGTCCAATGGGCCCTGCGCCCCGGCTGCTGAGACCAGAGGGGGCCTGTTTCGCGGCCGGCCCCGGGAAGCCTCGTGTGTACACACACTCACACACACTCCACATTCCAGCCGTGCTCTGTCAGCGTTTGGGCAAACCAGGATTGTGTGGCTTTGGGAAAGCGGGAACAAATAACCCCCAAACTTGGGTGAGGGCGGGCCTGGGGCTAGGTGGAAGGGACCCGGGAGAACCCCCAGGGAGCCACTGCGGTGCAAGGTCACCGGGTTCAAGGTCTGGGGTTTTCCTGGGTTCTCCGAGGTCACCAGGTCAGCAGTCCGGGGGGTGAGGCAGGCCCTGCACCCAGGCAGGCTCATCCCGGCCCCCTCCCCTCAACACTCCCTACCACCCAGAGCCTTAGGACCCACAGCACAGTGTTCAGGCCTGGTGCCCCCAAGCACCCACTTCCACACTGTGAGGGCTCACACCGGCTGCAGCCCAATTTCTTTTGCCTCTCCCCCCACTTCCTCTGCACCCCAGCCCACCCTGCTTCTGACTTCATGTAATCCCTGGCTTGGACCCTTTTTACTCCAACCCTAATTTCTCTTAAGGTGGTCTTCAGTTTTCTGTTGGCTCTAGCACCCAGTTTCTCATACCCGCGGTCTGATTTCTTTTCTTCTCATGGCTTAGGAAGACCTTCCTCTAATATCTGACGTGTTCAAGACCCGGGCTAACTTCATTCTACCTCGGTCTGAGTGTCTGGCCCTCTTAGACCCCCAGTTGGCACCATCTGCTCCATGTCCCAGATGGTGACCCCTTGAACCCTGAGGATGGGGTCTGGGGAGAGGTTGCAGGGTACAGCAGGCCACCAAGAGCCAGAAGCAGCCAAGCAGGGACATCGGAGCAAAGAAGGGACCGTTCCTTCCGGGGTCCTGAGGCTGACCTCCACCTCTCGCCCCCAGGCTGCCCCGCTGACCCTCTAGATCAGCCTGGACCAGGACTAAAACCTGAGGTGAATATTCCTGCCACTTTAGAAAGACCCCAAAGATTGGGCCTCAGACCGGATGGGGAAAGGGAGACATAGGGAGACCCCCGGTAGACCCCACCTCACAGAGCACGGGTCCTGGCCCTAGAGGCATGGAGGGGACTAGACTAAAAGGGGGGCCAACCCTCTGCCGATCCCTTCCCCCTGGCCACAGGGCCACAGGCTGGACCACCCTGCTTGAGGGGGGAGCTGGGACAGTGTTTATGCAACTGTGGGGAGGCCGCGGCCCGGCTGGCAGCGCTGCCCGCCCAGCACCCGCACTGACTCAGCAGAGCCCCCCAGCACGTACACGCTCAGACATGCATGCTGACACACACAGACACGCACGCGCACAGAGGTGCACACACGTGTGCAAATGCACCAACTGGCAGCACATGCACGTCCAGGTAGGCACATGGGCAACTCACGCCCCCACAGATACACTCACAGGCACGGATCCTCCGGCGCACTTGTGGGCACACAGAAATATGGATGCCACCCGGCCGGGGTCGTGGAGGAGGGATGCAGGGTGAGGAAAAGGCTCAGCCCTGTAGCCGAGTGGCACCCTCGATGTCCCTCCCCCCATCCGCTCTGACACCCAGACCTACAGCCAGTGACCTGAGCCCACCTGGGATCAGCACAGCCATATATAACAGGCACAAGGCCCCAGGGGGGCCCCATGACCATGGCTGGGCCAGAGACAAATTCCAAGCGGAGAAGAGCCCCAACAAGTGGGGCCAAGCTGCCCCAGCCTGAGCTTACGAGACCCAGCATCCCCTGCTGTATCCCAGCAGCCACCTCCAGCCTGTCCTCCCCTTCCCCCCGGGGCCACACAGGACAACTAGCGGGTCTGGGCTGCAGAGCATCTTGGGGGAATATGTGGGCTGCTCTCTTCCGCTGGCAAGCCAGGCTGAGGAGGGCGGCAGCTCCCAGGCACCAAGGGAGCCCGAGAGTGGTGCAGGACCGTCCCGAAAACCAGGGCAGGGGACAGGCCTCCTTGAGAGAGCACATATCCCCCCGGGATCGAGGTCATACGTGAACCTGCAGGCAGGGTCCCTTCTTGCTGGAGATGACAGAACAGTTGTACCCCCCGGCCCGCAGGCCTCCAGCCCAAGGTGGGCATGCCCAGAGAGAGAAGGCTGGGATCTCCCAGTCCCATGTGGCCACTGGAGACTTTTTAAAAGGAAGTCCCAGGAAGGAAGCGGCTGGAGCAGGCAGGAACGAGGGGCTGCCCAGAAGCCTGTCACGAGGCTCCCCACCCTGACTGGGACCAAAGGGAGGCCCTGCTTTCCTGGAGGGGGTCCCCAGCCCCCAGCTGTCCAGGGAGGCTTGCCAGAGTCCAGCAAGTTCACACGTACCTCGAGGAGGTACCACTAGGAGGTACCGTGGAAACAAGGAAAAGGAGCCAGAAGGCCTCGAAAGCTTCAACCTTGGCCCAAGATGTTGCTGAGACCGGTCTCAAAGTGACTTGCAGTGTGACCGCTTCTCATCTCCCCTGGGCTGAGCGTGTGTGCACCTGCCTCTCCCTCCCACACCCTCCCTCCTCGTCACCCTGCTTCTGCTCGGGGACCCCAGTCTACTCTCCACCTGCAGGTCAGAGTGATGCTGGGACAGTCTCCCTGGAGCACACGCCAAAGCCCTTCCCATGGCCACAGGCCCTCCGTCTCCTCTCTGGCTCAGGCCCCACCACCTCCCCATGGAGCTGTCTGCGCCCACCTCAGGGCCTCTGTGCATGTGTCCTCTCTGTGCCCACGCAGACGTATCTCCCCTCTCTGCCCACACAGCTGCCTGGAGGACTCGCTGAAGACGGGGGTGGCTGGAGGGTCTGGTTTCCTCATCCCTTTAGTCTCCTGGAGGCCCCCAGTGGGGCCGAACCCCAACTGTCCACAGGGCTTTCTGCTCCCGGGCACCCCGTAGAGACTTCCTTCCCTTCCAGCTGCTCTCCCATGCTCCCTGGGGTCACCTCCCGGGGAGACGACTTGCATTCACGACTTGGTCTCAGCTCTGCGTCTGGGGAAGTGCAGCTAAGACACTCTCCTCTCCTGCTTATTTCTCTGCGTTGACAACTTCCCCACTCTCCCCTTCCCCTCCAGCCCCCTACCATTGCCATTCTACTTTCTGCCTCGATGAATTTGATGACACAAGGTACCTCCTGTAAGTGGAATCACATGATATTGTCTGGGTCTGGCCTGTTTCACTTAGCCTAATATCCTTAAAGTCCATCCATGTTGTAGCAAGGGCCGGAAGGTCCTTCCTTCTTCGGGGCTGAGTGATGGGCCACTGCATAGCTAGAACACAACACTTGTTAGCCCCTGTTTCTTGAATGAGAGCTCTCCTAACTGGGTGCGAAGTGAGAGCTCCTGGCGGTTTGGATTTGCATTCCCTTAATTAGTGACATCAAACTTCTACTCACATGCTAATTGGCCATTTGTAGATCTGCTTTGGAGAATTGCCTGTTCAAGTCTTCTGCCCCTTTCTGAGTTGGGTTGTCTATTATCTTGCCACAGACCCACAGGAGTTCTTTATATATTCTGGGTATTAGCTCCTCTTTTTTTAAATCTTTGCCCCACCATGGCCATCTCCGATCATCACCAGCCTCGTGATTTAACACGTCAGCCCCTCCCAGCTCTTACACGTACAAGCATGCCATGCACACACGCACGGCCTCCCCCGCCCTGCTTTGGGGCCCTCCTCAGCCATGATCGCTTGCTGACACACTGTGGATGATGATTTGTCAGGTCTCTGGGAGCTCTGGGAGGGCGGAGGTTTTGACTGCTTTCTCCACTACAGGGTTCGCAGGACCTAGCATGGAACCAGGCACACGGCTGGTGCTCCATAGACTCCCAAAGAATGAAAGGAAGATGAGGCAGACTCCCGCAGACACTCAGACCCTGCCCATGACGGGCTCACATATGCTGCTGGCACATGCCCCCCACACGCTGTCACACTCATGATCCCAACACACTCACAGGTAAGTCCCCACACCACACCCATGCCCACAGGCAGCCAAATCTGTGCTCATCTCGAAACCCATCCACACAGATGTGCTCCCCTGCACCCTGACAGAGCTGCCCTGAACTCCTGGGTCCTCCTGGCTCCCCCATAAGGCCTCTTCCCCCTGGCCTATAGCCACACCACAGGCAGAGTGCCTCAGTTTCCCCATCCGAGTCAGTCGGGAATCTAAGGTCCCTTCAATTCTGACAGCCTGAGGACAAAGTTAGCTCCCACCCTGTCATTCATTCCCAGGGTGACTCAGGTAAGGCCATTCTCTGCTCTGGGCCTCAGTCTCCCCACCTGTGACATGGGCAGCCCCGGGACCAATGCCCCTTGGATCCCTGATTGCTGGTGGTGCCACCTCCCAGAGGGAGAATGGGAGGACAAGAGCAAGGGAGGGGCACCCAGGCCTCTTCCAGCTCAGCCCTGCCCCTACCTCAGTGTCCTGGCGAGCAGGCTGAGAGTGTTTGGGATAGTTTTGAGGGGGATCAAGGAGGCAGAATTTCAGCATGACTACCCCTTATTTTGTCCAGGACTCACCATGTGGGGCTCATGGATTTTAGAGAAGTCAACCAAAGGGCCACGGAGGGGAAGCGGGGAAGGAAGGAAGGAAGAAGGAAGGAAGGAAAGAAAGATGCCATTTATTCAGGACCATGGGAGAGGACGGAAATGCACAGCCAGTAGGGGGAGATGACAGGCACCCAGAGGTCTGCAGGGCCAGTGGAGGGGGCTGCTGTAGGTGTCTTGAGGCCCTTCCCTCCTCCCTGCAACTCCAGGCGGCTGACGTCAGCACCATGTGTGGGAGATGAGCTGTCCCCAGCATGGGCTCCTGGTTCCCATGGGTTCCTGGTTCTCCTTTACTGTGACAGTAAAGATGGTCACAGGTTACAGGGGACAGGGTGCAGCAAGACAGCGGGGTGTCAGCTGAGAGCAGGAGTTGGTGAAGATGGGGAGGTGGCAACAGGGGATCTGGAAGCTGAGGGTACAACAGTGCTGAGATCCAAGGAGGTGGCAGAGGGGACAGCAGGCTTGGAAAGGAGTGGAGGTCTCACCTGGGACGAGAGGCTCAGCTGGCCATGATGTGCTTCACAAATGCTGCAAAGAAGGGCAGAGCAAGTGGCAGGGGTTGAGCACCGGGCGGCCACAGTGGGGGCCTAGGGTCCCAGCGCCCCACCGCCCCACGCCTCAGCCTGCCGAGCCCACCTTCATAATTGATGCAGCCATTGGAGTCTTCCTGCCCCGCCATCAGTTTGTCCACCTCATCTTCAGTGAGCCTCTCTCCTGGCCAGGGGGCGGGAGGCTGAGTCAGCACCGCGGGACAGGTGCGAAGTCGGGGGGGACACACAGAGCCCCGTTGGACAGTGGGTCTGCCTCCCTAGCACTCCCACACCTCACCTTGGCCCAGCCATCCCAGCTCACAAGACCTTGGTCATCACCCCCATTTCTGAGACCAGGAGAATCAGTGAGAAGTCAAAGGGGGGACTTGGGGTGCAGGCTTGGTGTGCCCTCTGAGCCTGGGCTCTGTCCACAACAGTGCCAGCTTGGTGTTCAAGTCCCCAGAACACACTGTCCCTTTTCTTACAGGGGACCCCTGGGGGGGTCCCTTCCATCAAGGGGAGGCCAGGACCCCCATGTCACTGGAAGCAGTCCCTCAGGGCAGCCTTTTGAGGCCAGAGGAAGGGCTCATGGGAGGGAGCTGAGGGCCTTGGGGAATAATGGTGGAGGAGACAAGGAGACAGCTTCTCTGTTTTCCAGACAAGTCTGCCACTTTCCTGCCTCTGAGCACTGTGTACTGCCCTCGTCCCCCCCATAGGAATGGGGGGTAATCTCCTACCCCCAGTTACACACAAAAAACCCAGACACCAGCCCAGGGCCAAACACACAGTAGGAATTCAGTTCACCTCTGCTGTAAGGAAAGGTTGCCTTGAGCAGATGTAGTAGGTGCTCAATAAACATTTGCTGCATGAAAGCTCCTTTGAGAAGGGGGTGCCCCTGCCAGCCAGATAATGGGCATCAGGATGTCCAAGGGGCAGGCCTCTTACCTACTGGGCCTCTTCTTTGCTGTGTCCCTGGAACCTGACCTTGAGACCATGAACACCAGGACTGAACCTGTCCTGTTGGATGCGCCACACTGCACCTCCCCCCCCAGAGCTGCCCTCCCCACCTTCAGTTCCGTGAGCTGCACCAACACACTTCCTTTTTGCTACCTGGCCTTCTAAACTCCCCACATCTGTCACCTGCCATGAAGGCCCCTTGACCGTGTCCCTCTGTCCGTTTCATGGCGGGTGACAGAATGGTCTTCCCCAGGATGCCCCCACCACCACGAAGGAGGACTGGGGAGGAGGAGGAGGCCGTCCTCACCTAGCGTGGCCAGCACGTGGCGGAGCTCAGCGCCCATGACCGTGCCATTGCCCTCCTTGTCGAAGACACGCAGCCCCTCGACGAAGTCCTCGTAAGTGCCCGTGTCCTTGTTCTTGGCAATGTGCTGGAGCATGGGCAGGAAGGTGTCAAAGTCCATCATCTTGCTGCTGAGCTCTGGCCGGGGGTTGGGGGAGGGGGCAGTACGGTCACTCTGAGGAGCAGGACAGGCACATCCTTCCCTCCCCACCCGGGTCGCAGGATACAGACCTACTGCCCACACACAGTCCCAAAGCATTCTACACCAGCTAACCATTCACAAACCACACTCCCATCACGGGGAGTCAACCGAGACGTGCATCCTTTACACGATCCGTTATTGTTCACAGTGACAATTTGCTGCGGCGGCACCCCCGTGGGCTCTGCTTAGCACCTCTGCTCTGCTTTCGGGGAAACCATCCTGGATCCTGTGGTTTTTCTTATAGACCCCACCCTCCCCACCACTGGGATTGCTCAGGAGCAGTGGGGCCAATCAGAGACGTTCCCTGAGACTTTGGAAGCATGGAGGGGCCTGGGTCTCACGTCTCCGTGGGGCAAAGCATGCAGCCCTCTCTGGCAGAAGTGTGAGGGAAGCTGGCCCTGAGCGCCAGAGAGATGCTGTGGAGACCAGGAGGGGTCACAGAGGTTGGGGGTCCCCAGGTCACCCTCACCGGCCGTGACGCTACTTTGCAACATCAGCTTCCTGTGACCAGTAGACCTGGCCAATGAGCATGGGGTGGGAAGGTCCCGCAGACTTGCTGCTTGTTACGTTGGCAGCATGGCTTGAGACCTGCCTCCATTCCTCATCCAGACACTGGGAAGATGTCAGGAGGGCGCAGAGCGGGGCGGTACCTGTGCCATGCCCCCGCAGATGTCAACCCGCCCCAGGCACGTCCCCGGGGTCCAGCACTAATGCATACACACCTTCTTGCTTCGGTTTCCCCAGGACACGGAGCACCTCAGCCTGGGTAGGGTTCTGGCCCAGCGCCCGCAGGACATCCCCACACTGCCCGTACGTGATCTTCATCTCGCACTTGGGCGTGCGGTCGAACAGCATGAAGGCTTCCTTGAACTCTGCCAGGAGAGGATGTGAACTGTGGACACATCCAGAGTCAGCCCGCCCCACTCACCCTGCCCTGGCCGGACTTCAGACTGGGGACCCCAGGTCCAACCCTGCAGCCCCAGGGCTCGAGACCCTCACTTACCTTCAATCTGCTCCGGTGTAAACTCGATCTGAAAGGAAACCCCAGAGATTCTAAGTGTCTGGCCCAGGAGGCAGGGCCAGATCTGCACCTGCATGCTCCACGGCCACAGCCCAGGCCTCAACCTCTTGACTGTACCAGACTGTCCCCCTGGCAGCATTCTAGCTTCTGCCCCCACGACCTCCTGCCATCTCCCTTGGCACCTCCCTGTCTCCTCATCCCTCCCGACCTGTGCGAACTGAGGGCCGTGGGTCTGCGTGTACCTAGACCCTGAAGGCTGGTGGGCCACATCTGGGGAACAGTGAGAAGGCTGTCCTGGTGCCCCGAGTCCCCAGCCCAGGGTAAGCTTTACCTGATCCCCCTGGTCCTGGACAGATGTGTTGAAGCCAGCAGATCTGACCAGGCTGGCTTAGCCACCCCCCAGCAGGCCTGGGGTTCAGTGGGCAAGGCTGTCCGTGTGAGTGAGACAGGAAACCCCATCTCGTTGTGGGGGGTGGGGTGGCAGGAGGAGCAAGGGTGAGGGTACAGACCAGAGGGTTTGTGTCGGCATGAAAGCATATCCACAGGAGTGAGTGTGTGTGCACTCATGTGTGTATGTGTGTGTGTGAGAGATGTATGTGTGTGCATTCACACTCAGTGTGTGTCTGCAAGTGTTTACACTTGCCTGCCCCTTGCAGAGACCTTAAGGCTGGGCACTACCACTCACATGGTCTTACACACCCACCCAAAAGCCCTGGGCAGCCCCCAGCCCAGCCCAGCCTGGGGACACAATGGTAGTGTTGACTAAGAATCTGCTGAGGCCACATCAGAGAGCCACCTGAGGTAAGGAGGCCTCCTGGGACCTGGTTTCCCCCTCCTCACCAGATACCAGTTCTATTTTTATTACAGTACTCACTCACCCCAAGGTCAAGGTCACAGGAGGGAAAGGAGCTTGGGGGAGGAGGCATGCCGGGCGTGCCTCCCACTGCCGCTCCCTGGGAACCCCACCAACCCCCAGGGCACACCTCAGTGCAGAGGGATATCCTCCCCCACCCCCTTGTCATGCTTGTCCCTTCTGGACTCAACGCCATGTTGGGAAGGTGTTCTACTCCTGGCCCCTTGAGAGCCTGCTGATATTACATTCCTAAGCCTCCTGGTAAAGCCAGCCAGCCAGACAGGGAGGGGGTGGGGGGTCCCATGAGGGGCTTCACTGTGCTGGCCTCTCACAGGGAAGTCTGTGCCAGTCTCAGATCCGGTGAGACTGGACCAAGCCACCGGGGGCCTGGGGTAGCTGGCCCCCAGCAGGGGACCTGTGGGACACAAGCTTTGACCCTGGGGGTGGTTAGGGCTCAGGGAGCCAACTCCAGAGAACACATTCCGTGAACAGCTCCCAATAGCCTGTGACAGGACTTCTTGTCCCATGTCGCATCCGAGGAAGCCCTGCCTCAAAGCAGGGAACAGGCAGGAGCAAAGCTGGGATTGGAACCCATGTCTTAAGGGACAAGTCTGGCCCCCCAGGAAGGGATCACAAACGGAAAATCGTTCTGCTGCAGCTCTGGCTGGACAGGCAGGAGCCGTGAGGAGCTGGGAGGGCTCCACAGGGCCCCTCAGCCAGCAGCCAGAACAGCAGTGACCGGTGGCCAGCCAAGAACAGGGAGCAGGCAGGACACACGGAGCGTGCCGCTCTGCAAATGCCATCAGAGTCATGGCTCTTCTTCCAAGTTTAGACTCGGAGAAAGACTTCCTAACTGGGGAAGGGTTCCGTGCTCACCGGCCACAGCCCCAAGACCAATTTCCTGAGTGACCTACTCAGCCCGTGTCTCAATTCCCCTGCCTAAAAGCTGAGGCCCGACACGCTGTGGGGCTCGGCCACCCTGGTAGGGGGTAAGTGTGCCCCAGCCTGGGCAAGGGCCTCACATCCCCATGCTCCTCACACCCGTCACCCAGAGGGGAACAAGGAAGATCCCCATCCGGCTGGAGGGGTTGGGGTCCGGGTGGCTCCAGGATTCCCCAAGGACGTGAGGTCCCGAGAGAAGGGCAAGGGACAGATTCCACAACCACCCAAAGACGTACCCTTTCAGTAGCCCTGGGGGCGTCCTGCCTGCTGTGTGACCACTAGCCCTCCTCTAGCCCCTAGAGCGGCTCCTGACAGCTGAAGCCTCCGGGCTCATTTCCCACCTCAGCTCAGCGCTCCCTTTCTGGAGTCTGACCTGCCACTCGGTAGATCCACTCCGGGATCCACTTAGCTGCCCTGCCCTTTCTGCTGAAACCCAGCTCCCATACCCACCTTGATTTTGGACGCATCAAACTCAGCTTCCTTGGGGCGCTCAGGCTCTGGTGCAGGTGTGGGCGCAGGTGCGGGCGCCGGGGCGGGGGCTGCCTTGGCATCGTCCTTCTTGGGGTCTGGCTTTTTGGGGGCCATGGACGCTGTCAGAACGGAGAGGGATGTGGAGAGAAGGAAGCAGAGAGTAGGGTAGGTGAGGCCGGAGTGGGGCCTGGCCCTTATCCCCTCTGGACACCTCCTGACCCCAGCCCCACCCCCCACAATGCACAATAGGGACAGGGCCATAAAAGGACACAGGCTAAGCTCAGGGGCTATTTTGGGGCCTGGGAGGCATTGTTCAGGCTCAGGAATGGGTGGGGGAGAGGGAGGGCTTTCATTCCTCCCAATCACCTGTTGGGCAGAGGGAGGGGGAGCGGAAGACAGAGGCAGCCCAGCCAGACGCACAGAACCCCTTCGCAGGTGATGAACTGAGCAGGACCAGGAGGCTGGACCAAGCGTGTGCTGTGATGGGGGCAGAACCTAAGGGTACCTCCTGCGTCTAACCTTCCAGCTGTGCCTTGAATTCCCACATGTCTGGGTCTGGGGGGCAGGGGCAGTCCCCAGAGGGGGTGGGGGGAGTCTGCCCATGTCTGTTGATCTCTGGCGGGAGCATCTGTGTGTACCCGTGTATTGTCTGGGTGTCTTCACGCTTGGTGGGGGGGCGGTGTTTGGGTGCTGCCTCTGTGTGTCTGAGCGGACGGCCCGTGCCCCTCTGGGCGTCGGCTCGGCGGGTCTGCATCTGGGTGTTTATATGGACGCACGTGTCTGTGTATCTCTGTGAATGTGTCTGTGAGTGCTGCTTCCGTGGGTTTGTGTCGGGTGTTTATATGTATCTGCGTGTGTCTGGTCATGGCTCGCAGGCAGCTGCAGCCCCAGCCTGAGGGGCCCCAGGAACACCACAAGTGGCAATGGACTGGGTGCCAACCCCCGCCAGCCCGGGCTGCAGCCACCCAGCCCAGTCCCGGCAGCTGAGCTGCCCCCACTGCCCCCTTCACCAGCACCCGGCTGGCCCTGTGGCTTGTTTCTCCTTTACACCCCACTTCCCATCTCTTCGTTTCCCTGCTCTGGCCTGGGGCCCAATTTACCCACACAGCTTGGGGAGGGCCCTCGCCAGACCCCCCTGTACCCCTTGTCCCCTTTGCAGCGTGCCCTTGTCCTTCCTCTGCGTAGCACATTCCAGGCCCCCTGCCCCCTCCCCCCTCCAAGCTCCTTGTCTGTGCCCTACCGCCCGCCTGATGCTTCCCTCTTCGGGCCCTTTGGGGGGTGGGGTAGGGACTGAGACTGAGGGAGGGTCTGCCTCCCTGAGGGACCTCAGGTTGCTGAGCGAGGTTTGCCAGGGTGCCCACCCCAACACCCAGCCCTCGGCAGATGGCAGGGACAGAGGGCAGCCTGGCCAGGCCACCGTTTGAGAAAGTGGGGGAGGTGGGAAGGCTGAGGTGGCACAAGGCCCCTCTGGGCACAGATTTCTGAGAGTAAGGACATCTTGCAAGCACATTGGGCTCCCTTCCTCTCCTGGGCGGCTGTGCCGGGGGTGGGAAGGAGGTGCTCCCTGTTATTTTTAAGTGCCTGGAGGCTTTGATAGAAACTTCAGAGGCAAAGCACCCCCTCCCCAGGCCCCGGGGGGAATTCCTGGGTGTGGAAAGGAGCTGGGGCCCCGCCTGAAGGCAGGATTTATGGGGGAGGGGGGTTCTACCTGGAGGCCCCCCATGTCTTCCAGCTGAGTCCAGGTCCCTGGGATCCTGTCACTCATCCTCATGGAGAGGGGGACAGCAGTGGAGGGATGGGATCTGGCCCCCTCCTAGCTGAAATACAGGACATTCCTCCCCTCATCTGGAGGGCAGAACACCCCACATCTGGAAATCTGACAACATCCGGTGCTGGGGGGTGGGGGAGGCAAGTTTTTCACTTTCCTTCCAGATGTTTGGCAAGAGTATTGAGAAAAAAAGGGCTGGGGGGGAGGGTCCACAGAGACGAGCCAGAAATACCACAAGAGAACACAGCCAGAGGGGGACACACAGAGAGAGGCCTCTGGGCAGCCCTATTGCCCAGGCCCGCTGGCCCTCGACATAACTGACTCTGGATGTCCCATGGGGACTCCGGCCACCCACAGGCACAGCCAAGACATTACCCAACCCCCTTGCATTTGTCACGGGTGAAACCGAGGCCCGAGGCAAAGGACACGCTCAGGGTCCCCCAGATTTCCGATCTCGTGTCTTTCCTCCACACATAACTGCCACGCTCCAGAAGCCACCCAGCACCAGCCTGAACTAGGGCAGGTGAGGTCCTCCAGAGCCCCAGCCGTCAGGTCTGTGTCACGGGGTGGGCAGGCCCACGTGGCCAGTCAGAACCACACAGCGCCATCCCTTCTGCCTGGGGGAAGGTGGGGGAGGGGCGCTTCTGGGTCTCCTTCCCTCATGCCCAGGGCAGATGTGGTCCTGCGAGGAGATGAGGAGACGCGCAGCACAGAGTCACCCTCTGCTCCCTCCCCGGGGCTCAGATGGAGAGCGTGAGCTCTGGCTCCAGGGAGAAGCAGGGCCCCAGAACTCGCCCTGCAGGACCACTCTCCACCTAGAACTAATGCCCGGCCCCCCCAGGGGCTCTGCCAAAAAACCAGCCCCCTCTCCTGACAGTTGAGGCCCGAAGCAAAGGGTGGGGGTGGGGTGCACAGGTGGGCAGGCAGGTGAGCAGGGGGCGGGGCATTGTGAGAGGGAGGGGCAGGCAGTGAGCAGTAAGGACAGGCCCCCCCTTAAGGCTCCGCTCTCTTCTCTCCCCCAAGTCCCAGGCTAAGCTCTGTGCCCCTCAGGAATGACAGCCAGCAGGCAAGATCGAAGCAAGGCCTGAGGGGACCGGAGAGCCTGGGGGCAGCGGCAGGGGTCTGGGTGCTACTACCCCTTTTGTTCCTCCAGCTGCAGCATCTGAGTGGTGACCTAGTCTGATGCAGACTCACAAGTCCCACATTCCAGAGCCCCCTCACTCCCCGGCCAAGGAGAACACCAGGGAAGATGGGGGCCCTGACTTCAGAGGGGCCAGGGATAGAGGCAGAAGACACTTGGCCACACTGGCCTCCTTCTAGGTTATTTCCAGCCCTGATAACTTTGCATAGGCTCTTTCCTCCCCGTCCTACCTTGGGCTGGACCCTGGCCATGGCTTGCTCCTGGGCACCCCCTGGTCTCAGTGATATGTCACCTCCTCTGAGAAGCCTCCTCAGACTACCCTGGCTAGCTCCCTCTGTCTTGTCTCCCACCCTGACTCCTCAGCCCTGTGCACTCTGAAACAAAATGTTTCTTATCTTGTTATTTAGGTGGCTGCCCTCCATCCCATGAGTGTCAGTTGGCCTGGAGGAATGGAGGAGTTTTGTTGTTCCACAGCTACATATCCCCAGAGACTCCAGCAGAGCCTGGTACACAGTAGGTGCTCAATAAATGTGGGATGAGCAAATGTCCCAAACATCTCAATTTACCCACTTCTTACAGGGGGAATGGGACCCATTGCCAAATTCTATCCATGATGAGGGGTCAGGGGAGATGGGGTGGAGGGTTGCTGGCAGACTGGCTAGAGTCTCGGTCACTGCAAGGGGCACCCCGGGACGGCAGCACAGCCAGCAGCGGCTGCCACCTCAACCCAGGCCTACCCTGCCTGCCACTCCCACCCCCTGGGTGAGGTTCTTCTCACTAGCCTGAAAAGGCCAGGGTGACCCCACACGGACTTGACCATGAAGACCAGCCAGCAGGGGGCGTAAAAGGGATAAAAACCAGGCTTTGGATCCAAACCCAAATCCCAGAACCCAGGATCCCAGCCCAGAACCCAGACTCCAGACCTGGAACCTGGAACTCCAAACCCAGACTCCAGATTCCAGTCTCAGGATCTGAACCCCCAAATTAAAGCCTGGAACCTGACTCCACTCGAGGGACCCGGACTTTAAAACCCAGGATGCCAAACCCAGACTTTAAATCGAGACTCCAGACCCAAGACCCTAGGCCAAGGACCAGGATCCTAAACCCAGAGTCCAGATGCAGGACTCAAGACCCAGGACCCAGGACAGGACTGCTGGCGTTCCAGACCAACACTGTCTATGGCTCTGTGTAGACAAGGGTGGGGAAGGGGGGAGGGTAAACCCTTGGCGAACAGCGGGGGTGAGTGCTTGGCAAACCTTCCTGGTAGTGTTCCTCTGAGGGGCATGAGGAATGTCCCTCATCTCGTCAGAGCCAATTTGGGGAGCTCAGAATATGGTGGCCACGTGGAGGGGGTGGTGGACAAGGGGAGGGAGGAATGGTTAGGGCCTGGCCATCCTTTGGGCCCGGGAGCCAGAGACAGGGAAGGAGGGTCGGGCTCTTGTCCCCCTGGCCGCAGGCTCCACAGGCTGCCCTGGCCCGCCCCAGACCGCCCCTCCTGGCCTGAGGCCTCCGGGCTGGGA
The DNA here is from genome assembly GCF_020171115.1 of Neogale vison. Classification (NCBI taxonomy): domain Eukaryota; kingdom Metazoa; phylum Chordata; class Mammalia; order Carnivora; family Mustelidae; genus Neogale; species Neogale vison. The sequence goes on along the minus strand of NC_058096.1, from coordinate 207,796,601 downwards.
TGCAGGCCCACACTTCCCGGAGGAGTCGAGAACGCGGCCTGGGCCAGACCCAGAGCCTTAGAAGTAGGTCAAGTGTTGCTGTGCAGCAGGTCCTGGAGACCCTGTCCAGGCGTGGGCAGGCCCGTGGGCAGCAGCTCACCTACCAGGGCACGCGTGTGTACCCACACGGATGTGAACCCACTGCCATATGGTGGGGGCCCACAAGCACGGACCCCAGGCAGGGCCCTCAGCTCCCGCCCAGCTGCACAGATGGGGGCACGGAGGCCCCAGAACGGGCAGGAGCTGCTGAGCCACTCTGGCCAGAGGTGGCATGAAGCAGCCACGAGGACCAGGAAGAGAGGAATTTCTGCACCGTCCCACGGTCCTGGATCCTTGGACAAAAGTCTGACTCCAAGGAGGACTTCCCAGCAAGGCTGCTATGCCACCAACAGGATGTGGCCTGCTTCCCGGAGCATAGCTCCAGGCCTTGAAGGTTGGGAAGGCGTGGCCAAAGGCACGGCTCTTGGGACCCAGGCTGGTCCTGGCTCCTCTGGGCCTCCGTTTCCCCATCTGTACAATGGCCACGGGTGCGGCCCAGTGACAGTCGCTGTCCCGGAGCCCCAGCCCATCCTTGCCACCCCCACACCACACACAGACAACTCTGTCCTCGGCAGGCCAAATACAACCCTCAGGCCCCTCCCTCTGCCCACTGTGCTGACGGGGACCAGATGCTCCAACCTTGTGGTTCTGGGGTGGGGGTGGCAGGACCCAGCGGGCTGGCAGGCAAGGCCTGGGTTTGGCCCAGGGACCTATAATCAGCTCCTGCCCCTCTGATCCCTGCCCAGGACTGACGCTTGGGGCTGTGGTGTCCTGGCCGGCTGTGGCCACGGCCGCTATATTTGGGAGCCCAACTGAGCATGAGGGAGGGGTGGGCAGGCAGAAGGCTCCAGGGACCAGTGCCTCATGGGAGGAGAGGATGGGGGACACTGTCGGCCAGGCTTGGTCCTCTACAGAAGGAGGGCGTTGCCCTGACTTCAGGGCCCCCATCTGAGGGGCATGTTCTGTTCTGAGGGGCCTGGCCTGGGGGACATCGGCCCTGTCCTCCGCGGCAGGGTCTAAAGAGGGATTGAAAATACGTCCGTGAATACTGGACCCCTTATTTAGTCCAGTGAGTCCGACTGTACGTTGGGCCAGGCATCCTGAGTGTGGGGCAAAGGGGTGGGGGCGGACAAGGGTGACAGTTGCCGAAAGGCTCTCAAGGGGTGAGTTTGGGTGTTGAGGGGTCTCAGTTGGGAGGACAGGAAGAGGGATGCCAATGTGCTGAACCAGAGAATGGAGAAAACCGGGCCCGAGGCAGGGGTCCGAGGGAACGGGCCGAGGTGCCGCCCAGTCCCTCCCCAGCGTGGCCTGCGGCCTCCCTGAACTACCTTGGACATTCCCGCCACTGGGCCAAACCCTGTACACTCCCACCAGCCGTTTCCCAAAGAGCAAATATTTATTGTCCTTGGAAGAAAAAAAAAGAGTCCCCTTTTAGGATCAGGGTCTGGGAGCTGCTTCTGAGGCTTGCAGGGGCTCAGCGGTGGCCCGAGGTGACCGGAAGCTCCACCAAGACCCGCCGAGGGTGGAGGAAAGAGGCTGGGACCCGAGCTGGCCTCGGAGGAGAGGGGTCATGGCCGGCCCAGGCTGTGGGGCAGGGGGCTCTGGCCCCGGGCCCATCTCCCCGAGGGTTCCCCAGAATAGGTCTGAGGGAGGACGGACCCTGTCACGGTGGCAGGAGGTGTGAATTTATGTGAAGACGTGTGCCGTCCCGTGTGCTCACGTGTGTCCCGTGAGGCTGTGAGCACGTGTGTGTGTGTGTGTGTGTGTGTGTGCATGTGCAGGGACTCCCAGCTCTGGGTGCACGGCCATCTGGGAGAATGTTCATCTGTTGGCACGGGGCGGGGTAGGGGTATGTGGACACAACCTCTGTTGAATGGCCAATTCAGTCAAAAAGGAGAGTAAATTTAGCAGGGGAAAAAAAAACCCGTCAGTCAGACGAGGAGTCTGAATTGGGTGGTTGTTTGACTGGATGGACCAACTGTCTCCGGCAAACAGTCCCCGCTGGCTGGAGGAGGAACGGGCTCCCCCCACCCCCGGCGGCCACCCCCCAACACCCTCACCCCCCAGGCCCACATGGGAAACTGGAGACAGGGACCACGACCGACCAGAGATGAGACATGGAGACAGAGATGGGGACAGACTCAGAGACCAAGGAGGGAGGGTCTCGAGGCCAGCCAGAGACAAAGGGAGCCTCTGGACGCAGACTCCTAGAGCCCAGACAAGGTGTGTGCACAACACGGCCCTCCGGCTCTGACCCTCAGCTCTGAGCCGAGGAGGAGGCAGATTCAGCCCTGCCCTCCAGCAGCCCAAAGTGCACAAGAAGGGGGCACCAGACCTGGAGGCAGGAAGACAGGTGGGTCTGGGCAGCCACAGGAGAGGGGGCAGCGGCTGGAATGCGGACAAGGCAGGGGACAGGGATGGCAGTGATGGAGGTGAGGGCAGGAAGGTGACAAGGTGGTGATGGTGGTGATGGCAGAAGAGGCCACGGTGCCCAGGAGGGCCCCCCTCCCTGTCCCCTTACTGTGGTGGCCCCATGAGACCCGGGGCTGTCCCCACCCTGCTCCACCCAGCACCAGCTGTGTCCTTGCCTCCAGTGGCCACACAAGCACCCTCTGTGGCCCAGGGTGTGGAATGCATTAAAAATGGCCCAAGCCCCCAGCCAGGAATAGTCAGGGTCAATTCCACTACCTGCTTGTGTGGATATTTATGTATCTACCCGCCTACCCCGTCTAAAACAGCACACGCACACACACACACACACACACACACACGCTCAGAAATGCCGGAGTCAGGCTAACCTGGTCCTGCTATGTATCTGTGTCTGTCTGGAAATACGCACTGGGGCCTGGACACTCCCCTCACCATCTGGTCTCTTCTCACCAACTCTGGGGCCAACAGGAATCATGGTAATGTGTGTGTGCGTGCACACGCACACATGCCCGGCCCGTGGGTGCTTGCACCAAGAGCGACCACAGGCCCATGCACACACCTTTAAACATAAATCCTCATGCAATATAGACGCCTTTGCACAAATGTTTATACACACGTATGCATGCCTGCGTACACACATTCACACACTTGCACACATGTGCCCTTTGCACACATAAGTACACACATTCACATGCCTTTGCGTGAATACACACACACCTAGCACATCACAACTCCGAGGTCACTCACTGGTACGGAAAGAGCCTGGGGTGGGAATTAGGAGCCGTGGGAGGGAGTAGAGGCCAGAGAAATCAGGGAACCACAGCAGGCCCGCCGGGGGAGGGCCGGGAGCTTATGTGAGTACACGTGAGTGTGAGTGTGAATGTATGTGCTCAGGTGTTTGGGACCATTTCCCTGCCTCCTCCCTGGCCCCCTGGAGGGCCATCCTCCACCCCCTACCCTGTTCACAGAGGGAAAATAGAGGCCAGAGCACAGCAGTTGGGCCTGGGGAGGTCAGTGTCCCCAGGTTTGGGGCTCACAAGCCTTAGCATCTGTGTTATTCTTGGCGCACTCCAGCCAGATAAGCACGGGGGTCAGAGCTCGGCTCTCGTGGGAAAGAACTCTTTGGAAGTCTCCCGACCCATTCCTTTCCCAGATCCGGGACCCCAGAGCAGGCAGGGGTGGAGGCAAAGGGAAAGAGGGGTGGCTGAGGGACAGGCAAGTCTTCATCGGGGTGGTGGCCTTGAGGGCTGGGGGTGAAGAGGTGGAACACAGCAGAATGGGAGACTCACAGATGCCCCAAAATGCGGAGGGACCCCTCAAACCGGCCCCGAGACGCTCCAGCGCAGGGGCCGGAGCATGTGGAGAGGGGCACCGCCAGGCCCCCGGCTCTCTGTAGCAGCTGGACCGGAGCCCCTCGGCTGCAGGGAGCCGCCTGAGGTTTCCAAGCCAGCGCTAATGGGGAAGCCACTTTACAGAGATGGTCGGAACATTAGAGGACCTCAAAGCACCACCATCGGTAGCAGATCATGACGTGCTGGGCCTGGGGTTAGTTATCTATCACCCCTCCCATCTCATCACTGACTCCTGGAGCCCCTTCCCCTCCAGAGACCTCGGGGCACCCACTTGCCCAATGGGGTGAGGTCTTGGGTCAGCTTGAAAGGCACGCAGTCCCCCCAGCACAGTCAGAAGGAGGCAGGCTTGGGCCTGAGTCTCCTCCATCCCCTACTCGCACCAACCTTTGCCCCCAGGCCAGGTCTCGGGGCCTTGCAGAAGGCTGGGGTCTGACTGCTGGAGCTTGAAGATCAGAGCCAGGTCAACAAGGGAACAATCAGGGGAAATTCTGTGGGACACAGGGCTCATCCAAGGCTGCAGAGAAGCAAGGAAGAGCGGGGGGCTTTCTTTAGCCCCAGGAGCCTGGCCTGACAGCAAGTCCCACCCCTGCCTTCGGGAGTTCTGGCCCCCTGGCTAGGGGGGCCACAAGCTGGCCCCTCCGGCAGCCCGCCCCATCTGCACACTCCTGCCCCAGCGGAGTCCTCCGGCCCTCTAACGGCTGCAGTAGTCTGGGGTCAGCGACCGCGCGGAGAGAAATCATTGATTGCGGCTGCCAAGAGCCCTGGCCACCTCCGGCTCTGAGTGCCTGACCTTGAGGTCCAGAGAAAGGACGTGCCATTCTCCCCACCCCCATCACCCCCATGAGGACAGCAGCCACAGGGGCAGCGTGGTTGGCCTGCGCTGGAGGACTAGGGTGCACCTTCCCCACAGCAACCACCCCTCACCCGCCGCCTCCCAGGCTTCAGTCTCCCCTTGGAGATCTGGGCTCCAGTCACCTGCAGCTTGACTCTGGGGCTGGGGTTTGAGCTTTTCATGGACTTCTGAGGCTGCAGAGGAGCCCCAGACACAGAGAGGCGGCCCAAGCCAGTCAGGGGCTACATCCGTACTACGTGACTTTGGGCAGCCCTCCCTGGTCCCAACCAGCTGCCAGGGCCTCTCCAGCTCTGGGAAGGTCTCCGATTTATGCACAGCCACTCTCCTGTCATCTGGAACCTCCTCCAAGGTGGAAACCCACGGGTCCCCAGCCGGGGCCCTTCAGCCTCTTTCACGGCCAACCGGCCCCTGGGTGTTGGGAAAACCTGGGTACGTGGTCTGAATGAGCTTGGTGACCTCTGGCACGCCATTGCCCCTCTCTGGACATCACTCTCCCACACACAGTTTTATAAACTTCCCCAAGTGCTTCCCGTTTCTGGCCAGTTCAGCCAACGTCCACGGCGCCTCTGGGCCAGGCTCTGTGCCGGGCGCTGGAGAGCTGGACAGACACAGTCCTGGTCCCAGCCCGAGATGTTCCCAGCGTCACTGCCAGCTCATTGCTTCACTGGGCTGGTGTCCTCTGAGGCATGGAAGGAAACTGAGGCCCAGAGAGATGGCCCAGCCGTCCTCAGATGGCCCAGCCTGACCAAGGACCACCCACGTAGACCATCCCCCTAATCCACGCAGGGCCCAGCATCACGACCTAGGGATCCCCGGCCCTAGGTCTCCCCACCATAGCCCCCAGCCAGAACCCAGTGTCTGAGCTGACCCCCTTCCCTCTGCTTCTTCCTTCCTGGCCCCCTGTCCCTTCAAACCGCAGGGCCCAGCCGGCCTCTGGAACGCGTGCCCAGGACCTCGGTGATATTTTGAGTTTAAGAAAACTTTGCAGTCGGCAGGAGCTCTTAAAAGTTATAAATAGCAGCAGCGGGAGCCCATGCTGGGAGAGGCGGAAACACGTGTCAAACACGCCTGGGAGGGGGTATTCCGAGGCACAGACCCCCCCCCCCAGGGACCCACCAGGCTTCAGGGGATTTTACAACCACGAGAGCGGGAAGTCACACCCCACCCGGAAGGCGTCTGGGAAAGGAGACTCCGTTCTCGCTCCCCCACCAGGGTCCCGAGAGGTCGGTCAGGTTGCCCAGGCGAGCGGGGACGCTGTCGAGAGGCATCTGGGCTGGGAGGGCTTGCTCCTACCTGCCCCTCCCCACCACCAGCTCCCCACTCAGCTGCTCAGCATGGGAACCATAGGGCTCAGGAGAGTTTGGGAGCATGTGCACACCAACCCCAGCCAACATAGGTGGGATGGGGTGGGGTGGGGGCGCTGGTAAGCCTGGAGTGAAGAAGGGACCATTCCAAGGTCACCAGGGAGCTGGGGAGCACTCAGCCCCCCAAGCCATGGTTCTTCCCACTGAGCAAAAGCCACCGCTGCCTCCCTTCCAGATACCTGACAGCCCTCTGGTTAAGCAGAGTGGGAAGCCTGAAGATGGCACGTATGCTGGAGAGAACAAGGGACTCCATCCACTGCAGCGAGATGCACATCCACACTCACCCAAGGGCCAGGTGTGGGGTCTCGGGCTTGCCTTGAAGGCCATGGGATTTAAGGATCTTCTCTCAGAAGCCTGGTGTGATGGGACACAGCCATGAAGCCCCCCTCGATTTTCTCAACTGCTCTGTCGTGTTCATAGGCCACAACCATGACTCCGACAACGGAGAGGTCAGGAAACTGAGGCACAACTGAGACCATCTCCATCTCACCCCCTCCCCATCAGGTCTGGGGACAGCAGCCAGATCTGGCGTCCAGGCGCTCTGAACCTCAGGGAGCCCCGAAGGGTTTATGGGGCTCCCAATGAATGGGCCTGTTGAGCTCAGAGGGGGCCGGGCCCGAGTAAACATGACTGGGTCTGAGCTGCCATTCTCCCCTTGCCTCCTTCCCCAGGACCCAGGACCAAAATACAACTTCCTGTCCCCGGAGCTGAGGGCCAGACTCGCCCCTCAGAGCCCTGGGCTGGGGCTCACTGCAGGAACACAGCCTGGTCATCGTCGGCAGCCCGCAGGGTAGGGGTCCAGAGAGGACTTCAGGTTTTCACGGTCACATGTCTGTCTCCAAGCCCCAAGGACCTGGACCCTTGTCGGAGTCCCTTCAAACCTTGAACTGCCCATCTGGTAATGGCAGATCAGGAAACCAAGGCCATGAGCAGGAAGAGGACCCCACAGGTCAGGGCAGAACAGCCCCCAGCCTCCCACTTCCCCCAGCCAGTGAGGGCTCCCAAGGGAGCATGTGGGGGCTCAGAGGAGGGAGAGGCTGCAAGAGTAGAGGGTCAGCAAGTAACAAGCTGGAGAGAGGGCAAAGGTGTCCCTTCCCCTTGGACATTATTGCCCACTGACTTGTCAAGCTGAAATCTAGTCCCCCACTGGCACTGGTCACAGAATGGCCTATCTGCTCAGGGCCCCCCCTTGGAGCTGCACACATGGGAGCAGCCCAGCATGGGAGGGGGCAGGAACCCCGTAAATGCTTGTTTGTCATAGCCTCATTCCAGGCCTCCACTCCCCTGTACCCCATCCTCCCCAGCCAGCTCAGTCTACTCCCTTAGCCTCATATTCCCCACCTGGAGGCCAGAGATGGACAGGCTCTCTACCTCCCTCTCCAGCCTGGGAATGTATTAGAAAGTACTTTGGAAACTGTAAAGTATGTTGCCCTCCCCAGGAGCCTGGAAGACCTGGGGAAGGGTCGCCCCAAGGGATGGACGCCCTAGGAACGTGCCCTGGCTGCTGGGGGTTGGTTTGGGACCCGCCGCCTCACGTGCCGGGCACTGGGGGCTCCGACTGGAATGTGCTGAGCGGCAGCTGCCACGTGAATCATTACACCTAGTCAGGCTGAGCCTGGGACTTCCAGACCCAAACCGGCTCGGGCTGGGCTCCGGCGGAAGGGCAGCCTCCAGCCAGGGTCTCCAGGTGCTGGGGTGAGGTGCCAGGACCTCGCAGGCCTCTTCCCTCTGTCTGCGTCCTCACTCTTGGTGTCTGGACCCAACTCTGGTTCTGTTACAGCCCATTCCACAGAGCCACGGAGGAAGGCAGGTCATCCTGGCCACAGCCCTCTGCCTCCGGGACCTGTAATTGCATATACGGACCCTGAGCCCGGGTGTGACTGGCTGGCTTCATGCCAAGGGCCCACATTCCAGTGGGCAAGGAGTCAGATACAGAGTGGCCTTGGGGCTGCAGGGTTAGGACAGGGGCTGGCTGGAATGAGTGTCCCCACATGTCCCCGCCCTGGGAACGCTTAGTACCCAGGACTGAGAGGGGAGGCCTTCTCGGGTCTCAGTTTTTCCGCCTATGATCCGGGTATGAGCTACCCTGAGCCTCCATCTGATTTCTTCAGGTGTCCCAAACATGAATGAAATCACTCACAGTAGTTGTGTTCATACCTCATGGGGCCTGAAATTTCTGAGACATGGAAAAGCCAGGAGGGACAGACAGGGACACAGGAATAGATAGAAGGAGAGTTAGCTGGAGGCTTGGTGAGGCCAGGAGAGGACCACTGAGGCACACCCCCACTGGAGGAGCCAAGCTGGCCTGGGCACCTGTCAAGCACACCCATGGAGGTGGGGGAGGGCCCAACTCGGGGCACTGAACACTTGGACCTGCCTCTGCTCCCCCACTAGGGGTCTAGGACAAAGTCCTGGGCTGGTGCAGGGCTTGGTAAAAAATAACTAATTATTCTTTTCAACCAAAAACTCTCACTCAGGCCTTTTCCTGTCCCTAGCAGCAACATCCTTGCTTAGGCCTGAGCCCCAGAAGCTGCTAGAACCATCCATGGCCTCTCCATGGCCAACCTGAGCCTGCTCTGAGTCTCCAGGCCCTGCTTGGAAGACCTTGTGGGCTCTAGGTGAGTGGGGTCCAAGGCAAGCCTGGGACGCGAGGGCAGCCGGGAGGGGCAAGGCAAGGCCATGGTACCCCAGTGTGTGGGTGTCTGTGTGTCTGTGTGTGTACCTGTGTGACGCTGTGGGGCCCACAAGGTATGCCTGCATGGGGATGTCTGTGTTTCTGGCGTTACTGTAGGAGGGAGTCTGTGACAGGAAGCCCACACCTCCAGGTGCCCCCGGAGTGCTCCCTGCCTCCGACAGAGCCTCCAGGCCCCCTGTGCCCCCAGCTTCCCTCCCTTGGCCTTCCTGAGAGGTGAGAAAACCAGGCTTCCTGCTGCAAGGGGAGGGGGGTGCCCGACCAGCTGCTGTGGGAGCCTCCAGTGACTCATCCGGGTGGGGGGTGTTTATGAGCAGCCGAAATGGCTATAAAAGTGGCACCTTGGTTCACTGATGGCCTGGCCATCCCCTCCTCTACCAGCCCCTTGCCTTGAAAAGCTTACCAGAACCAGAGAGAGGCCTGGGATTAAGGCTTGGTGGAGGCTCAGCCTGGCGTCAGGGTTCAGCCAGGGATTAGAGGTCAGACTGGGATAAAGGCTCCACATGGGTGGGGGGAGCTCAGGATGGGATTAGGATTGAGATGGGGATTCAAGCTGACTTTGGGGCTAAGGTTGGGAGATGAACTGTTGAGGGTTTACAGGCCAGTTTTTCCAGAGAACCCCCAGAACGGGACAAGGGGTTTTCTGAGGGTCTGAGGCCAGGCTGCAGGGCTGAGAGCTGAGCCTCTGTCTTTCCTTTTTGAGTCTGGGGCACACCCCGGCTCTAGGGTCTGTATAGCTTGGCGACCCCTACTCACAGCAGCAGAGTCCAGTTTAGGGCCACTGGGCCAGAGTCCAGATCCTTCTCCAGCTCTGAGCTCCAGGGATCTTGGCTCTTCCTCCTAGGTCCCCATTACAGATGGGTGTCCCCATAGGGGACTCCCTCCCTCCAATCAGACCTTTTCAAATGTCCCTGAAACTGACCAGAAACTGACCCTTGGGGCCCTGGGGCTTGCCTGACAAAAAGGGCTGGCTGCCTCTGCCAGGCACTGGGGTGCTACCAGTTAATGTGTGACACCCAATCCCATGGTGGCACTTTAACCAGGGGCCAGGAGGTGCCTTAGCATATCCGCCTCAGCCAACAGTTCTGGAATATCCAGCAGGGACCTCTGGGGTGAGGCACGTGCGTTACAGCTAGAAGAACACCCTTAAGGGCCCCACAGCCCACTGGACCCCTCTCTGCAGCCCTACCCACAACCCCCCACCCCGGTCCTCCCCACTACAAATACTGTTGGTTTCCCGATCTCAAGCTTTCTGGTATCGGATCTGAGGACTCCCTACATCAGTCCCCAGTTTTACCCCAGTTGCCCCAGTGACTCTGTGAATGTTCTTTTCCTATCACCACAGGGCAGGGGTGATCAGTCATAAAGCCATAAAACAGAGTAGAATGGCTTGGAAACAGAGACATAAAACAGAGACCATCAAAATGTAACACTGAAGAACCACAGATGTTCTCTGCGTACCTGATCCTCTGTCCCTGTTCCCAAGTAATCCACACACCACAGTGGGTAGCCCCCAAATCACAGCCCCCCCCAAGTAGTGGAAGAGATGGGGTCACACACAAAAAAAGAGGGAGGGATGTTCTTTACACCAGGCAGAGAACCATGATCCCAGCAGAGTAAACTCCAAAGGCAAGGGCAGGGGAGTGAACGTGGGGAGCAGGCCGGGAGTCGAGACGGTACCTGTTGGGGAGTGTCACCTCTGGAGGAAACTGCCTCAGACAGCATCGTCCTTAATCACCTGGGCAAGAAACTTGAAAGTAGTGGGGCCCAGAGGAGGATATGGCCACAGACTCATAGGGAAGCAGACAACTGTGTATGGGAGATGGGTGGGTTTGGGCCTAGAGGAAGGTGGGTTGCCAGAGAAGCTGGCTAGAGCTGGATTCCAGTGGCCTTAGGCCTTGGGCTTGCAGATCCATTCACATGAAGGGTAGGGACCATCCCTGAGATGGGGTGGGGGCTGGTTTGGGGGCTGTGAGGAGCTCAATTTCCACAGGCTGAGTCTGGGGAGCCCACAGAGCTCAGCATGGGTCTGGACACCCACACTCCGCAGCACTAAAACAGTAAAGTTAAAAGCGCCCTTTGAATCAGCTGGTCAAGTCCCCGATTTACAGATGAGGAAACTGAGGCCCAGACAGCAGGAAGTCGTCCTGCCCAGGATACACAACCGGTAAGTGGGTGAGCAGGGACTGCCACTTAGCCCACATAATATCTCCAAGGGCCCCAAGAGTCACATTAGCTTCCTCCTGACCATCCTTTAAAGCTCTCTGCTCCAGGCATCCCAGGCCTTCCCAGCATCTCAGCTTCTCTGCGTGATCCTGAAAGGTGGCGAACTTGGGGTCTCAGACCCCTTCCTCTAAGCGCTACAGCGTCCCCTCCCGAGCCCGAGCACGTAACCCCGCCCCACCCCGCCCCTGCCCCCAAAGGCTCCTCCCGTTCCTCCTCCAACTTGAGGGTCCCCGGTGGACCGGAGCCCGCCGGGAGTGTTTGGGGCTGTGAAGGGGTGGAGAAGGAGGCGGGCCTCGGGAGCGGGGGTCCCCGCTGAGCCCCGGGTCTGGCGACTTGGAGCGGCGGACTCCGGGGCGGAGCTGGGGAGGCCGGGCAGGCGTCTGGAAGGGTCGAAGACTCTGAGAGACCCCGACCCGGGGGGAGACTCGGGAGGGTGGGAGAGGGACGTGAGCCCTCGCGGGCAGGGGCGGGGGCGGGTCTAGAGCACTGAGGACCTACCCACTCGGGAGTTCCCGAGGCTGGGGGTCCGGGCGAGGGCGGGGCGGGACAGGAGGGAGGTGGCGGCCGAGCCGGGAGCGGGGCTGGCGGCCCAGCAGCCTCCCCAGGGACCCCGGTCCAGCCCTAGCGGGAGTCGCGCGGGCGCACAGACAGCGCCGCGGCCGGGGGCGCGCGGGATACCTCCAGTGAAGAGGTCCTGCTTCGCGGCTGAAGGCCCCTGTTCACCCGCCCCGGCAGGCCGATCAGAAAAAATAACGTCTGTGCTTCCCGGAGAAGAGAATGGAGCGGCGGCAGCGTCCCGGGCTCCGTTCCCGGGCCCCGATGTCAGAGCTCCCTTGGCCCCGTCCCCTACACACTCACATCCCGCCGCTGGCGACCCGGGGCGCGGCCTCTAGAGAAACGTCCCGGGGCAGGGGCAGCGGGCTCCGTTCGGCCGCTCCGCACACCCGTGGCGGAGGCGGCGCAGGGGGGGGGGGTGCGGGGGCGGGAGAGGCCCAGGGAGGGCGCGGGGGAGGGAAGAGGCGCCCGGCCGCGGGGGGAGGGGGAGCGGCAGACGCCGAGGCGAGGGACGCGCGCGGCGGGCGGCGGCTCCGAGCGGCGGCCGGGCTGGGGGCGCTGGAGGCCAGGCCGGCCAGAGGGGATCCCGAGAGCCCCATGAAGTGCCCCCGGGGCCGCGGACGGGGCGCTGTCCTGGGGAGGCTGTCGGGGGGTCCCCGACATCCATGGCTAAGCGGGGGCCGCGGCGGCGCGCTCGGAGTAAGTCGGGGTCGGGGGGCCGGCGCCCCGGCGAGGGGTGGCGGCGGCGTTGGGTAGGGGTGACTCCCGGCCTCGCCGGGGCGGGCGGGCTGGTCCGTCTCGGTGTCAGTCGGCGGCGCCTCCTCGGAGCCCGGTGGAGCCGCCAGCCCCGCGCCGCTCGGCTCCGTGGCTTTTTTGGAAACTTGCAAATGTTTTCGTAGAGAGAGAGAGAGAGAGAAGGGGGAGGGGAGGGAGGGAGCGAGGGAGTGACCGAAACGGAGCTCGGGGCTGCTGGAAGAACGGAGGCCAAGGCTGGGGGAGCTAGAGACGGACTGACAGACAGGCCGACAGGCAGAGCGTCCCGGCCGCAGGCGTGCTTCAGCCGCGCGGGCGCAGGCGGGGCTCCGGCCCAGGATGGGGAGAGGATTCGGGAAGCGGCCGCGGGCGGGATGGGTCTGAGGGGGCTGAGGGGCAGAGAGCTGGCGGCCCGAGCACCGAAGGGCTCAGTGTCGTTGCAAAGTTGGGATCGCGTCCCTAAGCTGCACGCCGCGAGCGGCTCAAAACGCGCCCCCCGCCCCGCCCCGCCCCCCCTCCCCTCCTTGAGCTAGCCGCGGAGCTAAAAATAACAGCCCGGTTCGCCCCCCGCAGACCGCGACCCCAACCCCTCCCCCGACCCCTCCCCCACTGGGCGTGGGGCGAAGCCACAGCTCCCAGTTCCCCAAAAGAAAAAAAGAAAAAGACAGAAAAGGCGGCGCGGTGGGGGGGGGGCGGGGGGCGGGCCGGGGGCGGGGGGCCCGGCCATATGGATGTGATTTCTCCGCTCCGAGGCAGACGGGCAGCTCCGCAGCGCTCGGCGCCCGCCCGCCGCCCGCCCGGCCCCCGGCTGCCTCCCTTCCTCCCTCCCTCTCTTTCTCCTTTGCGCTCCCTCGCTCGCTAGCCCTTGGCGCATGGGCCCCGCGCCGGGCCCCGGGGCCTCGGGCCGCCTGGCCTCCGGGGTCCCCTAGGCCCGGGCGTGGGCGGGGCAGCCCGGCCTGACGCAGCTCTGTACCCCACCACCACCACCACCAGGGCCGGCGGCGGCGGCTGCCCCGAGGGACGGGGCCCTAGGCGGTGGCGATGGGGGCCGTCCGGATCGCGCCCGGCCTGGCGCTCCTGCTCTGCTGCCCGGTGCTCAGCTCCGCATACGCGCTGGTAAGTCCCTCGCCCGCACTCCAGGACAGGCTGCGGGCTTGCTCTGTGGTCCCTAGGGTGGGTCCAGGGCACAGAATCTAGGTTCCCTGAGTAATTCGAACTTCGGACGAGCGTCGCCTCCAACCGGAGAGCTTGGGTGCCTGCTGTCTCTGGGGTGTCTGGACTCGGTTCCTGATGCCTATGGTCCTCTTAGCTCTGAAGCCTGGGTTCGGAATCCAGGTCTGGAAATCTGTGGTTGGGGTTCCTCTATCTTCTGCTTCTATGAGCACCGCTACTCTGGCAGTGTCCCCTTTAGGGATGACAGTGTGATCTAGCAGTAGCCTGGGCTTTGGCCCTGATGTAGGGTCCCACAGACTTTGTTCCTGGGCTTGTGTCTTCTGCAAGTTTTGTTTGCCACCCAGGACACAGGGCTGTGGGTCTGAGCTCAGAATCACCCAGGCAGGGGATAGGATTTAGGGGTCCCCTCCAGCTCTCACAATCACATGCGTGCAAACATGTGGACGCCCTTGCCCAGGGAGGCGGCTGTGGTGTGGCATGGAAGGATGGAGGTCTCCTGAAGGGAACTGACCTCACAGAACACTCCTCCAGGAGAAACATGCTGGAGGGGGACTCTGGTGAGTGAGGGACCCCCATGTATAGACTCCTGAGAGTAGAGCCAAGAAGGAGACCAGAGGGAGAAGAAGAGGCAGATTGGGAGATAAGGCAAGAGAGAGAAAAGAGACAAAGGGGGGTGGAGAGGAGAGCTTCTCAGAGCAGGAGTAGACAGACCAAGAATAGCAGAGAAAAGTAGGCACTGGCAGAGGCCAAGAGCTGGAGGGACAGAGGACAGCATCCTTCTCCTCCTGGGCCAGAAACTGGGGGCCAGGACCTGGGGAGTCCATCAGACCGCAGAGCAGCCCCGTCCCAGGGGACTAGCCCGTGGCTGAGGAGGCTGTCTGCCTGTGTGTCCGACCTCAAGGCCCCTGCTTCCTCCCCAGTAGCTCCCAGGTGGGGGCTTCTGCCTTCTAGAGAAATAAGCAGGCAGCCAGGCAGCCCCCTTCTCCTGACCAGCTCCACCCCCTCCACCCCAGGCAGAACCTGAGGCTGGAAGGCAGGAGTTCTGGGATTCCTCCAGCTCTAAGGCCCATAGGACCGGGGCTGTCCTCCACACCTCGGTTTCCCTATCTGTAAAAAAACAGCAAGAACGTTTGCCTAAGAATCCCCTGAGTGAGGCTCTCTTCTCCTCCGGGACCTCAGCATGCCCCATTCCCTGGTGCCCGTGCCCTCGGGACCCTGGCTCCCCGAAGCCAGAGACCTCACCCCCTACGAGGACTTGTAGATGGGGAAACCAAGGCTCAGAGACTCGTGCAAATGTACATGCAAGGACCTGGAGCCATTTCCCCATTCACCCCTTGGGCCAGGCTGGGAGAGACAGGAAGGACAATGGGCATGAGTGTGCTGAGAGCTGTCTGTGTGTCAGAGCGGGGCTCGCTGGGACTCTGCTTAGGTCCATGTGAGCGTGTGTCCCCTGTGGACACATGTGTCCGAAGCATTGGGTCTTCACGTGACTTGCAGGAGCATAGTCGTGTGTATGTGTGTGTGCGCGCGCATGCGTGCATTTGTGAACACATGTGCCCCAGGTCTATTGTTTATTTTTATTTAATAAATGCTTTTTTAGTGCTTTCTACTTGCCAGACACTGTCCCAAGCACTTTACAGTATTAGTTTCATCTTTCCCACAACCCTCTAAAAAAGGTTTTGCTACCGTTCCCATTTTTAAAGTAACCTGGAGCACACAATCCCTATGGTCATTTTGTACTGCATGCCGGTCTAGTGCTAAGCCCTGTGTCTCCATGAGGAGGGGATCATGGGCCCCCCAACCACCAGGGCCCCGCACTGACTTCTGGGGAAGCTGAGGCACGTGCAAAGAATTTGCCTCCCTTAGCCATGGTTCAGGTATGAAGGCCGGGCTGGAGGAGGTATGGATACCACAGTGGGGGTCTGCCCTGAGACCTTGCTGGGGTGTCAGTGTCTAGATTTTCAGGCCATGTGTACACCGGACCTTCCCTGCGTTTACAGCTAGAGGATGTGGCCTGAGGATCACCCCATACCCTGTGGGCTCCCTGGGCTCAAGAGGAACCCGCAGGAGACTGACAGCCGCCAGTTTCCGCTTTTGAACCCAGGGGCTGCCGTTTGCACCCAGATCTGTGCTGATGCCCACCGACCCCACCAAACTCAGCCAATAGCCCCTGTCACCAGACCTGTGTACTGCCTGCCCAGCAGCCCCAGGAGCAGGCTCACACCTCCTGACACCTCAGGGTTCGGGACCAAAGAGCCTCCCACTGGGAGGACACCGGCTGTGGCCACACTCAGCTAGCCAGTCCAGCTTGTGTTACAGGGAATAGTAGCTGTGGGCTGGGGGGTCAGGGGGAGTGAATTTTGAAGGAGGGGATGGACGCACCGATTGTGAGTCGGGGGCGAGCGGGTGGTCTTATCCTTGGAGGTGCCTCATCCTAAGGACGCCCCCAGCGCATGTACATGTAAAGGAGAAACTGCAGTGGGAGAAGAAGCAGGTCTGCGTGGGGGGTGGGCCTTGAGCGTAGAGATGTGACCTCGGGTCCGACTCAGAAAGGACTGCGGTGGCTAAGAGTATAGGGGGACCCTCCCCTGCTCCGGGGCCAGTGTGGCCACCGGCCCTCTTTTAAAGACCAAAAAGAACCACCGCGTATTGAACAATGACTGTCCTCCGATTCTGAGCTAGAAACCGTCGTAAATGTTTTCTCAATACGTCTTTTCACCCACCCGTTTTATGGGAAAAGGCCCTGAGGGTCCGGGGCAGAGGTGGGACTTGAACCCGGGTCTTCTCACTCTCACACTGAGTTTCTTCCTCCAAAACCAGGCGAGGAATCGTGCTGACAGGAGAGCTCCATGTCCCACTGTGGGGTTTTTTAAATTTTGCTTCCTTTTCTTTTTTTTTTTTTCCTTTCTTTCTTTGTTTCTTCCTTCCTTTGTTTCTTTGTTTCTTTCTTTCATAAAATCCTTCTGTTGTTTTACTTTTATTTTCTTGTGTTTAATTGAACTAATACTTGAATATGTTCTTTCTCATGAAAGAGTCACATAATACAGATTAAACAGAATTCATCCTTGATGACTCCCAAGTCCCAGTGCGCCTCTAGAAAAAAAACACTTTTTTTTTTTTAAGATTTTATTTATTTCTTTGGCAGAGACAGATCACAAGTAGGCAGAGAGGCAGGCAGAGAGAGGAGGAAGCAGGCTCCCTGCCAAGCAGAGAGCCTGATGCAGGGCTCGATCCCAGGACCCTGAGGTCATGACCTGAGCCAGAGGAAGAGGCTTAACCCACTGAGCCACCCAGGTGCCCCATAGAAAAAACCACTTTTAAAACTCTGGATGGGGATAGCCTCCCAGAACTTTTTCTGTTTATTTCCAAAAGATACCAAATCTTCCCAAAGATTTTTGTGTCCATATAGAGCAGACAGTCTTTTCTGTTGTTTTCTGTGTGTCTTTAAATGAATGGCATCTGTCTGTAGGTAAGGCTCTGCCGTGTGCTTTTTTTTTTTTTTTTTACTCAAAAGTGTATCCTGGAGATCTTCTTGTCAGTAAATACAGATCTGTTTTCCTTAATGGCGCATAATATTCCAAAATCTACAAAGGTGCCTTTAGATCTTTCCGGCATCCTTTTGTGTGTGTGCGTGTGTGATTCCAGATGGTGGTGGGGAAGCTCCTGGAAATGCCATCTTGTGCCCCTGTGTGACAGTTTCCCTGTAGGGTATTTCTAGATTCTGTCATTGCTGGGTCTGAAGCACATCACGTTTTTCGTTTTACTGGACACGGCCGCACTGCCCTCTAGAAAGCCCGTCTGTGCGGGTTGCAACTCACAATGCCAGCAGTGAGCAGGAGGGTCTCCCCCGACACCCCTGTCTCATGGGGCAGTGCCCCCTTTGCCATTCTGACAGGCGAAAAATGGTGTCTCTTGCCGATTACTGGTGAGCTTTTGACTTTCCACTGGCCTATTGTCCCTCTTCTAAGAGCTGGTCCAGAGTCGTTACTTATCTTTCTGTGGGTTATTTGTCGTTTTTGTCTTGATTTGTTGAAGGATTTTTTATCACCTGCCCTTAAACACCCCCCCACACACCCCAGCTCTGGGAACGGCCTGTGGACAGAGCGGGAGGAGGGGGGCCGAGCCCTCCCGGGAACTTGGGTTTTCTTCGGAATGTTTTAATGAGGCGTCAAGCGGCCTCCCCCAGATTCCTGTTGTGGGCCTTCTGGGGACACTCCCTGGTCCAGCCACCACATCAGGAAGGCAGCCCTTTCAGGGAGAGAGTCCCTAGGATTGAGAAAACGTGGCGTGGGGGGTTTGCAGACCCCCTGAAGTGGTTTGCAAAATGCAGCGTGACTGGGAAAGAAATCTCACCTCAGATTCGCAAAGACACTTGGAAACGTCCAAACCCTAAAGAACCCCAACTCCAGGACCGGCCTTGTGCGACGGTGAGACCTGGCCGGATCTTACTCTGCTGACCAGGCATACGGGTGGGTTAAGCCATCCTATCCTTGCGGGTCTTGGTCCTGCAGGCCAGGTAGAGGCGGCCCGTGAAGATCCAGTGGGTCCAGCAGCGAACTCCGCCATCCTAGGCTCCATCCCTGCCCTGAAGGCGTCCACGCTGGCCAAGATGAGAGGCGTCACTAGTGCCTCCCCCCCCCAGCCCCTCCCAGCCCTGAACACAGGCAGCCTGTTCAGGAAGGCCTGGAGAGGGGGAGGAAAAGTCAGCACTTGTCAGCGGTGGCGGGGCAGGAGTGTCCCCGGCAGGGAGCCCGTCCCAGCCTGCTCGGGCCAGCAGGACAGACAGAGGGCAGCAAGGGGCGGGGAGCGGTCCCTAGCCAGCTGGCACGGGAGACGACGAGGGGTGCCAGCCCAGGTCCCAGTAGTGGAACCTGGAGAAGAGGTGCAGGAAGGCCAGGAGGTCACAAGGGGGTCCCCTGTGAGCTGAGGTTTACTCCTTCTGCATTTTCTGGAGGTACACCTCCCCTAGCTGCTAACCTCAAGGCACCACTGTCCCCTGTCCCTTTAGAGCTGAGCACCAGATGCCATCACTTCCAGCATCGCCATGCCATGCCCATGCTGTCTGCCCCCACACCTGAATTCCCCCTGTGCAGCCGGCCTCCCAGGCTCTGGTGGGAGGCAACTGCCTGATGGGGTTCAGGAGGGTTCAGGAGGACTCAGGAACGCTGGGACTGAGGCTAGCACCAGGGGGGTCCCTGGGGCTGTGTCCTTTCTCCTGGGCTGCTGCCTCTCTTTAACTGTGACTCTGAGCCTCAGTGACCCCATTCGTAAGGTGGGGATGTGGTGGAAGTTCAAGGAGATGGGGATAAAGTGCCGGGGTCAGTGGCTGGCACCAACAGGCAGAAGGGATGGCTGGAGACCAGGCAGGTCCGCTTTCTCTGGAGGTGAGTGGGAAGCCCACAGCCGCCTTCCCCCAGGGGACCAGGAGGAACCCGGGAAGAGGGACGGATGAGATGACCCAAGAGGGCATCTCGAGGCTAACGGCATCTAGTGGAAGAAGCCCCTTCCCCAAAGGCAGAGGTGTCGGCCGCTGAAGAAGTAGCCCTTGTATTTCCTTCTGAGTTTTGCCCGGAGGAGAATGTAGGCATGTCTGGGATCACAGACAGCAAATGTGTGGAATTTGGCAGTTAGGAGAAAAACTGAGAGAAGTGGCCCTCCTCTGGTCAGTGGCGTGGAACTGGCTCTCTCCCCCACCACGGTCTCCATCACACCTCCGTCACCATGAGCAGCCTTCGTGTTGCCCACCCCCCCCCGTCCTCACCCCCACTGCCAACACCGCTCCCACCCCCAACTCCGACACCATCCTCCGTGGGGCTTCCCTGCAGGCTGAGGTCAAAAGAGCTACTTGCCCCCAAAGGGGAGGGGTAGTGAGCAGATGGCTTTTCTCTTTGTCTGAGCTTCTGAACTCAAGAAATGAGAAACACATCCGGGCCTCTTGACCACACACTACTCTCTCCCTGGGACAGCAGCTTCTATGTTTGTAAATAACAGACTGGCTTCCAGCCTTCACCCGCACTCTGCCTGGAACCCCCAAACACCGGCTCATTGCTCCCAGGCTACCCCCCCACCCCGTCCCTATTCTCCCTATGTCAGGACATCGCCCCACCCCCTGCACGTTCACAAACAGCATACCGTGCACGCTTGAGCTCACAGGGAGGCTCTGTGTTGGGGGGTTCAGCATGGGGAGCGTGCTGCAGCGATGAATACTGAAGCCGAGCCCTAACCCAAGACCATAGGAGGGATGTAGGGGGGATTCGGAACAGCTGGTGCCAGGCTGGGTGGCCCCATGAGTGGTGGGTGACCCCAGGCTGTGATCCAGCCCTGGGTCCCTCAGCCCTTGCCCCCAAAACCCAAGATCCATGGGCTCTCTGGATGTAAACTGACGCAAGCCTGAGTTCTTAGCACCAGGAGCTGGGCCAGAGAGACCTGGACTCTGCCAAGGAAGGGGAAGAGGGGCACAGTGGGGAGAGGGAGCAGCAGACAGAGTCACCAGGCCAGGAGGAGGACCAGCTGCCTGCACTTCCTCCTTTCAACCCCAGGACACAGGACCTCCCCAGTCAGGGCAGAGACAGATCAAGGGCTCTCTTGGCCCCCAAGCCCAGGGGGCCTGGCAGTGATCTGGACTCTTACTGGGAGTCTGGGTTGGATCTTCCCAAAAGTTCATCAGGCACACTTCACCCAGTAGGCCCTCCTGTACTCCCTGCTCCCCACCCTCCTGGAGTCCCACTTCCCTCCACCCTTCACTGTGGCCCCCTGGACTTGGTGATCTTCCCACTCTCCCCCTGCCACTCTAGGTCGGTGGCCTGGGGCCACCGTCAGTGCCCAGAAGGAGGGGTGCCCATAGCCAGAGCAGGAGAGCCATGATCTGATGCTGCCACAGCCGCTAACAGGAACAGTTATAGCCACCAGCTCTGCACCGCCCCCACCCATGCCCAGGCTCTCACTGAACCTCACCAACAGCCTTTGGATCATCCTGATCGCAAGGGTTAAGCAACTTTCCTAGACACAGAGCCAGTCAGTGGTGGTGATGGGCCTCAAGCTCCAGTGCTGGCTAGCAGAATCTGCTAGGTGAGGACAGGGTGCAGCTGGAAGGGGGTGGCGAAGGGGGACCTTGCAGGCAGGGGAGCTGCCCTTCAAGGCAAGTGGGAATGAACTTGGTGCAGAGCTGCCCTCCGTTCCTTGGGTAGGTGCTTGCTGGACTCTGGCTTAGACTCCTCTTGCTGCAGTGTGCCATCACTGGGGGACAGAGAAGTGGGTCCTACAAGTCCAGGGAGGCCAGAGATGGGGCCTCCGTCCCTTTGGAGAAATGAAGGAGTTTGGGGGCCATGGGGGTGCTGGAGGCACATCCCTTCCCTTCCCCTGGGCATTCCCAGCCCCATCATGGATACCAGCCTCCAGAGAACAGAGGGTACCTCCTCTTGGTTCCAGAGAGGTAAAGCCAACAGCAGCAGACGGATACTGAGTGTGTGTGTTAGTTCCTGGTCATCACTCAGCTAGCACACCTGTCCCTCTGTCCATCTGTCAAATGGGCCATTTTCAACCCATGACTGCCTGCCTTCAGCCACATCGGTGGACCAGTCTGTCTACTGGGAGGGCTGGTGTGCCAGTCTTTGGAGACTTAGAAGCCTCAGTCACTCAGGAGCTTTCCATCAACTGGAAAAAATACGGTGCAGTATCTGTTTGTCTTGACAGAGATGGAGGTGGGCAGGAGAAGGGGTGGGGACAGGCCCGTGGTGAGGGAGTAAGGATCAGAGGACGCCAGAGGTGGTACCAACAGTGGGTATGGGGCTGGTGGCAGTAATGGTGATGGCAGTGATGGTGTTAATGTTGCCTTCGATGGCGCTGGTGGTAGTGGTGATACCTGTGGTGGGGGTGAGTCACGGCAGCAACAGCACTGGTGGTGGTGATGGTTGGGATGGTGGTGAGGCTCGTTATAATGCTGGTAATGGTAGTTAGTGCTCATGGTGGAAATGTGCTGGTGCAGGTGGTGCTGGTGATAGGGGATGGTGATGGTTGTGTTTGGTGTGGTTGGTCAAGGTCATGACGGTGGTGGTGGTGATGGCGGGTGGTGGTTATTGATGGAGGTACTCGCTGTAATGGTGGAAATGGTAGCGAAGGGGAGTGATCATGGGTCCAAGTGAGCAGGGCAGCTACACAGGGACCAGACTCGTCAGAAGCCTGGATCCGCAATGCCAGAGCCCCCTTGGATTAGGGCGGGTCCAATTCTTCCCCCATGAGCCCCATCCCGTGAGGCTACTTCTGCCCCAACCTGCTGTAGCTGGGGGAGAATAGAGCACATGGGAATCTGCTCCAGTCCTTCCTGGGGTGGGGTGGGGGTCCATAGCCACTGAGCCAGCCGAGATCTCAGGGTGCAACTCAGACTCCAGAGACACGCAGAGGCACGGACCCCCGACAGACACGCCTGCTAGGGACAGCCGCAGGACACACTGGCAGACGCACACACGCGTCGACCTTTGCTCAGAACCCCACTTACACACGCGTGTTCCCAGACACTTGAGGCTCACGTCCCCCAAGTACATGCTGGACAGTCCCCACGTGAAGACGCACAGAGACAGAGCCCCCGGTCGAGCGCGCACCCGCGGCCAGTGTGGGCCTCTGGACGGCGTGCACGCGCACAGACGCGCACGCTCCTCCGCTAAGTGAAACCAGCGGAAGCCTAGCCTGGAGGAGCCAATTGGAGACTCCTTGGCCCTGGAAGCCCTCGCTGCTGCCACTGAGAGACGCGGTCAATTAACTTCACCCTGCAGCCAGGCTCCCTGACCCGCCCCGCCCAGCCAGCCCGCCCCTTCCCCAGCCTCCTTCCTCCCCTGCCTCCCCCTGGCTCTCCGCCCTGCAACGCCCCACTCAGACAGGGGACGGGTCCTGGGACGGCTGAGGGGCGGCAGCTCTGCCTGTTGAGGGTCTGAGGGGGCCAGGCTCTGCCGTGGGACTGAGTGATCTAAGGGGACAGACATGGCCCAGCCCCGGGGGGATGGGGCTGAGGGGACTCAGTCCCACTTAAGGGGGAGGAGGATGTGAGGGATGTAGTAGTCTCTGTAGGTCCCACTCATGGAAGTGGCTAGCCTTGATCACACGGAGCTGTCCCCAGGGCAGGATCCTGCCTTTACGCTGACCCACTTGGAAATCTAAGTCAGGGGAACACATGTTCAGGGTGAGACCCCCCCCTTCCCCCGACGCCCATGATGTTCTTGTTCTCTTCGTCAAAATGACGCCAGTGTATCCCGGTGGGTGTCGGGAAGTGCGCGGGGTGTGCAGATTGGAAGGAAGAGAAGGAAGGACGTTCCGGGGGGAACAGCAGGAGCGAAGGCCTGTTGGCACCATCAGAACGCAGGGTCGGCTTCAGGGGAAGGAGCTTCCAGATAAGCAGTGAGATGTGGGTGACTCCCACTCACAGCCGGCACAGTAGTGCCTGCCCAACCAGACCACTTGCCAGCAATTCCTCGGACCTCTAGCTCTTGGGAATGCAAGGGTAGGAGCAGCTGAGGCACTCACCATTCACTGGGGAAAGCAGTGACTGGGGAGAGGGCCAGAATGGAAATTGGTGACTTCCAAGGTCCCCCGGGGTACTAAGGCTTGAAAGAATCCAGGCCTGGTTTATTTCCCCGGAGTTCACCACTCTTTATCCACCCCCTCTCCCCACCAGGTCCCCAACAGACAGGATCCTGTGAAGATCCATCCTGGGACATTCCATCCCTTTCCCATGTACCCTTGGGGAACAGACTGGACAGAGAATAGTAGCCCGCAGGGTTACTAGCGGGCAGGCAGGGGACATCCCCCCTTCCTCTTTTATCCTCCTGGTGGGACAGTCTCTACCCTTCGGAGCCGCATCTTCTCATCTGTAAAATGGGAGCAACACAAGGCAGAGTTCCCAAATTCTAGACTCAGAGTTTTTGGAAAGGGAGGAATCCGTCAGGGAGGCTGGGATGGTTGTGGGACCTGCCAGTGCTCTGGAAAGGCCTGCCTGCAGTCTGACGTTCAACTTGGTAGGTGGATGCAGATGACGTCATGACCAAAGAGGAGCAGATCTTCCTGCTGCACCGCGCCCAGGCCCAGTGCCAGAAGCGGCTCAAAGAAGTCCTGCAGAGGCCAGGTGGGGGCGGAGCCGGGTGGGGCGGGGCCAGAGGAGGAGGGTCTGGGGGCGAGGTCAAAAGAGGGAGGGAGGGGCCCAATGAGGGTGAGAGCCTAGGATGCAGAACCAACCGGCACCAGGAGAGGGGGCTTCCACTTAAAAGGGGGGTCACTTGTGATCAAAGTCAGCAGGCTGAAATGCAGAGCCTTCCCTCCCAGGGTGGGATCAGGGCAGTAGGAAGGCAGCCAGCCACAGTCCGAATCAGCCCCCGAGGGCTTAGATCTGGCAAGACACAACAAAATTAGGAGCCCTGAGAGGGGTACACTGGGACCACTTCCTGGAGGAGGAGGTATGAGGCAGGTCCAGAAGAATAAGTAGATCTATGAAGAAGGCCACCTGGTCTGAGGACAAGGCTGAGGTGTCCAAGGTCGGAGGACTGGGACCGGACGGGGAGGAGGATAGTGGGGTAGGGATGGTATCTATAACTCTGAGTCATGGTCACTGTCCAGGAGAGAGCATTTGACCTGGGGTCGGGCAGGCTTCTGCACACCAGCGTAGCATCATCAGGGACCCCTGCCAAGGTCAAGGTGGGAGGGGCACCCGCCTTCCCAGCTCCTCCCCATCTCCAGCTGGTCTCTTCCTTGAGTCCACTTCCTGGAAGCGGAGATGGGAGCTCATTAGCACTCATCCAGGCCTCTGCCGCCTGTCTGATTAGTCTCATCGACCTGGAAGAGGCCCAGGCGCCGCCGACTGGCCGAGGAGAGCAGTTTCCTGTCTGGAGCTGGGCCCTAGAATGCTGAGGACCCAAGGGCACACAGTGACATACTCTGTAGCACACGGACTTTGCTCATAGTCACAGGCATTCACATGGTCTCTGCAGTCCCCGCCCTGTCTCCACTGGCCTCGCTGGTGGCTCTTTGATTCCCATACCCAGTCACATCAGGGTCTGGGGGTCAGGTGGGCCACTGAACTCTGGGTCTTGAACCCAGTGCTCTTCCTAGTTGTGGAAGCCCGGAGGCATCTCCGCCCCCTATGCCCCATCCTCATAGAGCCCCTCTCTTCCTGCTCCACCTCGTCCCGCTGCCCCCCTTCCCTACTAATGCCCCAGGATCAGACAGGATAACAGACACAGCCATTCTAGCCCAACTGAGGGGTCTGCACTCAACTTTGCTTTGTTGCCGCAAACTCTGACCTGGGAGGGCCCGGGCCCTGCTCAGGCTGTCACTGAAGGGGCACAAGTCAGATAAGAAGGAAGACTTTTCAGCGAGGTAGAGACCTCGAACAGCTCTCTAATGGAGAGAAAGGCGAGCCCAACTCAGACAGAGAGCCTCCAGGGTCCCTCTGTGGACTCTGGGAACTCCTAGCTCAAGTATCCAAGGGCAGGGAACAGGTAGGTAGACTTGCCTGAACACCCTTGACACCTGCACACTCTTGCTCATGTCGTCCACACCATCAGCTTCCTGAGCTGCATGGTGCCGGGGCCGGGGCCAGGGCCAGGCTTCACTTTCACTGTTGAACCTCCGCTAACATCACCCCTACTGTCCAATTCTGTCCTGCGCCCCCTGGCGGGGCCCTGGCCTCCTGCACAGGCTCTGGCTCTGACGCCTGGGTCGGAGCACATTGTCTCTGTCCATGTCTTGCCCACACTTACTCAGCCCACTAGCTGGTCCCACACCTGCACGGCGTTCACTCCCAGTTGATTTCCTGTAGACAGTCTCCGTGCTCTCTGCCGACTTCTGCACCCAACCAGAGCTTTACAGTTTGTGAAGCACTTTCTCACTTGTTAGCTCTCCCAACAGCCTGGGCTACAGGGATCAACCCCACCATAGAAACGGGGTGTCTCGGAGGCGGGAGGGTACCCTGGGTCTCCTGCCACAGCACCGTTGACAGCCATGACTACCCTGATTTCCCCAGCTGACATAATGGAATCAGACAAAGGATGGGTACCTGCCTCCACGTCAGGGAAGCCTAAGAAGGAGAAGGCATCTGGGAAGCTCTACCCTGAGTCCGAGGAGGACAAGGAGGTGCCCACTGGCAGCAGGCACCGAGGTACGTCTGTGCTTCCTCCTGGGCATCCATCTGAGACCGGCTGGGACCCACTCACCCCGCCGCTCTGGTCTCTGTGTGAACTCATGCCCTTCAGCTCTTGTGGGAAGAAAGAGGTTGTTGCCCCCTCTCCAGGAAAGCAGGAGAGAGGCTGGGAGGACACAGAGCCCATAAGGTATCATGTGCAGGGGGCTGGCAGCTGGACAGAGCCAGATCCCCAGGAGATTTGGACAGAGAACTTGTCCCGCGCTACCCCATGGGCGGACCCAGGGCCATGGCCCATCCCATGGAGAGAGATGACAGAGGGACAGGGAGACAGAGGGACAGGGAGAGACAGAGAGGGGACCAGGGGTCATAAACTGAGACCGGGCCTTGGTGTGTCAGAGGAGGGTGCACCCAAACACATAGGGTAGTGGGCTGTAGACACGGAGCAGCAGGGCTGAGACAGTGGGACGAGGAGGGGAGAAGAGAAGAGTGGGAGGGAGATGCAGGGCTGTGTTGTCCCTCAGGAAGGTAAGGAGAGACAAACGCAGAGCCCAGGCTGCAGCCACAGGGCCGGTTTGAACCGGCTGGGTGGGCAGCAGATTCCAGATGGGCCACATCTGGGAGGCTGTGGTCACCCTGTGGCTCCCCAGGGACCAGAGGGAATTGTGGGCCTAGCCAGGCGGGGCTGGGAATATGGTGCCCAGGACAGAGAGCCTTTCACCAAGCTGGGGTGGGTCCAGCCATCAAGGCAGCCTTCCAGGATGGCTGGAGAGTCCTGTGGTTGGAGCCCTGCAGAGAGAACGTAGGGAGCTGGGGGGCGGGGGAGTGGAAGGCAGAAGATTCAGAGGCTGGGGACCCTCCAAGGTCACTTAGTATCTCTGCTGTAAGGCTGGAGTCCCCAAGTAGGATATGTCACCCTGTCTTAAATCCCACAATTACCACTTCGATTTGGGTTATACCTCCCCCTACGAGTGATCACTGGAGTCTCATAGCAGGTGCTTAGGGTGGTCTGGGATGGTGGCAGAAGCATGGGCTGATCTAGTCAATCCTGGCTACCCAGTGAAGAAACTAGAAGTGAGGTCAGCAGCTCTTTAGACTGGAAGCTGGACCTCCTGCCTCCCGCCCCGGATCCTGGCAAGGGTCACTGAGAGCATTCTCAGCTGAGGGAGTGAGTCTGGGCACTTGCTCTTCTCCAGGGACACCTGGAGGTGGGACCAAGAGCAGAGGAAAAAGAGAGAGGCCTGGCCAGGGGCTGAGTCACCTGAGGAGGGCAGGGCCCTGGGCTATATGACCCCAGCAAATCACATGCCTCTCTGGGCCTCTACCATCCAATCTAGAAAATAGGGCCAGTGCCAGTACCCGCATACAGGGACTGTGGGTGAATTCTGTGAGGCCAGGGATTCAATTCTATGCAAGACACAGTAGGTAGTAAGGCTCAATACATTCTCTCCAGAACACTCCAGGCCTGAGTTCTCCAGTCCTGGGGTACACCTGTCCCTGAGGGAGCCAGCGACCACAGGTGTGTTCATTCTTCTGGGTCACTAACCATGGACTTGACTGGTGTCCCCCACCTTGTCTGTCTCTGTGGGCACAGGGCGCCCCTGCCTGCCCGAGTGGGACCACATCCTTTGCTGGCCGCTGGGGGCACCAGGTGAGGTGGTGGCCGTTCCCTGTCCTGACTACATTTATGACTTCAATCACAAAGGTAAGGCAGGCTGGAGTAGGGTGGGAACCACATGGGTGCCAGGACTTGGAGCTCAGGTCTCCAGATCTCTCTGCCTTCCCTGACCCTCCCCATGGGCCTGCAGGCCATGCCTACCGTCGCTGTGACCGCAATGGCAGCTGGGAACTGGTGCCTGGGCATAACCGGACATGGGCCAACTACAGCGAGTGTGTCAAGTTCCTGACCAATGAGACTCGTGAACGGGTGCGAGCTTTTCCCTTCCCCACCCTGATCTGGATAAGGTTACCCCACCCCACCCCACTGGTGGCCTCTGAGCTAGGCCTGACGCCTCCCATCACCTCAACCTGGCCTCTGACCCTTAATCGGAGTCCCAGGGTCTGATGGAGTGTCCCCACCGGCACAGGAGGTGTTTGACCGCCTGGGCATGATCTACACCGTGGGCTACTCAGTGTCGCTGGCCTCCCTCACCGTGGCGGTGCTCATCCTGGCCTACTTCAGGTGGGCAGGGCGAGGGGGCGGGGCCGGTCGGGGGGCGGGGCCAAGGGGGTGCCAGCCCTCCCCTCAGCGCACCACGCCGCGGGGCCGGGCGTCCCTACCTTCCCCGTCCCCGCCCCCGCGCCGCGCACAGCCTGGTTTCCCGACCACCCCCCGCATGTCCCCGGGCCCTCACCTACGGTGTTGTCGCGCGCCCCACAGGCGGCTGCACTGCACGCGCAACTACATCCACATGCACTTATTCCTGTCCTTCATGCTTCGAGCCGTGAGCATCTTCGTCAAGGACGCGGTGCTCTACTCGGGCGCCACGCTCGATGAGGCCGAGCGCCTCACCGAGGAAGAGCTGCGCGCCATCGCCCAGGCGCCCCCGCCGCCCGCCGCGGCCGCCGCCGGCTACGTGAGTGGCCCCTCCCGCGGCCGGCGGTCAACCCCGCACCGCCCCGCGCCGCCCCGCCCCCTCCAGCCCCGCCCCGTCCCCTCTAGCCCCGCCCCGTCCAGCTCCGCCCCCGCCCCCTGCCGGCCTCCTGCTATCACCGACGTCCAGCCGCTGGAGGCCACCTCACTGGGTCTCTCGGGTCCCTCGCACCCCTCCTCCGCCCAGCTCCCCAGCCCTGCCGCCAAGGGCTTTGTGAATGTTGCCCTCCCGGCACTTGCATTAGCAATCCTGTCTCAGCCCAGTAGCCCCAACCGCTCCCCCGCAACCCAGTGCCTTCTTGCCCCTGGCAACATCCTCCCCCTGCCTCGGGCACCTCAGCTCTGCTCTTGACCAGAGCCCGGCCCTGCCTCCCCGCGGGACCAGTCAGCCCCCAGCCATCCCCCAGCCCATCACCCCACTTCCCCAGATGCAGGCCGGCCTTCTGGCTGACACCAGCTGCTCTCCTAGGCGGGCTGCAGGGTAGCTGTGACCTTCTTCCTTTACTTCCTGGCCACCAACTACTACTGGATTCTTGTGGAGGGGCTGTACCTGCATAGCCTCATCTTCATGGCCTTCTTCTCAGAGAAGAAGTACTTGTGGGGCTTCACGGTCTTCGGCTGGGGTACGAGGGCGAGGTGGGCAGAGGCACAGGCAAGGGTGGGACCATGGGCAGCAGGGCCAATGGGGCACTAAGGGTGAGGCACCCATACGGCCTCTCCCGACCTAGACGTGGGGCAGCCAGTGGGTGGCCTGCCCACCTCCTTCTCTGAGTTTGACCCCGTCCCAGGCTCAGGTGCCAGGGCTTGGCCGCGGTCAGCATTCGCCCCTGGGCTCAGCCTGGGGTTGGGGCTCACCTGGAGATTCACCTGGCGCTGGGGCTCAGCCAGGAGAGGTAGGGAGTGTTCCCAGGCCAGGATTCAGCTCAGGATCAGAGTGGGATGGTGGGTCGGAGGTCATGCTAGGGCTGGACTGGAGGTCTGGGATACTCCCTGCTCCGTGAGCCCTGTTTCCCTACCAGTCCCCTCACCACGTGGAACTGTCCACACCACTGCCATCCGGCCTACAGGAGCCATGACACAGAGCCCCAGGCCAGACTCTCAGCCTTGTCAGGGCTTCAACAGCCCCTCCGCAGAATGGGTTGCTGGGGCTCTGCACTCCTCCCCCACGGGCTCCAGGATTGAGTTACCGATAATTGTCCATTATTGTTGGCAGCTCCAGAGCTTGGCTGGGCTCCGGGGCAACTGGCCAGACTGCGGAGGGGTAGGCCCAGCGGCTGAAGCCCTCCCTGCACTCAGCACCCAGAAGCTCTCGGGTCAACAGCCACAGCCCCTTGGCACACACTCTGACCTTGACCTCCCCCACAGCAAGCCCTGGGGTTGGGGGAGACCTGGGCCTGGTCCCAGGAACTGACCTGGACTCTGGAGCTAGAGGGTGTCAGGGTGGGCAGGAAACACACAGATCTGGAGCAACAGAACTTGGTGACACAATAAGGTCACAGCTCTTTTTCCCACCATAAACACGGGTCGCACCCTGCCCCTCCCAATGGTGTGCCCGACCCAGAACAAAGTGTGAGGGGGTGGAGAGTGGGAACCCAAGCTCCCTTCTAGAGGCAAAGCTCACTCAGAGGTACCATGTGTCATCTGAGCCGACTCGGGCCTGGGAACACTGAGGTTCCCCTGTGGCTTTCACTCAGACTGGAATGACAACTGTCATTCCACCCAGCCTCATCCATGGGGCTAGGACCTTTCAGATTGGGTGTGTGTGTGTTGTTTGGGCCGGGGGGAGGCTGCTGGGATAGAACAATGCTGATACGAGGCCCCTTCCCCATAGGAACTCCCAGAGCAGAGCCTAAAGGGAAGGGAGGAGTGGACCGGGCATGGGGAAGTTAGTGAGGTCCTCCAGCGGGTCTGCACGCGTGGGCAGGAGATGCCGAACCCAGATGAGGGCGGAGGGCTGAACTGGGTCCTGAGTGTAGGAGCCCCAAGAGGAGGCTGTGGGAGGAGCAGAGCAGCCCATGCCCGCGTGTGGCTCTGTCACCAAGCAGCCCTTGAGCCCAGGGTGTGGGGGGTCAGGGACAGTGACAGGATCATCCGGGGGTCATTAAGGATGAGAAGAATGGGCCTGGCAGGGTGTGCTGAGGGGAGAAACACCGTGGGTGCCGCCTGCGGTCCCTCATACGCCACCTGCTCTGCGCCCACAGGTTTGCCTGCCGTCTTCGTGGCTGTGTGGGTCAGCGTGAGAGCCACCCTGGCCAACACCGGGTAGGTCCGGGCGGAGAGGGGGGCCTCAGGGTTCTGGTACAGGTCAGAAATACGCCTGGCACCCTCTTTCTCCATGAAGCATGGGAAGAGGCTTCCTGTGCCCTGGGCCTGAATAAACCCAGCTTCGGTTTTCTGTCCAGCCTTCAGCCAGATGCCCTCTCAGGGTCACAGGAGGCTGCTTCAAAAGTAACGTTTTAGGGGGGCCTTGGGCCTGGCCACACCCAACACCCCCCGTCCTTCATCCCCGCCAGCTGCTGTCAGAGCAGACCCGCTCTGGGGCCACTCTGTGGGCAGGCCCGGGGCGGGAGCACGGGGGTAGGAGCTGATGCCTCGGCCTCCACCAGGTGCTGGGACTTGAGCTCCGGGAACAAGAAGTGGATCATTCAGGTGCCCATCCTGGCCTCCATCGTGGTGAGCAGGGGCGGCTGCAGGGCTGTGAGGGCGGCCCCGCAGGTGCCGGTGACCAGCCCCTGATGGGGACTACACGGGCTTCCCTGGACCCCAGAGTTGGAGCGCCACAGCCCCATGTCGCCCAGTCGGTGGGGGGAAGCCTGGGCGAGGCCTCGGGTCCCTGGACTCTCGCCCCCCAACCTGCTATGGTGCACCTCGAGACGCAGCCCGCCCTCCCTCCCTCCCTCCCACAGCTCAACTTCATCCTCTTTATCAACATCGTCCGGGTGCTCGCCACCAAGCTGCGGGAGACCAACGCCGGCCGGTGTGACACGCGGCAGCAGTACCGGTGAGCTGCGCCCACCGGGCCCGAGGCTCCTCAGGACACCGGGGTCATCACACCCCAGGACCGTGCACTAAAATAAAGACAGAGGCCCCAAGAATGAGCCTGTGTCGAGGGAAGCACCCGGTTCCTGTCTCCCTGGCCGGCCTCACCCAGCAGTCATGGGATCTGCCCCAGTCTCTGGGGCCACCCCAGAGCCCGCCTGGGCTGTTCAGGGCTGGGGTCTGCAGGGGATGTAGGGGGCAAACCCAGACCCCTCCTCGAAGAGCTGATTATAGCGAGTCCAGGGGACAGGTGGGCAGCGGGTGGCTTCGAGAGGACGGCAGCTCCGCTGAACTCTGAGGAAAGGGCTATGGGGTGAAGAGGGAAGGCTGGGGGGAAGTGAGTGTCCCTGGAGGGACCAGCGGGTGCAGGCCCCAAGGGCCCTTATGAACACTTTGTCCCAGGTTAGCTGGGTCGTTCTCTGCTCTGGCCAGGGCCGCAGGCCCCTTCGAGGCTCCCGGAGCCTGAGAGCTGGGGGCGGGCAGGTGGGTGTGGATAGCACGGTGCCTCCCGGGGAGCGGCGGCGGCTTGTCGCTGAGCCGCCTGCCCCTGCTGGCCCAGGAAGCTGCTCAAGTCCACGCTGGTGCTCATGCCGCTCTTCGGCGTCCACTACATCGTGTTCATGGCCACGCCGTACACCGAGGTCTCAGGGACGCTCTGGCAAGTCCAGATGCACTACGAGATGCTCTTCAACTCCTTCCAGGTGCGCAGGCCTGGCCAATGCCTGGGGGGGGGGGTTGGGGGGAGGGCGTGGTGGGGAGCTGGGCTGGGGCAGCAGGTGCAGCCTCTGGGCCCTGACCCCATGTACCTCTGTCCGTAGGGATTTTTTGTCGCCATCATATACTGTTTCTGCAATGGCGAGGTAAGCGTGGGAGGGGGAGCAGTGCTGGGACAAGGCGGGGGGACGCGGAACGGCCAGGGTTCCCCAAATCCGGTCCTTTCATTCTCCTGTCCGGTTCCTCTGCTCCTCTGAGAACAGCCCTGAGGACATTCTGAAGGCAGAGAGTCTTTCCAGATGATTCAGGATGTGCTAGGATTTGCGGGCTCCTCACTCTCTGGCAAGAGCCCGCGTCTTCCCAGCCCCACGGGTTGAATGCTCCGTAATCTGGAGCAAACGACTCAGCCACCCCTGGGGCCATTTGAGCCTTGTGGACTCGGGGCGTGTCAGTTGCCTGCAGTGAGGCACCGTGTTCTGAGGATGACAGGATTTTGCTTGGCATTGGAATTTTCCAGTAACACCCCACGCCTCTGGTTCCACTCGGTGCAGAGTGTCGTAGGGGCAGGGATGCAGGCACGGCTGGGGCTGGGGAGGGGAGACATGGGGCGGAGGGGTCTACCTGACGCTCTGCCTCCTCTGGGCCATCGCAGGTACAGGCCGAGATCAAGAAATCCTGGAGCCGCTGGACACTGGCACTGGACTTCAAGCGTAAGGCCCGCAGCGGGAGCAGCAGCTACAGCTACGGCCCGATGGTGTCTCACACGAGTGTGACCAACGTAGGCCCCCGCACGGGACTCGGCCTGCCCCTCAGCCCCCGCCTGCTGCCTGCTGCCGCCACCGCCACCGCCACCAACGGCCACCCCCCACTCCCCGGCCACACCAAGCCAGGGGCCCCGATCCTCCAAGCCACACCACCTGCCGCGGCTGCTCCCAAGGACGACGGGTTTCTCAATGGCTCCTGCTCGGGGCTGGACGAGGAGGCCTCGGCGCCGGAGCGGCCGCCAGCCCTACTGCAGGAGGAGTGGGAGACGGTCATGTGATCGGGGACCGAGCCAGGGTTGGACCCGTGGGCATAAGGGCTGACAGACGGACCAAGAGATGGCTGGTTGGACGGTTGCCCGCTCAGGGCTAGGGCTGGGAAGACAAAAGAGGAAAAAAAGAAAAAAAAAAAAAAAAGAAAGAAAGAAAGAAAAAGGAAAAGGAAGCCGTGTGCAGCTTCCTGTGGTCTGAGCTGGCGCTTGGGGTGGGGGGCGGTGGGGAGCCATGGAGACGTTCTTGGGTTTCACCTCTGGGGGTGCTCCAGGGGCCACGGGCCAGTCCCTGGGCCCGGACACAGTCCAGCAGGAAAGACCTGGGAGAGGCCAAGAGTGGCCCCCGTTTGCTGGGGTCACACAGGGGCCCTGCAGAGCCATGCAGGAGCTGGGCCGCAGCCTCTCCCTGCCACCAGCTCTAGCTGCCGCCTCTGATGCTCCTGCCAAGGCCCCGGGGCAGCGGTGGTGGGCAGGGGGAGCCCTGGCTCCTTGGCTGGCTCTTCACCTGTTAGCCCCTCACTGTTTGCCAAGGATGAACAGCAAGTCCCTGGGTCCCTGGCCCGGTTCCAGGCCCCTTCCTTCCTGTCTGGTGGCCATGCTGTGTCCCTTGGGGGCTGGGGCACTCAGGGACCACCTCCACACAGGATCCCCAGCCCCCACCTTGGATCTGACAGGCCTCTGGCCACCAGACTGAGAGGGCAGGGGGCGTGCTGAGGCCATCAAGTGGGATATGGGCTGAGGTCTGTGCTCGGGTCAGGAACTGTGGTGGAGCTGGGCGTCGGAGCCTGCAGGACTCGGCACACCTGCTCACGGCGGGGGGGGTCCGAGACCGCCACTAAGCACCCCTCTCCAACCCCCGCCCGCCGCGTTCCTTGCCCCCTCCCACCCCAGTCTTGGGCCCTAGGGCACCACAGGCCCTCCTCGCCTGAAGCTGGGAACCGGCCCGACGGTGCTGGGAACCACCCCACGCTCTGACCAGAACAAGCTTCCTTCTCAAGCCTGAGGCCAGCCTTGCCCCTGGGCCCATACGAGCTAGTGACCCTGCCTGGCCCTTCCTTCCCTCATCTCCAGCGCTAACCATTTTGTTCTCTGTGGACTCGGCCTCTGGAAAGTGCCCCCCACCTCGAACAGCACCCCCACCCCACTGGGGACTGGGCGAGGGGACATGGGGCCAGGACCGCAAACTCAGGCAGTGGGTGGTATAGACAGACTCGGAGCAGCCTCGGGCCCAGCCCCGCCAGCCCTTCCAGATGGCACGTAGAGCAAACGATGGCTCAAAGGCCTGGGGCACCCATGGGGGGGTCCACGGGGCCTGATGTGCTTGGAGCACTGTGAGAGACGCGGGCCAGGACCCGCAGGGCCACTGAGCCAGTTTGAGCACCGAGGACTCCCGTGAATGCTGGAAGCTACTGGAAACCATACAGGAGAGCAGCATCTGAGCCACATTTAGAAGAGTCCCCATGTCATTGGAGAGGCGGGAGGTGGTTACTCAGGCCTCAGGGGAGAGGCAGCCTTGTGGGAAGCAGGTAGCAGGAAGGAAGGACTTTGCATGAAGCACTGGCTGGGAGAAGGAGACCCAGGCAGAAAAGACACCCCCCATCCCCGTCTCGGGGGTGTCTGTGTGATGCCCCTCTTCAGGCCTCAAAGCTACGGGACCCCTGGAAAACTCATCCCACCCACCCCAAGGGCAGTCCTCGAGGCCTCTAGCTGGCTGAGCCCCAGGGCCCCATTTTCTCACCCAGACTCCTTCTCAGGAGGCTTCTGAAGGAGAGTCCATGAGGCCAGCTCACCTTGAAACACCCAGACTGGGTACCCAGGACAGGGCTATATCTTTTCCCTCAGTCTATGAGACCCCAGGACAGAGTCGAGCATCTCCTCTCAAACTGGGTTCCCTCAGGGCAGGGCTGAGCCTCATCCCACAGACCAGGGACCTCCATCCCAGGATAGGGCTGTGCTCACCCCTCAGACTAATACCCCCTAGGACAGGGCCAGGCCTCCCCCTTTCTAGGATGTCCAGGCAGGACTGGACCTTACACCAGTCCAAGACCCTAGGCCAGGGCCCTCTGGCCTTCGACCTGGAGCCCCCAGGCCAGGGCCGGCCTGCCCACTCAGAGAGGCCCCGAGCAGCACCTGCGCCATCCAGGTGTTGGCAGAGGAAGTGGGAGCCCTCAGGGGGCCTGGCAGGTAGTCAGGACCCTGTTTGCCTTGAGCAGAGGCTAAAACCAGGTGGTCACTTCTCCCTTCAAGGCCTCCCAGCCCAGCCAAGCCACAGGGAACACGTAAACACCAGCCGAGCTGGGCGCAGGCAGGCAGGGCGGAGGGCACCGAGAGATCCCAGCTCCTCAGCCTCCTTGGCCAGGGTGTCTGGAACCTCATGGGCTGCCCTGAATCCCAAGTGGGGCCGGTAAGGCGGGCCTCAGCTCCCACCTGCCCTGGGCATGTGAACAGGCTCTGCCCTCTCTGGCCGGTCTTGCCCACACCCAGACCGGGAGAGGGACCTCTGAAGACCCTTGGAAGGAACATACTCGGCTGGTGGTGCCTGGAACCCGAGGCCAGGCCCCCAGGCTGGATAAGAGCCTAGTTCTCAGCTCAGAACAGAGCCTCCGGGCGTCCAGCGGCATCAGAGAGATGGCCCTGGCCACCATCAACCTGCAAGTCGAGAACAAAGACGGAGCTGGGCCCCACGCACCCACCCAGAGTGGGCAGGCTGTGACGGCCCCACAGCCTCCTGCCCTAATGTTGGCGAGATGGGAGGGAGCAGCACAGACGGGGGAAAGGGGACTGAGTGCTCTGGAAGTTCAGAAGGGATATGACCCTGCCCTAGGGGACCTTAAGGGAGACACAGCCTTCCTCTGGTAGTGTGTGAGGGGTCATGACCCTGCCCAGGGGTCTGAGAGGGTCCAGGTTCTGCCTTGGCTGTTAGAAGAGGTCTGGTCGGCTGGGGGTTCCATCAGAGGGGCAGGATCTGTGGGCCTTGCTGCGAGACTCCGGCACACAGGCTGGGCTGGGTCCAGCGGTTTGTCCCTCATGCTTCCTTAGCCAATTTCAGGAGAATGATTCCAGCCTGAGGCTCCCATGGCCAACGGCAACAAGTCTTGGCTGGGCCAGAAGAGGGGACTCTGGAGCCAAGCAGGAGCCTGGACCATGGCTGGCTCCCGGGGTGTGCTGTGTGACACTGGGCTAGCTGCCTTCCCTCTCTGAGCCTCAGCTTCTCTTCTGACATCAGGCCCCTGCCTGGGTCTCCTGGCCTCTGTGGGCTCAATATCCCATCCTGCTCCTCAGTGGACCCCTGGGACACAAGGCCAGGACATGCTCAGTGACAGGTTCCCTCCTTCTTCAGTATCACAGTCATGCAGGCTGTGGGGGCTGAGAGGTGGCGGGCATGGATTCTGGGCAGCGATTCCCTGTCCAAGCGCTGAGGAGAGGAGCCCAGCTCTGGGAAGCAGAGGAGGCGGAAGACCAGTTCCCACCTTTCATGTTGGCCTCAGCTTTCCAAATCTGTGGGTGAAGGGAGGGAAGACAGCTGCATTAATTATGCACCTACTGTTTAGGCCCCCTGCCGCCCCAGCAGCTTCGGTGGGGATAAAGAGGTTTCAATCATCCTATCGGCCTAAAGGCTTCAGGTCACAGTCTCAGAAGGATCCACTGTGCGCTAGTGGTGAGGGGGCAGATGAGCAGCCCCCATGGGCTCCTGCTGGCTTTGCTTCCCTGTGGGGAGGAGGAGGGGACCAGGCCGGGCTGAGAAGATGGGGTTCAGGGCAGGGGAGGGCGGGCTTGGGGTCACTCCAACCTCTCTTCCCAGAGCTCCAGGACCTGTGGCTGCAAACTCTTCCCCTTCTCTGCTCCTCCCACTCCCCTCGGCTCTGCTCTCCCAGCAGCCCACGCCCGGAGATCCTCTCCTGGGGACCCTCTCCCCAGCAGGTGGCAGGCCTCGTGCCCCCACCAAGCTCGCCCATCTCAGTGAGACAGAGGGATGTGTTGTGGAGCCGCTAGGTGTGTCTGTTTATTTGTATTATGTATGCATATTTGTGTCTGTGTATTTATTTGTATTTATGCATGTATATTTCTGTGTGTGTCTTTTCAAATACGTGTGTGTTGTGTCCGCTGCACTGTCATTGGTGGTTCCACCCGTGTAAATACCTGTGTGTGTGTGTGTGTGTACAGATGTGGATGTCCATTTGCGCGTCTATGTGTGCGACTGTATTGTGTATCAGTGTGCCTGTTTGTATTTGTTTGTATGGCTGTGTATATGTGTGTGTCTATTTGTGTGTATGTGTGTGTGTGTGTGTGTCTGTGTGGACCTGTGGTCTGAAAACGCCGCCTGTGGGTGGAATTTGGCCCAGGGACGTGTTTGGCTTGGCCCTTACAGTATTTTCAACATCTTGAGCCAACATTTAAAAATCAGGATATTTCACATAAAAATTCAGCTTTCCAGTTTCTCTTAAAAATTCAGAAGCCCTGGCAGCCCTGGGCCGCGTTCCCATGAGGCTACTCTCCTCCAGAGCTCACGGGGGCTGCCCATCCTCCCACCCCCTCACCGCTCCTCTCGCCGACCAGCACCTTAGGGACGACTGAGTTTGTGACCCCAGAGTGTGTGGTCACAACGGCGTGTAAGCCGAGCTGTCAGGGAACGTGTGCACAGACGGAGTCCACACCAGGGGGTGTGTACTTGGGATGGCGTATGTGTGCAGGAGGCCAGTCTGAGTGTGTGTGGGACATGGGGGGGCCTGCTTGCGCAGGGGTGGGTGTAAGGCCCAGTGCCTGTGGACGTATGTGGGAGAGCGCGTGGGTGCACACGTGTGTGTGCGTGGGGGGTGTGCATGGCCGTATCCGTGGCCATGTGGAGTGTGTGGGCCCCTGTGGTCTGGCGTGTTCTGCACAGGGGCCTCTTCCGGCCTTTGATGGGGAATTGGATTCCCGGCTTCTGGCTGGGCTGCCTTGTGGGATTTATTTCTGTCTCAGTGCCGACCAGAGGCCTGAGTAATGGGAACATTTAGAGAAAACCAGTAAATACATAGAGAAGGGGCAGGCTGGCCGGGAAGCTCTGCCTGGACACCCCTTCCCAGCCTACAGCTGCCAGAGGCCAAGGCCAGGCCTGAGCCAGGGAGGGAAGCAGCCAGGGAGGGAAGGACCCGGCACGCACACTCACTCCCGCTCTGTGGAATGCTCACGAATGCCCATCCAGGCCCAGCAGGTGGGTGAGACCCCTATGCCACCTGAATGGCCCCTGGGACAACTGGCATCTTGGGAGCTTGGCTCCAAACAAGAGATGCTCAGGACAAGCTTCGAGGGTGCCATGTGAGGTCTGGCTGAGGGGCTAAGGGGCCCTGACCTTCCAGGAAAGTCCCTTTCCCAAGCAGACTACAGAGGGTCCGCAAACCTGGGTATGCTGTCCACAGATGCCTCACACAGGTGCAGACCCTCCCGCACGAGGGATGAGCTGCCTGTGACCTGATGGGGCTGGGGCTGCCCCCCTTCAGAGCTGGGGGCCCACGCACTCTGGAACCACTGCTGCCTGGAACCTGGCAGGCCAGCGGAGAAGGGGCAGGAAGAGCTGCGGCTCTCCTACGACACCATCCCCGCTGTTCTGGGTTTCACGCAGACGGAGCACCACTCTTGCGAGCATCTCCGATGTCAAGTAGGCCCCATGGGAAAGAACAGACTGATTGGATTTGTCGGGTGGGGTGATGAGCATTACAGAAGACCCACTGGAGCAGCGGGCAAACAGGCTGCACTGACCCACAATCCCTTCCAGGGCCCTGGGTCGGTGTCTTCTGCTGCCCCCCAGCGGCCATGGGAAGAAGTGGGGAAATAAGGCGCCCGAGCCTCTTGCATGCAGCCCCAGGTCCCACCACTCAACCATGCCCCAGTGTAATGCCCAGCCCGATGGCTCTCGGGGAAGCAAGGGCTTTCGGGCTGGTCTGAGGGAGGGGCTCACCTCGCGCCCCAAGGAAGTCAGCTCTGGGAGGCCAAGAGATCATCAGATTCCCAGCCGCATCATCAACCCCTAGAACAATGCCCAGCATGAGCAGGTACTCACGGAGCAGATCCGAATCCCCAGCTCCTCTAGGGGTGGGCAGGCTTGCACCTGACCCTGGACATGGCTCTGACCCCTGTGGAGGTCAGAATGAAGGTGAGCAGGCATCTCGTACTAGAGCCCCAAAGGTGGTGAGCAGCAGCATGGACCCCAACAGGGACGTGGCCGGGAGGACAGGCCAACTCCAGAGGACTAGACTTGCTCAAACTGGGTGCCTTCACACTCCTGACTGCAGCCTGCTGGGCTAGACAGAATTTCCCCTTGTAACTTTAGGGGCTGTGCTTCTGACCCCAAATCCCCAGGTCCTCGCTCTGATATAGACCTTGTCCCAGCCCCTGGGGGCCTAGCCCCGAAATCCCAGGTACAACCTCCTCCCCGCCCTCTTGCTGCCCCTTTTACCCACAGGCGCCAAGTCTTGGTCTCTGTCCTTTCCTCTGCTGGGGAAGGGCTGTTGCTGATCAACCCAGGCCTGACACCTCTCCAGAGATGACCCGGAGGCCAGATGTCCTCAAGGAACTTAATTTTCCAGTCCATTACTCTCCAAAGTACAGGGCCAAGTGAAGGAATGGTCTTGTGCACTGTTTCCCATATATCAAAAATTTATTACCATACTTACTTCACCTGTTTTTGTGGAACGTTTTTTAAAGTTTTTATTATTATTATTATTTATTTGAGAGCAAACGAGCAAGTGAGAGCACAAGCAGGGGAAGTGGGAGAAGCAGGCTCCCTGCTGACCAGGGAGCCCAACGCAGGGCTCGATCCCAGGACACTAGGATCACGACTTGAGTCAAAGGCAGACACTTAAACAACTGAGCCACCCAGGTGCCCCTTTTGTGTAATATATATTTTTAAAGATTTTATTTATTTATTTATTTGACAGAGATCACAAGTAGGCAGAGAGGCAGGCAGAGAGAGAGAGGAGGAAGCAGGCTCCCCACTGAGCAGTGAGCCCGATTCGGGGCTTGATCCTGGGACCCTGGGATCATGACCTGAACCAAAGGCAGAGTCTTTAACCCACTGAGCCACCCAGGTGCCCCCTTTTGTATAATATTTTAATTCCAAAATGAAGGATGGGAAATTTTATGAAGACCATGATCTTATGAGGATGACTTGGAAACCTCCATTAAGCTAGAGATCCGGGGCTCATTTGTTTTAACTGATGTATCCTGGACAGCGAATTCAAATGATCTAGTATTCGATAAGCGTTAACACACGTGACATTGCTTTTTTTCTACTTTTTTAGCGATCATAAAGAATGCGGTTATGAACATTTGTGTAGTCTTTCTTGTGGTTGCTGGGTAATTTCTCTACATCCTTGCCAGCATTTGGTATTATCACTATTTTTTATTTACAGTGTCCTAATTGGTGTATAATGATGTCTTATCATGGTCTTTACTTGCATTTCCATAATGGCCAGTGATGCTAAACATCTCTCAAGTGTTTGTCACTTAGATACCCTGTTCAGCGAAATGTCTCTCTTGCCCATTTTCTAATTGAGTCCTTCTTTCCTTCTTCTCTCATTTCCTTCCCTCCTTCCATCCTTCCCTCCCTCCTGTTGTGAAAGTTCTTTATAGTCTAGATTTGAGTCCTTTATCAGATATGGGGTGTACAATGTAGTCTGTAGCTTTTCATTCTCTATTAACAGAGTTTTCATTTTGGTTAAGTCAAATTTATTGGTTTCTTTCTTTGGGGATGTGTTTCTGTGTCTCGTGTCTAGGAACTCTTCACCAAGTTCTCCTAGATCCTGCAGATCTTCTCTTTAAAAAGGTTTTTGTAAGTTTACACTTTACATGTAAACCTATGATCCACTTTAATTTTTGTATATTGTCTGGCTGGGCTTTAGGCTGGGGTTCTCTTTTTGGCCTTGGGAGATCCAATCATTCCAGCATCATCTGCTGAAGCCTATCTTGCCTCCCATGAGCTCGTTCTGCATCTTTGTCAAAAATAAGTTGCCACGGGACACTTGGGTGGCTCAGTCGGTTGGGCCGCTGCCTTTGGCTCGGGTTGTGATCACAGGGTCCTGGGATCAAGTCCTGCACTGGGCTCCTCACTGGGCGGGGAAGCCTGCTTCTCTCTCCGCCTCTGCCTGCCACTCTGCCTACTTGTACACACACACTCTCTCTCTCTGACAAATAAATGAATAAATGATCTAAAAAAAAAATGAGTTGGCATGGGGCACCTGGGTGGCTCAGTCAGTCAAGTGTCGGCCTTCGGCTCAGGTCATGACGGGAGTCCAGGATCAAGACCCATGTTGGGCTCCCAGCTCAGCGGGGAGTGTTTCCTTCTGCCACTCTCACGTTCTCACTCTCTCAAAGAAAGAAAGAAAGAAAGAAAGAAAGAAAGAAAGAAAGAAAGAAAGAAAGAAAGTCATCTGTTCTTATTTGGGGCAACTTGAGTTCCTTACTCTTTCCCATTGATCTGTGTGTCTGTCTTCCCCCAGCAGCCCCACCTTGATGGCAGGGATTTGAGAATCGGAAATTCAGGGGGCGCCTGGCTGACTCAGTCGGTAGAGCACGGGACTCTTCATCTTGGGGCCATGCCTTCCAGCCCCAGGTTGGGTGTGGAGAGGACATTAGTAAACTTTTTAAATCACGAATTCAATATCCTTAGTAATTACAGCTATGCAGATTATCTATTTCATCTTCTGTGAATTGTGGTAGTTCATGTTTTTCAAGGAATTGGTCCATTTCATCAACTTTTCAAATTGATGTGGATATCTACTGTCTCCCCTGTCTGTCTTTCTGAGGTCTGTGATGCAGCCTTATTGCATTCCTAATATTCGTAACTTTGTCCTTGTCAGTCTTGCTACAGGTTAGTCAATTATTGATTTTTGCAATGTTTACCAGTTTCTCTGCTCCCCACTTCTTCCTGCATTCTGTGGCAGGCACCACTGGCTGCCTTTCCAGGACTTTCTACCCTTCTCCCTTTCTCGTGGAACCTCAATTTCAGTCATGGTGGCGATGTGCCCAGCTTAGAATACCCTTACTCCCCACATGTCTGCAGAGAGGGCGGGATGTGACCCAGTCATGGCTGATCAGATGTGAAGGCAAGCCTGGGGGACTGACTGGGCTTGAAGCCACGGTTCCCCCAGCTGGCTTGCCCCTTGCCCTTCCCCCTCCTGCCAATACCTCCCACCTGGGGGTGCATAGGCTCCTCAGGGTGCTAAGGACAGCAGCTGGGGAGACAAAAGGGACCCGTGTCCCTGGAGCCACTGTATCGCCATGGATATGACACGAGGAACAATAAAGCCCTCCTTGTCTGAGATAGTGTTTGTGCCAAATGCAGCCCGGATTCTTCCACCCCTCTCCCGGCTCCCACCACGGCTCCTCTTGCTCCGGAACTTTCCCTGCTGGTTCCTCTGGCAAAGATCTGTGCATAGCCAATACTGGGTATCAGAAGCCCGAAAGAAAATGTCTGGACCTGATGATTGATCGACATTTCTGTTTCCTCGGCATTTGGGAAAAATGTCTTGCAGAATCCACTACTGATGAAAATGGAACTTATTCATTCGTAGGCTGTTGGGATTTTTTTCCATGTAGCTTGGATGGTTTTTCTCTTTACCCTCAATGCTCTAACCCGGACCCCTGTAGTTGGGGCCATTTAAAAAAAAAAATCCCACTTCACACTTCCCAAGTAATACAGGTTGTGAATGCTGGAGATTTCTCTCCTTAAAGATGTAAGTGTATGGGGGTGCCTGGGTGGCTCAGTGGGTTAAGCCTGTGTTCGGCTCAGGTCATGATCTCAGGGTCCTGGGACTGAGCCCGACATGGGGCTCTCTGCTCAGCAGGGAGCCTGCTTACCAGCTCCATACCCCCCCACCCCCCACCACAGTAGCCTCTGCCTACTTGTGATCTCTGTCACATAAATTAAAATTAAAAAAATTTTTTAAAATATGTGGGTGAGGGGCGCCTGGGTGGCTCAGTCATTAAGTGTCTGCCTTTGGCTCAGGTCATGATCCTGGGGTTCTGGGACCGAGCTCCCCACTCTGTGGGGAGTCTGCTTCTCGCTCCCCCACCCTCCCACTTGTGTTCCCTCTCACTGTCTCTGTCGAATAAAACTTTTACAAATAAATAAATAAAAATAGCATCAGACTTTTCAAAAAAGGTGGTTTGATACGTTGACTATAATTAACGATGTACTTGGATTCATTTACTTGTCCTACATTTTTCTTTTTCGCTCTTGAACTTCTTTTGGGTAGTTATTTTTCTTTCTTTCTCCCCCCCCCCCCTTAACTGCTTTGGAAGTACACCAAATGGTGAAGTACACCATTTCTATTCTATTAGGGCGATCCTAGAAATGTCCGCCTGCCTGTAGAGCAGGGTCTAGGGTCTAGATGGAGTCTTTTCTCTTCCCGAATGAGCTGAGCTCCATGGAGGGTTATAATCCCTACCACGTCTCACCTCGGGCAGGAGTGTGTAAATACCACTACTGTCACATACTCTAGTAGCCCTGGTCTTGCTTTCACCCCATTGAACATTCTCATTTCCTAAGGTTGATACCTATTTAGATTTCTACTTTATTTCTCTTCATTCCTACTTATAACAGATTTTCTATCTGGGATCGTGTCTCACTCCAATCTGAAGACATCCTATAGAATTTTTTTTTTTTTTAAGGAGAATGCTGGGGCGCCTGGTGGCTCAGTGGGTTGAGCCTCTGCCTTCGGCTAGGGTCGTGGTCTCAGGGTCCTGGGATCAAGCCCCACATAGGCCTCTCTACTCAGCGGGGAGCCTGCTTTCCCCTCTCTCTCTGCCTGCTTGTAATCTGTCAAATAAATAAATTTAAAAAGAATAAAAATTAAAATAAAAAAAGAATGCTTATTTATTTTTTAAGAACAGCTTTAGTGAGAATATACATCGCCTACACTTTGCCCACTGAAAGTGTACAAATTCAACAGCTTTTAGCATATCCATTGATTTGTGAAACCACCCACCGCAATCCATTGTGCAGTATTTTCATTACCCCCCAAACAGACTTTCTTTCCATGTGAGTCTGCTGGTGACAAAATCTCTGGGTTTGTTTGTCTAAAAATACCTTGTAAGGTATTTTCTCTGGGTATAGAATTGTAGGTTGACAACTTCCTTTCGTCTAGTTAACGCTAATACAGGAAGGTATCCCTCTAGTTACCACCGGCTGCGGCTGAGACATCTGCTGTCTTGCTCCTTAAAGGATAATGTTATCTTTTCTAATTTTAACATCTTTTCTTGCCCTTTTTGTTTTGCCAACTTAT
This sequence comes from Neogale vison, assembly GCF_020171115.1. Classification (NCBI taxonomy): domain Eukaryota; kingdom Metazoa; phylum Chordata; class Mammalia; order Carnivora; family Mustelidae; genus Neogale; species Neogale vison. The sequence continues at coordinate 207,752,361 of NC_058096.1, read as the reverse complement.
TGCACTTAACTCTCTACGTATGCAGTGGTTTTGAAATACGCCCACAAATTCTTAGACCTCCCTTCCCGATGTAGAACCTAATTCTCCTTTGAGTGTAGGCTGGACTTATTTCCCAAGTCATTGGATGTAGTGACTTGCTTCTAACAATATAGCGTGGCAGAGTATCATTTCCAAGCCCAGGTCATAAAAGGCCCTAGTTTCCCCTACTTTCTGTCTTGGCTTGATCATTCTGGGGAAAGCCGGCTGCCACAGCGTGTGCGCACACACGCACACGCACACACAGAAACACTCACAGAAGCCTTATGGAGAGAGCCATGTGGCAAGGGCCACATTCCTGACCCACAGAAACGGTCCAATACTAAAGGTCTATTTTAAGCCACTGAGTTTTGTATGGAATTTGAAGCAGGAATTGATGATTAAGATATGAAAAAGTTTTACGTGAACTTGCTTACTAAGGTGTAATAAACATACCAAAAATGCACAAATGTGTTTGGGTCCCTGAATAGTCAAAAAGTGATTATACCTAATTAATCACCATCCATACCGAGAGATGGAACTTCTCTCGAGTGTTGATTTCCTTTTGTTGCCTTGCTTGAGATGTGCTGACCTCCTTGAATTTGTGGATTGTGATTTTGAAGAGTTGTTCCCAGCCATTAAAATAAATATAAATATATATATACATAGATATATATATATGTATGTATATATATATATACATATATGTGTGTGTGTGTGTGTGTGTGTGTATATATATATATATATATATATATATATATATATAAAACATCCGCCTCCTTTTTGCCTTTTTTCTCTCCTAGAACTCTAATCACATGTTATGTAGCTCTTCTCACTCTATCCTCCGTATCTCTTAGCTTCTCATTTTAGGTTATCGATCTGTTTCTTGGCTTGAGGCTTCTCACATGCAAACCCATGTGGGGGCCGGCTCAGTTCTCAAGGGAGACCTTTCTTCATTCCAGTCAGTGCCAAGGTTCAGTTTTCCTCTGGGATGCCAAGGGAGCGGATCTATTATTAGTTCACAGAGGGCTCTGCCCTTTGCAGCCCCAGCCTTCTGGAGGGTTCTCGTACCAGGCCCCTCATTATGCACAGGTAGTGAGTTGTCTTGGCCCCAGGCACCGAGCACCCCGAAAACCAATGCTGTTTCACCTCGCTTGTCACATACCTTCAAGTCAGAGGTCAGACTTCAGCATTCTGCTGCTTCTCCTACCCTCTTGCTTGAGTGCTTTCTACTTTCTTGTCTGGTCACTGAGGCCTTTAAAAGTATTTGTTGTAACTATTTATTTACCTAGTATTTTTAGCTGTTTGCAAAGGGAGGATCAGTTCGGGCCACTGCAGCCCCAGGATGCCAGAGACAGAAGTGGTCAGCCATTCCTTCTTTCTCCAGTTTTCTTTCCCTGATCTCCCATCCGCTCACGGACACCTGGCAGTATGTCCACTTGTCAACCGACCTGCTCTCACTGCCGCCTTCTAGGGCTTCCGCTTACTTTAAACTGATCAATCCCTCCTCCGATTGTTATTACTTAGTTCCTCCGGTGAGTTGCTTATGGTGTGTGTGTGTGTGTGTGTGTGTGTCTTATTTTAATAAACATTCTTTGTTTCCAAGATTACCACCCAGATCTTCCTCCTACCCAGGGGAGCTGGGTGCCTCTTTTATCTCTGGCAAGAAAACCAATGTTCATTTTAAAGTCTGTAAGGAGGTCATGGTTTCAGTTCCTTGGGGATCAACTCTTCCACCTGGTGGGGTGGTACCCCTTCTTCAAGGCACCGGTCTCCTCATATATTCTGTAACTTTTGTTCGTGCGCCCGTCATGCGTGATGGTGTTGGTGCACACCGTGCACGCCGATTTTCTGTAGTCATACCGAGCTGTAAACGCAGAAGCAAATCTTTCCTCAGCTTTCGGGGTTCCCACTCTGTGGGGCCGGCCACATGCTAGTCCCAGCACCATCAAGAGAGTGGGAGCCTCGCCGGGAGTCTGAGGCATACGCTGCCACAGACCAGCACCCTGCTGTACAACAGTCCTGGGCCTGAAGCCCCTTCTCGTCCTTTATTCCCAGGAAGGGAAGGCCAGTCCCAGATGCCATGAGGCAGAGGGAGTCTGGCTCCAGCCCTGCCGCCCATGGGCAGGTGTGACCCCGGGTTGCTTGGGAACCAGAGTCCTGGGCCTGTCCACTACTCACCGAGCCACCTACTGCTTTGGCCCTCCATCAGACCTGCTCCCTTCCTGCACAGGTTACCTACTCAGGGTAGTTTTTAGATGAAAGCATCTGCTTCACTGTATGAACGTGCTGGTGTCGGGGCACATGCACTCACTTCAGCTCTGTGACCTGGGTCTTTGGCACTGTCCACCAGAGTCAGGCCAATGTTCCTCCAACTCAGCAGAGGGCAGGATGCACTGGGAGGACACCGGCTGGGGGTGGGACACACGAGGGGAAACCCTGCAGGCAGCTCAAGCGTGTTATCACTTTGGAGATGAAACTCTAGTTGGCCACGGGGACCAGGACTCAGTGCTGTGGCCAGTCACTCCGGATAGTCAGCTCCACAGACGAGGCTCATGATCCCAATGCCAGGACCCTGGGGACCTAGGGCCTAAGACCACACCCCAAAACCAGGCTCTAATACCCTAGTCTCTAGGAGCCACCCCCCAACCCCGGTGCAGGGGCCCCATCCCAAGGAAGCCACAGTCTAGCTCTGACGGTGACGCAGGAACAGGAACCGCTGGGGGTTGTGAGAGTGAGACACAACGGTGCCAGGAGCCTTGAATCTGGCTCCGCCTGGGACGGAGGCTTGCCAGGACCCAGCATACCCCCTCCACATGCCCAGCCTCTCCCTTCTCTCTCACACTGTGAGGGGAACCACAGAGGACCGACACAGAGTGGGAGCCTCTCCAGGCTGGCCAGACACTCCAGCAAGGCCCAGGCCTGTGGGAGGGCTTAGAGAAGCCTCTCAGACTCCCCCTGTCACCCACTGGTTTTGACATGACCTCCTGACTGGACCAGGACCCAGACTCAAAAGGTGGGGTCTGGGCCTTCTGCGCTCCTCCAGCCTCGACATGCCTGGTCCGACACAGGACTTCCTCGTGTGAAGCTTCAGCTCACAGCCGCCCTGTCTTGGGGCCCAAACCCACAGTGCCCCAGGGACCCAAAAATTATATAATAGGTTTCTGCCACACACATGGGTCTGCTTGCTTCTATTTCTAGGGATAAAAGAAAATTTCCAATTACACAAATATGTACAGACACAGCAAGCCCACGGGGTTGCTGTTGGCTCTGCCCCTCTCGGCATGGTGAGGGCCACTCAGGTGACAAGGAGCTGACCTCACCCCAAGCAAGGGTTTCTGCCTGGTGGGGCAGTGTAGTTCTGGAGCCAAATGGGAGGTGACAGCAAGCCCAGCCCCCACCTTTGCCCAAGGCCACCCGCCCACAGGACAGGCATGATGGTGGGGGTGGGGGGGATAAGGCGTGCCTCAGTCGGAGTCGCAGGCCTCTTGTTCCGTCGTAGCGTCCACTGCAGAGGCAAGGCTGTCCTCCTGGCCTTTTAGCCTCTCACCTGGGTGGATGACAGACAGAAGCAGTGGGGAGGGGCCCTGTGCTTGGGCCACCACCCAGAGGGCAGGGACCCCACCTTGCTAGGCCCTGTACTTACGGATCAGCTCGGCAATGGCCCTCTGGGTCCGCTTTTCTAGCTTCTCCAGCTTTTTAGCTACGTCTCTCTTGAGGTCCCTGTAGCAGGCAGGTGCGAGGAGGCCGGAAGGTGAGAGCTGGCTTGGCATGGCCTTGGGACCCTCCCCTCCCAAAGCCCCTGTGGTGGGAGGAATCACACTCAGCTGCCTGAGGAGACCATCCTGGCAAGGCAGCCAGGACCTTCCCCTCTCCGCCTCTGCACTCTCCCAAACCCGGCATCGGCCTACAGGCCCTGGCCCGCTGAGGCAGCAGCTGGTGTTGCAGACCCACTGACCATGGGCCCGAGTCAAGGTGTGCAAGGGTGGATGGTTGCTAAGGGTGACCCTCTTGGTTTGGGCTCACTGTGGGTCCTGCTCCTCCTCCAGCCACATGCTCACTCTCGCCAGCAGGGGCTTCCAGAAGCGCGCACACAGCCTACTCTCCCCACTCTGGGATTCCTAGGACGCACGCCCCATGCTTTTGTTTCAACAAATGAGAACAGCTTCAGTGGGGCCGTGCCTATCACAGGATTGCGATGCCAGGGATGCGGCCCAAGGCCAAGCAAAACAAGCCCAGGCCACGCGGTCCTCTCTCACCCTCTGTATCAGCCTGGTCACAGGGGCACTGGGGAAGGACACGCAGTCCCCTTTCACAGGAGAGGAAACTGAGGCCCTAGCAGAACAGGACAGGTGGTAGCAAACTGGGACAGAAATTGATGTCTGCCCTTCCCATCACTTTGCCTCTATCATGTGGCTCCGTGAGGGCCACAGCTGGCCTTGCTCAAATGCAACTATCTGAGGTGGGCTGGATCCTCGCCCTTGCAGAAGGGACTTCTGGAGGGGACGGCTGCTGCTCCCTCTCCCCAGGCCCCTTCCCACCCTCCAGGTGTTGCCCCCACAGGCCTCCCTCTCATGCTCCCTTTGTGTCCTGCCAGGAGGTTCTGCGGGCAGTTGTTAGCTCATGTAGCTGCGTGTCCACACTGTCCATCTCCCTGCTTTGAGGGCGGGAGAGGCCCAGCTGGAGGGCCGTGCCCGGCACGAGTGGCCAGTCAGTCCAGGCTAGTCCTACGTGGCAGCGCTCACCAGTCAGGCTTTCGGGGCGCGAGGTTGGCCAGGTCCTGAGGAGGAAGCAGACGCATGTCAGGACTGGAGGGGCCCAGCCCCAGGGCACAGAGGTAGAAAGCGGAAAACATGGGAGGGAGGGAGAAGAGGGTCAGGGAAAGTGGGGTGGAAAGGGAATAACAGAAGTGGAAAGACAGAATAAACAAAGCAGAAGAGAGGAGAGCATGGGGCAGGGAGAGGGAGCAGAGAAGGGCCCCCAGTGGGCTCGCGGAGGACTCGGGACGCTCACCACTTCCTCAATGATGGGCTCGGGCTTGGCGGCCTCCAGCTGCTCCTTCACCTTCTCTTCCACTAGAGGGTGCAAGACAACCACACAGGCCGGTCGGAAAGGTGCCTCCATTCAATGGGGCACACCCTGCAGCCCGGGGAAGGGGGAGAGGGTAGGGGCGGAGACCCACCCATGGAGACCTTGGGCTTTCTTGGCCCTCTCGCGGGGCTCCCAACCTCCAGAGACTAAGACTGCAAAGGCAGCCCCGGAGGAAGGGCGTGGGGTTCCCAGGATGAAAGCAATCCTGGGGTGAAGGAGGGCCCACGGGACTGGACCACTAGAAGAGACAGCGCGCAGACCTCCAGCCAGGACGCACGGCTGGTACTCTCCCCTGCTGGGAAATGCGAGCACTGCCTGAGTATTTCCACAGACGGTTTTGTGAAGAACCAGGAGACCAGCTTTCCCATACTCTAAAGAGGCTCCTGGGCTCTGAGGGTGTCCTCTGGGCCCTGGACTGGCCGGGACCCAGGTGTCTTTTCTTCCCATCCCACTTGGATGTGTGTGACCTGGGGAACAGCTGTCCTCACGCACCTCCCAGCTACGCCCCGTGGCTGACCACGCGTAGGGCCTATGGGTGATGAGACCAGGAGGGCCTTACCCCCGTGGGGACAGAGACCAGGAGCGCTAAGGACAAGTCTGGGCTCCAGGAGCTTTCTCCGACCCCCATCACTGTGGCCACGTGCTGCCTCCTGGCCCCTCAGCCCTGCCTCACTTCCCTCCAGACACAGGTGCTGACCCAGTGGCATGGGACCACTCCCCGCCCCCTCCCTTGTCCAGCCTTACTGTCCCCATCACGGCGCGGCCCACACCATGAAGCAAATCACCCGGAAAGCAAGTGAATCTCGGGGCAAACAACACGGGGAACCAGACTGAGCTGTGACTGAAGGGGCAACACTTCACTATTTTCAAGATAAACCATTACTCATTTATAACTTGGAGAATTCAAAACTGGTAACACAAAGGCTAAACACAGGGCCAGGGACCCCCGGGGTAGGAGGCGCCCGGCATCTCCAGTGTGCAGCCCTCCCACGAGCTCCTGGCTACTGAGCCGCTCCCTACACCGCGGGAGACGGGCCGCCTCGGGGCCGGACCCTCGCCTGCCAGCACGAACGCCTGTCCCTTTCTCTGTGCCCGGCGGGTACCTGAACACTCTGCTCTTCTTTGGGGTCTCACTCGGACCCCCAGGTGCTCACAGGACCCTCCCCACCCTTCCCGCTGCCCTTGCCATCCCAGGGCTCCAGGGCCACTTCCGTCCCTCAGCCCAAAGAGGTCCTCCCAGGGGATGTGGCCTCTTCCCTCGCAGGTCCCCGGAAGGCCCTTGGGTGCCCTGAGTGCCTCTGCTGTCGTTCAACATGGGTTATGCCCCACAGCCGTGAGATGGGGCCGGAGGCTCCTAGAAGCCCGACTTCAGCCCTGGCGCTGCTGGTTATTTCCCAAGGGATCACGACATCTGCTGAGGCGGAGGCATCAGGGGCGTCTCAGAGCAGAGGTGGAGTGACGCAGCCCACCTACCTGCGACTGGCTTGGCCGGGGGCACCCGCCTCCTCTTCAGGTCCTCATCCTCGGGGACATAGTTCCGCAGCCTGAGTTCCCTATGAGAGCAGACAACAGGCCGCGATGCAGCCGAGGGCGTGGCCACCTCGGTCACCTCCAAGGCCGTGCATCAGACCCTGAGGAATCAGATTCCTCACGGGAATCAAACTGTGAGGAAGCCACACATGCTGGAGTCTCTCGGGAGACAGCCTGGTGAAGAGGGAAAGCACAGGAACAGAAGACTCATGGGGACAGGCCCCGTCTCTGAACCTCAGTCCCATCCCCTGCCAGGTAGCAGCTGGGCGGGCCACTCTGTCCTCGCCCAGAGCTGGGGCCGAGGAGCCTTGGAGAGCATTCATGGGCCACCCGTCCCCGAGGAGTTCCATTTGACAGTTAGGGGACCTGAGGGTCCGAGAGGCTGCACCACTATCATGAGGTCCCACGGCAGTGGCTGCAGCGTGACTTGGGAGTCAGGGCCGGAGCTCCTGGACTGAGTTTCTCCTAAGGGACAAAGCCTGGTGGTCACCGGGTTCTCCAAGCCCAGTCTCCTCCTCAGAGTCTCTGAGGTCGGGAGCCGCTGGAGCAGAACTCAGGTCTTGGTGGCAAGGGTGCACCTGTGCTAGGGCAGGCAGCAAGGGCGGAGGACAGGAACAATGGTGTGTGAGGCTGAAGAGCCAGGCCCACCAGGACAGCCAGGAGAACAGCCCAGCCCCAAGGCCGCAAGAGCTCCTTAAAGTGCTCCTGGAAAGACCCTAAGAGCTCTGTGACAGCAGAGGAGCCACAGGGGGGAAGAGGGCCAGGATCACAAAGTGGGCCTGCCTGGCCAATCCCCTCGGGCAGGGTGGGCCACACCATGAACTTGCTGGGGCCACCCTGGCTCAGCAGCTCATCCACCCGACGCCCCCACCGAGAAGCTTGCCTGCAGCAGAAGTGGCCCTGGCCAAGCCCACCGGGTGGCAGAGCAGTTCCTGGGGGCTGCTGCTTAATAAAAACCAGAGACTGTGAGCCAGACCATTTCAGCTCTGAGGAAGCAGAAGTGACCCTGACACACCAGCCGGGGAAGCCTGGGCTGGGGGTCCTCCTTCCTCACTACCTCTTCTGAGCCCCTCAAGGACTACTGGCCCCTCTGAAGTCCTAGACCTCCAGGATAGGGCCTGTTTCCCCAGCAGGAGAGCTCCCACTGTCCATCACCTACGGAACACTGCCTATACCGGGCAAAAACGCCACTCACATCCCTGGGCAGCAAGCTTTTCTAGAGCCAAGGCAGCAGATGTCTGTGGCCATACACTTAGCAAGCGGCAGTGGTCTGAGTTGGGGAGCTCTCTGATGCCAATCATCCCCTAATTCACCAGCCCCCCCCCCAGTGCCCTTCTCTGCCAGGGCCCTGAGGGGCAGCGCCAGCACGGCCTGCATGCAGAAATCCTGCCACCCACTCCCACAGGCCGCCTCCTCTACGGAGCGGGGAAACCCCCCCTGTCCTCTACCCGCTAATAGCTCCCTTGGGCCCACTGGCAAATGCCACGGAGGCACCAGGATAGAAAGCCATGAGTGATTTGGTGCAGGTACTTTCGTTCACAACAGGGTGGGGAGAGAAGCGGAAGAGAAACTGGGTGTGGGCAGAAGACTGCAGGGGTTAGTGAGAAAGAAAACCCCTATCACTCTCAGAAACCAGCTCCAGGGCCGTGTGAGAAATCAGCAGGCAAGAGCGGAGGCCACTGGGAACTGTGCCGGGACTCACGGCAAAAGGGAGTGCCCACACCCTGGCCCCCTCGCTGTTCAGGCTTTGGAAGACACTGGAACGGGGAGGACATGGCAGGGGGACAGGGAGAGGCAGCACAACAGGAAAGAGCAGCACGGCCAGGGGGCTGGCCACCCAGCACCCCCATGTCCCGCAGCAGCCCCGCTGCCTGCTGCCCCCGCGTCCCTGGAGCTGAGCACGGGTCCAGGAGTCACGGACACATGGGTCACTGTGGGACTGTTCCATCTGGGCCTCAGTTTACACATCAGTAAACAGTAAACTTGATACTGCCCAGCTGTTCAAGCTAGGTCCGAGCTCTCCTTGCTTGACTCTGTAAGACCTAATGAAGAGACTGCCTCTCGCTAATCCCCAGTTAACTAGCCTTCCCCTATGCCTATCACTGACATGGGACAAGAGCCTCTGGGGCAGGTCATGGGGGCAATGGGTTCCGCTCAGGGCCTGGTCTTTCCAACATGGGACCAAGGTTTAACCGCCTGCCTCTGCAAACAACTTGAAAAACCTGACAACAAGGGCACCTGAGTAGCTTGGTCCGTTAAGCGTCTGCCTTCAGCTCAGGCCATGATCCCAGAGTCCTGGGATCGAGTCCCATATCGGGATCCTTGCTCAGTGGGGAGCCTGCTCTCCCTTTGCCCCTCCCCCTGCTCATGCTCTCCCTCTCAAATAAATAAATAAAATCTTTAAACAGCAACAACAGGGGCGCCTGGGTGGCCTGGGTGGGTTAAGATTCTGCCTTCAGCTCAGGTCATGATCTCACAGTCCTGGGATTGAGCCCCACATTGGGCTTGCTGCTCAGCAGGGTGACTACTTCCCCTTCTCTCTCTGCCTACTTATGATCTCTCTGTGTCAAATAAATATATAAAATCTTTAAAAAAAATCCATTTGTTAGCTTGGACAAGTATCTGGGCAACCAGGACTGGAGGGGCTGCGATCACGGGGGCGGGGGCAGTGCAACAGGTGAGGCTGACCCTGGGCACCTCTTTTCCCTTAAAGCACCCACTTACATGCAGAGGCTAAAAAGCGGAGACCCCAAGCAGATCTTCCCGCCAACCAATGGGCTGAAGAGACAGAAGTTTGCATCAGTGCAAGGAAGGAAGCCTCTTCCTAAGTCCTGAGAGGGTGAGTGAGGGCATCCATAACCAAATCACCTGCCAGAAGCTGGAATACATTTTCTCCGAAGAAAATAAATGATTTAGAACCCCAAATTATCCCCAGGACTTTTCATATACAACATCCAGGATTCTACCAAAGTCATGGGAAAAAAATAAATAAATAAAGATGCCAGAAATACACCCAAAGGAGATTCACTTCATTCATTTCACTAGAAATGAAATACAAAACAAATTAATGAAAGTTTGGGAAGGCCTCTCACACAATGGAGAACTGCAGCAGAGAATGTGGAACTGTAAAAATTAATCAAATGGGAATTCTACAACTGGAAATCTAACCAAAGCTAAAAGAGCTCAATAAATGGGTTCCACTAGAGCTTAGAACAACGAAAGGGGGGATTAGGGAACCACAAGGTAAGTCAGAAAATATCCAGACCAAGACATAGAGGAAAAAACATTGGGAAATATGAAAAAGAACAGGACAGATTCATATGATGTGGTAGAAAGAGCTAACATAACCTGTAACGAGAATCCCAGGAGCAATATTTAAAGAGATAATAACTGAAAATTTCACAAAATAAGTGGAAAACATTGAGCCGAGCCACACACAGATGAAAGAAACACTGGGAACTCCAAAGAAGAGCATAGTCAGGCAAATCATTATCAAACTACTCAGTGCCAAAGATAAATTCTTAAATTAGGTAGACACGTGGCCTTCAAAGGAAAACCCAAGACGAACAGCTGACTTCTTGACAGAAACAATGGAAACCGTAAGACAATGGAGTGACACATGGCCAAGGCCAGGAGTCATGAGAATGTTGCACCGGAGTGATACATCGAGATAAACCGGCCTTCAAAAAGGGGCACCTGGGTGGCTTGGTCAGGTAAGTATCTGACTCCTGACTTTGGCTCAGGTCATGATCTCAGGGTGGTGGGATTGAGCCTGCCGTCAGGCTCTACATTCACTGGGAAATCTGCTTGGGATTCTCTTACCCTCTCCCTCTACCCTCCTAGGTGCTTGCGTGCTCTCTCTCAGATAAACAAATAAATCTTTAAAAAAAAAAAAAAGACTTCAAAGAAAAACTAGCAAAATTGGCCATCAGGGAATCTGTCAACAAATACTAAGGGGAATGCTTTTGACTGAAGTAAAACCATTTCCTTCAGTCAGTTGCAGAAGGAATGTAGAAGGAATTGCAGAAGAAATGAAATGCATGAGACAGAGTAAATATGCAGGGAAATCTAAAAGAATACTGACTGTACAAAATACTCATAATGACTCCTGGGATCGAAAATGCAGCATTGGGGACGACTGGCTGCATGAGAAATGGTATGGATTTTTTTTTTTTTTTTTAATTAGACTCCATATCCAACATGGGACTTGAACTCATGACCTGAGATCAAGAGTCAGACACTCTACTGACTGAGACAGCCTGGTGCAAATGCCCTGGGCCACCCCCAGGTCCCTCCATGTGGGCAGCCATCGTCTGAGCTGAGCCTATCTCTCCTACAGAGCGGGCGCAGACACAGAAGCCATCTGGGTACCCCCATTTTCACCCTCTCTGATCCAGTGCCCCCTGTGTCTCCTAAACAAGGCTCAGCCTCTTCACACAGTCCTGATCGCATTCCCTATTGGTCCCCACAGCCTACTTTCCAATCAAATGTCTCCTGGATCACTGCCAGCCCGGTCTGCTACACTTTCCTGCCCCTGGGCTTCAAGACCTAACTCAATCAGATGGCATACTGAGCAGCCCAAAGATGGCCATCCACCCCAAGACACAGCAGACGACTCCTCTCCTGTGCTTCCCCTTGGCCCTCCATTGCCCTCCCCTCTCTGCAGCAGCCCGCACACCCCATGCACGTGGCCCTTTCATGGCTGTCCCTCACACCCTGCCCTACAAGCTCCCAGAAAGTCAGCTCCAGCACTCCAGTGCCAACTCACATTTATCTCCACTCCACAGAGGAATTCAGGGAGGGCATGTGGTTGGCGGCCTGGGGCTCTCTGGGCCTTATAGTGCTTGTGAAGCAGAGAATTTGTGCCCAGGAGATTCAGACAGGGCAGGAATGTGGCCAGGCCAGGGCAGCCAACTCCTCAGGGCCTTCTGCTGTGTTTGTAAGCAAAGCAAACAAACGTGATACCCACGTTCACATCCTACGGAGTCCCCTTAAACAGGGGAAATACCTGTTTCCACCTTCTCTCCTCCACTCCCTCCCTGGGTATCTGAGGAGATCTAGCAAGAGCCTGAGCAGGATCAGTGACCACCATGAGGTCTCCCTCAAGGCCAGCTGCGGGGACCCCGGGTGTGGGCTGGCCAGGGAGATTCTGGGGAAATCGCCTCCCACACATGTCCCTCAAGAGAAGGGGGAGGAGAAAGTTGGTATTCTCTGTAAAATATGAAAATCTGCCCAGAAGGAGAGTTCTAGAATGTCCGCGTTAAAGGAGGTTTCCAGATGATCTGGAAGGTCCAACCCTTTCACTGGCAAACAGGTCTCAGAGAAAGCCTACTGCTCATGGAGGGTTCTTAGCCCTCGCCTACTTTGCCCTTATCCGTGCTCCCTGCCTTACCCTCAGGGACACCAGACTCTTGTCTCACCCCTTCGCCCTCAGCCCCTGCCCTGGGCCCTAAGAACACAGCCCACCCCACCCAGCTATCTAGGTCTCTCCTGCCAACACAGGCTCCTCCAGAACCAGAGAAAGGTGGGGAGGGTCTCGAAGCTCTCCTCCCAGTAGCTGAACAGAGGGCAGGCCAAGCCCAAGACAGGCCTGGGAGGTCCTGGAGGCCAGCCCTGGCTGAAGACAGTAGCTCTGACCACAAACGGCTTTCAGCTTGCACATCCGGGGTCTAGAGCCATGGGCCTCTTCCAGGGACGGATGGACACACACACACACACACACACACACCCAACAACCTTCTGTGTGCTTTGGGTTCTGCACACGCACGCTCACCCCCATGTCTAATGTAGACAAGGCCTGGTTTGTGGCTACCAGAGGCCAGACCCCTGAGGCCCGTGAAAACAAGGTGACAAGCAACTGTCCCAAACAGTTCACAAGTGCTCCGGAGGCTGGTGGTCACTTCCTTCCAGACAGATTAGAGTGTTCAAACCCCATGACCTGATAAGCCTGCTCTGGGGAAATTATACCGTAGAAATAGGACCAAAACAGGGTCAAACAAAACCAAATGTTCCACACAGAAATGCTTCTGGTAGCATCATCTGTTAACAACCCCAGGCAGACACTTCTGGGCTCTCTTCTGGCGGAGTCCCCCAGAGGACACTGCAAGCACCCTGTCCAGACAATGGCCATGATGGGAGCAGGGGGCGGGGGAGTGGTCCAGCTCAGGACAGTGTCATCAGAACACCCGGAAACTTCCCTAGAAGTAAAGTACAAGGTTGGTATGGAACACGGACACTGGAAACAGATGGACTGTAGCGATTTCTTGTTTGGTGGTTGCTCAGCAGTTTAATTCGGGAAACTTGATGGTTGGCCTGATAGCAAATGAAACTTTTAAAGAGCCCAGCACCTTCCCCACTCATGGGCAGAAGACACTGTACTCCAGCTGTCCTCCCAAAGGGCACCGCTGGCCACACTATGGGGACAGGTACAGACAGAGGGCAGTCAAAGACCACCCCCCCCCCCGCCAGCCAACCTGCCCCAGGCCTCCTGTCCTACTGACAGAGAAAGTGTGGCACAAGAACAGACCATGTGCTGGACAGGGCCACATCCCACGGACAAAGCCTCTCATGTGACCCCTGGCCAAAGATTCGTCCGAGGGCTTCAGGGAAAGGGGTGGGAGCTCCCGTATCCACTTGCCCTTGATGTCCAGCCCCCACCCCAAAGTGCAGGGCAAGATGGATGGGACGATGCTTCCTTCTCCACAGGAACACCCTCCACGTGCTGCCTCTTAGGACTGCCCTTCAACGTCAGGTGGTTACCGATACTTCCCAGATGTGGAAAACAGTCCACACAGAGACTCATGGATGTGCCCAAGAGCCTCAGAGGGCGGGAGAAGCCAGAGCCAGAATCCCAGCCCAGGTGTCTGGCCTCAAGGCAGACCCCAGCCCCCCTCACCAAGTTCCTTAGGGACCTGCAGTCACGTGGAAGAGGAAAGGCCAGCTGACAGCAGGCCCAGGAGTCCTGCCCAGGTCGGCAGCTGGGTCAGCCTGCGCTCCGAGCCCTCTGTGTTCGTGAAGGGAAAAAAATCATGCTGGCCATTCCCGCATCTTCTCACTCTCTGGAGTGTGGCCCACAGCACCATTCTTGAAAGCCCTCCTCCCTCCCTAGATCCCATCCTCCCAGCTTCCCAGCCTCCAGGACCCTCCCTCAGCCCCTGACATTACAGTGGGTCACAGGCATTAGAAAAAGGGGCTTTAGAAATCTAGAACAGAAAGGCAGTCGGGCCTTGTCTTAAAAACAGGGCAGTCAAAAGCACCAGGGCTGGGCAGGGGTGAGAAGCCCCACCCAAGTTCACCCCACTGTGTCAGCCCCAAGGCCACCAAGGGTATCAGGTGTCCAGTCCCTGATGGTTCAGAACAGCCAGCAGCTGGCCAAGGCCATGCCCAGGGCCAAGTACAAGTTAATTCAGGCCCCTCTGCCCAGTTTGAGCTGCCAAATCTGGCTTGTGTGGTCCATACCCACTGCCACCCAAGACTCTGCAGGGCCCAGGCCACATTCCCTAGACTTCCAGACTGGGCTCCGTACCCATCCCACCTTTCTGAAAACGCAGAGCTGACGGGCATCTGAAGTACTAGAAACAGATGATATACTGAAAATCAAGGACTGAAGAAGAAGCGATGAGCAGTACTCCCTCCAAAAATCGTAAGCAGCCACTGAGTTCGAAGAAGTGTATTTATCAAAAGATGATCAGAACATAGTGTGTGGAAAAAGGTCACAAACAGCAGGAATCTGTAATTTCAGTACTTTAAGTATCAATTCAAATCTTAAGAGAGGAGACAGCAAAGGTCTGGGCAGCCAAGCCAAATCCTAAAGGGCACACAGGATGAGACCTGAACTGGCCACACCGGCTGTCTGGGGACAGAGGCGGTGGGGGGCGGGGGGGGGATGGGAACCTGCATAGCCCACCGCCTCCCACCCTCCTGGGCCCCACCTGTCCCACAGGCCACGCTGGGGAGGTAGATGGTGCTCAACCCCACGCGGCTGCCCCGGGCTGTAAGTCCCGACTGAAACCTCTTCTCGCCACACTGCTGCCCAGCCTCCCTGATGCCCACCCCACCGGCCCCAGCCACGAGCCACGAGCGCACACGGGCCAAAGGCCCCCGGTCCCTCCGCATCTGGGAGAGGCGCGGAGGGCGAAGGCGGCAGAACAGAACAGGCAGGGCCCTGGGAGCTTGCAGGCAGAGGGGCTGGGGAGGACTTCCAGCGCTGGACCCCTTCCGCTCAGCTGGGAGATCGTGGGCAAGTCGCTTCACCTGCATGAAGTGAGGTTTCCTCACCTCGCAGTCGGACCACACCTGCTCCCGGAACAGGGAGGGGGATTTCATGAGAAGGGCTTGGGAAGCCCTGATGATCACGACCGACAAGATCAGGGCTTCTTCCCAGGCAGAAAGGACCCAGCCACCCTCCCGGGTTCCCCTGCATGGAAGGGAAGCGACTGGCCTGCTCGAATGATGAACACCTCCTTCTTACACCAGTCCTCTTCCTGATTCACTGTCCCTCGACCCAGGGCCTACTCCAGAGTGGCAGGGCCAGGAGAAGCAGGGTGACCCACGGAGCCACAGTCCATCCCACTGCAAGGGACCCGGGCCCAGAGCACATGGAGGTGACTCAGGAGGAGTGGGTGAGAGCCACCCCGAGATCACCACGAGAGTGGGATAAAGGTGACATCGTGGCTGTGCAAGCACAAGACACTGTCCCAGAGACCCAGCTCGCAGACGAGAAGGCCTGACACTTGCCAGCCTGCAGGGTTCGGGCACTGGGCCAGGCTCGGGCTGGGCCTCAGCCGGGGTGGGACCTCTCTCCACACGGAGCTGCAGAACTGGTTTTCCATCCTGAAGAACGAGGGCTTGGGGCCCAGTTTCTTCGGTAGCAGCCTGTGACACCCAGTCCGGAATGAGCGACTGTCCCTGCGTGGGGACTGCTCCAGCTGGGGGCACACCTTGATCCGGAGGAGGAGGGAGGAGCTGGTAGCGGGGGGCTGAGGGTTTGAGGCTTGCTTGTTCAGGCATGCAACAAGACCCGCTCTCCTGCCCCGGGCCCGCTAGGGTGTGCAGCACCTCTCCCTCCTCCCCGCTGCCAGCATGGCTGTGACTCTCCGCTAAAACCCTCCCCCAGACACCCAACTGTGGCACACGGATCAGCTGACTTGCCCTCAGGAGGAAGTGACCAAGGCTTTAAAAAAAACCATAAAAGCTGACAGAAAAGCCCCTCTCAGTGGGCCAGTTTTCCAGGGCTGCCGGGTCCTGTCTTACCAAGGCCATAAGCAAGGGGCTGTGTTAAGACAGGAGTCTCAGGGGCGCCTGGTGGCTCAGTGGGTTAAGCCTCTGCCTTCAGCTCAGGTCATGATCCCAGGGTCCTGGGATCGAGTCCAGCATCAGGCTCTCTGCTCAGTGGGGAGCCTGCTTCCTCCCCTCTCTCTGCCTGCTTGTGATCTATCAAATAAATAAATAAAATATTTTTTAAGAAAGAGAGAGAGAGGAGCCTGGGACGCCCCTCAGAGTCAGCTACAGGGAGGGTGGCTGGAAGAGAGCGGTTCCAGCCCAGACAACAAGCAGAGGCCTTCTGGGAAGGCAAACACGGCTTCCCTTCCCACGGGGCCTGGCTTGGGCTGGTCTACCTTCAAGGGACTGACTCCCCACCCCAGTGGATTTGCTTGTATGAGGACAGGGCAGGATTTATCCCGGAGAGAGTCATACAGATTTTAAGAAGACATAATGGATCTACAGATTCCATGCAATTCCAATCAAAATCCTAGCAAGCTTTTTAAAAAATAGATATTAACGAGCCAATTCTAGTTTATAAGGAAAGGCAAAGGAACCGGAAGAGCCGAAGATTCTGAGAAGTGTCCTTAGGCAAACATGCAGGAGCCCAGGCAGAGAGGAAGAGGGGTGATTCTCCAGTCTGGCAGGCAAGGAGTGAGGTCCCTGGGGTGCCCGCCTCCGATCCTGCTGGGTGCTCCCGTTTCCTTGGCCTCCTGCCCCACCCCCACACTGCACCTGCCAAATGATGGTACACAACGGCTTCGCTGAAGCTCACCTGTATCGGGGAGGGGTGCGGGGGGGTGTCCCATGAAAGACTTGAATGATTCATTTCTCAGCCTTACTTCTTCTCTCATCCACCCCGCCGCTGTCTCTCCAACCACTGCCGCATTTGCCAAATGACCACAGCCTGTGTGAAAGTTCTGCCTTCTCCACGCGTCTGGAGTCCCTCAGTTCTCTCAGGAGAGCCTCAAAGTGCCTTCTTTCTGCCCAGAGCCCAGCATAAGCCAGACAGAAAGTGATGGTATTTGTTGCGCTCATCAGAGAAGCGAGTGCTATTGTGCTCCCCCTCTTTCTGCCGGAGATACTCGGGTGAGGCTCATTAAAGCAACGGGACTGGCCAGGGCCACAAGGCTAGTACCTGGCGGGCCTGGCCTCCCACCCGGAGCTGCTCCCAAGCCCTGAGCTCCCTCCATCTCCCTGGTTTCTACAGTTTTGGGGCCCCGCTGCTGAGAACGGTCTCAATTTTTCTTACTTTGCTCAGTCGTGTCTGTGTAACCAGAAGCACATGATGAACGTCCGAGAAGTCCATCTGGAAGTTCATCACCACCAGCCAGAGACATGGGCAGCCCCCATAAGCCTGCGCAGCACCTACACGGCCACCCTGCTCTAGGGACCTGTACGAAGCCTGCGCTGGGCTTTCCAAGCCATGGGTCAGAGGGTGTCTGTCCTGCCTCCCCAATAAGAGGTTACCCCACTCACCCTTCCACCCTGCTGGCTCATGCCTCTGAGCCTTCTCTGCCCAAGTCCTACCCACTAAGATTCCAGACCCAATGCAAGAGGAATGTTCTCCGTAAGGCCTTGTCCTGCTGCCCCTGGCTGAAGGCAGCCCAGAGTGGGCCCTGCGTTCCTCTCAGGACACTTCAGAAGGGCTGGAGCCCACAGAGGTGCCCATCTGGCACCTGGGCTCAGAGAGGGCCGACCTGGACCAAAACAGACTGTTCTTACTTCCCAGGAGCCAAGGAAGCAAAGATGCTCACCCCACCCCCGCCCCCGTCCTCGGTGGAGCTGGAAGGTGGCCCCTTCTCCCCACTGGCAGAGAGGGCCATGGCAGGGGCTGGGGCTTAGAGGCTCTGTGGAGTGTGCTCCCAAGCCATAAGCATCCTGCTGGGAGTCCCTTTCCAGATTTCGGGTACCGATGAGGACAAAGGTCCCCTCTTGCCTAGGACAGACCCAGATTCTATGGCCTCAGGCTCTTCCTGGAAAGCCCAAGGCCACACCCCAGACCCTGCAGTCTGGGCTTAAATCCACAGGGGTCTGGCCATTTGGTACAGGGACTACTAAAGCTCTCCCTGCCCTGCCCTCCCGAATAACCTGGATGGCCCCTTTGCTCTAAGCCTGTTCAAGTCAGGAGAGTCCCCTTTTCCTGGGGGGCTACAAATTCAGGCACAGCTCCACGCTTGGCTCAGGCGGGGCTTCCTGACAAGGCAGTGATGAGCAGCAGAGGGACCAACACAGAGCCATGCTCCTGATTCCCGGGCCAGACCTGTCCCCCACACACCCTGCCTTATAGACGGCGGCGTCAGAAAAGTGGGAGAACAGGATGGAAGTAGAACTCAATTCAGTGTCCCACAGGTCTGGTCTCTGGGCAGCTCTGAGCGGGTCTTCCTGCCTCCCCTACCGGCCCCCACAGGCTCAAGAAAGGACTTCAGAGGGGTCTCAGGCTTTGCCACAAATGACTCACTAAGGCCTAGAAGGTGAACCAGGGCTATCTTACCCAGAGCTTTCGCACAGGAACCTGGGGCCCTGCGGCCCTCTCTTTTCACACTGTTTTTGTGATGAAATCTCTCAGGCACACAGAAATAGAGAATAACACTACACTTGTGCTCTCTTCCTCAACAAAAGCAACACTGCCGTTTTTTGAGACAGGTTTGTCCCCCCCCCCCCGGGCCTTTTTGTTAAAGGAATGGTGTATCGTGGCCGGTGAAAGCCTTTCCCTAATCCTGTCTCCTCCCGGCTTCCCAGCAGCTAACCTGAAGGTGGGAGCAGGTGCACGTCCACGGGCATGGCCCCATTCCCGTGGCTTCCATTCCACTGCCCTCTTCCTAGTCTATCCCTCTCCAGAGAACATGTGCCCCATGAGGGCAGGGGCGGTGTTTTGTCCACAGCCACCTCCCAGGCCAAATCAGGGAAGCAATCAAGTCAGGACTTGTGGAACGAGTAACACCTCCATTATCGTGTGGGTTTCTGAATTTCATACGAATGTTCCTGCCCTGTCTGTTCTCAAGGCCAAAGCCTGCTCTTCTCTCCGTCGACACCATGTTCGAGATTCAATCACACGACTCAACAATCAACTGTTCTACCGTATGACCCTGCTCACCACTGACCCTTCTCTTTCTCTTCGAGGAGGAGGGGGATGAGAGCACTGAGGTCCCAGCAAAGCGAAGACAACCCAGAGATCAGGACTCTAGGCTCTAGCCAGCGATCCACTGAGAACCTAAGTAAGAACAAACCAGCAGAAAACCACAGGTTCCCCCAGCAGGTCCCACAGAACAGGGGAAACCGTGCAGGTATGCACCCCCAAACCACACATGTGAGGTCACCTGGCAAAAGAGCAAGGACGCAGCCGTCATCTTGGGCACCACTGAGGGCCCCCTGAGGTGCTGGTGGAGGGGCCAGACCCAACAGGGAAGCCCAGCACCTAAGGTGGCAGGGTCCCAGCACCACCCACCTCTCAGCACAGAGCCGTTCCCATCTCTGATGAACAAGTGAGGGGGCAAGGACCCTCTGGGGCTGCCTGTGAGGGCGGTGTGAACCCCCTCTGTAAATGTGCAAGTCACACAGGTGCACACACACATGCACACACACACGCACAAGCACACACACACATACCCTGGGGGATGAAGACGCCCCGTCTGGTTTGAGATCAGCTCCAGATGAGGGGCCCGCCCCCGGGGAGGTTCCCCTCACACTGGTAAGGTCAACATAAGGCCGTGGCATCAGGAAGTCCTGCTCCCTCCTCTGGGGAGGGTCCCCCCTCTCCGGCTATCCCCCCCTCAAAGCACAGCCTGCCCGGGGAAGTTTTCTTCAGACATCAATATCTACTACCCGACGCAAGCAGACGCCTTCAAGCCCTGGGCCTTGAGGAAGCTGCTCAGGACAGAGGACATCAAGGTGACCTGTCCATTCAGAGACCAAGTCTGATCCCAAGCACAGCTCCCCGGCTGGCCTTGTGGCCTGAGTTCAAGGCTGGGCGTGGGAGGGAGGGCACGAGACCCTGGAACTCCGGCATGGAAGTGCTGGGCGGGCAGGAAGGCTCTCCCCAGCTCATGAAGACCAACGAGCTCCTGCCCTCCCCACACCGCGGGTTTGCCAAGGTTTCACAGGTACTTTTGAGGCAAAGCAGCCCCCGAGCTGAACTCCACAGGAAAACTGACCCGTGGAAGGTAGAGGGGAGAGGAAGGCGAGGACAAGGAACCCAGGCTGGGAGAACAGCACACACAGAGGGCACCTTCAGGAGATGCCGAAGGGCCAGAGGGGTTACAGGGAACGGGAAGGGGCTGGATGAGGCCGGGTAGCCCTGGCAAAGCGAACACGCCAGGCACGGTTTGGACCTGATTCTGCAGGTGCTAGGGAACACGCCAGGCCTGTGGTCTGGAGAGGAGAGATAAACCTTAACGAGGGTTGGGAAAAATCTGTGGGTGGCCACGTAAAAGCCAGCTGGCCAGTGGGGGAAAGGGAGCAAAGCCTCCGACTGGGGGGAAGGGCGAGCTTTTCACACCTGTACAAGGCAGCCGAGGGGCGGCGGGGGTGGGGGTGCGGGGTGGGGGGCACAGGGCACGGGGGTAAAGACTGTCAGCAACGAGGTAGACGACATGGAGCTGCACACGGGCCTCACCTGTGCTTCTCGCCTTCCTCCTCCCCTTCTCTGAGCTGCTTGGTTTTGGGCTCCCCATCTTCCTTGTCCTGCAAAAGAAGGGAGAAAACCACTTGCTCAGATGGGCGCTCTTCCCCTGTCCTTGATGCCCAGGGAGCTGGGGAAGAATGGGACTGGGAGCTCTGCCCTGTGCTCCCAAGAGGCTCAGCAGCCTCTCACCCTGGCAAGGAGCAGCTTGGTGTCGCAGCCCCCGACAGCTCCCGAGTGGCACACAGCACCGGAGCCTCACTGCCCAGCCTTCAAGTCCTCCCCTGCCCCCACCCACCGCCCACAAAACTTAGCAACCGGTGACCCCAGCCCGGACTAGGCACATGGTGACCCCCACAGAACACATGCAGGAGGAGCCAGGTTTGAGTGGTGAGAAATGCAGGTGGTTGGTGATCCCCCCCACCCCCCGCACCCTGGGTCTGGATGGAGCTGCCCGCCGAGCTGAGAAAGGCAGTTGAGCTGGGAAGGGCAGTCACCAGTGACCAGGGTGGGGCAAGAGCTTGGGCCTCCAGGGCTCCCTTCCAGGCCAGTGGACTGGTGTTCCTCCAGGAACAACTATTTCCTTACCTTAAGGGGTAACTAATTCCAACTAGAACCAGGCTTAGAATAAGACTCCTGCCGTGTATTCAGGGGATGGAGGGAAGGAGAACTAGTTTCAAGTTTTTATGGGGAAAATGTCTTCTTTTTTTGTTGTTGTTTTGGCTTTTTTTTTTTTTTTTTTTTTTTTTGCCTTCCTCTTGCTGCTCCCCGCCGGCCCCGCCCCGTCTCTTGGTAAGTCTCAAACCTGACATAGCGTACTCATTCTCTGGGAACACCAGGGGCCACAACAGAGGACAGCACCATGCAGCTCCAGCTACAGAAGCAAGTGACTCCCTGAGCTTTCTCCCTGACTCCGTAAGATCAGACTGGCCCTGGGCACAAACGGACATGCAGGGTGTGCACCCATGTCTGTGCTCGAATGCATGACCATGTTCTCAGTGCACGTGCTGGGGCACTCCGGGGTCCCCGTGCCTGCCAGGACTGGCCCTCCAGTTGGGGGGGGGGCATGTCACCGTGCACTTCATTACTGGCAGCAGCGTGCCTTTGCCCATCCCTCTGGAATAGCGTTCTGAGACATCAGTAAGGCACTGCCATAAGGAGGTCGCTTTGATGTAAGCAAGAGCTAGAGGGGTGCCTGGGAGGCTCAGCTGGAGGAGCACACGACTCCTGCTCTTGGGGTACAGACCTCATGTTGGGTGCAGAGGTTACCAAAAAAAGGGAGGGGAGAAAGGAACTAAAAAAAAATTTTACCATTTGCAAAATGGAACTAGAATGGAACTAGAGAGTATTATGCTAAGAATAATAAGCTCAACAGAAAAAGACAAATACCATGATTTCACTCCTATGTGGAATTTAAGAAACAAAACAGATGAACATAGTGGACAGGAAAGAAGAAATAAAATAAGATAAAATCAGAGAGGGAGACACACCATAAGAAACTTAAAAAAAAAAGAATATATATATTTTTAAATATTATATTTATTTTTTATTTGACAGGCAGAGATCACAAGTAGGCAGAGAGGCAGACAGAGAGAGAGGAGTAAGCAGGTTCCCGACTGAGCAGAGAGCCCAACACGGGGCTCAATCTCCATGACCCGAGCGGAAGGCAGAGGCCTCAACCCACTGAGCCACCCAGGCACCCCCCCCCCCAAAATTATTTATTTGACAGAGAGAGAGCACAAGCAAGGGGAGCAGCTGGCAGAGGGACAGGGAGAAGCAGGCTCCCCGAAGGAGGAGGGAGCCTGATGTGGGGCTCGATCCCAGGACCCCAGGATCATGACCTGAGCTGAAGGCAGTTGCTTAACCAACTGAACCACCCAGGTGCCCCACCATGAGAGACTCTTAGCTCTAGGAAATGAACTGAAGGCTGCTGGAGGGGAGGTGGGTGGGGGACGGGGTAACTGGGTGAGGGGCATTAAGGATGGCATGGGATGTAATGTGCACTGGGTGTTTTAGGCAACTGACGAATCACTAAATTCTACCCCTGCAACTAATAATACAATATATGTTACCTAAATTGAATTTAAATAAAAATTTAGAAAAGGAAAGAGCTAGAACAGACATATAAATTTTAAGTGAAACATCTACGTGTGCTGTGCTAACTCTCCTTGAACTTTGCTCGTGCCACGGACAGCTGCCTCCCTGAGAGCAACATCTGCTCCATGAATCCCTTCCCAACAGTGATCACCATGGAGACCTGAGAACAACCAGACCCCACCATTCCTAGGCCTCACGCTTGCAAGGAAGGAGAGCCCGGAAACCAGCCTGGAGGCTTTTGGCCCAGAGAAATGCTTTTATGATGTGCATGGATCAAGATAAGCCCTTGCTCTTTCAACCCCGAGCAGCCTAGTCTCAGGGATGAAGAAGCAGGAACGAGCGACCACATGAGAGGTCCACGTGGTTCTGCAGGGTGGGCTGGGGAGGGATAGACAGAATGTGGGGGTGGACAGGGGCGCAGCTGGAGCACAGGAAGGTGTGCTGTGCAGAACACCCAGGTGGCTGGAGAAGCAGGCCTTGGTGAAGGTGAATGCTGGTCAGGCTGGCGAGGCAGGTGGGGCCAGTCACAGAGGGCTCTGGCCAGTGTCCTAAGTAAGGCACTAGGAGCCAGAGGAAAGGCTGGGGGAGCTGTTGGCAGAAGGACCTTTCCTAAGAGCCTGGCCACCTCGCTGGACAAGCAAGCCCCGGGCAGAGAGGCTCTCGGATGGCGATGGCCAAAGAGGGAAGGGAGGACAGACAGAGTACAAATTTTTGTTTTTTAAGATTCTATTTATTTGACAGAGGGAAAGCGACCGCGCACAAGTAGGCAGAGAGGCGGGCAGAGAGAGAGGGAGAAGCAGGCTTCCCACTGAGCAGGGAGCCTGATGTGGGGCTCGATCCCAGGACCCTGGGATCATGACCTGAGTAAAAAGCAGACGCTTAACTGACTGAGCCACCCAGGTGCCCCCAGAGTACAAATTCTTCAATGAGAAACAAGCTAGGGTTCTCTGTGTGGCCTCCAGTGCTGTGGGGGCCTGGGCGGGACCTTCCAACGGGTGCACCCCTCCTCTCCATTATGAAATGCCAGCAGATTAAGCAAGCCATAAGCCTGAACAGTCAAAAAAAAAAAGTTCCTTTCCAACTGCCCATGAGCAGACTCCCCAACCGCCTGCCTCCCCCTGGTGAGTAAGGACAGCGACGGAAGGGCAGAGAAAAAAGGCTCAGTTTTCCCCGTGCGGGCTGGTGGGCAAACCCAACGGAAGGCATCTTTCCATGGGGTTCTGTTAACCTGGACCAGCTGGCAGAGGAGGGTAGGGACGACAGGACCGGCCCCCGGGAACCAGTCCTCGGCAAACACTGTGCCCCTTCTCGGCAGCCACCGCGGCCACCACAGTCCTGGAGTCCCAGAGATACTCGAGTGCCGTGGCGCAGGCTGGTTATTCATTAATGAATGAGAAAACACGCACCCAACTCTGTGACATTTTTTAAAAAAGCCCAGCTGTCCAGTGGGTGGGCTGCACCATTAACTGCCCGCAGCGTGAGGTTAAGGACGGCCCCGGCCTGGGCTGCTGGAGGAAGAACAGAGACGCGTGTGGGGCAGGAGCAGGGTAACCCGCAAAAGGCCGCAGAAATGCGAGCCTGAGGCGCGCTCCTGTCTTCCCGCTCCACAGCAACTCGGGACAGCGAGCGTTCGAGCGTTCGTGAGCAGGGAAACAGCTTCTGGGTGATCCTGGCCTCGGTCCCCAGGCAGAGCATTCATTACCTGGGATGGTGGCAGGAGGTGGAGACCACCCTCTCGGCCCACCCCAGCCTGAGGGACTCAAAGGGCCCCCAGGGCTGTCTCCCAAGTCTTCAGTTCAACGCATAGGGAGCCTGGCGCATGGCCATCAGAGAAAGGGAAAAGTTTCGCCCGAGGGCACAGAGCCTGTCCCTGGCGGCTGCAGGTCTAGATCAAAGTCTTTCTGACCCTGGCCCTGTGTTCTCACCACTGAGACAAATGAGAGATAGTGGAAGAGCGGTACTCAGTTTCTAAAAATATCTCTGACCCCAGCCACCTCTCCTCTGCTCCCCCGCCGGTCAGGTTCAGCTCTGGTTCAGCCCTGACTCTGACAGGCTGCAGCCAGCCCAAGTCCAGGTTCAGGCCGTGGCGTGCACCCTCCGAGGGCAGGCGGGGCCTGAGGGGCACAGCATCCCCCCGAAATCTGGAGACACCCCATCTACCCCAAGACAATTAAATCTGACTCACTGCTTAACCCCTCCCCACACACACCATTCCCCATATCTCCCACCTTTCGCCCTCCTTCCCAGTCTCTGTTCTCTGGTCCTTGCCTTCTCCCACGCTGCCGCCAGAGGCACCCGTGCAACCCAGCCCACAGCTGTCTCTCCCCTTGCCTCCCAACCATGCCAGGCTGCCAGTCTGCTGCCCCACTGCGCCAGAGAACACAGCTTCCTGGGGCACTTCCCTGCTTTTCCTCTTCCACCTCCCCGAAGTCTGTCTCCACTCTCCCATTTGTGTCCCAGATGCGGGTTGTATCACACCACTCCTCTGCTCCTCAGTTCTCGCTGGCTCCCCAGGCTCTCAGGACAATAGCCATTCTCCTCCAGGAGCAGCCTCATAAGGCCCCAACACTAGCCCTACAGCCCACTCACACTCGCCCCTGTCCAGACTACCCTGCCCCTACAGCCACTGTTTCTCAAATCCTGACATGCCCACTCTCATAACCCCTAAGAGAACCCACCCTCTGACCAATTCTGGAGGTCAGCTCAAAAGCCACCTCCTCCAGGGAGCCTCCTGAGGTTCCCCGACAATATGCGAGTCACTCCTCTGGGCCCGGTCATGTAGTCATTCCTGTTCCTGTCCAGGCCTCCCTCAAGTCCTTCATATCTTCCTCAGTTATGGGGGCATCTCCTTGAGCTCCTGCTGGGCTGGACTAGACAACCGTCATCACCCGTCTGCTAATTTAACTACTCTTTCTACCAACTCCAGAAGAGCCAAACTCTTGGAAACAGTGGTGGCGGAGGGCAGGAAAGCCACATCCTGGACTAGGGTCCTCTTGCCTGTTCCTGGAAATGCCTCCCACAGCCTGCAGGGGGAAGGGGTCTCTGATGCAAGACTTAAGGGGCCTCAGAACAGACCCACCCCAAACAGAGACCAACGGAGCTGTTTCAAACTGTTTGAAATCCTTCTGCCAGAAACCATATTTCTGCAAATAAAATAAGGGTTGTGCAAGATCGGTATTACTTCTTCCTTAAATCTCTGATAAGACTTCAGTGAAGCCATCTTGGCCCAAAGTTTTCTTTGTGAGAGTTTAGATATGGGGCTTTATAGATTTTCTATTTCTTCCCGTGTCAGTCTCATTAATTTGCATGTTTCAAGGAGTGTCCATTTCACCTAAGTTACTGAATGGATTGGCATAAAACTGCTTACAATACTCTCTTATTTATTCTCTTCAATGTCTGTAGGATCTGTAATGATATCCATTGATGCTGACAACCTCTCTGCCTTTTTTCTTTCTCTCTTAGACCAGCTGGAGGAGCACCTGGCTGGCTCAGTCAGCAGAGCACGCAACTCCTAATCTCAGGGTCATGAGTTCAAGTCCCACATTGGGCGCAGAGCTTCTTAAAAAAATAACAGCTGTAGGTTCATCAATTCTGGGACCTTCTAGACTTGGTGTTTTAACAATGTGTTTGCTCCCCAGTCCCTTCCCAGAAGAAGCCCTCATGAACTGAGTACCGCTGCAGGGAATGGGAGGAGTACCTCAATCCACATTTGCTGCCTGAACCCCAACAGAAACTCAGTCAACCACCAGAAATGCAGAAAAGTGGAGGGAGAAGGGAAGTTGCTGCCTCTCCTCCTTCTGCCACCCCCATCCAGGCAAAGACTGGGGTCCCTCTTCCCTTGTAACTGCTCCCCTTTGTGTGCTGGGTCAGCAGCCCTGGGCACAAAAATAAAGGAAACAAGAATGCTATTCTCAAGGATCTCAATTCTACTCAAAGGAACAGACTCAGAAGCCATTACTCTGCATGGTAAGGAAGACTTTATTCCATGTTTGTATACCCAGGGAACTGGCAAGGGATAGGTGTTGTCAGAGGAGGAGGTAACCCTAAAACTCAGCTCTGCATGTCCAATGGGAGGTTACCAAGCAGCTGAAGAATGGTAACTGCCTGGGAAAGCCATGAGGGCAGAGTAAGGGCACTGTCCAGACCTGCGGGGCCATCCCACATGGCTGGCTCAGCCAGGACTGGGGGAGGTCAAGGCTGGAGGGGGCTGACAAGGCCTTCTTCCAGGGCTGTGGGTGGACTTAGCTGGGCCAAGGCCAACACTCTCAAAGGGCTCTGTGGCAGCCTCCTGGAAGGGGAGTCGTGGGAGATGATGGGGAGACCAGAAGCCAGGTGAGACGGTCCACTCCTGGGCTGCACCTGTCCCAGCAGCTGCTTGTTCAGAGTAAATGAGGGCTGGGAACTGCCAGCAGCAGCAGCGCTGAAGGAGGAGCTCTCGAGCTGAGGGGACAAGGAACGAGCCCCTCCCTCATCCCAAGAGGAGTTGACACCTAGGGTTCTTCCTTCCAGAAGAGAAAGAAGGAAGCAGGAAAGGGTTCATAGAGAGACACTCCAATCTGTGATCTAGGTCCCCCTATCACGAGCCCGTAACTGAAGAAGCTGGAGACCCGACAGTACTCGCAGGTACAGAAACCCTTTCCGATGGCCAGGCCAACAGGCCTCATTAGCTCTGGGGATGCCTGGGGAGCTGTTCATGTAAGGCCCTTCTGCTCAACAGTCTAAGAAAGAATAAGGCCCCAAACCTAGTCCCTTAAGAGGGGAAACCAGCCCCAGCTAGAGCCTTTCCGGTTGATATGGTCCCAGGGTGGGGAAAAGTCAGGGCGAGATAGGCACAGGAAGGGGGCGAGGGGGACAGGAAGGGACTGATGCCGCTGAGGGCCAACCTGGCCGGTTGCACAATCTGACCCTGCGCCGGTCCTCAGAGCCAGAGCAGCCCTCCGTCGGGTGGAGGGACTTCCTGTCGGGTGCGGTGACGACAGGTGCTGTGCTCCAAGGGCACTCAGGGCAGGGCAGGCACCCAGAGTCTGACTCACCCTGAAGATGCGGTGATAAGCCCCGGGCTGAATGCCACTGCCCAGTCCCCCTGCCCTGAGACAGGGGAAAGGGTGGGAGGGAGGCTCTGAGTCTCTTGGGCAAGCAAGAATCCCTGCAGGGCCCCCTGACTCAGGGTCCCCAGAACTTGGTTTGCCTCAGGGACTACCTGGCCTATATGTCCGCTCTGCTCAGCAGGTGGGGAGTCCCTCAAGGGCAGGTCCCTGCCTTACCTGCCTGTACCCACAAGTCGGACCCCACCTACAGCTGGTGAAGTGGTGGAGCTCACAGGCTCTGGGCCAGACCCTGCCTGACAAAGCCCAGCTCCATTTTGGCCTGCCGTGTGACCCTGGGCAAGTTACTTAACCTGTCTGGCCTTGGTTTCCTCTTCTATGAAAACAGACACTGTCACATTTGTATCTCCACACTGCCACAAGGGTGGACTGGCCAGGGGGGGAAGAAGAGCCTGCAGCCCGAGTGGACAAGGCCGCAGCCCCTGAAGGGCAGGGGGAGTGGGGCCAGGGCAGGAAGGGCAGGGCTGTGGAGAAACCACAGGGCTGCAGGCCCAGACTGCCTGCATCTGAAAGGTCAGGAGAAGCTTTCACTTTCATGAGTCCTGAGAGCAGACAAGCTGGGCAGCAACATTTGCTTCACGGAGATGTCAGGCAACGGGTCCGACCCTCTGTGCTGGGGGACAGATCTTCTGACTCTGCAGTCAGCACAGCACCCAAAACCCGATTCGGAGAGTCCAGCAGGGAGGGTGGGGACCGACATCTGAGAGCAGAGAGTCACTGCTCTCCTGTGGGCCCACGCTGGAGATAAGGCCTGCAGATAAGGGCTGGAACCAGGCTGGTGGTGCTGTGACAGAACGAGGGGGTGCCTGAGGGCTCTGGGGGACAGGGAGGAGTCCGACAACTACCTCCAGGTTCTTACAGGGACTCACAGGAAGAAGAAGGTGCCTGTGGCCACAAAGGTGACAGAGAGCAAGGGCGCAACAGCTATCGGGCGGACCAGGCTCTGGCGGAGGCGGGGGCAGACACAGGCTGGGGTCCAGCCAGGTGTCCCCAGCAGCAGAGAAGAGGGCCCGCTCCTCTGAAGTGGGGCCAGCCCCACCACCAAGGCCCCACCACCAAGGCCCCATTACTCGGCCTGGCCCCAGGATGGTGGCTGATGCCCTTTATGGGGCAGAGGAGTTGCAGGGGCTGGCCCTAAGCCAAGTCTGTGCTATTCTTGCCACAAGCACAGCTGGGACCTGGGCTGTGTTCAAAGCAGGCGGCAGACAAGCCCGCCAGCAGATTACTGGTTAACCAATCTTGACTGGCTCCTGTGCTAGGGACCCCGTATCAGGTCCTGAGCAGGAAAAAGAACAGAATGAGAGGGCATCTAGTGTTCACACACCCGGGGTGGGGGGCACTTTTAGCCTGGGTCCATGGATAGGCTCCCAGAGGTCAACAGTCACACACACACACACACACACACACACACACACAGGCCAAGTGTGAAAGGCTCATTTTCCTGGAGTACGAATCCAGAGCTTCAGATCCTCAAAGGGGTAGCATCCCGGAGGAGGAAAAGGAAGGGCCCAGCAGCATGGCGGTGGCATAAGGGTGGGGGGTGGGGGGTGTTCTTTGGGCGGCTCGGGAGGTTATCTGGGGAGGCTCTCCAAAGGAGTGCCACCTGTCCTGCACCTTCAGGAGTAGGGGGAAGGGGAGGGCAGCAGATGGAACAAGTAGCCCCGGGAAGTACAGAGGCTGGGGAGGGCCCCCGTGGTCGTCCCCCCACCCCCAATCTCCAGCAGGAAAAGAAGCCCTTGAAAGGTCATGTGGAGTTCAGGGCAGCGACGAGTGCCCCCGCTTTCCCTCACACATAGCCGGCCCGGACCGGTTCATCTGGGCTGCCAGCAAGGCTCCAAGCTCCACAGGACCCTCCCTGTAGAGGATGCTGTGGGCCGAGCACAGCCAGGAGCAGGCCCAGCCGGCACAGACCTGGCACAGACTGCAGCTTACCAGAGCTGGTGCCCAGGGCAAACCACAGGACCTCTCTGTTCCCTCCCCTGGGGAGCAGGTAGTGCTACTTCCATGGGGACACTGAGGGTAGGGAACCTGGGTCCAACCTTCAGGTGCAGGGCCCTGTGTGACACCCAGGATGGGAGACAGCCTGCTGGCATCCTGGGGGCCTGACCTGAACCCCGCCCCTTGCCACACAACCCTGGGGAACAAGCTGGTCTGTTTTCAGCTCCCGACCCCCTGCTCTGCCTAAACCCCCACAAACAAACAAACAAACAAAGTGGACAGTCGGTTGAGTTCCAGGAACCAAAACAGACCTAACAGGGACCCAGGACCCAGGGCCCAGATCCAGGCTGGGAAGCAAAGGACAGACTACCGTCAGTCCGGCCCGCAGAGAAAATGCTTCCTGCCTAACACTGTACAAGGTAGCGGCCTGGGAACAGAAGGCATCATCCTTTTCCAACAGTGCTTCTTTATCTTTGCTAAGTTTCTATAGATGACAAACATGCAATTTTTAAAACTGAAATTCAAATTAAGAGTGACCTGTCGAGGGGGCGCCTGGGTGGCTCAGTGGGTTAAGCCGCTGCCTTCGGCTCAGGTCATGATCTCGGGGTCCTGGGATCGAGTCCTGCATCGGGCTCTCTGCTCAGCAGGGAGCCTGCTTCCCCCTCTCTCTCTGCCTGCCTCTCCATCTACTTGTGATTTCTGTCAAATAAATAAATAAAATCTTAAAAAAAAAAAAAGAGTGACCTGTCAAGGCGCCTGGGTGGCTCAGTAGTTTAAAGCCTCTGTCTTCAGCTCAGGTCATGATCCCAGGGTCCTGGGATCGAGTCCCACATTGGGCTCTCTGCTCTGTAGGGAGTCTGCTTCCTCTTCTCTCTCTGCCTGCCTCTCTGCCTACTTGTGATCTCTGTCTGTCAAATAAATAAATAAAATGTTAAAAAAAAAAAAAGAGTGACCTGTCGATTCCCTGGGAGGGGAAGAAACAAGGGCCCCAGCTTGGAAGCATGGGGACCGTGTGTGCAAGGCTTCCCCACTGAAGCTTTCATTCTGCATACACCACTACGCCACACAGAGGCAGCCAGCCCTCTGGCCTGAAGGTCACCCCCATGTTCCGCAGAAGGGCTTTCTTCCCGGGCAGCCCCTCCGTCAAGAACTGTCCCAGGCGTTCAATTTCACCTGGACACGTCCACGTGAGATTCTGTTGTCATCTGTCTGTCCTCCTCGACTGGAGGCTCTGAGAGTCCTGTCCATCGCTGTCCCCCAACAGCTGGCAGCCAACAGCAGCTACATTACCAGCAAAGGAGAGAAGGGGCAACCCAGGGGAGGCAGGACACACGTCTACTTCTTCCCCTGACAGACAAGGCTCTCCTCCCAACGACGGCATCCATCAGGCATCACGAGGCCTGCCTCCTGGACGCAAGGACTGAGGCTCAGGGGCACCTAACTCAGGTCTGTGCATGGCAGAGCCCTAGCCTTCCCACTGGTTTGGGGACCCAGCAGACAGAAGCCCGTCCTGTTCCCTGCAGCCACACACACAGTTCTTTCTACCACATCATCTGCATGTTCCCCACTGAGTTATCTATTCCGTGCCCTCCACCACCCCCCGGCAAGCACCTGCACCTGTTTCTTTCCTGTAGTTGAGGGCAAAAATCTCAACCGTGCCCGCTTCTCAGGGGCGTGGTAGGGCCGTCAACTCAGAAGACTTCCCAGTAGAAGGGGAGTCCTGGGGAGGGCCGGCCCCACTGTTGTTCATCCCTGCTCTGCTGTATTTCTTATAATAACAGCCCCCGTAATAGTACGCTAGGCAATTGCTTATCCAATTAATTGAAGTAATCATTACTTAACTAGCGATCATAAAAATCTAGGGGCACCAGAGTGGCCCAGTCGGTCAAGCGTCTGCCTTTGGCTCAGATCATGATCCCAGGGTCCTGGGAGCCCCGTGTCTCGCATCGGGCTCCCTGCTCAGCGGGGACTCTGTTTCTCCCTCTCCCTCTGTTCCTCCTCGCTCATGCTCACATTCTCTTTCAAATCAAATAAAGTTTTTAAAAAATCGAATAAGGTCAGCACTGCTTTCCTTCTTTCACACATTAGAAAAACGGAAGTCTAGAGCAAGTAAGTAGCCCACTCAGTTACACAGCTTGGGCTGCCAGAGTCCAAAGGACAGGGTGGGCGTCAAGCCCACGCCGCTCCCTGTAGAAGCCAGCCCTCTGCTCCAGCCACACTCCCATGCCCACCTCAAACACACAGGGCATCTCACTGGTGTCTAACGGCCCATCAGCGTCAGCATCACACCCCCTCACATCTCCTCCTGGTGCCATTTCAGAGAGACATGACCAAACCATCAGGAGCCTGATATGACCATTCCCGGGGCAGGAACTGCAAACCCACACAAGCACAAGGAGAAACAGCACGATGCATGGAGAGGTGTTCCCAGCTGTGCTTCTCCTAACAGGGAGAACTGGAACCGCGAGGTGAGTCCGACCCACTTGTGCACCTGGCCTGTGCGGTCACGGAAACGACACCACGACACAGAACACGGAGGACCGTGAGAGGTGCGGAGCCCACGCACACAGCCATGAGCTGAATGGTGGCAACATGACACATACGTGGCCCAAGCCTTCACGGGATCACACATGACTGTGGGTAGTATTTTTTCCATTTCCTTTCATTCTGCTGTCAAAATGATTTAATAACAAAATGACCTAGAACAAAAGCAGGCAGAGGAACCCAGCTGCCTGTGGCTCACTATCTTGACTACTCATGCTCTAAACAGCCTCTCCTGACCTTCACCTGGCTCCACGGGAAAGCAGGAAGCCACGGCTAGTCCTCGAGGCCTGACACAGCCCAGGCAATGTTTAGTGACCTCAAACACTCAAAACCCGTGCTCACTTCGGCAGCACATATACTAAAAACACTCAAAACCCAAAGGACCAGCCAGCTGTGGGGCGGTGGGAGGAGAGACAGGCCTGCACGCGCCCCTCTCTGCAGCCCGGGACTCGGCCCAGCAGCCAAACCAGCAGCGGCACTGGAGGCCGAATGCCCTCCAAGCAGGCCAGACGGCTCCCCTGTTTGGGACAGAAATTTCAGTTAAGAAATGAACTGATGGTGAACAATGAGGTTACCTCCCCACTCTCTTACCCTGCCCCACCATTTCCCGTTTTTTTGAGGGGGAAAGCGCCTCTCTGCCACAAAGCAGAACTCGCAACCACCAGGGCTTCCTCACCATGGTAAGGCTCACAGCCGGAGCAAGAGCAAGCGAGTCACAAAGGCCAACAGGAAGGCCCGGGAAGCTCAGAAACTCCCTGCCCTGGTAGGAGACAGCCCCGTGTGGCGCTGGGGGGGCTGGCCCGGAACCCCTCTCCCATGGCTTCAATGCGGACAGCTAGAGTCAGGAAGCACCGCGCGGGGGCCCAGCTGGCTGGTTCTGGGGAATGGAACAGCCACCCAGAGTCTCTGGTCCTGAGGACACACAGCTGGTGTCGTGACCCTCACCAGATCCATCCTCTGCACATGAACCCTGGACGGTGGACGGGATTCTCAGCCTGAGCCCAGGAAGAAAGAGGGAACCTATCTATAGTGTGTTCACCATGCCTGCATCCAAGGGAAACAGCAAGCAAGGGCCTGAATACCCCAGGGAGTGCCCCTGAAAATCACACCCCTCTCCTCCCCCACACCAGGCTCACATGCCCGTTCACACCAGGCCCACGTGCCTGTTCACACCAGGCCCACGCGCCTGATCACACCAGGCCCAAGTGCCGGTTCACACCTGTGCTGGGTCCACAGGCCGTTCCCTGACAGCTGCAAACAGGACCACATCAGGGTTCCCATTATCCACATGATGCCGCTGGCTTCCTCCAAGCCTGTGATCGACAAGGTGTGCAGCCCTTTGCCATGTGGGCAGGTGTCAAAGCACCGCTAGTCCGTACACAAACAGCTGATTTCGGAGACTTCTCGGTCTCGACAGACTGCACACCCAGTCAAGTCCATCTCGCTGGGTCTGGCTGCAGACTACAGACTTTTAAGGAAAGGCAAGTCGGCTGCTCCCTGAGAAAAATCTCAGCTCAGACAACTCTCAAATCCACATGTGTCTGTCCAGTTGCTTCACTCTTCATTCAGATATCGTCACCAGGAGGACAGAGCGGTGATGAAGCCATGACCATGGCCCTCAGGGCTCAGGGCAGATGAGAGGGGAAGAAGACAGGTGTACTGACAGTCACCATACGGTACGCCCCAAGGAAGCACCGTGGCTTCCTGGGTGCTGTGGGAATGGCCGGTGACTAAAGGCTGACGAGAGGAAACCTTACTCACCTGGAAAAAGTGTGGCCTGTCCAGGGAGGGCAGAGCGGGCAGGGTAGTGGGGCTAGAGTCACGGGGAGGAGCAGGTGTAGGGAGCCTGAGCCCTGGGTCCTGCAAAGAGGGAAGGAGGAGCCTGCATGGGAAGGTTTGCCCCAGGCGCCACCGACTTCACCCACAGCTCTGAGAAGCTGACAAAACCCGGAGGAGAGACAGGGAGCGGGCAACAAAGGGACTAGAGTGTTATTTGTAAAGAGCATGAGGAAAGGGCCAGGATGGGAAGGGCAAGGGTCACCGGTCGAAGCTGGGGAGAAACGAGTGGGATATGGGTCGAGAGCCACTTTCTCAGTCCCCGGACGGTAGATGGCAGCTGTTTTGAGTCTGCGCAGAGGGACAGCTCCCCGCACCCCGCCCCTCCACCACCTCCAACTCCCTGCCCGCCCGTGGTGCTCACGGAAAGGAGGTGCTCACGGAAAGCAGCCGGCACCCTTCCCTCTCCCGCCCACAGGGCCCCTCCCCACCCCCAGCCTCATGGGGGCGGGGCTGGTATTTTTGTCCCAGCAGCACAATGACGTTCTGAACCACTAAGGGACATTCTCAATGGCCCACAGCTGATAAGAGATAGGTCAGCACTGAGAGGTTTTCTGATTGCATCATGCTTCCAAAACTCTTTCAAAGAAGGTTTGGGTGTGTGTTCTGTACAAGAGCCAGAGAAGCAACACCTCGTTCATTCTTACCAAATGAGAAAAGAAAGAAAACCACAAATTGTCAGGGCTGCAAAGGCCTCTGATAACATCTGGGACGGGATGAACTAGATCCAGTGGCCCACGGAACATGTTATAAATAGAAGTTACCAAATCAGAATCTTGCAGGCCAAGACCTGGAAGCCTGAATGTTCTCAGAGCCTGCCTGCCCCGGGGTCACGCTTCCACCACACGGTCCAACTGAGGCTGAGTCAGACCACATCCCTCCCCTTACAGAGGCTGACCCAGGGGAGGAAGGGACCTGGACGAGGCCACGCCAAGCTGCCTGAGGGCTCCTGTGGTGACCAGGGAGGGCTGTGGACACAGCGCAGGCAGAGGACGGGAAGAAACACAGAGAAAGTGCTCACATAAGGGAAACATCCTGAGGGCAGCAGGAGGTCCAGGGAAAGTGTGCAGGGAGAGAAGGGGAAGAGCTAGTGCCAGACCTTGGGTCTCCTGACTTCAAGCTGGTCGGTCCTGAGGGCCCAGCACTCTGTGGGCCACGGGGGGCCCGCACCCCTCCCTTACTTAGGACGCTCTGACTGAGGCTTGGGGAAGGAAGAGCCAGCTGAAGTACCCCACACTGGCTTTCCCTGCGGGGTGTGACAGGGAGGCCAGCAGGCGGAGGGTGGGGGGAGTAGGGGGGGCGGGGATGCACGTAGCGGGGCAGAATCCAGGAGCACGCTGCAGACTGCAGAGTGTCAGGACCGGAGGCAGTAGGGCCTCCTCACTGAACCACTTCTGAGAAATGTGGGGCTTCTTTCTGTGCATACTTCCAAGGCTGGTGCTCGCTCCCTCTCTCTTATTTTTAGAGAGGGGGAGGAGAGGGATGGACAGGAAGAGAATCTGAAGCAGTCTCCATGCTGAGTGCAGAGCCCGGTATGGGGTTCGATCTCATGATCCTGAGAACATGACCCAAGCCGAAATCAAGAGTCGGATGCTAACCACTGAGCCACCCAGGCACCCCCCGGTTCGCCTTTTTTTAAACAGACAAACTAACCAACCAACCAACCAACAAACCAACCAGCCAGAATAGATTTCTGTTGCTTGCAACTAAGTACCCAGGCTACACATGACCTTTTAGAGCAGTAACCTAACAGCAGAGTATGTGGGTGTGTTCAGAGCTCAAAGCCGTCTTAGGTCCCACAGCTCATGGGATTCACAGGAAGACCCTGGGACGCAAGCAGAGCAAAGGTTCTGATGCCCACTTTGTAAACAGAGAAGCCGGGCACAGGGTGTCAACTGTTCTGTGTACTTGGCCCTGGCATCCCCGCCAAGTCCATCAAAAACGCCAACCACTCATGTGCCCTGGGGTCCGTCTCCCCATCCCTCCACCCCAAAGTGGGGTCAAGCATGCCACGTACAGAACCCCAACACAGGCACCCAGGCTGGAAAAGCAAATGTTTTGGGCATCAATCCCAGGCAAGCCCGAGGATCACAGAGCAAAAAAGCACGCTGAAGCTTCTGGGAGACTAGAAGCTATTTTAACCTCTGATCAGCTGCTTCTCAGAGTGTCACAGTCTGGGGACATGTAAAGGTAAGACAGCTGTCTCCTCTCTGGTGTGATCTACAAGTGATAAAATCCTAATTGAAACCAAATTTAAACTACAAGCCAGAACTGGCACATTTATTTGTGGGAGGAAATACTGCTTAAACAAGGTCTTTTAATCCTCACCTACACATATCTCCTCGAGAAGCCACGTGCACTTTTTTAAACCCCGTGCCAGGCTGAAGGGCTGAGAAGGAGAAGTGCACGAGGAAGCAGCCCCCGTCCTGCAGTGAACCTGGGTGACCAGCGTGCTGGGCTGTGTGGTGAGGCGGACCTGGGCCATAGTGAGCTTCACGGGGTCTCACTCTCATCAGCCACAGGGAGCAGACAAGCCAGAGTGGGAGCGGCGTGAGGAGTCCTGCGCCGTGGTCGGCACAAAGTAGGTCCTCAACAGGCAGGCAGGCACCAACCACGGTGAGGACGATGATGGCAGGGGAGCCCAGTGTGAGGTCTGTGGCCTCAGCGTGAGGCCTGTGACATCCCACCCCCCCAAGCCATGCTCACCCCCCCCACCCCATGGCCAAAAACGGTCACAGAGCAGATCCCCATGAGCACATCTCTTCCCTTCCCTGAGGTCACCCCAAGTGGCCAACAGCGTCCCCCAGGGGACAGGCCAGCTCCTGCCCTCAGGTGGACCCTACACGCACAGAGAGAATGTGAGTCCAAGTCAGAAAAGCCTAGCCACAGGGTGTGGGGGGCCTGGGGGAGCAGGGGGCTTCCCCCCCCCAACAGCCTGCTCAGCCCCTGCCCCTCCTCTTCTCCCATGCCCCCAAAGAACTATCACCTTCCATGTCCTACACTCAGTCCCTCCTCCAGGCCCATCAGGTTCAGAACCCCAGACCAGTCGGGCTCCGTCTTGAGAGCTGTGCAATCTGGGCACAGAGCCTGAGTGGGGACATGAGCCAGAAGCTAACCGAGGAGATAAAGTGGGGTCAGTGCATTCACGGCAGGTTCAGAAGCCTCCTTGTCCATGCAGCGTACCGTGAACTACAGTGTGCAAACGCACCCCCTGGCCCTCTCTCAGGACGCTCGCCGTTCGGCTGCCCCTACCCCCCCCACCCCCGCGTACAGCAGTGCACTGTGCTGCAATTACAGCTAGTGGAACGCGGGTCTAGTCTCCCCAGTGAGCCCCGGTCCGCCCTTGCTGACCTCAGTCCCTAAGCCCTTCGCAGGCCCTGGCACAGAGCAGGCACTCAACAGAAGAGTAATGCTGGCCGGTGCACAAGAAGGGCTCAAAAGGCTCGGTCATCTGCTCCTTGGCCTGGAGAACCCAGCGTGCCCTCCCACTCCTGACCAGTCCCGGGCTCCTGGACTCAGGGCCGGAAAGTTCTGCTCTCATCTGATGGCTTCCTCACCCGGGTAGCAAAACGCAGGTGCACTTTCTTCAGGATTCAATGACCCTGCAAGAAATCTAGTGGTCCCCGGCCCAGAATACAGTGTGGAGGTGGGTGGGAGGGGCTGTCCTTGAAAGGACAAATGTCTTCTGCTCCAGCCACTCACATTTTCTGCAGACAGAGCTGCTCTTTAGAAGCCTGAATCAAAACAGCTCTGGAGTGTGGATTTTACCCCCCATAGGGCATCGTTACCACAGTGACCGTTTTTCCTCTTGGAATTCTTTCGAGTACAAGCTGGTGCTTCCCTCCAAAACAAGCCCGGGGAAAGCCAGGGAGCCAGGGATTAAGGGAAGGGCCGGAAGGAAGCATGACTGAACCACATGGAGCTCTCCAGTGGTCTCCTGGACCTCTGCAGTGGCTTCGGAATGACAGCCCCTCCCAACTGCTACGGGTGTGGGGGGTACGGTGCTGAGGGTATGGGAGGGTTGTGAGTATGGGGCCTTATGTGCGTGTGTTTTGGGGAGGCCCGGGCATGTGTAAGGGTGAGTGGGGGGGGTACTGGGGGCTGTGCATGTAGCAGGAGTGGCTGTGTGGCGTGTGGGGACCGGAGTGAGCAGAGACACTGCCATGTGTGTACCTACACGCACACTTGTGGTAGCTTGAGGGCAGGCGGGGACCCTGTCAGGGACGTGGGGAAGCGTGTGGGTGTGGGTTGGGGAAGCGGTCCTCGCAACCCTGAGGTGAAACAAAGGTCACATCTTCCCCTGAGACAAGAACATGAACTGCATTTGGAACCTGCATGACAACACTTGGTGCTACACATCAGCCTGAACTTGGCCCAGACGTCTGCGGGGGTCTATTCACCACATGTGGCTCAAGGCTGAAACAAGCGACTTAGAAACAACTGTTTGAGGCAACTTGCACTTCTGGTCAGGACACCCCTGGTCAGTTGGTCTGGGGCCTGGATGGCAGGGCCCAGTGGCTCTGGAGGAGCCAGCGTGGCGGGTCCCCGCCTTCCCCACGAGCCCGAGATAAGTCCTCCAGGGGGTGCACAAAGCCTGGGGGGGCTCAGGGTGCTGGGACACAGAACACCCAGTACGGGGCCACTGCCATGGGAACTCGGAGATGTCTGAATGCTCTGTTAGGTAAGTGTAAGAGATGTCCCTGCCTGTAAGGAGCTGCCTGTCCACGGAGGAGCTGGCCGGTACTGGGGCTGAGTAACATCCCAAAAAAAGGAAAGGAAAAAAAAAAAAAGCCACTACCACTACTACTTTTTTTTTTTTTTAAAGATTTTATTTATTTTACAGAGAGAGATCACAAGTAGACAGAGAGGCAGGCAGAGAGAGCAAGGGAAGCAGGCTCCCTGCTGAGCAGAGAGCCCGATGTGGGACTCGATCCCAGGACCCTGAGATCATGACCTGAGCCGAAGGCAGCGGCTTAACCCACTGAGCCACCCAGGCGCCCCACCACTACTACTTTTATAATAACTCCAATGATCACGGAGATGTCGTGGGGGGTCAGCAACATTATTAAGGAGGCTGCGTGCCAACCATTCACGCGAAAACAGTCTTCTTTCTAAAACACAAGTGCCAAATAATGAACAGTGCAAAGTCACTGATATCCACACAGGGGGGTGGTGGTGGGGGGTAGGGATCTTGATGCCTACCTCACACAATGCGAAAATAAATAAATTCTAGATGGACTGGGGGCACCTGGGTGGCACAGTCAGTTAAGCATCTGCTTTGGGCTCAGGTCATGATCCCAGGGTCCTGGGATGGAGCCCCCAGTTGGGCTCCCTGCTCAGCGGGGAGCGGGGAGCCTGCTTCTCCCTCTCCCTCTGCCACTCCCCATGCTTGTGCTCTCTCTTCCTCTCTCAAATAAATAAAT
Organism: Neogale vison; assembly: GCF_020171115.1. NCBI lineage: Eukaryota > Metazoa > Chordata > Mammalia > Carnivora > Mustelidae > Neogale > Neogale vison. The sequence goes on along the minus strand of NC_058096.1, from coordinate 207,712,900 downwards.
AAAATCTTAAAAAAAAATTCTGGATGGACTGGAAATCTAATGGTGAAAGGTAAGATAATAAAACTTATAGACCAGAGTGGGAGAGAAACTATTAAGAGGCTCTTAATCACAGGGAACGAAGTGAGGGTTGCTGGAGGGAAGGCAGGTAGAGGGATGGGGTAACTGGGTGATGGACATTAAGGAGGGCACGTGATATAATGAGCACTGGGTATAACAGAAGACTGATGAATCACAGGCCTGTACCTCTGAAACTAATAATATATTATATGTTAATTAATCAAATTTAAATAAAAAATGTTTAAAAAACCCCTAGAATATAATATAAGAGAATGTCATCATGACCTAGGAGCACACAACTATTTCCCTAGGCAGGCCACAGAAGATATTCAGGGGGAAAAACAAAACAAAACAAAACCCTGATGAATTGGATTACATAAAAAGAAAGAACTTCTTTTGTTCACCAAAGAATGCAATTAAAAAGCATGAAGAGTCAAGGCCCAGATGGGGAGAAAAATGCAATATGAAGAGAGGACTTACCCAGGTATCAAAGAACACCTGGAAACAAACAGGAAAAAGTGTCAGGCGACCCAACAAAAATGGACAGGAGGTAGAAAGGCCTGAGCAGGTTCTTCACATAAAACACCTGACAAGAGACTCCACTGCCTCAGTTAGGAAGGGAATGCAACTTTACACCACAAAGGGATACACTACCCCTCCACCAGCAGTGCCAACTTGAAAAAGACTAACCAAGGCAGGAGCGTGGAAGAGGAACTTTACAGCCGGTGAGAGTGTGGACTGGTTTACTAGCCACTGGGAGGGCTGTTTGGTAGTGTCTTTCCTACGACCTACCGATTCTACTCCTAGGGATATAGCCAGCACATGTTCACCAACACATGGATGAGACCGGGAATAGCGGATCATGGCTCCAGCCTGAAATTCTATAGTGGGACGGACCTAATGTTGTATATTGACACAATCAGTGCTGGGCAGTAGGAAGAATGAACTGATGGCCACACCCAATGGCTCACAGACACGATAAGGAATGGAAGAACCCAGATCCCAGAAGAGTATGTAGTGTATGATCCCACTTATCTAAAGGTCAAAAGAAGCCGACCTCCAGAGTCAGAAGTCCCAAGTGATCACTCCTGCCGCACGAGCACCTGGGCAGGGAGCCTGGATGCTGTCACAGTTTCTTGATCTGAATGACTGATGACATCATGTGTTCGCTTAGTAAAAGTCACTGGGCTGACCTGTCCACTTTTCTCTACATATTGAAAAGGGAAGTTTTCTTAATGCCACAACAGAGTTGTTAAAAACAGAATTTAACCCCATGTAGAAACCAAAAATACATTACTAAAATCTAAAGAGAGGACGAATTCTGTCTCGAGGACAGCAAGAAGTCAGTCCTCAAAGAGAGGATGACCTCAGGACCCCCAAGCACACCCAGAAGACGGCTGCGTGAGGGAAGCACAGTCCCGGGATTCGCCATCAAGGTCATAAAAATTCTTCTGTTTCAAAAGCTAGTAGATTAAAAACCAGCTTGAATGTCAAGATCCCTTCACTTTACAATCCCCTGTGTCCAATCCATGCGGCCTTGCAAACACCTGGTGACATCTTGTCACGTCACGGCAGTCACTCAAAGGGGAACATGAGGCCTCAACAGCGAGTGGGGAGCGAGTGGGGAGCGGAGCAAGAAGGAAGGACCCTGTCTTGCGACGTGCTTCACGCAGCTGCCTCGGCCACCACAGGCTAGCCAAATGGTGAGAGATCCAGAACAGCACGTACCTGCATCCAGAAGCCCTGCTCTCTGAGGAAAACTCAGAAGGAGCCCCACCCCCCCGGCCACCCAGTAGGTTCTCCCCAGGATCTGAGACCAGCTGAAGGAAAGGTCCACTTCGTACGGCGGCCCACTGCCAGGCCCTCCCAGCACCACTCCGAGGGGAAGCCAGTGCCACATGGGTCCCAGAAGGTGGGGGCTCCCCAGAGCCCAGCTCCAGGGAGGGGACCCAGGTCCACGGGCCAGGGGGTAGGCCCTGGGTGCCACTGTCACATCTGTAGAATAAAGGGGCCCCTTCCCAGGGGTAAGAAGAAAGAACAGCAGGAAAAATAACTGCACATCCTCACTTCCCATTCTCCACGTCTACACACACCGTCTCCCTTCATCTTCGTCCTGGGAGGCAGGGGTTACCGTGGTCACTTCTGGCCATGTCTCCTAAGGCCCAGGAGCAAGAAGACACTTATCTACCTACTGGTCCTGGAGCCCATGGAGCCGGGGTGGCCAAAGCCGCTTCTGCAACAGGCCCCGGGGCAGGGAACCCGGAGTGAAGCTGCGCCTGAGGCAGGGCGGCATCCAGCTCAGACGGGAGCAGCCCACCTGCAGGGAAGCGGCCAGAGGCCAAACACCCAACAGAAAGGGAGCAGCAGGCCACCCGCTCTGCCACGCCGCCCAGCCCACAGAACAAAGCCTCAAGAGCACAGCCTCAGCCGGGCTGCCTCTCCTGACATCAGTGGGTCTCACAAGCGAGGGCTGGTGAGGCCTCCACGCGGTGCGAAGTCCCACTTCACAGGGTGGCTGTGGCCGGGACCCCACCGGCACCTTTCCCTCCCCACGTGCTGCCCGCAAACAGCTGGACCAAGTTCACGGCCAAACTCACTCCAGTCCTCACCCAGCTTCTCTCAGTCCCCGTCTCCCTCCCCGCAGATTCCTGTGCCCCTTCCTCCTGCACGCTGCAGGGCGAACCCCTGGGCACTGTATGTCCCCCATCCTCCTTCTCTTCCCCAGGGGACCTCATCTGGCCCCAGGGCTTCAGCTTCTATCCACACAAGCCTCTCCTTGCAGTCCCAACACCCACCTGCCAGGCTCTCTCTACTCACATGGCCAACAGCCAGGCCCAACATGGCCCTCACCAGACTCCTGGCTCCCCTTCGAAACCACTCCTCCTGCACCTCTCATTTGGGAACAGGCCCTGCCACATCCCCCAGCCCGTCTGCCCCCACAGTCCACCCGCCGGGATGTCCCATAACCTTGAATGCCGCAGCCTCACAACTGAGCGAATGTGGCAGCCTCCCGCCTCCACACACACTCAGGGCAAGACCCAGCACTCAGGCCTCCAGAGGCTCCCCAGCTCCCCTAGAGCAAGAGCCTGCCCCTGTGGCCACAGCCAGCCAGGGCCTCTCTACTCCCATCCCCTCCCCACTCCCGAACCTTCTCCTGACACCTGTCATGCAAGGGCTCCTTCTCTCCCTCAAATACGCCAAGCTAGTGCTCTGCGCAGCTTAGAATGCTCTTCCCAAGACCTGGCATCCCATCCCTCCCCTGCAACCGCCACCATCTCCCGCCTCCCCCTCAGAGCAGCCTTCCTGTCATAGGCCAGCTGCACCAGCCCTCCTTCAAAACACACACACACACCAGCACTCCCAAGTTCCCAACACTTTCTTCCCTGCTCACTAGTATACACTCTTTATCCACCCCTCCCATGGAAGCCTCTCGAAGCAGAGGGGCCGTCTGATTCACAATCCGGATCCCCAGGCCCCGATCCCCAGGCCCCGCACACAGCTGGTGCTCAATCAATACTTCTTTGATGTGTGGTGGCAGAGGTCCTGCAGTGAGGATGAGCACCTCATGCTCCAGGGAAAGGAGGTGTTCTACTTCCTTTTGTCAAGGGATAAAGTCAGGGAAGTGATCAGAGACGTGCAGGAAACTGAATCATCTGTGAATCTTTCCAAAATTGCGTTATTTCCAGGCTCCCTACCTCCTCCCTACAGGAGATCTAGGGTGGAGCCAGAGAAAAGAATGCGTAGGTCGCCCCAGGTGATCCTGACGCAGAGGTAGGTCTGAGAACCTCGGATTGATCCAACACCTTCATTTCACACATGAACAAGTTAAGGCCTCCGAAGGGATGACTCAGAGAGAAGCTGCAACACTGGTTCGTCAACAGGTGTCTGTCTGCGTTGGGAGTCCCCAGCTTCCCACCCACGAGGTTCTCCCTCTCACTGGCTCCCAGACCTCGGGGTCTGAGCAGAGCTCGGGAACAGAAGGTCAGTCTTGGGGAGAAAGGGGGAACACACACCCCACCGTGGCTGTGGTTCTGCAAATCCACTTCTTTGTTGATGTAACACTTTGTACGCCAAGTGAACTCCACCTTCAAGGAAGCACGGCTAGGCTGAGGAAAGCCAGGGGACCAGCAAGATGTTCTCTTTGCTTGCCTTGGAAACAGTGTCAGCTACACCCACTGTCACCCAGCGGGAAGGGCTGGAGGACCACCTAGACTTCCTCACTTCAACAGGGTGGGTGAGAAAAGACATACACCTGTATTTATAAGAGGCCCACGGGCAAGACCTTGAACTAGCCACTTCACAGACATCTTTCTCTGTTCTTCCAGCTACTGATAAGGTCGGAAGCCAAGTCTTGATTTTAGAGACAAGGCTAGGGAGGTAAAGAGTTTTAAAGACCCACCCTGGGTCCCACTGATGGGATGAATGGAGCTGAGATTTAAATGAGATCCATCGGACTCCAAAGCTCAGCTCTCCACTATGCCACCCAGCTCCTACCAGGCGGCCTGATGGCAGTTTGTGTGTGGATGGGAAGAAGACCCCGTCCTGGGGGCTACTTCTCCCCCAAGCACCTGAGGGTGACAAGTGGAGAGGGATACAGGGCCCAGGGCTCAAGGAACCATCTAGGGTCGGGAACATCCCCAAGCACAGCCATGAGCAGTCCCTCAGCCCAGGCCTCCTGGCCTATTAAATAGGGAAAAACTGTTTTATTTTTTTAAAAGACTTTATTTATTTACTTGACAAAGATCATAAGTAGGCAGAGAGGCAGGCGGAGGGGTGGGGAAGCAGCCTCCCCACTGAGCAGAGAGCCCCATGCGGGGCTCGATCCCAGGACCCCAGGACCCTGACCTGTGCCGAAGGCAGAGGCTTTAACCCACTGAGCCACCCAGGTGCCTGGGGCCCGAGGATAAACTGTTTTAAACCTACCTCTCGAAAGGTTGCTTCTGGATTGAGCAAATCAGGAGATCCCATCACAAAGTGCCATGTAAATGTTATGAAAGCCGATCTGCAACAGGCTGTCGACACGGTGGCAGTGACTCCTCCACTGACTTAGGCGTCAGGCCGCTGGGCCTGGGGACAGAGCCACACGCAGCCAGACCAGAGGCAATGTCCTCAGGGATAAGCAGGACACAGACAAGTTCGACTCCTCCCCCCAGAACACTGGGCTCTTCTCCACCCCCACCACCCCACACCTCGCTGCCCCTTCCTCTTTGTCCCCCCAACAGTGGTCAGCCCTTCCCTCCAGCTTCCCTTCCACCCTCAGCCTGCACTGGCCAAGACCCTCCCCGGTGCACCCAAGTCCAAGATTATCAATGAGCTGCCCTCCACCTTGGCACTGACCCCACTCTCCAGACTGCCCGTTTCTCAAGTGCATGGATCACAACTGTCAGCATTTAACTCCTACTGGATATACACACGGAAAGCCAGAAATAAGCATCTGCTGGAGATGCTGGCCAGAAAGACTGACTACTTTGAAGACCTCTGCTCTAGCTTCGAAGCCCTAGGCTCCCCAAGCCTGAGCTCAGGGTCACCTGGGTTTCCGCCTACCCTCTCCTTCACAGCTCTCGATAAATGAGAGCTCAGGTAGAGACACAGTGTTGTATGAACTGGGCGAGAGGGAGCAAGGTCTCCAGAGACTACACTGTCCAATGAGGCAACCTTCAGCCAAGTGTGGCTGTTTAAATACGAATTAAGTAAAACGGAATAAAATGAAACATCACGTCCATCACATTTCAAGGGTTAAAGGGCCACACGTGGCTCCTGGCTGTGGTACCGGGCAGCACAGGTTCCACAGAGAACTGCACAGCACTGTCCCGTCCCGAGAGCCCGGCGGGAAGCAGGAACTACAGCGCAGCCTGCAAGCTGACAGCCAGAGCTGGCTCCGGGGCCCCGGTGCAGCCCCAGAGGGGCTGGGGATGACCACCCTCCCTGTCCCAGGGCTCAAGGAGGCAGCCCAATTCAGGCTAGATGCTAGCGAAAGCCGACAGCCAAGGGCAAGTGTTTGGGCCAAGTTAACAACCTTCAGGAGCCTCCATCTGGCTGCTAAGAAAGAGGTCGGAGCAGGACAAAGTGGCCTCACACCGCCCTGTTGGGTGGCGCTGTTGACAGAGGCCCTGGAGCTTTGTCTACACAGCCTGGGACGGTTCCCCAACTCACCCAGCTTGGAACTTGGGGAGGAGCACCAAGATATGAGGTTCCAAAACAACACAGAAGTGTAGGTGGCTGCCCTCACTGCAGCAAGGCCGGGCTCCTGCAGAACTCGGCCACCGGAGCAACCAGCAGCCCCTTCAGACCTTATCCCCACCCCAATCACTGCCAACTGCTTGCTGTCAAACCCACTGGAGCATCTGACCATCCCCTCTGGGCCCACCCAACATTCCCACCTTTGAGCTGCACCCCTGGAACACTCCTTTCCAGCTACCTCAATATGCGCTTCCCGGTCCCATCCTCCACAGGTCAGCCCAAAGCCCGCTCTGCCTTCTAGTGAAGCGTCCCCAAGACCAGCCTGGCTTTCCCAGGAAATGACTGCCAGCAGCACAGTCTGATAGTCTACGTGCTCTTCCCACCTGTCACCAGGACTGGCTGACCCACAAGCCTGCTGCACCCTGCAGAGAATCCCCCTCCTCCAGGAGTCATGTGTGCTGGAATCCCAACGTCACTTACACTCCTCGACCTTGGGCATCCCAGCCCCTCGGGATCAGTCAGGTGCGCTGACGAGGAAGTGCTCTGTATGACTGCCCGCCACACAGCTATAACCGAACCTGACTGAGGAATAATGTGCGGAAACCTCATGGCCCGGATCTCATCTCTGTTTGTCACAATGTCAGGATGGGCTCCTCCAGACGATCACAACTTTGAGCTCATAGTGCGGTGCGGGGAGGAGCGGAAGCTAGCCCAGGACGGATGCCAATGCCAGGCATGAGATCTTCCATGCCTCCAGCAAAACCATGTGCGTGGCAGGTATCAGTGAGGGACATGTCGCTGAGTGCCAGGGGACTGGCAAGGAGCCATCCCCTTGGGGCAGACAGGGACTCTCCCACGGTAGGAGCGGGCTGAGAAAGTGCTGGGCCCTGGAGTCCCTCCTACAGGGGTCACATCTTCACATCAGATGACGGAACTAAAAGCAGGGGGCCCCTTCCACCCGAGGGAGGGGCCTCCTTGCTCCTAGTCTGCCCGCAGCAGGCCGGCTTTACTTCCTTGCCAGCCTCACCCCTCCTCGGTCTCCCAAGAAATGACTGGGCTGGAAAAGTAACTCAAACTTAAGACCTTTGACTGTCTTTCTCTCAGGCACTGATCCTCACAGAAACATCCCTCAGGAACTGCAGAGATTAAATATGACGCGAAAAGCACTCTTAAAAGAAAAAAGAGAACCTGGGCTTTACCAAAATTTAAAAATCTTTGTGCATCAAAAAGACACTACCAAGAGAATGAAGACAGCCCACAAAATGGGGGGAAAATACCCAGAAGTCCCCTACTTAGTAGCTGTTTAATATCCAGAATAAATAAAGAATTCAAGCACACACACACACACACAAAAAAAAAAAAAAAAAAAAAAGGAATTCAAGCACAACTCAAGAACAGAGAGATAAATGACCCGATGGAAAAATGGGCAAAGAATATGAATAAATATTTTTCCGAAGAACATATATAAATGGCAAATGAGCACATGATTGGATGCTTAAAAGTACTTATCATCAGGGAAATACAAATCAAAACCCCAATGAGCGACCACTTCACTCCTAACAGAACAGCTATGATTTACTTTGTTTTAAAAGAAAGGCAGACCGTCCCATATAGCGCCTCATTTGGACACATCTGGAGTCTAAGGACACAGGTGGAGCAGTAAGGGAGGAAGGGGACACCCGCCTAGCCATGCAGATCAGCCGAATCAACCTTGGCGATCAATGAGGTGACAGATTCTACAGCCAGATTGCCCTCACATCCTGTAATTTTTTTTTTTCTAAGTAGACTCCATGCCCAGCATGAAGCCCAGTGCAGGGTTTGAGTTCACCACCCTGAGGTCAAGACCTGCAATGAGATCAAGAGTTGGACGCTTAACCGACTGAGCCACCCTGGCGCACCCATCTTATAATTTTTCTTTCTTTCTTTCTTTCTTTTTTTTTTTTTTTAAGGAAAGTAATTGTGGGGCAAGGATGTAAGGGAACTGGAATGCTCGTGCACTGCTGGTGGTAGTGGAAAATGTACACCCACTGTGGCAAACAGTTTGGTGGTTTCTCTAAAAATTAAACACAGAATGGCTATCTGACCCAGCAATCCCACTCCTTCTGTATATATTGAAAAGAACTGAAAACAGGGACTCAAATAATACTTGTGAAGTCGATAAGTATACCAATATGCCAATGACAGCATTAGTGACAAGAGCCAAAAGGTGTCCATTAACAGAGGAATGAAAATTCACTGCGCATGGTGTATACCTACAATGGAATATTATTCAGCCTTAAAAAGGAACAAAAGGCTCTTGCATGCTAGAATGTGGATGAACCCTGAAAACTGATGCTGCTGCTAAGCGAAGTAAGCCAAACACAAAAGGAAAAATATTGTTAAGACTCCACTTACACGAGGTACTTGGAATGGGCAAACTCACGGAGACAGAAAGCAGATTAGTGGTTGCAAGGGGCTGGGGTGAGGCTAACAGGGAACCGCCACTTGGTGGGGGTAGAGTTTCTGTTTGGTGTGATGAAACAGTTTTGGTAATCGTGGTGATGGTTGCACAACGCTGTAAATATCCTAATGACAAATGCTTAAACGGAAAATTTTATGTTATGTGTATTTCACCATTGAAAAATACAAAACAAAACAAAATTGTGGCAAAATTTCCCCATCAGGGGAAAGGAGGACCAGATCAGGATCCACAGGGGATTAAGACATGCACATCAGGGCAGACTGGACTTGGGGCCTATCCTCTTTTACCACTGTTGTTTCGTGTTTTGTTATGTTCTTGAGCGTGTAACTCACAAAACCAAAGGGTATTAGAAAGTATACAACTGGTTCCTCCAGTTTCTCCTCTACCTTGCATCTGGGCAGCCAGTCCAAGTCAGTACACAAAGAGAGTCACCACCTGTTCTCATGGCCTCTCCTAAGCTAACATGCACTTGGATGCCTCCTAGCTATGTGACCTCAGGCAAACCGCCTCACATTTATTAGCCTCAGTGCTTCCATCTATAAACTAACCCTCCTCCTTTTTTGTTTGAAGATTTTATTTATTTATTTGACACAGAGAGAGAGAGAGAGAGCGCGCGCACAAGTAGGCAGAGCGGCAGGCAGTGGGAAACGGAGAAGAAGGCTCCCTGCTGAGCAGGGAGCCCAATACGGGGCTCGATCCCAGGACCCTGGGATTAGGACCTGAGCTCAAGGCAGCTGCTTAACTGACTGAGCCACCCAGGCGCCCCTAAATTAAGCCTCCTCTTGTCTTCTTCTCAGGTTTGTCATCAAGACCTAGACAAGCAAGATAAAGCAGGCAGCTGGCATCGTTTCTATGTCAAATCTGAAAACACTGTTAATAAAGAAAATTAAACTGTTAGGAGCTACAGAGAAAATCAGGAGCACTAGGTACTCCCCACCTCCCTTTCCTTACACCTTCTCTATCTAACACTACCTATGTTGCCTGACCCTCCGTCTCCCCAGCTGACTGCAAGCTGCTCAGGGCAGAGACTTCTGTCTGCTCTGTTCAGCACTATACCTCTAGTGCCTGACGACTGGTGCCCAGGCCGTACCTGGTACATGTCCGCAAAAGGAAGGAATTACCAGCTCCAATAACCTACTTTCAACCAAGCCAAACAACACTTCATCACCTGCCACTGATCCACCCACTGATAACCACAGCCTGGAAACTGAAAAGTCAACAAAAAATTCTAACTTCCCCTTTGTAAGAAAAGGACTAGAGAAAGTAGAAAAATCAGGAGCTCCTGAATAGGAAAGATGCAACAGGAAAGGAGAAGGCTTTTAATGGAGCAAGAATGTGGCTTCACAATAAATCTTCCTTAAAAAGAGTGAAAGGAAACTCCAAAGGCCAGTGAACTCTCAATTCCAATATAGAAGCCACATGATTTCCGGTTGCACATTTTTTAGAAATGAGTTCATGGCCAAGAGCTTTCTGAAGCCAGAAATGGGAAGATTAAAGCCAATTAAAGTAGCAATCAATACACCAACAAATTAGAAAATCTAAATGAAATGGGCAAAATCCTAGAAACACATAATGTATCTAAACTGACTCATGAAGAAATAGAAGATTTAAATTTATCTGTAACTAATAAGGAAACTGAGTAATCAAAACCCTCCTAATGGGGCCCCTGGGTGGCTCTGTGGGTTAAAGCCTCTGCCTTCGGCTCAGGTCATGATCCCAGGGTCCTGGGATGAAGCCCCACATTGGGCTCTCTGCTCAGCGGGGACCCTGCTTTCCCCTCTCTCTCTACCTGCCTCTCTGCCTACTTGTGATCTCTGTCTGTCAAATAAATAAATAAAATCTTTAAAAAAAAAAAAAAACCCTCCTAATAAAGAAAAAAGCCCTGGGCCAGACAGTTTTACTGGTGAATTCTAATACTAACGAATTGAATCCATCAAGGACCAAAGACCAGGGGAATTTACTCTCCAATGCAAAATGGTTCAACATACAAAAACCAACTAATGCAATATAATAACAGGATGGGGGGGTAAATCACATGATCATCTCAATTGATGAAGAAAAAGCATCTGACAAAAATCAACTCTCTTTGTTATGAGAGTGATACCATATAAACAGTCAACAAGCTAGGAATAGAAGGAAACTTCCTCAACACGATAAAGGCCATATTCAAAAAACCCACAGTGAATGTCACACTCAATGGTGAAACACTGAAAGCTCTTCCATGATAAGGAACACAACAAGGATGACTACTTTCACAACTTCTAGCCAACATGATACTCAAAAGTTCTAGCCAGAGCAATCAGGCAAGAAAAGGAAATAAAAGACTTCCAAATTGGAAGAGAAGTAAAATTGTATCTGTTCACAGATGATATGATCTTATATGTAGAAATATCTAGATCTTATATGTAGAAATATCCATGAAAAAACTGTTAGAGCAATTAACAAATTCAGCAAAGTTCCAGGATGTCAATTTTGTAAATCAACAGATAAATATCAGTTGCATTTCTGTATGTATTAGCAATGTACAATCTGAACAGGTAATTAAGAAAACAATCTCCTTTACAACAGCAACAAAAAGAATAAAATACTTAGGAATATTTTTAACCAAGGAGCTGAAGGTTTGTACATTGAAAACTAGAGAACACTGCTAAAAAAAAATTTAAATACTTAAATGAAAATTAACAACTTAACGGGTACCTGGGTGGGTCAGTTGGTTGAGCATCTGCCTTTGGCTCAGGTCATGATCCTGGAGTCCCCGGATCAAGCCCTGCATCAGGCTCCCTGCTCAGTGGGGAGTCTGCTTCTCCCTCTGCCCCTTACCCAACCTGTGCTCTCCTTTTCTCACTCTCTTGTCAAATAAATAAATTTAAAAAAGAATTAACAACTTAAATGGAAAGATATCCCATGCTCATGGATTGGAAAACTTAATATTGTTAGGATGGCAATACTCCCCAAAATTGTTTACAGACTCAGTACAATCCATATCAAAATCTCAACAGCGTTCTTTGCATAAACAGAAAAATCCATTCTAAAATTCATATGGAATCTCGGGGATCCCAAAAAGCCAAAACAATCTTGAAAGAGAACTAAGAGGATTCATACTTTCTGATTTCAGAACTGACAACAAGCTACAGTAATCAAAACAGTATGGCAGTGGCATAATGACAGACATATAAACCAAGAGAAAAATAGAGAGTCCTGAAATAAACTCTCACAGATACGGTGAAATGATTTTCAACTATTCAGTAGGGAAAGGACCAATCAACAGGGAAAGGACATTCAATAGGGAAGACCATTCAATAGGGAAAGGACAGTTATTTCAACAAATGGTACTGGGAAAGCTGGATATTCACATGCCAGACACTGTATAAGACATTTACATTATACCTACATAAAAATTAACTCAGAATGATCAAATACCTAAATATAAGAGCTAAAACTATAAAACTCTTAGGGTAAAACATGGGGAAAAGCTTCAGGATCCAAGGTTTGATAAAGGTTCCTCAGACATGACACCAAAAGCAGACGCACCAAAAGAAAAAATAAATTGTGTTTTATCAAAATTAAGAACTTTATGAATCAAAGGACATTACTGGGAAAGTGAAAAGACAACCATGGAATTGGGAGAAAACATCTGCAAATCCCATATCTGATAGGGGATTAATGGTCAGAATATATTAAGAACTCCTACAACTCAACAACAACAAAAGTCAATTTAAAAATGGGCGAAGGGGTGCCTGGGTGGTTCAGTCAGTAAAGCATTGGACTTTTGGTTGGTTTCGGCTCAGATTAGCCCCACATACTCTGCGTAGAGTTTGCTTGAAGATTCTCTCTCTCTGACCCTCCTCCCACTCGTGTGCACAAACTCTCTCTCTCTCCCAAATAAATATATCTTTAAAAGAAAAACGGCAATAGGGGAAGGACATGAACAGACATTTCTCCAAAGAAGATATACAAATGGCCACAGGCACATGAGAAGATGCTTAACATGATTCACTGATCACTACAGAAATGCACATCAAAACTACAATGTGATACCATTTCACACCCAATAGGATGGCTATAATCAACAAAACAGAAAATACCAAGTGTTGCCAAGGATGTAGAAAAAAGGGGAATCCATGTCCATGGCTGCTGTGGAAAACAACATGGCAGTTCCTTCAAAGGTTAAACACAGAACTGCTCTATAACCCAAAATTTCCACTTCTGGGTTCACACCCAAAAGAACTGAAAACAGAGACTCAAACAGATATTTATTTATACATTCACGGCTCACAACAGCCAAAAGTTAGAGGCAACTTCAAACAGATAAAATACGGTATAGTACAAAGGAGTATGATCCAGCTTTAAAAAGGAATGAAATTTCATATATGCTACAACATGGATAAACCTTAAAAATGTTATGCTGGGGACACCTGGGTGGCTTAGTCAGTTAAGCGTCTGACTTGATCCCAGGGTCCTGGGACCAAGCCCCACATCAGTCTCCTTGCTCAGCAGGGAGGCTGCTTCTCCCTGTGCCTGCACCTGCTGCTCCCCCTGCTTGTGCTCTCTCTCTCTTTCTCTGACAAGTAAATAAATAAAATCTTTAAAAAAAAAAAAAAGTTATGCTTGTTGAAATAAGCCAGTCAAAGAAAGTCAAATACTGTATGATTCTACTTATATAAGATACCTAAAGTAGTCAAATAGAATGGTGGTTGTCGGGGCTAGGGTGGGGAGTTACTGTTTAATGGGTACAGAGTGTACATTTAGGATGGTGAAAAAGCTCAGGACATAGTGGTACGGTTTTATAACATTATGAACATATTTCAAATGGTGAACTTTATGTTACATACATTCTGCCACAATAAAAAAAGGGAAAAAATAACCATCGGGCCATATTTTCAGCCCTTTGAGAGAATCCATCTTTAAAGGCCAATTCTCCTGATGGCCTGGGCATCCTTCCCACAGAACAGGCCCTAAGGATGCTATGTTATCCGTTGTATTCTGACCTCAAGCCTAGTCACAGTAATCTGGGCCCCAAATCCCAGCCAACAGCACAGGCTGGCTAGCCACTGAAAAGCTGAGGCATGAGTCTCCCTCCGCCAGGCAGTTTTGGGGCAGAACACTCTGACAGGGCCAACAACATGCCAACAAAAGCAGAAGCCAATCCGGGGCGCCTGGGTGGCTCAGTGGGTTAAAGCCTCTGCCTTCAGCTCAGGTCATGATTCCAGGGTCCTGGGATTGAACCCCGCATGGGGCTCTCTGCTCGGCAGAGTCTGCTTACCCCTCCCCTCTCTATCTGCCTGCCTTTCTGCCTATTTGTGATCTCTGTCTGCCAAATAAATAAATAAAATCTTAAAAAAAAAAAAAAGCCAATCCGGCTAGCTTTCACTCTCTATTACTTCCCCTTTCACTTTCCCACAGGGTGGCCATGCAGAAAGGAAACAGGGGCCTGACTGACCAGCCTGACTCTCTAAAGTTAGAAAGCTGAGTCCGTTTTCCCTCATCCATCCAAGGTCTAGATATTTACTAGCCTTTATATTTTGTAGAATTAGCAGTTTTTGCTCATCCAACAACAGCAGAACGGACAGGCTCCACCCTCTGTGGGCTCTAGTGCTCTTTCATACAGAGAACCCTGTCAGATCTCAAAATAACCCAACGAGAATATAGAGGACTTCTTAACCTCCACTGCGGACATGAAGAAACAGGCTCATGGATATGAAGCAATTTGTCCCAAGTCCCACAGCCCCAAGTGACAAGACCAGAGTTTGCACACAGGCAATGAGCTTCAGAGCTCTCCCTCCTCTTGATTACTCGGAGGTGGAGATGGAATGGGACCATTTTGGTGTCAAACAAAAGCAAGAAAGATGCTTCCAAGTTTGGTAACTAATAGGATTAGGAGGTCCATCCCCAGAAAAGTTGCCTAGGGACAACTAAGTGCCCTCCTCTTTCCCTGAGGTCCACCGTGGCCTAGAAATGGGTCTTTGTTTTTGCACTTTTGTACTCAAATTCCAGCTGGGCCCCGAGAGTACCGTCCCGTACTGTCCGGCCCAAGGTGCGGTGGCGGACAGGGAAGGTCTGCCACCTTCACCGAATTTCACCAGGCTGGAAGGCCGCCTGGGTCGTGGGGGAAAGGGAATAATTCAGGGCGCTCAAAAGCGAAAAAATTACGCCTAATACAACGAGCACCCAAAACTTAGAAACTGCCCTGGAGACGCATAAGACAAACACCAAAAAGAAACCAACACCCCGCCCCCCCGGTCCCCGCCTCGCGCATGCGCAGCGACGGGGAACCAGCGCCAAAAGAGTCCCAGGCAGCTAACCACTACACTTGGTAGGCGGGCTCCGACTCTGCGCAAGCACCACCCGCGCGGGCATGCGCGTCACCCGCAGCTGCCTTTTCCTAGTAGTCCCCTGCCCTCTCGTCCCTGTTTTGGACCCGAATACTGGCTACCTCAGCCACGGTCCTCACTCTACATTCCTCACCTTGCGCCCGGTTTTTTCCCTTAGGGCTTTCAGCCGTTCCTTTCGCCGCAACGCCTCTTCCTCTAGCCGGCCCACACCAGCCGCAGTAGCCGCCATGTTGCCCACCCTCCTCTTCTCTCGTCCTGCATCGCGCAGGCCCGGGGAGTAGACGAACCTCTGGCGGCCAATCCAGTGACGAGAACGGGAGATCAGGATGTCCTGAAAGCCAATCAATACTGAGTTGCCATAGCAGGGCCCGCCCCACTATTCCCCGCGACTAGCCTCGCCTTCTGGGGGAGGGCACTGTAAAGAGAGCCTTACGGCCGTAAGGCTCGATTCGTCCAATGCCCATCAATGAGAAAGCAGCAAGCGGAATCAGACCTGAGTGAAGGAGGATAGAGCGAGTCGATTGCTCTGCTTTTGCCTAAGCAGACGCCAACCACACCCCTCACTCCACCATACGCGCCGCATGGAATGCACTGACCCAACCCTGTCCCCTTGTCCAGATTCTTCAAGGCCCGAATGCCTTCAATAAGTCTACCCTCCACTCCGATCTCAGTTTAATAAAAAATCAGCGCCTTCCTTCCTCTACAGGTGTCAGTGACTTCCTGGATGCACTTGTTCATGGGCCCCTAGGCCCTTCTGTATCCGCTCTCAGCTCAGATAAAGCCTGTGCAGTGCAGGGCTTGACTGGATGGCCGTTTCCTCCAGGCTCATGGGTGATGCCCTCCCACCTCCAAGCCCCCCCGGAGCAGCAAAGTACTCAGAGTCAGACTACCTAACTTGGAGAAGAACAAACTCCCAAAGTGGGCCCAGTGGGCCTCCAGGAACCCCCCGAGCTTAGTTCCTGAGAACTACTGAGAGTTGATTTGGCCTTGATTGCAACAGGTAGGCAAGACACTGCTCGCCAGCAGGAGCTGACAGGGTCTTCTTTCCTGCATTAACCAGCATGTCCTGACAACCCGGAGACCACTTTGGCTTAAGTTAAGATCTTCCTACAGGATGCCAAGTTCCCCAAAGCCACCTAGAGGCCATGCCTCCCTCCCCCCAACACATACCATGACTTGTCTCCCAGCAAAGCTGTCTCCTGCTTAGGGTCTCCATTCCCAGGCTGGTAGCAGGTGGATGCCCACTCCTCCCACTTCCTTTCAGAGGCCCCTGTGCCACAAGACGTCTGTCCAGCCCCTCCAAAATGACCCTCTTAAGCTCACTAGCCAGGGCCTTTTGGTGCCCTGTTCCCCCACATCCAGAAGGGAGAATCGTCAGAACCTGTACCAGGGTCCCAGGGAGTACCAGGTAGCAGGTGCTCAGGAAATGTCAGCTCAGAGGTAGGATGCACAGGGCAGGAAAAAAGGCCAGAGTGGAGCGGCTGCCCAAGAAGTCAGGAGGACAGAAAAGGATGGGAACTGGGAAAGAGTCTGTCTTCTCTTGGCCACTCGAGGTCTGGGAGACTCCAGACTGCAGTTCCTCTACCTAAGAGTACCTTTCTGGGCTCCACAAACTTCTCCCTGACTCCAACATAGGGCCTGACCCCTGCCCAACACCACGTGGCCCCTCACCTCCCTGGCAGGCTGGCCAGGGGAGGGGGCAGGGAGAGGTTCCGGGGGTGATGATGGCAGTGGGCCAGCAAAGAGTCAGTCAGGCCTCCATCCCTGCCCATCCTGTCCACACTGTCCCTGGCTACCCAAGTAATTCTCATTTGGCCCATCTGGGCTTCAGTTTCTCCATCTGTAAAACAGACGCATGAGACATCCTCTTGCCTTTAACCTCTTGAGGTTAAAGAAAACAAAAGATGTGAAGACCAGTGCTGGGCCCTAGAGTGGAGGATGCTTTTACGGAAGCATCTAGGAGGGAACCCGTGAGGATTGCTTAAATCTCCCAGGGATCTGCAGGACAGATGAAGGGCACTGCTCTCTGATGTCCCCATCCTGCTCCACAAACAGTAGGAGCAAAAACGTGGCATGTCGTCTCCCCATTAAAGCGCTTAGAACAGCACCAGGCACGTGGTAAACTCTACAAGTGGCCGCTGGTTGTTGTTACCATTTGTTGAAGGACTCGGGCCATCTGGCGCGGCCCGCAGCCCCTGCCCACCCACCCCACCCCACCCCCCGCCCCGGGAGACGGACACCCCATTCTCGCACGAAGGGAGGCAATTCCAGCCCTGCGCACTGTGAGGGGGGCAAGTTTGTAATACCTGACCCCGACCCACACCCGGGAGGCTCAGACCCGCCCTTCCCGCGGCGCAGTGGAGGGTGCGCACTGCTGAAGGCGGGACTGCTGGGCCCCCTCCCAGACCGCCCTGACCTCAAGCTCCTCCTCCCTCCGGGCTCCCCGCCCTTTGCACGGTCCCGGGAGAGGCGGGGCGGTGGTAGCCGCAGCTCAGTGCAGGAAGCCGGGCGGCGGCCGGCCGCGAGGAGGAGGAGCGTGCGGACTTGGGTGGCTCAGCGCGGCGGGGGCCAGTACTACTTCCCCGAGTAGTACCGCGCCGCTCCGCCCCGGAGTGACGCCCTCCGCCCATGGGCCTGGCCGAGGGCAACCGGCGGGCGGCGCGGAGGAGGCGGCGGCGGCAGGTGGCGCGCAGCAGGGCCGGAGCCGGGCCGGGACATGGCCGCCTCGGAGCGGTTGTACGAGCTGTGGCTGCTCTACTACGCTCAGGTGAGCCCGCCCCGTGCCGCTCTCGCTGTGCCCCAGCTCCGCGCGCCCCGCTGCGGCTGCACCTGCGCCCCCGTTCCCGGGGCCGCGTAGATGCACGCGCGCGCCGAGCGGACTCGGGCTCCGCACACACGTGTGCGCCGCCCCCGGCCCGCAGGTGCCTCCGGCGCCTCAGGCGCTTATACCTGGAGGATGACCCCCGCAGGCGTGCATCTCACCAGAGCTTCTTGGGTGGGGACGGCGCAACCTGGGTTGTGCCTGATGAGGAGAGGGTCCCAGGTCGAGAGGGCCGGACACCGACCCCCTTTTACAGACGGAGAAACTGAGGCTCGGAAAATAAATGAGAGACTTTGTTGGGTTGGGAGGGGCAGGAGGGCTTAGTTTGCATTTGGGCTTGACTCGCCTGTGGGCGCGGCCCTACTGGGTGGTCAGGGCCGAAGGGTCTGAGTGGGAGTGGGCTGCGGGGTGGGGTGGTTGCGGTAGGCGGGCGTTGGGGGTGAGAGGTAGGGGGTGTCCCTGCTTTGGTCCGATTTGAGTCAGCTCAAGCTACTCCGCATCAGTGCGCCGGCAGTGATGAGCTCCTCCCTGACCCTGATCCTAGGAGGCCATTACCCCGCCCCTGGGTGGACCTGGGGGTCCAGCCAGAAGAAAAGATTTGCCTTGGATGCAGAGGGAGGGGATAGAGGAGGTGAGATAGAAGGGATGTTTGAAAGGGGTGGAGGGATGCCCTTCCCTCCCGAGCTCCCTGTCCCGTCTCAGAGACTACCTCAGGTGGCCTCAGAAGGTGAAGGGAATGACTCCCACCCCGGTGTCCTGCGAGAGCTGAGAGCCTGGCGTCCCCCAGACTCTGTGTGTCACGCACCTAGGCTCCCACCTTCCTCTGCTTTCACAGCAGGGAGGGATTCCAAGGTAATGCCCGCCTCCTCTTCATCTAGCATCGGCCTCCCTCCCTGCACCTGCCTGGATTCGTGCTCCTGGCTCAGGTGTGCCCTGGGTACAATGGACTATTGTGTACCCCTGATCTCGTCACTAGAGGGAAGTTCATGACCAGATCAGCAGGCTCTCTGTGAAGAGGCTGGCCGACTGTCTCCTAGGACTGCAGGCTGGATGTGGGGCCCTAGGGACCCAGAATCCAGGCCATAAGGACCATGGCTTCTTGAGTCCACTTCGGGGATCAGAGGTCCAGGCCGCTGGCAGGAGGCAGTGTGTGTAGGGTCCCTGTCTGGTGTGACCCAAGGCAAAAGCTCTTTACACCTGAGTCTCTATTTCTCTGTCTATAAACTTGTCCCAGCCCTGACATCAGGGCTGGCCTAGACTCTACAGAGGGGTAGCCCATCTGGCTTGTCTGGACCAGGGAAAGCTCCTGGCCCCTGGGGTCCCCTCACTCGGGCCTCTCTGTCTACATCTCCAAGGGTTGGTCCTTGTGAAGAGAAAAGATTCAGAAGGAAACCTGCATCTGGCCCTTATGCCTCTGATTGCCCCAATGGCTGTGGGCAGATTCTTGGGCCTTGGTTTTGCCACCTGTGACGGGATGAAGGGGGGCATGAACCAGGTAGTGAGTCTGAGGGATGTTAATGTTAGTGCTGCGGGGCGAAGGCCATCTAGGTGTGGTCTCCCAGGACTGGACCTCCAGTGGAGCGTGCTTGCCTCCTGCTGCCCCTTCTAGGCTGCGCTCTGCAGAAGGTCAGCGCCCCCATTCCCTCAGGAGGGGCTTAGCACCATTTCTGCCGAGTTCCCTCTACCTCCCCAGCTCCTCCCCTCACCAGGGCAGGTCTGGGGCACGGGCTGGCTGGCTGGAGCCCTAGAAGCCCGGGCAGTCAGGGGGCAGCCTAGGGCCTGGCAAACAAATCCAGGATGTGAGTGGGAACCGGAAGCTTCGGCCAACCTCCCAGCGCTGCCTTCCTGCCCGCTTGGTCCTGCTCCTGCTCCCGGAACAGGTCCCCACCCCTCCATGCTGGGCTCCCAGGGAGTGGTGCCTGTGCTACTTTGAGGCCTGCTAGGGACCTATTGTGTGTTGTGTGCTTGCGGGGGAGGGCGGGGGAGGAAGGCGAGGGAAGAGACTGAACTGATAGAGGGTGTTGAGAGACCCCTGAGCTGGCCAGCCACCCAGCCAGAAGGTTCTCCCAACAACCGCGCCCCTCCCCTCTCTCAGCTGAGAGAGCTGACATCAGCTGGGAAACCTGTTTTCCCAGTTGTGGATCTAGGCCCGCCCAAAGGAGCACCCCCTTTCTGCCCTTCCGTTCTCCTCACAGACCCCAGGTTCAGACCTGCCCTCCCCCCCTCCCTCTGTGGGCCCTACTCCCTTGGGGGTCACAAGTGGGGAAGGTGACGCCAGGTGGCTTCTGAGAGAGGAAGGAGGACCAGAGCATTCCTGGACATCACTTAGTCTGAACCCCTCAGGGCCCTGGTGGGGAAAGCAAGGCAGGGTCATATCAAGGTCATGGGACACGTTTGGGGTAGAGTCTGTCAGAGCTCCAACCCAGTCTTCCTCCTATGTTCCTTTGCCCAGGAAAGGTCTAGTCCTGTGGGCAGGAAGCCTCCGGTGGGTTCTGCACCCTGGGATGGCACAAACTGTTTCCTCTGCGTGGAGCCTTCTCCCTCCTGCTTGAGCGGGCATTTGTCTCCTGTCCCCCTGACCAAGCCAGACCTCAGCGCAGGTCCCCATTTCACCCTCACTGTGCTTGCTGCTTGGCAGTTTCCCTGCACCCCACATTTCGAGAGGCCCTCTGCATATCCACTGCAGGGCTGGCTGCAGGAGACAAGCCCCCCAGCAGTGACTGGTTGTCAGGGGGCGGAGTTTGGGCTCCCGGGGATGGGAGATGGGAAGACCAGGAGCAAGCACCTGGAGAGGCCAGGGGTCAGGAGTGAGAGGGAGGCCTGGGTGATGGGTGGGGCTTCCCCAGGAAGGTCCAGGATGGGGGCAAGGATCAGAGGCCTGGGGCTGGCCCTTGGGCGGCATATAAAAGTTATGCAAAATAACATGCAAATGAGCAACTCCTTTGGACTGGAGCAAAGTGTTGCTCCACAGCCCCCCAGGGAAAGGGAGCGCTGGAGGGCCTGACATCTAGGGCACTCAGGGCCACAGAGGTCAGGACAGGACAGACATTCAGGTTCCAGGTGGGAGCCCAGGCTGAACTCTTCAGTTATGGCAGGGAGGACTCAGGGTCCAGAGTCAGAGGGAGGTCAGGACAGAGCTGGAGTTGACCTTGCTCTGTGCACCCCCCCTTGGTCCTTCACCCTGACTGATGAGATCTGTTGCCTCATGGAAACCTGGTCAGGCTCTCTGCTCCCTCTGGGACCTCAGCTGAGTCCTCTGCCTCCCTGTGCCTCAGTTTACCCTCTCAAACCGGGAAAAGGGAAGGTAGGCTAGTCTCCTTACGGCAACCAGGGCTCCCCCTTCCCTGCATTTATTACCAAGGCAACTGAAGGGGGCTGGACTGAGGTGATGGGGAGAATACCGCAGAGCCCAGACTTGGGGGGAGGGGCTGGTAATCCCTAGAGTTGTTATGGCAACTGGGGCGCTGATGTGGAAGTGTGGGGTCCCCATGGAAACGGGGTCTGTTACTATGGGGACCCTGAAAGGAAATTCTTGGTTTCCATAGTGATAGGACAAGGGGAAGGTTAAGCCCTGGGGGGCATTATGGAGACCAGGTCTACCCCTTGCAAGACCCTGTCCCCAGGTAATGGGGAGAGACTGGCCCAGCCACCTGGGCACTTGCACCACTGTGCCTCAGTTGCCCCTGCCTCTGCCAGAGTCCCCATCTTCTAGCTTCCTTCTTTGACTCAAGGTCCTCCAAGTCTGACCTTCAGGCATCCTGGTGTAGCCAGAAACCACCTTTGCTGGGTGGGGAGCCCCCCCCCCAAGGCCTGAAAGAGTTTATCCTGATCAGACCCCACCCCACTCTGTCCCATTTCTGCTTGCCTGTCTGGAAATGGGGTACTCACTACCACCCAGGCAATTCTGACTAGGTGGGGTCACCCACTTTGGAGCTACAATCTTCTCTCCTTCTCTCCTTACCCTGCTCCTAGCTCTAACTGAGGACCACCCACGCCATTCTACCTGCCTGGGCCGGACACCCAGGAGACCTTGGCTCTGCCAGTGAATCAAGGTCTGCTACTTATTGGTCACAGTTGGAAGTGGGTGGGGAAAACATTAGTGTCACCCTAGAATGCAAGGGGCTTGGGAAGGCAGAGCCCCTGGATTTGGGGAGGGAGCTCTCCCTCACTTTCTCCCGTGCTGGGGGGGGATGCAGTGTGGTTGGAGAGGCTTTACCTGTGAGGTATGGAGGAGGGATGGGTTTCAAGGGGCAGCTGCAGTGCGGAGAGATGAATGGTGAGTAACAAGCTATGGAGTCTGAGAACCATGGCTGGACTCCAGAACCCGTGCTCTCAACCACTGGTCTGAGTTGGCAGCCCGACCTCCGAAGCACCAGCCAGGGCTGGGGCTCGAGAAAGGTGCCGGCTCTGGGGAGCATTCAGGCAGAGGAAGCACGGAGGGCAAAGTGCTTGCGGACCTGTGGGAGTGGGGACAGCGAGGAATGCCCTCGGCCTGAGCCATCTGGAGGGTAGGGGCTGCTGGGCAGACAGGGGTGGCGATGTGTGTGTACTGGGGCACACGGGACGCCAGGTGGTGGTTAAGGACATTTCTGTGTATCGCACCATTATGAACTCCGAGAGGAGATGACGGGCTGGGATCGGGGTTTGAAGCAAGGTCTGGGTGTCCCCTCAGGGTGAGCCAGGTGGAGGTGCAGCACAATGTCCAGCAGCTCGGTCGTCCTCAGCCCCCTCCCCCCGTAACATGCTACAGCCACCTGCCTTCAGCCATCCTGGGATACCTCAGAGTTCTATGGAAGCGGCAGTTCCATGCACCCCCAGTGACCGTTTGGGCCTAACTAGCCCTTGGGAGCCCTGCAGCCCCAGAACTGAGTGCCCTCAGGGCTGGCCAGGCATAGACAGAGGCCCACCCACCTTGGGGTCACTGACCTCCCCCTCCCTGCAGCTTGCTCCCCGGACCCCCAGGTCCTTAGTACCACTTACAGCTGAGCCCCAGGGCCTGAGGAGTGTGGCTGCTCCTGCACTGCTTTCATGAGGCCCTGGCCCCTTCAAGTTGGGGACTGGGCTGGCCTTGCCCAGCATTCCTGCTCCGAGTTGGAAAGGGAGGGAGGAGCTAGTTGAGGTCTCTCTGTGAAGTGTGGGAAGGCCGGGCACTATAGCCGCCTCTTCCAGCTCCAGACCCCCTGGCATGCTACATGGCCACCATGGCCCTGTGAGTCCTGACCCTGGCAGGCATATCTCCCAGCATGGCAGCCACAAGCCGTGGGACCCAGGTCAGAGGCAGGACAGGCAGAGACCCCATCCCTCCCTAGTACCATGCTTTAGAGACTCCTCGTGCTCTCCCAGAGCCCAGAAGGCTACCTTGACCGCCTGAACCCTGAGCCCAGGGCTACCCTTCAGGGGCAGCCCTGAACCCAACCCAGCCTGGACCTGCTGGACAGGCCATGGGTGTGGTTCTGGGGACAGAAAGTCAGGGTGTGCAGAGTGTTGAGGGGCCCACCCAGGTTCTGGAAGGGTCAAACCAGGTGATGGCCATGAAGAGGTAGGGAGGCTCCTGCTTAAGTACCAAACGCCCAAAGCCATGGACGGCAGTGGGGCCTAGGATAGGCAGAGGCCTGGACTAGAGGATGTGACTCAGATGGAGAGGCTGGAGAAGCAGCTGCGATCAGACTCGGGACTTGGAATGCCGAGCTCAGTTCAGGTCTTATCCTCAGGCCAGGGTGGAGGGACATGGTCAAATCTGGGCTTTCAGGTACTCAGTAGAATGGCAGGGGTCGGGAGCAAAACGAACTTCCATTTTAGGTGAGACATGTCTATGGCTTGACAGGGGTGGTTTGAGGGTAGAAGGGGGCAGATAGTGTTGGGCCAGTTTTGAAGGTAGACCAGGATCTGTGGGGTCACTGAGGCAGAGGCCACGTGGTCAGCTCGGATCGGCTGGCCAGCTACCATGAGTGGCCCAGGCCTAAAACAAAGGTCTGGCTTTGTTTCAAATCTGGCACCTCCATGGCCCCAACCCTTCCCTCAGTTGCCTAGGCCTCAGATCTGTGACAAATGCACAAGGAAGGTGCCCAGCCGCAGGGTGAGGGCTGCTCTGCCTTGGTTTCTTGTGGACCTGGCCCAGTCTGCTGGGGTCTAACCCCTTCCCTGGGGCCCATTCAGTCCCTGCCCTGAGGTTAGGAGCCTGCAGGCAGCAGAGAGGAGCCAACCACCCAAGGTAGTTCTGGAAGACCTTGAGTCAAGGTGCGCGGCACCGGGGACACAGCACCTATGATGTGACCCTTACCCCTCCGGCCTTCTGCAGTCTGGTCCCTGCCCCATCCCCTGCCCCTTGGGAAAGAAATGTGCTTTTTGGGCTCAGCTGGTTTGGGGGAGCTGCAGATGAGGTCAGCAGGTAGGGAAGGAGGGCTGGGTGGGAGAAAGAGCTCCAGACCAGCACCCTCTCTGTGCTTACAGGGTAGAACGGACCGGGGCTAGGCTAGGATGTACTCAGCTCTCTCCCAGGAGTAGAGACCAGTAGGGCCAAGCAGGGAGGCCAGGACACAGGGAAGGGGGGGCCAGGGCAAAGGTATGACCGAGTCCTCCACATCGATGGTGTTCCCTAGGCCTGAGGCTTGGACTGGGGTCAGGGAGCTGTGGGTGCCTTGAACGAAGGGATCTATAGCAGCAGGTGTGGGAACTCCAAGATGGAACCTCATGCCAGAAAAAACAAGTCTCTGGTCCACAGGCCCCACCCTGGGCAGTGTGGCCCCGCCCCTTTGCACTCCAGGCCCCGCCCCCGGTGCTGGGCCAGGTCCCTCACCGCTTCTCTTGAAGGGCCCTGGGTGCCCCGGTGGGGCTGGCCCCCCCACATCCCTGCGGTCTGCCGGGAGGAAGCAGCCCTCCTCCCCCACCGTGACTCTGCGCTTCCTGCCCTGGCGGGGCGGGAGGGGACGTTTCCCGTTCACACCAAAGTTTCCCTGGCAGCGGGCGCCCAAACTCGGGCTCAGCCGCTGCCCCTCTTGCCCATGGAACCAGCTTTGGGGCCTGGGGTCCAGGTAACCAGCCAGGGTGGGGCATTAGGTTCCCAGGGTGAGGTAGGGCATTCTGCCTGTTTGTGTGGGGAATGTGCATGTGCATGGGTCCTCCTGGCCCATGGTGTGCGTGCAGCACGGTCTCCTGGAGGTGGTGGCTGCTGAGCTGGGAGAAGGCAGCCCAAGGCTTTGGATTGGGGTGGCTGGCGGGTGGAAAGCCTTCAGCCCCAGCATCAGTGTGGGCCATGGCCCCATCCCAGGAGTGTGCACACCAAAGCCCCATGTCAGGCTTGTCTGAATCCCCAAGGGTTAGGGAGGTGGGAGCAGAGACTGGGAGACTGGGAAAAGCAGACAGGGGTCCTGGGAGAGTGGTCAGTGTGCAGGACAGCCCTCTGTGGCTGACCTTCCAACTTCCTGTCCTCTCTCCTCCCCTACCCACCCCTTCCTCTGTCCTCCCACACTGCCCTGCCTCCAATCCCTGTCCACGGCCCCTGGTCTGCCCCCACCCCTGTTGCCCCCCGCCCCCCCCCACAGAAGGACCTGGGCTACCTGCAGCAGTGGCTGAAGGCCTTCGTGGGTGCCTTCGAGAACAGCATCTCACTGTCCTCTCTGGAGCCACGCAGGTGAGCCTGGATCTACCTGGAGGGCGGTGACCGGCGCTGGGAGACGGGGTCCGTGGTGCCCTAGCGACCCCCTCCCTGCAGGCCGGAGGAGGCGGGTGCCGAGGTACCGCTGCTGCCCCTGGATGCGCTGCATGTCCTGGCCGAGCAGCTGGACGCGGGGGACCTGGAGCAAGCCCTGCTGCTGCTCAGGCTCTTCATCGTCCTCTGCAGGTGGGTCCCTGCTTCCTGCTCTGGGGAGGGTGGGCTGCTGGGAACGGGGTGGGGGCCGGAGGTGGGGCTGCTGTACCCCCGGGACCTCTCTCCCCATTCCCTCCCAGGAACCTGGAGAATGTAGAGGCGGGTTGGGGCCAGGTGCTACTGCCCCGGGTGCTGGCCTTGCTGACCCGGTTGATGGCAGAGGTGAGGTGGGCTCTAGCCTGGGGCGGGGGTGGGGGGTGGTAGGCGGTATCCAGGGCCCAGCGAACCCTCTCTGCCCTCTCCCCATGCCTCCAGCTGAAAGGAACCCCAGCATCACAGGAGGGCCGTGGGCTGCTGCTGGAGAATGTGGCCCTGCATGCCCTGCTTCTCTGTGAGGGCCTCTTTGACCCCTACCAGACCTGGCGGCGCCAGCACAGTGGGTGAGAGCCAGCCCACCTCAGAGGACCCACCGAGGGTGGCCTCTCTGGCCGGGGTCTGGAGGTGGGAGGGGGCCCAGCTGGTGCGGGAGGATGGCCAGGGCAAGGGTGCAGTGCCTGGCCTCACCCGGTCCCCTGCCCATTCCCCACCCCCACCCTCAGGGAAGTCATCAGTTCCAAGGAGAAGAGCAAATACAAGTTCCCTCCAGCGGCTTTGCCCTGTGAATTCAGCGCCTTTTTCCGAGGTCAGGCCCCGCCCCTGCCCCTTCGGGCCCCCACCTGGCCTCACCCCCAGACCTGAGCCCCTTCCTGCAGTTCCCCATCCCAGCGGCCACAGGGGCGGGATGCCCTTAGTGGTGGCAGCCAGCAGGCTGGGAGCACCACGGAAAACTGACAAGGCCTCCAGGGGCAAGGGAGTTCGGGGCCAGAGAGGAAAGAAAGGGCAGGTCTGGGCGAAATGAGTAATTTCTTTTCCAGGCGGGAGTGAAGGCCTTCCATGAGGTGGGGGAGAGCAGTTTCCCTTCCCTCTTCCCTCCCACTTCCTGGGTCCGAGAAGCCACCGGGATCGCACTCTGATCTGGACCTTCTTAAAACTCCCTGATCTGATCCCTTTACCCCTGGAGGCTGCACCCTTCCTTTAGACAATGTCTACACTGACTCTGCTTCCTGCTCCTGTGGTCTTGGACAAGCTGACCCCCAGGACATCTCTGGCCACCTCTGGCCCCTGGGGACCCTCTTCTCTCCGGTCCCCTCTTTTCCTCTCATCAGAGGGAGGCTGGCCGGGACTTTAGATGGGACAGGGCAGGATGGCTGTGGACTGGGGCAGGCCAGGCTTGGTGAGGCGGTGGCCTGTTAGCATAGAAGGTGTGGAAGTGTCACTGGGGTGTGCCATGGTGCTGCAGGCCTGAGGTCTGGAGCAGGGGCCACGACTCCAAGAGGGGAGACACGCCCCCCCCCCCACCATACACCCCGGGAGCTCCTGCCTCCATTCTCCCACAACCTGAGTGCTCTTCGCAGAATAGACTGGATTTTGTTCCTCTTGCCGTCAGTCCCTCATTGGTGCCTGGCATCTCAGGATCCCATCCTGCTCCCACACAGCCTCCCTTTCCAGTCCTATTCGCCCTCTGCTCCCTGTTTTCTCCCTCCTGAAATGCACTGTTATTCCATGACTTTCCCTACCGCTTCCTGTCCTTTCCCAGACCACCTGCATTCTTGGGCTTCAGCTCGGATGCCCTCTGCCCAAGGAGCTGTCCCACCCCATCCCACCCGAATCTAGTGAGCCCTGCTCTTGCCCCCATCCCCCACCATACACACCACTCATGTGACCCAGGGCTGGTCCCTTCTGCTCTCTGAGTTTCAGTCTGTGGCCTGGCATCCTGTCCAGCTTGGCTGGAGCAGAGCCAGGTGGGCCTCCCACATGGGAGACTGTGAAAGCCCCTAGAAGTCCCCAGCGGGGGTATGGGTGGGGTCGGGGGGGCATCTGTACGGTAGATACAGCGAGGTCCCCAGAACGGGTCACAGGAAGCTCCAACCGTCGCAGGGTAGCGGGAGCAGCTTTGTATCTGAGAAGCTCAACCCTGGCTTGCCGTGGGGAAGTGGGGTAGGGGTGTGTGTTGCCTACCCTGGGGTCCCCGCTTTGGAGGTTAAGGATCTGGGGGACCGGCTAGACTTTCAGGGCAGGACCACAGGCCTTCAAGCTCCCCAAAGAAGGGCCATGTCTTCCCTAGCAGAGAGCCATGACATTTTAGACCCCCAAGGACAGAACGGGGTCTTTTCCCCTTACACGGGACATCCCAGCCCTCTCCCCCACCCCAGGGCACCTCCCTCTTGGGTAGTCCCCCGCAAGCTTGGTGACGTCATCTGTCCTGCCCACCCACCCTATCCAGAGAGCCTGCAGGGGGCAGATGGCTTGCCCCCCATGCTACTGCTTCGCCTCGTCCACCTGTTCGGGGCTGTCCTTGCGGGAGGGAAGGTAAGCCCGGAGGAGCCTGCGGACCAGAGGGCGGCCACCTCAGGGGCTCTGCTGCTCAAGCCCTTTGACCATTGCCGTCTCTGCCCACACCTGCAGGAGAACGGGCAGATGGCCGTGAGCGCTGGCTCCGTGCAGGGCCTCTTGGGTGTGGTACGGGGCTGGGACCATGGGCCGGCGCAGGACCCCCGCCTGGTGCCCCTGGCGCTGGAGGCGCTCGTGGGGGCCGTACATGTCTTGCATGCCAGCCGCACGCCCCCCCGTGGGCCAGAGCTCCGCACCCTGCTTGAGGGCTACTTCCGCATCCTTAATGCCGACTGGCCAGCGGGCCCAAGCCCAGGCCCCGAAGAGGCCCTTGTCGCCCTACGGGTCAGCATGCTCGGTGGGTATGGGCCCCTAGGCTCCTGGGGAGGTGGCTCGGCCGGGGAAGGTCCAAGCGCAGATGGAAGGCAGGACCGGGCAGCGTGGGAAGAAGGCGAGAGGCTGAGCGGGCGGGGTCGCTGACGGGATGGAGCAGGGGGGCTGACCGGGGACCCGTCCGCAGACGCCATCCCCCGGATGCTGGCGTGCGAGGACCGGCCGGTGCTGCAGGCCACCTTCCTGAGCAACAATTGCTTCGAACACCTTACTCGCCTCATCCAGAACAGCAAGGTGGGTGGGGCCCAGAGGCTGGGGAATCCCTCATGGGGACTGCCCGTCCTGGGCGGGACTGGACTGGGCTGGGGCGGTCTGTGGCGAGCAGGGTGGCCTAAGGCTCGGGATGGCTCTGCACCCCTTAGGAGGAGGGATGTGGCGGAAGGACAGGAGCTCCCCTGGCCCCTTGTCCCCCCTTTCTCCAGCCCCAAGGCCAGGGGCAGGAGGAGGGCCCGCTGGTTTAGATAGAGTCCCTGCTCCTGCCCACTTACCGGCCCTGTCCCCAGACCCAGGTCTGTTCTGAGCATGGGCAGCTCTCGGATCCCTGACTTCCTCAGTGCCTGGTGGGGCTCTCTGCCTGGGTGTCAGGGCACACATAGCCTTCCCACGGGGCAGAACCCTGGCAGCTGCCCCTGGTCCCGCTCTAACCCCCCCTCTCCCCATCTTCCTCCTCTTCTCTCTCCTCTGCCTCTTCCACCTTGTGCCCTCCCCCTTCCCCACAGCTGTACCTGCAGGCCCGGGCGCCCCCTGAGGGGGACAGTGACCTGGCTACCCGGTTACTGACCGAGCCCGATGTCCAGAAGGTACCACCTTGGGGCTGACCTGCTCAGGCACTCACCTCCTTGGGCACCCACCCCCTGCGGCTCCCTCTTTGAGCCCTTCCTGCCTGTGCAGGGGGAACGAGCAGATACGTGTAAGGCCTGCGGTGGCCTAGTAATGGGGCTGGATCCCCCATGCTGTTTCACCCACCTTCCAGACGCTTCTTCAAGGGAATGGGCAGGAGTGATCTGTGCCCTACCCAGTATTAGTATTGGGAGCTAGGGTTTGGCTTTGCCAAGCTGGAAGGAACCTTCGAAACTCAACCACCTACCCACCCCCCATTCCCAGAAAGGGGAAACTGAAGCCCAGATACTAAGGGACATGACTGTGACAGAAAAGGAGGTTTCCACACATGGGCCCACTTCTTTCCACGGCTTTTTGGGCTGGCCTTAAGCAGGTCCCTGGGAGTCCCTCATCACCTTATGATGTCTCCCGGCCTCACCTGGCATGGGAGCTGGAAGAGGCAGCAAGCTGTCAGGGGCTCGCACGGAGAACCCTCTCTCAGGGGGTTTACTGCCTGGGCCCCAACCCTCAGGGGCCTCTGGCTTTGTCCTCATGAGGCAGCCCCTGTGGCTGTTGATTTATCCTGTTTTCTGAGAGCCTGCATATCTACTTTTCCACAAAGCAGACAAGGCGGGTGAGACCCCCTCGTTTTTACAGATAGGAAACTGAGGGCTGGGGAGGGGAAGGAGGTTGTGCGAGGTCGCTGGGAGAGTCAGGCCCCATGGAGCCCGGGTACAGCCTAGCAGTCTGGCAGCTGTGGACACATTCTCGAAGCCCATTCCCAGGGGTGGGGCAGGGCAAGTGAACGGCTTGTTTCCAGCTATCAGGTTCAGCCAGGGTGAGCCTCAGTGCCCCCACCTGCATCTAGGGGCATGGGGGAGGGTAGGACTCAAAGGTCTCGAAGGTTCTTCTGGTTCTAACCTCCTGTGATTGGTTGTCCCTCGATTTCCCACCCCCCGTCAATCATCATGGGTGATGGAACACTTGCCTGCATGTGTGTGTCTAGCTTGGGTGGGGACGGGCGGGGACTGAGGCCTGTAAGCCTGCTGAGCAGTGAGCGACAGAAGGGGTATGGCGAGAGGGTCCCCTGTTGATCTGTCATGGTGAGGGTTCTGGTTTCTTCCCTGGCCTCTTTGTCAAAGGGGGTCTGGCCAAGCTACTCAGAGAGGGTCCTGGGGTCAAGGTGAGGGTCACAGTAGCACGGGCAAGGAGTAGAAGGCCCGATACCCCACTCCCAAGGCTTCCAGCCAGCTCAGCAATGCGCCTTGGGGCACCTGCTCCTGGCCCTACACCAGGAGCAGGGGGCTGCCAGCTGTGACACATTGGTACCCCCTGCTGCTGACTCCCCACCCTACCCCACCCCACCCCAAGGTTCTGGACCAGGACACAGACGCCATCGTAGTACACGTGGTCCGAGTGCTGACCTCCATTATGAGCGGCTCCCCCTCCGCCAAGGTGAGGACATTGCAGTCTGGCTACCAGAGGGGTGTGGAGTGGGGGTTAAACTGACCACATGTCCCCCGAACAGCTCTGGCTGGTGGCTGTTAGAGCAATGGAGCAGAGGGGGCAGGCGTTTTGCCCTGTGGGGTGCAGGTCAAAGCTAGCAGCTGGATCTCTGGGGTCGGGGCTGGACTGGGGAGGATACTTGGGGGCTGACCACCATCTACAGCCTTCCAAGAGGACCCTTACCCCCGCAGCCATCCGTGGGCCCTTGCCCTTGCCAGCACTGCAACCTGGAGGCAGAGCCAGGTGGGGGAGCCCTGAAAGATGCTCCTTCTTCTGGGATTTCCATGGGGTTTGGGTTTGCCCTGGGGGCCCATATATGTGCTCCCTTTCTCCCGCCCAGGAGGTGTTTAAGGAGCGCATCGGCTACCCGCACCTGCTCGAGGTTCTGCAGAGCCACGGCCCCCCTACCCGCAGGCTGCTGCAGGAGCTCCTCAACATGGTGAGGTCCAAGGCATGGGTTTGGGGTTCCAGGGGTAGTCAGGACCGAGTCAGGTTTCCCGTGGAGGGTGAGCCCTCCACCTTGGGGGCTCTGTTGGCCATGGGTGTTATGTAGTGGGACCCGTGGCCCGACCAAGATGTCCGTGTCCCTGGGATGAAGATCCAGTGCAGGGGAGCAAGACACCCCCACCCCCCCACCCCAGATCATCCCGGAACAGGCCGTTGGGGTTGAGGCCACCCCGGACCCAAAGCCAGGGCTCAGGGGGTTAACGGTGCCAGAGGTCTGGTGTAAATAGTGCCGTGTGCCCACGCGCCTCCGTCTCCCCTGAGCTGCGACCTGCATGAGCAGGACAGGGTGGCACGCATTGCCCTCCAGCACTAGAGGCCGACACCCTGAGCCATGGAGGTCCCGTGGCCAGCAGGGCAGCCCTTCCCGTCACCTACCAGCTGCCCCAGGAACCGTCCCGTGCTCTCTACCCCCAGGCTGTGGAAGGTGACCACAGTGGATGTCCGCCGCCCCCGATCGTCAATGAGCAGCCCGTGCTTCTGCTGATGCAGTGGCTGCCCGCCCTGCCCACGGCGGAGCTGCGGCTCTTCCTCGCGCAGCACCTCCGCTGGCTCTGTGACAGCTGCCCTGCCAGCCGGGGCACGTGTGTGCAGGCCGGTCTGGTGGGCCACCTGCTGGAGACCCTTGCCGCCGGGGTCGCCTTGGGGACCCACTGCCAAGAGCAACTTCTGGCGTTGCTGCAAGCCTTGGGCCGAGTGTCCCTGAGGCCCTTGGAGCTGCGCCGTCTGCTGCGCCCGCCACCAGCGCTGGACTCGGAGCCCAGCAGGACAGAGGCTGGGAAGGCCAGACATGCGGGAGCCATCATCCGTGCATTGTCAGGCATGGCCCGGCGCCAGGGCCCCGCAAGAGCCCTGCACTACTTTGACCTCACGCCCAGCATGGCGGGGATTATGGTGCCTCCCGTGCAGCGCTGGCCGGGACCCGGCTTCACCTTCCATGCCTGGATCTGTCTGCACCCCACAGCTGCGGCCCCTGCCCCAGCCCCCTCCCGGCCACTCCAGCGAAAGCAGCTCTATAGGTGGGTGATAGCCAGGGAGCCGGGTGCGGTGCCATAGGGCCGAGCAGGAAAGCCGCAGGTGTAACTGGCGCTGCCTGTCCCCAGTTTCTTCACCAGCAGCGGCTCAGGGTTCGAGGCCTTCTTCACGGCGGCTGGGACGCTGGTGGTGGCCGTGTGCACCCGGAAGGAGTACTTGACCATGAGCTTGCCTGAAGTGTCCTTTGCTGACTCCGCCTGGGTGAGCCTCTCCCTCATCCGCTCGGATGGCCTGGGTGGGGGGTGGAGGAGACCCCAAGCACCAGCCTGATGCCGAGGCTTCTGTTCTAGCACTGCGTGGCCATTGTCCATGTGCCTGGGCGCCGGCCCTTCAGCCAGAACCTGGTCCATGTCTACAAAGACGGCCAGCTGGTCCAGACGGCAGCCCTTCGCTGCCCCTCCCTCAGTGAGGTGTGCCAGGCAGGGTTTGGGGAGGCCTGGGGTAGCCGGGGCATCTCGGATGCGGTGGGGCCTCAGACTCCGGCCTCTGGGGTCCGCGTGGCCACAGGGGTCCGTGTGAGGAACTGGATGCAGGCGGAACCCCGGGCTTCGCTGTGATCTGACCACTTGCCCAACCCCGGCTCCGCAGCCTTTCTCCTCCTGCTGTATTGGCTCCGCTGGGCACCGCACGACGACCACCACCACGGGGCTGCCTACGCCACCAGTCCCCACGGCCCTGGCGCCCCCTCACCCCTCCCTCTCCCGCTCACAGTCGGTCCCGGCCACTGCAGGGCTTGGCTGGGGGTCCGGGCTGGTGACTCCCTTGCAGGAGGGCAGCATCAGCTCCACCCTTGCAGGCACACAGGACACCCGGTGGGGCAGCCCTACGTCCCTGGAGGGTGAGCTGGGGGCCGTGGCCATCTTCCATGAAGCCCTGCCCGCGTCGGCCCTGCGGGCCCTGTTCACCTTAGGTATGCAGCACCACCCCCCACCCCCCCCCCGCGCCCTCCCCCTGGCCCAGCTCCTACCTGGGGGGTGGGGGCTCCTACAGGGTCCAGGCTGGAAACTAGGGGTCCAGGAGAGAGAAGGCGTTCCTGGGGGTGTATGTCCTCTGACATATAGCAGGCTCTGGATGGCGTGGGGTGAGACACCCAGCCAGGTCTGAAGCCCCCTGGCCACCCCCCAGGGCCCAAGGAGATGGCACCCTTCAAGCCCGAGGGTGAGCTGCACGAGCTTAGCACCAAGCTGCTCCTCCATTACTCACCTCAGGTATTGGGTGGGGGGCAGTTGGCTCAGCCCTGCTACCTTCCCCTGGCCCCCAACTCCTGTGCCACCTCCACTTCTAACTGACCCTGCCGCCCCGCCCACCCCCAGGCCTGTAGGAACAACATCTGCCTGGACCTGTCCCCTGGCCATGGGCTGGATGGCCGCCTGACGGGCCACAGGGTGGAGACCTGGGATGTGAAGGTACGTGTGCACCCGTGCACGGGCCAAGGGTGCCGGGGGCACTAGCACGGGCACGCGTGTGTGCAGGGTGGGCTGGGGAGCCACACTGTGCCCTGCAAGGTCATGAGGGGAGGTCTACTCAAGAGAACCAGAGTCCCCTGGATACAGCTTCCCAGACTGGAAGATCATCTGGGGTGGAGTGGGGCGGGAAGTGGCTGGGAGCTGCCTTCCCACAGCCAGCCCTTCCCCTAGGATGTGGTGACTTGTGTGGGAGGCATGGCTGCCCTGCTGCCCCTGCTGGAGCGAGTGGCCTCCCAGCCCCAGGAGGCCGAGGCAGGTCCAGCTGAGACACATGACCTCGTGGGGCCTGAGCTGACCTCCGCCCACAATACCCAGGGCCTGCTTCTCCCACTGGGCAAGTCCTCAGGTAAAGTGGCCTTGGCGCCTGGGTTAGGGCGGTGAGGGACTCTTGGCGTGATAAGGAGGCTGGAGTGCCTATGGCCTCTGCTACTGACAGACCCTTGACATACCTCTGTCCCCCTCCTGGTGGCCGGTAGAGGTGCGCATGGAGAGGAACGCCGTGGCCGCCTTCCTGCTGATGCTGCGGAACTTCCTGCAGGGCCATGTGGGGAACCAGGAGAGCCTGGTGCAGTGCCAGGGGCCGGCCATCATTGGAGCCCTCCTGCGCAAGGTGGGGCAGGTGATGGGGGACGGGGGCGCAGCTGGCCCTGTCTGGCAGAGGGGACGGCATCGGGGGGCTAAGAAGGAGAACTTGATGTTGTCGGGGAGAGCCTCCTGGTGGAGGGGCTGGCATCTGAGCAGGACCTCGCCAAGCTTGGCAAGGTTTGGCCAAAGAAGTACCAGCACCCCACTGGGGCAAGGGACCCACCCAGCAGGCTGGGGAGCTTGCCCCTCGGACGCAGTGGGGAGCCACGAAAAGGCTTGGAGCAGGCAGGATGCTCCTGTCCGTCTGCCTGTGCGGGGCAGGGTGGATGCTGGGCGGGGGGGGGCTCAGTGGCATCAATCCCAGGCCTGCTGCCTCACACTGCCTCCTTCCACTCCAGGTCCCCAGCTGGGCCATGGACATGAACGTGCTCATGTCTGCGCAGCTGCTGATGGAGCAGGTGGCTGCAGAGGGCGGTGGGCCCCTCCTCTACCTGCTCTACCAGCACGTGCTCTTCCACTTCCACCTCTGGAGCCCCAGTGACTTTGCCGTGCGACTGGGTGGGTGTGGGGACTTGAATGGGGGGATGCCAGCGGGCACAGGTGGGGGTAGAGGTTCCGAGAAGTTAGAACCCCGCTTTGGGCCATCTGAGGGAACAGCTCGACCCTGGGGGATGTGGCAGGGACACGGCCCTGTCCTGGAGGGACAGCAGAAGGGGCCCAGCTCTGGCCGGGGGGGGGGGGGGCTGAGTCCTCCGATGACGCCCATCCAGGCCACATCCAGTACATGTCCAGCATCGTCCGGGAGCACAGACAGAAGCTACGGAAGAAGTACGGGGTCCAGTTCATCTTGGACGCGTTGCGCACCCATTACAGGTGAGGCCGGTGGGGGCGGACAGGCTGTGGGCCTGACACAGCAGCCTCTGGTCTTGGGGATGGGGTTCGGTCCCCCCAGCTCACCTGCCTGCTCTCTCCCCTCGGTTCCCCTGCGTTCTCCTGGCCCTTGGCGGCTGCGCCTGCTGGTACCGGCCCAGCCCGCCGCGGGAGCTCCCCCTAGTGGCCGACGACGTGCGCACAGTGCAGACTTCGCTCCTGGGCCTGGTGCGGGAGTTTCTGGTTCGGAGCTCAGCGGCAGAGGACATGCAGGTGGTGCTTAGCTTTCTGGTGGCCTCCACTGATGATGGTCAGGTAGGCTGGAGGCTTGGGGGGGCTTGGGTGCGGGGTGGGGTGTGGACCGTGTCGAGGGGAGTGGCCCGCCCACAAGGAGACTTTGGATCCCCAGGTGGTGGGAGCCCTGGACCTGTTCCTGGCGCTGCTGCAGGGCTCGCCGGCACAGGAGTCTCTGGCCGTCTTCCTCGTGGAGCCAGGGAACCTTGAGGTGCTGCTGGCTCTGCTGGTCCGGCCGAGGTCACTGCCCCTGGTGCCTGACCGAGTCTGCAAGGTACACCCAGCCTGCCCCTCGTGTTCCCTTTGCCGTGGCCCCGCCTGCCAGGGAGGTAGAATAGGTCCCTTGGAGCCACAGACCTGCGTGGTGACTTCCCCTGCTCCAGTCACTCCTTCCCCATGAGGACAACCCTCTATGTCACCCCCCACCCCCAGATCCTGCGAAAGCTGCAGCAGAACGAGCGCTTACCCGAGCGGAGCCGCCAGCGCCTCCGGCTACGAGAGTACGGTCTGCAGGGACTCGTCGCCTGCCTGCCGGAGGGGGCTGCTTCCCCCCAGCTCTGCCAGGGCCTCTACAGGCTATTCCTGGGGGCAGGTACCACCTGGGTAGGGCCAGGAGGCAGGTCAGGTGGAAGGGCGATACGGGACCAGGAAACAGGGCAGGTAGATAGAGGAAGGGCATGGGCACAGGGGCTGAGGCTGGGCCAGCGGGGAAGCGAGGTCCCCCGTCTGTGCTCAGTCCCTCAGGGCCTCTCTGGCCATCCTTCCAGATTGCCTGAATCTCTCAGATCTGTTGGCTGTGGTACAGTTGTCCCTCCAGGCTGACCTCAGCGTCCGCCTGGACATTTGTCGCCAGGTGAGTATGGGGGGAGACAGCTTGAGGAGGATGGGGCTTCTACCATGGGGGCTTTGCTTTACCTGCCTGTGAGGGGGCTCCCTTGCAAAGGCCCTGGGGTGGGAGTCCAGGGGCAGAGCGCTGGCCGCGTCCCTTACTGGCTGTGCCCTGGCCCGGCAGCTCTTCCACCTCATCTACGGACAGCCAGACATAGTGCGGCTGCTGGCCCGACAGGCTGGCTGGCAGGACGTGCTGACCCGGCTCTACGTCCTGGAGGCGGCCACAGCTGGCAGTCCCCTGCCCTTCTCCCCAGAGCCACCCACCTCCCCAGACCCAGCCCTATGCCAGCCACCCACTGAGTCGCCTGAGACTTCGGACGTTTTCCTCCCCTCGGAGACCCCCAGCCCTGACCCTGACGCCTTCTACCACGCTCTTTCTCCATTTTGTACACCCTTTGACCTGGGCCTGGAACGGGCCAGCGTGGGGTCGTGCAACACCGGCGGCGGCAGCGGCACTCTGACTCCTGCCAGCCAGCCTGGCACCCCTTCCCCTCTGGATGGGCCCCGGCCCTTCCCTGTGGCCCACGGCCGCCACAGCTCCAGTCTCTCCAACGTACTAGAGGACGGCAGCCTCCCGGAGCCCACCATCAGTGGGGACGATACCTCAAACACCAGCAACCCTCAGGTGAGGCGGGCCCGCTCTGCCACTGCCGGGCTCTGAGGGACCCCTCTGGGACCCCAGGCAGGCGGTATAACCTTTCCAAAAGTGAAGTCCTATCGGACATCAGGGCTATAGCCGCCGGTTGGCCCCACTGCTGCCCCCTCGGGAGCTCTCATCCGCAGCTGTGTTCCTGGTTGGGGTCCCAGAACAGGAAAAATGATGCCAAGCCCGAGTGGGGGCACCAGCCAGGCTTTGGGGAGTCCCCAAGAGAGCCTGCAGGGCAGAGACTTCACAGAGCCCATGAGCAGCATGGCTCTAAGGGATCTGCCTTGTGTTTCCCGATTTGGGGATGGGTTTCTGCTTATACTGTGGCATTCTAGAGGATTCCAGGACAGTTCTGGGGGCCCGTGAGAACTATGGGGTAATTTTGTGAACCATAACCTTCTTTCCCCTGAGGAATCACTGAGACCCCAGGGTCCTCCCTGGGATTCAGGCAGTGGCTAAGGCCCCTCCACCAGTCTTCCAGGCCCCAGCCTGTCTGTTGGCTGAAGGCTGTCCCTCCTGGTAGGGACACCAGGGAGTGGTCGGCAAGGGGTGCTCAGCAAGGCTAGCGGGAGAGTCAGCAGTTCCCTTCCTCCCCGGCCCACACCCCTGACCTGTGCCCCCAGCAAACCTCCGAGGAGGAACTGTGCAACCTGCTCACCAATGTGCTGTTCTCGGTGACGTGGCGTGGCGTGGAAGGCAGCGACGAGGCCGCGTGGCGGGAGCGCGGCCAGGTCTTCTCAGTGCTCACCCAGCTGGGGGCCTCAGCCACGCTCGTGCGGCCGCCCGACTGCATCAAGCGCAGGTGAGGAGGCCAGTCGGGAGGGTGAGGGGCCTCTGGGAAGCCCGCGGGTGAAGAAGGCAGTCGGACAGACGCCCAAGTCCGTCATCCATCCCCAGCCTTCTGGAGATGATGCTGGAGTCAGCCCTGACCGACATCAAGGAGGCCCCCGTGGGGGTCCTGGCCAGCCTCACCCAGCAGGCGCTCTGGCTGCTACGCCTGCTGCAGGACTTCCTGTGCGCGGAGGGCCACGGGAACCAGGAGCTGTGGAGTGAGAAGGTGCGGTAGCTCGGAGGTCTGGGAGCCATACGTGAGCCCGTGGGCATCTGGTCCGGGAGGTGGACGAGCGTGCGGGTGCTTCAGAATGCGGTCTGTGTCGGCAAACCCCACCTGGCGCCCAGCCTAAACCTTACCTTCCTCCTTCCCCATGGGCTGCTGGCCCGCTCTGCTGATGGCGGCCTGGAATACGCCCCACTGCAGCTCTTTGAGGGCGTATGCAGTCTGCTGGACCGCCTGGGGGCCTGGCCGCACCTGGCCAATGGCACGGCAGATCTCCGAGAGATGGCCCAGATTGGCCTGCGCCTAGTGCTTGGTTACATCCTGCTGGAGGACCCGCAGGTGAGCCCAGGGCCGGCTGGGGTGCGGCGGGGGCAGCTGTGGGGAGCCTGGGGAGTGGCTGGGGCCACCCACACCCCTTTCTGCCCCCCAGCTGCATGCCCAGGCCTACGTGAAGCTGCACTGGCTGCTGCAGACCGCGGCGGTGCCCATGCGGCGGGAGGAGGCCTGCTATGTGCTCTCCAAGCTGGAGGCGGCACTGGCGCGGGCGCTGAACACCTCCCCGTCAAAAACGACCACCGAGGACACGGAGCCCCCAGGTGCAGCGGCCGCAGCAACGGAACGCTGCTCGTGGCTGGTGCCCCTGGTGCGCACGCTGCTGGATCGGGCCTACGGGCTGCTGGGCCTCCAGTGGGGACTGCCTTCCTTGCCGCCGACCAACGGCAGCCCCACCTTCTTCGAGGACTTCCAGGCCTTCTGTGCCACACTTGAATGGCGCCACTTCATCGACAAGCAGGTGCCTGGAGGAGGGGGTGCGGGAGGAGAAATGGTGGGGGAGCTGCGTGGAGCGCTGATCTCCTGTCCCTGCCCGGTCCTCCAGGTGCAGCCCACCATGTCGCAGTTCGAAATGGACACTTACGCAAAGAGCCACGACCTCATGTCGGGCTTCTGGAACGCCTGCTATGACATGCTCATGAGTAGTGGACAGCGGCGCCAGCGGGAGCGGGCACACAGCCGGCGGGCTTTCCAGGTGTGCAGACTGGGGCCAGGGTGGGGAGCTGCTCTATTCCTGTGCCCAGAGGGCGTCTGTCTGGTGGGAGGAGAAGCCGCTGCAGGACTGACCCATTCCTCCACCCTGCCCTCACCCCACAGGACCTGGTGCTGGAACCTGCACAGAGGCGGGGACGCCTGGAAGGGCTGCGCTATGCAGCGGCACTGAAGCAGCAGGCCACGCAACACTCCACCGCTCTGCTGCACTGGGGGGCCCTGTGGCGGCAGCTCTCCAGCCCCTGCGGGGCCTGGGCCCTGAGGTGGGCGGGGCCTGAGCCCTGGGCCCTGAGGTGGGCGGGGCTAGGGCGGAGCCTGGTGGTGGCTGGGCTTGGGAGGGATGGAGGGTCCTGGGCCACCAGACTGTGTTTGGGATGAGACCGACGAGGAATGGGGACTTTGGCAGATGCACATGCCCACCCATGACCACCATCCCGGACGTATCCTCAGGGACCCACCTGTTCCACACTGGAAGCTGTCCAGTGCCGAGACATACTCACGCATGCGTCTGAAGCTAGTGCCCAACCATCACTTCAACCCTCATCTGGAAGCGAGCGCTCTGCGCGACAACCTGGGTGAGAAAGGGTGTCCAGAGCAGTATCTGCCCAAGCTCCTAGGCCCAGCTCTGGCTGAGCACCCCTGGGCCCTCTGCAGGTGAGGCCCCCCTGACCCCGACGGAGGAGGCCTCGCTACCTCTAGCGGTGACCAAGGAGGCCAAAGTCAGTGCCCTCCCCGAGGAGCTGCAGGAAGACCAGCTGGGCGAAGATGAGCTGGCTGCGCTGGAGAAAGCGTGAGTGTGGCTGGGAGAGCCCGGATGGGAGTCGGGGGGTGGTGGGCAGGCGTCTACCCCGCTGTGCGCATGCCTCCCATGGGACTGACTCCTGAGCCACTTCATCTTCGGTTACGGCAGTGAACACCCTGCAGGGACTGTCCAGAGTCAGGTGGGCAGCTGGGGAGAGCTGTCTAGCTGAATGGGCAGCTAGTGATGAGGCACCACAGGGCAGGGCTGAGAAACACAGACCCGCCCTGTGTGGGGGCCCAAGGGAGTGGGCAGGTGCTGAACAGGGGAAGCCAAGGATAGAAGCCCAGGTTTGGGGTGGGGACCAGGGTTGGTGGGCACTGGACCTTGGACGGTTCCTTCCTTTCCTGTGGGAAGCCCAAGAGTCTGTACCCTGTGACTTGATGGCGCTAGGAGAGTGTGGTCTTTGGGCTTATCTGGAAGGGGGTCCTGGGGCCTGGAGCCTGAAGTGAGTGCCGGCCCCCAGGATGCAGGCAGCGGAACTGGACGAGCAGCATGAGAAGCTGGTGCTTTCCGCAGAGTGCCAGCTGGTCACAGTGGTGGCTGTGATCCCAGGGCTGCTGGAGATCACCACCCAGCACGTGTACTTCTACGATGGCAGCGCTGAGCGTGTGGAAACAGAGGAGGGTGCGTCCTCCTAGGGCTGCTGAGAAGGATGGCAGGGGGTGGAGGGGGTCTGTTGGGGCCAGGGTGAGTGACGGCTGCCCCTGGTGTCCGTTGACATAGGCATTGGCCACGACTTCCGGCGCCCGCTGGCCCAGCTGCGTGAGGTCCACCTGCGGCGTTTCAACCTGCGCCGCTCAGCACTTGAGCTCTTCTTCATTGATCAGGCGAACTACTTCCTCAACTTCCCGTGCAAGGTGGGCAGGACTATAGGCTCATCCCCTTGCCAGGCCCCCAGGCCCCAGCCCTGACCCATCCCGCTCCACACCCAGGTACGGAACCAGGCATACTCGTTGCTCCTGCGCCTCCGACCCCCGAGCCAAGGCTACCTAAGCAGCCGCTCCCCCCAAGAGATGCTTCGTGCCTCGGGCCTCACCCAGGTGAGAGGCCTCGAGTGGGGGGGGGGCAAGGCCAAGGCCCTGTGGTTGACAGGAGGGATGGACAGCCCAGTGGACTCACCTCTGGCCTGCCCCTGTCCCCCAGAAATGGGTCCAGCGTGAGATCTCCAACTTCGAGTACTTGATGCAACTCAACACCATTGCAGGGCGAACCTACAACGACCTGTCCCAGTACCCTGTGGTAAGGGTCCACTCCTTACCTCCACTCTTGCCCCTTTGCTCTGCTGGCCCTGGTTCAGCCCCGTGTGGGCGCTGGTGGTGGGCCAGCCCTGAGCCAGGCCCAGGTAGGGGGTGGGTGCTGCCTGACACCTGCCTCTGTTCCCTGCCCCTACCCACCCCCTCCCTGAGCCCTATCCACCCCCTCCCCGAGCCTTACCCCCTGCCTCCTGAAGGGAAACCTGTTCTGGCCTGCTTCCCTGTGGTCCCTCCAAGTGGTAACGCGCCCCCTCCCCCGCTGCCCGTGGGCTCTGCCCATCTTCTTGAGAGTGAGGGCTGGGCATACTGGGCAGGGAGGCCATCAGGACCCTCACACAGCTCCTTCCCTGGGTGGGTGGCCAGTTCCCCTGGGTCCTGCAGGACTACGTGTCTCCAACTTTGGACCTCAGCAACCCAGCCGTCTTCCGGGACCTGTCCAAGCCCATCGGTGTGGTGAACCCCAAGCATGCCCAGCTCGTGAGGGAGAAGTGAGTGAGTGGGCAAGGCTGGGCTTGGGGGCTGGGATGGGCGAGGGCAGGGCTTCTGCTGACTCCCTGCCCCCCGACCCTGACTGTGGCTGCAGGTACGAGAGCTTCGAGGACCCAGCGGGCACCATCGACAAGTTCCACTACGGCACCCACTATTCCAACGCCGCAGGCGTGATGCACTACCTCATCCGTGTGGAACCCTTCACCTCCCTGCACGTCCAGCTGCAGAGTGGCCGGTGAGGCCCAGGGGCTGCCGGGCAGATGACAGGGGTGAGGGTGGGTTGCCGCGGATGAGGGAAAGAGGCAGGTCCTCTGGGCGTCCGGGGCCCTTCGGCTCCCGTCCTGCCCCCAGCTACAGCTCTCCCTCCTTGTCCCAGCTGTCCACACCTCACTCTGGCCTGTGTCCCTCCCCCAGCTTTGACTGCTCCGACCGGCAGTTCCACTCAGTGGCGGCAGCCTGGCAGGCCCGCCTGGAGAGCCCTGCCGATGTGAAGGAGCTCATCCCGGAGTTCTTCTACTTCCCCGACTTCCTGGAGAACCAGAACGGTAGGAGCTGGCGTGGGGCGCGGGGAGGCCCCAGGGGCAGAGCGCACAGGCCAGGCCTGGCCCGGGAAGTGGGTGGAGAGGGCACAGTGAGACCGCTGACCCCGTCCTCCGGGCCAGGCTTCGACCTGGGCTGCCTCCAGCTGACCAACGAGAAGGTGGGCGACGTGGTGCTGCCGCCGTGGGCCAGCTCCCCCGAGGACTTCATCCAGCAGCACCGCCAGGCCCTGGTGAGGAGATGAACACGGACAGGGGACAGGCGGACAGCCAGGGTTGAGGGGCGCCAGGGGGAGTGAGGTATCAGCCGTCCATGGACTAACTGGTGCCTCCCCGCCCCCAGGAGTCCGAGTACGTGTCTGCCCATCTGCATGAGTGGATCGACCTCATCTTTGGCTACAAGCAGCGGGGACCGGCCGCGGAGGAGGCCCTCAACGTCTTCTATTACTGCACCTACGAGGGTGGGTGGCACCCCGGACTCCTGCGGCAAGCTCTGGCAGTGGCCCCCGATGGAAAGCTGCTGTTCAGTGGTGGCCACTGGGACTGAGTGCGGAGAGCACAGAGCAGGTCCTGACTGCTCTGCCTGCCTTACCCAGGGGCCGTGGACCTGGACCACGTGGTGGATGAGCGGGAACGGAAGGCTCTGGAGGGCATCATCAGTAATTTCGGGCAGACTCCTTGTCAGCTGCTGAAGGTGAGGCCAGCTCAAAGGATCGTGGTCAGGGATGCCTGTGCCGCGGTGCTGACCAGTCACTCGTCCATAGGAGCCACATCCCGCTCGGCTCTCTGCCGAGGAAGCAGCCCAGCGCCTTGCACGTCTGGACACTAACTCACCTAGCATCTTCCAGCACCTGGACCAGCTCAAGGCCTTCTTTGCGGAGGTGAGGGGAGGCAGAGCTTTATCATCCTGCTCTGTGCAATGGGTTTAACACCACTGTCCCTTACCAACCTCTTGGGGGTAGATGGAAAACCTAAATCAAGGTCACTGATGTTAGACATCTTTGAAAAAGAGGTAACGGGAGAGGGATAGGGGAGCAGGGATGCGGCGCCTTCTTTGCCAAGGCCGGGACAAGCTGTTGAGCCCCTAACCATCTCTGAAAACCTTAGGGAGACCAGAAGGAAGGCCGTCTGGCCGTGAATCATTTCCCTCACAGTCCTCGGAGATGGAATCCCTCCATGAGAAGGCCCCCCACCCCAAGCCTGACCTTTTTAGGTTCCCCTCCCCTCCTGCCAGCAGGCTGGGGGATGTGAAGTCAGAGGCTGGGAGGACCAAGGTCAAGACTGAGAGAGCTGCTGTCCTGTCCGTCCCAGCTTGTCACTCCCTCACCTTTGGAGATGGCTTCCTGAAGGCCCAGTGAGCTCTCCCGACTGTGTCACAGGGGGACCTCTGCCTCTGTGACCCCCTAGTCTATGAGCACTGGGGATGAGAGGAGAGGAAAGAATGGCGCCCCAGGTGGCAGGCAGGAGAGTGGGGTTTCCGGCCGAGCACGGAGGCAGAGCAAGCTCTGTGCTCTGCTCCGCAGGTCATCAGTGATGGCGTGCCCCTGGTGCTGGCCCTAGTCCCCCACCGGCAGTCCCACTCCTTCACCATCCAGGGCTCCTCAGACCTGTTGGTAAGTGCACCGCGCAGCCCCCAGCTCAGCTCCACTCCTGCTCCGACTCCACCCTCCACCGCCCCACCTCTGCCCCCTCTGGCCCCCAGGTGACCGTGAGCGCCAGTGGGCTGCTGGGCTTCCACAGCTGGCTGCCCTATGACCGGAACATAAACAACTACTTCAGCTTCAGCAAAGACGCCACCATAGGCAATCCCAAGTAGGACAGAGGGAAGTGGGCAAGGGTGGGCTCTCAATGCCCCGTACCCCCGAGCTGGTGCCCCACCCGGTCAGGGACCAGCCGAGGTCTCTGAAGGCCCGGGTCTTCTATGTCAGCCTGGTCTCACCTGCCCTGTTTCCCCTCTCCCCCCGCACCCCCTGCACTGGGTCAGGATGCAACGACAGCTGAGCGGTCCGTGGGTGCCAGACCGTGGTGTGGATGGGCAAGCTCTGGCAGTGGCCCCCGATGGAAAGCTGCTGTTCAGTGGTGGCCACTGGGACGGCAGCCTGCGAGTGACCGCACTACCGAGGGGCAAGCTGCTGAAACAGCTCCACTGCCACCTGGGTACGCACAGCCCCGGAGCTGGAGGGGGGGCATGCAGGGCAGGCTGATCGGCCAGGGAGGGGGTGACCACTGCGTTCCGCTTGCCCCCTCCCCTCCCCATGCAGATGTAGTGACCTGCCTCGCACTGGACACCTGTGGCATCTACCTCATCTCGGGCTCCCGGGACACCACATGCATGGTGTGGCGGCTCCTGCAGGAGGTGGGCTGGTGGGCAGCCCCAGGGGCCCTCCCGTAGTCCGCACCTGCAGCCCCCATCCACCCCTCAGCTGACTGGCAGTCCTGCCCTTCTCTCTGCCACCGTGAGCAAGGCTGGGGCTCCACAACCCTCCACAAGGCCGTCACTTTCCAGAGCCTCAGCCTTCTTGGGCCAGGGCAGTGAGGTATCCCCAGTCCTGAGCTGGCCCTGGCTCCCCAC
This sequence comes from Neogale vison, assembly GCF_020171115.1. Lineage (NCBI taxonomy): Eukaryota > Metazoa > Chordata > Mammalia > Carnivora > Mustelidae > Neogale > Neogale vison. Next base: position 207,668,047 of record NC_058096.1, on the reverse strand, counting down.
AGGGTGGTTTCTCGGTGGGACTGGCATCAAAGCCCGTGCAGGTCCTCTACGGGCACGAGGCTGCTGTGAGCTGTGTGGCCATCAGTACCGAACTCGACATGGCTGTTTCTGGATCTGAGGTGTGTGTGTGTGTGCCTGCGCCCAGGGGAGGCTGAGTTTGTTAGGCAGTGCCTCCAGAGATTAGAGACCTATGCTCTGCACCCTGTCTTCCTGCAGGATGGAATTGTGATCATCCACACCGTACGTCGTGGCCAATTTGTGGCAGCACTGCGGCCCCCAGGGGCCATGTTACCTGGACCTGTGTCCCATCTGGTGCTGGGGTCTGAGGGCCAGATTGTGGTACAGAGCTCAGCGTGGGAGCGTGTAGGGGCTCAGGTATGGAAAAGGGGTGCTCGGCCAAGAACAGGGTAGTTGGGATTTTGTCCTTGCGGACACATCTTGCTTTTTCCAGGTCACCTACTCCTTGCACCTGTACTCCGTGAATGGGAAGTTACGGGCTTCATTGCCCCTGGTCGAGCAGCCCACAGCCCTGGCAGTGACAGAGGACTTTGTTCTGCTGGGCACAGCCCAGTGCGCCCTGCACATCCTTCACCTGAACAAGTGAGTTCCGCTTTGTTGGAATTCATGGACCTGCAGGGTGGTAGTCATTGGCAGAGGACTAGAAGGTGCTAGCACTAGAAGGTGCTAGCCTCCCAGGCCTCCCTCCATCTCCCCACCCCTACCACAGTGGGCCTACCCTGGGCCTCCCTTAGCCACACACCTGTGGGAGGTCCCTTTATGTCTTAGAGTTTCAGCTAAGCCATCCCTCAAATGCAGAGAGGGGTGAGGGGTTGGGGAATGCGGGAGAAAGAAGACACAAAGCTCCCTTGCAGCTGAGAGATCAGATCCCTCCCTCCCTCCCTGCAGGCTGCTCCCGGCTGCTCCTCCCCTACTCATGAAGGTGCCTATCCGCAGCGTGGCTGTGACCAAGGAGTGCAGCCACGTGCTCGTGGGCCTTGAGGACGGCAAGCTTATCGTGGTGGGCGCAGGGCGGCCCTCTGAGGTGAGGTTAAGGGCAGGGCGGGCCTCGATCGGGGTGGGGAGCGACGGTCCCGGCCCACCTCTCCCCAATCCTACATCGTCCCCCCCCACCTCCAGGCGCGCAGCAGCCAGTTCGCGCGGAAGCTGTGGCGGTCCTCCAGGCGCATCTCACAGGTGTCCTCGGGGGAGACGGAGTACAACCCAGGAGAGGCGCGCTGACAGCCGCCCCGCCCCACCGCGCAGGCTCCGCCCCCAGCAGCCTCCGCCCGTGGAGGCCCCGCCCAGGAGTCGGCGGGAATCCGGAGGAGGAGACCACGCCGCGGCCCTCGGCCCGGCTCCGGGGGTGGGCGGGACCCCACCCCCGCCCAACTCAGGGATTGGTGGGCGGTTCACTCCAGGAAGTCCCGCCCCTCGCCGGCAGAGGGGCCGCCAGGAGTGTGGCACTGGCCTCCGCGGCCGCACAGCACTTTTTGCACAGTGTGGGGAGGGAGCCCAGGCTCCCAAACCCCGCGTCCCGGTGGAGCAGGGGCCGGGCTGTGGCCTTAATCTCTAAAAGCGGCCCCCCGCGCTCCCGTTCTCGGCAATAAACCTGGCCTACTTTTGTAGCTGCTTCGCCTCAGAGTATGCGTGCGCGCGGCGTCTCCGCCTGCCCAGGCCCCCGGCCCGGGCTCGCCTTCCCTCGGCCCAGAAGCCCTCCCGGGCGACTCCCCCGCTCCGCGTGGCCTCAGTTTCCCCAGCCGCGTCGCCCCCGTCCCCGGGAACCCCACCCGCGGATCCTCCCCGGCAGCTCGTTCTCTCGGCCCCAGTGCTCCCTCGCGACACCTCCGCACGTGTGCGCGCCCCTGCGCGGGGTGGGGCCGCGGACGGCCGCGCCCCCCGCCCCGCCCCCCTGCGCGCCCCCGCGCTCCGGCCTAGGCCCCTCCTCCGTGGGCGCTCGGGCTGGCTCCCGGGACAGCCCGCCCCGCCCAGCTCCGCGCCTCGCCGGAGCTGGCCTCCCCAGGGACGGCACGCAGCCTTCCCGGCTGGCCCACTGGAGCCTGGCGGCGCAGAGGCGCGGGTCTCGCCAGCCTGAGTGAATCCTGGGAGACACGAGGGGCGGCTGCCGCAGGTCAGGAGGGGGTTGGGAACAGAGGCCGGGATCTTACCCCCGACCGAGAGCCGGGGGCTGCTTTTCTGTCCCCCACCTCGAGGCCCGCGATCCTGCGGGTCTAGGCCGCCGTGGTGCGGGCGTCCGTGTTGGCACGCGTGGACGTATTTTGTGGCCCGGAGACGAGTGTGTGTGTATGTAGGCGGGAGTGGGGGTGGGGGCTCCAGCCCCGCAGCTCGGGGTGGGTCGGGCAGACGGAGGCCTGGCGTGGCTAGGCGCGCTGGTCACAGACCCACCTGCCATCCAGGATCCAGGAAAGGGCCCCTTAAGGGGTAAGTGATACAAATGTATAACCCTCACTCGTGACAAGGACCACTGCAGTCTCTGTCCCAAACCCACTTGCTGACTGGGCAGGGAAGTGAGTTTGGAGACCAGGCCGGATGTGATGGTGGATGTTGGGGAGTTAAAGGGCCTGCCCCCAGGTTTCTTTTTGGTGCCTTTCTGGGCAAGATCCATTCTCAGCCTAGATGGGGCTTTTCCTATCCAGGCCTTAGGAAGCAGATTCCAGCAGGATCAGCCCTGTAGGTCCAGGTGGGTCCTGGGACTAAGTAGTCCTGTCCTTTAGGTTTCTTGCCTCCAGGCCATCTGAATTCCCAGGTGAGAAGGGACCAGGGGGCCTCTGGGCCACCAAGGAACCCTTCTGTCCAGTTTCTGGGCAGGAGGTGAGGACTGGATCCTGACCCTGGAGGCAGGAGCGGGCGGTAGACACAGGAAGCCCTGCCTTGGAGACTTGGGTTCCGCTGGCCATGCTGTGAAGTCTGGGGGAGCCCCCCACCCCACCCTGCCAGCAAGTCTCCAGCCTGGCTCTGGTTGAGGTGGGGATGGGAGTCTCTATGGTCTTCCTGCGCCATCCCTGGACTCAGACCAGGGGTTTGCTAAGGTTTCCAAGCTGCTGTCCTCCATCCTGAGCTGCACCCTGGCTCCTCCAGCTTTGGCCTGTGGGGACTAGCTCTGTCTACCCCACCCCATCTCACACAGGAGGGAACTGGTCCAGGTTGGTGAATGGGGAGGTTGGAGAGGCGAGGTGGGTAACCAGCCCTGGAGTCCATCAGGATGGAGTGAGCCAGGAGAGGGAGACAGACGACACCAACACCAAGGGACTCCCAACATCTGGCCTGAAGAATTTCCCCCATCTCACTACACGTAGCGGATTTTGGACTCAGAGAAGACATCTCCCAGCTCCCTTGCCTGAGTGTTGGCATGACACTCCAACCCCTTCTCCAGGAGATGCAGTCCCTGGGAGCCCTACTGGCCGGCAGAGCCATGCTTCACAACTCCAGCCACAGGGAGGGCATGCTCCATGTGGGTAAGTGTTTTTTGATCCAGATTTGGGGCACTGGGTAGGTGGCTAGGTCCCCACAAGTCCAGTCACAAGCTTTAGCGTCTCTGTACCCTAAGCCCTGCCTGCACTGGATCGTGGAGATAACTGGCTTCCAGGCAGAAGCAAGCAGCAGCATTCTTTTGCCTTCTAGCTCAGCTTTATTTTGCAAAACTTTACAAGGTCTCCTGTGCAGAAGCCCCCGTGGGGACCAACATGTATCAGTTTGCTCTCATGGTTGAAACATGGAGAGACAGGACACACTGTGATGCTGCCATAGACAGAGGAGGCACAGCAGGAGCCAGAAAAGGGAGAGACTGGGAGAGATCAAGGAAGCCTTCCCAGAGTAGGCGATACCTGCCAGTTGGAGAAGGTCGAACAGCAAGAGCAGACGTCTGGACACCTGAGAGGAGGAACCCCCCACCCTCCCCGGGAAGGGCTAGGTGTCTAACAGTGGTGAGCAGAGAGGAGGAGGCGGTTGGAGACGAGGGTGGGATAATGAGCCAGTCTTGATGCTGTGGTATGAATTTTTGATTCTGTGAAGTGGGGACACTTGGTTCAAACCTTTCTGGCAGCAAAGTCTAAGTGACCGCTACTTGGGGCCCTGGCCTTGTTTTCGTGCTCTTGATCCTATTTGTCCTTTTCTCTACAGATAAGACCCGGAGGGTGCAGGACAGGGACAGGGAAGAGGTATGGGTAGGGGGAGCTCTGGCCCCCAATACCTCCTCCCCATTCCCTCCTGAGCCTCCAGGGGCCTCAGGCAGCATTATCCCTGTCTACTGTGCCCTCCTGGCCACGGTGGTCCTTGGTCTGCTCGCCTACGTGGCCTTCAAGTGGTAGGTACTGCGGGCACTGCCATGTGGCGCACCCCTCCCCATCTGGACTCCCGGCCAGCTCCCTCTCTGTCTCAGTGAAGGCTGGAACAGGTTGGCGGGTTCCCCCTGCTCCCTACAGCTGGCGCTCACATAAACAAAGACAGCAGCTGGCCAAAGCTCGGACTGCAGAGCTGGGGGCCCTCGACAGGGACCAGAGGCATGGGGACAGCGTTGTCTTCCTGGACAATCCCCAGCTGCCCGGGAGCCAGGGTGAGCCTCCTTCCCCAATCTACAGACTTTCAGACCCTCTCAGCCATACCGTCCAGCCCATCTGACCCTCTTGTCTCCCACCCCAGGGCCACATCCTGAACTTGGCTGCCGGCTCTACCTTCATCTCCCTCGGCAGCAGCAAGAGGAAGTGGAACGGCTCCTGGAAGTGTCCGGCGAACCTGACAAGGGCTGGCAGGGCCTGGCCAGCCGCCTGGGCTACCACGCGGATGCTGTGGAGATCATGGCCCAGGGCCAGGTGCCAGCCCACACCCTACTGAGGGACTGGGCCGTCAAAGAAGGCAGCGGGGCCACCCTCAGGGTGCTGGAGGATGCCCTGGCCGCCCTGGGCCGTGAAGATGTGGTCCGGCTTCTGAACTCCCCAGCTGAGGGCTGCTCTGTGGTGTAAGCGATGCCACCACAGCCTGGCCTCTCAGGGAACCTGCTTTGGTGCTCCCCCCCCCCCCCACTCCACATACGCTTTTCCTTCCTCGAGCTTCCGGCATTGGTGGCTTCAGCCTGCTCGGGTAGGAGGGAACAGAAGACCCGGCCACCACTCACCTCCCCTTGTCCTACCTTCCTCCAGGACAGGGACCAGGACATGGGGGACTTAGCAGGGAGGAGTGGCCCTGCCCTCATCCTCCCCGCTCCATCTCCTCTTATTTAGCCTCAGCTGGTTTTTCTACTTTTGTATCTCCTATTAAAGGCAACTTTGGACTACTGTGCCGCCTCTGACTCCTTGGGCCTGTGGGACAGTTGGGTGGCTGTGAGGCGGAGGCCCAGAAAAAGAAGAGGGTCCCTGGGATGTGGGAGGAGCGTGTGAGTGGCGGTGTGTCCCTGTAGAAGACGTGCTTGCTCTGGAGGCACCGGCTGACGTTCACGTCCTGCGCCTGCCGTGCCCTGGCTGCGCGTGGGAGCGAGCTGGTTTAGCTTTCTGAACTTCAGCTTCCCTCGCTGGAGGACAGTAACTGGGATGGCGTGTTCAGGACCCCCCCCCACCCCCCAACCCCTTACACTCTCAGATTGGTACCAAGAGGCCTTGGGCTTGAGACCATTTTTGTGACTTCTGCTGTGACCAGTACCAAGGGGGGCTGGAGGCAGACGCCCTGGGCCACAGGTCACCTCTAGATGAGAAAAACAGGAGAAAGACTCTCCTTAGAAGACTCACGCCAAGTTCCAAACATGACTCCATAGCTATTTCTGTGATTTTCACACAAGCCGAGGGCCCGCAGGTCAAACCCCCTGCCCAAGGGGCCTGCACCCCACGAGTCTGCCCGCCCGGAAGAAGCAGGCAGGTCGGTTACTGCCTTCAGAAGGGGTTGCTGCAGCAGACAGGCCCCTGCCTAGGAACAGTGGCCACCATCCTGGCATCCACAAGGGTCAGAGCACTGAAGCAACACAGCTACCTGAGCTCAGGAGTCGTGGGGCTCAGTGGGGGCCCAGGGAGGCCTGGGCTTCATCCTATTCTGCTGAGCCGTGACTGGGAGTGGCTGTTCTGAGTGCCCAGCATCAGACCGCTGCTCCTCAGAAACCCTTTGCCAGGACTGCTTAACCCTGGAAATCTCATCCTTAAGGAAGGGCAGGTGAAGATGACTATTGGGCAAAACCCCAGGAAACCCAGAAGGGAAAGCAGGAGGGGCTCGGTGTTCAGTTGGATGAAATTAGACCGGTCCCTGCTGGGAGAGCTCACACCTCGTGGGGCTGGGAGTCAGTCCCAGGGCTCCTGAGGACCAGACTGGCCCTGGATGTGCAAGCCGGTGCGGAGTGGCACCCGACAGCTTCTCCATTGGCTGGCAACCCTTGTCACAACTAAGGGGGAGCGGAGTCTAAGGTGTCAAGGGATGGGGAATGTTTCCAAAAAAACTCCATAGGGAGCTAAGGTAACACAATCCCTCTCCAAAGGTGCCCTGTCTGAAACTCTGCAACTCCCTGGTCATGCCCCTTTAATGGAAGGCCACCTAAAAATGTCCTTGGAACATCTGAAACCTGGAGCCTCGGGTCAAACCATGAGTTTGACTTGGTTGGGAGCAGCAGAAGAGCATAGAGCCGCACCCCTGCACCACAAACCCACCCAAAAAGGAGCCACTCCCTTTCCATGCGCACATTAACGGAGATATTCTCTGTAATAGCTCTCAAATGTTAAGAGGGTTGAATTAGAGTCCATCCACTTGAGATAATGTGCTTTAAATAGTTTTGAGAAGGCCGCAGTAGCCTGGGAAAACACTTTGGCTACATTATTAAATAGCACGCCTAATGAGCAAGGCTTTAAAATAGGTGTTTTTCTCCTCTTTTAGCAATGAGGATATGAGTTTCTGAGCCTCTCTGAGCCTGAATCTCCTCCAAACAGTGCCAGCTCCCGTCCCCAGGGTTGTAAGGATCAAGCGAGCACAACCCGAGCTCCAAGTGCCAAGCACAGAACCCAGCAGGCGAGTGCTGACGGCCATCCACCCTGCTCAAGACTCAGGGGGCCACAGCCCCTTCCCCAAGGGCGTGGCTGCAGGGAGCAAAACAGCCCTGGAGAGGAAGAGATGGGACCAATCTCTGCAAAGATGGCTCCAGACCAGCCTGCAGCCAGCGGTCCTCCTGCAGCCCAGGCAACGGGTCCATTAAAGTGGAGGGCGGGGGTGGGGGGGGGACGACGACACTGAACTCCACCTCCTCCGGGTGTCCACTTTTTAATCACAGCCTGGGCACTGTACCCCCTTACACGGGTCCTCCCTCTAGTGCCCAACCCCAGTGTCAGGGTGCCTGGTGGGGGAGGGCAGGGAACCTGCCCACCAAAGGAGCATTCCAGTGAGCTTGGGGAGCTCAAGTTCTGGAGGGAGGAGGGTCAACGCATCTCTCCTCAGCTAGGAGGTGTAAAGGGGAAGACTCATGCCCATCTCCTGCCTGACCTATGAACCAAAGTGAAGAAGCCAGAGCGAATGAGGCCCTCGGGTCCGCTTCTTTTGCTCTGGAATACAGGCAGCACAAGCTGACTCCAGCCTGAACACACGTGTAAGATCCCAAGGCCACAAGTGTCAGTCACAGCGAGACCTGTGGAGAACTCCAAGCTCAAGGATTAACTCTGAGCTTCAAACAACTACAGCCACCATCTCTCCTGTCTTCAGTGACACCACTATTTACAAATATGCCTGACTAGCTTTTAGGGAACACACATGCCAAGTTCTTTAATTGATTTTATTTTTTACATAAAAAGTTCAGTAAAAATTGGATAAAGTAAAGTGATTTTAAGCAGTAAATCAATCTTATCAACATAGCACAAGGCTGGCCGAAACCACAAGGCAGCCTGCTTTGGAATATTTACATGATAACAAATTAAACCTTGCAGGAGAACTTAAAACCGTCCTTACAAAGTCTTCCTGTGATCTAGCATGTAGAGGCTAAAAGCAAAATGAAAAACAAACGAAACCAGGAAAAAACAAATTATTTTCAATATATTCACATATACATTAAAATATTATACAGATCGTCAGGGTGAGGGGTCGTGGGTGGGGATGCGCATGGGTCTGTGCGCTGACAGCACCGCCAAGGAGGAGACCCAGGTTTGGGAGTGGGGCTAGGCCTGGCCAGGATCTTAGCGGGGTCCTTCCCTAAGCCCTTGCCTCTGATGGGCCTCCAACCACACCCCAACAGCTCATGACCAGGGATCGCTTGTTGTAGAGGGGGCTCGTTTTCGTGGCTTTCAGCTGAAATCTGCAGGTCTGAATTCCCCAGGGCGACGTGTCACCAGTAACACAGCCCTGACAGAAGGGGGGGGCAGCGGGCCCGCAGGGTTACTTTTGCCGAGTCTGTCCCACTTGCTCACCTGTCCTCCCACCCTGGCCCCACAAGTCACTCTAATTCAGTGTCCTCTTTGGGTTTGTAAACAGCCCCAAACTTCTGCATGTACTTCTTAATGTACTCCTTGGTTTTGTGTTTCACGTTCTCATTGCACTCCAGGTCCTCAGGGTTCTTACAGTACTTCAGCTCCTTGTTCATCACGCCGTGGGTCAGCTGTCCAGGACACAGGAAGAGAGACCAGAGTGGAAAGGATCTCAGGGGGTAAGGCCAGCCCGGTGCCACGGGGCCCTTCTCACCAAGACTGGGGTTGAGTAAAGAGACAGGCTGGGGCCAGCTGGGGCTGGGGTCAGCAGAAAGGGGAGGCTAAGCTTGGCGAGTCTGTGAGAAGCCCACCAGCCCTACCCTCCAGCAGGGTGCCCTCCCTTCCCTAACCTTCCCTCCCTCTCTCTGGGTCCCCAGCGCTGGCCTCTGGCAAGGAAAACCCATTTTCTATGATGAAGGGTACACGGTTTGCCCAGAACATCATCTGGGCAGAGGGGATACCTTGCGAGCTAGGTGTTTGAAGTCTTCAGTTGTGGTGATCCTTCCCACTTTGCAGTCGGGTTTCCGGTAAGGGTTCAGGCACTGGACGATGAACTGCGACATCTGCAGGCAGGAGAAAGAGCACACGCTGCTCACAAGTCCAGAGAGGGCAAGGGGTTGCGCTGAGGACATAATGAGACAGCCAATCCTTCCCGTTCCGCCACTCAGGTTGGCTGGTTTTGGATAGAAGAATGCTATGAGGCCAGTGGGGTAGAAGAGAAAAGGATCCTAGGTCAGCCCCAAGAGGGACAGAGCTGCCTTGGATAGATGAGCAAGCCGGACTTAGAGCAGAAGGAGCAGACCCGGGCAAGGGCCCCCACTGCTGAATCTCATGGCAGCCTCGGGTCTCCGCTAAAAAATCTCCCATCCTTGGCATAAGGAGAGACTACAGCCTTGGAGGCGGAGCAGAGAAAACATTCTGGTGCTACTAGCAGGCTCAGCCATGCCACGAACACAGGCATTTGTTGCAGAAGGTCACTTAGATCTGCTGTTACACGTCACCTGACCCCCACTGCAGCAACAGGAAGCACGTTAGGCCTTGTGAGCTAGCCAGTGCGAGAAGCCCGGGGCAGGACCCTTTCCCATACACAATGTCCAGTGTCCTCCTGAGCTGTCTCTACAGTGTCTATCCTACCAGAGGCTGTCAGAAGAAACCCCTGCACAGGACCTCTCAAAGCACCTGCGGTGCTAAGATCCCAGAGTACAAAGGAAGCAAAGAGGTCAGCGATCGCCACTTTGTCAGGGAGCACCATGAACAGGGTCTCCCCATCCCTGAAACTCGAGAATGCTCCCGACGTTCAAAGGACAAGGCTGTTATCACAAGGCAGGCACTCAACAAACAGCTTCCGGTTGGCTGAGCCAAAACACCAGTAAGTTCACACAGGGAGAACCACAAACTAAATTTTAGTTTTGTAAAGGGCTTTTACTCAGTTTTTCTATGGTCTTCTGGCCCCCATACTCTCTCACTTCAGTCCACTTCCCCAAATAGTCACAGAATTCCTTCTTCCTGGCTTCCAGCCCTGCACGGGTACCCCGTAACTGCCCGACACACAGGCCCTGGATGAAGCAGCCGCAGTGGCCGGCCTCATCGCCCAACACCCTGCACATGCCCTCCGCTATGGCCTGTTGACTACTTACAATTCTCTCGAAGGGAAGATGATTTCTTTTGCTACTGCATGTTCTACTGCCTAAAGTTCCATCCCTCCCGATCCACCATTCCTAAGCCCGACTCAACAGCCCTTCCTGACACCCCGAACAGTGGCCTCCAGCCCCCAGATGGCATGCTCGGCACACAGCGGCCATTCCTTATTCACAGGTCTGTTTCCTCCAACAGTCAGTGAATCAAGACTGGAGTTCAGAATCTAGATGCTCTGAGACAGACAAGGCTGGTGCCCTGACAGCTGGAGACACACACTGCCAGTAGCATGAGGAGGTGCTGCTTTCTCCCAATCCCCTGAGGATGAGGCAGCCACCAAATGAAAGGCTGCAGGAACAGAACTGGACTTTGAGCCAGAGGGCTGGAGTTCAGGTCTTCTGTCTAGAACTTACCTTCTCTGAACCTTAAGAGGTCCTCCACCTGCATAAGATGACAGTTCCTGTCTTGCCTACCTCAGGAGCAGCTATAGGGATGAAATGACAATGGATATGGAAGTGTTTACCACCCACCTACAAAGGACCGTTCCGGCGGGTCCCCCTCATGTGGTGACCATACAGTCACACCACAAAAGCAAGGGAAGACCCAAATGCAGGGCAGCCTAACACTCAGGACAAGAAAGGAAAGGGCTCAGGCTTAAGCCTGTGGAGCTTAGGGCCCACACCCACCAAACCTTACCTCTTTTCTGAATACTTCTTTGCTTTTCTTAGCCAGCTCACTGGAGGTGTCCGCTTCTGCTGTCTTGGGCTTTTTTGAGGTCTAGAAATGGAAAAGAAAACGTTAACAGTGCTGGCACAAGAGGTCAGGACAGTGATGTCCTAAAGTTCCAGAACGCTCCTTTCTTTCCCCCCGTTGGGACACCTGACTCGTAGTATTAAGATCCACTTAGAATCCTAAGCAGGCATGGCTGGGAGTCAGCTTGGCTGCTGTTACCCCCAGTCTCACCTCACGTTTCAATCCTGACACCTGGCTGTGGCCTCCTTCCTCTGAACCACGTTCTCTGCCCTAAGTTCAAGTTACATCCTTGATGTTCCTAGCATTTCCAGTTGTTTCAGAGTCACCCTCTCTGCAGAGGAACGTGCTGTTTGATGGACCTCTCAGGTCCCTGTTCTGAGCGTCAAGAGACACACTGTCAAGTGAGGCCTGAGCTCAGGGAGTTCCACTTCTCCCGGCTCTGACATTCTAGGATTCCAGGATAAGGTCAGAATGCTCTGTTCTGAAGACCTTTCACCACAGAACTGGACAGTCAGACCACACCATGGTCCTCATCCAGGCCTCTCCGTTCCCCCTGGGTACATGTCATCTTTCCTCCGAAGGCAGTATGGCTGCACTGTAGGGAAGAGTCTCAGCCCTCAGCAGAGGCTCCCTGCGGGCTGGTACCTCCAGCTCAGTAATGTGAAGACTAAAGACAGGTCACGGTCCGGGGGGCAGGGGGTGGGCCGCGGAGACAAGGGTCGTCCAAGTCAGTGAACAGATTAATCGATGCAAAGACACAGAAAATACTCTGTCCCAAGCTGGTATGATGATAACAAACCTAAAAATACTCCTTCCCCGCTGTGCTAGAGAGGAGGCTGCCAAGCTCCCCCTCAGCAGCCACTGCCGAGAGGCCGGGGGCTGGCAGCCCTGGCATTCAGAGCACCTGCCACACAGGGCCATCTCCCCACACCTTTGCCTACCAGCAACCATCAAGCCCCTCACCAGTAAACATAATTTTCCACAGAAAAGATTTACGAGCATTCCCTTCGGAAAGCTTTCAGACGGACAGAGAACACCGCAGTTGCTATTATAGGTACTTCATGTTTCCGCTAGCCGCTGAGAGCAGAGAATTTCTCGACTCCCCTCCCATCCTCCAGTGCTGATTATTCCATTTCCATAAACAGTCTGAAGGCACTGGTGATGGAGGAGCTGTTCAGCTCCCTTTGCTCTGGGCTGGCTCCAGAGAAAGGTGGCACTCCCTTGGCTTTGGGCTGCTACAAATCTGCTTTCTCTGATTTGTTATAAAAACCTCACATATTTTCCATTTTTCTACTTTCTGTGGCTGTGGGAGCAGGAAGGGGAGGGCAGAGTACATACAGATTCAGAACATACAGATTCGACCTGTTTTCAGGAAACAGGACCAAAAAAACACACTGTAACTCTGTTTCCTAATGTTTTGCTTTGGGGTTTTGTGGTTATTTTTTCCAGTAGGGGAGTGGGCCGCTGTGCTTCACAGTAAGACCTCAGGTAGCAAGGGCTCAAGAAGGGCCTGAATAAGCCAAGGAAACTTCGACACACCCTCAGCTGCTCTCAGAAATGAGGAGCAACAGAAAGGCTTCCAGAAAGCCCCTGGAGGTAGGACAGCCGTCTCAAGGCTCCTGGCCCTACAGGAGAGGCCAGGCTCTCAGTAAGGGCGCTGTGTAAAGAGGAGTGTTCGGCTTCCCTCTGAATGGGGTATGTGTTCAGAAAGCTAATAAGTAAGCCTAGTGCATATGTAACAGCTTTCTAATTTAATCTCTGGCTTGGTGAGGGTGGTAGAGCATTAAAGACACAGTTACAGAGCGCAGCCCACTGAGTTCTGTCTAGCTCTTGTGGTCCTTTTGAGTGCTGAGCAACTGGGGCTGAGAAAAGAAAGGCTCAAATGAAGGGTGCCTAGACTTACATCATGGAAATCATTACCCAAAGGAAGTGCTCAAGGGAGTACTTGAAATTCACGTATCCCTCCTTGGTCTGTGGTCTGCAAATGGCATGAGAGATGATTTCAGAAACCGGCTAACACTTCCTCGGGCCCAATGCCGAGCAACACCTGGCGCCAGAGTCCGAGTGAAGGACAGCACCTGACCAACACGGACATGAAAAACCTCCCCAACTCCAGGGAAGTCCCATTTAAAATGTCAGCTTCTCTGTAATATGTAACTTTTAAAACCAGTGTAGATAACCTTCTCAAATGCCTACTGCCAATTAAAAATCCTTCCACACCAGAAAAGACCGAATTAGCCTGGACCAATGGTCCCAGAAACATAACGAGCTCTACCATGCAGCAGAGAACATCTAGCTGTCATGCAAGTGGTCTTCCTGAGATTCCAGGAACCCATCAGAGAGGGGAAAAGCACTCTGATAGGCAAAAAACCAAAAAACAAAAGCAAAAATACCCAACAAAACAAAAAAAAACCCACAATGTTTTCCCAGGGTTTCTGCAATAATCAGCTTGCCTTTTCCGCCCCCTGGCTCATATGGGGCATCATCAGCCAATGGAGGATTCGGGCGGGAAACTATGAACAGCAGCCAGATGAGAGCACGCAATGAAATGTGGGCCAAGGGCCTGGGAGACAGCCAGACCTTCCTGCCTCTAGCAGCTGCCCTGCTGTCAGCCTTCATCAGGGGCATATCTGGACTCCAGGGCATCTGGCTAGAATATGACCAGATATGAATATAACAGGGAAGGCCTAAGTATCTTCACACTACCCGAGGTGAGGTTTCAAGTCTTTCTAGCTCAGAAAGGGAATGACTTTAAGCATAATGGGTGGCTCTGGTAACCACACATTGTTTGGCACAACAAATGCAAACTCCATCCTCTGTTATATAAGCAGAAATGACCATGTTCCAGAGCTCAAGTGCCTCAGAACTCAGGAGCACAGGCTGGCTGGAAAGAATCCTGACAAAGAGAGCAGGATATACCAACCTAATGCTTCTCTCTCCCGGGATTTTATTAAATGTCCTTTGGAACACAAAATGTAAAACATTATTCAAGGAGGAACTTTTGTATCTTTCAGGGCAGCATGAATCCAGAAGCAGAAGTTGAGCTCATCAGAAACACTATACAATTCAACCTAAACTCTGCAACATGTGAGCCTGTATACATCAATTAAAAGGTGAAGTAAGAAGGAGCCTTGAAAATAATAAAAGCTGAGTATATTCTGTGTTGGAGTTGCGACCACCTCTGGTAGTAGAAAGAACAAAAATACTTATTTCAGTGTTAGTTCTAAATAAGGTACCACACTTCGTTCTGTCAAGAAAAAAAGGGTGGAGACTGGCTAAGAACAGAAAGATCCCTAAAGTGGCTTCTAGAAAGAGTGTTTCAAAAGCCTGACTAAATTACACACAGGCCCCATCTACTTCCCCTAAAAGTGGAGCTGATCAACCCGGAACGAAGGTCCTAAAGCCATCACTAAGAACCAGAAGGCCTCCTACTCCTTCCATCTGGCCTTGAGTATAGTACAGTCCTGGGAGTTTCTCTCTGGTTCCCCAGCTATCAGGCAGGCTGTCTTTATTGGGCAACTTAACTATCTGGTCTGCAGAGATCTGGGCTCTGTTTTTGACAATCCTCTCTCAAATATGATTTCCTGGATTCCTTCTCCATTACTGGGAAGTGATTTCATATGGAACCCTTTTGCAAATTACCCCAATGCCAAAGATGAGACCATTAACTGAAAAGATTCTTGGCCTCTGATCCCATCCTCTTCCGACTCCCTCAACCCAACAAACACTCCACATAGTTACACTTAGGACATCTACTACACTTGTGTCTGAATGTTCATTAAAAGCCAGAAAGCAGCAGTAAAAGCTGCTCTCAATCATGCAAGCAGTCAGGAATGATTCACGTCTGAGGTCCTCAAAGGGAAGGCTTGACATTACACTCACCACATGATGGATGATGGAAGAGAGCACAAGATGACCAAGAGGAGGGAACAACACTGGAGGAAAACAGAGAAGGAGGGCTCTCACAGATGCTTAGTCTCAGCATCAAAAGCTTTCAAAACCAACCATCCAGCACCTCACAGCACTCCTTAAAGAATTCTCTGCCCATTACACACCTTACCCATATGGGTACCGTATCCCCCTAATGTTTCAAAAAACCACCAATTTACTGATGACTCAAATCCAAACAGAACTGTCTACCAGCCATTTCTTATCCTGGATCCTGTAAGAAGCTCAAATTCCACACTGAACTTATTTCCAAACCTCCTCCTCATCTTTCCTTCATCCCCTAGACTGAATAATGAGATTTTACCTCCCCAAGCCATCATTAGGCTATCCTTGCCTCTTCCATATACTTGTTTGTGAAGCCTTGACCACAATGCATCTTAAACATCTTTGCATGAATCCCCAAAATCTCCATTCTTAACCCCCCACTTTGCCTAAGCTAATATAATACTCTCCAATCTGATCTCCCTGCTACCATTCTTACCTTTTCAAGTGAGCCCATGAGCCCCCAAAATGTATTGCTCAAGGGAAACACATTTAACTGATTCCCCTGCTTTAAAAGCATTCACTGATTCCCAGGTACCTATCATACAGTAATCATATCAGTAGGACACCAAGATCTTAGACAATTAAAATCTGACCTACATTTTTGTCTTGCTCACTACCCCATATGCACTGAATTCTCATTGTACCAAATTATATTTCCTATTACACTCTGTCTTATTCTGACTTTATGCCTTTGCAAAAACTGCTTTATCTACTTAGAATGCTCTTTCCTGCCTACCTTGGCTACAGGTAAAATCACGTTTTCTCTGACATATCACTGATGCATCTTCTCAGACCATTAATCACTGTGCTCCCACAGCATTCTATACATATATTCTTTTTTCTTTATTTATTAAATTTAAATTAATAAATTAATTTAAAAGATTTTATTTATTTATTTGACAGAGATCACAAGTAGACAGAGAGAGGAAGGGAAGCAGGTTCTCTGCTGAGCAGAGAGCCCGATGTGAGGCTCGATCCCAGAACCCTGGGGTCATGACCTGAGCCGAAGGCAGAGGCTTTAACCCACTGAGCCACCCAGGCGCCCCTCTCTTTTCTTTTTAAAGATTTGATTTATTTATTTTAGAGAGAGTGAGTGAGACAACACAAGCAGGAGGAGCAGTAGAGGGAGAAGCAAGTGCAGGGCTCAATCCTAGGAGCCGGGACCATGACCCAGCTGAAGGCAGACTTAATGACTGAGTCACACAGGCGCCCCCACAATCAAATTCTTAAAAACCCATTATGAGGAGAAAATTAAGGTTTTTCTCTACACAGACAGAAAGGAGGAAAGACATTATACTTGGGGGAACAAAGATAAGTATAGTCTTATTAGAAACAACTGTTAAGCAAGGAAAAAATGGAGTAACACCTTTTAAAGTGGTGAAAGGGGGAAATAAAGTATCAACTTAGAAGTCTCTACCCAGTAAAAATATCCTTCAAAAATAAAGGTACTCTGGCAGTTTCTTACAAAACTGAACATACACTTATCATAGGATCCATACCTGTGATTCTCGGTATCTACCAAACGAATGGAAAATTTATGCCCATAAAAACTTCCACGAACTTGGAAGCAACCAAGATGTCCTTCAGTAGCTAGAGGACAAATACATAAACTGTGGTAGATCCAGACAGTGGAATATTGTTAAATGCTAAAAAGAAATGAGCTAGCAAGTCATGAAAAGGCTTACTTGTATAATGAAGGAACTTTAAATGTATAATGCTAAGTGAATGAAATGAATTTGAAAAGGCAACATACTGTGAGTCCAACTCTATGACATTCTGTAAAAAGCAAAATTAGAGAGACAGTAAAAAGATCAGTGGTTGTCAGGGATAGGGATGAGGGAGGTAGAAAAGGAGGGAGGGATGCACAGAAGATATTTAGGGCAGTGAAACTATTCTGTTTGATACTATAATAGTGGATACATGCCATTACCCATTACCAAGCCCACAGAGTGTTTGACATCAAGAATCCTAATGCAAACTACAGACTTTGGGGGACAATGATATGTCAAGGCAGGTTCACTGTAATAAACGGACCACTCTGGCAGGCTGTTGATAGTGGGGGGAAGCCGCACATGTGCAGTGACAGGGAGGTGTTATATAGAAACTCTCTGTACCTTCCATTCAATTTTGACATGAACCTAAAACTGCTCTAAAAAATAGTCTATTAAAAAATAAAAGAAAACAGGAAAGACAAGAACCTTTTCAGACAAATGAAAACTGAGAGAACTCATCACCATTAGACCTGAAATATTAGAGGAAATATTAAAGGAAACTCTTCAGTCTAAAGGAAAAGGGTTCCAGAAAAAGCTCAAATCTACATGAAAGAATAAAGAGTATGAGAAATGGCAAATATGTGGTAAAAAAAAAAAAACTTTGCTCCCAAGTTAAAAAAAATTTCTTTGACCTATAATAAACTATTTAAAGCAAAAAATAATAAATTCTGGGGTTCACAGCATATGAAAGAATAAAAAAATATATGGCAACAACAGGACAATGGGCAGGAGGGTCAAAATGTAAGGAGGTTCTTAGAATTATCCATAAAATGGTATTTGATATAACAGAACACTCTAATATGATAAATATTCATATTGTAAGCTACAGAGCAGTAGTTCTCAAACTTTTACGTCTCAGGATTCCTTTCTGCTCTTCAAATATTGAGGACCCCAGAGAGCTTTTGTTCATATGGGTTCCATCTAACCAAATTTACCACATTAGAAATTAAATTCAGGGGCGCCTTGGTGGCTCAGTCGGTTAAGTGTCTGCCATGGGCTCCGGTCATGATCCCAGGGCCCTGTGATGCAGCCCCACATCAGGCTCCCTGCTTGGCGGGAACCCTCTGCCCCTCCCCCTCAACTTGTGTGCATGCTCTCTCTCTCAAATAAAATCTTAAAAAAGGGGGGGGGATTACATTCAAACAGAAAAAAATATTCATTTCTTTTTAAACAAAATTAACAAACCCATCATATGTGAATATAATTTTTTTGTGGAAAGATAACTTTCTTTTCCAAAACTAAAGAAACTGGTAAGAGTGGCACAGTTTTTTACATTTTGGAAATCTCTCTAAATGTCAGGCTTAACAGAAGACAGCTGGATTCTCACTTCCTTCTGTATTCAATCATGTCATGTATCTTTTGGAAAATTCCACGGTATACTTGTGAATGGATGAGAGTGGCAAAGGCTTAAATTTTAGCATTATTATGAAAATAGTTTTGGCCTCATGGCTCCCTTGAAAGGGTCTTAAAATCCCTAAGGTCCCCACACTACACTCTAATAGCCACTCCCTAGAGCAACTACTAAAAAATAAAAGAGGAATGGCTAATAAGCCAATAGAAAAGCCAGTGAACTATTTAAGGCAAAAATATAAATTTAATCCAAAAGAAAGCACACATCCCCCCCCACAGAAGACAGATGAAAAATTAGAAAATAATTAAGAGGGTAGATCTTAAACCCAACCTTACGGACACATTTACTAAATGTCCATAGATTAAACACACCAATCAAAAGGCAGAGACTGTCAGAGTCATGGGTAATGAAAAGGTATGTTGTAAAACCATTCATAAGAGTTTAAGTTTCTCTGCTTTGGTGCTTACAAATCCCTCTATCTGAAACGTCATTCCGAATTTTAGGGCTCTGACAAAAGCCCTGAGATATAAACATTGTAGACATCGAGGAGCCACTCAGCTAATCTCCTGAGAGATTCAGTCAATCAATTTTTATTTTAAGTACCTCTAGGTCACAGATAAGCTGAATAAACCTCCTTTTATTCTTGATAGGTAAAGTACCTAAAGCCAAAATCTGTACAAAACCTTCTTAAATCTTTAACCTGTGAAAATTTCAAATATAGTTTATTTCTTCTCTGTGAGGAGATTTTGAAAAATCTCTGAAGAACAGCTCTCCTACCACCCAAAGTGCCTGCCCTTCACCAAGTAATGTAAATGTTCCTGAAGTCAGGCATCTCACCACATCACTGCCCACTCAAAGATTTCCCATATGGAGGGGGCAGCCTTCTGCGGCAGGTGATGGGCAGACTTCTCCCAGCTTCCACAGTCCACAGCACCTGAGTGGATTTCACAAGTATTCTCTTCTACCCTCTAGGTAGTGAACCAAAACAACGCCAAAAAAATTATGCATATTCAAAGATCACTAAACTCTAATTTCATAAGAGCTGAAGGTTCAGCTCCTGGCTATCCAGAAATTGATCTTACTGATTCTGTATGTGAATCACTAACTGAAAATCAAGGACAGTTAACACAGGAGTCGCAGGGATCACCCCATGAGCAGGCGAGCTATCTGAGTGGTGGGGGCTCAGGGCACACCACCGTCATCCCTCACCCTCAACCACAGCACACAGCACTTTACACAGGACCCCAACTACTACTGAGCTGTTCTCCTTAAAAGAATTTCCACATTTGACACTTGCTGTGTTTACACACAAGACAGAAGCAGAATCAAAGACTGCAATAATCTTCGACTCCCAAGTTATACAGACCAGTATGTCTCTTTATGTTTATGCTGGCTTGAGCTGCATTTTTGTTATTTACAACTGAAAGAGCATTTGCAAATATAAAGGTGTAATATTAAAGATGCTGCAGGGGAGCCTGGGTGGCTCAGTGGGTTAAAGCCTCTGCCTTCAGCTTGGGTCATGATCTCAGTGAGGTCCTGAAATGGAGCCCCACATCGGGCTCTAAAAATTCAGAATGGCGCTACAGATAGAGGGATTTGTAAGCACCAAAGCAGAGCAACTCAAACTCTTATGAATAGTTTTATAACATATCTTTTCATTACCCATGACTCTCTGCTTAGCGGGGAGCCTGCCTCCCCCTCCTCTCTCTCTACCTACCTCACTGCCTACTTGTGATCTCTTGTCTGTCAAATAAATAAACAAAATCTTAAACAAAAAAAAAGATGCTGCAAACAACAAAATATTTTATATGCAAGAACAGGGAGAAAATTTTTAGTCAAAAGCAAATGGCCATAGAAAGACAGTTTGTTTTCCTTTCTTCCGAATTACATGGCTAGAGTGTTTTGAGTGGTTACCAAATGTGCCATTTACATAAAATCTAACATTAGGTGTAAAACCTCAAATTGGTTTTTACCTTCTGCTCAGGTAGAAATGGTACACCTATTTCACGAACAGGCAAATGCACTCAAGGAACTGAAGTTACATTATAAAAGTCCTGTTTTGGTCTGACTCTGATTCCATGTGGGAGAGAAAACACCTCTAACCTATCATTATCTGTTCACAATAAGAACTGTATTTGGCAGCCTAATTACTTTGTGCACTCTCACTATGATCTGAATTCCCAGAGAGAGAGTTATGTATGTATTTGTACTAAGGCAAAGAAGAAGGATGGATCAGTTTCTCTCCTATTTTCTCTGAAAGGAGGTATCTTTGTATCTCTATTAGAGGTCTCACTCTGGGGACACCAGTGGCTAAGTCGGTTAAGTGTCTGCCTTTGGTTCAGGTCATGATCCCAGGGTCCTGGGTTTGAGTCTTGCACTCCCTGCTCTGTGGAGAGTCTGCTTCTTCCTTTGCCTGCCGTGGCCCCAGTTGTAATCTTTAAAAAAAAAAAAAAAAAGTCTCACTTGTAACCCTTCTCAGGCAATTAAGAGGTAGGAGGAATGTTTTCTCTTTCTAACTTCCCACTCCTTCTCATCTTTACACATACACCATCCCTTTAACCTGACACACAGGGGGCACGGCGATATAGCAGAGTAATTTTTGAGTTAAATGCTGGACTTATATTTGCTTTTGCAGACCCTGAATGGGCTTCTTGTTGTCTGTTGCTTAACATTCCTGAAATAATTTAATGATATAATTGAAACAAATGTCAGGAGACTAGCCTTTAAGAAATGCTAGAGAAAGGCTACACTATGTGAATTGGAGAAAACTCTAGTACTCTTACAAGTATACATTTCAGTCCTTCAGTCAAACACGTCTCTGCTATAAATGCAAGTGTGCTGATTTCTTAACTTTCCTGATCTGTCCTTCTGTAACAAATGAGGCACACTTTGAGAGATAAAATACATGCTCACATATTAAACAAAGTAACAAAAATAATAAACCAAATATAATAAACCAAAATATAATAATAAAACAAAAAATAATAAAGAGAGCAACAGTATATAGCTAAAATAGATTATTCTTTCAGAAGCCTATTACCCAGCTTCAAAAAAAGTATTAAAAATATATAGAGTTCGGGGCGCCTGGGTGGCTCAGTGGGTTAAGCCGCTGCCTTTGGCTCAGGTCATGATCTCAGGGTCCTGGGATCGAGGCCCGCATCGGGCTCTCTGCTCAGCAGGGAGCCTGCTTCCTCTGCTCTCTCTGCCTGCCTCTCTGCCTGCTTGTATCTCTGTCAAATAAATAAATAAAATCTTAAAAAAAAAAAATACATAGAGTTCTTTGCAGTCTCTTACATTAGACCACTAATTTAAATTTAAGCTAAGGAGTGGTGGGGTACCATTATTTAAAAACAAAATCTTCCCTCTCATCACTGATATTTTATTTATTTGTTTATTTATTTAAAGTGGGGAGAGGGAGAGAGAGAATCTTAAGCAGGCTCCCTCCCCAGTGCTTATGCAGGGCTCAATCTCACAACCCTGAGATCATGACCTAGATGAAATCAAGAGCCAGACGCTCAACCAACTGAGCCACCCAGGCACCCCTTATTGCTGACATTTTAGAAAATCATGAAGGAATGCTCTTCCATTATTAGATAGGGGAAATTCCACCATTTTGGTCATTCCCAAGTGCAATTTCATCTTGGGGGTCATCTCATTATCTCACTGCACAATTAAAACAAAAATTACAATTTTTAATTGGTGGCTTAAACCCCATAGAAAGCTATTTTTTCCTTCTGAAGTTCCTTAATCATAGTCAAGTTACATCCACCATACTCTGACCAATTTCCTGGCTGAGGTCTGCCCCTTCAAATTTCACACAGGCTTCACAACATAAGCATGCAGTAAGAACTTCATATTTACAACTCATGAAAGGGATACATGCATCCCTACATGGTCCACCTGTGGACTATTCTCTCCCAACTTTCAAATCTGATCAACCAAACAAATGTGTGTTACTCTGCCATCTATTAAGAACAGTATTAATTCTAATCCTAACTTTGAACTGATGCTCCAGTATGTTTATAGATTAGAACTGTTTTCCACTAAAACCTAATTATACAGCCACATATTTTTCCACAGTTGTCACTGTGAATATCACATGAATTTAGAGTTCTTTTCAGGAATTCAGTGTATGTATGTAGTGAAACTAATCTAGGGCAGGAGTTAAGAACCCACAGCCTTGACTAGAACAGGTTACTTACTTTCTCTGTATGTTACCAGATACAACCTGATAAATACAGTCACTTTGGGTAATACGTATATAGTGAGCTTTTGCATTATGTATCTCCTACAATCAAATAGTATTCTACAGACCAAAAGACTGAATCATGATTAATAGTCAAGGTGCAAAAGGTAATGTCTCTTGATATGTTTCATAAACTTGGTCTCAAAGCTCAGCTGTATTTCTGCACCAGAGATCTCTTCTCAAACCTTCTGTTTATTTTTCAAAAGATCTAACTAACAGAGCTAAAGAAGTCTGGAAAGAGGGAGCTACTGTGGTTTCTTGTTAGTAAGCTTCTGGATACTTTCAATGGCAGCTGCCCAACAATCCTGTGCATATTCCTAAATGAGTCAAGAAAATGCAACAATACCATAGGTACAGTGATGAGGTTAAGTGACTCAAATGATTCTTTTGAAATTTAGTAAGCTCCACATGGATTTAACTTAAGTGCATACTTTTTTGGGCAAATGCCAAATATATGAAGAAAGAAAAACATTTCTCCCAAACTGAATAAAATGTGAAAGAAGGTATGTTGTTTCCATTTTACTCTCTTACTCCAGCTCCTTCCTTTCTGTCCCCTTTCCCCTCCCAGCCTTTCCAATGACTTAATTAGTTAAGAGACTCTTCCTGTTTGGGAAAAAAAAAAAAAAAAAAAAAGGTACTATTCACATCTTAGGACACAGAAATATGGTCTTTGATTTCGGACACCTCACCCTAGGAGACAGTGAGTCCTGTTACAAATGGGAATAAAAATGGTTGTAAGTCAGTCATTGAGTATGTAATTTACTTAATCTCTAATTGTATTTACTGTATTGCCAGAGAGAGAGATGAGGAATAAGCTTTTTGCCTTCTTTGTTCTAAAAATAGTATCTCCGTAGTAAAATATTTCTGTTCCAACTCTTAAAAAAAAAAAAAAAAAAGTGGGGGTGGGGGGGCTTGTAGCATATTCCTTTGGTGAGGTTTTATGTAAACAGTTAACCTTTTTCGAGACCTATCAATCCCAAAATGGCAGGACACTGAACCATACCATCTATGTAAGATTTTAGTTAATAAGCTAAAACACATTTAAAAAGAAACACAGAGCATCAAAAAGAATGCAGCATATCTACAAGAGCTAAGATAGATAGATAGGTATTTTTAAGATTTTATTTTTAAGTAATCTCTACACCCAACATGGGGCTCAAATTCACAACCCCAAGATCAAGCGTCGCATGCTCTGCTGACTGAGCCAGTCAAGTGCCCAAAGAGTTAAGGGAGGTTAAAGGAGGTTATGATGGAGTACAAATACCATGATTGTATCTGTGTGTTTAAAATGGAAGGAAGGAAGGAAGGGGAGAGACACCTGTGTGTGCTTTCCAGAAAGGTCTAGAAGAATATATGCCAAGGAAAAGTTTCATAACCTGGCACTACTGACATTGTGGGCCAGTTCTTTGTTGCGGGGAACTGTCCTAAGCACTGTAGGATATTTTATGACTTCCCTGGCCTCTATCCACTAGAAGCTAGTAGCATCCCCACAGTTGTAACAAACAAAAATGTCTCTAAATATTATTATCAAATGTCCTCTGGTGAGCAAAACTGCTCTCAGTTGAGAATTCCTGCACTACTTAATAGTATCTATCTCCACAGAGGGAAGTAAGACGACAGGAAAGCAACTGAAAAGAAAGTGAGGGCTTTTATTTTTTGCTCTACATACCATGCTTCTGTACAGTCTGGATGTCTTAGTCCTCTCCAGCATTTATTACATGTGTTAATTCTCCAGAACAATGAGGAAAATAGAATCACAAGACCACATAGCTACTGGCCCTGCAAAACGACAGGACACAGACTCCCAATGATCAGAAAACATGTGTAAGCCACACTCACCTTCATGGGGTTTTCATCATATGTTGGGGTTCCCAGGTCCATCTCAGCTTCATGCTCAAGGCTGGCATCATCTCCTGGGCTTTCCCAAGTAGGAGGATCCCACTGAGTCTGCCTAGAAGAAGGTAAGAGCAGCCATGCTGTCATGGCCCGAAAGCAAAGAACTCTGGCACAGGTATCTCTGCTCATATACACATAAAACACAACATATATAATGAGGCAGAATAAGTCAGCCTCGTAAGATAGAGACATTTTTTTGTTACCTCTCCAGCAGCATGATTCTATCCCAGAGACATACAGTGTTTAGCCCACTGTATTTCTCTAGCCAACGAGGTGGCAGTGTTTCCTGGGTGTCAAAGACAGCAGTAATACCAAACATCCTATTTCTCACCTGGCTCTAATGTTCTGGAAAGAGGATTCGGCAAAACCTAAAAAGTACATGGAGTCAGTGCTTGCCTCTGCCTCCCCTCTGCAGGTGAGGAGATCAATAGTGACTGTACCTAGCACGTGCTTGGAGCAAAAAAAAAAAAGACTTGAGGTTAAAAACTTGTGCCCTGGGGCGCCTGGGTGGCTTAGTTGTTAAGCGTCTGCCTTAGGCTCAAGGCATGATCCCAGGGTCCTGGGACTGAGCCCCACGCTGGGCTCCCTGTTTGGTGGGAAGCCTCCTTTCCCTCTCCCACTCCCCCTGCTTGTATTCCTTCTCTCGCTCTGTCAATTAAATAAATAAAATCTTGAAAAAAAAATCAAAACTTATGCCCTTGGCTCAAAATATTCTCAACTGGGGCACCTGGGTGGCTCAGTGGGTTAAAGCCTCTGCCTTCGGCTCAGGTCATGATCTCAGGGTCCTGGGATCGAGCCCCACATCGGGCTCTCTGCTCAGCAGGGAGCCTGCTTCCTCCTCTCTCTCTGCCTGCCTCTCTGACTACTTGTGATCTCTCTGTCTCTGTCAAGTAAATAAATAAAAATCTTAAAAAAAAAAAAATTCTCAACTGACTGCAAGGAGGGCTCTACCCTGTTAGCTCACTGCACGTTTATTAGTTGCTTTGAAAATAAGCAAGCATAGTTTTTTTTTTTTTTTGTAAGCTAGATTTGTGAGTTAACAACTGGAAGTAAGACAATTCATGTTCAGGAGTCTGAAGTCAGCTGCCACAGGGAATGCTATAGGGAAAATCACTGAAAACGTCCAAAGCCTCAGAGAACTAGCAGCCTATCTGACAGGCCAGTCCTGCCAATGCAGTCTTCCTGTGCTCTCCGACCACTCGATCTTTAGTCAGCAACATCACATGCGCTTGACAAAGCATAAAGGAAACTATCTGTATGAAATTTTTTTTTTAAAGATTTTATTTATTTATTTGGCAGAGAGAGATCACAAGTAGGCAGAGAGGCAGGCAGAGAAAGAGGAGGAAGCAGGCTCCCTGCTGAGCAGAGAGCCCGATGCGGGACTCGATCCCAGGACTCTGAGATCATGACCTGAGCCGAAGGCAGCGGCTTAACCCACTGAGCCACCCAGGCGCCCCTGTATGAAATTTTTAAACTCATACGGCATTACAAACAAAGACATCTGCAATACTCTTTATAAAAAGACCTAACAATAATGACAGAGAACAGGGAGATGCTCCCAAACAAGCAATTCGCAAAAGATACAAGTGGCCAATAATTTACTTTAGATAGTCCATTTCAACAATAAAAGAATCAGAAATGAATATAAGCTCTCTCGCCTATTAGATTTACAAGAGTAGAAGAAATTACATCAAGACAAAGACAATACTGTATACTTTTTGTGGGAGTCTACAGTGGTACAATTTTTTTTTAATGGTAAGCTGACAATAATTATCAATTTAAAATGTCAATTTCTTTTAACCAACAGCACAGTAAGATTAGTGTCTTTAAGGATATCCAGGGTTGGAGTTATATATAAAACAGTGAAAATCCAAAAATGATAGTGGGTTAAGTAAAATTTCGTACAGCCATACAAGAGAGTAGGAGTTGGCAAACTTTTTTTCTATAAATGATCAGAGAGTAAATCATCTCTGACTTTGCGGGCCATATGGTCTCTGCCACAACTACTCTACTCTGCCATTATAGTGTGAAAGCAGCCATAAATAACTCCTAAATAAATGGGGGTGGCTGTATTTCCCCAAAAATTTTATTTGCAAATTCAGGTGGCCTGTGGGCATAGTTTGCTAACCCCTGAAACAAAGTATAAGCATGCACTGAAAATGTAGATCTATCTGTAACTGACAAAGTCCCCTACAGATTGGTAAAAAGATTATAAAACATGTACCCCAACAACTCACATAAAATTATATACCAGTGAGTAAACACACACACACACACACACACACACACACACACACACAGAAAGAGAGAGAGCACATACATTCACATAAAGCTATCTGTCTAAAAGATGTATTTTTTTAAACTTCTAGGCAAAAGATAAATTGGGCTTTTTGCATATAGCAGGGATCATCAAACTATGGCTCATAAACCAAATCTGGCCTCCTGCCTATTTTGTAAATCAAGTCTTATTGGATACAGAAGTGACCATTCATTTATATATGGCCTATGGGCCGTTTGCCCAACAATGAGAGTTGAGTAGTTGTGACAGAGACTGGCTGGCTGGCAAAGCCTAAAATATTCATTTTATCTGGGCTCTTAGAGAAAAGGTTTGCTTATGAACCCTCATACCTACACAATATTAGATGAAGTCATTATCTTTTTTTTAAGTTGTTATTTATTTATTTATTTTTTTGACAGAGAGAAACACAATGAAAGAGGGAACACAAGTAGGAGGAGTGGGAGAGGGAGAAGCAGGCTTCCCACTGAGCAGGGGGCCCGATGTGGGGCTCAATCCCAGGACCTGGGATCATGACCTGAGCCCAGAGCAGACGCTTAATGCCTGAGCCACCCAGGTGCCCCGTCATTATCTTTTTAAACTCCAGTTTTCTCCAAGAGTCTTGCAGATTAAAAATATACCAAAATATATCTCTAAAAAGGACCAAAGTCTATGGTCTGACATAACATTTAAGACGTGATTCTGGAAATCTGGCCGCCCTCAAGCACAATGAACAACAGACAATGACATCAAGCCCACACCCATCAATCTCCTCTTCTGACGGCAGCTTCTTCCACCAACTGGAAGCTGACCTGGGATGCCCACACAGCCCTTCTTACCTTGTGATCACATGGTAGTAATAAATCTTCCCTTCTGGATCTCGGGCTGTCTTCCAGTTGGGAGGTAAGACGATGGTTTTGGGTTTGGGAGGAGAGGGGGGTGGCAGATCCAGAAGGTTATTTGTCACCACCATTTCAGGCTAAAAAGAAACACACACAAATTCTTGATCAGTGACATCTCTTCTAATCTAGCCGAAAAGGACAAAGTAGCCTACTTAATATGTAAAAACATATATCCTCTACCTCTTTTTGAGAAACAATAAAACAAAAGTCCAATCTGGGAAATGATCAGAGATGGCTCTATGAATAACTTTAAGGATCTATCAGAAAACTGACAGTTGGCTCCAAGTTCACCATCCAACAGATCACCTTTAAAAATATTCAGCAGCTCATGATCTAGAGCAGTATCTTTCAACCTTGACAAAACCAATGCTAAATGACATATACCAACTTCAGGATACTAATTATATAGAGCTCACTCTCTTTTTGTTTTTTAAGACAAAAACCTGAAAAGCAAGTATGACACAATGTTAACATTTATCCATTATCTATTTTTCTGTATGTTCAAAACTTCATATTTATATTAAAAAATTTAATGTCACATTTTGAAAAACATAACAACTTCAGAATCACTGCTAGAGACTGAACTGTTTCCCCCAAATTCATACGTTAGAGACCTAACTCCCAATGTGACTATTTGGAGAAAGTGCCTTTAAAGAGGGAATTAAAGTTAAATGAGGTCATAAGGGTAGTGCCATAATCCAACAGGACTGGTACACTCATAAGAGGAAGGGACATCAGGGAATGTGGGCCGAGAAAAGACCATGTGAAGATACAATGAGAAGACAACCATTTATAAGCCAAGGAGAGGCCTCAGGAGACACGAAGCCTGTTGACATCTCATCTTACAGACTTCCAGCCTCTAGAACAGTAAGAAAATCAATTTCTGTTGTTTAAGTCACTCAGTTTGTGGCATTTTGTTACAGTAGCTCTGGAAGACTCGTAATAAACTGCTATAAGTATATATGCCCTAAACTGTCCATTTTATGTAAACCAGTTAACATAGAATCATTTTTCCAGCTTTATCTTTGTTTGAGCAATCAAAGAGGAACCCAAGATCCCAGGCTCAGAAAAAATGCAACCACTTTTTTCTTTTTTAAAAGATCACTTTTAAGCAAACACAAGTCTTGAAGCATCACTGCTTTGTGTATACCACTAATCCCTACTTCATGTAGCTGCTGTTTTTGGTGTCCTACTTCAGTTCCGCTTCATTCCTGTAGTTCTCTAGCCCATAAAGTGACCTCTTTTCCCTAAGCTTCTGTGTCACTTAAGAATACTTCAAATCCAGGGGCACCTGGGTGGCTCAGTTATTAAGCGTCTGCCTTTGGCTCAGGTCATGATCCCAGGGTCCTGGGATCGAGCCCTGTGTCAGGGGAGCCTGTGTCAGTACTTACTGTGTTAGTAAGGAGCCTACTTCGCCCTCTCCCACTCCCCCTGCTTGTGTTCCCTCTCTCGCTGTATCTCTGTCAAATAAATAAATAAAATCTTTGCGGGAGGGAAAAAAGAATACTTCAAATTCAAAAAGAAAAAACAAAACAAAAAAAATCACTTCAAATCATTCAGAACTTAACCAAATTACTAATCCTTCCCACACTTGGGAATGGTTCTTTCCCTCCTCAAACTAGCTGTACTTTTTTTGTGATACTAATTGTACTTTTTTGTGATACTAATCTCTACTTTTAGGATTATTCATTGTGATCTTCAACTCTCTAAGTGGAATGTGAGCTTCTGAGAACAGGAATGGAAGCTTAGGTTTGTATTCAGAGTTCCTAGAAGGGCCCAACTCATAGCAAGCCCTCAAATATTCCAACATCTGCTGAAGTGCAAACGGTCTCAGGCCCCAACTGTCTCAAACGCGGTCTTTACACTCCATTTCCACTCACTGTCCTACCCGCCAAAAGCCACCATCACTCATGGGATCGCTGCAGGAGCCTTCTCTGAACTGTCAGAATTCCAAAGTGCTAATGGGTAAGTTACTCTGTTCGGCTGCTCAACTGCTTCCAATGCCAGCCTCCTAGTTCCCACTTCAGGACTTCCCCGTACCCTCCTCCATATGGAAGAATGCCATACTGTACAACGTGTACAGTGAAGTATATCACTCATTTCTATACCCCCAGTCCACAGAGTCTAGTATAGTATCATATTCTAGGGCTCCATAAAATAAAAATAGCAACTTGAGGAAACTGTTACATTAGAATTCCTAGCAAAGTATAAAAATACAAGTCAGTTAAAATTACAAATAAAATGGATAGCAGGAGCAAAATATGTATCTATCAACATCGCTGTAAATTTCACAGAATTTTTTAAAAAATGGTTGAGTAATGCTTCCTCTGGGACATAAGCACTTACACAAAACTGGGGACTACAAAAGTTAAAAACAAAAAACAGAGTGGAAAACCAAACCAAAAAGTAAACCTTCTAAAGATGAGATACGCAGCCAATGAGCATTTTATCAACTGAAATATTTCTCTTACTGGCTGTAAGGGCTGAGGTTGCCCTGGTGCAACTATTGTCGTCACGGCCGCGGCTGGCTGGACCACCACTCCCTGTGGGTGAGCTGTGAAAATCTGCTGTCCCTGGATATACTGAAGACTTGGCTGGGCATAATTCTAAAAGATAAAATGAAGAAATCCAAAATTTAGACTTTTCTAGCTCTAATACAGCAGTAATAAACTTCGAAGTTGGCATCACCTTATTGGAATCCATTAGTTTTTTAAAACTTTTAGTAAAGAATATTTGGATACAAATGTGTAAAAGTCTTCTGTTACAAACACATAAGATCTTTTTTTAAACAATGCCCTAGTCATTTACTTACCTTGGTTTTATCATTAAAAAAAGAAAGAAAGAAAGAAAGAGAGGGAGGAAGGGAGGGAGAGAGGGAGGGAGGAAGGAAGGAAGGAAGGAAGGAAGGAAGAAAGAAACAAACAAACAAACAAACAAACAAACTAACTAACTAACTAACTCACCAAAAAAACCCCAAAACGCTTGGGCAGGCTGTGGGTGGTGCTCCTAAGAGCTGTCCCAAGCCGCAGTATCAATGGTGTGTGGCACTTATGATATCCAAGAGATTGCTCCCCAGGACTCTTTGCAGAGAACCTTTATACCACCAACTCCTAAAAACTACCAGGTATTCTGGGCACCTGGGTGGGTCAGTGGGTTAAGCCTCTGCCTTTGGCTCAGGTCATGATCTCAGGGTCCTGGTATCCAGTCCCGCATCTGCTCTCCGCTCAGCAGGAAGCCTACTTCCCCCTATCTCTCTCTGCCTGCCTCTCTGCCTACTTGTGATCTCTGTCAAATAAATAAATACAATCTTTAAAAACAACAACAACAGCAAAAAAAACCTACCAGGTGTTCTGACCAGAAAATGTCAGAGAGTGAGGTAGCAAAGGAAGTAAGATGGTGATCAAATTTTAAACTTGTTTTTTTAGCTTTCTGTAGTCTTCGATAATACAACTCCTTCCAAGGAAGACAGCAGAATTCATTTGATCCAAAATTCTTACCACATACAGGTTCATACCGTGCTTTATGAAGCTTAGAAAGAACCCTTTCACATACATAGTCTCATTAAGTCCTGATCACCATCAGAGGTGGGTGTCTCCCACATGGGAGCGACCTAAGAAAGTGCCACAGCTGTAACTTACACCTAGTCTGGAATTAGTTCTCATCGACAGAAAAACTGCTTAAAGAAGAGGTGACGAACATATCCCGAAAAACAGCTCTGTTGTCTTAAGACGTGATGAATACCAAGGAAATGAATAGGTATCCTGTACTTAAGGACAGATTTTGATCCTACAGACTGAGATTATACCACATAAAACGATTTCAGAGGCATATATTAACAAACACCCAAAATATAAAATATAACCATTCCAAGTGATACCAGTAAAGAACCGAGGAGTCTGAAGAGGCCAGTGGAACTAAAAGATTTCTGGATGAGTAAGTACTGAGAGGGCACCAAGAAAAAGAGAAGAGGAGTACGACACAGTTGACCCTTGAACAACACGGATTTAAACTGCATGGGGCCACTTATAAGATGGATTTTCCACAGTATAGTATTGTAAATGCATTTTCCTTATGATTTTCTTATTTTTCTTTTCTCTAGCTTACTTTAAGAATACAAAACATAACGCATATAACATACAAAATATGTGTTAACTGATCATTTGCCATTAAGGCTTTCAGTCAACAGTAGTTAAGTTTTGGGGGAGTTAAAAATCATATCCGGATTTTTGTTTGGGGGGAGTTGGTGCCCCTAACCCCTGAATTGTTCAAAGGTCAACAGTACTCAATGTTAATTGTCAAGGCAGAATTATTATCCAAATAATATCACAAAATAGAAATGCTTTCATCTCTAAGTATTTGGATACAAGATGGGAAACCTGCACAACATCAAAGATTTTGTAGAAACAAGTATTATTTCCCAACTTAATTCTGGTCACGAAATCTGGTTAAACCAAAAGGGCTTTTTAACGCTGCTGCATACCCTGACAATACTGAATCAAGAGTTTAGTACAAAACGATTATCAGCAAAAAAGATGATCAAATACTATTCAAGAAATTTAAAAGTATACTCTTAAAAGTGAAGTATAAATAATTCTTTTAAGTTCGATTTCAACTTTGCTGAAAATAAGCCATAAAACAAAACATATCTAGCTGGGTTCTAGTCTATGATCACCACTTTACCCGGAAAGTGAACTTCCAAGAGCCCTGATGGCCAGCAGGAAGAATCTTGAAGAGTGGACACAAGAGGCAAGTTACTGCACATGTAGGCGGTTAATATATATGGGCTGGTAAAACTGATTCTGAGTAAAAACAGTTTCTGGGGGTGCGCCTGGGTATGTCAGTAGGTTAAGGGTCTGACTCTTGGGTTTGACTCAGGTCATGATCTCACGGGTGGTTAAGACCAAGCCCCACAATGGGCTCTGTACTCAGCGGGGAGTCTGCTCAGGCTTCTCTCCCTTTGCCCCTGTCCCCACTCGCGCACACACATGTACGCACGCTTTGTCTCTTTCAAATAAATAAATAAATCTTAAAAAAAAAAAAAGTTTCTGGGGGGCTGAAGAAGGCAGTAAACTGATAAACATGTTATCTCCAGAGTGATCAGGAGGTCAAGCACCCGAATCTACAACAGAAAAATGCTAATATTTTGGAGGCTAAAAATTCCTTTGACCTTCACTGAAACTTTGCTCCTGGAAAATCTGTCTGACAAGATCAGAGTTAGTAAGTAAGGCTCATCAATGGAGACACTTGAAAGGACCTGATTAATGTAAAGTAATGAGGTAAAGCTATGGTTTCTTTAGCATGAAGACTCTTGCTCCAAATGCTGGCTGTGTGGTAACTTCTGAACTGCAATGGCTTTATCAAGCTGGATCATTCTCTGTATTTGCCAGAGGAGGTTCCAGACATATTTCACCTGTTTCTAAAAAGCAAATATATATTTAAAGGATGATAATTTATCATCAGGAGAGAATGGAACACATACTGGAAATAACTTCCAAAGGAAATGCCAAAAATATCTGAACCATATCAGCCTTGCTAGACTAAAAAAAAAAAAAGTCACCCAAGATAGCAACAATCATTTAGAGGTACAGTCTTTAAAACCCAGACTGTCAAAAATAAAGAGGAAAATGAACATCCTTCAGGCTTCTATAGAAACTATCCTAACCAAGGGACAAACACATGTCAATGCTAAAACTAACAACAGCAATAAAAAGGGAAAACAGGTTTGCAGTCCCACTGAGGTTCATATGGAAGATGTACACACTTGTGAGACACAAACAGCATATGCCGATCAAGTCTCTCTATCTGCTGTGGGTAAACTGTAGGAAACTGGCTCTCCCCTTCAAGAGACATGAAATTACATAAAAGCTAATTTTCTCAAACATCAATCCAGTCTACAAATATCTTTAAAATGGGACTTCCCATGGAATTTACAAGAGAAATCTAAAAATGTCTAAAATGTTATAAAAGGGAAAATATGATTATTCTACCCCTACTTCTAGAGAGGGAAAAAAAATCACTATTACTTTATATCTGAGTCACTTCACTTTGTAATATGAAAAATTATAGTCCTTAGCACCGCATTCTTTGAGATGTGATTCAGTAGGCCACTTAGTAATGTCACAAAACTACTATAAATCATGTGGTCTCTGTGGAAATAGGGCTTTTATGTTTAATAAACAATTACAGCAAAAAAATGAAAGTCACCTTCTGATCACACATCTGCTCCAAACGTCAAAGATATTGCAAATGTACACACACACAAACTTGTGTTATATCACCTACTACCTCCACTGTCAAAGTTATCGTATCTTGCAAACTCTCACTTTCACCTGTTTCTAAAAAGCAAATATATATTTAAAGGATGATAATTTATCATCAAAAGAGAATGGAACACATTCTCTCAGTAGCCCATGTTGGTATGGTCGATACTATGCTCGAACACAAACCTCAAGGCCTCCTCCTGGAGGTCAGATCGTTAGACCAGACACTAGAAGATGACCCTGACTAGGAGGATTTCACACCCCGCTAACATCAATACTCTCAGTATCATTAAGGTAACTGAATAATAACTATAATTAAGCCTTCAAGGTACATGGTGCTTTAAATCTACCATTATTAGTATCCATTAGCTCATGCAAACCTCAACCACTCTGAGGCATTCAGCTCATTTCATAGATAAGTAAAACTGAAGAATGTAAATGAAGCACCTGTCTCCAAGACATACATGAAATGATGGACACGGACTCCAAACACACACTGACAACATTTCTATGATTCTCATCACCCAAAGCCCAGCATCATCTCTGATAACTAATCTCACAGAGAAAGAAAGAACAGTCTGGACCATCCAACTCCATTTACCTACCCCTCTAGTACAAACAAAATACATTAGGGAGCTAACACATGACTCCTTGGTAGAAAGGAAAGGAAAACTGCAAGCAAGCAAAATTGTAATGCTTGAGTCCTAAGGCTATGCCTAAACCTTCTGCTCAGTGGGATGGAAAAAATAGACTCTATTTCATAAGAATGGCCAAATGACCAGTTAACTCTCTCCTGGCGGGTCTTTAGTAAGTATCCTCCACTGCTGTTGTTTATGCTCTAAAACCTAGGTCAAGAACATACTTCAGGAATAGAAATGGGATAGCAGCAGACCATAATTCTTACATCTGATACACATTCTCAGGGAAAATCTCAAAATGAATGGCTTGGTCCAAGAAAGAATATGGTAAGAAAGCAGAAGCCAGAATCTAAGAAACTTGTTTAAGACACTTAAAACATTCTGTAGGAGGCAAAATTAAACATACAAAAAGAAAGACAATAGTTAAAAAATTGATACCTAATGGACAATAATACCCATTTTCTTTTCTTTTTTTTAAGATTTTTATTTATAAGGGGTGCCTGGGTGGCTCAGTTGGTTAAGTGTCTGCCTCCACTTCAGGTCATGATCCCAGCTGGGGTAGGGTCCTGGGATCAAGGCCTGTGGGGAGTCTGCTTCTTCCTCTCCCCACTCCTTCCCACCCCCCCATCTCTCTCTCTCTCTCTCTCTAGTAAATGAATAGAATAAAAAAAAGAAAAAAAAAGATTTTTATTTTTAAGTAACCTCTAAACCCATCATGGGGCTTGAACTCACAACCTAGAGATCAAGAGTTATATGCTCCACCAATTGAACCAGCCAGGCACCCCAACACCCATTTTCTTATTAGCCTTATTTAGCACTACAATATTCATTGTAAGCCAAACATGAAAGAAAAAAGCAAAAGAAACCTAGGAATGTTCAGTGAAGTGCTATTTCTAATTATAAGAAAAACTTTTAAATGACTATCCCCAGAAAAATGGGTAAGAAATTATTTGATAAGCAAATGGGATGTTATATAGCCATTAAAATGCATATGTGTATGTATATTCACATACGCATATATAAAAATACAGAGTAATTTGGGAAAATGGTTAAGAATCATGTTAAGTATAAACAATGGGATAGTTCCAAATCTTCAAAATTACAAACACATAAAATATATAAGCATGTGGATAAAGAGATCATTCAAAATGAACGCAGTTAACACTTAAAATTTTAGGAATCAAAACTGGATACCTTGTCATGGCCTTACAAACTAAATTTTGACGCAGCTTCATCACAAAAATAGTGACAAATCACAGTATTGGTTAGTACTAAGTAATGTGTGCAGGAATTATCTCTGTGAATCTCTCCCATCCACAAAAATTCACCTTTAAGGAGTGATGGGAGAGATGTAGGAATGTGGTGAGGATGATGCTTTATACATTCTTTTTTGTTTTTTTTTTTAAGCTTAAAATGTACTGCTATATTCTACAGAAAAGAAACTTGATTTAAAAGCACAAAAATAGAGACAACTGGGCGGTTCAGTGGGTTAAGCCACTGCCTTCGGCTCAGACCGTGGTCTGGGGTCCTGGGATTGAGCCCAGCTTCTCTGCTCGGTGGGGAGCCTGCTTCCCCCCCCACTCCCCCTCTGCCTGCCTCTCTGCCTACTTGTGATCGCTCTCTTTGTCAAATAAATAAATAAAATCTTAAAAAAAAAAAAGGCACAAAAATACACTTTGAAATATAAAATCAGTACACTCAGCTTTTAAATTTAACATTACTATTTCCTACTACAGTGATCTCCTCAGGCTCAGTGCATCACAGACACTCTGGCAAAATTAGTGATGATAAACACGTAGGGGATAGAAAAAAATATACACACCAGGTCTCAGAAGGACAAGCCATCTCCTGACTCAATTACCATGACAAAGGTTCTGCCATTGTAGCAATATAAAAGAATTAACTGTGTATTATTTACTGCCTATAAGCGAAAAGGAGAGAAGTATCCAAAATTTTCTCTCCATCTCTTGCTTTAGGGGAAGTCATCTGGACAGTGTAAGAAGCCCTATAGAAAGGTCCATATGAAGACAGAAAACGGAGTTAACTACCATGTAAGTGAGCTTCAAAGTGAATCTTCCATCCTTTGCCTAACCTTCAGATGACTATAGTCCTGGTTAATAGTCGGACTCTAATTTCATGAAAGACTCTGAGTCCAAACCATCCATCCAGACAAGCTACTTCTGAATTCCTGACTCACAACAACTGTGAGATAATAATTACCAGTTGTCTTAAGCTGCTAAATTCTGGTGTAATTTGTTACACAGCAGGAGATAACTAATACATATGCAAGTGATTGATATGTAAAAGTAATCAGTGGCAGGACTCCCCCTTCACATCAGATTTAATATACCATAAACAGAACAAGACAGACAAGAGAGGTTCAGAAATTAGTTACCTGTACAATTGGTGGAGTTGTCTGTGAATAGGGTGATGTCACACCATAGACAGTTGGGCAAGTCTGTCCTTGATAATATATGGTTGCTTGAGACTGTGCAGGAGAATACTGCTGCTGGACACTGACTGACTGTTGGTTTGAATCCCAAACACCATAATTCTGTCCTTGGACTGGGCCTGGGGCTGGCACTGGCAAGACGGTGACGCTGGAGTCTTGATGTACCACACCTTCACTTGGGGCCACATACTGTGAACTGGAAACTTCCACAGGGGCTGCCACATGGGGCACCACTGGCACAGGTGGAGGGGCAGCAAGGGGTTCTGTAGAATGTCCCACCAAGGGCTGAGAATGATCGTAAGGAGCAGGAGAACACACGGGGTCCATGTTGGGTGTGGGAAGGAGCACCTTCCCAGCATTAGGGTTGCTGGGATCCACATAGGCCTGCATGGGGTAACCTGGTGGGTAGCCGGCAAAGGGGTGATGAGGGGCATTGTAAGCAAGAGAGTCATAGGGCAGTGGAGACGTCATTCCCAGGGTCTGCATCTGCTGCTGCTGTTTCTGAGCCTCCCGCTGAGCCACCTCTTGCTCAAATAACTTCCGACGCTCCTCTGTAGAAAGTTTATTGCGGTCTTTAATTCGTACTTTCTTTTTAGAAGTTGGTGTATCATATCTAGAAAGAAAACAGAGCATCACAAATGTTTTTCCCTAAATCAAGAACATAATCAAAGCATTAATAAAGGTATGTCACTCAATACTAAACCATTAATCACGCCAAATCCAATTTGGCATTGGTTAAAAATCAGTCAAAATTACTTAAGGAATCCTGCAGATAGAAGAGAATCTCAAGAAAACATTTAGAAGAAAATAGTAACTTTTTTTTTTAAAGATTTTATTTACTTATTTAACAGACAGAGATCACAAGTAGGCAGAGAGGCAGGCAGAGAGAGAGAAAGGGGGAAGTAGGCTCCCTGCTGAGCAGAGAGCCCGATGTGGGGCTTGATCCCAGGACTCTGGGACTCTGGCAGAGGGGCTTTAACCCACTCAGCCACCTAGGCACCCTGAAAATAGTAACTTTTATCTTTTCTTTTCTTTTTTTTTTAAAGATTTTATTTACTTATTTGACAGAGAGACAGATCACAAGTAGGCAGAGAGGCAGACAGAGAGAGAAGGGGACACAGGCTCCCTGCTGAGCAGAGAGCCAGCCCAATGCGGAGCTTGATCCCAGGACCCAGAGATCATGACCTGAGGGGCCAATAACCTCATCTTTATTCTCAGATTCTAGAACTCCAAATTAAAGATACAAATAATATTCTAAAAAAAATTCTTCTTTACACTTGCATAGTTCTCTATACAGTCCTAGGTTTATAAATTCTGAAATTAAAACAAAATACACTAACCAAAGCTACAGAATTCGATGTCTCTCTGACCACATGCATTCATGACAAATTCAACAGAGAGCAGTTCAGTGAAGGCTGAGAATGCACACTGAAGAGTACGGAGAGTTACATTCAGCTCCTCGTCTCTGCGCAATACCAAATATAATAGATTTTACTGTTAAGCCTAACGCCCTGTGATGGTTTTGACAAGGCCTCCTGGAAACCATCAGCTCTCACGTTCAAAGGAAGAGAACTGAGGGCTTTTCTTTTCTTTTTTTTAAAGATTTTTAAAATTTATTTATTTGACAGAGAGAGAGAGACCCCGTGACAGAGGGAACACAAGCAGGGTGAGTGGGAGAGGGAGAAGCAGGCTTCCTCCTGAGCAGGCAGCCCCATGGGGGGCTCAATCACAGAACCCTGGGATCATGACCCAAGCCAAAGGCAGACACTTATCAACTGAGCCACCCAGGTGCCCCAAGAACTGAAGGCTTAAAAGAGTTTGTTGTGAAGTTCTATGGAGTGAATCAAACTTCTGAGAAAGTGCTCTTTGCAAAAATTTAAAAACAACAACTAATTTCAAGAGGTTTCATTGCAAAAAAACATCTAAGAACAGCTTCACGGACAAGGGCAAAACATTTAAACAAAAAACAAATGGTCTAAAAAACTCTTAAGCTGAAAGTTCCTTTAAAGTGTTAATGGGGGTTGCCTGGGTGGCTCAGTGGGCTAAGCCTCTGCCTTCCACTCAGGTCATGGTCTCAGGGTCCTGGGATCGAGCCCGCATTGGGCTCTCTGCTCAGCAGGGAGCCTGCTTCTCCCCACCCCCCCTCTGCCTGCCTCTCTGCCTACTACTACTGATCTCTGTCTGTCAAATAAAAATCTTAAAAAATAATAATAATAAAGTGTTAATGGGATGGTAGTATCCTTAGCTGCCTGGCAGAAACAAATGCAATTAGTCTACAGAAGAAAGCACCTTAAATCCAAAAATCTAGGCTTCAGTGAATTCCCACAGATCAAATTCTAAAGAACATGATGAGTTCATTAAAAAATAAAATTATAAAATTATACATATACCTATATAAACAAATGAGAGGAAGAAACCCACAAAAACTGGTACTGGAATTATCCGACACAGACTATAAGAGACATTTATGTTTCATGAAATAAGAGGCTATTAAAAAAATATTACTAAGGAATGGGACCATAAAAACCTATCAGGTAGACTTGAAAAACCACCTCATGAAACATCTAGAAAGGAAAAAGAGTGGAAATTAAAACTCAATTATCATATAAAACTGAGCATGCACATACCTGACAATTCAACAATTCTACTCATATTCCCAAGAGACCCTATTGCATATGTACCATAATTAGATAACAACAGCACTATACTTAACAGAAAAATCCAAATGCCTATCCACATTTTACAACAAAATGTTACGTACAACAATTAAACAATCCAAACAAAACAAAAACAATCCAAATGCCTATCTACATTTTACAACAAAATGTTACATACAACAATGAAAAGGAATAAACTGATACATACAATTGTGGATAAATCTTAGCAATACAACATCAAGTGAAAACAAAGTACCCTCAAATTAAACGCAGAAGAGCGGCTTTTTCATAAAGTTAAAAACTAATATATTATTTTAAAATATATATTAGAGGACATAAAATGGTACTTTAAAAAAGGAAAGCCAGGGTATAATGAACACAGGAAAAAAGACAGAGGCATCTCAAGTAGTAAAGGCAGGGGATAGTATAGATACATGGTATGGTTAAGCAAGAGATCAGATCTGAAGAGAATTAGTAACAGAAGACAATCTTCAAATTCAAAAAGCTCAATGAATTTCAACCAGAGAGAAGAAGAAATTCTCATATAAACACAGGGTAGTGATACTGCAGAACACCAAATAAAAAGAGAACATCTTAAAAGCAGAACAAGAGAGGGGCGCCTGGCTGGCTCAGTGGGTTAAGCCTCTGCCTTTGGCTTGGGTCATGATCTCAGGGTCCTAGGATAGAGACCCGCATGGGGGTGGGGTGTCTCTGCTCAGCGGGGAGCCTGCCTCCCTCCACCCCGCCTGCCTCTCTGCCTACTTGTGATTTCTGTCAAATAAATAAATAAAATCTTTTAAAAAATAAAAAAATTTGAAGAAGAGAAAAACTTTAAACTCAACAAAACTTCCTTTTAAAAAATGAAGAGTCCAGGGCGCCTGGGTGGCTCAGTGGGTTAACGCCTCTGCCTTCAGCTCAGGTCATGATCCCAGGGTCCTGGAATCGAGCCCCATGTTGGGCTCTCTGCTAGGTGGGGAACCTGCTTCCCTTCCTCTCGGTCTGCCTACCTCTCTGCCTACTTGTGCTCTCTGTCAAATAAATAAATAAAATCTTTTGTTTTAAAAATGAGAGTCCATGTTCACATAAAGACTCATACATGTATATGTCTTACACTTGTAATATTCACAACAGCCACCTGGAAACAATCCAAATGCCTATCCACTAAGGAATCTGTAAACAAACTCTGGTATACCTACCCGATGGACTACCACTTATTAATAAAAAGGAACTACTGGAACACATAAAAACATATGGATCTCAAACACAATCTGCTAAGGAAAGACACATCAAATACTATCTAGAGTATGATGTCATATATACATGACATTCTGGAAAAGACAAAACCAGTGGGTCAAAAAGCAGGGCAGTGGCTGGCTGCCAGGAACTATGGGTAGGAGAAGGGGACTACCTACAAAGAACTCAAAAGAATTTTCCGAGGTGACAGAAATGTCTATATGATGACTGTGGGTGGTTACTTAACTGCATGCATTTGACAAAACACACTGAATTATATACTTATATATTTCTGTAAGTAATTTATACCTACTGATTAAGGAAAGCTGATTTTTAAAACTGAAGGTGAGCAATGCAAACAAGATTTTTTAGACAAAAACTGAAAAATAAGATGAACAAAAAGTCACTAAACAAAATCTTCTAAAGGAAGGTCTAAGGAGAAAGAATGGAGAACAAAGAAATTGACAAATGTAAACAAATTAGTAAGTTTGTGTACACATAAAAAACTGACAATAATGAATGGGTCGAAGCAACAAGAAATTACAATGCTGGACAGTAACAGCATATAAACTGAACAATCAGA
This sequence comes from Neogale vison, assembly GCF_020171115.1. Classification (NCBI taxonomy): domain Eukaryota; kingdom Metazoa; phylum Chordata; class Mammalia; order Carnivora; family Mustelidae; genus Neogale; species Neogale vison. The sequence continues at coordinate 207,626,969 of NC_058096.1, read as the reverse complement.
GTATCCTAAAGTACAAATGTTGTTCAGGATATTGGTTAGCTTTAGATTTTATCTAAGTGAAACAACCAGTTAAAGAAATGCCACAAAGAATTAAAAAAAAAAAAATCATCCATAAAGCTATTTATCTATCAGACACAGAAAAGTTAAAAGTAAAAGGAAGGGAAAAATACATTATCAGTTAAATCCTACCAACAGGAAGATAGCATACTTCTATTAACATCAGATTAAATAGATTCTAAAGCAAGTCTCAATAAAATTCTAAGAGCTGGTATAATATAAACTGATGAATAGCAATTCAATTTGAGATTTAACAAAAATAAATTTAAACACACTGCAAACCATAACAGTATCTAGAACTAGGTTATGATAAAACTGCACTATCGGGGTACCTGGGTGGCTGGGCCATTAAGCGTCTGCCTTTGGCTCAGGTCATGATCCCAGGGTCCTGGGATCAAGTCCCACATTGGGCTCCCTGCTCAGTGGGAAGCCTGCTTCTCCCTCTCCCACTCCCCCTATCTTTGTTCCCTTTCTCGCTGTGTCTCTCTCTATCAAATAAATAATAAAATCTTTCAAACAAAACAAAACGAAACTGTGCTATCAAAAGAGTAGTTCAAATAGTACTTACGGAGAAATTTAAATCCTTCAACACTTTACTTTGAAGAGAAAAATGCTGAAAATTAATGAGCTAAAAAATCTCAATTACTGAGGCACCTGGGTGGCTCAGTGGGTTAAGCCTCTGCCTTCGGCTCAGGTCATGATCCCAGGGTCCTGGGATCGAGCCCCGCATCGGGCTCTCTGCTCTGCAGGGAGCCTGCTTCCTCCTCTCTCTCTGCCTGCCTCTCTGCCTACTTGTGATCTCTGTCAGATAAATAAAGAAAAAAATCTTTAAAAAAAAAAAATCTCAATTATTCCAATTAAAAATTTATAAAAAAATATAGTAAGCCCAAAAAAGTGGAAGAAAATAAAATATGACTAGAAATTAATTAACCCCTCCCCCCAAAAAACAAAACACTGTTATTCTGTGATTTGTACTGGAGGCACTGCTAGCAAAATAGCAAGAGCGGTGGCTCAGTTGGTTGGGCGGCTGCCTTCGGCTCGAGTCATGATTCCAGTGTCCCAGGGTCGAGTCCCACATCGGGCTCCTTGCTCGGCAGGGAGCCTGCTTCTCCCTCTGTCTCTGCCTGCCACTCTGTCTGCCTGTGCTCGCTCTCGCTCACACTCTCTCTCTGACAAATAAATAAATAAATAAATAAATAAAATCTTTTAAAAAAAAAAGGAACTAGAAAGGAAAAACAAAAATTCATATGATGGGGATTGTTGACAAATACAAAAACAAAAAGGGAAAAACCCCTGTACTTTTGAAATATCGGTCAGTTTCTATGTGGTCACCAAACATGAGATCAATATTACAAAAGTCAACTGCGCATCTACATACTAGCAACAAGCTGAAAATGTAACCAAAAATTAAGGTTCTCAGAAATGAATATACCAAGATACCTAAGTCTTTCTGCAGGAAACTATAAACAAATGAGATTAACAAAAAACTCAATATTTAAAATATTAAAGAAGACCTAACTAGACAGAGCATATCTGAATACTCAGTTTGAATACAGGAACAGAAATACTCAAAAAACTGTTAAAGATGTCAAGTCTCCTCAGAATCATCTTGGTGAGGGGGCGGGGTGGAGAGAGTAGGAGAAATCTGACAAGCAGATCCTAAGGAGAACAAGTCTCAGAAAAAAGAGATCAACCCCAGAAGATCAAGCTGGGGTTTGCCCTACTTACTATCAAGACCTAATATAAGCTACAGTCACATTATGAGCCCCCAAACAGATCCTCCCACATATAAAAGCTTATTAGAGAGAGACAGTTTTGCAGATCAAGGAGAAAGGACAGGCTTTCAAGTAAATGGTGCAGAGATAACTGGGTATTCACTTAGAAAAAAATGAAACCATATCCCTACCTCACAGCATACATAAAAATTAATTCCCAATAAATTAAGCACAAGAAAAGAAGAGAGTATCATCACCTCAAGGACAGGGAAGAATTTCTAAAACACAGCACTAACCATGAAGAAAACATACATGTGATGTAGTCAATTACACCATAATTAATAAATTCTATATATCAAAAGATATATCAAAGGAGTCAAAATATAAGTTACAAACTGGGAAAAAATACTTGCAAAAATTATTACCAAAGCAGAATTATATTTAGAATATAAAGAACCCCTAAAAAATAAATCCTAAACTCAAAAAGATAAAAACTAAACAAAGAGCACCTATTAAAAGACACTTCACATTAGAGGAAATAGGGATGACCAATAAATATATGACAAGATGTTCGATCTATTTAGCTATTAGGGTAATGCAAATTAAAATCATGATGAGGGGTGCCCGGGTGGCTCAGTGGGTTAAAGTCTCTGCCTTCAGCTCAGGTCATGATCCCAAAGTCCTGGGATTGAGCCCCACATCGGACTCTCTGCTCAGCGGGGAGCCTGCTTCCTCCTCTCTTTCTGCCTCCCTCTCTGCCTACTTGTGATCTCTTTCAAAAAAAATAAAAAGAAAAAGAAAAAACCATGATGAATTTACTATTACAAACTCTGACAATCCCAAATTAAAAATTCTGACAACTGTATTATATGAATACAATACTTCATGTTTTCAAAAAATAAATTTTATTTTATTTTTAAAAGCTTTTTAATTTTTGAAAGAGAGAGGGAGGGAGCACATAAGCAGTGGGAGGGGCAGAGGAAGAGGGAGAAGCAGACTCCCCGCTGAGCAGGATTAGAGTGAGGGACTGGATCCCAGGACCTTGAACCATGACCTGAGCTAAAACCAGACGCTTAACCAACTGAGTCACCCAAGCACCCCCCAAAATAAATTTAATTAAAAAAAAACTTCTCTGGAATAAATGTTTTTTAGTACCCAGTGGGTCACCATGTCGCTTGTTTTTCTACAAGCATGGCAAAGACAGCCTCTGACACAGGGATCAATCAGCATTTTGACTGATCCGCACAAGATTCATTAGAAAACAAAGTTCTGGCTTTATTAGAGTTACCATTATCTTTAAAGAGTTATCGCCAACCAATCTCCACTCCCCTTTAAAGAACAAATCTTTGGCTCCTCAAATAGCATTTAAATGTTATCAAGTAGAAACCTAGTCTTCACTGTCAAAAGAAACTCTACTTCAACATTTATCAGTAAAGTTTTATACTCACTCATCAAGAGAACATATTTATTCCAAAACCCCTTGGTGCCCCAAATCAGAAGTATTGACTTGGGAACTTTTTGACTGGCTCAGAAAAGAGAGTAACTCACACAGGCCACTTACCTGTCATCTGGCCTTTTTGTTCCCCGCTCATAGGCAGAAGAAGGTGGTGAGAGAGAGCCCCTTCGTTTCCTTTTCTCTTTATTTTGAGTTTGCTTGTCTGGGTCTCTCTCTCTTGACCTGTTAGGAGTCTTTGGGGCAGCTGTTTGATCTCTGAAGCCAACAGCATCCCTTCCTCGTTCAGTTACTAAGGGAAAAGGGTTTTTAAAAAATTTACTTGGCAGACTCGTCTCCATCATGATAGCATGTCAACTGTATAATACAATTTCTATCCAACAAATGGGTCTATGGACTCTCCGCCCTCAAAGGCCCATCCAGAATTTGGATGAGACAGAAGGTGTTGTGTGTGTGCACACACTCTATCCTGCAAGTCTCTGCCATGAATTCACTTTTCCACCTTCCCCAACAAAACTCTCAGTCCAAGCCTTCAACATTTCTAACAAGTTCTGTGGAATACACGCGTGCAAAATGTTCCCATTACCTTTAACAGGGGAGTCTACTTGCAGTTCAAAATGTGAAAGCCTTCTACTGCCCCTGTAACTCTGCATATTTAGTTTATGGAAGAGCAGCCTGGCATGTTAAGCATAAAAGCCTCAAATGGAAAAAATCTCTTCAATTAAAAAAAAAGGTGTGTGTGTTGGGGGGGGAATTAGACAATTTTTTTTTTTTTAACAACCACCATTTCAAAAGGAAAATATTTCAAACACAGATGATGACAGGTGATAAATCAGGACATTATCCAAGCCAGAGAGCTACATCTTCCCAAAAAAAATGCCATTTTCCAACTGAAGGATACTACTATTAACTTTTTCTACTCAGCTTCTTTATCTAGAATGGTCCTCACTCAATTCCACTTACTTACTGTATTCAAAAATACAGTTGGGTCAATACTTACTGCTCCCAAAAGTTGTGTATTACTTTTCAGTGACCTCACCTCCTACTTTCTTATCCCCTTACGAAGTCTAAATCCCACCACTGACTATTTCAATATAAATTAACTGGTACTACATGCTGCTGCTGTGTTAGCACTGCTACCCTGATTAATCAGATGGCTCTCTTCTTAGGAGAATTTCTTATAAAATATCTCTCACAGCACAAAGCAGATTCACAATAAACATTAACTGCTTTTTCTTTTTCTCACCTCAGAAAAACATGCTATTTCTTGTTTTCTTCCCTAGTGGCAGGATTAGGTTTATATCTGCCATTCTTGTGGTTCTTCTGTTGGTGAGCCCAAAGCTCCATTTATTTGCAAAAATTGTTAATCAGTGGCCATGTATGAGCATTTGTCAGTGAGAACAGAACTCACCTCCACACACTAGTAGAAAACGCTTACAATTAGAACAACTGTTGCAGCTCACGGGGTATTAGAGCACAACATCCTTTTGGGAAGTACTACTATCTAATTACTTCTGGGTCTGCCCATGACTACTCTATTTCCTTCTTAAAACAAGGTTCTTTGGGCAGGTATTAACTTTCTTAAAATGCAGCTATTTCTTCACTATATCCTGATAAAGTAAGAAAAGGAATCATACTAACAGTTCATATTCTGACTCTGCATCCTAGAATATGTGAGGTAGAGAAATTGTTTCATTTATTCTGGCTGATTTTTTTTCATATTATAAAAGGAAAGTAAAGCTAGACTACATATTTCCCCCAAATATTTTACGGTTCTTGGGAATTTTAAAAGTTCTAAGCTCTTAATTGTTTGACATTGAGGGGTAACATAGAAGCCAGGCTTTAATTATAAGTATTTCTTATAAAATGCCTGAGACTGATCGGGGGCACCTATGTGAAGGAGAGTAAAGTTGGCACACAAAAGGTGGCTTCCTGAAAAAATTAGTCATCGATTATAGACAATTTTCAGAAAGCATCTCTCAGAGGGCACATCAGACTAGATATTCGCAAAATATTGGGGGTAAACCCTCACGGATACTTAAGTTTTGCCCATCTTGCTAATGATTTCAACCCACTGAACCCAGAGCAGCTAGGCTCTGATGACCAAGTTTACAGTGCCACTGGTTTTGCCAACCAGCACCACTCAACCCTGCCTTCTTTCTTATGGGAGAAATTCTCTGTAGCCTTAAGCACGATGTTTGGCTATAAAGAAACTAAACCGATAGAGTTAAAAATATTCAAAACAAAAATAAAACCCCCACAATGATGCAAAGTACACCTCACAGGGCTTTAACCTATAAGATTATTTAACCAGTAAGATTAAAATTATAAAAAGTTCTTCATGCTAAAAATATAAAGACCAAAAACAACACAAAACAAAAAAAGAAACAAGAAGGGAAAAAACCAAAAATATCTTTTTTCTTTTTAAGATTTTAAAGTAATTTTTAAGTAACCCAACAAAGGTCTCGAACCCACAACCCTGAGATCGAAAGTCGTATGTTCTAGTGAACTAACCTGTCAGGCACCCCTGTGATAATGATTCTTAACCTTGTAAGGGATCATTGACTTCCTGAGAATCTGATGAAAGTTCTCGATTTTCCCCAGAAAAAATTAATGTAAATAAAGGATTCTGCAAATAAACATCTATAGGTAAAGACTTACAAAGACATTCAGGAATACAGGTCTAACAATGCCTGCTCTAGAGGAACAAACAAATGAAAGAAAAGCAACTAAAAGCCATGACTTCAAGGAAAGCAACAGCACAGGAAGTATAAAGGGACATCTCCTTTGGCAAAAATTCACTAAGAAAGAATAAAAAGGCAAGTTTCCGAACTTTCACACCAAATATCTCATTTACCTAATTACATACTATCCGGTTTCAAAAACAAAATAGCTGAAGTTCTTATCATTTACCTCTGCATATTTCCAAAAGAGTTATTTGTAAAGCCATATACACAGAGTACCTCTGAATACCTACTTGTGTTCTCCTTTTCAGTTTGACTTTTCTTTGGAATTCGATATACCTCCTGCAAAAATAAACCAAAAGAAGGGTTGTTAGTATGGAGTGGAAGTGGTGATTGTGTTGAAGCTGATTGATTTCACATGGTGACAAAGAAATAGGAACAAGCTGGTATTTAATTACTCTCCAAAATCTGACTTACATCTAGCTTTAAACAAGGATACTGGTCACTTAAAAACAAGTAAAAACCTGTAGCATTAAGCTACACATATCATGCACACAAACATTTATTATGTATAGTATGTTTCATTTTGTTTATTGAACATCTACCAAGAGGCTTATATGATCTCATTAGCCAAGTAGCAGAGTAAGTAACTGGGACATTATATTTCTGGAATATACTTCCTGATAATCTTCATATCTATATGCTTTCTGCACATAAAATGAAGTCATCCATAGTTGCATTACTAAGAATAGTTCTAAGAACAATTCTAACCTCTCACTTGCCATCCCTACTTAAGGGAAGAAGGATAAGTAATTAATTAGTTACCTAAGAACACCTCAGAAAAACTGTATGTATTAAAGACAATGCCTGTTGTTCATATTTTTCTATAAATGCAAAACCTATTTGGCTAATGGCCAATTGTAGTATTTCCTTTCACACTGTTATATTTCCTTTCATATTGTTATTTTAAAAAAGAAAAGCATTAGATCATTGTTGCTCTTGAAACAGCATCTAATAGCATAACAAAATTGTTCTTGACAAATGTAAACTAAGTTTTTAAGCCCTGAATACCTTTTCTTGATATAGAAATTTAAGGCTTAAAACATGTTCTGTTCCCTGACAATCCCTTGCTGTTCTAGTCAACAAGTAGCTCAGCATTTCCTTATCCAGTCACCTTGGTAAGTGGGCAAATAGAAAATCCACACATTCTCAATGGTACATCACATGATACTCTCCCTTTAGAGTAATCTCGTATTACTGACCATACCCCTATGACTTGGTAATTCTAATTTTTTAGCAATTGTACTCCAAAAAAATCAAAGAACTCCTCTTTCCACATTATTTTTGGTTCTAGCAGTATTTATGGAATGTAAGAAATAATCTAATACCACACAACTGAGGAAGGGCCAAGATTTAATATTCAGTTGCAACTGAATACAGACCACAGACATTGGGCAATCTAAATGAACACTGATTTTTTAGGAAAAATCCTTCAACACTCCACGCATGCTGACAAATTACCTAATAAAGATGATGACTGCCACGATTAGATGTGTACCTATCCTGTGTGTCAGGTTATCATATAAAGTATTTCAAACGCATTATCTTTTTTGAGCTTCAAAACACCTCTATGAGGCAAGTACTATTATCTCCACTTTACAAGTGAGAAAACCCACTTTAAAAACTCAGCAACCTGACCAAGGTTATGATGCTATCAGACAGTATGACTCACAGCAATGTTATCTTCTGCACGAGATGACACAGGATATGGCAGACAGTCAGCATTATCTGGGAAGGAGGACCACTTCAGGACTTGAGCATACATGCAAGCGGCATCCTCTATTCTCCCAGCCCCTCTTTCCTATGAAGGACTTCCACTAGAGCCGTGATTCTCAACTCTGGCTGCACAATTAGACCACTCCAGGAAACTTTCATAGAAATACTGTGCCAGACAAATAAAATCTGAAATTCCAGGCATGAGTTCCAGGAATCTACATTATTATTATTACTATTATTATTTTTGAAGCTCTCCACAGGATTCTGATGCCTACATGTAGAAGGTTGAGAACCACTGAACTACTAGCTTCTCCTAGCAGCCTTCACTCATTCCTCCTCACGTGGGAGAATTTGACAGAACAAACTGTGTATGGCTGTCCTCAGCTCAAAGCCACGGAGGGATGGCTCCGTGGAGGAATGTCTGGAGTTGTCCAGCTGTCACTGTCTAGCTATGGGTAACAACGAATCAGGGATAAATACGGTAAGGACAAAGCGGACACTCTTAGTTCTGACTCTTCTGTCCACCCCCAGGAGGTTACCAAACTTGGGGAAAAAGTAAGAATGCTACTTATCAGCACCTACACACCATAAGTAAAAACAGGTATTCTATTAATTTTTAAAGGCTTGAAATTGAATGTTGCATTCGGTACTCTGTAAATCTAAGCACTCCAGAAGGCAACATGTTCATTCATAAAGGGTGCTTAGATAGAGACACGCATGTCTGTGTCAACTAAGGATTATGCAATATTTCCTTTTGCCTCGGGTCTTGGGTTCAAGACTTGGGTCAAGTGTTCATTACAAGCATTTATAGCAATTTATCACACAGACCTCAAGTTTAGAGCAAATGCTAAAGTAGAAAATGTATTCCGAAGTTCACAAAATGGATGATCATTACTGACGTGTGACCAAAAGCTACTGACTTTTTACTCTGTGCCTAATACTATGGGGAACAAGTTAAATCAACATGCACCCAAGCACTGAGGAGCTATTAACTTTTCCTCCTCTTCATATAGTTAAAGCTGTGTATAAAATTTAAACTGGAAACTCAGATTACCTACTTCAAGGCCCTGAATTTTTCCAAAGTCCCACAACAATGCAACCTGAAAAGGAAGCAGTCATGTGAAGATCACTGTAATAGTTCTTAAAATCATTCTATGTTGTGGATAAACAGCAGTAAATTTAGCTTACATGAGAGGGAATGCTGGAATAATGTCATACACCTGCAGGCCACTGCCGAAAAATGTTTTTCTGAGTTGGCTTCACTCACATTAACCCTCCACGTAAAACCACTTTCCTCTGTTAAGGATTCTACTCAAGAGACTGGCATGTTATGAAAGAACACTCAATTGTGAGTCAGGAGGCCTGGGTTTTGGGACTATCCCTGCCCTCAGAGGGACCTAAAAGAATCTGGTTCCCCACCCTACCTAATATTCTTTACCTATCATGCTGTTTTATTTCTTTGGTGTCTAGGTGCTTCTCCTAAGTAACACACACTCACATGCACTCAAAGCTGTAATTCTTGTTTTTTTAAAGTGATATTTTTGAAAAGATTTTATTTATTTGTCAGAGAGAGAGAGCGTATGTGTGTGCAAGAGCAGGGGGAGTGGCAGGCAGAGGAAGAGGGAGAAGCAGGCTCCCTGCCAACCAAGGAGCCCTGTGTGGGACTCAATCCCAGGCCTCTGGGATCATGACCTGAGCCAAAGGCTCAACCAACTGAGCCACCCAGGTGTCCCTCAAAGCTATAATTCTTAAGGGCTAAGACTGTCTTACTCTGCTGTATCTCTAGCACCAAGAAAATGTCTGACACACAGGCAACACTCAACTACTTGTTCAGTGGACCAGTAAGTGAAATTCTACTCATAATTTGCAGAAATCACCACGAAGTGCTAAATAACTTCAAAGTACTACACAGCTTGCTTTTTAAAAATCACTACATCTATACCTTCATTCTCTCTCATCCCTGGTAAGAATGCTGTTTACAGGCCTTATATATAACCACAAACACGTTTGTGGGGTTGTATTTCCAGGATCAGATTAATACCTGTGCCTCTGCAACATTTTGAATTCTCATCAATGCTTAGAACAGCCCACCCTTGGTCAATTAATCATTCCTCTTCAAAGGCTCAAACTCAATCTTCAGAAATTATTTGATAAACATTGAATCACTGATAAGCTCATGCACAAGCAATGCATCCAATATCCCTTTTTAAAAGTATGTAAATATGTGTGGAGTTGTTTTTAATTTGTAGAGACAAAGACAGCACGAGTTCTTTGATGGTTATTCGTGGAAATCTGGTATGCTCATTTATATAACAAGTATTTAGGTAGAAACTAGGTGTTAAAAGCACATTACCGAGAGTCTCCTTTTTTCAAATACTGGAGATGCCTAGGAACAGCCACTAAGAGGTTCACAGGCCAACAATGGTGGCTGGCAATTCTTTTACTGTGTGCCATGTCCTTTAACTGCATTCTCATATACTCTTACACTGCTAAGGCTGACTTGAAAGAAAATAAAATTTAAAGGTGGAAGGTCTTTATACCTAATTCATACAATAGGTTCTCTATTTTTGAATAAACACTTGCCAGCCATCCCACTTCTGAGCATATATACAAAGAGAATGAAAACAGGATCTCCAAGAGAGCTGTACTCCCATATTCATGGCAGCATCACTCACACTAGCCAAGATATGCAAACAACTGTCAACAGATGAATGGAGATGTACTGTACAAGTATATGACGAGATATTATTCAGTCATGAGAAAAAAAGGTATCTTGCCATTTATGACATGAATGAACCCCGAGGATATTATGCTAATGAAATAGTGAGGATGCAGAGAAACTGAAAACCTTATATGCCACTGAAAGGAATGTAAAATGGTACAGCTATCATGGAAAAGGGCCTGGCAGTGCCTCAAACGTTAAATATGGAGTTACCATGATTCAAAAAATCCATGCCTAGATACATACCCAAGAGAAATGAAAACCAGTATTCACACAAAAGTTTGCACATAAATATTCATAACTGTATTATTCCTAACATTCAAAAAAGTAGAAACAACACAAATGTCCATCAGCTAACAAATGGATAACAAAATGGTTTAAAAAATATCTACACAAGGGAATATTATTCAGCTATAAAATGAAATTAAGTACTGATAAATGCTACGACACAGATGAATCCTGAAAACATTACGCTAAATAAAAACCAAAAAGAAAAGGCCATTATTATAGGATCCCACTTATCCTTGTTCACAGACTGTGCAAATTCACCAACTCACTAAAATTTCTTTGTAATCCTCAAATCAACACATCAGAAAAAACATCACTAGCTCTTCCCCCAAAAGTTAAGACCATCACTTGTGTATTTTGATATACTTTTTCCAAATAATGCCTGATAACATGATGCAACACTTTATTCCCCAGTCTTTCAGAATCCTCTCATTACTCTTTTTGGAAATGCTTCTAGTACACTCATACCCTTGTATATTTTCTTTCCAACTTTTTTAATATCATTTTCACTGACTTTATGAAATCAATGCATTTTTATTTTATAACAGCGCTATACTACATTTGTACTGCATTGTCCAATTTTTATAACAGTGAGACTTTAGCTAAGAAGGACAACACTTCAGACAAAGACAGATGCTAATGTTAACAGAGATGGGATATTTAGATGACAATTTTTTAGTGTTCAGCTCATCAATTAATGTTTTTTGTCATAATGCTTGTTTCTCTAAGCAATCTTGAAACTGAAGATTAAGATACTGACAGAACACCATATATTTGTGTATCTGTGTGTACATATATGTGAATATGGACTTACATATTTAATTATATGTGATGGAGCAGCTTTTCCAAGGTAAATGAATGAAAATGATTTCAAAAAACCCCATCAAGTGGCAGGATATAAAATCAATGCACAGAAATCAGCTGCATTTCTACACACCAACAAGAGGAGACAATCCCATTTACAATTCCACACAAAACCAAAAGATGCCTAGGAATAAATCTAACCAAACAGGGGAAGAATCTGTACTCAGAAAACTATAGAATACTCATGAAAGAAACTGAGGAAGACACAAAGAAATGGAAAACGTTCCATACTTATGGACTGGAAGAACAAATATTGTAAAAATGTGTAGACTACCTAGAGCAATCTACACAGTTAATGCAATCCTTATCAAAATACCATCAACTTTTCTCACAGAAATGGAACAAATAATCCTAAAATTTGTACGGAACCAAAAAAGACCCTGAGTAGCCAGAGGAATGTTGAAAAAGAAAAGCAAAGCTGGTGGTATCACAATTCTGGACTTCAAGTTCTATTATAAAGTTGTAATCCTCAAAACAGTATGTTACGGGCCAAAAATAGACACACTGATCAATGGAACAGAACAGAGAGCCCAGAAATGGACCCTCAACTCTATAGTCAACTTACCGTTTTTTTTTAGAAAAAGAAAAAAAAAGATTATTTATTTGAGAGACAGAGATCACAAGTAGGCAGAGAGGCAGGCAGAGAGAGAGGAAGGGAAGCAGGCTCCCTACTGAGCAGAGAGCCCGATGCGGGGCTCGATCCCAGGACCCTGGGATCGTGACCTGAGCCGAAGGCAGAGGCTTTAACCCACTGAGCCACCCAGGCACTCCCGGTCAACTTATCTTTGACAAAGCAGGAAAGAATGTCCAATGGAAAAAAGACAGTCTCTTCAACAAATAGTGCTGGGAAAATTGGACAACCATATGCAGAAGAATGAAACTGGACCATTTCCTTATACCACACACAAAAACAGACTCAAAATGGATGGAGACAGGAATCTACCAAAATTCTCAAAGAGAACACAGGCAGAAACCTCTTCAACCTCAACCACAGAAACTCCTTCCTAGACACATGATCAAATGCAGGGGAGGCGAGAGCAAAAATGAACTACTAGGACTTCATCAAGATAAAGGGCTTTTTTGCACAACAAAGGAAACAGTCAACAAAATCAAAAGACAACTGACAGAATGGGAGAAGGTATTTGCAAATAACCTATCAGATAAAGGGCTAGTAGTATCCAAAATATGCAAAGAACTTATCAATCTCAATACCCAAAGAACAAATAATCCAATCAAGAAATGGGCATAACATGTGAACAGACAAGTCTGCAAAGAAAACATACAAATGGCCAACAGACACATGAAATAGTCCTTAACATCACTTGGCATCAGGGAAATACAAATCAAAACCACAATGAGATACCACCTCACAGGGGTCAGAATGGCTAAAATTATCAAGTCAGGAAAAGACAGATGTTGGTGAGGATATGGAGAAAAGGGAACTCTCCTACAACTGTTGGTGGGAATGCAAGCTGGTGCAGCCACTCTGAAAAACAGTATGGAGCTTACTCAAAAAGCTGAAGATAGGCTACCCTACGATCCAACAACTGCACTACTAGGTATTTACCCCAAGATACAAATGTGATCCGAATAGGCAGGTGTACCCCAATGTTTATAGCAACAATGTCCACAACAGCCAAACTATGCAAAGAGCCTAGATGTCCATTGACAGATGAATGGATAAAGATGTGGTGTGTATATATATATACAACAGAATATTATGCAGCCATCAAAAATTGAAATCTTGCCATTTGCAACAACATGGATGGAACTAGAGGGTATTATGCTGAGCAAAATAAGTCAATCAGAGAAAGACAATTATCATATGATCTCATTAATATGTGGCATCTGAGAAACAAGGCAGAGGATCATATGGGAAGAGAGGAAAAAATATAACAAGACAAAACCAGAGAGGGAGACAAACCATAAGAGACTCTTAAGCTCAGGAAACAAACTGAGGGTTGCTAGAGTGGAGAGGGGTGGGAAGAAGGGGTGGCTGGGTGATGGACACTGGGGAGGGTATGTGCTTTGGTGAGTGCTGTGAATTGTGTAAGACTGATGAATCACAGACCTGTACCCCTGAAATAAATACTACATTATATGTCAGTTAAGAAAAAAAACAAACAAACCCACCATATACCAGGATTTTAAGGCCCTCGTGAAGCAAACATACCAAATATTTATCTGGATTTACTGAACACTGAAAATTTAGAAAAAGAGGTAAGAACTTAGAGAAACATACATTAAGAAACATACAATTTTGGGTAAGAAGATATGACCGTTTCATGGAATCTGATTCATAATTCTATATACTAGTTTAAAGATTAAAAATCAGGGTGCCTGGGTGGCTCGGTCAGTTAAGCATCTGACTCTTAGTTTTGGCTCGGGTTGAGACCTTAGGAGTTGTGGGATCAAACCCTGCGTTGGGCTCCATGCTCAGCAGGCAGTCTGCTTGGGATTCTCTCTCTCCCTTTGTCCCTCCCCCTGCTTCTGCGGGCTCTCTCAAATAAATAAATAGATAGGTAGAAAATAAAGACTAAAAATCCATTTTCTCAACAACAAAAAAAATTTTTTTAAAGATTTTTATTTATTTATTTGATAGACAGAGATCACAAGTAGGCAGAGAGAGAGGAGGAAGCAGGCTCCCTGCTGAGCAGAGAGCCCAATGTGGGGCTCGATCCCAGGACCCTGAGATCATGACCTGAGCTGAAGGCAGAGGCTTAAACCACTGAGCCACCCAGGCGCCCCCTCAACAACAAAATTTAAAAAATGAACATAAAACATGTTTATGGCCCTACGCCACCCTAAGGCCCAAACAAAGAAAAAACATTACTGGAAAAATACTGCTGCTAAGTATACTAGCTCTTGGGAAAAAGGAGCCAGGGTACAAATCAGCACAAACTCTGTGAAAAACTTGCAGTGATAATGACTCTATAACCAGATATAGCTTTCTTTAACAGAAGGAAGAACTGTTAACTCCTATCATGTCCTTGTTCAGCATTTAAGAGTCTGTGGTTTTACCTCACAAACTGTATTACGTACAAATGGTAGCAGAGGAATCTCCATTAGGTCACAGAGATCTTGAGATCTGACTATAAAGAAAATTTAGAGGAGAACATAAATGTCTGGAGATTTCATAAAATCACACACATAAGAGGGGCAGAAGAAGGGAGAGTGAAGAAAAAGTGGAGTAGAATAATTTTATTTATTCTTTGAAACCCCTGAAGAGACTCTTCTAACTTCAGACAACTGTGCTCCCATGAAATGAAAGATGTTAAGACTGAATTTCTGTTTTCACCCCCTCAGACAAATGGGCAAAACATATGGTCACAGTTCTTAAAATAGGAAACAGAAATATAAAGATACTCAACACTTCATGCATAAGAGACATGCAAATTAAAACTACAATAATATTCTATCAGTCCATCCAAGATAAAGTTAGACAATCCTTGAGTTGGCCAGGGTGTAGTAAAATATGCACCCTTATGCATATACATTACTGATGAGAGTTAAATTGGTATAACTATAAAAATCAATTTGGAAATAACTATTAACTACAGATGACACAGACCAGGACTCAGATATACCATTTTTAGTAATCTATCCAACATGTATATTCCAAACACATGTATATGTGAATGTGTCTGAATGACCTACATAAAAGTTCCACACTAAGCTAAAGAAAGGAATCAATTACAATGGCCAAAGTAGAGACAGATAAATATGATTAACAGGAGACTGATTACGCCATATCTTTACAATAAAGTACCACGCAGCTATGGAAACTAAATTCTTTAAAACCTGGTCTATAAAACAAACTTCATAATGTATTAAATAAAAAACAAGGAGCTCAATAGTGCTGCCAGCTTTAAAAAAAAAAAAAACAATGACTAAATTCATGCACACAGCATGCACAAATTATCTCTGGAAGGTTACACAAGAAGTTGGTTGTGCTGGCTGACTTCAGGGAACAAGACAGAGGGAAGGGCCAGGAGCAAAACATATTATCTGTATGCTTTTTGAATTTTGTATCATGTACAGGAATAGCCTATTTAAAATTTTAAATGAGAAGAAGAAAAAAAGGTTAATATGCCTCAGAAGAAGCCCTCAACAAAGTACCAAAAGACTCAGCACATTATGGCTGTACTCATGGTAATGAACAGTACCTGAGTGTTCTGAGGTCTCAGGCAGCGAGGTCTAAGAAATTGAAGAAATTGGTGCCCTGGGTGGCTCAGTGGGTTAAAGCCTCTGCCTTCGGCTCAGGTCATGATCCGAGGGCCCTGGGATTGAGCCTCGCATCAGGCTCTCTGCTTAGCAGGGAGCCTGCTTCCCTTCCTCTCTCTGCCTGCCTCTCTGCCTACTTGTGATCTCTGTCAAATAAATAAATTTAAAAAAAGAAAAGAAAAGAAAACTGAAGACTCTCAAAACAACTTCTAAATGCTGCTCTTCAGCAAGTGCCATACCTTAAAAGCCCTCCTAGGTCACTGCCATTCACTTTAAACTTGTCCCCCCAGGTCCTCCTTCTTCTCCAGCCTTACCCAGCTTGACTCTAATTCAAAGAATGTATCCTAACAATGCTTGGTTTTATTCAACATACACCTAAATGTGCTGTGGTGAACAGCAGAGCCAAGTTCCTGTTTTCAAGGCCTCTCTAGCCCAATAGCAAATGTGTGTGTAGAAAAATAAGTGTTTTCATGCTGATAAATAATAACTGAAGAATAATCAAGGTCATGGTGATTAAATGTTTCTCAATTTCAGAGTTCTGTTTTCCAGGCAAATTAATTCCAAATCTAAGATTTTTCCTTACACCTTTCAAATTTAACTACCTCTTCTGTAATCTTTCTAATTAAAACCTAAAAATCACCATAGCCCTCCAAATGACTGCTTGGAGTTCTGAGTTGCACTGGTCAATGCAGCACTGCAGTGAAGAGTACGTGGTCGTTATTTAACACAGTAGTAGAAGTCTCAGCCTCAGCAATCAGACAAGAGTAAGGAATGAAATGCATCCAAATTGGTGAGGAAGACATAAAACTTTCACTATACACAGACGACATGGTACTATATATAGAAAACCTTAAATACTCCACCAAAAAAAACTACTAGAATGATAAATGAATTCAATCAGGCTGCAGGATACAAAATCAACATACAGAAATCTACAGCATTTTTATATACCAATAATGAAGCAACAGAAAGAGAAATTAATAAAGTAATCCCATTTATAACTGCACTAAAGAGAATAAAATACCCAGGAATAAACTTAATAACCAAGGAGGTAAAAGACCTGTACTCTGAAAACTGTAAAACATCCATGAAAGATATTGAAGACAACACAAACTAGTAGGTATTTCATGCTCACGGGCCAGAAGAACAAATACTGTTAAAATGTCCATACTACCAGCAGCGCCTGGGTGGTTCAGTGCATTAAAATGTCCATACTACCAAAAGCAATCTACAGATTTAATGTAATCTTTATCAAAATGCCAGCAACATTTTTCATAGAACTAGAATAATCTTAAAATTTGTATGGAACCAGAGAAGACTCTGAATAGCCAAAACAATCTTGGGGCGGGGGAAGAGAAACAAAGCTGGAAGTATCAGAATTCCAGATTTCAAGTTACATTACAAGTCTGTAGTAATCAAAACAGTATGGTATTGGCACAATAACAGGCACACAGATCAATGAAATAGAAAAGAAATCCCAGAAATAAACCCACATTTATATGGTTGATTAATTTTTACCAAAGGAGGAAAGAATACCCAATGGGAAAAACATAATAGCCTCTCCAACAAATGGTATTGAGAGAACCAGACAGCTAAATGCAAAGTATTCAAACTGGACCATTGATTACACCACACACAAAGATAAATTCAAAATGGATTAAGGACCTAAATGTGAGACCTGAAACCATAAAAATTCTAGAGGAAAACATGGGCAATAATTTCTCTGACACTAGTCGTAGCAACACTTTTCTAAATAGGTCCTCTCCTGAGGCAAACAAAAGCAAAAATTAACTACTGGGACTTCATCAAAACACAAAACTGCACAGGGTGAAGGAAATAATCAACAAAACTAAAAGGCAACCTATGGAATCGAAGAAGGTATTTGCAAATGACATATCCGTTAAAGGGTTAGTATCCAAAATATATTAAGAATTTATATAACTCAACACCACAAAAACAAATAATCAAGTTTAAAAATAGGCAGGGTGGCTCAGCTGGTTAAGCGATTGCCTTCAGCTCGGGTCATGATCCCAGGGTCTGGGATCAAACCCATGTCAGGCTCTCTCCTCAGTGGGGAGCCTGCTTCTCCCTCTCCCTTTGCCTGCCACTCTGCCTTCCTTGTGCTCTCTCGCTCTGTCAAATAAATAAATAAAATCTTAAAAAAAAAAAAAAAGTTTAAAAATGGGCAGAAGACATGAACAGACATTTTCCCAAAAACATTACTCATCATCAGGGAAATGCAAATCAAAACCACAATGTCATATCACCTCACACCTGTCAGAAAAGCTAAAATAAAAAACACAAGAAATGAACGTTGGTGGGGCACCTGGGTGGCTCAGTCAGTTAAGTGTCTGCCTTCAGCTCAGGTGATGATCTCAGAGTCCTGGGATCAAGCCCCACGTGGGGCTCCCTGCTCAGCAGGGAGTCTGCTTCTCACGCACCCTGTGCCTCCCACTTATGCTCTCTTTCTCAAATAAATAAAGCCTTTAAAAAAAAAAAAAAGAAAAGAAAGAAAGAAAGAAATGAGTGTTGGGGAGGATATGGGGAAAATAGGAACCCTCCTGCACTGTTGGTAAGAATGCAAACTGTTACAGCCACTGTGGAGACGGTATAGAGCTTCCTTAGAAAGTTAAAAATGGAACAACCCTACAATCCAGCAATTGCACTACTGGGTATTACCCAACGAATACAAAAACACTAGTTTGAAGGGATATATCACCTCTATGTTTACAATTATGGAAGCAGCCCGCGTCAATCAATAGATGAATGGATAAAGAAGATGTAGTGTATATATACAATAGAATACTATTCAGTCATAAAAAAAATGAAATCTTGCCATTTGCAACAACATGAATGGAGCTAGAGTATAATGCTAAGCGAAATAAGCTAGTCAGAGAAAGATAAAAACGGTATGATTTCACTTATATGTGGAATTTAAGAAACAAACAAATGAGCAAAGGAGAAAAAAGTGGGGGAGAGAGAGACCAAGAAACAGACTCTTTCTATAGAGGACAATCTGATGGATACCAGAAGGGTAGAGTAGGTAGGAGGATGGGTGACATAGGTCATGGGGATTAAAGAGTACATTTACCATCATGAGCCCTGAGTATGGAAGTGTCGAATCACCGTACTATATACCTGAAACTAATATAACACTGTAATGTTAACAACACTGGAGTTAAAATTAAAAACTTTAAAAAAAAAATTTAAAAAGGAGTAGGCTGTGAACCCAGCACTGCAGTTAAGAGTAGGAACCCCCCTCCCTTGGTGCCCAAATCATCTATCTAGAAAATACTTTTGGGACCACAGCTCATTCCTTCCCCAACTTACACATATACACATCCCTGTTTGAGAAGCTGCTCATATTTATGAGCCCCTGCCCCCACAAAATCCCAGCTTTGCCTATAATTTCAGGGGTCCTGAAAATCCCGAATTTCAATCATAGATCACAGACTGACAACCTCTGCAGCACTGAGAAGAAAAAGATATTGAACAAAACACTAAAATGGTAGTTTCTATGATTTCAGAATGAATTTGAACTTATTACAGTTTCTAAATCAGAAGCAAATTAAGAGAAATCTGAAGTATTCACCAAAGATACATAATTATGTGAATTGCCTAGCAAGGATATAGAAATCACTACTCACTGAAACAGAAAAAGGAATGGAAAGAATATGGGATTTAAATCAGAAGACTTGAGTCAATTTTCAGCTCTGTCACTCAAAAGATAAGTCACAATCTCAGGGCATACAAACAGCACCATTTACTTTACAGGGTTATAAAAATCACAGGACACGCACACAAATGTTTTCTGATCACCTATCAAGTAAAATACACAAACCACGGATTCAATAAGCAGCGTGATACCATGGTTAAAGACTGCCCTCCTCACGTCTTCATTCAAAGATTTATGAAGTGCCGAAGGACATATCAGGCTCTAACAGTACCATGGGGAAACATGAGTGAACAAGACAGAAGTGTTCTCTGCCCTCACACTGTACAAGCATGAAATGTTACATGCTATGGATGGAAAAGATGTTATGAGAGTGTATATAGAAAAGGCAGAATAATCTTAGAGGAATGAGGGACGCCTGGGTGGCGCAGTTGGTTAAACGACTGCCTCCGGCTCAGGGCGTGATCCTGGAGTCCCGGGATCGAGTCCCACATCAGGCTCCCAGCTCCATGGGGAGTCTGCTTCGCTCTCTGACCTTCTCCTCGCTCATTCTCTCTCTCACTGTCTCTCTCTCTCAAATAAATAAAATAAAATCTTAAAAAAAAAAAAATCTTAGAGGAATGAGAATGGCTTTCTGGGGGTAAAGGATGAAACTTTAACAAGAGACATCTAAACAAAAGTGTTTTCGGGTCGCCTGGGTGGCTCAGTGGGTTAAAGCCTCTGCCTTTGGCTCAGGTCATGATCCCAGGGTCCTGGGATCAAGCCCCGCATTGGGCTCTCTGCTCAGCGGGAAGCCTGCTTCCCTTCCTCTCTCTCTGCCTATCTGTGATCTCGGTCAAATAAATAAAATCTTTAAAAATACATATATATATTTTTAAAAAGACAGTGTTTTTCACAGCTGAGCAAATGTGTTTGTGTGTGTATGAACATTAGTAGCACAGACCCACTGGTAGGTCAGAATGGCTTGAGGTGATATGGCGTAAATGAGTAACTATGCCATGGTATGCAAGCCCCATAAGAAAAATGGATTTCATGGAACAGTGTAATGAGGAACCATTTAAAAGCTTTAAATGGGAAAGTGACATGAACAGATATGCAGTTCCAAAAGAAAAAAAAAGTAGGGGGCATATAGTAGTCATTCACTATTATTAAGAGGTATTATTATAACCACTATTTAAAGATACCATAATAAAAGTAACCCTTACTCTAAAAATCAAAAAATGGTCCCAGCCCTGGAAGATGTCAAGGTCCAGTGAGGGGAATAAGCATCTGAACAACTAACTTTAGTAGTACAGACACACAGGAAAGGACAAAGCATCACAAGGGGTGAACTGCAACTCCAGATAAAGGACAATTTTAAAAGGAAAGAATGAAAAGAGATGATATTCCAAGCAAAAAGAACAGCATATACAAGGACACTGAAGGGTAAGTATGTATGAACAGCCTGATGTGACTCATGCACTGAATGTGTAAGAAACACTGCTGGGCACGAAAGTTAGATAAACACAGAAGTATCTCCCAAGCCATACACTAAAGGCTCTATAATTAACAGAAGTCTCTGTGATGCTACAAGAGGTTCCTACTGATCATATCTGTGTTTTTAAAAAGATAACATAGAAATTTAATAAAGGATAACATGAAGAGGGAAAGAATGTAACAGGAGGTTGTTACAACCATTCTAGCAAGAAATGATAGGAGCTTGAATTAAAAATGGCTAAGAGGAGACAATGTGACCTATTTAACATATAGGACAAAAGAAATCTCAGGTGCTCCAATAAATACCAGTTTTTTTAAATTTTATTTTATTTATTTATTTGACGAGAGAGAGAGAGAGCAAAAGTAGGCAGAGAGGCAGGCAGTGCTTGGAGAGGGAAAAGCAGGCTCTCCGCTGAGCAGGGAATTCCATGTGGGGCTCGATTCCAGGACCCTAGAAACATGATCTGAGCCAAAGGCAGACGCTTAACCGACTGTGCCACCCAGGCACCCTGAAATATCACCTTCTAAGGGAAGGCAGAATAAGAATGATCAGGAAGAGGCACGGGGAAATCAAATGATTCAGAAGAGGGTCTGGTCTCAGACTAACAGAAGGAAAGACAAGGAAATTTCAAGTACATGTTCACACATTTACTCTTATATAGAAAAACACACATACATATATACATGTAAATATATACATATGTATATGCATGGATCTATAAATACATGTGTGTATATTTATATACATGTATGTATATAAATATGGATATATTTACAGTCTGCTGACAGCTCCTACAAGCCATGCCCCAGTAGCAAAGACGACTTCATCTAAAGCCCAGATTTGGTTTCTAAATATCATTTTCCATTACAGGAACCTGAGCTTCTTGGACAAATGGCCAATGCCAGGGTAAGGGAAAATATAGGATAAGCCTGGAAAGGCATACTGTACCAGATTAAAAAAAACTAATGGCGACATATCGAAATCACACAGAAGAGAACTTAAAGGGTCTCACACTGGCCAAACGAGGACAATTTAAGCAAATACATAATGAAATTAATGGGTCACAATTCACTGTATAAAACAAGAAGCCATGAGGCTCTGCAGCATAACTTGGGTATTGGAGGAGCTGTGGCTGTCGCACTCTACAAGACAGGTTTCCCTGAAGCTGCCAGTTCTTGGAGAACTCATCAAAATGAGGTTGCTCCAACCAGATCTGCAGTTGGTAGATTTAAAGCAAATCTTGTTTTTGAGGAGACTCAGAAGAAGCTTTAAGAGGAAGAGGAGCAGTCTGGGAAGAAATTAGTGTTAATCTTGCCTTTAAGGTGAAGGATGGCCCTGGACATAAAGAAACCACCAGCTCCATACCTATTGTGGGGCTTGAACTCATGACCCTGAGATTGAGATTTGCATGCTCCACTGACTGAACCAGACTGGTGCCCTGAGATTTGTTTTTACATGGTTGTGACCAATTCTGTTCTTCCTAAATTCTGGGTGAACAGAGCCTAATGGTATACTATTGCTTTGATGAACTGCATACAACAGAGAATATTACAAAACTAATACGGTAATTATGGTTTGGATTAAAACTGAGTTTCAGAATAAAACTGGGAGAAGCAAAATCTAAAAGCTATGTAAACAAAAGCTCTCAATTTGCTTATAAAGTATATTTAAGGATCATTCTGCTGAAGATTCAATTTAAGTTTTCCTTGAGAAAACTAAGGAAGAAACACCAGTAGCTGGCTGGTAATTAGCATGGGGCACTTAATGTTTTTCATCTACTCTCCATTAACAGTTTTTTAAAAATTCAGTATTAAAATGTTTAAAAGCTGGGGCACCTGGGTGGCTCAGTGGGTTAAGCCTCTGCCTTCGGCTCAGGTCACGGCTCAGGTCACCATCTCAGGGTCCTAGAATCAAGCCCGGCATTGGGCTCTGCTCAGCAGGAAGCCTGCTTACTCCCCTCCCCCGCCATCCTTTGCCTACTTGTGATCTCTGTCAAATAAATAAATAAAATCTTAAAAAAACAACAACAAAAAAAAGATGTTTAAAAGAAAACCTTTAAATTTTGCATTACATGCCATCAAGTGGAATTTTCTTCCCAAATCAAAATAAATGTGATCAGAGTTTGGGGGGAAAGTATCTATAGCTGAACACAGGCCTATTTTTAAAATAAAAAAAAAATTTTTTTTAATGGGTTTCCTTCTTGAAAAATCAGTGTAGTTTTGTTGTTAAAAATTAATGAACAGAGGCGCCTGGGTGGCTCAGTGGTTTAAGCCTCTGCCTTCAGCTCAGGTCATGATCTCAGGGTCTTGGGATCGAGCCCCACATCGGGCTCTCTGCTTAGCAGGGAGCCTGCTTCCCCCTCTCTCTCTGCCTGCCTCTCTGCCTACTTGTGATCTCTATCAAATAAATAAATAAAAATCTTAAAAAAAAAATTAATGAACAGGGGTGCCTGAGTGGCTGAACTGGTTAAACATCCAACTCTCAATCTCAGCTGAGGTCTTGATCTCAGTGTTGCCAGTCTGAGCACCGCCCCCCTCACAAATTAACTGAACAAAAAAAGTTTGCTCTGAGATCCACTTTTTAAATTATAACCTCATATTTAACTAAATGTGTAAAGCTCTCAGTCCTTTGTTATAATTTTCGTTCTTCATTATCTTTAATTACCCATATTTATCTTTCTTCCTAGTTCTTCTAATGCTGATGTGATTCCTTATATCAGTAAGATACAGGGTAAAAAAATGCTTTTGGAATAATGTTTAATAGAAAATTAAAATAGCAACACACACACACACACACACACACACACACACACACAAAACAAATAACCAAGAATCCATGAGTCTAAACTTAATCAACAAGTAAGAACCACATGGGAGAACAGGAAAAGCTCTTGCTTACAAGAGGGTCAACCAAAACACACAGAAGTTAAAGTAAAGAGGGTTAGAAAATCACCACTTGGCAACCATCATAGTTTTAAGTGATTCAGGCAAATTCACCAGACGTTGAAACTAATGAATAAATTTGATAAAAAACAGAATATTTACATACTTCCAAAGGTGTTCCTTTATGATACTTTTTAATTATAAGGAGAAAAGAGTAACTTTACACTGGGAAAACCTGGCAGACACCACCTTAACGAAATGATCAAAGCTGACAATGCCAATAATGGGACAAATCAACATCATGTGGACACAATTTAATACTCCTCACAAAATGTATGACCTGAATCCAAAAGAAAACTTCAGATAAGCCCAAGCTGAAGAATATTCTAAAAAATTCAAAAATATTTTAAAAATTTGAAGTTTATAAAAGGCAAAGAAAGACTGAGGAACTATTCCAGATTAAAGGCTACTAAAGAGATACAACTCAGTGTAACACTTTAGCTCAGATTCTGGATCGGAACTTTTTTTTCTTTTTTTCTGCTATAGAACACATTAGGTATACAATTGGTAAAATCTGAATGAGATCTGCTGGTCAGATAATAGTATTAAGTCATTGTATTTTGCTGGTTTTGATAAATATATTGTAATCATAAAGAAAAATGTCCTTGTATTTTTACAAAATATACACTAAAATATCTAGGGACAATGGGCATCATATCTGTAACTTATTCCTTAAAGTCAAAAAAAAAATTAAGAGAAAATGATGAAACAAATTTGGTAAAATGTTGACACTGGGGAATCTGAGTAAAGGGATAAGAGGAATTTTTAGCTGACTTTTTTCTGCATTTGTCCCTAGAATGTATATACCATGCAGAATACACAGAATAGTATTCTTACAGTTTTCCTGTAAGTCTGAAATTACACAAGTAAAAGTTAACAATATTAAGAAGGAAAATCTATACATTTTTATTATGGTTACATGTAAGATTAGATTACACCAACTTATCTATACTCAGAAAGTCCCTTAAGTTTCCAACTAACCTGATCATGGTCCTGAGGGAAAAACAATACTCTTTAAAGGTCTCTTGGCCCAGTAGTTCTATCATATATATCCTCTCCCATTTCTCAGTCTTACATCCAAATCATTTAAAGTAACTTGCCCTAAACATGAAATACTTCATGAGATATAGAAACATGATTATTATGTCTTTAGGGAAACAGAAGTAAGACGTCACCTCAAAGGATAAACTGTCAAAATGACTTCACTCAAAATCAGAATGTTTTGGGGCGCCTGGGTGGCTCAGTCAATTAAGCACCTGCCTTTATCCTGGGATCAAGCCCCACATCAGGCTCCCTGCTAGCGGGGGGCCTGCTTCTCCCTCTCCCCCTGCTTGTGTGCTCTCACCCTCTCTGTCAAATAAATAAATAAACTTTTTTTTTTTTTTTTTTAAATCAGAATGTTTCAAGGCAGCCAGGCTCTGAACTTTACCATTTAGATCACTTATTGGCAAACTTTTTCTGTAAAGGACAAGACAGTAAATATCTCAGGTTTTGTTGGCCATTCAGTCTCTGAAGCAACTACTCAACTCTACCCTTGCAGTGCAAAAGCAGCCATAGACAATATGAAAATAAATGAGTACGGCTCCGTTCCCAAAAAATTTTTACAAAAAACAAGCAGTAAGGCAGATGTGGCCAACGCCTGATTTAGATGAAAGGATTTATCTGATAATAACAAAAGGGACTACCAATAAGTTTTAGACCAGGCTGGTCTTTTACCAAGTCTGATACTTACAAAAAAATTTCAATGAAGTAGTATCAAAAACCATGTTCTTTAGGGGCAATTCTTTAGGGGCAAATTTTAAAAAGGATAATACTGATCCTTAGGGATACAGAATAATCTCAATGAAGGATTTTGAAATTTATTACAGAAATCCAGGGAACATAATTTCATTTTGAAATGTTGCATAGCCGATTCCACATACAGTATTTGTTACAGACTGAGATCCCAGTAGTGACTCAAAACTTTTCAGCTGGGTAACTGTATTTTATTTAAACTTTCTACAAAGAGTTTAATGCTTAACTTTCCAGGCAAATAATACGTTTGTTGAATTAAAGATAATGTCTTGAGATAAATATGAATAAAATAGGAGTAAGGATATCATTAAGGGCGCCTGGGTGGCTCAGTCAGTAAACTGTCTGCCTTCAGCTCAGGTCATGATCCCAGGACAGGGATCAAGTCCTGCATCAGGCTCCCTGCTCAGCAGGGAATCTTCTTCTCCCTCAACCGCTCTCCACTCCTTGTGACTTCTCTCTCTCTCAAATATATAAAATCTTAAAAAAAAAAAAGCATCATTAAGAATAGTGCAACTTGGGGCACCTGGGTGGCTCAGTCTGTTGAGCATCTGCCTTCAGCTTAGGTCATGATCCCAGAGCCCTGGGATCAAGCCCAGTGTTGGGTTCTCTGCTCAGTGGGGAGCCTGCTTCTCTCTCTCCCTCTGCCTTCTACTCCCCCTGCTTGTGCTGTCAAATAAATCTGGAAAAAAAAAGAATAGTCCAACTTATCACATTTATAGAATGTTGCCCCTAAATCATCTAATCCAGGTGTATTATAAGTACCCAGATCTCTTTATAAGGAGAAATGCACATCCTGTAATCTCAGTATTTACAAGAGAGGCTCTGGAATCACTAGCCATCATAATCTACTGGGTATTTAACTGAAACAAAAACTGCCAAATTCATGGGAACCTTACCTCTTCTTCTCATGATCCAAATGAATGAAGACTTTTCCAGTCAAATTATAATTAATCACCACTTACAACCAGCTGTTTTGCCCTGTGAAGTCTAGGGTAGATTTTCAGCATGAGGGGTGATGTACAATAATTCCTTTTGCGAACAGAAATATATGCACATGTCCCTGCTGAAAATGTAGCCTGGTAAATCTGCATGTGAAAATGAATCCATGCTTATGTGTAGCAATGTGTTAGGTGATGTTTCTTGTTGAGGTCTACTTTAGGAGTCAAAATGTGTAAGCCCTGTGAAGCCAAGGCAGCAGTCCTGTGTATAGAGGTATAGAAAAAGTAGCTCACTTAATCCTTTCTCGCCAGGAGTCGGGATTTTCCCAGAACGACATCCATTGTCGGCAATGGACGCACCAAAATAACGCCGGCGCCAGTGAGTTAACCACCTCTGTCCTCTTTTCACCTATTATATTTTTCATGCATCATCCAACTTCCCAACCATCTTCCTGTTTCTTCACAGAATGCACGCTAGGTTCTTGTTTTTCTTCAGCACGAAGTTGAAAATGGAGTTGAGAAAAGGAGACACATGGTCAGCTGGTGATGTTAACAAGCTCCTTGCTGCCCTGAGAAGCTAGATGGAAATGGTTCAAGTTACAAGGGGGATCATCATCAGATCTGGGAGGACAAAGAGTAATTCATGAAGCTTCATTCCCTTCCCTCCCACCCTCTCTCATTTACTGATGATCCCTACGGTCTGCCTTCACAGCAAAATCAAGATTAAGGATCTGAAGCAACCTCTTTCAGTTCTTCACTCCATCCAGTGTGTAGGAAGGCCAAGTGGAACACATGTCCAACAATGTTACAGTGGCCCCAGAAGGTCAGGGAAGCTTGGAGTGGCTAACCACAATCTTAGATCAATGCTTTTTAGTATGATCTTGGAATTAACATCAGCAACTAACACAGTGCTTGGCAACAGGTGCTTAACAAAGGTTGGTTGAGTAAGACATTTTCTTTTCTGCCAATGTCTACTTGAACACATAGGTGGAAGTCAGACAGAAGTAGTTAACTCTTTCAATGCCGGGATAGTATGGGTATATAGTAATCACATCAAGTCCATGTGTTTATCTAAGACATGTTCATATTACAGGTTTCTGATTTCAATGTTCTGGTTAAATGCTAGCTAAAATATTTTATTTAAGGACAACCACAATCAGAGTTTTGAAATTAGAACCATGGTAAATGTTAATTAGAATGATAGATGAATTAAGAGCCCCAGCACCAAAGTGTAACAAAACATCACAGTTCAGTCAAGTAACAACCTCTTTCAGCATTCCAATTCTAGATGAGTAATGATTCCAGAGCAAAATAAAAGTGTGAAGAAGGAAAATCTTATTTAATGGCTTCTTTGATGCTAAGAATCAGATAAATCCAAAATATGAAGGTTAAGAAGGCTATATTTTAAAAGTATGAATAAAATTTTAAACCTCAAATCAAGAGGATCATCAAACTACGTAGTACTATGCAACTGCTTTGATCTTTCAGATAGGAGGAGGGAGGACGACAAGCAGGGGAAGGAATAATTTTGTTGGACTCAAAAATGTCTAGAGTGTGAGTTTAAATGACCAGTTATAGCTAACTGAGTTAAGGATATCCCAGAGAGTTATTCATACCACTACCATGACAATAAAAACTACCACATAGAGAAACAAAAGTACTTACTTCTTCTAGATTTTAAGACAGGTTTTTAAGAAATGATGATTATGTCTCATTTCTGAAAATTATGTCAACCAGAAACTTAGCAGGCAGAAGTGTACTACTGGGTCTGCCCCCCACCCTTGCTCTATAAAACCATGTCTGTAAGGTCTATGTCCACTCATGTTCCTGTTTCCATTCCCACCTTCCTTATGAAGCCAGTCATGCCAGAGGCTCTACTAGCAGTCTCTGAACACAAGAGGGACTTCTTCCAGACTCCTGAGCCCTCACAAAGCAGGCCTTAAAGGAAGGTTCACCCAAACAACCATCCCAGCATCTCTTTCAATTTAACTGAAATTCTGGTTCCTGTAGTTCACATGTCGTATCATAACCAGATTTACTATGAATCCTTCCTTTACTAAAGTTTATAAAAAGGAAGAATTTCATAAGATTGAGTTAATGATAAACTATAAGTGGTGAGAAAGAGTAGCATGAATAGGTCAATGAGAGCTGAAACCACACAATACTTAAAGGGTCTCAACACAGCAAATTACAAATGCCAAAAGTAAGCACAGTGCACAACCAACCCACTACTCATTCTGCTCAGTATAAGGCCAGTTTCGTATGGGTCAAATTGCAGGATCTGCTGGGTGAGCTTTGTAGTCATAACTGGGGACAGAGAGGATTCAGATGTCCATCTTGCTGCACATAAACCTACACTGCTGGTTTATCTGGCTGCTTCACTTCTGGCAGAAGAGAGGAACAGAAAAACAGAAGCTAGCAAGTAACCTGGTCCCATGGGGTCCTCAAGACCTGAACCCCAGATCCAGATCACTTACAATCAAAATGTAACACCTCTCTTCTAGGCTCATCCTGTTATCCACTTCTGTGTTTATCCAAGACCCAGCTGGGTTTTCTACAGAGCAAACCCTACACATCTTGCTACATTCTTTAACCAGAGATTATGTATGTATTAAGCGTTAAGGGTTCCAGACCCCTCTATTTTCCTCTAGATCACATCTTTTGCCCAAAGAAATAGGCATTTAAATGGCAGGCCTATCTCAAAAACAACAGGGGAACTGAATACCAACTACTTCCATATAAAGTTATTTTATTGGAACAGAAATTTAATGTTCAATCATTTTTGATGAGAAGTTGCTAAATTACCTTGGTTTTCCATTTAACTTTTAATTTTAATTTCTAATTAATGCAATACATTAATTTACAATCAACTTAAACATTCATTTTTTTTTTTTTTTAACCTAGGATCTTACAAAGAACTTTCAAACATAGAATCATACATTTGTTCCTCAAAGGATTTCTGGCTTTGTTTTTAATGTAAAGAGCACTTGAAAAACTGAATTCACTGCTGTGATATGCTTTTCTAAATGAAGAAAAGGGGACATCTGTATATTAGTTTGGCTGCTATATCTCTTGCCAAGGTTTAAAAGATGTTTGAGACATTTATAATCAGCTGTCAGTAAGAGAGATGGCATTCCATTTTTCAAATAGATGTATAGCTAAAGAAGTAGGTAATTCAACGGAAGATTCGTGGAACTCTAGATGTGAGTAATTCAGGTTAAAATGAACAAAAATGTTTTCTTACCTTTAGGTCTTTCCAACTATCCAGGAGCTTGGTGGCCAAATCACTTATATCTACTGTTTTATCTGGCTGTTCCTGGCTCCTCTCACTCTCCACATCAGATACACCCTCCTCTTCATCCTGGGACGGCGTTTCCTCCGCAATGGTTTCTTCCAGTTTCGGGCCATTGCCCTCTTTGGGCTCTATTTCAGTGTCAGCCTCTGGTTCAGATGTGGGTAGCTTACTGGCTTCCACAGTGATTTCACTCTCAACTTTAGATTCAGGTAGCTGTTGTGTGAGTAGCTGCTGTGACTGTAACTCTTCCTCTTCTTCTACAGGGACGTTTTCTAACTGGTCAAGTTCCTCTTTGCCGTCCTTGCCTTCCAACTCACTGGTAGCATCAGAGATAGCACTGTCCATGCTATTTTCACTTATAATTTTAAGTCTCCGAAACATGAGCTTCTTGGGGGTGTCTGTGTCAGCTTCTGTGCTCAGCTTGGCGGAAGGATCAGGTGTGTTGAGTGGTGTGTGAGCACGTGACGTGTTCTCACTTGAATATCCATCTCCTTCACTCAACTGAGGAATGGCAGTTTTGGTCTGAGACCAGCGTTGAATAATTGGAAGTACTTTGCTTTCCTCCAACATATTTTTAGTAGGAATGGGTAAGTGTTCCAAAGTCTTTATAATCTGATTAAACAAATTTAAAAAAAAGTCACATCACTCTACACAGTTGACTTTTCAAATCTCTGGCTGGGACTCAGATCATTTTTGAAAGACCTGTGGGTTTTCTTTACTGTCTTATCAAGACCTAAGTCTCTATAACTACGAAAGGGTTAAATGTTAATAGTATTAGTTTCCTCTGGAAAGGAAGGAAAATTTTTTAAAGACTGACCAGCAAGAATAAAATGTAGAGCAGGTAACTGCTCCCAATATCAAACAGGATCGATTAATATCTTCTACCAGTAGTTCTCAAACCTGCGTAGATCTTTCAAAATATATATACTAGTGGACCTTATCCTGGCTATGTTTTTCTAAAAAGTTTCCAAGTGACTATGATATAGGCTTGGGAACTATGCAACAACATACATTTAAATGATATTTCATCCACAAAAAATACAGCTATTACTTACCTCTTTTAGCCTCTGATAAACAGCTAACAAAGAAAGACTCTCTCTCCAGAGATAACCATCCCCTCCACTCTGAAATCCAAGAATTTATTCCAAAGTACTCCCCAATGTAGATCTACAGAAACCCCAAAGTAAGTTGTTCCTCTCTACTTTCTAGATGGAATACTGCTGAATTCATTTAATCATTAATCATAGAATCATTTAATAAAGTCAACTAGAACTGTACAAAAAGGAATGGGGAGGGGCGGGAAAAAGGGAGAAAGGAAGGAAGGGAGGAAGAAACTCCAAATCTTCCTCAACTTCTACTTATTGCCAAATCTCCTGGGAGGAAGAAGAGAGGCAAGACAACCACATACTTGTTCACACCTGTTTTGTTTTTAAAGTGCATTTTTAAATGACTTCGGTATTATATTAGAAACTATGATTAAAAAGAACTACATTTAAACTAGATTAAAAATATTATTTCATGGGAACGTATAAATATCACAACTCCACTAATGACATTGCCAAGGAACATTTATTTAGATCTTAAAAAACTTACTGATTCCTCAAAATGTTCTTACTCTTGCCATTCTAGAATTCGCCTCTTCACCAATTTTTTAGAGCCCCCAAATGTAAGTTTCACATGGTTTCCCATTTAAAGATTTTATTTATTTATTTGACAGAGAGATCACAAGTAGGCAGAGAGGCAGGCAGAGAGAGAGAGAGGAGGAAGCAGGCTTCCCGCTGAGCAGAGAGCCCGATGTGGGACTCGATCCCAAGACCCTGAGATCATGACCTGAGCCGAAGGCAGTGGTTTAACCCAATGGTTTCCCATTTAAAACTATGGCTTTAGCAACAAACTAGATCCTTCACTTAACTATGATGTGATATCTTGCTCTTGCACTTCCCAATTATGCAGTCTCAGCTACAGGGATACTTTAGGAAAAACCATGGGGCAAACTCACTACTAGCAAGGTCTACGTAAAAGGTTATAGTTACAGGAATGACACTGAGATGATATTTATTTAATTCCAATGGTAACTATAATGGTAAATTCATTATTACTCATATTATCACTCAACCTAAGCACTCTATATGGAGGTTTTAAGAAATAAGCAAGTTGATTGTGAACTGACCTCTTCCTGAAGCTTCTGGTTACTTTCCCGGCCATCACCTAGTTCTGCCATCCAAATCCACAACAAAGACAGTCCATGACGTTCCAGAAAAGACTTCAGGCAAGACTGTGAATGTGTGTTCTTCCATAGGGGAAGGGAAGCAGGATGCAGGGTATTGGGTTGGGGGTGGGTAATACCACACAGAACATTAAAAAGGGTCCACAGAGAGGAATAAAAAGTCTATTTATATTCACAAAACTCTACCTAGAAACTATTGTGATTAATGCGACTAAAAGTGTACAAATAACAAATGCTTTAAATAAATTATAACTTTTTTTGATACCTAAATTGTATCCAGTCAACTTGGACTTTATATAAATAGACTTTACAGAAAAACAAACATCAATATGTCATTTACAATGAAATTCAAATCTGAAAGACCAAGAACCAAAT
Organism: Neogale vison; assembly: GCF_020171115.1. NCBI lineage: Eukaryota > Metazoa > Chordata > Mammalia > Carnivora > Mustelidae > Neogale > Neogale vison. The sequence goes on along the minus strand of NC_058096.1, from coordinate 207,594,465 downwards.
TATATTCATTTTTATTGAAAAACCTAAAACTATAATAGTGTGAATCATTTTCATTTCTCTCTTCCCTTCAGATGTTTTTTCAAAAGGCTTTTTCTCTTAGTTTTCTTTTAAATCATCCTTTTTTTAAAATTATTCAACTTCTTGTGGCATACTTAATAAACTGGAATAAACGAGATTATCATTAAAATTCCTTGCTTCAAGATCCTGTGGTAAAAATGGCCTTGACATACTAATAATCATAGGGGGGACTATATCAAATGTCATGAATTGTTACACAAAAAAAAATCCCACCATGCTCTTTGGCTAGAGAGAGAAAGCAAACAAGATCTACTTAAAAACTAAATGATGCTGAACTCGACATTTTTAAGAGTACAAACTTTCAAAATCATATAGAATTTTCAAACCATTTTAAAAATAAGAGTAACTCTTCTCAGAGTTATCCCTTCTCCTGTCATCATTCTAGACTGCACTTTAGATGCCCCGACTCAAATTTAGAAACAAAAAATAAATTTATATCAAAGAACTCACCTGTATAAGCTCAAGACAGGTAAGTTTCTGTTCCAAGGTTTCAATTCTAACCATCAGCCGGGATAAGCTGAGCACCTGGTTTTTATCAGAGAGACCCTCACCATTCTCCAGCAGAGCTTCTAGCTCTCCATCCACCTGCCATAGCAAAGAAAAAGTATCTGGTTATAAAAACAACAACAAATGTGCCACTAATCTAAGAATCAAACAACCTAAAAAGATGCTCAACCTTGCCAGTGATAAGGAAAAACAATTAGATCCACAGTGGGAAATCATGTCATATTTACTAGATTAATCTGGAGAAAAAATTAAGTCTGATAATATCAAATCTAGGCAAAGATGTAGATCAAAAGGAATTTTACATGCTGTTGATGAAAGTAAAAATTGGTATGATCAATTTGAAAAGCATTTCATTCACTCATCAAATATTTACCAAGTACTTACTATATGTCAAGTATAATCCTAGCTGCTAAAGTCACTGCAATGAACCAAAACGAACAAAAATCTACTCTTACAGGAGACAGAGCAAATTAATGGTGAAAAGTATGCCAGAAGAAATAAAGCACTGGCTTCAAAAATAAAAGATTTGTATCCCCTATGCATAGCACTACACACCTAAGAATAAATCCTAAAGATATTTCTAGACGCATGTTATACTAAGTTCACTGAATGACCACTGTAATAGCAAAGAACTATTAACAAATGTCTGTGGCCAGGTTATATAAATTAGCATTTTCATACAATGGATTATTATAGCACAGAGAAAGGAATCAAGTGCAGCCCAATGCAACACGATTCATCAATCTTATGAACATGTTATATGAAAAAAGTTCCAGAAGATTACATGCTGTATGACTCTGGTTATATAAACCTCAAAAAATTTTCATAGATGCATGCCTAAAAAATCAATTTTAAAAAGGCAATGGAGATACGACACAAAATTCAAAACAGTGATATCCTCTAGGGGCTAAGCAGGGAGCACAAAGGAGAGAAGTGCTCACAAGTGGTTCTTTTATAATTATGCTTTGTAACATATATATTTTCTCTGGAAGTTTCAAATATTACATTTAAACAATGCGAAACAACAACAAAAAACCCACCAATAGTTGTTTTCCAGCTGTCTTACCAAAGATATAAAGATACCTTACAGAACTTACTATAGGGGAGATAAAATTAATTCATATGAAAACAAATAATGAAGTATTAATTGTAAAATGTTAAAAAACTATGAAAGAAGGGAGTGGTTAGAAAGAGAGTCACCAGAAGCAGGGCTAGCAACAGATAAGATAAAGGAGGGAGTGAGTAAAATCTTGAGCATAGGGAAATGGAAAATTGTGATAGTGCCTAGCTTGGCCAGGCTGGAGCAAATAAGGTATGGTGAGGAAGTAAGAAATACCTCATCAAAAGGAAGGTTGGTGTTTGATCAGAAGAACCTGGAGGTGTTACGTAAAAGAATCTGTATTTGATGTGAATGAGCAAGAAAGCTCCATTACTGAACCCAAAAAAGGAGAATAATAAGATCAACATGGAATTTGAGAATAAGTAGTGTGGCAATAACAGAATAAAATCTACACAAGACAGCAACTAACACAGAAGAGATATAAAGACAGCAGTAAACCAATATGGCCTGAAATGATAAAATTCTAGAATGCGCTGATAATAAATTAGAAGAAAGCAAATCCAAAAGACAAGAATCTTTTTTTTTTTTCTTTAAAGACTTTATTTATTTATTTGACAGATGGAGATCACAAGTAGGGAGAGAGGCAGAGGAAGGGAAGCAGGCTCCCCGCTGAGCAGAGACCCAGATGCAGGGCTTGATCCCAGAACCCTGGGATCATGACCTGAGCGGAAGGCAGAGGCTTAACCCACTGAGCCACCCAGGCGCCTCTAAAAGACAAGAATCTTAAGGAAATTTTCCTTTTCCTTAAAGATATATATATATATATATATATATATATATATATATATATATATATGTATGTATGTATTTATTTGCTTGTTTGCTTGCTTGCCAGAGAGAGATTAAGAGCATGAGCAGGGAGGGTGGCAGGCAGAGGGAGAAGCAGACTCCCAACTGAGCAAGAAGCCCGACCAAAGACTTGATAACCTGAGTGGAAGGCAGAGGCTTAACTGACGGAGTCACCCGGCATCCCTTAAGGAAATTTTCTGTTACTTAACTTTTTTTATCATCTCAATGTAATTTTAGGCAAGGCACTAAACACTTCTATTTTACATTATACCACAAAACTCACATAACTCTAAGGAACAAAAATAAGAAAACATGAAATGCTACTTACAAGACTCTGAAGAAATGTAAACTCACTTTTTTCCTTCTAAAATGTACACTTAAGGCTCATTTCTTTTTCATTTCCAGTATCACTTATGTTTTGAAGAGATTAAGGACATATACAGAAAAACCAGTTTATGGTTAAACATTAATTCAGGACAATTTCCTTAATGATGGCTTTCCCCTGCATATCCTAAATGTAAAACCTCCTGTGTCTTAAATTTTAGAGGATTAGAATAGGAAAGACCAAGGGTTTAAAATTCTACTTTTCCCCCAAGCGCCAACAGCCAGAACCTCACTTTGGACAGAGTTTTGAGACACAAATACTACTAGGCTAAGAGATGGGGTTTTCTGGTGTACCTGGGTAGCTCTCAGTTAAGCCTCTGACTCTTGAATTTCAGCTTGGGTCATGATCTCAGGTCCTGGGATTGAGCCCCACATGGGGCTCTACAACCAAGGCAGTCTGTTTGTCCCTGCCCCCACCAAAATAAATAAATCTTTTTAAAAGAAGAGAGAGAGGTGGGGTTTTCTTTTCATAATTAGCCAGGAAAGGCCTCTCTAACTCTGAATACTTAAGAGATAAAACTGAGTTCTTAAATTTTTCATTTAATAAACATTTATTGAATAGACATTACAGTATATAAAACTCCACTGGTAAAAATAGTAGCATTCTTTCTTAAGGAAATCAACAGTAAACCTGCAGAAACTGAAGTAAAAATAACAAAATTTTACAAACAAAATAAAGAAAGTGAATAATCTTTCAACCTCCCACTACAATTACGAGCTTAGTGGTTGTACTGACATACATAAAAGTTATCATGCCAATCCTATGTATGATACAGCGTCCATAATTTTGGGTACTCAAGTGGATAATCAATTGTGAACTGTGGGATTAATAGCTTTTAGGATACCTGGGAGGAAGGGAGCCAGGAGGCCAACTGATTGCTTTCATTAATTTACATTTACTAGAAGTACTTATTTTTAATTTATGCATCACTGCCTTCCCGAAAGGATCTGAAGTAAAAAAAATCGACATGAATGGGGTGCCTGGGTGGCTCAGTGGGTTAGAGCCTGTGCCCTCAGCTCAGGTCATGATCCTGGGGTCCTGGGATCGAACCCTGCATTGGGATCTCTGTACAGCAGGGAGCCTGGTTCCCCCCACCTCTGCCTGCCTCTCTGCCTACTCGTGATCTCTGTCTGTCAAATAAATAAATAAAATCTTAAAAAAAAATCAATATCAAAGTATAAAAATGGTTAAGGTATATTTTAATTACTGATACATGAACATTTATATATACAAAAATGCAAAATTCTATAGCATTTAAAAATTTATTCTGTTAAATGCTTAATCTGATCCAAGAAATTATTTACTTTTTTTTCTTAAAGATTTAATTTATTTGTCAGAGAGAGAGAGAATGAGCAGGGGAGGGATAGGCAGAAGGAGAGGGAGAATCAGGTTCCCCATTGAGCAAGGAGCCCTATACAGGGCTTGATCCCAGAACCCTGGGATCATGACCTGAGACAAAGTCAGATGCTTAAGCAACTGAGCCACCCAGGTACCCCTAATTTACTCTTTTTAAATACTTTAGTATTTTGGCCATCAACCATCTTTAATTGCTCTAAGCAGTATTTTTAATACTTCCTGATGAAATACAGTACACATAAAAAGCATATAAATGATTTGTAAACAAGTAAGTTTAACAAACAAGTGAGCATTATCCATAAAATCAACATGCATGTGATAAGAAGGCCGGGGGAGGACAACATTGCCAGCATCCCTGAAGTGCTCCATGTGCCCTCCCCTTCTTATAATACCTCCTCTTTGCTCTTGAGATAACATCTCCTGACTTTTTCAGAAAATCATTCTTTTATTTTTAAAATAGGTTTATCATTTATACAAAAACCCTAAATATTATCATTTAATTTTATCTATTTTTTCAATCTTTCTGGAAATTATACTGGACAAAACTTTTGTCATGCTTGTGTTTCATCCTTACATTTTAGGAGTTCTCCATTCTGTTGCATGCAGCCCTAGTCCTTCACTTTCATGACAAATTTTTAAGTCTAGGATTACATTATAAATTGTCTATATTAGTGTTAATGGATATTTGAGTTGTTTCTACTTTTTCTAATATAAGCAATGCTGCTGTGACTCTAGATACATATCCATTCACTTTCAGTAATTAATTCCAAAGTGTTTTCAAAAGTGGTTGCACCCAGGGATGCCGGGGGTGGTTTAGTTAGTTAAGCGTCTGCCTTCAGCTCAGGTCATGATCCTGAGATTGGGTCCAGCATCAGGCTCCTTGCTCTTTCTCCCTCTGCCTGCCACTCCCAGCCCTTGCACGCTCTACTCTCTCCCTCTCTTGGAAAAATAAAGAAAATCTAAAAAAAAAAAAAAAAAAGTGGCTGTACCCATTTACAACGCCCAAGCAGTGTAGGAGATCCTATTCTTACAAGTCATCAGACTTTTTACCAATCTGATAGGCATGTAAATAACACCCGATAGTTTTAACTGATACAGCCCTGATTCCTATTGAGGTTGAACATCTTCCTATGTTTGTTGGTTATTTGGATTAGTAAAGTGTCTGGATGGTGTCTCTTTATTTTTCCTTTGTGCTGGCTTTTTCTTTATTAATTAGTAGGAATGCTCTATATACTTTAGATATTAATACTTGTTTTGTGTTCAAAGCAAGCATGTACCTTTTCACCCTCTTTATTGTGTAAATCAGTTATCATTAGTTTCACAAACTCAAAAGAGACTAAGAGAAGTTTCAGACTATTTCCTGCTTGACTTTACAAACTATAAATATCATCAGGTTATAGGGACTTAATATATTTCCATCAGCTAAGTATTTAGTTACCTAGTAAATTACATTGGGTTATTAGTTACCTGGTTTGTGACATCCCCAAAAAAGACAACCAACTTCAATTGGAAGAGCTTTTAGCTTTGTTAAGGAGATGACTTATGACAATCATAAGAGCAAGAAATAAAAAATGTTTACCGATCAAGGGCTGATATGGAGGTTGTAGGCTATAGTACTATTAATATACTCTTCTTAATAATTAAAATATGCAAAACTACATTTTAAACTGTCCTATCTTGTCCTCTCCATAGCATCCTCTACCCAAAAGAATTCCTAAGACTCTCAACTATAGCTAACTAAAATTCAGAATCTAGGCATGCAAAAGGGAATTTCAGAGGGCAACAATCCAAGAAAAAGTAAACTAGAGTTCAACTCTTCATTATCGGCAGGGCAAATAACCCTCCTAGGAATCTAAAATCATTCTGACTCATTCCTCTATCTGGCCAAAGTTTTAGCTACAGCACTCTATTCCAGAATAACTTCAAATTCATACCTCGAGCAACCCATGATGACTGGATTCATGTTACACCTAATTTAGTCTATAATGCCAAAGCCTACACTGACACTGACACACCATAATCAGAATAAACACAAGCAAACAAAGGAATGCCTACACTTGGTACACTGGGACTGTTCCTGAATCTTATCAGATAGAAAGCCATCTGGGGGCGCCTGGGTGGCTCAGTAGATTAAAGCCTCTGCCTTTGGCTCAGGTCATGATCTTAGGGTCCTGGGATTGAGCCCCACATCGGGCTCTCCGCTCAGCGGGGAGCCTGCTTTCCTTCCTCTCTCTACCTGCCTCTCTGCCTACTTGTGATCTCTGTCAAATAAATAAAATCTTTTAAAAAAATTAAAAAAAAAAAAAGAAAGAAAGCCATCTGGTAGTGGTATGATGGAGTTATAACACTGCCTAAGAAACCATCACATTATAAGGATACTCCCCACCAATAATACAGTTTTTAAGAAATGTTCATTCTGTAAGCTTTGAGAGTAGGAGATAGCCAAAGGGAAGTTTTTATGGAGATTTTAGCATAGGTCAACATGTTTAATGACTATTTTGTGGCTATTCTGATAAACTATCAAAGAAAATGAGAGCTGGGGTGCCTGAGTGGCATCTGCCTTCAGCTCAGGTCATGATCCCAGGGTCCTGGAATCGAGTCCCACATCAGGCACCCTGCTCAGCGGCAAGCCTGCTTCTCCCTCTCTCACTCCCCCTACTTGTGTTCCCTCTCTTGGTGTCTCTATCAAATAAATAAAATCTTAAAAAAAAAAAAAAAAAGAAAAGAAAAGGAGAGTTAAAAATAAAAGCAATAGTAATGCAGTTTAGAGAAAAATTTCCTGCAACAGCCAAAGTCAAGAAGGCTAACAGAAAGGGGCATGGGGGGAGGGTGGCCTGGGTGGCTCAGTGGGTTAAGCCACTGCCTTTGGCTCAGGTCATGATCTCAGGGTCCTAGAATCAAGTCCCGCATAGGCTCTCTGCTTGGCAGGGAGCCTGCTTCCCTCTCTCTCTCTGCCTGCCTCTCAGCCTACTTGTGATCTGTCAAATAAATAAATAAAATCTTTAAAAAAAAAGAAAAAAGAAGGCTAACCAGCTAGGACCCAGTGACTCCACTTCCATGGATATGCCTTACAGAAACATGTACAGATGCTGTGACAGTAAGAGCAAAAGCTTAAAAACACTAGTGTTCGTTAGAAGGATTATATATAATAAACTCATATGATGAAAAACTTAATAGTTAAAAATATGTTTACATATTTATCAATGTGGATCAAATTTTAAAATAAAGAGTAAAAAAAAAACAAATTACAGAAATAAACATACACCATTTCTAAAACTCTAAACAAAACAATGTAATAGATTTTAAAATTTATTTTCTAGCACACAGAAACATTGGTTGTTATGACCACAACTGTCTGAGTTGGAAGAGGATGGAACTGCTCTCCACAAGCTGCAATGCAACATAACGGTTAAGAGGAAAGACAAGAGCTAGTTCACTTCCATTACCTACTAGGTGATACCTTAATGTTCTCATCTGTTTTTTAAAAAAAAATCCTTGTACCTAATTTCAGGGCTTATTGTGAGAATTACATGAGTTAATGTGTCAAACTCTGCCAGAGCAGAGTGCCTGGCAGAGCATTATGCTACATATGCTCTCCAAAAAGGACAGCTAAAGCACACACAATACTTTAAAGAACGCATTCATCTTGGGTGTATTTGTTGAAACTTTCCTTTGGTACTTTTCAAAAGCCCTTTTTAAATTTTTCAACTGCCCTTTCCAATGCTTTTTGCTATCTATATCTCCTTACAGAATTCAGATGTTCCATAATTAATTCTCTCCAATTAATTTGGACTTACTGACATCACCTTTTAACCATTACACTTTTATCCCTTTGTCCCAATACATCTTCTATCTCCTCATCTAAACAGTAATTTATACTTAATCTGTGCAGCCATTTATAAGAAAAGCCATGGCATGAACTAACTGCTAAAGAATCATAAGGGAATTTGCTGACTAATCCCCTTAGACCCCCAGCTCCTGCTCCTAGCCCTCCACTAGGATTCACAGGTCCGGGGATGGACCCAGGAATGTGCATTTTCATCACGGGCCCTGCCAGGTGGTTCTGAGGCTAAGAAATACTGTTTTGGTGTAGGGATTCTCAGAAAAAGGGAGGGGGGATTTAAAACAAACAAACAGGGGCACCTGGGTGGCTGAAATGACCTGCCTTCGGCTCAGGTCATGATCTCAGGGTCCTGGGATCGAGTCCCTCTCTGCTCAGCAGTCCCTCTCTGCTTCCTCCTCTCTCTCTCTGCCTGCCTCTCTGCCTACTTGTGATCTCTCTCAGTCAAACAAATAAATAAAATCTTTAAAAAAAAATAAAAAAAAAAACAAACAAACACAAAGTCCTTGTCCCAGGCAAGAGTCCCTTTATTAACAAGACAGCTCCTTCCTCCAGTATAACTTAGGTGCGCTGAGGTATAAAAAAGGCCATTAATTACTATGTTAATATAGTAAATGAAAAGACCACTTTCACCATTCCATTCTCACTTTTTGGTTGCCTGTCACCTCTCAAAACTCACCTTATACTCCAAAGAGGGTTTTCAGAGATTATAAGAACACTTGCAAACTTTTAAGAGTTCCAAACAAAAAAACAAACCACTATGAAAAGATTAGGAATGTAGATCAGACTTAAGTAAGCTAGTAGATAAACATTTTATTTGTACTTAGGATTAGAAGTATTACAGGTCCCCAAAAAACTATAAGCCCATGTGTTTACAACATGACTTCAATAGTTCTCTGTACCTAATTCTAATCTCTATGAACTGGAAATAAAAATAGCAACCATACTTTTCCTGATTATCTCATCTGATCCTGACTTTCTCTGATTATAGTTTGACTTTTCAAATTTCAATCAGAAAAGCTACCTCCCTTCTTAAAACATACATGGTAAAAATTGAAGGAAAGAACAAAACACTTACTGAATCCTTCTTACGGGACCGCTCCTTCTTCATTTTTCCTCCTGCTGCTCTGATACTGACTCTGTTCTCTCCTCCCAGGTAACCTCGGCAATTAGCTGACCCACAGAAACATTTCTGAGCTTCTTTTCTGTTTAAAGGGCACAGGAAACATGTTATGTGAAAGTAAACCATATAAAAATGTCAGCAATATAACAATCACATATGAAAGAAAAGTCTATTCAGCCTAAAACAAGTAATTATTTTAAGAGACTCCAACAAACCTGGTACTATTTAAAGGAAATGCCTGAAAATTGGTCTTAAAAAATATTCATTCTTTTTCCAACCTTCCCTTATTAAAATCAGCCAAGAAGTTAATGAGAAATTTCTTCATTTTTTGAGTACCTACCAATATATAAAATAAAAGAGCATATACATATTTGAGCTGAGAACAAAACTGCTTAAATAGTTCAACATCTCTTATATGTAAATGTAACAGGCACACAGAATAAACAAAACATACTGTTATAAATACATATACACAGATATAAAATTCAGTATGTCCAGGTTATTTAAAAGGAAACATGTAAAAGTTACCACATAAGGATGAGATACTAATAAGAAACATTGTTAAGAAGTAACTACCACCACGGAGTCAAGGAAAAGTGGTGGAAAGAATACAGGCCTAGTCTACAAGCTTGGGTAAAAACCATCATGGCCATTTATTCTGTGACTTGAGAAAAGCATGAAAACCTATACTAAAGTAAACTGATAGATTCAGTTTATGACAGCAGTAATCAAAGGCATAAAAAGAAATCATTCAATAAATAGAGCAGGACATCACAAACACTTGATTTCTAGTACCCTTTCCTTCAAAGAGGACAGTGCAAACATTAAGAGGAAAAAAATACAGAGCCCTACATACAACCTGGTCTGGACTCATCCCGTGACTGCTAACACCACTGACTGCCTAGATCCATTAGTCCATGAGGTGCTGCAAAACGCTGATACTGTTACTACCTCATTTATTAGCTGAAATGACCTCCAAGAGAAGAACTTCTTCTCATCAACTATTTGGTTTAATCTAAAGCAGAATTCACTTGTGGAAGGCAGGATAAATGCTTGACTCTTTTTTTTCCCCCTTTTTTAACTTTTAAACTACTTTTTAAAAATCATTAATTGATTGATTCATCAGTGTTCACTGCAGCATTATTCACAATAGCAAAAAAGTGGAAACCGCCCAAATGTGCATTAACATATGAATGGAAAAACAAAATACGGTATATACATGCAGTGGAATGTTATTTAGCCATTAAAAAGGAATGAAGTATTGGTACATGCTACAACATGAATGAACCTTGAAAACATTGAATGTTTTCTAAATGAAGTCACAAAGGACCACATTTGCATGAGTCCACATATGTGAAACATCCAGAAAAATCCACAGATATAGAAAGTAGATTAGTGTTTGCCAGGGGCTAAGAAAAGGGGGAAATCGGGCATGAGAGCTTGTTAATACATATGGGATCTGCTTTTGGGGTGCTGAAAATGTTCTGGAACTAGACAGTGGTAACAGTTGTACAAAATATGACTGTACTACTAAACTGTATACTTTAAAAAGTTAAAAAGGTGAACCTAATGTTATGTGACATTTTCCACAATAAAAAATACCTAAAACATGGGGAAAAAATCATAAATCGGTTCCCTTCTATTATAACTAATGCAGTTTTATTTTTTTTTGAAGTTTTATTTTTAAAGTATCATTAAATCTCATGGGTTTTACATAGTAAGTTTCAAATCACCATAGTTATTATCCTTATTTATGCTTAAGTGTTAATGAGAACTCTCTCACTAATATGAGAGCCTATTCAAGCTAGCTCCAAGTTCCTTTGACATGACTCTCACCTATTATAACTGGTTTTCTGACACAACAAAATAATCCAAGATCACCTTGTTCAATTTCTGTCTTAACCTGAAATCAACACTCCTCCAAGGAACCCTGTTCCTTTTAGTGGGGTTCTATGAAACCACAACATAGATGCTAGGGGTATTCACTGCTACTCCATCAGTTATTATTTTGGCTAAAGAGAACAAGTAAATTATCTTTCACAGTACAATGAGTAGAGATCAGAAAAAATTAGTCATGAGCTGGTAACAAAAAGATAAATGATAGATACATAGGGATTATATTATATTCTCTTTACATGCACACACACACTAGACATTTCCATAATAAAAAGGGTTTTTTTTACATTACATACGGAACATAATTATATAAATAAGACAGCATGGAATTCAGAGGAAGATTATACAGTTCCTGCATAGATCCCTTAATGTCCACAAGTGTCATACAGTAGGAAAAACACACAAAACTCAAAGAGTAAAGACCTGGAGGCACATATAACTTTTTAGTAGTTCACATTAAAGTTTTATATCTCTATATCTGAACAGTCTACTGCCCCATCAGAAGCAGCAAAACAGAATCAAAACAATACTCACCCGTATCTTTGAAACTGATAGTCAAATGTTAACTCTGAGCCTGAAGTAACCAGTTTGGTGGTAAAAAACCCGACCCTCAGTTGTCCGTTCACAGTCCACTGAGATGTTGTTTTTAAAAGAAAAGAAATTAGTAACTGATTAATCTGTGTGTTTTTTTTTCTTTTTTCTTTTTTTTTTTAAAGATTTTATTTATTTGTCAGAGAGAGAGAAAGAGAGAGCGAGCGCACAGGCAGAACAGTAGCAGGTAGAGGCAGAGGGAGAAGCAGGCTCCCTGCTGAGCAAGGAGCCCAATGTGGGACTCAATCCCAGGACACTGGGATCATGACCAGTGCTGAAGGCAGCCACTCAACCGACTGAGCCACCCAGGTGTCCCAATCTGTGTGTTTTTCTTTAAAGATCCTCATCTGCCTTAATTATGTGTGTGCCTTTAGACAATAAAAGCTTTTCCAAATAGCAAATAGGGAACTTTCTTTTAAAATAAATGTATTTGTTACTCTTACTTAATACCATCATCTATAATTTGTCTCTAATAAAAGCAACTGCTGCTTTAATTTGTATAATATACATTTCCACACAGTAAATATTCACTTGTACTAAAAATAGACAAATAGGGAATGCTTGGCATCACTGACTATAATTATAGGCAAATTGGTATTACCTTATGTTAAAAACTGTATTCTAAGATAAAACGGAGCATGGAACCATGTAAATAATGATGCCAAATGTTTAATTTCAACAAAAACTGGTGGTCATATGACTCAGTGTAGTGAAAGGGAAAAAAAGCATGAGAACAGCTGCATGAAACTCAAAAATTAAAATGGGATTAAATACACAGGGGTTAGAACTTCTAGTTCCAGAACATGTAAGATGTAAGTCAACTATAGAGCTCCTGTCCAGACCATGTGAACATGTTACTGATGAAAAAACCCAGACTTAAAGTGATAAAGGGACAGAGTACACCTGGAGTCTCACAGTTAGACGTGTGGCCACCAGCTACAGGCAAAACTAGAACCAGAATTTTGGTTAAATGATTATGGACTGGGTTCTCCTATTTATTATATGGCTTGGCTCTTAGAAGAGCCAAATCTAAGATCTAAGCTCTATTAGTACACAGATTCAAAAGACAAAAAAATTTAAAAAAACACTACTTTAATATGAAATGGAACCATTGATTGAGAACCATTAATATGAATTGAGAACCATAACTTCTCTAGGGAGCAGGTCCATAGCCTTCTTAGTCTAAAAAAGAACCAATGTTCTAACATATATACTGTTTCATCTAAGCTCAAAAACAAATTCAATAAATGAATTTATCAAGTGTCAACTATGTGCCAGGCATAGGACATCGAGATGAGTAAGACCCAGAGCCTAGCCTTGTTGAGGAGAAGCAGTGTAACCACATGTGTATCACATATAATCCTTCTCATCTGTGGCTATTCAGCCTGTTAAGTTATTAAAACAGCCAAATTTGGCACCTGGATAAGAGCTGATAAAAATATGAATATAACAGTACACGCTGGACTTCATCAAAATTAAAGTTCAGTTTGATACCTTGAAATAACAGCTAAAATTAGGGCGCCTAGGTGGCTCAGTCGCTAAGCGTCTGCTTTCGGCTCAGGTCATGATCTCAGGGTCCTGGGATTGAGCCCCACATTAGGCTCCCTGCTCGGTGGGAAGCCTGCTTCTCCCTCTCCCTCTCCCATTCCCTGTGCTAGTGTTCCCTCTCTTACTGTGTCCCTCTCTATCAAATAAATTAAATATTTTTAAAAAATAGATAAAAATTTATGGGCAAAGAGAAGTGACAATTAAATGCAATGGGAGTTCCTGGATTGGCTCCTAGTCAAGAAAAATGACAAATAACCAAATCTGAATAAAGACTTTAGATTAGTTAACAGTTAATAGTATTTCTTGGATTGGGTACCTGTATAATGGTTAAATACAATGTGAGCATTTGGGGAAGCATATGGAACTCTATACTGTTTCTGCACTATTTTATATACTTAAACTTATTTCAAAATAAGATTTTTAACAATAGAGTAGGAAAAAACAATTCAAATGATTGAAAAAATAAAATCCACAGGTACCCTTAATGTAGAACAGCAATTTTTTTTTTTAAGATTTATATTTATTTATGACATAGAGAAATAGCAAGAGGGAATACAAGCACAGGGGAGTTGGAGAGGGGAAAGCAGGCTCCCTGCCCAGCAGGAATCCCCATGCAGGGCTTGATCCCAAGACCCTGGGATCATGATCTGAGCCTAAGGCAGATGCTTAACGACTGAGCCATCCAGGTGCCCCAAGAGAACAGCAATCTTGAACAAAATCCCAAACTCTAAATCTACCTCAACTTACTTTTTGAGTTTCACAGTTTGGTTCACAGCTGTGATTCATGAAACGAGAACAGTTTCCTTTTTGAGTGGCATCTATTATCTAGGGGAAAGGATCATTTTAAGAGTTAGAAATGAGACTTTAAAATACATGTATATTTTGTGAAGGAAAGGCATTAGGCAAATGTATGACCTGTATTTCCAATCCCTCCTCCTCTTTTATGTATAGACACATCCAAGGGAGAAATACCCAACAGCCTCCTCTAGGAGATCTGCTAACCATAAACATCTTACTTATAAGCAAAATTATCTCCGTATCTACCAATAATTCTTCCCTTTACTTTTAGCTACTTCTTATATCCTCTTATATTCCAATCTCATTGCTCATGTACAAAACTCCATTTAAAGCGCATGTTATACCACAGTGCAGGAGCTCTCAAACTCCAGTGTCTATCTGAATTCCCAGAGAGCTTGTTAAAATTCCTGCTGGACCCACCCTCAGAGACAGATTCAACAGGTGCTGGGGGAGGACCTAGAATTAGGTTTTCCAGGACTGAATAAAGAGAAAGATATGAGAATCTTGCTAAATTTTATTACAGCAGACATTAAAGAGATTTGTAAAAATGTAAAACAATGGTACTCATGTTTAAAACAAAAATCATTTGAAAATGCTTTATTTTCATAAAAACATTTATGTCAACATATAATGGGCTTGTTGCTTTTCAGTGGTTTAGTATTTTTCCATTTCTCAGCTTTAATTTTTATTTAAGTATTGACAAATGTAACTCACATCAAAAAAAAAACAAAACCTCTTTGGAGATATCAGTCATTTTTAAAGAGTTACAATATGAAGCATGTATGTTTACATTTACCTATATATGTAAATATCTCCCTCTCCCACTCTTTTTATAAACAAAAACTATATATACTATTCTGCTCCTCTTTTTTGTCACTTAATGTCTTTTTAAAAATCTGTCCATTCAATGACCCTTTCAAACTCAACAATTTCCCGATCTGTTTCAAAGCAAACACATTCATGCTGCTCACCTCATCATTCTTCAGGGCCATGAAATAGTAGTGGATGTTTTTGTTCCGTGCATACTCCTTTACCCGGGCTTTAAACTCTTTATGATCAAGTACTTCTCCACAATATTCTAGCACAAAGGTGTTCCTGGCAAAACAAAGGGGAAACAATAGCACTTCCTGCCTAGGAGTTTTATGGAAAACATACATCCATGTAAAAATAATGGATTTAATAAAATATAAGTGGATAAATTTGGTATCATACAAAATATATATGAAGTACCTAGCATCTAACTGAGGTTTTCTCCTTCCCAATATTTTTCAAAAAATGTTGATAAGACACTTTTACATTTATACATACTATCAAAATATGTATTCCTGATCTAACCAGATATTAAAACAAACACTCAAGTCTGGTTTATGATCATGAAAACAGTGATTTACAGCTGAGAAACAGCTCTGAGGAAATCAGGGTGCAATGAAATATTAAAGGCTTTACGCTCTAAGAAAAAAGATGGCAATTTAAATATAGCGGCCCTTCTACTGCCTTTATTCAAAGGTCTCTGAAGATGTTAAAGGTCAAATAGACCTTTTCTCTCACAACATCCTCTGTGAGTTTTCTCAAGTATCTTTCAATAATCACAATTAATCACTCTCCTTAGTGTCTCTCAGATACCTTCCAACCCTGACTGGTCTTTCCTTGTTATTTAGTATCTTCAGTACTGGAGAAGAAATGAGTATACTATACACAGGGAATGTCATGGTATTTAACAGTAACTAACTAGCAGATTAGCTCCAGAGCCTTCCTCACCCTGTGCATATCTCACAATATGTCCTCTTAGATGGGAATGACCTACCAGTGAAGATCTAAATAGTTTGGAACTAAAGCATGAAACTGACACTACCATCAGCATATGGAAGTTATATGAGTAGGAAAATGTGGGAAACCTGGAAACATTCAGTGCTAGGGTATTTTACCAAAGCAGGGTTCTTTGTGAGAAGCATAGAAAGGCTAAAGAGCTTTAGGAAACAACTGAAAATATTTTCTTTAAAAAAAAAAAAATTTTTAGGGACACCTGGGTGGCTCAGTCAGTTGAGCAGCTGCCTTCGGCTCAGGTCATGATCCTGACGTCCTGGGATCAAGTCCCGAATCGGGCTCCTTTGTCCAGCAGGGAGCCTGCTTCTTTCTCTGCCTCTGCCTGCCACTCTGCCTGCTTGTGTGCTTTCTCTGACAAATAAATAAAATCTTTAAAAAAATTTTTTTATTTATTTACTCGTCAGAGAGAGAGAGAGCACAAGCAGGGGAAGCGGAAGGCAGAGGGAGAAGCAGACTCCCCACTGAGCAAGGAGCCCGACTCAGGACTTGATCCCTGGACCTGGGGATCATGACATGAGTCAAAGGCAGATGTTTAATCAACTGAGCCACCCAGGCAACCCCATAATAATCATTATTAAACTTCAGTGTAACAAACACATTATTTTCCTACAAAGTAGCTAACCAAATTCAACAATACAAAAATAAAGTGAAAGAGGATTAAGACATAACTTACGAAGGAAGGTCTTTGGCAGCTCTCAAGCCCCAGCCTTTCTTTTCTGTGAGTATGACTTCCACATCTGCATGCTGTTTTCTCTGAAACCGTCTATTGGAACAATAATCCCCATTTGGACACCGAGAAGAACTAAAATGAGAAGTGGAGAAAATTAATCTCTAACGACACATAAGATATGGATAAAAACTAACAAATAACAACAACAAAAACAAACAGAGATACAACAATGGCACCTGCCTCGGTGCAGAAACAGGGAACAAGGCCCACTTGAGGAATGGAGAAAACACAGCAGATGACCGGTAAGAGAAGTGCGCTACAGGAAGACTGAAGGGCAGGTTGTTGATCTATTATGTAGAGTTATGAACACCAGCTTAAATTTGAACCTGATCCTGACAACTACTTTAAGTTTGACTGTGGGAAACACATAAAGAAAGGTATCCTATACTTCCCATCTCTTTAGCAAGGTTGGAAGGAAAAGTCAGAAATGTGCAGAGGCCAGGGCAACAATGTCAAGTTAGGAGAATAGTGCTAACTCTTCTGTCTCCTCTTCTTACACATGTATGTCACCTCTACTTTCAGTTTAATAACGGAATATCAAAGTGCTTTCTCTTTATTTTTCTGAGGTTTTATTCTCGTAACACTAGAACATGAGCAAAATAAAAAACTGAGTTTGAAAGAAAACACTTTATTAACACTAAGTACAAAGTATCTACATTATAAATCACTTTCATATTCTCTTCATGTTAAAAAATGATACAATTTTTCATCAAATTGGTAAAGAAAATTAACCACACTTTTTTTTAATGTAAAGATGTTTATGGCTTATAAGAAAAATATAGAAGAAAATGTCTTAAGAGGAGATAAATAATTATGAGTTAACTATAAACAGACTATATAAAGCAACCTAGAGAAGATTAAGATAGGTCTGTATACGTTGCTCTCAACAGGCGTCCAAAACATATTTAATTATGTGATCATGTGTGTTTGGGCCAGGATGAGGGGATAAAATTCAAAAAAAGTACATATGGTAAAGATTTCATTTCTATACGTAAAAAGTGGAAATATCTATGAATGTTGGTATAGGTTGGTATAAAAAGTACTGGGAAAGACCAGAAATCGAGGTATTGGGGTTTGGAAGACATTTTACTTTATGCACTTTTGAAATGCTAGGGTTTTATCTCATCTTATAGTAAAAGCTAAAAAAAAAAAAAACCAACATTTACCTCTCAAGACACAAACATTATAAGAGATAAAAGGTTATGACATTAGTTTTAGGGCTACTTTACAGAGCACTGTCAAAGTATACTATAATGTACAATGAAAGAGAAATCTATCTCCTTATAAACACTGTTATACATTGGAGATTTCATTGCTTATAAATACTCAACGACAGGTAGAAGGAGAAAGGTTAAATCTGATTCATCACCAATTTTTTCTACTATTTTGAGACATTTAATATAACAATTGAGCAAAATCAGAACATGTTAATTTACTTACCATTCAATCATGAGGAGACGATTAAGACAATCTTCCCCGCACGCTATTTCACCTTGAGCTCTTTCATCTTTAGAAAGAGGTGTACACTCACACTGCATTCGCTTAATATCCCGATGGGATTTATTCTTCTTTCTATTAGGTAAAATTTCGTAAGAATTGGTTTAAGAAATCTCCTGGCAATGATACAACATACACAATCAAATATGTGCTAAATCTCCTTAGTTTCACATTTAATGATTCTGGTTAAGTCAAGCATTCAAAAAGAAGAAAACATCTCTTCACTACTATCTGTGAGACTAAAAACACTAAGACTTATGCTGCAAAGAGAATGAGAGGAAACCTTCAGCCCCGACAAATGGAAGGATAGGGTAAGTTCAAGTCTATCATTTTGGACTCAGCCCTCATTTCCTAGTCCATTTCAGCTAAATCTCAAATTCTGAGCAATTTCAAGTGTTAATAGTTATATTTGGCTCAGGAAAAAAAATGAGAATCAAAAGGTGACACAGTTGATTAAAATGAAGTTTAAGACTCAGTCCTGGGAATGTGTGGGGGCCTCAGTCGGTTGGGCATCTGCCTTTGGCTGGTTATGATTCTGGAGTTCTGGGATTGGGTCCTACATCAGGCTCCTTGCTTAGAGGGGAGGAGCCTGCTTCTCTCTGCCTGCTGCTCTCTCTCTCTCTCTCTCTCTCTGACAAATAAATAATCTTAAAAAAATAAAAAGAATCAGTCCTCCTCGATGAGCAAATAATGGTTGAGGGAAAAAAAGATATTTAATTTATAAAACACAGAGACTGAGGAAGGAAAGAAGTTGCTAAAAAAATAAATTAAAAAATAAGTTCTTTTTTTCTTTTAGAGAGAGCATGAGAGCATATGCACACACAAGCAATGGAGAAGGAACACAGGGAGAGGGAGAGAGAGAATCTTAAACAGGCTCCATGCCCAGATCAGAGCTCAATGCAGGGCTCTCTCTCACAACCCTGAAATCATGACCTGAACCAATATCAGAGTCATACGATTAACAGACTAAGCCACCCAAGCACCCGTAAAAATAAGACTTTTATTAAGAGTTTAACTCAATAAATCTTTCAGAGAATCTTTCAGTAACAATGAATTTCTAAAAATCTTATTTAACAGAAAATTAAATGATTAAAAAAAGAATGAAGTATAATTTACAGAAGTGTATAACAGAATAATAAGGCATTGCAGAATAATCAGAGGACTAAACTTTCTCAACACAGATTGATTTGGGGGTAAAAAGGGAAACTGTTCAAATAAATACCTATACCAGATATTGCAAAGAAAGTGAAAATGTGATTATTTCCTGGCTTTTATGTTGAACTTTCTTTCTGACCCTTGTCCAAAAGGAAGGAAAAAAAATCAAAGATGGTTGAAGAAGATCGCCTTAAGATTAGGGCAGTCTGACTCCAACTATCAGACAGTGAAGAGCATAGCTGCTCTATGCAGCTGTCTTAATCTCCTAACTAATCTGCTTTCATCTTCAACATATGGTCTATTACAGTCCCAACTTAAAAAGTACCTGAAGAGTGTCCTGACAGCTCCAACTGAGTTTGAGTAACAGGAATGACTCATCTGGATCAATTCAAGGTATCATTCATTAATAAGTGTATGACTATTCTCAGTCTGAAGAAACGGAACTAAAGATAAACCATATATCTATTTACAAGTACTTTAAGAACTGTAGTTTTGAAAATCGGCAAAAGCTTTATTTTGTATTGCTTTGTAAGGACTAATGGGCACGAATTCAGATAACCCTATTTTCATTAAACCTAAGAAAATGTTTTCACTAGACTCAATACCATTGCAAAATTTGTGTTCTTGGTGGCTCCTAAAGGCCCAGCATATAAGAATAAGCACTTTAAAGGGGCGCCTGGGTGGCTCAGTGGGTTAAGCCACTGCCTTCGGCTCAGGTCATGATCTCAGGGTCCTGGGATCGAGTCCCGCATCGGGCTCTCTGCTCAGCAGGGAGCCTGCTTCCTTCTCTCTCTCTGCCTGCCTCTCCATCTACTTGTGATTTCTCTCTGTCAAATAAATAAATAAAATCTTTAAAAAAAAAAAAAAAAAAGAATAAGCACTTTAAAAATGCTGAATAAGGGGCACCTGGGTGGCTCAGTGGGTTAAAGCCTCTGCCTTCGGCTCAGGTCATGATCCCAGGGTTCTGGGATTGAGCCCCGTATTGAGCTCTCTGCTCAGCGGGGAGCCTGCGTCTCCCTCTCTCTCCGCCTGCTTGTTATCTCTGTCAAATGAATAAATAAAATCTTTAAAAAAAAAATGTTGGATATATATAAATGCTTCCCACTCTGAAAAAGCTCTCCAATGTTCCCACCAACCAGATCTATATATATTGTGTTACATGTATCTGGATCTCACTGCTGAGCAAATCCCAGAGGACTGGGTTGATTAGTTTTACTTTAGTCTTTTAAAGACCCTGTGCGTGAATACTCATGCAATTCCTAAAAACTACTACTTAAAATATTCAATATTTTAAACTTAAACCTAATTCACTAGATGTAAATTATAACTGTAAGAGATGCTCTATATCATAAAAAGGTTTTTATTTTTCAAGATTGATTTATTTATTCAGAAAGAGAGAGGGAAAACGTGTGAGCAGAGAGAGGGGCAGAAGGAAAGAGAGAATCTCAGACTCCAAGCCCATCACGAATCCTGACACAGGGCTCGATCTCACAACCCTGAGATCATGACCTGAATTAAAACCAAGAGTCGGATGCTCAACTAACTGAACCCAGGAGCCCCAAAAAAGCTTTTTTGTTTAAATACGAAAAACTTATCATGAGACCTAATTTTAACTTTACCTTAACCACAGTGGAAAAAAAATTTCATTATAAAAAAAAATTTTAACACTTAAAAAGATGATGGCTAGGTAGAGTCTTAGGTAGAAGAGAAATTTGCAAAAGGAAAGACTTCAGGTTTTTTTGTTTAAAAAGGCACGTTCAACACATATTCATATTGGGAAAACAAGAGGACTGTCGAGGAAAGGTGAAAGAAAGCGGGCTGTGCAGCTCTGCTTTGGAGGACTATGTTTCATTACTCCTATTCTCATTATACTTGCTTCTTGTTAGGGATCTGTAGTAAACCATTTTATCATTTAATTCTAAAATAGTGGTTATGCTATTGCCAAATTTAATCATTTAATCTATTAGCAATAGACTAAAAAAACAGACAGAAAATGGTGTTCTAGTCTAGTTCCAGTTTTATGAAGTACCTTTTAAAGATACTTCATTCTGAGCATTTTTGAAAAGGAAAAAAAAAAAAATCAAGCACAATTACTTTCTTCTTTTTCTAAAAGCAGACTATTTTGCTGAGATTTTGTTTCATTGTTCATCATAGTTACACATGTAAAAGGAATTTAAGAAAAATAGGGCTGGCCTAAATCACACTTTCAGAACCCAAAAGGTAATGAGACTCCCCCCTCAAATAAAAAATAATTAGACACCCCTTCCTAGGCAGTGGGGGATGGATACTGAGGGAAGGAACCTATGACATCAAATCTAAATAGGTAAATACTTTTTCTATTGTTTAATGTATATCTTATCACAAACCTGTATTTCATACAATTGACCTCATATTATGTGAATCATTGAAAGCTGATTTTTTTTTTTTTTTTTAACAAAAAGAGGTTAAAATTTGCTGCACAAGGGACGCCTGGGTGGCTCAGTTGGTTGGACGACTGCCTTCGGCTCAGGTCATGATCCCGGAGTCCTGGGATCGAGCCCCACATCAGGCTCCCAGCTCCATGGGGAGTCTGCTTCTCCCTCTGACCTTCTCCTCGCCCATGCTCTTTCTCACTGTCTCTCTCTCAAATAAATAAATAAAATCTTAAAAAAAAAAAATTTGCTGCACAAGCATTCAGCAAGCTTACCTTTCTGTTAAATAAACATTTTCTTCAATCAGATCGAAGTAACAAGGCATCTTCCCTTGCTTGGCATATTCTTTCCATCGCTGTGGGTCCCTGAAGTCCTCCATGACACAAGAAGGCCCAACCAGGGCTGAGCCCGGAGGCACTGCTGTTTCCCCCGGCTCTACCGCCACTCGAACTTTCTTTCTGTCCTGAAGTTCACCTTCACTTTCAGAATCACTCTCCAATTCCTGTCTCCTTTTTTTTGGAGGTCCTCTATCTTTCATCTCATTTTTTTCTAAGTTTTTTGAAAGATCTTTCTTTTCATTCACAGTTAAAGAATCCTTAACGGAATTGCTGCTTATTTCAGGTGCTTGCACTGACCCCTTGTCCTTCTGAAGGGACAGAAAAAACTTACTGGACTGTGTTGAAAAATGAGATCCTCCACGTTGATCCCAATTCTCCTCCTCTTCACGGTCATCTGTTAAGGAATCTGGTACCTGCCCTTGAATTCGATCATACACAACCCCAGTTCCAGGAGGTCTACCTGCTGATCTTGGATCCCAGTAGCCATTGCCTTGCCAGTAATTACGTGTCCCACCATAATGCTCTGCACTTTGCTGATACTTGTGTCCACCACAGGCTCCATAGCTGCTGTCAGGTTGTTGATACGTGGTAGTAGGTTTTTCTTGTTGAGAGAATTCCCACCCTAGGTTTCGGAGCTCTTCTGATGAACGGAAACCATCCACTCGCTCACAAGAGGAAGAAAAACTCAACTCTGTTTTTCCCAGTCGACTATCCGGTCTGTTAGGGAAAGTGATCTGTTGCCGAGACTTACTTGGGACATCTTCAAAATCATCAGAAGAGTAAACTGGAAGCTCTTCCTGCTGCCTAGAAGCTATTTTGGCTTTTGTGGTTTCCTCAGAATTTGGATGACCTAGAAAGTCAGATTTCACATCTGTATGACTTGTACTATCAACGCCATCACTCTGAGGATGAGCAATTTCAGATAGGTGGTTATCTATTTGTTTTCTGCTAGGCTGTGAGAAACAAACTTCCAGATTCTTCTCTGTCCCTTTATGATGGAAGAACTTCTCTGTTTGGGAACAGGGTTTGCTTGCTACACTCTCAAATTTTTCCTCATATGAATGTCTCCTTGACTCCAATCTCTCCTCTTCCCAGTGGTCAGAATAGTGTCTGTAACTCTGACTACTCCGAGAAGAACAAGGACTGGTTTCTTCCATGGGCAAAGTCGAATTCTTTGGCACTACCACAACAGACTGAAGACGGTTTCTTGGAATACTGCTATCATCAGAATCTGTATCTTCAGAGTCACTTTCATCACTTGAACTTTCAGAAGAACCAGAATAATCTTCATGGACAGTAGATACAATCTCTGAGGCATGCCCACTACTGTCACATTTTAAGGTATATGTTACACCATCACTGTCTTCCATGGTTAAATTCAAGTCACAAGACGAAAATACAACTTCTGAATCATCAGAGGTATGCACATGTCCTCTTCCTCCTTCTTCATCTAAAGAGATTTCTGCTCTTCCTCTTCTATCAGGCAATATGGAATTCCCTTCTTCTTGAACCTCTTGCACACATTTCCCAGACAACCCATTATTATGCCTATTTTCCCAAGAAGCAAATCCTCTTCCTGAATCAGGAAGGCCGCTACCTACTTCTGCTGTTTCTTTCTCTGCATGCTTTAAAAACTCTGTGCTTTTACTCTTTAGCACAGCATCCAAAACCGGAGATGTGTTCTCTCCACATTGAAACAGAGTTAAACTGTCCACTTTTATTCCTGGTGGAAGACTTGGAAGAGATGAAGCAATGCCTGAACTCTCAATAGGTTGATATAAATCATCAAAATGGTTAACAGAAGCCGAACTAGTGCTACCAACATTCTGCTTATATTCTTCACATGCAAATTTTGAGTGCTGATCTGTCAGATTTCTATCATCACATATAACTGTTTTTGATTTCAAATGCACATTCATAAGGCTATTTGAAGAAATCTTCATAACTGAAGGCTCAATCTTTTCAGCTTCAGAATGATGCAATGAAGGGTTCTTGTCATTTGAAGTACAGCATATATCTGAATCTTTGGTTTTACAGCAAGAAACTGTCATATCGACTGGTTCTTTAATTACAGTTTTAGAATAATCTATAGTCATAACCGGCAAAGACATAAGTTTATCTTGGTGTGGTGACACTGGAGGTTCTGCTTCTCTGAATGGGCTTCCTGACTTACTATGCAGCATGCAACTATCATCTGAGTCTTTTTCTTTACATCTATTAACATTCTGAAATCCATTTGATGGAAGCATGCATCCTTTGACCAAAGGGGACACCTCTGATCCAGTCACACTATCATCAGAAGACATCAAAACAGTGTCAGCTTTAGAAGTGCAAAATGTTGCCAAATCAGATTCTGCCCCAGGAGATCCATTTATATTTAATTCTATGGGGCAATAATTTCTTAATTGATCATTCTTCACCTTAGATAAAGAGTCTAATTCCTTAATACTATCATGGCTATCATGTCCTATAAATTCAGATTTAAAAATAAGTGATTCATCTAGCTTTTTAAAAGTAGGTGAATCATTTAATCGATTTGATGGAGATGGAGACCCAGTCTTTTCTCTTTCAGGAATTTTACTAATCATTCTTAAATCACTACCTTTTGAACAAGGAGCCTGTAAATTAGAAGAATGAGACGGTTTGATTTCCTCATTTAATTCTGTACAACAGAAAGAATTTTTAAATTTATCAGACTTGGATATAGATTTTGAAAGGGTAGATTTGTAACGGGAAGCACTGTTATCATGCTTGGAATAGGATGACCCCCGTCGGAATACCAGTTCATTAGGGGGAGAACAACATCTTTTTATTGCTTCATTTTCTGAAGTCCTTTTTGATTCTCTTTCTAATTTGGAAGAATACTTTCCTCTCTTCTCCATCTCTAAGTAAGAGGACTCAGTTTTGCAGTCCCTATCAGATTTAGAATAGGATGATGATGTCCTTAGGTCTCTGTAAGAGAAGGAATGAGAAGAGGTACGCCTTGAGTAGGTCTTCTTATACTCCTCTTCTGAGTCAGAACTCTCTCGACCTCTGTTATCTGTATATGGCCGAGAATAGCGTGCCCTCTCTCGATAAGGGGAACTCCGATGGTAGCGACGATCAGAGTCGTAATAATGGGATCGCTCCGACCGAGAATAGGATAAACTAGTTCTAGAGCCTCTGTCGGATCTGGAACGAGATCTGCTCCGCCTTCGCTCTCTCTCTGATCTACATCGAGAAGATATATACCGAGTATCTCTTTCAAGTTTTGAGTAGCTAAAATATTTATCATCTCTCTCTGTTTTAGACCGTGAAGATTTCCCTAAATCCTCATTTTTTAAAGGTGCTAAGCTCTTTTTTGAATCTCTTTCCTTTTCAATGCTTGCTGAAAATTTTAAATCATGTGATCTTTGACTTGAGGAAGTCCGTACAGAATCTTCATCAGATTCTGAAGCAAGAAAGGTGCCTTCAGATTGCGAGGATTTCTTCTTAGAACCTGTTTTTTTGGAGCCCAGATTACTCTTAGAACTATCTGGAATTTCTTCTTCCTTCCCAATATGGGAATCCTCTTTTTGTGAGGCAATATCTATTTGTTCATTCAAATTTTGAGTTATGTGTTCTTCTGAACTATTAGATACAGCAGCCTCCTGCTTAGTGTCCACTTCTGAAGATTCTGGTACAGTTTTAACTGGTGGTTCCTTCAGTGCTCTAACTGCTACATCTACTGGTGCTGTCATCAGAACGGGGATTGGTGTGTGTGGCAAGGCCACTGGCTCTGTTACTGGTGCTGGTGGTGAGGGTGTTGTGGCCTGAGGAGGTGGAGGTGGTGGAGGTGGAGACGAGGGTGGGGAGTCTACAGTTGTTGATTCTGCTATGACTGCTGGTAATGGTGCTATGGGAGGAGGTGGAGAGCTCACCGCTGTGGCAGGAGTCAGCAGTGGTCTGGATGTCACATGAAGCAGATGTTTCTTAAAATGAATTTTGCCCAATTCTACCCTTGATTTTGGTGGGGAAGAGTCTTCGGTAGTAGATAAGGTATCTCCAATGTCCATTTTAATTTTAGGGGTCAAGTCTACTTGAAGAGGTCCAGCTGGGGAGTTTGGAGTATCATTTTGCTTTTCATTGCCAAGTGCAGTCAGAAACCTGTTCTGCAAAGTTTTCTTTGTAAGGCTGAAACTGAAAGACACCTTCTGTCGTCCCTGTTCCTCCAAATTAACTTTAGTCTTGGTGCCTTTGGGTAAAAATCGACTAGAAGCAACACCTTTGAACATTGGTCCTTTGATGAAACCTGTTTTCTGCACATTTTCAATCTTTGCCTATAAATGAACAAAACAAGCAGTTACTACAACAATAAAGTTACTTTCAAATGACGAGTATCACAGTTTAAAATGTCAAAAAAATGAAAAGTCCTTTTTAAGGACAGTATGAATTTCACTAACTAGATAAGCACTTCTTTATTATAGAAAATTTCAAACATACTTAGAAGTATAGAGGATAGTATAAAAAATCCTAAGTACACACCTCAGTTTCAACAATTACCCGTATTTTTCTATTCTTGTCTGTTACACAAAGAATTTATCCATTTTATAACTTTTTCCCCCAGGCAGAATTTTCAACAAGAATGAAAAAAAAAATCATATGTAATTCAAGACACAACACAAAAAGACAAGCGGATAGAGAGCAATAACTAACAACTCAATGAGAACAGTCTAGTCCTATGTCATAACTGAGAAGAAATAGCAGAAGTCATTGTAACTAGTGGTCTCCTGACATCACACAGAATCACTTAGGTGCTTGGTAACAAAGCAACAAAATCTGCAACAAAACTCCAAGGAATAGCAATTCACTGGTTCTAAGGTAAGGCAAGAAAGTATGTTTTGTTTGGTTTTGTTTTGGGGAACTAAGCATGTGAGGCAATTCCAATGGACTTTCCAGATTTGAAAACCAATGGTCTATACCAGCAATCTCCCATCTTATTTTACAGATGAGGTAAGCAAATGAGGACCAGACTTTTCTGCTTCCTGTAAATTAATCCGCCCTTGCACATTACCACTGTCTCTGCCTGGGCCCCACATACTCAGCCCATGCTAATTTATAGTCCAATTCTACTGTATGAGTATGAACCACAAAGTATACATCTAAGATTTTTCCCTCCCTTTTTTGCCAAACCACCAAAGGAAATAGTGGGCTTTAGAAGTTTAAGGCATAACCTAGGTGGTAGAGAGAACATCAGAAAACTCTATCACCCTCAAGCCTAGATTAAAGATGGTACACTGGCCATCTGCAACACTTTTCTAATTGATATTCTTTAATCAACTCTCACTGTTTAAGAGAACAAGCTTTCCCTTTCAATATAGTAAAATCTGAAATCAGTTTTCAATATTATACAGTAACATTTCAAATAGGAAAGTAAATGTTTCCTCACGCATTATCACAGAGCAGTGGTCTTCAAATACTTTTAAGAAACAGAGTCCACTTGACAAATGACATCTTACATTGTAGCTCAATACATAAAAACAGGGAAAATGCTGTCTCCAGATCTGCCCGTTTTCTCTACCTTGCCTAAAGCTTCTGAAGCTCCAAAGTTTAAAAACCGTTTTCTCAAGATATAAAGCGTTCCTCACTGGCTGAGTTACTACAGATCTTAAAATTCAGCAAAAACAATTACTTCATTTCACATTCAAAACAATAGCTAGGGTTGCCTGGCTGGTGCAGTCGGTAGAGTGCTCAGTTCTTGGTCTCAGGGCTGTTGAATTTGAGCCCCACATTGGGTGTAGAGATTACTTTAAAAATAAAAACTTAAAAAAAAAAAAGATAGATAAATTCTGAGTTATTGTGGGTGGTTTTGTTTTTTGTTTGAGAAAGCAAACACACACACAAAAGCAGGGAGAGGGAGAGAAAACCTTAAGCAGGGTCCATGTCCAGCTCCTCAGAGTCTGACGTGGGGCTCGACCTCACAACCCAGAGATCATGACCCAAGCCAAAAATCAAGAGTCAGGTACTTAACCAACTGAGCCACCCAGGTGCCCCATCAATTCTGAATTTTTAATCCAATAATTACTGAATAACTAGTTAAAATAATACTTACCTCATTTTCTTCTTCTCTATTGCCATCCAGCCAAGAAAGCATGCAAAAGAATAAACAGAAATCATAAATACTTAAAACCAATTGAAATCAAAGTTGTTTTTTATTAAAACCTAGGATACTACAACCTATTCAATATGGTATTCGGTAAGGTTTCAATTACATTTGGTATAGCAAATATTTATTGAAGATAGCACCACGAACTGTGAAATTAAAAGGTGAATAAAGCAGAGTGCCTGCCCTTAAGAAGCCTACAGTGTCCTGTAAATACAAAATGTAATATTGTTACAAAAGTTAATTCCAACATAATAAAATATACAAGGACAGAAATATGTACAGTGTAAGAGCAAAGAGGGAGATAGCTCAGTTTAGTAGAAAGATAGGAAAGCAAAGAATCCTTCCTAAAAGAAGAGTAGTTTCTCAAGATGAAACCAGAGATGGAGACAAACCATAACTGACTCTTCATCATACTAAACAAACTGAGGGTTGCTGGATGGGAGAGGGATGGGGTACGTGGGGGATGGATATTGGGGAGGGTGTGTGTTGTAATGAGCATTGGTTATTATAGAAGACTGATAAAGCACAGACCTGTAACTCTAAAACCAGATGATACATTATATGTTAATTAACTGAACTTAAGTTTAAAAAATAAAAATATAAATAAATAAATTTCAAAGATTTACAGAGAAAAAAAAAAAAAAAGAGTAGTTTCTGAAGAATATACCTGTAGGGAGATTCTAAGCAGAGGGAGAGTCTCCACAAAGGCACAGAAATGAAAACATAGAACAACATGCACTAGAAAACTATAAACAGTTCAACATTACCTGAGTATAAAGTATAAGGCAGAAAGAAGCCAATAATTAGGTGAAGAAGGGGGCAGTAGCCAGGTCCAAAGGCCGGTTTCTCATGAGGCCAAATAGATTTTATCTTACAGATTAGGTGTTCTTAATCCTTTGTGGTGTCCATTCAACAGTCCCTTTGCTGATTACAAGGTATATACTCTATTCAAGGTCACAGTGTGTGGCTCTCTGAGCACACAGTTATGTTCTAACAAAGCTAACCACACTGTGTCCTGAGACTGTGGAATCAAAAGCCCTAAGTCTGGTATACACCAGTGCACCAAGGCATACTGGGGAAAGGGAAGCTACAAAAAGGGCTTTAGGTTATGACAGCCAGATTAGTACTTTAGGCAGGCCACTCTTTATATATGGCAAGACTGCAATGTAATAATCTGTTTTAAATGCCCCTTAAAAGAAATGTACAAAAATCCTGCCTCCAAATGTAGGCCTGACTCCATCATAAGCCAGTCTATTCACCAATGTCTACAGAGCCATACAAAACCTAAACAATGAAGGGTAAAAAAAGTTGGCAATACATGGATGAGATCTGAATCAGAGTCAAGGTTAAACACTTTCTTCTACTCCAAAACCACTAAAAACTTCACAGATGCAATCTTAGAACAACTGTATTTCATTAATTCTGTGATGTACATTTTCCCCACATATAATACTTCTGCATCACACCATCGATAACATCATAGTTTGACAGGCACCATTTTTTCCTTTCTTTTTTTTTTTAAACACTTTTTTTTAAAGATTTTATTTATTTGACAGAGAGAGATTACAAGTAGGCAGAGAGGCAGGCAGAGAGAGAGAGGAGGAAGCAGACTCCCTGCTGAGCAGAGAGCCCGATGCGGGACTCGATCCCAGGACCCTGAGATCATGACCTGAGCCGAAGGCAGCGGCTTAACCCACTGAGCCACCCAGGCGCCCCATTTTTTCCTTTCTTAGTGGTTCATAAGATAGTTGTGTCTTACAACCTACGACATTCTAGATTTGGGGATGCCTGGGTGGCTCAGTGGTTGGGGCATCTGCCTTCAGCTCGGGTCATGATCCCAGGGTCCCAGGATAAGGCCAAGCGGCAGGCTCCCTGCTCAGCGGGGGGTCGTTTTTTCCTTCTCCCATTCCCCCTGCTTGTGTTCCCTCTCCCAATGCCTCTCTGTCAAATAAATAAATAAAATCTTTAAAAAAAAAAAAAAAGATTTGATTTAAATTAGTACCATGTGGAATTTTTTCAAAGAACATCAAAGGTACCTGGAAACACCCAAGCATTTGGAATGTCATTCATATTTGTACTCTCCTTTCCAGTGCACATTTAAGAATGTTCATGCTTGGGGCACCTGGGTGGCTCAGTGGGTTAAAGCCTCTGCCTTCGGCTCAGGTCATGATCCCAGGGTCCTGGGATCGAGCCCCGAGTCAGGCTCTCTGCTCCACAGAGAGCCTGCTTCCTCCCCTTTCTCTCTCTGCCTGCCTCTCTGCCTACTTGTGATCTCTCTCTCTCTCTGTGTCAAATAAATAAAATCTTTAAAAAAAAAAAAAAAAAAGAATGTTCATGCTTGTCCCATGCTTGTATCCATCTATATCCATACAGGAGTGCTGGAAATATTGAGGTGACCAGAACTCTTTCCTAAGCCTCAGCAGTTCTACTTTGGACAAGCAAATGAACAGGATAATCCTGACAAACTATAATCAGCATCATCACATGATCAAAAGCTGGTGAAACATTACAGAAGTAGGATTCAGGGGTGGAGGGGGAATAATGAGCCATTTCAGAAATCAGAGAATTGCTTAACAGAGATGGCAAGACATTTCCCAGAACATGATAATAAAATGTTTATAATAATAATAATATAGGCATGTATAGAAAATATGGGGGACAATATAAAATTTTCTCACTTTAAAGGCATGTCATATTAATAGAGAAAGATCAAATTACAAACAAGCAAAAGGAAAAGTCCACAATCCAACATCCAGAGACAACTTCTATTAATACCTTGGTGTGAAAAGCCTTCCAATGCTTCTTCTGTGTATGTGATGGTGGTTGGGAGGAGAAGGATAAACAAAGATCTTTGTTTTCAAGTATAGCAATCATACCATACAAGCCATTCTGTGTCTTCCCTCCCTCCCTCATAATAGAGCAGGGGAGCAAACAAGTTGTTTAGATCACAGAAAAAAATATGGAATCACTACAACAGACCAAAGGGAATGACCTTGAAAGAAGGGGATATAGATGAGTGAAGACATGGTTAAATTTTAAAACAAAGCAAGCATATCCTTTTGGTTTCTATTTCTCTCTCACATCCTCACTTGAGCATTGAGAGAAGGAACAGAGCAAAACAGTTAAAATTCAAGTGTATGTAACAGAAATGGAAGTGGACTATAATCCTCAATGTTGCTGCCCAAAGCTGGACATTATTAATTTATAATAGAGCTTGTCAGCACATTTATTCTACTTTTGCTGGCAGCATTAAACTATCTAGAAGCAACTAAAGGAACAACTGGTGAGTTACTCCAGAAAGTTGGGTGGGACAAGCGGGTAGATGACAAGGAGAGGAGAACTGAAGGCATTCCCAAGAATACATAAATGAGTGACCTAGTAACCCACAGATAACAGAAGAGAGTGAAATCTGAAAGCAGCTGATAAACTGAAAGAACAGGGCAGGGGCAAGATACTAGAAACTTCAAAGAGTAAATCTTCTGGAAACCAGAAAGAGAGGTAGAAGGGTAAGGTGAAAGAATTGGAAATTATGGTCAGAGCACCAGAGTTGGGATACATTTCCAGGAAATGACAGCACCCAGCTGTGGCCATGGAAGCAGACTGCCATTGCAGTAAGACAAGACTTTTTTGAAGAAACAAAATTCTGAGCCCACAATTAGTAGCAAAAATCAGCCACAAATGTTTTCTAATAAAAGAACACTTGTTTTGGTAAATAGTATAAAATAATGTTGAAGGAAGGTTGACAGAACTAGGGTATGGAAGCCAGAGCTAGGAGTACAGAGTCCCCAATATCCCTACCATGAAAAATAAACAGGCATGCAGACACAGCCATTTAATTCTCTAGCAAACAATCATGTTAGAATGGCCTTATTTCTTCTTTTGAAAAGCTAATATTGAAAAAAAAAAAAAAAAACAGGAAGACTGAAGCCAGTTGTCTGTCAAAAACGTATAGTCTAAATATCTGCAGCTTGCTGAAGAGCTACCTTTAAAGAATGTTGATTAGTCCATGTCAGCATGGTGCCAGATCTCCACTAGGCCACAGGGTACATGTGGAAATGACTCAATTAAG
The DNA here is from genome assembly GCF_020171115.1 of Neogale vison. Classification (NCBI taxonomy): domain Eukaryota; kingdom Metazoa; phylum Chordata; class Mammalia; order Carnivora; family Mustelidae; genus Neogale; species Neogale vison. Next base: position 207,562,285 of record NC_058096.1, on the reverse strand, counting down.
AGATATAGTCATAGCAAGTTCAAAGAACCAATGAATAACATGACTATTAAAATCAACCAACTAACTACCCAATCTCTCTGGTTAGGACACAAAAACTTAAGTTTCCAAAGGGAAGCTTGGTATGGGAGATTTGGCCATATCAAGAATATTCGCAGATGGGGACACCTGTGTCCTGAGACTGCTTGTGCTCCCTCTCTCGTGTGTCTCCCTCTGTCAAATAATAAATAAAATCTTAAAAAAAAAAAAAAAAAGAATATTCACAGATGAATACTCACAGCTGGATAGTAAGGAATACTATCCAGCTGGATAGTAAGGAATCTATTTTGGATACCATGTCACACAAGAAATGATACAGTTAAACAGAAGTTTGTTGTTGTTTTTAAGATTTTATTTACTTGTCAAGAGTGAGAGAGCGCACAAGCAGGGGGAGCTGCAGGCAGAGGGAGAACCAGGCTCCCCGCTGACCAAGGAGCCCAACTCCAGACTCAATCCCAGGACCTGGGGATCATGACCTGAGCCAAAGGCAGATACTCAACCGACTAAGCCACCCACGTATCCCAAACAGAAGTACTTTTATTACACTGGAAAAAAGACCACTTACAAGACCATAGTGATTTATTTTAAAATATCACAAAACTCAGAAGATAAAATACTCTTATCTTGCACAACTCCAGAAGTTGGAGCTGTGATGTACAGAATGACAGATTTTAGCTCATTTTAAGTCTGAACATTTTAAATTCATTTTCTTTCTTTGAAAAATACATGCACTCAGGGGGAAATTCATAATATAAAGAGATACACAACTCAAATTAGATCTCTTTCTCTACTGGCAACTAATGTTAAGTTCTTCACACCCTTCTGGAAATTGTGTGCATAAATGAGCATATGTATCTCTTTTTAAGGAGAAAACACATACATGAAAGGAAACATACCTTTCTATAACTTATTTTTCTCCATTTAAAGCCTTAGATATCATTATATATCAATACATATACATGTAGCTTCATTTTTAGTTCTACTATCATAATAGCTTTTCATGTTTCTAAGTCACTGGTATTTTCTTTCTGCTGGGAAGTGCTTTTTCGAGTCCTCTGCCAATCAACTGAATTGTTGGTCTTTCTTACTGATTTATAAAAATAAGATGTGAGGCATCTGCAACTGGAATATGTCACTGTACAGGACACTGAAGTTTCCTTGTCATCAGAAAAGCTTAAGAAGAATCTGGATGAGAACTTACCTCAAATGAGACAGAATTCCTGTTCTAGATGTCAAGCTAAAAGTAAGGTCCTAGAAGGTCTCATTCCAGGCCTTCAGTTCACTGAGTCTCCTGAACCACAAATCAGAAGCAGCACTTAATTACTTTACCTTGATTTTAATAAAACTTTAAAGATGACATGGGGTGCAGGGTGGCTCAGTGGGTTAAAGCCTCTGCCTTCAGCTCAGATCATGATCCCAGAGTCCTGGGATCGAGCCCCGCACTGGGCTCTGCTCAGCAGGTAGCCTGCTTCTCCCTCTCTCTCTGCCTGCCTCTCTGCCTACTTGTGATCTCTGTCTGTCAAATAAATAAACAAAATTTTTTTAAAAATGACATGGGAATGACTCTAAAGGTTTCTCACTAAAATTCATATACTCAAAAATGCTCAAGGTTAGTGTACCTCACATTTGAGTGATAGAAATCAATCTATCACTTGATTGTATGTATGAGCCTCTGTCATGAGTCCCTTTTTTAAAGAGACAAAAAATTGTCAGATATTGAAGGCTATATCTCAACTTAAGAGCACTGACTTAAGAATCTAAAATATTAAAATTTACTTTACTTGAAAATTACCATTGAAAAATGGTAGTTTTCAAGTGAAATAAATCTTAAAACTTCAAACTGGTCAAAATAATTTTTAAGGTGCATGGGTTAGAAAGTAGTATTGTGTTGATGTTAGTAGTGTTGATGTTAATTTCTCAAAATTGATAACTACACAGTGATTATATAGGAGAATGCCTTTGTCTTTAGAAAATACACATTGGAGGATATGAGGATAAAAAGGCATCATGACTATAACTATCAAATATTTCCGAAAAAAAGTAATGTGTACATGTGTGTATGCAGAAAGATAAATGATAAATGGTAAAATGTTCATACTGGGGTGAAGAAGGTATATAGGAAATCTCTGTATTATTTTTGACCATTCTGTAAGTCTAAAACTATTTCAAAGCTAAAAAACTGTTTTTTTAACTTAAGATAATCAAACATGAAAAACTTTTAAATACCCTCACAAAAATCTCCACCCCTTAAGAATCTAAGAAAGAGGCTATATGGACTCAGAGATCCTAGACCTCAGCTAGAGAAACATTACCTCTAAATTTTCCAAATTCCATATTCTGAAAGGCAGTGTTGAGAATAAGCTACATAAAAACTAGACCCTATGTTAGACTAAAATTCCAGATTCAGGATATTGTGAAGAGATAAAAACTCAAAAAGAGATGAGACAAGAGAACTGTTGATAACAAAAGGAAGGAAGCCTCCAGTGATAACCTGAAGAGTATTTCCCAACACTGCTTGGGGCAGGAGTTGGTTTATCTTGTTGACAGCGGCATTTATCTTATTTTATTTCTTCAAAGATTTTACTTCTTTGAGAGGGCACTCCCATGAGAAAGCATGGGTTGGGGGGGGGGGGACTAAAGAGAGAGGGAGGAACAGACTCCCAGCTGAACAGGGAGCCCAATGTGGGGCTCAATCCCAGGACCCTGGGATCATGACCGGAGCCAAAGGCAAGCGCATAACTGACTGAGCCACCCAGGTGCCCCAAGAGTGGCATTTAAATGCCAAACACTACTCAGAACATAGGAAATAATAAATATCCAACAACATCCCCAATTTCCTATGTTGCTAAGCTTGCTTTACACTAATCCCCAGAAGGAATTTCAATAGTTAAAATGATCTCCTCCAAATTCAAACATAGATCAGTCTCCACTTCAAGTAATTTTTCATATTGCCCTTCATTCTACCATCCTCCTCCCTCTCTCCCAGCCTCCATACACATATATCACCCACCCAAACCCCTCTTAATCCCCTCAGCCACTTTAATCTCACTTTCATTTACTTGGCAATTACCTAGTATGTACCCAGGACTATACTGCCTGTTGCTAGCCTTTTCCTTACCATTCCAAACACTACTACTAAACTCAACCCCTATACCATGTACTTTGCAGAGTGATAATCACATCCAACCTTGACTTCTATTTATTGTTTCTGCCTTCCCAACTAGGGTTCAAGTTACAAAGAGACAAAAGTAACATCCTTGCCTTTATTGTGTTATCTGGGTTGACCATTCCCATTCCTGGCATTAATTCTCATTACTTTTTGAAACAAAAAAAATTCCTTAACAATAGTCCCATGTTTTAACTTTCTCATTTCAAGCAATTCTCAAAGGAAAAGAAGGAAATACCTAAAAAGTGACCTGTAGGAAAAAACAAGCCATACAGCCCATAAATTAATTTATAACATCTGCCATACTCTCTCATTCAAAACATAGGACTCAAGAGGACAAGCAAATTAAAACATCCATTAGAAATATACGTAACTTATGTAAACAATAAAGTCATGAATACCACCCTGCTTTTTTAATGTAAGGCCTGAAAACTTTAGGCAAAGCACTTTGGGATGAATACGCGGACCTAAACCAGTGCCAATGGAGCGGAGAAACAGAAGCACTATTTCTCACTTGCTTTACATCCACATCTTCAACTAGCATAGTATCTCAAACATACAAAGAGCTCCTGACAGAGGCTCATACATACAGATTAAATCTAGAAAAAAATTAGTGAAATGTTATTAAAATTAAAGGCAAGAGTATTCTCAGAGGAAATAATTTAATCCAAACACTATCTCTGATATATACAGATCAAAATAACAACTCTCCCCCACAGTGTCATACTCATCAACCACTCTCATAGCCCAAGAATTGAAACTTTATTTTAACATAGTGGCTACATATGATACTGAGTAAAGCTAATAACTTATTTTCTTTAAACAAGCAATCACTTTGTAAACAAACACAGATGATCTTAAATGTATCCTTGTGGAGTTCCACAGTCAGTGAGGAAAGGTAAGAATATCATCCCAAATGTTAACAATTACATATTTACTTGAAATGTTTCTAAATTTGTCTTCCAAATTGATTTGCAGGAACACCTGCATAAAGTGAATTATGTTCTCCCCTTCAAGCAATCTGCTTTTTCCAAAACCCATATATCAGAATGTGTGGTGATCTAATTTGAACATTTTAGGGCCTATTATATACAAATCAGTTTCACTATTTATTTACTATTGGGAGTTAAATCTCTTAAATTACTGGTTTTATTTTCCTCATTGGGTAGATGTGGGAGGGGGGGTAGCCATTACTAAATAACCTTCAAAAGACAGAAATGTGTAAATATTGAAATTCAATTTTAATACCAGCCAATGAATCATAACAGAAACAGTTGAGGATAAGTTCTTAGTGAGCTGGACACATTATACTATTGTCTTATAGAGCCCATTACTAGACCACCATCACCACTATCAGCAGCTAACAGAGTATTTTCTATTTGGGGGATACCAGGTTATATGCTTTACAAACATCTAGTTCATCTGCAGTCCTCAAACTACCAAGGGTATACTATTTGTATTCCCATTTTGCAAATGAAGAAACCTAACATCACAGTAGCAAATGACAGAGCCAAGTATCCAGGCTTTTTGATGCAGAGCCCTTGCTCTTTAAATCAAATATTTATTAGCTATTACACAGAAATGGGAGCAAAGAGCAAAAAGTTTCAGAGAAACGTTATTGTGATTCAGTGTACTAGTAAATTATTTGCCTAGCAACAGAAGCAGTTGTATCATGAAATAGAGAGTAACAGTTCTGCTGATCTTGTGTCTAAAGAAATTCCCAACCTCTATGCAAGAAATCACTAGGTTTTGGGGTTTTCCCCCCAAAACTTCAGACTAGATTCTTCATTGAAGAAATACTCTACTGAAAGCAATGTGGAATACTAAGTCTGAGGAAGAGGGCTTACTATAGACAGACTACAGGATATAAAGTAGTGAATGTTTAAAAAGCTATACCTACCCTGTATTTTACCAGACTGAATACTTAGCCTTCCAGTCCTACTTTTGCTTAACCACATTAAACAGAAACATGAAAATAGATGGCGGTCAGTTCCTTCATGTGGTTATAGACCCTGATGCAAATTAGCTTAAAACCCAGCTTCAAATTAAAACAATGAAAGGAAAACATGTGATGTGATGAAATCTACACACATGAGATAGAAGGTATTTCTCTTTTCATACACAAAGATAGTAATTCAGGATATTTCTCTTCCATAAACACCTGCTTTCTTTGGTGTTAATATTAAAAATGCTTCTGAAAATAATTTCATTCTTTCATGTTTCAGAAGCAAGTTTTTTGCTGTTATAACTGTAAAAAAATCTACATGGGCTGGATTTTTATTTTGATAACACAAAGAACATAGCAACTCAGAAAGTTCCTAGAATAAATTACCACCAGACCAAAATCAAAACACACCAAAGAGGAATGAAACTCAGCTTAAAAAAAGAAAGAGAAACTCAGTTTTCTTCAGGAACAACAGCTTAAACACAGTAAGACAGCTATCATTTCTTTTCCTTTTTTTTTTTTTTAAGATTTTATTTATTTATTTGAGAGAGAGACAGTGAGAGAGAGCATGAGTGAGGAGAAGGTCAGAGAGCGAAGCAGACTCCCCATGGAGCTGGAAGCCTGATGCAGGACTCGATCCCGGGACTCCGGGATCATGACTGAGCCTAAGGCAGTCGTCCAACCAACTGAGCCACCCAGGCATCCCTATCATTTATTTTCTGATTATTGTGAAGTTGAAGCATTTTCCCAAAAATAGCAAATTAATGTTCAAGGTGTGAAAGAGAAAGGTTTAAAGTCAACTAACACAAGCACAAGTATGACAACGATACCCACAACTCAAAACAAACAAATCCCAAAACTCTTATTTTTACAAGGCAAAGTCAATGATAATATAAGATTACTGTGAATTACTAATGCACTGATTACACCATCCCTCACCATTTCATGCATGGAAAAGGAAGGTTAAAATAAAATGCAAAGGTTATCCATGTGATAGCAGAAGACTGGAACTAGCCTAAATCTTCATCAAAAGAGTGGCTGAGGGATGCCTGGGTGGTTCAGCTGGTTGAGCGGCTGCCTTCGGCTCAGGTCATGATCCCGGCGTCCTGGGATCGAGTCCCACATTGGGCTCCTTGCTCAGTGGGGAGCCTGCTTCTCCCTCTGCCTCTGCCTACCACTCTGTCTGCTTGTGCTCGCTCTCGCTCCTCTCTCTCTCTCTGACAAATAAATAATCTTAAAAAAAAAAAAAAAAGAGTGGCTGAATAACAGTGGTATATCCATTCAATGAAGTAGTATATAGTAGGACAAAGCAAATGATGAAGAACTCTGTATACTGTGCTGGTATGATCTCCAGAATATATTGTTAAATGAAACAGCAAGACACAAAACAGTACATTTTGTATGCTTCTATTTTCAAAATCGAAAACTGAAGGCGCAACAAAATTAAACCTATTAAAGGAAATGGTGAAAGAACAGGAATGAAAGTCACTCCTCTTTGAACATTCTTTCATTGCAGTAACTTTGGAAACACGTAAAACCTTGCATTTTTAAAAAATGAGAAAGTAAAAAAAAAAACAATTTCTAGGAACTCAAACTGTAAAAAAACTACACCAAATTGGTGACTGGCATAAACACAAAGAAAAGCTAAACTAAACTATTTTGACTACAAACACCTTACTGAAATATATCCTGAGGGTAAAAAAACACAAAGCAATCTTAAACTGTTACTAGTCTTACTAGTCTTACTATTATAATAATACCAGTATTACTACCGAAACTGTCATATATAAATAGATAAAGCAAATAAGTTATTACACTAATGTCATTAGGAACTAAGATTTTCAACATAAAAGTGATAAAGTTTTAAAACAAAAACTCTTAAATATGAATTGGAAAAATCCATATGAACTGAAAAGTTTTGTTGTTCTTTTTTCCTACAAAATACATATATCTTGGGGCACCTGGATGGCTCAGTGGGTTGAACCTCTGCCTTCAGCTTGGGTGATGGTCTCGGGGTCCTGGGATCAAGCCCCAATTGGGCTCTCTGCTCAGCGGGGGGCCTGCTTCACCCCCACCCCCTGCCTCTCTGCCTACTTGTGATCTCTGTCAGATAAATAAAATCTTTTATATATATATATATATATATCTTAACTGTCCAATGATAAGACCTAAGCACTGACGACCCAGTAGCCATAAGGAGCACGACTAGCATCTAGATTATAGTCTCTAAGTACCATTTTCACTAAAAGGAACCAAGAAATGGTGGCTCCAGGACTGAGGTAAAAAGTGTATACATGAGCTAGGGCCACGGAATTTACTAAAGATTACCAGGATCATGCAAAAGGTCACAGAACCCAATCTGAAAAGACTTCCACTGGACAAAAATGAGGCAATTTGAGCAACATGAAGAACAAAAAATGAGTGCAATGCATCAAAGTACAACAAATATATAAAGATAAACTCATAAAAAAATAAGTCCTTATTGATCACCTTTGGAGGTTAAATTACCAATATGACATCCACTCGTTCTCTGAAAATTGACAAAGGAAAAGAACTCAGTACTTGTCCTATCTTTCTCATATGAACTGTATTTCAGCATAATCAGCAGAATTCTATCTAATAAATTCAACAATCATCAATGGCAGCTAAAATCAGTAGATGAAAGGTTGATGGGGAACTGTGTAATAGACTACAGGATTGACTACAGGATTGACTACACTATTGTCAGGATTGACTACACCATAATTACTGGTTAAATTTGCAATCACTAAAATAAGAGAACCTGGTATTTCCCCCCTTACATGATGCAATAGGTAATCAAAAAAAAAACTGGAGTAGGAGTCTGATGTAACTACCAGTCTCCAAAAATTACAGGTAACAGAAAAACATGTTAAAGGACACCATAAGGATGCACAGAGCCGATAAATGTAATAAGGGTACTATTACAGATTGAGAGATTTGAAATCTGGTAATCACACGATTATTTAGATCCTAACTTAAAAAAAAAAAAAGAAACTAAGTAACAGTAAAGAATTATTGCCATTGCACGAGGCATGATAATGTTCTTATGGTTACTTTTTTTTTTTTTTTTTTAATTTCAAAGAGAGAGAGGGAGAGCAAAAGCACAAGGGAGAGCTTCAGCGAGGGAGAGGCAGAAGGAGAGGGAGAAGCAGGCTTCCCACTAACCAGGGAGCCCAATGTGGTCCTTGATCCTAAGACTGTGTGAGATCATGACCTGAGTTGAAGTCAAGAGTCCTAACAGACTGAACCACTCAGGCACCCCTACTATGGTTACTTTTTTAAAAACCTTTATCTCAGGGTGCCTGAGTGGTTCAGTCAGTTAAGCACCCAACTCTTGGTTTTAGTTCACATCATGATCTCATGGTTGCAGGATCGAGCCCCATGTTGGGCTCTGCACTAGAGCAGAGTCTGCATCAGATTCTCTCTCCTGCTCCCCACCTCCCAATGAATAAATAAAATATTTGTTAAAATAAATAAAAATATAAATATCTCTTAAAGATATAAAAGCATGAAAAAATATCTGGGGTGCTTCAAAATATTCCAGTAACACTAACAAAAAAATGGGGATATGAAACCAAGATGGCAAGGTGTTAGTAACTATTAAAGAGTATACTGGGCAGGGGCAGGTGGGGTATTCATTGTACTGTATATTCTCTCTCAAATGAATGTTTGAAATTTTCCATAATAAAAAAATGTTAATGTTTAATTGGAACATAAGAGAGGACAACCAATCCCCCAAATAAATAAACCTCAAGAGACCATGTGTCCACATACAGCAAGTAAGGATGGGTGGTAGAAGCATACTGGCAAGTGCTCACTTCAGCAGCATGTATGCTTAAAAAAAATAGAAAATAAAAAATTAAAAAATATGCTGGCAAAAACTTACATATTCCTGTAACCATCCAATCACCAACCTACCCACAATCAGGGCCCACTCACCTGGTTGTGGCTGAGCATTAATCTCTTTATCCAAGCAAAAATAATCTGAAAAACAGTCTGAGGGGTTTGAAGTGGCGGGGGGGGGGGGGGTGGGAGGTTGGGGTACCAGGTGGTGGGCATTATAGAGGGCACAGCTTGCATGGAGCACTGGGTGTGGTGAAAAAATAATGAATACTGTTTTTCTGAAAATAAATAAATTGGGGGAAAAAAAATCCAGGATTCACCCATCTGATTTTTTATTTATTTATTTATTTATTTATTAAAGATTTTATTTATTTATTTGACAGAGAGAAATCACAAGTAGATGGAGAGGCAGGCAGAGAGAGAGAGAGGGAAGCAGGCTCCCTGCTGAGCAGAGAGCCCGATGCGGGACTTGATCCCAGGACCCTGAGATCATGACCTGAGCCGAAGGCAGCGGCTTAACCCACTGAGCCACCCAGGCGCCCCACCCATCTGATTTAGACTTTATTTCTATGGTTGCACAGAATTAAATTCCCCAACAATAATAAAATATGTATCATAAATATATAAGATTATGCTATGATGGAAAATATTTTCTATAAATTAACTTTTGACAAATAGCATTAACATACAGTTCTCCGTTACGGGTCATTTAATTTGCAAAGAGAAAACTGAGAAAATTTTTTAAAAAGCAAAAATTCAGCAACAGTAGATATAAAACTATTTTGTATTTGGGAAGGAGAATATTAATATTCTGAATATTTAAATCTATCTTCCACCCATGTGCCAATCCTTTAGCATAAGTCACCACAGTGCTGTATTTCTATTTCCTGAGAAAAATCTTTTTGAGTTCTCAAGGTAAACATAAAAACAATACAGTATTTTGCACATCATTTGGCAAAATAGAAATCTGGTTACAATTTCCACTTCTAGATACCAAATTCCAGATATGTAAGATTAATAAAATAATGTAGAATATAAAGTTGGTCTGTTTCATCTATAAAACAATTGTCTCAGAACTTCTATCCCATGGGTTTTTGTTTATGTCTCAAATGTCAAGTTACACTATACAAGAATTTAAGAAAATGCAGTTGGTCCACAACCCTAGCCAGTAAGTCCCTAGCAACTTAAAAATATTCCAGTAATCACAGAGATGTTGAATGACATAAAAAGCTCACTAGAGGGGCACCTGGGTGGCTTAGTGGGTTAAGCCTCTACCTTCCACTTGGGTCACGGTCTCAGGGTCCTGGGATGGAGGCCCGAGTCAGGCTCTCTGCTCAGTGGGGGGCCTGCGCGCCACCCCCACCCCGGCCCCGCCTCTCTGCCTACTTGTGGTCTCTCTCTGTCAAATAAATAAATAACATCTTAGAAAGAAAAAAAGAAGCTCACTAGAAGAGGTCCAATCTTATTCTCTATGATAGAGAAATACTACAAATTGAACAAGGTAGATGTACCCCTCACAGAAACAACCAAGGGTAAAATGACAGAAGGACCTGGACTTGGAGCTAAAATACTAGCCAGTATCTTTTTCTTTTCTTTTCAAGTAGGCTCCATGCCCATGGTGGGGCTTGAACTCATGACGCTGAGATCAAGAGTTACATACTCTACCAACTGAGCCAGCCAGGCACCCCAACAGTAGCTAATATCATGCATGAAAGTCAAAGTAGGCAGCTGGTTTTCATATCTACATCTATACTGATGAGAGCAAGGAAAACCAAAATGGACACTGTAAACACTGTAACTAGTATGATGAAAAAGACATAGGAATGCCTGGGCAGCTTAGTCCATCAAGCATCTGACTCTTGGCTAAGTTTGTTAAACATCCACAAGTACAGAAATTGAGACTAGAGTTTGCAAACTTTTATAGCAATGTGACCTTGACCAGTGATCTGTAGGCTTATACTTTTTTAAGCATTTTATTTTGAAATAATTACAGATTGACAGGAAATTGCAAAAGTAGTACAGAGAGTTTCTGTACACTTCACCCAGCCCCCTCCCATGGTGACATTTTATGTAGCTGGAGTACAATATAAAAACCAGGAACATTACCGTTAACCACACTAGGTATAATTCACTTTTCACTATTCTTCTCAACCTGTATTCATATTCATTTGTGTGTGCATGTAGTTCCATGCAAAGTTATTCCATACATAGATTCATATAACCACCACCACAATGAATACATATAACTGTTCGCTCCGTGCTGGATTCTGAATGATTTCTCACTTCAGGGGCGCCTGGATAGCTTAGTCAGTTAAGCCTCTGCCTTTGGCTCAGGTCATGATCCCAGAGTCCTAGGATGGAGCCCCACATCAGGCTCCCTGCTTAGTGGGAAGCCTGCTTCTCCCTCTGTCTGCTGTTCCCCTTGGTTGTAACTCCCTCTCTGTCAAATAAATAAATAAAATCTTTGGGTTTTTCTTACTACTTCGTTTTTCTAGGGCTTCGTTTTTATTGTATGATTTTTTTTTTAAAGATTTTATTTATTCATTTGGCAGAGAGAAAGAGAGCACATGTGCGCACAAGCAAGGGAAGCAACAGGCAGAGGGAGAGGCAGAAGCAGGCTCCCCACTGAGCAAGACTTCCAGGCTCAATCCCAGGACCCTGGGATCAGAACTCAGCAGAAGGCAGATGCTTAACTGACTGAGCCACCCCGGTGCCATTTAGCATATGTTTAAAATATACCAATCCATGACAGACTTACAGTTAATTTGAGAAACCTAACTACAAGATGTACAAATTGGCTTTATACTATGTGGAACCCCTTATTTCCTAAATAATTGATAAATGGATTTATTTTTCTCCTGTCAGGTAGCAGACAATCAAAACTGAAACATATACAGAAAGTCCCCATTTTTGTATATTGGGATTTTACTGCTATCTAACAAAGTTCAGATATTCTTCATTCCTCAGTCAGGATTTCACCTTAAAACAATTCCTCCAAAAGAATGCAATGTGTGGGGTGCATGGGTGGCTCAGTTTGTTTAAGCACCTGCCTTCAGCTCGGCTCATGATCCCAGAGTTCCAAGACTGAGTCCCTTGTCAGGATCCCTGTTCAGCAAGTTATCTGCTTCTTCCTCTCCCTCGGCTCCTCTCCCCAACTCGTGTCTCTTGCTCTTACTCTCTCCCACTCGTGCTTCCTCTCAAATGTGGGAGGGGGAATATTAAAAAAAGAAGAAGAAGAAGAAGAGAAGAAGAAGAATGCAACATGTGGGGAATAAAAGACATGACCTAAAAAAAGGGGAAAAAAAAAACCCACAAAAAACCAAAACTCCAGATACTTCACAATCCTCATCCAAAATTCTTCCCATTGGACTTCTTTTTTACATTCCCAGATTCCTGAAAATACACTAGAATCATTTCTTACCTGGAGTTTGGAGAAATGTTTCTTTAAAAAAAAAAAAGATTTATTCATCTGAGACAGAGAGAGAGAACAGGATCAGTGGGGAGAGGCAGAGGGAGAAGACGACCCTCTGCTGAGTAGGGAGCCTGCCATGGGGCTCGATCCTAGAACATGAAAATCATGACCTAAGCCAAAGACAGACGCTCAACCATCTGAGCCACCCAGGCACCCCTTGGAGAAATGTTTTGATATGTTTAGACTACCTGTCCTTTTTTTTTTAAATTTTTTAATTTTTAAAGATTTTATTTATTTGACAGAGAGAGATCACAAGTAGTCAGAGAGGCAGGTAGAGAAAGAGGGGGAAGCAGGCTCCCCGCCGAGCAGAGAGCCCGATGTGGGGCTCGGATCCCAGGACCTGAGCTGAAGGCAGAGGTTTAACTCACTATCCCATCCAGGCACACCCAGACCACCTGTCATTTATTAAGGTATTTTCTTTTAGCTCCTAGCACACACTTTTTACACTCTTGTTTGTGACAGTACGATTAGGACTCTGTAAACTACATTTTTCCTCTGGCACAAACAGCTTGTGCTAGAAGACTGAAAGGCTGCGAGATTAAGAGTGAATGTGCTCCTTCCTGTTGGTCACAGTTTCTACGAGTACTAACCCACTAATATATTTTCATCCTGACGTTGATTCCAATTTCTACCTTTTTTCCACAATTTCAGACCAGCCTTACTGCAACCCCTCAGATGCCAGCACCAGTTGTCAGGTACCCCTTCCTCAGAGGCCTCAGCTCCAGGGGGCCCTACCTACTCCAAGATTCTAGGTTTTGAGAACCACACCCCCTTCCTTTCTCCCTCCAGCCCTGGGATAGGCAGCTACTTCCTGCCTTTCTGCTGGTGTTACCTTCAGTGTCCCCTTTTGATTTTCTCAGTTCTCCAGCAGCCCTTTCAACCAATTCCTTACATTAAATTCTACCTTCTGACTGATAAGAGAAAAACAGCCTGAAAGCTTAAGAAGAATTAGAAGTAAGTATTATTCGGGACGCCTGGGTGGCTCAGTTGGTTGGACGACTGCCTTCAGCTCAGGTCGTGATCCTGGAGTGCGGGGATCGAGTCCCACATCAGGCTCCCAGCTCCATGGGGAGTCTGCTTTGCTCTCTGACCTTCTCCTTGCTCATGCTCTCTCTCACTGTCTCTCTCTCTCAAATAAATAAATAAAATCTTTAAAAAAAAAAAAAAGAGGGACGCCTGGGTGGCGCAGTTGGTTGGACGACTGCCTTCGGCTCAGGGCGTGATCCTGGAGTCCCAGGATCGAGTCCCACATCAGGCTCCCAGCTCCATGGGGAGTCTGCTTCGCTCTCTGACCTTCTCCTCGCTCATGCTCTCTCTCAAATAAATAAATAAAATCTTAAAAAAAAAAAAAAGAAAGAATAAGTATTATTCTAACATAACTGAGATTCATCACTAATGCCACATTGGGGTATAGTGAGCTTCTTACCAAGCTACCCTAAAAAACATGAACTAGGATGGGCCATGCCTTCCTGAAAATTTAACATACTTTAAAACTGTACATAAGCGGGCGCCTGGGTGGCTCAGTGGGTTAAGCCGCTGCCTTCGGCTCAGGTCGTGATCTCAGGGTCCTGGGATCGAGTCCCGCATCGGGCTCTCTGCTCAGCAGGGAGCCTGCTTCCTCCTCTCTCTCTCTCTCTCTGCCTGCCTCTCTGCCTACTTGTGATCTCTCTCTGTCAAATAAATAAATAAAATCTTTAAAAAAAAAAAAAAACTGTACATAAGCAATCTTGCAAATTAGACACTCAAGTGTAGGCAAATTTTCCATAAAGGCCCAGGAAGAAAATATTTCAGGCTTCACAGGCCATGCAGTCTGTCAGAACTACTCAACTTAGACATTTTTGTGGGAAAACATCCCTATACAATAAATGAATGAGCATGGCTGTGCTCCAATAACTATTTACTGACACAAAAACTTCAATGTCATATCATTTTCATGTATCACAAAATACTATTCTTTTAGTGTTTTTTAACCATTTAAAAGATATAAAATCAGGGATGCCTGGGTGGCTCAGTGGTTTAGCCTCTGCTTTCGGCTCAGGTCATGATGGTGACCTGCCTGCCTCTCTGCCTACTTGTGATCTGGCAAATAAATCAATAAATTCTTTAAAAAAAAAAAAGGATATAAAATCATTCTTAATTCATAGGCTATACAGAAACATCCAGGCAGGCTGCATCTGGCCCACTGGCCAGTTTGCCAACCCCCATTCTAGACATTACTTATTACAAAAATCAAAGTATGATGTTCACTGGTGGGCTCAAAAAACTGAGTTTAAACCTAGGCTTAAGCTATAATTAACCTTAAACTTCACGGAGACAAAACAATGTTACTTATGTTCTTCAAACTTTAAGATTTTATTTATTTGAGGGAGAGAGAGAAAGCACGAGCAGGGAGAGGGGCAAAGGGAGAAGCAGATGCCCCAATGAGCAGGGGGTCCCGACACAGGACTTCATCCTAGGACCCCAGGATCAAGACCTGAGCCTAAGGCAGACACAACCACTGAGCCACGCAGGCACCCCAAACTTTCTTTTGATGAAGACAAAAGATTTGAAAATTTACTAACCAGGAAATTTCAAAGTATGATCTAGGCTTAATTTAAACATTCACCAATTTTTATATCTTCTTTCTCCTTCTATAACACCATAAAAATAAGCACTGGTTTTTGTTTTCTGGCTTGTGTGTATGTGGCTGTGTTCCTATATAACGTCGCTTAAGAGTAGTGAAATTTGAATTTCATATAGTTTTCATATGTCACAAAATATTCTTTTGAAGAAAATTAAAAATGTAAAAACCATTAAAAAATGTAAAAACCACTCTGAGCTCACAAATACAGGTGGTCAACCAGATTTGGCCTGTGGGCCACAGTTCAACAACCACTGTTTTAGTTTTATTCCACCAGTCTGGCTTAGCAGTCCCTGCTCTAGCTCACTGTACTTACTTCTGAATCCCTATCACAAGGTAGGAATTCAATATATGTTAGCTGAATAGCCAAGAGTTCAATCCAGCTAGTTTTTCTTAATCAATTGGATTTAAAAGGTTTGATTGTAACGAAAAAAAAAAAAAACCTGAATACAATTCATAATGATTTCATAGAATTTAAGGCTTAGCATGTAATTTTTTTTCAGTTCTAAATATAAAAAGCATCAGCTATCCCAGAAAACAAAACCCTTGATTTTAGGGACGCCTGGGTGGTTCAGCCGTTAGGCATCTGCCTTTAGCTCAGGTCATGATGTCAGGGTCCTAGGATCGAGCCTCACATTGGGCTCCCTGCTTGGTGGGAAGCCTGCTTCTCCCTCTCCCACTCCCTTTGCTTGTGTTCCCTCTCTGTCAAATAAATAAAACCTTAAAAAAAGCCTGAATTTTAAATTATCAAGTCTTCTACCATTTTTTCAGTGTCACAGCCTTATGGTATATTCCAAAACACCCCTTGATTTATCACTGCATCTGTAGTTGCCTCAATTCCTTTTGGACCCTAATATTCACAGATAGATAAATGAGACTACTGATCGAAGGATCTGATCAGAAAGACAACTAAGCATGGGGAAAGGGGTATAATTTAAATAGATTATTCATCCTGGAAAAAACACAAATATACAAAACAACAACTAAAAAGGCTGGGGGGAAAAAACTCATCCAGCACAAAACACAATAGGCTATCCTACCTTAGGAAACACTCATGGTTCTCTCTCAGACCACCACTATGAGATATCCACTTATCATCAGTCTGTCTCCACAAGGACCAACAGAAGAAGCATAAAAACTTCTCTCAGCACTCATCATTCATTAGCCCAACTCATACACTCAATTCCCTGACTTTCTCTGTTCTAATGCAAGCTATTTAAGAATGTCTTACAAAAGATATGAGTAATTACTTTTTTAATATTTTATTTATTTATTTGAGAGAGAAGACACAGTGAAAGAGGGAACACAGGCAGGGGGAGAGGGAGAAGCAGGAGTCCCACCGAGCAGGGAGCCCAACGAGGAGCTTGATTTTAGGACCCTAGGATCATGCCCTAAGCCAAAGGCAGACGCCCACCAACTGAGCCACCCAGATGCCCCTATGCCAGTAATTATTAATGCTGCTATTCATTCTATCAGAAAATCAGATTGACAGTTATGAAGAATCAGGTCAACTCAAACATTTATTAAGCACATACTATTATGTACCCAACTGCTAGTTACCAGGATTCCTCCATCTAAAAGAGTAAGTCTCTATAACATATTTGTTATGTTCCCTGGATTTGGTAGTACATGGGACAAAATCCTTTAGGTCCTAGCAATAGACAGAATATGTGATCTGTGTGATCCAAGAGAATGGATGAATGCTTATACAGAGAGGCTCCAATGAAATGGTCAGCCTTCCTTGATGCTTCACATTAGTAACCACCTAAAGGATCTTAAAAGTTGGAGAATTATAAAAATACACATGCAAACAAATATATCTTATAAAATATTAATATGGAAAAACAGTAATTATGGAAATAAAAGTACTAAGCAACAGGTACACCTCACAAAAAAAAAAAAAAGCTAACAAATTTTGCAGCTATCATATGCACAGCAGAAAAATGTCAGGTTCCAACTCCTGCCCCATACTGTATCTCCTAACAGTATCATTATCTTCTCTAATAAGTAAAAAAGGCAGTCAAAGAAAGATAGATGGACATCAAGTATTTCTTGATAGTCTCACTGTCTCTCTAATGAACACAAGCAATATAACTGGGGAAACACTGGTTTTATATTTAACTACCACTGTTTCAATGTGTTAATATTCAGCTATTAACGTTACTTTCTTATACAAACTGCTATTAATCTGCCAGAAAGAATACATTATATTTTTCACAATTGTAGCAACTGGTTTCCTGAATAATTACAATAAATAGTTTTCTAATGGACATGGTAAACTTAAGCTAAAGAGCACACCTATTAAGGTTATCTTGGAGAAAACTTCAGTAGTATATTTTCACCTATTTCTAACAAAATGTTTTATTGTACCTCAACAAAATTTATCTCTTTACTACAGATAATTTCAGCAGAGAAGAAATACCATAAAACGTGTAGCTTACGTTTTAGAGTTGAAATAGATACTCCAGTCTAGAACTGATAAAATAATGGAAGAGGTGTATTTTTAACCAAGTAATTTTAGAAAGTCTGTGTGTGTTCCAGATTAGAGTAAGTGGATTTCCATAGAAAGGGTCTGCAGCCATCTATGTAACTCATGAAAAATAATGGTAGCTCTACTTTACATTCACGCAAAATTCATTTAAATTTTAACCCTGGCATCATCTGCCTACTGCAGTAGAGAGTATGTAATTAAAAACTATTCACTAAGAGGCCAAATATTAGACAAAAGACTCAAAGTACAAGTTAGTCCATAGGTCTCCACAAAGAGCTAATCATGAAACAAATACTGGTGATTACTATACAACTAACCCTCCCCCAAGAGAGGACCTAACTGCACATGGCAGGAAGCGGGCAGCAGGAAGAGATATAGTCAGAAACCATCCCTTGCTCCAGGTTCTTGCAAGCCCATAAGCAGTGCTCCCAGTAAACAGACCTCCCAGCCTCTGCCAGCAGGATCACACTTCTAGCAACACCCACACCATCCCAAGGATATTCTCACTTATGAGATGTTAGCAGCTGACAGAAAAAGCACTCTAAAATAAAAAGCATCTATAAAAATTTAGACCAACTTTAAAATTTCATCTCAATGACCAACATATTTGCTTAGCTAGAAAAGATACTGATGTAACCACTAGTTTGATTTAAAAAAAAAAAAAGACTATCAAATTAAAATACATTGTACTTGAATTCCAAACCTAAGGGACTTGGATACAACATTCCACTAGCATATGATAACCAAAAATTACATGAGTTAAACTGCCTCTCATCTGAATCCATGAAAGTAGACTTCCAAATATACATCCATTATGAAAAACAACAAACCTACTGAATTTTCAGTTGGCCAGCTTGTTGGCCAGCTTCAAACCAACGATTTTCAAAAAACTGTACTTAAATGCCTTGAGTTTTCTTTTCAAAATAACCAAGCAACTAATCAAAGTAGGGCAGGAATAAAACTACTTAATCTGGGGCAGCTGGCTGGCTCAGTCGATGGAGCATGTGACTTGATCTCTGGGTCATAAGTTCAAGCCCCACACTGGGCATAGAAATTACTTAAAAATCTTTAAAAAAAATAAACAAAAACTACTTAATCCATCAGCACCAGACAGAGCCAACAGTAATATATATACAATGTATTTTTTAAAAGAAAAAAGTATAAAATTCAAAGTCTAAACAAAATCATGAAAACATTATTTTCAATTAACCAGATATACTCACTCAGTGGGGAAACATATTTGTAAGGACACCTACCACAGCACATGTCCTAAAGCCTTTTTAAACTGCTTCACATGACAACCAGACACCGTAATAAAGCAACTCAGTATTTCCTGTTAAAAATGAGTACATCTTATAAGTAAATGCAAATATGTAGAGGATACAGTATGTAGAAAAAAGGTAGAATGATATATGTAGTATGATTCCACTTATATAAAAACAAACAAAAAAAGGAAAAGGTCTGGAAAGGTATACACTAAATTGTTAGTAGTGGTCACCCTCTTGGATAGGGGATTTGGAGAGGTGGAACAATGAAGAAATGTCAAGGGTGGATTTTTACTTTTTCCTCTATTAATATTTGTATTATCTTACCCCTCTGCCATAGGCCTTTATTGTTTAGGTAATTAAAAAAAGAAACCATTTAAAACATACTACCAGACACTGTCACTGTTCTTAAAATAGCACCCTTATGGTACATCCAGAGATAACAGTAATATACCTCTAAAGCTTGAATTTTAAAGCTCTATCCTCAGAGATTAAAGAGGACAAAGAGACATCACAATTATAATGCAAACCTAGACTGAAAGGAGAGGACACTGTTGAGACAACCGGTAAAATGTAAACATGAACAGTAAGAGTTAACAGTATCATTACAAATAGTAAATCGCCTGGTCATTGGTTATCCAAGAGAACACTTTTGCTTAAGTAATACTATGAAATACTTAGGGGTGAAGAGTCGTGAGGTCTGCAACTTGATTGAGCCAAAAATAAAATCATGTATATTCTTTTATATAGAAAGATAAACCAAACGTGACAAAATTTTCAATTACTGGTGAATGTAGATAAACAGTATGTGGAAATTCATTACGCTATTCCTGCAACTTCTGTTCAAGTTTGTTATTTTTTTTAATAAAATGCCTCCCCACACCCTGCTTTGGCTCCCGCCCCCCTCCTATCCTACCCCTTGCCCTGGATCTCTCTCAAAGAAGGAAGGATTCTAAACTTGATGCTTGGTAACTCCAGATGTAATGGTTCAGTTTCTAATATGAATGGTTTCTGAAGGCCTTACGATAATGGCTCTTAGTGCATTACAAAATAAGGTACTCTACAGTACTCTGAAGAATTAACAGCAACAAAGCTGGTCAACTTTTGATTCTGTAACCCAGGCTATTCATTCTTTGCCATCTAACATATGACTATTCTAGCTTCTCTGCAAAAACTGGCAACGGTCATGGAACACCACCAATTATCAAGTCAAGAAAAATTATAAATATCTGTTAAAGAGTAAATTATAAATTATAATACACTTCAATTTTTTTAAAGGGAATAGATTTAATCAGTCAGTACAGTGAGAAGTGGCAGGAAAGATTTGGAGATATCAAAGTTCCACTGAGGAAACTAAGAAAATATGGTCAACTAATAGGTTAAAAGTATGTACTGGCAGTTTGAACTTTTCTTAGTAAAACACAACTGTATCAACAGTTGCTTGATACCTTTCTAAAGACATAATGTGTCAGTATTAAGTATGGTCTGCCTGAAATCTGGCAAAGAGCACAGAGGAACATAAATATTGTAGAGGTATACTCTCTCCTAAGTACGAGAATAGTTCATCAGGCTTTCTCGCCAGGAAACCCTCCCAGTGGTATTTCCTCTTAGTTGGCTTCCTATGGCATCTCCATTCCCACTGTTAACTAAGGTGAATTACAAGAATTCTATGAGAACTTGACCAACCTCACTGCTTTATATTTTACTAGAACACGTAGAAATATTTTTTCCCAGTTCATAAACTTTATTTTGGCCAAATTCATCGTGCTTTTCTTATCATGATGCCTTGTACTCTTCTTTCTAGCTGCATCTTTCCATCCAGTACTAATAATAAAAGAGCTAACACTATCCTAATTCTTAAATTCTCATAAAACCCTTTGCAGAAAATACTATTATGATCCCCACTTTATAATGACACCAAAGCAGAGAGTAATTATGAAACCTGCTAAGGTTCATAAAGCTATTAAGTAAAAAAAGAGGTGAGATTCTAAAACCTAGCTCCAAAGCCCAGGGTTTAACTTTTTTTGTGTGCTTTGAACAAAAAAATTTTGGCAGTCTGATAAAGCCTGTGGATTTCTTCTCAGCTTAATATTTTTAAATGCATAAAATAAAATACAAGGATTACAAATGAGACCAATTATGTTGAGGACAAAGACCCCAAATGTGTGGTACAGTAATACATACGCTTCTTAATGTAGTGGTAGATCTCTTCTCTACTATAATGTAGAGATGTAATGATGTACATAATGTAATGCTTACATCACATCAATGTTTTGATGTAATAATAAACATTAATATTTTGAGGTATCTACAACCAAGCCTATTATTATAAATATTTTACTTGTACTAATAGTAAAATCACAAGTACTGTTGGTAGTCCTGTAGTTTGCTATTTATATTAGCAATTAAAAGAAATGCTAACTTCTAGTTAAAGGTTAGTGAAGAGGTAATTTTCCCAAGTTTAAGGATGCCATCCAAGTTAAGATCCCCCCCCTTCATTGCACACTATAATAAGCGCCTCTTAATACTGCAATTTAAAGGGATCACTCCTGGTCCTTGTCTCTTTCTTCTCAGGCTCCCTTGGTGATGTCTTCTAGTGCTGTGGTTCTAATACTAGGTTGATGACCACAAAATGTATCTCTAGTAGTCCAGACCTTTCCCCTGAACTCCAGGGAACTATGAATTCAACCCCAATGTCTAACAGGCATTTCAAACTTAACCATGTCTAAAACTGAACTCCTAACCTACTTCCCAAACTTGTTCTTGTCACAATCATACCTGCTACCTTGGTTGATGGCAATTCCATCTTTCTAACTACTCAGCCAAAAAACCTTGGAATCATCCTTGGCTCCTCTCTCACATGCCACATCTGATCAACAAATCATTCTGTTCATTCTTCAATGTATACCCAGAATCCAATCATTTCTCACCATCTCCTGGTTACCACTCTTACAAGTCACTAGCAGCTCTCTTCCAGATTGCTAACTTCATTACAAGTCTCCCTGCCTCTTCTGTTCTCCCCTGCAAAGGGGGTGATCCTTCTGAAGCTGAAAGCAGAGCATGTCACTTCTCTGTTGAAAACTCTGGACAAAGTCCTTGTGACTCTACAAAGCAGTGTGAAATCTGCATCCCACCCTGACCCGAATTACTATTTATTGCTCTTTTTCATTCATTCCGTTTTAGCCATACCAGACAGAATTCACCAGGTTTGCCTTAGCACCTTGGAACTATTCCCTCTACCTGGAATGTTTTCACCCCAGGTACTAATGTGGTTAACTCCCCCTCTTTTGAGTCTTTGCCTAAGTATCATTCTCAAGAAGGTACACCCAGTCTATCTTATTTTAAAATGTCACATCTTCCCCAGAAATTCTGGATTCCCCCTTACCCTGCTCCATTTTTCAAAGCACTTTCTTTTGACTATTCTGTATTATTCATTACTACCCAGCACTAGGAGGG
Source organism: Neogale vison (assembly GCF_020171115.1). Lineage (NCBI taxonomy): Eukaryota > Metazoa > Chordata > Mammalia > Carnivora > Mustelidae > Neogale > Neogale vison. Next base: position 207,539,970 of record NC_058096.1, on the reverse strand, counting down.
GTGCCCACAAGGGCAAAATTGTTTTGTACAACACTCACCTCTAGTGCACCTATGTTTGGCACAAAATAGACATGCATATGTTCAAAGAACAGCACTTCTACAGCTGTTAAGTACTTGCCTCTCTTATTAGAAGAGTTCCTTAAAGACTTTAACTGGATCTAATTTGCAGTGTCCTCAACACCTGGCCCCAACAGCAGACACCTAATGCACAGATACTCAGGTGATTACAGCCATTTTCACCTGAAACACAATCCCATATGCCACAGGAAAAAAGGCTGTGACTGATTAAAGAGTGCAAGACAAACACAGAACATCAGGTTCCAACAGTTACTTCAATCAAACTTAATTTATGTTTCCTGCCTCAATTTTTTCACGTGTCTAAGAACCATTCCAAACTACCTAAAGTCTAAAAGGGGCACCTGGTCATTCCTTCCCCTGGGCACATCACCCCCTCAAGTCCTCCTAATCTTTCCAAGCTTGACTTTAAATCCTACCTCTTAAGTTTTCCCTGATGACCCCAGCTAGAAGCATTTATACATGCCACACTCTGTGCCAAGGGCTTTTCATACATTCTTCTTTCTCATCCAGTCCTCCCCAAAGCCCTATGAGGTTTCTACCATCACAATCCCTATTTTGAAGATGGGAAAACCCAAGCCTAGAGAGATGGGAGACACTTGTCCAAGGTTCAACTAGTGTTCAAACCCAGGGATGTCTGACTCTGAAATCCAAGTTCTTTAACCCTACACTGTACTGCTTTCCCCCCTTCTGTGGCATAGTGACTGACTAGCTTCTACATACTACCTCAGAGGGCCTCGTGTCACTTCATTTCTCTGGGTTTCAGTTCCTGTATCTGACAAACAGGTGATGTTGTTGAGGATGCCTACTAAGATCCCTTCTAGTTCTTACAATATTATAACAGAAAACGTGTTATAATTCTTTTTATACCCATGTAGGTTAATACACACACACAGACACACACACAAACACACACACACTTTGGAACTTAGTCACTTAAAAATGCAAAGCGGTGGCGACATAAAAGCAGTGGAAATAACTCCAAGACCTGTGTCAAACAATAAACATTCTTGATTCCTCCCCACTCAGGTCCATCAAAGATGCACTTCTGAGTCCATTTTCCCACATTATGAAAAATTCTATTTTCCCCAAGAAGTATAAGGATGTGACCCTTAAGGCTTCTGGACTTCACCACATAAACTGATAAAAAGAAAGGTAAGCAGGCACTTAGTCCAATCAGGGGCTAGCATGTTGTTTTGTACAGGACAACTGTTCAATAAGTGTTTATTAGATCATGATACAGAATGGTTTGAGGATCTCCAAGTCTCATACCAAAAGCCTATATACAACATGAGCTTTGTAACCGGACTGACGATGGTGCAGTAAATTAAAACACTCTAATTGAGGTAATGTTAACCTAAAACCAAAGACCCCGAGAAAGGATAAAGCCATGTTGAGACAACTTACTATCAAAACTAAAAGCTGGGTTTGTCTAGAAAGGTAGTAGAATTATTTCTCTTTGTGTGCAGAAACCACCATCAATATCCCAATATCATCCTTCTGTGTTTCAAATGAATCTAAGAACTATCAAGTAAGATCCAGACATTACTGGACCAAGTGGAAAAGCTTTAGCAAAGGGTTAAAAAAAAAAAAAAAAGATAGCTAAGCTAATAAAATGTGTCAAAAGAGCAAATCTCTTGGAACCCTTCTGCACATAGAAGTGACAGTTTCATCTTAAATCCCTACCAACCGTTAAGTTTAAAATGAGTCGTATATTCGTAGGTCTAGACTTCAACCAACACCAGCAAATGGAGTTTCAGATAGCTTTTTAAAACAATAGTCTTGTGAGGGCGTAAGGAAAGAAGTGAATCCAGGCTCTCGAGTGGAAGCTCTCCGAGGTATCAGATACAGTAGCAGATACAGCCCTACCCAGAAATTTAAAAAAAAAAAAAAAAATGTCCAACTCTGAAAAAATACTATCGGGCAAAACTGTATTTCAGGTTTCTAGACTGCTGTCTCTTCAGAGAATCCTCAAACAATCCTCGGTTTTTAAGTAAGTCTTTATGAGAAGTAGAAAGTCATCCATTTAGGGTAAAAGGGTCCTGTTATCGAGGAAGTTGTGTCCGAAAGTGTGCAAATCCCACAATCTGGAAGAGAACGTCTGCCCCTCCGAAGGCTTTCATTTTCGGGCGGAAAAACAAACCCGGTGTCACCTCAACATCGGGGCCACACAAACCTCGCCACCATTACAAAACCGAAGTGCCAGAGGTGCAGAAGCTGAAGCCGGAAGCACTGCGAGGCCAGGATCGAGTTCCAGGAGGGAAAAAATCAAACCTGAGAGTGCAGCCCGGAGCCTCCGCGGCCCCAAGCCGAGGGAGGCACGCTAGGCCCTTCCGGTCCCAGCCGCCGTCGCCGGGAGGCCGGGCGACAGGCCGGGCGACGGGCCGGGCTTCCACCCGAGCCCGGGGATTCGCGGCCTACCCTCGCCGGTGCCCTCTCGCTGACTCCGACACCGGCAGCTCCTCCGTCTCGGCCCCTCTGCCTGCGGCGCGGCCTGCGCGCACCGCGAGGAGCCTGAGGAGTCCGCCGAGCCTCGGGCCGACCGGGTCGGTGCGGACGCGGCGGCGGAGGCCGTGGCCGCCCCTCCCCCACCGGCCCGGCCCAACCGCCGCTGCGACGCGAGCAGCCGCGCCAACGCCGGGCCCAACCGCCGACCCGCCGCGGCCCGGGCGAGAAGCGGCGGCTGCGGCGGCGCGGGCCTGCTCCCCACGCCGACCGCGCGAATCCACCGCGGGCCCGTTACTCCTCGCGCCGGCCCGCGCCGCCGCCCGTCAGGACGCGCCGCCCTCGGGGCTCTGGCGGAGGGCGGCCGCGGCGGGCCGCGGAGCAGATACTTACTCAGGGGTCGGGTGCTCGGGGTCGTAGAAATCCCCCATCTTCGGAGGCGGCTGCGGCGGCAGCTGCTTCATCAGGAGCGGCTGGAAGCGGCGACGCGAGCCCCCTCCCCGCGGCAGGGCGACGCGCGGGAGGGGAGGGGAGGGGAGGAGGCCGCTGGTCCGACCGCGGCGGCGGCGGCGGCAGGGGCGGCCCGCGTCGCTTGCTCGCTCGTTCCCTCCCTCCCTCCAGCGCCCGCCCGCCGCTCTCTCCCCCACACACTCACACGGGGAGCGACGCGCACCCCGCCAGCCCCTCCGCTGCTCAGGCCCGGCCCCTTAAAGGGACACGCACGGGCCGCGCGTCCGCCGCCAGTCGGCGCTCCCGCAGCTGCCGGGCGACCCCAGGCGGGGGCGGGTCGGCGGGCCAGATCGTGCCCGCGGCTTCCCGGAACAATAAGCGCCGGACCCCGAGCGGCGAAGGCGCCGCGACCCCTCCCTCGGGCCCACCGAGGCGGCGGGGGCTGAGGCGTGACCCGGCCCAGCCCCGGGCAGTTGGTTGGCAACGTCGGGGGAACGGCCCGAGCCCGCCGGGACTCGACCCTTCCTGCCCCGCCGCCTGGGAAGACCTGCTCGTCCGGAGCAGCGGAGTCCACCGCGGCGGCGTCAAGGGCCCGCCTCCCGGGCCTCCGAGCTCTGAGGTACCGGGTTGCCGCGCCTCCCGAGCCTCTCGCCCTTCTCTTTATTTCTCCTCCTCGCTTTCGCTCCCCCTTGCCTCTTCATCTCCCCCACCTCAGCAGGTATGGAAACGGAGCCAGGCCCGGGATTCGCCCGGAGACCGAGCTCCCTGGACGCGCGCTCCTCCTCCCCGCCTCCTTCTGGGTCTTCTGCCCCCACCCCAACTCTGCAAGGCCGCAGCGCCCGTCTTCCGCGGCGCTCTCAAAGGCCTCGGAACAGACGTCCTCGTCCAAGGCTGTTGATCACGTTCCTGCGAAAATGACGAGGTGAGAGTAAACATGACAGCTTGAAAGGGCTACGGTTTTTATTTTGGGGAGGAGAAACAAGAATGCACAAAGCCTTTAGATAAACGTTCAGGACATTGAAGAGTTTATGGCAGTTGATCATTTTGGAAATTGGGAGTTCAGACGATCGACCAAGCTTCGGCGGGGTAGGGGTGGGGTGGGTCGCTATAATTTCAAATAGGAATTTAACAGCAAGTAGTGGCTTGGGAGTCTGTGTCGCAGACTGACTGTGCGCCTCCCACCCGCCCAGTCTACGTTAAAAATCCTAACCTCCCGGGTTTTAGGAGGTGGGGCCTTAGGGTGATTAAGTCATAAGGGTGGAGCCCTCCTGAATGGGATTAGTGCCCTTATAAAAGAGACCCCATTGAACTCTTCCTGTCTGCCTTGTCAGGGAAGATAACCCGGAGAAAACAGCAGGAGGCTACAACCTCGAAGAGTTCTCCCACCAGAGTTCAGCCATGCCCACACCCTGCTCTGGGATTTCTAGCCTCCAGAACTGTCAGAAATAAATGTTGGTTGTTTATAGCTACCCAGTCTGTATGGTATGCTGTTACAGCAGCCTAAACCAAGACAGTATGTGTCCTAATTACTGAAATGTGATCTTAGTGAACACACACCTTTTACCAGCTCTTTTTTATATCCTGTAAGTGTGTGCACGCGCATATGCATATGCCAGCAGCCTCTACCCGCGTTTTATCATTTCTCACTTGGGGATTATGTTAGCATTTTTTTCTGTTGCCTTTAGGCACAGAATCCAGATACAGGGCCCATCTGATTCCCTAGGTTCAAGTCTCTCATGACCACTTCTTTACAGACCATGAATGTTACATAATTTCTCTGTGCTTTTTTTTCTCATTGTAAGATGAGAATGTTAATGTGGACGGGTCCTGTCACTGTTGCAAGGATTAAAGGAGAGACTATTTGTGAAGCTCTAACTTCCAGTAAACGTCGAAAGTTAATCAGACCTTTTATTTTATTTAGTGCAGTGGTTAAGAGCTGACTCTGCTTTGCATCAGATACCAGCCCTGCCGCTTTCCAGTATATGACACTGGGCCTGGTTACTTTTCATGCAAGATTGTTGGAAGATTGAATACTGTTAAATGCCCTCATCTGTTATTGTACCAGGGGTTTTGTGCACATATTTTAAATTCAAAGAGAATGTATCCTCAGAACATATTCTTGGGTCTGGCCTCTTGATCAAAGCCGTGGAATAATTTTGTCTTTAGCATTATTAGTGACTGTCTCCTACTTTGTTACATAAAGCCTTCTGCAAATGGGTTTGAGGGAAAAATGTCAGAAGCCTTAAGGCGAAACATAAGAGGTATTAATTCCTAGAGTGCTGAAAAGAAAAACCTTCCTAATTGTTCCTGCCATTACTGCTTCCTGTTGACCCAGACCATCCCATCCCAGGGTACCCTAGGGCAGCCTTTAGTGACCCTGAAACAAACTTGACTCTGGCATCTCTTGCCTTATGGGACCCTTTTGGCCCCAAGTTAGATAGTTGATCTCTTGAGCACAGTCTCCAAACTGCTACTTATAAAAATTTTTAAGGTAATATATTAACAAGACTGTTCTTAGAACCAACACCCACAAAAAGCATACAATGAAGATAGTGAGGTACTCTAAGGTGCCACCAGGTAGTACCTTTTTATTTTTTTCAGTGTACCCAGGCCAAAGCTATGCTACCTTAGTGGGAATGTGGCTAAAGCTCTAGGAGAGAGGGAAATAGTAGTTCTGTCTTGAACCCACAGCTGGAGCTGAATGAGGAAGCCAGTCCTACCCACTTGCTGTTGCTTCTTCCCATCCTACTCCTCTCTAACCAAATCTTTTCTCCATATGGGGATTATCAGGGTACTGGTTGTACTCCTCAAGAGATGCCCTAGGCCTTCAGTCCTAGAACTCCTCAAAGTCCTTTGCTTTGCCAAGAGGGGGCAGGGTTGTCAGTGGCAACAAGGCCAACATTGGGAGTATGAGCAGGGCAGCGTGGGAAATTATATTTCTACCCACATGCTCCCTCAAAAACTCACCTTGGCAGAGGCAGGCCTATCCTGGCAGCCATAGATTGGAGTTAATAGTCATCTGCTGGTACATAAAAGGTTGAATATAGTATGAAAGAGGCAGTTTGGGAGTATACATGAATAATAGACACAAGCTGGGTTTTATCAAAATCAAATGTTTGAAAGTTCAGGCTTGCCAGTATGAGACTCGTGTAAACCACAACAATTTGTGAGATACTAACTCAGTTTCCTTGACCATTTAAATATTATCTTGAATCTGTTCCCAGCCGTCAATGATCCTTATCATCTATTCGTTCTTTTCTCCCCCGGTGTACTTTTGAATAGAGGAATGGCCTGTATTACATATTCCAAAAATGTATTTTTCTTTGTTTGGTCTCTGGGAACCAAAAATTGCCTGATACTGTAAGTGCATATTAACCATAAAATCATACATACATACAGGTCCATCCTAGCATTAGAACAGAAACATGATTGGTTGTGGAAGCCACGTAAGGTTCTTTCTCTTCCCCTTCTGCTGCTCTTCTCCATCCTTGCGCATGTGCATGCTCTCAAAAAAAAAAAAGAAACATGAGTGGATATTTAGAAGCTGTTATATACAACTTTCAATGGTGTTTTACTGTTTAGTTTTAGTAGATCAAAAAATTATTCTGTTATAACTGAAATGAATTAATTTCCATTAATTAAAAAATATGAGATAGTTTTTAGAACAATGTGTATTACTCTACAAATGAAAAACTTGGATCAAGTGGTTTAAATATGTATTTACTTCTCTGTAGGATAGAAATCTATAAAACCAACATTTTAGCATTTAGGGAACATGAAATGTGATAATGTCTGAGAAAGAAAATTAGTACATGTAAACTAATAGCTATGCATTAAAAAGTTAGCTACCCAGGCGCCTGAGTGGCTCAGTGAGTTAAAACCTCTGCCTTCCGCTCAGGTCATGATCCCAGCGTCCTGGGATTGAGCCCTGCATCAGGCTCTCTGCTCAGCAGGGAGCCTGCTTCTTCCTCTCTCTCTGCCTGCCTCTCTGCCTACTTGTAAACTCTGTCTGTCAAATGAATAAATAAAATCTTAAAAAAAAAAAAAACTAACAATTGCTTTAAAAAAAAAGTTAGCTACCTTACAAATTTATATATTTTCCTAAGGCTTAACATACTTGCAAGTTATTTTAGATTTAGTCAGTATACAAAAGAACAGTAGCATAATTTAGAATAATAGTTATTTTAGCTGTTCTGCATAAATCTTTGACACTCTTTGGCTCTGGAATTCCTTAGAGGGAAAAGGATAATTACAGTTGATTTTTAATCATGTTCAATCTGCAGATCTCAACACAACTTAAGAGGAATCTAGAAAACGATACACAACCTATATTGAATCCTATCACATACATTATTTGTATCAAATTAGTACCTTCCTATATAGTAGTATTGTACTCTGTAGTTGTCTTTCTCTCTTTCGTACTTCTTTGTTAACTGACTTTCATTACATAAGTCTAACTTCCCAACTCATAAGTTCAATAATAACAGAAGCATTATTGTCTTTAATATTTTATAGTGTTTGGCCCTGTATATACCAAGTGTTTAATGAACACTTACTTGGCTACTCTTTTAAAAGCCTTCCATTTTTTAAAAAATTTTTTCTTTTTCTTTTAGAAACTCTGAAGTGTTTATGTTGGATTTTTCTGTCAAGACTAGATTGTTGAGCAGCTGATAAGCTACTGACATCCAGGTAAGCACTGTCTTCTGTGAAGACGCCTTTGTAAGCTCCTAGGAGCCAACCATGTTATTGGTCTTGAAAGTGCTGACTTGAAAGAACCATACACTTAACCCTCAAGTACACAAGAATAGTATTAATTTCTTTTCATTGTGTGTTAATCTTGTCTTCCCTACAAGAGTACCAGACACTCAGGCAAGTGATTGTAGTGTTTGTTTTGTTATGTTTTGGATCTTGGCACACTTCCAGAGAATTCATCTCAGGAGTTGCTTATTACATCTTCCTTCCCAGCTTTGTCTCTCCCAGGAAAGGATGAAACTCAGTTTCACAAATTAGTAAACCAAAAACCCCAGAGGTTAAGGTACTTATCTAGGGTCACATGACTAAGAAAAGTAGAGCCAGGATTTGAACCTGGCTATCTGATTCAAGACATTTTCAGACAAAAAAATCTGGAGTTTACTACCAACAGAACATACTCCCTGATAGGAAAGGAACAATAAGCAAAGAAATTGGTAAATAAGTGGTTAAAACTAAAAAAGTAACAAAGTAATAATAATGATAATTTGTGTGGTTAAAAGACTAAAGCAAAATAGAACTCATATCCTAGACAACAAAATTATAATTTGGAAGTGGGAAGGATGGGGTGATGATTGGAGTTAAAGTTTTCCGGCATCCTTGTATTATTTGGGAAACAGGTAAAAATATGGATTAAGCTTTATTCTTTTAAGAACTCAAGTTAGAATATCTCATCTTTGGGACACCTGGGTGGCTCAGTGGGTCAAGCCTCTGCCTTGATCTCAGGGTCCTGGGATCGAGCCTCACATCAGGCTCTCTGCTCAGCAGGGAGCCTGCTACCCACACCCCATCTCTCTGCCTGCCTCTCTGCCTACTTGTGATATCTCTCTGTCAAAAAAAATTAAATAAATAAATAAATAAAATCTTTGAAATATCTCATCTTTTAAAATATCTTTTTAAAAAAATTATAAAACAGACAAGGAAACAGAATTCAACCATATGCTATTTCTGAGACATTCTTAAAACCAAACATAGAGGGGCGCCTGGGTGGCTCAGTGGGTTAAGCCGCGGCTCAGGTCATGATCTCAGGGTCCTGGGATCGAGTCCCGCATCGGGCTCTCTGCTCGGCAGGGAGCCTGCTTCCCTCTCTCTCTCTCTCTGCCTGCCTCTCCATCTACTTGTGATTTCTCTCTGTCAAATAAATAAATAAAATCTTTAAAAAAAAAAAAAAAACCAAACATAGAAAAATGTAAAAGGATGAAAAAACACATCAGGCTAATATATCAGTAGAAAGATGGTAACATCAAACTAAGAATAAGTGAAGGGGGGACGCCTGGGTGGTCCACTTGGTTAAGCAGCTGCCTTCGGCACAGGTCATGATCCCAGTGTCCTGGGATCAAGTCCCATATCCGGCTCCTAGTTCGGCAGGGAGCCTGCTTCTCCCTCTGCCTCTGCCTATCACTCTGTCTGCCTGTGCTCGCTTGCGCTCTCTCTCTCTCTCTAACAAATAAATAAATTTAAAAAAAAAAAAGAATAAATGAAGGGTACTAAATAATGTTAAGTTCAGGACCCTAGGGCTTCAGAATTCCTTTTTTTTTTTTTTTTTAAGATTTTATTTATTTGAGAGAGAGAGAGTAAGCCAGAAAGAGAGAAGGAGCCAGGGGAGGCAGAGGGAGAAGCAGGCTCCATGCTGAGCAGGGAGCCCAACATGGGGCTGGATCCCAGGACTCCAGGATCATAACTTGAGCCAAAAGCAGATGCTTAACCGTCTGAGCCACCCAGGTGCCCCAGGACTTCAGAATTCTAAACATACATGCACATAATTACATGTCCTTAAGATACAAAAAGCAAAATTTGATAAGACTATAAGAATAATGAATTTCCCAGCATAGTGGAGTTTTTAACATACCTCAAAATAATGGATAGATGTTATAGACAAGAATCAGAAGATATGAACAACATAATTTAAAAGATTGAATTAATAGACTTATCTAAACTGTTAAACTCAAAAGAGCACTCATTTTTCTAAGTTGCATGTGTGGGATGTTTATGAAAATTGATCACATACATGTAAGTCTATGTAGTAATTATCAACAAATTTCAGATGATTGATGTTGCATAAGCCATATTCTCTGACAAATAAGCAGTTAAGTTAGAAATCACTAAGGAGGCGCCTGGTGGCTCAGTTGGTTGACTGTCTACCTTTGGCTCAGGGCATGATCCCAGGGTCCTGGGATCAAGCCCTGCACCAGGTTCCGTACTCGTGGGGAGCCTGCTTCTCCCTCTACCTCTGCCATTCCCCCGCTTGTGCTCTCTGGCTCATTTTCTCCCTCTCTCTCTCTCTGTGTCAAATAAAAAAAAATAAAATATTTTAAAAAAGAGAGAGAGAGAGGGACATCTCGGTGGTTTAGTGGGTTGAGCCTCTGCCTTCGGCTCAGGTCTTGATCTCAAGGTCCTGGGATTGAGCCCCATGTTGTGGCGGGAGGGGGGATGGTCTGTGTCAGCGGGGAACCTGCTTCCCCCCTCTCTTTCTGCCTGCCATTCTGCCTGCTTGTAATCAAATAAGTAAATAAAATCTTAAAAAAAAAAAAAGAAAAATCACTAGGGGGAAAAGAACATATTTGAATATTCAAAAGCATGCTTATAATCAGAAAAAAAGAAAAACAATGGGAATCACGAAGTAATCACAACTAAAGAACAATGAAATGTAAATCCTGGATTCTCATTACTAGGAAAAAAATTTTTCTTTTCTTTTTTTTTTTTCTATATGAGAAGATGAGTTTTAGCAGAACCTACTGTAGTAATCAAAATATATGTAAATCCATCTTGCTATATGCCTTAATCTTATATAGTGATTTATGTCAATTATTTCTCAATAACCCAAAAATAGTGAAACAAATAGCAAAGTCATAGAATATAGCTAAAGCACTAAGTAGAGGGGAGTTAAGAAAATACTTATGTTACAGGGGAAAAAAGACAAAATTGACAAATCACATATCAAACTTAAGAACTAAAGTAGAAGTAAAGAAAAAGTGAGATGAGAGTACAAAATCAGAAAAAGAAATTAAAAATCAAAAAAAGAAATGGCATACAATGTAGAGGATGCACCAAGCCAATAATTATTTCTTTTAAGAGACTATAGAACAACTCCTGACAAATTGGGGAAAAAATAGAAGATACAAATATATAATGTAAAGAACATACAAATAAGGAAAAGAGGGACAAATTATGGAAACTACAGGGATTATAAAATTAACCCCAAAAATGAACAATTTGATACCAATAAATTTGAAAACTTAATTCAACTTGGACAACTTTCTGAAATACTGCAAAGTAGCAAAACTGAATCAATGAGAAATGGAAAACCTATCTGGTCCTAAAACCATTAAAAAATAAATTAGTAGGGACGCCTGGGTGGCTCAGTGGGTTAAGCTGCTGCCTTCGGCTCAGGTCATGATCTCAGGGTCCTGGGATCGAGTCCCGCATCGGGCTCTCTGCTCTGCAGGGAGCCTGCTTCCTCCTCTCCCTCTCTCTGCCTGCCTGTCTACCTGCTTGTGATCTCTGTCTGTCAAATAAATAAATAAAATCTTTAAAAAATAAATAAATAAATAAATAAATTAGTAGTCAATTTTCTTTTGAAAAGAAAAGAAGGGATGGATGAACAGATGGACAGACAGATCCAGGCAGGCAAGGATAGGACATGAAAGGAAAAGTAGCAAGCTATTCTCATTCTTGAACAAAGATGGAATAATCCTGAACAAGATATTAAAGCAAATCTAGCAATTTGTTAAAACGGATAAAAAGTCAGGACCAAGTTGAATTTCAGGAATGAAAGTTGGGGTTCAATATTACAAACTTTTTAAAGTAATTCACCATATTAACAAATTATGGTAGTGTGGTAGGCAGAATAGTTCCCCAGAGGTGTCCACTTCCTAACCCCTGGAACCTGAGAATATGTTTCTTTGTGTGGCAAAAGGGACTTTGATGTAATCAAGTTCCAGACCTTAGGATGGAGAGGTTATCTTTGGATTATCTGCACCCAATCTAATCACAAGTCCTTAAAAATGAAAGAGGAAGGCAAAAGTGTTAGTCAGAGATGAAAAGGACAAGGACTCAATCTGCCTGTTGCTGGCTTTGAAAATGGAGGAAAAGGGCCGTGAGGCAAGAAATGTGGCAGCCTCTGAAGATGAGAATGACCCTCGCTCATTTTACAGGCAGCAAGAAAACAGGGACTATGGTCCTACAACTTCTAGGGACTGAATCCTGCCAATTACCCAGATGAGCAAGTAGATTTTCTCACAGAACCTCTGGAATGGAATGTAGCCTGACAACACTGTTCTTAGTTCAGTTAGATCCATACTGGACTTTTGGTGTGCAGAACTGTAAAAAAGTAAATGTGTGCTGTCTTAAGCTTCTAAGGTTGTAATAATTTGTTACAGCCACAATTGAAAGCTAATAAAGATGGTACAACCAAATACTTTTAGATGCAGGCAAAAATACTTGTTGAAATTCTGTAACCGTTATTAATTTTTTAAAAGATTTTATGTAGGGGTGCCTGGGTGGCTCAGTGGGTTAAAGCCTCTGCCTTCGGCTCAGGTCATGATCTTAGGGTCCTGGGATCGAGCCCCACATCAGGCTCTCTGCTCAGCGGGGAGCCTGCTTCCTCCTCTCTCTCTGCCTGCCTCTCTGCCTACTTGTGATGTCTCTCTGTCAAATAAATAAAATTCTAAAAAAAAAAAAAAACAAACAAAACCTACCAATTCAAAACTGATTTAAAAAAAAAAAGATTTTATGTATTTATTTGAGAGAGAGAACAAGCAGGGGGACTGGCAGGCAGAGGGAGAGGGAGAAGCAGGCTCCCCGCTGAGCAAGAAGTCCCTCCCGCCATGCAGGACTTGATCCCAGCACCTGGGATCATGACCTGAGCCAAAGGCAGACACTCAACTGACTGAGCCACTCAGGTGCCCCCATTCTTAATTTTAAAAAAAGAAAAGAAAGAGGAACCAAAAAACCTTTAACAAATCAGGAATAGAAAAAAATTTCCTTAACCTGATAAAGACCTCGAGCAATCATTATACATAATTATGAAATAAAGCATTTCTTTTGAAATTCAAAATAAAACAAAATATTTGCTGTCACCATTTCTATTCAACATTGAATTTGAGTCCTAGCTAGCAAAATAAAACAATGAAAGAAATAAAACATGTAAGGGGCTTCTGGGTGGCTCCGTTGATTAAACTTCCATCTCTTGGTTTGCTCAGGATCATGGAATCGAGCCCTGCATAGGGCTCTGCACTCAGTTCAAAATAAGCTGGAGATTCTCTCCTTCTCCCTTCTCTGTCTCTCAAATAAATAAATAAATAACATGTCTTTTTTAAAGAAAAAAAAAAAAGGAAATAAAGCATGTAAGGAATGAAAAGGCCAGTTGTTGTTACAGGTGGTATGATTATCTACTTAGAAAACCCAAAATAATTTACACAATAATACTTAGAATGACAATTCTTCAAGTTTTTCAGATTAAAAAAAAATCAAGTGCATTTCCATAATCCAGCAAATAGAAAGCACAACCAAATAAATCATACCATTTACAAAAACAACATCAACACCAAACTGTTAGAGCTGGGTTATATTACTGCTTAACCATCTGGGGAGAAAGTAAAAATGGATCCTTATTTTGTATTTAACCCAAAAGTCAATTCCAGATGGATGGAAGACTTCAGTAGAAAAGGCAAAACATGAAAAGATTTAGAATAAAATATAGAATAATACAATATTTTTGGGACATGAACATGTGATAGAAAAAATGTTCTTAAAATTCAAAGTACAAGCCAAAGAAGTCAAAATTCAGCTCCCTTGAAACTTTGTCTTCAAAAGACAAAATGTGAAAGGAAAAATCATGAACTAGAAGGAAAGATCTGCAACACATATAACAACAACAGAAGTACCTAGAGCTATACCCCAGTACAGTAGGTACTAACCATGTGTGGCTGTTGAGTACTTAAAATGTGGGTAGGCCAAATGAAGATGTGCTGTAAGTATGAGATAGATTCCAGATTTCAAAGAGTGCCCCCAAAAATTTTTTATGTATTACATCTTGAAAAGATAATATTTTGGTAAGTACCTTGTATTATTAAGTTAAAAAAAATTTAAATTAATTTTGCCCAGGGATTCCTGGGTGGCTTAGTCGGCTAAGTGGCAGACTCTTGATTTCAGCTCTGGTGATGATCCTTGGGGTCCTGGAATAGAGCCCCGCATCAGGCTCCCCACTGAGTGGGGAGACTGCTTCAGCATTCTCTCTCTCCCTCTGCCCCTTCCCCACTCTCTAGAATAAATAAATAAATCTTTAAAAAATAAAATTAATTTTTTCTGTTTCTTACCACTTTTTCAATTGTGGCTACTAAAACACTTTAAATTACATCTGTGACTTGCATTTTATTTCTATTGGACAGCACTGATCTAGAATATACAAAGAATTTGTGCAAATCGGAAAAAGGCAACCTAATTTTTTAAATTGGCAAATACCACCGAAGAGGAAAAACTAATGGCTAAGAAACATTTGAAAAGATGTTTCAGGGATATCAGACACAATCCAGTCTTAGGGGGGATGTTAATTGGTATAATGGCTTCTGAAAACAATTTGCCATTACGTTGTAAAGTTGAGTATGGGCATACCCCCATGGCCAACATCTATATTGTAGATATACAAACTACAGAAACTTGCACATGTACCCCAAAGGCCATGTTCAGGAATATCCATAGCAGTACTGGCAAATGTCCATACAACATAGTATATTTATATAATGAATGATTAAACAGCATTGAACATGAATGAACTTTTCAGCTCCATCTATCAAAATGGTTGAATCTCAGGAATATAATGACCAGGAAAAAAAGGACGTAAAAGAATATATAATTTTTTTCATTTATATGAAGTTTTACAAATCAAAACTAACAGATTATACAGGGAATTGAGCATGATGAAACTCAAAAGGGAAAGTAAAAAAAAAAAAAAAAACTCAGGTGGTTTTTTTTTTTTCTAAAGGGGGAAAAGGAAACATGGGAGCACCAAGGAGGCTCCAGAGAATCACTAAAGCTCTATTTCTTAAACTAGGTGGTAAGTCCATAGTTATTTGTTTTACTGTTATTTTGTCACCCTCTGCTTGATTAATAACTGTATCTATTTACTATTTAATAAAACTTGCATGTGTCCTTTGATCAGCAAATTCTATTTCTGAAATTCTAGTTTATAGAAATAAAAGTACTAGTACAAAGAATAAATGTACAGATATATTAATTGTATCATTACTTTGATACTTTGGGGGAAATAAAGAGAATGCTCATAAATAAGGGAATGGAGAAATACATTTTACAATATCCATGCTAAGGAATATTACACTGTCATTTAAAAGGATGAATTTTCTGGGGGCACCTGGGTGGCTCAGTGGGTTAAAGCCTCTGCCTTCGGCTCAGGTCATGATCCCAGGGTCCTGGGATCGAGCCCCATATCGGGCTTTCTGCTCAGCGGGGAGCCTGCTTCCTCCTCTCTCTCTGTCTGCCTCTGCCTACTTGTGATCTCTGTCTGTCAAATAAATAAATAAAATATTTTTTTAAAAAAAAAGATGAATTTTCACTATACTAGATAATTCTGGAGGAGTTTCCATGAGGTTTTGGAGTTTGTTGAGTGGGAAAAACAAGATACTTAAACTTACATATACATGCATATATTTGTTTGATTTTATGAGTACAGGGAAAGATACAAGTAGATATATGCCATTTAGTTGAGTCTTGACTTGAGAGTGGGGAGAAATGAAGGAGGAAGTGACAGAAAAGAAGAAAAAGGCAGAGGGTGCCTGGGTGGCTCAGTCGGTTAAGCATCTACTAACTTTGGCTCAGGTCATGATCTCAGCGTCCTGGGACTGAGCCCCATGTCAGGATCAGCACTCAGTAGGGAGTCTGCTTCTCACCCTCTACTTCTCCCTCTGCCCCTCCCCCCATTCATGCATGTTCCCTGTCTCTTAAATAAATAAATAAATACATAAATACATAAACTATTTTTTAAAACAAAGAAAAGAAGAGGGGTACCTGGGTGGCTCAGTGGGTTAAAGCCTCTGCCTTCGGCTCAGGTCATGATCCCAGGGTCTTGGGATCGAGCCCCGCATCGGGCTCTATGCTTGGCAGGGAGCCTGCCTCCCCCACTCTCACCGCCTGCCTCTCTGCCTACTTGTGACTTCTGTCAAATAAATAAATAAAATAAAAAGAGAAAAAGGGAAAATTATCACCATACCCCAGTAAATATATTGTGCTCCATGTATATATATAAACTACAGATGTTTGTATATATTTGCCATTAAGAAATTGGGAGAAGGAATGTGCTCAGCTGGTTAAGCAGCTGCCTTTGGCTTAGGTCATGATTCCAGGGTCCTGGGGTCCTGGGGTCGAGTCCCACATCGGCTTCCCTGCTCAGTGGGAGGCTGCTTCTCCCTCTCTCGTTGCCTGCTACTCCCTCTGCTTGTGCTCTCTCTCTCTCTCTCTGTCAAATAAAATAAATAAATAAAAATCTCTGCCTGCCACTCCCCTATGAGTGTTCTCTCTCTCTCTTTCTCGCTCTCTGACAAATAAATAAATAAATAAATAAAATCTTTAGGAAAAAAATTTTTTAAATAAATTAAAAAGTGATTCTGGTTTGAACATAGTAAGTTAAAGAATCCTGCTAAGGGCGCCTGGGTGGCTCAGCGGGTTAAGCCGCTGCCTTCGGCTCAGGTCATGAACTCCGAGTCCTCGAGTCCTCGGATGGAGCCCTGCATCGGGCTCTCTGCTCAGCAGGGAGCCTGCTTCCTCTTCTCTCTCTCTCTGCCTGCCTCTCCGCCTACTTGTGATCTGTCAAATAAATAAATAAAATCTTTAAAAAAAAAAAAAAAACCTTTATAAAAAAAAATCCTGCTAAACATTTAAATGGAGATATGAAGTGATCAGTTCAAAATACTAGTCAGGGGGCCCCTGGGTGGCTCACTGGGTTAAGCATCTGCCTTTGGCTCAGGTCATGTTCTCAGGGTCCTGGGATTGAGCCCCGCATCGGGCTCTCTGCTCGGCAGGGAGCCTGCTTCCTCCTCTTTCTCTGCCTGCCTCTCTGCCTACTTGTGATCTCTCTCTGTTAAATAAAGAAATCTTAAACAAACAAACAAACAAAATACCTGTCAGGAATTTAGAGAAATGCTATAGATAGAGACATAGATTTTGAAGTCACCAGAATATAAGTGTGCATGAGATTTCCTAGGGAGAAAGTACAGCTAGAGAAGAGGGCAAATAAAAGGACAGGGCCCAGGATTAAGCATTTGGGAACAATATTATTTGCAGGTCATAAAGAATGATAAGCCAGCAAAGGGACAAAGGTGAAATTGAAAACAAACAGAGAGTGTGGTCTCGTGGAAGCCATAAGAAGAAGGCTTTTAAATGAATGTACAGAAATTCAGAAGCGATATGCTTCCCACTCTCAACTACTTTTCAGATTTATCTTTGTATCATTTATCAATTGGTACATAACAAAACAGTGATTTAAAACAAAAATAGTGGGGTGCCTTGGTGGCTCAGTCAGTTAAGCATCTGCCTTTGGCTCAGGTCATGATCCCAGGGTGCTGGGATCAAGCCCTGCAGCAGGCTCCTTGCTCATTAGGGAGTCTGCTTCTCCCTCTCCCTCTCCCTCTCCCCTTCCTTACCCTCCCCTTCCCCCGCTCATCCTCACTGTCTCTCTCTTCTCTCAAATAAATAATATCTTTTTAAAAAATTAAAAATAAAAATAGTCATTGATTGTGCTCACAAAGTTTCAATCTGGTCAGGACTCAGGCAGGGAAGGTTCATCTCTGTTCCATATGGGATCAGCTAGGACCACCCTACTGAGAGCTAGCAGACTGGTTTCCAAGGTGGCTCACACGTGTTGCTGGCGAGCTGGTACAGGCTGTTGGCTGGCAGCTCAGCCAGGGCTGAGGACTGAGGTCCTTAGATCTTCCTGTTAGACCTCTTCCTGTGGCCTGGGCTGTTTCATTAGTATAGTGGCTGTTTGTAACAGTGAAGAGAAGAGGCAAGTGAAAACAGCATTGCCTTTTGTGACCTAGCTTTAGAAGTCACACATAGCATTTACTTCTACTGTATTCTATTAGTTGAAACAATCACAAGGCCCACCCAAGTTCAAGGGGAAGGAACATAACTCCACCTCTTAATGGGGGGAGCAGCAAGGTTTTGGAAGAGCACCTTTGATGGGAAATACTGTTGTTACTATTTGGGCAAAATATCTACCCAAACCTGGTCAGACATGATAGCTAAAAATCAGTGCCTAGAGATGTCTACACAGATGGGTACCAAATTTATTGACAGAGTATGTTAAAAGAAATATTGCAACCAAGTGTATAAGAATCACATTTAATGTGGTACTTCAAAGTGTTCTGTTTGATACATATTTCATAATCAAAGGAGGAGAGCCTGGGTATTAGAGGAGGCATAGACTAAGCAGACGTTTGTTTAATGTTAAGGGACAATGACCACAGCATTATTAATGTTAACAATTATCATTTAAATTTAGTATATCCATATAAAATCTTGTTTGGTATTCTGAGTTGTTCTTGGCTATTCATTTACATTTTTAAATTTTTTTAATGAAATAAAAAGTAGATAATGGATGATATTCTTGGAAAAATGAAAATTCCCAAACTTGAATCAAGAAAAATCAGAAAAGAAGAATAACCACAGAAGAAATAAAGGGCTGGGACACCTGGGTGGCTCAGTCATTTAAGCATCTGCCTTCAGCTCAGGTCATGATCCCAGGGTTCTGGGATCTAGTCCCACAACGGACTCCCTGCCCAGGGGGGGCCTGCTCTCCCTCAACCTCAACCTGCCACTCCTCCTGCTTGTGTGTCTGTGTATGCTTGCTCTCTCCCTCGTGCTCTCTGACAAATAAATAAATAAATCTTAAGAAAAAAACCAAAAAACTGGATACATAAGTATACTGGTAGAATCATATAGAGGGCCTAACATTAAAGCCTATAAATAGGAACAGGAAAATATTACACATTTTCTGCAGACAATATGATCTAGAGCACTTAAGAAAATCAACCCGTAAACTATTAGCTCTCGTAAAAATGTAATATCAATGTGGTTGGATACGAGATTAGTCTATTTTTTTAAGGTTTAGGAGTCCCATGACCATTCTCAAGTTAGCTGGTTTACTAGAACGATTCACAAGACTTACTAGCAGGTTATACTCATAGCCAAGGCTTATTACTGCAAAAGATACAGAGTAAGAGCAACAGAACAAAAATATATATTGGGTGGAATCCAGAGGACTCCCACATGGGCTTCCAAGTCATTCCCCTCCAGACCACACAAGATACACTCTAGCAGCAAACTGGAAGGACATGTGACACGTCTCCCAAAGGAAGTTCACTCTGGTCCAGGGCTCTGAAGCTTTTATCAAAGGTTGGGGGCATGTAGCTAGCTATTCTGGCTTCACGACTGACCATCCATGGTAGCTGAAACTCTAGACCCTGACAGCAAAATGAGGCACATCATCAATAGTGATGTTTATGCAAAACAATCCTAATGAAGTGGTATGGCATCATCCATTGCCCTGAGCATACAGAATGTCATCAGAAACATAAAGAGCATTCTGAAGGCCATATTCTCGTGGTTGGCCAAGGGTTAACAGGGTTCCAGGCTTCCCAAAGACATACAACCAGACCGCCTGTATTAACTCTTCTCTTCACAAAAATTACAGTATTAGCCAATTTTAAAATGTAAGAAAGAAAAAAAGAATCACATCCCTAATGGCAACAAGTTATAAATAAGAAATAAGTGCACCCTATATTAAGAAAAGTTGAAGAGTAAAGTTTTAAGAAACAGAGAAATATATGTTGTACCTAGAGGAAAGACAACATTGACTTCTGCTTCTGGATAAGGGTATAAACACACATCCTATTCCACTATAAACAGCAGCTAAAAAAAAAAAAAAAACCCTGGACATTAAAAATAGAATAAACCAAAATGACTCTGGATCCCAAAACGACACAGTGATGAGATGCCTGGTTTTTCTCTCTTGTCTCCTGTACCCTAGACTGGGTGCTAGAGTAGCTTCCAACAGGAAAGCACGAAAATGCTCCCCAACCTGCTTCTCTAGCTAATGACCCAAGAAACGTACAATCTACCAACAGGGAAATACACAACACTTCCCTATCCTACCAAACAACATGGAACAAAGCTATGGTCTCTCTTTACTCCTATCAGCAGTACCTTGGGAATGGGGAGCCTAGAGTTCCACTCTGTCCCAGCTGTAATGTGGGTGCTATCAGAGAAGATTAAATGGGAAGTTGCCTAGTAGTACTGAGGCCCCTTTATAATATCATTGGAGGCCACATGGGGATTCTGGACTTCTCCCTACCATCTGTGTAAAAGTACCCTTTATCCTTCAGTATCAGAGGAGGCTGAGTGTGAAGACAGAACTTTGACCAACACCGAGCAATAATGAGGCCTCTCCTATTACAGTATTGCAGGATCTAACAAGTCACCCCCACCTTCCCAACCAAGGTGATGTCAGGTGTGGGAGGCAAGATGTCCAGCTTCCATACAAAGGAACAAGGCACCAAGGTATCACACTTCCCTCTGAGATGCCAAGTGAATTAAATGGGAAGTCCAGAATTTCACCCTCATCTGGCAGAAAGGAGGTGGGTGCCCCATTCCTCTCTGGCATGGTGTCAGAAAGAACTTGCATTTGAAATAGAAGATTTATATAAGATCCAAAGTCTCATGTCTCTAAATATCCAGGATATAAATTTTTTTAAGGATTTTATTTATTTATTTGAGAACACGAGAGCAAGCAGAGGGAGGAGAGGGACAAGCAGACTCTGCACTGAGCATAGAACCTGATGCGGCGCTTCAATCTCAGGACCCTGAGATCGTGACCTTAGCTAATATCGGGAGCCAGACACTTGGGACACCTGGGTGGCTCAGTCGTTAAGCATCTGCCTTCTGCTCAGGTCATGATCCCAGGGTCCTGGGACCCAGCCCCCCATCAGGTTCCCTGCTTGGTGGGAAGCCTGCTTCTGCCTCTCCCACTCCGCTGCTTGTGTTCCCTCTCTCGCTGTGTCTCTCTCTGTCAAATAAATAGATAAAATTAAAAAAAAAATTTTTTTTTAAGATAAAGTAAAATAAAATACAAAAAGAGTCAGACACTTGGGGCGCCTGGGTGGCTCAGTCAGTTAAGCGTCTACCTTTGGCTCAGGTCATGATCCCAGGGTACTGGGATCGAGCCCCGCATCAGGCTCCCTGCTCAGTGGGGAGCCTGCTTCTCCCTCTTCCACTCCCCTCGCTTGTGTTCCTCTCTTGCTATGTCTATCTCTGTCAAATGAATAAATAAAATCTAAAAAAAAAAAAAAAAAAAAGTCAGACAACTAACTGAGCCACCCAGGTGCCCCTGTCCAGGATACAATTTTTTAAAAATCACCCAAGAACCAGGAAAATTTCAACTTGAATGACAAAATAATAATTTTTAAAATGCTGACACCAAAATGAATCAGGGTCAGAATTATCTGACAAGGATTTTAAAGCAACCGTCATAAAACTGCTTCATCAAACATTTATGATTCCATTTGAAACAAATACATTTTAAAAAGTCTCGGTAAAGAAATAAAATATAAAGTAGAACTAAATGCAGATGTTCAATTCAGTGGGTGAACTCAACACCTGAAAGGAGAAGACAGAGGAAAAAACCAGTTAACTTGAAGGTAAGATAATACTACCCAATTTAAACCACAAAGAGAAAATAAGCTGGAAAAATAAAAATGAACTGGTCCCCAGGAACCAGTGGAACTATAACAAAAGATAAACATGTGGAATCAGAGTCCCAAAAGAAGAGAAAGAGGGTGGGGTCGAAAAAGTATTCAAAGAAATAATGGCTGAGATTTTCCAAATTTGTCAAAATACATAACCCTATAGATTCAAGAAGCCGGACAAATCATAAAGTGGACAGACCCAAAGAAATCACCCCAAGATACATCATATTTAAATGTCCTAAAACTGGGGTGCGTGGGTGGCTCAGTCAGTTAGGCATATCTTTTTAAAGATTTTATTTATTTAGTTGACAGACAGAGATCACAAGTAGGCAGAGAGGCAGGCAGAGAGAGGAGGAAGCAGGCTCCCCACTGAGCAGAGAGCCTGATGTGGGTCTCCATCCCAGGACCCTGAGACCATGACCCAAGTCAAAAGCAGAGGCTTAACCCACTGAGTCACCCAGGCACCCCAGGCATATCTTTTTAAAAATAAATAAACTTCTTAAAGCTAAACAAAATCTTGAGAGCAATGACAGAGAAGTAACACCTATAGGGGAACTTTTTTTTGAATGACATCAGATTTCTCATGGGAAACCATGGAGGTCAAAAGAAAGTGGCCTGTTTTCCACGTACTCAAGGAAAAGAACTGGCAACCCCAAATTCTATATCTAGTGAAATTATCCTACAAGAATGAAGGGAAACTACAGAAAACTTAAAAGAACTAAAAATTTGTGACTACTAAACCTACTGTAAAAATTGCTAAAGAATGTTCTTAAAATATAAGGAAGAAAGGGGCACCTGGGTGGCTCAGTGGATTAAGCCTCTGCCTTCAGCTCAGGTCATGATCCCAGGGTCCTGGGATTGAGCCCCGCATCGGGCTCTCTGCTCAGCAGGGAGCCTGCTTCCCCCTCTCTCTCTGCCTGCCTCTCTCTACTTGTGATCTCTCTGTGTCAAATAAATAAATAAATAAAATCTTAGGGGAAAAAATTATGTTTGACAGTTAAAGCCAAAAATATAACATTGTCTTCATGGTTCTCAGTGTATGTAGAAGAAACATTTAAGATTTATAAATAGGGGAGGGTAAAAGGACTAAAAGGGAGATAAGGTCTTTATACTTCATTTGAACTAGTAAAATATTAAAACCAATAGACATAAGTAATGTATGTATAATTTCTAGAGCAACTACCAAAAAAAAAAAAAACTATACAAAGAGATACACTCAAAAACATTATAGTTAAATAAAAATGGAATTCTTTTTTTTTTTTTTCTTAATGCAGGGCTCAAACTCGCAACCCTGAGATCAAGACCTGAGCTGAGATCAAGAGTTGAGAATTTTTCATTTTTTTTTCAGATTTTATTTATTTATTTGTCAGAGAGAGGGAGAGAGAGAGGGAGAACACTCATAGGGGAGTGGCAGGCAGAGGGATAAGCAGGCTTCCTGCTGACCAAGGAGCCCGTTCTGGATTTGATCCAGGACCCTGGGATCATGACCTGAGCTGAAAGCAGACCTTAACCAACTGAGCCACCCAGGTGCTCCACCAAAGTGGAATTTTTAAAAAAATATCAATTAACTCACAGAAAGGCAAGAAAAAGAAAAAGAGAAATTAAAAAGAGAAGGAATAAACAAAAAAGAAAAAGGCAGATTTAAGCTCCAGTATTTCAGTGATTGCATTAAATATAAATTCTCTAAATAAAATAATTAAAAGACAGATTACGAGAGTAAATTAATAATAACATAAAGATCAATAACCCAGTTTTTAAGAATGGGCAAAGAAGTTGTATACTGACAGATGGTAGCTACGTTTGTGGTGAGTATAACATCACAAATAGAGTTGTCAAATCACTATGTTGCATACCAGAAACTAATGTAACATTGTGTGTCACCTATACTTCAATAAAAATTGCTAAGAGAATAATAAAATTTATATGGAGAATTTAAAAGCACAGGAAGAACCATGGTTTTAACTTTGTAACTATAATGTATCAAATATTAATTTTAGAAGCTAAACTTCTTTTTAAAGCTTTGGGGTTTTTTCCTAAGTAATCTCCACACCCAACTTGGGACTTGAATTCACAACCCCAAGATCAAGAGTGACATGCTCCACTGGCTGAGCCAGCCAGGCACCCCAGAAACTAAATAAACTTCCGAGTAATCTCTTCTCTGCAAAAATTATTAATTAGGGGACGCCTGGGTGGCTCAGTCATTTAAGCCACTGCCTTCGGCTCAGGTCGTGATCTCAGGGTCTTGGGATTGAGTCCCACATTGGGCTCCTTGCTTGGCAGGGAGCCTGCTTCTCTCTCCAACTCTGCCTGCCACTCCGCCTGCTTGTGCTCTCTCTCTCTGTGACAAATAAATAAATAAAATATTTTTTAAAAAGAAATCTCAAAAATCAACAGTAAGAAAACAACACAATTTTAATTATTTAAATATTTGAACAGGCACTTCATCAAAGAAGATATCCAGATGGTAAGAACATGAAAAGATGTTCAACATCATGCACATTTATTATGCAAATTAAAAATGGAGCAAGAAACTACTACACAGCTATTAGAATAGCTAAAGTCAAAGAGACTGACCATACCAAATATTGGCAAGGATATATTGTGCTTTCTTCTTAATGGTAGGAGGTACAGGATGCAATAATTTGTCTTTCATTGGAGGTGATGTCCCAGACTACTAGAGTCCTAAAAATTTCACTGAATATGATGGACACCTGAGTCTTTATAAGATTCATCTCCCAGCCATTGTAGCACAGGAGTCTCACCAAGGAGCTTACAGTGCTATCCATTTATTGCTTATTTTGTTCAATTAACATGATATCATCAATATGGAGAACCAACGTGATATTCTGACAGATGTCCAGATTGTTCAGATCTCTCCATTTTATTTTTTTTTAAAGATTGTATTTATTTATTTGACAGAGGGAGACACAGTGAAAGAGGGAACACAAGCAGGGGCAGAGGGAGAGGGAGAAGCAGGCTCCCCGCCGAGCAGGGAGCCCGATGTGGGACTTGATCCCTGGACCCTGGGATCATGACCTGAGCCGAAGGCAGACACTTAATGACAGCGCCACCCAGTTGCCCCTAGATCTCTCCATTTTATAATTTGACCAGTTAGGATAGCTTTGGGCCATTCCAAATGAATGTGAACTCTTTTTGAAATTAGAGATTGTTTAATATTTATAACTGCTACCTTTTAGCACTATTGTAATGTGCACAGCTTTTGTCTTTTTAGTTCACATTATGTAACCCTAGCATATGACTGAACATAATTCAACCAAGTGCCTCATATGGCAGAGATAATTCAGTGTCAATTTATCCCTCTGATACTCTTAATTTCTGCCTCCCTAGACAGTACTCACAACTATTTGTATCTCAGAAAAAAAAATAATATATACACTCTAAGGAAGTAAAGTAATGTCCTGTGCTTTTTTTTTTTCTTTAATCAAGAAATTGGTTTGTCTGATAAATGGTGCTCAACTCTTACTGGAAAAGGCTAATTTTTATTGAGTTACATAGATGTTTCCTTTTTTTTAATTGTTTTATCTAACCCAAGCTATTTCGACCCTACCATGAGAAACCCAAGCAAGTCAAAATTAATCCCAAGCAATAAATTAGTAGATTCCTGCTTCTCTGTGTGTGAACATCTTTTATTTTTATTTTTCGGTTTCCCAGGTATAGTACCTGCCAGTAGAACTTTTCAAAAAAAGTGTTCTCTCACAGCAACTATTGAATGCTTTCTATGTGCTAGCTCCTGTGGGTAGAAATAGAGGATATGGAGGTAAATGAGATCATCTCTGCCTTTGGGGAGCTCTCAACTAACCGGGAAACACTTATAAACAGTTAACATTTCCAGGCAGTGAATGTTAGCCCTGGTGAGTTTGTTAATAACTTTAGACCATACTTGAAGCCAAGAGCGTTGTTCTCTCATTTCCTACAGAGAACCAAAGCAGTAGTCAGCTTAATGTGCTAAGTTAGAGGTATCTGAATGTCAACATGGACTTTCAACCACGAAGCAGCAGGTGGCCCAGACAGGGGCTGAGATGCAGTATTGCCTAAAATCATTCTTAAACACATGCTCATGTGAGAATGTGTGGCTCACCTGGCATGGCTGGCCCCCTAGGGTTTGTACTATGATGTAATATTATAGCCATTGGGAAAGAGCCTCCCACTCCCTTGGAATACATTTTCCACAGCTTCTTCATTTAATTCTTTACAAAACCACCAAGAATGAGGACTCCAATGCATTTTAGAGTTGAGCTCCTTGTTGCAGTGGGGGCTGATGTTTTTCCTCAAAGGACACTGAACAACTCTTAGTCATCGGGTCATCACAGCTGAATCCTGGCAAAGTAAAATTTTCAAAAAATTGAAAACATTGGGAAGCCTGGATGGCTCAGTTGTTTAAGCATCTGCCTTTGGCTCAGGTCATGATCCCAGGGTCTTGGGATCGAGTCCTGAGTCCGGTTTCCTGCTCAGTGGGGAGCCTGCTTCTCTGTCTTTCCCTGTTTGTGCACTCTCTCTCTCTCTTTCTGACAAATAAATACGTGAAAAATCTTTTTTTACGATTATTTATTTATTTATTTATTTGAGAGAGAGAGCATGAGAGGGGACAGGTCAGAGGGAGAAACATAAGCCCCACCAAGCAGGGAGCCCAATGTGGAACTTGGTCCCCGGACTCCAGGATCATGAGCTGACGGTAGTTGCTTAACCAACTGAGTTACCCAGGCGCCCCATAACAATCTTAAAAAAATAAAGCCACCACCCTCTGGGGTGGCTGGGTGGCTTAGTCATTAAATGTCTGCCTCTAGCTCATGTCATGATCATGGGGTCCTGGGATTGAGCCCTGCCTCAGGCTCCCTGCTTGGCAGGAAGCCTGCTTCTCCCTCTCCTACTCCCCCTGCTTATGTTCCCCCTCTCACTGTCTGTCAAATAAATAAAATCTTTAAAATAAGTAAATAAATAAATAAAATGTTTTTTAAAATTGAGGGGCGCCTGGGTGGCTCAGTGGGTTAAAGCCTCTGCCTTCAGCTCAGGTCATGATCCCAGGGTCCTGGGATCGAGTCCCACATCGGGCTTTCTGCTCAGCGGGGAGCCTGCTTCCCCCGCTCTCTCTGCCTGCTTCTCTGCCTACTTGTGATCTCTGTATGTCAAATAAATAGGTAAAATAAAAATAAAAATAAATAAAATTGAAAACATGACTTATACAAATATAAGGGAACTAGTAAGATGTTAAAGCAGGTTCAAAGAGCATGTTGAGGAACTGGGTATTCACAGACGTTTACAAAGGAATACTGGGAGAGGAAAAAAAGGACATTAGAATTAAAATGTTGCATAAATATAAAACTCATTCGTGTTGAGCAGAGCAATCAAACGGTTACCTTTGGGGTTATCTTTTCCACTGGATAATATTTAGCATCCAACTTTAGAGTAATTGATAGTAAATAACAAAGGCACATTCCTTTAAGATAGGTAATTAAATAACTCTTGGATGAAACCAACATCCCCCTTAATTCACTAATTCCCAGTATGACATTGAAAGTACATGTCAATTACCTTTCTGCCTTTTTTTCCAAGTAATTTTTCTTAACAACTTCTTTATATTACTTCATCCAGGTACCTGAGCCCTCTCTCAGCCACCTATCCAACCCAGCATGCCTTTATAAGTCCATCTTCCACCTACACCTTTCCCATACTCACCTATGTCAGAACAACTGCCCACCCTCCTATCAGCCAAAGACCCTGTGGCTCATTGTCAGAGGCCACAGTACTACTTACCCCTCACGGGCAATGCAGCTGGCACCACTACCCACTCCTCAGAATCAGTGCAGTAATGAATTGAATCCCACTTGACACTATTCCAAATTACTTAGTACCGATCTTTCTTGGCTGGTATAAATTAAAGAAAAAGAGGTTTCATAGGATTTCACCATTTCATTTGCTTGGAACTTCTCTAGAGACAGCATGATGAAAAACTTAAGTCTTCAACTATTAGGTATTTGGTCCTGTTAAATTGGATTTGACAGCTTGGGCACACCTGCACAAAACCTTTCAAATGAAATGTGCATTTTGTTGCATGAGCCTAATTTAGAACTGACCCAAGGGGATATTTTGTACGATTGGTGGGAAATTTATGGTATCATGTTGAAACTTAACAATTTTCAGTTTTAACAATTTTGGTGAAAAAAAATCACAAAACCTTGGAAACTGGATCACGAAAAAAAAAGAATTTAGACTGTTAACTCTGGCAGTTGATAAAGGGACAGTTACATATCTACAATCAAAAGAATGAATCTGATCTACCTCCTCACAGAATCAACTCAAAAGAACAAAAACTGTAAAACTCTTAGAAGAAAACATAGAAGTAAATCTTCAAGACTAGAGATGTGGCAGTAGTTTCTTAGATATGATACAAAAAGCAAAAGTAACAACAAAAAAAAGCAGGTGAATTGGCCTTCATCCAAATGGAAAACTTATGTGCTCTAAAGGACACCATAGCAGGTGCCTGGGTGGCCCAGCCGGTTAGGTGTCTGCCTTTGGCTCAGGTTATGATCCCGGGGTCCTGGGATCGAATGCTGCATCAGGCTCCCTCCTCAGTGAGGAGTCTGCTTCTACCTCTATTGTTCTCTCTCTCTCTCTCTCTCTCTGTCAAATAAATAAATAAAATCTCTTAAAATAAGTAAATAAAGGACACCATGAAGAAAGGGAACCCACATAGGGCAATTATAATTTATAATATAATTATAATATCATATTTGCAAATTACATATCTGACAAGGAACATGTATCAGACTATATAAAGAACTCTTACAACTCAATAATAAAAAGTTAACGCATTAAAAATGGACAAAGGATGAAATAGATATTTCTCCAAAGATAAACAAATGGTCAATAAGCACATGAAAAGATGCCCAGCATCATTAATCATTGAGATGCAAATCAAAACCACAATGAGATAGCACTTCATACCCAGGGGGATGGCTATAATAAAAAAGACAGATAATAACAAGTGTTGTTTAACATGTGGAGAAATTGGAACACTTCAACACTGCTGGGGGATGATAAAATGGTAGAGCCACTTTGAAAAACAGTCTGGCAACTACTCAAAAGGTTAAACACAGAGCTACAATATGACCCAGCAATTCCACTCCTAGGCATATACCCCAAAGACATGAAAACATATGTCTACACAAAAACTTGTACTTGGTTCATAACAGCACTATTTATAATAGCCCCAAAATGTAAGCAGTCCAGATATCAGCTGATGAGTGAATGAACAGTTGTGGTATGTCCTTACAATGGACTATAATTCAGCTATAAGAAGGAATGAAATACTGACACATGCTGACACAATGCGAAGTGAAAGAAGCTAGTCATATACTGTATGATTCCATTTATTTGAAATCATTTTCTCAAATGGGCAAATCTATAGACAGAATATAGATTGGTGGTTGCCTATGGCTGGGAAAGTAGCATGAGGAAATGAGGAGTGACTGCTAATAGATACAAGGTTTTTTAAGAGGTGACAAATGCTCTAAAATTAGATTGAGGGGATGATTGCACAACACTGAATATACTAAAAACAGAGTTGATGGTTGTGACAGAAAGTTACAGTCCACAAAGCCCAACATACTTACTGTCTAGCCCTTTATAGAAAAGTTTGCCAATCTCTCCCTTATAGTAAGTTTTAGATTGGGAAGTGTGGGTCCCCCAACTTCGTTCTTCTTTTGGCAGATGGTTTTGACTATCCTGGGTTCTTAGAATTTCCATATAAATTTTAGGATCAGCTTGTTGATTTTTGAAAAAAAAAATCCAGAAAACAAAACCCTGCTGGATTTTGATAGTAATTGTGTTAAATTTGAAGATTAAATTAGGAGATCATTTTAAAAAATTAATCTCAAATTATCTCAGATTTAACTAGTGAAACCTCTTCCACTGCCTTCTATGTTCTTTTGATAAAAACCATATCATTCTTTGAGCACTTCCTTGTTGTCTGGCATAAATTATTCCAAGCTTCTCTCATAATTTTCCTTGTCACACCCTAGGAATTCTTTTCATGGAGGGTGGTACTTGGAAGCCAACATCTTGGTACTTGGTATTAGATCTGGCACATTGCTGTTGGAGGTGTTACTGCACCAAGGCCCCCTCAGTGCCCAGGGCTACAGAATATTTGCATGTAAACACATATATGCATACTCTATTAGTCTATATTATATATGTATGTATGGTAGGATTGGATTGTCCACCACTTCGTGGCTAGCAGAGCTAGCCTGTCTTCTTTCCTCATGTACCAGTTGGGAACCCAAGAGGTCAAGGAACACTCCCAAGATCAAGCTATTAGTGATGGACACGGGCCTGGCTGAACACAGACCTCTCTAACCTCTGATGGGTTTGCTTGTTTCCTGTGATTCTGTAGCAAGCACAGGTCTGACTCCCAGTAGGAGGATATCTTAGCTTGGCTTCCCTTGAAACAGACTCTGAGCTACAGAGAATTTGTTCAGCACATTCTGAACAGCCAGTTTGTTAGGGAGTGTACTCAGTAGGCATAACTATAAGGGGAGGAGGGAAGCAGAACTGGGCGAAGGGAGAAGCTGGCCCCCAGTGAGGTTGCAGATGGGACTTCAGATAACCCTACAAGCAGATCTGGAGCTGGGGAAGTCCCTCAGAGTTGACTCAAATTGTGAAATGAGGAGCAGGCCATTGGCTGTGAGCCTGGAAGGGGGCAGAGCCCGCACAGGCAGTTCCCTAGAGCTGAGGGCAGTTTCGGGTGAGGAGTGTAGCCATGAACCATCAGCTACGGTTATTTCCAGCAGTGAAGCAGTGGGTGCATCACCTCTGAAGAGGGAATGGAATAGAGCCCCCCAGAATCCACTAGAGAGAAAGAGGTCCAGCCTGCAGGGAGTCGGTCAGACAAGCAAGCAGCGTTGCGCCATGGGTAGAGCTCAAAGAGCAGAACTGGAACAGGCCAGAGCAGCTGACATTTTGGCCACACGGTGTGAGGAGGCTCTAAGTTAGAACTTTTACCTCTGGCTTGTGTATTCAGGGGCTGGATAGTCTGAATTTAAAAAAAAAAAAAAAGAAAGAAAGAAAGAAAGGAAAAACAAACCCACAGGGTCTCCCGAGTTGCTTCCTTCTAGACCATCAGCTTCAGGTGGCAGTTGTGATTCAGTGTTCAGTGTTGCCTTCCACCTTTCATAGTTGAACAGGAGACAATTGATACACTGACCTTGTAAAAAAAAGCATGAAAATCAACAGAAAAAATCTGAATCTTACAATGGAGTCTTAGTCTGAGACTGGTTATGACCCTTGGTTATGACCCCTGGTTATACTCCTGCCAGCCACATAATGACACCCTAAAATTGTCCTGATGCTTCCTTTTGGTCAGCTCAGCCCCTAGGGAAAGCCTAGGAGGAGGTGTTTTTCTGCTCTGGCCTGGAGACTTTGGTGTCTGGGCCTGTGGGATTTGTGCCTGTTCTCCCCGTCCCACTGTTAGCCCAGTCACCGCCACACTTCCAGCGTGATTACTGAGTGCTGCTTGGACTTTCTAAATGGCTGCTCTAGAGAGCCCAGGACTAGCTGCCCTCCCTGGGATTTCTCACCCAAACCCAGAACTCTTGCATCCTTCATGCATTTTGTCCTCTTATGTTCAACTCTGAGAAAAGTGTAGAAGTAGAATCTTACCTTGGACTTTTTTCTTCCTTTTCCTCTCTCCAAAAAATCATAAGAAAGTAAAAGTCACCCATTACCCCACCCTATAGAAATAGCTACTGATATTTGCATAATATTTTTATTTGTATGTGCATGTGTATTTGAAATGGAACACATTATATATATTTTTTAATATTTTCATTCAATACCATATTTGTTTATCTTATTTTTAATGGCTGTGTATTCTTCCAGAGTATAAATGTACAACTCATTTAATCAATGCCCTCTTCATTTTGGGTGCTAACAATTGTTCACTCTTTTATTTATTTATTTATTTGACAGGGAGAGAGATACAGTGAGAGAGGAAACACCAGCAGGGGGAGCGGCAGAGGGAGAGGGAGAAGCAGGCTGCCCACCGAGCAGCGAGCCTGATGTAGGGCTCGATCCCAGGACCCTAGGATCACAGCCTGGGCTGAAGGCAGACGCTTACTGACTGAGCCACCCAGGCACCTCACAATTGTTCACTCTTAAACAATGGTACCATTGCAGATAAGTCTCTGTTCATCGCCATGATGTTTTCATTAGTAAATTCCTAGAATTACAATTTCTGAGTCAAGGGATAAATAAGGGATAACATGCTCATTAGAAAACGTCTAGACAACACAGTAGTTTATACTGCTAACAGGTGTATATCCTTCCAGGCCTTTTTCTCTGCATGTTCATTCATATTTATGCACATGCAAACACGTTTATAAAAGGTAAAATGGTTTCATACTATGCCTTTTGTTCCACAGCTTGCTCTTTTAAAAAAAACTACAAGACATCATGACTATCCTTTAAGTCATTATAATTTTATCTCATTTTATGTAAGTTGCAAAGTATTCCAGAATAAAAGTGTACTATTTTTCATGAACCTTTCCTGTATGGACAGACACTTCATTGCAGGTAACTTCTCTCTCATGGGAATCGTGTGGCACAAATATTGTTGTTTGTATACATTTGCACAGTTGTATGAGTAATTTGGTAGGATAAATTTCTAGAAGTGGATTTCTGAGTCAAAGGGTGTTAGAAATGTACTGAAGTTCAGTCTCAGTCTTGGCATCCTACCAAATCTGATATTTGAGTTTGGCTTTACCTAAATAGCAAAATTCCTACTTTATAATCACTTCTGCCTTCTCTGACCTTGTCACCAATGATCACATCGTAGCCCTGGACATCAGCAAGTCCATCTAGTCAGCCAAGCTCCTCCTCCACGTGATAACTGTGATGGGTAGAATAATGCCTCTCCCCACAAAGATGTCCGTGTCCTAAGTCCTAATACCTGGAGCCTATGACGATGGCAGATTACATGGCAAAGGTGAATTAAGGTTGCAGATAGAGCCAAGTTCGCTAATCAGCTGGTTTTAGAAATAAAGAAGTTATCCTAGATTATCCTGATGGGGACAGTGTTATAACAATGGTCCTTAAAAGTGGAAGAAGAAAAGGATAGTCAGAAGGAGACATGACTATGGAAGAATTGTCAGAGAGACGGCTTTGGGGATGGGAGGGGGCCTGTGAAAATGAAGTGTAAACTTCCTTTAGAATGGAAGTCAGGAGGCCAGTAGGGGGAGCTTTCATGAGGAGTCCCTCCTTGTCAATTGCAGACCCAACCGGAAGAAATGCACTTGCAAGTACATACTATTATGGCTACTACTTTACTCTCCCAGCAGGAGGCTGAAAGGCTTTCCTCCTTCCCTGGCAACAGCCCAGCCAATGAGAAAGTGTCGCAGCTCAAAAGCCACTTTATTTTGGACTCCTGGTTTAGTCCAGTGGGCTTTCTGTTTATAACAGCTTTCCCAACTTCTCCCTTCCCTCTACCTCTAACACAGGGTTCCCCTCCTTTGTTCTGCAGGGCTTATGTAGGGTTTTTCCTGCAGCCCACCTGTGCCAGGTTGAAATTTTCTGCTCTTCCTAAACTTATTTTTGCCAGTAAAATAACTGGCAGTTTTATTTTGAAGGTTAACAGAGCCATGAGCCAAGGAATATAGGCATCCTGTAGAATCTGGAAAAGGCAAGGAAATGGGTTCTACCCTGTCATCTTGATTTTAGCCCCATATCAAACTTAAAACTGTAAAATAATAAATTTGTATTGTTTCAAGTTACTAAATTGGTGGTATAGCAGCAATAGAAAACTAATACAGTCACAAGAGATTTCCAAGTCTAACAATAGAGTGAATCTGGCTAAGTAATATTTATGGGATGCAAAATCATGGTAAAGACCATGAGTGTTTTTGGAATCATATAAAGTTTTGTTCATACCCTTCAGATATTTGTTCAGACTGTCCCTTCAGTGCAGCAAGGTGTAACAGAATTACTGGTCAAAGGCAGAGAGTGGGCTGCTTTCACCATTTTTCTTCAGGCAGAGACATTACCTGACCTGTCAGAGATTTGGGAACAGCCTTGTCACGCTTATACAAGTTGCTCAGGCAAGATGAAATGGCAGCCATTAGGTGTTAACGTACAAGAGGACTTGTCACTGTTTTTTTAACAATAATACCAGCGTAAGACTTATGAACAACCAGTGGTTGCTTACAACGAAAGTAGTTTGCAGGAACCTGATAAAGAGAACTAAAACCAACTTAATTTCCTGTCTCTAGGTTAAAAAATACCAAGCATACTTTCCTCTCCTTATATTAAATAATATTGGGAACAAGCAAAACTAGCTTAGCTATTTGCTCCAAGAAATACTTGATCCCAGAAAACTATGAACTAACAAAAAGAGCTTACTTACGGAAACTAAGTCATCAAGACTTGCTTAAAGATTGTTGCCTCACTGGGTATTATATGGAAGTGTTGAATCAGTAAATTCTACACCTAAAACTAATATATTACACAGTATGTTAATTAACTAGAATTTAAATATTAAGAAAATGTATGTTGTCCACTGTGCCTGCCAATCCAAAATGGTTGATACAAACTCTGCCTTCTCTCAATCAGTTTCCTGCTTTGCAAGTCCCTCTTTAAAATCATCCAGTTTAGGCCCTAACATCCTAGAAATATCCTCTTTGTAATTTCCCCTTCTGAGAAATTATTATGACTTTCTCAAGTTGGCATTCTTAATGCAGCAAGTTTAATAAATTTAGCTCTACTTGACAAATAGCTTTCAGGCAGTCTTTTGGAGAGTCTACACTCAATTGAAGTAACCTTGAGAGTGCTAGTGTGTCTCCTATGAAACGGCCATACAGACTCTCCAAATTTCCACTCCAGGGAAGATGCTAGAATTGGTGTGTATGCAATGGAAGCTGACTACTACATGGATACTTAAGGACAATTTTGTAAAACAACTTACACTGCTGCACAGCCACAGTTCGAGGTCCTAGGTCAAAGGATGGTATAATGGGAAACTATTAGGGAAAACAAAAACAAAAACAAAAACATAAGCGGAAGTAGCAATGTTGCACCTAATATTCAGTATGGGACCTCTCCAAGTAAAGCAGTCTGCAGTCTGTTTGTTTGCTTCGAAGAAATTGTATCCTCACCCTAACCTCAAGTTTAGGAATTATAGAGGAGATAAATCTTCACCCAAATACTGTTAGAGAGGAAGGAAACTTGAGTAACTTGATGACATCACTGTCGATTAAACCCTTTACTGCAGAACCTATAGAAATAAATCTGGCTCCTCCACTCACCTTTGTTGAAGGCCAAAAACAAAACAAAACAAAATTCAGAGCAGTGAATTTGAGTATTTCATTGGTTTTATTCATTGATTCATGAAATCAGGCAGCAGCGCATTCAGCAAGTAGAAAGGAACTCCAAGGAGCTGCAAAATGGAAGTCTTTTGTTGACAGAAGGGCTGGAAAGGGAGTTTATAACAAAGAGTGGATTGTCTCAGACAAGGTTTCTTTGGGGAGGAGGGTCTCTCATGAAGATGACCTCACTGGTGCTGACCAGGTAGTCCCAGATGGACTGGTTAAAGGTCACATTCTGGGAGTGGCTGAAACTGCAGTTCGATCTTGGTTTGCTGTTGGGGACAAGTGACTTCTTTTGGGTGTCTGTTGTTCCTTTTTGAACAACATGGATGTCTTTTTAGTATCTCAGAGGTACACATAGCAGTTGAGCTGCCATAAGGTGCTTGGAAGTTATGGTGCCCGTAAGTATTAAAATGTTAAATTTTTACAAACTTGGCTACTAAAATAAAAGTTATAATTATTATATGTTATAATTAAAATATGTGTACAGTTAATTAAATTATATAATATATAATTACATGTCATGTATTATAATTATATCTTAATACTATATGCATTATTATAATATATAATATGTAATTATAATAATCATAATTCTTCTAAAATTAATAATTAACATTTGCATTTGAGAAAAATGTATTTGTGGTATAACTCTGGTAGACACACAATTATTTTTTTTAAAGATTTTATTTATTTATTTGACAGACAGCTAGAGAGGGAACACAAGCAGGGAGAGTGAGAGAGGGAGAAGCAGGCTTCCCACAGAGCAGGGAGCCCGATGCGGGGCTCAATCCCAGGGCACAGAGATCATGACCTGAGCTGAAGGCAGACGCTTAATACTGAGCTACCCAGGTGCCACCACAATTAAGTTTTAAGGTATAGTCATATTTTTATCCCAAGTGTAGGTACTAATGCATACATGCAGTATGTGCCAATATGTATATTTTTGAGGCTCTGGAGAGACCCTGCCTAATAGTCCTCCAGAAAACATGAGCCAGTTGATGCTCTCTCCAGCACTAAAGAATGCCCATTTATCTGTTGTTAGAGGAGAATTTTTCAAAGAAGTTATAATCATATAATCAAGGTTATCATAGACATATAAAATGAACATGTGCCAAAGATTTTTTTAATTCATTGATTAATGAGGACATCACTAACATGTTACAGCTAGTCCAAAGGAGAATATAATCCATCCTTCTCTCCAACCAGCTGTCCATACTTCCATCTGTCCATCCCTCCATCCATCCATTGATCTACTCCAATGGTTCTTAACCCAGGGTGATTCTGTCCCTAGAGAATATTTGGAAATGTCTGGAGACATTTTTGGCTGTATAACTGGGGGGATGCTTCTGGCATCTAGTGAGTAAAGGCCAGAGATGCTGCTAAACATCCTACAACACACAGGATCACTCCCAACAAATAATCATCTGACCTAAAATGTCAGTAGTGCCAAGACCGAAAATCCCCGGATCCCCATCCAACCACCCACCCATTCATACAACCATCCATTCATCCACACCCATCTATTTAAATGTTTATGGCGTACCTGTAGCAATGCCTTTCAATCTTGACTGCAAATGAGAATCACCTGTGCAGCAGATAAAACATACACTGCCCAGGTATTACCTTTGAGTACTTGGACTTTTATAATCAGAAAATACGGAAATTTGGGGCGCCTGGGTGGCTCAGTGGGTTAAGCCGCTGCCTTCGGCTCGGGTCATGATCTCAGGGTCCTGGGATCGAGTCCCACATCAGGCTCTCTGCTCGGCAGGGAGCCTGCTTCCCTCTCTCTCTCTCTCTCTCTTTCTGCCAGCCTCTCTGCTTACCTGTGATCTCTCTCTGTCAAATAAATAAGTAAAATCTAAAAAAAGAAAATACGGAAATTTGTGAATTGTAAGTTAATCAGCAGAGAAGCTTCTGTGCTTATTTCTAAAACAATATATGATATTAAATAATAGCTAATTAAGATTAATCAACAATTTATCGCCATATTAGGTAAACAAGAGCATTCCAAAGGTGAAAAACAAATGTCCAGGTCTCCTACCAGGGCGGTCTCAACTCATTCTACACATTAGAATCACTGGGGAACTTTTAAAGATTACTGATCCCCAGATCTGAGGCTCTGATTTAATTGGTCTAGGATGTGGCCTAGGCCTCAGGATTTTAGAAAAGCACCCTAGGTGATTATAATATGCAGCCAGGAATAAGAACAGCTGTGTCAGAACTCAAAAAAATGCACTTCTCTCTTTCTATATTGGTTTTTTTTTTTTTACATGTACAAACACTTTCTTTTTCATTTTAGAGCCCAATCTTAAAATAATGCTTGAGGTAATAATCTGCATCTTTTTTGCCCTTGGAGTCTTGGTTTGCTTTATTTATTGTGTGTGTGTGTGGGATTGACCTAGAATCACAGGCCCCCAGGATCACCGGACTGCCAACCATCAAGGGAAGGGCTCCTAATCCATCTTCTGCCTCTAGAGCTTTTCAAGGAAGTGGCATTGGCAGAAGACCACAAGGCTAGTTTCAGGAGCTAATTATACATCTTGACTAATATTAGAATATTTGGACAGATGGTAACAAAATTTAGATGAAAAGACTTAAAGGGCTGGAAACACCTAAATACCATTAGATGTTCTTCTCACTAACATCCAGTCATCCATCTGTGTTCAGGAGATCCTGGTATCTTGTCCGGTTCGAATAAACTCACGGTTCATGTACAAAATCTTTCTTAGACTTGGACACCACTGGCGCTGCCGCCACCACCACCACCACATCATGTTTTTCTATAGCTCTGGGAATTTTTAATGCTCTTACTGGGTGTCAAAACTCCCACTCTTTTCTGAGACTCTAACCCAACAGAAGAGATTCTTACCTAATATAGCTTCCTGCCATCCTGAGAGAACAGGAATAATAACATATTTATGGAAGGCTTTAGAAATTGTAAGGTCTTTGTAGACATTATCTCCTGTGATTCTCTTAGCATCCCTGTAGCGGAGAGGGTAGTGAAAGCTGCTGCGTCCACTTTGCAGATGCAGAGACTGAGACTCAGAGAAAGGAGAGTACCCAAGGTCCTGGACTCTGAGTCGTGGTATCTGAACTTGGGAGGTCTCAGATCCTGTGTTCCTTTCTCATATACTTGGCGCCATTTGTGGCTGTGTTCTCTATCCTCTCTGCCTGTCTGAGAGC
The DNA here is from genome assembly GCF_020171115.1 of Neogale vison. Lineage (NCBI taxonomy): Eukaryota > Metazoa > Chordata > Mammalia > Carnivora > Mustelidae > Neogale > Neogale vison. Next base: position 207,501,941 of record NC_058096.1, on the reverse strand, counting down.
CTTCTAGGTCACTCCCTCAGCTTTCCCACCTTCCGCAGAAGGCCAGGGCACAGCCCCGTAGCACATCAACCCCCAGTTTAAGAATAGCACTTGTCTGCTCCACACATGCAAAACCCCAGCCTCATAATGCCTTTTACAGCTTTTCTGGACAGAGAAGATTCTCCTTCAGGGGATTCGTAACAGGAAAATCCCTCCTGCATCCAGAAATTCACTTCTTTCTTTTCTTTTTCCATTTCTTAACCAGCCACTTAGTCATCAAATCATACAATCATGGCCAGCCCCAAGGTAAACCCCTTCCCTACACGTAAGACCCCCTTCCAGCGTTTGCAGATACATTTCTGCAAGCAGAGTGCCTCTCCCTTTATTGTTATAAAGCTGAGCTGCTCATTAGAAAACTTTTTCTTATTATTCTCTAAATTTTATATTTCTGTTAATAAAGGGAATTAATATTTAATAAACTAAAAATTCAAAAGGAAAGGAAGTCCTTGTTTCATCCAGAAACCACTGAGCTTTTGACATTTTAGTCTTTGTTGCTCAAGTATGAATATGTCTACATATATGATGTGATTTTTGATTGATACATTAAATAACTTTCTACAGCTGCTTTTATAGAATCACAGAATTTAGATTTAGAAGGAATCTGGGGGCCTTCCAAGTCCTTTCTTCCTGGTTTGAGGATTTCTTTCATGTGGACCTTGACTGGGGCTGACCAGACGCTGCTTGCATCCTCCAGGGACCAGGGGCCCAGTTTGCACCAAGACCATCCATTCCAGGTTTGGAAAACTCATCCTGTTTTTCCCTCCTGAAATGACAGGAAATCTGCACACACACCCCCTTCACTTCTCAGATTAAATGTCTCTAATTTCTGTGACTATTCCTTGCTTGACAGTTTTGGGGTTTTGTTTTTTTGTTTTTAATATTTATTGATTTGAGAGACAGCAAGAAAGGGAGGAGGGTCAGAGGGAAAAGCAGACTCCCCTGCTGAGCAGGGAGCCTGATGTGGGATTCGATCCCAGGACTCTGGGATCATGACCGGAGCTGAAGGCAGCCACTTAGCTGAGCCACACAGGCGCCCCAGCTTGAGTTTTTTCAGAGCCTCTCGTGATGCTTGTCACCCTCCCCTGGGGAGTCTGTCCTTCGAAAACTCTGCCTCCAGTCACCAACATGAAGTTCCAAGGCAGTCTGGCGGATGTGGTATATAGTGGGACTACTACTTCGCTGACCCAAGACACTTGACCTCCAGTAACACCGCCCAGGATGACACTGGGTATATTTTTAGTAGCTACTTCTCTGTACTTCAGCTTTTGGTCTTTAAAAATCACAGTCAGGCTTAATTAGGGAACAATAATGCCTGTCTGAATGCTGCCTTTTCAAATTCAGAATCCATTTTGGGGAGTGGAAAGGGAGCCTAACATTGGGGGCAGGGGTGTGTATGTTTACTGTCTATCAGACATAATGCTGGGCACTTTAATTAATCATTATTTTACACATGAAAAAAGGCTGAGAAATTGGACAACTTGCCCAAGGTCCCACACCATTAAGATATGGAGTCCCAATTTAAATTCGTATGTCTTGGCCTGAAGCCTGTGCTTACCACTCTGTTGTACTGGCTCAGGAAAATGCAGCCCTCTTAAGTCAAGTGCAAAGTGAGACTCCCCGGGGCCAGCTGGTGGGGGGTGGGGGGGGCAATTGGAACCTCCATTACAATGCCAGAGGAAACAGTAACAGAGGTGTCTGAACCCTCCAGATTCAAGATCATGAAGGACAGGGAGGACTACCCTGAGTTCTTTGTCCTCTTGAATCTCCAAAGAAACCTTGGGTGCTACATTGGTCCAATCTTAACCTTTTCATTATCCTGTTATATATGATTTAAAATTGTATCATTAGCTACTTTAAATATTTTGTGATATTATTTCACTGATAATTCCACTAAATATAGCAACCATCTTTTTTTTCCTTTGGTTCCATTCATCTGTGTGTGCATTTGTACTTTTATTGCGAAGTCCCAGGAAATAGCAAACATGCCTCAGAAATGTCACATCCAGGTGAGAGGTTAGGATACTCATCCGCCAACTCAATGGCTGAGAGTTGCTCCTCAATGTTAACTCCCTAGCATTTGGGCCCCTTTTGCAGCAAATACATCTCTATGGTTGAGAAAGCCTTTATGTAGAAATATGCAGATGCTTTCAGTAGGAATCCATCTGCAGGAATGGCAAGTGCAAGGGTCTATGATCAAGGGATGACAGTATCTGCTACAGAGGTTGACATTTAGGCAGACTTGGAGGAAGTCAGAGTGAGCCATGTGGACATCTGGGAGAAGATTCCAAGCCGAAGAAACAGCCGGTACAAAGGTCCTGAGGCAGGAGCTGCCTGGCATGTCTGAGGAACAGGGAGGAGGCCCACATGGCTGGAGCAGAGTGAGCAAGGGGGCAGAAGAGAGAAGAGAGTAAAGTCACAGGAGGCAAGATCATGTAGGGCCTTCGAGCTGTTTTAAGGAACTGGGTTTCACTCTGAGAGAAACAGGAACCTGCAAAGTTCTGCAAAGTCTGCAAAGACGTATGATGTGGTCTAACTTAGATTTCAAAAGGACCGACTTGGCAGCTGTTCTGGAAATGGACTACAGAAAACGAGGGGAAGAAAAGAGAACACGGGAAGTTGCTGAGATACCCAGGCAAGACAGAACAGTGGCTTAGATCAGAGTTGGGGCAATAGAAGCAGGGAGGAGGTCAGATTTTTAATGCAATAGAAAGGTAAAGTCCACTGAATTTCTTGACAGATTTGACATGGGGTGTGAGAGGAAAAGAGGAGTTTAGTATAAAACTAAGGATTTAGCCTGAGCAATTGGGCTGAGATAAGGGAGATTGTGGTGGGGCATATTTGGACAGCAATTAGGCATTTAGTTTTAAACACACTGATTTGTAGATGCCTTCCTTTTTTTTTTTTTTTTTTTATTTGAGACAGAGAAAATGAGAACACAAGCAAGGAGGAGGGTCAGAGGGAGAGGGAGAAGCAGATTCCCTGCTGTGCAGGGAGCCCGACATGGGGCTCAATCCCAAGACCCTGAGAACATGACCAGAGTCAAAGGCAGACACTTAACCGACTGAGCCACCCAGGCACCCCTGATTTGTAGATGTCTTTATAGACATTCAATCAGAGATGCCAGGTGACCTGTGACTGTTAAATATAGGTTTGGAGTTCAGGAGAGCAGCCTAGGCTAGCTGTATGCGATTGACAACTGACATATGAACAGACACTTAAAGCCAGGACACTGGATAAGCACACATGACAGATGTCCCTGGGATCACCTCTGGATCTGTGGTTACATGTATGCTGGTGCTTCTCATTCTGTCCACCATGACTCTCAGCCACACTTTGTTTTCTGTCTCACTATCCCTCTATGCTCTATTCCAAGTATCTTCTTCAGATCCAACATCCAGGTCATTGATTCTCTCTTTTGCTGTTTCTAGTCTGTCATTTTAACTTTTAGAACATTTTTTCACCCCTAGACGTTCTGCTTTTTAAAAAATCTGTGATCAGGGCACCTGGGTGGCTCAGTCATTAAGCGGCTGCCTTTGGCTCAGGTCATGAGCCCAGAGTCCTGGGATGGAGCCCACATCAGACTCTCCAAGCCTGCTTCTCCCTGTCCTTCTGCCACTCCCCGTGCTTGTGCTCTCTCTCTGTCAAATAAAACCTTTAACAAATAATAAAAAATAAAATCTCCTACTTGAGCCAGCATTTCTGTTTGTAGCAAGAGTATTGTCAGGTTATCTTATCTGTCACATGATGGAATTGGAAGGCCCCTCAGGGGTGATTTTAGTGGTCAGATTAGCTCCTCAGGAACTATTTCCTAGAACAACAAGCCCATTTGAGTGGACTTGATGCCCCCTAGCTCCCACTCATGTTGGAAGCATCTGCTCCTGTGAGGAGTTCGAGTGAAGGGTGATCTACCAAGCGCCATCCTGGCTTATTCCTTTGGCTGGGCCCATGCTCATGATGACCTGTTTCACGTTGTGCCAAAGAGGCCTACAAGGTAATGAATGAGCTAAAGACGAATGTGCCCAACTGCCATGACAAAGGCCCTGAGACTGGCCGTCTAGGAATCCTATGGAGTGATGTCCAGCACAGCCGTGCCATTCCAGCCTTTGGCAAGGAATGAGGGGAAGGGGGACTGGTCATGCCACAAACAGTTGCTTCCGGTGGCCCCAACAAGACGATGTAACCTCTTTGTCGTGTCCTATTTCCCAAGATGTTCCAGAGACCTGGGAACCCCCAACAAGTCCTGATTGGACAGGGAAAGCCAAGGAAGGAAAGAACCAGAACTCTCTGCCTAAGGCCTCCACTAGCTGGGAGGGTAGGCAGAGCCTGGGCCGATTTGTCCGTTTGGCCGCAACTGAAGGAAACATGAGGACAGACCAACAGGGCTGAGTGCACACCATTAGTTCTGGGCTGTGACAGTTCCCATGTGTGTCATCCAGGAGGATGAAGTCGGGGCACTGCTCTGCGAAACCTTGGCGTAGTAGGGGTCTCTGAAAGCTCTTTTAGGATCATTGTGTATCAGTCAGTGAAAGAGAAAGGGGCTGACCTCAAGGATGCTTTTCTACTTTCTCTCTTCTACAAACCCCCATCATCTGCTTACTGACAGGCTGAAGTCAGAGTCACAGGGTCTTTGCACCAGCGCCATCCAGTTCAACCTTCTATGCAGTGCATGGTCTGTAACCTCCTTGCCAGAGAGCCTCCTACTGTGGGGCTCTTGCTGCTAACATCATGGTAAGAGGGCTCTCATTTTAAGCCTCTTCTTATGTGAAATGAAAATCTGCCCTTCAGCCATTTCCACCTAGACCCATTCCTCTTCTGGTAGCTAAGGAAGGAGAGCCTCCTGCCTTCACTGGCTCAGGGAACCTACAGCCTGAAGGAGCTGTGAGAACCGGGGCTCCTTACAGCCAGCTCACCCCCAGGATGTCCATCCAGGGAGGGAAAGGCGCTGGTCAGTGGGAGAAAGCTGTGCCAGCAGGAGGGCGGCTGAACTACTTTTTCACCTTCTTCCTGGAGACTCAGTTCTGACCCCACCTGTACACAGGGAAGACATCCTCCTGGACAGGAAATAAAAGCAAGTTTTTGAGTGAGCATCAAAAGTCCAGACTAGAAAGTGATTTTATCCTGTCCCTGCATACAAGACAGTGAACTGAAACCCCAAGCATTCTGTGAGGATGAGCAAGGGTGTCGGGTGAAGGATGTTCCCGTCGGAAGGCAGGCTATCGTGAGTTCTCTGCGCAGGGCCCCAGCCTCGGAGCAGAGCATTTGGAGCTCTGGGCAGGTGGGTCAGCAGCGCCACAAGAGCAGGTGGGAGTTCCCAGGAATCTCGTCCTTTAAGGCACTGGCGATAAGTCCCTATTTCCTGTGTGCCTGCTGGAGGCCCATCATGGTTTTCAAGTAATTGCGCTGGACACAGAGAAGAGGAGAAAACAGGAGTTGATTAGAAGGCATGGACTTAAGACTCCAAAGCCATGCCACTTACACCCACGCCCTCATTCTTTCTGTAAGCATTACACTCTGGGAACAAGGATGCCCTCTGACCAGCCCCAATTCTGTGAGAAATATGTTCCATTCATCCCCTTTCATTCTTTTGTCCTAAAGAAAGTGTGTAAAACTGTTTTAAAATGGTGTGGCAGGGGGCACCTGGGTGGATCAGTTGGTTAAGCCTCTGCCTTTGGCTCAGGTCATGATCCCAGGGTCCTGGGATTGAGTCCCATGTAGGGGTCTCTGCTAATAGGAAGCCTGTTTCTCCCTCTCCCTGTGCCTGCCACTCCCCCTGCTTGTGCTCTCTCTCCCTCTTTCTTTCTCTCTCTGTCAAAGAAATAAAATCTTTTTTTAAAAAATGGTGTGGCAGGCATGTTTTTTATTTTTTATTTCAAAATATTACTTGAGGGGTGCCTGAGTGGCTCAGTCATGGCTTAATCATGGCTTAATCATGGGTTAAAGCCTCTGGCTTTGGCTCAGGTCATGATCCCAGGGTCCTGGGATCAAGCCCCACATCGGACTCCCTGCTCAGTGAGGAGCCTGCTTCCCCACCTTGCCTGCTTCTCTGCCTACTTGTGATCTCTGGCTGTCAAATAAATAAAATCTTTAAAAAATATATTATTTGAGAGAGAAGAGAGAGAATGAGAGGTATGGGGAGATGGGCAGGAGGAGAGGGAGAAGCAGACTCCACTGAGCAGGGAGGCCCACTCAGGGCTCCAACCTAGGACCCCGGGATCATGACCTGAGCCAAAGGCAGATGCTTAACTGACTGAGCCACCCATATACCCCCCAAAATCATGAGGCATGCAGGTTTAAAAAGAAACATGCATGTTCCAAGGGCCCACTAAAAGTTTCTGGCAAGAATTAGGTTCAAAAAGAAAACAAGAGGTTTCTATCTCCAGAGGCATGGATGGACACACATGCCTCCAAAAAGCAACTAAATGTTCACAAATTCACTGCTGGGCTCTCAGAAAGCGGGGCGGGGGGGGGGGCAGTGGAATGTGCCAATACAGAAACACTGGGCAGTAAACAAGCGAATGCAAAACCCAACCGGAAATGTGGGTATGAGTCCAGACCCCACCCCCCACAGCTCCTATGTTAACCTGTATTCTCTTGTTCACCCCGGTGTTTTTATTGTGGCAAAAGACACATTACATAAAACATACCGTCTTAACCTTTTAAGTGTACAGCTCAGGAGTGTTAAATACATTCCTAATATGCAACCGTCCCCACCATCCATCCCCCTGACTCTTTTCCTCCTGCAACACTGAAACCTCGTGCCCATTAAGCACGAACTCCCCCATTCCCTACCTCCCCCAGCCCTTGGCAATCACTTTCTTTTTCCTGTCTCTGGTTTTGGCCACTCGAAGTACCTCATGTGAGTGGAATCCTATAGCGTTTGCCTTTTGGTGAGTGGCGTGTTTCACTTACTGGCTGTACCACTCTACATTCCCACCCACAGCCTGCTCACCAGGGCTCCAATGTCACCACATTCTCACCAAACTTGTTATTCTCTGGCTTTTGGATGGTGGCCTTCCTAACAGGTATGAGGTGAGGTATGAGGTATCAGGTATGAGGTAACAGGTATCCTGTAGCTTTGATTCACCTTTCCCTAATGAGTGGTGACCTTGAACGTCTATCTTTTCATGTGTGTACTCTCCATCTGTATATTTTCTTTCCAGCTATATCTATTCTTTGCCCTTTTTTAAAAAAGATTTTGTTTATTTGACAGACAGAGATCACAAGTAGGCAGAGAGGCGGGCAGAGAGAGAGGAAAGGAAGCAGGCTCCCTACTGAGCAGAGAGCCCAATTTGGGGCTTGATCCCAGAACCCTGGGATCATGACCTGAGCTGAAGGCAGAGGCTTGAACCCACTGAGCCACCCAAGCGCCCCTCTTTGCCCATTTTTGAGCTTTTATTTTTTTAAAAGTATTTTATTTATTCATTTATTTGACAGAGAGAGAGAGATCACAAGTAGGCAGAGAGAGAGGGGGAAGCAGCTCCCTGCCGAGCAGAGAGCCCACTGTGGGGCTTGATCCCAGGACCCTGAGACCATGACCTGAGCTGAAGGCACAGGCTTAGCCCACTGAGCCACCCAGGTGCCCCTGCCCATTTTTGAGCTTTGAAAGTTCTCTATATATTCTGGATATTAATTTCTTTTCAAGCTGTAGTTTGTTTGTTTGGTTTTTTTTTAAGTAAACTCTACACCACACATGGGGCTCGAACTCATGACCCCAAGATCAAGAGTTGCATACTCTACCCACTGAGCCAGCCAGGCGTCCCTCACATTGGAATTTCTGTTAAAATGGTCCTGCATTGGCAATGCCCCATGGCTAACTGCAGAAGCAAGTACAAACATTGGGGGGGGGTGTGGAATGCACTAATGCCCTCCAGACTCCCACAGCTGCAGGCCAATCAACTAGGAACTTAAGATTTAAACACACACACACACACACACACACACGAATAAAAGCCACCAAGAGAGAAATTCCGCAAAATGGAAAAAGTTTTGACCTTAACAAATCTGATCCTGTCGGATGTGTAAAAATACATGGGACAAGGTTTAAACAAATGTAAGATGGAATGGCTCAAGGTCAACATGTGCGTATAAAGCGTGTTCATGGGCATGTCTTCAACAGAAGAAACGTCCAATGCAGAGAGTTCTAGAGATTCGGGGAGGATGGGAGAATATAACACTGACCACAGAAATTCAGGATTCCTCTGTTGAATGATTTAGAATTCAAATGTTTATCTGAGACTTTGGAAGTAATTCAAGAAAATGCAAGATTTGTCTGGAATATCAAGAGAGAAGTTCATGGTGATAAACATGCAAATCACTTTGGTTCGCCTTTTCTATGATCTTGAAATAATTTATGCCAGTCAAAACAAGTTTACAACAATTTACAATAAGGAATAAAATTCTGGAAGCCAAACCCAAAGATCTTTTGGTCCTCTTATTCAATGTACAGGGTGACTGTAACTTACTGATCGAAATTAACCTCACCAATAATGGGACAAAGCAACATCTTGTGCTTCCTGTTACAGACTGTTTATATTCCCTCAAAATACATTTGTTGAAGCCCTAATGGCCACTGTAATGGTATTAAGAGGTGGGGAACTTTGGGGTGGTAATGAGATCTAGAAGACATCATGAGGGTGGAGCTCCTCATGACGGTTTGGTGTCCTTAGAAAAAGAGGAACAGAGAGAGAAATAACTCTCTCTCTCTCTCTCTCTACAAACACAGGCCTAGGAAAGCCATATGAGCACACAGCAAAAAATATGGTTGTTTATAAGTCAGGAAGAAGGCCTTCACCAAGAAGCAAATCTGCCAGCACCTTGATCTTGGACTTCCTAGTCTCTAGAACCATGAGAAAGAAATGTCTGTTGTTTAAGACCTCAGCCTATGGTATTTTGTTATAGCGTCCCAAGCTGACTGAGGCACCTCCTGATACAATGGACCATGAAGAACATAGCATCATTTCTGGGTATTCCTGCCCAAAATGCACAACTTGAATTGGAATCATGAGAAAATATCACACAAACCTAAACTGAGGGACATTCAACTAAAAAAAATGGCCTGGACTCTTCAAAACATGAAACACAAGGAAAGACTGAGGAATTGTTCTAGATTAAAGGAGCCATGGCAACTAGATGTAAAGCATGATCCTAGACTGGATCCTGAACAGGGTGGGAAGGGAGAATAATTATAAAGGACATCATTAGGACAACTGCCAAAAGCTGAAATATGGATTTTGGATTAAATAATGTGAACTTTCTCACCCTGATGAAAGAAAGGTTCTCTGAAGAAACTTTATTTTCTTTTAAGTTTTTTTAATTTATTTAATCTCTACACCCTCTGCAGGGCTCAAACTCACAACCCTGAGATCAAGAGTTGCATGCTCTTCTGAGCCAGCCAGGCACCCCCTAATAATGAACTTCAAAGTGTGCTATTCAAAGGGTGTTCCCAGGCCTAGCCACATAGGCACCATCTGGGAGTTTATCGGAAATGCAGAATCTCAGGCTCCACTCCAGGGCTGACATATCAGACTCTGTATTCTAACAGCCTGGTGATTCATGTGCAGCGGAGTGAGAAGTTCTACTCTAAGGATCTTTTTTTTTTCCCCCTAGGAAAACCCCACAGCTAACATCATACTTAAGAGTGAAAGAATGAATATCTACCCCCCATCAGGTCAGGAATAAGACAAAGATGGCAACCTTCACCTCTTATTTCAACCTTGTACTAGAGGTTCTAGCCATGCAAATTAGGCAAGAAAAGGTTATAAAAGGCATCAGATTGGAAAGGAAGAAGTAAAACTATCTGTATTTGTAGATGATATGATCTGGTATGTATAAAGTCCTAAGGAATCCACTAAGAAGCTATTAGAATTAATAAATGAATTTAGCAAGGTGATGGAATACCACATTGTTACACAAAAATCAACTGTATTTCTATACATACAATGAACAGTAATCTAAGAATGAAATTGAAAATATAATTCCATTCATAATAGCATCAAAAATAATAAAATAATTAGGAATAAACTTTTTAAAATACAAAACTTATATCTGAAAAGTACAAAACTCCACTGAAAGAAATTAAACACCTAAATAAATAGAAAGATAGCCTATGTTCATAGATTTGAAGACTTAATATTGTTAAGATGGCACTATTCCCCAAATCAATCTGGAGATTCAACATAACCTCTGTCCCAGCTGGCTTCTCTGCATAAAGTGACAAGCTGGTCTGCAAATCTGTATGGAAATAGAACCCAGAATAGTCAAAACAATCTTGAAAAAGAAGAACGAAGATGGAAAATTGATACTTTGTAATTTCTTTTTTTTTAAGATTTTATTTATTTATTTGAGAGAGAGACAGTGAGAGAGAACATGAGCGAGGTGGTCAGAGGGAGAAGCAGACTTCCCATGGAGCTGGGAGTCCGATGTGGGACTCGATCCTGGGACTCCAGGATCATGACCTGAGCCGAAGGCAGTCGTCCAACCAACTGAGCCACCCAGGCGTCCCGATACTTTGTAATTTCAAAACTAACTACAACTCTATAGTAACCAAGACAATACAGTACTGGCATAAAGACAGACTTCCAGATCAGTGGAATAGAATTGAGTCCAAATATTAAACCCTCACATATATGGTTAATTGAATTTCAACAAGGGTAACAAGATCATTCAATGAAGAATCCTTTTTTTCAACAACTGGCACTGGGAAAACTGGATATCTGTCTGCAAAAAAATAAAGCTGGACCCCTGCTTCCTACCATGTGCCCCCTCCACCGAGCCCAGCAGGGGTAGGCCTCTTTGTAGCCAGAGAAGGAAGCCCCTACATGGCTGTCACAGTCAAATGATTTCTGAGGGTATGCTATCTAAGCCCACTTGCCCCTATTCTTTCCCCAGTCCTCTGGGAGAGTCCCATCTTCCCACAGAGAGATTTTCATGGACAACCCTGAGCAAGCTTTTTGGAGTCAGCCAGTGGGGTCCATGGGAGCAGCCTGGCCAGGGTTGCCTTCCTCAGCCAAGTGATTGGGTTCCAGCAAACCTTTCCAGAGAGTTAGGGCCTGCCCACTGATACGGGCCTCCCTACAGCCACTGGGGTTACTAAGACTTGATGCTCACAGCCTGAGGCTATTTGGCTGCCTGATAAACCTATCCTCCCTCCTGCTGAAGGACCGGGGCCAGGCAGCTGGGCTGGGCAGGTGCCTCTCCACACCACTGCGAACTGAACAAGGAATGTATACTTAACCCAAGAAGAGTTAACTAGGCTTTTCCCCTGGAGAGACACAGAGTAAGCAGTCAGGGGATACAGGGCATTGGAGCTGGGAAGTCTTAGAAAATGGAAGCATGACAGGGCAAAGACTGGGGCAAGAAAATGAGAAGTGAAGGGAGTAGAACGGAGGAAGGAATAGACCTCAGGGAGAAGCTAAGTCCAGGTCTGGAGAGAGAAAGGCCTGGAGGCCTGGAGGGCCACTCGAAGTGTGGTCTTGAATGGCAGAACAACTATCACCTGAGCCTAGTTAGAAATGCACAATCTTGGGTGCCTGGGTGGCTCAGAGGGTTAAGCCTTTGCCTTCGGCTCAGGTCATGGTCCCAGGGTTCTGGGATCGAGTCCCACATTGGGCTCTCTGCTCAACAGGAGCCTGCTTCTTTCTCTTCCTCTGCCTGTCATTTCCTCTGTTTGTGCTCTCTCTCTCTGGCAAATAAATAAATAAAATCTTAAAAAAAAAAAAAAGAAATGCACAATCTTGGGGCACCTGGGTGCTCAGTAGGTTAAGTGTCCAAATCATGATTTCAACTTAGGTCAGGATCTCAGGGTCCTGGGATCGAGCCCCATGGTGTTGGGGTCCCTGCTCAGTGGGTCGTCCGCTTCTCCCCCCTCTCCCTCTGTCTGCCCCCCTCCCCCTGCTCATGTGTGCTCTCTCTCTCTCTCTCTCACTCAAATGATAAATAAAATCTTTTAAAAACCCAACAATAACTACAAAAAAAAAACAGAGATAAACACAAAAGACAAATGACAAACAGGGAAAAATATTTGCAACTCATATCATGAAGAGCCAATCTCCCCAGTATATCAAGACTTCCTAGAAGTTAATAAGAATAAAGACCAGAAAACAATAGAAAAATAGGCAAAAACAGGAATAGGCAATTTACAGGAAAAGAAATTAAAATGGCACTGAAGCATAGGAGAAGCCCAACTTCTACATAGTAACAGAAATGCAAATTAAAGCTCCCCTGCGAGACCTTTTTTCACCTTTCATATTGGAAAAAAACAAAAAGCAGGATAACACATCTTGTGGTGAGGCTGTGGAAGTACAGATGGGTCCAGCTCCAGGCAGGGGATCTGGCACCATCCACTAAAGCACACACGTCCTCGTGACCAAGAAATTCACTTCTATAAAAACTGAACTTTCACATATATTCACTCATATGTGAATGCGCATTTGTACGAGATTATCACAGTATCTGTATTGTAAAGCAGTGGAACCGCCCAAATGTTCCTCAGTATGAGGTGGGTTAAGTACCTTTTGATACCTCCTTACAATGGAGTACTAGTGCGCAGCTTTAAGAAGAAAAAAGAAAAGAAAACAGAAGCAACTGTGGGTTGACATGGAATGGTCTTCAGGATACACTATTTAGTGGGAAAGGCAAGATACAGCACAAAATGTCATGGGAACACAAGGGGTTCCCTGTCAGAGAGGGTGGGGGACTAGGTATTTGTATTTATATTTATACTTTGTATTTATACTTTTAAAATGTGCTCGGTTGGGCAAACTGCCCGTGTGCACCTGCTACCTGCTGTATAAGACCGGCCTGTGGGGGGCGTCTGGGTGGCTCAGTGGGGTAAGCATCTGCCTTAGGCTGAGGTCATGATCTCAGGCTCTGGGATCCAGCCCCACATGGGGCTCCCTGCTCATCCGGGAGTCTGCTTCTACCTCTCCCTTTGCCTCTCCCCCAACCCCCATTCATGCTCTCTCTCTCTCTCAAATGAATAAATAAAATCTTTAAAAAAAAAGAAAAAAGAAAACCCTATGTGCACAGAGAAGTTCATACCACAGGCCCTCTGTGTTCTGGCTCCAGACTGAGCCTCAGCAGAGCGAGCCCCGCCGCTCCAGGCCACCTGCTGAGGGAGGAGAGAACAGGCCCAGCCTGTGGCCAACACCCTGTCTAGCTTTGCCTCAGCTGCATGTGGTCCTCTGTCCCCTGCCTCCTGTTCATGGTGGCCCCCACTGGAGAGGTTGTCCCCAACAGGCAGTGGTCTCAGAAGATTCCCAGACCCTGCCCTGGGCTGTGACCCACACATGGTGCCAGCTTAGCTCCCAATAACCCTCTGCAGGCCTGGCTATGGTGTGTGGGACCCCTGCTGGATTTAACCCAATCTAGGACTCTGGAGTTGGCAAAAGATACCCACTGACTCTGGGTGACTCTGTGTTTCCCTCGGCTGCCAGAGTCCTTCTTTGCCTCTCCAAAGTGGGAAGTGTGATCTTGGGTGTCCTAATAATGTGCTCCCTGAAGCCCCACCTTCTCAGAGACATGAGCCCTTCTCCCCCACACCAAGTTACCTTCTGTTCTGTCTTGACTTTGGCATTGTAGAAGGAGATGGAGTCCGGGCCCTCAGGCAGCACCCTCTGCTGCAGCTGGTTGAACTTGTCCTGGTCATCTTCTCCCTAGGGGAGGCTCAGCTCAGTCCCTTCTGCCTGCCAATGTTAGGATCTACCCTGACAGGGCCTGTGGGGGGCATCAGGGCAGCCACTCACAGGGTGTGCAAACCCCCACGCAGGGTAGCTCATAACCCCCAGCCCTGTATTTTCCAGATACTCTGTAGCTGCCACCTGGCAGGATGAGCTCCCCCAGAAAGGTGGCAGCAGGAAGTGATGTCTTCTGTGTCCCCATCCTCCATAATGGGGGAAAGACCTGGACCTGTTCATTTGCCCAGGCCAGCTGTGGGAGAGTCTGGGAGCAGCCTATACACTGCCATCTTTGTGGAGAAAACAGAGGACAAAGGGTACTGCCCCCACACCCTGTGCTCACCCACGGTCCCCACCCCAGCCCCCGTGGCGCTCACCAGAGATACAAGCCTGCTGACAGGCAGCATACCCGGCCGGATGCTGCTACCTGGCTTCAGGGACACTTGCATGTCCTCAGGGATGAAGAAGGATTCATTGTACCAGATATCAAATTCTGCAGGGAGGCGGGAAGGCAGCACTGTGAGGTGCTGGGGAGGCCCCGAGGAAGCAGGTAAAGCCTGTGTGGGTGCTTGCCACAGGCTCACCCTCTGTTCGCTTCCTGCTCTAGGGTCTCACCCTTTCCTGTCTCCCTCTCTGGCTCTCAGAGTCCTGGGAACACTTCGGAAGCCCTCGCCCAAAACCCAGACTCTGTCAGAGAGACGCCCTGACACGGCTTCCAGAACCCAGGCCTGGCCCTCTGCCTCCCGTGACCTCAGGTGGCCAGCCGGCCTTCCCAAATGGCACACCCGTGAGCAGGCGGTGACGACACTGGTCCACCAGGTGCTGGCAGTACTGGATCTCAGCCCTGAGGTCACGCAGGTCCTGATACTCAGCCCGGTACTGCTTCTTGAGGTCTTTGAGCTTCAGGATCAGCAGGAATTCCTCCTCGTCAATGATCATCAGCCCCTTGTTTTCATACTCGCCTGCAGGGACAGAGGAGGTCAGAGAGCGAGGTGCTCACCTGGGGTGTGGGGAGGAAGGCGTTCTGGAAAGAAGGAACAAAGTGTTGGCATGAAGACCACAGACTAGAGGAAGGGCTGGGGTGTGGGGCGGAGGTGGGCAAAGCATGAGGAGGCCAGGCCACCAGGACACGTCTCACCAGAAGAGGGAGTTCAGCTCGGACGGGGACACACTGGCAACTTGAAGAACAGGACGAGTGGGCAGGGGAGAGGGTAGAGATGGCGCATGCTTCACACTTATTTTGATCTTAAACCACACTGGCCAAAGATAGTTCAGTAATCACCTCAACTGAATGGACGTTTACGTTTTTTGTGAGTCATAGACACGAACTGCCACCACGGGCTAGCACCACAAGGCAGCTGGGCAAGGTTATTAAAAACAGAGCGTGTGAATCTATATCATGTCAAAAGGCTATCAGAGGATCCAGGAGGAAAGGAGTCTGTTGTGCTGTTTTGTCATCTCATGGTGCTTTTAAGGTCTGTCAGATGAGGGTTGCTGAGTTAAGACAAAATAACATGGTCTGTGAAGCCATGCACTCAGCCGGCCACTGCCCACGGGACCTTGAAATCTCAGCATAGGCATCAGGTCAACCCCATCAGGGCTGTGGGGCTCCCACCCCCAGGAAGCCTGGAGAGTGAGTCTTCTATGTGACTGAGGTATGTGGTCAGGGTAGGGGGCCGGAAGCGTAAGGCAGTCTCCAGGTGTCCTTCCACTGATATTTCCTGGGGAAAAATTAAGTTACATATTCACTGACACCATTTATGGAGAAGCACTTAGGAATCTCGAATTGGTCCCAATTCAAGAAGTCTAGAGTTGGGAGGGGATAGAGTGCCCCCCTGTTAAGGTCCCTCCGCTTCAGTGCAGAGCGGCCTGGTCTGTGTGCTGTGGGCAGTCCCCAGTGTGGTCACTGTGACAGACATAAGTCCTTAACTGAGTCAAGTCTTTACAGTATTCTGCTGACATGGGGAGGGACCGTGACCACTTCGTTTCCCACAGGGCGGGGGCGGTTCCTCTGATTATCGCCAAGGAAAAAAACTTCAAAGAGTTGAACCTAAAATGATTTTTCATTTTTCTTTCATAAAACACTAATTAACATGCCAAATTTGCTGACCTTTCTGGGTCAATAAGTGGCTATCAATCAAAATGAATCAAAAAACATATTTTCTTAATCTATTCCCTCAAGATAAAAGTATTTTATTTGGTATTTTAATAACCAATGGAAAAACAACTGATGTTGGTGGGGAAAGAGCAAAAATGTGTTTTTTTTGGACGCCTGGGTGGCTCAGTCAGTTAAGCCCCTACTTTTAGCTCAGGTCACCATCCCATGGTCCTGGGATTGAGTCCCATGTCAGGCTCCCTACTCAGTGGGGAACCTGCTTCTCCCTCTCCCTCTGCTCCCCACTTGTGCTCTCTCTCCCTTAAATAAATAAATAAAATCTTTTAAAAAATGTTTTTATACTGATAGATAAAATTTTAAATATTTTAAGTTTTTATTTATTTGAGTATCTCTACACCCAACACAGAGCTCAAACTCATGACCCTGAGATCAAGTCACACGCTCTTCCAACTGAGCCAACCAGGTGCCCCCAAATTTTCACTATTTTAAAATAGTGTTTATTGGGACACCTGGATGGCTCAGTCGGTTAAGCCACTGCCTTCGGCTCAGGTCATGATCCCAGGGTCCTAGGATTGAGTCCCACATCAGGCTCCTTGCTCAGTGGGGAGCCTGTTTCTCTCTTTGCCTCTGCCTGCCACTCTGCCTGCTTGTGCTCTCTCTCTCTTTCTGACAAATAAATAAATAAAATCTTCTTAAAAATAAAATAAAAATGTTTATTTAATCTTAATCTTCATATTCCTTAAAAATATCTGTTTTCAGGTATATTTAGGCATAAAATATATGTCAGCATAGCATGAATATATATTATCTAAGATATGTAAATAAGTAATAAGAAGTTGCAGTCAAAGAAGGTGTGGGCAGAAGGGACAAAGAAGTCGTTGGTCCTGTAAGATCTTCACCCTGGAGGTTCTGGCTGGAGCCACCATTGCCAGCCCTCCCCCCGTGCCCAGACCCGTGGAGGCTTAGCCCTTTGGAGCAGTGTGTCACTGTTGGTCTGTAGGGTATAAGCAGAGTGGCCAAAATAAAACAAATGACATCTGGAGATGGCCCAACACCTTGCCGCCTGGGCGGCCCACCTGGAACAGGGCTGTGGCTTAGCCAGGGGAAGCCCCTAACCTCGGGTTTGCCCCATGGGGAGAAGGACAATGGGACCAGACTGTGAACAAGAATGTGGCTTCTGAACTTCTGGCCTCCGAGTCGGGATGGTTACTCATTAAAATGCAGTTCTGGGCCTTGCTCCAGATCTCCTGAGTTAGCCAGTAGTCGGGGCCTGGGAGTCTGTGTTTGATCGGCCTTCCCCGAGGAGTCCTCTGCACACTCAAGGTGGGAGGGCACCCCAGGGTAGGGGTGAGCACGGTCCGTCATTGGGACAAGGGCACTAGGGTCAGGGTCACCAGGTAAGCACCCTTGCCACACTGAGGTTCCTCCTCTCTGAGCCTGAGGGCCCCCCAGACACCACCTGCCTTAGGAGACGAGACTGCCAGGCCAGCATGGGGGTGAGGGATGGGCATGAGGAATGGTCTCAGTGACAATGGCTCCTTAAGCTCTCTCTTTCCCTCCTCAGTTTCTTGTCTTCACCAGCACCCTCACGCCAATCAGATCACCGTGGGCAGTGAGACCACACCAGGACCCGTATACGGCCCTTGTGGGGGTCACCAGCTGCCCATCTCTCTGGGGAAGTGTCTATAGGACCAAAGGCCTGCTTCTCCACTGGGAGCAGCACACACGAGGTAGAAGGCCCAACACCTAGGTCTGAGATAACAAAATAGCGGGAGATCCACAGCAAAGGCTGCCTGATAGGGAAGGAGCCTGTGACTCCCCAGGGCTGACTAGACCCACACGATGACCCAGGCGTGAGGACCACAGCCCCCTCCCGTTTCCGTCCTCTGGTGCCCAAGGCTGCCTGGTTTAGAGCAGAATGACTCAGCTCCCACCGCCACCCGCCACCTTCCCACTACATTCACCTTGCTTCTCCCGGATTGATTTCTGAAAATTTAGTGCCTCCTTGGTCAGGTCCATCTCCCGCTTGATGGCATTGATGCGCTGCGTGGTCTCACTGGCCCTTTTCCTCCGCTCATTCAAGATGGATTTGTTCTCTTTGAAGATGCGGTTGATCTCACTGCCCCGTTCGTTCTTAAAGTCCTCGAAGGCCACAGGTTTGGGGGGTGGGGTACTGGGCCTGAAGACAGAAGGGGAGGGGAAGGGGAGCCAGAGCCACTAGGCACTTTGCCCCTCTTCCTGGGGTGGTTGGTGGGGGTCTTCTGTGGGCAAGCGACCAGAAGTCCCAGGCACCCTGTGCAGGAATCACGCCCCCGTGTCTGTCTCTGACTCCCCCCGCCCCCCCCCCAGCAAGGGCACGTGACCATCGCAACAAGTGAGGACAGCAAGGAAACGTGTAAAAAACAGAAAACAAAGCAAAAAAACCACTCACTACCTATTGGCAACTACACTTTGGTGTATCTCCTTCAGGGATTTCTTTGATTCATTATTTAATGTTTGATGTCATGCAGCAGTTATCATTTTACATCTTATGTTTTTCACAGAGGCATTCCTTCACACTGTGAGGATGTGAGGTGAAGTGTTGAGGTAGGGGATGTGGACTGTCTGCAGCTTCCTCTGAAATGCATCAGGGGGCGCTGGGGTGGCTTGTTCCCTTGAATGGGGCCTGGGATTGAGAGCCCCTGATTCTTCCTCTCCCTCTGCCCCTCTCCTCTGCTTGTGTACTCTCTCTTGTGTGTTCTCTCAGATAAATAAATAAAAATCTTAAAAATAAATAAATTTTTTAAAAGTTAAAAAAATGCAATAAATAAATAAAATACTAAAAAAGGGGGGTGCCTGGGCGGCTCAATGGGTTAAAGCCTCTGCCTTCAGCTCAGGTCATGGATCTCAGGGTCCTGGGATCGAGCCCCACAACGGGCTCTCTGCTCCACAGGGAGCCTGCTTCCCTTCCTCACTCTCTGCCTGCCTCTCTGCCTACTTGTGATCTTGTCAAATAAATAAAATATTTTTTAAAAAAGTTTAAAAAGTGCATTGAAAAAATAAGAGGGATGGAGAGAAAGACGGATGTTTGATGAAGTAAGTAATGTGTTCAATGCAGAACCAAGAGGGTGTTGGCTGTACAGTACTTTCAACTTCTCTGAGTTCTTGGAAATGTTCATCTGCTAAGGAAAGAATTCTTTTTTTTTTTTTAAAGATTTTATTTATTTATTTGACAGAGAGAGATCACAAGCAGGCAGAGAGGCAGGCAGAGAGAGAGAGAAGGAAGCAGGCTCCCGGCCGAGCAGAGAGCCCGATGCAGGGCTCAATCCCAGGACCCTGCGATCATGACCCAAGCCGAAGGCAGCGGCTCAACCCACTGAGCCACCCAGGCGCCCCAGGAAAGAATTCTTCACACACATCCTTGTACATCCCAAGGGCAGAGACAATCATTCACTTAGTACCTTTTCAGTAAGATTAGCTACTGAAGGTGTTTCCAAAACTCGTTTTTGGCTTTTTAAATGAATGATGCCATGAACATCTGTTTGCATAAATCTCTGTCCACAGCTCTAATCATTTCCTCAGGCTCCACTGCTGAACACTCGATTACTGGCTCACCAAGGAGAGGAACAGTGTAGCTAGAGGAAGGGGTCTCATACCTTAAAAAGATGGGGCCTTTTAAATTAGTTATTTTTAAGTTAATTTTTTAATATAAATACATTAGTTTTTTAAAATGTAAACATAATTCTTTAAATGACTACTCTCTGAAGAATCTAAAATGATTCCACATATAACTGTGTATCTTGGAGGGCTCCTGAGGCGGGACCGGTTCGCATGTGGCTCAGCCATCACATTGCTTCTTTCCGGACTGTGCTCCTGGCCTTTGCCTATTACCCCCCTCTTTTACTTCTCATTTCTTTGTAGGCGCTCTTGACATGACCACACACGGGTTTTGAGTGGTCTGGTGAACTGGCCTGAGGTGCTCACCTGGGTGGGCGCCACTCCTCCTTTGGGGAGTCTAAGGGAAGGGGCTCAGAGCTGGAGGTCTCCCGGTCCCGCAGGGGCAAGTCTCTGACATCCCCCTCCTTGGACAATGGGGTCGCCTGGGTCTTGGAAATGGAGACCTCCAAATCCTTGCCACTCACAGGGCTGCCGGCACCTTCCTTTCTTCCTGAGGAGCTGGAAGGAGAAGGCAGGGAGGCCCCAGGGCTCAGTCATAGGCAGTAAGGTATCTCTGGTACTTAGGGCAGTGACATTTCCAAACCCACAGACAGCAAAAGCCCCATCCCATGCAGTCCTAGCTGGATCATACACCTAGGCTGAAGGGCAAAGGGTATGACCCTAAGCCACGCCGATGGGCATTCTTCTCCCCTCATCAGAATAAGGAACCCTCCCTTAGCAGTCCCTAGCAGGAGACGCCTGGGGAAACTAGGCAGTCTCCAGGTCTGAAAGCGGCTGGGCCTGTGAGGAGGGCCACAGGCTCCCGGGAGCATCCGGGATGCGGAGGTCTTCATCACACAGCCATCCTGGGAAGGCAGAGCCGCCACCCCACATAGGTCTGTCTGGGGACCAAAGATAAAGCAAGACATGTCCCTGCTGCCCTGATCAGTCCACAACCCACTCTCCCACCTCAACGAATGCCCACAGCCACTCCCAGAAAAGTAGCTGCCCTCTCTCTCCAAGTGATGGCACCCAGGGTCCTCCTCCTCCTCAGAGAGGCACATGTGAGCAGGCCTGAGCTGTCAGGAGGAGACCAGGGCCCTCAGCAACCCCTGCTACTCGACTCCACATGGAACAGTTTTCTACGATCAGCTCCAGCCCATATCCTCTGACAGACAATAATAGCAACACCCATTAGCATGGTGTACGTTCTAGGTATGGGGACTGCCTTCACCGTTTATCTTTCCAACAACCCTCCTGACTTTGAAGCTACTATTATGATTCCCCAATTTAGGGAGAAGAAAACGGAAGCCCAGAGAGGCTGCCATGCCTCACACAAGGTGACCCCTTCTGTGAGAGGAGCCTCCTAGAGCCTGTGTTCATGTCCACAGATACCAGCACCTTCCAGGGAGGGCATCTCATTTAGTGAGCCTTGATACTCCTCTCGCCTGGTGCTCACAAACGATTCTTGTCTGGAAGGTGAACTGGGGCATTCAGGTGACATGGGTACCAAGGAGTAGGTCACAGGACTCCAGTTGGGGGTGGTTTCCACAGGTAGTACCTGGGTGGTACCCGGCTTCTCTATTCTACTCTATCACTCGTCAGTGGTGTGACCTTGGAAGTGACTTCCCCTCTCCAAGCCTTGGTTTCTACATTAGTAAAATGGAGCCATGATCTCCTACCTCCTGGGGTTGTGGACAAGAGGTAACCAGCGCAGCCTGGACCCCATAGATGTTGCTAGTATTCTCAGCAATACGAGCAATGGGGACCACCCAGTAGCGAAGACACTAGCTTGTGTCCTCTCTTTCACCAGCTGAGGAGGGCCAAGTGGTGAGCAGGTAAAGCAACAGGAAGGTTCCTCACCCAAGCTGTTCTTTGAACATCTTCTTGGACTTGGGTTTCTTCCCAGGTTTGGTAGAGAAAGGCGTGACCCCGAGTCCGAAGCTTTGTCCATCAGGCTCACCCACGAGGTGGCCGTCAACGTCCATAAGCCCTGCCTGGATAGAGGCCAGCCACAGGGCCGAGGGTTAGATTAAGGGTTTTGGCCTGTGGGGGACCCAAGTAACTCTTATGCTTAGGTGGGTATATTCACCCCACATGCCAAGATGGCGGGCCCAGGTTGCTAGCTTGAGGCTGTCTCCAACAGCACTGTCTCTCACCACCAATGTCCACACTCCACATCAACTTCACTCAGTGGTCTGGTGTCTCATGCCAACACTTGAGGATCTTAAGGCCTGTTTCTAGCCTAATTCCAGGAATTGGTCTTGTTTATGGTCATGTTTATGGTCATGACGCCAATCCTGGAGACCATTCTGAATTCATATCCGATTTACTCTTGCATGGGTCACGCTCATCCTGGTGTTCCCTTTATCTGTTTCAACCCTAGATCTGCTCGAATGTAGAACCCCTGCTGCTTCTGGGAAGGTCTGGGGATGGAAAAAATCTGACATGAACGCTGTCAACAGGAAGCAACCGTGCATACCTTCTGGACGGCGGAGATGGCGGCAAAGTCATTCTTGTCTATAAGGGTATACTTCCTGCGCAAAGTGGACTCCACTTCCTGCTCCTGTTGGCTTGAGAGAGAGGAGAGAACACCTTGCACCTTGGAGCTAGGCTGAACCTTCCAGATCAAGAACCAAGTATGAGAACTAGAAGTCATTTGGGTGTGGCCCCTTGTGATGGAGCCACACCCTCACCGCGAACCAGACAAAACAAACCCATTCCACACCCCGATTCCTCAGACCACATACCCCCTGTTCACCCCTCAAATTGGAAGTGGCCACCCTTGTATGCCAGGGACTTCTGCTCCAAGGAAACTAACAAGGACTGTAAGCCTGCCTCAGGACCATGGTTTCCCACCTAGGTTCTATCTTTAAAAGGCCCCAGGGAATCATGTGACCCACACCTGTGCTATCACCCAGCACAAGCTGTTCACTGTACAGGTATGTCTGCACCCCAATACATCACAAATGCCTCCTGAGGTGGGGGTGGGGCACAGGGCATATTCATGATGCCCTGCTCTGGCCGCACTCAGGGCTGGCACTCCAGAAGGACCTCCCGGCTAATTCATGAACTCAGGAAACACCCACCAGGGATCACTTCTTCTCTGAGTTGTCCTTGAACAGACAGCTCTCCTCCCGGCTTCCCCCAGGGGAGGGAGAGGGCTGGAGGTTCTGAGAGCTCAGGGGCCTGGGCACACCCCAAGGACTCTGAGCTGGCTTCTCATCCATGAGAGACAAGGCCGTGTGCTGAGAGCCACACCCTGGCCATGGGAAATGAAAACGGCAGCCTGATGTAGGAGTCCGATGGGCGGGTGAGGGTCCCTTACCTCAGCACCACCCGGAACTGGTTGAACACCTCCTGGATCTGTCTGAGGTTGATGATCTGGAGGCAAGACAGCAAGGCAGAGGTTGGACCTCAGGCCGCACAGGGCTGAAGGTGTGTCTACACTCAGAAGAGAAACCAGGACTCCTTGGCTAACCCTTTAATCATGTATGTCTTGAGAATGGAACATCAGGAACCTCCTCAAGAACAGAGAAACAGGGGCACCTGGGTGGCTCAGCTGTTGGGGATCTGCCTTTAGCTCAGGTCATGATCTCCAGGTCCTGGGATCAAATCCCTGCGTCGGGCTCCCAGCTCAGCGGGGAATCTGCGTCTCCCTCTCCCTCTGCCTCTCCCCCTGCTTGTGCGCGCACTCTCTCTCTCTCTCAAATGAATGAATACAATCTTTTAAAAAAATGAGCAGAGAAACACAACTGATTCATAGTTTTCAAACTAAGTAAATACTGAGGCTATAAAAATGACCTTCCGTGGAGTACCTGGGTGGTGTAGACAGTTAAGCAGCTGACTCTTGATTCTGCTCAGGGTCATGAGTTGCAGCCCTGCACTGGGCTTCATGCTCAGCAGGGAGTCTGCTTGAGATTCTCTCTCTCTCTCCCTCTGCCCCTTCCCCTGCCATGCTTGCGAGCTCATGCTCTCTCAGATAAATGAGTCTTTAAAAATTACCTTTTCTAAGTGAAGGTCTCTATAAAATTGACTCTAGTTCTTGAAAATACTAAGAAAAAAATTTTAATAAAATTTACTGTCTTCAGCTCCCTCCTGTTTCTACAAGGTTCCATCATGAACTTTCTATGTAGCACGTACACATCTGTGGCTCGAGGAAGGCCACTGGCTTCCCTCTTGGCCCTACAGACCACAAGCATTACCCTTGACAGAGGGTCATTCTGGGACTAACCCTGCTCCAAGGCCAGAAGAGCCCACCCCTCAGTTGTCCCAGTCCTGTCAGTTAGCGCTGCCACAGTAAGAAGCCCAGGGTGGCGGGGACGGGGTTGGGGGGAGGGCTGCCATGTAGCTCGCCGGTGAGGGGTTTCCTGTCCTGCACTGTCAAAATAGAATGCATCCTTCCCCCTGAGGACCCTTCCCTGTGCGGCTGCTGTCTCTTCCTCCTTAGTTTACTCCAACACAGGCCCTGCAT
The DNA here is from genome assembly GCF_020171115.1 of Neogale vison. NCBI lineage: Eukaryota > Metazoa > Chordata > Mammalia > Carnivora > Mustelidae > Neogale > Neogale vison. Next base: position 207,478,003 of record NC_058096.1, on the reverse strand, counting down.
GTCTGCCCTGTCAGCCCACGTGACGGCCACCCTTGAATGGCCTCACTCCGCCTGGCACAGCTGAGATCCTGAGTTAATTCCACTTTGATTTCCCTTTCACTCTACAGGTGTGGCCATCCAAGTACACGAGGATTTTGCTGAAGTCACGCAGCAAGGAGACATCGGAGCTGGGATGTGATCCAGGGCAGCCTGGCTCCAGGGACCGCCCTGTTCCCACAGTAATGGGCCACCCCCTGTGTGGTCAAGGCTATTCAAGGATGCTGGCCACTCTGAGGGGCACACCCATCCTTGTAACCCTAAACATGGATGCTGAGGCCTCGGTAGGCTGTAGGGCCCAAGGCCAGGGGTCCAGCACCACCCACTCCATACCCACTGCACCCATTCGGTGAGGTTCCAAGGCCAGCCCAGCATAAGTGGGGGGATGCCCAGGATAGGGAGGGCATGGTCCCGAGGAAAGGCTCCTTACGTCAATCTCATCCAGCGTCCCCTCCAGGTACCTCCGCACCTGGGAGTTGATCTCAGCAATCTGGATTTCATCCATGGGATCGTAGTTCACAAGGGTGCGGTTGGCCTTGAAGGAGGATGAAGAACATGTCAACAAGCTCCAAACACCTGAGCCCAACAAGTGCAGCAGGGGTCGTTCTGACAACCAAGGTAGGGAGGTTGGACACAGGCCCTGGCCAACTAAGCCAGCTCCATTCCCTTGACCATGCTGGCTAGGTGCTGGGGTCACAGAGGGACAACTAGGTCTTGAGAGCCGCCTGACATGGGCTTGCCACTCCAAGCAAGGGGGCTGAGACTCAGCAGACTCTGTCCCATGAGGGCTGTGGCGGGGCGGGGTGGGGGGGGGTGGGGGAGGGTGGCTGCCTCTGCCTAGAAACCCTTCCTGGACTTAAGTAGGCCCAGGCAAGCCATCAGAGGTCTCCAGTTCCCACCCTCTGCCCTCAGGGCACTCTGTTGCTTCCCCTCCCCCACTGCCCAAACTGTCCCACCTCCCTGACCTTGACCCCCATGCTGTCTGCCCCTGCCCTACCTGCCTGCCACCTGCCCCTCATTTTCCTGTCAACTGTCTGCCTCTGCTCCCTGGTATCTGAAATCCCTGCCCACATCCTCCTGGTCTTCTAGTATCCCTAGCTTCCAGGCATCCCTGTTCCCCAGCCCCTTTCCCCACGTCTCCCTACCTACTTGACTTGCCTACCCATCTGGCCCCTGTCCACCCAGTCCCTCTGCCCACCTGGTACCCCGACCTCACCCCCTCTAGCAGTCCAGCCAACCCCTCACCCAGACCCCTGTCGCTAGCCCCTTACCAGGCTGTCATGGATGGCCAGCTCCTGCTTGAGCAGCGCCAGCTCCTTCTCCAGGTTCTTCACCATTCGCTGCCAGGAAACATAGTTTGGGGTGGGGCAGGAAGGACCGTCAGAGAGAACACCCTGCCTCTCCCACAACAAGCCCACAATTCCCTAATCTATGCCTGGACATCCAGGCACCTCCTGGAAACCCATGGGGTGTGATGTCAGCATCTGGACAGCTCCCTCCCAGCCAGTGACTTTTCCCCAGCTAGGGTGAGTTTAGGGTCTCCGGGGGCATCAGCAGTCCCCTGGCCTCTGCCTCTTAGAGCAGAGGAGACAGAACACAGTGAGCACAGGCACCCACAGGGCAACTGCATACCCTGACTCCCAGGAGCTTCAGATTTCTGGTCTACCACGGTGGTGTCCCTCTCAGTGCAGCCCACTGCTTTCAGATGCTCACTGCTTTCAGATGCTCTCCAAGCACAGTCGTACCTTTTACCCTCATCCTTCCTGACCATTGCACAGACATATCGCTATTCCCTGCTGATAATCAGGTATGTCACCTCTAATATTTTTGCTGCTTCAAACAACACTGCACAACATTTTTGTCCTTAGATCTTTGGGTCTTTCTAGGTTTCTGTTGGGTAACGTCGGCCCTTTGTGATCTGCCCCCATTACTTCTTCCCTGCTGTTCCCTCCAAGCTCATTCCAGCCCTACCAAATTATTTGGCACACTCCCGCCTCTGCCCTACCCGTCCCCTCTGCCCAGGACACTCTTCCCCCAAGTACTGCCCTGGCTCACCCCCCACACCTCCTTCAAGTCTTTGTTCAAGAGCTTCTAAATTAAGAAAACTTCAATCACCCCGCGGAAAACTGCAATGCCCTGCCCACGCCCACAACACTCTTTTTTGCAAATCTTGCTCTAATTTTTTCATAGCACCTATCACCAACATACCCCAGAGCAATGCTGTTTCACAGAACTTTCTGTAATGATGGAAACGGTCTTTATCTGTGCCATGAGCTACATGTAGCTATGGAACTCTTGAAATGTCACTAGTGTGACCCAGAAAGTGAACTTTAATTTTAACTAATTTAAATAGCCCCAAGCAAGCAGAGCTAATGTACTGAGCGGTGGAACTCTAGAATTTATCTATCTCTTTCTTTTTTTCCCCACTAACATTTAAAAAAATTGTTCAAGAGAAATTGTAGGCAGGCATACCTCATTTCATTGCACTTTGCTTTATTGAACTTCCCAGATACTGCACTTTTTACAGATTGAAGGTTTGTAGCAACCCTGTGTCAGGCAACTCTGTTTTGTACCATTTTTCCAATAGCATTTGCTCACCTCATGTCTCTGCATCACATTTTGGTGATTTTCGCAATATTTCAAACCTTTTCATTATTCTTGTATTTATTATGTGACCTGTGATCAGTGATTACAACTTGCTGAAAGCTCAGATGATGGTTAGCATTTATTAGCAATAAAATATTTTTTAAAAGATTTTATTTATTTATTTGACAGAGAGAGATTACAAGTAGACAGAGAAGCAGGCAGAGAGAGAGAGAGGGAAGCAGGCTCCCTGCTGAGCAGAGAGCCCGATGCGGGACTCGATCCCAGGACCCTGAGATCATGACCTGAGCCGAAGGCAGCGGCTTAACCCACTGAGCCACCCAGGCGCCCCAGCAATAAAATATTTTTAACAGTTGTTTACTTATTATTATTATTATTTTGCGTAGGCTCCCCAACCAGCATGGAGCCCAACATGGGGCTTGAACTCACAACCCTGAGGTCAAGGCTGGAGCTGAGATCAAGAGTTGGATGCTGGGTGCCTGGATGGCTCAGTGGTTAAGGCCTCTGCCTTCAGCTCAGGTCATGATCCCAAGGTCCTGGGATCAAGCCCTGCATTGGTCTCTCTGCTCAGCAGGAAGCCTGCTTCCCCCCTCTCTCTGCCTGCCCCTCTGCCTACTTGTGATTTCTGTCAAATAAATAAATAAGATCTAAAAAAAAATAAGATCTTTAAAAAAAAAAAAGAGTTGGATGCTCAACCAACTGAGTCAGCCAAGAACCCCACTGAAAAACCATTTTTAAATTAAGGTATATACTTTTTTTTAGACACGATGCTACTGCACATTTAGCAGACTACGGTATGGTGTAAACATGACTTTTACAGGCACTGGGAAACCAAAAAATTCATTTGACTCACTTTATTTTAATAGAAGGTATATTATAGTGATCTGGAGGTATGAATATTTATGAGTATTTAAGGTGTACAACGCATACACATATATGTAGTAAAATGATTGCAACAGTTAAGTTAATTAACATATCTATCTCCTCACCTAGCGACCGTTTCTCTGTGTGTGCTAAGAGCCTCTGAGACCTACTCTCTTAGCAAATTTCCAGTATACAATACTATTAACTATGGTCACCATGTTGTATATCAGATCCCAGAACTTACCCATTACATAATGAGAATTTGTGCCCTTTGACCATCATCTCTCCTTTCCTCGGCCCCTGCCCCTATTCTTGGTAACCACCACTCTACTCCCTGCTTCTATTAATTTGACCTTTTAGGTTTCACATATAGTGAGATCATGCATTATTTTTCTTTCTGTATCTGGTTTATTTCACTTGGCATAATGTCCTCCAGGGCTATCCATGTTGTTGTAAAAAGCAAGATCTAGACTCACTTCCTGGTTTTTTTTTTTAATAGTTTATTCATTTAAGTGATTTCTACACCCATCATAGGGCTCAAACTCACAATCTGAAGATCAAGAGTCACATGCTTGGGGCACCTGGGTGGCTCAGTTATTAAGTGTCTGCCTTGGGCTCAGGTCAGGATCCCAGGGTCCTGGGATTGAGCCCTGCATCAGGCTTCCTGCTCAGCGGGAAACCTGCTTTTCCCTCCCGCTCCCCCTGCTTGTATTCCCTCTCTTGCTGTGTGTCTCTCTGCATCAATTAAACAAATAAATAAAAAATGAGACACAGTGAGAGAGGGAATACAAGCAGGGGGAGTGAGAGAGGAGAAGCAGGCTTCCCATTAAGCAGGGAGCCCAACGCGGGGCTCGATCTCATCATGGCCTGAGCCAAAGGCAGACGCTTAACAACTGAGACACCCAGGCACCCCAATAAATAAAAATCTTTTAAAAAAAATAGTCACATGCTCTCCCAACTGAGCCAGCCAGGTGCCCCTAGACTCACTTATTTCTTATATTTATTATCTTTCTCTCCCACCCCCAGCAGACCATCAGCTCTTTGGGGACAGAGACATGTGTTTATTTGCATACTAATATTCCAAGTGCTTCAAAAAGTGTCTGGCACGTGGTAAGTGTTCCGTAGACTTTAGGTAAATGGACAAATGATATATTTCTAGAAACAGAATTGCTGAGTCATTTTTACAGTTGATAGATGAGAGGCACAGGGATCTTACGCTGAGAACCGTCACTGTGAACAGGGCTTCCTTCAGTTGTTGAAAAATGGCCACTGGAGGGAGCCCCTGACAACTAGATCCTGGGACTGGTGACCAACGCTGTGACCAGTCTGCAGCTAGGGGCGACAGAACCCTGGCATCCTGGTGGCTCTGTGGCAGTTCAGAGCACAAAGCCTGGGACTCAAAGCGCATGACCAGGGTCCAAATCTAGCTCTGCCCCTCGGGGAAGCCCCAAGATGGTCTCTTTCAGTAGACTTCCTATGAGGTCAACAGGAGAGGCTTGGTGGCCAGCCCGTCCTCTCAGCTGAAGGATCTCTGCTCTGGAAAAGACGTCATGTCCCAGCTAGAGAAAGTCTGTTGCATTGCAACACTGAGGGCCTCCAGTGGGATGACTGTCCAGTGTGGCAGGGGGGGCCAGGCTTAGATCTCTGGGCCAGTCAGGTGATGTGGGGAGATGCACCCCCGCTCCCAGGGGAACCAGCCTCCATGTCACATCCTGAGAGCATTGGAGCTGCTTCTCCTAATGCCTGGCAGTCTGACTGGAGAGAAGCTGCTTGGAAACACAGGGCGGGAGCAGCAGGCCCCACAGAACAGGACCTGGCAGCACCTCCTAGGTGACGGACTCTTTTTTTTTTTTTGGTACCCCAGGTGGAACACAAAACCTGGCCACGTCCTTTAAAGCTTAAGGAGCACAGCAGGCTACGAGCGGCTCTCCACCCAGGAAGCTTCCCTTGTTAACCCCCACCCCTCATGGCCTGCCGGTGCTCTCTCTTCTCAGCAGAAGAGAACAAGTGTCGCTCTGCTGCCTGTTTATGCCCGAGGCTCGCAGCCTTTACACCCCCTCACAGCATCACAAACTCACAGAGTGGGAGGGTCACGGGAGTTCATCAGTCCCACCCCGAGTTCAAGGGTGAAAACCCCAAGGTTCAGAGACAGCTGGTGGCAGAGGTGGATCAGGAACTCAGCCTCCTGCCTTATGGTCGGCTGAAGAAATGCCACAGAAGCTACCCCACCGCCTCGAAAAGAGGCATCTATGCTGAAGATGGTGCTAGAAATAACACTGGCAGGCTGGTTGTGGTCCAGGGAAAGGGGCAACTAAAGGAATTCCTCAGGTCTCAGGAATTTTTGCTTATAAATGCTGATCATAAAGATCATACACACGGCTATGCTGGGTGACACGGAGACTTGGTTGGCCAGGACCAACCATGCCGATTTCGGAACAAAAATTACACGGAAGGAAAAAAAATTTACATGGAAGGGCATGGAAGTGCTTGCTGTCCGGTGCACGGCCTACCCAGCCAGGTTCGCACGTGGCAATGCAGGGTTCCCGATTTCAGAGGACACCGGATGAGGAAATTAACAAAAATAAATAAAATCCCTAAACTACAGAAAAACATAGCAAATAATGCCATGAAACCCAGGAAGACCACCCCAAAACTGGACTTGAACAGCCAGCTGGATGTCCTATTGGGTTCAATTTTTGTTTTCATTTTTCATTTTAAGAGATAAAACATGGCAGGGTGCCTGGGTGGCCCAGTTGGTTAAAGCCTCTGCCTTCGGCTCAAGTCATAATCCCAGGGTCCTGGGATCGGGTCCCGAATCGGGCTCTCTGCTCAGCGGGAAGCCTGCTTCTCCATCTTTCTCTGCCTGCCTCTCTGCCTACTTGTGAACTCTGTCTGTCAAATAAATAAATAAAATCTTTAAAAAAAAAGAGAGAGAGAGAGAGAGAGAGATAAAACATGGCAGATAAATGTGAAGCCACTATGAGCCTCACTCCAAGTCCATACTCTCCGACATCCTAGAGGGAAACCCCAACCTCTGTGTGGTCTTCCCACTCCCACGCTTTTTTCTTTCACTGCCCTTGCATCTATCCATTCATGATCTTCAGCTTTGCTGTGCACATTTTTAGACTCGGTGGAAACGACAGATGCTAACGTTCGGCCCACTGTGGTCCCACTTGAGATTATCCAGACATGCAACTCGAGCCTGACTCCCTCCCTCTGTAGCTCACTTAGCTAGTCTCCTGTTAATTAAAGGCTACTGATCCAATGAGCAGTGGGAGCCCCGTTCTGTCCCGAAGCCATTCACACAGGTATGCGAAGAAAGCTTCTAGACTGTCCACCCAGAAAGGGACCCTGCTGACCTGTACGAGTGAGTAGGGGACTAGCTAACATTTACTGAGCATTTACTCCACGACAGCACTGTGTTAAGGAGTTTCTCCCCGTGAGCTTATTCTTCACCACATCTCTTTGAGAGTGGATTCTGCTACTTCTCCAGTTCACAGTCAAGGACACTGAGGCTTAGGAAGGGTAAGCATCTCACTGAGGCTGGGCAGCTGAAGGAAGGAAAGAGCAGGTCGCCACACCACAACAGCCCACTGTGGGGACCATGGCTCTTGACTACTGTGCCAGTGGTTCTCAAGTGTGGCCCCAGAATAGCAGCAGCAGCATCGGGGAACTTACTAGAAATGTAAATCCTTAAGCCTCACCCCTCCACCAATGGATACAGGAATTCTGTGAATGGGTCCAGTGACTTGCTATTCCAGAAGCCTGCCCAGGGTTCAGATACCTGTGCGTGTTTTAGAGCCACAGCTCTAACCAACCCAATACCTTCCTCTGCCTCCAAGCCATGGGTTAGCTCTAGGGAGCCACAGGGACCATTATTTTCCATCAGGATTTAGACTCTGGAAGGTCTAATTAACTGCTTTGCCATGAGCTTAGGGCATGCATATGCTCCTGTCTCTGGTAACTGTGATTCTACAAGCATCCTAAAGGAAAGCCAAGTTACCAGTAAATGAGTTTTGATTTGGCGAGATGTTGCCAGCATGCTCTCCACAGCAGCTGGATGGACGACACTCTGGCCAGAGACAGACACACTCCCTTGTCTCTGTACATCCCCACCATCATTCTCCATCATCAGAACAATTCTAGTTTAGGCTGGTCTGAGGATGGAATTCCACTAAGCTTTCAACCTGCATTTCCCTGGGCAGTGGTGATGCTGAGCGTGACTTCTGGATGGTCAGCTCTGCTTGCTTAAAGGGATCACACAGGCTGGGATGAAAGAGGTTCTGTGGTGACATAACCAGATGAGTCTGAGAGTCTGTCCACACTTACTTCACTTCGAAACAGTTAGCTCTAAGGAACTCTCACCGAGAAGCCCCAAAGCCTCACACATGAGCTGGATGGTAACCTGACCTGGCCCTTTCATCTGGGTGCTGGCCCCCTAGGGGGTCTCCAGGGCCTCTGAAGACCCTGGTCTGCCCCAGGGTGTAAAAGGACAGACCCAAGATTGCATGAGGATCTTCAGGTGAGGCAGAAAGGGAAGTGAGGCTTGTGTGACCCAGGCAGCACACACCCACACACCTTCCCCCCAGTGAGACACCTGCCCACAAGCCCCTTAGTACCTCAGCATCATACTTCTCGTTGATGGCGGGCTCTGTGGTGACCAGCTTCATCCTGCTGGCGAACCGCAGTGAAGACAGCTGAAAAACAGATCAGACAGACCTCTGTGTCTTTAGCCAATGGTTCGTGAGTGGAGATATTTGCAAAGGAAGTCCAAGGAGCCCACCAGAAAAGATGAATCTCTGCATATAGACATACTCCATAGTGAAGGGTGGGGTCTCCTTCTTGGGGAGAAGAGAGGGGCAGCCAGGCCGGGGTAATTACGGCTGGAGGCCCATGAGGCAGCCACGTAAGCAGGCACTTGAGAAACGGCCCCAACGCGCTGCTCCACAACACTGTTGTTGCATGAGAGGTGGAGGGCTGCTCCCTGGCAGTGGGGAACAGCCAGTGGTAGCACAGGGCGGGCCCTGAGATCCCAGCCTCACACCATGCGGGGCTGACTCGAGGCCCTGAAACAGGGTGCAGACTTGGGGGTGGGGGCGGGGTCACCCAGGAGTGGCCCAGAAGAAGGCCCGAAAGGGCTCCTCCTTCAAGCAGTCTGGTCTAGTGGTTAAGAACTCTGCCCTGACCAACCATGCAACCTCTGACAGGCTTTGGAGCTTCTCTGTAAGGTTGGGAAGAGCTGCCTCCCAGAGCCCGGGAGGCTTAGTGAAGAGGTCTGTAACATGCTCTCTACACGACTGGCCCACAGCAAGCCCTCGGGAGGAGGCCCCGTCCCTGCAGCTCAAGCGGCTTCTGTGTGGGCTGGAATCAGGCTCTCTTGCTCTGCGCACAGCAGCAAGTGTGGCCAGGGCGCCCTCGCTGTATCTACTCCCACACGTTACAAGCAGTGTCACTGAATAAAGCAACATGATCCTTGACAGGAATAGGGTGGAAGGCTTAAAGCACTTGAAAAAGAGAATCATTCGCTTCCACACCCCAATATGCCTTTGTCCCAAACCCCCAAGGCCCTTCCAACAGCAGCTCCGGGCTCCATGAGCTGTGTCCCGGGTCACAAGGCTCTGGGGATGCCAGGTACAGGTGAGCTGCTTCCTCTGCGGTGACCATCTCAGGGGTGGGGATAAGGAGAGAGGGGGGCCTGTCTCAGAGGGCATTTCCTCAGCAAGGCAGTCAGGAGGCCCGATTTTCATATGGCTCCTCTTGGGGTTCGCCCGTGCTTTGTCATGCTGAGACTGGGAGGTTCCTGAAGCCTTCCTCTGGGGATGCTGCCTGCACGTCAGCAGGAGCTCCCTCCTGGCCTCCCAAGTCCCAGGGCACCCTCTCTGGACGCAGGCCGGTCCCTAATGCAAGAAACTGGGAGGCCCTGCAGTGTGCCTGGAAAGGATCTATTTCGCGTAAGTGGATTCTCCAGATGACTGAAGCTTGCCCTAACCATCCACCCTTGACAAAACAAAATGCCTACAGAGAGCTTCCCAAATCTGCCTGATTATGATAAGTGACCCTTCAGAGGAAGACCGCCGCCGGGGTGCCCAGCTGCGTGAGCTTACCCGTGTCACTGCCTCAGCCATTATGGCCTCTGTGACTGCCTCTGGTTCTCCTAAGCTTGTCCCCTCCCAGGTCACCTGGGTCCTGCAGCTGGGTTAATCTCCCTGAGCCACAATGCTGGCCACAGCCCTCCCCTACTCAAATGCCATAACACCCCAGCAACCGGCAGAACAGCGAAAGCATCAGCCTGGCCGCCAGTGCCCGTGTAGCCTCTGCAGTTTTTTTCTCTCCTCCTTCTTCCCAGGCCCTCCCCTGCAGCGGCCAGATGTTCCTGGCACGGCCCACACCTTCGGGCCCACAGTCTCCTCTGCCAGGAGCACCTCAGCTTTCTGTACGACACATCCTTTAACTGCAGCCGGCTCGGTGCCCACCTTCCTCACCCCAGTTTCAGGAAAAGTCCCGTTTCCTCTGAAGGGCTCCTTCATCTGGGCCTCTCACGTTACCCAGGGCCATGGCAAGGAACCTTGTGGCCTCAGGCCACAGGCACCTCACCTCTCCCAAGCTGCTCTTCCCAGCACATCCGTACCACCCTACACACAGCGCACATGCTTAATGCCTGTCAGCTCACACAGGCCTTATAACCACAGCCCAGAATCTGTGGTACTTCTAAGATTTTTAAGTGTGTAATTATGAAGAACAAGAAATCTGCTGTCCTAGATCCCAGTTCACAGGAGCAGCACCCCAGGGAGCAGAGTCCTTTCCCCCTGTGAAACTCTCCTCACAGAGGCCCCCACCCAGTGCCTGCTTCCTGCCTTGTCTCCTCCTCAATACAGCCTCTGCCCCTTGGTACTTGGTATGTGGAGCTTGCCAGGGCCTCCTGCAGCAATTTTGGCTGATTCATCCCCTGGATCCCTTCTCTTTTGACAATGTCTGTGGCTAAGTATGCCAGCTTAGCCAGCCCAGAGCCAGCCTTACCCAGCCCTGGAATCCATGAGAAGGATTCCAAGTAGGCCGTGTGGGCTGTCTTTACATACCGTCTCTTCTAACTGGGCAGCTTCTCCATAGATGTTCGTCAGGAGGACCATATTGCAATTTCCCCCTGCAGAAAGCAGGACACAGAAGCGCCATGAACCATGTGGGTTTTCTGCCAAGAGATTTCTTTAAGACTGGTGGGGGTCTGTTATGGATTGAGTGTCTGTATCCTGTCAAAATTCCTATGTTGAAGTCCTATCCCCCAATGTGATCACATCCAGAGAGGGGGCTTGTGGGAAGTAATGAGGTTTAGATGAGGTCCTGAGGGCAGAGCCCCCATAGTGGGATTAGTGGCCCTATAAGAAAGAGAGAGAGACCAGAACTTTTTCTAGTCCCTCTCTCATTTCTTTCTTTCTCTTGGCCATGTGAAGGGATGGCAAGAAAGCAGCCGTCTACAAGCCAGAAACAGAGTCCTCACCAGGAACCATCCAGGCTGAACCTTGATCTGGGACTTGCAGCCTCCAGAGCCATCAGAGATAAACGTCTGTTGTGTGGGCGCCCCCCAGTCTGTTTTAGCCACCCGAGTTGACTCAGACAGGGTTACAGGGGACACATCCAAGCATGTTTGAGGCTGGAGGAGGGAAGGGAAGGGGAGAGGCCACAGGATGTACCTAAAAGAGGAGCAGGAGAGCAGAGGAGACTGGCATGGGGCAGGGAGGAGTGGGGAGATGGCTGCGGGCCAGGGTTTCGCTACTGGTGGCACTCCACCAATAATCAGACACCCATGACTGCACCATCAGGCCCAACACGAAAGCCTGGAGACATGAGGATGCAAAGACACAGCCCCTGCTCCTCTGTTAGAGAGGCTGTAGGGGAAGAGAAGGCAGCGTAGGGAAAGGCCCACCACGGTCTTGAAGGCCATGAAGGATTCTTCCAGGTTTAGAGATGAGGGGAAAGGAGATGGTATTTCCAGCAGAGGAAAAAGTTTCCACCAAGGTTCTGCGGGAATAGCATGGCACGCTGTGGGTGATAAACAAGGATACCACTCATGCTTTTGCCTTTTCCGCTGTGTCTGTGTCTGGGGTCACCGAGAAAAGGCCGCAGGGAAGCGCAGGCCAGTGGAAGGGAGCAATTCCGTGATCACCAGCGGCAGCGAGGCCCAGCCTGTCCCTTCTCCCGGGGTACCACCCGCACCCTCACCTAACGAGTCCTTCAGGGCGTGGGTGAGCTTGCTTTGGCGGAAGGGGATGTGGTCCCGCTTCTGGTCCCCGAGGGCAATGATGGCCTGCTCCAGGAATGACAGCGACTTGTTGATGTAGGTGGCTTCCTTCAGCATGCGGCCCTCAGACTACGGACCAAAAGTCACATTCACTTCACACCAAGTGGAAGACAGCCCCACGGAGAACCCTGTGGGTGGGTGGCCAGGCCAGAGCCTCCTTCCCAGAGCCCACCATCCTCCCAGTGTCACAGGACTGTATCCCACCTCGGGCTAATACTAATACTCCCAGGAATGTTCCTGCAAATATTTATGGGGGCGTTCACGTGCATATGAATACATACGTGAATATTCCTACGCAGACTCACTTAAGAGTCACACTGGCATGAATCCGCCCAGGAATGTTTGTGCAGATACGTGAGCACATCACCCTGAGGCTATCATATGCATAAAAACACATAGACAAATGCACACAGGAGCGTGCCTGAGAGGCTCAGTCAGTGAAGTGTCTGACTGTTGATTTCCAGTCAGGTCATGATCTCAGGATTGCGGGATTGAGCTCTGTGTCCCACCCCCCCACCCGTGCTCAGCATGGAGTCTGCTTGTCCCTCCCCCTCTGCTCCGCCCCACCTGTGCGCATGCTCCCTCTCACTCTCTCTCCCCGCCCTGTTCTCTAGCTCTAAAATAAATAAAATCCTTTTAAAAATGCACATAGAATCGCTTCTCGGCCTTTTGGCTAAGATCAAGTGTAAAAATGCACATAGAAATGCATTCAGAGAATCCTGTGAATTCTTATGCTACTACTCAAACTCATATGAGTGTCTAAGATGAAATGCGGCAAGACTCATGGGGCACCCCTCTCCCCATACACAGAGAAAGGCTAATACTAGCACAAAGCATTTACTGAGCACTTCCTGAGGGCTGGCACCTTGCTAAGAATTTGGCGCCATCATCTCAATGTTCACAAAAATCCCATTAGGGAGGAACTACAACTATGCCGCTGCTGATTCACCTCTACGATTCCAGATCCTCCAGCTCCACAGGGTCAAGCCCACGTGCTCTAGCGGGTCTAGCTGAGGGCTGGACTCTCAAAACCCCATGCAGTACCCCATGGGGTAACCTACATATTCAAAAACCCCAGGGACAGCCCATGGGCACAGGCTCAATGCCTGAAACAGGCTGTGGCTTGCTGAGAAGGCACCTCCTGTTTCCCACTTACCCCAGACTTCCCCAGCCTTTCTGAGCCCGCTAGATCCACCAGGTTAATTTTGGAAGTGACGTACTTTTCATCTGATAAAGTCCGTGAATGGGCCTATGAAACATCCAAACAGATGTTAGCCATCACAGGGAGAAGTTTCTGACAGAGCAGGTCCCTGGGACTAGGCTGCCCCTCCCGGGTTCTTCAAAGATCATGCTCACCTCCACATAGATGGTGAAAATGCAGTGTGACCTGGATGAGTTTTTGTTCATTGTGTGAGAGGCTATAATCCTGTTGGTCTCTCCCTGAAAAGGAGGGGGAACATAGACAGCATTTTGAAAAATTAAAATAGTAAGATATTTGGCTCATTTTTAACTCACAGCTACACAAGTGATTTCATGTTACTGCCATCAGGCCTTCCAGAGAAATCTCATTTATAAACAAGTAGAATGGGACACCAACCCGGAGTCCAAACCTAGACCTTTACCCTCCACCTAGGTGTGTGAATCTGTAGAGCATTCTGAAAAGCAAAGTAGCAATAAACATAAAGAGTTTTAGAGGACACCTAGGTGGCTTAGTCAGTTAAGCATCTGTCTTTGGCTCTGGTCATGATCCCAGGGTCCTGGGATCCAGCCCCACATTGGGCTCCCTGCCCATCAGGGAGTCGGTTTCTCCTCTCCCTCCTGCTCATGCTCTCTCTCTAATAAGTAAAATCTTTAAAAAAAAAAATGAAGTCTTAGAAATGTTCACGAATACTGACTCACAATCAACCTACATATTCAGTGATTAGGGAATGATCTGTCTATACAATGGAATGTGACACAGCCAGGAAAATGTTGACAAATATTTTTTTAAAATTTTTTTATTTATTTGACAGACAGAGATCACAAGTAGGCAGAGAGGCAGGCAGAGAGAGGAGGAAGCAGGCTCTCCGCTGAGCAGAGAGCCCGACACAAGGCTCGATCCCAGGACCCTGAGATCATGACCTGAGCTGAAGGCAGAGGCTTTAAACCACTGAGCCACCCAGGCGCCCCGACAAATATTTTTTAATCATAGAGAAACATAGACTCCAAAATCATATCAAACTAACATCAATGGCACATTAAAAGGATTATACACCAGGATGATGGGGTACTAACCCCTGGGATGCAAAGATGGTTCAGCACATGCCAATCGATCAATGGGGTGCACCACATCAACCGAATGAAGGGTGAAATCATATGGCAGGGCAATCTAAGGAACAAAAAAGCACTCCCACAAGAAAGAATACACAGATGCTTCCAAAAAGATGTTCAGAATGGTCACTTCTGGGTTGGGGTTTAGAGGTCATTTCTTTATTTTTTCATTTTTTAAAAAGATTTTATTTTTAAGTAATCTCCATACCCAACGTGGGGCTCAAACTCACAGCCCTGAGACCAAGAGCAGCATGCTCCACGAACTGAGCCAGCCAGGTGCTCCCATGTGTTCTTTTTATATATGTTTGCACATTTTCATGTTTTTACAATGAACATGTTATTACTTTTTTTCTGAAGATTTTTTATTTATTTGAGAGAGAGCACACACGTGCGTGTGTGCACACAGAGATGGGGGGGAACAGCAGAGGGAGAAGCAAACTCCCCGCTGAGCAGAGAGCCTGACATGTGGCTCATCCCAGGACCCTGAGATCATGACCTGAGCCGAAGGCAGAGAGTTTAACCCACTGAGCCACCCAGGCACCCCCCCTTTGTTTTTTAAGATTAATAACTTGTACTTTTTAAAAAAGATTTTATTTATTTATTTGTCAGAGAGAGAGAGAGAGCACACACAAGCAGGCAGAGTGGTAGGCAGAGGTAAGAGGGAGAAGCAGGCTCCCCACTGAGCAAGGAGTCCGATGTGGGACTTGATCCCAGACCCTAGGATCACAACGTGAGCTGAAGGCAGTGGCTTAACTGACTGAGACACCCAGGCGTCCTATAACTTGTATTTTTAAAGGGACAACAGGCCCTTGCCTCTAATTCACAGAATTGGGCCCTCTGATCAGAATACACCTAAAGACGTGGCAGAAACGGCTGTTCTTAGGAGAAAAAGGACCTGTGGGAGAGACCCCCGTCCCCTTAAAGGCCCCAGAGAAATACTCTGAACAAGGCCCAAAGCAGTGGTAACAAGGTCCCCTGGGGAGAGGAAGGGAAGCCCTAAGCCATGGAGCAGACCTGGCTGACCTCCTCGCTGACCCCCATGGCCATGTCTCCACAGTTTCTCACTTTCGCCTGTCCCACAAATTCAGTGGCATTTGCCAAAAGCATAAGGGTCACTACACCTTCATCCTTCTGTCCCCACTTTGTGAAGTGCTCTCTCCCTTTGCCTTTCTGGCTTCCACCAGGCAAGCTCTGATGGCCTGAGAACTATACTTCCCTCCATGAAGAGTCCTGTGCTAACTGCTCCCGAGCCTTCCTTACGCAGCATAGCAATCTAGAAACTTCCACCTGACCTTCCCTCCCTTCACCTGAGGCTTGCGTCATGGCTTGACAGCTGATCAATCTTACCCAGTTCCCTCCCTGCTTCCTTGATACAGGAACTTCCCCTCATAAAATCTGCATATTTAATCCCATCTTGGCCTCTGCTTCTCAGAGAATCCAGACTAACACACTTTGAAAAAACTGTTTAATAGACTGACAGTTGGCTTCTCACTACTAACGATGGAAAACATAACTTTGCAATGGTATCTTTAATATGATAGAAGTGAACAAATGCCAAAACAGAATTTTATACCCAGCAAAACTATCTTTTGAGATTTAGGATAAAATAAGGACATTTCAAAATACAAGAAACTCTTTGTTGCCAGCACACTCACTGTAAAGGAGGTATAACGGAAAGAAAGAAAACATCCTCCAGTGGAAGGTTCTGGAGAAAAGAAAGTGGTAAATATGAGGGTAAATGTAAAAGAATGCAGACTATATAAAACAATAATGATTCCCTTGCAGAGTCAAAAAACAAAAATGTAAAAGACAAGGCAACAATCCTATGGTTCTTACAGAATCCAGGAGGAGGGAGAGGTTTTCATGAACTTTAGATTTTGAGAGGTTTTATTTTATTTTATTTTTTAAATATTTCATTTATTCATTTGACAGACAGAGATCACAAGCAGGCAGAGAGAGAGAGGGAAGCAGGTCCCCTGCTGAGCAGAAAACCCGATGCGGGGCTCGATCCCAGGACCCTGGGATCATGACCTGAGCTGAAGGCAGAGGCTTTAACCCACTGAGCCACCCAGACGCCCCAATGATGTGTCAGAAGTGGGATACGAAATGAGAGGTTTTATTTTAAAATAATTGTTAACATGATTAAAATGGCAATGTTATAGATAAACATGATGTTGGGGATAAAATGACATTCTATTTTGATCCACAAGAAGTTTCAAAGAAATGTACAGGCAGGTTCCTGTACCCTTCACTCAGCCTCTCCCTGTGCTGATATCTTGCAAAACTATAGCACAACATCAAAGCCAAGAAGATGACACTGGTATAATCCACAGAGATGATTCAGATTTCACTAGATAGGTATGTTCATTTGGGTATGTACACATTAACTAAATGTGCAAGTTGTTATTTCTAGGATAAACTGAGAAGGTGAGAGATATAAATATGAATGAACATTTAACCTCTAAATTAGTAAAGGGGGCAAAAAGGACAATAATAAATTAAATATTCAATTAAAAAGAAAGCAGGGGGAGTGCCCAGGTGGCTCAGTCAGCTGGGTGTCTGCTTTTGGCGAGGAAGATGGTTGTGGGATCCTGGAATCAAGTCCCGCATCAGGCTCCCTGCTCAGCGAGAGTCTGCTTCTCCCTCTGCCCCTCCCCCTGCTCATGCTTTCTCTCTCTCACTCTCTCTCTCAAATAGGTAAATAAAAATCTTAAAAAAAAAAAAAAGGAGGTTAGGAGCACCTGGGTGGCTTAGTCAGTTAGACATCTGCCTTTGGCTCAGGTCATGATCATTGGGTCCTGGGACTGAGTCCCACATCGGGCTCCCTGCTCAGCAGGAAGCCTGCTTCTCCCTCTCCCATTTCCCCTGTTTGTGTTCCCTCTCTTGCTGTGTCTCTCTCTGTCCAATAAATAAATAAAATCTTTAAATAATAGTAATAATAAATAATAAATTCCCCCCCCAAAAATTGAACTATGCTGTTGGAGGAAACACAGGTGGTAAACCTATAAAGAAGACCAAAGAAATGATCATAAGTCAGGAGAGTGGTTATTACCAAGGGAATGAATAAACACTTATTCATGATAAAAACCCTTCCCAAATTTGGACCTTCTTTAACCTGAAGCCACCAAAAACCTACAGCAAACATCCTTCGTCACAGTGAAATGTTAGGAGCAACAAGAGGACAAGAAAACCCAACCGTTGCCTCCTGGGACGCTACCTTCCCTGTAGATGCAAGGGCTCCATGTATAAATCACCCCAGAGGACACCTAGGTGACTTTTTAAAAAATGTTTTATTGACACATAATTTAAATAGCATAAAATTCTCTGTTTTAAAGATACGATTCAGTGACTGTTTTTAGCAAAATTTATAAAGTTGTGCAACCATCACCACAATCCTGTTTTAGAAATGTTGTGTAACTCCAAAAAGTTCCCTGGGCCCATCTGCAACCATTTCCCACTCCTTCCCCCGAGCAACCACTAATCTGCCTTCTATCTCTAAAGATGTGTCCACTGGGACATTTCAAATGAATGGAATTATACAGGATAGTTCTTTTGTGTTTCTTTTACTGAGCATTTTCTTGAGATTCCCCCATATTGTACCATCTATTGCTAGTCCATTTCTTTTGTTTTTTAAGATGATTTTAAAGATTATTTATTTATTTGACAGACAGAGATCACAAGGAGGCAGAGTCAGGCAGAGAGAGAGGAGGAAGCAGGCTTCCCGCTGCACAGAGAGCCTGATGTGGGGCTCAATCCCAGGACCCTGAGACCATGACCTGAGCCAAAGGCAGAGGCTTTAACCCACTGAGCCACCCAGGCACCCCTCCATTTCTTTTTATTGCTGAATAGTTTTCCATCATATGATTGTAACCCATTTGTTTCCCCATTTATCAGGTGATGGATATTTTGATTATTTCCAGTCTTTGGCTATTATGAATGATGCTGTTATAATATTTGCCTACAAGTCTTCGTGTGAACACAGGCTCTCATTTCTATTGGGAAAATACCTAGGAGCAGAATTGCTAGGCCCTATGATAAAATTAATGTTTACCTTTTTAGGAAACAGCCAAAATGGCTGCACCATTGTACATTTCAGCAACAAAGTATAAGAATTCCAACCTAGGGGTGCCTAGGTGGCTCAGTCGATTAACCATCTGCCTTCAGCTCAAGTCATGATCTCAGGGTCCTAGGACTGAGCCCCATAACCAGCTCCCCGCTCAGTGGAGAGTCTGCTTCTCTTTCCCTTTGCCCCTCCTCCCATGCTTATTATCTCTCAAATAAATAAATAAAATCTTTTTTAAAAAAAGAATTCCAACCTATATGCCTTTTAAAAAATAGCATGCATTGAGGAGTTTTGTAGATTTGTAAGAGCTCTTACATACTAAGGATGTTAATCCTTATTTTTTTCTACATTATAAATGCCCATGATTTAATGTTAACTGAAAAAAAGGATAATCTTGACTACGTTAAGAAAAAATTGCACAGGGAAAAAAATACTAGAGGAAAATAAGCCAAAATAAACATTATTGTTGCTGTATATAGGAAACAGACATGTGAATTCTTTTTCTTGTTCCTGTATTTTTTCTTTACTATCTGAACTTGCTTAAAGAACATATATTAATATTCATTCCGATTATCAAAGTAAGTGAAAAACTAAGGAGGAGGGAGGGAGCAAAGTAAAAAAGGGAAGAGGGATGCCTGGGTGGCTCAGTCCATTAAGCATCTGCCTTCAGCAGGGTCCTGGGATCAAGTCCTGCATCAGGCTCCTTGCTCAGTGGGAAGCCTGCTTCTCCCTCTGCCTGTGGCTCCCTCTGCTCTTGCTCTCTATGACAAATACATTAATAAAATCTTTAATAAATAAATATAAAATATTAAAAAGGGAAAGGAAAGAAGGAGGAAGGGATGAAGGAGAGAAGGAAGGAAGGGGCCTTTAGACTTGGTCATCTCACCTCAAAAAGGAGGCTGAAGGCATCCTCCTCTTGATTTGTAAGGTGGACCGACAAGCCCTTAATGAAGACCCCTTGAGGGTTTTCCACGATGGTCATTGGTGTGACTGATGGCCCAACATAGGGCAGAGTAGACAGGAGATCAAACAGACTCTCATTGTAGATTTCCAGGTAGGAAACACGCACAGTGATGGCATGTGTGGGGCGTTCTTCGATCATCCTAAAAACCTAGATGGGGGATTGGACAGCAGTCACCAAGAGCAAAACTCCAATGACCAGCCCATGTTAGAAGGATTCTGGCCTCAGCAGGGAACATCAAAAAGTACAACAAAAAAATCTTTGTCCTAAAAGAATTTATAGTCTAGCTGGCATGATGGTCATCATCAACAATTACTACTATCAGTCTATTGAGTGATAATTATTATCATGTAGTTTTTTGAGGCTGGGCTTAACAGATTGAAAAGCCCCATGACATGATGAATGGAAAAAACTCTGGAGTGAAGATCCCTTATTTTATGGAGTCTCCACATATAGATGCCTCTTTCACAACCATTATTTAATTCCATGCTCACAACTCCCCTGTGACTGAAGCAAGGCAGGGGCAATGCCCACCTGTGGCAAGGTCCATGCAATGAAATTATTTGTCTAAGGTCACTTAGCTCCTGAGAGAAGCCAAGCCCAAACTCAATCTTCTCAGCTCCAAATACCTTCCCTGGTACTTATGGGCAAGTGACTTTGGTCTGGTCTTTTCCTCTCTCTGGACCTTAACTTTCTTAACTGTCAAATGGGCAGTGGGGGTTGGGCTAGATGATCCCTTAGGCCCCCACCTTGCTCTAACAGTCTAGGTCTATGCTGTCCAACACGGTAGACACCAGTTCCAAGTGGCTGCTAAGAACTTGAAATGTGGCTGATGCAAATTAGAGACGAAATTTCAAATTTTATTTAATTGTAACTAATTTGAATTTAAATTTCAAAGCAGCTCCTAAATTCAGTTACTGGTAAACTTTTCAGTATGTTTGGAACAACTTGGGTTTATAAATCTACTTCTTCAACAGTAAATTTTATGAAATGTAAATACAGATCAAGTAGTCCTGATGAGTATTTAGTGTCTAAATGGAAATGGGCCATAAGCATAAAACACAAACCACGAAGACTTGGTGTGAGAAAAATAATGTAAAATATCTCAAGAGTTTTCACATCGACATATGATGTGGAGATTATATTTTGCATATACTGACATAAAATATATCAAAATCACCTTTGTCTGTTTACTTTTTAAACTGTGGTTACGGGAAAACCCCAAATCGCATGTGTGGCTTCCGTAATATTTTACTGCGCAACACTATTGAAGCTGAAGATGCTGAGATCTTGAGGCTTTGACAGCGAGGCATGAAGGACACTTCTTCACCAATGAGAGCTGGGCAGTCTATACAGGGTCCTTTCCATTTCTTACAGGACAGGGCTAGAAAACCTCAAGATGCTTTTGGGAAAAACCCACTTTGCCGCCTACTTCCCAAAAGAGGGTCCTCACAGGACTCCACAGAAAGGCCCCTCTATGCTGCATTCAGAGTTCCCAGACCCCTGAGGGCTGACTCAGTCCTGCACACTCATGTTGTGCCTGCTTCTTCCCTTTGCTCTTTCTGGGGAAGTGGTGGTGGTAGAAGCCAGAGCAGGCCAGTAAGGCAGCTCTCTAAGAGTCCACATCCCCCTCATTAGAACAAGGAAGGAACATGATTAGGACCTCCAAATCCTTAATTACAGGATCACAGACCAGTGCAGCAGCCAAGAGGCCGGTTGACACGTCCTCACAACTGAGGAAACTGGCTCCGCACGGGCTTGGGTCAAACTCTGAAACCTGAACCCCCGGTTTCCTGAGGTCTCTGCACCCCCACCCCCTCAGTGTGCATCCTGTGTCTGGTAGCAGGCCTAGGGTTGGCAGCAGCTGTGGTAAGAGGAGGGACCCGTGCGGCACCCCATCTGTGGGCCCACTCCCTACCTGCTGTAGGGCACGAGGAAGGATCCCCCGGTGCTTGTAATTCTCAGTTGCCCCTGTCATGGTGTATGTCTTGCCAGCTCCCGTCTGCCCATAACACATGATGGTACCTGCAAATATTTGGAAGCATGTCTTGGTGATGTCCAGGAAAAGAGCTCCAAGAATAGCTCTTTCTATTTTTTTAAAAAAGATTTTATTTATTTATTTGATAGAGAGACACAGTGAGAGAGGGAACACAGTAGGGGCAGTGGGAGAAGGAGAAGCAGGCTTCCGGCCAAACAGGGAGCCCGATATGGGGCTTGATCCCAGGACCCCGGGATCTGAGCCAAAGGCAGATGCTTAATGACTAAGCCATCCAGGTGCCCCTAAGGATAGCTCTCTTATCTGCCAGCATGCCTGGTGCCAGCCTGGACCCGGGCATGGAGGTGGCCATCAGGAGCAGCCGTGGACATGAGGAACTCCTGCTATGGGGGGATGGGTGGGCAGGGAAATGGGCACATAAATGGTCAAAACACAGACTGCTATAGTGAATCTGGCCCATATGGCTCCCTGTGCCAAGAGAAGATCCCACCATCAGGCTTCTGAGCCCAGCAGGTATCAAGGAACAGAGAAACTGGGAATTTTCCTAGACAGGTGAGGACGGAGACAGGAACATTGAACTCTAGCCCTTCTTTAGCAAAGCCATGAACTGCCAGTCTCAGCATAGCCTCCATGGAGCTGGCCAGGCCAGAGGCAAGAAGAGCTTTCAAAAGCCCGGGAAGAAAGGTGTGTAGACTTCAAGTTTCCACAGGATCGATCAGGGCTGCTAGTTGGTCCCCTGCCACTTCCAGAAACAGACCACCATGACAGGTCCTGACCTGGCCCCAATTTCCTCTCCGCGAAAACTTCTGTTTGCACCTGTCACGTCTTTGAGATTTACCATCCATCACCACCAGGCTCTGGTGCTCCTGTTCCCATCTGCCCTTCCTCCTGGTGTGGCCAGTTTGAGCCAGACCCATCCCAAACGTTGCTTCAGGGCGACACGGGGCCATGGAAATCAGCGTCTGCCTTCCACACAGCAATGCTCTAATTCCTGGGATTGGTAGGTTTTACACAAGGGGCTCTAACTCAGCATGGGAGCCAAGGTCAGAAACAGTATCTACTAACTTAAGTGTGCAGGAAGGAGTCACAGCAGGTAGGACTCAGAGCCCATTTGTGATTCCACAGCACCCAGAGCCCAAGACTATTAACCTCCTAGACCTTCTTAGTTCCTTGGGGCCAAATCCCCTGAGGGTCAATGAAGACCATACCTACGTGTCACAAGTAGGATACATTACAATGCATGGGCCTCAACACTAAACAGACTTTTAAACCAAAGGCCTTAAACTTGCAGACAGGGAACATTCCAGTCACATGGACAAAGTTTACAAATGGTGATACATTCTTTCTAAAGATTTTCAAATATTAAGATTTTCAAGCATCTTAGACTAAACTAGCTGATAAAACCTTCCCAATAAAGCTGATTTTAATTTGTTAAGACAATCAAACTCCACTCCATTTTTTTTTTTTGGTGCTATATGTAAATAACCCTATACTAGAATAGGAAGAGTAGACTGATTTTGCTGGTAGAATGAATGGAAGTAGCTCCTAGCAAGTAACCAAGAGAAAAGTATTTGGACTCAGTCAAATTTATAAGGACATTATCTTCCAAGCTAATATTTGAGAGATCTGAAACAGGATAATAGTTCAATCCCCATGACCTATAAAGAGCCACAGCCTTTGAATCTTCCTATGAAGGTAGGATCCCAGAACTTTGGATCAAGTCATGCCCACAGTATCACCAAGCAAATAACTGGTTTTCCACCATAAGAAAATGGAGATGGACAAAGAAGCAAACAGGAGTTAGCATGTGAGGTTATCTTTTCTTTCATCCACCGTAAAATACTTGCATCTCTTCCTCCAGCAAGGGTTCTGTGGGTTCTTATGTAAAACAACTGACAATTAACTAAATTACCATTGTATCCATCGAGGGCCTGAGCAACCAAGTCCTTTGCGACTGTCTCATAAACCAAGTCCTGGGAGGCATTGTGGAGAACTCCATCCAGCTTGAACGACCAGTCTGTCTGCTTGTTATTGACAACCCCTCTCTGAAGATCTTTTTTTAAGTGAATATCAATGCTCTAGGAAGAAAGGAAGAGAGAGAGTATTTAGGAAACCGGTATGAAAAACTCACTGTTAGCTAAGGCCTAACCTAGAGAAAATAGAGGAAGTGAACTTTAGGAGGCACAGGGACTCCCACCAGTGGCCAATATTTCAGTGAGTTCTTGGGGATGGGAGAAGGAATCTCCTGCAGGAAGATCACACAGCCCTTAAGGTGGAAGGATCGGGAGACTAGAGCATGTCATAGTTTCAGGATTTGTCACCCTAGGTTACTGGGTGCTGTTTGCCTTGGTTTCCCCATCTATGATATTGAGTCAAGCACATTTATCCTATTTCTATTAACCAAGCTTTAGACACATTCACTAAGCACAGGGAGGCCTTGAATTAGGCCAGAGAGAAAAGTGGGCTTGGTGACAGATGCCTGGGCTTGAGCTATATCTCTTACATGCTATGGGCCTTTGTGAGGAATGAAGAATTAACAGCCACAGAAAAGGCTCTTCTTGGTTTCCCATAGTTCCTCACTGGTGTTACAGCAAATCCAAGGTGCCTACATACTTGTAATTAGCATATTTTTAGATGCACAGATTTCTTTAAAAAAAAAATTAGATGCTCTATGGCAGAGCTGAGTTAGGAACCCATTATATTAGGTCAATGGTAAATTCCAAATCTTCACTATGGGGACTTCTGATGTAAACAGACTCTTGTTGGATTTTTGTCCTGGTTGCCCTATTCCAGGAGCCAAGACACAGTCACATGCAGAAAAGGTTAAGATCAAGAAAGAGAGGCTCGGTCCATTCACACATTAAGTGTTCCGTGCTTCCATGTTCGTTGAAACCGTGCCAAGTGTGAGCTTTTTTTCTGACTGCCAAGACTTGCAAAGTTTGAGGAGTTTGCCCTTGAATTCCTCCCTTAAAGAACATCTCAGTGCTGCCCAGAGTGGATGCACAGTTGTTTGCTGAATGAAAACATAGGACTCTCTCAACCTGTCCCAAGTCTTTCATGGGCTTCAGAAAGACGGTCATGACAGTGTTAAAGGCATGGGAACAGATAACTCTTTCCAGTTATCTCAATAAGAGTTTCTTCCACTGCTTTGGTAAGTTTAACAGTTATCAACTTAAGACATTCTACCTGGACCCCCGGGGAGATTGTGTAACAGCAGATCTGATCACCAGAAAGTTTTATGAGTGTGCACAAATGTCAGCTTTTCTATATAAGATACAAGGATGAAGGTAAATGTATTAAGCAAAAACATAATTAAAAATGGGAGTTTCAAGGGTTTCCTCATCAAAAGCGATTCAGGGGAGTGGTTTGGACTTGTTGGACTCTGGAGTCCATCTGAACTTTTGTCAATTCTGTCTTTGTCCTTACAGGCTGTTTGGAAACAGGGTCATGTTGTAGCAAGGGGGGACAGAGGGACCAGGCCCACGACGGCAAGTGCGTTCCACTTACTTTGTTGTCATCTCCGTATTTGATCATTTCGTGAGCAAAGTCGTCGGTGGGTTTGACACGGACAAACGCATGAACCTTTTTCCTAGTGCCCATTCTAGCTAAAAACGACAAAACAGTGTAACTTTCAGTGGTCATCATCAAATGACCATCATTGGGGGGAGGTGCTGTCGCTTACAAAGAAGAGTAGAACACAGTGACATGCAGTCTGTGTTTTCCTATTCTCAAGAGCCAGTTTTCCTTTTAACCCCTTAAACTGTCAGTGCTTTACGCAGGGACACTGCTCAACATACACAGGCACTTCCTGCTATTAAGGCTGACTCATCATTTTCCACCAATGGCCCCCTAAGAGACAGACACACAAGGCAAGAAGAATGTTCCCTTGAGTGGCCTAATCTTAGATGTGTCTCCTAAAAATATTCTGTAATGCAGTCCACTTACGCTTTGCCTCATTCATTATATTTTCCTCTAAAATACTTAGGACGTGCATTTAAACTAATTTTCTTTTCTTCACTAGCATACATTACTGCAAATGCCACATTTCCTCCTCTACCTCCATGTGACTGACTTAGAAAAGAAAAACGATTCCCTAGAAATATATTTAATCTAGCCCATAATCAAATATTCTTTCTTCTCTGGCAGTCCATTGAGAAAAAAATCAGAGAGCCCTCTACCTCCTCTTCCTCTCTCAAATCTAACTATACTTTCTTTCAGGTAGACACACTTACATTTGTATTTCTTTATTTATACTACTGTGAATAATACGATGTGTAACAAAATATTAAAATAAAACCTTGGGGTAGCTTCATGGAATAGGATGTAAGGTTATAGGACTAGGGAGGCAGATTCAGGTAAGTGACCTTCCTACTATATAGAGCTGTCCTATAAATGGAAAAAACTCAAGCAAAGTCAAGATGCCAGCTAACAGTGATGCCACCAAAGGGACTATTACATTGAGGGGAGAGTTAATTAATCTCTTAGATTCTGTCTAACTGAAGTATTTTATAAAAACATTTTTAAAGGGTGCCTGGGTGGCTCAGTTGTTAAGCGTCTGCCTTCAGCTCAGGTCATGATCCCAGAGTCCATGGATCAAGTTCCGCATCCGGGTCCCTGCTCAGCAGGAAGCCTCCTTCTCCCACCCACTCCTCCTGCTTGTGCTCCCTTTCTTGCTGTGTCTCTCTGTGTCAAATAAATAAATAAAATCTTTAAAAAAAAATTTTTTTTAAATCGAGGGCACCTGGGTGGCTCAGTTGGTCAAGGGTCCAACTCTTGGTTTTGGCTCAGGTCAAGATCTCAGGGTCGTGAGACGGAGCCCCATAACTGACTCCACTCTTAGGGAGGACTTTACTTGAAATTCTTTCCCTCTCCCTTTGCTCCGCCCCCTAGTTGCATGCTTTCACTCTCTGTCAAATAAATAAATGAAATCTTTAAAAAAACATTTTAAAAATTGAATTATAGGGCACCTGGGTGGCTCAGTGGGTTAAGCCGCAGCCTTCGGCTCAGGTCATGATCTCAGGGTCCTGGGATCGAGTCCCACATCGGGCTCTCTGCTCAGCAGGGAGCCTGCTTCTTCCTCTCTCTCTCTGCCTGACTCTCTGCCTACTTGTGATCTCTCTCTGTCAAATAAATAAATAAAAATCTTTAAAAAAAATTGAATTATACAACCAAATGATAACTAATAAAATCTATTTCTTTTTTAAAAATATTTTATTTATTTATTTGACAGAGCAATAGAGAGAGAGCACAAGTAGGCAGAACCGTAGGTAGAGAAAGCAGGCTCTCCGCCAAGCAGGGAGCCCTACGCGGGGCTCGATCCCAGGACGTGGGATCATGACCTGAGCTAAAGGCAGACGCTTAACTGACTAAGCCACCCAGGTGCCCTTAAATCTCCTATTTCATCGGATACCAGTCTCATTGGTGAAATCACATGAGGCCCTCTCTTGACAGTGACTGTGTAAAAATATTTAATACTAATTAGACAGAAAATCTTGGTTCCAGCATCGACACAGAGTGGAGAAGCAAAGACGGTTATTAAACAGAAGGAACGATTGTGCTATTTTTATTGCTTTGAGGGGAACTTAAAGCTTAGCTCTTGAGGTACCTCTCATATACTGATGACAAATGATTAAATATTGAGAAAAAATATCAAGAGCTCTAAGGAAAGCTAAGGAAAAATCAATCTCTAATCATCATCAATTGCATTAAATCTGGTTAAGGAATTCTAGAAAACAAGATGAAAGTCTATGAAAATATATTAAACTTCACTGTTTGAAACTACTGGGGAAATTAACATAATTTTAAGTTGTCCAAAGAGAAAACATTTCTAATTTTACGTATAAGTTTTCCTAATACTGATCTAATTTTTTTTTCTTTCCTTCTTTTTCAAATAATGTGAATATATCATCAAGTAGTCTATGGTCATGTAGTCCTAACACTGGGCTCTCAAATTTCAATAATTTTACTTTTATGGAACTATGCATATAAAGAAAGAATGTTAAAAACTCATTTAGAGTTCATGCTCCAAATGTACAAAACACATTTGGAATAGAGACAAGGCCAGAGAGTCTGGATGTGTGCTACATGGTAAGCTTCTCTTCTGACTTCCCTCTCAGGCTTAAACCAGTTCAAGAAGAAATGAGGCATTTACCACTAAAATAACCTGTACCTTCAAGGGGCAGGAAAGGGGAGTTGAAGCCAAAGAAATCTCCTGGGTATTTTTAGAAAACAAAACAAACACAAAAAACAACCAGCAAAGGATTTGTTGAATTCACGAGGAGTTAGAAAAACATGAGACACAGAAGAAGCTGATTCAATTTTATATTCAAACTGGAAAATAGCCAAAACATGGTGATTAAGGAAAAAAATAGTTTGCTCGAACTATTGCAAAGAACTCTACAAATAAATAAAATTAATTGTTAAGACCTTTACTGTAAAGAAAAAGTCATACATGACAGGGATTTCTTCTCTGGATTATAATTATTTCACTTTTTGTTTAAAAAGATTTTCACCTATTTATTTGAGAGAGAGAGCACAGAGGGAGTTAGAGGGAGAAGCAGACTCCCCACTGAGCAGAGTCTGATACGGGGCTTGATCCCAGGACCCTGAGATCATGGCCTGAACCAAAAGCAGGCGCCCAACCGACTGGGCCACCCAGGTACCCCTCATTATTTCATTTTTAAAATTTAATTTTTATTTTTAAAATATTTTGTTTATTTATTGGACAGACAGAGATTACAAGTAGTCAGAGAGGCAGTCAGAGAGAGAGGGGGAAGCAGGATCCCCACTGAGCAGACAGCCCAATGCGGGGCTTGATCCCAGGACCCTGGGATCACAACCTTAGCTGAAGGCAGGGACTTTAACAGACTGAGCCACCCAGGTGTCCCTATTTCACTTTTTTTTTTAAGCGCATTAAATAAAGAATATATGTATAATCCAAGAGAGGTTCAATGAATGTTACCTGATCAAAAAGATTGCAGATTTTAAAAATATTAATGTCTCCCTATATTTCTAAATACAACTTGCAATGACCACTAAATCTAGTGACTATTACAATTATATTAATTGTCATCAATGGCATAACATATCTCTACAGAAGCAATTAAATAGGCCCTCCCCTTTGTTCACAGTTTCAGTGGTGTCAACAAATAAAACTCCAATCCGTTACAAGGTCTTCGGATGTCAAATCAAATAAGCAAACACGTCACTCTTATATTTGCCTACTGCAGATCTGTGTCCACTTACTACATTCCTCAAGTAATTATTTCATGGAAGTCTCTTCCCAGCCACTATTTCATTTTTAGAAAATGGATCTGAAAGGTATTCAGGTGATCAAGGGTGCTGGCTTATCCAATTTCAGTTCTAAAATTTTTGTCTGCAAAATTGAGCTCAAGAAATAAAAAGCCACAAATGGCTCTAACGTGGATCCCAAATTGAGGAAATTGAAGAGGAAAATCTCAATCTCAAAATGATCTAAGCTATTGGGAAGTTGAGAGTGGAGGAAGGTGTGTTTGGACACAAGCAAACTTACCCTCAGTTTCTAAAGCTCTGGGAACCACTGCTCACACCAGTCTGAGGGCCTGGCCTCCGGCCCTGGGTGCCCTCTGAATGGAACCAGGGCAGGTGGCAGGTGCCCAGGCCTCCCTCCTGGAAGCCCCCACCCACCCAGCACAAGAACAGACAGGAAAGCCCAAGCATGCCCTCCCCTCAGAGTGGGGCATGCAACTTGCACATGCACATGCCCATGCAGTCCCCCATCTTCCCAAGGCCCACCCCACACTCACATCCACAGCTCCAAGTATGTCAGGAGCTATATCCACCCAAGGCAAGCCTTCTCTATTTTATTTAGGATCTTATTTTTTTAAAGTAATCTCTACACCCAACGGGGGGCTTGAACTCCCAGCGCCAAGATCAAGAGTCGCATGTTCTAAGGACTGAGCCAGCCAGCATCCCCCCACCCCCTTCTGTCTTAACCCATCCTGTAAGCCTGCTGACCAGCAGACACTCAACTCCCAGACATTTGAGACCCCATGCCATCTTGCACTTACTGAAATAATGCTTGTTACCATTCTTACGCCGCATCATTTGAGTGGGTTTCTGGTCCCAAATTAAATTACAAGTTGCTTGAGGGACAGAACTGTGCTTTAATCTCTTTTGAATCCCCCCTCAATGTCCAGAACAGTGCCCAGCACAGAGCAGGAACTCGAGAAATGGTGGTTGGTAGTGATGGTCATGGCTGGAAGTCAGAGGACGGCTGAATCTCCACCTGTGGGTCCATCTTCCGTCACTACTGAGAGAGTCCCAAGGGGCATATGTCACTCCCCTCCCACACCACCTTCAATCCCTGAGTGCACAGCCTTTCCAGGACACTTAGTTTCCAGGCACCACTTGAAAGAAGCCATACTCAGCCCCTCACCATGCCCTCTCTTTTAGCAATGTCTCTCCCCTCCCCCCTCCCCCGCCGCCCCAGTACCTTGTGGGGAAAGTGTCTCTCTCATGGGCACCACCCTTAGATAGTTCTGGTGTAAGTAAGTGAACCTCTGAGTGGTCACCAGGAGACCTCTCTGAAAGGTACGTGGTTTCCTTACTTGTTTTAAGGGTGGAAATGAACAGAATTGTTACCAAGCACTGCTGAAGGCTGGATAAAAGGAGAGGGAGCGTCTGCTGGGACGAGTCCCTAGCTTCCAGCGCTCCTGCCCAGACCAGGCGCTCTCAATACGGAACCCTCATAGTTGTCAGATCGGCGGCAGCATCTGAACCCCAAAACAACAGGGTCCAAATGCACCCGGCCTCAATTCCAGGCAGATCGGGCCTCCTCCCTTTTCCTCATCCAACATACCAGACCCCTGGGTGGAGTGTGGGTGGCAGTTGGTCTTGGGGCCATTCCTGTCCCTCTCTGGAACGGTTTCCTCATCTGTAAAGCGAGCGGGTCGACCTGGAGATCCCGAAGCCCCCTCCAGTTCGAAAACTGACGAATACAGAAGGGTCCAGAAGACCTCTGGTCCCCCACTTCGCGCCCTCTCAAACTCGGCAGCGACGCAGAACCCTCGTGGGGCCAGGGAACGTTAGATTCGAAGACCCTAAGCCGGAGCCAGCCCGAAAGGGCGCCCACGATGCCGCGACCCCTCCTCCGCTCGGGTTTCACAGATCAGCGAGCTAAGCCTGGGGACTCCCGGGTGGAACGGTCTTCGGATCCCGGTCGCTGCCAGCCGCCTCAGCGTACACTCCCCTCTCCAGCCTGCTTCTCCCCACCGGGGCGGCGCGTGAATCCGTTCACTGCCCCGGAGGCAGTGGTCCTCCCGCCGCCCGACCGCTGCAGGTGCAGCGACTGCAAGCCGAATCTCGCCGCCGCAGAACTGTGTACATAGCCGCCATGGCAACGGATC
This sequence comes from Neogale vison, assembly GCF_020171115.1. NCBI lineage: Eukaryota > Metazoa > Chordata > Mammalia > Carnivora > Mustelidae > Neogale > Neogale vison. Next base: position 207,447,490 of record NC_058096.1, on the reverse strand, counting down.
GTTTCCGCAGATTCCGGAAGTACCCAGGTAGTGGCGGAAATGAAGTCCGCGGCCCTGGGTCGAGCTACGATATAGGCCAGGGCCGAATCGGAAAGACCGGAGATGGCCCGGCTAATCTAGAAAGACTGAGGCAGCTGCAGGCGTGAAAGCACAGTAGGGAAAGCGAGGGAACGAAGACTAGGCGTGCACCAGGAAACGGGGCAGTCGGGCTTCCGGCGCGGAGCGCCCTGAGACTACGGCGGCCGGGTAGGCCTTTCTGCTCCAGCCCTGCGCTCCCGGCGGCTGTTCGCGCGCGCCCTCGCTCCGCCCCGTTTAGTATCGAGCCGGCCGGCCAGGCCTGCGCAGTCGCGGCGGCCGGGGAAGATGGTGGAGGACGGCACGGAGGAGCTGGAGGACCTGGTGCACTTCTCCGTGTCCGAGTTGCCTAGTCGCGGCTACGGCGTCATGGAGGAGATCCGGCGGCAAGGAAAGCTGTGCGACGTGACGCTCAAGGTACCGAAGACTGGGCAGCGTGAGGCTGAGGGATAAGGAACCGAGTGGAGAGGAAAGAGGGGCGGAGGGTAGGGGAAGAGAGGAGGTCTAGTGGGCAGAGTGGTAGGGCAGGGAGATTGGAGAGCGACCGAGTAGGGGAGAGAGAGGTGCAGAGTGGGAGAGAGGAATTGGGGCTGAGTGGGGAGACGGACAGGGACAGCCCCTCAGCCCTTAGAAGGATAGGCTGAGAGGTGTGTGGCTGAGGCCCTGGGGGTGGGAGACATTGGGGTACTCGCCTCGCTTTTCTGTCACACAGACGGGAGAAAATGAACTTGCAAGCCCTCTGGAGAGGAGGGGGCGGTGGCCGCCTCTACATTCTGATGGGCACCTTCTCTTGTCACCGTAGACATTTCTTGATGGTCCTCGAAGTTAGCTGTGCCGTTGTAAGGCGCAGCCTTCTCCTTAGCAGTCATTGCTTGTCCTTGATCGTTAGATTACTACTTTTTCTCTTAAGAGCTTTTAAAATCGGATCTGGACACCTTTTGAAGTGGGCATCTACTCTGCTTCCCACTGAAAGGTGCACCGTCTCTACTACCTCCACAAAGGTCTCGGAGGATGGACTGGGTCCGCGTGGGGGAGAGGGATCCCTTAACCACCTGTTCCCTACTGGCATCCTGGACCCAAGAGCCAGACTTCCTCCCTTGCTTTGCATCCATTCCTGCTGGAGAGGCACCCACCACTGCTCCTTGGCCTAACCCTGTGAGCCCTCTGGAGCCCTCCACGTGGGAAGGTGCTGCTGTGAACTGTGCTCCCTGTTGGGCTTTGGCTGAAAGGCTCTCAGCATCTCTGCGGGATCCCATGAAATATACATACACACATGCAGAGATCTTCTCACCCTGCTTATTTTCTACAGAATTAAGGAAACTTTTCTTCTTCCCATAGTTGAGTCAGACCTCTGGAGACAGGAGAGTAGAATGGTTAAGAGTGTGGAGATAGAAGGATTTGGATTAAAATCCTAGTGGTAACCTTGGGCAAGTTTCTTAATCTCTCTAAGCTTCAGTTTTCCAAATGTAAAAACCAGGATGATTCCTAATTCTCAGTATTAGTGTGAGGATTCAGTGAGAAAATGTGTAGTATTCTTTGCATGATGCCTCGCTTAAGGAGGTTGGTTTTCCAGGAGCGGGGGTGAAGTGGCCTCAAGAGGGAAAAGGATCTTTGGTGGAGAGCCAAGGGGTTTGAGAAAAATGAACTGGACTAAAGGAGGCTGAGGAAGTAAATATAAACGGGAGATTTTTGTCCATGGTGATTACATGGTAGAAGATGTCAAGGCTACTAGAGGTTTGGAAGCAGAAGAATGATCTGGTCATGGCAGTAATGCTTGGGGTGAGTAGAGACTGGTGAAAAGCAGTAATGGGGAGAATTTTGGGGTTAAGAGTTAGGCTGTAAGGAAGAGGCAGGGAAAGTTTGTGAGACAAAGAGAAGCAAAAGGGTATGATAGAGGGGAATGGTTACAGATATTGCTACATAAATTGAAGCACTGCCTTTTGCCTCTGCATTTCATGCAAATACAGAATATAACAACCTTAAGCATAACAATGCTTGAATGATTTTTTTCTATTACAATGCTTTTTGTTCATTCAAAGGAAAAAGAAAATTAATAGAGGTAGTTCCAACCGAGATTGTTGGTGTCTCTCTCTCTCTTTCTCTCAGGATAGAGTCTTTCCTGAAACTTCTAATGTTTCCAGACTGTCTTCCGAATAAATAGGTACTGAAAAGTCAGTTGGACCTCTTCGCTGTGGGATGGAATTTATTGACTAGTGGGCCTCCTTGCAGGGCAGTGCTTCTCAATTTTACCAAGTATTAGAATCACCTGGTGGCCTGTTCGCACACTGGCTGTTGGACCGCATCCAAGAATTTTTTATTCAGTACATCTGGCATGGGCCTGAGAATTTACATTTCTGACAAATTCCCCAGTGATGCTACTCCTGCCCTGGGGCCACATCCTTAGAGCCAAAACTGTAGGGTGAAGGGCCTCCCCTTTTCCATGCAGTATGTTCAGAGCCCATGGACGTTCATTCAGGCTTCTGCCTAAGTGGAATAAGTTGGCTGTTCCCATTCTAGGAACCTTATGATGGGAGGGGACTGGGGGTTTTGCTTCTGTATGCAGACTTTCACTTAATCCCTGAATGGTGCCACTTCTTTGTCTTTAGTGGTTGGTTCCCTGGTTGCCCAAGTCTGGAGTCTCTGGTTCATCCTGTCCAGATGATAAACCTCCAGTCTTCTGCCGGGGTGGTGACCACTCCTGCCTGATTTCAGCCTCCCTTATGCTCACACCTACAGAGGAAACCTGAGTCTCCAGCAGTCGAGGTTTGGAAGGGACTCCGAAGTGACTTGCCATGTGCAGTGCTCATTGTTCTGCAGAGAAGTCAGTCACTAGGGCGCCTGGGTGGCTCAGTGGGTTAAGCTGCTGCCTTCGGCTCGGGTCATGATCTCAGGGTCCTGGGATCGAGTCCCGCATCGGGCTCTCTGTTCAGCAGGGAGCCTGCTTCCCTTTCTCTCTCTCTGCCTGCCTCTCCGTCTACTTGTGATTTCTCTCTGTCAAATAAATAAATAAAATCTTTAAAAAAAAAAAAAAAAAAGAAGTCAGTCACTACTCACCTTCCAAAGTTTGGTGATATATTTGATCTGCTCTCTTCCAGCTGCTTTTTCCTTGGGAGCTTTGCTGTTCCTAAATTGTCAGTCGGAGAAGTGGTATAGCACAGACTCAAGCCAGACTGCCTGGGTTAGAATCCTGGCTCTGCCACCTATTAGCTGTGGAAACTTAGGCAAGTTCCTTAAACACTAGGGACTCAGTTCCTTCATCTGTAAAATGGGCGTCATCACCTACCTAATAAGAGTGTTAGGGATTCCATTAGATAATGGACTTAAAACAATCATGTAGTAAATGCTCAGTCGCAGCAGATATTTATGAATAATGACATAATTATGAATAATAATGGTGGGGTTTCTAGAGAGAGAGGAAATAAATGGGCATGTTCAACCTGCCATTTTGAATTTGTTTAGCTTCTGATGAATTCTGGGTGATTTTATCTAAACATAACATTCATTGTCTTAAGAGTATGCAGACCGTTGCACTGCTCTAGTAGCCTGCATTATACAGATGAGGACCCAAGCCCAAAGGAAGGGACTTGTTCAAAATCACAGCTTGAGATAGGCAGAGCTAGGACTAGAGACTGGACTCATGGTCTCTGTTCTCCTGGCCAAATGTCCTTCTTTGCTCTCCTGTTGCATCTTCTATCACTTGCAGTGATGGAACTGAATTCCAGCTGCTACCTGAATTAATTTACCCCAGGTCAGTTGTACTCACTGTTAACAACAGGTCATCTTTTCTATCTTGTTGAGCTTTAGGGAGTGTCTGAAAGTTAGCGTTAGCTGGTATCATGTATTCTCAAAATTCACTGCCAACTCTCAGACCTTACTTAATTTTGTTTTTGGAAATATTTGAATTTGAATTCCTTGGGCACCTGTTGGATAATTAAGAAGAGGCAGAACAGAGAGGGTAATAATACTAGATTTTAAAAATCATATTCTATGTCTATGTTGACATGTTTGTTAAAAAACTGAAAACGGGGCACCTGGGTGGCTCAGTTGGTTAAGCAACTGCCTTCAGCTCAGGTCATGATCCCGGAGTCCCGGAATCAGAGTCCTGAATCAGGCTCCCAGCTCCACAGGGACTCTACTTCTCTCTCTGACCTTCCCCCATCTCATGCTATCTCTCACTGTCCCTCTTTCAAATAAATAAAGAAAAATCTTTAAAAAAAAGAAGTGGCGGGGGGGGGGTGGGAGGTAGGGGTACCAGGTGGTGGGTATTATAGAGGGCACGGCTTGCATGGAGCACTGGGTGTGGTGAAAAAATAATGAATAATGTTTTTTTGAAAATAAATAAATTGGAAAAAAAAAAAAAAAACACCTGAAAATGATGAGCCCTCTCCCCAGAAAGATGCACATACTTAACATACATGCAAAATTTTGTGTTCAAACTTAAGAGCAATTCCCCTGAGGCCCGTTTCTGGCTCATGGGTTATGAATCCAGCTGAGTATCTTTTTCCTATTGGAAAAAGCCCATGGTCCGTCTACATGACAAATAATTTTCTCTTAAAGGTTAGGAGGGTAGCAGTGCAAGACTTCTGGGCAACCTATAACATCGGGCTTTGTCTGGGCAGAGAGGTTTGCTTCCACCTCGGTCCCCATCCCCTCTTCCCATCAGCCTGTATCCTTTCCTTTCTTCTGGGTTGCCAGTTGCCCAATGCTCAGGCCTCATCTGTCAGGTTCACTGGGGTCCTGCGAGTTAGGCAGACTCCCCAGATTCAGTGAATGTTCACAATTTGTTATTCATTAATAAGATCTAGACCCACCACTTGAACATTTTTCTGTTCTCCCCTCACCTCACATTCTCCTTTTTCTTTATTTGTGAGAGCAGAAGGGGGTCACCAAACCTGCATATTATTCACTGACCCATAAGCTTAGGAGAGAAGCTTCCTTCTCTCTCATTGCTCGATCACTCTCTCTCTCTCTCTGTTCTGCAGCCACTAATGAACTTCACCAATAAGCTGGCATTGGTCTTCTAGCATTTCCCCAAGGCCCCCACTAAGGTTTTGAACCCAGATCTGATAATTTGTCCTCCAGAAAGAAATGCCTTTTCCATGGGTAAAAGGCATAGTATTAGAATATTTTCCTTTGACCCACTAAATCCAGGTACACAATTCTCATTGAGACCGGCTTCAAGAGCCACACATTTGAGTCTGGAATCTTGCCTCATTTCCTCTCACACTGATTTGGTGATGAAAGAGTGTGGAAAAGGCTATCAGGAAGTGAAGTAAGGACTTGTTGATACATGCCATTTTGATGTTCGGTGTGGTATAGTGAGTTACACAAGTTTAATTATAGAGCTGGGAGAATCCTACGAAAAGAAGCCATAGAGGTCCTCTATCAAAGCCATTCATTTTAGAGATTAAAAACCCCTGAGGCTTAGAGATATTAAGGGATTGCCCAAGGGACAAAGCTTTATTATCTGGGATCCAGCCTAGCTGTTGGTAGAAGGAATGCTTTTGCATCCTCTTCCCATTACTCACCTGCCCTGCTGACATTAGGAAGCAGAGCAGAGAACACACACCATCTGCAGGGTCATTTTCAAGCACGGAGGACAGTGATGTCTATGTCCCGATGCACCACCGTTACTTGTTTCAGGAGAGAGGAAAGATGCAGGCTTTATCAGCTAGTCCTTTGCACATTTGAATTCTGGACTCTCTTGATTTTGAAATGGCACCACATTGGAAAGCTTATGCTTCTGAGTATTGTTCATTTCTGGTGTTTTCTACTGACTTTCCCCAAGCATTTGTGTTCATTTCCAGCCTTGCCTTTTTTTAGTGAACAAACAACCGAGCAGAAGGATATGCTCCTTGAGAGCAGAGGTGCACTTAGGTATGAATGTATGTTTATCGAAAAGTCGGTTTTGCTTTCTTCCCCAAGTTATGTTGTAGTTCATGCTGTTACATTTGGACGCCAGTCAGAGGAGGAGAGAGCTTGCCGCTGCCTGATGTGTGGGTAGGGAAAGGGAGCTGGAGGCATCCTGGAAAATCAGTTACCACTGAAGCAGCATTCAGGGAGTTCACTCTGAGGCTTCTGCGTAAATTTAAGAAGCCTGTGTTTGGGGATGCTTCTCACAGCGGGTGGTTCCTTTACAGTTTTGTACAGGAGACTCCATTGTTTGCCTCATGGCCACACCTGGTTCAGCTTAGTGGCAGGTTGATGGCAGATGAGATCACGTTTTTCTAAAGGTGTGTTCTTAGCCCCTTCTAAATTTCAAGCCTGGCGTCTCCCATCCTACTTTGGATTTGTGGAGTGTTGGCATTGCTGTTGCCTCTTTGTTACAGAGCCAGCCGGTTTCCCCAGTTTAGGAAGGCCTCTTCCACACGAACAGCTGACCCCTTCGGCACTTGTTTCCAGCTGGGGAGAAGAGAGTGAACCAAGATGTGTGAACCAGGAGTTGGCAAGCATTTTCTGTAAAGAGCCAGATAGTAAATATTTTAGGATTTGTGGGTCATACAGATTCAGTTGCAACTGCTCAACTCTGATGTCGGCACCCAAGCAGCCATACAGAACACATACATGAATGGGTTTGGCTCTGTCCCATTAAAACTTGATCTACGAAAACAGGTATAGGCCAAACCCGTTGGCTGTGGCTGGTGGACTCCTGTTGTATAGAAATATGGCCTCTGTCAAGTTTAAGGCCTTGGAAGTAGGTTACACTTGCCTTATGGCCCTGGTATACACTTCTGTCGTTCCCATACAGCATCTAGCAGTCGGAAGCATCTCTTATTAAAGAGTGCAGATGAACCAGAAGTGAAGATCTCTTTCCAGCTCACTGCTGGTGATCATGGGACTGTCCTGGTTGGTGACTGTGAATAACTGACATAGGAGAAATTACTGGTAAATTTTGCATCTCATCTTTGAAAGTCTTGTAGCTCTGCTAGAGCTTGAAGCAGACTGTTTCCGAAGCATTAACTAAAGACACCGTGCTCCCTTTCTGTCTCAGTTGAAGCTGAGGATGCTTAGCTGCTTGCAGAATGGCAGGCCAGAGGAGACCGTGTTGGCTCCTGTGTTCCAGTGGACCTGACCGGCTGTGTTCAGGGCCGTGAAGGTAAGGGCCAGAGTTGGGGCTTCTGGCAGGCAAAGTAGATAGTTCACCAGTGGTCCAGTACATCTGGGCAGAGTGTGCTGCATATCTGATCAGAACACAAAAATGCTTTTCAAAAAAACAAGCTCAAGAATAGATATTTGTATATATTCGTAGCAGAATTGCTCACAATAGCCAAAAGATGGAAGTAACACAAGGTGTACCAACAGTTAACTGGATAAACAAAATGTACTCCTTTTTGTTGAAAGGCATACAGTGGAATATTATGCAGCCTTAAAAATGAAATAAATTCGGGGTGCCCAGCTGGCTTAGTCAGTAGAGGGGCACTGGCCTTGATCTCAGAATTGTGAGTACAAACCACATATTGGGTGTGGAGCCTACTTGATTTAAAAAAAAGAAAGAAAGAAAGAAAGAAATTCTGACACCTGCTCCAACGTGGGTGAACCTTGAAGACTTTATGCTGAATGAAATAAGTCTATCATAAAGGGACAGACACTCTTATGATTCCACTTAAAGGAAGTAACCAGAGTGCACAAAGAGAGTAGAATGGCGGTTACTCAGAGACTGGGAGGTGGAGGGAATGGAGAGTTAGTGTTTAATGGGGACAGGGTTTTAGTTTAGGAAGATGAAAAAGTTCTGGAGACAGGTGGTCGGGATGGTCACACAACAAGGTGAATGTACTTAATATCGCCGAACTGTACGCTGAAAAAATGGGTAAAATGGTAAGTTTTGTTATGTGTATGTTACCACAATTTTTTAAAAAGCTGATGAGCTCAAGATGGGCAAGTGGGATTGCTTATAGTGCTGTGATTGCAGAGACCCTGAAAGCAGAAGCTGACTCTCCGTTCAAACCCGCTGATGAGAAACCTGGGACACTAAGGAATAACCTTCCCTGTTCTTTCACTTTCATAGCGTGCTGCCTCAGCTCTCGGGAGCCAGATTTTATCAGCTCAGCCCTGTAGCTGCTTTTCCAATAGTCACTTAAAAGGAATCGATTTCTAGGAGAGACATATTTAAATGACGTACGCGTGTTGTAAGCTTATTTTTTCTGTGCCAATTAGTAAAGTCTAAGTGTCCCATAACCTTGACAGAGCTGTCCTGAGGACCAGTTGAAACATACTATGCTGACCTGTCTTCCAAGTAAAGGTTTGTTGGCATAGTCTCTAAATTACAAATGGCTTATACATCTATGTTTGTCTTGCTTATTTTGCTCCTAAATACTAGACCTACATTTCATTTGTCCTGTTGATCCTTATGCTAATTAATGTCTCAAATGAAGGCTCTTTCCTTCCTAAACCATCGCCGCTTTTGTTAATTTTGTGCCTGGATGACATACGGTGCATATAGGCAGGATTGAAACTCTGGAATCAGCTTTAGCTCATCCTGTCTCTTTCCTGTGTATTTTGTGTCATTTATCACAACGACAATGACATAATTCTTTTCCGGAGTTCGTGAAGAGAGCACAGGATTTCACCTGGACTTTTCCTAGGAGACATGGTGCTAATGGCCAGAGCTAGAGAGACCAGTTGTGGCTTGTTCTTGAAGTCACTTCTGTTTGCACCACAGAGAGAATCAGAGGTGAGAGATTTGTCAGGCGAGCAGGAAGTAGACCTGGGCTGCTCAGCTCTTGGTGGTTTAAAAGATGCTCCTACTCATGTTGGGGATAGCTTGTCTTCTTTCCCCTGTCCGAAGGCTATCCCTTTAAGTGAGCATGGCTTCTGGAGAGAGCCGCTGGGCTGTGGGAGTGCCAGAGCAGCAGGTGCGGGCTGGTTTTCGGAAGCATTAAAGGAAAGGCTGCTGATTTAACTGCAGCTCTGATTATTCTAAGCTGCTCACAGAAATCGGTCACTGCGTCACTGCATCCGGGAGACAGACGTAAGAGAGAGAAGTTTAAGCCTGTCCTGTTGGAGCTGACCGCCGCTCTTGGTTGACTTTTCTAGGACACCCGGTCCTGTTCTTGATATTCAGGATCCTCCCAACCCGGCCCCTCTTTCTTCTCCCCTAGTTGCCCACAGACTCCTCCAGCTGGCTGTGTCTTCATGTCCCGTGGTCTCCAACTCCTGAGCCGTGGCTCTAGCGTTCTCTGGCTTGAAGGTCGCTCACCTCTACCAGCAATCTTACCTGTGCTCCAAAACTGCTTTCATTTCCATTTTTTTCCTCAGGGGTAAAGAAATGGCCAGACACTCCTTCCTCTCTTCGGCTGAGGCACTTTGCATTGTGTCTGTTCAGCATTGTCTTGTGGTCACAGGCCACACGCCTGTCTGCTTCTAGGAAGCACAGACCTGAGCCATCTTCTTTCTTTCGTGCTACCCTGTTACAGTGGGGTGTGGTGTGAAATCCCATCTCTCGAGGAATCTTCTCTTATCCCTCCCAGTGCCCTCAAGCCTTCCCTCTTCCTGTGGACCTTGACCCTTCGTTCCTTAGAGTATTGTTCCTTGAGTATCATCCTTACTCATTACTTACAGCCCAATTGGAATGCAGGCTCTCCGGCCCGCATCAGACCTATCGAACCACAATCTGGTGACTCTTGAACCCTCTGCACTTGAAGATTTGAGAAGCATTACCTTCACGCTTTGCACCTACTCCCCTTACCTTCCTGAACAGTGTGGAAGTGCTCGCTTATTCACTCTTGCTGTCCAGATGTCAATCTCCTGCGGCCTGTGAAGCGTCCATTATCCAGCACAGTTCTTGGCGTGTTTTAGGTGCTCAAAAGTGTTTGCTGTGTTGCCCAAAAGGGCCCCTGGTATTATGTTTGAGATGCTCCCTCAGTCAGCCTGTTAATGAAGTGCATAACTGCTCAAAGCTTTGCTAGGTGCATGAGGCACCCTGCTGTGGAGTGGGCATCGGTCCCTATCTTTGGCATTTCCAGATCGATCGGTGGGGGAGATGGATGCCTATAATTAAATATGAGAGGCAGGGTCTGATCCATCCTGTAACCATACAGCTATTCCCAGAGGCCTAAGGGAACACCAAAGGAATGGAAGTTATTTCCAGTTCATAGGATTTGTGATGGTTGCACCGAGAGGATGGTGTCTGATTGGTGCCCGGAAGGATGAATAGGACTTTGACAAACAGACACTGTTGAGGAGGCATTCCTGGCTGGGGTAAGCCTGTTCTCGGGCCCAGGCTTGAAAGTACACAGACAGGATGTTTCTTGAACAAGTAAGAGATTGAGATGGAAAGTGTGATTGGGGAGGTGGGTGAGTGTAGACTGAACTTGAATTCTCGTGATGTGGAGTCTAGACTGGTAAGGAATATCTGTAAATCACATGCTGCTGGTATAGCTCATACGTTTGGTTTCTGTGGACTCTCCCTGTCTCCCTCTCCCCTTGCATTCTACCTTGCTGGACATGGGCAGGAGGCAGGGGGTGCATTTGGGAAGGATAGGAAGGTCTGAATGTTTTAGCCAGCTCTTGACTGGCTCAGTATGAGACCATGGCCCACGTCTTTTTTTAGTCCTAGCTGGTCAGCCACTTCCTCTCTCACCCCCTTCCGGAGTCACTTACCCAGCAGGGCCCCCTAAAAGCAGAGAGATCTAAAGCTCCATCAATAGAGGGTTTCACACAGTGTGCTTTAAAATGCCATCAAAACTCCAGACTGAACCCAGTATGTTTTATTGTACTTGCTGTCTGGTTCTCAGCCCCATGGGTTTGTGAGATTAATCATTTATGCTTTTGGTGGAATGGACTAGCTTCCCTCTGCCCATGTTGTGGACTGTGGACAGGCCATCCAGCATTCAAGATGAAAGGATGCTCCACTTTCCTTATATGCCAGCTTGTTGGAAATGCACCTGAACAAGGCTACCATGGTGTGGCTTGTTTATTTCTTCTGCTGTTGGAAATACACTGTCAGCCTGAATGCCAGGTCCTCCTCAAGTCGTCCCTAAGCCTTACCATCTTTTTCTTGAGCCTCTTCAGCTAACCGAATTTCCAGATAAGGTTAGATAGTCACCCTCTTGATGTGTCAGTATCTTCTTCCCACCAGCTCAATCAGTCCCGAGCCAGAAGATTGAGGTTAAAAAGAAGAGATGAAACTCATCAGAAGTTTTATTATATATTTGTATCTCCGATGAAAGACTGAGAGCTGTCCCTTAGATGAAATGTGTTCTAGGATTCATTAAGTACCCATGCAATGAAGCACTGTGTTAAGTACTTAATTTCTGTGGGGAAAACACACATTCTGGAGGGGGAGACCTTCTTTAGGGACAACATAATTTATGCTGTAATGTATGCTGGAGGCTTGTACCAGTCTCTACAGGATGGAGAGCAGACTGCCTGGGAGTCTGGGAGGTCCCTCAGAAGAGGGAGCATTTGAGCTGGATACTCATGAATGAGCAGAGAAGTAAGGGATAAGGATCCAAGTAGAGGAAATAGGGTGATGTAGGGGAATTGCCTACAACTGAGAAGAAAGACATGGTGGCAGATGATGCTGGTTGGGGTAGATGGAAGCCACTTTAGGATTTGACTCTGACTTGTAAGCAGTGGGGAGCCCAACAAAATGGGAACTGACATGACAGACTCAATTATATTTTGGGTTGATTCATTCAGAAATTTGACTCATTCAACAAATACTATGTGTTCATTGCTAGACTATCGCAGGAAACACACAAAGATTGCTCCATTGGTGGAACTCGTGTGTTAATAAGATAATTAAGTTACCTTGGTCCGCCACCATTGACACTTGTCAAGGTTACATGTGACCTCCACATCCAGAAGACCTCCACAATATAGAACTATTCTGTACCCATGAAGATTTTCCTTGTGCTGCCCCTTTATAGTCACACCCATCCCCCTCCCACCCTCCATCCCTTGTCTCTGGCAGCCACTAATTTGTTCTCCATCTCTCACTTCAAGAATGCTATATAAATGGAATTATAAAGTATGTGACCTTTCGAGATTGGCTTTCTGTACTCAGCAGAATGCCTTTGAGAGCATTCTCAGAGTTGTTAAATGTATTGATAGTCTTTTCCTTAATGTCTCCAACTAGTATGCTGGGATATGGATATACCACATTTTGTTTAATCGTTTAAGACATTTAGGTTTCTTCCAGTCTGAGGCTACAAATAAGACTGCTATGAATATTCATTTATTTGATTTTGCATGAAGATAGGTTTTCATTTTCTCTGGGATAGATGCCCAAGAGCACAATTGCTGGGTCATCCAGTGAATTGATTTTTAGTTGTTTTTGTTTTTAAGATTTTATTTATTTATTTGAGAGAGAAAGCACGAGTGGGAGGGGCAGAGGGAGAGGAGGAGAGAGAGAATCTTAAGCAGACTCCATGCTGAGTGTAGAGCCCAACACAGGTCTCAATCCCACAACCATGGGATCCTGACTGAGCCGAAACCAAGAGTCAGAGACTTAACCGGCTGTGCCACCTAGGCACCCCTGATTTTTAGTTTTAGCAGACATTGCCAAACTGGTTTCCAGAACGGCTGTACCATTTTACATTCTTACCAGCATGTATGAATACAATGGTCAATTTTATGGATCGAGTTGACTAGGCACTGGTTCCCAGTTGTTTGGTCAAACACCAGTCTAGATGTTGCTTGTGAAGGTATTTTTAAGATATAGTTAACATTTAAATTAGTATATTGAGGTTACCTTTCATAGGGCACCTGGGTGGCTCAGTCGGTTAAGCCTCTGCCTTCGGCTTGGGTCATGATCTCAGAGCCCTGGGATCGAGCCCCACATCCGGCTCTCTGCTCAGCAGGGAGCCTGCTTCCTCCTCTCTCTCTCTGCCTGCCTCTCTACCTACTTGAGATCTCTGTCTGTCAAATAAATAAATAAATCTTTAGATTACCTTCCATAATGTGGTGAGCCTCATATAATTTTTGAAGGCCTCACTCCCCAAAATTGAGGTGCCCTGAAGAAGAAACAATTCTTTGAGATTATAACAGGGACACCCTGTCTAATTTTCCCACTTGGGGGGCCTGCCCTGCAGATTTCAGACTCTAGAATACAACATCAAATCTTATCTGAATCTCCATCTGTCAACCCACCCTATAGATTTCAGACTTGCCAGCCCCCATAATTGTGTGAGCCTAATCCTTAAAACTAGCCTCCCTGTCCCTCCTTCCCTCCTTTCTCTCGCTCCCTCTCCATATGTGTACACACATACCACTTCTGTTTCTCGGGAGAACCCTGTCTAATACAATGTTCTACATCCTTACCAGCAACTGCTGTCGCTACTGTTTTTTCTGTTTTAGCCATTTTGGCTACAACAGATTTGGCTACAAACAGCCATTTTCTGTTTGTAGCCAAATCTGTAGTGATATCTAATTAGGATTTTAAGTTGCATTTCCCTAATGGGTAGTGTTGTTGAACATTGCATGTGTTTGTTATTTGCCATCTGGATATCCTTTCTAATGAAATGTCTTTTCCTGTCTTTTGCCCATTTTCTCATTGGATTGTTTTTCTTTGTTTACTATTGAATTTTCAGAGTTCTTTATATATTATGGATAGAAGTCCTTTGCCAGATGTACTCATATTTGGCAAATATGTCAAAAATATACTATTAACTAGTATCAAGTCCTGTTATTAAATAGTATTGTTTGCAAGTAATAGCACAAATTTATAAGTATAATTTGCAAATAATGATACTTTTGTTTTTATTTCTTTTTTTTTTTTAAGATTTATTTATTTATTTATCTGACAGAGATCACAAGTAGGCAGAGAGGCAGGAAGAGAGAGAGGGAAGCAGGCTCCCTGCTGAACAGAGAGCCTGATACAGGGCTTGATCCCAGGGCCCTGGGATCATGACCTGAGCTGAAGGCAGAAGCTTTAACCCACTGAACCACCCAGGTGCCCCATTTTTGTTTTTATTTCATCACACACCTCTCAGAGTGTGTATTGGGAGGATTTCTACAGTAGCCTGGTCTACCATTGTGATGAATCTGGGAATCTGCCGCCCATTCAGTTCTGGGGAAGCCTGTTCCTGCCATTCAGAAAGTATACTCTTTGCTGATCCCCTGTCCTTAGATTCTTGCAGAGAAAGGACAGGATCCAAGATCTGAGCTCTTGAGATCCTGCTGAGTGTCTTTTTAATTTAAAAGACCTTTTCATTTCTCTTCTATCATTTAATCTTGGGAAAAAAATCTTTTTTCTTTTGAAAAAAGATTTTCTTAAGGTCAATATAATTCTCCCCATTTCACAGCAGACAAAGTTGAAACCCAAAGAAACCAGGCTTATATTTAATTTGAAAATAAAATTTAATTATTTATTTTGCAAGTTTGCAAATATTTCTCCCAGTTTGTGAATTGTCTTTTAATTCTCCTAACAGGATCTTTCACTGAGCAATGTTTTTTAAGTTGTGATTTAGTCTAATTGATCAAATCTTTCTTTATGGGCTGTAGTTTTGGTCTCATATCAGAACTCTTTACCATGCCCTGGGTCTTAAAGATTTCCTCCAGTGTTTTCTTTTAAGTTCTATATTTTTTTCCCCAAGATTTATTTATTATGAGAGAGAGAAAGAGCATGCATGGGCATGTGCGTGGGTGGAAGAGGGGCAAAGGGAGAGAATCCTCCCGCAGATTCCACACTGAGCGCCCAGAGCCTGAGGCAGGCCCCAGTTCCACAACCTTGAGATCGTGACTTGAGCCAAAATCAACCTACTGAACCACCCAGGTGCCCCTAAAAACTCTATATTTTTAAGTTTTACATTTAAAAATCTGTGATCCATATCGAGTTAATTTTTTTTAAAGATTTTATTTATTTATTTGACAGAGAGATCACAAGTAGGCAGAGAGGCAGATGGGGGGGGGGGAAGCAGGCTCCCCGCTGAGCAGAGAGCCTGACTCGGGACTCAATCCCAGGACCCTGGGATCATGACCCGAGCCGAAGGCAGAGGCTTTAACCCACTGAGCCACCCAGGCGCCCCATCGAGTTAATTTTTATATAAATGGGTGTAAGTTGAAGTCTTTCTTTTGCCTGTGGATATGCAGTCGCTCCAGTCCTATTTACTCAAAAGACTTCCCTTTCTTCCATTTGAGGTACAGATGCTTTTGTACCTTTGTCAAAAATCAGTTGGCCATACTCGTGTGGAGCTACTTCTAGATTCTCGGTTCTGTTCTTCTGGTCAAGGTCTGTATCCCTGCACCAGTACCACGCAGTTTTGCATATTCTGGCTGTAGTAAATCTTGAAATGGGGAGACTGATTACTCTCACTTTATTCTTCCATTACACTATTTAAATAATAATAATAATATGTTAATATATAGCAATATAATGTATATAATTTTATACATAATATATATGTATAATATTATTATTACTATTTTACCTTTTAAACCAATTTTAAATGTATAATTCATTTGTCATAATGATGGCAGCAAGTTGGGTCCAGGGACCCAGAGGATGGATGGAAATCCAATACAAGCCAGCAGGAGGTAAAAGCGGAATTTATTGCAGGTATAGAGCAAGTGCAGGTACAGACAGAGTGTCTGGGAGACTCGTCTTTATATGGGGTCTGGGAGTTTTTATTGAAGAAGGTGGTCTGGTGTATGTGTCCCAGGCATGTGCTCTCAGGCATCTAGGAACTGATTGGAACAAGGATGAGGGCTTAGATGCTGTTCCTTGGAGCCATAGGGCCTGGGCGTCTAGATGTCCAGGTCTGAAATGTGCACATGATGGCTTCTGGTCATTCTCACCTGGTCCTTCCTTAAATGTTATCTATTCTAAAGAAATCATTGGTTCCTTGCCCCTTCCTTACACGGAGGACATAAACTATTTGCATTATGCAGGATGTGTAAAGTGGGGTGGGAGGCAGGTACTAGCAAGAATAGAAGCAGGAGAAGGAGAAAAAGCAGATTTTTATGGAGTCCTTTAGTCTCTCTGAGTCAATTAAATGCCTTTACAATGTTGTGTAACCATTATCCACAGTTATTGCAAAACATTTTCATCACCCAAAGCAGAGCCTTATAACCATTGAGCAATAAGTCTCCATCACCCCTTCCCCTGGCCCCTTGTAATCTCTTTTCTATCTCTGATTTTGCCTCTTCTAGACCCTTCCTATAAATAGAATCCTACAATATTGGTCTTTTGTGTCTGGTTGATTTCGCTTAGTATAATGTTTTCAAGGTTCATCCACATTTTAGTATGTATTAGAATTTCATTCCTTTAAAAAAAAAAAGGCTCAGTTGGTAGAGCATGGGACTCTTGATCTTGGGGTCGTGAGTTCAAGCACCATGTTGGGGGTAGAGTTTCCTGAAATTAAAAGGAAAAAAGCCTCTGGGACACCTGGGTTGCTCAGTTGGTTTAGAGGCTGCCTTTGGCTCAGGTCAGGATCCCAGGGTCCTGGGATCCAGTTCTGCGTCAGGCTCCTTACTCAGCAGGGAGCCTGTTTCTCCCTACGCCTGCTCTGCCCGCAGCTCTCCCTGCTTTTGTGCTCTCTGACAAATACATAAATAAACTCTTTAAAAAAAAAAAAAGAAAGGGGACGCCTGGGTGGCTCAGTGGGTTAAGCCGCTGCCTTCGGCTCAGGTCATGATCTCCGGGTCCCGGGATGGAGTCCCGCGTCGGGCTCTCTGCTCGGCGGGGAGCCTGCTTCCTCCTCTCTCTCTCTCTCTGCCTCTCTGCCTGCTTGTGATCTCTGTCTGTCAAATAAATAAATAAAATCTTTAAAAAAAAAAAAAAAGGAAGAAAGAAAGAAAGCTTTTGTTTTTTAGAGTAGTTTTAGGTTCATAGTAAAGTTGAGTGGAAGATGCAGAGATTTCCCATAAAGCCCTTAACCCCGCAACACACACAGCACCCCCCACTAACAATTCCTGCACCAGAGTGGTACATTTGTTATAATCGAATTCAGATGAACACATCATTATCACCCAAAACCTAGTTTCCATTAGGATTCACTCTTAGTGTCATATGTTCCGTGGTTTTTGACCTATATAATGACATGTAAGCAGCATTATTGTAACATACAGAATAGTTTCACTGCCTTAAAATTCATCTGTGCTCCCCCTATTCATCCCTCCCTCCCCACAACCCCTGGCAACTGCTGATCCTTCCATTGTTCCAGATGTTGGAATCATGCCGTATGTCGCCTTCTCAAATTGGTTTCTTTCACTTAGTAATATACGTTTAAAGTTTCTCCATGTCTTTTCATAGCTTGACAGCTCATTTCTTTTTGTGCTTTATGATGCTCCACTATCTGGGTGGACCACAGCTCATTTACCCATTCAGCTCCTGAGGGACATCTTGGTTGCTTTTAACTTTTGCCAATTGTGGGTACAGCTGCTGTAAATATTCATGTTCAGGTGTTTGTGTGGACATGGGTTTTTAACTCCTTTGGGAAGATCTCAGGGAGTGTAATTGCTAGGTTGTATGGTAAGAATGTGTTGAGTTTTGTAAGAAAATGCCAAACTATCTTCCAGAGTGGCTATACCATTTTACATTCCCACCAGCAATCAGTGAGAGTTCCCTATGCTCCACATCTTTGCCAGCATTTGGTGTTGTCAGTGTTTTGGATTTTGGCCATTCGAATAGATAATCTTGTTTTAATTTGCGTTTCCCCATGACATGATATGGAACATCTTTTCATACACTTATTTGCCATTTGTGTATCTTCTTTGCTGAGGTATCTATTAGTCTTTTGCCTATTTTTAAAATTCACTTGTCTTCTTACTGTTAGGTTTTAAGAGTTCTTTGTAGGTTTTGAGTAACAGCCCTTTATCAGATAGGTCTTTTGCAAATATTTTCTCCCTGTTTGTGGCTTATTTTCTCATTCTCTTGATTCCATTCCTTTTTAAGGCTACATAATCTGTTGTGTGATAGATCACATTTTGTATATCCATTCGTCTGGGTTCCTGGTTTTGTATATCCATTCTGGGCACTTGGGTTCTTTCCCCCTTTTAGGTATTATGAATAATGCTGCTGTGAATATGTGAACACACAAATATCTCTTCAAGACTCTGCTTTCAGTTCTTCTGGTTATATCCCTAGAGCAGAATTGCTGTGTCATACTATTATTCTGTGTTCTCCAAACTTTTCTGCACTGGCTGCACCATTTTATATTCCCACCAGCAGTGCAAGCGGTGCCCAAGGCTTCAAGTTTCTCTGCATCTTCACCAACACTTGTTATTTTCTGGGTTTTATTGTTGTTGTTTTGGTTTGGTTGGTTTTTTTGCTAATAGCTAGTAGCTATGGTCTGTGTAAAGTGGTATCTTACTCTAGTTTTGATTTGCATTTCTCTTATGACTCATGATGTTAAACATCTTTTCGTGTGCTTATTGGCCATTTGCACTTTATTACTCAAAATTGTTCCACCTATTTTAGTTCCTTGGCCTGAAGAGTCTTGTCTGTATCTATAAAAATAATCTTGCTTTGGTCTTGATAGGAGTTACATCATATTTGCACAGCAGAAATGACCTCTTTACTGTGTCGAGTGTTCTAATCCTTTAAGCCCTGACTGGTGAGCAGAATGGGGGCCTTGAGGCACTGTAAGGGCCCATTCAGAGCTAAAGCCACCTTTAGATGCAGCCCATCTACTAAAGCCAGGAAGGAGGCTCCCCCTCTTCAGTTTCCCCCAAGGCTTTCTCTGGACCATGTGCTCAGAACTCTGGCTCCTAATAGCAGAACTACCCGCAGCAAGACCAACCATTTCTTGGTTCATGTAATCAAACTGCAGGAAAGACAGTGTTGATGGGGGGCCCAGGGACTGAAATGTTGCCAAGACACTTTCCCTCTGTGGTCAGCACCCTCCTCTCCCTGCAGACTGGTTTTTCATAAGTGGGGGTGGTGAGTATCTAATGGCTCCTTGCTATCCTCAGGGGATTGTCCCTCTTCTTTCTCATTTGAAAAGTCTTGAGGAAATGTCTCATTGGTAGGGCTTAGATCATGTGTTATGTAGTGTGGTTGGAAGGAAGATGAATGATCCCAGGAGGTAAGGAGCACTAGACAGAGCTGATATGAGATGGAGTCTATAGCTAGTCGTGTTTTTGGAAGATTTTTACTGGCATGTGTTGAACCACCAGTGTTTTCTATTAACCTTCAAGTAACCTAAAATAGTTCAGTAATGGATCATCATCATTATATTACAGGTAATGATAGTTAATGTATTATACATTGTTAACATATAGTTAATAGCTTTACCTATATTACATAGCAATTTAGAGAGATCTATCTGGTTAATGGCAAGTGATAGTAATAGATTATAATAGTAGCTCTCAAGTGTTACAGTTATTGGAAGATTTACTGTATCTATTTAAATATGTAAGAAAAATTTGAAGGACATGGGTAGAAAGTCCTAAGGCCCCCCCTGCTTAATCTTCATTATGCTTTTCTAAATTTGGTTTAACCAAGAGATCGTGCTGTCCGTCTTTACATAACCTTCGGTGAAACTGCCATTCTTCTCCAGGGTTAATTTATTTTCACAGGGAATTGTTGACTTTCTGGGCTGCTATTGAGGATAGAGTTGGTATTTTAATTTCCGTGACTATTTACTGAGCTATGTAAGGGGTGTACAAAACCCTTAATCCCCTCAGGGAGTCTGAAGTCCACCGGAATGGGTGAGAACAGAAAAATACATCTGCAACAGGGAATAGCCCTACTCAGCTAACGTCCGAGTCAGATTTTGTTTGGGGGGTGGAGCGCTGGCTTGAGCTGGCTTTGTGCGTGGCGCTTGCTCAGTAAGGTGGGGGTGATGGTTGACACCTGAGGTAGGAAAGTGGATGCTTCTAGGCATCTCCACGCAGTTCACCTCTTACATTTCTGATGGACAAGGCTGCTTTATTGCTGAGCCTAATTAGCATTGAAACTCCCTGGGGGTAGGGGTAGGGGGCAGAAAGAGAATAATTGTGTAACTATGGTTAAGAAACTGAAGTTCAAAAAAAAAGACACATTGGTGGCGGGCAGGCCTGTACAGGCCATTAATGGCTCCAGTGTGAGTGGCTCTATTTCAGGCTTAGCTCATTTCCTTTTTAAAAGGAGTATTTTGTATAAGACACTTTATCTCCGTGGTGGAGTCCACAGTTCCTAATAGTTTAGCAGGAGGAGTTGTGAATAGCAACAGATCAGGTGTGATGGGGGGTCTTAAATAAGTGATCATCTTCTTTCTAGAGAATGTATTTACATCCCTTTTCGTAATATGTGTTCCCTGTGACTCTAGAGCAGAGGTCAGCAAACTCTTTCCATGAAGAGGCAGATAGTAAATATTTTTGGCATTGCAGGCCACCAATCACTGTCACAGCTTCTCAAATTTGCCATGGTAGGGACATGTCTGTGTTCCAATAAAATTTTGTATGTGGACACTGAAATTTGGATCTCATGATTTTTACATGTCATGAAGTATTAGTCTTCTTTTGAATTTTTCCCCAAAAAACATATACAAAAATTTGAAAACAACGCTTCCCTCATGCCACACGAAAACAAGAGGTAGGGGGGCACTTGGGTGGCCCAGTTGTTAAGCATCTGCCTTTGGTTCAGGTCATGATCCCAGGGTCCTGGGATCGAGCCCCACATAGAGCTCCTTGCTCAGCGGGAAGCCTGGTTCTCTCTCCCACTTACCCTGCTTGTGTTCTCTCTCTCGCTGTGTCTCTGTCAAATAAATGAATAAAAATCTAAAAAAAAAAAAAAAAGCAAAATATAAAACAAGAGGTAGGCTGCATTTGGGCAGGTAGACTGTAGTTTGCCAACCCCTTTTCTAAAGGTCTTAAAAGTAACTTCTAGGGGCGCCTGGGTGGCTCAGTGGGTTAAAGCCTCTGCCTTCTGCTCAGGTCATGATCCCAGGGTCCTGGGATCAAGCCCCACATCGGGCTCTCTGCTCAGCAGGGAGCTTTCTTCCCCCTCTCTCTCTGCCTGCTTCTCTGCCTACTTGTGATCTCTGTTTGTCAAATAAATAATAAATAAAATCTTTAAAAAAAAAAAAAGGTAACTTCTATAGTTTTAAATTTGAGGACATTTTATTTATTTAATAAGCAGTTTTATCATACTCAGTATGTGCTGTGCACTGTTTTAAATGCCTTACAGATGTTAGCTAACTTAATCTTCACAATAACCCCATGAGAGAGGTACTGCTTAACCCCATTTTGCAGTTGTGTGAATTGAGGCACAGAGAGGTTGACTAACTGGCCCATAGTCACACAGCTAGCAAAGAGCAGAATCTAGATTTGAACCCAGGTCATCTAGCTCCAGGGTACTTGCTCTTTGTTTTAAGATTTTATTTGTTTAGAGAGAGAACAAAAGCAGGGGGAGTGGCAGGTGGAGGGAGAAGCAGAGAGCCCGATGTAGGGCTTGATCCCAGAACACTGGGATCATGACCTGAACCAAAGGCAGACACTTAACTGACCTAGCCACCCAGGTGCCCCAGAGTACTTATTCTTATCTACAATGATATGCTGTCTATCTTAAAAGATTTATAATTAATGATTTTCGAGGCTAAAGGAATTTTAGAGATTAATCCATCCCCCGCTACTTGTCCATTTCATAGACACATTCTCACACACACCAGCTTCATGGCCTTTATGATTCAAATTTATGCTTCAGTAAAATTATGGATTACCATTATGCACTTTCAGCATCTCTTGTGACTGTCTGAAAGCTTAGTCTTAAATCCCACTTATCCCAAGGGTAATCTGTCTGTACAGGCTGGGCACTTAACTGTTCACTTAGTGTTTTATTTATATTTATTGTCAGATGCTTGAAAGTAGGAGCAATAGTATCAAAATGTTTTCCATCAAAGAGAAATCTATTCTGGGTGTATCTTTTGCTTTCTTTGGGAACACCTGTCTCAGATTACTGCCAACTCAGATTTTGCCCTGCTGCTTTTCCTGCTTGAATAAGCAGCTGGGTGAATCTTGAGCCCCAACTGCCTGTTGATAGGGAACAGAATTTGTGGTGTCATGCTACACTGTCCTTGTTGATCTAATGATACCGCCAAACCAGGGCTATGAATGGAAAATTTCCCAGTCTTTTCAGGGAAGAACATGGAAGCTAGGTGTGCGTGTGTGTGCACACACGTGTGCATGTATGTTAAGGCAAGTCAGAACTTAGGTGGACGAAGAGGTGGTCAGGATTTCTGGTTCCTTTTGCTTATAGTCTCAGACTCAACTAACCAGGAGGGCCCTTGGAGAACCTCTGGTACAGAGGTTTCTGTGCCCCAGGGCAGAGTTATTGCCAGGGGCCCTCATATCCACAGGCACTCCAATCTGTTGGCCAGAGAAATGATGCCTTTAAGATGTGTGTATAATTACTCTTTGCATGTATTTAGATGCCATCATGATCAAAAGGCAAAGCTTTACCAAATCCGTGTTAGACTACTGTTTCAAATATAATGACTACCTATTGAGAAACCTGACCCAGTTAGAGCCCCTTATGAAGAAACGGAGGCTCAGGGGTGAAGAGAAAATATTTGCCTGGATCATTACAGAAAGAACGGCTGGCCTGGAAGCTGGCGCGATACATCTGTGCCGTATAGCTTGTGGTCTCTGTCTCCCCTGGGATGAGCATGTATTTTGACCTTTAATGCAGTGCTTTCTAATACTGTCTGATAGCCTGGTTGATCACGGCAACATTTACCAGTATTTATAGTGCTTCTCTTGAGAATCTCTAATTTTTTTTTACTATACTCCTTGCTATACCGCCATAAGTAATACTCCTACCTAGAAATCCAGTCCAACCTGGAAACAGACCATAGTAAAACCGGGCAGCTTCCTTCTGTCTGTAGTAGAGCTGGCTCTGAAACTCCGGAGTTTTAATCTCTGTGAATCCGACTGAACTCGTGAGGATTTCAGTTATTTATATCTTAGTCTCATAGGAGGCTAAATAGGGCTGTAGCTCTCAGCTGGGTGCAAAACAATATTTTTGTTAAATCTCTGCTAAGCACCTGACACATGCTAGGGTATTTGCATGTGTATCATATATCACTTAATTTAATAAGCCTAGTGTTGCAATTAAGAGGCCCCACTCAGGAAAAGCTAAGTAGCTTCAATCTTCTCCAGAGTCCGTGTGGCTGGTTATTTATTCATCTGTGTCCCATTGTGGAGTATCTCCATCAGGTTTGTAAATGTGCCCTTGAGTCCTATCCCATTGGTGGCCCAGCTGGGACAAATCAGCACAGATCCATCCCTCCAAACAGGACCCAGGATTGACAGCAACATCAGCATGGTCTGCACAGGTCTGCATACCTTTTTTCCCACTGGAATTTCAGGAAATTGGGATGACCATGGTGATTAGGTCAGATGACATTCATAGCAACCATTTTCATACTCCTTTATATTTGATCTTCTTTAAAACTCCCGAGAAGTCAGAGGAATAGGAATGACGTCATAAGTTGGGAAGCCAAGGACAGAAGAGACCTGTGTGAGGTGACCTTGCTGGTACCTGCTGGTACGGGGCTTCTGGCTTCCATGTACACCGCACCGCCTGTCTGGCGGCCGTGCGCACCAGCCCAGCTCCCAGCCCTTCTCTTCCTCCAGGCGTCCCCTTGCTTCTCTTCCTTTCTGTACTTTCCTTCTGCTGCCTTGCTGTGGCGTCTTCTTCTAGATGAGCTTTAAATGTTAGAATTCCTCTTAAACCCTCTTCGGGCTCTGAGCTCTCTCCCTCAGTGACCTCTTCTGGTCTCAACCTGACAACTCCCAAAGGTGTCATTTGAGCCTAGTCTCCCATCTCTCTGTGTTCCAGACGTACCCGTCCACTTCCTACACAGTATCTCTGCTTGGATGCCTCCCAGGCACGTGGTGGCGTCTTGTCCAAAACTTGACTCGATCTTCTACCCCCTTCTCTGTCATTTGTGACCTAAGTGAATGGCAACTCCCAGTTCATGGTCTCCCCGCAGAGTGGCCCCATTGGCTTTGGAGACCCTTCCTTAGTACTGTTGCCTGGTTTCCTAATACTCTTAAAGCAAAAGGTAGAGTTCTTGAGTACCGTATCTATTTTTCCAGCTTCACATCACATCACTTTCCTTTTCATATCTATCCTTGCATCATGGAGGCCACTTTGATTTTTAACATTTATCAAGGAATAGTGTGTTCTGTGATTTTAAAAAAAGCAAGTATAGAGAAGTTGAAGCACATGTGCATTTAAGCTACCCATTGACTTTTTTTTTTTTTTTAAAGATTTATTTATTTATTTATTTGACAGACAGAGATCACAAGTAGGCAGAGAGGAAGGCAGAGAGAGAGGAAGAAGCAGGTTTCCTGCCCAGCAGGGAGCCGCATGCGGGGCTTGATCCTAGGAACCTGAGATCATGACCTGAGCTGAAGTCAGAGGCTTTAACCCACTGAGCCACCCAGGCGCCCCCACGGGCTTCATAATTTAAAAAATATATGGAGGAGCCCTGTAGGTGAGCAGGAATGCTTCAGTCTCCTCTTCAGATCCTACTGTGCAGAGCCCCTGCTTAGAAAGAGGTTTTGCCTCCACTCTTTGTAGAATCCAAGTGGCATGAGTGCTGAGTCTTTGCTGCAGTTTTAGTGGAGGCTGTTTGGGCTCTTGGCTGGAGTTGTTTGTTTTTCCCCTTGGAAGCAGATTTGGAGGTGTTTATGTACCCAGGAAGTCCTGTGATTGCCCCTAATTTCCTTTGTAGAGGCTAGTCATTGCATATCGTCCCCCAGTGGTTAAGTGGCTGGTGCTGGTACACAATGCTTACAAAGTGGCAGTGTGAGCACAGGCACCAGGTGTCTGCCGCGTGCACAGAGACCTGATGCCCTGATCCAGCCCAGGCAGCTTCTGTATGTGGTCATGAGTTGGACTTGTTCAGCTCAAAGTGTTTCATTATACCAGATTCACTTCTTTCCTTCTGCCCTAGCTTGGACTTGGTACCTGACTCTTTCCAATACTTTAAATGTACGGTCTGATTCCATTCTAAGGGTAATACTTTTATAACAGGTATTGTCTGAGGGTGGACATAGCAGAATGTGATTAAAGGTAGGGATGTGTTTCAAGTAGTATTGCCCTTTCTGAGCAGCCGGTTATATGTTGCTCATTAATTATTTTTCTGTAAATTCTGTTGCACCATTTCACATTTCTTTGCCACCTTAGGAATGGAGAATTGAGGAAATTTGAGGTAACAGTATAATTGCAGATCTATTCCTGGAGAAAGTAGCCTTTGCATGGGCCTGTGTAATTCAAGATGTTAAAATAGGGAGCACACGTGTCCTCCTATGTAGGTCATAATTTATAGTATTCAATCAGTAATAAAAGAACATTTCTATTTCCCATTTTCTTGGTCCCCCTTTTAGTTTATTTTTTATTTATCTGTGGTTTTTTTAAGATTTATTTACTTATTTATTTATTTTGAGAGAGAGAGAGAGAGAGAACATACAAGTGAGAGGAGCAGAGAGAGAGAGAGAGAGAGAGAATCTCAAAGCAGACTCTGCTTTGATTATGGGGCTTAATCTTACAACCCTGAAATTGCTACCTAGGCTGAAACCAAGAGTCAGATGCTCAACCAACTGTGCCACCCAGGGGCCCCTGTCCCTTTTTTTAAGTGAACTTTTTACTTTGAGATAATTTGTAGATTCACTTGTAGTTATTTGAAATAATAGCAGTGAGAGCCTGTGTACCCTTTACCCAGTTTCCCCCATGGTAATGGCTTATAAAACTGTAGTACAACATCACAACTAGGGTATTGGTATTGATTTAATCCACCGCTCTTATTCAGATTTCCCCAGCTTTACTTTTATTCACTGGTGTATATGTGTGTATTTAATTCTGTATAATCGTGTGTAGGTTTTTTATTATTTCAAAAATTTCCCAGTTGGCTGAGAACTTGAGCTGGGAGGAGGCGTGTTATTTACTGGATCCCTCTCAAGCTTCACCAGTAAACAGCTCAAGCATAAATCCTTCTCTTTCACATAAAAGGCAAGTTATGTAACTTCAAAATCTTGATTTCTTCTTCTACAAAACAAAATTCACAGCAGCTACTTAATGTAGAAGGTTGCCATGAGGACTAAAATGAGAAAAGAATGCATAATGGGTACTTAGGAAAAAAGAACTCAATAAATGATCATCTTTTTTGAGTGACTTTTTAAACTGAGATTATAAATGAGAGTATTTTGGTTTTTAAATTTTTTTATTTTGTTTTTATTTTATTTTATTTATTTATTTGACAGAGATCACAAGTAAGCAGAGAGGCAGGCAGAGAGAGAGAGGAAGCAGGCTCCCTGCTGAGCAGAGAACCCGATGCAATACGGGGCTCTATATGATGTGGGGCCCGATCCCAGGACCCTGGGAACATGACCCGAGCCAAAGGCAGAGGCTTTAACCCACTGAGCCACCCAGGTGCCCCAGTATTTGTTTTTATTTTTTTTAAACTTTTCACAAAAATGTGATATCCTAGGATTATAGAATTGGTAGGTTCCTTAATAGTTTTGGAACTGGTGAAGGACGTCCCTGAACATTTTTAGATGACAGGTTCTTCTTAATCTTTATAATAAACTAAAGTCTGTCCCCCTATCACATCTAGATCTGCCCTCATCCATGTGATGACCCTTTTAGGATTTGAGGACAGCTACTGTATCCCCCCTCCCCCATTACGTTTTACAAATAAGCTCTCCTTAACCATTCCTCTTAAGATGTAGCTTCCAGATCTTTTCCTACCTTGGTCTCCCTCTTGTAGATAAAGACAAATTTGTTCTTCCCTTTAACAGAATGCAGAATCCAGTTGTAATCTGGCTAGCATATCCCAAGATAGGTCTGCCTTCTCTTTAGCTGAGCTTTTTGGGGAAACCAGGTCACCTAGTTTATGCATGTACAGTTTGTTCTTTTGTCTTCTCCTTTCCAGATGAAAAATAAATTCATGACAATTTAACACAACTAATCGAACACACATTTTAAGCTCTGTGCCATTAAAATGATAGTAAGAGGGAGAGGAGATGTCAGCAAATGGTAGATCAATAGAATGCTGAAGCCAGAAAGTCTGAAGTGTGATGAACTTTGAGGGCCAGAGGAACTGAAAGTGCCTGCTGGGGAGAAATAAAGAAGAAAGACGACTTATAATGCAGAACCCTGGAATAACTCCAAAATTGGAGAAGCAAAATACTGAAAACAGGAAGATTAGTTGAAAGTCTCTGTGAAAAGCAATTAGTTGCCTACAGCTCCTCCCCCACTTTGCCAGGAGACAGGAGTTTTAGTCTTCCATATTGAACCAAGGGTATACCAAGCATAGAAGAGAGGAGATAGACTATGGAGCAGAACTTAAGGGCTTTAAGGCAAAGTCTAAATAGCGAATGGTAGGACCATCCCCCTCTCTCACCCAGTTTCCAGAATACCTACAGGCAGGCACTCCCATGCAAGAGATTGGAAGATCTGTCTCTGATAAGTTTGCCCCAGAGAAAAAGTCCCAAAGATACTGCTTTTAGCAGTCCTCAGTAAAATGGCAGGTTCTTGCTTGATCACCCTGATGTGAAGTCTACAAGTTGATGAGCCTAGCCACCCCCTCAAAAACTTTCAACTTCTAAAAATATGAACAGATAGCCAAGTATCACAAGGCATTTAAAGCAAGCCACTAGAATAAAGACAGAGACTAAAACAAATGGGGAAAAAGAACTCAGAGGAAACAGTAAAAGCAGGGAGAAGGAGAAAAAAATGAAAAAATTTAACTATAATATCTTGACAAAAACAAATGGGGGGGGGGGAGGAACTCAGAGGAAAAGGAAACTCAGGAAAAGGAACTCAGAGGAACGTAAAACCAAGGAGGAGGAGGAGAAAAAGAAAAAAAAAATAATATCTTGAGAGAGGTTAGAGAAAATACAGCATTCATGAAAGAGAAGTAAGAGGCTTTCAATAAAAAGTGGGGTGGGACACCTTCAGAAAACAATAAAGACCTTTTAGAAATTAAAAATACCATAGCCTTATAAAAAGCTACAACACAGGGCGTCTGGGTGGCTCAGTGGGTTAAGCCGCTGCCTTCGGCTCAGGTCATGATCTCAGGGTCCTGGGATCGAGTCCCGTATCAGGCTCTCTGCTCAGCAGGGAGCCTGCTTCCCTCTCTCTCTCTCTCTGCCTGCCTCTCCATCTACTTGTGATTTCTGTCTGTCAAATAAATAAATAAAATCTTAAAAAAAAAAAAAAGCCACAACACAGAGATATGGAAAGATAAAGTTGAAGAATCCCAGGAGATAGATCCAATGAAAGAGGTGGGAAATGGGGAACAGGTGAAAAAATGCAAGATTGTTCCAAGAGGCCTAACACCTGACTCATGGAAATTTCAGAAGAGAAAAAATAGACAATAGAGAGGAGGAAATTATCAAAGAAATAAGATGGAAAAGCATTCCCAAAACTAAAATAAAGTCTATAGGTTGAGACAGCACAATGAATGAAAGGACACCAAGGTATTACCCTGTGAGAGTTCAGAACTCTGAAGATAAAGAGAAAGCACTAGAAGCTTCTAGAGAGAACAGTCACATACTGTTAGTGTTCAGAACAGCATTAAATTTCTCAAAAGCAACAAAGTAGAAGACAGTGGAGTAATACCTTCAGAATTCTGATATAAGAAATATCCCCCAACTTAGAATTTTATAGCCAGCTAAACTATCATCCAGGTTGGAGGCTAACAAAGCCATTTTCAGACATATTGTGCATATGCCTTATGATTGTGTGATATAGTAAGAATGTATATTTGGAGGACACCCAGGTGGCTCATACAGGTGAACTCCTGCCTTTAGCTCAGGTCGTGATCCCCTGCTCAGCGGGAAGCCTGCTCCCCCTCTGCCTCTGCCCCTACCCTCTGCTTGTGCGTGCATGCACCTCTCTCTCAAATAAATAAAATCTAAAAAAAAAAAAAAAAGAACAAAGCACAAAACAGTTCTTTGAGGGGGAAAAAAAATGTATTTGGTTTTTTTCCCTGGTTCCTGGCACAGAGCTTCTAAAACCCTTGGAATTTCCTGAGTGGTAGGGGTGATAAGAGCATCTTTTATTATAATATTTGGTCTTTGTTCCCAGTTCCCGACACAAGAGCTTCTAAAAACCTTGGAATTTCCTGAGTGAGAGGTGCCTCCTTTGTTTTTCATAACAAACCTCTTTCAACCACACCTGAGTTTATGCTAATAAGGTGACTCTCTGTGGACCCCTGGAAAACTTCAGGATAAGGCTGGTTGCCAGAGGGGGCAACCATGTGATTAGAGGGTTGGAACTTCAGTCCCACCCTTTGACCTCTGGGGAGCTTCCAGGTTGGTGAACATAGCCACGTGTGGGGAGGGTGGCACACCTCAGTTCCACAGGGACAGAAGATCCTGTGCTCAGGACCCTTCTAGACCCCACCCTATGTACCTCTTTAGCTGCCTGTTCTTTTGTATCCTTTGTGATAAACCAGTAACAGTAAGTAAACTATTTTCCCTGAAGTTCATTGAGCCATTTTGCCAAATTATCACACCTGAGGAGGGAGTTGTGGGGAACACTCTTATCCCCACCCCTACCCCGACTTTATAGCTGATTGCTTGGTCGTACAAGTGGCTCAGGCTTGCAGTTGGTGTCTGAAGCAGGGGTGGTCTTGTGGGACTGAGCCCTTAACCTGCACTAACTCCAAGTAGTTCATGCCAGATTTGAATTATAAGGATACCAGTTGGTGTCTGGAGAGTCGGAAAATTGGTTTTTGTGTGTCAGAGTACTGTAAGTAAAAACAGTTTGTAGGATACCTTTTCTTAGGAAGCTCTTCTAGAAGATGCTTTTCATCAGAACAGGGAATAAATCAAGAAGAGGACTCAATGGGCTTCAGGAAACGGGTTCCAGTGTAGGTGAGGTGAAAGGGATTCCTATAAGGACAGAGTTCTGGTCGGGATGCCTCTGGGACAACCAGGAACATACGGCTAGGGTACCCAACTGAATGTATTAAAAGGAGTTCTGTACTTCATTTTTATCTCCAGGGGAAAAAATTATACAAGAAAAGAAATGTAATCATAGCATACATCATGGCTTGGCTACAAATAATATTCACATAGACCTAATAATGCAACCCTTCATTTAATCAAATGCAGACAAAATTATATTGGAAAGACAGAGGGAGTAAGTGGAGTTTTATGTGAAGAGAATGTTAGAACAAAATCCTATCTTCCATCACAGAAATTAAGTAGCTAATATAATAGTTATCTTTTGCTGTCTAACCAAAAATTACTCCAAAACTTAGTGACTTAAAACAATTAATATTTATTATCTCACAGCTTTGGATTTCAGAAGTAGCTTGCAGTCCGAGTGCCACCTTGGGCTACATTCATCTGAAGGCTTGACTAGAGCTGGAGGGGCCTCTTCTAGGCTCACTCAGGTAGTGATAGGAAGAAGCCTCAGTTCCTTTTCACATGGCTCTCCTCAGGTTATGTTGTTTTCTGGCTCCCCCAAGAGCGAGTGATCTGGGAGAGACAATAAAAGGAATGTGCAGTTGCCTGTGTATTTATTTACTTATTTTAAAGATATTATTTACTTACTCGAGAGAGATTGAGACAGGGACCAAGAGAGCACGAGCAGAGGAAAGAGGCAGAGGGAGAAGCAGGCTTCCCACTGAGCAGGGAGCCTGATGTGGGGCTCAGTTCCAGGACCCTGGGATCATGACCTGAGCCGAAGGCAGATGCTAAACCGACTGAGCCACCCAGGCGCCCCATGCAGTGCCTTTTATGACCCAGCCACGAATATAACATGCATTCAAATGACACCATCACTTCTGTGTATTCTGTCAGCTGCACTGACCAACCCCGAGACAGTGTGCAAGGGGATCGCCCAGTGGTGTGAGGACCAGGAGGCAGGGATCATTCAGGGTTCTTTGGAGACATGCTACCACAAGTCATAACTAGAAGTGAAAATTTAAGAACTACTATTCTAGGCACATTGCTTAGAAAGATGGAGATGGGGGTGCACGTGTGCCTCAGTCGATTAAGCCTCCAGCTCTTGATTTTGGCTCAAGTCATGATCTCAGAGTCATGGGATGAAGCTCCGCCCACCGCAGGGAGTCAGCTTGAGGATTCTCTCCCTCTGCCCCTTCGCCTTCCTCCCCCGCTTACTCATGCTCACTCTCTCCCTCAAAGAGATAAATAAATCTTATTAAAAAAGAAAAAAAAAAGGAAAAAAAGAAAGGTGGAGATATATACCAGAAGAAAGAGGTGGCCCCTGAGAGCAGGAATCAGGGAAACTGCTGGTTTTAGAAACTTAGTAGAACAACTTTAAGAAATAGTTCTGTGTTTTACTGTGATTTTTTTTTTAATTATGAAAACCTCCAAAGCACACAGCCATTTCATGTCCCCAACACCGGCAGATGAGCCACACATGGATTTTGTGAGAAACTCATCGAATCTGAGTCAGTCTTCATCGATCCTTTGGTATTTGAAAGATTGTGGGATCTTGAAGGACAGCTTACAGATAATAAACGGAAAGTGATGAAAAAGAGACCTTAGTGACAGGACCTGAACTAGAATCCTTGAGTAAATGTGACCAAGAAGAGCTGGTATCAGGTAGTGAGGTGCTCTGACATTTTACTAATGTGGAATCTGGGGGGTGGAGGGAGACTGTTTTGTTCTTTCTGAAGACTAGAAAGTTCTTAAGTGGAAATGTTTACATGGCTGGAAGCTATAAATGGCAAAGCTTGTTAAAAGGACTGTCCTTTTGGCAGATAGTTGGAAAGCACATTATGGGACTCCCAAGGCTAAGTATGTGTCTGTTGGGAAGGTTCAATACAAGTTGGAGGGAATCTGCCCCTGTCCCCATGTGACCTGAGACCTGTGGACTGTGCGTGTGCAGGGCACCAGTAGTACACAGTACCAGTCATTTGAGCTGCTTGCTGCTGGGGCCATTTTCCTAAGAGGAACTCTGGCCTCCTTGTAGCAGCCCGCAGCCCAGTTGTTGCCCCCGGACTCCCCAACACTTGTGCCCACCATGCCCGCTCTGTCCTTCAGTGCCCCTATTCAAGTCTGGTCTTGTTTCTTCTTATTTCTTCCTGTCACTGTGTATTTACTCTTCTGGAGGAGCCCACTGTCAGGGTTCGTCCCGGGTTCGTGGACAGTTTGTCTCCTCCATCTGCCTTTAATAAAACTGGGATCGGGATCATGTGTTAGAGATGTCAGGTCTCTGAGTTGGTGGGGAGTCAGGAACAGGGCAGTGAGACTGCATATAAGTAAAAACTAGCACTGGAAGCATTCGGGCTTCCTTTTTTTTTTTTTTAACCATTTTAACGCCCATGAAACTGTGTTGTTTGCATTCTTCCCCTGTCACCGAGTATGTGGAACTGATCAGCTCAGCTGTCATGTACTGTGATGCCTCCAGTGCCATTGCGACAGGCAGGGGCTTAGCGGGGCAAGGGACCGGTCAGGTTTTGTATTTGCAGTACTCAGTATCTCTCTTTGTATTTCCCTTTGCCCATAGATTGGAGACCACAAATTCAGTGCCCACCGGATCGTCTTAGCAGCCTCTATCCCGTACTTCCACGCTATGTTTACAAATGACATGATGGAGTGCAAGCAGGACGAGATTGTAATGCAAGGAATGGACCCCAGGTACTCAGCTTCTCCACTGGGTCTCTCGGTCTTCAGGTTCCCAGGCACAGCTTCAGCCCCGTGCATGATGCCGTTGGCGGGCCCGTGGCAGGACATAACACTGTTAGAGCGACATGTTTAATAGGAGCTAGCACCAAGATATTTTTTTATAACGAGGACTGGGTACAAATGTGGTAAGACGTTATCCTTTGCCCTTTTCTGTGCTAACCATTCTAGCTGATGAAATAGTTTTCCAAACGAGGGTCTTCATTCTGTATTCTCCCCAGCCGTCTCGTACAGTGTTGGCCATTAGAACTTCTGGCGCTGATGGGAATGTTTTATTTTTACTCTCCAGAATGGTGACCACTATATGTAGCTATATGTAGCTACTGAGCACTTGAATTTTAACTAGTGGGATTAAATAAATGAATTCTTAATTTTACTTAATTTTAAGTAAACTTTAAGTTTAAGTAAATTTTAAACTTAAGGTAAATTTTAAGTTAACTTTAGCTTAATTTGAAATTGCCGTGTATGGCTCGTTGCTGCTATATGGGACAACACAGATTCAGAAAATGGCAAAATCATGGTTATTAAATGGTTGAGAAAATTGAAGTCCAAAGAGGGCAAGCCCAAAAGTTACCCCATCTAAATGCCTTTCAGTGTCCAAGCCCGCCCTCCTAGCAGGCAGTTCCAGGCCCCAAACGTCAGTGCCGCCAAAGCTGAGATAGTCTGCCCTAGATGAATTTTAGAGGCAGGAGGCAATACCATAACCGCTGAAATCATGTCATCAGGCACTTACTTAACGTTGTCCTGACATGCAAAGTCACTTACTAATGGATGCTCTTCGTGGAAATACCTTGCTAATTACTGTATGAAGACTTTATATAAACATATTCCATAGTATGCCTTTTTGGGCCTTGAAAGGGAGAAAGATGTTTATGTGACTGATTCTGTGTTTGATTTTGTGGAAAGTCTATGAACTGAGGCTGTATGTTTATAACCTAGGCTCTATCCAAGGGTCTGCTGTACCCCTGCTTATGTGCCTGGCACTGTTCGGAGGTCTGGGAATGCAGTAGCTGACGAGACACCCAGGGTGACTCAGGGCAATGACATTCTTGTTGGAGGAGAAACAATAAAGCAATGATTCTGTGACATCAGCCAGTAACCTGTCATTTGTTTGCTGCCTTCTTAATCTCACCATGGTGGGAACTGGGGGTGAAGGAGTTGGGAAACTGTAGTAACCTCTGGATGATTGCAGTGATCTGCCCCAGCACGTGGAGGGTTTTTATATCCCCACTGCAAGGCAGAAATCTCAGGCCAGCTACTTCTAAGGAAAGACACAGAAGGAGGACTGCAAGGACACTCGTGCACACTCTTCTCTGAGGTCTGTGTCTGAAGGAGCTGTGCTCATCGTCTATGCACAGTCCAAGTGCTCCATTTTTCAGAGGTAGACTGAGCACCTGTCATGTGTGCGGCTGTAAGCACTGAGCTATAGCACAGAGAAAACAGTGCCTCTAAGTGTGCTCTAGTCCTGGGGATCGGGCCATAAGCATAACCGCACATGTGCATGATAGGGCTGGCAAATGAGACCAGGGTGAGAAAAGTAAAGTGAATGATGGTGGAGGTCTGTGCTGTTCCAGGGTGATCAGGGAAGGCCTCTGTGATGAGGTGACATTTGAGCCAAGACCTTTATTAAAGTGAGGGAGTGAGCCGCCTGGTGACAGAGCCCTCCAGACGGAGCAGACGGTACAGAGACCCTGCGGTGAGAATGTATTCGGCATGTTGGTATAGAGTGAGGGCTAGGAGTGGAAGGCGTTGAGGTCAGAGCCGGAGAGGGGCCAGACCACATACAGCCCTGAGACGGAACTGGGAATTCTTTCCCAGTGGGAATTGAAAGGCAGAAAAATTTGTTGGCCTCTCATTCTGGAAATGTATCCCAAAGAAATAATAAAAACACTATTTATGACGGCAGTAAGAAGTTATTAGCTACGAGGCCTACCAGTAAAGGAAATAAATTACGCCGTGTTTACATGTTGAAATACTGTATAGCAGCCACTAAAAATGATAAATGTGAAGACAGTGTAGCAGCATGGGAAAGGACTCAATAAGTATTGTGTGATTATATGCGTACCATTTGTGCATGCAGGCAAATAGGCACTGAAAATGAACCCAAGAAAGTAACCACTGTTGACTCATTCAGTAGTGAGATTGTGGGTACTTGCTTTCTCATTTTAGAATTTTCTGTAATAAGATTATTTGGGCAATGAAGACGGCTTAAGAAGTAGAATGAGTCTTCGGCTCTGGGGAAATCATTATTCCTGTCAGATTCTCGAAGGGCCTGGGCACTCAATGGATGTTAGAGCGGGGCCCACACATTCCCCAGGTAGGCATGTCAGCTCAGCGAGGGCCAGAGTCTCTGAAGCGGCTCTTTCCTCCTTTCTGTAGCGCCCTGGAGGCTCTGATCAACTTCGCCTACAACGGCCACCTTGCCATTGACCAGCAGAACGTGCAGTCTTTGCTGATGGGCGCGAGCTTCCTGCAGCTGCAGAGCATCAAGGACGCCTGCTGCACATTCCTCCGAGAACGGTGAGGCCCCGGCCCCGGCCCGTGGCGGGGAGCGCACCCGGGTCAGTCTGGAAGCCCCTGCCAACTCGCTCCGTGAGGGAGTGAGCCTGCGAACTGACTCTTCAGATCGCAGCCGAGCAGTGCCCCGTTCTTCGGGGTGAACCTTTGAGGAACATATTTATGGACCCCTGCCTCTGCCCTCTCCTGGCCTGACATGTACCTCTTCTGGTCCTCCAGTCTGACCAGCTGCGGACTTAGCTGGCTGTTCTCACCAAACCGACGGATTCCGCGTTTAGCTGGCTGTTCTCACCAAACCGACGGATTCCATGCGGCTCACTCTTCCATAGCCCATCTCCTTCTTTGTGTGGATCCTTTCCCCTCCTTGAATATCTTGACTTCTTTTTCCTTCAGCTCTTTCGGGGGCCACCCAAATTTCACCTTCTGGAACTCTTTGTCCCCCTAAGTCTTCTGGAAGCAGTCACTGTGTGCTCTTTTAGGGTAAGGACCATGGAGTATATCCCTACCTAGGTCCAGCATTCAGCAATGCCCCTTTGATGACTGAGCTGATAAGAAAGCTCTTTTTCCCCCTGAAGAGGGGGAGCTCTTTAAGGTCAAAGCTGCCCCTTAACCACTAGAGACTTGGCGGTGCTGGGTAATGCTGGACTTCACACAGTCTCTGTCTGTGGTGCTCTCTGAGGCCCGGCCTCCACGTGAGCTACTGTGATCACAGGGTCCCTGGCCTGAAGACCAGCATTTTTCTTGTCTCAGATCTGCCCTCCTGAACCTCATTTCCTCTTAGAGCTGATGTTTCCCTGTCCCGGTCCAGCTCCATCAGTCCAGCTCCCTTATCAGCTCTGTGGACCCCACCTGCTGTCCCTATCCTGCTCCCATGGTGCTCATGGACATCACCGAGCACTGCTGTGTGTGCAGCTAGTCTTAATAACCGTGGGTATGATGCTTAGCACACAGGGCAGTGTCTGCTGGGTGCAGGGTGAGTGGTTTCATCGTGAGATAGGTAGTCCTGTTTCAGGTTTTACAGATGAGACCACATAAAGACAGCATGGCCCCAGAGCCTGGCTTGACCCTGTGCTGGAATGGCTTCTGGGTCAGGCTGGACGATGCATGTGGGGATATGAGGCACCCTGGCTCTCCTACTCACTCGTGAGCTGCTTAAGGATGTAGACCAGTCTTGGTTTATCTCTCTGTCCCACAGAGCTCAGAATGATTAAGTCGGCATTCTGGAAAGGATGCAGTTGGCCACTCTTACAAGGGGACAACAGCTCCACCTAGGGGCTTTCGAGGTCATCACTCAACACTGGACCCAGCTTTTGTTACAAAGCAGTGTCAACCAAAACGTGCTTAGAAAAGTGATTTTTAGACCAGTGGAGTTTTTACATGCATCAGTGACATTTTAGGAAGACGCACTTAAGCACAAAGCCTGACATTATGAGTCTGTCCTTGACATTTTCCCATTCAGCCCTGTAAGATCCCTTCTGAAGCCTCACTTCACACCTTATTCCTGTCTTCATTCCTTCCCACAGGCCCCAGAGACTTGACCTGCTTTCTGTTTTCCTTCCAGTAGTTACCATCACTGCCTCTGTTCCTTGGGGTGGTTCTCCCTGAGCCCGGCTGCAGAGTATGTTAGGGGCCCCCCCACCTGTCCCCATCCCATGTGCCCATATTCAAAGATAAGCATATGGGCCCTTCATCGTCAAGCTGTGATTACTAACAACTTGAGAGAAACCGTTCTGAGCATTAGTGGGAAAGATAGGATTTCCCAGAGCACAGAGAAGCTGTAAAGCTCTCAGAGTTTTCCATGAGGTTGGAGTTGAATTTTTTTTTTTCTTATGGCCCCCTTCCAAGTGTTCAAATGTATGGGCCTCCTTGTTTTTAGGTGAGCACTGGAGCTGTGTATTCTCCAAAACTCTTCTCTCAGAATTGAATCAGAACCTCGGATGCACCAGTGAGCCAAGCCAGTAACTTAACTTAATTCAGGTCACTGCTTCCTGCCTCTGATAAAGCATTACCTCTTACTGCTGACAGAGTCAAGCTGTGCTGCAGGGAAGGTGGTTGCTGGTGGCTAATGAAAGATGTGGGTCTGTCTCCGCCCTTGGGGTTCATTTTCCCTCTTCTCTTCCTCCTGCTCCTGAATGGGGCCCTGTCCTTCCCCACCAGCTACCTCACATGCAGCTTCTCACATCTCATCGACATGAAAGCCCAGTTCAGTTGAAGGTGTGTTTTGCTCTCCTTATTAGAGAGCCAAAGGCGAGGTACAGGAGAGGGAGCAGGTGGAAATGTGCACCAGGCAGCTACTTGGCCATCTTTCCCCACGGCTCTGGACTCTATCCAGTTCCCAGTCCATAGCACTGAAGCCTCCTCTTGAGCTGATGTTACTGTGGCTGGGGTCAGTGAAGCACGAGGTGTAGAGGCCCAGGGAAGGTGGAGACTCACATCGGCCATATGTGTGTAAAGGCCTTTAAACAAGTCTCCTTGAGCCCTGTGTTTCTCACTGGCTCTGCGGCCTTGCCTAGGTGTTAGTCAGTGCTCACGCTTCCTGGCCTTTGTGGAAATGCACATAGATTTCCAAAGCATTGGACCAAACCAGTTCAGGCTGGAAGGGAAGCAACAGCTTGTGGAATTTAGATGATCCCAAAGGCAGGCTCCTGAGGGACTCTGCCCTTCAGAGACTCTGCAGCTGGGGGACAGTGGTGACTGTTGACTAGCGAATATAACTCTGCCTGTTACTTTAAGCAGTGAGGCACCTGGGTGGCTCAGTCGGTTAAGTGACTGCCTTCAGGCTCGGGTCATGATCTTGACGTCCTAGGATCAAGTCCCACATCAGGCTCTCTGCTGGGTGGGAAGTCTGCTTCTCCCTCTCCCTGCCACTCCCCCTGCTTGTCCTAGCATGCGCTCTCTCTCTCTGTGTCAAATAAATACAATCTTTAAAAATAAACAAACAAACAACATGGCAGGGAAGGAAAGCAGTCAGTCTAATAAAGAAAACCTGGGCACCTTCCATCCGATAAACACCCTCTCCCTCCACAGATTATCAGTCACAAAGTCAAAACAAGAAAACCCCCTCCTCAGGGTCTCCCGCTATCACCAAGATTTCAGAACCAATTTGGGTGCATTTGAAATTTTGTCAGATGCAATCCTAGTAAGAACAACAACCACGATAAAAAATTAAGACAGTGGCTGACTTTACGCCAGGCATCATGCTGAGTGCTTTTGCCACATTCTTGCTTAAGCGTGGCCACAGGTGTGGGAGCTGTTGTCCTTACCTTTTTCCAGGTGAGGCTGTTATGGACACTTGAGGAGCCCTCCGTGTCACCTGGTGGGACGCAGGGCCTGAATGGACCCAGATGGCCCCAGTGAGGGCAGGTCTGTCTCCAAGTCGTGGGAACAGATGCGGGGTTCATTCCGCACCACCGCTTGCTTGGAGAGGACTGGGAGCACATTCTTAGTTTCTCTGAGCCTCAGTTTTCCATCTAAAAATGGAAATAATGATTGCTCTGTAGCGCGGTTGAAAAGATTCTGGCTGGAGAAGTACTGGGTGCCCTGATGGTGCTGAGCAAGCGGTAGCTGCTGCTGTCATTCCTGGGTGTCCTGTTAGACCCATAGAGTTTCTTGCCATTGACAGAAGATGAAATGTAAGGATCCTGATAGAGAAGTCCTCTCTCTGCATGGTTTAATCTCTTATTCTAGGGGTATGTGGGTTAAGTTGGTTAAGCGTCTGCCTTCCACTCAGGTCATGATCTCGGGATCCTGGGATCGAGCACCGTGTCAGGCTCCCTGCTTGGCGGGAGTCTGCTTCTCCCTCTCCTCCCCACTCATGCTCTTTCTCACCATCTCTGTCTGTCTCTCTCTTTCAAATAAATAAATAAGATCTTAAAAGAGAAGAAGAAGAATGTCAATGACCTAAGGGAAAGCAAACAGGTTTTCCAGTGCATGTTCTTCTACTGTCTTCATAGCTGCTTCCCAGGACTTCCCAGAGAGCTCATCCCCCCTAGATGCACTGAGCACGAGGTCCAAGAGGCAGGGACTGTGAGGATAAAACTGTCTTCATTGTAAACCTTCACAACTGAGTCCCTGAGCAGTGTACCTGGGATCATGTAGGGAGTTTGCGGCCAACCAGACAGCAAAGCTGGGTTTTCTGCATTCTGTAGCTCTCCCCAAACCAACCTGAGAATGATCGAAGATACCATTCTTCCTCTAACTTTTTTTTTTTCCCCTCTTTTCTAATGGCAAAAGTCTTCACCCCAAAAATTGCCTGGGCGTCCGCCAGTTTGCCGAGACCATGATGTGCGCCGTGCTGTATGACGCGGCCAACAGCTTCATCCACCAGCACTTCGTGGAGGTGTCCATGTCGGAAGAATTCCTGGCCCTGCCCTTGGAAGACGTGCTCGAGCTGGTGTCTCGGGACGAGCTGAACGTGACGTCAGAGGAGCAGGTGTGTAGAGCGCGGTAGCCGTGTGCAGGGCACGTGGGGGCTGCTGCTCTAATCTTCTCTGGTTTTTCATGAAGACCGTAATGCATGTGCGGCTTGTTTATTATGGGTTTGTTTCATTACACTGTGTTCGTGGTTCATGAGAACTTTATATCCATTTCAGTGTCTAACATTCAGTGGATTTTTTTTTAAAAGATCTTATTTATTTATTTGAGTGAGAGAGAGAGAGAGAGGGAGAGGATGAGCAGGGGGAGTGGGAGAAGGAGAAGCAGACTCCGTGCTGAGCAGGGAGCCCGATGTGGGGCTCAGTCCCGGGACTCTGGGATCATGACCTGAGCTAAAAGCAGATGCCTAACTGATTGAGCCACCCAGGCGCCCCTCAGTGGATTTTATCAACATCACACCCCTTATTCTTAGAAGTTCCAGTGATTTCCCATATTTACTATTAGAAATCATGCTGCCACTGGATATTGCATAGATAACTCTTTAAAAGTCTTCCTCTAAAGGGGAGCAGAGCACTGGGGCAATTACCGGGGAGGAATATGAAGTTGGAAGGGATTGGTTTGTTTTTTAAGGTGAGAGAAATGGCAGTGTGTTTGACTACTGGTGGGAATTTTCCAGAAGAGAGGGAAGAGTCGGTGATGCAGGAGGAAAGGGAGAATGGCTGCTGGCGTGACGTCCTGGAGGAAGCAAGAGGAGGCTGAGTCGAGGGCTTAAGGGGTGTCCCTGCTGGAAGCACCAGCCACTCCCGTCCACCCCCGCGGAAGGGAGAACCTCCACAGCCGGGGCACAGGAGAAGCTGGCAAAGTCTGCTGACATTCTCTTCTGCTGCGTGTCTATTTTCTTAGCTGGGAATAAGGATCGGGAGGAGGGTGAGAAATGTGAGGGGAGATGAAAAGGCATGAGCCAGCCCTCTGGGAGCAGGAGAGGAAATAGATGACACCAGGGAAAGGAAGAGGGGCTTGGTGGGAAGTAGGGCCTGAAGAGATTAGCAGCCACAAAGTTAGAATGGACCCACCAGGGGCTGCCTGGCTGGCTCCTGATCTGGGGTTGTGAGTCTGAGCTCGATGTTGGGCATAGAGATTACTAAAAAGAATAGATAAACTTTAAAAAATAAATAAATAAAAAGGAAAGGAAAGGACTAGCCAGCTCCTGCAGCGGCATATGCTGCTGTGGGGTCCACTTATGGAGCTGGACCTCACCAGGGAAGAGACTTTTTCCAGATGGGTGTGATTAAGGGAGGAAGGTGCACAGCATGAGTGCTGAGGGCACCCACCTCAGAACCCGCAGAGCCCATGCTGGGTGAGACGGCGCGGAGGAAGCAGGCCAGGGGGGCCTGAGCACGAGGTTGGGGAGACAGAGCAGCGTCAGAGGCCCACTGACATCAGTTACGGAGGGGAAAGGATTGGAGGCAGTGGTGAGCACGGCAGAATGAAACCGAAGGAAGGGGCAAAGCGTTTGAATGGCTAGGGTCCTCGAAGGACAAAGGGGACCTCTTGTGGGGTTCTCAAGAAGAGTGAATAAAGGAGAGCACAGGGTATTAGCAGTCAGAGAGGAGCAAAGGGCAATCCCTTTGGTCAGCAGAGGGGTGGTACAGGCACCAGAAGAGGACAGAGTAGATGTTACTTGGAGCAGAGGGTGGCCAGGACTGGACGGTGAAGGGCTCTGGTGCGGGGGTGAGATGCTCGGAACTGCCCCTGCAGGCGCCGGGAGCTCGTCTGCGGCAAGGCATCTGCTGCTCTGGTCACTGGAAAACCTAACCCAGGCCCCGGGCAGAGCAGCTCGGGATGCTTGCTGTGGGGAGTCCTGGCCTGCTGGGAAGCTCTGCTTCAGCGGGAGGAGCCCCAGGTTCCAGGAGGCAAGCTGTTGGGAGGTTAGTCAGCTCATTCCCCTAATATCTGAAGAACAGTAGAAAAGGGTGTCCTGAGTGTGGCCGTGTGGACGCTATAAGGTTCAGGGAAGAGCCTGTCCCAAGAGCGAGCCCTGTCCCGAGCTCTTCCACTGATGAACATGACCCAGGGCAGCTCGCTTATCGGTGATACGTTGGATCCAGGGTCCTAGAGGGATGTACCCTTGTGGCTGGAGCCCTGAGGGAAAGCTCCAGAGAGTGTCGATCTGGAACCAGGCCTTAAGGAAAGGGGGGCGGGCTTAGATGAAGAGGAGGATATGAGGGGCCTTCACGATGCAGGGGTATGTGTGGACAGAGAGGTAGCCAGCCTGGGAGAGCAGAGGGTAGAGGGGGCCAAAGGGGAAGACAAGCGGCCAGTGTGGTGACATGCACAAAGGAGGAAGGAACCCCTGGCAGCTTTTCATTAGGAAGACGTAATGAACGCCGGGAGGCTGTTACAGCCACTGAGGCTTGCCTTTCAAAAGGCTGGGCCAAACGGGAAGATTGGGGAAGCAGAAAGCAGTGACTTCAGGAGACAAGTGGGAGGAAAGATGGAGGGGCCTGGGGCGCCTGGGTGGCTCAGTGGATTAAGCCGCTGCCTTTGGCTCAGGTCATGATCTCAGGGTCCTGGGATCAAGCCCTGCATCGGGCTCTCTGCTCAGTGGGGAGCCTGCTTCTCTCTTCTCTCTCTCTCTGCCTGCCTCTCCATCTACTTGTGATTTCTCTCTGTCAAATAAATACATAAAATCTTTAAAAAAAAAAAAAAGATGGAGGGGCCCGAGGGACTGCCTCCGTATAGGAGTGCAGGGGTTGAGACTGGGGGCCCGGGGACGTGCCCCCAGGAGCGAGGGGTTACCAAACGGCTTGCACTCTCCGCCACGGCAGGTCTTTGAAGCTGCGTTGGCCTGGGTCAGATATGACCGGGAGCAGAGGGGACCGTGTCTCCCTGAGCTGCTGTCCAATATCCGCCTGCCCCTCTGCCGGCCCCAGTTCCTGTCCGACCGCGTGCAGCAGGATGACCTGGTGCGTTGCTGCCACAAGTGCAGGTGAGCGAGGGCCGGCCCAGGACGCTGCCGGGGGCAAGGGGCCAGGCGGAGGAGGGGCTTGGGCACCTAGGCTGTGTGTGTCCCAGCTCAGGGGCGGAAGAATTTGACACGGTCAGTCCTAATTCACGGCACGCAGATTGACCTGCCTTGGGTCTAGACCATGGAAGAGCCCAAGTCGATCCCTTGGGCAAGTAAATGTGCCGTGAGGGGGCATGGAGGCAGAAGGGGCCTCCTCCCCTGCGCTCCCCGAGGATCTTCTGGCATCTCCAGGAGCTGACTTAGTGGTGACTCCCTGGGGCTCCTCGTTGTCTCCATAAACATTAGTGCACTGGCCTCAGGTGGGTTTGGGCCTGTCTCTAGTGATAGGCAAGGGGGGAGGTGGTGTTTACCAGCAGGGGAAACTTATCCAAGGTAAATCAGTGACAACGTGGCATAGCAGAGCTCCCGAAACAGCCAGGAAGGCAGTAGCCATATGGGAGGGTCATTATAAAAGTAGAACAGCAAAGGAAAATGTTCACCTTCCTCCAAACAGCCTGTCATATTCACAGAGAGTTCAGAGAAGTCAGTGTCTGTGTGCGAACCACGTGAAGGCGTATGGCAGGAGGGGGTGGAGGTGTGGCTGCAGGTGGGGGGACCCCGTGATAAGCAGTCCAAGAGGGCTGTTCAGTTTGAACTTCGCTCTGAAGGCAGCAGGTAGCTATTGAAGGTTCTTCGACGGCTTGGGCGATAGTGTGGGGGGTGGGATGGAGAGGCAGGGCTGGAGGCAGGGCAGTTGGTCAGCAGCAGTCGGCTTCTGCCACAGTCTAGGTGAGAAATGGCACTTTGCGGGGTGCGAGCTAGAGGGATAGGAAGAAGAGCTGGGTCTTGGCAGACAGAATGCAGGCTGCTTCTCGAACTCCCCAGCGCCAGCTGTCGTAGCCACTACCCTGTTCTCCTGCCAGTGTGTGCCTATTAGAAGATAGTCGCTCTGGTTACTCTGCTCATCTCGCCCCTCCGATTCTGAGGATGTTTCAGGAGCTGTGCTTCCGCCTGGACTCACCTGGGTTCAAGACCAAACCTTCCAGAATGCTTCTCCTCGCATGTTTCCCCTCCAG
Organism: Neogale vison; assembly: GCF_020171115.1. Taxonomy (NCBI): domain Eukaryota; kingdom Metazoa; phylum Chordata; class Mammalia; order Carnivora; family Mustelidae; genus Neogale; species Neogale vison. Next base: position 207,403,903 of record NC_058096.1, on the reverse strand, counting down.
TTGGGGGTGGGGCGACCAGACTCAGAAATACAAATGTAGACCATGTGGGGAGGATACCTGGCTTTGTGACATCCTGCACCTTTTTCCAGGGACCTGGTAGACGAAGCCAAGGACTATCACCTCATGCCGGAGCGCCGGCCCCACCTGCCGGCTTTCAGAACTCGGCCTCGCTGCTGCACGTCCATCACGGGCCTTATCTATGCCGTGGGGGGCCTCAACTCAGCAGGTATCTTGCAGCTCCCCTTTGCAGGGCCCTGTCTTGGACTTTGGATGAAAAAGCACCAAACAACCTAGCCTGGTCCTCTGGCTCCCTTCCTCCATGTGTCGCCACCCTGGTCTCTCCTGATTGACGCAGCTGCTATGCTGTGCAGTGAAAGGGTGTCAGGTGTGAATACCATTGAATCAGAGTATCAGAGCCAAGTACCAGCCTTGGAGAGCGTGTAGTCCGAGACCCAACTCTGCTACCCGCTGCCTGTGATGAGAGTTACATTTGGGCCTATGGATATCTGGGGTTAGACTGAGTCTGTCACCATGAGAAGGGAAATTCTCCAAATACACAGGGTTGCCCCTACCCATAATCCCACTTTCTCGCCACCTGCTGCCTCCCGTGCAGTGCACACAGGCTTTAGAGTCGGCATGTTCTTTTTTTTTTTTTTTTTAAGATTTTACTTATTTATTTGACAGAGCGAGATCACAAGCAGGCAGAGAGGCAGGCAGAGAGAGAGAGAGAAGCAGGCTCCCTGCTGAGCAGAGAGCCCGATGCGGGCCTCGATCCCAGGACCCTGAGATCATGACCTGAGCCGAAGGCAGAGGCCCAACCCACTGAGCCACCCAGGCGCCCTAGAGTCGGCATGTTCTTGACCGCTCACCCCGCCAAGTTCTCAGGCAAGCCCGTGAGGCCCCTTGCCCTCCTGCACACCAGGCACAAGGAGGGGCAGTGTGGACTCCTGGATCTTGGTGGCACAGTTGGTGGCAAAGGGCGGTGTCACTTCCCATGTGAAGGCCGGGCCTTTCCTCAGGGTCAGTCCAGGCTCATGGAGGGGGGCAGGTGGTGGGCAGTCCTGGGCAGTTCTGTTTTTAATTGAAGGTTAATGAGAGGTGGATGCTAGTCTGCTTACCCTGTGCTTGTTGACCATGTGTCCTGGAAAAGGGACAACCTCAGCTGGTAGACGCTGGGGTGTGGTAGGTGTGAAGTGCCCCACGGTGGGATAGAACAGGGAGGAGATGATTTTATTTGATCCAAAAAACACCCTGTTGTAAATGTCAGGGTTGGACTCCTCATTCCTGCTGACTGTAACTACCATTTGTTGAGCACGTAATGTGTTCTATAACTACGTTAGGTGCTTTTCTGCCATTTAATCCTGACGACAGCTCTGCCATAGAGATTATCTCCGTGTCGCATGTGAGAGTAGAAGATGGGTATACAAAGCAACTTGCCCAGGGTCACATGCTAATAAGTGAAAGCAGCAGGGGAACCCAGGTTCTTCCCTCTGGGCATGCCCCCTGCACTGTGGGGAGAGTGTGTCCATTTCCCTTCCGCTTTGGCCTTAAGCGGGTGGAATACTTCATTGTAGCTTAAAACTAAATGCCTCTTATCTGATTCTGATTTTCCTTAAAGAATTCGGTATGAGGTTAGCACGGCTGAAGCGTCTTAGTGGGCCCATGTGGCTTGAGCATTTCTGTGGGGAGAGCCGATAGAGCCAAGTCAAACGTTCCATGTAATCAATGCCCAGCAGCTGTGATCTAAACACGTGGTCTCATTTGTTTTAATTTGAGTAGCAAATTTTTATGCAGGTGATTCCCTGAATGTGGTAGAAGTGTTCGACCCCATTGCCAATCGCTGGGAGAAGTGCCATCCCATGACGACAGCCCGCAGCCGCGTCGGTGTGGCTGTGGTGAATGGGCTTCTCTATGCCATCGGGGGGTATGACGGCCAGCTGCGGCTGAGCACCGTGGAGGTCTACAACCCAGAGACGGACACGTGGACCAGAGTGCGGAGCATGAATAGCAAGAGGAGGTATTCCAGAAGCCACTTGGGCAGCCTGAGTGCACACACTGAGCATCTGGGGAGCGCCATGCTAGACGGGCAGGGGCACAGAGTAATACAAAACACAAGCTGGCCTGGCGGTTTCCTCTGGCCAGGCCAGCCACTGCCAGCACCTCCCCGCAGCTCGCCCCCATCTGCTCCAAAGTAAAATCCTTGCCTTGTTCGTTGAGGAGCTTGGAGAGACGAGACACGGACCTGTAGAAGTTGTATTGTTATTTAAGTGTCAGATAAGGACTGAAACATATGTTATGGTAGATTTCCAAAAGGGAAAGAAACTGGATGGAAACATCCGGAAGATTTCAGGTAAAAGGCGGGATTACAGGTGAAACTTGAAGAGTAAGGAGGGTTTAACTTTATTAGTGATGAAAAGACATGAGCGGTATTGTCCTTCATACTCTCGCCCCGCCAGGTGTGAGCACAGAGGTGGACCGGGTTGATGTCTCTTAACACACTCCAGATATTTGTCTCCTCTGTCACTTGCCTGCTAGATTTCCTGAAGAGGAGTTGGAGGGCATCTGAATGGCACCTCCATTCAGCCTTCTGAGTGCTGAAGGGGCAGGCGGCCTCTTCCCTTCCGTCAGGCATGTGGGGAGCATGTGCACAGCTGGGCTCTGGAGTAGGAGGGATCACTGGACAGGGTCTTCTGTTCTTCTGCCCTCCGTGGGGCCACCCCGGGTCAGCGGCTTCAAGCGGCGCTCAGCTCTCTCTTCCGGGGCTGACGGAGGAGAGGAGGCAGTCCGTACCCCAGTAACCAGAACAGTTCGGCATCTCTTTCATGAGTCGAGCTTCCGTGACAGATGCCCAACTTTAGGGGGAAAGTTACAGGAGTTGTTTTTGAAAGGGGCAGTTTGAAAATGACTGGGGCAGATGCTCTTTGAGGGCGTTTCTTGCTTTGTAAATTCTGTGGCCTAAGCATTTGCCTGATAGGCCCCTTTGTCTGACCCTGCTCTGGTTGTTGTGAGTGTAAGATCAAGCGACTGCCTGTGTGGTGAGGAAGAAGTGTCAGGCCAGGAGGCGCACATACCATGTTTTGCAATGTTAGTGTGTGGCCTTGAGCAGGGAGGAGTCTGCCTTTGTACCAGTAAGACCAGATTCACAAAGGGTCACAGTAGGTTTGTGTGGGAAGAAAAATTTGTATACATGATCGGCTCCTCCCTGAGCTAACACTCTCCCGGTTCCTTCCTCCCCATACCTCAGTGCTTCCCTTTTCTGTCCTTGGGCGTCTCACAGCCTTCTGTGGCCTCGGATGACTCATTGCTCCATTTCCCCAGCCATGAGTGCCTTTTTTGCTTTTACTGCAGCCCGTTCTTCTCTGGGTGTCTGCTCTGGGCAACTTCCTTGCTTTGATGTCACAGAGTTTGGAGTGTTGTCTGGGAGAAGAGTCCTCCGGGCATCCCCTTCCCTCGCTGTGGTTAATGTCCTCTTATTAGCAAAGACCCGGCTCCGTCTCATCCCTTTGAAATTACAGGCTGCCAAAAACTGTTCTGAGTCACTTCTTTCCTACCGTCCCACACGGCTCTCTGTCCTGCTAGTGGTGACAAGCTCCTTCCTGCCATCATCCTTCCCCTCGCCTGCAGTGTTCCAGACCATGCTTCCTCTGGGGGACCAAGCAGGCCTCCTCCGTCTTCACACTGGCTTTATCACCCGGCTGATAGTTAACCTCACTCAGTTCTGTGGCTCTTCTCCCTCATATGGTTGTTGAACTACTGTGTTGTTACTTCTGTCCACTTCTGGAAGCATATGACAGTGTCTAGTGAATTTGTGGTCTTCCCACCATCCTTGCCTGAAGCAAAAGTCCTTTTCCTCTTCCGGGCCAGTTGAGGGGGTCTCTTACGGTGTCACTCAAAGGGACATTACGGGGATCAGCTTGGTTTCCTGTGTACGTTTGAAAGGTGGCAGTTAAACCTGGCATATTTTATTTTCCTGTTTGTCAGCCACCCAGATTCATTTTGAATCTAATCCAGCATCAGATTTGAAAACAGTGAATCGGGCAGCGTGGCGCACATGTCTAATTTCTCTTGAGGCATTGTGTAGAACAGATTTTCTGATTATGCCAGACTGCTGGGTCTTTGATCTGGGAAGAGGGGGGCACGGTGGGCAGCGTGGGAGTGAGCTCATTTAAATCCGAGGCATGCCTGTCACTGGGCAGCCCAGAGAAGGAGCCAGCCTCCCCAGCCATGGCTGCTCATCTGTACCATGAAGGTGGTGCCACTTCCTTGGCAGGTGTGGTTGGGGGGGTGGGAATGGCGAATGTAGAGGACCTCCATCAGTGCACAAGGGGAGCATAGCGTCACCCACAGGGACAAAGTAGTGGCGGTCAGTGCCACATCTGTCATGAAAAGACATCTGTCAAACGTGGCAGTAAATTAAATAAGAAAATCAGGCTAATACAGCAAACCCATATTGAAGGCCTGTCCCGTACAAAGCAGTACACGAAGCATGGTCAGAGTCACACAGAGGGAGACCCTGTCTTCCAGGAGGTCCCCACTTGTTAAAGAGGCGACAGGTGACTTCCCATCACCTCCAGGTGCCAGAATGAGCCCCTGCGGACAGGAGCTTTGGCTCGCTCGGCACTGTGACTCGAGGGCCCAGGACAGCACGCCCCCTGAGTGCCTCATGGGACGCCAGGGGTGAATGAGTGACCACGACGATGACAAGGCCTGAGATAAAGAAGCTGCTCTGGCAGCCTGGGGTCAGGAGGGACTGACTGATCGTTGTTGAGGCAAGGATGGCTTTTTGAGCAGGAGGGAGAGGACCTTGATGTAATGAGACCTTGAGCACAGCGAAGTAGAAGATGAACGTTTCAGATACATCCAGGGTGGAGAGGGCCCCCGAGGGAACCCCAACAGGTGGCACTGCAGAGCAGCTGCATTCCCCTCTGTTCTACACTTAGTCTCTCACGTGGGATTTGGGTCTGCTCTAGAAAGAGGCTGTGGTGGGCAGCTGGACCTCCAGGCAGCATGCAAGGCTGGCCCAGGAGGTCTGAGGCCCGTCTACATGACAGCTCTGTCTTTTTCAGTGCCATGGGGACGGTCGTGCTGGATGGACAGATCTACGTCTGTGGGGGCTATGATGGCAACTCTTCTCTCAGCTCTGTGGAGACCTACTCGCCTGAGACAGACAAGTAAGGAGACCTACTCGCCTGCAGCTCCCCTGGGAAAACGAACTGGTTAAACAGACAGTATGAGAATTAGAACTGCAGGGTCTTAATTTAAACTTCTGAAGGATACAGAGTATCTTACCATTTCAGTCCCTATAGTACTTTGCATATAATCGGTATTTAATAACTTCTAGTTCCTGAATGCAGGATTGACTAAATTTTAAAAACAAACAGTAGTCTACCTAGGTGGTTGAAGATGTTTACTTAACAGTGTGTACTCCTTTGTTAAATCGCCCATTTTAATGGAAATGCAAGTGGAAGGAAATGAGGAATAAATGAACATCACTTTTCCAAGTAGGAGAGGTATGATTTGGGTTGGATGTGATTTAGGGGGGCAAGAAATGTTACATTGGGGATGCCTGGATGGCTCAGTTTTAAGTGGCTGCCTTTGGCTCAGGTCATGATCCCAGCATCCTGGGATCGAGTCCCACATTGGGCTCCTTGCTCGGCAGGGAGCCTGCTTCTCCCTCTGCCTCTGCCTGCCGCTCTGTCTGCCTGTGCTCGCTCTCTCTCTCTAACAAATAAATAAATAAAATCTTTAAAAAAAAAAAAAAGAAAGAAAGAAATATTACGTCGTCGGATAAGCTTGGAAGGCAATGATGTCTGTGCCACCAGAGTTCTTAATTTCCATCAAACATAGTAACAATTTAAAGACTGAAAAATTCCGCAGTAAAGAATTCTGTTTAATCTCATCTTCTGTAATGCCTGTCACCATCTTACTTTGTGGACTACTCTTTGGAAAACAGCTGGCAAGGTTAGCCCGAATTTTTCATTTCAGTATTTGAATCTTCTCATAAGCCAGTTCGTTAAATGGCTTCATCCGAATGCTTTTCAGCCAACATCCCATTCACTTAACCAACTTACTGTGGGTCAGGCGGGGTGTCTGAGATCCTTAAAAGTAGCAGCTGGTCTGCTGGGGTCCCGGGTACATCGTGATTAGCCTACCCTGTGGGGCCTGCCTGGACCTCTTGGGTGCAGGGCAGGGAGCACCTTCATCTCTACCACAGCTGGCAGGGAGCGGCAGGGCGCAGGGATGACCTCTGAGAGGAGGCCCCTCACGGACAGTGGGAGATGCGCATTGCAGGCAGGGAGACAGCACGAGGGGAGGCCCAGAGGAAGGAAGGTGCTTGTTGTGATGGAGGAGCTGGCGTGGGTGGCACATGGCAGGAGGGGAAAGTGCAAATAGGTGAGGCCTGAGAAGAAAACGAACTGCACAGGGAACTCAGACTCTGCCCTGTAGGAAACAGTGAGTAGCCACCCGAGGGGCACGCCACACGGCGTCGGGGTGGGCGGGCTCTCAAAGCCAGGCCTCCCGTACAGAGGCTGTGGCAGGTTGTGCGAGGGGAGGCCCAAGCTAGGCCAGCGGTAATGGGGGTGGGAACAAGCAGTGACCAGAAGGCTGGCCAGAAGGACTTGGTGACCACAGGAATGTTGAAGATAAAGGAGAAGAAGGAATCTCAGAAGGACAGCTAGATGGCCGGTGGTCCCATTCCCAGGACCGGGCAGGAGTAAGAGGGAGGGGACTTGCCTACCGAGGTGGGGAGATTGTCCAGGGTGAGAAGGAACACTGTACAGTTGGCCCAGCCCCTTCCGAGCTGTCCCGGGAGGACAGCAACACTGCATCTCATGGCTTCCCTCGTCTGGCTCTTTCTGCAGGTGGACGGTGGTGACCCCGATGAGCTCAAGTCGCAGTGCTGCAGGGGTGACGGTGTTTGAGGGCAGGATCTATGTGTCGGGCGGCCACGACGGGCTGCAGATCTTCAGCAGCGTGAGTGTGGGCTCCCCTGGGGCTAAGGGCACTCACTCCTCCCATCTTCAAGGACTAATTCTGTTTTTAAAGATTAATTTTGAAGAGAGATCACAAACTCAAGTGGGGTGAGGGGCGGAGGGAGAGGGAGAAGGAGAGAAGCAGACTCCCTGCTGAGCGTGGAGCCCAGCGCAAGGCTCAGTCCCACAGCCCTGAAAGATCATGACCTGTGCCAAAATCAAGAGTCGGATGCTTAACCGACTGAGACACCCAAGTGTCCCCCACCTTTGAGTGTAATTTTGAAAGGCAGTTTTTTTAAAGAAACTTCAGCCTTGCTGTAACTGGGCAGAGCGTCATCTAGGGAGGTTTCGGGCCGTCTGCCACGCGCTCTGAGATTTCTTCCGAGAGTGGAGCCAGTGTACGCAGAGGAGGGGAAGAGTATAGCCGCGCCGTCCCCCCTCGCCCCGCTCCGCTCTCCACTGAACCGCTGCCCGGAGTAAGCTCAACTATAGACAGGGCAGATTTGCGAATAGTTGTATTCTGGACAATTTATTTGAGATTACATTTATTCTTTTTTTTTTTTTTTAAAGATTTTATTTATTTTTCACAGAGACAGAGCACAAGCAGGGGGAGCAGAGAGGCAAGCAGAGGGAGAAGCAAGTGCCCTGTGGAGCAGGGAGCCTGATGGTGGGGCTCGATCCCAGGACCCTGGGGTCAGGACCTGAGCAGAAGGCAGATGCTTAACCCACTGAGCCACTCAGGCGTCCCATGAAATTGCACTTATTCTCTAAAAAAAACCCTCAACTGCCATCTAGTAGTAGGTCCATGACGTCCATCAGTGCTATACTCTGGACAGATTTCAGGAGACCCTGCTCTCCTCCCGCCCCCGGGACCCCACAGGAGTGCCTCCTTGGGCAACGCCGTTGTTTCCCGGGAAGTAAGACAGCAGGGGTCAGAGTAGGTGCTCTCTGTGGATCAGCCCAGGAGCAGGGGTGCCGCTGCGGAAAGTGGGCATCAGGGGCAGTGCGCGGGCCTCTCCCTGGAGGCTGCCTCTGGGCGCCGCGAGGCCCCAGCCTCTGACTTGCGGACCTGGGCCTCTCTCCCCACCGCAGGTGGAGCACTACAACCAGCACACGGCCACCTGGCACCCGGCCGCCGGCATGCTCAACAAGCGCTGCCGGCACGGGGCCGCCTCCCTGGGAAGCAAGATGTTCGTCTGCGGGGGCTACGACGGCTCCGGCTTCCTCAGCATCGCCGAGATGTACAGCTCCGTGGCCGACCAGTGGTGCCTGATCGTGCCCATGCACACACGCCGGAGCCGGGTGTCCCTGGTGGCCAGCTGCGGGCGCCTCTATGCCGTGGGGGGCTATGACGGACAGTCAAACCTCAGCTCGGTGGAGATGTACGACCCGGAGACGGACCGCTGGACATTCATGGCCCCCATGGCCTGTCACGAGGGGGGCGTGGGTGTGGGCTGCATCCCCCTCCTCACTATCTAAGGCAGAGGGGGGATGTGGCGGGGTAGGGATCTGGTACAAACGTAGGCGCTCCCTTCCAGGGACAGGCCCTCTTGGGAGAGGGGGTAGACCAGAAGACGGGGTGAATGTGAGCTCGCTGGAGGTACGGCTTTTCCAGGTGCTTACATCCTCCCTCTCCGCGCTGCCCTGGGGACCGTCAAGCCTAGGTCACCAAGGTGCACCGCGTGGGGCAGAGCCCTTCTGGGTTCCGCAGCTGGCGACACGGGACTGCTGTGCTGGTCCACACGTACACGGGCTCCATCCAAGGCCAGCTCCCACCTGCCGCTTGCAGAAGGCCTGCCGTCTGACGCTCCTTCTCACCTGCTGCTCTCCAGCCGTGCTGTGGCCACTCAGCAGAGGAGTGGCTCTGGTGGCCCAGCCTGTTGGCAGCTGCGCTGCGGCTGGGGGAGGAAGGATGGACTTGGGGTGTCCTCGTTGCCTGTGGCGGAGGCGCCCCAGCCCCGGGGCTGCTTGCGCACGAGCATCTCTTCCATCCGAGGGCACAGAGCACAGGGTCCTCACTGTTAGGTAACCAGGGAGAACAGAAGCTCTTCCCATGTCCAGCTTCGGGATTTCAGTGAGGTCTTTTCATCTTGCTGAAGAGCAACAGAAGAAGAAAAAGAAAAAAAAAAGATACTTGAAAGAAATCGAAGGAAATTGAAACAAAGAAACACTTGAAAGAAACTGGAAAGAAAAGTACTTTTTTTTAAGTGAACATTCTTTGGGAGAAGAAAACGTTGAAAGACACTAAAGGGGAACACGTGTCTCCGTGGAAGACCGCCACCACGAGAAGGGCGGCGTCCACTCCCACGTTCGGGTCCCAGGGTCCTGAGGCCTTGCACAGCACTCGGGGTCGCCTCTGAGCCCTTGCGTGTCCGGGCCCTCGCGTGTCCGGGCTCAGTGTATTCTCCACTGGTCCTCTAGCAAGGTGCTCACGGGGTTTGCATTCACACCCACCATCAGAGGACTTTTTTTAACTGTAGGCTTAGCGAGTGGGCTGCTTTACAGCCGTCCACTCTTCTAGGTGGGAGTTCCCAGCTGGTCGCTGGAGGCTCCAGGTGCCCCTGTGGTCACCTCCCACAGCCACCATGGCACTCACTCAGATTCCCCACCCCCACTTTCATTCCTCATCTGACCAGCAAAGAAAGAGCAGGTCCGGCCGGATTCTCGCCTATCTATCTATCATTCCTGGATCGTTTTCCTCATCGTGATGCTTCTAGGGTACATTGACCGTTGGTACCTCTAGAACCTAACCAGGGACTTGGTCTTTCCACCAGCCATGGCCAGCTTGGACCAGTAACCTCGTCTACCCCTCCAGTCCACTGCTTTTCCATCCCCTCGCCAATTCCAGGGGCCTGGCTTCCCTCCAGCCCTCGGCAGAACGACCAGCAAGGTGGGCCTTTACATTCGAGCAAAGCTGACTTTATGGCAGAGAACTAAAGGCCGAAAGAATCTCTTGCTGCTGCAAAGAACAAGATTTTATATTTCTTCCTCTGATCTTAGCAAATGACCTCTTGAAGAGACTCCATGCTCCTTCCTCCTCCTCCCTGGACGGGACCTCGGTGTCGCACAGCGGAACCCGAACAGGAGGACCCTTGTGTTACCAGTGCACTGGGCAGTGGGGCTGTCCTTCATCTGCTGCTGCCAAAATCTGGTTTTCTAAAATGCTTCCAGTACAGACTAAAAGAGGATATAGTTCCTTTCACGCAAGACTGGCTCTTAGGGCCCCATTCTCCGACTGGCTCTTAGGGCCCCATCCTCCACCTGGCTGGTCTCCCGTCCCTTGATGGCTGCCTGGGGTGACCTGGAAGTGTGTTCAGAAAGGCACAGTGTGGAGCCCGAGACGTCTTTCCCACCCCAGCACCACAAGGTTTACGAGTGTGTGCAATCGCCATGTATCCAGAGGGAAGTACCTTTGTTACCCGCCACTTAGGAGCTGGGCCTCTGCTACAAGCACTTGAAAATGATGTTTTTATTTTAAAAGACTCAGCAGTCTGATATAGTTGAGCCTGGGCTCGTGGTGGAACCCCAGCATTTCTCAGTCCCTTTCGGTCTGTCTACAGAGGTAGACTCGGAAGGCAGTGGGGTCTGTGTTTCCTGTTAGAGAGATGTGTGTCCGTGCCCATCTTGTTATAAGCCCTTCTGTGAACTAGAAGCAGTCCTGGCCAGCCCAGATCGTGGAGGGGTTAAGGATCAGTGAGTGGGCTAACGAGCAGGCTTCCCAGCTCCTCAGGACGGTGGCCCAGATTTTGCCATTGAGGCTGATAGGTCATTTCCCACGCTATCTGCTGCTCTCGTAGTAACCTCCCAAACTCCACCCCAATCTCCTGGTGCGGAAGGTACACTGCTGCACCTGAGGCCCATGTTTTGATCTAGGTGAGCTCTGAGCAAAAATGAGCCAACACCAACATTTGCACACTCTTCAGCAGTCGGCTCCGTAGTCTGAGGAGGATGTTTGCAAGTGGCTGGGCTGGCTCTTTGGTGTTGGAGCCTTTCCAGGAGCCCCAGTGAAGAGTCCTCACCCAAGGATACTGTGAAAAGGGTGTAACCAGCGGGTGGGGGAGATGTTGTGCTCAGTGGACCACCTCTGAGCACAGGATTGTGGCACTCACTGTCCTTGGGCCTTTCCCCTTCCCAGATAACACACGGAGCCTTGTCTTCCAGGTTTCACCTGAGATCAAAGCCAGGATGGGAGCTGAAGACCAGCCTTTTGATCGGCCACAGAGATGGGAGTAGGTAGCAATTCTGCTCCTCCCACCCCCCACCAAGTCATTGTCCCCCAGCAAATCTTACTTCCTTTTATTTATAGAACGCATGTCTTTTGTGTTAAGAAACCAAAGAGAAATAAAGAGTACACTCCTAATACCTTCTTGTCCTTTCTTGTTTTATTTTTTAAATATTAGAAGTAAATCATCTTTTCTTTGCCTTTCAGTGAAAAAATACACTGGACAATGTAAAAATATTCCTGTGAAAATAAGAGAAGAGCCAGATGTGTAGCAAAAACAGTCGTGGAGAGACATGTGTATTTTATAAGAATGGGTTCGGGTGAAAAATACGCATGTTGCATACTTGCTGGTGTCCAAATCAGCACTCCTCTTGGCTTTTTCCCCTTTTTTTCACTCAGAGCCGTAAAACATGAGTTCCCTGATGGAATGCGGCTGCCCCATTGACTGTCTAGAACCAAAATGTCCAGCTCCTTTCTAAAACTCTGGGCCAGAAGTGCTTAACCTTGGTGCACATAAAAGGTACTAGAAAACGCTTTTTTTTTTAAGATTTTATTTATTTATTTATTTGACAGATGGAGATCACAAGCAGGCAGAGAGGCAGGCGGGGGCGGGGGTGGGGGCGGGTTGAGGGGGGAAGCAGGCTCCCTGCTGAGCAGAGAGCCAGATGCAGGGCTCGAACCCAGGACCCTGGGATCATGACTGGAGCCAAAGGCAGAGGCTTTAACCCACTGAGCCAGCCAGGCACTCCGGTGCAGGCAAATTCCTGTGGTGGTTTGTCCTCAGAATGGGAGAGAACCAGACTCCCGTCTTTAGTTTCCACTTCTCCAAATACAGCCACATTCCAGAGTTGCCTTCCTGAGATTGCACGCTGGTTACTGGTTGTAGAGGTCAGGAAACTCTTCATTTGCACTTTTCCAGAAGTCAGCTATGGTCAATCTTACCCACTGGGTGATGAGTATGCCGCAACTTGTTTTTCAAGTCTTTGGAAGGGTATGTCTCTCCCACGTAACATCCCACCAGCACACGTTTCACACATAAACACTATAAATTCTCACCAGGGCCTCTCAGGAATCCCCACCAGGTAGTTAGCATGGCTCATTTTAGTATGAGGAAACCGCCTCAGAAGGGCCCACGGACCCGATTCATCAGCTAACTGGTGGTGTTGCCAAGAACTGAAACCAGACTTCCACACTCAGACCAGCTCGCTGCATGGGAGCAGCATCTGGTCCGTCCAGCCTCGTGCCCGGTGTGTGCAGGACCGCTGCCCAGTACTGTGATGGACTTTGCATCATAGAAGTAAGTACCTTCATGCCAAAGCAGAGGAAGCCAGCTTATCTGTGGGCTCTATGCTGTAGGAGAAAGTTGTTAGCCCCGAAAGAACAGCCCTTTCCGTGTAACCACCCTCTTGTTCAGAAGTCCAGCTAGACTCCGCTAAACTCCTCTGCTGGACTCCCCATGTCCTATTGTTGTAGTCCCATGGGTTCCTCTCCCTTCACAACCAACAGCAGAGTCCCACTCCTCCTCACCTCAAAGGTGAAACTACTGGTTTCTGCTCCTGCTCACGATGACATAACACTGTACAACCAAAAAGCGCCAAGGGCATCTCTCTGTCCTCATAGTGATTAGCCCAGCCTTGCTGTTCCCAGTTTCATCTCTAGGGTACCCAGATGTTTTTCTCTCTAACAGAGCTGAGCTCCGGCTCCCTATTCTCTTTTCTTAGCTTGGCAGTTCAGGATAAAAACCCCGCATGGCATAGAAGGCCATGCATCCTGGCACTTGTCCCCACTTGGCCTCCCTGAAATAGTCCTTCAGGGTGTCATCATAGTTGTCCCTCCGCTAGGAAAGCATCTCTTGTCAGTGCGGTGCCCCTTTTCCATGCTTGTCCCCACCTGCTGTATCCCACCAGGGAACGGACTGTTTTCCCTGTCTTACCTGGTGGATAGTGTCTTTTGTCGTGTACTCAGCACTGGGTGCATAGAGGAGGTGTCGTAAGTATGTTTCTTGAACTTAAGGACACTCGGGGATATCAAATGCAAACACTGCTGATTTTTTAATAGTTTATTGAGGCATAATTTGCATACCTTAATAGTTACCCTTTTTAAAAGATTTTATTTATTTATTTGACAGAGATCGCAAGTAGGCAGAGAGGCAGGAGGAGAGAGGAGGGAAACAGGCTCCCTGCTGAGCGGAGAACCCGATTCGGGGCTCAATCCCAGGACCCCAGGATCATGACCTGAGCTGCAGGCAGAGGCTTTAACCCACTGAGCCACCCAGGCGCCCAGCATTTACCTATTTTAAGTGCTCTAAGATTTTTGGCAAATAGAATTGTGCAGCCATGACCACTGTCCCATCTTAGAATATTTTCATAATTTCAAAAAGTTCCTTCTTCCCCGTGTGTAGTTAATCCCCACTCCCACCGTCATCCTCAGGCAACCACTTTCTGTCTCCACAGATTTGCCTATTCTGAACTTTTACTATGAATGGAATCATATAAAAGGGTGGTCTTTTGTGCCTGCTTCTTTAGAATGTTTCTTTTTTCTTTTTTTTTAAGATTTTATTAATTTTGACGGAGAGAGAGAGATCACAAATAAGCAGAGAGGCAGGGGGAAGCAGGCTCCCTGCTGAGCAGAGAGCCAGATTCGAGGCTCGATCCCAGGACCCTGAGATCCTGACCCGAGCTGAAGGCAGAGGCTTAACCCACTGAGCCACCCAGGCGCCCCCTTTAGAATGTATCTGAGGTTCATCTAGGCTGCAGCATGTATCCATTTGTTTCTTTATCGTTCCTAAATAATATTCCACTGTGTAGATGCGCCACATTTTGTTTATCCATTTTTTTTCACTAATTGATGAATATTTAGTTTGTTTCCAGTTTGTGACTGTTATGAAAAATACTGCCGCGATGTACAAGTCTTTGTGGACATGCATCTTCACTTCTCTGGAGTAGGTGCCTGGAAGGTGCCTGTCACATGGTAAGCGTTTGTTCAACTTTTTAGGAAACCCGATGAGCTGCTCCACAGTGGCCGTACCATTCTGCCGTGTTCCCGTCAGCAGTGGGTGAGCATTCGGTTGCCCTGCAGCCTTGCCAACTCTTGAAATCGTCTCTCTCTGTTTAGAGCCATTCTAGTGGATGTGAAGTGGCATCTCCCCGGAGTTTTTGTTTTGTTTTGTTTTTTGTTTTTTTAAGATTTTATTTATTTATTTGACAGAGAGAGAGAGATCACAAGTAGGCAGCGAGGCAGGCAGAGAGAGAGGAGGAAGCAGGCTCCCTGCTGAGCAGAGAGCCTGATGCGGGGCCCGATCCCAGGACCCTGGGACCATGACCCGAGCTGAAGGCAGAGGCTTTAACCCCCTGAGCCCCCCAGGCGCCCCTCTCCGGAGTTTTAATTTGCATTTTCCTGACCACTAAAGATTTGGAGCATCTTTTCATGCCCTTGTTGACTGTATCTTCGGTGAAATGGCTATTCAAACCTGGCCCATTTTTAAATTGGGTCATGTCTTATGAATGAACTATAAGGCTTCTTTACATTTTCTGGATACCAACCCTTTATCAGATGCAGGACTTGTAAATATTTTCTCCCCGGGTATGATGTGTTTTCATTTTGTCAGCGGTGTGCGTCTCTTGAATTGTCCAAGTTCTTAATTTTGACAAAGTTTGGCTTAGCAATTATTTGTTTTATGGATTATGCTTTTGGAGTCATAGTCTTAAGGACTTTTTGCATAAGCAAAGATCACAGAGGAATTCTTCTAGAAGTTTCATGGTTTAGCTCTTATGTAGGTGTATTCCATTTTGAGTTAATTTTTAAAACTTCATTTTTGGGGGGCACCTGGGTGACTCAGTCAGTTGAGCATCTGACTTTTGATTTCAGCTCAGGTCATGATCTCAGCATCCTGAGATCGAGCCCCAAGTTGGGCTCTGTGCTCAGTGGGGGGGGGGTCTACTTCAGATTCTGCCCCCCCCCGCCCCTTCTGCTCGTGAATCCTCATTCATGCTCTCTCTCTCTCTCTCTCTCTCAAATAAATAAATTTTTTTAAATTTTTCATTTTTTTGTGTGCGTGGCTATCCATTTGTCTTGGTACATTTGTTGTAAAGACTACGCCTCCATTGAACTGCTTTGGCATCTTTGTTGAAATCTGTTGATCATAAATGGAAGGGTTTATTTCTAGCTTCTCAGTTCTGTTCCATTGATCTTATATGCTTGTCCATGAGCCTATGCCACACTGATTGTATGATACTGATTTCTTCAGCTTTAAAGTAAGTCTTAAAGGACACCTGGGTGACTCAGTCTTGTTGGGCAGCTGCCTTCAGCTCAGGTCATGATCCCAGGGTCCTGGGATCAAGTCCTGCATCAGGCTCCTTGCTTGGCGGGGAGCCTGCTTCTCTCTCTGCTTCTGCCTGCCACTCTGCTTACTTGTGCTCTCTCTGACAAATAAATAAATAAAATCTTTTAAAGAAAAGAAAAGAAAGAGGAAGAAGGAAGGAAAGAAAGAAAGTCTTAAAATTGGATAATGTTCAGTCCTTAACCTTATTCCTTTTAAAATTCTTTTGACTATTTTAGGTGCCTGTATTCTCATACCTTTTATGATTAGCTCATCAATTTCTACAGAAAAACCTTCTGGGGTTTTAATAGATATTATGTTGAATTTATGAATGAATTTGAGAAGAATTTAACCAACCTGACAATATAAAGTCTTCCAATCCATGAACACAGAATGCTTGTCATTTGTTTAGATTTTCCTAAATTTCTCTCAGCAATATTTTGTCATTTTCAGTGTATAATCTTATACTTCTTTTGTTAAATTATTCCTACATATTTTTATTTTTTTTAATTCTATCATCAATGGACTTGCTTTCTTTTATTTTCAGATTTTTTTGGTGTTTAATATTTAGAGATTTTTTTTTTAAAGATTTTATTTATTTATTTGTGAGAGAGAGAGGGAGAGAGAGCGAGCACAGGCAGACAGAGAGGCAGGCAGAGGCAGAGGGAGAAGCAGACTCCCTGCCGAGCAAGGAGCCCGACGTGGGACTCGATCCCAGGACGCTAGGATCATGACCTGAGCTGAAGGCAGCTGCTTAACCAACTGAGCCACCCAGGCGTCCCTAGAGATTATTTTTGATATTGGTCTTATATCCTGAGACCTTGTTAAACTCATGTATTAGTTTTTATCCTTAAAAAATAATGTATATTCTTTGGGATTTTCTTAAAAAAAAAAAAAAAGATTTTATTTATTTATTTGACAGGGAGAAGGAACACTAGCAAGGGGAGTGGGAGAGGGAGAAGCAGGCCTCCTGCTGATCAGGGAGCCTGATGCAGGGCTTGATCCCAGGATCCAGGGATCATGACCTGAGCCGAAGGCAACTGCTTAATGACTGAGCCACGAGGAGCCCCTGGGGTTTTCTCTATAAGATATATAATCTGTTAATAAAGGCAGTTTGCTTTTTCCTTTCCAATCTGGATGGCTTTAACTTTTTCCTGCTTATTGCAGTAGCTATAACCTCTGCTGTACAAAGTGTTGTATACAAGTGGCAAAAATGAATATCCTTGCCTTCTTCTCAGTCTTAGGGAGGAAAACATTCAGTCCTTTACCATTAAATATGTTAAGCTATGGGGTTGTTGTTGTTTTTTTAAAGATCTTATTTGTTTGTTTATTAGAGAGAGAGAGCATGGGGTGGAGCAGAACGAGAGGGAGAAGCTGACTCCCTACTGAACAGGGAGCCTGATGTCATGACTTAAGCTAAGGTCATGACATGAGTTGAGGTCGTACACTTGACACTGAGCCATTCAAGACGCCCCACAGCTGTGGCTTTTTCATCAGTGACTTTTTCTTTTTCTTTTCTTTTTTTTAAAGATTTTATTTGTTTATGTATTTATTTGACAGAGAGTGAGAGAGCACAAGCAGGAGAGCAGTAGAGGGAGAGGGAGAAGCAGGCTCCCCACCGAGCAGGGATCCTCATGCAGGACTTGATCCCAGGACCCCGGGATCATGACCTGAGCCGAAGGCAGATGCTTTACCGACTGAGCCACTCAGGCACCCCTTTCAGTGAGTTTTTTCAAGCAGAAGAAATTTTATTCTATTCCTAATTTGTTGAGAGTTTTCGTCATGAATGAGTATTAGATTCTGTCCGATGATTTTCCCGCATATCTCATGATGATCGTGTGGTTTTTGTCCTTTAACCTGTTAATGCTGCATATAACACTGATTTTCAAGATGTTGAGCCAACATTGTATTCCTGGGGAAAATGCCTCTCAGCCATGGCTTTATAATCCTTCTATGTTGTTGGGTGTGGCTTGCTAGTATTTGGTGAAGTATTTTTGTGTCTGTGTTCACTAAAGATGTTTTCTGCGGTTTTCTCTTCTCATGATATCTTTGGCTGGTAGTACTGCCCCCCATAGGAGGGAAGTGTTTCCTACTCCTCTGTTTCTGAAAGAGTTTGTGAGGGATTGGTATTATTTCTAAAATATTTGATTGGGGCACCTGGGTGGCTCGGTTGGTTAAGGAGTCTGCCTTTGGCTCAGGTCATGATCCCAGGGTCCTGGGATCAAGACCTGCATCGGGCTCCCTGCTCCTTGGGGAGCCTGCTTCTCCTCTACCTCTGCTGCCCCCCCTGCTTTCTCTCTGGCTCTTTCTCAAATAAATAAATAAAATCTTTAAAAAATAATATAAAATATTTGATAGAATTGGGGCTCCCAGGTGGCTCAGTCTGCTAAGCCTCCAATTCCTGGTTTTGGTTCAGGTCATGATCTCAGGATCACAAGATTGAGCCCCATGTCGGGCTCTGCACTCTAATCGGACTCTACTTGAGAATCTTTCTTTCTCTCCTTCTGCCCCTCCTGCCCGTGCTCTTTCTCTCTAAAATAAATAAGTAAATAAAATCTTAAATATATGTAAGACCCCCTGAGGTGGGCATCTGCTTCTCTTAGGGGGTTGGATCCTTGTGGTTAGGGAAATTCTTGCCCCTTCAGCAGGGATTGAGATGATAACCATGTCCCTTCTTCACTAATGCTCCCATCTCTCTGTCTCAAAGATCATCTCTGTTCTCCACTCTTCTACTGCCCACCGCTGCCTCTCTCTCACTTCCAAATGTGAGAGGCCTCAGCGCTCTGTCCCGGGCTCTGATTCCATCCCATACCTTCTCCCTAGCTGATAGTGCCCATTCCCAGGTGTGAGGACGGCATCCGGAGTCCCATCTCTGGACTGGCACGGGATCGCATACTCACTTGTCTGCGTCCCAGTATGACCATTTCCACTTTGGTCCCTCAGCTGGTCACCCCCTAGTTTTCCCCCTCCTGATGGTGTATCTCTCGTCTTCCCAGTTGCTCACTCAGGAACCTAGTGGTGGATTTGGCATTGGGGAAGGGATGAGTCATTCATTCATCTTTTTCTTCTCCATCAGCCAAGCTATGACCTTGTTCTCTTGACTCTCCCTCCAGTCTAAATCTGTCCTCCACCTCCATAGCAGTCCACACCATCAGAACGTCCCTTAGAATGTGGATCGCCCTAATGGCTTCCTGACTGGCTTCCTGCTTCCACCTTGAGCTCCTTGTAGTCCACAGGTAGCTCAGCAGCCAGAGTGAAATTGTAAAGCTGTAAATCACATCTCGTCACTACCCTGCTCAGATGCCTCCAGATGTTCCCCAGGGTCTCAGGGCCTGCTCTGTTGTTTTCCGGGGTGGATCAGACACAGCTCCTCTAACGGGTAAGATGTGTGGTCCCTGGAGATGGAGGGTCAAGGACACTTAGCTCCTCCTTCCGAGGCCAAGCTCTCCTTGATTCTTTTTTTTTTTTTTTTTAAGATTTTATTTATTTATTTGATAGAGAGAGACAGCGAGAGAGGGAATACAAGCAGGGGAAGTGGGAGAAGGAGAAGCAGGCCTCCTGCCTAGCAGGGAGCCCCATGTGGGGCTTGATCCCAGGACCCTGGGATCATGACCTGAGCTGAAGGCAGATGCTTAACAACTAAGCCAACCAGGCACCCCTCCTCAGTTCTTGATAGAGTATTTGTCCAACAAATCTTGTTGGATCCTTCCAAAGAGACAGCCGGGTTATCCCCATTTTACAGATGAGCAAATTAAGAGTGAGAGAGGGGAAGAGACCTCCCCGAGACCAATCAGTAATGAGCAGCAAACAAAAACATCAACAGGTAGACAGATAACAAAGTGTGACTATCCCATCCGTACTTGGCCGTAGAAGGAATGAACTATCGGTACAACATAAATGACTCTCGACGTCACAATGCTTAGTGAGAAAAGCCAGATGTGAGAAGCAGGTATGCTGTGTGATTCTTGGTCCATTCGGGCAGCTATCACCAAACGCAGTACATGGATGGGGTGTTAAAAACAACATGAATTTTGGGGATGCCTGGGTGGCTCAGTGGGTTAAAGCCTCTGCCTTCGGCTCAGGTCATGATCCCAGGGTCCTGGGATTGAGCCCCGCATCGAGCTCTCTGCTCCATGGGGAGCCTGCTTCCTCCCATCTCTCTCTCTCTGCCTGCCTCTCTGCCTACTTGTGATCTCTGTCTGTCAAGTAAATAAATAAAAATCTTTAAAAAAAAAACAACAACATGAATTTTTGTCTCGCGTGGTTGTAGAGGCTGGGAAGTCCAAAGTCAAGGAACTGGCAGATTCCGTGTGGAGTCAGGTCCTGCTTCTCGGTT
The DNA here is from genome assembly GCF_020171115.1 of Neogale vison. Classification (NCBI taxonomy): domain Eukaryota; kingdom Metazoa; phylum Chordata; class Mammalia; order Carnivora; family Mustelidae; genus Neogale; species Neogale vison. The sequence continues at coordinate 207,384,053 of NC_058096.1, read as the reverse complement.
CACAGATGGCCAGTCTGCTGCTTGCGTCCTCTCATGGTGGGAGTGGCGGGGGAGCTCTCCATCTCTTACAAAGGCAGTAATTCCATTCATGAGGACTCCACCCTCACAACCGAATCACCTCCCAAAGGCCCCACCTCCACAGACCCTCCGTGGAGGGGCCAAGATTGCAACACACAAATTTTGAGGGTACACAAACACCCCATCTAGAGGCTTCCATTCATATGTAACTCTGGAAATTGCAAATTAATCTACAGCAACAGAAAGAAGTGGTTGCCAGAGAATGGCAGAACTGGGGAGGAAGGTGTCAGGGAAGAGGCAAGGATCGTAAACCGGTGTGAGGAAGCTTTGGGGGACAGCGGATGTGTATACTGTTTTGATTTTGGTGATGACTTCAGGGGTCTGTACTATGTCAAGTATATCTAAATGTACACTTTGAATACATACGTGCAAGTCATTATATGTCATTTATAGCTCAGTAAATCTGTTTTGTTTTGTTTTTAAAGATTTATTTTAGAGAGAATGTGAGTGTGGGGAGGGGCAGAAGGAGAGAGTCTTCAAGCAGACTCCCCGCCCAGTGAAGCCTGACCTGGGATGGGGCTCCATCGCACAACCTTGAGATCATGACCTGACCCGAAACCAAGAGTCAGATGATTAATCGACTGAGCCACGCAGGTGCCCCTGTTTTGTTGTTTTTTGTTTTTTTTTTTTAAGCAACAAAACACTGATTCCCAAAAAAACAAAAACAAAAAACACTGATTCTCACTGCAGCTTCTGTGGCCCCTAAGGTCTGCTGTCTCTTCTGGGGCTCTGGAGCCTGGCGTGGGGTTCAGGCTGGGACAGTAAGGGGGCCTGTGGGCTCTCGGGGCACTGTGGTCTCCGTCGCATGGGAACAAGCCCGGCTCAGCAGCTCCCAGGCTGGGGCCTGCTGTGTCCACCCATGTAGGTAAACTTTGGGGCCCTGCTTTAGCCATTTGACACAAACACTTTTCCTTGATGTTACATGGTCCTCAAGATTGCTGCTGTTTTAAAACTTTCGACTTCTTTATGCCTATGCTCCCCTCATACCTCCCCCTTCCTAATTCACATGAAGGAGAAGTGTGCCTCAGAGGGAGGCTTTGCTCCAGCGAAGCTCCCACTTTTTTTCCTTTTCTGTTTGACTCCCCCTCATTCTCCTACCACTTACATCAGCAGCTCCCCCGCAAAAAAACCCTACTAACACCCATGGATTTTCTTCTCTATTTTTCTCTCGTATTCATATAAACCATCTGGGTGCATCTGCATGTCCATTATTTGGGAGTTTTTGTGTACTTTACAGAAAATGGACTCTACATAATTTTTTTTTCTGTACATAATTTTTGAGCCTTCTTTCCCCCCACCTTCTGCCAAAGCTCTAATCTACCCTGTGTGCTTGTCCCACTATTTATTCAGTCATTCCCCTCACCTTTCCTGGTGTCCTCTTCATTCCCACGTTTTGGCCACTTGGTATTCTTGAAAGATGTTGGTTTTTTTTTTTACACCTGTGCCTGTAATCCAAGTGGAATTAATAGATGTTACATGTCTTCCTCCAGTGTGAAAACTATCCTTTTCTAGGGCGCCTGGGTGGCTCAGTCGGTTCAGTGTCCGCCTTCGGCTCAGGTCATGAACCCAGGGTCCTGGGATCGAGCCCCACTTCAGGCTCCCTGCTCAGCGGGGAGTCTGCTTGCCCCTCTGCCCTTCACCATGCTTGTGCTCTCTCTCGCTCTTCCTCACTCTCTCACATGAATAAATGAAGTCTTAGAAAGAAAGAAAGAAAACTATCCTTTCCCCACCAAAGTGTGCTACTGTCCTTGCCACCGAGCCCTTCTCATATGGACAGCAACCTGCTTCCTGGTTCTCTCCCGTCCTTCGTCCCCCTTCTGGACCACAGTCACTTTGTCTCAGCTCATTGTTCCTTTTCACCGTTTTCTTAGCTCTTCCTGGACGTTGCTTCTCACAAGTAAATTTTAAGATTATTCCCTTCAAAAACACACAAACCCTGTAGGGATCCTAATAGAGTCTAATACATTGAGTTTATATATTTTGGGAAAATGGACTTATTCATGATATTAAATCTTTTGACTGGTTCAGGATTTATTTTTAATTAACAAGCCCTGAATTTTACTTAGGGAGATAAAGCCGCAAACAATCTGATCAGACACTCCTGCCTTTTGGAGCTTAAATTACTAGACTTCTCTTTCCATTTTTTTCAGATCTTATATTGTGCCTTTTAATCAGATTGGGCTATAATTTGGTTACATTAAACCTGCAAAAATCTAGAGAAAGCCCAGACTGGGCGTTTTAGGATCAGAAAGGATTTGGCTTTTTGTCTGCTAGTATAACAGCCTGGGAAAAGGACACTAGATTTCAGATCCTGGGAAGGCGAGACAACACACTATTACCAACATTACAGTTATTATTAGTTGCCAGTAGTCTATGGAGAATTGCTTCATAAGTGATATTTTATACTCTCTTTAGGTTTATATGAAGTGTATTCTGAGACTAATAAAATGAACTGAGGAGCTTTCCATTTTTTCCCCTTGGTTTTGAATTAAATAACTATGATATATAGATAGAAGTGATATTGTGATATTTTACATAAACTACATATCTTCCTTACCATGGGGTCATGTCCTGAGAAGCCCACTGTAAGCTGAAAATATTATATGTCGGAAATGCATTTCATACACCACCTAATCTACTGAGCACCACAGCCTAGCCTGGCCCAGGTTAGACAAGCTCAGAACACTTACAGTAGCCTGCAGTTAGGCAAAATCATCGAACAGCAAGTGTATTTTATAACAAAGCATTAAGCAGCTCGTGTAATCTATTGAGTGCTGTAGTGGAAGTGAAAAGCAGCCTGATTCTATGGGTACAGAATGGTTCACCCCTTTGATCACACCTGCGAGCCCTGCCCCGCATCAGGAGAGAAGATGGAACCGCACGCCCCTGCCCAGGGAAAAATCCAAATTCATAATTTGAAGTACGGTTTCTACTAACCCATATCTCTTTTGCAGCTTTGTCGAGGACAACCGTAACTCGAACCATCACTGAACCAGCACTGAGTCAGGAATATCTGTATTAACAAAGTTTAAAATAACTTTGGGATGAAGTCGTTCAAAGCCTCCCCACTCCAAGTGCCGACCAGCATCACCTGAATATGAGCTGCAAAAGCAGATTCCTGGGGCTCACCCAAGCCTACTGGATCAGAATCTCTATATATTTTTTTAATCTGTATTTTATTTATTTATTTGACAGACAGAGATCACAAGTAGACAGAGAGAGAGGAAGGGAAGCAGGCTCCCCGGAGAGCAGAGAGCCCGATGCAGGGCTCGATCCCAGGACCCTGAGATCATGACCTGAGCCAAAGGCAGAGACTTTAACCCACTGAGCCACCCAGGTGCCCCAACGGGATCTGTATTTTAAGGAGACTCCTCTGAGGTCTCTTGTGGGCATTGAGCAGCCCCTCTCTCCAGCCTGGGTAATCTCAGCTGTGGGCCATCAGGTGGTGGAACTCTAAATCACCTTTCCAGGCTCTTATGAGAAAACTGACCTTTTCACGTCTTCCTGCTCTAGTCCCAGGTCAATGGTCATTTTTAGCTAAGAAATCATTCACTTCCTCCGGCTTTTCATTCTCTGTAGTCACAACACTTTTTTTTTTTTTTTGCGGGTAGTCATAAATTCTTAAATTCCATCAGTCTGGTATGCGGGTGTTTGTGGCTCTTCCCCTCCCACATCGCCTGAACACGTTTTGCCTCTCTCTTTGTTAGTCAGGCTTATAAAGGCTTCACATATTCTAACGCAAGCATTTTCCTTAATGTAACACTATCTTCATATTTATTTCAAAAGCTGCACAATATTCCATCCACCGGTTTTATAACATAAGTACCTGAATCATCCCCACTCTTGGGGAGGGGAGCAATTCCCTATTCCCAGCAGCACAAATAAAACTGCCTAAAGACCTCTACCCGGCCTTAGATGGTAGCTTAGCTTCTTAGAATGGCCACACGCCTGGAGACCCCAGTCCCTTCCTAGGAACTTCCTGTCGTCTCAGCGTTGTTTGCAACAATTTCAAAACAAAAGAAAACAGAAACAGCTTCTGTGTTGACAGTGGGGGTGATTTCAATCGGGAGGTGGAGCCACCCGGTAAAGCATCAGGTAGAGAGTTCACGCGGTGGGTCAGTAGTGACTGAACTGCTACGATACAGGAGAGTAAGCTCGTTGTGAAATGGAGCGTATGCTATCAGGTCGATTTTTGTTTAAAAAAGAAAACTCGGGGCGCCTGGGTGGCTCAGTGGGTTAAAGCCTCTGCCTTCGGCTCAGGTCATGATCTCAGGGTCCTGGGATCAAACCCCACATCTGGCTCTCTGCTTAGCAGGGAGCCTGCTTCCCTTCCTCTCTCTCTGCCTGCCTCTCTGCCTACTTGTGATCTCTGCCTCTGCCAAATAAATAAATAAAGTCTTAAAAAAAAAAAAAAAACTCACGTCTGTGTGTGTGTGTGTGTCTGCCCGTATGAGGCATAAAATTGGATTCCCGTGACCATTTAAATGCTGCCCTAGAGGTTGTTCACCCATTGCCCTCCCCCTCCCAAACCCAGTGACCTCTTCCTTCTTAACCTTGCTTCTGTGGGCCCGAAACCTCTCCGAAGCTGCCAGGCCAAGAAAGCAGTTTGGAGCCTCTGAGTTGTCTCAGGGGCTGTGAGAAGGCAGCCGTGTGACCTCCAGCAGGGCCCGTGACTGACCTTCCAGGTGCCCCCTCTCCTGCAGGCGACAGTGTGATGGTCCAGTTTTCCCCAGGCCTTGTGTCATATGCTACTGACCCCCAGCCCTAGGCCTGGAGCTTCCTGGGAGAAGTTGCTCAGCCCAGTCCCGTAGAGTCCGGGGCCCAAGGGGGAAGACCTGGAAGAGGCCTGGCAGTACTCCATTTCAGGAGCAGGGCTCGGGCGAGGAAGGGGCCTGCAGGGTGTGAATGAGGTGCTGGTGCATTCTCTGGGGCCACGAGGATTAGAGGTGACCTCCAGCTGATCATGATTTCCCCCCCCATGGGGAGAGGGGCTGAGGGTCTAATTTATCCTGCTCATACGAAACTTACCCATTTCCCAACCCCACCCAAGGCTCCCTCCCTGCAGCATCCCTTCCCACCTCTCCCCCTCCCGTGGGTGCTCCCCAGGATTTAGGTGGCAAGGGGGACGGAGTGTGGGCCTCCTTGAGTCAACCAATGTCCTTGAGACTTTGTTCACCAGAAGTTGTAGAGGATACATGCAGCTTGCAAGGCAGTTCAGAGAAAACTGTATGTTCATAAACAAGGGGCAGCATTATCACTAATGAAGAGGAGTCCTTGGCCTCCCCATCTCCCCAAGGGGCCATACCCCATTGCCCCTCAGATGAGAGAGTTTCCCTTGGCTATTTCTGTAGCAAAGACTTTTTTTTTTTTAAGAATTTATTTATTCATTTGAGAGGGAGAGCACACAAGTAGGGGGAGCAGCACAGAGAGAGAGAAGCAGACTCCCCACTGAGCAGGGGAGCCCAATTCAGGACTCGATCCCAGGACCCCGAGATGATGACCTGCGCCAAAGGCAGACGCTTAACCATCTGAGCCACCCAGGAGCCCTGTAGCAAAGACACTTGAAGAAGCAGGCTAGTGAGAAGGAATAAGCGTACGTCCGGTCAACAAGCATTTACACAGCATTTATCACGGTGTCCCAGGAGCTGTTCTCAAGGCTGGGTGCGCCCGTCACCAAGGCCAGGGGTTTGCTGGTGGGCCAGGTGTGGGTTGAGAGAGAGCAGGGAGCCAAGGATGACACCTGGGTTTCTGGATGGATGAAGTCACTGGCTAGACTGGGGTGGGCTGCAGGAAAGGCAGGTTCAGAGGGAAGATACTGAGTGTGTGATAACCTTTGGACATCCACAGGAAGGCGGCCAGGAAGCAGTCTGCTACACAAGTCTGGGGTTCAGGGAGAGAGGCAGAAGGAGGCACAAAGGTAGTATAAAGGCAGTAAAAGCAGTTGAGGAGGCTGGAGCAGGTCACTCTGCCTTCCTGAGCCTCCAGGGCAGTCCTCAGACGGCCTCTCTCTGTCCTCATCCTGTTTCTCTCTCACATCCCTGCCCTGACCTGATGGAGTCTGGGTTCCTATGATGCACAGCGGAAAGGCCCCCAGGACTGCCTCACTGGTCTCCTCCCCTCAAATCCAGCCTGTTTCTAGGCCTTTATTCTTCACTTATTCACTGGATCATTTATTTCAGAAACATTTGATCGAGATTCTCTCCTGTGGTTCTCACCAGGAGGTGAGCTGACCCCTGGGAGGAGCCCGGGAATGTGAAGGGACATTTAGTTGCCGCAGTGACTGGGCCGGGAGCAGGGGTGCACAAAAGGAATTGCCCTCCTGGGATTCCAGGATCACCTTGTTAGAAACCCATTCCACAGCCACACCTGCCACTGGCTCCGGAGGGCCCAGCTGTGAGTCGACACAGTGTGATCTGGCTGGGGGCACAGTGGGTAAAGCCAGCATGGTTTGAGGATTATGGAGGCACAGATAAGGGAAAGACACTTCTGGCTGGGGAAGAGCAGGGGGCCTTCCTAGAGGAGGTGACTTTGCAGCTGTGTCTTAAAGGGTGAGTAGGATTTACAGATGGGATGGGACAGGAATTCCAGGCGGAGAAAGTAGGTATGCAAAGGCAGAGGAGCATGGGCTCAGGCTGTGCAGAAAAGGGGCCGGTGGTCCCCAGTCAGCCCTTTCCCTAGTGGCCCAGAGGACCCAGCCAGGCTTGGACTGTGACACTCATTTCTGCCCTGGCTCTTCCACCCACTTGCAGGAGGTCCCACCTCTGGCTTCTGTTTTCCCAAATGTGGGACAAGAAGGAGGGTCAGTTTCCAAGGAGTCGCTGCGGCCCAGAGCTCAGAGCCAGACCAGAGGCATTGTCCTGGGGAACGGGAGGCCAGCACCACCTTTCTTTTCTCCTTGAGCAGTCATCTCCCTCCCCTCCTGGCAATTCACCTTAAGAAGAGCTTGATGGGCCCATTTTCCAGGTGAGGACACTGAGACCCCTTGCGCTGTCCCCTCAGTGGTCGGATGGTTACCTGGCAGAGATCAGTGCTGGGAACTAACTGAGGGGAGGAGTTGGGAGGGGAGGGGAAGTGGGAGGCATGGAGGGGTGGGAAGAGTGGAGGGGGGACAAGAGTTGGAGGTGTGGAGGGGGACAGGGGATGTGAGCATGGAAGGGGAGACCGAGGTAGGAAGCAGTGGGGGAGGTTGGAGGGGAGGTGGGGCGGCAGAGTGCAGACAGCAGGAAGGCAAGGGGACAGGCTGGTCTGTGCTGTGGGGGTGCGATGGGGGGGCACGCTGAGCACAGGGCAGAGAGCCCCGCTGGAACGTACCTGCTGCCTGGCCCACTGCAGCCCTAGCCTCACGCTCCTCAAGGCAGGGATGCAGACGGAGGCTGACCACGGAACCAGGCAGGACTGGGAGCGCCGGGAAGCGTGGGAGAGGACTAGAGGCGCGGCCACTAAATCAAGGACGTCCAGTAAGTGAGGGAATGGGAACAGGCCTCTGTAAGTGAGCACACCAAAGGAGGCCGTATTTGTGGGAAATAAAAGAGTGCACAGAGAAAAGATGCAGAGGACGATACTAACGGTTAATGTCTGTCCCTGGGTGATGGGTCCCAGGACATTTTCTATTTTATTTTGCTTCTCCACATTTTGTTAATTTGCTATAATAAAATGTTATTTTCCTAATTTTATACAAGCAGTTATCTCTAGGTGGATTATGGTCCCACTTTATTCTTTCTTTTTTTATAGTCAGTAATTTTTTTAAAGTGTGCGTTACTTCTTTTTTTTTTTTTTTAATTATTTATTTGACTGAGAGAGAGAGTACAAACCGAGGGAGCGCGAGACAGAGAAGCAGGCTGAGCAGGGAGCTGGACACGGGGCTCAATGCTAGGCTCGATCCCAGGACACTGGGATCATGACCTGAGCCAAAGGCAGACGGTTAACTGACTGAGCCACCCAGGCACCCAGCATGTACTTCTTCTATAATAAGGACTGATAATTGATGTAGGAAAGACAATGTTAGGGTACAAACCTGTCGGCCAAAAAAGAATTCTTGAGACGCCTTTGGTGCAAAAGGTGATTTTATTAAAGCACGGGGACACGACCCATGGGCAGAGAGAGCTGCACTGGGGTCATGCAGAGTGGCCCATTATATACTTTCAAGCTGGGAGGGGGTTAGGGATAGCGTAAGTCTCTAAGGAATTTTGGAAACAAGGTTTCTAGGACCTTGAGAGGACTAGCTCTTGTTGGGAAAAGGTCATTTATTACCGTTTAATAAAACCTGAGTCATGAGACCTTTCAGTTGTATCTTGGTGGACCATATGCTTGGGAAATGTTTGCCAAAACATATCTTGGGGGGGTTTAGAGATAAAGGAAGTTTCCAAAGGAATTTTTATACATTAAAGGAAACTTACAGGACCCTGGTGTGTGTGTGTCAGGGGGGCTGTTCGGGCTAGGATTGTCTTTTGCCCTTCGCAAAGTATTAACATCAAGGCAGTTGAGTCCCTAGAGGAATGTCACTCTTCCTGTTTCAAGGACTTGTCAATGGGCTATAGGTAGTAAGGAAATTTAATAATTTTTCTTGTGCCTTTGATTCCCACATCATTCCTCCCTGAACAGTTTTGATCTTTAAATCTTTAAGGTTGTTGAGGGTGGAAGGTCTCATCTTCTGCAACTTCTTCCTGCTAAATAGGACATAGAGATGTCCCTCCCTGTGGGTCAACATTGGTCAGTTGTGGTTTATGTAGATACAGGAGTTATAAAGGGCAGGGGCAGCTGAGTCCAAGGGAGACCGCATGGGTGGATCTCCCTGAGTGGAAAGGATCACCTGTTGGCTTGAAGTCATGGCAGCGAGGGTGTCTCGGCACCAAGTGGACAGACATGGGAGAAAACAGCAAAACGTGATAAGTGTAACAAAAAGAAAAAGAAGCTCAAGTGAGAGTTCTTTAGTAGTTGACAAAAATCCTCTTCCTGTCCAGGTGTTTAACCAATCATTAAAGGAAAGAGAGAGATCTTTTGATGTCCCAATTTGAGTATTTATGTCAGAAACCCAGAAGTATTTTGGGGTAATCAGGAACATATACGTAGTATTTTGTTTTGTGATAGCATGACTTCCACCTTGTGTAGCAGTTGAGACATCTAATGTCATTCTGTTTTGTAGATTGTAGGGCTTTGACCGTGTACTTATTAGCTTCCTATGTGCCAAACAACATGCTCCTATCAAAAAGACACAGAACATGTTCACCGTTATTTTAAATTTGGAAGGCTGGCTGGGTTGGTAATGGTTTTAAGAATGCATCCGTGCATCCAGGAAAAACCCAGAGTTCAGAGGCCTATCCAGCCTGGGAGAAGCCAAGTTGAACACAAGTTAGAGCTGCATAGCCATTGGGTCCTGTTAGAAGATAGTCATCCAATTCTGGGTCTCCTTTAACTGCAGTCAAGATATGAAGGGCTTTTCCATTTTTGGAGGGGCACCTTTTTTTTTTAATAAACATATAATATATTTTTATCCCCAGGGGTACAGGTCTGTGAATCGCCAGGTTTACACACTTCACAGCACTCACCGTAGCACATACCCTCCTCAATGTCCATAACCCCACCCCCCTTCTCCCAACCCCCCTCCCCCCAGAAACCCTCAGTTTGTTTTGTGAGATTAAGAGTCACTTATGGTTTGTCTCCCTCCCAATCCCATCTTGTTTCATTCATTCTTCTCCTACCCCCTTAGCCCTCCATGTTGCATCTCCACTTCCTCATATCAGGGAGATCATATGATAGTTGTCTTTCTCCAATTGACTTATTTCGCTAAGCATGATACTGGAGGGGCATCTTTTGAATGTGTGATAAAAGGCAGTCCATTGTTACTTTGTAGGGACCAAGGGAGTCCAAATCTAGGGACAGTTTTTCTTGGCAAAGGTTTTGTCACCTCCATGGCCTGTTCACCCAAGTCAGTAGCTTGGTGTAAATCCTGTATTACTTTCAATTGGTTATTTTGGGATATAAAGATTTTTCATTATTAACAAGCCAGTCCTGTGCATTTCTTGGTCTGAATAGACTGAACTTAGGGACTTTATTGGAGTTCAAACTGGTAAAAGACTTAATTTCAGGCCCATGTTCAGTTGCAGAGTTATGGCTTGATAATAATCCCCTTTTCTTCCACAATTCTCCGTGAGCATGTAGGACTAGGAAAGCATATTTGGAGTCAGCATAAGTATTGACTTTTAAGGCTTTGGCAATTGCCAAACATGAGTGAGAACTACAGCATACCCAGCTTTTCTTATTCTTTTTTCCATGAAACTATTGTCATCAGTAAACCAACTGTCATCTGCATTTTTGATAGGGGAATCTTTTAAATCTGGTTGACTAGCATAAACAAGATCAATAACCTCTGAACAGTTATGCTCTGTAGAAGGACAATGGTCAGGTCCAGGCATAAGGGTAGCTGGGGTTAAAGTTTGACGGGTTTCAAGTATTATTTCAGGCATACCTATAAGCGTAGCCTGGTATTTAGGAAGTCAGCCTCCATCACCCATTGGTGGCCTTTGGTCTCTAAAACACTCTGGACTTGATGTGAAGTCCTTCCAGTCAGGGACTGTCCCATAGTGAGATCTGAGGTTCCCCTTGTTGTGTACTTGGCTAGAGCCTTTGTTTGCAATCGTATCTCAGTAGAGGTAGATTTAGGATAAATATAACATGAGGGATGAAGCCGTCAAGAAGTCCTCTTTGTTTGAGGTCCAGAGTTGGTTAAGCAGCTGCCTTCGGCTCAGGTCATGATCCCAGCGTCCTGGGATCGAGTCCCACATCGGGCTCCTTGCTTGGCGGGGAGCCTGCTTCTGCCTCTGCCTGCCATTCTGTCTGCCTGTGCTTGCTCGCTCTCCCTCTCTCTCTCTGACAAATAAATAAAAAATCTTAAAAAAAAAAAAAGAAGAATATCCTAACTATAAGGAATCACTGGCAAGTAGGAGAAGACTTGTCAAGAGATAAGGGCATCCCCAAGTGCACCATCCAATCCAGCCATAAAAAAGTGGGGTCATCCATTAATTCCACAAACCCATGATTAACCCTACAGAGTGGGGTATTCTCTGGCTCTTAGGGAACAATTTCATCATCCCAGCCACATAGAATTGGTCAAGGTACTAGTTGAGTTATACAATTGTTGGGTACTCAATCCCATTTTCCAACTGTTTAAATAATCATGTGCCCATGGGGTCCTGTTATCCCCACAGAATAATAAGATTGTCTATACGTGCTATTGTGCTAATTTCTCTGAAGTTTACCCCCAAGATGTCTAGCTTAGGTACACAAACATTTAAAGACAATCAGATCTAGAATTTAACATTCGCAAAGGTGACTTACTGAAACATATTTTTTTCTCTAAAATAACCCTCATTTTAAATCAGAAGTAACCCAATCAGGACCAATTTGTTTGCAAAACAAGTCAAGTTTTAACAAACTTGGCATAATCATTTACATAAGCTCAGCAAGAATAATGATTGATCATATAGATCTTTGAGAATCTGCATTGCTTGAGGTTTTTATAAGGAATCTCTAGGTTGAATTTTTTTTTTAATTTTATTTTTTAAAAGATTTTATTCGTTTATTTGTTGGAGAGAGAGATCACAAGTAGGCAGAGAGGCAGGCAGAGAGCGGGAAGCATGCTCCCTGCTGAGCAGAGAGCCCAGTGTGGGGCTCGATCCCAGGACCCTGAGATCATGACCTGAGCCGAAGGCAGAGGCTCAACCCACGGAGCCACCCAGGCGCCCCTAGGTTGCGTTTTTAATAGTCTCTCCAGGCCAGAAGCCAGGCCAAGTGCTTGCCATCAGACATGCCTCCAATCCCTGTCAATTTGGGCAGATTCCTCTTCATAAGGTCCCCCAATATAGCCTGAGGTTCCTGCACCTGCCAGGAAGTGACATTCTTGACTCACCCGGTGAGGCTGCTGGGGACTCTGTAAGCAAAGTATCAGGCCAACGTTTCCAAGGGGCTTTATGGTTCCAGGCTTCATAAAGTCAACCTTAGTTCCTTCAAGCTGCCTGGTAATACTGAGTCTGAGCATGTCTCTCCCAAATACGACATTCCAGTCCAAGCCGTGGTAAAATAGCCAACATTTTCCAGTGATGCCCAGTTACAAGAAGAACAGATTCTTATTGAACTTATGCAAATGACTATGATTGCCATAGAAGAAAGAATACTTACTGAGACCTTTTGAATTTTGGAGCGTTCAGGTAGGGAGAAAAGTTAAATGCTTCAAAATTATGTTTCTGTAAATTATAGATATCTTAAGAGAAAGTTCCCTTAATCTGGAGCAGTAAACATTAGAAAACCAGCACAGCAGTGTTTCAACCAAGAGTTACACAACCATAATCATCCTTTTAGTTCATTTAGTCCCATGTTACTCATTCTTGTTCAGTTTGAATGTAGCTTTTAGTTCGTTCTGGAAATTCTTACTCACTTCAGTTTTGATCTTAAAGATATTGAGTAACTTTATTTGTCCTAAAAGTCCTTTATATGAACCTCCTTGAAGATGAAACCCCATTTTGCAAAACAATAAGAACAATTATAAATAACAAAAACTCAGAAAGGGACATTGTTAATGATCTGATATGAGAGTTCATTATGATACAGTTGACAAGGAAACTCAGTTATTCTGTGACACACAACATCTTATGCCAGAATGTAACATACCAAACAAGCCTAATTAGTCAATGAGACTTTGTTCGCGATTTAAATCTTGGGGAACTTTGTTAAAACGTTAGGAAGTTGGTTTTTTTTTTTTTTTTTACAATTTTATTTATTTATTTGACAGAGAGAAATCACAAGTAGATGGAGAGGCAGGCAGGGAGAGAGAGAGGGAAGCAGGCTCTCCGCTGAGCAGAGAGCCCGATGTGGGACTCGATCCCAGGACCCTGAGATCACGACCCGAGCCGAAGGCTTAACTCACTGAGCCACCCAGGCGCCCCAAAACGTTAGGAAGTTTTAAAGCACATGCTTAAATAGGATTAGGGATGTTAAAGACCTGATAAAGGTAAGACATAGAAACTGGTTTTTCTGGGCAGTTTAAGAGAAAACAACTATTTACATTTTCTTATCAATAGCAGACCAACAACTGGAGAAAACTGTCTTTTTGAACAGAGAGAAAGCAGACTTTCAGTCTTATACCGGTGTCCTGTAAAATCCATTTATTTCAGTCTCAGTCCTTCCTGACCACATCTAAAATTCCATTCCAAAGTTTTCCCTTCACAAACCTCCTACAACTTTCCTTTGCATTCAGGTTTTGTCCCAAGCCACTTCTCTCCAAACAACCATCTCATTTAAGACAAAATTACTTTCTTTTACATTCAATAAAAATTCATTCCCATTCCTTATATCCTTCTTACATATCCTCTACTTTTCCACATATGGAGTTGTTTCCCTTATATCATCAGTCTTAGTTACAGTTAGCAGGATTTTGCACTCTTTAGAAACCTTAGTCTCCAGCAAAGACTAAGGAGTAACCAGTTGTGAACTGTTACACCAGAATTCTTTAGATGGCAAACTTCTGAATCAGTTAAGCACAAAATGTGTTTACCAACAGATTTAAATATCCTTAGTTTCTTTGCAATAAGAAGTCAAAAACACAAACCTATATCCAGTTATCAATGACTTAGGACTTGATCCTATTTGGAAAAGACTGAGATGTCCCAAGAATTGAATTCCATTTATCATCCAAGCAAAACTTTGAAGTTTCAGGTTACCAAAGATTTTGAAAGCTATTTTAATAATTACCCATGAAAACTTTGATGAGACAGACAACTGACCATCATTTTTGTCATCTTTTTGCCAACAAATTGCAACAGAGATAACACGAGTTTACTTGACCTCAATAGAATAAAAATTTCACATTTACTGCTGATCACTTAAAAGACATGTCTATCTTAATTCAGCCAATAAACTTAACTTAGTTTATTATGTGCCACCTGGGCCCACCCCATTTTCAGTTTTTACCTGAGACCCTGGTGGGGAAATCTGGAGTGGGTGGTGTTAGGTCCCGGGGGTGCTCTTCTTACTCCTCAACAATGAAGGAGAAGGAGCCATGGTGCAGAAGGCTTCGAGAATGGTGTGGAAGCCAGTTATGCAGGCCACACCCAAGGTGGTGCGGGAACAGGAGGAATGGGAGGGGGAGACAAAAGAGGCAAAGTGCTGCCAGAGGCAGAGAAAGGGTTCCCAGTTCTGGAGTTCATCAGCTCTAGGAGCAGATGCCATGTTTTCCCATCAATAAGAACAAATAGGCAGTCCATGTCAGGCCAGAGAAGATAGGGAATTTTCCTGAAACAAAGGGAGTTGAAGCAGCTACTTGGGAATATACCTTAAATTCCCCATCTCAAGGGACGTCTGGGTGGCTCAGTCCCTTAAGCGTCTGCCTTCAGCTCAGGTCATGATCCCAGGGTCCTACGAGCAAGTCCCGCATCAGGCTCCCTGCTTACGCTCTGCCTGCTGCTCGCCCTCCTTGCTCTTTTTCTTCTCTGGCAAATGAATAAATAAAATCTTTAAAAAAAAAAAAAAAAGTCCCCATCCCAAGGGAGACTAACCACAGTTGTCTCCAGTTAGAGCCATTAATCCAGGAAGTGAGTGAGGGCGAAGCCCCCACAACAATTACGGGGAGGAACAGAGAGGAAGAGAGTCAGGATCCCTTTGCTAGGGAAAGCCTGTGTCTCCTCCAGCCACCTGGCTTGACTGGGAGGAGGCCCATGCATATCAGGAGGGAGTTTACTAGCTGGCAAGTTCGGGCAAACACATTCTGCCTTATTTCCTGCAGAAGAGATCTAAGAGAGCCCACTGAGGCCATGCAGTGTTACAGGAGCTCAATACTTCCGTAAGTTTTGCAATCTGAATTGTTTACATTGGGTTAAAAGGCACTCCAAGGGAGAGTCCTTGGGAATTGAAGAAAAGAGAAGGTCCATTACCTAGAAAATCCCTCCCCCCTGACTCCCAGGCAGTGTCCCAGGCACGGGATATATCAGAGGTTCCTGGGGTCAAAGCGACCCGAGGTGTCCCCCTGAACAAAATCGCTATGACCACCACTGCTGATAAAGGCCCCCGTAGGAGGGATGCGAGCGTCCTCCTATTTCCCCATTGCATCCTAGGCTATGGATGGGTGCCTGGCCTATGGACCGAAATCCTGTACCTTGAAGGTCATGCCATAGAAGGTCATGCTTTATTTTCCTTGCCTTGAAGAACCCACTGTTTTAACCCATGAAGAACACTAGAAAAATTTTAGAAGGTCAATTTACCAAATTTTGTAGCTTAAGTAGTTAGTAGAGGAAATTAATGGAAAATAGTAAAGATGGAAATTGATCATGATCTAAGTGACATTCCAACTCAAACAGTCTTTACAGCCAACTTCTCTAGGAAACATCCCTGATGGGTTTTTAATTCAATCGGGTACTGGTTTCGGCCAGCTCCCAGTGGAGGTCCTATGGCCAGAAGCAGCTGGACTAGGGATGTAAACAGTGTCACATTAGATCAATCAGGAGGAAACCTCACACAGGAGTCTTAAGATTGGCAGTCGTCCTGGTGATTTAGGTGACTGTCTTATGCCCAACACAACTTCATATAAGGACAGGAATAAAGAGAGGGCATCAAGTTTCTGGGTCTTATTATCATTCTGGCCAGTGTACTAACTTCCAGGCAAAAGGCAGACTCTCTCCTCCCCATAGGGTAGCCACGCGCTAGAGGATTGCAGCCTGAGCAGTCGACATGCAAGTGTTCCAGTAAGGAACTCCTTGAGGAGTCCCTGGAGTGAGAGTAAAGGAAGAGAAGAGGAAGTACTCACTAAGTTTGCACCGCCGCTCAGAGTCCAGCTGGGACCCTGAACTCAAAGCCCCACGTTGGGCACCATATGATGTAGGAAAGATGATGTTAGGGTTCGAAGCCAATGGCCAAGAAAGAATTCTTGAGACGTCTTTGGGGCAAAAGGTGATTTTATTAAAGCACGAGGACAGGACCCGTGGGCGGAAAGAGCTGCACTGGGGTCATGCAGAGTGGCCCATTATATACTTTCAAGTTGGGAGGGGGGTAGGGATAGCGTAAGCCTCTAAGGAATTTTGGAAGCAAGGTTCCCAGGACCTTGAAGGAGGTAGCTATTGTTAGGAAAAGGTCATTTATTACTGTCTGATAAAACTTTAGGCATGAAATCCTTCCAATGTCTATTGGTGGACCATAAGCTTGGGGGATGATTGCCAGCATGTATCTTGGGCATTTAGAGATCGTTTCTGAAGGAATTTTTATATGTTAAAGTAGACTTAGGATGGTGTGTGGGGGCGGTCGGGCTAGGATTGCCTTTTGCCCTTAGCAAAGTATTTACATTGAAGCAGTTGAGTCCCTAGAGGAATGTCACTCTGCCGGTTTCAAGGACTTCTCTGTCAATGGGCTATAGGTAGTAAGGAAATGTAATAATTTTTCTTCTGCCTTTATTTCCCACATCAATAATCATTCATAATAGGAAAAAGTAGGGCCCCTGGGTGGCTCAGTGAGTTAAGCCTCTGCCTTCAGCTCGGGTCATGATCTCAGGGTCCTGGGATTGAGGGCCGCGTCGGGCTCTCTGCTCAGCAGGGAGCCTGCTTCCCCCTCTCCCTCTGTCTGCTGCTCTGCCTACTTGTGATCTCTCTCCCTCTGTCAAATAAATAAACAAAATCTTTAGAAAAAAATTAAGGAAAAGACCCGATTTTTAAAAAGGCTTCTGCAGTCAAGCCTCACGTGGAGAGGGGCTGGAGGCAGAAGCACAGTGCCCGTGAGTTGGGATAGTGGAGAGGACCTTCTCCGTGGGGCAGGGAACAGAGTGGGGCAGGGGTGTCGGAGATTCATCCTGCCCTCCCTGAAGGCCCACATCTTTGATCCTGAAGTTGAAGTGGGTGGTGGGGCTGGACTTCTAAAGAAGCCAGAGAAAACTGGTGATGGAATCCCTTTTACGGATGAGGAAACAGAGGCACCGAGGGGTCACAGTTACAAGTTGGAAGGGGCTTAGCCAAGGTCTGCACTTCCCACCAAAACCTCTTTTTTTTTTTTTTTAAGTTTTTATTTACTTGTCAGAGAGAGAATGAGCACACAAGCAGGGGGAGCAGCAGGCAGAGGGAGAAGCAGGCTCTCCGCTGAGCAAGGAGTCCAATGTGGGACTCGATTCAAGACCCCGGGATCATGACCTGAGCTGAAGGCAGACACTTCACGGACTGAGCCACCCAGGTGCCCCCAACCAGAACCTCTAAAAGGGGCCTCCTAAGTGACTTCCCCAGAGATTGAAGATGGGCGGGGCTAGAACTAGCTGAAGGATACCACTTCCTAGTTGTGCCCGACCTTGAAGGGTCGCTTTCTGTCTTTGCCCCTCAGTCTCCACTTCTGTGAAGTAAGAAGAATACCTGCCTTGCCTGTTCAGCTGCCAGGAGAAGGCCAGTCAGGCAGGAGGGGGACGCTGGAAGCCCTCCAGTGAGGCATGAGTGAGACCCATCCAGTTCCTTGCTTTGAAACAGCTCTGCTCATTCCCTTGTGCCCAGGGCCTGAGTAGAGGCTGAATTCCTAGACCCACATTTCATCCTAGGGCAGACCCCCAAATTTACCAACTAGCCAGCTGTCAGACCTTGAGATTCCAATCTCTGTCTTACCTTACTGTGGAAGAAACGTTATCATAAAAACAGCAGTAGTTAGCGTTAACCCAGCACTCGGTGCCCATGCCAGATGTTCTCTCCCACCCACTGCCCTCACTGGATGCTCGTTATAAAGCAGGTGTCACCTGCTTCTCCAGCCTGGGTGGCCCCAAGGACACCCAACACACTAGGTCTGGGATGGCTTCTAGAAGGCTAAAGAGGGGCTGTCCTCTCTGCCCCTTATTGAAGAACCCCAAGTCTTGGGTGACCATCTCCTCATAGCTCGGTTGGCCCCGAGCCACACAGGCCACCACTGCCAAGATACCACTAGCACTAAGCATCCTCCAGACCCCTGCCATTGTCCCTTCTCTGATCCACTGCCACTTGCTCCTCTGGCTGCCTTGCCCAAGGGCTGCTGGTGACGTGTAGAACTGGTGCCTTCCTGAAAGCGCTCTCTCCTTTCCTCTGTTACAAATCAGGCAACCAGCCCAAATGGAGACTGAGTCCCCAATTTAAAATGGAACCTCAGAAAGAATTTTGGGGTGGGCTCCCTCCACCCTAGAGGCTATATAGGAGTTGGAGGCTGGCTGGTGGACCAGAGGCCGGGAAGGACCCAGCAGCCAAAGGCCAGCCTACTTAGTGCAGACTGTGCATGAGTGGGCAGCAAAGGTCAGGAGGAACAGGGACCTGGGACAGGTCAGCCATGGGGAAGAGGCCAGGTCACAGGAGAAGACTATATGGGGGGAATAGGCAGTTGCCTAACTCTAAGTCTTACCCTATCCAATAAGAGAAACCAAGCTTGTTCACTTATTTTAAAATAGATTTTATTTGTTTATTTGTTTGAGAGAGAGAGAGAGTGAGAGAGAGCAGGGAAGGGGGAGAGAGGGGGAGAAAGAAAATTTCTCAAACAGACCCTGTGCTGAGAAGGGAGACCCATGCAGGGCTCAGGGCTCAGTCCCACAACCTGAAGATCATGACCTGAACTGAAACCAAGAGTTGGAGACTCAACTGACTGAGCCACCCAGGCGCCCCAGGAAACACCAAGTTTAACGTAGCCTTAGAAAGATTTCTGCAGCCTGAACTCTACACCCTAAAGCCATTCTGCTGGTGTGCATGGAGCAGGAGATCCATAGCCCTAGAGTGCCCCCTGCAGGTGGAGGCATGCTAGTAACATGCAGCCTGCACCGGCTCAGGGCTGCCGAGTCCTGGAGCAGGACCCCACCTGTCAGGCAAGGCCTGCTCATGGGAGGGGCCTGTGGAGGGGTTTCAGGCATCCGCCTCACAGCAAGCCTTCGCCTACACAAATATGCATCTTCTCCCTGCGGGCAAAGCTGGAGGAAACGGCACTACCTTTTCAGGCTCAGCCGAGCATACCTGAGAGCCTTGATTGCCCCAGAAGCCTGGGACCCTCTTGGGCAGCCTATCATCTGTAAAGCAGAGATGACACCTCTTACCTTGCAGGAGTGAGAAGATGAAAAACTAACGTGGGTTGAAGACGTGGGCCAGCAAGTAAGGCAGAGGAAGCCTCAGGTACGGCCGTGATGGTTTTTAGGTCACTGATGGCCCAGAAACGCAGCGGAGACCATTAGCAAGTATGGCGCTCTAACCCCTCCAGGCTCTGAGCAGGACCTGATTTTGCAGATGAAGAAAGGCCCTAGGCGGTTAAGAACTGGGCCCTGGCACAGAGCTGGTAAGTGGAGGCACTACAGTTTGGAACAAAAAAACCTTCACAAGGGCCAAGGAAGAAAGAAATGCAGTGGCCCCTTGGGCAAGCCTCTGCCTTTCTCGGACCTCAGCTTCCCCCTTGCTGTAATGGGGTGGTCAAGGGGGCCACAAATTCCAGGAAAACGTAGCCCTTCCCTGGGTGCCCTGCACAGGTCAGATGGGCAGGAGAAAGAGGCCATAGCCATATTGGGCCCATGGAGACACACACTTGATGCTCCAGAACCAGAATTATGGCCCCACTACCCACAGACACTGAGACCTCAGCTAGGATGACCCTGGCATCTGAGAATCCCATAGGTTGACCCCAACCTGACCCATCAGTTTTGGTAACCTTCCCCCCGGCCCCCTCCACCCCCAGAGGGTGCTGCCCAGCCTCCAGGCTCCCTCTGCAAAAGCCAGGATATCTCAGAGTTGTGTCAGGTTTAGCCGGACATCTACCCTGGAGTCTCTCCCTATCAATGACCTGAACTAGGGTGTTTGTCCTAGGCACGGGAAGGATAAATCTTCTGTTGCTCCTTGTTTATGCACAAACACTGGTACAGGAGGGCCCCTGACCCAAGAATTAAATCTGGTCCTGAGCAAAAAATAAAACAAACAAACAAAAACTCATCATGTCAAATCTGCTGGGGGTTTGCGGGGCCAGTGACCTCTGGGATTGTGGCTGTGTTGCTCCGACACTGTTGGCTTTGGCGCCATCTGCTGGCCAAGTGGCCTCTGGGCGCTAGGGGGCAGTGTGGTTTCCTGGATGAGCCTCAGAGGCCCCTGACCTTGCATTATTTGCAAACCTGTCCTACAGGAGCATTTTCTAGAAGAAAGTAACCGATGCTCCAAGGGTTCCCAGAGGACCTGGAACCCTCTAGAGAGTGGAGGAGCAGCCCTGAGTCCCTGAGCATTTTCTCCTTTGCTCTTTTCATGGGAGCCTTTTCCAGGTCAAAAGGAGGGGAGCTGCCTCAGAGTCACCTCCCCAAGCTTCAGGAGACTGGATAGTGGCTGGAAGCGAAGGGGTTCCATGGGGACCCCTCAGGTTCTGGCCTCCAGTTTGCCAGGTGTGAGATCAGGAGAGCTCTGTCGCCCTCCCCATCTTTATGCCTCTTCCTTCCTCGCTACCCCCCTCCCCTCTTCTTTCTCTTTTCTTTTCTCCCTTCCCCTGCCACACCAGATCATTCCCCTGCCTCAGAGCCCAGGTGGTGTTCTGGGCAGCCTCTTTCCCTCTCCATGCCTCAGTTTCCCCACCTGTAATGCAGTGGTTCTGGATTCGCATCCAAGGAGGGTGGCAGGGGTGGGGGGGTTGGGGGGGTGGGAGGGCCCCATGTCTCCCGTTTGGGTGGCTATGACCATTTCTCCTGGACACAGCTCCTGGGGTATGTGCGGAGGGGTCTTTCCAGGCTATACAGATACCCTGCAGTGGAGTCACTGGGCACAGGAGACATGTAGTGTCAACCTGACTAAATAATACCAAATGGTTTTCCAAAGTGGTTGTGCCAATTTACAACCCCATTTGCAGTGGCCGAGAGTTCCTGTGACTACACATCCTCACCAACACCAACGCTCATGTGTCCTCATTCATCTGATTAGTACAAAGTGGACTTTCATCATCATTTAGGTTTGCATTTCCCTGGGTATCCATAAGGCTGGACATCTTTCCATATGTGTCTGGCTGTTCCTGTAAGTTTCCTTGCAAGTCCTGTGCCTATTTTTCTATTGGGCTTTTTGTCTTTATTTTTTTTTTTTTTTGACAGAGAGAGAACACAAGCAGGCAGAGAGAGAGGGGGAAGCAGTCTCCCCACTGAGCAGGGAGTCTGATGTGGGGCTCGATCCCAGGACCCTGAGATCATGACCTGAGCCGAAGGCAGACGTTTGACTGACTGAGCTACCTAGGCACCCCTGTCTTTCTTGAGAACTCATGAGAGTTTTTTACACACCCTATTTTTGTTTGTAGTTTTTTTTAAGAAGGTTCCATGCCTAGGGGTACCTGGGTGATTCAGCGGTTAAACATCTGTGTGAAGGCAGCTTCACACCTAACGTGGGGATTGAACTCACAACCCCAAGATCAAGAGTTGCCTGCTCTATCAACTGAGCCAGCCAGATGCCTTGGGTTTTGTACATATTCTGGATGGTAATCCTTTGTTGGTTATGTCTGACAAATACCTTCTCCCAATTTGGTCTTGTTCTTCCATTTTCTTTATGGTGTCCTGTTTTTCTTTTAACCTCATGTTTTTACATAATTTCAGACTTCTATAGAAAAGTTGCAAAAGTTGTGTAAAGAATTTCTTCATGCTCTTTACCCAGATTCCCCAAATGTTAACATCTTATTACATTTGCATCCTCTTCCCTTCTTGCTCTCTGTATATAACTTTATGGATATAACACACATACACACACACAAACACACACACACATACTTATCCCCCCAACTTCCTGCAAGAGGCTTGAGAGTAAGGGACAGGGGCAGAATGATGCCTTTTTACACCTAAATACTTGGGCATATATTTTCCAAAAATAAGAACATTCCCCATTGAAAAAGTCTCAAAATCAAGAAATTAACATTAACACAGTACCATTATCTAATCTACAGACCTTACTCAGATTTCACCAATTTTCCTAGTGATGTCCTTTAATACAAAAAAGAAAAGCCCATACCAAATTTATCTCATTTCAATGTTAGGTTCTTTGGGGTCTGTCCAGTTTCTTCATCCAAAGTTATTATTTTTCCCTTTGTAATTAATAAATATATGGTGGGGCAATACTATGTGACTACCATTACTTCTTAAGTTCACTAGTTTTATGTCCATCGAAGATTTGGCCTAAATTATTAATATGATGATTGCTGAAGAGTGTGATTTCATCCTTCCTAGTAAGTCTCGTAGTTGACTTTTTGTTGTTTTAACCTATTATTATTTTTTTTAAAGATTTTATTTATTTATTTTACAGAGAGAAATCACAAGTAGATGGAGAGGCAGGCAGAGAGAGAGAGAGGGAAACAGGCTCCCTGCTGAGCAGAGAGCCTGATGCGGGGCTCGATCCCAGGATCCTGAGATCATGACCTGAGCTGAAGGCAGCGGCTTAACCCACTGAGCCACCCAGGCGCCCCTAACCTATTATTTTTTATACCTGTATAAATTCATGTACTCTTTTATTTGATGGATTATAATCCCTTACTATTCTTATGTTATTTTGATTCTCAAATTGTCCCAGATTTGGCCAATGAAGCCTTTTAAGCTGGCTTCAGTGCTCTATGATGTCTTTTGCTCAACAGAATTTAACTTAAAAGAA
The DNA here is from genome assembly GCF_020171115.1 of Neogale vison. NCBI lineage: Eukaryota > Metazoa > Chordata > Mammalia > Carnivora > Mustelidae > Neogale > Neogale vison. Next base: position 207,361,383 of record NC_058096.1, on the reverse strand, counting down.
GTTGAATTTATTTATTGGTCTTCCATCGTGGCTAGTACTCCCTATACAATAAGAAATCTTTCCCTGCTCGACTTCATAAAGATATTCTCCTGTATCTACTTTGAAAAGTTAGAGCCTTTCTCATTTCAGTCCTTAATATACCTGGAATTAACTTCTTACATTAACTTTTTTTTAGATTTTTAAAAAATTTATTTGACAGAGAGAGATCACAAGCAGGCAGAAAGGCAGGCAGAGAGAGAGGGGGAAGCAGTCTCCCCGCCAAGCAGAGAGCCCGATGTGAGGCTTGAACCCAGGACCCTGAGATCATGACCTGTGCTGAAGGCAGAGGCTTAACCCACTGAGCCACCCAAGCGCCCCCTTACATTAACTTTTTATTGGAATGTAACATAGGTACAAAATACGCTCAATAGAGAAGTGTACAGCTTGGTTTATTTACCTCTTACAGAAGTAAGTAAACCGATTCCTGTAACTAGCACCTGGATCGATCAAGAGACAAAACACTCTGAGAATCCCATGAGCTCCTTGTGTGTCCCCCACTTGCAATCACTTCACTTCCTTCACCCCCAAGGATGGCCATTCTCCTGACTTTACACATGACTGGAAACATGATGTAAGGTAGACTCCATGTCACTTAGGGGTTTCCAGAGAAAACAGGACCAATAGGAGACACATAGCTCATAGATAGAAAGATGGATTGATTTAAAGGAATTGGTTAACGTGACTGCGGGGTTTGCCATGATCAGCGTCTGTAGGTAGAATTTTTTTTTAAAAAGTTTTATTTATTATTTATTCCACAGACACAGATCACAAGTAGGCAGAGAGGCAGGCAGGGGAGGGGGAAGCAGGCCCCCTGCTGAGCAGAGAGCCCAATGTGGGGCTCGATCCCAGGACCCTGGGATCATGACCTGAGCGGAAGGCAGAGGCTTAACCCACTGAGCCACCCAGGTGCCCCCGTAGGTAGAATTTCTTGAATTACAGACACTGGTTGCTGGGTTAGGACCCACCCTAACCCAGTAGGATGAACTCATCCTAATTTGATTATGTCTGCAAAGACCCTATTTCTAAATAAGGCCATAGTCACAGGTACCTGAGGGTTAGGATTTTCACATATCTTCATGGGGGATACAATTTACCCCATAACAGACTCCAATGTAATTGTTTCCCTGTGGAGGACTAGTTGACCTGCGTCATTTAGTCAGCAGCCCTCCCTTTCTCCTCTGGCCTGCTGTCTTCTAACTCTGGAGTCCACTGAGTGGACATGGAAGGCTTTGATCTGTTGCTGGGTTTTCTACCCCATTCCGATGGTCTAATGTTACATTCCTGAACAAATACTCACCTGTTCCAATCACACAGTTTTCTAACAGGGCTAGACATCAGGTAGAACAGGTCTTCTCATTTTGTTTCTCTTCTTAAATCCTGTGGAGGCTCTTCTAAAGCCTTTGATTTTCCACATAAATTTGAGAAACATCTTGTCAACTTACACACACACACACACACACACCACCCCAACTGGGAGTTTGACAGGCGTTTGCACTGAGCTAGAAAGACTTCTCTCCTCGCCAACCCCATTAGTACTCAGTCTCCTGCAGAGTCACACTTTCCCCGCTCTGTTCTGTGAAGGTGATTGGGCCTAAGCATGCCAGACCCCACCCTCACTCTGCCCCTGTGGTATATTCTTTCCTCAAGTCCCCCTCCCACGTTTCCTGTGTGTGCCCGTATCCCAGATCTCTCTGTGAAGATCCTGAGGCAGCAGTTCTGGCCCTTGCCCCTCTCTAGAGGGCCCAGAACAGAGTCCTGGGAATCCATAATTCTTGGTATGGGCCTTCCTCTGAGGCACTACCCTCCTCCGCAGTCCATCAGTATAGCAGCCGGTGTAATCCTGAAACTCAAGTCAGATCATATCCTTCCTCTGTTCCAAAGTCTCCCATGGTTCCCCAGGTCATCCAGAAAAGCCCAAACCCTCACCATGGCCTTTGAGACCCTATACCACCAGCAAACCCCTACCACACCTCCACCCATTGCCTCTCTGACCCCATCCCTTACAGTTTTCCAAACACCCTGGCCTCCTTGCTATTCTCCAGGCACAGTCTAGGTTCAGGGTCTTTGCCTTTGCTATTCTCTTTCTAGAACTCTCTTCCCCTAGCCATGGGCCTGGCTTGCTCCTTTACATCCTCAAATCATACCTTCTCCTTGAAGCTTTCCCTCACCACCCTGTATCTCTATAAAAGATACAAAATTGTAGATGTCCCTTCCTCATGCTCCCATCCTCTTTCCTCTGCTGCTCTATTTTTTCATCTTAACCGTAGCTGTTATTGCCATCAAACATAGTGTATATTCTTTCTTCTGTGATGGCTGAGATCTTCGCCTGTCTTATTCAACAGCACCTAGAACAGTGCACAGAGCACAGGGGCTGTGGAGTCAATAACTGTTGAATAACTGAACTGGGAGGGAGGATACCCTGGCCCAGCCTGGACTCTTCCATTCACTTGCTGGGGGATTTGAGGGATCCATTCACCAATCCAGGTCTCAGTTTCCACGTCCGTAAAATGGGGCAGGATGTCTGTGTCTCTGAGGCCCTTCCAGCTCTACCGAGTGTGATGGGGTTGTCGTGAGAAAGGGTTGAATGGGGTGTTTGCTGCCCCCATGTAATGGGGCCTACTCTTCCTCAGGTACTATGGTGTCTTAGGCTTCCCTAAACTCCCAACTCTGTCCTTCCCTGTGAGGAAGTACGTGTGTTAGGAAGGTACCTCTTGCCCTGGGGGATATCTTTCTGCTGCCTCGCCCCCACTGGCCTGTCCCCCACCCATATCCTCAGCATTTGAGGCCCCCTCACAGGGCCTCTTGATCTTTGATACCTCTCACACTAATTGTAATTGTCCTTTATATCACTGACCCTGTGTTATAGGCTGAAATGTGTCTCCCTCAAATTCATATATTCAAGTACTAACCCCCAGTAGCTCAGAGTGTAGCTGTATTTGGAGAAAGAGGTAATTAAGTTAACATGGGGTCATGATGGTGGGCCCTTGTCCAGTATGACTGGTGTCTTAGATTAAGAAACAGATATGCACAGAGAGAAGACCAAGTGGAGACGCAGGTAGAGGACACCCATCTACAAACCAGAGCGAGGGCTCAGAAGAAACCAACTCCGCTAAGACCTTCATCTCAGACTTGGGGCCTCTGGAATTGTGAAAAAATTAATTTCTGCTGTTAAAGCCAGTCAGTCTATCATATTTTGTTACGGCAGCCCTAGTGAATTAATGCACCAATTTATTGGTGCCCCAATATTTGTCCTTTTTGTTCTCCATTCTTTCTCAACATAGGCCTTCAAGTTCATTGATATCCTAGCAGGTGTCAGAATTCCCTTCCTTTTTACAGCTGAGTAATAGTCCAGGGTATGTATTTGCCACATTTTGTTTATCCACTCATCCACTGATGGACATTTGGTTTGTTTCCACCTTTTGGCTATTGTGAATAACACTATTAGGAACACTGCTGTGCTTGCATTTTCTTTTGCTCTAACTCCCGCTGACATGAAGGTAGGCCCTTGACTAAGTCTTACAAGATTTGGGGTCAAATTGGGTCCGGCATTGTGGGTGAATCCTCTCTTGTGAGCCCAGACACCACACGTCCCATACTCTCCTTTACATCTCCTCTTAAATGTCTCAGAGCTTAACACTAGACAGACCTGAGCTTTTGCTCTTCCTGTTTTCACGTCAGTAAGTGTTCCTGCAGCCACCCAACTGTACCAAATGGAAACTTGGAAATCATCTTTGACATTCTCATACCCCTACATCCATCCATCCCAAGCTGTGACACTTTTTTCTCCAAAATGTTTCTCAAATGTGCCCACTTTTTACCTCCCTCTGCCCCAACCCAGCATCACCAGTGTTCTGGAAGACTACAAAAAGATTCTCACTGGCTTCCCAGCTTCGACTTTGGCCTTCAGGATCTCCAAACCATTCTCCATCTTATTTACAAAGACGGGTCACACATACATGATTTTAAAATTCCAGCTCTACAGGTCACCCCTCTAGAGGTTAACTTCTCCATTTTGTGGTTCCCCCGCCAGGCGTTCTTTTCCTATCAGAAGTGGATACCTCAGTCCCTTAGACAGTCCCGGGCCTTTCAGGCTGGACCGAGTGCACTAGTCTCTAACTAGTCACTTCTTTGTCCCAAATCTCTGCAACCTGGGATAAAACCCTTTGCTCTCTTCTCAGCCCCATCTTGCCAGGGGCTCCCTCTGGCCAGGGGGTCCCTCCCTCAGGGCTGTTTCCAAATCACCTCTTTTGGGCGGCCCACCGGTCCCATTACCTCTGTCACAGCACCCGCCCCGACCCTGTCCTCTACGTTCCTCGACTCTACTTGGGACTACAAGCTAATGGGTGAGGTCTCTAACGCCCTCCCCGCCCCGACACCGGAGCGCCCCAGCCCGGCTGCAGAAGCCAGGCCCGCAGATCCGCCTCGCCTCAGAAGAGAAAACCAGCCGCCACCGGCTTCGCAGCTTAGTGAAGGAAGACTATCACTCCCAGAAACCCTTTCGCGGGGAGCTGTAGATTGGCCCTACACGCCCTTCCTGCGGAGGAAACTGAGCATGCGCAATGGCAGCTGCGCCTAGCCCTAAAGACTGCGCAGGCGGGAACTGCATCTCCCAGCAGGCCCTGCGGCCAATTTTCATCCCCGCGTGACAAGTGACTTCCGGCGCGGAGGGGCGGGGCGCACGGCTGAGGCAGCAGCTGGGGCAGCTAGGGGAGCGGCCCGGTGGCCGGCGGGCGCCAGCCGCCATGGAGGCCGTACCCCGCATGCCCATGATCTGGCTGGACCTGAAGGAGGCTGGTGACTTCCTCTTCCAGCCGGCCGTGAAGAAGGTAAGTACTTCCCCCACAGCCCCCACCTCTCCCGCGTAGCGCCGTCTGCCAGCGCGTGACGCCCCCTGCGCGTCCATCATCTCCCTAGGCCCTGGTCGCGGGGTTGGGTGAGGCCAGGAGGGGCCTCGGGTGGATTTCCTCAGTCTGGCCCACACCCCGCAGACATTCCTGTCCCCTCTTCGCCCGCTCGGGGCTAATACCCACAGTCTCGTCGAAACCGACTTTCCGACTTCTGCTCCGGGCCAACTGCGGTTCCCACTGAGGCACCGCACTTCCTCGGGGTGACGCTCCGGACCTAGTTCGGCTCGCCTCTCCTCCACGCCGGGACCGCCCCGCGGGGAGAGGCGGGCTTCCCTGGCCGTTTCGTTGACCTGTACCCTAGGTGCGCGGTCAGTCCAGCACCCTCCTGGGCAGACTCAGGGGTTGTGGCTCCGCTTGTGTGTTTTGAAGGTGGGAGCCAGAGGTATGCCTGACCTCTGCGATTGGGGTCTCTCTGACAGTTGGTGCAGTTGTCTCTGGGCTCTTACGAAGAACCATGTTCGGGAGCCCCCTTGGACCGAAAGATACAGTTCCTTGTCATTTTTGGAAGGGTTACTGCTTTTCTTAACCTCCTGGAGGGGAGAGGAGCCTGTAGCTCCCGGAGAAACCTTAGCAGTTGCTGTGTTGAGCGTTCATTTGGACGGGGGAGACAGACAGGTCTGGTGATGGAGGCAAGGGAGCTCTGGCGAGATCAGGTGGGGCTGGCACAGGGGCCAGGCGTGTGGAATGAGCATCAGATGGCCTCTGAGACATCAGCCTTGGGGAGGGCCACCGAGCACTGGGTTTCCCTCCCTCTCTTTACACTACCGGTAACAGATTGAATTCCTTTGATTCCGTCATTAAACTAAACTTCTTTGGGCACTTGTTTGCTCATTTGTAAAGACAGGAAATTAGATTTAATCTAAACCTGAAGAATTTTGTTAGCTCTTTCCCAGACTCTGGTCTTCTCTCCATCTACTCTTTCAGGCAAGTTCAGTTGGATGAATTTTTCTAAAACACAACAAAACTCCTTTGTTTTCTCATTCAGCCCTAACCCATTTAGAGTTCTCCCTGACCAGCCCCAGCCCTTTCAGTATTTTTTGACGGCCAAGTGTATGCTTGATCTGTGTATCTCTGATCACATTCTGTTCACAGTCAGCCATTTGCTGTTCTCTTAACATTCTCTGTATTTTGCTCTTCTGTGCTTTTGGTTGTGGAATTCCTCACACCCAGAAAATCTCTCTTCTTTGTCCTGTGGGATGGGGATGGGACCCCTCTTTAATTTCTGTATATTGGTTCTGTCCATCTTTCAAGGCCCAGTTTAAGTTCTTTCTCTTCCAAGAGCGTTCTTTAATCCTTTTCATCTGGATGAATCTTTCTCTTTTCTGAATCCCTTTTTCCATTCTTTTCCCGGTGTTAGTATGTGTGCTATGTTTTAATTATTCAATCCTAAATGACCAGAGAAGCATCTCCTTGTCCTCAAAGCCTAATGGGGTCCTCTACATAGTTGGGCATTCAGGAAAGTGTTTCTCAAATGACTGAATGACATTTGAGAGGGAATTTAGACATGGTGACCATAAATTTATGGAAATCCAGTGGATAAAGTCTTAGCCCAGAAAATCCTAGGAGATATTTTTGTTGGAACTTAGCCTTTGATACTCTGGCCACTCTTACCTAACCGCAGAGTATTTTGTGAGTAATGAGTTTCTGGAAGGCTCTCTGAGCCTCCAGAGAGTAGTTGCTCATTAGCCGTTCAGCCTCAGGTGGTCTCAAGTGCTAAAGAAACTATTATTTCCTAGACACGATTAGTCTTTGTTTTTTTCTTTGTTTCCTATTCTTTGGGGTTGGGAAAGATATGCCATTTATTTGATAGGTTAAGATTGTAGCATGTATTTGCAAGAACCCACTGAAAAGGAATAGCAGTGTGTGGGTAGGCTGGGCTTCCTCAGGGTACCCTAGAACTCTGCCTGAGGGAGACTGCAGAAGCCACTTGAGCCTGGGAACTCTTCCTGACCCGGACTCCTCTCCCCAACCCTAGAGCCCCTACTCTGCCTCTGCCATTCATATGCTTGTCCTCTTCTACCCTTCTCTCAGCTATGGGAACCTTCACCAGTGACTTGGAGCTGAGAGGTGGAATTTAATTTAGGATACTGGGGTAAAAATGGGTTCTGTTGAGGTCAACCTATTGAGCACTATTACCTTGGTAATACAGATGAATAAGAGACAATTCTTTTTTTTTCTTTCATGGAGTTCAGTTTAGTAAAAAAGTTTAAAAATTAAATGGTGGTATCAGTGGAAGAATATATGCAGTGTATGAAGTACCAGCCTAAGGAGGGGCCATCAGAGAAGGCTTGGTGGGCTTTGAAGGATGAATAGGAGTTTTCCAGATAGCTAAAGGGTTTGTTTCTTTTTAAGGCCTGGGCTGTTGAAAAGATCTTTCTTAATGGTTAATATTGGTTTTTGCTCCTAATGAACATGCCTTCAGTTATGGAGTAATGTGAAATAAGAGCCAGGAGAACAGCAAACTGATTTGGAACTGCAGTGTCAAACTTTAGGTTGGGATAGTGGGGCGCACATAATTTTTGAGTGGGAAAATGCTGCTGTCTCTGCACTTTTTTACCTGTGCTGTGGAGCCCAGAGTGCTGACTCACTGGAAGCTGATGAAGGCTGATTTGTACTCTACATCACCGAGTGATTTGGTCACAAGTGTTGGTATTTGAAGTTGTTTCCTCTTCCGGTCCCAAACACCTGCCCTTAATCAACTGCACTAAGCTCACTTGGACTTAGGTGTTAGCATCCATCTCGGATTCATTTATTGAACAAATAGTTATTGAGTGACTGTATGTGCCAGCCCTGGGAAGTCAGGGCTGTATGTAATGACAAAAATTCCTGCTTTCATGGAGATTATCTTATTTTTTTTTTTTAAGATTTTATTTACTCATTTGACAGAGAGGAAAGACATAGCAAAAGAGGGAACACAAGCAGGGAGAGTGGGAGAGGGAGAAGCACGCTTCCCACGGAGCAGGGAGCCCAATGCGGGGCTCTATCTCAGGACTGTGGGATCGTTAGCTGAGATAAAGTGAGACGCCCAACAGACTGAGCCACCCAGGCACCCCTGGAGCTTATCTTCTGATGATCCACATAGTAACTCTTCCTCAAGGGCAGATGTATCATGTGGTAGCCATCCTGCCAACTGAGTAGCTTCTTGGCCTCACCTCTCCTCCCACTCTGGCTGGACTGATCTCTAAGTCTCCACTTTCTCCAGAGAAACTGCCTGCTATTCAAGGCCTGCCACCACTGGCTTCAGCCTGCCTCTCTCTAATTCGTTCCCCTAGGCCTCTCCTGTAGGAACTGTCAGCCTCTTTTCCTTCCACATCTGGTCATTGTTCATGCTCTGGTCCTTACTGGAATTCCTTTCCTCCTCTTCAGTATTCAGGTTGAACCCTAGGTCCTCTGGGCCCCTTTAGCTGTCTAGCTGTTGTACCACACTCCTCCAGATTCAGTCAGGTCTTAATGCTCAGTTGACCTGCGGCACAGAGTGCTCACTCTTACTACCTCTTCTTCTTTTTTTTTTTTTTTTTTTAAAGAATTTATTTATTTATTTGTCAGAGAGAGAGGGAGAGAGAGCGAGCACAGGCAGACAGAGAGGCAGGCAGAGGCAGAGGGAGAAGCAGGCTCCCTGCCGAGCAAGGAGCCCGATGTGGGACTCGATCCCAGGACGCTGGGATCAAGACCTGAGCCGAAGGCAGCTGCTTAACCAACTGAGCCACCCAGGCGTCCCTTACTACCTCTTCTTATGGTTCATCTTACTCACTTGTAGTGCCTGGTGTTTAGGTTTGTGGAATTTTTCTCCCTCTTCTCGATAGCCGACTCCTTTGAAGTTCTTGCTACACACACAGAAAAGAAAATGAGACAACTAGGGGCCTAAAAGGGGACCCTGCCTCCTCAGCAGTGGGGAGCATGGGACGTTGGGTTACCTCTGGTGGTGACCTGGCTTATCTCTTATCACAGATTTGGAGTCACCAAACCTGTCTGCCCAGTTGTGTTTTAAAGCCGAATGGCTCCAAGAGCAGATGACTTGCGTTGTCCAGGTCCTCTCTCTGACTTCAGTCTCATACACCAAAAACCTGTATCCGTTTCACTCCAGAGTCTTTCCTTTACTTGGGAAGTAATAAATACTTGTGTGTGGAGAGTGCTTCACAAGTGTTGGTTGAATGACCTAGTCTAGTTCTAGCACCTGCCAGGAGATGTAACTTGAGTTATCCTTGGTGCTGTTGTTAGAAGAGATGTGGGAGAGATTCTTTGAGTGTAGGGTCACTCTGGTCACTCTCTTCTCATCCTCAGTGCTGTTGGCCTGTAATTTGGTTTTAGGCTTGCTGACATCAAGGGGCAATAAAACTTCTTTCTCTGAATAAATCTCATTTGAAATTCAGTAGCAAAGCATATGTTGTAATTATTAACACTCCTCTATGTGGGACTTAGTTTTATGTGTGTTTCCATGGACCAGCCCAAGGAATGCCTCATATTTGAGTAAATCCTGCAAGTGGGGCAAAAAAATAAGTGTGTGGTGAACAAAGGTAATGTTAACACATGTGTGCCTTTTATTCTCTTTTTTCTTGGCTTATTGCTTTAATTAGCACCATGGAATTCCAAGATGTTGTATCAACTTAACAGCAAAAGCTAAACATCCCCACAGCCTGGGGCGGGTGAGGGGGTGAGGGGACACAGACACAGAAGAATGGGAACATGCTAATAGAAGAGAAAGGGATACAAATGGAATATCCCTGGGTCAAGAGTCCGGAAACCTGGCTTGGGGTTCCAGCACTGCCATTGCTAATCTCTGGTTCCTTTTTTTTTGTTTTTTAAAGATTTTATTTATTTATTTGACAGACAGAGATCTCAAGTACGCAGAGAGGCAGGCAGAGAGAGAGAGGAGGAAGCAGCCTCCCCACCAAGCAGAGAGCCTGACCTGGGACTCAATCCCAGGACCCTGGGATCATGACCTGAGCTGAAGGCAGAGGCTTTAGCCCACTGAGCCACCCAGGTGCTCTCTGGTTCCCATTTTTACAATCTGTAAACAAATGGCAGGACCTAGGATGAATGTTTGCATACAAAATTCTGTGCCATTTGTTGCTCAGTTAAAGAGAAGAGGAGTATCATGGAAATAACATAGACATTGGAATCAGACAGATCTTGGTTTTGGTCATCTCTTCCACTTAATTTAGGTGAGCTTCAGCTGCTACAAATAATTATATAACTAATCTGGTCCTCATTTTTCTCACCTGTATTATGGAACTACTCTTAACGCATAAGCTTGTGAGAATCAAGAATTAATGCATGTGAGGGGCGCCTGGGTGGCTCAGTGGGTTAAAGCCTCTGCCTTCGGCTCAGGTCATGATCCCAGGGTCCTGGGATTAAGCCCTACGTTGGGCTCTCTGCTCCGCGGGGAGCCTGCTTCCTCCCCTCTCTCTCTCTCTGCCTGCCTCTCTGCCTACTTGTGATTTCTCTCTCTCTGTCAAAGAAATTAAAAAAAAAAAAACTAAAAAAATTAATGCATGTGAGTTCCTATTAGAGGTCTTAACATCATATTGATCTTTCTCTCTGGAGATGGCCTTTCCATTCTCTTACAATTTGCGCTTGTAACTCCTTCCTTTCCTTTTTCATCCCCCCCCCCCACCCCAGTGGCTTCGATCCCGGACATGGTCTCAGTTAACAGACCTGTCCGTAGGTCTTTTTGTTCCCCCAGGAAAGGATGGCCAGCTGCTCCAGAGCCGGCCGAGGCTCTGGAGGTTCTCTGGTCCTTTCAACCCTAACTCGCTGTTGGTTGTGTAGGTGCACTGGTGTCCTGTTGTTGCCTTCTAGTCTGTGGTGGCAGGGTCCGAGGTCTATTTGCTGCTGGGCCTTTTCTCAGGTTCTGTCAGGAGCTTCAGATCCTGAGCAGACTCTTCTTCTGAGCTCTGCAACTGTAAAGAGTTTGATTTCGGGGAGCACGTGGGTGACTTCATCGGTTAAGTGTCTGCCTTCAACTCAGGTCATGATCCGAGGGTCCTGGGATCAAGCCCCGCATTGGGCTAGCAGAGAGCCTGCTTCTCCCTCTCCTCCCTTGCTCATGCTCTCTATCCCTATCTGTGTCTCTCAAATAAATAAATAAAATCTTAAAAAAAAAAAAAGAAGAAGAAAAAGAGTTTGATTTCACTGTGTTTGTGTGTTCTTGTTTTGTGTGTGTCTTTATACACACACACCCGTATGTGTGTGTATATGTATATATCCCACAAAGCTTTGAAAGTAAGTTGTATACATCTCAGCACATCCTCCTGTGTGACCGTATTATCATCACACATAAGAAAGTCCATAAAAATTTTCTACTATAATATATATTAAAATGTTACCTATTGTCCCCAAAGCATTTTTGTAAAGATTTTATTTTTAAGTAATCTCTGCAGCCAGCATGGGGTTCCAACTTACAGCCCAAGATCAAGAGTCACATGTTCTACCCACTGAGCCAGCCAGGCTCCTCCTCCCCGAAATATTTTTATGACTTCCCCCCAAATTCAGATTCAGTCAAGGTTCTCAAGTTGTATTTAGTTCTGTTTCTTTAATCTTTTAGAATCTAGACTAGTCTCTTGTTCAGCCGCACTCCCATGACATTGATTTTTTTTTTCAGAGAGTAGGTTAACTGTTGGGCAAAATGTCTCATCTTTGGAATTTTCTTGAGTGTCTTCTTTTAGTATTTTCAGTTTGTTCATCCATTCTCTGCATTTCCTGTAAACACAACCTTTTGCTGAGTATCTAAAACACCTAGTAAGGCCCCTACCATTTCTGATGCTTGGTGGGGGTTGGAGGGGTGTCGCTGGCAGGACCCTGCTACTATGTCAGGCACAGTCTGGTGAAGGCATGTTTAGAATGTAGGTAGAGCAGCAGCTGAAATTCAAAGAAGTGACGTCTCAGCTGAGTCTTAATAGAGAAGAGGGGACATGTGAACAAGTATTGAGACCTGAGAGCACAATTCCACAAGCCTGGTGGCTGGGGGTCCCCAGGAGTTGCTAGAAGACAGTCCTTGAAGGCTGTTGGGAGTGATTGTGAAGAGCCGTGAACTCTGTGCCTAGGAAATTACCTTTGGTTTTGGAGGCTTTGGGGAGCCATTGTCACACATCCTTTTCAGATTTTTCTCTTTAGATTGCAACTCAGTTATTTCTCATAATCTCACTGTCCTGAGAAAAGTATGTTTGGGTTTTGTTTTTTTTTTGCCCCCTAGCTGTGTGTGTGTTTCAGAAGGCTTTGAAGTTAGGAGTGACAGTGGATTTTGCTAGAAAGAGACCTCTGGCATCTAGGTGAGGGGTAGATTTGAAGGGGTGAGAATAGAGCTTATGGACACATGGATCTTGCAGGAGGTAAAACCAACAGAAGAGGGTCAGGATTGGAGGTTTGGGAATGTGACTGGTTGATGCTGAAAGAAGCTCAGCAGGAGCCTCCCCTCTGCCTGTCCCTCCTCTCCCTTTCCCTGCCAAGGCAGGTAGGAGCTGTCACGTGGCCTGGGTTCCCACATGCTTAATGCCTCAGTCCTGTGGCATAGGTTCTGGGAAGAGACCTCAGAGCAGGTGAGTGGGCCGCAGACGCTGTGTGAGTGTGCAACTGGAGAGAGCTGGCCACCTCTATTCAGCCTTTTTGGCTTCCTTCACCACTTCACAACCTTGGTTTGGGCCTTAGGGAACCTGTGAGGTGGGCATCAGTGCCTTAGTGTTTGTGGAATGGGTATATCTGCCCCCTGCCCCCAGATTGCTAACGCTGGCAGCAGGCACCACAACAGGCTCCTGGTCAGTGGCCTTAGTCTGCTGATCTTAGATGGACAGGGGCTCTTGTGGTGCAGGCTATGCCTCCAGACTAATGAGTGTGCTCATTTCCGAGAGTCTGCTCCTGAGGTGGTTGAGTGCTTTGGAGCCAGGCATGCCAGTCCCCTCTCTGATGTGAGCACTGATTTTTCCTTCTCCTATGTGGATCATTCCCATCACACACCTGTGGGCCTTTCTTCAAGGTGAGGATGATGTAAATCATTTGTACTGCAGTGCCCTTCCCTAGCCAGGACAGCTGGTGAAGAAGGCTTTGCACTCCCACTCTTGTTTGGTATGTCTTGCCTACATTTGTTGTTGGGTTAGGGTTATGGTTGTGATCCCAGAACACAGCAAGGTCCAGTCCTTGAGGGAGGCTTGAATTGGTGGCCTCTTTTGGGATGCTTAGTGGGATCCCGTTTCAGCCAGCTAAGTTCCCCAGCTTCCTGAGCTGCCAGAGTCCTGGATTTTACAGAGAGGGCTCAACCTGATGAAGACCAGCCAACATGCTCACACAGGGTGGTCCAGTCGTATTTCCCATTTAGCTTAAAGGTAGAGGCTCCCATGGTCAACATCTCAGTGCTGCCCTGTTATTGAGGTGAAGTTCCCAGTGGTCCAGGAGATAGGCTCGTGGTTGTGCATCTAGACTAGTGACTGCTAAGGGCTCAGGGCAGCAGTGAGAGCAGGGGAGTGTTCTGTGTTCTTGGTTTACATTCTCTCTCTCTCTCCCTTCTTCTAGTTTGTCCTAAAGAATTATGGAGAGAACCCAGAAGCCTACAATGAGGAACTGAAGAAGCTGGAGTTGCTCAGACAGGTAGGATGACAGTACTTTTACGCACTTGTGAATGGGACAGGTTTGATAGGGAGTAAAGAGGCCACCTGGAACTGTGTTCTTATTTATTTATTTATTTTTAAAGATTTTTGTTTATTTATTTGACAGACAGAGATCTCAAGTAGGCAGAGAGGCAGGCAGAGAGAGTGGGGGGGAAGCAGGCTCCCAGCTGAGCAGAGAGCCTGATGAGGGGCTTGATCCCGGGACCCTGAGATCATGACCTGAGCTGAAGGCAAAGGCTTTAACCCACAGAGCCACCCAGGCGCCGCCTGTGTTCTTATTTTAGTTTAATATTTTTTTCTCTTTAAAGCAGTTGACTTAATAGAGATGTATGAAAATGCTTAAAAGCAACAACAACAACAACAACAAAATTCTTAATCCTTGCAAATTTTTGAATATATATTTTATAATTTTATATGTAGTTGATCCTTGAACAACATGGGTTTGAACTGCGTGGTTCCATTTATATGCAGGTTTTGTATAGTACAGTACTATTAATTTATTTTCCTTGTGATTTCTTTAACATTTCCTTTTCTCTAGCTTTATTATAAGAATACAATATATAATACGTATAACATAAAAAATATGTGTTAACTGACCATGTTACCACTGAGGCTTCTGGCCAGCAGTAGGCTTATAAGTGGTTAAGTTTTGGGGAAGTCAAAAATTACAGTGAATTTTGACTGCTTGGGGGATCAGCACCCTGAACACCACAGTGTTCAAGTGTCAGCTGTGTATACTGTATAAACACAGTAGGACCCTACACTGCCTATTCAGCCTACATAGTCTACTTTTTTCGTTTAATGTATTGTGGGTTTGTTTCTGTATCAGTGAACATAGAACCATATTATTTGTAACATCCTGTGATCATTGCATTGCACTGTGATTTAATCAGTCTGGTGTCAGAGAACATATGGTTATTTCCATTTTCCCCATTGTAAGTATAAGCCGTGTCTGTGCATGCTTGACCACTTCTGGGATTGTTTCTGTAGAAATTAGTGGGTGAAGAGGATGCACTTGCTTTCATTTCCACCCCCTACTCCTGCTGCTACTTTGCAGTTCTGGCAGTTAGGTGAAAAGGGTATTTAATTTTAATTTTCAGTTATTTGGTTAATAGTAAGGTTTCGCAGTTGTTAATGTGTTATATATCCTTTTAGGACTTGCCAGTGTCTTCTGTGCATTTTTCTCCTAGACTTAGATTTATTGCATTTCACAGATACCATATGTGTTTGTTTTTTGCTTTTTGTTTTTTTAAAATGTTTTATTTATTTATTTGACACAGAGAGAGATAGTGAGAAAGGGAATGGAAGTAGAGGGGAGTGGGAGAGGGAGAAGCAGGCCTCCCTGCCAAGCAGGGAGCATGATGTGGGGCTCAGTCCCTGGACCCTGGGATCATGAGCTGAGCCGAAGGCAGATGCTTAACAACCGAGCCACCCTGGCACCCCTGTGTGTTTTTTATTTATTTATTTTTTAGCGTAATCTCTGCACCCAATGTGGGGCTCAAACCCACAACCCTGAGATCAAAAGTTGTATGCTCCACTGACTGAGCCAGCCAGGCGCCCCTAGATACTGTGTTTTGGTTTTTGTTTGTTTGTTTGTTTGTTTTTGGTTTTTTTGTTTTGTATTTTTTACAAATTGAAGGTTTGTGACTGTCCTGTCCTGCGTGGAGCAAGTCTTTTGGTTCCATTTTCCTGACAGCAGTTGTTCACTTTGTGTGTCTGTGTCACATTTTGGTAATTCTCACAATATTGTAAACTTTTTCATCTTTATATTTGCTGGGGTGAGCTGTGGTCAGTGATTTTTGAAGTCACTATTGCCGTGGTTTGGGGGCACCATAAACCCCATCTAAGCATGTAAATTCAATCGGTAAATGTTGGGGGTGTTCTGACTGCTCTCCCAACCAGCTGTTCCCATCTTTCTCTCTCTCCTTGGGTCTCCCTGTTGCCATGAAACACAACAGTATTGATACTAGGCCAGTTAGTAACCTTACATCAGTCTCTTAAGTGTTCAAGTGAAAGGAAGAGTTGCACATTTTCGTTTTAAATCAGAAGCTGGAAATGATTAAGCTTGGTGAGGAAGAGAAGTTGAAATCCAAGATAGGCCGTTGTACCAGTTAGCCCAGTTGTGAATGCAAAGGAAAAGTTCTTGAAGGAAATACAGTTTTTACTCTGGTGAGCACATGAATGGTAACAAAACCACATTAGCTGTGGCTGATGTGGAGGAAGTTTGAGTGATCTTGTTAGAAAATCACACCAGCCACAACATTCCCTTAAGCCAAAACCTAGCCCAGAGCAAGACAATGACTCTTCAATTCTGTGAAGGCTCAGAAAGCTGAGGAGGCTGCTGAAGGAAAGTCTGAAGCCAGCGGAGGTTGGTTCATGAGGTTTAAGGAAAGAAGCCGTCTCCCTAACATCAAAGTACAAGGTGAGGGGCACCTGGTTGTCTCAAATGGTAAAGTGTCTGCCTTCGGCTCAGGTCATGATCTCAGGGTCCTGGGATCGAGCCCCTCCCCCTGCTTGTTCTCTCTCTGTCTCTCTCAAATAAATAAACTAATATATAAAATCTGTGAAAATAAAACAGAGTACAGGGTGAAGCAGCAGGTGCTGATGGAGAAGCTGCAGCAGGGGATCTAGAAGATAATTTGTGAAGGTGGCTGCACTGCACAGCCGACTTTCAGTGTGGAGAATCCACCTTTCATACCAGAAAGTGCCATCCAGGACTTTCATAGCTGGAGATGAAGTCAGTGCCTGGCTTCAGAGCTTCAAAAGACCGGCTGACTCTCTTGCAGCTGGTGACTGTAAAGTTGAAGCCAGTGCTCATTTACTGTTCTGAAAATCCTAGGGCCCTGAAGAATTATACTAATTCTACTCCGCCTGTGCTCTGGAAATGGAACAACAAAGTCCAGATGGCAGTATATGTGTTTACAGTGTAGTTTGCTAAATTTTTTTTTAAAGATGTCATTTACTTATTTGACAGAGAGAGAGATTACAAGTAGGCAGAGAGGCAGGCAGAGAGAGAGGGGGAAGCAGGCTCCCTGCTGAGCAGAGAGCCCGATGCGGGGTTGGATCCCAGGACCCTGAGATCATGACCTGAGCTGAAGGCAGAGGCTTTAAGCCACGGAACAACCCAGGTGCCCCTGTAGTTTACTAAATATTTTAAGGCTTCTGTTAAGACCCACTGCTCAGGAAGAGAAGATTCCTTTCAAGATATGACTGCTCATTGACATGGTCACCCAAGAGCACTGATGGAAATGTTGTTTCCATGCCTGTTAACACAATATCCATTCTGCAGCTCATTTCGGCTTTCAGGCTTATTCCTTAAAAATGCATTTCATAAGACTGTAGCTGCATAGATCATGATTCCTCTGATCTGGGTAAATTCAGTTGAATACCTTTTGGGAACAATTCATCATTTTAGATGCCATTAAGAACAATGGCGATTTATGGGAAGAGGTTGTCAACATGAATAGGAGTTTGGAAAAAGTGGGTTCCAGCCCTCATGGAGGACTTTGAGGGTTTCAAGCGTTCAGTGGAGAAAGTCACCACGGTGTGGTGAAAACAGCAAGAGAACTTGAACTAGAAGTGGAGTCTGAAGATAGTACTAAGTTGCTGCAATCTCATGATAAAATTTGACCAGATTCTTATGGATGAGCAAAGAAAAGTGGTCTCTTGTGCTAGATTCTCTGTTCCTGGTGAAGGTGCTGTGAAGTTGTTGAAATGACAAAGGATTTAGAGTGTCACGTAAACTGCATTGATAAAGTAGCAGCACAATTTGAGAAGACGGACTCCAATTTTGAAAGAAGCTCTGCTGTGGGTAAAATGTTCTCAAACAGCATCACATGCTCCAGAGAAATCATTTGTAAAAGAGCAAATCCACAGGCAGACTTCACTTACCATACTTAAGAAATTGCCACAGCTGCCCGTGACCACGACCTTGATCAGTCATCAGTATGGTGGCAAGACCCTCCACCAGCAAAAAGTTTACAATTCACTGAAATTCACTGAAAGGTTAGCTAGCATTTTTTAGCCATAAAGCATTTTTTTTAATTAAAGGTTTTATTCATTTGATACAGAGAGAGAGCAAGAGAGACTGCAGGCACAAGCAGGGGGAGTGGCAGGCAGAGGGAAAAGCTGGGAGCCCGATCCGGGGCTCCATCCCAGGACCCCGGGATCGTGACCCAAGCAAAGGCAGATGCTTAACAACTGAGCCACCCAGGTGCTCCTAGACTTTTTTTTAAATTGTTGTTGCTATTGTTAAGTGTCCCTCCCCTTTTATATTTTCCACCTGTTACAGTTAGTGTGGAGAAAAGCAGTTGAGCAATTTGTTTTGTTTTTTAATTAATCTCTGCATCCACTGTGGGGCTCATACTCATGACCCCAGGATCAAGAGTTGCACACTCCTCCGACTGAGCCAGTCAGGTGCCCTGAGCAATTTATTTTGTTAATTGTTTTTTTCCGATAGTATTTGAGTTCATTTTCCTGGGGCTGGAGGGCAGAAAAGCAACAAGGTGCCCAGTAAAAGAGAAGCGTCATGATGGATGCATCCGGGAAGCATGATACTAGAGTGGGGCTTTCATCTGGCAGTTTGGGGTGAGGCCTTCCTGCTTCCACGTGACTTACTGACGCCTCCCTCTGCCTCCCGAGGTGGTGTGGTCCCAGCCGTGCACATGGTGGCTCATCAAAGACACAGTGGGGCAGCGGGTGTGGGAAACAGAGCTAGAAGAGCTGACACAGGCTCAGTTCTCAGGCGAGGAACCGAGGTACTACCTACAGCATTGCGGAGACAGCGTTACCAAGGCCAAGTGCCAGGTGGCTTATTTTATTTTAGAAAAATTGGCCCAGGAGTTTCTACAGTGGAAGGCTCCAATTAAGGGAGCTACACAGGAGTCTATTGCAGATCTTTTTTTTTTTTTTAAAGACGTATTTATTTATTTGAGAAGGAGAGAGAGAACATGCATGTGTGGGCAGGGCAGGAGCAAAAGAGAGTGAGCTTGAGCTTAAGATTGGGGAGGGCCAGAGGGAGAATCTCAAGCAGACTCCGCCCTGAGCACAGAGCCCAATTTGGGACTTGATCTCAAACCCTGAGATCATGATCTGAGCGGAAACCAAGAGTCTGATGCTCAACCAACTGACCTACCCAGGCGCCCCCTGGAAATGGAAGGCAGATAAAGTTTGGGGAGCTGTAGGAGATGCTCTTTTGGTGATCTGGCCTCAGTATCCTCATCTATAAAGCAGGGGCTAGAAGAGTTGTCTCTAAGAAGACCTTTCGGCTGCAACTCTGAGATCAGTTCTTGATTTATAGGGCATAAAGCTGGCAGGCGGTGAAGGGTTTGCTGGCGGGAGCGGGGTGGTGGGAGTGGTGTGGTCTCAGAGCTTCCTTTCCTCTCTGCTGTTGGCTCAGCCCCTCTGGTTCTGCCTAGTGCTCCCCATGCAGAGCCCGACGGGGGGGGGGGGTGGTGGTAGAAGGGTTGGGGAGGCTCATCCTTGGCCGGATTGAAAGATTAAAAGTGCTGTGGAGTTGTGTTGCTTGGAGGGAGGGTTGCTTCCATTGTTTCCCAAAGGTGGTTTTGGGAAGCACAAAGACAAAGGTTTTCTGCTTTAATCTTTCTCTATATGCTTTAGTGAATATTAAAAAACTATGTAGCTAACACACGGACCCTGTTGTTTTAGAGAGACGCCTTATGAGGATGTGGCTCCAGTTTGACAGATGGGTCAGCCTAAAGGAAGATGTTAAGTCCATGAGGCATTTGGTTCTAGCAGCAGTTCTGATGGGGAGTGGGTGGTGACTGGATTCCAGAAGGCCTGGCCTGAGGGATGTGTCCCACTGCAGCAGTAAGGCTGTGAACATGCCTGATCCTTGTTTTGGGGCCTCTGGAAGCGCCTCTGGAGGGAGTTTACATTCCTGCTTAGAGAGGCGCTGGAGGCACCGGGGAGTGCTGTCAGTCGGACTGGGGAAGTAGCCCCGCCCTTCCTTCTGAGAGCATCCCAGGCAGAGGCCTTGAGCCCAGCTGTGGAGTGTGGTGTCCTCCAAGGAGAGTTTCTGCTAGCCAGTGCCGGTCGGCCCTAGTGCTGGTCAGCCCTCGGCTGGGCCCAGTGGCTGCTGAAGTCCCCAGGGGGCAGTGGGGTGCTGTGGTTCTCTCCAGCGGGTGGGGTGAGGGTTGCACAATGCTTGTAGCCCGTCCCTTCTTTGTTTTGTGCACCTGCTTCTTGGAGAGGATGTTGTCTGTTCTTCTTCTTCTTCTTTTTTTTTTTTTTTAAGATTTTATTTATTTATTTGACAGATCACAAGTAGGCAGAGAGGCAGGCAGAAAGAGGAGGAAGCATACTCCTTGCTGAGCAGAGAGCCCGATGTGGGGCTCGATCCCAGGACCCTGAGATCATGACCTGAGCTGAAGGCAGAGGCTTTAACCCACTGAGCCACCCAGGCGCCCCATCTGTTCTTTTTGAGTGCAGGGTTCATCTGCTTTGTTTTATTTCCCCCAAATGGGAACAGCTTTATTGTTTTTTATTAAAAAGTGAAAGTGGGGGAGTGCTGGGCGGGATGAGGTAACTGGCTGATGAGCATCGAGAGGGCCCATGATGTAATGGGCACTGAGTGTTGTGTGCAGCTGATGAGTCACTGACCGCTACCTCTGAAACTAATCCACCATATGTTAATTAATTTAAATTTAAAATATTTTTTAAAGGAAAAAAGTGAAAGTGTTCAGTATAATGAGTAAACAGTACAAAGAAACAGATGTCTCTATATGTATGGATAGAATAGGAGAAGTTACTTAAACCCTGTTACCCAGTGGTATTCACTTAACATTTTGGTGGATAACCTTCTAGAATCTTATCTTTTTATATACCTAGTTGGCTGTCAGTATCTATACAATTTCACATAAATGAAACTATACTGCTTATCTGTTACCTTCCTTTTTTGGCTCAATAAATATGTCATGAACATCTAAACGTAATAGAGACTCTCGTCATCAGTCTTTGTGGCCGTGTTCTCTCTTGGGAGTGGCCTTGACATAATTTATTTGAACAGTCCACTTCGGAGGCATGCAGTATGTGACCCTGTTACTAATGCTGTGATAAATATCCGCATGTGCTCATCAAGCATTTGCTTCTTTGCGCATTTTTTACTGTATGTTCTAGACACAGAACTGTGGGTCAGTGTCAGGTACATGAACATTTTTAATGCCTGTTGTAGAACTGCCTTCCAGGAGGTGGGACCGACTCAGCCAGCTGCGGCTGGCAGGGCGGTGGTTGAACAGCTGCAGCCTTAGCTGTGGGCTTTCTCTGGATCCGTTGGAGTGTGCGGTCTCTATCTCAGATGCAGATTTCTCCCTGGGGCCTCTCTGGGCAGACAGACCTGCCTGTACTCTACCTCAAGTGATGGCGGGACCACTTCTCCCATCCGCCCCCCAGAATGCTGTCCGTGTCCCACGGGACTTTGAGGGCTGCAGTGTGCTCCGCAAGTACCTGGGCCAGCTCCACTACCTTCAGAGTCGGGTCCCCATGGGCTCGGGCCAGGAGGCCGCCGTTCCTGTCACCTGGTGAGAGCTGGCAGGCAGGGCTGGGGGGATGCCCGGAGGGAGCCTGGGCCAGCCCAGTGTTTGGATGGTGGGGATGCCCCCTCCCCTTCCCCAGCCCCCTCCCCTTTTCCTTAACACAATGGACGGGGGTGGCTTGGTGTGGTCTCCTTAGGCCTCCCTCTGACCTAACTTGGGTGGCTGGTCCTCTCACCTGGCCTCAAGGCTTTGGCCAGCTCCTTCCCTTAAGATGATGGGGGTGCCATGTCTGCAGGACCGAGATCTTCTCTGGCAAGTCTGTGGCCCATGAGGACATCAAATACGAGCAGGCTTGCATTCTCTACAACCTTGGTGAGCTGCCTAACCCTTTCCCCATGGGCCTGCCTCTCAGCTCTGCCAACCCAGGATCTCCGCTCAGCAGAAGTCCGCTAAGGCAGTGGGCTCATGGACAGAAGACCCCTGGGTTCCGACCCCTCCACCGCCTTCCCCATAGCTCTCCTAGACCTCTTTCCTGGGCCATGGGCACACTGCTGGGGGAGAAGCTCCTCTTCTGTCACGTGGTGGTGCTGCTGTGTGCTCTGGCCAGGAGCAGTGACCTCTCTGTGACTGGACAGCTCTAACCCCCCAGCAGCTTTGGGCTGTTCCGGGCGGGAGAACAAGGCTGGCCTCAACTAGCCCTGCTATCAGCCCGGACGACTTAGTCCAGCTGAGTCCAGCGACTCAGTC
The DNA here is from genome assembly GCF_020171115.1 of Neogale vison. Classification (NCBI taxonomy): domain Eukaryota; kingdom Metazoa; phylum Chordata; class Mammalia; order Carnivora; family Mustelidae; genus Neogale; species Neogale vison. The sequence continues at coordinate 207,339,600 of NC_058096.1, read as the reverse complement.
CACACTGAGGTCCAGTGTGGCTCAAGGGAGAAGCCTGAGGAGTCCCAAGTGCTGTGTAGGCATCCCTGGGGCCTCAAGACTGGAACTGTAGGCTGGGTGCTGTGGACGGGAGTTCCTCCTTCCTCCACCCCGTGTCTGCCTGGGATAGAGCAAGACACTGAGGGGCTTGGCTGGACTTAGGAGTTTCCCCTTCTGGGTGTTCTTGGACCATCTGCCGCAATACCCAGACCCTGTCTTCCCTGCCTCACGCTCTACAGAGGCGTGCGGCGACTCAGGGAGCAGCCCCAGGCTAGCTCTGACACCATGTCCTCTGATTCCCCAGGGGCGCTGCATTCCATGCTGGGGGCCATGGACAAGCGGGTGTCTGAGGAGGTGAGGAGTGGCGGGCAGGACACAAGACATAAGGGTGGGGCTAAGTGTTCTTTGCCTCCATAGTCTGTGTCCTGTCCCATGGGAGTGGACACACAGGCAGCTGTCTGGCTCTGCCTCTGGCCATCGTCCTCTTCTTCCCTCCCAGGGCATGAAGGTCTCCTGTACGCATTTCCAGTGTGCAGCAGGCGCCTTTGCCTACCTGCGTGAGCACTTCCCTCAGGCCTACAGTGTGGACATGAGTCGCCAGATCCTCTCTCTCAACGTCAACCTCATGCTGGTGAGGAGGGGCCCTCATCGGGGCCCAGTTCAGTCCAGGGGAGGGGACAGCCAGCGCCGGATCCTGGACCCGGCCCTGTGCACATGGCAGTGGGGACGTGGTTTTGATCACTTGAGCTGCAGGTTGGTCAGAGCAGGAGGGTGCTTCTTGGAGGCGGGAAGGTGGGAGGAGAGGACAGGGTTCTCTGGCTCCCCTGATGGGAAGAGTAAGATCTCTGCATTTGCTGGCCCAGGGCCAGGCTCAGGAGTGCCTTCTGGAGAAGTCAATGTTGGACAACAGGAAGAGCTTTCTGGTGGCCCGCATCAGTGCACAGGTAGGGGCAGGGGTGGATGGTGGCCCTTAAGGGACTGAGAGCAGGCCTTTAGTTTACTCCTGACTCCCACTTACAACCCCATCCTGGCCCCCAGGTAGTAGATTACTACAAGGAGGCATGCCGGGCCTTGGAGAACCCCGACACCGCCTCACTGCTGGGCCGGATCCAGAAGGACTGGAAGAAGCTTGTCCAGATGAAGATCTACTACTTTGCAGCTGTGGCTCATGTGCGAGCACCATGACCACTGGGGCGGGGTGGGGCAGGGCTGGGTGGGGGGTCACCGCTTGGGAAGTAAGAGTCTCTTCTTTCTGCCCCCAGCTGCACATGGGGAAGCAGGCGGAAGAGCAGCAGAAGTTTGGGGAGCGGGTGAGTGAGCTGTGGTGAGGAGGGGTTCGGACTGATTCCATCCTTGTTCACAAGGTGCTAGAGGGCTCCCTTCCATGACAGAGGATGGGGAGGCTCTCCTCACTCCCACATCCTTGGCCACCCGCCAGCTGCAGGCCTGGTGTTTCTTTTGTGTTGTCCTATCTGTTTCACCTTTGTCCCCAGGGGACTGAGGTGGGGATGGGTTGGTGGAGCCAGCTGGCCTGCCAGACTCCATGCTGTTGGCTGGGCTGACACCTGGCTGCTTCCTCAAGCTTTTGGTCTTCTAGTGGGTCACCTCATGAGCAGGCAGAGCTTAGTGGGGTTGCAGGAGGAGGGAAGGATGCACCAGGCTCTGTCTACTGCCCCCCCACAGGTCGCATATTTCCAGAGTGCCCTGGACAAGCTCAATGAAGCCATCAAGTTGGCCAAGGTAAAGCTGAGGAAGAGCCTGGCTGGCCCTCAGAGTCCCGAGAGAACCTGGAGTGAGCCTGCGGGGGTCAAGGATTGTGCTAGCACTGGCTTTGATTGGTGTTGAGTCCCCTCCCATCCGTTTCCTCCAGGGCCAGCCTGACACTGTGCAGGACGCACTGCGCTTTGCTATGGACGTCATTGGGGGAAAGTGAGTCTTGGGCTGGGAAGGAGGGGGCGGGGGGCTCAGCTCTCAAGTAGCTGAGTGGGTGGCCTAATTGCTGGACTCCCCACTGCCCCCTCTGACCCCAGGTACAATTCTGCCAAAAAGGACAATGACTTCATCTACCACGAGGCTGTCCCAGCACTGGACACCCTTCAGCCTGTAAAAGGTCTGGAGCTGAGGGAAGGCTGAGGATGGCGGCGGGGGGTGCTGAAGGCAGGAGTATAGAATAGAGACAGATTCAAGGCTTGTGTGGGCCTGGTTTCCACTGTTCTTTCTCTTCCTCCCAGGCGCCCCCTTGGTGAAGCCCTTACCGGTGAACCCCACAGACCCTGCTGTTACAGGCCCTGACATCTTTGCCAAACTTGTACCTATGGCTGCTCACGAAGCCTCGTCGCTCTACAGGTGGGTGGGAGGAGCTGACCCGTTCTTAGCACAGATGGGGTTGGGAGGTCTCGAGACCTAGCTTCCCAACACCTGCTTTGTCACTTTGGCAGTGAGGAGAAGGCCAAGCTGCTTCGGGAGATGATGGCCAAGATTGAGGACAAGAATGAGGTCCTGGAGTGAGTGCGGAGCTGGAGGTGGGAGGCGCGGGGGTGGGGGGCGTGGGGATCCGGTGCACCTCTGCAGGGTCCCTAGTGCTGCTTGCAACGGGGAGAGGAAGAGTGAGTGAATGTCTTCTTGCATCAGGTTGCCTAGCCTTCCCCTTCCTGCACATGGTCTTGGGTACCAGATTTATAGGGGAACAGTCACCTGGCTTGGGAGGGCAGTGTTCCTGTGTGCCGTTGTTTTCAGCAGTGCCCCAGGTGTGTTCTGTGGGGCTAGGCCAGTCCTCCAGTGGTGGAGGTCAGGATGCTGATTGGCCTCTGCTAGGACCTCAGGCCTGGGTTTCAGTGGTGGGGCTTACCCTTATGAGAGGAGGGAGAATTGGGTCGGTGCCCACCTGGTCCTGTTGCCCATCCCCACCCCCCCAGTCAGTTCATGGATTCAATGCAGCTGGACCCTGAGACTGTGGACAACCTTGATGCGTACAGCCACATCCCGCCCCAGCTCATGGAGAAGTGCGCAGCTCTCAGTGTCCGGCCCGACACCGTCAGGAACCTTGTGCAGTCCATGCAAGGTGAGCAAGGGGGAGAAGCACTTGGGTGGCAGAAGTCCTCTGCGGCGGCCTTCCGGTGTTCACTGAGGACGGAGGTTGTGCAGGCACCCACCCTCATGCTCCCATCTGTCCTGCTTAGTGAGCCTGGGGCCGCACACCAGCCCTTGACTGTGTGGGTGGTTCTGTCTCCTTGGGGACGGGTGCAAGATGGGTGCCTGGTGTGGCTGCCTCAGGAGCTCTTCCCCTCCTGCAAACGCCCCCCAGCGCTGTCAGGTGTGTTCACGGATGTGGAAGCCTCCCTGAAGGACATCAGGGAGCTGCTGGAGGAGGACGAGCTGCTTGAGCAGAAGCTGCAGGAGGCCCTGGGCCAGGCCGGGGCCGGCCAGGCGGGCTCCAAGGCAGAGCTGGCTGAGGTGAGGCGCGACTGGGCTAAGTACATGGAGGTCCACGAGAAGGCCTCCTTCACCAACAGCGAGTTGCACCGGGCCATGAATCTGCACGTGGGCAACCTGCGCCTGCTCAGCGGGCCGCTGGACCAGGTCCGGGCTGCCCTGCCCACGCCAGCCCTCACCCCGGGTGAGCCCCCCGCACCCCCCCATCCTGTGCCCCTGGGGAGGGATGTGGAGCTGGAGCCTCTGGTCTCACCGACCACTGCTGCTCGCAGAGGACAAGGCTGTGCTGCAGAACCTGAAGCGTATCCTGGCCAAGGTGCAGGAGATGCGGGACCAGCGTGTGTCCCTGGAGCAGCAGCTGCGGGAGCTGATCCAGAAGGATGATATCACGGCCTCTCTGGTTACTGCCGACCACTCAGAGATGAAGGTGGGGCTGGCGAGGCGGGGCCGGTCTCTGATGCTGGGCTGCCCCCTGACGCGGTGTGGCCCTGAGTGTCCCCTACGCCCCAAACCCCTTCCTCAGAAGCTGTTTGAGGAGCAGCTGAAGAAGTATGACCAGCTGCGGGTGTACCTGGAGCAGAACCTGGCGGCCCAGGACAACGTCCTCCGGGCACTGACCGAGGCCAACGTGCAGTATGCGGCCGTGCGGCGGGTGCTCAGTGAGCTGGACCAAAAGTCAGTGTCTAGCCCCGCACTGCAGCCCAGACTCCCGCCCAGAGCCTGGCTCTGCTCCTCACCTGCCGCTGGCCTCTCTGCCTACCAGGTGGAACTCCACACTCCAGACCCTGGTGGCCTCCTACGAAGCCTATGAGGACCTGATGAAGAAGTCCCAGGAGGGCAAGGACTTCTACGCGGACCTGGAGAGCAAGGTGGCTGCTCTCTTGGAGCGGGCGCAGTCTACCTGCCAGGCCCGTGAGGCTGCGCGCCAGCAGCTCCTGGACAGGTGGGTGTGGCCTTGGGGGCAGCTCCAGCCCAGACCCAGGCTCCCCAATGGCAGTCTGGCTCCACTCCTTCCTGACTTTGTCCTGCAGGGAGCTAAAGAAGAAGCCGCCCCCACGGCCCACAGCCCCGAAGCCACTGCTGCCCCGGAGGGAAGAGGGGGAGGCAGCGGAGACAGGAGACCTGCCTGAGGAGCTGCGCAGCCTGCCCCCTGACATGGTGGCCGGCTCACGGCCACCGGAAACCTACTTGGGAACTGCTACCCCACTCCACTTTCCTCCCAGCCCCTTCCCCAGTTCTGTGGGCCCAGCACCCCACTATCTCTCAGGTACTGTTCCTCCTTGTACCTACTCAGGTCCCAGCCAGGTGTTGCAGCCCAGGGCCCCCCAGGTCCCAGGCCACCCTGCAATGGCCATGGCTCCTGGACCTGCCCTCTACTCAGCCCCTGCCTACACACCGGAGTTGGGCCTTGTGCCCCGGTCCTCCCCACAGCATGGTGTGGTGAGCAGTCCCTATAGGGGTGTAGGGCCCCCCCCGCCAGTTGCAGGTCTGCCCTCAGCCCCACCTCCCCAGTTCTCAGGCCCTGAGATGGCCATGGGGGTTCGGCCAGCCACCACCACTGTAGATAGTGTGCAGGCCCCCATCTCCAGCCACACCGCACCACGGCCAAACCCCAGCCATGTTCCTCCCCAGCCCTGCTTCCCGGTGCCCCCACCACAGCCGCAACTACTGCCTGCACCCTACACGTACCCTGTGGGAGCCAAGCCGCCCCTCACAGCTCCCCCCGCCCAGCACCACTTTCCTCCTGGGATTCCCCCAGGTTTTCCAGCCCCTAGGGTTGGGCCCCAGCCCCATCCCGCAGGAGTGGCATTTGGGCCCCAGCCCCCCCAGCAGCCCCTTCCACTCCAGCATCCGAACCTCTTCCCACCCCAGGCTCCAGGGCGGGTCCCCCCACAAGCTCCCTACCCTTTTGCCCCTCAATCTGGTGTCCTGGGACAGCCAACACCACCCCTGCACACCCCCCTCTACCCGGGCCCCCCTCAGGACCCTCTGCCCCCCCACTCAGGGGCTCTGCCCTTCCCCACCCCTGGTCCACCTCAGTCTCCCCATCCCACCCTGGCATATGGTCCTGCCCCTTCCCCCAGGCCCCTGGGCCCCCAGGCGGCCCCTCTCTCCATCCGGGGTCCCTCACCTGCTGGCCAGCCCACCCCCAACCCCCATCTGGTGCCTTCACCTGCCCCGTCACCAGGGCCTGGCCCGGTGCCACCTCGGCCCCCTGCTGCAGAGCCGCCCCCGTGTGCGCGCCGGGGCACTGCGGCTGCAGACCTGTTGTCCTCCAGCCCGGAGAGTCAGCACGGAGGCACGCAGCCCCCTGGGGGTGGGCAGCCCCTGCTGCAGCCTACAAAGGTGGACGCGGCCGAGGGCCGCCGCCCACAAGCCCTAAGGCTGATTGAGCGGGACCCCTACGAGCACCCCGAGAGGCTGCAGCAGTTGCAGCGGGAGCTGGAGGCCTTTCGAGGCCAGCTGGGGGATGCGGCGGCCCTGGATGCCATGTGGCGAGAGCTGCAGGATGCCCAGGAACACGACGCCCGTGGCCGGTCCATTGCCATCGCCCGCTGCTACTCCCTGAAGAACCGGCACCAGGATGTCATGCCCTACGACAGTAACCGCGTGGTGCTGCGCTCGGGTAAGGACGACTACATCAACGCCAGCCGTGTGGAAGGGCTCTCCCCCTACTGCCCGCCTTTGGTGGCCACCCAGGCACCGCTGCCCGGTACGGCCGCAGACTTCTGGCTCATGGTGCATGAGCAGAAGGTGTCGGTCATTGTCATGCTGGTGTCTGAGGCGGAGATGGAGAAGGTGAGAGGGCGAGGGGAGGGGGCGCCCGGGAGAGGCCCTGGCAGAGCAGTCCTTACTGCCTTGCCTGTTGTTTCTTCAGCAAAAGGTGGCGCGCTACTTCCCCACCGAGAGGGGCCAGCCCATGGTGCACGGCGCCCTGAGCCTGGCCCTGAGCAGCGTTCGGGCCACTGAGACCCACGTGGAGCGCGTGCTGAGCCTGCAGTTTCGGGACCAGAGCCTCAAGCGCTCGCTCGTGCACCTCCACTTCCCCACTTGGCCTGAGCTGTGCGTCTGCTGTCCCTGGGCGGGCGGTGGGCGGGGGGCTCGGGCACCGGCGCGGGCGCTACAGGGGCCGCTGCTGAGCTCGGGCTCACGGGTCCGCCTGCACCCGTAGGGGCCTGCCGGACAGCCCTGGCAACCTGCTGCGCTTCATCCAGGAGGTGCACGCACACTGCCTGCACCAGCGGCCGCTGCACACGCCCGTCGTCGTGCACTGCAGGTATGGCCCCATGGGCAGCGGCCGCGTGCCCCGCGGCACCTCAGCCCTGGACCCCGCTTACACCCCCTTCCTGCCGCAGCTCGGGGGTGGGCCGCACGGGAGCCTTCGCGCTGCTCTACGCCGCCGTGCAGGAGGTGGAGGCTGGGAACGGGATCCCCGAGCTGCCTCGGCTGGTGCGGCGCATGCGGCAGCAGAGGAAACACATGCTGCAGGAGAAAGTAAGGGTTGGGGGTGGAGGGGTTGGGTGGGATGGGGCCGGGGAGGGGTCCTCCGCCCTGGGCGGTGAGACCCTGCCCTGCTGACTGAGCCGAGGGTTCTCTCCAGCTGCACCTCAGGTTCTGCCACGAGGCGGTGGTGAGACATGTGGAGCAGGTCCTGCAGCGCCATGGTGTGCCTCCTCCGGGCAGACCGTCGGTCGGCACCAGCGTCAGCCAGAAGGTGAGGAAGGAGCCCCTGGGGCTGGCAAGCGCGCCCCAGCCTTGCAGATTGGTCTTCACCCACTAATGTCTTCCCAGAACCACCTTCCTCAGGACTCCCAGGACCTGGTCCTTGGCGGGGACGTGCCCATCAGCTCCATCCAGGCTACCATTGCCAAGCTCAGCATCCGGCCTCCTGGGGCCCTGGATTCTCCGGCTGCCAGCATCCCAGGCCCCATAGAGCCCCCGGGCCTGCCACCAGCCAGCCTCCCAGAGTCCACTCAGCTCCCGCCCTCCTCCCCACCCCCCCTCTCTTCACCCCAGCCCGAGGCCCCCCAGCCTGAGGAGGAACAACCAGTACCTGAGGCCCCCAGCCTGGGGCCCCCCTCCTCCTCCCTCGAGCTGTTGGCCTCCCTAACTCCCGAGGCCTTCTCTCTGGACAACTCCTTGCGAGGAAAGCAGCGGATGAGCAAGCAAAACTTTCTGCAAGCCCATAATGGTCAGGGTCTGAGGGCTGCCCGGGCCACTGATGACCCCCTCAGCCTTCTGGATCCGCTCTGGACACTTAACAAGACCTGAAGAGGCTTTGCTTGCTTGGTCCTTACACTACATCTCCCGCACCAGGCTGCCCACCCTAGCAGGGCCTCTCCAGTGGGCCTGGTCTCTTGTTCCCATTCCTGCTGCCTTCAGCCCTGCCTGGCCCAGCCCGCACCCCTGTGGGGTGGAGATGCCTTGCGGGCCTTGGGTTAGGTTCTACTCCTTTGTGGGACCTGACATTTTTTCAGCTCTTTGCTATTAAAGTAATAAACCAACCTGTTCTGTGGCCAGCATCTGCCTGTTGCTGCCTTAGGGGGGTACCTGGAGCCTCAGCAGCACTGCCTGAAATGTGGTGCCTTTAGTCAGCTTGGATGTGGCCAGGTGGTAGGAGGACCACGGAGCCGCCCTTGGCTTCCACAACCTCTGAAGGGTGAAGGAGGCAGGCCCAGAGCTGCCCCTGTGCACCATGCAAGGCTCGTGCTGGGGTTCGGGCATGGAGGGAGTGAGGCAGGGGTGCGGCAGCTCTAGGGGAAGATGCAAGTGGCTCGAAGGATCCGTAGCAGATGGGATTAAAAAAAAAAAAATTTTAATATTATTACAGTCATGAGGCAGGACAGGACAGTTCAGAGACAGCTTCTGGAAGACTCAGCTGTGCACCATCAGCTCCCACCCCTGCTCAGTCCAGCTTCTCCAGCACGGAGGGCACGTACACGAGGCTGAGCTCGCTACCAAAGTTGCAAACAATGGCGGCATTGTCCAGCACCAGGATCTGGCGAGTGGGCTGGGCCTCACTGTTTTTCCCCAGGTAGACGGTCTGTAACAGATCCCCGTAGTTTAGGTCCCAGAAGGAGACACAGCCCTGGCCGCCAGTCACCAGCAAGTTGTCAGAGATGACCCCCAAGCTTGCACCACAGCCCAGGTCCTGGAGACAAAGACAGGATCAGCTTAGTGCCTCGAAGCCCTCCCTAAAATGCCAAGAGTCCTGTGGCCCCGGATCTGCCCACCTGCTGAATGGAGTAGAGCTTGATGCCGGTGCTCCGGTCCCAGATGCTGATGAGGTCATCCAGGCCACTACTGATGACACAGGAGGTGGTACAGGTGAGGGAGGTGACATCCCCACGGTGAGCGAACATGTGGCTAACCCGGCTGCCTGTCAGCACATCCCACAGGCAGATGGCCCCATCTTGTCCTCCACTGGCCAGCACCATGGTCTAGGGGAAAAGGCCCGTGGGGCCGGGTCACTGGGGAACACCTCTGTCCACGAGGGTATCCCAGTGCCCTGGGGAGTGGGGGTTCCTCCCGTTCTGCTTCCCCAAAGGTTCTGGAGGCCAGCTGTCCCAAGTCCAAAACAAAGGCCATGGCTTGGTACCCAGTACCTGACCCGTGGCCCCCTCACCTGGTCAATATACACCGCTGTGATGGCCCCTGAGTGGCCCTGCAGGGTGAAGAGGCAACACGAGTCCTCCAGACGGAACACCTGGGGCAGGGGTGGGCATCAGGTTCTGGTCTCGGATGGTTTCCCAGTTCCATTTTTGGCCGGGAAATCCCTTCTCTGCCTCCTCTCCCTGGCTGACCCCAAAAGCTCGCCATCCCAGGCTAGGCCACCGCAGCCCCCACAAGACGGAGCCAACCCTCACTCTCAGCGTGTGGTCCTGGCTCCCGGTCACGAGTCGCCCGGCCGCGGCCTTCAGGGCTGTAATGGGTTTCTGGTGTGCACAGGGCACGGTGTGGGTGAGGCGACAGGCTACCGCGTCACTGCTGCTGTACACAGGGGATGCGGGGGAACTGCTCCGCCCTGGAGTCCCTGCAGACAGCGGCCCAAGTACGCCATCTCTGAGGAAACACCCTGCAGGCAGCCCCCGCACTCTGCACCCCTGCCCCCCGCCGGCCGCAGACACGTGCCCAGCACAGGCCCTCTGACCTCGGAACTGCAGGGGGCTGAGGGCAGCGTGGGTCTCCAAGGAGAAGAAATCCAGCGAACCGTTGAGCCGGGCAGCCACAATCCTGGAAGAGAAGACCGGCTGCTGGGGGCGCTCCCTCAGAACACCCGAGCCCCGTGGCCACCGGACGGTCAGCTCCGCTGGGCACATGGGAGCGGCCGGAGGGACCATGGCCGAGAGGCAAGCACAGGTGCTGGGAAACGTGCTGAAGCCGGGGACCCAGGCTGCAACTCTACCCTGCCCCAGTTTATCTGTGAAATGGGGACAACTACTGCCTCACAGGGCGGTCACGAGGGCACATGAGCTGACGTGTAAAGTGGCACCTGGAGAACAGGTGAGACAGTTAAAAGCCCTCACAGCCTGAAGCTAAAGGGCGGGCTTCCGGGGAGGGAGACGGGCCCCAAGGGGAGCTCCCCTGTGGGAGCCGCAGGAGGCATGTGGTCTCACCAAAGAGCAGCTTTGATCTAAGCACCACCCACTGCACTCCCTTTTTCCACACAAAAAAGCAGGATTTCTTCCCTGCCCAGGAACTCCTAGGCAGAGACAGGGCATTTGCCCAGAGGTCCCACCGGCACGAGGCAGGGCCCGCATACAAGGCCTGAACCAGAAAGCCACAGTTGGCCACAGTTGGCCACAGCCTACGAAGGCGGGCGCAGGGGAGCAGGAGGGCCAGGAGGAGAGCCGGCGGTCACCAGGAGCTCTGAGGGCTGGGCAGACACCCCGGGGTCGGGGGCGGGAGAGAATGAGCAGGGCAGGGAAGAATTTCCAAGTGTGGAGGAACTGAAAAACATGCCCAGGCTGGCGGGGAGGCTGTTGGCACTTCAGCTGTCACCCCCACTGTGGTGGCCTACCTGTGGGCTGAGTACTGAGAAGGGCCATCAATGACACATTGGGGAAGGGACCGGGAGGGGCACAGCTGGGGCTTGGCCAGGCTGGGCAGCACGCTCACCTCTTGTCCAGGAATACGAGGGCCGTGATGCCCGAGGACACCTCCTCGCTGCTGCAGCGCAGTGTGCCCTCAATGGCGTCCCACACCTGCAGGTCCAGAGGCCATGAGCACCTGCCTGGCCCCTAAAACCCTAAGTGGACTGCCCTTCCCCCATCCCTCCATCCCCTGGCCCCGGCCCACCTCCAGGCGGCCGCTGCTCCGCCCCACCACGATAAGGCTGCCCTGCAGCTCCAGGCTCCAGATGGAGCCGTCTGCGCTGGGGGCCCAAGCCAGGGAAGGGGAGCCCTTCTCTGGATAGCCCCCCTCGTCCTCAGGGGTCGGGGGCGACCCAGGCCCAGGGGAGGCTGGGCGCAGGGCTGGCGAGTGGCTGGGCGCCAGGCCGTCCTCCTGGTACACGCGCTGCACCAGGCGGCTGAAGTCGTAGCCCGGGCCCTCGCGAGCACGGCTGCAGCCCGCCCGGTGCCGGGGCTCCGGCTGCGTGGGTTCCGAGAGCCTCGGCTGGGCAGAGAAGTTGGTGTCGATCAGGCAGGTGAGGTCTGGCTGGTCCCCGAAGAGGGCAGGCGGCTGGGGGCCCCGGGGCCGGTGCCGCAGGGGAGGGCTGTCCCCCGGCTCCTCCAGGCCCCCCTTCCCGCTGTCCGACAGCCGTTCCCAGCTCTCCTGCGCCTCGAACACGCTGCCAACGCCACTGTCGCGGCGCAGCCTGCCGCGGGCCAGGAGGACGGAGTGAGAATGGAGGGAAGATGGAATGAGGACGGAGTGGGGTGGGAGTGGGGTGGGAGTGGGGTGGGAGTGGGGTGGGGCGGGGGTAGGGGTAGGACCGGAGGGGGACGGGGTGGGGGCGGGAGCAGGCACCTACCCCAGTCGCGGAATGCGCGTGAGACAGTCCCCGGTCTGCGCATCCCACACACACACGTGGCCCGCCAGGCAGCAGCTCACCAGCAGCATGCCGTCGCTGGCCAGACACTCGATGTCCTGCCGGGAGTGGGGGGAGGGGGTGTCAGCACGTGGGCCCCGCCCCTGCCCCGCCCGCCCCGGCCCCGCCCACCAGCTCACCATGAGGTGCCCGCGCAGCACCAGCGGTACGATCTCCGTCTCGGGTGGCGCGTAGCCGTAGTCGTCGCAGGGCAGCTCCCCGCGCCGCCGCCGCCCAGGCCCGCTGCCGGGCTGCCCGTAGTTGCGCGGGCAGAGCACGCGGTAGAGGCAGAGCAGCAGCAGCACGAGCACCATGCCAGCCGCCAGGCCGAGCGCCGCCACCCTGCGCGGGCGGGAGCGTGGTCACGCGTGCCCCCACCCCTGCATCCCCTCCGCCGACCACCTCCCTGGGGAGCCTTACTTGTACAGGGTGATGTCGCCGTGGGCCGGCACCACCCCCGGCGCCCTGGGGCCGGCCTCCCAGAGCCCCCCCGGGCCCTGCCGCTGCGGGGGCCAGGCACTGCGACCGTCCTGAGGATGCCGCCCCTCCAGGGCCTCCCTGGGGTTCAGGCGCAGGGTGACCGGGATGACAGGCAGCAGGCTGATGTACCTGGGAGCCGGCGGGGGGTGGGGGGGTGGGGGGGGCGTGGGGTGTCAGCGCGGAGCCTGTGAAAGGGCCCCTCCCCCCTTTCCACCAGGACTGGCTCAACATGCTCCACTCCAAGCCCACCTTCTGGGTACAGGCTTCCCACCACGGTGGGTGGGGTGGGGGGGGGGGCAGAGCCAAGTCCCTCCCAGCCCAGCACCGACCCCAAGCCCTGCTCTGTGATAGGCACCCAGTGCCCATACAGCCACCACATGCCGCCTCTGTCCCCCATCTGGGCACAGAGTGGTTGATGGCCGGTGGGTTGATATCATTCCGGCCGAGGGGCTGGCAGCAACCTGTGAGTTCCCAGGGTGAGACCCAGGGCCACTGTCTTGGGTTGTGACCGCCTGGAGCATAGGTTCCTACCTCACAACCCTATGGGTGTTTCTTGAAAAGGAAACACAAAATTCAGAGCAATGGGTCTCCTGCCTGAGGGGGAAGGGATGCTCTGGGGAGCTGATACAGCCCAACTCACCTCTTGGCCAGTGTGATGTTGTAGTAGCTGAAGAGCGTAGGCCAGTGGCGGAAGGAGAGGGTCCTCCAAAGTTCCTCATCCTCAGGCCCCCAGGTTACCTCTGGGACAGGGCTGTCAGGGGCGCCCTCTGCTGGGCCCCCAGGCTCAGGCGGCTCTCCAGGCAACGTCTGGTTCTCAGGTAGCTTAGGGGCATCAGGTGGGAAGATGGAGAAAGCAGGGTCGGGGTGGCTGGCGGGCAGTACGCCACTAGGCACAGGCATGGGAGTCAGGGCGCCGTCGCCCAGCGGGCTCTGCTCTGTCACCTGGGCAGCGAGGTACGTGCGCAGCCCTGCTGGGTCTGTGTACACCAGGATGCCGATCCAGACGACAGTGCCGGCCTGCAGGGGGGCCAATGGGTGCTCAGAGGGACCTCTGGGTGGCCCCGACCCCCAGCAGCCTTGGCCCTCATGCCAGAAGGAAACAGCACAGGGACCTCAGGCCTGGGGGTGGGGAGAGACCCAGGCCCCAACCTGTCCTCCCTTCTGCCTCACCAAGTCCTCCCACTACCACCTGGGCCAACTGTCATTGGAGGGACCGAGTCCCCTCTTCATGGTCAAGGTTTGGGTTTCCCGCCCTAGAAATACGAAGAGCACCCTTAGAACTTCCCCAAACCCCATCTAACAGCTGGGGCCAGAAAGCAGGCACCATTCCCATGGTCAGCACGGCGAGAGGGACCGGCTAACTGACCTGCTTCAGAGACGCCCATGGATCCCCCAGTCCTCAGAGGGCCTCAGCCTTCTCCCTGCAGCTCCACGGGAGCGCCACTGCTGGCCAGTAGCCAGCCCTGCTCCTCTCCCAACGCAGCCCAACAAGTGAGTGAGTCTGGCCAGCATTTTCTGGCGCCGGGCACTGTTCCATCCCAGAGCACCCCATCCGCCAGGCTCCTGTCCCGAGTCCCTCTAAGGAGACGGTGACTCTTCTACCCGATGCTCCCGGGACTGCTGCTCTCAGGGATAGGCTTATCACCTCCGAAGCCACCAGGATCTGGGCAGGAGGGTATGGTGGGCAGCTTCCCAAAGCCTGGCTTCCTGGGGCCGTGAGGGCCTGAGGAGCACCCCCCACCTCCCAAAGCAAAGCGCAGAAGTCCAGAGGGAATGGAGGGCCGGCCCTCAGAGGGCGGCGGGGGTGTGGGGGGTGGCAGGTACCATGATGAGGCGCTGCGCCAGGCGGGTGCGGGCCAGGAAGTAGATGACGCGCAGCCTCTTGGGGAGCCGCAGGTTTCGGAAGGAGGACGGTTGCAGCGTGATGGTGTGGGGTGTGGAGGGCCGCACAGCCAGCTGCCGCTCGAAGCGTGCTGGCCGCCCCACTGGTTTTGCTGGGGGCAGGCAGGCCTCTGAGGGCAGCCGCTTGTTCAGGTCTGCTAGCTGTGGGGGGCACAGTGGTCAAGGCTCGACCTTGCTGTCCAGAGGCAGCCCACGACCGAGATCTGCAGCGTTCTCACCCTGGGCCACCCTGAGCATGGCCAGGAAGGTAGGTGGGGCAGGGCACAGCGCACTCCTACCTCCATCCGGCGGATATCAATGGAAAGGACAGTGGTGAAAAACAGCATCTGAAGAAAGAAGTCCGACACCAGGCCCACAACGGCAAAGAGACAGAACTCCTGGAAAATTAGAGCAGTTGAGGGAATACGATGACGTCATGGCGCAGACCCTGAGAAGCAGCTCCCTGCCTGCAAGTACCTAAGAATTTGTAGGGCAGTGGCGGGCAGAGCCCAGCCAAGAGATAAAGAGACGCTGCTGTGTTCTGACTCAGAGTGGCCGAGGAGCAAGCGGCAGTGCCAGGTGCAACCTCCCTCCCTCCCCACCAGGGGGCAGCAGAGACACTCTCCCCTGCAACCGCCCCAAGAAGGTGGAAAGGGTAGGTGCTCCCCCTATACCTTCCAACCCCCCTAGAGAGGAAGGCCTGATCCAACCTGAAAATCTCTGAGCCCCAACATCCCGCTCCCCCAAAAGGCCTCCCCCACAGACTCTTTGGCCCTGCTTAAGTTCTATGACCAATGCCTACACAGAGCCCAGGCCTGACCCAATGTCAGGATTCCCAGAAAGCTTCCTTGCCAGTGACTGCACAGTACCAAAGGAGGGAGAGAGGGCAGGAGGGAATTATTTCTGCCCTGAAAGGAATACGGGTAGTGCCTCTGCTCTCCAAGTTCTGTCCATAGACAGAATCTGCTCAGATTTCAGTTTTCCTTCCCTGCCCTTCACCACAGCTTCCACTTACATCTGGGTAAGATAAAGGACCCAGCTCACGGTGACACAGGGCTCCGGCAGCTCTAATGTCCCAAGATGGCACTACGTCCTGCCGATGCCCTCTGGGTCACCCTATGTTCTCTGCTCACACCACAACTCAGCCGCCCTGCCAGCTCTGGGGCACAAGCTGCACGGCTCCCTTCCTGCAACCCCTCAAGTCAAGTCTGCGCTCCGACTCGGCGTCGGTCCCCCTCCACCTGCTCGCAGCCCCACAGCTGTGTGGGAGCACTTGGCCAAGAACAGGAGCCACTCGGAGCAGTGGGTGGTGGCCCTCCTATGGTGGGGGGTGGTTTGTGCCTGGAGCTACATAAGTGGGTCCGCGCTAAGCCCAGGAAGGAGGGGAGGGCCAGTGCAGCACAGGGCTTCTGCTTGAGAAATGAGAAACAGGTCTGACTGGAACTGGTAGAACTTCTGAACCAGGCCTGCCAGGAGCACTCTGTGCATGGAACGGCATCTGGGCAGCAGAGGTCCCAAGGCCAGGGCGTCTGTGCTGAGGGGTACCCCCGCACGGGCAGGCCTTGGGGTCTTACCTGGATGGCGGGCACCAGGGTGAAGTAGCCAATGAGGATGATGCCCAGCTCCGTGGCCATGTTCTTCATGATGGACCAGCTCTCACTGCTTAGGCCTGCAGGGGACAACAGGGCCATGGGGCCAGCACACGGGCAGGGTGCCCAGCCTTCTGAGGCAGCCATTCCACCACAGTGGCCCAGTGCTCAGGACTCTCCCAGTGCCCAGGACTCTCCCAGTGCCCAGGCTCCAGTGCTGCCAGCACTGTACGGCTGCTGCAGGGAAGGGGCTAGAGAGTACCGAGAAGAGCTACGGCCGCCATCAGACGAAGGGAGAAGCAAGGTGCGGAGATGAGCAAATCCAAGAGGAAAGCCGAGTGCCGCCCACTCTGGCACACCCATGTACTATACTGTCTGGTCCGCAAGGGCCTGGCCACAGCCGGTGGAAGGTCCGAGCGATGCGAGGGCTGGCTGTGTTCTTCCTCCAGCCCCTGCCCCCAGAGCAAGCCCCTGCTGGGTAAGGGGCCGTGTCCCCTCACATCCTCAGAGCTCCCCATCTAGCGCAGGGCCTGGCCTCTCACAGCAGCTCACAAAGGCTTCGAATGAACGAACAGCCCGCCCTCGGCCCCGTTCCCACAGACTGGAGGTTCCGCAGAGGAAGTGCAAGAGTTCAGACTTCCAGGTCTAGGCTCTCTGCCCACTTTCCTTAGAATCCTGACCCCCAGCTCCTGGCACCGAGTCCCAAGGGCCTTTCGTGGCAGCGGTAGAGACAGTGTCTCTGCAGTGACCAGACGCAGGAGCCTGCGCTGCTGTGCTGGTGCGGCAGAGTGAGGCAGGAAGAGGAAGCACCGGGTGCCAGTCTGGACAGAGGGCCACGGCGCACATGGGCCCGCTGTGTTCTGACGGGAACATGAAGCAGCACGAAGCCCAGTCTAGCAGCTCCGTGGTTCCTCAGGGCACATGCCAGCAAGCCCCCAGGGCCCGGCAGTCCACATGACGTTATACTGGAGGTCAGAGCAAGGGCGACCCGTGGGGCCCCCTGTCTCCTCCACAGCAGGAAGCGCAGCACAGAAGCCCCCCCCCCAGCGCCCCCTCCACTGCCAGCCGTGTTACCTTGGGCAATGCGCAGCTTCACCTCCAGGTCCACTGGGGTCGAGACCACAGACTTGGTGAGCACCAACACGTTCTCTAACCCAATAACCACCACAAGGTAAGGGAAAATCTCGCTGGGGACAGAGAGGGCGAGAGTGAGGACAGTACTGAGGAGGCCCCCAGCACATGCTGCTTCTCCATAGGCTTGGGCCCTGGGAAGGCTGTGGGGCCCTGGGAAGGCTGTGGGCTTTGCAGCCTCTAGCAGGAAGACTGCTGAGTGACCTTCCAGAAGCACAGGGCACAAGCCCCAGCCCCCTCTGCCGCACCACACGGGCCGCCTGCACAGCCCTCAGCTTTCAGGCAGGCCTGGAAGCCCGGCCGGGGGTCAGCAAGCATCCTGGCCTAAATCTACGCAGCACACAGCGGCTGCCAGAGCACCACTCTCCCTGTCCCTCCCACACCGGACTTCGCTGGCCAGAGCAAAGGGCGGGGAGCCCTTGGCAGCACCACAGTCAGGCCCTCGTCACCTCTGCAGAAGCTATCTGGAGAACTACCTGTTCTCTGGGAGCTGAGGCTCAGACTACTGGTGAGAACTGTGAGGGACAGGTCACCCCAGCTGAGGTGTACCCGCCGGGACCCCTGCTGTGGGGCCGTGGAACCCAGGGCTCTGAGGAGGGCACAGCAGCCACGGGGGGTGGGGTGTCAGCCCCATCAGGTTTAGAAAAGGCAGCAAGTGTTCCACGAGCAAGGGAAGTAACAGCACAATATCGCTGCACCCACAACCAGCCTGAGCAGCCCCAGTAAGTGAGGAGCCAGGCAGTCAGCGGCCACTAAAGGATGGGCGGGGGCCGGGGGAGCCTAAAGACCGAAGACAAACACGGAACAGGGCTTCCAGCCCCAGAGCTGGAGAGAAATGGCAAGAGAAAACACAGGTCAATGGAAAGGTGGCAAATTAGACTATGCTTGTATCTTTTAAAAACTTAAAAACTTAAAAAAAAACTTAAAAAACTTAAAACTTAAAAAAAAAAACAAACTCTGAAATGGGGGCGCCTGGGTGGCTCAGTGGGTTAAAGCCTCTGGCTTTGGCTCAGGTCATGATCTCAGGGTCTTGGGATTGAGCCCCGCATCGGGCTCTCTGCTCGGCGGGGAGCCCGCCTCCTTTCCTCTCTCTCTGCCTGCCTTTCTGCCTACCTGTGATCTCTATCAAAATAAATAAATAAAATCTTAAAAAAAACAAACTCTGAAATGGCCTATTTTGTTAGTAATTGAATGTTTCAGTAGTGAAAAAGGGAAGAAATGTACCTTTCTTAACCTTCTACCCATCTGTGCCCTAAACCAATAGGGAGCGGTATGCATGTGGATATATACTGAACACACACGTCCACAAACACACTTATATATACATATATGAATACCTGCCCCACATACACGGCCATACCTGCATATGTGCTATATCTATATATAGATACACTACACATACATGAGTGTAAATACAAGCCAAGTGAGTCAAAGGTAAAAAAATGTATCTCTTCAATGTCAAGATAACTACGTGAAGATATGGGGTAACAGCAAGCATCCAGTCCCGGGCAAGCCTGGAGGCTCTCCGGCCTGAAGCTCAGGGGAACCGGTGGGGACCTACCCGCCATTGAGGGTGGGTGTCAGGCCGAAGAGTGTGCAGAGCCCCACGGACATAAGCAGCGAGCTGAGCACTGTGACCACAGCAGCCAGGGCCAGCCCCCACTTGGACTTGACCATGTCGATCTTGCCTGGAAGGCAGAGAAGGCACCTCAGGGCAGCGTTTACCCCAGACCCTGACCCACCCGGGGCCCTTCTGGACTTATCTCCTAGGAGCAGAGTGTGCCTGACCTCTGAGGAAGCGGAGGCCCCTAGTTTAATCCAAGAAAAGAACAGCCACACATACTTCCCAGTCTCAGAGAAATGGTGTGTCTTGGGAGCCCTAACCCAGGAAGGGTCTTTTCCTGAGAAGCCAGAGAAGGCCCAGAACCACCCAAGCCCGAGACTCCACCAGAGGAGGAAGCCCTGGTGTCTGTGATCGCTGGGCATGTGTGACCTCTCTGCCCAAGCCACCTTCAGAGCAGGGAAGCAGGTGGCCTGGAATGCCCACTTAGCTTGGAGAAAGCCCCCCGCCTCAGCGCTGTGCACCTACGTGTGGAGAAGTAGATGTAGGCGAACAAGATGATGTAGGTGGTCACGAGGGGGATGAGTTCGGCGATGCCAATCTCCTCCTTGAAGTGCACGTGGACCAGGCTCTCCGCCCGCAGGCTACAGTTGGGGCTGGGGTGCAGCAGCATCAGGCGGGCCCGCAGGCTGCCCAGGAACCTGTTCGGCGGGGGGGGGGGGGGTGGGGTGGGGGGGGGTGGGGGAGAGTGAGGGGCAGACTGTCCCTCTTGGGCCAGGGGCAGAGACCGTCCCTGGCAGGTAAAAAAATGTAGGCCCATCAGGGCTGCCCTCCTCCCCATGCTGGAGGGAGCTTCTCTGTGGTGTCTGAGCTTCCCCACAGTCTCCAAGCAGCCTTGGAAGAATGACAAAGCTGTCTCAGGAGCTCCTCCAGCTCCTTCCTGAACACCCCTTTCCTGACCTCTCATAGCACTCTGAATGCCCAAGGCCCAGACAGCCGATCCCTGGGTAGGAAGCTGCCTGCGGCACTCTGCTAGGAAGGCCTGAGGCGACATCAGGCTCAGGCGTCACCAGCTAGGGACTCCTACCAGAGTGGAAGCACCAGGACAATGAATTTGCCTTAGTCCCTTCTTCTTTTTCTTTATTTTTTAATTCAATTATCCAATGTATAGTTAGTGCCTTATTCTTAACGAGGCGTCAGGTCATCCCTGCTCAAATGTGGAAACACAGCCTCCTTCAGTCTAAGGGAGATAAACATTTCAACAGGATGCTTAAAAACTGCAAGTTCCGGGGGGCATTCTGGACACCCTAAACCAGAACAGGGACTACTCAAAGCCTCATGCCATTCCACAGCCCAGCCAGGAGCCCCAAGCGCCGCCAGCCTTACTTGGCATGGTAGCGCCTGAAGACCAGGGTGATGGTGTACGAGACCATCCTCTTCCTGGTGTAGAGGCCCACCCCGCTGTACTTCCCGGGAACACCGAACAGCAAGTCTGCAGACAGAAAGCATCAGGTACTGACACAGGAAGACAGCCACTGTAGGGCTGCCAAGGACCCCTCCCTACCCCCACCCCGAAAAACATGGGGTAACCCCTGATCTGCCAGAGCACCCAGTGAGGACACGGTGACCAACCTAGGCAACCTGCCCTGGAGGTACCTTTGAGCGTGGCTGAAGTCTGTAGGGTTTTGGGCTCGTGCTGGTGGATGGTCCCAATGATGTCAGGATCAGCATGGAAGCGTTCCCGGTCATTCTGCCAGAAGTTCCCAGGGGACAGCAGCAGGCATCCATGCTCCGGAAGTAGGTTCCGGAGCTTCCTGAGGCCTGGAAGCAGGTCGGTCACCTGCAGGCACACCTCCTCCAGGCCCCTGGTCCCGGAACTGTGAAGGAGAGAGCACAAGGCACCTGCTGTGTCCGTGAGCACAGGGCAGGCACACTGCACTGACGGGAGCTCCTGTCCTCAGATTCCCAGATGCCTAAGGATTAGGATAGCGGCAGGGCGGGGGTTGGGGGGGTTCTTCCAGGTGGTCAACAACCAAACCATGTGGTTGATGGACCTTCACAGTACACGTGAGGCCCCAAGCCTCTCTTAGAAGTGCGTTCTGGGAGCGGATACAACCTCTCACACACTAAGACACGTCAGGCAATTCAGTGGGCAGCCAGGGCAAAAATGAGGGGCTTCGTTTCAGTCACCAAAATGTGTGCCAAAGCCTTAGCTAACTAAAATCCCAGAGAGGGAGGCAGCCTGTGAAGCCAGCACACCCCAGAGACCGGGGGGCTGGGTGGCACCACCAGTGGGACCTCAGAAGCAATCCATTGCTTTGGGGGTGCGGGGAGTGCCTCTTCTCAGCCCGACCACCACCACGTCCACGCCTCAGGGGCGCCAGGCAGCAAGCCAGCTGAGGTGTGAGGCAAGCCCGGCACAGGGTCAGCGCGGATGACACCTACTCCATCTGAGACCTGAGGACAAAACTGTGCCCTCCGCAGAGGTCCAGGGGTGTGTGGCCATGGGGGCCCGGCAGGATGCTGAAAAATGCAAAGCTGGCGACCCCGCCGCTCTGCTCGCCTGTTCAGTTTCCGCCGAGCTGGCTGGCTCCGTGGTTAGAGAGAGGCCGGCACCCACCCCTCCTGCGGTGCGGAAGGAGTTCAGGGAGGCTGTGGTCTCCGAGAGGGTTACCTGTCTCTCAGCACGTGGTTCCGGATCTCTTCCACCAGCTGGAATGCACGTGACAGAGGGGAGCGAAACACATCCACTGCCAGGAGGTTCTTGTGCCAGGGAGACACCGAGGACTTCACAAATATCTGCTGGATGTAAGCCACGGGGGCACCCACATACTGCGGAAGAAACGGGGGGAGGGCAGAAAGGTCAGCTCGGCACTGGCCCATGCTCGGGAAGGCGATACTGAGCATCTACGATGGGCCAACCATGTGAGGCCCGAACGACGGGACTTCAGAAATGAAGGTGTCCCCGAGGGGCTCTTTACCATCTATGGACCACTTCCCTACTCACTTCCCAACAGACCAGGGGTCAGTAGACCACGGCTACAAGCACGGTCAAGCCCAGCATCTGCTTCTCTGAATACGGTTTTCCTGGAACACAGCTGTGCCCACCCCACTCTGTGCTGTCCCTGGCTGCTGTCACACAACCATGACCACGGTGAGTGTTCAGTATAGAGACTGTGACTCACGAAGCCTAAAGCACTTACAGCCCTGCCCTCTATGGGATGGGTCTGCTGCCCCCACAGAGGACCCTAAGCTCCCAAGGGTGCGGCCTGTCTTACCGACCCCATCACTTGCATGTCAGTGGACTTTAAAGATCCAAAGACCCAATTTTAAATCCCGGCTCTCCAACTGTACAGCCTCGGGAACATGCTGTATTTTTCTGGATTCCAGTTTCCTCACTGTGAAAGGATGTGACCAACATTCACCCCACAGCATCGAGAACACGCACACACACACCCCTCCCACCACATGGACCCACAGACACACGTGTGCATCCAAACAGCACATGCAGAGATTACGTATTCACGGAAACCTTACCAATAAACAGTTCTGGCACAGCTTTTCATTGCCACCACCCCCGCCCCCCAACAGTTCTGTGAGAAGCATGGTGACTCCCCAGGTTCTCAGGACTTGTGCAGGGGTTACAAGGGCCCAAGCCCGCGTCTCCTCACTGAACGCCACACCCTTCTCTCACTAGAACCGGCCGGCTGCCCTGGAAGAACTAGCAACAGGCCCCTGACTGAAGCGTTCAGACATGTAACAGGCACGTCTGAGTAATTCCCAGTGACACAGAGGTCATGGAGCACCTCCAAAATGAGGTACTGGATTAGCCGGCCCAGGGAGAAATGGCGTGGAGCCATGAGGTGGGGAAGGCCTGGCAGGACAGGGCCGGGGAGGGCCTCTGACAGCACGCGGGAGTCCTGCCAGGTACGACCAGAAGTCCCAGCTAGAACAAGGGGAGGCTGGGAGGGCGCCTGCCTGAGCGGTTGCGATTCTAACCTGCTGACAAAGAACAGCCCCCGGCTGTCTTTGAGAGGAAGCGACGAGGCGGAAGCCACGCTCTGGAAGCCTCTGGAGTTACGGCATCATCCAAGTGGAGGCAGGGCAAGACAGCCCAGCAGCCATGACGCATGGCAGTGCTGCAATCAGGGACTCCCAAGAGCAAGGGAGGACATGAAGAAAGGCCCCGCAGCCCCTCGATGGCGCCCAGACAGTTCATCGCACAAGCAAGGTCCGGATGCTGGAGGCGAGCGGCAAGTTGCGGCCTCCTGAGTGTCAAGGAACGACCCAAGGCAAGCACCTGTGCCTCTGTGAAGTTTACGTTCAGGACGCCCTCACAAAGGCGCCGCCGACAGAAGGCCTCACCTGCTTGTCTTTTGCACCGGACCTGGCCTGCTAGAAGCTGCTCAGAGGCACAGAGGACTCTGGAGGGAGCTGGCTGCCGCAGGCTCTGACCCGTACAGCAGCTCCTCCGCTCAACTCCCCCCACAGGCCTGAGTGGGGTTGGAGCCATCTGAAATCAAACAGCTCTACAAGGAGACCCGCCCCAGGGCCATCATCCCCAAACCCTGTGAAGGACACGGCAGGTCACCCAGAGACGGCACGGCACCGCAGAGCTTCCAGCCCCGGTTTGTGCCCACTGGCCACAAGGCTGTGTCACACACGCCACCTCCTCTGCCCAGTGCCCCTCTCGGGCCCTCCACCTCCACCCTTAGGCCCTCAACTTCCTCCCAGCCCCCTTCATCCCAGCCAGGACCACTCACACTACCATCTCTACAAGTGCTAACGAACATGACTCAGAACTAGAGCCCTCTCCTGGGTCCTAGGGACAGCTCTAGAAGTTCTGGGAGCACCTTGCTCCACCAATTTTTTAAAAAAAAGTTTCTGCTTAGAAGTACACATGTTAGGACTACCATCATCATTTTTAGGGGAGAGGGATCCACGGCTTTCATCAGATTTTCATAGGAACATGTAATCCCTTTGCCTTAGACGTCTCTTTCTCTGTCGTCCTTCCACCAGGGCTGGGCAGACCCAGCACTTGTCAGTTGGCAAGCCCTGCCGGGAAGCCCCAGCGGCAGCCCCAGGGAATGGCTGAGTCCTACAGCACAGCGCTGCCCCCTGGCCTTGGCTGGGCCTCCCTCTGCTGAAGGGCTCCTGACTCACCCTCCCTGATTTCCCAGTGAACTTCCCAAGCAGCTATTTTACGTCTTTGCAACTTTTCCAAGGTCTTGGTCCGCTCATTTAATAGGATTGTAACAAACTTGCCACCCAACACAGGCACCCTTCAAGCCCCCTCTTCTGGGCATCAAAATTCCCTTAACATGGTTTATTCAACAGGCATGGGCCCGACTCTGGTCACCCACTATCTCAGTCTGGGTTCCCGAGGAGCAGAGCCCAAGACGGGTAGTTTATTTGGGGTGTGCAGAAAGTACAGAGAGGGGAAAAGCACAAGCCACAGGGAGGGAAAGCAACCAACAAAGGGTGTTACCGGCCAAACGACGTCTGCGGTAACAAGTTTTAGCTGAGTCACCCCACCTAAGGGACTAGAGAGCTCAGGTGTTACACACCTGCCCAGCGGCTCCTGCCTGAGGGCTGCAGCTAGGGGATGCTAACTCCCCAGCACCTTGAGCTTGCTGCACCTGAGATCCGCTGACACCGGCAATGCAGGGAGCGGCAGCTGGCAAGTAAGACGGCAGGCACTGAAAACGCAGCGGGACGTGGCCAGGGCCCCACCACTCCCCGTGCTGGGTGCTGTCAAGTGAGAGACAGGCAGACAGACGCAGCCACCCATACCCCAACAGCGGCCACGGAAGAGGAAGGGCGCAGGGATCCAGACGCCCTCAGGCACAGAGCGCACACTCCCCACTAGATGGAGCTTGCGGCAGGCAGTCTTCTACTGAGACCCCAGCCACCCCCACCTCCCGGGGCTCACGTCCGTGTGCAACCCCCTGAGTGGGCAGCACCCAGTGACTGGCTTCTGACAAACAGATGACAGCGAAAGTAATGAGATGTCATTTCTGAGATTAGGTTACAAGTAACCCTTGAGGGCGTAATGCTGCATGAAATAAGCATTTCTGTGACACAAAAAAACAAGCACTGTACAAGTCTACTTCTACGAGGTACCTAAAGTAAATTTATAGACACAGAAAGAACAGCGGTTGCCAGGGGCTGGGAGCAGGGGGGTTTTTAAGAGGTATAGGGTTTCCATTTTACAAGACGAAAAATTGCAGCGGTGGATGGTTGCACAATGTGAACGTATTTAATACCGATGAACTATATACCTAAAAAGGGTTTATATGGTAGATTTTATGTTGTATTTTAACACACACACACACGTGCATACAAGAGTGTGCGTCACTGGAAGGGAAAAGACTGTAACTCTTCCTCTTCTAGAAGTCCCCCTCTTCTGGAAGGCCCACTTAGCAAAGAACTGAGGGGACCCTCAGCCAACACACAGTGAGGAAGGGAGTCCCCCAGCTTGACAGCCTGCACTGCCAGCAGGTCACTGAGAGAGCCTGTAAGTGGATTCTCCCCAGTAGGGCTCGGAGAGGAGCGCAGCCTTGGCTGATACCTTGAGTGCAGCCTTGGGAGACCCTGACCTCGAGGACCCAGATAAGAAAACCAAGGCCCAGAGAGATTAAGGATGTGTCCAAGGACAGAGCGGACAGGGAGCTGAGTCAGGATTAAAGCCAGAGCCACCCAATCCTCCAGCCTGTTTTTCCTCAACAGCCAACGTGCCTAGGTAGCTGTGAACCATGCGAGTCGCACAGGGAGCAAGAAACAGACGGGAAGGCCCAACATGAGCAGCGCAGGAGAGAAGCTGAGGTCAGGGACCCCTGAGATCTCCAACCACCAGCATTCACAGCATGAGGCGCTGACCAGGGCTCCTTGGAAAGCCCGAGTCCAGGCTCAGCCACCACCACAGACACCACGGGGCTGGCCCCGGAAGCCCAGCCACCTCTGCGGCCGGCCAGGTAGGGCTTCGTGTGAAGTTCAGGTTTCCTGGTGAGCTGGTCTAGGGAAGCCAGGCTAATGCAAGAGACCTCAGGCTTGTTTTGTTCCGGTTTTTTTTTTTTTTTTAAACACAGTCCTTCCTCTACGTTCAGACAGAGCAACCTAGAGCTCCAGGGAGTTTACCTTTATCCTGACACACCCAGGCGCTCTGCAGAACATGACAGAGGATACCCGTTACTCAGCAATTCTGAAAAACCAGAACTCCTGATCCTTGTCTTCCAGCTCTGGGCATGTGAGGGGGTGTGGTGGGTGGTGGGGGGATGGGGGGCAGGCTCAGGGGACCCATCTGGGTTCAATTTCTAGTGCCAGCCCCGGCAGTGTGCCTTGGACAATGGTGTCTGTACTCTCTAAGCCCCCAGGCTCTTACTAGGGAGAGAATCCCAGACCTCACGCTTCACTGTGAGGACCCAAGAAAACACCACATATAACCATCCGGCGAAGTGTCTAGCCAAAAACATGTGAGTTATATGAAGTTACATTACCATGGCTTAAAACTATTAAAATTAGATTTGGCTTCTCCTCCAGATGAATCCTTCCACTCCTTTCACACATCCACCCTTCTCCTAGGCATGGTCACCTCGTCTCTAAGTTTCTCCACGTTTAATACAACTGATCTTCCTACTGACACTTTCCTCAAGTCCTTGCCTCTGGGGGATTGGCTTCCCACTGCCCATACAATCAAAGTTAAAACTCCACCACCTCAGATCCAACTTGGCCCCACCCACCTAATCACCTACCGGGTCCAAGACAAATGCCTCACTTTACATTCCCGGTCGGCTACGTAAGCCACCCGGTTTCTCTGTTCAACAAGAAGCTTTTCTTCAGCAACTACTATGTTAAAATACCAGACTATACACGCTTAAATAGAACACAATTCCTACTGGGTGGAAACACAAGAGCAGAGAAGCAGGGCAAGAAAGCTGGGGGAGGCTTCCTGGAGAGAGCCGCACTGAGCTCAGGCTAAAGGGCTTGCAGGCCTGCTGTGCCCCAGAGGGCAATCCGAGCATATGAACTTTGGTCCTCCTCCAGGACTTTGGCCAGATCTGATCAAGTACAGTGACAGCCACAAATGTGTCAAATGCAAGTGATGAGCCAGGTACCGCACTTAGCCTTTGCGTGCCTTGTCTAATCTTCAGACAATGGATGATATAGATTCATCCCCATTTCATGAATGGGGAAACAAGGGCACAAAGCTGTGAAGAAACTTGCCCAAGGTCACACAAGTGTGGGGAATGGAAAGCTTCTACCATTTCTGCTTTGTTCTTCTCTTCCTCAGGTAAAAACATCCCTCTTTCCAGAAAGTGCCCCTCCCACACTGACAAGGCTGAGTTAGTGACTCCAAGATAGGATGGCCTGACTCAGAGTACCAAGACCAGGCAGAGTGGATCAGAGACCTCTCTGCAGGACCCACGAAGGCAAGACCACAGAGTATAGCTATGGCATCCCATTGTGGGGACACTAAAGCAAAAGGGTAGACAAAGCATACAGAAAGACTAGCAATTCAATAAAAAGAAATCCAAATGACTTCATTCAAAATGGGCACTTGCAAACAGCAAAAGAAGACATGCAAATACAACAAGCACTTGACATTAATCATCTGGGGAAGGCAAATGGAAACCGCAATGAGATTTCTCTCTGTATCCATTAAAAAGCCTTTTTTAAAAAAAGATTTTATTTATTTATTTGAGAGAGAGAGAATGAGAGCGTGAGCCTGAGCCAGCGAGCATGAGAAGGGGGAGGGTCAGAGGGAGGATACTTCCGCTGAGCCCGATGTGGGACTTGATCCCAGGACTCCAGGGTCATGACCTGAGCCCAAGGCAGACACTTAACCAACTGAGCCACCAAGCACCCTAGAAAACCTTTTTAAAAACTTGTAGCAAGGTATAAAAACTGAACATTGTTACTGTATGGAAATTTAAAAAGTAACTTAGGAGGCTGATGTATGTGAAAAGAATGATGCTTCACCCCTGCAGTCTTCCCCAAACCCACAACCCCAGTCTAATCTAGAGGAAAACCAGAAACCTCCCCCCCACACACACACACAAACGGGCGGCTCTACGAAACACCTGGCCGCCACTTGGAGCTGCCGAGCTCATCCAAGACCAGGAAGGTCTGCGAGGCGGCCAGGGAAGCGTCAAGTGCATGTACTGTGGTGCCCTAAATGGGATCCTGGGAAAGACAAAGGACTTCAGGTTAGAAACTAAGAAAATGTGGTTTCCTTAGTTTCCCTTAGTGACAGTTTCTCTGAATTTCCTTGCTTTTGATAACCTTGACAGTTTTTCGGAGTTGTGGTCAGGCACTGCATAAAACGTCCCTCAACTGGGACTCATGTGATGTTCTTCCCATAATTAGGTTGGGATTCTGGGTATCTGGGAAGAAGACCAGGGGCAGAAGGTCTCACCTGTCGCCCCTCAAGGGTATACACCATCAGCCTGATCTACCACTGCCGACACTGACCCTGACCGCCTTGCTGGGGAGGTATCTATCTGGTTCTCCACAGTAAAGTGCTTCTTTTCTCCCCGTCTCCATACGGTGTTCTCTGGAAGGAAGTTGCTATGCACAGTGCACGCTTAACGAAGGGGGTTAAATCCCACCGCCTTGAGGGCAGAGTATTTACATCAATTATTTCGTATTTTTGCCCAAATTTTCTATTTCCCCCATTTACTTATTTGATCATTTGAACTCAGATATTTATTTTATACTTTGGCCTATAATCCAACCCAATACTTTGCTTTATTGCAAAATAAATTTTATTTTCCAGCACTGACACCAGGCTCTTTGAGTCGGTTCCTGTGTCCCTTTGACATGTATCATATTTATTTTAGACAGACATCTTGGGGCACCTGGGTGGCTCAGTGGGTTAAATCTCTGCCTTCGGCTCAGGTCATGATCCCAGGGTCCTCGGATCAAGCCCCGCATTGGGCTCTCTGCTCAGCAGGGAGTCTGCTTCCTCCTCTCTCTCTGCCTGCCTCTCTGCCTACTTGTGATCTCTGTCTGTCAAATAAATAAATAAAATCTTTAAAAATAAAATAAAATAAACAGACATCTTTGTCTTATCTAACTGGCCTGGGACCTCCCCAGAAGCCGTGAGCTCTATGTGTCCCCTAGATCACACCCTGCCGGGCACACCGCAGACATGCAGTAAACATAAAGCCGGAAGCAACGGGGGAAGGAAGGATGTTCTTATTCCCCGGTGGGCAGCAGGTGCTTGTGCTGTGCTGCCTGGAGCCCGAGAACCCTGATTTTCCTTTGGAAATGGTCCGCCCTTGTTCTCAGCCTCATGATGGAGACCAATGCTGAAGCCAGTCAACAAAGTACCAGCCTTTGCCCCTGGATCTGGGATGGGGAGTGACACATAACCTCCCTTAGATCAGCCTGGCACCCTCTCATCCCACACCAACGTGGGGCTGGCGCTGCTGGCGGGCAGATCATGAGCGGAGCAGACAGAGTGGAGAGAGGGGCTC
Source organism: Neogale vison (assembly GCF_020171115.1). NCBI lineage: Eukaryota > Metazoa > Chordata > Mammalia > Carnivora > Mustelidae > Neogale > Neogale vison. The sequence continues at coordinate 207,310,998 of NC_058096.1, read as the reverse complement.
CTTCTGAGGCCCAAGCCATAGTGTCCTTGAGTTCTAGGACTCCCAAAATTCCCTTCTTGCTTACTCTGGTTTGGGCTGAGTTTTCTGTTCCTTGTAACTAAAGCAGTCCTTACTGCTCCCGCTTTGCTGGCCTGGATTTTGAGCATGGACTGTGCACAGAGGTAAGATAACTGAACACTGACCTGCACAGCCACCAGGTCACTGCACAGAGGCCTTCAAGGCAGGGGCGGGGGGTGCTCCAGTGAGGACGAGAGAGCAGACAATCCTCTGACTTCTGCGCCCGGCAGTTATCTGACAGCTGGTTACTACCATCATTCCGGACCAAAGAAGGGCACTATGGAAGTTCAAAGAGCTCACAAACACATCACCCCCTCCCCCAACAGCTGTATTATTAAATGCCTCCCCGGTATCATCAGGCCCACCAAACTCGTGGAGTCATGAAATATCCACCAACGAGATCACCCTGTTGTGACCAGGAGCCCTCGTTCCACTCTGTGGTACAACTGCTTCAAGAGGTTAATGAGGGTAAAGGGTCTGAACCAAGAAGGTCCCAGGCTGGGCCAATGGTCAAGCTGAGACACGAAGTCACAGAGCGAGCTCCTACCAACATCAGTCATGCTCCCTCCGACGTTAATGGACGGAGTCCTATCCCAGTAAGCTGGACAGCATGTACAGCTTAACACACACCCGGCTGACCACGGTCCCGGATGGCCACATTACCCGCAAAGGAAACAGAGGAACATACCATCACTCTCAGAGAAGGCGGCAGAGGAAGAGCTCTGCCCTCCGAGCTTTGCTTTTCCTCCTCAACAACACACTCAGCCCAGCACAAGTCCACGGGACCAAAGCACAATGTGTGAAGGATGGACAGTTTATCCACTACCTGGCAGGTTAAAAACTTTAGAGATGGGCTCTGGAGCGTGCCAGATTTCTGAGTAACGAGTCCAGTATCAGAGTGAGTGAGTTCCTCCGCCTCAGACCCTCAACTGGAGTGACTCTTACTTCCTCGTGGACATCAGAGCTCAGTCAACTGAAGACAGTACGGTCCAGAAGCAGCAGGGACCCGGAGTCAGGAGTCCTGGGGTTCTGATGGCAGTGCTGACCCCATGTAAACTGAGTAACAGAGGCCCTTCATCACTCCGGGCCCCATTTCCTTAACTGTAAAAGGGATTTAAAAAACCCAAAACACAAAACTCCACTCTCTCTACCTAACTGCACTGTGAGAAAATCGAACCTAACCGACCTAACCGATCTGAGAAATGAGGCACACACGGCATATGTTAGATGGTGCCAAGACTCTGCTGACAACATTCTCTAGGGTTGCTCCGTGGTTCTCATGACCGCCTGGGGCAAGGAGGAGATGGCCTGGCTGCTAGCGCCATCTCAGGCTGCTCGGCCCCAGGCATGGTGTGTGAGCTGCCCCGCTAGGACCCTGAACCCACCCGGCCACAGCGATGACAACCACACACCCGACCCTGGTGTTGTAGGACAGTCTCACTATTGTGTCATTTGCGGTTTCCTTTCAAACAAGGCTATTCACTAACTGTGACTAGGTGTTTGTGGTGCCTGTGTAGAGCCGGTCAAGTACACATATTCACCAGTCAGAAGATGGCCACCCTCACACACTCCCAGGACCCCTGCCTTGGCCGATCTCCACCCAACCCTTGGGGCTCTCCCCGGCCCCACGCTGAGCACCTACCCACTCTGGCCGCTCACTGGGCTCCCCTGGTTTGTGGTCAAGGGCCACAGGCGGGGGCGAGTAGTCCTTCACGGGAGTGGTGAACTCCACCGGCCCCGTCCCTGGCAGGGGCAGTTTCAGCAGTGGGCAGCTGGGACGAACAAGAAGGAGAGAAGGGTTAGGACATGGCGGGAGCACAGTCTGCGCCAGGACAAGTGACGCAGGAGCCACCGCAGGTACAGTGCACGTGTGCAAAATACTGCAATCATAAAACTTCAAGGCTAGAAACACACTCACAGAAGCCACCTTCTGAGATCAGAATTTTTTCAAGCTCATTTTTAGTCACAGAAAGCTTACAAGGAAGTCTAATTCGTAAAACAGGTTGAACATTTTTAGAGATATAACAAAGATGCTAAAAAAAAAATTGTCAAATTAGATGTAAGCAAGACAACAACAAGAAACTGGGGGAGGGGGGTGGAATCTATAAAAATCCCAAAGAGCCGGAGGCATACTGCTGGGCAATTGCTCCAATTTAAAGAGACCATGAAAACTGTGTAAAACACACTGAGGGCATGGTTCATAATCAGACCCACCATTCATAAGGGAAAACCCCGGCCTTGTATCAAAAAGCTGGCAAACCGATGTGCATTTTCTTTCACATCTTCTTAAGAATACTTCTGTTTTTAATTGAGAATTAACTTTTATAGAATACAATGCACTAAACTACGTAGTTCAATAAGTTTTGAAATATACATACACCTGTATAATCACTACCTAGATCAAGCTATAGGACATTTCCAGAACCTCAGAAGGCACCTTGCACCCGCGCCAAGTGAAGAGCATCCCCCAAACTACTATCGGGGGTGCCTGGGTGGCTCAGTGAACATCTCTTGGTCTCATCAGGTCTTGATCTCAGGGTCGTGAGTTCAAGCCCTGCACTGGGCTCCGCAGTGGGTGTGGAGCCTACTCAAAAAAAATAAAATAAATAAATTAGAACTTCTACCAACATAAATTAGTTCTGCCTTTTTAATGGCTTACAAATGAAATCACCTGTGCCACGTGTGTACTCCTCTCATGACTGGCTGCTTTCACTTAAACTTTATCTGCTAGATTCACCCACACCAGTGCACGCGGCGGATCACCCCTTCCCACAGATATGCGCCGTTCCCCTGAATTACACCTCAGTGCATTTTCCCATTCCATTGTCAAGGAACCTTTGGCTGGTTTCCAGTTTCAGTTATTAAGAATAAAGCTATTATGGTCATCTTTATATATGGTTTTTGGTGGCCGTAAGCACTCCTTTCTCTTGGGTGTGTTCCCAGAAGACAACTTCTGGGTGTTAAAGTGCACTTGTTCTACTTTGTAGATAATACTAATTTTCCAAAGTAGTAGCACAAATGTTATGTGCCCACCAGTGGTGTGACGGGAATTTTGGCTGCTCCAGAGCCCTGCCACCTCTAGATGCTGTCAGGCCAATTAACTGCAACCATGGCCAGGAGAAGGCCTGGGTCTCTGTGGTTTCAAAGTGCAACAATGTTGAAAAGTCTTTTGCATGCTTTTTGGCCATTTGGACACATTCTCTTTTCTTCAACTCTTTTGATTATCTTTTTCTCATTGATTCATAGCTCTTTATATACTCTGGCTATGAGTACGGAGTTCTCTTCACAGCTCCACATTTCCCTCCTTGTAGAACTTTCACAGCACCCCACCACACTTGGTGTATTGTGTTATTTTCGTTCCCATCTCAAGGTATTTCCTAATTTCCCTTCTGATTACTTGACTCATTGGTTGTTTTAGTATGTGCCATTTAACTTCCACTTATCTGTGGATCTTCCAGCTTTCCTTCTAATATTTTTAGATTCAGTCCACTGTGGAAAAGACACTCTATATGATTTCAGTCTTCTTTCATTTATTAAGACTTGCTTAAGGTGGCCTAACATACGGTCTATCAGGGAGAAAGTTCCATGAGCACTTGAGAAGAAGGTCAATCCTGCCGCTGCTGGGTGTTCTCTACATATCTGTTAGGTCTGGCTAGCAGACACTCTTGCTCAAGTTCCCCATTTCCTTATCATCTTGCCTGGTTTTTGTGTCCAGTACGGCAAGTGCAGGATTCAAATAACTGTAACTGTAGATTTCTCAATTTTGCATTTCAATTCTGTCCATTTTTGATTCATATGCTTTGGGGGCTCTTGTTGGAAAGGGTGTGTGTCTGTAACTGTCCTGCACTCTTGCTTATTAAGGCATTTATCAACATCCTTCTTTGTCTCATAACCTTTTTTTTTTTAAAGATTTTATTTATTTGTTTGACAGAGAGAGATCACAAGTAGGCAGAGAGGCAGGCAGAGAAAGAGGGGGAAGCAGGCTCCCTGCTGAGCAGAGAGTCTGATGCGAGGCTCGATCCCAGGACCCTGAGATCATGACCTGAACCGAAGGCAGCGGCTTAACCCACTGAGCCACCCAGGGGCCCCTGTCGCATAACCTTTTAAATAGAATCCGATAATCATACAGCCACTCTAGGTCTCTTTCTGTTACTATTTGGCATGGAATATATTTTTCCATCCTCTTACTTTCAATCTCTCTGTGTTATTACATCTGATGTGTAGTCTGTATCTGAAGTGTCCTGTAGACTGCATACAAACAGATTCTTTTTAAATCTAATCTGCCAATGTCTCTTTTAATAGAAGAGTTTAACCCACTCACATTTTATATGATTACTAATAAGGAAGGATTTATTTGTGCTACTTGTTTTTGCATGTCTTATTATGACTTTTGCTCCTCAATTCCTTCAATAGTTGTTTTTTTGTGTTTGTTTGTCTGGTTTTTGGTATCTGGCTGATTTTTGGTAGTGTGCCACTTTGATTCCCTTCTTTCCTTTTCTGCATTTTTCAAGTTATCATTTGGGTACTATGGGGAATACAGTTATTATTAACAATTTACAACAACCTAGATTAAATACTGCTGTTACAGAGGGGTTCTACAGATGTGAGCAAGCAGGAGAAGGGGTCAGCGACCTTGAAAATAAGACAACTGAAACCATCCAGCCTGAAGAGCTTAGTTTCAATAGTACCTAAACACTGTTTCTACAGCTGTCTCTTCCCTTTTATAGTATTATCGCCACAGACTCCAATCTGTATATTGTAGGCCCATCACCAAAGACTTCAAAATAATTGTTCAATGCACTTGCCTTTTAAAGCCCTAAAGACAAAGAAAGATGTTAAAAACCAAACCAAAAGTTACAATCTGGTTACCTTTACTAGTGCTATTTTTTTTTTAAAGACTTTTTTGAATTTATTTATTTGACACAGAGAGAGAGATCACAAGTAGGCAGAGAGGCAGGCAGAGAGGGAGGAGGAAACAGGCTCCCTGTTGAGCAGAGAGCCTGATGCAGGGCTCGATCCCAGGACCCTAGGATCATGACCTGAGCCGAAGGCAGAGGCTTAACCCACTGAACCACTCAGGTGCCCCTACTAGTGTTATTTTTAATTTAAAATTACTGTCTAGTATCCCATCATTTCACCCTGAAGGGCTTTACTTAGTGTTTCTTGTACAGCAGGCCCAGTAGTAGCTAATCCCCTCAGTTTTTGTTTATCTGGATATATCTCAATTTCTCCATTACCAAACAATCGTATGGTATAATATATGATTCTTTCTTGAGTTTTTTTTCATTCAAAAACTTTAAATGTTATCCCATTGCCTTCTGACCTCTGGGAGGAGAAATCAGCTGTCTATCGTATGGACACTCCCCTGAACACGAACAGTTGTTCCTCTCTTGCTGCTTTCAAAAGCCAAGGTTCAACTGTTTGGAGGTAGGTGTCAAGGGCTGTCTCCAAACTTAGCTAAGGTTCTGCTCTGGAAAGCTCTGCACGGCACACGGGCGGAGCCCTGGACTCTGCCTGTGGAGGGAAGTCTGGGGGCCCAGAGCTAAGATGGATGGAGCGTGAGCTTCACGCCAGAATGAAAGCCGGCAGTACTCAGTACTCTCCACGTCTACGTTCACGTCCCACACCACAGCTGCTTGAAACACACTGACTAGACTAGATGCAGCCTTTTTCTCAAACCGTAAATTACTAAAAACAACTGTGAATTCCAGGAGTCTAAACACTACAGCAGGAAGAGAAAGAAGGGAAGGACACTCCAGAGCCTCCAACTTTCTTAGGACAAAGTCTCTTGGGAGAAAGGTCCACAGACCTTGAAATTCTTCAAGAGGCTCCCAGTGATTCTCCTGTGCCCTGGAGCCACACAATTGCTCTCTTGCTTCTGAGGCTCCATCCCTGCTGGAACGCGCTTGCCCATTCTTCTACATAACTCATCTGTGAGCCCGCAGTTGTGGTACCACTTGCCCCAGGAAGTCTTTCCCCTTCCCCCAATATCTGGGTTCCCTTCGGTAGCTCCTCCTGTGAGCTACCAAAGTGCCCCATACTCACCCCAACGTGGTTCTTATCACTGACAGTGGACCAGTTTCTGTCCCTGTACTAGCGGTAGTTTCTTTCACTGAGCACCTATGTGCCAGATATGGATCCCAGTGCCTCCCACCGATGTGCTCATGTAAGCCTCACCACAACCCAATGAGACACGCAGAAGCTACATCACCACTAGAAAGCAACAAAACCCGTATGTCAACACCGACTGTGTGGCACCAGAGTCTGTGTTCTTAAGGTCACACTCAAATACCTTGTACTGCATTTTTTTTGCTAAAAAAATTTAATCAACCATATATCCCTTTTAACGTAAGCAAAGAAAAACGCCAAATTCTACAAAACTGCAAAATGCAAGGGAATAATCACCATCCATGGCTGCCAAATTTTAGCCAAAAGGAAAGCTTTGAAGGAAAGTGTCAGGCAATTTTCAAAAGTAAAAACACTCACTTTTCCAAGGTTAGAAAACAGACTAGAGACATTTAAAGAAACTGTCTGGGGATTTCTACCACTACCCCCATGTTACTTCTGCAAAACTCGTTTCTGAGACCAGATTATATCTTGGCTTACCCTGATCTCACAGGGGCAAAGGAAATGAACCATGTCTCCAAAACCTCCCCTTCCTTTCCTGCCTCAGCTCCACCCATCCAGCTGCTCAGGCCAAGCACTTTGATCTTGACTCCTCTTTTTCTCATACTTCACATCTGGTCCTCAGACAATCCTGAAGGCTCCACCTTCAAAATATATCTAGGCAAGGCCACATCCAGGCCTTCCACTTGGACTAAGCAACCATTAGCTCTCACCTGGGGCAATGCACTAGCCTAGCTAGACTCTGCTTCTACCCCTGAAATCACTCATCTCTTAGTCAGGTATGGACCTGAAGTCCCCAGTCTCCCCCACCCGTAACTCTGTTACCACACCTGTGCGCCTGTTCCCCGTATGAGACCACCCGACACATCTCCCACAGGCTACTGATGCCCTTCCCTTATCCCCCGTTATTTCTGAACGTGCTGGCTCAATTCCCAATTTCCAGCTGCTAGCATGTGCATCTCTGTCCCCGACACTCTTCCACTGCTGTTGGAGGTCTCTCTGCCTAAGTGGTGGGAACTGATGCTAGTGGGAGGCAGCCCTCAACCAGCTGATGTTGTTGTTGTACAGACTGGGGGTTCACAAACTACAGCCAATGGCCCATTTTTGTGTGGCCCATGACCTAAGAATGGTTTTTCCACATTTAAGAGGTTCTTTTAAATAAACAAACAAACAAGGGGCACCTGGTGGCTCAGTCAAACATCTGCCCGGCTCAGGTCATGATCTCGGGGTCACTGAGCACCAAGTCATCAGCCTCCCTGCTCAGTGGGGAGTTGGCTTCTCCCTCTCCCTCTGCCCCTTCCCCCCCTCATGCTCACTCTCTGTCTCAAATAAGCTCTTAAAAAAATTAAAACAACAACAGCAACAAAGTGACCAAGGTGGTGTGTGGCTTTCCTCTCTGGCCCTTTAGGGAAAGAGTCCGCTGACCCCAACCCCCCCACACCCAGGTAGGAGCTCCGAGGCAGCCGTCCTACCCCGTTTCTGCACATCCCCCAGTGAGGTGACACAGCTGCCCGTGGGGCTCACTCCCGGATGCTGCTCCCTGCTTCCTAGCTCACTGCTCACTGGCGCCCGAGCTCATGTCATCTCACACACAAGCTACATGGACTCAGTCCTTGCGTCAGGAGAACCCAAAACAAAATGCCCTCCAGCCCCCCAAATGCCAGCCAAACTCCTGCCTATCCTTCAAGGCCACACTGCCTCCCCACTCCTCTGTCCCCAAGCAGATCAGTCCCTCTCCTCTATACTCTGCCGCAGCCTGCAACCACTGAGCCCGGAGACCTCCTACTCATCTACAAGATTAATACAGGAAACAACAGGAGGGGACATGCCATTTTAATTCCTGCATCCCAAATACTAGCCACATGGAAGACATTCAGGAAATGTTCAGGATGAGGTATCTTCCAGACGGCCCACACAAGGCTGACTTTGTGAGTGCACATTTTGTTGCACAGAACTCCGTGCTCATAAGGTCCGAGTGCTTGGCGTTTAATGCTCTGCTATAGCAGTATGGAAATTCTTAATAAATTTAAACTTGTGTTCTGAAGTCCACCACAACAGAGTGTGTGCTGAGGGTATGGCATGTAGGTTCACCTGTGGTCCCTCCTCCCTGGAACATGTTCTTGACCACTAGCTCCTCTGCCCCCACATCCCAGGACCTGGCCTTGCCCTCCCTTATCCATGTATCCTGTTTGTTGCCCCTCCAGCAGGGGCCTGAATGTAAGAACAAAGGGAGGGGGTCAGGGTCAGATGTGCACACACCCTGTTGTGTCCCAGGGCAGGGTGAGGCGACGGCCATCCCACAGCACAGACTGGCAGCACCACAGCCCATCTGGTGGGCCTTTGGGCAGGGATATTTCACCCACTCCCATGCAAGAACAGTTAGGACCCTGAATGGTCCCTTCCCCTGCTTCTTGACCCAAAGCAGCCCTGCAATGTCCTGTTGCTCTAGTCCCACAATTACGGGGATGCTACTGGCTTGTCTCATTCCCTCTCACTCCCAGTCATCTGGGACTGGGGTTCAGGAGATGCTGAAGACAGATGGAAACAGCAACCACAGAAATGACGCTCAGAGACATTGCCTGAGGCACCTGTCTGGAGACATCAAGGTGAGAGATGTTTCTGCTTTTCCCTTCTCAGGGGAGAACCACAGTGCAGGCCGAGGGGTGGGGTAGTGAAAGACTAGAAGCAGTATTTCTGAGCTCTCCTGCTCTCTTGTGTCTGAGGAACTTTCGGGTGGTGAAGGAGTCTTTGATCTCCCACAGGCATCCCAGAGCCTTTCCGGAGCTTGTCCATGAGGCCGGGAGTAACTCTCGCTGGGCGAGGCCTGGGCTCTGGCATGCTGGACAGGCCAGCGTCCAGCAGCAGCTGCAGCAGCCGGTCCCTTGGGCTCTCAGGTGTTGGCTTCAGGGCACAGCTCAGTGGGGCTTTGCGACTCGTCCTCAGCTATCCAGCCTGGCTCTCCAGAACACAGTCACAGACAGGCCTTCACCTACTTAGATGCCTAGAGATCTAAATGAGAATAAAATGTGCCTAGAGTGGCCACACAGGCAGAGAAAAAAAGAGCCTTTAATGCAAGCCCCTGTGTGCACACCCCACCAAGAGCACGGTGATCTGCGGAAACTCAAAACATGGGCAGAGCAGGAGAGAGGCTGCCACGCAGAACCACCAGAGCTGAGACACGCAGCCTCAGCCCCAAGGTACTGTGTCCTTCCAGAGAAAAAGGAAGAGGAAAGGAGCCAAGCCTGCTCTGGCATTCCCGCACAGGCCGCACAAGGACCACCCTTCGTGGGGTTCAGAATGGCCTCACCGTGCTCTGACCTGCTCTCCAAGTTCAAGTCACCCTCTCTAGCCAGGAGCAGCAGGCTGCAGAATCAACAGAATCAAGGGACCCAATGCCCCTCATGCTAACCTCTGACCTGCAGCCAGGAAGGCCGGTAGGTAGCCTGTACCCAAGCGCTCTTTCTTCATCCCGCGGTGCACCTGCCACACCCCCGCCGGGAAGCCAGAGCACCCTCCGCCTTGCTGGGCTGCTGCTGGGCCGCACCTCGGGTGGCCTAACCTCCAGGAAACGTGAGGACACCTCTTGCCACAGTGCCTCCGTGCTGCAGGTTTCATCAGATTTTCCCAGAGGAAAGAGCATTCACTGCTCCTGGGGTGATCCGGTGCTGAAGAACAGGGTCTACAGCTCACGTGACCTTTAAGATCTGAACAAGGGTCTCAAGAGCAGGAGTCCTTTGAGTTCAAGCTGCACCAGTGCCCCATGCCAGGGACAATAAAAGAAAAGCCACTAAACAGAATGCAGGTATCTAACAAAACTACTAGAAGCTGTCTATGACCCACGCTTTGCTTTCTGCAGGCAACCTGAGACTGAACAGGAGGGGGGACCCTGCCCTGGACAAAGAAGCTTCACAGCTTAGAAGTGGACAGGGAGGCTTGTGCCCTAGGGCCACAGTATCTGGTCTCTTAGACAAAAAGGTCCAGAATCTGTGGATCTGTTGAAACACATTTTGTCATTTTAGGAGGCTAACAGACTTCATTTAGCTTTGCAAAATGTTTCCTAAGCCAATCAGATTTTAAGAAAAGCCATTAAAAGGCTCCTTCAAGATGACATGACAAAGCTGCTGCTTTGGGAAAGTACACGGCACTGAGAATGGGACAGTATCTAAGGCTGGTTTTCCTCTTCAAATTAAAACCTCGTGACTGCAAAGACATGAGGAACCTGTAGCGCCGTGAGAAGGTGGGACCAGAGGAGGCAGCAGGTGTTCAGAGGGGCTCTCAGGGGACCACCCTTCCTGCCCAGCTGCTGAGTGAGCTGACTGATGGCCACAACCATGAACAGGAAAAGAGGGGAGGAAGACGCCACTCATTCTTCCTACAGGGTTTGGCTCAAGGGTTTTCCCCCAGAGAAGCCTCCCTGACACCACCATCTCCCTTTGCACCAAGGCCAGGTCACATCTGCTGAGCATGACATCTAATGGCACTGCGGCTACCTGTCTTGGGTCCAGATCGCGCTTCTGAGATGATATGTGCGTCACTAGGCTGGCACAGTGCTTGGCATATGTTATAGCCATCTTTTTTTTTTTTTTTTTTTAAAGATTTTATTTATTTATTTATTTGACAGAGAGAGATCACAAGTAGGCAGAGAGGCAGGCAGAGAGAGAGAGAGAGGAGGATGCAGGCTCCCTGCTGAGCAGAGAGCCTGATGCGGGACTCGATCCCAGGACCCTGAGATCATGACCTGAGCCGAAGGCAGCGGCCCAACCCACTGAGCCACCCAGGCGCCCCAACCATCTTTTTTTTTTTTTTAAGATTTTATTTATTTCTTAGAGAGAGACAGTCAGTAAGAGAGCAGGAGAGAGGAGAGGGTCAGAGGGAGAAGCAGACTCCCCGCGGAGCTGGAAGCCCGACATGGGACTCGATCCCGGTCCTCCGGGATCATGACCTGAGCCGAAGGCAGGTGCTGAACCAAATAAGCCACCCAGGGCCCCCTGTTATGGCCATCTTTACTGAAGTGTTATAAAACCCACTTGGAGCTCAATTTCTGTTACACAGGGCTAATGTGTCAAAACCCCTCTCCGGTCTTGTCTAGGCAGGTTCTGCCTACAGATCCTGCTCCTGGCCCAAGGCAACTGAGGCCTTGTCTCCTGGGCTTCCTGTTCAGGGAGCAAACTCCTTGCAACAAAAGCTATCAGCACTAAGCGGTGTTCTTCAAAAAGTTCCTATCACCTTGGTGAGGTGGAGGAAGTACAGGGCTTTCCACAAGGACATGCCAGCTGTAATACCACTTATCAGCTCTCCACACCAGTGTCATCATCTTGAAAAAAACTAGGACACAACCACCCCCGCTAAGGATGTCAGGCATCAAATGGAACAGCACCTGTGAAAGGGAAAGTACCGAAGGACCTACGAGCCAGAAGGCAAGGAAGATCAGTCAAGATCAGTCTTCCTTGCCTTCCCATCAGCCCAGTCCTACCCCTAGCCTCACCCACCCCTTTCCCAGGACTGACGTTCAGCCAGGAGCACCTGCAGGATAGAAGGCAGGCTTGGCAGCATCTGGGCTGTGTTGGTTGTTAAATACCATATCATCACATCTGCCTCTTCCCCAACCTTCCAGCCCATTCTAATTCACCCAGAGTCAAGAAGGGGTCCTCCAAACTTGAGACTGTAGCCATCTTCTAAGGTTTTCATAACAGAAAACCTCATGTCATAAAACCAAGAACTGTCTGTTCTGAAACACTAGTGTAAGAGCAAATTACTCATTCAGAGGTAAGGCCCGACTGCACCCAAGCAGCCAGTCCTCCGGGATCATGTATCCTACAATCCTGGTCCAGGACGCTGCCTGGTCTCACCTGGTGACACCCAATTCCCAAAGACGAACGGCAAACAGAAAACATCCTTCCCTTTTCCTGTAGCTAGAGTTATCTCTGAGGACAGGGAATCACAACTACCCCTCTTTGACTCAAACTGACCACACAGCATACAAGTTGAATTCAATGTACTCGTTCACCAAGTATTTCCTACCACCTTCCCCCGTATGGAAGCCACTGAAGACCCAAGGATTTAGTGCATGGGAAGCCCAGTCCCACCAGCCCCAACAGAAGGCCATACCGGGGATAATAACCATGAGTGTCCCCACGAGCTGCTCCAGAAATCGGAATAAAAGAGAAACACTTTTAGCGGAGACGTGGCAGAGCCACAGACAGATTTTCAAAAAAGACAGTCCAGTGGTTCTCAGCATGTGGTCCCAAGCCTGGGAACTTGTCAGAGATAAAAATTCCTAGACCCAGCCCAGACCTGATGAATGAGAAACTCTGGGTGACGCCCAGCAGTCTGTGTTGCGCATGCCTCCAGGTGATTCTGTTGCTAGCTCAGGTTTGAGAACCACGCAGGCCAAGCCTAGAAAAGTATGATTTTGAAGGACAGAGATGACTTTTAAAAAGTACGATCTTGAGAGACTTTTAAAAAGATAATTAACTTAGACGGAAAAAAACCACACACACAAGATCTGGGTTCTGCTAATATATGTCCTACAAGAGGTAGCTGTATCTTATCTTTCACAACACAATTTAACAAAAGTTAAGCATCAGTACAAAACCACTGAGCCAGAAAAGAAGGGAGTCAGGGTAACAGAGTACCTCGGGGGCAGGCACGAGAATCCCTAGGTCCAGTATCCCTGCTTATTAACTGTGTAGACCAGGCCAGGCCCCAACCCCCCACCCTCCTTTGGTTAAATGGAAATATAACTGGACTGCTTTCCAAGGTTATTATGAGGATTGATGAGATTAATTATATGCCTGAAGCACCCGGCAGGAAATTCTCAATGAAAGACACTCATCTTCCTCAGTCCTAATTAGAGAAGAACGTGGGATCATTAGCAACGGAGAGCGAGCTCAGTCCCGAACCATCCTCCTTCCAGCACAGCACTGAACGCATCCAACAAACGTCAGATGTACAAACAGTGTGGAAATCCTTCCAGAAGCAAGGATAACACACTGGGCTCTTTTCATGGCTGTCAGTGTTTTAGAGCCAAAAAAGGCTCTCAGATACCCTTTTACACCAAACCCATCCTTTTCATGTCATCATTAGCTGTAGCCTTCGGCTTCTGTGAGGCTCTGTAACAGAAAGACAGACGTGAACCGAAGGTGGCTACAGCAGGCGTGACAGTCCTCGGGGAGCACAGCAGGCCCTGAGAATCAGTAAGAGGTCAGAAACAGGCTCCTTGTAAACACCAGAAAATGACTGGAGAGCAGAGAACCAAGTCTCTGTGTGAGCCTGCACGAGAGTGTCCAAGGACTGTTAAGACGGGATCGGGCGCGTTCAGGGTGGTATGGCCGTAGACCAAGGACTGTTCAAATGGATTTTGTTTTAAAACATTCGAATGCTCCTGCTCTTGACCAGGTACCAAAATGAAAGTGTCGCTGTGGAGAAGGAATATTACAAGATCATGCCTTTCTTCCAGTTTCTTAGAAATAGAAATAGACTACTAATGACATGAACAAATCTGGCGAATGCCTAAGCCGGGGCCAGCCTGAACCGTTTTCAGTCTAGCGGCTAAACACCTCAGGACTCAAACTCTCCACCCACCAGCTCTGATGAGCGTCCAGTTTCATTGTGTAAAAAGTACACACAGTCCAAGGGCTGCAGAGCAATCAGGATTAGGAAACCTGCTGTCCCAACACAGTGGCTTACCCTATCCAGCACAACTCAGAAACATACCAGCAGGCTACGATGCAGAGCCCTGTGAAGAGGATGATAGGGATGGGGTAGGATGCGCAGAGCAGCCCATGGTTGTAGAAGGCCTGAGATATCTTCTCACGCAGCCTTTCAGTCAGGGTCATCCTCAGCTGAAGTCACCTTGCTGCCATCCCGGAAAGTGACCATGGATCAGCCTGGTGTGCGCTGGACAGCACGGACAATGGACACCATCGGCTGGTACCTGGCAAGAAGGGAGACAAGTCAGCCAGTCCTGGTTTGGCACATGGCGTGGCTGGAGACGTGTTTGAGGACGCCTACATGCAAGGTCTGGAGACATCAGTCCCAACACACACACACACACACACACACCCTCTGGTCAGCTCTAACTGTGGGCAGTTTCTCAGTCAGTGTAACCTAAGAGCCAAAAACTGCCCCTCTGACTCTGATGATGAACTCTCAACCCTCTCCCAAACAGGCATTTCTAAAAGACCACTCCCTCAAGAGGGCACTGTTCCCACAGGTGACACAGGAAAGCACACCTGGGTAGCAGACATCACCTTCAGCAGCTCTCTGACAAAGGAGGATTCTGGACATCCTCCCCACCTTTCTCTGGGCACAGGTCTGACTGAAAGAAATCCTTGGGATTTCCAGAAAAACTTTACATAGGCCTGACCCCTCAGAAAACACATTCTTGCACAGAGAGTGTTTCACTGGTAAGGAATGTTCAGCAGAGTTAGCCTTTAACATAAAAAACACCAAAAAGCCCAGGCTTCTGACAGAAAACACATTTCATGGTGGCAGCAGCATTAGAGGAAGCTACTGCTCCCAGTCAGACTGGGACACAGTCGTGTGGCAGCCTGCCCAGCCCCTGTCTTTGTGCCACAGAAGAACCACCCCCCTCCACAGGATTGGGCCTGGACACGCTGTCAGTCAAGGTGCCCCTCCCTGACCCGCACCAGGCCAGGTGGTTGGGCCTCTGTCCCTGGACTTTGACTTCTGAGCAAAAAGAAATAGGAACTAGATGTGCTGGTGCTTATTCAACCCCAACAGGTTCCTGCTCCCAAGATCAAGGCTCCTCTGATGCGAGCACCTTCTGAAGACGATGCTCAGCAGCTTTTCTTTCCAGTCTGTGAGCCACTGTATATCCTTCCAATAAATCCTCTTTCTGCCCATGTGAGCCAAAATTAACTTCTGTTGCTTCCAAGTAGAAAACCTTAAACCAATAAAATCAGAATAGAAAACTCCAGCAAAGGCCCAAGGTTCTAGAATTCCCTTCATTACAAGCTCTCCACTGTTACCCTAAAATAGAAATCCATTATCTCCTGCTCCATGTTGCCGTTTTCTTTGGTCTGTGTTACAGGGAACCTGCCCAGACTTGTGTCCTGGCTTGATCAGGCTCACTGATGGAAACCTAGGCCAAAGAGGTGACTCTCCAGAAGCGTCAAGACCAGAAAGGAGAGGCCAAAGGCGTCACAGCACAGCCAACTCTCAAGAAGATGAATGGCTAACACTCCTTTCACCTTCCAGGAAACACAAGCTTTACGTGCATATGCAATTTTCCAGCCCAGCAACCTTCTAAGGCTATAGAACCCTCTGTGGGTCAACTCAACAGGCTCGCGATAGAGGAGCCTGCAGGTGGCAGCTGCTGGCCCCAGCAGCAGAGCCGTTTCTGGCAGCTCAGCCATTCACAAGGCTTGCCTGGAGCCCCGCATGTCAGAGAGGTGTCTAGCAGAGCACCCACCGGGGGTGACCCGCACTAGTGCTCACCTCCCAGTAGACACCACGACCCCGGGAAGCAGTGTTTCTGCTCCTGCTCCCTGGCCCTCCATCCTGCCCCTGGGGTGCGGGTGGGGATACACACACTGATGAGATGTTCACCTGCAGGGAGAGAGACACTATCACAGGGATCCCCAAAGACTGAAGGCCAGAAACCAACTGTACCTCTTCGAACCTCAGTCCTCTGGCAAGTCTCACATCTCTTCCCTCAAGTGTCACAAAACCAAGCCCTCCAAAAAATTCTGATTTTGTGATGCCAATCTCCTTCTCCGCCTCCTCTGTACACACATCAGTAACACAGGAGGGGGAGGGGCCCCACCTCTGCAGTCCTGCTTTCACCAGCGCAACCAGAGAAGAAGAAAACGTTCTAATTCACTTCCAGTCTGCAGCCAACACAACTCTTTCTGACATGATCTTAATTTCAGCTCCCACTGATCTTAATATTACCAGTTATACTAATTGTTAATTTTCATAGCACCCAGAAAACAAGGCCAAAAAAATGCAAATTCTACTTGATTATACAGCCAACCTACCTGAACCTACCAAGAGGAGACATTATTCATCTCTATTCCACTGTATACAATTTTAATGCAAAGGTACTCCAAAGCAAAATTTCTATGTGATCCAAAAACCTGTTTTTCCTACATTGCCCCATACTTATAAGTTTCTTCATATCAAAATCTACAGCTCTGCTTCCTGAATTTAAAGAGATACAACAACAACAACAACAACAACAACAACAAAAAGAGATACAACATGGGAGGCCTGGGTGGCTCTGTCATTAAGCCTCTGCCTTTGGCTTGGGTCATGACCCCTTGAATCCCACATGGGGCTCCTTGCTCAGCAGGGAGCCTGCGTCTTCCTCTGCATGCTATTCTCCCTGCCTGTGCTGGCTCTCTTGTTCGTTCTCTCTCTCTCTCTCTCTGACAAATAAATAAATAAATAAATAAAATAAAAATAAAAAAAAATAAAGAGACACAACATGTGGAAAGGATGGAGGCCCGGGAGGCCAAAGTGTACATTATATGAAAACATAAACAATCCCACAGCCTGCCTTTGCCGGAGACCCCACTATAAGCAAAAACAAAGAAGTTCGTTATTAGACACCTAAATTACAGAGTTGTCCACATAAAGAAAAAAACTGCTAGAACCAGTCAGAACAGCCCTGAGGAATTCTATAGAGGACAAGCCTGGATCAAGTCAGGCACTCTGGCTCAGAAAATGAAGGTCCCTGAGGACAGAGCAGGAAGGCAAGCTCATCCCACTCTGTCATCAGCTTGCCTGAGACTCCCACAGTTCTGAACAGGCCCCGAATGAGAAAATACATGTGAAACTTACAGAAAAATCCACATATATACATTATTATAAAATTTAAATGATTATCTTTTTGTGCCTATATTCACCAAACACCCAACACTTAAAATTCTCTTCAAACAAGTCACACTTAATAAGAATCAACCAAAAGGGGCGCCTGGGTGGCTCAGTGCGTTAAAGCCTCTGCCCTCGGCTCAGGTCATGATCCCAGGGTCCTGGGATCGAGCCCCACATTGTGCTCTCTGCTCAGCAGGGAGCCTGCTTCCCTTCCTCTCTCTGCCTGCCTCTCTGCCTACTTGTGATCTCTGTCAAATAAATAAATAAAATCTTAAAAAAAAAAAAAAAAGGATCAACCAAAAAAATAAATGTGCCAAAGACCCAAGAGAGGTGGAGGTAATAGGAAAAAAGATGTAAAAAAAACCCCAAAAAAACAAAACAACAACAACAAAAAAAACCTATATAGACTACAGGCTCTGTCCCACAGCTTTTCAGGACTGTTTGTTGGAAATGTTCACCATCTCCCCCAAGCTTCAGCCACAATGGACCTATCATGCTTGTTTTTACCACAAAGGTTTACTGACTACCCCATTTCTCTGGAATAAACGCCTAGAAGTGAAACTGCTAGGTAGTATGGCCCGTTGAAATTTTCTAAGAAACTGCCAAAATACTTTCCAGAGTGCTTGTACCATTTTACATTTCCTCCAGCAGCATATGAGATTTCTTCTCATCTGCCATCATTTAGAATCGTTTGGTATTTCCACTGTTTTTTATTTTGGCTATGCTAAGTACGTACTGATAACTAATTGGGTCTTAAAATACATTTCCCTAAGGACAAGTGACACTGAACACATGCCTCTCAGCCATGTGTCTGTGTATGTCTTAGGATATTACATACACGAGATCATGTCATTTGCAAACCATGTTAGCTTAATTTCTTTTCTTATCTGGGCGCCTTTTATTTACTTTTCTTATAAAACTGTCTTGGCTGGGGCGGCTGGGTGGTTCAGTGGGTTAAGCCTCTGCCTTTAGCTCAGGTCATGATCCCAGGGTCCTGGGATAAAGCCCTATATCTGCCTCTCTGCTCAGCAGGGAGTCTCCTTCTCCTCTATCTGTCTGCCCCTCTGTCTACTTCTGCCTACTTGAGATTTCTCTGTTAAATTAAAAAAAAAAAAAAATCTGGGGCACCTGGGTGACTCAGTGGGTTAAGCCTCTGCCTTCGGCTCAGGTCATGATCTCAGGGTCCTGGGATCGAGACCCGCATCAGGCTCTCTGCTCAGTGGGGAGCCTGCTTCCTCCTCTCTCTCTCTCTCTGCCTGCCTCTCCACTTACTTGAGATCTCTGTCAAATAAATAAAATTAAAAAAAAAAAAAAAAACTTAAAAAAAAACTGTCTTGGCTAAATAAGGTTGGTAAAGTCATTAAATAATACATAATAAAAAAACAAAAAACAAATGCATCAACATTTTAAAAAATGACTTTAGAATCTCAGTTTGGTAAGACAAAAAAGTTCTAGAAATCTATTTCACAACAGTGTGAAATACTAACACTACTAAATTGTATACTTAAAATGGTCAAGATGGTCAATTTTATGTTATGTGTTTTTATTACAATAATAATTTTTTTTTAAAAAAAGATAAGTCTTTTTTGTCTTGGCTAGAACTTCTACCACAACACTGAATTGCAGTGGTGAGAATGAATCCTCATCTTAACCCTGAGCTTAGGAAGAGAACATTCAGTCTTTTACCATTAAATATTATAGCACATCAAAGTTTTTCATAGATATCTTCACCAGGCTGAGGAAGCCCTCTTCTGTTCCTAGCTTGAGAGGGTCTGTTTTTTTTTTTTTTTTTAATTATTCTTAACATATTTGTTTCAGGGGTACAGGTCTGTGATTGCATCAGTCTTATGCAATACACAGCGCTCACCACATCACATACCCTCCCCAATGTCCATCACCCAGCTACCTCATCCCCCCCACCTCCTTCCCTTCAGCAACCCTCAGTTTGCTTCCTGAGATTAAGAGTGAAAGGTGGTCTTCCTCTTCTTCTTCTTCTTTTTTTTTTTTTTTTGACAGACAGAGATCACAAGTAGGCAAAGAGGCAGGCAGAGAGAGAGAAGGAAGCAGCCTCCCCGCGGAGCAGAGAGCCCGATGTGGGGCTCGATCCCAGGACCCTGGGACCATGACCTGAGCTGAAGGCAGAGGCTTAACCCACTGAGCCACCCAGCCGCCCCTTGTTGTTATTTTTTAATCATTAAAGAGTATTATGGTTTTTTGGTGTATCTTTTGAGACAGTCTTATGGTTTTTTACTTATCTTACTAATAAGGTATATTACAAAGGCTGAGTTGTATTCATGTTGAACCAACTTTGTATCACTGGGTACAATTCCTTCTAAATGTTGGTTGTCCTGGTTTGCTAAGGGATACTATGTCTATATTCATAAGCGATACTGCTCTGCAGTTTTCCTTCTTTATGTCTTCTTTGTCTGGCTTTGGTATCAGCATAATGCCAGCCTCACAAGATGACTTGGAAGTGCTTCCTCCTAATTTTCTGGAAGAGTTCAAGATAAATCTTTAAACATCTGATAGAATTCACTAATGAAGCCATCAGATATTGGTCTTTTATTAATGGAAAAGATTTTGTTGTTGTTATTGTTGTTTTATGTAGGCTCCATGCCTAGTGTGGAGCCCAACATGAGCACTGAACTCACGACCCTGCAATCAAGACTTCAGTTGAGATCAAGAGTTGGACACTTAACCAACTAAGCCACATAGGCACCCGTTTGTTTTTTTAAGTGGGAAATTTTAAGATTAACTCAACCTCTTTCCCTGTTTTTCTGCTACTCAGATTTTCTATTTCTCCTTAGGGCACCTGGGTGGCTCAGACAGTTAAGTGTCCAATTGGGCTCAGGTCATGATCTTAGGGTTGTGAGACTGAGCCCTTGATCAGGGTCAATGCTGGACATGCAGCCTGCTTGAATTCTCTCTCCCTCTCTGCCCTTCTCCCCAACCCCTTTCTTTCTAGTCCTCTTAAAAGAAAAAAACAAACAAAAAAAAGGTGTTCTACTTTTAAAAAGATTTTATCTATCTTTTTTTTTTTTAAAGATTTTTATTTGTTTATTTGACAGACAGAGATCACAAGTAGACAGAGAGGCAGGCAGAGAGAGAGAGAGAGGGAAGCAGGCTCCCTGCCGAGCAGAGAGCCCGACGCGGGACTCGATCCCAGGACCCTGAGATCATGATCCGAGCCGAAGGCAGCGGCTTAACCCATAAAGAGAGCACGAGGGAGGGAGGCCTCCCTCTATTCCTTCTTTATTAAGTTTTCTTTGTATGTTTCAGGATCTGTCCATCTCATCTAGGCTAACTAACTTATTGGCATCATGTTTATTGTTCATAGTATTTCCTTACAATCATTTTTACTTCTGGAAAGTTGGTAGTAATGTCCCCACTTTCATGAATAATTCTAGTAATATGAATCTTATTTTCTTGGTCATTCTGGCTAAAGGCTTGCCAATTTGGTTGATCTTTAAAAAGAATCAATTTTTTATTTTACTTACTCTGGTTTTCCTATTCTCTGTTCACTTGCTTCTACTCTAGTCTTCATTATTTCTTCCTTCTGTTTGTCTTGGGCTTATTTGTGCTCTTACTGTTCTGGTTTCTTCAAGTAGTTAATAGTTGAGCTTACTGACTTGGTATCTTCCTTCTTTCTTAATACAGGCATTTACAGCTGTAAGTTTCCCTCCAAACACTACTTCGGCTGCATCCTGTAAGTTTCCATATGTTGTGATTTTTGTTCTCATTCATCTCAAAGTATTTTCTCATTTCACTTGTGTTTTCTTCTTTGGTCCACTGGGTATTTAGGAACTGTTGTTGAGATATCCTTATATTCTTTCAATATGAGTCTTGGTCTGATATGTTTCACTGAGTCTTTGTAGCTTGTCTCTTTTCCTTTTTTTTTTTTTTAAGATTTTAAAATTTATTTATTTGACAGAGAGAGAGATTACAAGTAGGCAGAGAGACAGGGCGGGTGGGCGGGGGGGCAGGCTCCCCGCTGAGCAGAGAGCCCCATGTGGGGCTCAGTCCCAGGACCCTGAGTTTATGACCTGAGCCGAAGGCAGATGTTTAACCCACTGAGCCACCCAGGCGCCCCACTTGTCTCTTGTCTTATTCTTTCCACAAACTCTGACAGAATCAAAGTTTCTAATTTCAATGAAGTCTAGTTTACCCACTTTTTTCTTTTATGGATCATGCTTTACTTGTCATGGGTAAGAATTCTTCACCAAGCAGTACTTCTGAAAATTTTCTCTGATTTTTTCCCCAATGTTTTTATAGTTTTTCAACTAATCTATGATCCATTTGAATTACTTTTTGTGTAAAATGTGATGCTTAGGCCTAGGTTGTTTTCCCCCTCCCCCTGGTCCCATGGATATCGAATTATTCCAGCACCAACTGCTGAAAAGACCACCCTTCCTCCACTCAATTGCTTTGGCACATCTTAGTCTGTTTGAGCTTCTATAGCATTTGAAAATACCATGCACAAGGTGGCTTAAACAACACACATTTATTTCTCACAGTTCCGGAGGCTGGGAAATCCAAAATCAAGATCATAGCAGATTACATTTCTGGGCAGAGCCCACTTCCTGGTTCATAGAGGGCCATCTTCTGTGTCCTCATATGGCAGAAAGGAAGAATCCGAGCTCTCTGGTGTCCCTTTTATGAGGGCACTGATCCCATTTGTGAGGGCTCCACCCCTTCTACCTAATGACCTTCCAAAGTTCCCCACTTCCTAGTAGCATCACACTAGGGTCAGGATTTTAACATGTGAATTTGGGGGAGTCACAAACATTCAGTCAAAATGCAGTTGGCTGTACTTATGTGAGTCTATTTCTGGGTTTCCTGTTCGGTTCCAGTGATCTATGTGTCTATCGCTCTACCAATACTATACAGTTTTGATTACTGTAGCTATAAAATAAGTCTTGAAATGGGTACTGTGTTTCCTCCCATTCAAAACTATTTTACTGGGGCACTTGGGTGGCTCAGTGGGTTAAAGCCTCGGCCTTTGACTCAGGTCACGATCCCGGGGTCCTGGGATTGAGCACAACCGGCTCTCAGCTTGGCAGGGAGCCTGCTTCCTCCTCTCTCTCTGCCTGCTTCCCTGCCTACTTGTGATCTCTCTCTGTCAAATAAATAAATAAAGTTAAAAAAAAAAAAACACAAAAACTATTTTACCTACAGTCTTTTTTTTTTTTAAAAGACTTTATTTATTTATTTGACAGAGAGACACAGCAAGAGAGGAAACACAAGGGTAAGTGGGAGAGGGAGAAGCAGGTTCCCTGCTGAGCAGGGAGCCCAATGTGGGGCTTGATCCCAGGACTGTGGGATCATGAGCTGAGCCAAAGGCAGACGCTTCACCAACCTCATGAGCCACCCATGCGCCCCAGTTACCTAGAGTCTTTTTCATGGATTCCCTGGGAAGTTCTAAGTTGATTATTATGTCATCTGCAAATAGAAACACATTATTTCTTCCTTTCCATAATTTCTTCAGTTTTCTGTATCACTCCATTGCCTGCCTCTCCTTTGGCGATTTCCATAACATGAAAGCTAAGCCCTCTCTTATTGTCCCATAACTCCCTGAAGCTCCGTGTACTTTTCCTCAGTTTAATTCCTGCTGGGTTGAACTGGATCATTCTCATTGTTTCGTCTTTGAGTTAACTGGCTCTTCTATTACCCCCGCTCTGTTACTGAGGTCATTTCATGAATTTTTAAATTTAGTTTTAGTTATAAGTTTTCCGATTTAAAATTTAAATATGTAATTTTCCATTTGTTTCAAAAGTGTTCACCCTCAATTCTTAAAGGGGAATTTTAATTATAATTTAATTCTACTTTCTGCCTGAAAGTCTTTGATAAGCCCAACATCTGTATCATGTCATGGTTCCCATCTGTCCTTTCTCCTTAGGAGAGTAAGATTTTCCTGACTCTTCGTATGTGGAGCAATTCTGTATTTCTAGATATTACGCTGTATTAATCTGGATCTTGTTAAGGTGGAATGGAAAATGTTGGATTTTTGTTTGTCTTAACAGTAATTAACTTAAGTAGGCCCAATCCACAAGCTCCTACCCATCTTTTGTGGGCTGTTCTTTTTTTTTTTTTTTTTTTAATTTTTTATTTTTTATAAACATATATATATATTTTTTTTAAAGATTTTTTTTATTTATTTATTTGAGAGAGAGAGACAGTGAGAGAGAGCACGAGCGAGGAGAAGGTCAGAGAGCGAAGCAGACTCCACATGGAGCTGGGAGCCTGATGTGGGACTCGATCCTGGGACTCCAGGATCACGCCCTGAGCCGAAGGCAGTCGTCCAACCAACTGCGCCACCCAGGCGTCCCTAAACATATATTTTTATCCCCAGGGGTACAGTGTGGGCTGTGTTCTAATATCAGTTTAGTTCGCACAGCTCTTGCAGTACTACTTTGATCTGTCCCAGGCATACCCTGCAGTGGCCAGCAGAGGACTTGGGCAGTCGTCTCCTCTTCTAGGCTCTCAGCTTACTGTTCAGAGTCAGATGCACCCATGCTATTTCACAGGAGAGCCCAGGAGTTCATAAACAATACTATGGGTTCCCTTTGTTGAGTTCCTTCCTCTCTGCAATCTTCCTGACACTTTTCAGCTCCCAGTCTTCTGGGTAGAAAGGGAAAGCTTTAGCTTCTCTGCTGAGCACCTACCACAACTGTGATCGCCTCTAGTAAAGCGGTGAGAAGAGACCAAACAAATTCAGTGAATCTCTCTCCATGCTCCTGGGACCATAATCCCCCTAAATAAAGGATTCCTCTCCAGTCTGGCTGCCCATGTCACTACTGCCTCTGCTGCTACAGTATTTCGCCAGGGCAGGAGAAAATGGCGGGTGGGGCGGGGGAGCAAACAAAAATCAGAGATTCTCTTCCTCTACCTCCATTCCCTGTCCCATAGGAATCCCCTTTCCTGCTCCCGAGACTAGAAAGAGGGGGGTTCTCTTAGACCTTCTTCTGTCTGCACCCAGTGCCCAGTTCCGGGTTTCGTGGTACCTTTGAGTCCAGGCTGGATGGTATTGTATGGAAACAAAATATAAAAACATTTTCCTTCCCCAATCCATCTGCTGTCATTTATCTTCCAGGGTACTCAACTGATCCAGGGATTTTAGTTGGATTCAGTCAGAGAGAAAGGACAGAATGTTCTTACTACATCTTGACCAGAATCAGAACCCTTTCAGTTCTTAATGTAAATATCTTCATAAATTCCTGGATTCTTTGCCATTAAAGAATCTTAATTGCTATACTGAGCCTATTGGCATCTTTCTGTCAATCTTATCATTCCATTGTGAGATGTGGTGCCTTACTGTGTTTACCAAGTTTTCCACACAGAGCATGTACTATTTCTACAGTCTGAAATAACGTCTGAAATAATGAAATAAAGGTCATAGGCCAAAAATGCACAGCAGAAAAATGGGGGAAATGTTAGTACTGGTTGTTGGTCTTCATGTGGCATAAGGTATGTGGAGAAATATTTCAAGTCAACTTTCTATACTTTTACATTTTTTATGATGAGTATTGCCTTTTTTTTTTTTTAAGATTTTATTTATTTCACACAAAGAGAGAGACAGAGAGAGAGGGAACACAAGCAGAGGGAGCAATGAGAGGGAGAAGCAGGCTTCCCACTGAACGGGGAGCCCGATGCGGGGCTCGATCCCAGGACTCCAGAATCGTGACCGGAGCCGAAAGCAGATGCTTAACAACTGAGCCACCCAGGCACCCCGAGTACTACCTTTATTTTAAATAAACTTTTCAAATTTAGCATAAAATACTGTAAAAAAGTATACAAATTATAAGCATACAGCTCCATGAAAGTAAACACAGCCATTAATCTAAACAACACTCGCATCAAGAAATAGAGTATTACCCCAAAGTTCTCCATTAGCAGCCACAACAGTGATTGCTTTTCAATTATAAAAGTAGTACACACATATTTATATTCAAGTAGTTTTGGAATTTATTTCTGACTTTAGTTACTGTGATGCTTCTTTCTTTATATGTTGCCAACATTTATATTTAGTTTTTAAACTGTTACAAGGGGCACCTGGGTGGCTTAGTCATTAAGTGTGTGGCTTCTGCTCAGGTCGTGATAACAGGACCCTGGGATCGAGCCCCACATGGGGTTTCCTGCTCAGGGGAAGCCTGCTTCACCCTCTCCCACTCCCCCTGCTTGTATTCCCGCTCTTGTTATCTCTCCTTTTCTGTCAAATAAATTTAAAATAAATAAACTGTTATAAAAATCTCCTGTACATTTTGTATACGTTGATTCTAAAACGTGATAACTATTTAAAAAGCATTTGGAGGGGCACCTGGATGGCTCAGTTGGTTAAACATCTGACTTTTTTTTTTTAATTCAATTTAGTTAACATATATTATTAGCTTCAGGGGCAGAACTGAGTGATTCATCAGTTGCATACAACACCCAGTGCTCATTATATTAAATCCCATCCTTAATGCATTAAATCCCCTCCTTAATGCCCTTCAACCAGTTACCCCATCCCCCCCACCTCCCCTCCAGCAACTCTAATTTTCCTAGAGTTAAGAGCTGTTATGGTTTGCCTGACCCTCCCTCTGTCATCTTATTTTATTTTTCCTTCCCTTGCCCTACATTCATCTGTTTTGTTTCTTTTTCTTTTTTTTTGAAGATTTTATTTATTTGACAGAGATCATAAGCAGGCAGAGAGGCAGGCAGAGAGAGAGGAGGAAGCAGACTCCCTGCTGAGCAGAAAGCCCGATGCAGGGCTCCATCCCAGAACCCTGGGATCATGACCTGAGCTGAAGGCAAAGGCTTTAACCCACTGAACCACCCAGGCGCCCTTGTTTTTTTTCTTAAATTAAGCATCTGACTCTCGATCTCAGCTCAGGTCTGGATCTCAGGGTCGTTGAGGTCAAGTTCTGCAACAGGCTCCCTGCTGGGCGTGGAGCCTACTTTCAAAAAAAAAAAAAAAGATAAAAAGCTTTTGGAATATCTGATAATACAATTGTCATTCACTGGGAAAGCCTCAGGATCCCCAGCAGGTTGACAGAAGATATTTCTCTCCCAAGGCCAATGAGTCAAGGCTAGAGATGGTGATTGCTTCTTCAAATGCAAAGATAGCAACGTAAGATACCCAAGAACAGGAAATCAAGGAAACAAGACATCACCAAAGGAACACAGTAATTTTCCAGTAACTGACCCCAAAGAAATAGAGATCTGCAATCTACCTAATAAAGATTTCATTCAGCTTAGTGAGCTATAGGGAAACACAGAAAGACAATTCAATGAAATCAGTAAACAATACACAAACAAAATGAGAAGTTTAACAGAGAGAAATAAATTATTAAAAAGATCCAAGAAATCCTGGAGGTGAAGAATGCAACGAGTGAAATGAAAAATGCAGCAGAGAGTACCAAAACCAGATGTGATCAAAAGAGAAAAGAGGGGCGCCTGGGTGGCTCAGTGGGTTAAGCCGCTGCCTTCGGCTCCGGTCATGATCTCAGAGTCCTGGGATTGAGTCCCGCATCGGGCTCTCTGCTCAGCAGGGAGCCTGCTTCCTCCTCTCTCTCTGCCTGCCTCTCTGCCTACTTGTCTCTCTCTGTCAAATAAATAAATAAAATCTTAAAAAAAAAAAAAAGAGAGAGAGAAAAGAATCTGTGAAGTCATAGGTCACTTAAAATTATCCAGAAAAGAACAAAAAAAAATAACAAAAGAAAGCCTAAGTGAATTATGAGATACCATCAAAAGAAACTATCTAAACATTGTTGGCATCCCAAAAGGGAAACAGAAGAAAGGGACAGAAACCTTATTTAAAGAAACAATGGCGGGGGTGAGGGGGGACAACGCCCTGGTGGCTCAGTGGTTAAGCATCTATCTGCCTTTGGCTCAGGTCATGGGATCAAGCCCCATATCTGGCTCCCAGCTTAGTGGGAAGCCTGCTTCTTCCTCTCCCACTCCTCCTGCTTGTGTTTCCTCTCTTCTTGTCTGTCAGAAAATTTAACGAAATATTTTTGAAAAATAAATAAAAATAAATAATCAATGGCTGAGGCCTTCCTAAGTCTGGGGAGAGATTTAGACATCCACATTCATAAAGCTCATAGGTCCCCAAAAAGATCTTCTCCAAGACAAACTATAATAAAGCCATCTAAAATCAAAGAGAATTTTTCAAGCAGCAAGAGAACAAAAATTCTTCACATACAAGGAAACCCCCACAAGGCTATCAGTGGATTTCTCAGCAGAAACACTATTTAGGCCAAGAGAGAGTGGGATGATGTATTCAAAATGCTGTAAGAGA
Organism: Neogale vison; assembly: GCF_020171115.1. Taxonomy (NCBI): domain Eukaryota; kingdom Metazoa; phylum Chordata; class Mammalia; order Carnivora; family Mustelidae; genus Neogale; species Neogale vison. Next base: position 207,283,697 of record NC_058096.1, on the reverse strand, counting down.
CTGACTGAGGAAGCTGACAGAGAAGCAGGAGGGCCCTAGGCTTGCCTGGTCTCACAAATACAATTAGATAACTATCAGATTATCCTCACTACCCCAGAAATTGATCTGAAGACTGGCAGAAAAAACTCCAAAACTCAAGGTAGAGAAGAGATCACATCAGAGGACAGGAAGTGCAGAGATGCAGTTCGGGAGAGAAATGGATAGTGGTTACTGCAGTGGGGAGGGAACCACAGGCAAGAAGGACAAGAGACAGACTAGCACACGCAGGGGTGCATAGGGAAAACAAATCCCCATAGCAATTGCCTTGCAAAGCAAGACAGTCCAAATCTTGTGTGTTCTTGCAATGACTGGGGCTTAAAGCCTAGAGTTTTAAAGATCAGCATGTTTACCTCTGGAAGGGCTGAGAGGTCACTGGACTACTCTTGAGAAGAGGCAGGGCAAATAGTCTGCGGACATACAGCCTAGAAACCATGATCTGAAGAGTGCCTGGGGCACACAGTGGGGAGGTTAGTTGCTCATCTGGGAGCATGTCCTAGGGAGGCAGCATTCACAGAGACACCCCCTCTCCCGCCAGGAACATGGGAACTGGGCAGCGCCATCTCCCTCCTCCACCTCTCAGCATAAACGCAGAGCCACCACTAGGAACCAGTGTAGTGATCACATTCCCTACCTAATTGGCTTATACCAAGCTCCCTCCCACTACCCACTTCCCTGCACTGAAGGGGAAGCACCCTCCCTAGTCATGCTTGCCTCAGTCTCAGCTCAGGTGTGTGGGGGGGTGCCCTCCCCTAGATGATTGGCCCAAACCCCTGCCCACACCATGTCTCCCAACCCAGGAGTTCTGTGAGGCCTCAATTCCAGTGGCAGCCACAGATCTCATTTCACAAGCAGGCCAGAGCACACCAAGTTAAAAAGTACAACATTCTGGGGCACCTGGGTGGCTCAGTGGGTTAAAGCCTCTGCCTTCAGCTCAGGTCATGATCCCAGGATCCTGGGATCGAGTCCCGCATCGGGCTCTCTGCTCAGCAGGGAACCTGCTTCCTGCCTCTCTGCCCACTTGTGATCTGTCTGTCAAATAAATAAATAAAATCTTTAAAAAAAAAAAAAAAAAGTACAACATTCAGGCCAGGCACCAAACCCTGCCCACAATAGGCAAAGAAAGCCTCGACAGACTAACTAGCCTGAAGGATAAAGTGGCCAGGATACAACAGCAGAGCACACAAGAGCATACAATGGAGACAGTCCCAGAAGTACCAGGCCTTCGAAAGGGGACACTACGCTATAGGGCACTACGTGACCTCTTCTTCATAAAGCCATTACACTAAAGAACAGGAGATGTAGCTGGCTTTCCTAACACAGAGAAACAGGCAAAGGGATTCACACAAAATGAGAAGACAGAGGAATTTGTCCCAGATGAAACAGGTTAAGACCATGGTCAGAGACTTGAGTGAAACAGATATAAGTAACATGCTTGATAAACAATTTAATTTTTTTAAGATTTTATTTATTTATTTGACAGACAGAGATCACAAGTAGGCAGAGAGGCAGGCAGAGAGGAAGGGAAGCAGGGTCCCTGCTAAGCAGAGAGCCCGATGCGGGGCTCTATCCCAGGACCCTGAGATCATGAGCTGAAGGCAGCGGCCTAACCCACCCAGGCGCCCTTGATAAACAATTTAAAACAACGATCATGGGGCACCTTGCTGGCTCGGCTGGTAGAACACACCACTCTTGATCTTAGGGTTATGAGTTCAAGCCCCACATCGGGCATAGAACTTACTTAAAAACAAAACAAAACAAATAAAACAAACAAACAAAAAACAAGAGCTTGCTTTGGCAGCACATATACTAAAAACAAAAACTAAAAACCCCTAAAGCAATAATCATAAGGATACTCCCTGGCCTTAAGAGTAGAGGACATCAGGGGCGCCTGGGTGGCTCAGTGGGTTAAGCCGCTGCCTTCGGCTCAGGTCATGATCTCAGGGTCCTGGGATCGAGTCCCGCATCAGGCTCTCTGCTCAGCAGGGAGCCTGCTTTCCTCTCTCTCTCTCTCTCTGCCTGCCTCTCCATCTACTTGTGATTTCTCTCTGTCAAATAAATAAATAAAATCTTTAAGGGACGCCTGGGTGGCTCAGTTGGTTAAGCAGCTGCCTTCGGCTCAGGTCATGATCCCAGGGTCCTGGGATCGAGTCCCACATCGGGCTCCTTGCTCGGCAGGGAGCCTGCTTCTCCCTCTGCCTCTGCCTGCCTGTGCTCGCTTGCTCTCTCTCCCTCTCTCTCTGGCAAATAAATAAATAAATAAATCTTTAAAAAAAAAAAAAAAGAGTAGAGGACATCAGGGGTGCCTGGGCGTGGCTCAGTGGGTTAAGCCTCTGCCTTTGGCTCAGGTCATGATCTCAGGGTCCTGGGATCGAGGTCCACATCAGGCTCTCTGCTCAGCAGGGAGCCTGCTTCCCCCTCTCTCTCTGCCTATCTCTCTGCCTACTTGTGATCTCTGTGTCAAATGAATAAATAAAAATCTTTAAAAAAAAAAAAGAGTGGAGGACATCAGTGAAACCATAAACACAGAGCGAAGGAACAACACAGCAGAGATAAAGGGCTCAATAAATGAAATGAGAAACACACCTGATGGAATGAACAGAAGGCTGGATGCAGAGAAACGAATTAATGACCTAGAATACAGAGTAATGGAAAGTAATCAAACTTAACAAAAGAGAGAAAAAAGAATTATGCAAAACAAGAACAGACTTAGGAAACTCAGTGACTCCATCAAACTTAATAACCTCCATCTTGTAAGAATCCCAAAAACAAACAGACAGAAAGGGAGACAGAGAATTTATATGAAGAAATCACAGCTGAAAACATCCCTAATCTGGGGAAGAAAACAGACATCCAGATCCAGGAGGCACAAAGAACCCCCAACAAAATCAAAAACACAGATCCACACCTACACATCACATATTGTAGTTAAAATGGCAAAACAGGGGCGCCTGGGTGGCTCAGTGGGTTAAAGCCTTTGCCTTTGGCTCAGGTCACGATCCCAGGGTCCTGGGATCAAGCCCCACATCAGGCTCTCTGCTCAGCGGGAAGCCTGCCTCCTCCTCTCTCTCTCTCTGCCTACTTGTGAACTGTCAAATAAATAAATAAAATCTTAAAAAAATTAAAAAACAAATGGCAAAATACAGGGCACGTGGGTGGCTCAGTGGGTTAAAACCACTGCCTTCGATTCAGGTCTTGATCCCAGAGTCCTGGGATGGAGCCCTGCATCGGGCTCTCTGCTCAGCGGGGAGCCTGCTTCCTCCTCTCTCTCTGCCAGCCTCTCTGCCTACTTGTGATCTCTGTCTGTCAGATAAATAAATAAAATCTTTAAAAATAATCATAATAAAAATTAAAAAAATGGCAAAATATAGTGGTAAAGAAAAAAATATTAAAAGCAGGAAGACAAACAAAAACAGTTACATACAAAGGAAACCCCATAAGGCCAACAGTGGATTTTTCAGCAGGAACTTTCCAAGCCAGAAAGAAGTGGCATGATATATTCAAAGTGCTGATCAGAAAATACCTGAAGCCAAGAATACTCTGTCCAGGAAGCCTGTCATTCAGAATAGAAGGAGAGATAAAGAGCTTCCCAGACAATGGGGTGCCTGGGTGGCTCAATCATTAAGCATCTGCCTTTGGCTCAGGTCATGACTCCAGGGTCCTGGCATCGAGCCCTGCACTGGACTCCTTGCTGGGAGGGGGAGGGCCTGCTTCTCCCTCTTCCACTCCCCCTGCTTGTGTTCCCTCTCTTGCTGTGCCTCTCTATCAGCTAAATAAATAAAATTTAAAAAAAAAAGTCTCCCAGACAAACAAAAACTACAGTAGTTCATGACCACTATATTACCCCAGCAAGAAATATTAAAGGGGATTCTTTGAGTAGAAAGAAAAGGCCAAAACCAATAGCATGAATGTAGGAAATACAAGAGCAATAAAAAGAAATATTTCTGTAAAAAAAAAATAATTAAACAACACAAAATAAAAGGATGTAAAATATGACATCATAGGGCGCCTGGGTGGCTCAGTGGGTTAAGCCGCTGCCTTCGGCTCGGGTCATGATCTCAGAGTCCTGGGATCGAGTCCCGCATCGGGCTCTCTGCTCAGCAGGGAGCCTGCTTCCCTCTCTCTCTCTCTGCCTGCCTCTCTGTCTACTTGTGATCTCTGTCTTGTCAAATAAACAAATAAAATCTTAAAAAAAAAAATATATGACATCATATACCTAAAACATGGGGAGGAGTAAAGAATGGGTTCAAACTTATATGCCCATCAACCTAACGTAAACTGCTATATGGAAAAAATATAATTTACAAACGTAATGGGAACCACAAATCAAAAACCACTAAGAAATATGCAAAGAATACAGAGAAAGAAATCCACATACAGTACTGAAGAAAACTAGCATACCCTGAAAGAAAGAATCAAGAAAATCTTCAGAAACCACCACAAAACAAGTAACAAAACAGTAATAAATACATATCCATCAACAATTACTTCAAATGTAAATGGACTAAACACTTCAATAAAAAGACACAGAATAAGAGAATGAATAATAATAATAATAATAATAAAATCTATATACTGCCTACAAGAGACTTATTTTATACCTAAAGACATTTGCAGGCTGGAAAGTGAGGGGATGGAGAAACATTTATGATGTAAATCGATGTCAAAACAAAGTTGGAGTACCAACACTCATATCGGAAAAAACAGACATTAATACAAAGACTGTAACAAGAGACAAAGAAGAATACTATAATGAAGAGAACAATCCAACAAGAAGATATAACAATCATTAAGTATTTATTTATTTTTAAAATTTTTATTTATTTTTTAAATTTATTTGAGACACAGAGAGAGCACAAGTAGGCAGAGAAGCAGGCAGAGAGAGAGGGGGAAGCAGGCTCCCCACTGAGCAGAGAGCCGGATGCGGGGCTCGATCCCAGGACACTGAGATCATGACCTGAGCCGAATAAACCCAACATGGGAACTTCCAAATACATAAAACAGTTAACAACAAACATTTAAAAAAACCTAATTGATAATAATACAATAATAGGGGGAGCCTGGGTGGTTAAGGAACTGCCTTCAGCTCAGGTCATGATCCTAGGTCATGACAGAGTCCTGCATCAGGCTCCCTGCTCAGCAGGGAGTCTGCTTCTCCCTTTGCCTGTTGCTCCCCCACTTGTGCGTGTGCTCTCTCTCTCTCTCTAATAAATAAATAATCTTAAAAAAAAAAAAGAAAAAGGAAAGAAAATCAACAAGGAAACAAGGGCTTTGGATGACACACCGGACCAGATGGATTTAACAGATATATTCAGAGCATTCCATCCTAAAAGAGTAGAATACACATTCTTTTCAAAGTGCACATGGAACACTCTCCAGAAGAGATCACGTATTAAGCCACAAAACAAGCCTCAACAAAAGATCAAAATTATACCATGCATCTTTCCTGATCACAACACTATGAAACTAGAAGTCAATCAAAATAAAACATCTGGAAAGACCACAAATACATGATGGTTAAATAACGTGCTACTAAACAATGAATGAGCCAACTGAGAAATAAAAGAAGAAATGAAAAAGAACATGGAAACAAATGAATATGATAACACAATGGTTCAAAACCTTTGGGATACAGTGAAAGCAGTTCTAAGAGGTCAGTTTATAGCAATACAGGCCTACTTGCTCAAAAGCAAGAAAAATCTCAAACAACCTAACCTAACACCTAAAAGAGCTAGAAAAAGAACAAACAAAACCTAAAACCAGAAGAAGAAAGGATACAATAAAGACGAGAGCAGAAATAAATGATATAGAAACTAAAAGGGAAAACAACAACAACAACTCAACAAAACCAGGAGCTGGTTCTTTGCGGGGGGGGGGGGGGGGGACACAATAAAATTGATAACTCTCTAGCCAGACTTATCAAGACAAAAAGAGAAAGGACCCAAATAAATAAAATCACAAATGAGAGAGAAAAAATAAAAGCAAACACCACATAAAAAAGACTGTGGAAAATTACATGCCAACAAATTGGGCAACCTAGAAAAAATGGATAAATTATTAGAAACATATAACCCACCAAAACTGAAACAGGAAGAAATAGAAAATCTGAACAGACCAATTACCTGTAAAGAAACTGAATTAGTAATAAAAAAAAAAAAACCTCCAAAGAAAGAAAAGTCTGGGACCAGATGGGTTCACAGGCGAATTCTACCAAGAAGAGTTAATACCCATTCTTCTCAAACTATTATAAAAAAAAAAAAAAGAGGAAGTAAAACTTCCGAACTTATTCTATGAGGCCAGCATTACTCTGTTACCAAAATCAGATAAAGACACCACAAAAAAGAAGAACTACAAGCTAATATCCCTGAGGAACAAAGATACAAAAATTTTCAACAAAATACTAGCAAACTGAATTCAACAATACATTTTTTAAAAAATCAGGGGTAAAAAAAAAAAAAAAAAAAAAAAAATCAGGGGCACCTGGGTGGCTCAGTGGGTTAAGCCTCTGCCTTCGGCTCAGGTCATGATCTCAGGGTCCTAGGATTGAGCCCCGCATCAGGCTCTCTGCTCAGCGGGGAGCCTGCTTCCCTCCCCCTCCACCACCACCCCCGCCTGATTCTTTGCCTACTTGTGATCTCTGTCAAATAAATAAATAAAATCTTAAAAAAAAAATTCATTCACCACGATTAAGTGGGATTTATTCCTGGGTTGCAAGGGTGGTTTGATATTCTCAAATCAATCAACGTTATACGTCACATACATCACATCAATAAGGGAAAGGAGAAGATCCGTATGATCATTTCAGTAGATCCAGAAAAAGAATCTGACAAAGTACAACATCCACTCAAGATAAAAACCCTCAAAAAAAAAAAAAAAAAACCCTCAAGAAAGTACATTTAGGGGCACCTGGGTGGCTCAGTGGGTTAAGCCGCTGCCTTCGGCTCAGGTCATCATCTCAGGATCCTGGGATCGAGCCCCACATCGGGCTCTCTGCTCAGCAGGGAGTCTGCTTCCTCCTCTCTCTCTGCCTGCCTCTCTGCCTGCTTGTGATCTCTGTCTGTCAAATAAATAAATAAAATCTTTAAAAAAATAAAAATAAAAAAAAAAAAAGAAAGTACATTTAGAGGGAACATACCTCAACATAATAAAGGCCGTATGTGAAAAACCCACAGCTAATGTCATCTTCAGTGGGGAATAACTGAGAGCCTTTCCCCTAAGGCCCGGAAAAACACAAGGACATCCACTGTCACCACTTTTATTCAACATAGTACTGAAAGTCCTAGTTACAGCAAGCAGACAACAAAAAGAGATAATCCAAATCAGCAAAGTCAGACTTCCACTACTTGCAGATGACATGATACTTACATACAGAAAACCCAAAAACCTACACCCGAAAACTGCTAGAATTGATAAATGAATTCAGTAAAGTTGCAGGACACAAATTCAATGTACAGAAATCTGTTACTTTTTTTTTTAAGATTTTATTTATTTATTTGACAGACAGAGATCACAAGCAGGCAGAGAGGCAGGCAGAGAGAGAGAAAGGGAAGCAGGCTTCTTGCCGAGCAGAGAGCCCGATGCGGGGCTCGATCCCAGGACCCTGAGACCATGACCTGAGCCCAAGGCAGAGGCTCAATCCACTGAGCCACCCAGGCGCCCCGCAAAATCTGTTACATTTTTTAAAAGATTATTTATTTGAGAGAAAGAGCATGCACGCATGAGCATCAAGAAGGAGCAGAGAGAGATGAAGAAGCAGACTCCCCACTGAGCAAGGAGCCTCATGTGGGGCTCCATCCCATGACTCTGAGATCATGACCTGAGCCAGATGCTTAACTGACTGAGCCACCCACGCACCCTAATGTGTTGCATTTCTGTACATCGATAATAAAGCAGCAAAAAGAAAAATTAAGAAAAAAATCCAATTTACAACTGCACCCAAATTAGACACCTAGTAATAAATATAATCAAAGAGGCAAAGACCTATAAGAAAGAAATCAAAGATGACACAAAAAAAATGAAAAAACATTCCATGTTCATGGATTGGAAGAATAAATATTGTTAAAATGTCTAAATCATCCAAAGCAATCTATACATTTAATGCAATCCCTATCAAAATACCAATAGTAGGGTGCCTGGGTGGCTCAGTTGGTTAAGCCACTGCCTTCGGCTCAGGTCGTGATCCCAGAGATCCCAGAGTCCCAGGATAGAGTCCCACATCTGGCTCCCAGCTCCATGGGGAGTCTGCTTCTCCCTCTCACCTTCTCCCCTCTCATGCTCTCTCTCTCCCTCTCAAATAAATAAATAAAATCTTTAAAAAAAAAATACCAACAGCATTTTTCACAGGCCTAGAACAAATAATCCTACAATTTGTGTGGAAATACAAAAGACCCCAAATGGCCAAAGAAATCTTGAAAAGCAAAGCTGGAGACATCACAATTCCAGACTTCAGGTCATATTACAAACCTGTAGTAATCAAAACAGTATGGTACTGGCACAAGAATAGACACATACATCAATGGAACAGAATACAGAAGCCAGAAAGAACCCCACAATTATATAGTCAATTAATCTTTGACAAAGCAGGAAAGACTATTCAGTGAGAAAAAGGACACCCTCTTCAACAATGCTGTTGGGAAAACCAGACCACTTTCTTAAACCATACAAAAAAATAAATTAAAAACTGTTTAAAGACCTAAATGTGAGATCTAAAACCATAAAAATCCTAAAAAAGGGCACAGGCAATAAATTTCTCTGACACCAGCTCTAGCAACATTTTTCTAGATCGGTCCATCCCCTGAGGTAAGAGAAACAAAAGCAAAACTATCCACTTTTGGGACAACATCAAAATAAAAAGCTTCTGCACAGTGAAGGAAACAATCAACAAAACTAAATGGCAACCTACGGACTGGAAGAAAATATCTGTAAATGACATATCCTTTAAAAGGTTAGTATTCAAAATATATTAAGAACTTATAAAACTCAACACCCCAAAACCAAATAATCCAATTTACAAATAGGCAAGAGACATGAACAGACACTTCTCTGAAGAAGGCATCCAGATGGCCAACAGACATGAAATGATGCTTAACATCACTCATCATCAGGGAAATGCAGATCAAAACCAAAATAAGATATCACCTCATAAGAATGGCTAAAACCAAAAACACAAGAAAAAACAGGTGTTCCAATTTTAGTATATGTGCTGCCGAAGCGAGCACAAAACAGGTGTTGATGAGGATGTGGAGAAGGAGGAACACTCAGGTACTGTTGGTGGGAATGCAAACTGGTATAGTCACTGTGGAAAAGAGTGGTTCCTCAGACCACTGGATTCCTCAAAAAATGAAAAACAGAACTACCCAGTATCTAGCAATCACACTAGGTATCTGCCCAAAAAATACAAAAGCATTAATTCAAAGGGACACATGCATCCCTATTTTTGTAGCAGCATTATTTGCTATAGCCAAGATATGGAAGCAGCCCAAGTGTCTGTCGCTAGATGAATGAATGGTGAAAGAAGCTGTGGTATATGCATGCAATGGAAAAGTATTCAGTCACAAAAAAGAGCAAAATCTTGCCATTCGCAGTAACACGGATGAAGCTAGAGAGTACAATACGGAGTGAAATAAGTCAAAGAAAGACAAATACCATATAACTTCACTCATATGTGGAATTTAAGAAACAAAACAAAGGAGCAGAGGGTTAAAAAAAGAGAGAGAGAGACAGACTCTTAACTATAGAGAACAAACTGATGGTGACCAGAGGGAAAGGGCGGGGGAGGGGTGAAACAGGTGATGCGGACTAAGGCGCACACTTGTGATGAGCACCACTTGATTCAAATAAAAACTTAAAACAAAAAGCAAAAAACCCGGGGCACCTGGGTGGCTCAGTGGGTTAAAGCCTCTGCCTTCGGCTCGGGTCATGATCCCAGGGTCCTGGGATCGAGCCCCACATCGGGCTCTCTGCTCAGCGGGGAGCCTGCTTCCTCCTCTCTCTCTCTGCCTGCCTCTCTGCCTACTTGTGATCTCTGCCTGTCAAATAAATAAATAAAATCTTTAAAAAAAAAAAAAAAAGCAAAAAACCCTACAAAGTGTTGCAAGAAAAAACTGCCAAACAAGAATACTTTATCAAGCTGTGCTGTCCTTCAGAAATGAAGGAGCGATAAAGACTTTTTCAGACAAACAAAAGCCCAGAGTTCATCACCACTGGACCTGCTTTACAAGAAATGCTGAAAGGAGCTCTTCAAGCTGATGTGAAAGGACAATAATTAGTATCATGAAAATATACACTGGGTAAAGGCAAGTATGCAGTCATTCAGAAAACTCTAATACTCTAATATGGTAATGTGTTAATCACTTAACTCCAACATAATGGTTAAAAGACAAAATTACTAAAAATAACTACAGCAACAATAATTTGTTAATAGCTACAAATAAGACATAAAAATGCTTAACAGATACGTGGAAAGGTACCCAACACCCCTAATCATCAGAGAAATGCAGAGCAAAACTACCTCACACCTGTTAGGATGGCTTTTGTTTACGGAGACTCCTGGGTGTTCAGTCCGTTAAGCATCCTCAACTCTTGATTTCAGCTCAGGTCATGATCTCAGGGTTGTGAGATCCAGCCATGCATCAGGCTCAGGCTGGATGTGGAGCCTGCTTAAGATTTTCTCTCTGCCCACTCCCAAATAAATAACTAAATAGACAACAGATAAGGCGCCCAGGGGGGAGTCAGTCAATGAAGCATCTGACAGACAAGGTTTTGAGCTCGGGCCCCATATTGGGCTCCACGCTGGGCGTGAAGCCTACTTTTAAAAAAATAAATAAGTAAAAAGACAACAGAAAGCATGTGTTGGGAAAGATGTGGAGAAAAGGGAATGCTTGTACATTGCTTGTAGTAAACTGGTACAATCATTACAGAAAACGATGTGAATATTCCTCAAAAAATTAAAAACCAAACTAAACCTATAATCTAGCAATCCTACTTCTGGGTATATATCCAAAGCAAACAACATCATTATCATGAATAGCTATCTGCATCCCCATTAGCACAGCATTATTCACAATAGCCAAGTTATGGAAACAACCTAATTGTTTGTGAACAGGTAAATGGATAAAGATGATGTAGTGTAGATTTATAATGGAATACTACTGAGCCATGAGAAAAGGAGGAAACCCTGCCATTTATATTATACTTACATACAGATAGATTACAGACAGACAGACACACTTCAACTATTTATTTCCTTCTCAACCCCAAAGCCAAAATCAACCCCATTGGGAACACATTAGAGTAATTCCCATCAGACTCAAAGACCAAAGAAGCCTGTGCACTTCATCACCACCATTTACTACTGCTGTGGAGGTGTCAGTGATCACAATTAGGCAATGGGAAGAAAACACAGGCATGCAACTAGAAAAGAATAAAATGATCATTATTTGCAGAGTATATTCTAATATAGAGAATTAGCTGAAAACCTTTACCTTTCACTACTGGCAGGTAGTGAAAATTAACATACAGAAATCCATGCCTTCACATACATCATCAACAAGAAGGTAGAAGATAAAATGCTTTGACAACACTAAAAACAAAAAAGCTCTGGGAATAAACTTAACAGGAAATGCCAAGGAATCTCTCAAACTCAGAGGGACATGAAAGAAGACTCAAAGAGAAAGGCATACAGTCTTAGTGCGGAAGACTCATCACCTAAATATCACTCATCCTACGTTAACCTAAAAATGTAACACAGTGCCAAGAAAAACAAAAAGGATTTTTTTTTTGAAACAGATTTATCTTAAGGTTCATACAGAAAAACAAACATAGCCAGGAAAGTTCTGAAAATTAAAGGCAATGAATGATAATTAACTTTACCAAATATCAAAACATGCTCTAGAGCCAGAGTAATTAAAACAATGTGTACCCAAACATAAACACATAGATTAATGTGTAGAACAGAAAGTCCACAAATAGACCCAAATTCATTCAACATGTGGCAAAGTATATCACATACAGTAAAGGACATTTGAACAAGTGGGAGGAAAGATGGATTACTCATTAAAAGGTGTTGCGACAAATGGGTGGCCATTTGGGAAAAAATTAAGTTGGAGCCACACTTCTCAAATTCCAAATGGATAAAAGATATAAAGGTAAATAATGAAATTTAAAAAGTACTTTAAGAAACCACAGGTAATTTTTCATACTCTTCTAATAGGGAAGCTCTTTCTAGGTATGACAAAGAACCCAGAAGCCTTAAAAGTCCAATGAATATGACCCAATAAAGAACTAATTTTTTTTTTCATGACAAAACCATCCTAAATAAAAAGAAATAACAATCTGGAAAAATATAACCACAATTTTTATCACCAACAAAGTGCTAAGTTCCTTCATAAATGAATGATTTTTACAAAATCAATGTTAAAAACACCAAAGCCCAAAGGAAAAATGGGCAAAGGAAATGGAAATGGTCCTTCAATCTTAGAGCAAAGGGAGAGCTACAAATTAAAACTACCCCGATATGAACGTTCACTCTATTACTCTTTTAACTTTTCTATAGGGTAAATTGAGTTTTGGAAGGAAAAAATATACACAAAGAAACAATTTTTTCACCTATCAAACAGGGAAATACCGAACCGTGCGCTCTCCCGGTGCTGGTAAGGTGTGCGGAAATAGGCACAGCCGCACACAGCTAAGGAGCACACGGGCACCGAGCCTCTAATGGAGGCTGATCGGGTAAGAGCTAACAATTTTACAAAAGCACATACTCACTAACGCAGCAATGCCGCTCCTGGTTAAGTGACCAGGCAGACGTACTTGGCCATGCATCAAAGGATGCTATATATAGAAGGCAACTCAGTGTTTCTTTCTTTTTTTTTTTTAAAGATTTTATTTATTTATTTGACAGAGAGAGATTACAAGTAGGCAGAGAGGCAGGCAGAGAGAGAGAGAGAAGGAAGCAGGCTCCCTGCCGAGCAGAGAGCCCGATGTGGGACTCGATCCCAGGACCCTGAGATCATGACCTGAGCCGAAGGCAGTGGCTTAACCCACTGAGCCACCCAGGCGCCCCCTCAGTGTTTCTAAACTAGCAAAATTTACAACACCTTGCATGTCTGTCAGGAGAGCTCTGGCTACAGAAAAGCACATCCTGACTGTGGACTATTAACCGATTGTGAAAGACAATGAGAAAACTCTTATGTATTGACAACAAATTATCACAAAGAGACAAAAAAGTGAGGGACATAGTGTGCTACTTTCATGTAGAAGAAAAGAGCTCTCTGTGTGTCTGTCTGCATCATGCAAAGAACAGCCCTGAAGAGATACTAGAGAACTGGTAACACTGGCTGCCTCTGGGGAGAGGATGGGGGCCAGGGGCAAAATGGAAGGGAAGCTTTCCCATGTATACTGCTGTTCCTTTTGAATTTTCTGCCATGTGAATCTATTACTGCAGCGAAAAGCTGAAATTAACAATATTGAACGCTTCCCTGTGGAAGCAGCAGCCTCAGTCTCTGAGTTCCGTAACTGTGTAATTCCATTATGCCTGCGTTCATTCTCTTTCAGCCTCCTCTGATTGACTGTGGTTTCTTCGGGAAGAAGGTCACTGCTGAATCACTTTTGTGTTCCCCAGAGCACCCAGCACCTCACCTGGTGCCGAGCAGAAAGTCACTGCAGGTCTGTTCACTGTGTTAAACTAGTCCACTGTTGCAAACAGTTCATCCTTGGGGAAAAGAAGCTTTTCCTGAAAGTTGCTTTGTAAAGTAGACCGATGATTAGGACACGAAATTCTGCTTCTGTAAGCATCAAAATTAGCCAAATAAGCCAGAAGAATGCTCAGCAGAGTAAGTTAAAAGTACTGAAAAGAGAAAGAAGTTTCAGTTCATGAATGAAAGCTGATTTCAGAGAACGTGAAGTGTGAAAATACATATATTCAAGAGAATGATTACTGCCACATTTAGAATAATAATTGGGGGCACCTGGGTGGCTCAGTCAGTTAAGTCGAAGTCAGTTAAGTCAAAGGCATCTGCCTTCTACTGGGGCATAACCTGGGAGTCCTAGGATTGAGCCCTCCCCACCCAACCCCCACCCCCCCTGCCCCTGCCACAACCCAGTCAGGGTCCCTGCTCCGTGGGGAGCCTGCTTTTCCCTCTACCTGCAGCTCCCCCTGCTCGTGCTCTCTCTCACACATGCGCTGTTTCTCTCTGTCAAATAAATAAATAAAACCTTAAAAAAAAATCATTGGGATGGCACAGCAACACCCATATTGAAGGAAAGACAAAATTGTATTAACAAGTAACCAAGTACATGATGCTGCCCCTCTTCACAACTGGACATCAACAAATACATTAAAGATTTTCTTCCACAATGCCGGCTACCTACATTGTTATTCCCTCCTGAACTGGTCAGGAATGACTAACAAAGAGACTGAACTGACCCTTGCTAAGAATATGGGAAAAGAATTTGTTTTAAAGTGAGAAACAGGGGTGTCTGGGTGGCTCAGTCAGTTAAGTGTCCAACTGTTGATTTCAGCTCAGGTCATGTTCTCAGGGTTGTGAGATCGAGCCCCACAGCAGGCTCTGTGCTCAGCGGGCAGTCTGCTTGAGATTCTCTCTCTCCCTCCCTCTGTCTCACCCCCATTTGCCTTCCCTCTCTCTAAAATAAATAAATAAATCTTAAAAAATAAAATAAAGGCAGAAACAACTCAAGAGCCCAGTGGGGCAGCCCTGTCATTTCACAAGACCTCTGACCCAGGCAAAAAGTACCTCAGTCTCGGTCCTGGCAGGTGCTGGGACCAGCCACCTGCTCCCAGCCACACATGGGCAGCCACATCCACACAGGATGGAGGCCCCTTGCCTGGTTTCCTGACAAATGTGTGGCCTGCTGGAGAGCATCATTGTTCTTAATAGCTTACCCCAAAGTGGGGGTGTGATGAGTCTCTTTTTTATTTTTATTTATTTTTTTTTAAAGATTTATTTATTTATTTGACTGAGATCACAAGTAGGCAGAAAGGCAGGCAGAGAGAAAGGAGGAAGCAGGCTCCCCGCCGAGCAGAG
This sequence comes from Neogale vison, assembly GCF_020171115.1. NCBI lineage: Eukaryota > Metazoa > Chordata > Mammalia > Carnivora > Mustelidae > Neogale > Neogale vison. The sequence continues at coordinate 207,268,617 of NC_058096.1, read as the reverse complement.
AGCCCACGCGGGACTCGATCCCAGGACCCTGGGATCATGACCCGAGCCGAAGGCAGCGGCTTCAAACCACTGAGCCACCCAGGTGCCCCGAGTCTCTTTTTTATTATGGTTTCAAGAGCTTTTCATACAAATGCCGCATGGAAAATGGTTCCATTCCCAACACAGATCTACAAAAGCACTGTTTGTGAGGGGAAGAACTGCAAAGAAGAGACCAAAGATGAGGTTCTCCTCGAGCCCTTCTCCTTGACACAATCTTCTCAACAAATGGTGCTGGGAACACTGAATAGCCACTATACAAAACAGTTAAATTGAACCCTTAGATCACATACATAAATTCGAAATGCATCAAAGGCCTAAACAAAGAGCTAAAACTACAAAACTCTTTTTAATTTTATTTTATGTATTTGAGAGAGAGAGAGAACAAGAGAGAATGCAGAGCAGGGAGGGGAGAGGGAGAAGCAAACTTCCCGCTGAGCAGTGAGCCCCATGCAGGGCTCGACCCCATGACCCCAGAATCATGACCCGAGCCAAAACCAGATGCTTAACAAACTGAGCCACCCAGGTGCCCCTAAAACTATAAAACTCTTAAAAGAAAGTAGAGAAAAAACATCATGATATTGGATTTAAAAAGGATTTCTTACATATGACACCAAAAACACAGGCAAAAAAAACCCAAAAAACAAAAAACAAACAAACAAAAAAAACGAGACAAACCGGACCTTAAACAATGAATAATTTTTGTGCAACAAAGGAAACTTTCAACAGAGTGAAAAGACAACCCACAGAATGGGAAAAAGTATTTGCAAATCACATCTAATAAGGAATTAATACCCAGAATAAAAAACTCCTTTTTTTTTTAAAGATTTTATTTATTTATTTGTCAGAGAGAGAGGGAGAGAGAGCGAGCACAGGCAGACAGAGTGGCAGGCAAAGGGAGAAGCAGGCTCCCTGCCGAGCAAGGAGCCCGATGTGGGACTCGATCCCAGGACGCTGGGATCATGACCTGAGCCGAAGGCAGCTGCTTAACCAACTGAGCCACCCAGGCGTCCCAGAATAAAAAACTCTTATATCTTGGCAACAGAAAAACAAATAACCCTATTCAAAAATGGGCAAAGGACTTGAACAGACATTTCTCTAGAAAAGATACACAGATGGCCAAGAGGCACATAAAGAGATGCCCAACATCACTAATCATTAGGGAAATGCAAATTAAAGCCTTAATGAGATACCACTTCACACCTACTTGAATGGCTCTTATTAAAACAATTAAAAACAAACAAATGAGAATGGGAAATGAGTGTTAGTATGGATGTGGAGCAACTGGGAACACTTGGGCATTACTGACAGAATATAAAATGAGACAGCTGCTGTAGGAAATAGTTTGGCAGTTCCTCAAAAAGTGAAACACAGAAATTCCAGCAATTCCTCCCCGGGGTATATAGCCAAAGAATTCAAAGAAGGGATTTGAACAGATATCTGTACACTCATGTTTATAACAGCATTATTCACAATAGGCAAAAGGTAGAAATAATCCAAGTGTTCACGAACAGATGAAGAGCTAAATGAAATGTGGATACACATACAACAGAATATTATTTGGCCTGAAAAAGGAATGAAATTCTGATACATGCTTCAACACAGTGTTGGGGCACCTGTGGCTCAGTGCGGTAAAGCCACTGCCTTAGGCTTGGTCATGGTCCCAGAGTCCTGGGATCAAGCCCCACATCTGGCTCTCTGCTCAGCAGGGAGCCTGCTTCCCCTCCTCTCTGCCTGCCTCTCTGACTACTTGTGATCTCTGTCTGTCAAATTTCAAAAAAAAAAAAAAAAAAAAAGAAAGAAAAGAAAAGAAAAACAAACTTTAAGAAAACACCAGGCAAAGGTTGCCTGGCTGGCTCAGTAGGTATAGCATGCAAGTCTTGATTGCAGGGTCATGAGTTTGAGCCACACACTGGGTGCAGAGATTACTTAAAAAAAAAAAAAAAAAAGGCAAAGGCTTCCATAACATTGAATTTGGCAATGATTTCTTGGATAAGACACCAAGAACAGGGCTGCCTGGGTGGCTCAGTCATTAAGTATCTGCCTTCAGCTCAGGTCATGATCCCAGGGTCCTGGGATGGAGACCCCCATCAGGCTCCCTGTTCAGCGGGGAGCCTGCTTCTCCCTCTCCTGCTCTCCCTGCTTGTGTTCCCTCTTTCACTGTTTCTCTGTCAAATAAATAAATAAAATCTTCAAGAAAAAAAAAAAAAAAAGACACCAAGAACACAGGCAACAAAAGAAAAAAAAAATTGGACTTCATAAAAAATTTTAAATTGTGTGCATCAAAAGACACTATCAACAGAGTAAAAAGGCAGTACACAGAAAATATTTACAAATCAAGTATCTGATAAAGAGGTTACTATCCAGGGATGCTTGAGTGGCTTAGTGGGGTAAAGCCTCTGCCTTGGGCTCAGGTCATGATCCTGGGGTCCTGGGACCAAGCCCCGCATTGGGCTCTCTGCTCAGCGGGGAACCTGCTTCCCCCCTCTCTCTCTGTGCCTACTTGTGATCTCTGACTGCCAAATAAATAAATAAAATCTTTTAAAAAAAGAGAGAGAGAGAGAGTACTAGCCAGCATACACAGAGAACTCCTAAAACTCAACAACAACAACAACAACAAATCTGATGTAACACTGGGCAAAGGACTTGAATAAACAGTTCTCCAAAGAGACACCAATGACTAACAAGCACATGAAAAGATGCTCAACATCACCACCCATTAGGGAAAAGCAAATCAAAACTATAATGAGTTACTATCTCAAACCCACTTGGATGGTTACTATAAAAAAACAGAACAAACAGGAGTACCTGGGTGGCTCAGTTGTTAAGCGCCTGCCTTTGGCTCAGATCATGATCCCAGGATTCTGGGATGAAGCCCAGCATCAGGTTCCCTGCTCAGTGGAAAGCCTGCTTCTCTCTCTCCCACTTCCCCTGCTTATGTTCCCTCTCTTGCTGTGTGTGTGTGTGTCTCTCTCTCTCAAATAAATAAATAAGTAGCCTGAAAAAATAAAAAGGAAGGAAATTCTAATTCATGCTACAGCATGAATGAACCATGAGAACATCATGCTAAATGAAACACACCAGTCACGAAAAGACAAATACTGTATGATTCCACCCACGTGGAATTAGATTAGAAAAAAATCATAGATAGGAAGTAGAATGGGCGGTTGCCAGGGGCAGGGGGAAGGAGGGAATGGGGAATTAATGTTAAATGGGTATGGAGTTTCAGTGTTGCAAGATGAAAAGAGAAATGGAGAAGGATGGTTGTGATGTTGCATGTTATGTGTGCATTTAATACCATTCAACTGCACAGTTAAAATGATTAACACGGTAAGTTTTATGTGTATTTACCACAACAGAAAAATTAAACTACAATAACAAAGAATGAGTACAAGAATGAGTACACAGGAGGGGGCGGGGGATAGGGCTAGGAGGAATTCAAAAGTACTAAGAAAAAAGGAAACAGGGTGGGAACACATTTGGTTACAATACAATGACAGTAATCTTTAGAACTGGGATGAAATGTGTTCTGTATTTTGTGGCAAAATCTTAAACAGCAAAATAACTAGCCACTAAACAGAACATTATAAGCCAGAAATAATTTTATACAGAAACCACAAGCCATACAAACAGGACTCTGAGCTCCCTAATAGCCAACGCAAAGAAGGAAACATTACTGACACAGTTCACCATATACTTTAAAAAAAAAAAATCAAACCAGTAGCTTAAATGAGGCACAGTCTCTCCAGGCACTGAACATAAGAAATTTCCTTTTTTTTTTTTAAGATTTTATTTATTTATTTGACAGAGATCACAAGTAGGCAGAGAGGCAGGTAGAGAGGAAGGGAAGCAGGCTCCCCGCTGAGCAGAGAGCCCGATGCGGGACTCGATCCCAGGACTCTGAGATCATGACCTGAGCCGAAGGCAGTGGCTTACACTGAGCCACTCAGGCGCCCCCATGAAGAAATTTCTAATTGGCCTCACAGGTTTTCTTAGGGAGTTCTCAGATAGATCTCAATGCAAGCTGGCGGGGCCAGGCAAAGTCAGTTTACTAAAAAGCTGGAAGAGGGACTAGAATTACGCTGCTTCTTAATGATCTGGCTTCACTCAAAGACCAAACATTGCCTGGAACGTAAGCATTAAAACACCTTCCAGGGGCACCTGGGTGGCTCTGAGTCAGGCAACTGCTTTCAGCTCAGGTCATGAGCCTGGAGTCTCAGGATGGCATCGGGCTCCCTGCTCAGCAGGGAGTCTGCTTCTCCCTCTGATCCTCCCCACTCTGGTGCTCATGCTCGCGCTTTCGCTCTCTCTCAAATAAATAAATAAAAATCTTAAAACAACAACAACAAAAAAAACCCCACCTCCCAGCACAGTCTAATGAATGTTCTTTCTCTCAGTTGAGCTTCGGATGGCACTTGGGAGAAGAATTCAAGATTATCTTTCCTGACAGGAATATGAGATGCAACATTCTCTGTTTGCTAACGGCAGGTCTTGGGGTTTCCAACAGTCACTGTTGCAGGGACGACAAATTAGAATGCATATCCAAACCCAACCAAGGCTCAGGCTGGCAGAAGGGACCTAATCACCCACGGAGATGAGATGGCATCCACGTGAGGTGGCAGGGAAGAAGGGCTGGGCAGGCCAGCTCGGGGAAGGCCATGAGGGCAGGGGGACACTGAAGACTGTTGAAGAGGACCACAACCAGAGACCTTCCAAGCGACACCGCAGTCTTCTGAAAGGTGCAACCCAGGCCCCCAGCCAAACACAGCAAGCTGCTCAAAGGATCAAGTTAACTGGGGAACGCAGAAATAAATGAGATTTTTAAGTTAAAAAAAAAAAAATGTTGTAGGACAGTGTTTTACAGAAAAAGAGGTTCACATATAACATGGATACAGAGGGGTGAATCGGATACAAAACAGTATGATCCCATTATAAAGACAGAGAACAAGAGAATGAGCAAGAGTGAAGCCTGCTAGTGGTCACCACCGGGATTACAAAACTTGTGCATGTGCACACCTGCGTACTAATTGTTCTTCAACACGGACAACTTGTATTAAAACCAAAAAAACAAAAAAAAAAACCTCTAACTCAAGAAATTTAGAAATACAATACGCAGTAAAAAGTATAAACAGCAGTATCACTGAGAATGAAATCTTAATTACGACATCATCTAAAAATAAGGGGAACTGTCTAAAAACAAGAGCCAGGGGGCACCTGGGTGGCTCAGTGGGTTAAGCCGCTGCCTTCGGCTCAGGTCATGATCTCAGAGTCCTGGGATCGAGTCCCGCATCGGGCTCTCTGCTCAGCAGGGAGCCTGCTTCCCTCTCTCTCTCTGCCTGCCTCTCTGCCTACTTGTGATTTCTCTCTGTCAAATAAATAAAAATAAAATCTTAAAAAAAAAAAAAATAAAAAATAAAAACAAGAGCCAGTTATGTACTTGGCAAAAGTATAATATACGACTGACTGATGCTGCTGGGATTCCATGTGAAACACGTCAGCACTGGCAATTGTGCTCTGGTTTTAGGTGTGCCTGTATGGAGCCGTGGCTCTCAAAGTATGGTTCCAAAGACCGGCAGCAGCTGCCTGAGAACTTGCTTGAAATTCAAATTCTAAGGCCTATCTCTGACCTACAGAGTCAGAGACTCTAGCGAAATAGGATTAAAACATGGTGATTCTAATTCACAGAAAAGTCTGAGAACCACTGGTATGAATAATGCCTCACCTGTCTAGTGAGGAGAATGTATTTTCTTGCTCAAATCCCTTTCTGTTATTTTAACCTGAACTCCTGAACAAACACTAATCTATTCAATTGTGAAATAAACTGAAAGAGAATTTAAAGATTTTTTTAAGTTAGGCAGAATTCTGGAATTGCTTATTTTGATACAAGTTACCAATTACTGCAGCGGAGTGACCTGAAGAAACTCAAATCTCGTTTGTAAGAAGTGGTAAGGAATCAACATTTGGAATTTTAATATATCTAAATATCATCTAAGATTTGCAAATACTCTGAAGTTAACAGCACAAATGTGACTATTACAACTGTCACATTTATGTTAACTGATTATTTTAGTCTCTCTTATTTCTGACATTAACAAGTTTAAAATAGAAGTTCAACAAAATTTTAATTTCTAAAGGGTTGTATCAGTCACTATAGCTCCAAACTTAACACTGTTACTACATTTGAGACATAAAGCCTATTAAAATACCAGATCCTCTTTCACAAAATTGTGACTGCAATTTTAAAAACAATTTACAATTGGTTATTAATATGAAATACCATTCTTGGGGCTCCTGGGTTGCTCAGTTGGTTAAGCATCTGCCTTCCACTCAGGTCATGATATCCCGGTCCTAGGATTGAGCCCTACATCTGGCCCAGTGGGGAATCTGCTTCCCCCTTTGCCCCTCCCCTCCTCATGCAGGTGCTCTATGAAATAAATTTTTAAAAATGTTTTTAAAAAATACGAAATACTCCTCTCCCTAATTATGTGAAATTATAGTGAACTTCACTAAACTTCCTAATCAGGAACAAATGGTTAGCTCAACACCTTACATGTTTGATACAAATGTTAAATATCAAATAAGTCAGTGGTTTCCAAATTTTTTTTAATTTAAACCCCCAAAAAGAACTTGAGTATACGTCCCAATATATGTATATTCGTATATACGCATGTACTACTGTAATATACAGTGTACCTTATAAAATAACCTAATAAAAATTAAGTAAAGCTACAACAAACACAAACTCTCCCCTGAGACCTCCAAGCGCCCTTGCTGCATGCACACGCCCCATCTCTGGACTCCATGGTAAAGCTTACGTATGGCCCAGCAACCCCACAAGCACGCTCGGGCAGTGCCCCCGACCCCTGAAGCGGAAGCTGTCAAATGCAGCCCCCAAACTGCTATCCTTCGTGCTGAGTCCCACATCTCTGACCTGAGTCTGTGATGCTAGCTAGCTCCTTCCTTGCACCCCATCACTGTACTCTGCCGCAACAAGAGCATAAAAGCATGGACTCTGTTGTCAAACAAACCTGGGTTTGCACCTGGGCGCTGCCTCTAACTCAAGCAGTGACCCAGGACCCATCAGATAACATCTGTAAAAACTCAACACTAAAGGGGGGGGGGGGGTTAGTAACAGTATCTCACCTGGTTACTATAATGATTAAGTAAGATAAGCTATTATTAGAGCACCTAGCACAGTACCTAGACAGCACAGGTGTCCAACAAATATTTTTTACTCAATTACTACGGGGGGGGGGGGGGGAGGAGTCACGTGGACTTTGTTTCATCAGAAACTCCGGAAGGAAGCAAGTTACAGTGGAAGTAGCTCAGGCAGTAGAGTCTGGCAGATCTGGTTTGAAGACCTGATCCACGACTTACAAGCTGGTGACCCTGGAAACCCAGATTCACTCTAAGGAGCGGTCTTCTTATCTGTTCAAATGGAAGTGATGACATAAACCGTATACAAAGTACCTGTTGGAGCCAATATAACTAACCCTGGCCACAGCAAATGGCTATCAACGGTGAGAGTAATTGAACAGCACATAAACCTACATGTCATCCTTGGGACACATTCATGTGTGTGGCCAGATAACTAAGAGAGTAAGCATTCCTAAGTCTGCCACCAAACGTTAATACATGCATAAGTACTGAATCCCACAAGCATGGTTTGCACCCCAACTGGACAGTTTACTTGCACATATATGACCTTGGCAATTCAGCATCTTTCTGCCCCCATCGTTCAGTCATAAACTAGGAGTAGACTTTACATCCACCTAACAGTCAACTGGTCTGGGTGATGGGGATGGAAGGCAAACCAATGATTATAAAGCACATGGAGACCTCAGGAGAGGTGGTTTTTGCACAACAGCAAAAGAAAAGAGAGAGCTCTCAAACACCAGATTAGTTCACAATAAATGAGAATTTTTTTTTAAGATTTTATTTATTTGACAGACAGAGATCACAAGTAGGCAGAGAAAGAGAGAGGAGGAAGCAGGCTCCCCACTAAGCAGAGAGCCTGATGCGGGGCTCAAACCCAGGACCCTGGGATCACGACCCGAGCCAAAGGCAGAGGCTTTAACTCACTGAGCCACCCATGCACCCCAATGAGAATTCTTTCAATCTGAGACTCAAACAAGGACTATGAATACACACACACACATATATTTTGTTTTTTTACATGATGCGCCTACTGGGAATGCTGCAAATGTGTAAAAACCTAAAACCCAAACTATATTAACATACACTTAAAAAGGTACAGGTCACAGGGGCCCAGGTGGCTGAGTCAATTGAGCTGCTGACTCTAGTTATCAGCTGGGGTTTTGATCTCAGGGTCAAGAGTTCAAGACCCCTGCCCCCCCCCCCACCAGGGCTTCACCTGGAGCCATCTTAAAAAAAAAAATACAGGTCAGATGGTAACTACTCTTGTGGTGAGCATAATGTACAGGCAGTTGAATCACTGTGTCATCCAGAAATAATGTAACACTGGAGTGTAACAACTACACTCCAAAAAATTATTTTTTTAAATAGCACCATAAGGGCACCTGGGTGGCTCGGTGGGTTAAGCCTCTGCCTTCCGCTCAGGTCATGATCTCGGAGTCCTGGGATGGAGCCCTGCATTGGGCTCTCTGCTCAGCGGGGACCCTGCTTTCTCCTCTCCCTCTGCCTGCCTTTCTGCCTACTTGTAATCTCTGTCAAATAAATAAGTAAAATCTTTTTTAAAAAACAGCACCGTAGAAAAGGAATAAAAAAGGAAAAGAAGTTCATCGGTTAAGCATCCCTCAGGAACACTACCCAGACATTCTTGACCCTAGCAGGATATCCTGAGACCGCAGCAAACCAATAAGACACCCTATAACCAAACTCCAAAAGAGATCTGGTCCAATAAAGAAACACATACAAGACTAACATCATTAAGGAAACCTTTCCTAGGTTTTCTTTACAAGAATTGTTACAAAATCCCCAGAAAGAGTTTAACCCCGCACCATAGACGGTGGGCCAGCAAGTAGCCACAAGGAAGGGGAACTCCTGCCAGAGCCCCCGCGGGGACCCTCCGCTCCCTCCAGCCGACAGCATTTCCACCTGTGCAACTTTCTGCACTTCGAACGGCCCAGGCTCCCTGCACTCGTGCCACCGTGACATTATAATCCCGTATGATATACCGAGGTAATAAACACAAGGCAACACAGTAAACACCGGCAACGTGAGTGAGCAAAGTTTGGGCTTGGGCAAACTAGAAACCAAGCAAAACCCAGCAAAGGAGCTACGTGTTGCCTCAAAACCAGACAGCCCCCAAAAGAGGCAGAGTGGACAGCAAGCTCTCCCCCGCACTCTGGAAAACACCGACAGCTCCGAAGCAGGTTCTAGAAGCGGCGGCTTCCCGGGGACGGCGGGCCAGGGGCCGCCACGGCGCGACCCCCTCAACCGGCAGTGGTCACCCGGGGCCAGAAGCTGGGTGGGGACACGAGGGCGCGGGCGGGGACCCGGTGCGGGTGGGGACGCGGCGGCCCGGCCCCCTCTCTGGGCTGCGGTCTCCCGGCCCGCACGGCTGCTGGACAGCGCCCACGCCCGCGCGCCCGAGTCCCCAGCGGCCCCCACCCCCCAACCTCCCGGGACCGCGCGGCCGGAGGCCCGAACCCCGGGCCCCGGGACAGGCGCCGTGGGGACACGCGCGGCAGTACCTGTGGCGGCAGCAGCTCCCGGGCGGTGGCGGCGGTGGCGGCGGCGGCGGTGGCAGCGGCAGCGGCGGGGGCGGGGCGCGGCGTGCGCGCTCCCGGCCCGCGGTCCGGTGCGTGGTACCCGCCCTCTCTCTCCCGGCCGCCGGGCGCCCGCGCAGCTCTCCGCCCCTTCACCTCTCACCTCCTACCTTTCCCCTCCCGCCCTCACCGCCCCCCGCACGTGCTCCAGCGGCGCGCACATGCGTAGTCGAGCCCCGCCCGCGTCTCCCGCTCGCCCCCTGGCGGACGCCTGCCGCGCCACCCGGAGGGAGGGAGAGGTGGCGGTACTGGGCCGGGCGGGGCGGGGCGGGGCGGGGCTTGAAGATGGGGCAGGGGGGCGCCTGGGTGGCTCGGTGGGTTAAGCCGCTGCCTTCGGCTCAGGTCATGATCTCAGGGTCCTGGGATCGAGTCCCACATCGGGTTCTCTGCTCAGCAGGGAGCCTGCTTCCCCATCTCTCTCTCTGCCTGCCTCTCTGCCTACTTGTGATCTCTCTCTGTCAAATAAATAAATAAAATCTTTAAAAAAAAAAAAAAAAAGATGGGGCAGGGCCCTGAGCCCGCACCAGGACTTGACCGCTGTGACCGCACCTTCCGAGGATTACCAAGAACGTGCCCAAGATGCCTAGGTCCCCGCTTAAAACAGCAAAAAATTAAAGACAACAGTACAGATGCACAACAAATACAGGTGGGTCGAATAAATTCAGTCCATAAAACGAATTTCCCTACAGCCTTTTTAAAAGACAAGTCTTATGAATACTTACTGATGTTGAAACCTGTTCCTGAAAGAGGTTCAAAATGAACTGTGAAGTACGATATCATTTTTATGGAAAGTCAACCACGGAGAAGGAAGGGTCTAGATGCTGCAGCTGTGTAGTGAGTGGATATGTCTGGGTGGCAGATTTAGGGTGTTGGGTTTTTCCATCCGCCGATGGGCATTTAACCATTTCACACGGACCGTGTCTTTGTTGGAATCGCATAGCTGCGTCCACTGAGCATTTAGTATGTGCCGGGGGCTGACCTGAGCGCTCATCTGAGCGTCCCGAAAACCCCGAGGGAGGTCTCCTTACTGGGTCTCATATAAGGGGAACGTTGGGGGCTTCGTCTCCTGTGGGGACACGAGTCCCGGCCCGCAGCGCTGGGATGCTGCGCACTGACTGCCCGAGGCCGCAAGCGGGAACCTTGATCGCATTCACCTCGCCCTCTCAGAACCCGGTCTAGAGCGTCAGAGATCAGCCCCGCCCCCAACCCTGCGGCCCTGGGCACGCTCAGCTCAGCCGCACCCATCCGAGGCAGACCCTGCTCCTGCCCTCAGAGGCAACAGCTCTGGGATAAGGTATAGATGTAGTCACAATGCAAAGTGGAACTCAGAAGCAGCCCTTGTACCAGACCAGGCCGCTGACCCCTTCCAAGCCTTCTTCAAAGAGTCATATCCCCTCCCTCACACCCATTCATTTCCACAGGACTCAGGACCACCTCTCCAAGGCCCTGCATGTCTTGCCTCCCTCCCTGCCCAACACACTATTGTCAGGGGAAAGTAAACAATAGTGGGGACAACCGGCCTTGGCCTAAAGTGATTTAAGATTTTTCCCTGTATTCAGGATTGGCTTCTGGTTTCAGATGGGACATTGGACAGGGTACCTGGAGAGAGTACTCGAGTAAGGTCATTATAATCGACTATTTCCTTGTTCCCTTCTTGGTGAGCGGTGGGATCATACACACAGCCCTGCCCAATGTCCAGTGACTGGTGCCTCCCGGCAGGGTGAATACACTTCCCTTTCCATTGGCAGCTTTGGCCACGTGTCTGGCTTTGGCCACCAGAGTGTGAGTGAACATGGCCTGGCAGAAGCTCTAAGAGCCACTGGTTGGGAGGATAAGCCTCTCATTCTCACCCTTAGCCAGGGGGACAGGAGTGCCACATTGGGAATGCTTCTTCCAGTTGGGTCCCAGAATGAGTGGGCATGGAGCAGAACGGAAGCAACGACCCATAGTTCCAAACATGTAACTTAAATGAAGTGTACGTCTGTCCATTTACGTCGCTGGGATTTGGAGGCTGCTTGCTACTACAGAAGAGTTCTGAGGGGTGGAGTCAGGATAATCCTGGTTTTTTAAAATAAACTTTACTCGTTTTAAGTGTCCAATGATTTCCAGGATATGTAGAGTGCAAACATCACATTCCAACCTCAGAACTTTTTCATCCGCCCAAAAAGAAACCGAGTGGAGTCATTTCCCATTCTCACCACAGTCCCTTTGGACTAGTGCGCTATCAGGCCTTTTGCGTCTGCCATCTTGTTTTTGAGGCTTATCCGCGCTGTGCCATGTCGCAGTACTTCATTCCTTTGAATTGCCAAATGGCATTCCACTGCAGGGCCCTCCCCCTGCGTTGTCTAGCCATTCATCAGTTGACGGATATCTTGTTTCCACTTCTAGGCCATTATGAATAGCACCATGTGAACATCCACCTACAAGTGTTTCTGCTTTCATTTCTCTTGGGTACATACCTGGGAACTGAATAGCTGAGTCAGATGGTAAATCCATGTTAAGAAACTGCCAAACAGGAGCGCCTGCGTGGCTCAGTCGGTTAACCCTCTGCCTTTGGCTCTGGTCATGATCCCGGGGTCCTGGGGTCAGGCTTCCTGCTCAGCAGGGAGCCTGCTTCTTCCTTTCCTCCCTGCTCATGCTCTCTCCTTACCTCTTCCTCTCAAATATATAAAATCTTAAAAAAAAAAAAACACAAAACTTCCAAACTGTTTTCCAAAGTGGCTGCACCATCTTTATATCCCCACCAGCAGTATCTGAGGCCGCAATTTCTTCATCTCCTTGCTAACACTTGAAATTGTCCGTCCTCTCACTACAGCCATTTCAGTGATTCCGCAGTGGCATCTCATGGTGGTTTTAATTTGTATTCCCCTGTTAGGTAATGATATAGAACATTTTCTTATGAGCCTATTGGCCATTCCTATGTCTGCTTGGGTGACATGTCTGTTCAAATCTTTTGCCTATTATATAACTGGATTGTCTTTTTTTTTTTTAAAGATTTTATTTATTTGACAGAGATCATAAGTAGGCAGAGAAGCAGGCAGAGAGAGGGGAAAGCAGGCTCCCTGCTGAGCAGAGAGCCTGATGTGGGCTCTCTGAGCCGCCCAGGTGCCCCTAACTGGGTTGTCTTCTTAATGAGGTATGTTTTTTATATATTCTGGACACAAGTCTATTATGGTATATATGATTTACAAATAATTTTGTTAAAAAAATAGAATGGATAATTATTTTAGAAATAAAGTACTAAAACTGGCACAACGAAGAAAAGTTATCATATGTAAAGAGCAATAACAAAGAAATACTTTTAAACTACCTCTAAAAAATTACTTTACCTTGACCAAGGTAAGTCCTAATTTGGGATAAAATAAACTAAGAATTTGTCTGGATACAAAAAGTGGTGTGTTCTGTGGCTCAGTGGGTTAAAGCCTCTGCCTTCGGCTCAGGTCATGATCCCAGGGTCCTGGAATCGAGCCCTGGATCGGGCTTTCTGCTCAGTAGGGAGTCTGCTTTCCCCTCTCTCTCCCTGCCTGCCTCTCTGCCTACTTGTGATTCTCTGTCTGTAAAGTAAATAAATAAAATCTTAAAAAAAAAAAAAAGTAGTGAGTTCCTCAACATGGTTTATGAGGCATATATTGCTCTTTTATGGGTAAGCTTTATTTATTTGAAAGTGGGGAGGGGCAGAGGGAAGAGGAAGAGAATCCTCAAGTAGACTGTCTGCTGAGCACAGAACATGACACAGGGCTCAAACCTACGACCCTGAGATCATGACCTGAGCCGAAACCAAGAGTCAGATGCTCAATCAACTGAGCCACCCAGGTACCTTGAGGCATACATTTTTCTAATGCTCAAACACAGCCAAGCTAACAATTATTTAACAAAAAATTATAGCTCATCTTTCTAACAAATACAGATTGCATAGAAGCTCAATAATATTAATTTAAAAATTTTAGCAAGCCTAACATAAGCAGTATGTTATAGAAAATAGAACAAATACCAGTAAAACAAGGCTGCAAAAGGAATTTAGCACTCACACAACAAAGAGATACTCAACACATGCACAGGAAAAATAGTGCCAGTACCTCAATGAGGCTGAGAAAGTACAGAATTCACTAATGATTACCGGTTAAACTGTAAAGGGGGAGGGGGCAAGAGATTAAGGAGGAGCGTTTCTTTTTTCTTTCCCTTTCCAAGGTTATTTCACTAACTTGATAATTAATGTATTTTAAAAGTAAGAATTACTATAAAATATGCTTCCTATTTCCTTAAAAACAGAAATTAAAACAACAAATACCAGGGTGCCCGGGTGGCTCAGTCGTTAGGTATTTGCCTTCAGCTCAGGTCATGATCCCAGGATCCTAGGATGGAGCCCTGCATAGGGCTCCAGGCTAGGTGGGAAGCCTGCTTCTCCCTCTCCCACTCCCCCTGCTTCTGTTCCCTCTCTCGCTGCATCTCTCTGTCAAATAAATAAAAAATTTTAAAAACCTTAAAAAAAACCCCAAATACCTTCATACCACTCTTTTGTTTGTTTGTTTGTTTAAAGATTCGTTTGAGAAAGAGAGAGAGAGGGAGGAAGGCAGGGAGGGAGAGCACGGAGGGAGAGGGAGAAACAGACTCCCTGCTGAGTGGAGAGCCCAACACAGGGCTCGATCCCAGGACCCCGAGATCATGACCTGAGCTGAAGGCAATGCTTAACCAACTGAACCACCCAAGTGTCCCATGTCCTTTCACACCACTCTTAACAGATTTCAAAATGTTGACTGAAGTTATTCATGGGAAATAAAGTATTCGAGCTGTGTCAAACTAAAAAGACTTCCATACTAAAGAAAACCATTAACAAAACACACTGACTAGATAGAAGAAGAGATTTGCAAATGATATACATCTATATATAAGGAGTTAATACCTAAAATACATTAAAAAAAAAACCTCCTACAACTCAACACCAAAAAAAAGTCCAATTAAAAAATGGGCAAAGGGACGGGACGCCTGGGTGGCTCAGTTGGTTAAGCAGCTGCCTTCGGCTCAGGTCATGATCCCAGCGTCCTGGGATCGAGTCCCACATCGGGCTCCTTGCTTGGCAGGGAGCCTGCTTCTCCCTCTGCCTCTGCCTGCCACTCTGTCTGCCTGTGCTTGCTCTCGCTTCTCTCTCTATGACAAATAAATAAAAAGTAAAAAAAAAAAAAAAAAAAATCTTTAAAAAAAAATGGGCAAAGGGGGAGACAAACCATAAGTGACTCTTAATCTCATGAAACAAACTGTGGGTTGCTGGGGGAGGGGGGTTGGGAGAAGGGGGGTAGGGTTATGGACATTGGGGAGGGTATGTGCTTTTGGGTAAATTGGAAGGGGAGGTGAACCATGAGAGACTATGGACTCTGAAAAACAATCTGAAGGGTTTGAAGCGGTGGGGGGGGGGAGATTGGGGTACCAGGTGGTGGGTATTATAGAGGGCACGGCTTGCATGGAGCACTGGGTGTGGTGAAAAAATAATAAATACTGTTTTTCTGAAAATAAATAAATTGAAAAAAAAATGGGCAAAGGACCTTGGAAAGACATTTTTCAAGAAAACATCCAAATGGCCAACAGACACATGAACAGATGCTCAACATCACTTATCATCAGAGAAATGTAAATCCAAACCACAATGAGGTATCACTTCATACCTGTCAGATGGCTAGAATCAAAAACACAACAAGTAACAACATTGGGAAGGATGTGGGGGGAAAAGGAACTCTCAGGCACTATTGATGAGAAGGTAAATTGGTGTAGCCATTGTGGAAAACAATACGGACTTCTCAAAAAATTAAAAACAGAAATACTATATGACTCAGTAACTCTACTTTTGGATATTTACTCAAAGAAAATAAAAAGAAACATAAAAAAAAAACAAGAACACTAATTTGAAAAGATAATGCACCCCTATGTTTATCATAGCACTATTTACTATAGTGAATACAAGATACAAAGCAACTCAAGTTTCCCTCCATAGATGAATGGATAAAGATGTCACACACACACACACACACACACACGCGCGTGCGCACATGCGTTAGGATATTACTCAGCTATAAAAAAGAATGAGCCGTTGCCATTAGTGACAACATGGATGGACCTAGAGGATACCATGCTAAGTGAAATAAGTCAGACACAGAAAGACAAATACTGTATGATTTCACTTATATGTGGAAACTAAAAATGAAAAATAAAAAACAGAAACAGATTCATAAGTCCAGAGAATTGGCGATTGCCAGAGGGGAGGAGGAGAGGAGGATGGGCAAAATAAGTAAAGGGGATCAAGAGGTACAAACTTCCTGTTATCAAGTAAATAAATAGCAGGAATGCAAAATACAGCATGAGAAATTTAGCCAATAACAATGTAATAACTTTGTATGGTGCCTAATGAGAATTACCATTACTTGTATGGTGGTGAGCACTGCATAACGTATGTAACTTTTGAACCACTATGTTGTACACCTGAAACTAATAATGTAAATTAACTATACTTCTATTAAAAAATTTGCCCTATTTAAAGGAAAAATAAGCAAGATTGGCATTATTTGCAGATGTTAATATCTGAAAAAAGGAAAACATGAAAAAATATCTAAAAATTCAGGAATCTCAATTAGAGATTAGTTTAGAGAAACTAAAATAAGTTATACCTTTTAAAAAGTCAACTACAGGGGCACCTGGGTGGCTCAGTGGGTTAAGCCTCTGCCTTTGGCTCAGGTCATGATCTCAGGGTCCTGGGACTGAGCCCCACATCTGGCTCTTTGCTCAGCAAGGAGCCTACCTTCCCCTCCCCCTCTGCCTTCTCTCTGCCTCCTTGTGATTTCTCGCTCTGTCAAATAAATAAATAAAATCTTAAAAAAAAAACAAACACGTCAACTACATCCCTATGTCAAAGTCACCATAGAAAAATCCACAACATTGGGGGCACTTGGGTGGCTCAGTTGTTTAGGCATCCAGCCCTTCTCAGGTCTTGATCTCAGAATCATGGGTTCAGGCCCTGTGTTGGGTTCCATGCTGGGTGTGGAGCCTACTTAAAACAAAACAAAAAAACTAAAAAACTCTATAAAACCAGATCATTTCTTCTCCAATAATAAAAAGCACTTAATAAGAGAGTATTAATTTCTTCACTAATTTTTTAAATAAAATGATACAACTACAATTTTTAAAATGAGAACAAAATATCCTTGAAGGATACTTTACGGAGTTTAGTACCAAGCTGGTGAAATTCATCTGGATAAGTAAGTGGGGCTGGTACCCTTTTAATAAAGGCTCCTGAGAGCAGACATATACTAACCTTTCAATACCTAGTAAAAACAAATTTCAGAAAAGCTCAATTTTAAGAACTTTACATATAAATAAACCCAAACTACATAACAAGAAAGGATTACTACTTTTCAGTAAATCCTGTTGG
The DNA here is from genome assembly GCF_020171115.1 of Neogale vison. Classification (NCBI taxonomy): domain Eukaryota; kingdom Metazoa; phylum Chordata; class Mammalia; order Carnivora; family Mustelidae; genus Neogale; species Neogale vison. The sequence goes on along the minus strand of NC_058096.1, from coordinate 207,251,415 downwards.
GCTATTTAGTTAGCATGGAGACAAATTACAATAGTGTAGCAAATTCTTTTTTTTTTTTTTTAAGGATTTTGTTTATTTATTTGATGGACAGAGATCACAAGTTAGCAGAGATGCAGGCAGAGAGAGAGGGGGAAGCAGGCTCCCTGTTGAGCAGAGAGCCCGATGCCAGGCTCGATCTCAGAACCCTGGGATCACGACCAGAGCCGAAGGCAGCGGCTTAACCCACTGAGCCACCCCGGCGCCCCAATACTGTAGCAAATTCCAAATCAGTTAACTTGAAGGATATTTTAAAAATATTTTAAGCTAGAAACAACAAAAACAACAACGAAGCACAGCACCTTCATCCCACTCGGGAAGGAAAATACCTCTCCCAAATCCTGAAGAACTAAGGTACCATCAGAGACAAAACGGGAGTAATTCCAAGGTCTTGTTCAAAAAGTATTGCCTCCATAACTTCTTCCCCAATTCTCTGCTCCCTCAACAAAAGCAAAAAAGTGACGGGGAAATAATTGCTCTTTCCTGTGACGATCAGCCTGTCACCGTCCATTACTTGAGTTGTTTTGATGGCCCTCAACATCAATCTCCTCTGGGTCACATTACTGAGACGCCTGTTTCCTAGCTCCCATCAGAGCACAGCAGGTGCCTTTAGGATGGTCTTTATCTTAATGGTCTCTTAAATAAAACGGGTAGTCCACAAATATTTCTTGAACTAATGCATATTGGAATAGAAAACAAATCTTTCTGAAGATAAAATGTTTTTAAAAGTAGAAAAATACATACATGAACAAATGATAAAATCCTTTCCAAAATATTACAAAGAATGGATAAAACAAGGTTGACCTCAGATTCTAACTGATAAGTGACTAAAGATGAGGAATACATTCTCCACACATGGGAAAATAGAGAGAGAAAATCAGCCTAGTTAAAGAAGTGTCCGTTTTCACACAACTCTACACAACTGTTGAACTCGTAAAAGATAAGTTAAATCCAATGTTGGTGGAGGAAAACTTACAGATCACTGTTAACCGGCTCCATCATTCTGAAGGACAATATGATACCACGTGAGGGCCGGTCCACGTTTTGTTCTGCCTTTTTAAATTAGGTCAGCTCCATACTCACCATGAGGCTTGAACTCAGGACTGGAAGCCAAGAGTCACATGTTCTACCAACTGAGCCATCCAGATGCCCCAATCCATGCTTTAATTCAAAAACTCCAATTCAGGGAGAAGACTAAAATTTCATCATCCCTCACCTTCATAGGCCCCCTTCCCCCGCTTTTTTTTTATTTTTTCAAGTTTATTTTCTTTTTAGTAATCTCTATACCCAGTGTGGGGCTTGAACTCACAACCCGGAGACCAAGAGTCACACGCTCTTTCAAAAGAGCCAGTCAGGTGCTCCTTCCCTGTTTTATTTATAGCACTTAGCACAGTCTAACTCTACATAGATTACTTCTCAATTTCTTGCAGGCAGAGACCTGCTCTGTCATGGTCATACCCTCAGTGCCTACAGCAGCCTGCCACCTAGAAGGTGCTTAGTATTTGTTGAATGACTGTATGAATGTTCTCAGGAAACAAGTATTAATCCCACCTTCAAATAGGTATAGTATATAACATTCCTAGGGCACCTGGCTGGCTCGACTGGTGGAGCATGCGACTCTCAATTTCAGGGTTTTGAGTTTGAGCCCCATGTTGGGGACAGAGATTGCTTAAAAACAAAATCTTTATAATTTTTTTCTTTATAATTTTTTTAAAAGATTTTATTTATTTATTTGACAGAGAAATCACAGTAGGCAGAGAGAGAGAGAGAGAGGAGGAAGCAGGATCCCCGCCAAGCAGAGAGCCCAATGTGGGACTCGATCCCAGGACCCCGAGATCACGACCTGAGCCGAAGGCAGAGGCTTAACCCACTGAGCCACCCAGGCGCCCAACATAATTTTTTTTAAGAGATTTTATTTATTTGAAGAGGGCAGAGATAAAGTATGAGCAGTGGGGAAGGGCAGAAGGAAAGGGAGAAGCAGACTAGCCACTGAGCAGGGAGCCTGATGTGGGCTTGATCCCAGGACCCTAGCATCATGACCGGAGTTGAAGGCAGATGCTTAACCAATTGAGCACCCAGATACCCCCAAAATAACATCTTTAATGAGATTAAAAATAGTAAAATAGTATTTGTAACACAATTTATAATTACAAATCCCAGAACTTACCCTCAGAGAATAGCTGAGCAAATTAGGATAATGACACCATGAAATGCTCAATAACCATTAAATGTTAAAATATAGTGAACTCAGGGACACCTGAGTGGCTCCGTCAGTTGAGCATCTATCTTTGGCTCAGGTCATGATCCCGGGGTCCCAGGACAGAGGCCCGAGTCGGGCTCCCTGCTAAGTGGGGAGCCTGCTTCTCCCTCTCCCTCGACCCCTCCCCTCAGCTTGTGCTCCCCCCATCAAATGAATAAAATCTTATATTAAAAATTTAATTAATTTACACTTTTTTTTTTAAGACTTTATTTATTTATTTGACAGACAGAGATCACAAGTAGGCAGAGAGGCAGGCAGAGAGAGAGGAGGAAGCAGGCTCCCCGCGGAGCAGAGAGCCCAATGTGGGGCTCAATCCCAGGACCCTGGGATCATGACCCGAGCCAAAGGCAGAGGCTTTAACCCACTGAGCCACCCAGGCGCCCCAAAAATTTAATTAATTTACAAATTAATTAAGTGAAGTAAGTAAATTTATGAATTTAAATTGTAAATTAAGTGAAAAAACAGAATAACAACATTCATATAAAAAAAGATTCAGGGTGCCACGCCCATTCAGAACTGTAGCTCAGATGAAGCTGGTATTAATACTGAAGAGTATTCATAAAACAACCATTAGATTCTTCAATAACCATAATTTTCAAATATTCTATCAGGTCTGTGATATTTTGGGAAGAAAAGTAGCTACTATTACTGGTTATTAGTAGGATAACCAACACAATGGTATGACTTGAGGGGAGGAGTAATGAATTGTTCCCTTTTACAAAAACTAAAAAATGTGAGAAGTGGAATTTTAAAAACAGATATAAATTTCCTCAGTCCCTGCAGAGCAGTGTTCTTGTATCATTTTATTTATTTTTAAAATCAAATTCATTGCGGTATAATCTGCATACAATAAAAATGTACACACTTTAAGGGACTGCCCCTGGGGTCTACCCTGCGCCCATCTTGACTGACGGGCATCTATGGGACACTGGGGCTAGAGCTCACCTCTTTGGTCTTCGCAGGTGAGGGAGGCAGCAACTTGCCAAGGCCCCATCCCTCCTGGCAGCAAGAACACTCCTTACCCCTCTCACCAAGCCAGGAAGCATCAAATGCCAGGGACCCCAGAACCAGGAGGGAGTGAAGCCGTGAACCGAGTGGCGCCCCTGGTTTCTGGGAGGCTCGGTCAGCAAGTGCGGACTTCAGTCAGGCTCTGGTGCCTACAGCTGCTCTCCAGCCTTGAGTGCACCACCAAGCCTCTTTAAACTGGTTTTCTTACCGGACTGAAGGGCAAATACCTCTGCAGGATGCAGGTAAAAATGAAATGTGACAGCCCATCACGAGGAAGCCAAGATATGGGGCTCTCCTCATGCCAGCCATGATTACCCACGGCGTTCCTCGGGTGCCAGCCACCCGGGACCATCTCCTAGCTGGCACATGATCCCGTTGGGTGGTCGAGGCGAAAGCATATTTAAGCGTATTTAAGGGAAGGCTCCCAGCACCATTTTCACCTGGGTTTGACATGTGGCGTCTCTCTCTGCAGAGGCTGGGTTACCACTCCCTCTGTGTTTTCTGCCCAGGGCCCCGGGGAACGAGGGCGTCCATCACGGCCCCATTCCACTGCCCCGCACCGCAGCGGGGCTGCCGGTCCAGGCTGAAATGCCACTTCAAAGGTGTACAGGTCCATTCTGACCCATCGCTCTATCTTTCACATCTGAAAATGGTCCAAGGTCACTCCATGTGCTCCTCAATCAGGTCACAGAACAGCAGGAGACATTCCTTTGGCAAAAAAGGACACACTTTTGTCCTGTATCTTGTACTGGTAAGTGAGGCTCCGGTCCCGCTGGGCCGCAGGCTGTGATGGTGTCCGCCAGAGGATCTTCAGCTACAGGGACAAGGAGAAGAATGAAAGAGAAGCAGAGCTCCCACGTCCCTGCCTCCTCCACCCCCCGGCCACCAAGGCCTGCAGGGGGTCCCAGTCACGTGCCACGCAGCCATGCGGCCCACTTTGGAAACAAAGCTTATTACCAGCTAACTAAAACGAACCCTTCGGTCTAGGAGTGATATCTGCTCGTTACAGAAAATGTGTAAGAGAAGGAAAAAGAAAAACAGCCCTCCAGGGAAAAACCACTTAAGTGTTTTTATTTTCTCTTTTGGTCTTTTTTTCTATGTGTGGTTTTGTTGGCTACCCGGATTCTGAAAATCAGCTCATGAGAGTCAGTACATTCAATCAGGCTCAGGAAGGCTAGACGTTTATTCTGATGATGTCTCAATGCTAGTCATTCGAGAACGTTCTGGGGGCCTAGCCTCAGAGAACCTCCTCTGAACCCTTTGCTCACACGGCGCACATAGGCGCCACCAACACAGCATCCCTGGGCTTGCCCTTTTGTTTTCTTTTCTAACCCTGGGCCAGAACTCTCACCCATGCTTAATGGGTCAAGAGTGGTCAATGTCAAGGTAACCTGGAAGCCGTGGCAGGGGCTTTGGGGGATATTCCGAGAGAGAAGTTCTAGAAGGCAGAGAACCCCTTGGGTGGGGGTCGAACCCCTTGGGTGGGGTCCTTCCCAAGACAGAACTCTAAGCTTCTGCCTGAGTTCTCAAACATTCTGGTCAGAGGCAGCAGCGGGGCGGCAGCACCCCCAGCCATGGGGATCGTCCTCCCAGGTCTGTAGCTTAAAAGGAGCAGCACTGCCGAGTATACCAAGCCTGCTGTGGCCCTGCAGAGGCCTTCTCAGCACTGCCGAGTATACCAAGCTTGCTAATGGCCCTGTAGAGGCCTTCTGCTGCTGGACAGCAGAATTCTGCTCCAGATGTGTCCTTCGGGCACAAATGGGACCACCGTGGAAAATGTGCACCGCTGTGTGAGGCTAGCCCCATCTGGAACAGACTCTGTCTTGCATTCACACAACTCCTGAGGTTTCCCTTGTACCCGAAGGAACGCCCCAACCCAACAACCCCTAGGGCCCGACACCATCCCACATAAGGTCTCGGCTCAGGCACAGACGCAGTAACTTGTGCCCCGTGAGCCCCTGCACACCTGCCCGTGCACATCCCTGCAGAAACCCGTAGCCAGGCCCTCAGCCCGCAGGATCAGGTGGCTCTGGTGACTAAGGCCATTTAAAAGGATGTCATTCTCCTCGTCCTCGGCGTCTCCACTGTCGTGTACCAGGGCCACGATGTTTCCCTGCAACAGAGAGTCAAGTTGAGAAGCTGCTCCTCCAGGCAGCGCCATCGGGGGGCCCCGGGCTTTCAGGGCCTCCAATTCCCTGCACGTCTTCACCCTGATCAGCCTCCACGCTACTGCTGTGGCTAGGAAGGATGCCTGCTTACACTCCAAGACCCTAATTCCAGCCTCGCCAGCACATCCAACCAGCTCAATCCCTCTTAAACCAAGCTCAGCTTGGCCTGTGGTCCTCCATGTTAGCAGAAAGTGCCGTCTTTCTGCCAGGCTCCTGTTCTTCTGGTCCGCGGCTCCTGAGTGCTCAGCACGGGCCAGACCGCAGCGGGGATCAGAGGGCAGTGGTGTGGGCCTGGAGATGACAAAGGACACAGGCCAGGAGAAAAGGCAGCATGGGGGACTGAGGGAGCCCAGAAGAGGCATCCTATCTGGCCCAGCGGAGAGGGTCAGGAGACGGCCGCACGTGAGCAGAGGAAGAAGGGCAGGCAGGAGCTGGCCAACCAGAACCACAGGGGGAGGTCGACCCGCTGAAGGGGATACGCTGTAAGTCCTTTCAGAGGCACACTCTCCAGTCGTTAAAAAGAAGAAAGCAGGGGCGCCTGGGTGGCTCAGAGGGTTAAAGCCTCTGCCTTTGGCTCAGGTCATGATCCCAGGGTCTTGGGATCGAGCCCCGCATTGGGCTCTCTGCTCAGCAGGGAGCCTGCTTCCTCCTCTCTCTGCCTGCCTCTCTGCCTACTTGTGATCTCTGCCTGTCAAATAAATAAATAAAATCTTTAAAAAAAAAAAAGAAGAAGAAGAAGACAGCACACCCAAGTGCTCCGTTCTTAGGCAACGGACACCAAGATACAGGTGTGCTATGAAATGGCATGGCAGGTACCAGCGACGGGAAGAAAAACACACGACAACAGGAAACACACACACTACATAAAACATGTTCACAATTGCACAGACTCTCGGGAAAAATATCCACGTGGGGGAAGAGACCGCTACTTTGTACTACTCTTTGTGCTATTTACTTTTTTCTTTCTTAAACTATTCTCAAGTTTTACTCTTTCAACTGAAAGAGGTATTTTTACAAAACGAGGGTAGCAGCAGGCCACAGAGCAAGCTAAGCTGCAGGCAGTGTGCCTGCCGCCGTGTGGCGGATCGCTCCCTCCACGCCCCTTCCGGTCCCTCCTCCTCCTGTTCTCTCTGTCGCCTCTCTGTCTCTCTGTCGCTCCTGGCGCCTGTGACTGCAGCCCTGTGGTCCCTGGAGTTCCCCAGAGGCTGGCTGCCAGGCAGGCCCTTGCACAGGAGGGTTCAACATGCCCTGCTGGGAACATACAGCCCCGCCTGACTCCACTAGCTCCCCCCACCCTCTGCCCAGCACTGCAGCCTGACCGCACGGCGCTGAGGGCCACAGGCGCCTGCCAGGGGCACCATCACGTGCTGAAGAACGGCCGCCAGGAGCCAGAGGCTGTGTGGGTGTGTTGCAAACTTCGTGTCACTAAACTCCTGCCATTGGGTTCCCGTGAGTCAGGCACCGAAGCCATTCCTATATCATATAGATGGGTCTGCTCCCATTGCGCTGTGTTGGCAGAATCCCCAGTTTTGCCTCATCGTTTGACAGTTAACAGTTATGTCCTATACTTGCATCACATCTCACAATTTTTTTTATAGCAGTTTATACCTTAACTGATCTTCAAAGTCCATGCAGAGTGACAATGACTTCTCCCAGGACACGAGGCAACGTGTGCCGGAGCTAGGACTGCTGTAGTACCACACACGACCGGCTACCGTCAAGACAGTACCGGTCAACCTTTTCATTTGGAGGCCCTTATTTTTTAACAGTGGCAAGTAGGGGAGTGGAGGATGGTAGACCAAAAGATTTCTGGGCCTACCAGCATAAAGCCAAACCCCAAGGTGAATCCACAAGAAAGAGCACCGCAAGCAAGGGAGGTGTGGATCCGCCTGGGCCCATGGAGGTCAGAGGCGGGAGCACGGAGAGCAGGCCGATCAATACCTTTTGTTCCCAGCACACAGCAACTCTGCAGTAGTGCATGAAGTCCAACACAGCCACTGCCCCCAGGCCTAGGCTCAGCAGCACACTGAGGTCGTCCACCAGCAGGACCGGGTACCTCCATGCGGCCTGTCCGTCCTCCATGGGCTTCAGAGCCTCGCGGATAAACTCATACAGGGGCTGCAGGTTCCCCACATCGGCCTCCCTGGAACATCAAGCACGACTCATTAGAGAGTTCTCTCTCTACGAATGTTTATCTGGGACCAAGAAGCCTCACAGGAACGGGCCGGGGGGAGGCAAAGAACTGGATCACAGGCCTTGGCCAAAGGGGTTCCTGATTTTGTTGGAAAGAAAAGGTATGCGTGTACATACGAGCGAGCTGTACTTCAAACACTCTTTGAGGTCTAGGAGGTACAAAGCACTGGGGGACACAAAATAAACAGCCTCCCTGACCCTCAAGAGACACCATGCCACCCCTCCACCTAAGAGCTAAAGCACTGGAAGATTAACCTGGATTAGGCAGGCAGGAGAAGCCTTCCCGGGAGGCTGTCATGGGGACAAAAAGCTAAATAGCAATTCAGGTGACCTAGCGGTGAGGGACCAAGGTCTAAGGGCTGTTTGTGTACCAAACAGATTCCGCCTGTTTCTGAACAAGCCTCCCCAGTGTCTACCCGGGGCGGACACCTCCCAGCAACAGAGGCTCAAAAAGCACCAGAGCACAGGGCCTAGGCACCAGCCCACACCCCAGGTCTGAGCTCCACTAACAGCAAGGACAGCAACTTCCCACAGCCTGGGGGTGAAGTGTAACCAGGCCCATCACTCAGACGAAGACACCCAGGTTCGGAGATGGTAAAGGCTACGTGCAAGATCACACGCACAGGGTCGGGGCACGGGGCCTTCTGACTCTACACCGCCTTCCAGCCACTGCACAAGGCCCGGTCTTGTGGTAGGGAGGGAGAGCTCCCGCAGGGACTCCCTTGTGGAGCAAAGGAGAGCAGCCACGTGGGGGGTCTGCACAGAGCTGTGTTTACGTTGACACTCATAAAGGACAAGAAACAGGAAAACCAGTTTCAGAATAGCAAACCCAGGGTCAACAGATTTTTTCTTAAAAGGCCAATAGTAAAATTTGAGGCTTGTGGGTCCTATGGTGTCTGTCTCAGCAACTCAACCCTGCCGCTGGAGTGCAAAACAGCCAGGACAATATGCAAACAAGGGAATGCAGCTATTCTAATAAAACTTTATCTACAGGGGTACCTGGGTGGCTCAGTGGGTCAAGCCTCTGCCTTTGGCTTAGGTCATGATCTCAGGGTCTTGGGATCGAGCCCCGCATCGGGCTCTCTGCTCAGCAGGGAGCCTGCTTCCCCACCCCCTGCCAGCCTCTCTGCCTACTTGTGATCTCTCTCAAATAAATAAAAATATAAAATAAAAAAAAATCCTTTATCTACAAAAACAGGTAGCTGACCCACAGGCCATACTTTGCTGAGCCCTGTATATCGAGCCAAAAATAGAACAAAGGTGTGTCCTAAGGCTCTGAGCCAGGGTTGGAAAAAACATACTGTTCTGCCACACTCCCAGCAAATAATGCTTTCTATAACTTTTGAGTCAGCCATACGCCCTCTGGCCCATGAGGCCCATGAGCCAAGGGCTCTCTGATGAAGCCACAACACCAGGGAAGCGTCTGCCTTCTGGAGGCAGCTCCGTCCTCTCACACGCCACATGCCAGGAACAAGGAATCACAGAGCAAGCCTGATCTGGGCCCCCCCCACCCAGTGGGTACTTCTGGGCAGGGGTGGGGGCTGACTGACCTGAGGAACTGCAGGGGGTGTGGCTCTGCCTGGGCCCGGAAGAAGACATCCACCGAAGACTTAAGTCCCTCGAGGAACACAAGCTGCCCACATTCCCGGGCTGCAGTCAGGCTGACACCCTAAACAACACGGGAGAGTGAATCACGGTGCCTTGCAGGCGAACCCACCCCGGCGGCCAGACTCCAGCTCACAAGAGGGCACAGGACACATTCTAAGCCCCGTAAACGTGCAGTTGTCCACCTTTGGTTGGGGCCCGTGCCTTCTTTCCACTGGGTGTCCCCAACCCACCAGCCCCACTGTGCTCAAGTCTGCCTTTATTTTATTTATTTATTTATTTTTTTATTTTTTTAAGTCTGCCTTTATATTTAATGGTCACTTCGCAAAGAACTGACGTTTTGCTTACATGTCTGTTTTCATCATGGCTGAATACTTGGCTTTAATTTGCAATAGTATCATGAAGTCTATCATAAACTCTTCAAATGTACGTATTTACCAAGTTAAGCACATTTAGAGACGATAATAATGACAGTAAAATGGTGGGAGGGGGCACCTGGGTGGCTTAGTGGGTTAAAGCCACTGCCTTTGGCTCGGGTCATGATCTCAGGGTCCTGGGATCGAGCCCCACATCTGGCTCTCTGCTCAGCAGGGAGCCTGCTTCCCTCTCTCTCTCTCTGCCTGCCTCTCTGCCTACTTGTGATCTCTGTCTGTCAAATAAATAAATAAAATCTTTAAAAAAAAAATATGGTGGGAGAATGACCAAGGTCTGAAAAGTGCTGGCTGCAGAAGAAAGGGCCAGATGCTGGCTCTGGACCTCACAAACCCTGTCAGGTGCGCCTCAGCGGCACAGGACCTCAGCGGGGCTCTGAGGTTTTCAGTAACACAGCTCCCAGACTGACTGCCAGGCTGCTGGCGACAGAAGACGATCTCATCAGCAGCAGGCTCTCCTTCTCCTCCCTCTTCCCCAGAGGCGGCACTCCCACGACAGCTAGGGTGACACGAACTCCTGACGCACTAGTTCGGAGGTGGACAACGGAGGTGGCAACATAGGCTTCGCGGGCCATGATCTGTGCTGTTACTCCTCAGCTCTGTAGAGTGAGGGCAGCCACACACGATTCATAAACAGATGGGTCAACCCCTGCTCTAGATCAGCCCTTTTTTTTTTTTTAAAGTTTATTTTTAAAAATAATCTCTATACCTGATATGGGGCTCTTGATCCCTCAAGGATCAAGAGGTCATGGACTGAGCCAGCCAGGGGCCCCTAGAGCAGAACTTCTCAATAGGGCTCTTCATGACCTAGCCGACTGAGAAGCTCTTAAGTCACCCAATTATAAGGCAGATCCCGGAGCGCCACTCCAGACTTCCAGAACCAGAAGATCTATGGGCAGCGCCCAATGATCTGCATTTCGACAAACTCCCAAAGATGGATATAATCTAGATAGGAAGCCCGCTGCTCTATCTGTGCAGAAACAGGTCACATGGAACTCTCTAGACTCCTCATGCCCCTAGGCCAAGTCTCAAGTGTTCATTCACACCCCGGTGCCCTCCACTAAGCAGTGCCATCAGCCCCAGTGACCCCTGGCAGACAGAAGGACTCCTGCTCGTCACCTCTGCTCTCGCTCATTACCGTTCCGCTAACCGCAGTTCAGTAACACACCCAGAGCACAGAGGCTCACACTCCAGCCCTCCATGTGCCCAGTGCTGTGTGTGCCAGTCCTGCTGTGTCGACGACAACTCAAAGGTACCAATCTGGACACGAGCGAACGTTGATTTCTCATCCAGAAACACAGATGCTAGGGTCACAGAGACATGCTTCACAGACGTGGAATGTAACATGTTCTTAACATGACTGCTCTCCCTGAGCTCATGCTCTGACCTCTAACACAGGAACTTCCTCCTTCTCTGCAGAGGATGGGAAAGAGTCTACCCTCCTCTTACGCTCTCATTTGTTTCTCCCCAACACAGTGACATCAGGCGGTGACATGGCCCTGTAGGAAAACTGACATTTCAATACATTGCTGCTAATGAGTGGCCTGCTTCTCTCCCTCTCTGAGGCGGGCCTACTAAAAACAAAACAAGACCAAAAACAAAAATAGAAAACAGTAAGCCCCCACGGTCACGGGTCAGGGGTGATGGCCTAGGCTAGGCCAGAAAGTTCACCAGCCTCTTGGCCGTCTTATTCTTTCCTGCCTGCATCAATTAAGATGAAGGACAGGCCAAGATGAGATAAGGAGCAGGGGACAAAAGCCCCTCTCCCCACATCTGGGGAGATGGAAGCTCTAATCTTAGAGAGAGACAGGAGGCACTCAGTTTGGTGGTAGAACAAGCTGTGATCTTCAACTCAGCAAAACTGAGATTAAAGCCCACACTGAGAAGGAGAAAATCGTAACTGGTCCAGAGTCAGTAGAGTTGCACCGGATTAACAACAGATGTGGTTCTATAAACTAAATTAATAAAACAGGAAGAGATGCTGCCTTAGCCCTTCAGATAAGGGGTTCAGCACCCTGTGATTTCCTTAGTCTCTCTCTTGCTAAGTTCTCTACAACCCAGAGAGGGGAGACCAGCCTTGGCCCCACTCACACCAGCGTAACCCACATACTCAGGGACGGCACCTCGGAGGTCCACAATATTTACCAACTTCCTTCCCACGATATTGTAGTGACTGAAGGACTGGACGAGTGCCACAAAGCAGACTTTACAATTAGCTAGAAAACAAAGCAAACAAATTTTTAGTGAAGTCTTCACTTACAATCACTCTCATCTAGTTCACACTTCTGGAAACAAAAGCACTGGGGCAGGTCTAGACAGACTCAAGGGGCCTGGCAATATGACATACACAATTTCATCCTAAGATGCACATTTTCTCATATATGTATTATTTCATCAAACCTGAGATGTAATTCTGTTACGTGTACTACTAGGTATACCTTACTTTGTTCTATTTTAAACCAATGGTGGTTTGTTTTTTTTTTTAAAGATTTTTATTTATTTATTTGATAGAGAGAATGATCACAAGTAGGCAGAGAGGCAGGCAGAGAGAGAGGGGGAAGCAGGCTCCCCACTGAGCAGAGAGCCCGATGCGGGGCTCGATCCCAGGACCCTGAGATCATGACCTGAGCCGAAGGCAGAGGCTTAACCCACTGAGCCATCCAGGTGCCTCATCGAACTGTGCTTTTTAAAAACATTATTTGAGATGCGTGGGTGGCTTAGTCAGTTAGGGATCTGCCTTTGGCTCAGCTTTTGATCCCAGGGTCCTGGGGTAGAATCCTACATCAGGTTCCTTGCTCAGCAGGGAGCCCGCTTCTCCCTCTGCCTGCCACTCCCCCTGCTTGTGCTTCTGCTCTCCAATCTCTCCCTGAAAAATAAATAAATAAAATCTTTTAAAAACAAGCAAACAAATAAATAAATAATGTTTTCCGTTTATTGTTGGCATACAGAAATACAACTAATTTTTTTTAAAAAACTGGTCTTATATCCAAGAAGTCTTAAGGCCCTAGCTACCTTATGGAACACAATTAGTTCTAATAATTTAACCGTAGATTCTCTTGCTCTTTCAGTGCTGACAATAACATCATCTGGAAAAGAAAACAATTTTCAAAGCTTTGAATTATTACAACTAAAAGTGCCAAATGTCTACCCTCTATCTTGGCCTGGCTCAGCAGGGGCTCAAGAAGCAATCAGTTGATAAATGAGTCTCTTTTTCATCGGCTGTTTTCTTCTTCTAATCTGCTTCTATAAATTGCACTGGCCCTACAGTTTCCCTCCCTACGTTCTTTAGGAAGCATCTACTGCCCGGGCAACTTGTCAATGGATCCAGGGCCTAAGGACCTCAAGTACACAAGGACCAAGGAGCAACTAAATCAGGAGGCCACAAGAGTCTCCGTGAGACTGCACACACGCTTGGTGGAGAAGAGAAGATACAACATGGATACAGAGAGTACGTACCACCCTTTGGGAGGATGGGCAGGGAGCAAGGCGGTCAAGTAACCTATGACCTAATAAACAGCCATCTGGCTACCCAAACACCAAAGCCCTGTTGGTTAATGCTATTCCCATTGTGTTTTGCCTTAGGTTTCTTTTTCTACAACATCAATGAATCCCGTACCTTTGAGGTAGAAGGAGAGAAAGTGGTGTACAAGGAAGCTGCCGTCTGTCTTGGCATCACAGAGTAGAGTCAGTTTCCCCTAAAAGTTAAGAGGAACACAAAAAGGTGAATTAGACTCCTTGGAAAGAGGTCAGTACCTTATACACACAGAGACACACACATGGATTACCAAAAAGAAGGAAATAAGTCAAAACAAGGGAAAGAAACAATACTTGAAGTGATTGCTTAAAGTGATGGATTAAATCACTTGTTATAGGTAAGCATATCTTGGCTTCTACTTCTCCAAGGCAAGCAGAATGAAGTGCCTCATCTTCCTCATTCACCATGGTACCTCAGGGACCAGTCCTGGGGAGAACAATACCCTGAACAAAAGAAGCTTTTACTGTCAGAATCCAATAAAAATCACAGCCTGCCAAGATGGGAATGGGCATTCAAAAAACTAATCTGATCCAACTTAATTCCTATTTCTAATTCTGATACCAATTCTGTCCAATAGGGTGGGGGGAGAGGGGAGAAGTAAAATTTGGCAGACCTCCAGTAACAAGGTTCTCATCCCAGGGGCCCTAGATGAGAGGTCTGGTCATGGAAAATCCTGGAAAGACTATATCTAAAGATGGACTCCACAGGGGCTGGCTGCCTTGCTCCAGCCACCTCTAGTTCCCTGTCAAAGGGGAGGCTGGGATCAAGTGGTATCTGATAGGACACGTTCATGTTGTGAGTTTCCTTTCACTTATAAAATTTGAAAAATTGCACTATCAGACGTTGAGGGTTACCTCTAGTGCTGTCATTTCCTGGTGCCCACTCTGACCCCCCATTCCTCCACTCCGGCCCTGGGCTGAGCACTCTGGAGGTGCCCGAGGTAACTAGGAAGGTCACCAGTGCCATCTGCAGGCTTGGGCAACTGACACCACAGGTTCCTAAAAAGGTCCGACTGGTACACATGGGTGTCTTGGCTGCCTGGTGGAGCTTTCCATTTTCTTGGGAGGACAGAGTTTGTAAAATAAATCAGGTTGGTTTCCCGGAAGATGTAAGCCCCGGGCTAAAATGTGAAAAATTTCGGGATGCCCCGGAGTGCGGAGAAAACAAAGTGGCGGAGCTGTCGTGCCCCAGGCCGACTTGACAGAAGCCGACGCTGGCTGAGAGCAACTTGGAAGAGCAGCATTCAAGACCATGAGGAGGAAGAGGAGCAGCGATCACTGCGACCTGCACAATGCCGCAGGGCCAGAGAGAGAAACTCAGGGCGAATGAGAAGCTAGTCTTCTGGGAAACGGGGAGAATCAAACTCCCGACTCTCAGACAACCCCCTCCTCTGGGCGCCGGGAGCCAGTGAGCACGCACAGGGCTCCCGGGTACTGGTCTGGGAACGTAAACCAAAGCAGAGGCGGCCAAGCTTCCAGCGCACTTTGAGAGACGCGCACCCTCCGTAAGCGCCCGCGCCGAGCCCAGGTCCCCCGTCGGCCCTCCCCGGACTACAATTCCCAGGCGCCTCGGTGCCCGCGGACGTCGCGTCTTTCCCAAGAGTCCACGTGCGCTTCATCCGGGGATGCGGTCTTCCGCCACGCTCCGGGGCCCGCCCCCTTCCCGCCGCGTGGCGTCTTACCTGCTCCGCCCTGTCAGGGGTGGTGTTGAGAAGGTTATTGAGTTCTGGGTACATCCCGAGCTCCGGGCTCGACTGTCCCAGACTGGGAGTCGGGGCTGCTGCGGGGACGACAGAGACCAGGGAGCTGCACACCACTCGAGCCGGCGCGGAGGAAGCGCGCACGCGCAACACCGCTTCCTGGCGCCGCCTCAGCCAATCAGGCGGGCGCCTGAACCTGGGCGCTGCGGGCGCACGCGGGAGGGTGCGCTTCCGGCTGAGGTAGGGGCGGGGGCGCGGATCCTGCGGTGACTTCTTGAGGCTAGCCCCGCGGGGCAGTGGTCTCAGAGTGCCCGCGCGACGGGTCTCTTCCGCCTTCCCTTGGCCTCCCTCTCTCCCCAGCCCCGGGCCTCGGGACAGTGCAGTCAGCGCCTCCACCCGTACCTCTCGAGCTCCTGCTGTGTGTCCTCCCAAGTCTCCAAGTTCGGGCTACTTAGGGAGCGAGATGGGTGAGGATGCCCGCGCATTCTCGCAAAACAGAAAACAAACGTAATAATCATGGGATTGTGTATGGAAGAGTTCTTGGGGGAAAAAAAAAAAGCACAAGCTGGTTAAGGGAGTAACGGTGGGGTAAGGATAGGTTAGGAATTAAAGAGGTTATCAAGATAGGCTCACTGTGAAAATGTGATCAGAGCACACCTTGTATGCTCCCACTCAGGGCTTTTGCACCAACTGTGCCTCCCTCCTGGAATGCTGTTCTCCCAGACACTCGGAAGATTTAAAAAATCCCCCACTTGTTCCAGGTCTTTGCTCAGATATCACTAATCTTCGAGGCCTTCTCTGACGATTCTGTTTAAATTGCAAACTGTCCTTTCTCCAACACTTAACCCCTGCTTTCTTTTTTCCATAGCATTTATATCTAACGTAACTATATATAGTTCTCGTGTACCGCAGTGAGCCTCAGAGCACCAGGGACAATCCTATAGTTCAGCAAAATCACGTTTATTGATTCATTGCCAAGGAGAGAAGTAGCATACCAGTAGAGTCCTGGGACCTCACGGAGCAAAGGAAAGGCCGTTGTTTCAGGATTTGGGAAAGGATGGAGTTCAGGTGAAATTTAAATGAAGTGGTGTTTGTCGATAGGCTGGAAACAGAGCATAGCTGTGTGTACGGGGTCAACATCTGGCCAGGACCGTAAAGAGGACCAAGGTTTCCAGTGCATACCACAAGGTTAAGATAGATGTGGATGGGGAGGTGGGTGGGGGCGGGGGGGTGTGTTAAAATAGATAAAGAAGGTAACAGTACACTTATCTTTTTTTTTCCACATTAAAACACTCATAATTGAAATATTTTTAGGTGCCTGGGTGGCTCGGTCTTTAAATGTCTGCCTTTGGCTCAGGTCATGATCCTGGGGTCCCGGGATTGAGCCCCACATCAGCTCCCTGCTACATGGGAAGCCTGCTTCTCCCTCTCCCACTACTTGTCCTTCTCTCGCTGTATCTTTCTCTGCCAAATAAATAAAAATCTTAAAAAATACATTTTTATTTTATGTACAATGAGTTGGCATTAAGGTAGGTATTGTGGATGACCCATTCAAGGAAGTTCACTTAATCCTGCTTAATAAAGCCTGTCTCCTTCGCATATTGACAGAAACACTGGCAGCAAATATTGAGGCCATTTTTCTGGATCAGACCTTGCTGGTTTGAGCAGATGTGGCAAGAACCCTGGACATCTTTCCTCAGATGGCTCCAGTAGAGCTCCTGGTGAGCCATCTTGTTCTCTCAGATGCAACAAGGCAGAAGGGAGAGTACACTTACCTTGACGAGCAGTGAGAAATGTATAGGATGGTGAATCATTATATTGTACACCTGAAACTACTATAATATTGTATGTATATATCTCAATTTAAAAAAAAGTTTTTGGGGACACGTAGGTGGCTTAGTTCGTTAAGCATCTGCCTTTGGCTCAGGTTATGATCTCAGGGTCCTGGGATCGAGGCCCGTATTGGGCTCCCTGCTCAGCTGGGAGCCTGCTTCCCCCTCTCCCTCTGCCTGCCTCTCTGCCTACTTGTGATCCCTCTCTCTCTGTCAAATACATAAATGAAATAATTAGAAATAAATAAACTTCATGGATGTAATTTCTTATTTGAAATTCCCCACCTGGGCTGGAAATCTCCCTGTCAAAATTACTTAGAGTCTCCAGCCAGGAATGGGGCATTATATGCTTACTAGTATGTGAAAGAGAGAAGAGCATCTCCTGGCATCCAGGGGCTAGTTCTTGGTGTTGTCCTGTTTAGCATAAACAAGTTCATAAAAGAATATCAGGCTGATTATGATGGGTCATGACAAAACTAGTCCACTCCATAGTTACGTTGAACACAAAACAAGAGCAAGTCTGAGCCGCAAACAACCAGACATCCCCGCTCCCAGCGAATGACTACTGCTACTTTACCATCACAGCTTTAGCCTCACTCTTGTCTGCCCTCCCTGTAGATGAGATTAAGGTACCTGATCATAGAATTAACCCTGTTTTGACAGCATCCAATACTAAACCTTCCTCTCAATCACCTAACAAACCAAATCCTGTAATTATGTTCTAACACTTTTTAAAAAAATATTTTATTTATTTGACAGAGAGAGAGAGATCTCAAGTAGGCAGAGAGGCAGACAGAGAGAGGGGGGAAGCAGGCTCCCCGCTGAGCAGAGACCCCCCCCCCATGTGAGGCTCGATCCCAGGATCCTGAGATCACGACTCTAGCTGAAGGCAGAGGCTTAAACTGAGCCACACAGGTGCCCCAATGTTCTAACACTTTTTTAATTAAAAAATTTTTTAAAAAAATATTTATTTGATAGAGAGAAAGTGAGAGAGCATGAGAGGGGAAGTCAGAGGGAGAATTAGACTCCCCCCACAGAGCTGGGAGCCCTATGTGGGACTCGATCCCAGGACTCCAGGATCATGACCTGAGCTGAAGGCAGTCAATTAACCAAATGAGCCACCCAGGCACACTTTAATTAAAAAAATTTTAGGGGCACCTGGGTGGCTCAGAGGGTTAAGCCTCTGCCTTCGGCTCAGATCATGATCTCAGGGTCTTGGGATCGAGCCCCACGTAGGGCTTCTGCTCAGCAGGGAGCCTACTTCCTCCTCCTCTCTCTCTGCCTGCCTCTCTGCCTACTTGTGATCTCTGTCTATCAAATAAATAAATTAATTAAAATCTTTAAAAAAATTTTTTAAAAAGACTTTATTTATTTATTTGAGAGAGAGAGAACACGAGCCATGGGTTGGGGCAGAAGGAGAGAGGGAAAGAAGTAGACCCCCAATGAGCAGGGAGCCCAACATGGGGCTCAACCCCAGGACCCTGGGATCATGACCTGAGCCAAAGGCAAAAGGTTTAACCCACTGAGCCACCCAGGTGCCTCTTAGCTTCACCTTTTTAACTCAAGGAGTATTTCACCTTAGTTCCTCCTCCCTATCTGGAAACAACCCCAGGGTTCACTTGTTCTTTGTGCATTTCTCAAGGATGCTGTCCTTGGTCACCTGATGTCCAATGTCTTTCAAGTTGCTGTTGCATATGTTTGTATACATCATCTTTTCCTTTTTTTTTTTTTTTAAGCAAGAAAGAAAATCTCGTCCTTTCGACTCCACTTTGGATGGAAGTAGAAGTTTGTGAATTATCTAGATGAACCAGAATTTAGAAAACTTTTCTTTTTGTTTGAGCCTTTTTAACAAAAATTTGACAGAGATCACAAGTAGGCAGAGAGGCAGGCAGAGAGAGAGAGAGGGGAAAGCAGGCTCCCTGCTGAGCAGAGAGCCTGATGCGAGGCTCTATCCCAGGACTCTGGGATCATGACCTGAGCTCAAGGCAGAGGCTTAACCCATTGAGTCACCCAGGTGCCCCTTTAAAATTTTAAAAAAAGATTTCATGGGTGCCTGGGTGGCTCAGTGGGTTAAGCCGCTGCCTTCGGCTCGGGTCATGATCTCAGGGTCCTGGGATCGAGTCCTGCATCAGGCTCTCTGCTCAGCAGGGAGCCTGCTTCCCTCTCTCTGCCTGCTTCTCCATCTAGTTGTGATTTCTCTCTGTCAAATACATAAAATCTTAAAAAAAAAAGATTTCATTTATTTGTTCATGAGAGAGAGAGAGAGAGGCAGAGGGAGAAACAGGCTCCCCACTGAGCAGAGAGCCCAATGCAGTACTCGGTCCCAGTACCCCAGGATCATGACCTGAGCCAAAGACAGGCACCATCTGAGCCACTGATGCGCGCTCATGTTTAAATCTTTAATCCATCTGTAACTGGTTTTTGTGTTTGGTGTGAAGTAAGGGATGTACATCAGTTTTGGAAGTAGTATGTTCTATTCAATCTTGCTGTAATTTGATTGGTATTGTACTGAGTCATTAAATATAGTTTGAGAATAGGTATCTTTTCAATATAAAATGTTGACTCCTCTTGTACTTCTCCATTTTTCTATCAATAGCAATGGGTTAAATCCAGAATTTTCTTTTGACAAAGAGTACCTCTGTGAACATACTCATTCATGTCTTTTGGTACTCGCCAGGGTATGTATCTGGAGTGAAATGGTTGGGTCAGAGGAAAGGTGAACTTACCATGAAGCTTATAAATCTCATATTTTATTCACACAATGTTGCCCGCTCTTTCTTTCTTTCTTTCTTTCTCTTTCTTCCTTTCCTTCCTCCCTTCCATTTGTTCGTTCTTTTCAATAGGCTCCATGCCCAGCATGGAGCCCAACGCTGGGCTTGAATTCAGGACCCTGAGATCAAGACCCGAGCTTAGATCAAGAGCTGGATGCCTGGGGCACTTGGGTGGTTCAGTTGTTAACCGTCTGCCTTCAGCTCAAGTCATGGTCCCAGGGTCCTGGGATCGAGCTCAGCAGGGAGTCTGCTTCTCCCTCTCCTTCTCCATGTGTGCTCTCTCACTCTCTGTCAAATGAATAAGTAAAATTAAAAAAAAAAAAAAAAGAGCTGGACGCCTAACCCCTGAGCCACCCAGGCGCCCCTCTATTCCTTTCCTTAATGAGAATTCCTCTCTCCTGTTGTATAAACTTCAGGTCCCCAGAGAGCTGGGTTCGCTCCTGGTCATAGTTTATGCACATGTTGAACAAACCAACGCAAATCTGGAAAATTCAAACCGAGGGATTTGATGCAGGAAATTGGGTCCAAGGGTGTGGAAAGGACTGGAGAAACAAAAGGGAGAAGATAGATGCACCCTCTGCCCCACTTCTGTCTGACCACCCCTGGTAGAAAACATCACACAGTCCTGCTCCAGCTCCACTCCAAATACTGTTGCAACCACACCATAGTTTCCCTTTGCCTTCCTGTGGCTACCTGATGAATTGTTTCTGCAAAGTGCTGCCTGGCGCTTCCAGGACCTCTGACAAGAGAGTTTTTACAGCCCCGAGTTGAAGATTAACCCGGAGGACCCCACAGACCGCCCGCTAAAGCAAAAACTGGAAGTGGGCTTGGGCAATCTCCCGCACGTCCACCAGAGGGCAGCAGACACTGTCTAAAGAGGCAGGGCGCCCGAGTCCCTCGCGAACCCGAAACCGCTGCAGTCCCGATCCTTTCCAGGGTGCCCGCGGGCTGACAGTCCTTAGCTCCCCTCCCTGGAAGCCTGGCGGTGGACTCTTCATGGGCTCTCCTGCTCCGGAGTCGCCCTCCCTCTGTAATGTCCTCGCCTCCCTACCCTTCTTCCGGCCATAGCGCCCCTCCTGCTCTAAGAGGGGGAGACCTCACACACCCGCGGAGCTGGCCCAGTCCCGCGCTGACGTCCTCTCCCGCCGCTCCCTCCGTCCAGCCAGCCCACCGTGCTTCTGGAGGCCTCAGAGGCAAGCCCACGCAGGGCCTGAGCTTCTCTGCTCCCTGTATGTAGGGCTCATTCTCCACGCCAGCTCCTCATCCCTGAGCTCGGCCCGTGTGCTTATGGAGCTGCACTAGGCAGACCCCCTTTCCAGAAAGATCTGCAGGAAGAGCCATCAGGAGACGACCTCCGGCTCTCAGATCCAGCAGGCTCCGCCTGGGCTGCACAGGGCCTCCTCCAGTGATACAGCAGGTGCTAAACGAATGGGATGAATGAATGAATGGGGAAGAGACAGAGAAACAGGCTCCCCGCTGAGCAGAGAACTTGAGCTGAGGGCTTGATCCCAGGACCCTGGCGCCTGTGCCTGTGGCCTAGACTTCTCACGGCTCCCCGCTCATCATTCCTCCAGCCTGCATGGCATTTTAAGATTTCTCCCTCTCCCAGTCCTCACGGTTCAGCCCCCGCTGGCCTCCTGCCCCCTCCCTCTAAGGCCGCTGCACCCCATGCCCTCTGAAGCCACACTTGGAGGGCATCAGTCCCACCTCCTGGCCAGTGTGGCTCCTGAAGTCCCCGCCTTCAGCCCTCAGCTCAGCTGTCACAGCACCTCACAGATGCTCCTCCAGCTTTGGACTCCCTCTGTGTGCTCAGCCTCTCACCCCAAGCAAAGTCTCACATGCCCTGGGGCCCTCCAATTTCAAGAAGGCTCAGCAGAGGGCTCCAGGGTGCAGGAAACGTGCTCCCCGCCCCCCATCGTCAACCAGTGAGGACAGAAACAGATGGAAAAAGGTTCCAGTCCCCTGTCCTGCAGGTGCACATTTCTGAGGAGGGGGCACTCTGCATGCTTTTACCTTGCAGACCATACAGCCCTGCCCAGGCTCCCCGACTTCTGTCTCTCCCTGCTCTGGGTCCCCTTCCCAGTAAGCAACCTCATCTCAGCTCAGTTTTTAGGGAAGCCCGGCGAAGAATGCTCCTCCTTCATCTTCTGCAACCTTCTAGAAAGCATATCATCCAGCTATACAAATGAGCTACAGGTCCTCTTCCCTGCCTGTGCTCTCTCCCTCACTGTCTCTGTCTCTCAAATAAATAATAAAATCATTTTTAAAAGTAAAAATAAATGAAAGACATACGTGTACACACAAAGGTTTAGAAATAAGAGTTGGTTGGTCAGCTTGAGCAGGTTCCTGACAAAGGCTTATTGGGATTATTTTCTGGTGGGACCAGCATGTCACTAAAGCGGGCCTTTTGATATATTAACAATTAAAACAAAAACAAGAACAACAACAACAAAAACCTGAGTCAGACCATGACTGACTCCTCTGCTACAAATCCCTCTATGGGTCCCCTCACGTTCTGAGAAAAGCTGGGCCCCTGCAGTGACCGGAAGGCCCAGGTTACAACACGATGCTGACACTCCACAGTGGGGACGGGGGCGATGCCTGTGTTTCCGTTGCTTGAACCCAGATGGAGTTCTGTAATGGCCTTGACCAAGGTGATGGCAGAAGTGACCCTGATTTCCAAAGCTGGCTCCATAAGGCAATTCCGTTTCCTCCTGGTTCTCTCCCACTTACATGCTTCTGGAGCCCTGACTGTTGGAGGGCACAGGAGGACAGACAACAGACAGAGATGCCCAGAGACCCCCCACCTGGGCCAGTCTGCAGCTGCCCGGGTCTCACCCAGGTCAGGGACCAGATGTGTGAGTGAAGCCCTCAAGGTGATGGTGCCAGCCCGCCCACCCCCTGATTGCAACCTCATAAGACACCCCAAATCAGAGCCACCCAGCTGAGCTGCTCTCGAGTTCCTGACCCACAGAAGCCAGGAGAGGTGGTGTAGGATTCTTGTGCATAAGCCACTTGGTTTGGGGTTGGGGTTATTTCTTACACAGCCATAGAAACTGGTGGGGCCTTCTCTAACGACCGAATTTAAAATTTCAAGCCACTCCCCTACCTCCTCACTTTTTCTCCCTTCTCTTGATTTTTCTCCCCAGGCCTTACCACTAACATGACATATGATATATTTTAATTAGTTAATGTCTCCCAAAGGCAGGGATTTTTGCCTGTTGGGTTCATGGCTGCATCACCAGGGGCTAGATCGGGGTTTTGCACATGGTAGGTGCTCAATATTTGTTAAAAGGAATGAATGACGGTACCTAGTAAAACTGCCAGCTGCGTACACAGGAAATAAAGCTGAAGTCAGGCTGGTGGTTATCTCTGGGGAGGGGGCAAAAGGAGGACATATCAGGGGCCTTCACTATATGTGTATTTTCTGCTTAAAGAAAAAAAACAGAAGCAAATGTGACGAGATGTTTACACTTGATTAAAAAATGTGTTTGTCATGACGAGATGTTTACACTTGATTAAAAAATGTGTTTGTCACAATAGTCTCTATCTTCTCTGTGACAATTTTTTTTTAAGATTTTATTTATTTATTTGACAGAGAGATCACAGTAGGCAGAGAGGCAGGCAGAGAGAGGGGAAGGGAAGCAGGCCCCCTGCTGAGCAGAGAGCCCGATGTGGGACTCGATCCCAGGACCCTGAGATCATGACCTGAGCCGAAGGCAGCGGCTTAACCCACTGAGCCACCAGGCGCCCCTCTGTGACAAATTTTTTTTATAAAAATAAGACTTGTACCTAAATGTTCATAATAGCTTCCTTTGTAAGAGAAAGAAGCTGGAAACAAACCAAGTGCCCATCAGCTGGTGAGTAGATAAACTGTGGGATATATTCAGCAATAAGAAGAACAAAATACCATCAACACCCGAAACCATCATGCTGAGAGAAGGAAGTCTTCTCCAAAAGAGCACGTACCGCCGGATTACATTTATAAGCAATTCTAGAGCAGGAAAAACTGACCAGTGGTGGGAAGACACTGGCCTCAGTGCCTTTCTGGAGGGCAAGGCCTTCTTCCTGGCCCAGCTGGGGCCTTCCCTCACTGAGTGACCCTGGGCAAGTCACAGCCTCTCTCTGGGCCTCAGTTTCCTCCCTGTAAGTTTTAGCGGAGGCTGGGGCAGGTGTCTGTTGCCTCCTCCTATACTGACGTTCCAGGATTCTGGTATTCCCTTGCGAGCCGGGGCTGCCTCAGAGAAATCTCCTGTGCCAGCCTGTCGCCGGACATGTCCGTTGGGCTCTGGAGCTCCTGGATGGAGCTGGAGGCCAGGCACCCACCATAAGCGGGGCTGGGGCCCCCTGCACTCCTGCAGGACACAGGGCTTGGAGGGCGAGAGACCTGGCAGGGCCCCCTTGGCTTTTGCTCCTGTCTCCAGGGCTCTGCAAGCCAATAACGATGTAGTCCTGAGAATAAAAGCCCATTGTCGAGAGTTCTGAACCCTAATACCCTTCCATGTCACCAGCGGAAAGCCGGAGCCAGGGGCAGAAGGGCTGCTCTGATTTCCCTGCCAGCCGCCCCTCGAGTCCCACACTCTGATGCCAGCCCACAGCTCTGGCGCCCTGGCCAGCAACTGCGCAGCTGAATGTAATCATCACTCGGGTCTCTAATGCTGGAGCCGTCAGACTGGCCAGCCTGGGGGAAGGTGGTCCAGGGTGGCGCAGCCCAAGGGTCTGCCTCCCTCCCCTGGGGGCCCAGATGGCTCCTTGACCTTGATTGGGTTGTCACAGGGTCTCTCTGGGCTCACCCGTCCCTTCAGGAAGCACAGTCAGAGCCCCTGTCGGAGGAGTAGAGGGGCAGACACGTCCAACCAGGCAAGAAGTGCCACAGCACCGGTATGGCCGCCGGCAGGTGTCTCCCACCTGCCGGACCCCAGGGAAGCTCGGCAAGATCGTGCTTACTCTGAAGGGAGAGGAGGAGGCAGGCAGGGCACTGGGATCAGGCTGGGAGAAGAGAAGGAGATGGCTCGGGAGGACGGCTGTCTGAGGATGTGGGGGGGGCAGCTGGAGTTCACAGCAAGGGTCGCAAGGACATAGTAAAATGTAACCTGTGCTGGAGGCCTGGGCATCTGTCATGGGGCACATATACCCCAGGAAGACAGGACTTCAGGAGGCCAGGGGACGACCTGGGCATTGGTTTTACTTAAATATTTAGTTGGGGGAAGAGCGCCTGGGTGGCTCAGTGGGTTAAAACCTCTGCCTTCATCTCAGGTCATGATCTCAGGGTCCTGGGATCAAGTCCCGCATCGGGCTCTCTGCTCAGCGGGGAACCTGCTTCCCCCTCTCTCTCTGCCTGCCTCTCTGCCTACTTGTGATCTCTGTCTGTCAAGTAAATAAATAAAATCTTTTAAAAAAATTTAGTTGGGGAGAGAAGATTTTAACACGTGAGCGCTGCAAATTTAATCCTTTAAAATTGAAATCAACAGAGCCATGTAATAAATGAAGTCCAATGCGAATTTCATGTGAATTTTAAAGATGAAAGGAAGAAACTTAAAAAAAAAAAGTGTGTTTGTGAAGACACTTCAGCCTCTGCTAGTAGACCCAGGGCCCTGGGCAGGGTGGGACATGACTTAGGTTTACACTTGGACAGACCACCGTGCCAACCAGTCCGTCGGACCAGACTCCCACCCACAAGGCGCCGCTAGGACAAAGGCACGACCGCAGGCAGGTATTTCAGTGTGTCTTGGTAAGGGGAGAGTTGGGATGCTGTGTGTGTGTCCTCCGAGTCCAGGACAAGGCAGGAGCCATGTGCGTCCTGGGAAACTGGTCTGAAGGAAGGCCCCTCAAAGTACTGCAGGCCTGTGGGCAGGAACGACTGGGAACGGAGTCCAGGGCAGGCAGGAGACTGCAGCAGCCCAGGAGAGGGGCAGAGATGGGAGGGGTGATGCTCTGGGAGCGAACCCAGTGTGGAGCTGGGGGCAGTTGAGGCCTCACGCCCCGACATGCACACGTGCAGCTTCTGACCCCCAGCCTGCTCTGCCGTATTCCTTTGCTGCAGACAATGGTGGGGGAGGCTACGTGTTGGGGGCAACCCGAGACAGGAGTGCAGTGAGGTCCCTCCTGACTGGGGTGCCAGATTCAGTCTTGCCTGGTCCCAGAGGTGATCCTAAGGGAGGGCAGGGTGTTCCAGCACAGGTTGGATGGGGCAGGGAAGGGGGGGTTTCTATTTCAACATTACCTTGGCTATTTGGGGTCCTCTCTGGTTCTATACAAATTTTGGCCTTATTTGCTCCAGCTCTGTGAAAAATGCTCATGGTATTTTCATAAGGATCGCACTGAATGTGTAGATTGCTTTGGGTAGCATAAAAATTTTAACAATATTTGTTCTTCCAATCCATGGGCATAGAGTGTTTTTCCATTTCTTTGCATCTTCCTCAATTTCTTTCATGAGCATGCTGTAGTTTTCAGAGTACAGATCCTTTCCCTCTTCGGTCGGGTTTATTCTTTGGTATCTTATGGTTCTTAGTGCAATTATAGAAGGGATCGACTCCTTGATTTTTCCTTCTTCTGCTTCATTGTTGGTGTATAGAAATGCAACTGACTTCTGTGCATAGATTTTATATCCTGTGACTTTGCTGAGTTCCTGTGTCAGTTCTAGCAATTTTGGGGGGTGGATCTTAATCCCCAAACCTGTGGCTTAGAGCTGAAAGATTCAGATAGCTATCCGAAGATTTCTCACTCTACCTGATACTTGTCATACACTTGACACCCCTGCTGGTCCATTCAGTAACTCCTCTATCATTCCTTCCCCCCACAAGGACTCACTTCTCCTGGGCTCCTGGAGAAACATGGGAAATGTGATGAGGAAGAAAACTGTTTCACCGAGAAACCAAAAAATAAACACTGCACCTTTAGATTTTTTTAAATGGAA
Source organism: Neogale vison (assembly GCF_020171115.1). Taxonomy (NCBI): domain Eukaryota; kingdom Metazoa; phylum Chordata; class Mammalia; order Carnivora; family Mustelidae; genus Neogale; species Neogale vison. Next base: position 207,224,961 of record NC_058096.1, on the reverse strand, counting down.
ATCCCAAAACAGCTTTCCCTAAAGAATTAATAAAAGCATAAAGATATTTGAATGATATATAAGACAGTTAAGAGGTTAAAAAAAATACTGGTCTGAAAAAAACCTTGCAGAAATATACTATTGAACATTATATGTCCCTCTCTCCGTATATTTGGTAAAAAAAATATATATATAAGTCATACTGGGATAAGGGGCATTATTATAATTGTGTATTTGAGAATAATGTGACTTAGTGAAGGTTTTTCTTTCTTTTTCTTTCCTTTTAAAGTAGGCTCTGAGCCCAGTGTGGGGCTTGAACTCATGATCTTGGTTTCAAAAGTGACATGCTTTTCCCATTGAGCCGGCCAGGCATCCCAGTTAAGGGGTTTTCTTAAGAAAAAATGCACAGTTTAAAAAAAAAAAAAGGGCAGTTGTGTCAAACTAATAAACATCAAAAGATGGGGTGGGGAGAAAGACCGATCTGGCCCTATGCTACCATCCTCGATGATTAACTTCGCGGAGTTTCTGGTAGCCCCTTTTGAAGAAAGAGTAATGCCTACGTGTATCTGAGTGTCGTCACAAGAATTAAATGAAGTAATGCTCTTTGAGCACCTTGCCTAGTACCTGACTTGAGGGTAGCTAGTACTGAGTTTACTAATCAAAACTCAGTAAAGCGTAAGGAATCGAGGGTTACGGCAACCTGCCGCCCACAGCCCTGCCGATGGCTGGACAAGGCAGCCAGCACGCAGGAAGTGGAGCTCATGTGGGAGCTTCACCGCTCCTGGAGTGCTGTTCACGCTCCCCGTTCGCCAGCCCCCCCACCCCCAGCCATCATCAGCTGGCCTTCAGCGCCACTAACCCTACACCGTGGGACCCCCAGAGACAGAGAGGGACTGACCCCAGGGGAGAAAGCCAGGCTCCGGGGCTCCGGGCTGCGTGATGACCTACAAAGGGCTTGCTTGGGGGTGCTCTACCACCTACATGGGTGGCAGAGACATGGGCAGTTAGCGCATCGGTATCTCTGGAGGACAGAACTGTGGGGCTCAAAACAAGCTGAACAAGTTAGAAACAGGAAACTCCCTTCTGACCAAGGTCAAGTCCAGGACATGGGTCCTCCAAACCAACTGAATAGATAGAGCCGTTACATCCCTCAGGACAGGAAAATGACATAAGGGAATGCATGGGTATTGGTTCGGGCTGACTATCACCGAGGCCCTCAGACCCAGGCAAAAAGGACCCTCAGGGCCAAGGTCATGCCTGCTCAGGATCCACAGTGTCCCCTTCCAGACCACACTCAGTACCTGGAGCCTCAGAATCTCTTGCCCAAATGGCCCCCCAGCCTGCTTCCCTGGACCTCTCCCTGAAGGATGGGGCTGCAGAAGCCAGTGGCTATGGGCAAACCTGGACCACAAGGACTCACGTGTCCTCGTGTATGTTCCTGGCATATCTTGCTTTGAAGACCTACTGAGAAGAGGACCAGGTGGCTGGACCAGGCAGCTGGGCTGCTCCCCCAGCCCCGCCACGTTCTGGGGCAGAAATCCAAGTTTAGGAATCCTTTAAATGCAAGCTTAGCCTTCCAGGACATCAGTAAGGTACGGAGATCAAAGTAGAGCTTATTGAAATTCTAGCTCCAATGGTGACTTGTAAGCTTGCAGACGTGGATCCATCCGCATTGGCGCTCCAGCTCTGGCCCTGCGGGTGCAGGGATGGGCCTGCAGCAAGTGTGCCCTCTGGGTTCACAGCTGGAGTACAACGACCCCTTCTGGACACCCCCGGGATGTCCGGAGAACAGCACGCGGGAAACCCGGGGCCGGGAGAGCTGTCGTAGGCAGGATGGCAGAAGGGCTGAAGACACTCAGCCGGGAGAAGAGAAGCTCAGGAACAGCATTTGGGCTGCCCCTGGGTCCTGAAAAGACTGTCAAAGCAGAGAAGAGACTTCCTGAGTCATTCTAAGTGCTCAGGGAGTGGAACGAGGCCCAGGGGGTGACTCGGGGAGGCCAGAGGGCTCAACAGGAAATGACCCGTTTAACAGGAGGTCGGGAAGGTGTCAGAAGAAGAAAAATGGGCTGCGGTAGGAGGTCATGAGGGCCTTCTTGCTGATCCTGCAGGATTTCTGGAGGTGATTTAAGCCACAGAGAGGTGACCAGGACTTGCCGATAATTAAGCTCTTCCCTGACCGGAGTCTGGCCGACGAAAGGCACCTTGCAGGTCCCTCTCGGAGAAGGCCTCCCCTGGTCCTGCCGTCAAGTGTCTGAAGACTCTTTTCGTTTTCCAGTCAGGGTGAATGTTGAGGTACAGAGCAGGAAGTCCCAGTACCTGGGTTAAATAACTTCCTCCAGGTCCGAAGGAGGACCTAGAACTGGGACTTGAACCACAGGCACCCATGTGGGCAGCCAGCTTTGCCCCACTCTGCGTCACAGGGGACCTGCCATCTTCTTCCGTTGGCCGTGCTCTCGTCTGTGTCTTGTGGGTTTGGCAGGGTCTCCGGGGGCGGGGGTGCGACAATTCTCACATAGACACATCTTCACGGATGCCGCTTGGCAGGGCCTGGGTGGCCCTAGGAGGCGAAGGGAGGTCTTTTTTCCTGTGGGAACTCATTCCACTTGCCAGCAGAGTGAGGAACAGAGCTGGGTCCCTTGGCTCTCTGGTGGTTACTCCTGGCAACCTTGCTTGGCCTTGCCTTGGCCTTGGGCAGGGACCCAGTCTACCCCAGGGCTTCTATTTCTCCATTTGTAGAACAAGGATGAACTTCGGCCCTGGCTGGCCGCGGAGCCAGCCAGACCAGGAAGCGTGCCGTCCTCCTTGAGAGGGTGAGGCAGCAGCCAGGGCAAAGACAAGTGAGAAGCAGGACCTGCCGCCTCCCGAGAGAAGCCCAATTAGGACAGTGAGCAGTTCCCACCAGAGTCTCTGGCCAACCCTCAAAGCCGGCCGCGTGGGCAGCCAGCCGCGGGCCGTGTGATTTATGATGGCCACTCGGGCCGCCCCCTGGGCCCGGCCTCAGGAACTTCAAATGAGCGCGTGTGGTGCCAAGGGGGAAGCCGGCCAGCTCCCCTCCCTCTGCAGGGAAGGGATGGGAACGGGGGGGGGGGGCGCGAGAGCACCCCTGTAACAAGGCAATGCCAAAGAAAGGGTCATGCTTTTGAGGCCTGTTGGGACTTCTGCAAGGCCCCCCCTGGAGCCCCCGAAGATGGGGCATCCATCAGGGATCCAGAGATGGGTTCGCTCCACACGCCCCAGGTAATACGGTAATACGGCTCAGCCCTATTCCAGGCCTGGGGCTCTGTGGCTGTGAACAAGGAGCTGGTCTACATCCGTGTACTCACACGCGCGCAGGAAAGCCTGCTGCCGGCCTGCAGGGCCCTGGAGCCACTGTTGTGAACAAGAAAGAATCTCTGCTCTCAGAAAACAATTATTCTTTGTAAGTTGGACAGCAAACAAGTCCCCACTAATGGCAAACCAGAGAGGTGACAGTGGTGATAAGCACTGAGTCTGGAGTCGGAGGGCACAGGTTCAAGTCCCAGTGCTAGGCCCGCCTTTGGACCTGGAGGAAGCCATTTAACCTCTGTTCCTCAGCTTTCTCCTCTGGAAGGTGGGGACAATAAAAGCCTCTATCGTATGGCATAGTTACAAGGGCTAAAAGAGTTAATGAAAGAGTTAACATTTGTAACATACTTCAAACTGGGTATGGCAGACAGTAAATACCCCAAAATATTTGTTAAATAAAAATTAAGAATAGTGTCTAATAGTGATAAATATTATGAGGACCCTAAAGGAGTCCTCAGGCTAGTGACCCTCACGGTCTCAAGGTGGCTGCTGCAGAGCCAGGCATCACACTCAGGCACGACATATTCACTAAAGAGATCATCGTTTCGTGGCAGTAGGAAATTTCCCCCAGAATTCCTCCAGCAAACTTCCCTCGTTTACCGGAGCAGCATCACAGGCTCAAGCTTAAAACCAACCAGTGGCAAGGTGGCAGGGATCACCTTGTCTGGCTTGCCAGTCAGGAGCTACCCTGAAGCACAGGGTCTCTCAGAGGAGGCATAACGATGAAGGTTCTTAGGAACAGGATCCCACATCGTAGTGGGATAGGCAGTCAGCAAACTACGCAGTACAGTGTAGGGAAGGCCTCAAGAGCATCCGGCTGAGCTGGGACCTGAACATGAGGAGGAACTAAGCTTACAACCACGTCGGGGAAGGCCGTCTAGGGCAAGCATCGTAGCAGAACAGCAAGTGCCGAGGTGAAAATGAGCTTGCAATTCAAGGAAATCCAAGGAAAGAAAGGCCAGAGTGGCTAAGAAATGGACTGAACAAAGGGACACAGTGTACAGTGATAACAATAATGTCTTTGGAAATTGGAAATATTTGGAGATAATGTTAAAATATTGACTGCAGCGTGTGTATCAGGAGAGGAACAGGTGAGTTCGTGTTCTAAGGTTTCCGCGTTGTCTGGGAGAAGGGTAAGAACAACACCAGTACCGGACTTTGAAGAGAAAGTAATGCGTGTTGATATTTTGAGAGCTGTGCTTTCTGACGTGGTAGCTGCCAGTCACGTATGGGTGTTTAATTAGGTAAAACTAAAATACCATTTGAAATTTGGTTCCTCAGTTTTTGTTTTTTTTAAGACTTTTTTTTTTTTTTTAGTTCTTTTTTTTTTAAGATTTTATTTATTTATTTGACAGACAGAGATCACAAGTAGGCAGAAAGGCAGGCAGAGAGAGGCGGGGTGGGGGAAGCAGGCTCCCAAGGCTTCCTTGACTGGCAAGCCAGACAAGGTGATCCCTGCCACCTTGCCACTGAGCAAAGAGCCCAATTCGGGCCTCGATCCCGGGACCCTGAGATCATGACCTGAGCTGAAGGCAGGGGCTCAACCCACTGAGCCACCCAGGTGCCCCATTAAGATTTTTTTGTGTGTGCCTCAGTAATCTCCATACCTAACATGGGGCTTGAACTCACAACCCAGAGACCGAGAGTCAGGTGCTCTACCCACTGTGCCAGCCAGGTGCTCCCAGGTCCTCAGTGTTATTAAGCTGCATTTCAAATGTTCAATAGCCACTTGTAGCCAGTAGCTACTACAGGACAGCATAAATGCCGAACACTTCCAGTGAGCACAAGATGGGAAATTGGTCAGGAGTGTTCTAGAGAAGCCACTAAATATATAGAAAAAGAGTTAATAACTTTCATACTGAGAGTGGCAAAACATGGAATGATAAAAATAACCATTTCATTTTGCAAACTGGGCAAATGATAATGAAGACGAGTTTGAAGCTCCAATTCAACACACAGATTTTGAGAGGAGATTGTTTAAAAACATCTTGTCAGGGGTGCCTGGCTGGCTCAGTTGGTAGAGCATCATGTGACTCTTGATCTCAGGGTTGTGAGTTCAAGCCCCACGTTGGGTGTAGAGTTTAAAGAAGAAAGAAAAAAAATATTTTGTTAGATATTAGAAAGAAGCATAAAGTGTTTTGATGTAAAAAAATTAAAAATTGGGAAAATCTAAAAGATGAAAAGAAGAAAAAAGAGGAACAGAGAATAAAGATAAAGTTCATAGTAAAGTGGGAGGCTTAAATCCAAGTTTATCAGTAATTGTAATGTAAGTGGACTAAATCTTTTAGTTGAAAAAGAAAATATTTCCAGCCTGGTAAAACCAACGATATGCTGTTTACAAGATAAATAGCTAAAACAAAAGGATACAGGAAGGTTGAAAGTGAAAAAGAAAGAAAAGAAAAGAAAAGGAGAAGGAAAAGGAAAAGGAAAAGGAAAAAAAAGAGAGAAGAAAAGAAACATACATTCTGTAAGCACTAACCAGAGGAAAGCTGACATAACTATGTACCATCAGATAAAATGGCCAAAGTCATTACAACAGATAGAGATGATCACCCCATGATGCTATACAGGTTCAATTCAGCAGGATATAATCGTTCTAAATCTGTATGCATCCCATAACATGGGCTTGTATTTTGCAAAACAAAAATTGATATAGCTATAAGGAGAAACAGACAAACCCACTATCACATTGGAAAAATTTAAACCCATTTCTCACAATCAATAGAAAAAGCAGGCAAAAAAATCATTAAGATATAGAAAATGTAAGTAACAGGGGCACCTGGGTGGCTCAGTTAAGCGTCTGCCTTCAGCTCAGGTCATGATCGCGGGGTCCTGGGATCGAGCTCCACGTCCGGCTCCCTGCTCAGTGGGGAGTCTGCTTCTCCCTCTGCCTTCCACTTTTCCTGCTTGGGCTCTCTCCCTCTCTGTCAAATAAATAAATATAATCTTAAAAAAAAAAGACTAATAATATGTATCGTTAAGCATGTGAAGAAATTGGAACCCACGTAAACCGCTGGTGGAAATATAAAACAGTGCAGCCACCTTGAAAAACAGTCTGACAGTTCATGAAAAGTTTTAAACATGCAGTTACCATATGACTCAATGATTTTACTCTACTTAAGAGACATGAAAACATAGGTCCACACAAAAACCTTAGGCATGAATGTTTATAGTGGCATATTCATAATGGCCCCCCCAAAATGGAAAAAACCCAAATGTGCCTGTCAATTGATACATGGATAAATAAATAAATATTATGTGGTCAAAAAAAGATTGAAGTACTGAGACCCGCTACAACATGGGGGACACTAGAGAACATATGGTAAGTCAAAGAAGTCGGTCAGCAAAGGGTTGTATTGTGTGATTCCATTTTTTTTTTAAAGATTTATTTATTTATTTATTTGACAGGTAGAGATCACAAGAAGGCAGAGAGGCAGGCAGAGAGAGAGAGGAAGAGAAGCAGGCTCCCTGCTGAGCAGAAAGCCCGAAGCGGGGCTCGATCCCAAGACCCTGGGATCATGACCTGAGCGGAAGGCAGAGGCTTTAACCCACTGAGCCACCCAGGCGCCCCAGTGTGATTCCATTTAGATGAAATATGCAGAATAGGCAAATCCACAGAGACAGGAAATAAATGAATGGCTTCTCAGGACAGGGGGAAGTAAAAAATGGGAAATAGGTGTGGAGTATCTTTTTAGGGTAATGGATATGTTCTAAAATTGAGGTGAGTGTTCACAGCTCTGAGTTTATACTAAACACCATTGCATTGTACTCCCTAAATAGGTAAGTAGCATGGCTTATGAATTACATTTCAGTGGCGCTCTTATCAAGAAACTAAGGAAAGAGGAGAAAGTAGAATCGTAGAACATGTTCAATGAAACAAAAGGCAGAAAAAGAGAACAAAAGTAACAAAAAAAGAACAAAAATAAGAACAAACAACAAAGGCCACTAACAGAAAACAATACTGAAGTAGTAAATATTAACCCATGTCTATCAGTAATCACTTTGAATGACAGTGGTCTACAGGCAGCAATTACAAGAGAATGTCAAGGGCGCCTCAGGTGGCTCAGTTGGTTAAGCGTCTGCCTTCAGCTCAGGTCATGACTTTGGGGTCTTGGAATCAAGTCCCGCATCAGGCTCCCTGCTCAGTGGGGAGTCTGCTTCTGCCTCTCCCTGTTGCTCCCCCTGCTTGTGCTCCCTCTCTCAATCTGGCAAATAAATTGATAAAATCTTTAAAAATAATAATAAAATAGAAGAGACTTTCAGAATGGATCAAAACATAAGACCTGGGGGCGCCTGGGTGGCTCAGTGGGTTAAGCCGCTGCCTTCGGCTCAGGTCATGATCTCAGGGTCCTGGGATCGAGTCCCGCATCGGGCTCTCTGCTCTGCAGGGAGCCTGCTTCCTCCTCTCCCTCTCTCTGCCTGCCTGTCTGCCTGCTTGTGATCTCTGTCTGTCAAATAAATAAATAAAATCTTTAAAAAAAAAAAAACAAAAACCATAAGACCTGGGTCACCTGGGTGTCTCAGTTGGTTAAATGTCTGACTCTTGGTTTAATCTTAGGTCCTGGTTTCAGGGTTGTGAGATTGAGCCCCGTGTTGGGCTCTGCACTCTATGTGGAGTCTGTTGGAGATTCTTTCCCCCTCGGCTCCTTCCTCTGCTCTCTTAAATAAATACATAAATAAATAAGTAAATAAAATATTGAAAAAGAACCCAATAGGACCCACATATATGTTGTATATAAACAATCTACTTTATTTTTTTAAATTTTTTTAAAAAAGATTTTATTTATTTATTTGACATACAGAGATCACAAGTAGACAGAGAGGCAGGCAGAGAGAGAGAGAGGAGGAAGCAGGCTCCCCGCGGAGCAGAAAGCCCAATGTGGGGCTCGATCCCAGGACCCTGGGATCATGACCTGAGCTGAAGGCAGAGGCTTTAACCCACTGAGCTACTCAGGCGCCCCAACAATCTACTTTAAATATAAAAAAACATATAGATTAAAAGTAAGTGGATGGAGAAAAATACACCATGTTACCAGTAATCAAAATAAAGCAAGTGTAGCTGTATTAATTTCAGAATCAGCAGGTTTCAAAGTATGGAAAGTTTTTATGCACAAAGTAGGTCATTACATAATGACAAAGAGATCAATTCTAAAAGGACATAAAGTTATTATTTTTTAAAAAAGATTTTATTTATTTATGAGAGAGAGAGAGAGAGAGAGCGTGCGCGCATGAGAAGGGGGGAGGGGCAGAGGGAGAAGGAGAAGCAGGGACCCTGCAGGGACCCAGGATCCTGGGATCACGACCTGAGCCCAAGGTATGCACTTAACCAACTGAGCCACCCAGGTTCTTCAACATAAAAGTCCCTATAATGAATCTATACACCTAACAACACAGCACCAAGCTGTGTAAGACAACAAATGAGAACAGCAGAATACACGTTTTTTTTTTCCAGGTTCACATTAAACATTCACCAAGATAGACCGCATTCTGGGCCAGAAAACAGACTTTAACAAATTTAAAAGAATAGAAAGTACACAATGTCTGCTCTCATACTACAATGAAATTAAATTAGAAATGAATAATTGAAAGAAAACTGGATAACCTCAAAATACATGGAGATTAAACAATACACTTCTAAGTAACACAAGTCAAAGAAGAAATCTCAATAGAAATTTTGAAATATTTTAAACTAGATGAAAATTAAAACACAAGTTACTAAAATTTAGGGGATTCAGTGAAAGTAGTTTAGAGGGAAATTTATATCATTGAATGCATTTATTAGAAGAGATGAATCAATCACCTAAAATCGATCATCTAAGCTTCCACCTTAGGAAACTAGTCAAAGAAGAACAAATTAAATTCAAAGTAAGCAGGGAGGCCTGGGTGGTTCAGCATCAGTTGGTTAAGCGTCTGCCTTTGGCTCAGGTCATGATCCTTGGGTCCTGAGATCGAGCCCCACAGCAGGCTCCCTGCTCAGTAAGGAGCCTGCTTCTCCCTCTGCCTGTTGCTCCCTCTGCTTGTGCTCTCTCTCTCTCTCTTTCAAATAAATAAATAAATAAATAAGTAAAATATTTTTTAAAAAAGTTTAGGACGCCTGGGTGGCTCAGTAGCTCATTTTTATTAAATTTTTTTAAAGATTTTATTTATTTGACAGACAGGGATCACAAGTAGGTGAGAGGCAGGCAGAGAGAGAGAGGAAGGGAAGCAGACTCCCTGCTGAGCAGAGAGTCCGATGCGGGGCTCGATCCCAGAACTTTGGAATCATGACCCGAGCCGAAGGCAGAGGCTTTAACCCACTGAGCCACCCAGGCGCCCCCTTTTTAAATTATTTTTAAAATATTTTATTTATTTATCTGACAGAGATCACAAGTAGGCAGAGACAGGCAGAGAGAGGGGAGGAAGCAGGCTCCCCGAGGAGCAGAGAGCCCAATGTGGGGCTCAACCCCAGGACCCCAGGATCACGACTCGAGCGGAAGGCAGAGGCTTAACCCACTGAGCCACCCAGGCGCCCCATAATAACTATTCTTTTTAAAATAATTTCTATTTTATTAAGGTTTTAGAAATATAATTGGACATTTTATAACTTAGTAAAAGAGAACTAAAATTCTCCATACCACCCTTTCATAATACCTAGTTTGTCTCTATTAACTTGTTTCAAGTTTTTATTTAAATTCCAGTTAGTTAACATTAGTGTACATTAGTATTACAATAGTGTAATATTAGTTTCAGGGGTAGAATTTAGTGATTTATCGCTTATATATTACAACACCCAGTACTTAGCACAACAAAATGTTCTCCTTAATATCCATAACCTGTTTAACCTATCACGCTGCCCACCTCCCCTCTAGCAACTCTCACTTTGTTCTCCACAGTTAAGAGTCTCTGTTTAATGGTTTGCTTCTCTCTCTTTAAGAAATTTCCCCTATGTTCATCTGTTTCATTTCTTAAATTCATGAGTGAAATCACATGGTATTTGTCTTTCTCTGACTTATTCTCCAATAACTCTTCTTGATAAAAACTCTTGGTAAGGGACGCCTGGGTGGCTCAGTTGGTTGGGCAGCTGCCTTCGGCTCAGGTCATGATCCCAGCGTCCTGGGATCGAGTCCCACATCGGGCTCCTTGCTCGGCGGGGAGCCTGCTTCTCCCTCTGCCTCTGCCTGCCTCTCTGTCTGCCTGTGCTCGCTCTCTCTCCCTCTCTCTCTGACAAATAAATAAATAAAATCTTTAAAAAAAAAAAAACTCTTGGTAAACTAAAAAAGAGAACTTCCACAGCTTGATAATCTACACAAACCCTACAGTTAATATCTTTTTAATGCTGAGACATTTGAAGCTTTTCCACTAAGACCAGAAACAAGACAAGGCTATCCCCTCTCACCGCCCCTTTTCAACATCATACTGGGAGTCCTTGCTAAGGCAATAAGGCAAGAAAAGGAATTAAAAGGTATACTGATTGGGGAACCTGGGTGACTCAGTTGGGTAAGCAGCTGACTCTTGGTTTTGGCTCAGGTCATGATCTCAGGGTCCTGGGATTGAGCCCCAAGTCAGACTCTGTGCTCAGAGGGGAGTTTACTTGAGGATTCTCTCTTTCTCTCTCTCCTTCTGCCCCTCCCCTCACTTACACATGCACCCCCTCTCTCAAATTTAAAAAAAAAAAAAAAGATACACTGGGGCACCTGGGTGGCTCAGTGGGTTAAAGCCTCTGCCTTTGGCTCAGGTCATGATCCCAGGGTCCTGAGATCAAGCCCCACATCGGGCTCTCTGCTCGGCAGGAAGCCTGCTCCCCCCAGCCCCGTCTTCCTCTCTGCCTACCTGTGATTTCTGTCTGTCAAATAAATAAATAAAATCTTTAAAGAAAAAAAAGATACACTGATGGAAAGGAAGATATACAACTGTCTTTGTGGTAGATAATGTAATCACATCTGTAGAAAATCTGAAAGAATCAACAAAAAAGCTTTTGAGACTAATAAACTGTATCAAGGTTGCAGGATAAAAGGTTAATGTACAAAAGTCAATTACTTTCCTATATAGGAACAATGAACAAGTGGAATTTGAAATTAAAAACATAATACTATTTATATTAGCACCTCCCAAAATGAAATACTTAGGTACAAATCTAACAAAATACATGATATCTATATGAGAAAAATTATAAAACTTTGATGAATAAAATCAAAGAAAAACTGAGTAAGGGGCACCTGGGTGGCTCAGTTGATTAAGCATCTGCCTTTGGCTCAGGTTGTGATCTCAGGGTCTCTGGCTTTGGGCTCCTGCTTAGTGGGGAGCCTGCCTCTTCCTCTCCCTCTGTCCTGTCTCTCTCTCAAATAAATAAATAAATAAAATCTTAAAAAAAAAAAAAGAAAAGAAAAACTCAGTAAATGGAGAGATAGTCCATGCTCATGATAGAAAGGCTCAATAGGGGCGCCTGGATGGCTCAGAGGGTTAAGCCTCTGCCTTTAGCTCAGGTTGTGATCTCAGGGTCCTGGGATTGAGCCCTGCATCAGGTTCTCTGCTCAGCGGGGAGTCTGCTTCCCCCTTCTCTCAGCCTGCCTCTCTGCCTACTTGTGATCTGTCAAATAAATAAATGAAATCTTAAAAAAAAAAAAAAAGGCTCAATATTGTCAAGATGTCAGTTTTTCCCAACTTGATTTATAGATTCAATGTAATCCCACCAAGTTATTTCACAGATATTAATAAACTGATTCCAAAGTTCACACGGAGAGACAAAAGCCCCAGAATAATCAACACCATATTGCTGGAGAAGCAATAGTTAAGTTAAAGAACAGATGTTATTCAACTTCAGGAATTATAATAAAGCTACAGTAATCAAGACAGTAATATATTGGCAAAATAACAGGTAGATCAATGGGACAGAATGGAGAACCCCAAAATAGACCCACATAAATATAATATCTCTGACAAAGGAGCAAAGGCAATACAAGAGAACAAAGTCAACTTCTTTAACAAATGGTACTGAACCACTGGACACCCACAAGCAACAAAAAGAAGAACCCAGATGCAGATCTTACATGCTTCGTAAAAATTAACTCAAAATGGATCATAAACTGAAATCTAAAACAAAACTATAAAACTCTAGAAGATAGGGCATCTGGCTGGCAGCTCAGTTGGAAGAGTGTGTGACTCTTGGTCTCGGGGTCATGGGTTCTTGCCCCATGTTGGGTGGAGAGATTACTTCAAAATAAAATCTTAAGAAAAATCTCCTAGAAGATAACATAAGTGAAAACCTAGATGACTTAGGGTATGGCGAAGCATTTTTAGATACAATACTAAAGACATGATCTCTGAAGGAAATAATCCATAAGCTGGGTTTCACTGACATGGAAAACTTCTGCTCTGCAACTGACAATATCAAAAGAATTAGAAGATACGCCACAAACTGGGAGAAATTATCTGCAAAAAACACGATGATAAAGGACTATTACCAGAAATACATAAAGAGTTCTTAAAACTCAATAGTAATAGGGGTTGGGGGCTAGGGGGAGTTTAAAAAAACCTCAAAAATAATTTTTAAAAACCTGATTAAAAAATGGGCCCAAAACCTTAACAGACACCTTCACCAAAGATGTACAGATGGCAAATAAGCATATGAAACGATGGCCCGTGTCATGTACCATCAAGGAGAGGTGAACTGAAATGAGATACCAGCACACATCTATTAGAATGGCCAGAATCCAAAGCACGGACAATGCCAAGAATCGACAAGGATGTGGAACACCAGGAAATCTCATACATTGCTGGTGGGAATGCAAAAATGATCCAGCCACTTTGAAGATAGCTTGGCAGTCTCTTACAAAACTCAACATTCTCTTACCAGATGATCCAGCAATAGCACTTCTGGAGACTTACACAAAGGAGTTGAAAACTTATGTCCGCACAAAACCGTACATAAGGTTGTTTATAGCAACAGGAGAGGGGGGGTGCTGGAGATTGGATCAGCCAATGGCCAGTGACTTACTCCATCAGGATTATGTCATAAAGTCTCCATAAAAAAGAGAACGGCTTTTTGGTACTTTTTTGGAGAGTGTCCATGCTTGGGGAAGAGGAACACTTCCACATGCCACCAAGCCGGGGGCCGGGAGCTCCACTCAGGACAGAAGCACCTTTGTGTGGGACTTTGCCCAGTGCATCTCTTCATCTGGCTAGTGATTCATATCCTTCATCATACCATTTAATAAACCGGTAAACTTAAGTGTTTCCCTGAGTTCTGTGAGCACCTCTAGCAAACCAGTCAAACCTAAGGAGAAGGTCATTGGAACCTCCAATCTGTAGCCAGTAACCAAAGCACAGGTGACAGCCTGAGACTTGTGACTGATACCTGAAGTGGAGGTTGGTGGTTAGCCTCATAGGCCTGAACTCTCAACCTGTGGGATCTGATGCTATCGGCCAGTATATTCTGTCAGAACTGAGTTGAATTCTGGGATGCCCTGCTGGTGGTTGAGAATGCTTGGTATTTTGTCGGAGGCTCTGATCCTCACATTAGACTTGGACCTGGGGGTGCCTGGGTGGCTCAGTGGGTTAAGCCTCTGCCTTCGGCTCCTGTCATTGTCTCAGGGCCCCAGGATCGAGTCCTGCATCGGGCTCTCTGCTCAACGGGGAGCCTGCTTCCCCCTCTCTCTGCCTGCCTCTTTGCCTACTTGTGATCTCTCTCTCTCTGTCAAATAAATAAATAAAATCTTAAAAAAAAAAAGAATTGGGTCTGGGAACTGTAGAAGACTACCCAATACATTTTATAAGGCTGAAATAACCCTGATAGCAAACACCTAACAAAGATAGTACAGGAAAGGAAAGTTACAAGCCAATCTAACTCAGGAATCTATATGTGAAATTTCTAAAAATATGTTAGAAAAGACAGCCTGGCAACAAATTGAAAGGTTAATGCATCCAACCAAATTGTAGTTACTCCAAAATTCCAAAATTGGTTCAACCTTTGAAAAGTCAATGTAATTTTATGTATTAAGAGGATAAAAGACAAAAATCACATGATTATCTCAATAGATGCCAAAAAGCTTTTGATAAAATTTAACATCCATTCAACGTAAAAACTCCCAGCAAAATATAAATAGAAGGAATCTTCTTTAATTTGGTAAATGATGTCTGCAAAAAGCCTATGGAAAACATTATCTTTTTAAATATTTTATTTATTTATTTGAGAGAGACAGAGACAGAGATAAAGAGAGCACGAGCAGGGAGAGGGACAGAAAGAGAACAGGCAGACTCCCCACTGAGTGGGAAGCCTGACTCAGGATTGTCCATGTTTAGTGAGTTCCATGGTGTAAATACTCCAACCCCGGCTGACACTAAGTAACCAATGTAACGGCACTGAATGCCGACAAGGAGGAGGGGCGCCTGCGTGCCTCAGTGGGTTAAGCCTCTGCCTTTGGCTTGGGTCATGATCTCGGGTCCTGGGATTGAGCCCTGCATCGGGCTCTCTGCTCAGAGGGGAGCCTGCTTCCCCCCTCTCTGCCTCTCTGCCTACTTGTGATCTCTCTCTCTGTCAAATAAAAAAATAAAATCTTAAAAAAAGAAAAGAGGTGGAAAGAAAACGTGCGGTAGCAGTACAGACAGTATTTCTGATATGTAGAGTCAATTGACACTAATAACCTCAAGAGCAGAGATAATAGTAAAGTGAGTAGGGAGTGATGAATTTTGAGTATTTGGGTTTTTTTAAATTACATTTTTAAAAAAGATTTTATTTATTTGAGAGAGAAAGAGAGAGAGAGAGAGCATGAGAGGGGAGAAGGTCAGCAGGAGAAGCAGACTCCCCCTGGAGCTGGGAGCCCGATGCGGGACTCGATCCCAGGACTCTGGGATCATGACCTGAGCCAAAGGTAGTTGCTCAACCAACTGAGCCTCTCAGGCACTCCGTTATTACACTTGTTTTTAACATAATCTATTTAACTGAAGTTTATACAGGTTAATTTTTTTTTAAAGATTTTTTATTTATTTGTCAGAGAGAGAGAGGGAGCACAGGCAGACAGAATGGCAGGCAGAGGCAGAGGGAGAAGCAGGCTCCCTGCTGAGCAAGGAGCCCGATGTGGGACTCGATCCCAGGACACTGGGATCATGACCTGAGCCGAAGGCAGCTGCTTAACCAACTGAGCCACCCAGGCATCCCTATACAGGTTAATTTTTAAAAATCACTGTATTTAACAATTGGCTCACAAAATACATGAAAAGTGAAACGCTTTATTCCAAACTGGTATCAGTCACCTCTGGTTTACCACTGATTACAGACCTGGATGTGAAAGACAACACATAGTTTTTATTTAAAAATATGGAATTATTCCATAATTTTAAAAAGTTTTTTTTTAAAGATTTTATTTACTTATTTGACAGAGAGATCACAAGGAGGCAGAGAGGCAGGCAGAGAGAGAGAGAGAGAAAGAGAGAGAGGAGGAAGCAGGCTCCCTGCTGAGCAGAGAGCCCAATGCAGGGCTCGATCCCAGGACCCTGGGGTCATGACCTGAGCCAAAGGCAGAGGCTTAACCCGCTGAGCCACCCAGGCGCCCTTAAAAAGTTTTTCTTAAGGGGGTGCCTGGGTGGCTCAGTGGGTTAAGCTGCTGCCTTCGGCTCAGGTCATGACCTCAGGGTCCTGGGATCGAGCCCCGCATCGGGCTCTCTGCTTAGCAGGGAGCCTGTTTCCTCCTCTCTCTCTGCCTCTCTGCCTACTTGTGATCTCTGTCTGTCAAATAAATAAATAAAATCTTTGAAAAAAAAAAAGTTTTTCTTAAGATTTATTTTTAAGTAATCTCTACGCTCGACAAGGGGCTCGAACTCACCACCCCTGAGATCAAGAGTCGCATGTAACACTTGCTGAACCAGCCACGCACCCCAGGAAAGTGCTTTCATCATCTCAAGTAAGAGAACAATTTTTTCTTCTTTTATTTCTTTCTTTTTTGGGGTTAGGTTTGTTGAGATATGTGTAGAAAAGAGTTAATACAGCTGCGCCAAGAAAGGACTGCTTACAGGGTTGTTCCGTGGTGGGCATCTCGGAGTTCCAGATTTCAGAAGGGTTCTTACTACGCGCTCCAGTAAGTGGCTCACTGTGCCTACAGGGTTTCTGCAAACAATGTGGCTTACGCTGAACACCTGCTTGCCTTCTGGGAGACTGGAATCTTGGTATGTGCTAAGCAGTGGGTGCCTACATAACCAGGTCTCGGTAACAACTCTGGCCACTGAATCTCTTTGAGCATCCCTGATAGACGACGTTTCAAATCTGTTGTCACAATTCATTGCTGGAGGAATTAAGTATGTGCTCTGTTGACTCCACTGGGAAAGGATTCTTGGAAGCTTGCTCCTTGTTCTCTCTGGACCTCCCTCCCCATGCCTTTGCTCTTGGCTGATTTTGCTTTGTATGCTATCTCTGTCATAAATCTTAGCTGTGGGTAGGACTACCTGATGAGTCTTAGAAATCCTGCTAGTGAATCCTTATGAATGGGTGTGATCTTGGGGACTCCCGACACACGGTGTAAAATTCACCTTTTTAAGATTTTTTAAAAATTAAAAAAAATTTTTTTTATTTGACAGAGGTCACAAGTAGGCAGAGAGGCAGGCAGAGACAGAGAGAGGGGGAAGCAGGCTCCCGGCTGAGCAGAGAGGCCGATGAGGGGCTCGATCCCAGGACCCTGGGATCATGACCTGAGCTGAAGGCAGAGGTTTTAACCCACTGAGCCACCCAGGTGCCCCTCACCTTTTTAAAATATACAGTTTGATGGGATTTAACGCATGTACAAGTTGTGCGGCCACCAGCAAAGCAAATTACAGAACATTTCCATTGGGGTGAGCTTCCTTATTCCTGGGTGGTCAATTCTCTCCCTCTATCCTCAGATCTTGGCAGCCACTGATGTATTTTCTGTCCCTACAGTGTTGCCTTTTCCAGAATGTAAAATAAACAGATCAAATATGTAGGCTCTCTCTCTCTCTCTCTCTTTTTTAAAGTGAACTCTACCCTCAGTGTGGGCTCAAACTCACAATCCCGAGATCAAGAGTCACGTGCTCTACTGGTTGAGCCACCAAATGCCCCAGGATATAGCCTTTTGATTCTAGCTTCAACTCAGCCTGTTGTTTTTCAGATTGATCCATACTGTGTGTATGAGTAGCTCATTCCTTTCTGTGGCTGAAGAGTATCCCACTGTATGTCAGTTAACCTGTTCACGGTGGGTGTACATTTTTGTTGTTTTCTAGTTTTGGTGATTGTGAATAAAGCTGCTATGTACATACATACACAGGTCTATCTACGGACATATATTTTATTTCTGTTGAGTATCTAGGAATGCAATTCATAGGTTGTAAGTACGCTTACCTTTATAAGAAACCGCCACCCTGTTTTCTTGAGTGCTTTCCCAGAAGCAATGTTTGAGAGTTCTAGTGGTTCCAACAGCCTCTCCTGCACTTGGTATCGACAGTATTTTTAATTTAATTTAATTTCATATTTTTAAAAGATTTATTTATTTATTTGAGAGAGAGAGAGTGTGTGTGCAAGAGAGCACAAGTAGGGGGAAGCGGCAGAGGGAGAGAAAGAAGCAGGCTCCCTGCTAAGCAGAGAGCCAGACACAGGGGCTTGACAGGACACAGGTACCTGGGTGGCTCAGTGGGCTAAGCTTCTGCCTTTGGCTCAGGTCATGATCCCAGGGTCCTGGGACCAAGCACTACATCAGGCTCTCCATTTGGCAGCCAGCCTGCTTCCCCTCCTCTCTCTCTGCCTACTTGTGATCTCTGTCTGTCAAATAAATAAATAAAATCTTTTAAAAAATTTAAAAAAAAATCTCCCTCTAAGTACTGCTTTACCTGTGCTCCCCAAATTTTGATCTGCTGTGTTTTCATTTTCATTCAATTAAAAATATTTTATTTCGCTTGTGATTTTGAATGGTGGGTCAAAATGTGGGGTTTAATTTTCAAATTCTTGGACCTGGGTGTTTCCAGATATCTTATTACTGATTATTAGTTTAATTCTATTTTAGTCAGGACATGCCTTGTATGATTTCAATATATTTACATTTTAAGGGGCACCTGGGTAGCTCAGTGGGTTAAGCCGCTGCCTTCGGCTCAGGTCATGATCTCAGGGTCCTGGGATCGAGTCCCGCATCAGGCTCTCTGCTCGGCAGGGAGCCTGCTTCCTCCTCTCTCTCTCTCTCTCTGCCTGCCTCTCTGCCTACTTGTGATCTCTCTCTGTCAAATAAATAAATTTAAAAAATCTTTAAAAAAATACATATATTTACATTTTAAGATTTATTTTATAGCCCAGAATATCATCTTAAAAGCTTTTTTTTCTTATATATGTATATATATATATATATATATATATTTTTTTTTTTTTTTTTTTTTTTAAGTAATCTCTACACCCAGCATGGGTCTTACAACCCAGAGATAAAAAGTTGTATGCTCTACCAGCTGAGTCAGCCAGGAATCCCTATAGCCCAGAATATCATCTATCTTGACTATGGACATTATCTATGTACTATCTATGCACACTTGAAATATTGTGTATTCTGTTGTTGTGGGGAGGACTATAGAAAGGCCAATTAGATCAAGTTGATAGTTTTATTTGGGTCTTTTGTACCTTCAGTGATTTTGGTTTCCACATATTGAGGGAGGAGTGCTGAAAACTCCAACTGTAAGTGGAGTTTAGTTATTTCTTCTTTGGTTTCAACCAGGTTTTGTTTTATACATTTTGAAGCTGTCATTAGGTTTTATACACTTTTAAAATTGTCATGTCTTCTTGATAAACCATCTTTGTCATTATGTGATGCCCCTCTTTATCCCTGTAAAATTCCTTGTTTTGAAGTTTGTTTTCTATGTTATTAATAATATACATGAAGGGACTCTTCATTTCTGGTTTTGTGGTGATCTTTTCGCTGTTTACTACTAGCATTTTTATGACTCCTTTTTTTTTTCATATTCATGTTCCTGCTTAAATTCTCCATCTGTTTATGCATACAGCTCACCTTTTCCACCACATCCTTTCACAGATTAGTCTCCCATAGTCCCATTACCTGAGTCATCTCTGGCTCTGGTTGTTTTGACCCCTTTATCATTTGACAGTGGCTTGCTTCTCTTTTCTTCTTTTTGTTTCTAGGTATGGAATAAATGCCAGATATTGTGTGTAAAAGAATGGTAGAGATTTAAGTAAATAGTGTTGATGCCCAAAGATGGGCATGTCTTTTTTTCTGTGGGGTTGTCCATACAGGGACTGGGACAGTCAACTCAGCAGTACAGCTGAGTTCGAATTTTGCTTTTGCTCTAACTTCTTCAACGGCAAACAGCTGCTACCTTTTGATTCATGGGAAGCCTGGGATGCTAGAATGTTTTTCTCAGCATTTCTGAGTTCCACTTTCAGCAAGCCCTGTGTGCTTGAACCTCAGAGAAGGAGGATCTCTTCATGCTTTTCCCATTTTGCCAGCAGCAAACTGCTGTGGCTTAATCACAGAGAGACCCATGATGGGGGCAGTTTTTCTCATTTTTCCCAGTTCAGCGGCACTCGTAGATAGAGCTTGCAATCCTGAGTCTCAGGGTGGGGTTTCCTTCCTTTTTCCCTCGACAGGTATCAGAAATGATACCTTATAGTGGGGAAAAGGGCTTCCTGCCCCACCTGCCCAGGCAGGTGGCTTTGCTTTTACCCTCTCTCAGAGGCAGTTCATTTTTCCTGGCTGTGGGAACAGCAAGGTTTCCAGAAGCTTAAAGCTTTTGCTTTGAGTGAAAGAGGAGTCTGGGAAGTGGGTGTCGTTTTGTTCTGGTGCACCACGAACTGGGGTGCTCTCGGGTCTTGTGCTTTCGCCCCCAGTTTTTCTTGTGAGCACCCAGTTGAGGTTTGTGGAAAAGAGCGTGTGAATGGCCATAGACAACCCTTGTGTCTAGAGCTTTCTGAGATTCTGAACTGTCAGACTGGCTAAACTTTGCCTTTGTGAATTCATTAACATATGGCTGTCTCCTTTCCCATTTTTATGGCGCTGCCTCCCCCTCCAGGGCTCTGTGCTGTGTCTCTTGGAAGGGGCTTGTCGCCCTTTGGAATTCAATTTATCTGGCTGCCTTGTGACCTCAGCTCCCAGATGAGGCAAAAAAAATTGCGATTGTGCAGGTTATCTGCGTTTTTCTTGCTATTAAGATGTAAGGGGTGTCTTCATGTGACTTTGAGCACCCTAGGTGGCAACAGCTCTTTGAGAAGGATTTTGTAATGGGAAAGGAGGATTGATAAGTTTGACTACATAAAAATTAAGTTTAATGTTACTTTAACATCAGGTGTACGAAATTGCAAGCCACAGAGGATGAAAAGATATCTGCGACACATGACCTATAAAACAGCTCATAAATGTGATAGAAGATAGTCAAATAGAAAAACAGTCTAAAGGGTTAAGCAGATGCTTCACAAAAGTAGAAATGTAGATGACTAATAAACATATGGGGAGGGACGCAATCACTGATCACTAGAGAATGCCAATTAAAATCACAATTATATACCATTACATGCCTAAAGAATGGCTAGAATTGAAAATGTTAGAATCTGGGGCACCTGGGTGGCTCAGTGGGTTAAAGCCTCTGCCTTCGGCTCAGATCATGATCCCAGGGTCCTAATATAGAGTCCCGTATCGGGCTCTCTGCTCAGCAGGGAGCCTGCCTCCTCCTCTCTCTCTCTGCCTGCCTCTCTGCCTACTTGTGATCTCTGTCTGTCAAATAAATAAATAAAATATTAAAAAAAAAAGAAAATGTGAGAATCTCTCTCTCTCTCTCTCTCTCTCTCTTTTTTAAAGATTTTATTTATTTATTTATTTATTTGACAGAGAGAAATCACAAGTAGGCAGAGAGGCAGGGGTAAGTAGGCTCCCCGTTGAGCAGAGAGCCCAATGTGGGGCTCGATCCCAGGACCCTGAGATCATGACCTGAGCTGAAGGCAGAAGCTTAACCCACTGAGCCACCCAGGTGCCCCTTCTTTCTTTCTTTATTACTATTATTATTATTTTTTAAGATTTTAAGTAATTTCTATTCCTAACGTAGGGCTCTAAGTGCTGATGAGGAGGCGCAGCAAAAGCAACTCTCATCCGTTGTTGGTGGGAGCTGTTCATTGACTGAGCCACTTGGGACGTTATCTTGGAAAGGTTGAGACAGGCTGAATTACATCCTAGCAATTCTGCTCCTCGATACAGACCTCTGCACTGCACACAGTGTAGGTACAGGGCCGACCCTGGTGACTGACACATTTCTGCCTTTGGCTTTGATAAGCCCTTGGCCAAGGTGTTGCTGAGGCTGGTTGGCCATCAGATACTTCAGGGTGACTTTGCCTATCTTCTTTGCTCCCACGTACTTTGTGTAATCTCATGGTTACACACCCAGGAGGCATTATAACTTCCATGTTCAAACTGGCAGAGACCCTCACTTCCCCCAAAGCCTCTCACGTAACTGCGGGAGCCCCAGAGCTAGGGGAGAGGCTAAGAGGTCATTCTCAGCAGTGGTGGTATTCACACAACTCACTGCTTGCTTGACCAATAAAGTAGCCCTTATGCCCCTTTCCCTTGGGTTTGGAGGGTGGGTTGGTACAGCCCCTTCCACTTCTCAGAATATGTTCACGTACCTTGTATGAACATCATGACACTGGGAAGTAAGCGCCATCAGGCTGGGCTTTTGGTCCATTCTGTTCTTCACTTTATCCCTGGTGCCTAGGTAGTCCTGTGAAGAGGTAAGGATTTTTACAGATGAAGAACCTGAGGTTCCGAGAGTTCTTTTGACTCCCTCAATGGAGAGGCCTTCTAGCTCTGAGTCCAGTGTTAGGGCTGCTTTTTGGAGCCCAGACTAACCTTTCATTCCTATAAATTATATGAGAAAGGACAAGGGACTGTGTCTGTAGTGTGATGTCACACAGAGGAAAGGACACCGAAATAGAAGTTTAAAATCTGTTTTTTTTTTTAAGATTATTTATTTATTTGACAGGCAGAGATCACAAGTAGACAGAGAGGCAGGCAGAGAGAGAGGAGGAAGCAGGCTCCCTGCTGAGCAGAAAGCCCGATGTGGGGCTTGATCCCAGGACCCTGAGATCATGACCTGAGCCGAAGGCAGAGGCTTTAACCCACTGAACCACCCAGGCGCCCCTGGGTTGTTTTTTTTTTTTTAAATTTTATTTTTTTATTTGACAGAGAGAAAGATCACAAGTAGGCAGAGAGGTGGCAGAGAGAGGAGGAAGCAGGCTCCCCGCCAAGCAGAAAGCCCGATGCTGGGCTCGATTCCAGGACCCTGAGATCATGATCCGAGCCGAAGGCAGAGGCTTAACCCACCGAGCCACCCAGGTGCCCCTAAAGTCTGGGTTCTAATATTGTCACTGATGCTTTCCAGTCTTAAGACCCCAACTCCCGGCTCCGGTGAGCCTGTGAGAAGAGCACGGATGTGAAATGTATTCTAAATAGAAAGGTGTGTTCATGGCTGCGTCTCATCAGAAACAGATATTGAAGTCCTAACTCCCACTATCTGTAAGGATGGTCTCGTGTGGAGATAGGGTCTTTGCAGCTGTAATCAAGTTGAGAGGAGGTCCTACTGGATTAGGGTGGGCCTTCAACCCAGTGACTGGGGGTCCTTATAAGAAGGTCACAGAGACACAGACACAGGCAAAGGGAAGATGGCCATGTGAAGACAGAGGCAGAAAACTAGAGTGATGTAAGTATAAGCCAAAGAATGCTGGGGATTACTGGCAGCCCCCAGAAGCTGGGAAGAGATGAGGAATGATTTTTCCCCGGAGCAGGCAGAGGGAGCTTGGCCCTACTGACACTTTGAGTTTAGAACGGTGGCTTTCAGCACATTTCCGTTGTTTTAGCCATGGAGCCTGGGCTCATTTGTTATGGCAGCCCCGGGACACAAACACAGGTGTGGCGTATGTGTCAAGGAAATGCCTTGTGGAGACAGATGGCTCAGCACCGCATGGACACTTCTCCAAAGTGAAGTGATCCGTCAGTGCTGGAAGGCCCCCAGACAAATGAACTTTCTTCCATGATGCCTGTGTTTCCCACATTTTCGGTTTGTCCTTTCTTTAGAGAGGAGGACACAAAACGGGCTATGGAGTGGTGTGGAAAAAGCAGACAGAAGAGATCTGGGGAACGTCACCTGATAGTGCCAGGGTGCTGAAGAGGGACCTCTCAATCATAGGTAATCCCTGAGGGGCAGAGCTGAGGTCCCCAGAGAGGATGCTGGCTGGGCTCATGGAGCACGGTCACCGAGAGGCACCAACGCCCTGGCAGGAAAGAGGGCTAGCACAGAGAGACATCGATATATCTGATTCCAACATGGTGGCCTCCTCACAGGGCCAAAGACTCTTGGCAACATCTGGTAACTCCATAGGCCTGCATTGTCTCCTGCTCCCCTTCTGATCTGGGTTTTCCTATCCCTTCTGCATGTGTGGTGAAGATGGGATAGAGCCAAGGGCAGTGATCTGCATCCCATAATACTGTTGTGCGAAAAAAAAAAAAAAAAACAACACGATACTAACAAACCCTTAGGTCTGGATGGGATTTAGAACTTACAAAGTACTTTCACATACAATCCCTCTTGATTGGGCCTCCTTATGAAAGGAGTCAGAGGTGCCTAGCCATGAAAGACGGGTCTGTCCCCTGATTCAGAGAGTACAGGAAATCCTAAGTAAAACCATGCCAAACCCCCCCAAAGTGGATAAGCATCAGGTTAGGAAACCATAATACACACAGGCCGTAACCCAACATCCTAATTTGCAGCCCTATCCGATAGCAAAGAGCAGACTGAGCTCACAGAAGCAGCTGAATGTCATCTGGGCAAAAGTCCCAGGATGAAAACAGAGGACTTCTGTTGTTAGGAAATGGGAGACTAGGTAAATTTAGACCAACCCTTTCACTAAGGACACCAAAAGATGTACAAATATCTGAAAAGCATCAAAGAGATAACAAAATACTGCAGAATTACAAGGCTGACATCCCAGAGAGGACAGGAACTCAGACAGGAGAGCCCAGCATTCAGGGCCACTTCTTCCCCAGAGGCACTTACCCATTTGGAAGAGTGGGCTAGAACACTAAGTTGTGTTTCTGAATGTCTGGGGACTTGGGGGATGGGCAGCAGTGTTGGAGTACAGGGCCTACCAAAGGTGGAAAGCTGGTAAACCACGGCCTGTTTGGGGCTGTGGCCCCAGAGAATTGTGCCCTTAAAGGTAAGGATGAACCAAAAGCAAACCAGCTCTTGCATAGTCTGATAAGTCTACGGACTGGTTTCAGTGACCTGGGACTTTCCAACCTTGATCTGGAATAATAATAATGTGATTCCAGAATTCTAGTGCCCCTGGGCACTTGACAGAGGCAAACAAAAAAAACCCTCTCTAAAGGAAGAAATCATCCTAGGCAAAATATTTCAATAAATATAAATATTTCAATAAGTAAATAATGTATTTTATAAATACCATGTCCAGAACACACACACAAAAATAATGAGGCACTGGGGAAGACCGATCAGGGGGAACTAGCCAAAACCAAGGCAACAGAAACACGTTCACAGGAGTTCCATTTACTGGAATTATCACAGACTGAACACAAGCAAAGTTCTAGAAAACTCTTCCAGTAGTAATTCTGGCCATTTGTACTCCCTAATTTTCTCTTTAATCCATCCTCATTTATTGCCTGCATTTATGATCTCCATTCTGTTTGCATTCACCACTGTCTCCAGAGCTATCTTCTTAGAAAACAAATCTGACCTTGCCTTAGCCGTGTTTAATGGTATTCAAGGCCCTTTGCAATCTGTCCTAACTTGCCCTTTCCAACCTCATCACTCAGGACCCCTCCCTCTCACAGTTTCTGGTCATATGGCAAGACTTTTCCATGAATATCCTCCCTCTACCTGGAGCATCCTCTCTTCCCACGTTATCCTGAAAAACGCCTCCTCATCCTTCAAAGTCCAATTTAAAGCTCTTTCCTGGAAGCCTTTCTGAATTCGAAACTCTAACTCCCGGTTTTGTAAGATAATGTTGACACAATGTATTATATTTATTTTTTTAAAGATTTATTTATTTTTTTATTTGAGAGATAGAGAGAAAGAGAGAGAGAGATTGTGAACATAGGGTAGGAGGGGCAGAGGGAGAGCGAGAGGATCCCCAGCCAATCCCCTGCTGAGTGCAGAACCCCATTCGGGGCTCAATCCAGGACCCTGAAATTCAGACCTGAGCTGAAACCAAGAGTGGGATGCTCAACTGACTGATCCACTGAGGTGCCCCTATAATTATTTGTTTATAATTCTGTTTCTCAAGTACATTGTTAATTTCCTGAGGTTAGGGTTTGTTTTATTTATCCAGAGTTCCTGGCATTTAGCATCATGCTTGGCTAAGTGCTCAACATCTATTTATGAAAGAAGGGAAGGGTATTCTTTCTCTTTCTTCCTTCTTTTTTTTTTTTTTTAAAGTAAGCTCTATATCCCTAGTAGGGCTTGAATTCACAACCCTGAGATCAAGAGTCACATGTGCTACTGACTGGGCCAGCCAGGCACCCTGAGGAAAGGGTATTCTTTTTTTTTTTTTTCTTAAGATTTTATTTATTTATTTGTCAGAGAGAGAGATCACAAATAGGCAGAGAGGCAGGCAGAGAGAGGGGGAAGAAGGCTCCCTGCTGAGCAGAGAGCCCGATGCAGGGCTTGATCCCAGTACTCTGAGATCAAGACCTGAGCCAAAGGCAGAGGCTTAACCCACTGAGCCACCCAGGTGCCCCTAGAAAAGGGTATTCTTAATATATAAGGCACTACAGACTCATGAACTGAATCGTGTCACCCCAAAAGTCATATGTTGAAGTCCTAACCCCTAGTGTGACTGTATCTGGAGACAGGGTCTTCCTAATCCAATAGGACTGGGGTCCTTCTCAGAAGAGGAAGAGATACCAGAGACCTCTCTCTCTCTTCACATGTGCACAGAAAAAAGGCAAACAGCAAGAAGGTGGCTGTGTGCAAGCCAGGCAGAGATCCCCGTCAGAAACCAGCTCTGTTGGTACCTTGATCTTGGACATCCACCCAGCCTCCAAAACCATTAGAAAATAAATTTCTATTGTTGAAGCCACCTAGTCTGTGGTGTTTTTGTTACAGCAATCCAAGTGAAGCATAGAGCACCTCTGGGATTTCAAACATGTATAAATCAGAAGTTATTTATTCTTATTTCTTATTCGTATTAAGAATTCTTATTAAGAATTCAACACAGAGGGGCACCTGGGTGGCTCAGTGGGTTAAGCCTCTGCCTTCAGCTTGGGTCATGATCTCAGGGTCCTGGGATCGAGCCCCGCATCAGGCTCTCTGCTCAGCGGGGAGCCTGCTTCCTCCTCTCTCTCTCTGCCTGCCTCTCTGCCTACTTGTGATCTCTGTCTGTCAAATAAATAAATAAAACCTCTTTAAAAAAAAAAAAAGAACTCAACACAGACTGACAAGGATGGGTAGGGAGTGGACACAATGACTTTCAGAAAATGGCTTTTTAAAAAGTTTTATTTCAAGAACTTTGTTGTTTACTCTTATTTCAAAAAAAGGTGGGTCAAAGTACAAAAAAAAAAGTCAGTTGAAATAAAAGCGTAGGTTTAGAAATCACAGCAGCAGAAGCAATGTACAGACAGCACAGACAAAACAACCCAACGTATGCGGTTCTGTTCAGGATCTTTGCTTACTTTGTGTTTTCTCCCTCCTGTACAAAATACATCAAGGCATGCCATGAGACCAGAGAAAGAAAGCGTTTAACAAATGGTTACAAGAAATAGACTCTGTACAAGAGGAGGTCACGTTTCTTCCCCTGCCCCCCGCCCCCCATGCCCTCTCTTCTTGCTCTGCTTCAGGTGAGGTCATTCTGAAGACAGTTCACCTCCAAGTCCGCCTGGTCACCTTTGCCACCCTCGAGCTTGGGTGACATGGAGTTCTGGATGTTAAATGACTCCTCCTCTTTCAGGCAGGACTTGAGAGCTTCCTGGATTTTGTGGGGAGCACTGGGATCATCCTGGAAGAGGGAAAAGGGTGAGGGAGGGGCGGGAAGGAGACGGCGGATAGAGGGGGTCAAAGAACCACCCCAGGCTTTGGAGAGAAGAAAGAAAGGGACTCTAAGACTCGAAGGAACCAAACGGATGCCTTTGCAGCCGCTTTCTAGGAAGGTCACCCTGAAAACTACACGTCCTCTGACGAGAGGACAGAGGTGTGTGTGCCCCTTCCCGGCAGGGGTTCATCTACCAAGAGATGCTAACTTGAAAGGTGTTTCCTCAGCCCACGCCCGGGTGAGTCCCGCTGCCTCAACAGGCCTGTCGTCCCTCGTGTCGGATGGGGCTCGTGCTGCTGGTTCACCATCCGTTCCTGACGGGCACCGAGCCCTCCTGCCTACCTGGCTGTGTGTGTGGACCAGCTGCGGACCCGGACCTGAATGTGCTCGTCGCAGGAAACCCACAGCGGTCCACAGTCCCCCAGTTCTGCATTCTGGGCATTCTGAGCCATGCCCTGCTTTCCCACGGCTCTCTCCTTCAGGGCCGTCCGGGCCTTACAGGCACGCCTCATTTTCTTGGGCTTCGTAGACACCGCATTTTTTTTTTTTTTAATACAAATTGAAGGTCGGTGGTGACCCTGGGTTGAGCAAGTCTATCGGCATTGTTTTCCAACGCCGTTTGCTCATTTCCTGTCTCTGTGTCAAACTTTGATGATTCTCACAGTATCTTGAACTTTTTCATTATTATTGTTATGTGATCTGTGATCAGTCGTTATGACTTGCTGGAATTCCACTCAGATGATGGTTAGCATTCCTTAGCAAGAACATGGTTTTAAATGAAGGTACGTACACTGTTTTGTGGGTTGCTTACTACACTATAGTATAGTGTAAACCTGACTTCTGTATGCACCGCAAAACAACAACTTTCCTTTTATTCACTTAATTTTGCTATTTATTTATTGTGGTGGTCTGGAATGGGACCCACCGTATCTCGGAGATGGGCCTGTACACCCATGTGATCCGTGGGCCTCAGCTCTTTCTCAGGCACCCCAGAGAGCTACTGTGAGTGCTTGGAGGTCTGCTGATCCCAGGCCCGGGGGGTGAGAAGGGTCGGGAATGTTGCTCTCTGACCAGCTAGCTCAGACTTTTCTGACTTGTACCAGTTCTGAAATTGAAGGGAATCATCACGCTTTGGGAGCAGGGCCTACTCCATACAACTGAGGTGAGTTCTTGCCCATGCTGACTGCTACCAAGTTTGACCCATTATGGCACTGGGTTGGGGTAGTGACTGGCTGGAAAGAAAGCAGAGAAAGTCTCCAGGATCACACAGGACACTACAGGTATTCTAAAGGACTGTGTGCGTACAAAAATCACTGTCGCCTCTCCCTGTCCCCAGCCTCACTTGGCACTTTTCCAGAAGACTATCTTGAACCGAGCAGTATAGTAGAGTTTCAAAGACCTCAGGAATGATTTCCAGACCACAGGGGAACACATGTTCCCCATTCCCAATGCCACAAGGGCCAGAAGCAATGAACTTCATACGGTATTGAGGCAGATTTCAGGCCCTTGGCATTTTCTATTATTGCTGGGAGAGATTTAGAAAAAAAATGCCAATGACACACATATAGATGTAATGAGATGGAACGATCTCCCTGATATGTTAAGTATGTATATGCACTCACACACACACACACACACACACACACACAGGCTGTATGGAGAGGGAAGTGGGATGAGGAAGAACTGTACTTTTCATGCCGTGTACTTCCGTGTTGTCTGGTGAGAGACCATGGGCTCGGACGCTTGAGAGCTGTGCCTTTAAAGATCCCAGGCAGAGGAACGCCTGCGTGGCTCAGCTGGCTGGGCAGCTGCCTTTGGCTCAGGTCATGATCCCAGCGTCCTGGGATCGAGTCCCACATCAGGCTCCTTGCTTGGCAGGGAGCCTGCTTCTCCCTGTCTCTGCCTGCCACTCTGTCTGCCTGTGCTCTCTCTCCCTCTCTCTCTGACAAATAAATAAAATCTTTAAAAAAAAAAAAAAAAAAAAAAGATCCCAGGCAGAGCAGACTTTGCATCACAGCAAATCTGGAGTAAGACAGGATGGCCGGTACTTGCCAGGCCTCTTACAAAGACGGGACTCATTTTCATGTTGTTCAACACCACCTCCCTCTGACTGCCCCACCCACCGCCATCACACAGTCTTTGGGGGCAAACAGGCTTCATCTGAGGAAAAGTATATTTAGGGGGCACCTGGGTGGCTCAGTGGGTTAAAGCCTCTGCCTTCAGCTCAGGTCATGATCCCAGGGTCCTGGGATCGAGCCCCTCATCGGGCTCTCTGCTCCGTGATGAGCCTGCTTCCTCCTTTCTCTCTGCCTGCCTCTCTGCCTACTTGTAATCTCTGTCTGTCAAATAAATAAACAAAATTTAAAAAAAAAAAAAGAAAAAGAAAAGTATATTTAGGGGTGCCTACAGACATGGGCATCAAAGCTGTGAGGCCATGAAGGTGGGGGCCCAAATTAAGCGTGGCTCCTGGGATCTAGACAGATGAGAAAATGGACTTCTGGGCCAACAGGTAGGATAAGTATATTCTAAAAAATAAGGAATACAGGTATGCAAACAATGCTATTAGACAAGCTAAGTACTTCCAACAAACAGGGCAGGTGAGGGAGTGTCTGAACCAAGACAGAGCTGTACTAGCCCAAGTGTCTCCGCCAGAACTGGATCCTAGCAAGCCTAGGGTTGCTGATTCCTCAGCAGAAGGCCCATCTGCCTTTGAAGTGCCAGAAATCCCTCAGGGCAAGGGAGCTGGCCCTCTAGTTGGCCTAAGTCCTGGGAACTGCTCCGTGTTCCCCTTCCTGGCATTCCACCCCAGCCAAATGGGTATCCCTCAGGCCAGGAGTGGTGTGGGCTCAGGCCTGGAGTCCCACTTGTCCAGACACAAACCTCCCTCAGCAGGGGGCACGAAAGAAATAGAGCCTCGGAAGGAAGAAAGACTGAAATGGGGAGGGAGTGCAGAGAAGCACTAAGGGACACCACAGAGATGCGCTAGTAAGGAATAAACTGAAATCCTGGAAGGCCTGGGGAATCTTGGGAAGACCGTGTCATATCCGTGACATTCCGTGGACAGCACGGCTGTGAGATCCCACGGGGCGGCGCGCGGCATTGGCCTGTGGATTTCAGGTGACACTAGCCACGCTGCGCTTCCCACACACTGGCCATTGCTCCTGGAGAACTCGCAGGTCTCCATAGCACAGGCAGAGGAGAACAGGCTCTCCCTTCCCTCCCGATGCTCCTTCCAGGGCCTGGCTGTTTGGCTGCACGCAGGCTCACGGGCTCACGCAGCCACCGGCTCGCCTGCTGCAGAGCCCCGGTGAGGAGTAAGTAGCGCTGGGCGACTGCAGGTGGGGAAGGAAGCGCCCCACAGGGCTCCGCTTCGAACTAAAGTGGCAACTGTCTGAACCGTCGTGCCCACAAGGTCTTGAATACGATCAAGTCTGACTTGCAGGCTGGGTGGAGAGAATGAAGAGCCGAAGGGAGGAGATCCCGGGGTACACACCCTCCTGGACAGGAGAGTCAGCCCCTCTCACACTCAGAGCTTTGGCAGAGAGGAAAGGATGTCCCCTGGGGCACAAGTGGAGCGCAAGAGGCCAGGCTGACACAACCTGCAAGATCCAGGAGGGGCGGGAGACCCCCAGGGCCTCATCTTGCCCCTCCACTGAGGGATGTCCTGAGCACTACCCCGACTGCCCCTTCTCAGGTCCTTCTCAGGCGGAGTCCCCCATGGTGGACCAGCCCGTGCTCTGCTCCAGTTTTAAGCCTTGTGGTATTCTGAACTCAAGGTCAGTGGGAGCCTTACTGGACAAATGCCGTACCTTCTACAAAGTCAGGTCGGCCAAGGAAACCTCGGTATTGGTTCATGCCACCGAGACCTTCAAGAGGAGCTATTTCCTTCCCCTCCCTTTCCGGGAAGAGGAAAGTTGTCTGTCTACGCCTGGGATGCCAGAACAAGGGGCGCATCAGAAACTTTCCTAAGGACCCTTGCCCTCTGGACAAGGAATACCCTGCCTGCAGAAGCCACCGTACAGGTCTGGCGGGCTGCCCCACGTGTACAGTGGAATCAGGAACCACCACACAGGTCTGGCAGGTGACCTCACACGTACAGTGGAACCAGGAACCACCACACAGGTCTGGTGGGCTGCCCCACACATACAGTGGAACCAGAAGGCCCCGCTAGGCCATCTTTTGCCAGCATTCCACAAATGGCGACCACACATGTACCACCGTGTGGGGCCGAACAAGGTAGGGATGGAGTGTATGGAGACGAGGGAGGCTCTTCCTGCCCTCAAGGTGCCTATCTCAAGGGCTGGTTAAAGTGCTTATCAATCTGAACGTTTATAAGACATCTGGCGTCCTGGGTTATTAGATGGTCTTGAACGTATTAGTATCTCGGTGCATACCCAGTAAAATCGTATCTGCTTCTCTACCCTTTGTATCAAAGACTTTAACAAATTATCCTAAACTAACCTCTTCGATTTCTTCTTTAAAGTCGACCCCTTTCCTCCTTCTCCACCAGGCCAAGTTCTTCCCTGGGGTTTGGTGAACAAGGTCACGTTTACTGTTATTCTCTCTTTCCCTTCCTGGGGCTGCACCATCCCCATCTATCAGAGGAAAACAGTGGTCTAGTTCCGTGCTGTCCCCACAGCAGCACAAGCCGCTCTTCCGCAAGCTTCCCAGCCGCAGGCAGCTTGTGAGTCTGAGTTTCGCCCCCTTATCCGTGTTATCGATGCCTTCGCCGTGTGGTACGGGGCCTGTGTCACATGCCGAAGTCCCGGGTTCGGATGTGACGTGATCTGGAGCTTGGGCGGTTTCTGCTTTATTTATGAGATTTTCTCTCACAGTACCCAGTACTTTCTTTACCGGTTAGTGTGGTCCAGAAGACACACTAGAAGGCCAGGATCTTTAGAAACTGCTTGACTGGGACCTTCTCTTAAGTCTCAACTGATACTCACGAGCCCCTCCTCCCAAGAACAGAATTTATCCCTAGACTTACTATTACACCAGTGCTCTGTGCCCCCCGCAGCTTTAACCAGCGTAAATATGCCTCCCTGGACAGTGTAAAGGACACTGGTCCAGCCATCCCGAAGAGCAACCGCCATACACTTCAGTGATCACGAGGACATCCCCTCACGATGAAAACAGTCTTTCTCCTCCATACAGAGAGCAGAAAGACCCTGGGAAGGAAAAATCGGACTTCTAAAGTGTAGATAAAGCCAAAAATCCCAAGTCATCCTGGAAAAAAGATCTTTGGTACCCCCTAGAGCTGCCTGTCAAGGAAGCGGCCGTCCCTGTCCTAGTCCCACGTCGACACCCAAACTGGTCTCCCCACGCTCACCTCCAGAGCTGGGAGGAGCCGTCCCCAGCTCGGAAGTAGCCCAAAGACAAGGGCAGTGGCCTGGGCAGGGCCTCTGGATAAGGGAGAGGGTGGGAAAGACGAATCACAGGCGACAGACAAGTCATCACGGGGAGCCAAGGTGCAGGCATGTGCAGGGGGGAAAGGAGGTACAGGGACTGTGGCCAAGTTTCCTTACGTTTGGGTGAGAGCCTTCGGCAATGGTGGAGAGGGAGAAGTTATCGTTGTGGAGCTCCGACGGGGTCCGGAATTTGCTGGTTGGGACGGAACAGAGCAGGGAAAACGTGAGTGCGACGATCACGGCCAAGCCTGCCCAAAGCGTCGCGGGTCAAACGCTTATTTCATCAGACACCGCGGACCGTAATAAGGAGGGCCATTATTCGATGCACCGCGGAGGAAAAAAAAAAAAAACTTCTGTCCCTTAAAAGCGTGACCCAGGAACTTTCTTATCACCTAGAGTTTTTAATTGTAGACTGGAAGTGGCTCACGGAGACTTCAGATAAAGCACTGACAACGATATGAACAGCTCTGGCCAGGACCGTGACTGCCAGGCGGTTACAACCGCATCGTGACTGCCATCTGGCCAACCGTGATGATAAGATGCCAGTGATTGTGAGACGCAGTCCAGTTTCAGAGACGCTAATATGTGTGTGTGTGTGTGGGGGGGGATGCGCATCTCAGAGGCAGCACACCGCAGCAGTATCTGTCGCACACGGAGGATGTGGAGCGTGAGCCCCAAAGCAAGCAAGCACACGCGGGAAGTGAGGGTGACATGCTGGGAGCTGACGGTGCTCCGGGGGCCAGGCTCTGTGCAGAACACAAAGCCTTTTGATGGAGGAAGGCCTAGAACGTGGTACTGTCTCTGGCCACCCCTCTTGCTTCTCCACTGCCCTGCCAGCTGCTCCTTCTCTCCCCTGGCCTCCTCAGCAGCTACCCTGGTAGGTGGCCGCAGCATGGCCCTCTCCTCCCCCTGCCACCCAGGGTCCTGGCTGATGAGGACATGCACGGATCCGGCCCGCCTCAGTGCACAGGCACAATGGAGAGGCCCCTGCAGCGCCGGGACGGGTCACTGAAAGGCTCCCGGCGGCCGCCCGCATCTGCACAGTGCAGGAGTTTACCCAGCAAAGGAGCAACAGATGGCCTTTTGTCCTTTTCCCAGGATCCCAGGGAAAGTACTTCAGGAGCATTCTCTGGAGGGAGTCTCGGGTCAGTGGGGGAGGGGAGTCAGGGGGCAACAGGTCGAGAGGGGGGGATAGTTCTGCATCAACTGTCTCTCAGGCCCCCAGGAAGCTGAACCGCAACCTCCTCCTTTTGTGACTCCCGTGACACTTCAGAGCATTCCTTACTTTGCTCAGGGACAGAGTGACTCTCTCACAGTGCGTAAGGCCACGGCCAAGTGTGCAAGGCCTGGACTCAGAGGGAAACACGTGTGGATCTCACATGCACACAGAAGTCACTCCTGTGCTAAGAGAAATGCCGGAAGGAGACTCGATTCCCATCTGGCCCTGAAAATCCACCACAGAGGAAGCCTAGCCTAGGCCCCTCCACCCCCAAAACTCTACTTAGGAGAGAGATCAAGAGGACTTCCCTAAATCCCTTGCACTTCTGTCTGGACCAGGCGCCGACAAGCTGGGCACGGCGACGCGCTGCCCAAGCCCTTCTCTCCAGCGTTCAGTCAGGAGGAGTCGGGCCCGGGAGACGGCAGGTCTGAGGGAGCTGGGGTTACTCCTCGCACTTCGTGAGCGAGATCCTCACGCTGGCCGTGGCTGGCAAAGAGCCAGGGAGCAGGTGCAGTCCACTGTGGGAGGACTGAGCGCAGTAACGTACATGGGGGACCACGGCCAGGAGGGTGCCGGGTGTCTTTTCCTTAAGCGCCCTCTGTCACGGGGCAGAGGACACTGGGCACGGCACCAGACGGTGTGCCCCAGGGGCTCAGACCCTGCCACAATGCCAGCATGTTCCGTGCAGGAAGGCATCAACCTGGGGGAGCCTCTGGGATGGACAACACAACTAGGGAGGCACAGCAGGTGCCAGGAACCCCCATGGCCAGATCCCCGGGGTCAGATGGCGGGGGCAGCCGCAGGGGCGGGGTGGGGCTGGCGGACTCAGACTCACTTGGTCCTTCGCAGCTTGGTGTTCTCCGTCTTGAGCAGATAGAGCTTCTTGGCGAAGAACACAGTCATCATGAAGAGCAGGAGCAGGACGAGGGCGGCTGAGCCGACGGCCACGCACATCACCTGGAAGTCGGTGATGATGGACTCGCAGCGCATCCCCTTGTGCCAGATGTAGTCCTGCGTGTTGCACCTGGGGGCAGTGACAGAGTGAGACTGAGCGGACGGGCCGGCAGCCATGGCAAGGGCCTGGCCCCTTCGCCCCGCATTCACCTCAGCAGCCCGTTCCCGTGAGGGTCTAGAACAACTGGGGTGGAGGTTCTGCGTGACCACCCCACGCAGTGGGCAGGACAGCAATGGGGTCCAGGACATAAATGAGACAACCAGAGTGCCGAGGGACGGAGTGAACAGGTCACTCACGTGACTGTTAAGGGACTGTGTGGAAGGGGGGTGGGAACCCTGGTTTTCTACCTCGCAGCCTCAAGGAGGACAATCATAGGATTCTCTCAGCATCCCCTGCCCTTGGCTCTGGGTGAAAAACAAGATTAATGGGACCTCAGGCTGCAAAAGTAGTCAACCCACTCTACCCGGGAAAACCTCTCCTGGTGTTCTGCAGTCCCGTCTAGTTCACGAGGCTCCCCAGACGCTGAAATAGAAGGAAGTGACAGACAAGGACGAACACAAAGATGGATGTGTAGTCTCCTCCTCTCTCTGCAGCCCCCCAAATTCTGCCCCTAAAGCTTCCTGTCCTATTACCATGAGAACGGTCTGAAAACACAGTGAGAATCAACCCTCTGGGTGGGTTTCAGTCCTTTTGTTGAGTGACTTTCTCTTGCCCTTGGGGACATTCCCAGGCTCCAACTCTTCCAATGACATTGCTGTTTCCATGGGAACCAGGCTGCTTCAAAGAGGAAAGATGTGGAAGGATACAGAGGCAGGCAAAGGAGGGAGGACATGAACCTCAGGGTGAATGACAGACAAGAGAAAGGGGTCCAGAAAAGGGGAAATTATACCTCGCCTCGGAGAATTGACTACTCCACGCCCAAAATAGTGCGCAGAGACATGACTAACAGGAAAGTCTTTCTTTTCCAACGGACGCTCTGCAGTCCTGGGAGGCTATCTGTCTGAGCGCAGTGAGCAAAGACGATCCCACTAACCCATGGTTCTAGAAAAGTTCTGCCATCGCTCTGCTCATTTCCCTGCAGTGGGTCAGGGTGACAGAGACAAAGGCGTGCTGCAGTCTGCAACGGAGGGCTCGGCAGTCTCCTGTGAGTGGAATGCAAAACAGTTTCTGAGCCACAGCCGAGCCTGGGCATGCACAGCCTGAGGAGGGATCTTTGGGAGGGAGGACCGAGTGTGCCCCCGGGAGGGAAAGTGAGCAAGGGGAGCTGGTGGGGGGACTTGTGGAAAAGCCCTCTGAAGCGGGACCCACTGGAGGATCCCCGGTCAGCACAGCCAGGCAGCTTACTGAGGACAAGCTTGCTTTCTCACTTGGGAGTCCCTAGAGCTCCAGGAGTTTCTGGGAACTTTGCTAGCTCTCCAGAGGCATCATGGGCTCTCCATTTCATGCGGTGATGGCAAGACTACTTTGAAGGTGAAAAGCCCAGGCCTCCAGCAGGATGAAAGACAATGATTTCACACAGAGATTTCAGAGCTCCCAGGGTAAATCCCACTAAGCATCACTATCATCCCACTAACCAAAGCTTGAGGAGCAAAATCACAGGGTTCCCACATACTTCTGGTAGCCCTTAGCCAACTAGCAAGGTACTATTGCCATAATGTCTTGATGACAGATCCTTCTTTTAGCAATGACTGGACAACTCCAATCAGAACCTGTGGACACATTCTATATGACTGACCTTAATCATTTCATGATTGCTTATAGGAAAGAAGGAACTGGAAGTCAGCTTTAATGCCAAAGGCACAACATTTACACTTTCTATATATTATTATTCTATCGGAACATCAAGACCTGTAGAATTTGAATTCTTCACATACCTCCAAAAAGACCAAGAAAAAGAAACATCAGGAATGACACTTAGAGAAACACCTAGATTCCAGAAATGTTCCTCCTAGGACCAACAGAAACAAGTCCCAGAGCAATCTGGGGGTCCTACCCCACTTCCAGGGTCTGTAAAGGACGGAGACAAGCAAACTACCCAGATCACTGCTGACTTGGGATTCTTCCAGAATAAGCCAGTGAGCTCTCCAGCAGGTTAATGACCTTGCCACGAGGGCGGGTGTATGATGTATTCCTGATGAGGCATGGGATGCTGGCTGCAGACGACGTCCTTAGAGACACTAAACTCTCTGGGTCTTTAAAACATTCTGCGCTGGAGGACAAAGATCAAGTAGAAAGGGAAAAGCCACTACCCAAAGTCAAGGAACCCCATATCTGCTATGCCAGGAAAAATACTCTGCCTCACTTGACCTACTTAAGTGGCTCCTCTTGGGGTCTGCTCCTCACTGTGACTCTGTACATCCACCCCCTACAAGTGCCCTGTGGGTAGACAGAGTCCACCTCCTACCACACATGTGTCTCATAGGGCATGCTCAGAGGCCTTCTTTCCTCCAGAGCAGGCTTATAAGCCTACTCTTTGTGCTACTGTAGCCAAACCTCTCCAATGGGACCCCTTGAGCCAGTAAAGGCTGCTTTCCAAAACCCTCAGAGAAGTCCTTTCATTTTGCCTTTATAGTTTAGTGCTTTGGTATAGGGCACACACTTGGAGGAAATACAAAATCTTACTTCTGGGGAGTCTCTCCTAGTGATGTCACAGGAAGTACATTTAAGAAGTAACTTCCTGTGGAAGATATCACGTGAACATCTCTTGACCTGGGAATCCCAGGAGCCTCTTGGCTTGGCAACTCACTACCTCTTGGAAGTTGTGCCCATCATGTCCTCCTCTTTGCTGAGTAGGCCTCACATTTATAAGTCCCTGTGCACCTGCCTGCCACACCCTTACCTGCAGAAGGCCCCTATGTTCTCCACCAGGTAGCACTGGCCGCCATTGTGACAGTAACTTGGGAAGAGGTCGCACACTGACCGGCAGGAGCCATTATGCCGCACAAAGCCGCTGCGGCACTCGGTGCCATTCTCGCTTGGGGCCAGGTCCCTGCCTGGCTCTCCTGGGCGGGGCCTGAGGGCGATGCTGCTGCCAGGGACCATCCCCAGAGTATGCTGTGGGGGGACGGCATGCCACCGACTGGTGGGCTGGCCAGTCCCGGGCCCCAGACCAGGCTTCTCAGTGGGCACCAGAAGGTCACTTTCATCTTCCAGGTCTCCACCTCCTGCTGCATCCTTGTCATCCTCCTCTTCCTCCTCCTCTTCCTCCAAGTCATCATAGAAGGATGTAGTGGGGTAGAAGTCAGATTCATCAAAGGGGGTGAAGTCATCATATAAGTCAAGCAGGCTCCAGGAAGGGGTCTCTCCCCCACTATCGGGGTGGTGCTCTGAGGTTCCTGGCGACCCTGGGAAGCTCTCCAGGTCGGCGCCACGGCCCTCACCATCCAATCCTTCGAAGTAGTCGATGTCAATTATATCTGACGCTGGCTGGGGCTCCACTGTGCCCTGAACGGGGAATGTGGGCTCTGGCCCATGTGGGTCATGTGTGCTGCCTCCCAGGTTCAGCCAAACCTCTAAGGGGCTCTCCTTGGGGAGTTCGGGGCCTGGGCTCAGCTTGTTGTCAGGAGTGGGGGAGGGTGGTCCGCTTGCTTCTGTAGCCTCAGGGGTAACAGTGGGCATCGATGACTGTCCCAGGGCCTCCTCAGGAGCCGAGGGCGTGGCTGGAAGGGCCTGGGTGTCGCCGCTGCCCGCCTCTGCGGTCACTCCACCCAGGCCCGGGCTGTCGGCCTCCAGCCAGGCGGTGCCGGTTACTGCCGCGGACGCCTCCAGTGCCTCCTCTGGCCCGGCCCCAGGCCCCACCACAGCCGGCTGGCCGCCAGGTGCAGTCCATGAGGTCTCCTCCTCCCCAGCAGCTGGTGGGCCGGCCTTCTCCCGCGTGCTGTTGGCACGCGGCTCCCACTCCAGGACGCTTTTCACCTGCTCTTCGGCCTCGACGGCGCTGCCCGCCTCACGCGCTGTGGGCGGGAGGGAGGGGGCACGACGTCAGGGCCCCGCCCCCCGCTGCGGCTCGCTCTCCCGGCCTCCTCGCCCACCCGAAGACGCCAGGACCAGGTTTCCCAAAGCCACGCCCCACCGTCTAGGCCACGCCCCCAAGGGAACACACCCGGTCCGACGTTTCCCGCTCAGGCCCCGCCCCACAGGCGTTCTGCCCCGCCCCCGACAAGGCCCGTAGTGTAAACGGGGCAGCCCCCACCTTCGGCCCCAGGCAGAGGTTTGACCCTCAGGACTCCACCCCACCGCCAGACCCCGCCCTGAAGTCGCACCCTCAAGGCCCCGCCCCACTCCAGGCCCCGCCCTAAGGTCGCATCCTCAGGGCCCCATCACCTCCAGGTCCCGCCTCGAAGTCGCACCCTCACGCCCCGCCCACTCAGGCCCCTCCCCCCAGCCGGCACCTCTGCCCGCCCACCCACCCGGGTCCGGGCCGACCCCCACCCCTCGGCCTCCTTCAAGTACCTCACCTCCTCGCGCGCCCCTTCCCCCGCCCCCGTCGCGAGCAGGGCGCTGCCCCGCCCCCTTGCCATAGCTCGCGAACTCCGCCTGTACCCGAGGCCAGCGGGACCCTGGCCCAGGGTGAGGTGCGAGAGTCACTGGGGTCCCGGTCGCAGTGGGTACCTACCCGGCGCGGCCCCGGCGGCGAGGACCAGCGTGGCCCCCAGAAGCAGCAGCAGCAGCGGCGGCGGCCCCCGGCCCGGGCCCCCGCCCCCGGCTCGGCCCATGGCGCGAAGCGCCGACCGCTGTCCACGGTCTGCCCGGCTGGCTGCGCCCTCGGCTCGCCGGCCGCCGCGCCTCCCGCCCGCGCTGCGGCCGTCTCAGCCCACGGTGGGCAGCGCGAGAAGCCGCATGCCGCCGCCGCCGACCGCCGCTGTCCCCGGCGCGCCGCGCCTCCCCGCCTCCCGCGCCGCCGCTGCCGCGCTCAGCGCCGCCCCCACCCCGCCCGCCGCGCCCGCCCCGCCGCACGTAGCTCTGACGCTTGCCCTGCTCGGTCCGCCTGCCGTGGACAGACAGACCCCCGGCTCTGGACGCCGAGACAAACGGACGTGGAGTAGCGCGGGTGGGTGCGGAGCACAGCGCCGCGCGTGGCGTTAGCCGACAGGTGCACGGGCGGGAGAGCTGCGGGGCGGGCCAGCCCTCCAAGGGGAGGGCTGGTACGGGCTCTCCCCCACCTGCGAGGAACCCACCCGCCACGCGGCGAGCACGGAGGCGGGGGCCCAGACACCCGCAACTTCGGGGCGGGGCTCGGGAGGGCCGCAGGGGGCGGAAGCCCGAGCTCGCGCTGTGGAAATGAGCCGAGTCCGGGGCGCACGGAGCCTCTCGCATTTCTGCGCCAATGCCGTGTTCGGGGCGGGGAAGGGTCTCGGGGACGTCTGCGGGTGCCCACGGGGGCGGGGCAGGCGCCGGCAGCGCCAGGCAAGGGGGCGAAGCCGACCGCCCAGGCTCTAATCGGATCAGACCTAATCCGTCCACAGCCAAAGCTCAGACCTCGCACAGCCAGGCCCTCCACAACGCATCCCAGGGGCAGGGGGCAAGACCCTTCTGAGACTACAGCTACTCCCGCCTTTCTTCTCGTCTCCTCGGGGTAGCCCAGGCAGCGCCCTTTAATCCTGGCCCCTTCCTCCCAGGATCCATCACCACCACCCTCCCAACACACATGTGTCCCAGACCAGCAAACTCAAGGTCCTGGGCTGACCCAAGGAGCCAAGATCGCAGCCTAGGGACGCGCGGGCTGCAGGAGCGGTGTTAGACTAGTGTGCGGGCTGACCGAAGCTCGGTGTTCAGCCAGGGACCCCTCATCCCCGGAGACATGCTTGGTGGGGAGTTGTGACCTAGTCCTGGTAGCTTATCCCGCAAAGCAACCACCCACCTCCCGGTGTGTTATTGACCCAAATGACATTCGGGGTCACCACCTCAGATGGGACAACCGTGGTATTTGAGAGACACTCCCATTTCTGTCTCTAGGGAGCCACATAGGTAACCAAGTTGGAGTATCTACCTCCTCATGTCCTAGTGCGTGTTTCTGGATGGCGTTCCCTTGGTTCAAGGCGTTCCCTTGGTTCACAGACATCCTGTGACAGCAGCCTCTTAGGCAGGCTGGTGTTCCCTGCCCTCCAAGTCTGCCTGGAAAACGGGCTCAGAAAGCTTGGTTCCATTACCTGTCCCTTCTGCGAAGCCTTCCCAGCCTCCCGGTGATATCGCCTGTCTACAGCAATTCCCCACTGGACTGTGGAGCACACTGAGTGCACAGGACCAGGCGCTGGGAGGTTCCGGAAGGGCGGCAGAAGCAAACATGCACCAGTGACAACCAGATACTCCCACCACAGAACGTGGGTCTGGAGCTTCCTGCAAAGGGGCTGACTTCGTGAGGTTCTTTCCATGGCTTCATGCTGCCTCTGGGGACAGTAAATACCAGTTTGGAATACAGTCTTCTCTGAGCAGAGGGCCAGGCTGGGCTTTGCACTTGCTGGCTGGCCACAGAGGCACTAACGCACCCTCCAACCCCATCTCTGCTTCCCTGGTCTGTGGCTTACATCTGTATTTTCTTTTTTGGCCTATGTACAAGTCTGTGTTCCTCTACTTGGGTCTGACGCTTGGGGTGGTGGTTGTGAGAGTGGAGACGTACCTACCTCCTCCTTCCCCAGGCAGGTCTGTCTGGAATAAGGCCTCACCAATGGGGCCTTGACAGCTGGGGCATGAGGACCACTCCCTTGTTTTTCACTAGGAAGTTCTGAACGGGACCCTTCTCCCATTTCTCTGTTAAAACTCCAGCTACTCCAGTTTCTCATTTTAATGTATTTTATTGAATATTTAAATATATTCTTTTTTAGTTCAATTAAAAAAACAATTTTTAGGTAGGCTCCATGCCCAATGTGGGGTCTGCACTCACCACCCTGAGATCAAGTCACATGCCCCACCCTCTCAACCGGCCAGGCTGGCTTCAATTTAATTTTTGAATTATAACACGCATGTTGTATAAAATAAAATATGAAATGTCCCCTTCCTCAAAGACCTCCTTCCCTAACTTGGGGGCAAATTCTTTTAATCACTTATCCACTGATTCCCCCTAGACCTCAGAACGGAGCACGGCACACCAGGTTTGGAAACGCCTCGAGATGAATGGACAAACTCCTCAGGCAATGGAATGTGACAGGAAAAGCAGGATACGGCATCAGCTCTGCATGACCTTGGGAGTTAGTAATCCATCTCCTTTATGAGATAGTGGTAGCCACAGTGTCCAGGGACTACATTACTTTTTCTGGGCACAGGGGTTAGGGTAGACCAAATAAGAGATCTAAGACATAGGAACTACAGAGTCGAAGAAAGGGAGATTAACCCCTGTCTAGAGCCCACACCCAT
The DNA here is from genome assembly GCF_020171115.1 of Neogale vison. Taxonomy (NCBI): domain Eukaryota; kingdom Metazoa; phylum Chordata; class Mammalia; order Carnivora; family Mustelidae; genus Neogale; species Neogale vison. Next base: position 207,182,731 of record NC_058096.1, on the reverse strand, counting down.
GTCCCCACATCCAAATCTTGTGCATTTGGGCATCAAGGATGCTTTTGTGAGGCAATGGCTTCCACATGCCTCTGAGGTTCCTATTGGGTTTGGCAACCTGCCTCCAGCACCAAGGCAGGCACAAGGCCCATTGCCATGGCTACAGCCTGCCTCCTTGGGCACAGAAAGCCTCTAGCTTAACTAGGGGCTGCTGTCCAGGGCAGGAGCTGCTCCAGTTGCCATGGTTGGGGCATACTTCAGTCTGAACAGGAAGCTGTGTGGTTCCAGGCTTTAAGTCCTTAGTAGTAACTACTAACATTTCTGTTTTTAGTCTTCCTAGTACTCTGATTTGTCAAATCTCGTAACCATTTTGCACATTTGCAAACTGACACTGAGATCATGCTAATGATGTAGTAAGGCCAAGACCTGAGCCAAGATCTTGATTTCAAACGTTTTCATCCTTGCTTCTTAATTTCAAGAGGAATCAGGATGCAGAGGTCAGGCCTCACTTGGCAGAATGGAAGCCTAGCCTCTCTCCCCAACCCCTGCACCTACCTACACCTGGGCATTTAAGAGTCAATGCTATGATTTCCTACGGGGTACAAGGTGGCAATAACCCCAACTCATGTCCCAGGCCAGTCAGCTCTGACCATTTTCGGTGATGGGCTGCTACTGGACCTTCTTGCAGCATTACCGGGAGAGCCAAGAGTCAGGGGCCGGGGTTATGTGCGCTGACAAGCCCCTGCTCGCTGTAAGAACTCTGGATTCTCAGTTGTACAAGTACTCTCCTAGAAAGGCCTGTCCCAACCTGGAGGCGGTCATCTTGTCCAGGCAATGGGTCTGCTGCAAGACTGGAGAAGTCCCTGAATTTCATTCCCCCAAAGCCAAGTCAGCTGGGAGAGAGCTACACAGCTTAAGTCAACACAGCCTCAGACATGCATCGGCTAGGCTGGTCTGCAGAAGTCCTGCTGTCTCAGTCAGCGACCTCGCCAGGTGATTCTCAGGAAACCCATAGGTACTACATAGTAAGCAGACTGGAACAAGGAATGCCAGTCCATTTGGATGACCATGGGAAATCCTAAATGTCAGGGCCAAACCAGCCGTGGAAATCAGCCTGTGCAAAGAAACTATTACCATCCAGTGGCACTGCTGCTTCCTAACTCCCTCTGGGACAATCTGGCTGTGAGGGCACCTGAGGTGGTAGGTTGCCACAGGAGAGAGTGGGAGGGATTTTCTTTCCAGTCTAAGTTGTCCAAAGGTGTTGGTCACTGTACTGTGTGAAGGCACGGCTATTCTGCAGAAGTCTGCAAAGGCTGTACCCTAAGGGTCCACAGTGGTAAGGTGGCCATTAGCAGTCACCTGACGGTTCTTTGTGGGCTTGGAAGGGCCTGGAAGGACAGCAAGGACTGGAGACAGAAGGGAGTGAAGTTGGTCCCAGTTCTCCAAGACAGGCCAGGAGCAGGAAGAGGGGATCAGACAAGTCTCTCTCCCCTTAGGGTTCAACGGATTGGAAAGGGCGGTGGAGGGGGGTAGGGCTTGGAGAGAACTGGCTCTAATAGCTTTGAGAACCTCTGGTTAAGTTGATTCACAGGACTCTCTCCTTTTGGTCACTACTGCTTAGCTCGGTTTTAAATTCAGGGTCAAAGGTGCTTCCTAAGAAGAGAGGAGGCGGGCCTAAAAACAAGCCACCAGGAAATGAAGTCCAGGGGAGCCGTTTACAAGGAGATCCAACACTGATGGTCCTGGGCTTCCATCCCATCCTGCAAGGTGACTTCCTTAGATGGAGACCACCCCTTCACAGGGGAGCAAGGAGCTTTCACCTTGTTCCCAATAAGTCCTCCTTCAAGGGATCAACTGGAGTGCAGCTATGCTCCAGGAGCAGCAGAAGAGAAAGCAAGGGCTTTACACTAATGGCCACAGGCAGAGAGGTCTGCAGAAGGAAATCTCAGGGCTGGCACTGTGTATCCAGACAAAGGGTGCTCGGATTATTCAGATGAGGTCTTCCTGGAATGAGGGGGAACCCTCAGGTTACCGCACCCAGCAGGACAGAAATCATGTAAGCACACCCAATTCACAGACCATTTACATTATCCCCCAGAAAGCTCCGGATTACACTATTTTTCTTCGTGACCACTTAGCACTATTTAACATAATCCTATTTCTTATTAATGTATGGTCTTGTATCCCCCACCCCAAAAGAATCTAAGTGGCCTGGAGTGCAGGAGCCTTGCCTATCTTATTCATAACTATGACTTCACTGCATTCAGGGTCCAATGCCTGGCAAGTAAGAGGCCCTCAAATGTTTCCCAGATGAATGGAACTCATAGAATCAGCTGTGAGGAACCACAGAGATCTTGTTCTACCTCACAACCTTCCTAACTAGTGGTTCCCCAAGGGTGGTTCCTTGCCCAGGTACATCAGGACCCCCTAAAAATCTGTTAAAAACACAGTATTTCAGGGGCGCCAGGGTGGCTCAGTTGGTTAAGCATCCAACTGTTGATTTTGGCTCAGGTTATGATCGCAGGGTGGTGAGATCAAGCCCCGCATGGGGTTCCGTGCTGAGTATGCAGTCTACTTAAGATTCTCTCCTTCTTCTTCTGCCCCCACTCTCTCAAGAACAGAACAAAACATGGTGTTTCAGAACTCCAGACCTGCTCCATCAGTTTTGAGGGTGGGGCTGAGCAACCTGCCTCTGAACAATGCTTTGGGTGATCCTGATCTGTACTGAGGTTGGAACACTACTGTCCTTAACCACACTTGGGGGAACCACTCCACAGTAAGGATCCCAGGAACCTGTGAGAGACTGGTGGATTACACATGTCCTGTTACACTTTCTAAAGAGCTCACACTCAAGTTTAGAAACCAGTCTTTGGTTAGTCTGGGTCAGGGCTTACCCTCCTTTGTCACCCTTGGGGAGTACAGAACTCTGGGAGACCCCACTGGTCCTAGCACTCTGTGCTAGAGGGGAGTCCGAACAGATCCGGCAGCACAGCACAACCTGGCTGGCACAGCTCCCCGAGGAGCTGGGTGCTAACTGCTCGCCGCACAAGCCCCCGCTTTTGCTTCACTGGGTTCATAAAAGCAGCTCGAAGGCAATGGCCTTTTCCTGTTTTCTGCACAGGGTTTGCACCTGTGGATGATGCTCAAAGGCTGTCCTCAAAAGTACATCAAGGTGCACGAAACCAACTGCCCTCAAGGTCTGCCTCCAGCTGGGGGCTCTCTAAACGGCATCCCGACAAACATGCTCTAGCCTGCCAAACAAAACTATTCAATTCCCTTGGAGGTGCCAGGCTTTTGGCCACACCCCTTTCTTCACTTTGACCACGGAAGCAGTGGGCGAGGCACATTTAACTGTATGCTCCTTAAGCATCATCAAGGTGCTCGGTCAGGAAGCCCCGCATCCCTGAACTCACTGCGGATCAGACCAGGTGGGGCTGAATTTCAGACTCTTCATAGGACACATGAAGAGACTGGTGTGTGAATGCAGAGAATGGGACTAGAATCCAGAAATGTTCTATTTATTCACTAAAAAAAGAGGGAGATGAGGTCTTCTTGATCAGTTTCCTCCAATCTCCCCACACTCCCTCCCTTCATTTTTCCAAAATAACAACACACTGAGAAACACATTTGTACAAAAACCACGTATTATTCCCCCCCCTCACAAAACTGGGTAGCTGTATTACAGGAACGAAACCAGATCAAAGACATGAAAAGAAAAGTCACCACTTATAGTGAAATATAACAGTGTTAAGAATTCAGGTATTTTGTAGAATTGTTACCGGCATAGTAAAAGTATTTCCACCTGGATCTTGTAAATTTGAAAGCGATCACATTAAAGACCTGAGGTTAACAAGGGACCACAGTATGAACCAGAATTCCATTTTCCTTCTAAGACCCCAGTGGAAAAAGTAAGTATTTGGAATGAGTTTCCTTTGGGAAAGACTGGCGGGAATTAGGGAACACCCTGGCCATTGTCAAAAGGCACTGGGATCTTTCTGGAGACAAATGCATTGGAACTTAACTCCAGCAGGAACAAGCTCATTTCCACTCCAAGAGTCCAGAACACACACACAAAAGGAACAAGGTCTCCTTGGTTCCAGTACTCGGATGGTGACCAGGGCCACCTGGTTAGAGGCAACACCTGAGGGTTTGAAAGGCAAATCTTAATTGTGGTTTTATATTTTTTGCTTTCTGATACTAAGGAAGAAAGTTCTGAGGTGTTTTATAAACACCTCCCTACACCCTCTCATATGTAAAGCTTTACAGAATATATAGAAAAAGATATCCAAAAGGTGTTCCACTTAGCATTCTAAACAATGAAACTGCCACTTGAGAATGTGACATGAAGAGGCCAGGCGCTTTGGAAATCAAGATCCACCAAACATACCCTGCCCCCATCCATGGAAGGATAGAGGGGAGGGAAGAAGGACAAGAAGAGAAAACCAAGAACTCTCAAGTAATTCATCAGCAGGGGTCAAAATGGGCTCGAGTTAAGGCATTTTGTGGCTCTGCCTCTGGAATGGCATTCTGATCGTTCAGTCCGAGATCCCCAGCCCTCAAAGCATGATGCTCTGATGGCCAACTGCGTGCCTTGGGACCCCCAGCTTCTCCCTGACAACCCTGCGACAGATGGAATGCGAGATTTCACCAAGGGAAGCGAGAAGGGACAAGAGCCCTTGATCCTGCCCCACTTCTCCAATCTAGCCCCAAACCTGAAGTACCGCTTCACTGAGCCCCACTCACCCCGGACTGCAAGAGGTAGTTTGGGGACTCGAACCCCCGGCCATCCTAACCAAGTTCCATGAGCTAAAATGTTTAGCACTATCTACTTACTTTTTTTTTCTTTTCCTTTTTGAAGGTTTTTTTGTTTTTTTGTTTTTTTTGTTTGTTTGTTTGTTTGTTTTGCTTTTTTTAAAGGGGAAAAAAAAGAATGAGTACAAAGCAGTGACTAGTGGACTAGACTCAGTGGACAGTCATCGCCCTAGACTCAAACGCTCCCTGGCTCGTCTAGGGAATGAAGGAACGCCTCCCCAAATCCCACCCCTAATCCAACAAATCATCTGCATAGAAAGCCAGAACCGGTGGGCCCAGGGAAGGAGTGTGGGTCTGTTGTACTGCTGGGCGCTCCCCTACCAGGTACTAAAGGGGCCACGCAGCGGGGAGGTCCTTACGGTCCAGGAGTAAAATCAGTGGGGTCCCGCCCCGTCCCCATCTCTTTGAATTTTGGTGCATCTATGTGAGGCAAAAGTCTCAGGAAACTTCACCATCAGCACCAATCTTAGCTCAGATTAGCAGAAATAAGGTCACTTATAATGCCTTTAGGTTCGTCCCCTCTGGCTATTCCCTCTGCCCATCACCATTTTTTTTTTGGTTCCTATGAACTTAGGATGCTCTCATTTAAAGCAATGACAAAAGGAAAAAAAAATAACAAAACATAATGATTATAAAGCATCAGCCACGTAAGCATCAAAACCAAACACTGCAGGAGAGCACTGAAACAACAGACAAACTTCTCATGTTGACAGGACCTGCAGAGAAAGGGTCAGTACACCCCACAGCAGGACAGGGGGACGCAGGCTACCGTGAGGATGACCAGGACACACTGGCCCCCACAGGCTTCCCCTCGCGGACCTGACAAAGGAGGTGTCCGAGCATGGAGAGGGCCGGCAAGGGGGACGGGGAAATATGGGATGCGTGCTTGGGGCTGCGAGAAGAAATATCCTAAAAGAAACCCAAGGAAGCCGAGGAACACAAGTCTCGTCATCCCCCCTGCAGCTGCTGGCGCCGGGCGTGGACGCTGCCTGCCTCTTCCAGGCTAGGGGGCGGCGGAGGCTGGCGGGCCTGGAGCAGGAGGCGGAGGGACTCCGTCTGCGGGCGGTGGTGGCGGTGGTGGTGGCGGCTGCGGCGGCGGTGGGGCATCTGCAAACACAGCCAAGAGGGACTCGTCATTGCTGGAAACACAACGGCTGGGGAAAGAGCCCCTTCCAAGAAAAATGACATAGGAAGTGATTTTTGTTATTGAGGCAATCAACGTGGCCTTCGAGGTGCTGGTGCCACCGCAGGCCGGGCAGGTCAGGTCCCCCCTGAATACCCAAGTCTCGGCTAGCGTGCTGAGGTGTCTGCATCTGTCCCAACCTCCTCCACAGCCCACCCCTTCCAAGAATCACTCCAGACCTTTGCAGAACTTAATTTTAGTTTGATTTTATTGCATTTTAATGGTTCTCTCTGCTAATTTTAACTTCTTCAGTTAAATGATAAAGCTCCTTCCTGGGCAAGTTCTGTGTCTTCTTCTCTTTCTCTCTCAGTGCCTGGCCTAGGTGGGCACAAAACAGATTATCAATAACTTCTTGCTGATTAAGTGTCTCCACCAGGGCCAGAGAGCTTCACTCGAGGCAGCTGCTGACAAGCTGGACAGTCCTGGGAGGCCCCACAGCTCCTGAACTGCAGTCCTTGGGTTTTTGGCCAAAACTAGGTCAGGTCCTGAAGGGAACAATTAGTATGAGTGTCTGGGGCTCTTTCCTATTTCGACTTTAGCTGCTTAGCGTACAAAGGAACCCTAGAGATTATTTAATCCAGGGTTTTTTAAACCTCTTGATTTGGTCAGAAATGAAAACATATGAAACAAATAATTCAAGTACAGCCTTGCTTACCAGTCAGTTCACCCAACCTTCCCCCCGCCGCGCCCCCGTCCCAGGAGATTTCCACCAAACTGCTAAAGCTCTTCAAAGCATTTTGAAGGCCACTGATCTTTCAGTGGAGGAAACTAAGACCTGAAGAGGGGAACCACCTTACCCAATGAGGCCTGCCTGGGACCCTAGAGCCACGCCAGCAGCTCAGAATCCCAGAAACACTCATCTGTGGTGGGAAGTGGGAGGAGCACCTGAAACCCTCCACATTCTCAAGATGATCCCTTGAGGGCCCTTCAGGATGAAATCCTGGCCAGTGTAAAGACCAAGGATATCGGATCTGTAACTAAATGGCAAACTGGTCAGCTGTCTTGGCAGACCAGCCCTGTAAGGCAGCGAGGTGCAGTGTTTTCTTGCCAAGGAAAAGTATCCGTTACACTGTAATCGGTGACCAAGGACCCAAGGGAGAGGGTTTTCTACTGTCATGATCTTCACATGCGGCCACACTGCTGTCTTCCTTCCATGCACCTACTCTGTCCTAGCCCCGAGGGGTCCAGAAACATGCCTCTGTGTAGCCTGCCTCCTGGCTCTGGGCAGTCTTCCTGAGGACTAAAGTACACTTAAAGCACTTCAGAGTCTCGGGTAACCTGCAAATCTTATAGACTACTCTCTACTCACTTATTTCTTGTTTTCCCAACTAAGGCTCCTGGAGACCAGGAATTCTTGAGTCCTAGCTCTCTGTACTGTGAATAGGAGCTAATTTCTTGGCACATACATGAACTGGTAAATGAATCAGGATCACAGATGTGGCTGAGGCACCTGGCCACCACTGGCTGTATTTTGGGATCATTCTGAGATCGACAGGAGTAAAGGACAGGGCAGAGCTTCTGAAGCAACCCTCTGGAGGCCAGGATTGGGGGAGACCAGTGTCTACTGGAGAAAAGCCCCGGCTTCATACACATGCCAGACACTGCCCAGCAGGACCTGTGCCTTCTCCACAGAGCCCGCTAGGACCTCCTAGTCCTTCTCAACACAGCCCCTCAACACCTTCTTGAGTCTAAGCCGCTAATAACAATATCCCAGAGGAACTACAAAAGACTTGTGATTTCTGCTTTAAACTGGTTCTTATTTTTCTTTACACCCTCTACATTTGAACCCCATATCCATAAAAGGCTTCTGTAGGAAAGCCACCAGCAATTCAATATGACTAACAAGATTCGAGCTAGAGAAGCTTAAAGGTAAGTGGGTGCGGAATGTCTTTCCGGCCTCCCCACAGACCTCAGGGTCAAGAGTACAGGCCACAAAGGCTGTGGCGCACAAGGCCAAATGACTGTAAGCATCTGCACTCATCACCTGTTTACCGGCTCATCAGGGGTGCTGAAGAGCACGGGCCACACATCGATCTTCTGGAACCCACTGTCACAGGCTGCACTGTCCATGGACCTGCTAAACTATAGATAATCTAGAGAATAAAGCCTTCCTCCCTTGCCTCCAGCCCACCCACAGAGACCCCACTATGGTGATGAAGTAGTAGTATCACGCTACTTACACATGCCATTAGGTGCCGTGAGGGGTACCCGGGGTCCTAAGATGTTTCCTGGCATTGGAGGCATACCAGGAGGGGCTGGGCCACTCCCAGGGGGGTGGATGTTGGCTGCAACGGTGGGGATCATACGGCCCGGCATGGGCTGCCCAGGGATCATGGAACCTGGACCTGGTATCTGACCTGTGGAAGGAGATTTAAAGTATGAAGGTAAGTGTACTGGGGAGAAAGGGGTCAAATCAATGCACAGGACTGCTAAATACAAAAACCTAACCCTCTGAAGCTCTGAAATACCAACAGAGCAATAATCTATAATAATCTCTATGTCTAGATTTCCGTTTTTTGGGAGGAGAAAGGATAATGGGGCAGTCTATGGAGCGCATGGCCACTCTAAATCCTGGTACAGGCAGGTAGCCGTGAGAAGCAATTACAGGAGAAGCACCCTACAACAAAACACTCGTTTTGGTTAGTGGGTGGACAGTGGCTTATCCTACATCTTCCTGACAACACAAAACACCAAGCACAGGCCACAGGGGATGGGGAGGACTTTTATTGCACGTCAGCACGCAGTCTAGTCAAGACTGAGCTTCCCACAGGGGCTTCATGGGAAGGTATGTGTGAAAGGATATTGGTCACAACTGTGAAATCAACATTATAAAGGGATTGTGATTGGAAGTTCCAAGTCCTGTTCATGAAAACGCCTCTCCTTCTAACCCCCACCATGAAGCACTGTGATCGGGGGGTGGGGGGTGCACAGCGAGAAAAACAGACAACCCCTTCACCTCTTCCTATCGGTTGGAAATTGACGAGAGGAGATACCAGACACAGGAACAGTGAAACACCTCCTGTCTGCAGTTTCATGCTGAGCCTTCAGGACGTTTAGCGAACTTTTTCTGTAGACCCAGACAGTAAATATTTGGACCTTGCAGACCATATGGTCTTTGTCACAGCTATTCAACTTTTATCACTGTAGCAAGAAGGCAGTCACAGATGACATTCACGTGTCACAGATAACAAATTTCTGAGACTTACACATGCCATTATAAGCAACCCTTTATTTATGGACTCTGAAATGTGAATTTTGTATAATTCTCAGGAGATATAAACACTCTCCTTTTGAGTTTCCCCCAACCATTTAAACCGTAAAAACCACTCTTGGCCTGCAATCCATACAAGAACAGGAAGTGGGCCAGAGCTGGCCCACAGGCTGTAGTTTGCCAACCCTGCTTTAAACTCAGTGGTTTGTGTGCTCGCTTCGGCAGCACATATACTAAACTCAGTGGTTTGGCTGCTGGGCTTGGTTTTAAAGAGCTACAAACAAAGGAGAATAGTTCAATGGGCACAGACCAAGGTGGAAGTGCATGCTTCTCTCACGGCACATGATACTCTCTATGGAATAAGGAAAGAGAATCTATGGTGCTTTGTTTTGCTTTGAAATCTAGGGACTTCAGCATGTCTGTAAGGTCAGTTGTATGAAACTAAATACAGGTTTCTAGGCAGCTCCGAGACAGGTGGAAGTAAGAATGCTTGAGGTCCCGGCTTGTATATTTGGGCGATGGGACTGATAGCTCCCGATCAGTTACAATGTAGACAGCAGTACTGGAGATAACCCTCCCGAGTTCTTGGTTACTGTCTAGAAAAAGGCCTGTCTTAAGAAAAGGACACACAGTTTCAAGCCTCACACCACCTATTTCTAGTGTCTGTTCCCTGACCCGGGGACAGGAGGAGACCCTCACTACTGGGGTGTCAGTGAAGAGCACTCCAGAGGTTCAAGAATCCGGGGAAGAGGTGGTCTACTATCTTTGACGGAATAATCTTTAGAAAGCAAAATATATCCGTATGTCTCAGAATAAAAAGGACAGCAAGTTGGGGGCTCTCAGGCCCAGCTTTCCGTGCTCTATAATGCGATCATGCAAGAGCCCACCAGGAGTCCCCCAGGTCCATCCACTGGAGGACAGCTCCGTCGAACTGCTTCAGAGAGGGCAAGGGCAGGCGCTGCACTCACTGCAAGGCCAACATGGCCACCCATTCTTACACCAACTGACCATCAAAGTCAAAGCTGTTGGGTGCATGGGCCACGACACTAGGCCACATGCAGGCAGAGATGGAAAGCCTATCAATCTAGGGAGGGGCATGGAAATTAAAGGAACTACTATCAAATATGTTGCATGGCATACATTCCACAGACGTGCAGTGTGGAAGGCACATCCGGGGAAAACCACGAAAGGAGCAGGCCAAAAACCTGAAATCGTCCAGCCAACTGGACATACCTGTGAATGATTCGGGTTTTGGATGACTTGCAAAGGAGTGAAGGAGGGGATTAGAGACAGGACAGCAGCAGACTATCCTAAGCACAAGGCCCAGCTGGAGTTATGCCATCAACAAACAATACAAGTGTCACTCCCGCTGTTCCTGAGAGCTACCACCCACCAGCAGCACCTTCACACTTGCCACTCCCTGAGGTACGTGCATCACCTTATTAGCCGCTGCTGGCACTGCCTGAGGAACTACTGGCTCAAAAAGGTGTTTAAAAAAAAAAAAAAAAAAGTGCTCAAGTAAGAGCCACGTGACCTACGGTCTGTCTGACAGGACTCACAGCAAAGGGGCTGTGGGGATGAGCCCTACACACAGAATGGGGCCAGGACTTGGTGACAGGTTTTGAAGGGAGTGTAAGGCTGATGGCCTGTGAGACAGGGAGCTTTGAGAACAGAGGAGCTGGAGCCTAGAGGAGAGGAAGAGAGCTTTTCAAGAGAAGCAGGGACTGCGTGAGGGCAGGCTGAGCAGACAATGGTAGGAGCTGAGGGGTGAGAGGCAGCACCCACAGGCGGCCTGGGAAGGGGTGAGAGAGCAAGGCAGAAGGCAAGCGTGCAGCGGGAAGGAGAGAGAATTCGACGGGCGAAGTGCAGCGGGGACGAAGTAGGGAGGACGGGCCAGGACTCCTGCTCTGGCAGCAGGAGACACGGGACAGGCCACCTGTGGTGAGCGGAGCGCAGAGGCGGGCTGCAGGGGAGGTGCGCAAATCCCAAAGGCTCACGTGGGCAGCAGCCCATGGAGCCAGTCCCCTGCCACTGCTCAAGAGGCTCCCGAGTCCCTAAGTCTCTAAGAGTGATTCTCTAAAGGTATTCTGGTGGTGTAATAGGGAAGAGAGCAGACGCTTTCGTTGCTGGCGACACGAGGCCCACTTCTAAGCCCAGAGCTCTCATTTCCCAACCTGGAGATGAAAGAACTTCTCGTGGTCTCGTGGCCAATGGAAACCATGCGCTAGACCAGCCAATGCGACCTGTGTATCAGTGGGTGCCAGCCCCCTCCTTCTTCCAAGTTCAGTCTGGACAAGAGGCCTTGAGCAAGTGAGGAAAAATATGTTGCCAGCCCTTCTCAGATCTCTCTCCAGAAAACTGAAGAGAGTAAGGCACGCCTTTACCAAAAAAGGCCCGAATGACTACTGGTAGACGGAAGAGGGAGGAAGGGAGGGCACAGCAGGTGAGCGCTCACAGCAGTGCTCCGGGCGCAGCTGTGCGGTCCCCCTGCTGCTCGCTGCGGCCGTCAGACAGAGGGCTACGCTTGGATGTGAAGAGCAACTGGGGGCTGCCCCAACTCCTGGCTCACCGGGGGGGATCCCCGTCAGCAGCCACTCAGTCCCACCTTCACCAGGGCAGGTATGGGGGAACTCATCAGACTGGAAAACTGAACAGTGTGATCTTACTTCCATGTCACCCCAACCAAGATCAAGCATTCTTGGGCAAGTCACTGAGGGTGCCCAGAGCCTGGGTTTCTCAAGATTATACAGAGTGAAACGAGGGATCTGCCCCAATCTTACCCTAAGGCTTTCGGTCTGATAGGGGAAACTGTTTATTTGTTTCAGTGCCTCCTCCAACATGCTGTGAGAGCAATATTTTCATTGTACAGAGAGAAAACAGAAGCTCAGAAAAGTTAAGGGTCTTCTGACAGTCACAGAATTTGTAAGAGGTATCAGATCCAAGTCTTCTAACTCTAAATCCAGTTCTCTTTCCACCACACTATTCTATGCCCAAACGAAACAGTTCCCGCGAAAGGATTTAATATAATAGCCAGCATTTTAAAAAAAAAAGAAAAACTGGGGCACCGGGGTGGTGCAGTCCGTTAAGCGTCCAACTGTCAGTTTCGGCTTAGATGGTGTCTCAGGGTCATGAGATCAAGCCCTGCGCCCGGCTCCACACTTGCGTGGAGTCTGCTTAAGATGTTCTCTCCTCTTCCTCTGTCCCTCCTGCTGCTTGTGCTGTCAAATAAATAAATAAACCTTCCCAAAAACCACACCCCCTAAGGGGTATACTTTAGTTCTAGCCACCATGTTTTCTTCTTTCCTGTATCAGTTTTAAGACTGCCCTGCTTCCTGCAGCAATTTTTTTTTTTAAAGATTTTATTTATTTGACAGAGATCACAAGTAGGCAGAGAGGCAGGCAGAGAGAGAGGAGGAAGCAGGCTCCCTGCTGAGCACAGAGCCTGATGCGGGGCTTGATCCCAGGACCCTGGGATCACGACCTGAGCTGAAGGCAGAGGCTTTAACCCACTGAGCCACCCAGGCACCCCTCCTGCAGTAATTTTTAAAAAAATATTTGTTAGAGAGAGAGAGAGAGAGAAACACACAGAGAATGTGCACGAGAAGGGAGGGAGGGGCAGTGGGAGAGAATCTTCAAGCAGAGCGCCCACAATGAGTGTGGTGCCCCATGCGATGCTTCATCCCATGACCCGAGACAAAGCTAGGAGCTAGACACAACCAATTGAGCCACCTGGGCGCCCCTGCAGTGAGCAATTTTTTAATTTACCAAACATATGGTAGCCTGCAGTGGGCTGGATGGTGACCCCCGCCCAACAGATATGTGGTACATATTCTAATACTTGGAACGCAACCACACTGGGAAAAAGGGTCTTTGTGGATGTGATTAAGGATCTTGAGATGAGGAGATCATCCTGGATTATCTTGGTGGGATCTAAATCCAATGACAAGTGTCCTTCTAAGAGACACATGGCTGCTGCCAGCCACCAGAAGCTGGAAGAGACAAGGAATAGACTGTCCCCTAGAACTCCGGAAGATAAGCAGGTCTGGCTAGACAATGAACTTTTAGTTCGCAGACTGAGGGAGCCCATCTGGTGTTTCAAATCACAGAATCTGTAAAAGGAGAAGACGTAAAGGTGGAGTAATTCGTCAATGTCCTCAAGTGTAAACAGGGAGCCTGGAAGGGTCATGGGTCCTGTGGCTCCAGAGATGGTGCTTGCGACCACAGTGCCCCCTGCAGGTGAGGGTCTGGAGGAGGGGGTCCACAGACTTGTGCGATGCAAACCGGGCTGCCAGTAAACTGACAGGTCACTTCTTTGACCCACACACGGCTCCAGAGAGGAAACAAGTCTCCAACCAGCAGCTCAGTGTGGGGGTTCCAGCAGGGAAATGAGCTATTCACAAAATAATCTGGCAAAGAGGAGAATCAGTTGCAGATCGACCCAGACCTGTGAAGTGACGCCTATGCAATAGGCACTGGGCTGAGGCTGATGGCTCTTGCTGGCAGGGCTCAGTGGTGCCATTTCCAAAGCTACCTGCTTGGCCTGTTTACCTGTTTCCCTCTATTTTTACTGCAACAAGCTGTGGCAGGGCAGCCTCAGGGTTTTCCAAGGCCATAAGACCAACAGTTGCAAGGAACTTTTCCTCACTATAAATCCTGAAGTATTCTGAAAACCAGTTTCCCCACCTTCCTATAGTACCAAGGCAATAAAGCCACTGGAGCACAGGTGTGAGGGAGAGGACAGTGGCTCCTTTGGAGATGTGGCAGCAAAAAGGAAGAGCTAGAGAAAGAAACAGATTGCTTCTGCTTATTGGATGTTGCACAAACACTTCTCAGGACAGCAAGGAGCACTAAGAGAGGGTGATGTCCCTGGGCCATCCGGAGCTTAGTGCCGTCACATGCTGTACAACTCACAGTGCTGCGTATCAGCACAGTGGATTTAGGGAACAGAGAGCGGGGAGACCAGGATATCATCCTAAGCCAGGGCCTGCCATTTGCCAGGCAATGACAGTGACTTTATTGAATCCTCTAGGTTGCTGGCTAGATTGTGAGACAGAAAAAACCCAGTTTCAAGATAAGGAACAAAGTCTCAGAGGGACTGTGTAACTTGGCTCGTGATTTCCCTAGAAGCAGAGACAGAGCTGAGGTTCAAACCCAGATCTTTCTGCCCTCAAGGCTCATTCTCTCCTCCTTAACACCTACACCACCCTGTCTTGAAGGAGCAGTTCTCTCCTTGGAAAAGCTGATTTCTAAGGATCAAATCTGAAATGAAGCAGAATTTAAAAGAGGACTGAAGAGAAGACAGAATCAATTTCTTGTAATGCAAACTCTGGTTTTTTAAAATTTACATATTCCTGTCTTTTCTTCTGGTGTCCGACAAAGGTCTCCCCACTTTTTTACAAGGATGACAATGTCTGAAGGCACTGCCATGACCTCTTACTATATATGAAGAAAGCCACGGGAGCAGGCCTTACCACACAAAATGAAGGGTGTGTTTGTATGTTCTGCCATTTAAAAAAAAAAAAAATCAGGTATTTCCCTTCCTGGTAGAAAGGGAGCTGAAAGGGAGAAAGAGATGAGACACGGCTTCAAAACAGTAGCATGAAAGCAAAAAGTGGTGGGAGTTTGACCTACATACAAGCTTAAAAAAAAAAAAAAAAACAAAAAACACAAAACACAGCAGGCATCTGAAGCCTGAAAAATGGAAAGGTTTGCTAAAATTAGGTTTAGCCTAGTGGAAAAATCCCTCACACTCTCTCAGGTTTATTAGATCTTTTACTAAAGCATGATGCCCATCATGCCTAATGCAATATTATTTAAGGATTTCTATTCTTTGGGATGGAAGAGGCAGGTGGGGAAAGAACATGAAACTAGGAAAGGGAACTTGTGAATTTCCAATCTTGGGCACATTTCATCACTCCCTTTTCTAACCGTCCACAGCACATCCCCTGGCTGAGTGCCCTGGAGAACGGAAATAACACAATCAGGGCCAAGTGAGGGGAAGCCCAGGCTCCTCCGGGAGTGCTCCTCCTGCAGTGGCTTCCGGGGGCGCCCAAGACAGACGTTCTTTGTTGAAGACTGGGCCCTCACTGTTCTCTTTGTGAGGATAACCTGCTAAGCCGGAAAGTGGCTCAGCAGCCTTGTTATCACATGATGCGAGCAGGACCAAAGGCACCGAAGATAGTAAAAACTTGGCTTTTCCCTTTTCAGTGTGGGGAGTCCAGGGAGTGGGCTGGGCAGAGATGACTGGATGGAATCCTTTCCTGAGCACGGTTTCTCACGGGTAGAAATGTCGAAGTGGGTCTAACTTGGGGGCTTAAAAGCCAAGTGACTAAAGCCTTGGTTGAAATTTTCTTCAACAACCAACATGTCACTAATTTTAGTTTTGTCACTAAAACATCATCTCTACCATGTCTGAGTTCTCATCCATTCAGATCCATTCCTACCTCGGCTTTTTTAGGCACTTCCAGAGATCATTCTACTATTAACCACAAGGAAACCAGAAGAGTACCTAAACCAACATGTCCTTTTCCTCCCGCTTTTCACACAGAGGCTTCCCCAAGGCAGGTGGCTCATTCCAGAGCCACAAAAACTCCAAAGCGCCTCAGTGACTCTAAATGTCCAGCGGAGGGCAGAGCTTACGCTCACACTTCCTTTTGATTCAACTCACTGACGGGTTGTGTTCCTGTAAGAACAGGCTGAGGCCCTTGGGAGTGCTGACATTAAAAACCTCCAGCCATCAGAGGGGTCCTCTTGGCTCAAGGCAAGCCGCACAGTCAAGAGCACCTCAGGAAGCCGCAGCTGCGACCCAGGCCCCTCTCCCTGGCTCCCCACGTGCTGTCATGGGTACCACAGGCCAGGGCACGCTCAAAGGATGTTACGCGTGTGCTCCAGAAGCGGCTGCTACCACGGCCGTTCACCTGCGCCATCCTCAATGGCAGTCCTGTAGGCAGAACGCAGAAGGCTTGACTCTAGAAATCACTTCATAAAATCACAGTTTTCCAGTTGAAACGTAAAGACGAAATGCAGTGGCATGTACTTTATCAAGATGAGCAAAACCTAAGGAAGGGTGGTCTAAAGATGCCTGTGGCCCCCTCCAGGTCTCCATTTGCTCTCTATACACCAGAAACATCCTAGAGATACATCCTTTGCCTTTCTGTTTGGTAGGGAACGGACCAATCTGGGACAGTCAGAGACAGGAACGAAACGAAACCTACACAAAGGCGGACTTCCCAGGTTCAGAGCAGGACCAAACAATAAGCACCGAGGAGGAGTGAGAACAGCATTAAGACAGTATTCCCTACACAAAATTCTAAGTATGTGAATGAATTAAGGAGTGGTAGAGGAGGCTTTTAATCTCTCCTTCTATTTTCAATGATAGCCTAGCTGGATATAGTATTCTTGGCTGCATGTTTTTCTCGTTTAGTGCTCTGAAAATGTCATGCCAGCTCTTTCTGGCCTGCCAGGTCTCTGTGGATAAGTCAGCTGCCAATCTAATACTTTTACCATTGTATGTTACAGATTTCTTTTCCCGGGCTGCTTTCAGGATTTTCTCTTTGTCACTAAGGCTTGTAAATTTTACTATTAGGTGACGGGGTGTGGGCCTATTCTTATTGATTTTGAGGGGCGTTCGAGGAGGACAGGTGTCGGTTTATACCAGCCGCTCTGGGGCCCAGGCTCATGTGTTTGACAGCCCGGCAGATTTGTGACATCGAGCCGCTACTGTAATGGGCTCTACCGCGAACTGATGGACAGTTTTGTGGAGGAGATTATGGAGGATTTATCTACATAATTATACAAACCCTAAGTAAGAGAGCTGGACAAATTAACCATCCAGTGATAAATCAGTCTTGACCTTCTCACCACTTCCCCAGCCTTGCTGGCTTTTCAGAGGCTGCTTTCCCTTTCCTTCACACACCATAAATTCTGGCCAAATACCAAAAGCTAGCCAAATGATCTGGATAATTATCCTCAGCTCCCAACATAAAGGCTGTGGCCTGCAAACCTTTCTAGGACTTAGGAAACAACAGTTGGAAGGACCAAACTCAAAATTCTTAACTGACACACTAAATAAGGGACTGAGGATGAACTTCACCCAAAACACCACCCACTTTCTCACTGGCCCAGCTTTAAAAGGCCCCTTTAGCTGGTAACAAAATATGGCGCCCTTGGCTCATCTGTTAACAACCAGCTTTTTCGGAAGTGGTGATACTAAAGCAACTTTTAACTAGTGGGTTCAATTTACTGTTGGTTCTTAATTTTACTAACACACTTGATTTAACTTTACATTTGAACTCCAAAGCACCCTCACAAAAGGGGCAATTAAGAAAAATGATTACCTTGAACTGCTAGAACCCTCACACAGCCAGCATGTAAATCCATGTGACCATTCTGGAACAATCTTGGCAGCATCTACTAATGTGAACATATGCACAGTCTATGACCCATTCTAGGAACTTTGGGGCACACACAACAGAAGCGTATACTTATTCTGCTATTGGTGGGAATGCAAGCTGGTGCAGCCACTCTGGAAAACAGCATGGAGGTTCCTCAAAAAGTTGAAAACAGGCTACCCTACGACCCAGCAATTGCACTACTAGGGATTTACCCCAAAGATACAAATGTAGTGATCTGAAGGGGTACCTACACCCCAATGTTTATAGCAGCAATGCTCACAACATTCCAACTGTGGGAAGAGCGCAGACGTCCATCGACAGATGAATGGATAAAGAAGATGTGGTATATATATACAATGCAATACTCAGCCATCCAAAAAAAAGAGAAATCTTGCCATTTGCAAAGACATAGATGGAACTAGAAGGTATTATGCTAAGTGCAATAAGTCAATCAGAGAAGGACAATTATATGAAATCATTCACATATGGAATTTAAGAAACAAAGAGGATCGTAGGAAAAGAGAGGAAAAAACAAAACAAGACAAAATCAGAGAGGGAGACAAACTGTAAGAGACTCTTAACTCTAGGGAACAAACAGTTGTTGAAGGGGAGGTAGGTGGGGGGATGGGATAATTCGTTGAAGGACATTAAGGAGCACATGATGGAATCAGCATGGATGTTAAAAGACTGATCCATCACTGAATGCTACCTCTGAAACTAGTAATACATTATACGTTAGGTAATTGAATTTAAATTTAGAAATAAATTTAAAAATGTCTACCTATGTCTACCAAAGACATGGGCACACCCATGTTCACAGTAGCAGTTACTATCTGTAATAACCAAACCCTGGAAACTAATCAATGTACATCAACAGGAGAACAGACCAATACAATGAGGTAGAGCCCCACAATGGACCACATACAGCAAACAGGAGAAATAAGCTTGCGACCACTGACACCAGCATGGGTGGGTATCAAGTGTTGAGTGAAAGAAACTGGACAGAAAAAAAAGTCATATTGTAAGTCCCTCCAGGTAACATTCAAAACCATCCCAACTATTCACTGCTGTTAGGAACCTGGATAGCTATCGCCCCCAGGAGAAAAGGAGGTAGAAAGGAAGATAGCGGAGGATTCTGGGTAATGGCTGCCCAGGTATCTTCTCTTTGTTAAAACTCATTGAATACTCATGATTTGTGTCTTTTTTCATACATACTTTGTATTTCAATAAAAAACTAAGAAAAAAGATGATCTCATCACCGATTTTAGTCTCATCATACATGCAACAATCCTTCTTTTTTTTTTAAAGATTTGTTTATTTATTTATTTGACACAGAAAGATCACAAGTAGGCAGAGAGGCAGGAAGAGAGAACGGGGGGGGGGGGGAAAGAAGCAGGCTCCCTGCTGAGCAGAGAACCCAATGCAGGGCTCGATCCCAGGACCCTGAGACTATGACCTGAGCTGAAGACAGAAGCTTAACCCTCTGAGCCACCCAGGCGCCCCAACAATCCTTTTGTTTAAAAAATCAATGAAGAAGAGCTTATTTCTGTGAGAAAGTAATAAGAGAAAAACTCCCTATTTCTATTCTAAAGGCTAAACAAAAATTTTTTTAAATTTATTTATTTGACAGAGAAAGAGATCACAAGTAGGCAGGGGCGCAGGCAAAGAGAGAGAGGGGGCAGCAGGCTCCCCACTGAGCAGAGAGTCCAATGTGGGGCTCGATCCCAGGACCCTGAGATCATGACCTGGGCCAAAGGCAGAGGCTTAACCCAGTGAGCCACTTGGTGCCCCTCTGAAGGCTATTTCTATGAACTCTCATTTCTTTGGCACAGCCTCCCTAAGAGAATAGCTGAATTTGAATCTGCTGTACGTCCCATCTTAGTCTGGGGTCATGGCGCAGTGTGAAGTTATCACTTTGGAATCGGATGGAGCCCAGTACAAATCATGGTCCATCAGGCAGCAAGACCACATGGTCCCCGTCACACATCGGTTCTTTAGCGGTAAAGTAAGGACAATGACAAGTGAGCAGAATAAGGTGGGTGACTGGCCTAGCCTCCAAAAACCTATCCTCACCAGGATGTAATTTAAGGGAAAAGGCAAAAGCATCTCTCTTCCCATCTTTTACAAGCTAAATGCAGATGTTGGAGCTCCTGTGAACAATTACTACAGATTCTGATGCTTAACACCAGGCAGAACCAAGCACCAAGTAGCCATAGGGAATTTCCCCATTAAATCCATAGTAGTTTTAGGAATAAATTTTAAAAATAAGCACTATTTCTGAAAAATCACTTTGTGATCTTCACTCGGTTAAGCATCTCTATCTTTTGGAAGTTTAATTTTGAAGAAAATTCAATCTCATACTTTCAAGCTCAACTTTTCAAGTTTCAAGGTGGTTAAAATGCCAGCTTGAACGGGCTCCCATGAGCTACAGATAGGACCATCTGAGCATCAAACACAATAATGTCCATAATAGACTGAAACACATAAAATATACAATACATAAATCCACAATACTAAAAACACACACACAGGAGAGCATACACACTCCCTTCCTGGTCACCTCTGGTGAAGACAGCGGTTAGGAACCCATTATTCAGGTAACCAATAAAGAGAAAGGATGAAGCCTTTATCCAGACTTTCCTGTAAGGAACTCATTTTCTGGATGAATACATGATTGACCAAGGTCTCTTTGATTTTTGTTTTTTAAATAAAAGGATCACTGCTAATAAATGAACGAATAGAAATAAATGCAGGAGGGAAGATCAACAGAGATGTCTCACCATTTTGCTAGGCCTGATGAAAGAGCTCATCTAGAAGCAATTCTCAAAAGCAGAAAACCTCTGGGAAAGTCTGCCAGGGAACTCTGTAGCAGACGGGTCAGTCTAACAACACTAGAACCACTGACCAACCTTCATGTCACCAAGAGAGACGAAAAGTGTCAGCTTCCAAAAAGTGAACCTGCACCTGGTAACGTATCCAGAACAAGCCTCTGGTTTACGGGAGGTGTGTGGCAGAGGGAGGTGGGGAGAAGGGCATGCAAAATGACACCATGCACCTCCCGGGCACACTTAGGCAGTCACAGGTGGATGAAAGGCATTTAAAAAAAAAAAAAAGAAGGGGAGGTGAACTGTTAGCACATTAAGACAGATTTAAGAGACCTATCAGCAAATACAATGCGTGGACCTTATCTGAACACCAATTCAAACAAATGAAGCATCTGAGGACATTTAGCTAATGGTACTAGGAATTACGGGTGCGGGTGCGATAATAGTAGTTATGTTAAAGAATAAGATTTCCATTGGCTAGAGATATATCTTGAAGTCCACCTCTTGCCCCAGGGTGAGGAGGAATAAATAAAATATTGGCAATTCTGAAGCCGTGCAAGAGGTATATATGGGGAGACTCATACTATTCGCTCGCCTTTTGCCCATGGTAGATTCTCTAACAAAAAGTGAAAAATGGTGGGAAAGTGATGGGTGTGGAAGCTGGGTCATAAGAGTTCATTGCGTTTTTATTTTTGTGTGTCTATCTTTAAAAATGCCTGTAAGTTAAAAAAAAAAAAAAAAAAGAAGAAGAAGAAGAAGAAGAAGAAAAGCACAGACAACCCAAGAATTAATTTTTAAGGAACTCTGGGATATACCAGCCAACTGGAGGCTGACTGACCCGAGGAAGGGCATCACACCGGGAACAGCACACAGCCAGCGTTGTGGGTCTCACTTGCCTACAATTACCTAGATGACAACAGGCATCCTAGTCACGGTCCTAGCCCCGAACTGTCACGGGTGTGCCCCTGACACACCCGTGTCATCCCTGAGCCGCAGGGATGACTGCAACCTCACCCGCGTGTGCTGCCTGCCTCTCACCTGGCTGGGGTGGGTGAGGTGGCGGCATCTGGTGGTGCATCAGAGGGTAGGGAGGGGGCTGCTGATGAGGCATCATGCCGGGGTGCCCCGCTGCTCCAAGCGGCGCCAGGCCAGGCCCTCCTGAGTGCTGGTGTGCCTGCTGAGGGTTCTGCCCGTGCTGCTGCTGTTCCATTTGCTGTCGGGCTCGCAGTTCGGCATATTTCAGCTGCTCCATGTGGAAGTTCTGGCGTTCAGTAAGCAACTGCTGCCTCTGTTGTTCTAACTGTTAAGAAAGGGAAAGGAAAGAGAGATGACACCAAGAGAGCTTCTCGGGAATGGATGACACACAGGACATCGACCCAATGCCCGAATTCTGTGTACCACTTCTGGGGCACACAGCCACCTCGCCCCCTGCAACATTCCCGGCATTACTTCTCGAATAGCTTATTTCCATTTGGACACCTGTTACCAAGGTCAAGGTCTTTTCTATGTCATGCACAAGGTCTGCCTTTCCTGTAACCTTTACCCAGTGGGGTTCCTGTTCTCTGGGCCCACTCAGTACACATGGATTCCTGTCTGGCAGGCTTTCAGAGATGTAAAAATAGGTTTCATGACTGCCCAAGTAAAACAAACCTCCCCTCTCCTTTTAATAGTCCCTCAGCTACTAGAATTTCAAGTTCACACAACTTTCCCAGGTGTTCACTTCTGGATGTGATCCTTTGGTTACTATTTTAGAACTGACACAGAGTTAAATCCTCAGGATGAGTGGACGTGGCCCTAGCTGCAAATACACACATTTTTCTATGTGGAGCTTTGGCAGTGCCACCGCAAATCTTAGCTTTCAACTACCCAAAATTATACTGGGTGACACATTCACAGAATATTTTAGGTGACTAAATAAAGATGTGCATGAATCTTGGTTTGAAGAATATAAGTATTTCAATATTCGAGATAATCTTTCTGGGACTCAAATTAAAATAAAGAGAAATAAGCTATTCCATGTGCCAGGAAATCCAGAAACCATATGCCTGAGAATAGTTCAGAGGAGGAAGCCCACCTTAAATGCTATCAAAATTAATTTAATGCAGGCCTGGAAAAGAAAATCAACTTTACCATGAAGGAAAATAAAAATCCAGATTTTGGAAGTAAGAAGTGTAAAGATCATAAGGAGGGTTATCAGATCTGTTTCTTATCAATAATGGTCAAGCCCACCACTTCCAGTGGCAAGATCTGAGTCACTGGGAGATATTTTTAGAGCTTTTCCGTCCAAGACGGCAGACAGAAGCCACAAATGGCTCCTCTGCACTTGAAATGTGGCTAACCTGAAGTGGAATGTGTTCTAAGTAAAAAACACACACCAAACTCTGAGCACTCGGCATGAAAAAAATTAATTTTTCATACTGATTACGTGTTCAAATAATATTTTGTATGTACTGAATTAAACATTACAATTACACCTTTTTAAATGTGGTTACTTAGACAATTTTAAGTTACATATGTGGCTCACACTGTATTTTTGTTGGATAGCAGTATTTCGAGGCATTAATAGATTAAAAAATGTAACATTTTAGCTTTCAGAAGCAGCCAGTTCTACAGATAAATACTATACTCTATCACCAGCAAAAACTGGTTGGAATACACCTAAGAGTTAGCCTAGGAATATGGGTTCTCAGCAGAGGGCTGTCCGAGGAGAAGACCCTGCGGAACCAAGAGGGAAGCATTACTGGTCATCAGGAGTGGCTGCTAGGGAGCGGCCATGGATGGGGTGCAGGAGGGTGCGAGAGTAATGAGAACAGGTGTGACCAGGTGAGGAGGAGGGGGAGTGAAGGGAATAGATGGTAAAGCTCAGGTCCCACGCTGGTTAGCTGGCCTGCAGGGAGTCTCCTAGGGAGGACATCTTCTGAAACAAAATGACTTTGTGAGTGGCTGAGGGTCATGGCAGGGTGCTGCCATGGTCCTAACAAACTGCCCTGGGCTCTTCATTTTCTGAGGAGGGTGACCGAAGAGGTTAAAGCCTGGCACAGTGTCCCTCCTCCATGTTTGTATAATGAGCAGGGAATTGCAAGATGTAAAAAACAAGGGAGTCCTCGGTAAGTCCAGCTCTGCAAGACATTTAATCAGCAATGGAGAGGCAGACTGAGAAAAAAGGGATCTAAAAATTCTGACAACAGGTCCCAGGATTTGCTTCCTTCTAATGATTCTTTCTAGGAAACTCAGAACTTTGCTGAAGTTAGACATAAGAGGTTGCCAGAAAAGGACATCTTATCTATGTTCTGGACAAGCCACTATTGGTCTGGATGGTCTGGCTGAAGTCACACAGTTATGTAAGAACTATAATTTAGGTCAAGATCTGTTCTGTCAAGAAGCTGGAAGAGATCTTGTGTCTCTGAAGGGAAACTGTAGTCTCTGCGTTTCCTGTCTCAGTGATTTGGTTTGATTTTTAAACCAAACCAGTCCTTCTGCGGGAGCTGACCTTACCCTCAAGTTATTAACCTCGGAAAGAGAAATTTGCCCAGTTTTCCATGTCCACAAATGTACTAACCTAATTACCCTATTTTTTCCTGAGCTTCACTTATCATTTCAAAACATGGAAGGTAATTAAAAGAAAGTAATTAGAAGAATTAAAACAGATGAGTAATTAAACACATATATCCGCATACACACATTCCTGAAAGAGAACCCAGTTTAAACTAAATCTCCAGTGTGGGCTAAAAAGGTCCTGTGGGGTGGGTGCAGTGCCCGGACAGCAGGCCACGACGTGGCTCCGAGAGGACCACCTCTGTTCTGCAGCACACGAACCAGAGCTTCCAGAAACATCTTGGCCCCATCATGTAACAGACACTCTTCTCTTGTTGTAGATACCTTATTGCTACTGAGTTCAATTAGAGACAACATCAACTGGCAGTTTTGAGGAGAGCTCAAGGATTCTGAGCAAATTTTAAACGCATAAAACCAGTGATTCTACATCTGAGAATCTGTCCTAGAAAACTCTATGTGTGTGTGTCTAAGGACAGCCATTAAAGTACTGTTTTTTTTTTTTTTTTTTTTAAGATTTTATTTCTTTATTTGAGAGAGAATGAAAGTGAGAGAGATCACAGAGAAGGAGAAGCAGACTCGC
This sequence comes from Neogale vison, assembly GCF_020171115.1. Taxonomy (NCBI): domain Eukaryota; kingdom Metazoa; phylum Chordata; class Mammalia; order Carnivora; family Mustelidae; genus Neogale; species Neogale vison. Next base: position 207,158,193 of record NC_058096.1, on the reverse strand, counting down.
TGCTGAGTGGAGAGCCTGATGTGGGGCTTGATCCCAGTACCCTGGGATCATGACCTGAGCTGAAGGCAGTCACTTAACTGAGCCACCCAGGTAACCCAAGTACTGTTCTTGATGTACAGTTGTCTGAGATACACTGAGGAAAAAAAAGCAAGTTGCAGCAATACTTACTAACACAATCCTAATCCTAATTTAATTAAGAAAAAACCACACCTTTTTATTCACATATACACACATTATATATTTGGTGTCCTAGAAGACACCAACCTATTAGGTGATTATTCCTAGAAATGAAATTGAGGGTAAGAGAGACTTTTTAATTTATTCATTTCTTTCTTTATTGAAAATTGTTTCATTACGCATAATATTTTTGTCAAGAAACAAACCACTAGGGAGCGTGGGTGGCTCAGCCGGTTAAGCATCTGCCCTTGGCTAAGGTCATGACCCCAGGGTCCTGGAATGGAACCCTCCATCAGGCTCCCTGCTCAGCAGGGCGTGTGCTTCTCCCTCTGTCCCCTCCCCACTGCTTATGCTCATGCACTCTCTCAAATAAAATCTTAAAAAAAAAACAAACAAAAAACAAAACAAAACAAAAACAAACCCCACACTGCAAAAACAAAACAAAAAACCCAAGTTTTTTGGGGTTTTTTGCACCTAAAAGCATGCAAGTCATATGCTATAGATAGTTTGATTTTCTCCTCTCTGTTTTCCATTTCCTAGAACTGTGGACAAAGTCCCAACAGCTAAAGCGAACCGTGTATGTACTTTCACGGACACAGAATGTTAATGAACCTGTCCATTTCCTCTCATAGTTCCGATCTGGCTCAAGGGCAGCGGGTTTCACACAAAGCTGCCTGTAGCCGGGCTCTGAAGACACATCCCCCCACCGCATTCAAACTCTGCCTTCCTCTCCCCCTTCACTGCTATACTGTGTACGCATCAGAAGCTGAATCCAAGCGGAACCAGAGCACAACAGAGCACTTTTCTGCACCAAGACACCAAACGCAGACACAGCTGCGAAGTGCAGCCGTGGCTCCCACTGAGCTCTCCGCCTAGCTTCACAGGCTCAGAGCAGGGAGGAGGGTGGGAAAGAGTACAAGGTGGGGCCGCACAAGTCCACCAACACTGCCACGGGCTGAAATACCGGCTGAGACTTGAGCCTCTGACGACTTGGCCTCAGAACTAAGTAAATAATCACACACCTTCCTTTGAAATGTTAGGGGTCAGTGACCAGACATCACTTATAAAAAACCGAGTCCCATACAGACCCATTTATTCCTTCTTAGACCTGTGGAAAACAGAAGACCACAACTATGTCTCGTGGTTTCCCTGTGTGCTTTGGGAGGTGAAAGCCACAGGGCAGCCGCACATCGTGGTGACTGGTCATTCTGTCATTCTGCCTGCCGCCTGAGGCCACGCATTTGCGATCCAGAACTATACCCACAACTGAGCACAGCTCTCTTCAACTCAGCTAAAGCTACCCCTCGCGTAATGGCACGCATCTGACAAGAGGTTCCGTGACAGGACAGGCTGCATCAAAATGCATTACCCCAAAGACACAGAACACCAAGTGCAACGTGCTTCTCCTGGGGCAGTATGAACTTCACTTTCTGGCTTTTTGTTCTTTCTTCCTTAATCTGTCCTAAAGTACAATGAAACTTTGCTGAACCTACATCCCGTGTGTGAGGAGATCCTGTTATCGGGAACTTGACCATTTCATCCTGGTCCAGGCCACCATCATCTCGTGTGGATTACTTTAACAGCCTTGCCACCAGTCTCCCCTCTCTGGGCCTTGCTGCTTTGTCATTTCCTCTCTACAACACAGCCGGCACACGGATCCCTGCGAAACTGCAAGGATGCCAGCCTCTGCATTTACTATATGGAATCCATAAAATGGGCTCTGTAGTTTTCCCACGCTTTAATCAGAATAAAATGAAAAGCCTCTGGGTGGCTCACAGGACATCCATGCTTAGGTCACCAAATCTCTGACTTCATCCTCTCCCCTCCTCCTCATTTATGCTCCAGCCCAACCACCACTCCTAAGTTCCCAAACATGCTCCTGCCTTAGAGCCTTTGCGCTGTTTCTAGGCCTTAGAAGGATGCACCTGTGAGTTTCCCAATAAGGCCTACCCAGAGGACACCACTGCAAAGTGCGATCTCTCCCTTCCCTCTCCTTGACTCCCTCCCCAGCCTGGAACATACAGTTGTGTATGCATACACACACAGCACTGAACATCTCCTAACCCCCTTCATGAATTATTTCAAGCTTTACCAAGGCAAAGAGTTTGGCTGGGTTTTATTCACCACTGTATCCCCACTACCATATCATGCCTAGAACAAAACAGGTGCTTAATGAGTATCTGAGGAATGAACAAATGACCTTAATCTTACATCACCTAATGCAGCAAAAGCCAACAGCTCTAGGCAGGCTGACTCTTCAGTCTCCTCTTAAAGTTCTGGATTTAGGCCTTTTACATAGCTCAGATCAGTCCCTCCTCCACTAGGAAGCTCTCCTTGATAATCTCAGCCAACCACGGCTGAGCCCCTTCAGGATCCCCCGCTCCACTGGATTTCCACTGCTCCATCGCCCCGCAGTATGCAGTGTCTCTACGTCTCGAGGTCTCACTCACCCTCTAACCTCCTTGAGGACTGAGCCTGGGATTCCCACAATGTCTCTCTTTACTGAATGTATTCAATTTCGACACCTAGCCAAATGGCCTGCAGAAGTGTAGACAGCATTTCGCCCACCAGCTCAGCTCACAGATCCATTCTCATGGGCATCAAATTTTTTTTTAATCCAAATGGGAATGCTTTAGACAGGGCACATGGCCCCCGGTTCTCTCCAGGTGGCTCCATTCCCCAACATAACCCACGTCTGAAACCTGCTCTTTTTTTTTTTTTTTAAAGATTTTATTTATTTATTTGACAGAGAGAGATCACAAGTAGGCAGAGAGGCAGAGAGAGGAGGAAGCAGGCTCCCCACTGAGCAGAGAGCCTGATGCGGGACTCGATCCCAGGACCCTGAGATCATGACCTGAGCCGAAGGCAGAGGCTTAACCCACTGAGCCACCCAGGTGCCCTGAAACCTGCTCTCTTGACTGCTATACGCTATCCACCTGGCATGGAAGGCTGCTCAGACGGGCAGGCCCTCTGAGTTACGAACCCAGCACAAGCCCAGCATCCTCGCCCGAACTGGAGTCAATACTTCTTATCACGTTATTTCTTCGATACATTTCATAACTGTCTTCCGCCAATACCAGCACTTCACAAGAGAGTGTAATAATGGCTTCTGAGTCTAATTATCGCTGTATGCATAGTATCTACAAAAGATGAACGTTTATGTCCTTTGTTCTTAATTATTACATACTTTAAGACTCAAGAGAACTGATTTTAAGTCATTAGAAGAAAAAAAAAAAGTTCCTGATTTTTTTTTTTTTTTTTTTTAGTAGGCTCTACACCCAGTGTGGAGCCCAGCATGGGGCTTGAACTCACAACCCTGACATCAAGACCTGAGCTGAGATCAGAAGTCGGATGAATAACGGAGCCACCCAGATGCTCCCATATCTGATTCTTAAAAGTCTAAGAATAGATTCTGACATCTATCGCTATATAAATAAAACCAAATGCTTAATTCAAAAAAAGTATGTCCTGGAGCTGATAGGTAAAGAAGTACACCTGAAAGTGAACGGAGGCAGGGGCGCCTGGGTGGCTCAGTCATTAAGCGTCTGCCTTCAGCTCAGGTCATGATCTTAGGGTCTTGGGATTGAGCCCCATGTCGGGCTCCCTGCTCAGAGGGGAGTTTGCTTCTCCTTCTGCCTCTGCCTCTGCTCCTCCCCTCACCAGCTCATGCTCTGGTTCTCTCAATTAAAGAAATAAAATCTTTAAAACATAAAAAATAAAGTGAACTGAGGCAATGTGGTGGGCAGAAGAGCAGCAGGTGGTTAGTACAAGGCTCTGCTCCTGGCTGACTTGGACTTTCTAGTCTCAATTTTAAGTTGTAAGAGGGATGATAAAACCTTGCATATCTCAGGGGCACCAGGGTGGTTCAGTAATTAAGTGTTTGCCTTCGGCTCAGGTCATGATCCCAGGGTCCTGGGATCAAGTCCCGCACTGGGCTCCCTGCTCAGGGGGAAGTCTGCTTCTCCCCTCTCCAGCTCCCTCTGCTTGTGTTCCCTCTGTCACTGTCCCTCTCTGTCATAAATAAAATCTTCAAAACAACAACAACAACAAAACCCTTGCATATCTAAGATTCTCTTGGTTATAAGAAGTTGAGAATGGTTTATTTCTTTATAAAGTGTTAGATAAAAACACTAAGCTGAACAAACAGGTTTCGCACTTGGCTCTGTCCCTTCTAGACTGTGATCGCAGGTACATAATGTATCCTGTCCAAGCTCCAGCCTCTCCCTCCATAAGAGAAGTGAACAAAGATAGGGCCTTATGTGCCCATCCAGCATCACTGCTGGATTCTTGTCCAAGGAGATTCAAAGCAATCAGTATTTTCTTACTAATGGCTTCCTCATAGATTTTGAGGGATTAAATGAGAAAATCCATATAAAGTGGTTTAGCACAGTGACTGGTCCGATGAATGTTTATAAAGCCAATAAAGGCTTACAAATAACGAATTTTAAAATACAATCACTGGTTACCACGTGCCTAAAGAAAGGGAGGCGCGTAAATATTTACCGAACACCTACTATGTGTCAGAGGCATTGTGCCAGGCACATGCCACACTTTTGTCATTTAAGTCCCACAATAGTCCCATGCTGAAATCACTGGTTTGGAAAGTAGCCATGGCTTTGCCTGCCCACATGAAAGGACAGGAGAGCAGGACCCAGTGGAGAAAAAGTAGTATGGTATACTACATGAATGGGAGACATTTTGAGTGTTGCAGGACTCTGGCTCTGAGAGTGAGCCTCTGAGCCGGCCTCCACACTCCCACTTCCGGTATTTAGCCCTTCTGCCTCCCTGAACCATGTCTAAGCCCAAGCCCGGTCCCAGAACCACAGCTGGCCTGGGTGACCGAGAACACAGCAACACGAAGGAATAGAGACTGGGAAGTTTAGGTGACAAGCAACAGGGTGACTTCCATTCTGGATGCTCATTCACTTTCTTTCTCTTTTTAATCACCCACCCAGGGGGAGCCCTTTCATGAACAGCACCCTGGAAAGGCTGGTGTGGCAGAAGCTTACTTCAGGGATAAGCCGGGAGCCCTAACCCTGCTGATCCCAGGAAGCCTGCACCCTCGTATAGCCCCACGCTGGAGCCATCCAGCCAGGGTGCCTGGCCTCCAGCTCCCAGAAGCCACGTGAGACCTGGTTTGCTGTTTCGGTCACTAAGGTTTAGTGTGATTTTTCCCACAGCAGTGAATAACACAGCTGTGTTACTGACAGTCAGTGACAAGGGCTTGGGACTATCCCCCCCAGAGGATTTTCCTGCCCAGATGCCGACTAAGAGAAGGCAGGCTGACCACCAAAGGCTCTGAGAAGACTGACCTGACGTGGTGCAGGCGTTCCCAACATTTTTGGTTGTGCTATTTTATTCAGAGACTAGTCCCTAAAATGTTTCATGTGCTCTGATTAGAATTTAACATAACAACAAAAAAAGATTCAAGTAAGAAAACCACAGTGCAGTTCTGTAATTAGAGGTAGTAACTGTTACAAATCCATAGCTTGAGGGAAATTCTGAAGGGCCAAGAGAAGTGTAGCCATTACTCTCGGCCCCTGGGTGTCTGGGACTCCGGGCGAGAACTGGGGAGGGGCGGAGGATGGTGCTGATCTTCACTGAGGGTTTCAAAGAGTGGGGGGATCCACAGGTTCAACGTCTGAGGAGAAAGTACCTTAGAGCTGAGAAAAGAGTCCCTTGAGAATCCAGACATGTCCTGTGAATGCCCGGACTCCTGCTCATCTCCAGGTTCAGCCATTGGTGCTGCTTTAGGAACGACAGCAGGGTGTCTGGCTGCCAGGGGATACGACCCGATCACCACGGGAATCCACTGCATTATTACCCTGTTACACTGAGCCTACTAAAAACATCCACACATGACAAAAGGGCAGCTTATGAGGATAAGATACACACAAAGCCATTCCTCAACTCTCCGGCTCAGCTGGCAGAGGAATTCTCCCTCTCCCCGTCTTCCACGTATGCCTCCTTACTGCTCTCAGAGGAGCAATGAACACACCGTGCCATCATTTGTCTACCTGTCTTCCCCACTCAACTAAAGGGTGGACTTCCCGTTTCCACTTCTCTAACTTCTGACACTGATGCTGGCATACACTCATTCAACAGCCACCGAAACGAGCCCATAATGTGCCGGTTCTGTTTACAAAGACACTCGATCAATTCCGCGCTCAAAGGGCCTATACCCCGGGATGGTAGATGGATATGTGAGCCAACAACTACAATACACAGTGTAGGTGCTCTGTCAGGCTGCCACGGCTGCAGATGGGGTGGGCAAGTCACCCAGAGGGGCAGGGCTGAGGGATGCAGGGCCGGGGAAGGCGGCCTTGCAGGCAGAAGAGCAGAATCACACAGGTGGCACAGAGAGCAAGGCCAGAGGGCAGCCTGCATGGGACATGGTGTGGCTAGTACCTAGAGGGCAGCTCCCAGGGAAGGAGAGGGCCAGCGGTGGGAGACAAGCTTATAGGTCAGGGAACTGGGGGTGGGCTGGGGAAGGGAGTGGGTAGAGAGTTACTGAAGGAGCCTCGCTGCTCTTCAGGGCCTGGATGCCGGCCGAAGTGGCAGAGCTGGTCTCAGGACAAAATGAAAATGGGCTGTTTGTGACAGTTACTGGACTACTGAGAAATCTGCCCAAGGATGTGACTGGATGTGACCAATAAACAGTTAAAGAAATACAAAAAGGTTCTTAAAATTAGAAGGCCTCTGGGATAATTTAATTTTAAAGTTCTACCATTTAGATACCAGTATCCCACATATAGATAAAACTCAAAATAATAAGAGAGAACAAGTCCTAACTAAATCCTCAAATTTAGTCCACTGCTTAGAAAGTTACCAATTCCCGGGGTACCTGCGTGGCTTAGCTGGTTAAGTGTCTGCCTTTGGCTTGGGTAATGATCTCGGGGTCCTGGGATCTAGCTCCACATCCGGCTCCCTGCTCAGCAGGGAATCTGTTTCTCCCTATCCTTTTGTCCCCACCCCCTGCTTGTGTGCTTTCTCAAACAAATAAAATCTTAAAAAAGAAAAAAACAAAAAAAGAAAGTAAATTATCAATCTCTCTTCTAGTCAACTCATTAAAAAATAATTCTCCAAAAATTACCTTGAATGACCAAATGTTCCCCTGCCTCCTCTAGTTTCTTACTTTGTTTGCTTCCTTCCTCAGTTTTGGCCTTTTCTATAATTCTCTTGATCCTGTTTGGCCACATCCTTCTCTCACAAGTGTCTGCCCCCTACCATGCTGCTTAGGAGCTCAGCAAGGGCCTAGCCCCCGTCCCGCCCTCCACTGTGCAGGGAAGGGGAGGAAGACTGAGAGTCCAAGGTGGACCAGAGGAGGGTTTGGTTAAGAGGGGTCACAGAAACAAGGTTTCTAACTCAAGGGGAGATTAACTCCTACTTTCTGTTATTTGTGGGTTTTTGGTTTTGTTTTGTTTTTTAAAGATTTATTTATTTGACAGACAGAGATCACAAGTAGGCAGAGAGGCAGGCAGAGAGAGAGAGGGGCACGCAGGCTCCCTGCTGAGCAGATAGCCCAATGTGGGGCTTGATCCCAGGACCCTAAGATCATGACCTGAGGCTAAAGGCAGAGGCTTTAACCCACTGAGCCACCCAGGCGCCCTTACTTTCTGACATTTGTATTGAAGAAGATAGGAAATCAAGAAAATCCTTGAATCAGACAATGGATCTATATGAATTCTACTTTACTGGTAACAAGTAAGACAGAAAAGAAGTCTTAGATCTAACTTCTGTAGAGAGAAGAATTTTATACCATCATGCATGCATCTGGAAAGCTGAGAGGTGTAAACCTGGAATTTAAATCATTAGTTTTAGAATGAGAACAGAGTTCCTTCTGTTCATCAATGACTGAGAACCCCTTTGAAAGGGCAAAGCAAACAAGGAGAAAGCACCAGCAGAGTAGGCTACCACTCATCCAACTTGTGGTTTATGGAAGGTGTCAGCACCTCCTGGTCAGAAAGCCACCAGAACTGTCCCTTTACTTACAGCCTCCTTCTCTCTGTCCATGATAGTTTCCAGCTCCTCAAAATGTCGAAGTTTGATCTCCAACTTCTTCATCTGTGTCTCAACCAGCAGGGCCACCAGAGACTTGATCTTTCTCTCCTCCACGGCAGCCAGGTGCTAAGTGTAAAAAGAAATTCCAATTACTTAGGTAAACATTTGTTTAAAATAGAGCAACAAAACGCTGAAGTTGCTATTCAGAGTAGAGATTATAGAATGAAGAACGGTGTCCTAGATCCCTCCTTTGTATGTCTCTACCAAACATTTACTTCAATTTAAAATAGCTTGCTGAATTTCTGGTCCTTACAGGTATAAATAACGCTTTTAAAAGGTTAAAAAAACCCAACACCCTCCCACGGTAGACTACTCCTCTCAAAAAGAGCCCACTAGGAAGGGACAGTTTAACCAGGACCCTGATGGCCAAAGAGAAGGACACAAGTAGCCTGGGGTACACCTCCCCATCTGCCACCCACTTACCTTGCACCATCACCCCTCTATTCCATGCCTCCTCTCACTATCTTCCCTCCTTAGCAACTGTCCAGGGACAGCTAAGCAGTGGCTTCCCCCCCCACGCCCAACACTCAGATGTAAAGCCTCTGCTTTCTCTCCAGTGAGTGGCACTCGGTGTGCAAAGGAGAGGGTGAACAATATTCCCCAACAAGTCTGAGGGCAGGATCTGGACCCAGAGAAACAAATACGGTATAGAACGAATAGCTACTCTGGATGATGAGACCTATTCACACTTCCTGCCTATTCAGCAGGACACAGAAGAAGGCACCCTATTATACAAAGAAGATGAGGGGCCCGTATCTGTGACAGTGACTATCTGTATCTGGCCTGGGGTCAATCCCACCCTGGACACCATCCGAGAGCAGCACCAACAAACTCCCAACACAGTTCTGCATTCCCTTTCATTGTATCTGCTGAATCTATGTGTTCATCTTTCTTCTACCCAAGTGAGAAGTAGCATGGAGCATCTGTCTTATTGATTCCTGTTTCATAGAGAATCTAGAAGCAGTTGACATGCAGAAGGCATTTAACATAGGCTTTGGGGAGCTAACTTAATAGACAACACTTAAATGAGAGTCTTATTTACCCTTTTACAGTTAGAAAGAGAAATGCAGTTTTCTATCATAGAGATCCATCTATAGGAAGAGGCAGAAGTCTAAGCAAAAGGTGACAACAAAGAGGTTTTATGAACGAATTTACAGCTGTTCATGAAATGTTTGCCTCCCTAACAACACTCTGAGCTACAGATCTGTAACAAGATTAAGTAAAGATTACATGATCCTAAGCCTGCTATTATTGTACAGTGTTCCGCCATTTGTATTTCTGAGTAAGAAACGTAGCACAACAAAATATCAGAAATTTATAAATAGGCGTCACACGAGAAGTAGGTCTCCCTTCATGTGTTATTGCCTTAACACCAGTAGCCCCTCCTTTGGAGAAGACTCAGGTTATCAGTTCCCAGATCTATTTCTAAGAGAATAGAACCTGTAGAACTCTGATGGCTATGGCAGAAAATGGCTCTTATTTTTTTGAAAATTATCCAGGAAGTTGGGGATATCCCCATGTACTATTACATCAACATGCCAAACTATTTCCTCTCAAAACTGAGGATCAAGAGTTTTCAAATAGGACCACCAAGTAACAAGAAAATAAAAGTTGAAAAAAATACACAGCAAGGAACCACTCTGGAAATTTAAGACCATGAAACAGAGTGAAATCCTTTAAGTTTCCAGAAAGGCAAACGAATAAAACAGTAGGTTACAAACAAAAATTCAGACTCCATCAGGCTTTTCTCAAAAACAAAACTAGGTTTTTTGAAAATAATGGTAAAATACCCTCCAAATTCCGAGGGAAAAATGCATTTCAATTTAAAATTTCAAGTACAGCAACTTAAATGAATGAAGTGTGGGCACAGGATAGACGTATCTGAAATCAAGGGCTCAAAAAGTTTATTTCTGGGGCTCCTGGGTGGCTTAGCTGGTTAAGCGCCTCCCTTTGGCTCAGGTCACAATCTAAGGGTCCTGGGATGGAGCCCTGAGTCAGAGTCCCTGCTCAGCAGAGAATGTGCTTCTCCCTCTGCCCTTGCCCCTCCTCCCTGGTAGTGCTCTCTCTCTCTCTCTGTCTCTCTCAAATAAATAAAATCTTAAAAAAAAGTCCAATTCCTACACCTGCTTTTGAAGGATATGGTCCAGTTAGTTTAGTGTAAAACCAGAAAAAGGCAAAGACATGAGTGAGATCCAGAACCTAAGAAAGAAGCCTAAGTCCACAAAAGCGAATAGAAACGAATGAAACAAGACTGGCAAGTTGGTGATAACCAAAGCTGGTGATGGATACACAGAGAGTCATTATACTATTCTATTTCTCTATCTATTCTAACAGTTCTATAGTAAATTTTAAGAGGGGGTGGTGGGTGGGTTAATGGCTGGTGCCATGACAACTGGATATTCAAAGGCAAAACAATGAATTTGGACCCTATCTCAGATCATGTACAAAAAATGAACTCAGTAGGTCAAAGACCTAAAGGTTAAAGAGCTAACATTAAAAAATTCTGAGAAAAGGAATACCTCGGTGGCTCAGCTGGTTAAGCATCTGACTCCTGATTTCGACTCAGGTCATGATCTCAGGGTTGTGAGATCAAGCCCTGTACTGGGGCTCTATGCTAAGCATGGAACCTGCTTAAAGTTCATTCTATCCCTCTGCCCTTCCCACAGGACACACACACACAACACATCTGAGAAGAAAAAACAGGAGTAAATCTAAATGATTTTGGGGGTGAAGTAAAAGATTTCTTAGATGTGACACCACAAGCCTAAGTGCCAAAGGGAAGACTGAGGGGTTGGACTTCATCAAAATTAAAAACATCTCTGCTTCAAAAGACCCCATCAGGAAGGTGAAAAGACAGTTCACAGACTGTGAGAAAATATTTGCAAATCCTACGTGTGATGAAAGATTTGTGTCCAGTTTATAACAAAGAACTCTTGTAACTTGTGCCTGCGGATGAAGGGATACTGGCGGAGGCGTGGGGACTTCAAATACAAGCCTGTCACCATCTCAGGCACTTGGGGAATTCTGAAGATGCAGAGGTTGGGACGCTAAGAAGTTAGGTTCAAGGAAAGACAGAAATTCCTGCAAACTCCCGTTCTGAAGTGATAAAGACTCCTTCACAACCCCACTGTAAGTTCTGCAAAGTCACAGCTAAGGATCAGGGGTGGTCCTGGAGGAAGAGGACCAAACTGCCATCTAGCTTCATCTCAACCCCGCCCCTTCTCAGGTCTATGAACACCACAGAGGAAGACTGAATCGTAGAGACAGACGACATCACCACCTGGGTGGGGCATCTTTATGTATATATAAAATATTTTTTTCTTTTTATTCAGAGAATCTAAATTTTTATACATATCTGGCATTCAATCAAAACAGCAGATTCACAGATGGCACAGACATTGGACTTAGCAGGCAAGAACATTAAAATATGTTAAGATCACTCACTATGTGTAAGAAAATGTAGGAAAATATGGATAAGAAGAGAATTTCGATATATTTAGAATTTATACAAGAGCCAATATACACCTGATTGAAATTATGATTAAGATACATAACTTCCACATTGAGATACCGCCTTACACCAGTTAGAATGGCCAAAATCAACAGGACAGGAAACAGCAAGTGTTGGCGAGGATGTGAAGAAAGGGGAACCCTCTTACACTGTTAGTGGGAATGCAAGTTTGTGCAGCCACTTTGGAAAACAGTGTGGAGCTTCCTCAAAAAAGTAAAATAGAGCTGCCCTATGGCCCTGCAATTGTGCTACTGGGTATTTACCCCAAAGGTACAGATGTAGTGAAAAGAAGGGCCAATGCATCCCAACGTTCATAGCAGCAATATCCATAATCGCCAAACTGTGGAAAGAACCAAGATGTCCTTTAACAGATGAATGGATAAAGAAGATATGGTCCATATATACTATGGAGTATTATGCCTCCATCAGAAAGGATGAATACCCAGCTTTTGTATCAACATAGATGGGACTGGAGGAGATTATGCGGAGTGAAGAAAGTCAAGCAGAGAAAGTCAATTATCATATGGTTATATGATATGATTATATCATAATCATATCATATCATATATATCATATATCATATCATACAATCATATCATATATCATAACCATTTCATATCATATAACCATATGATAATTGACTTTCTCCACTCAGCATAATCTCTTCCAGTCCCGTCCATTTTGCTACAAAAGTTGGGTATTCATCCTTTCTGATGGAGGCATAATACTCCATAGTACATGTGGACCATATCTTCCACTTACTTGTGGAGCATAAGGAATAACATGGAGGACAGTATGAGAAGGAAAGAAAAAGTGAACTGGGGTAAACTGGAAGGGGAGACAAAGCATGAGAGACTGTGAACTCTGAGAAACAAACAGGGTTTTGGAGGGGAAGGAGGTGGGGGGATGGGTGAGCCTGGTGGAGGGTATTAAGGAGGGCATGTATTGCATGGAGCACTGGGTGTGGTGCATAAACGATGACTCTTGGAACACTGAAAAAAATAAAACTAAGATGTTAAAAAAAATACATGATAACTGAAATAGTAACTCAAAGATTAGGTTTAAAAGCAGAAGATTTGTCTAATGAACTGAAAGATAGGTCAACAGAAAATATTCAAACTGTATGAGGAAAAAGAATGAAAACAAAACAAAACAAAACCCTAAAACCAAGCATAAGAGACATGAGAAACAGGCAAAAGGCGTACCATTTCTGTAGATGGGCTCACAGGAGAGGACAGAAAATGTGGCAGAAGCAACACAGAGGACACTTGAAGAACACAAGTTTGAGCTGGGAAAGTCCACTTATGGAGACAAGGAAGTCTTTTCTCTTCCTTACAACTTTCTTAACATTTTCTTTTCTCTAGCCTACTTTAAAAAGACAGTATACGATATATATAATGTAAAACACGTGTGTTAACTGCTTGTTATTGTTAAGTCTTCTGGTTAACAGTAGGTTATCAGCTGAGTTTTTTGGGAAGCAAAGTCACTCGCTGGTTTTCAACTGTGAGGAGGGATGCTGCCTCTAACCTTCACGCTGTTCAAGTGTCAACTGTATTCAACAAGGTAATGGGTGACAATTTCCCAAAACAGGTGAAACAGATAAACATACAGATTCAGGCTTAGCAAACCCCAAGGACAGAAAATGCAACAACAAAAATTGTATCAAGGTACACTACAGAGTACCCAAACCAAAAAGATAATCTGAAAAGTATAAAAAAAGGGGGTGGGGGCACAGCATCTTCAATCACCTCCAAAGGCACAACAATGGGGATAACAGTTGGTTTACTAATAGCTACGGCAGATAATGGAATGGTTTTTTTTTTTAACATATTGAAAGAAAATAACCGCCAATCTTGAATTCTGTACCCACTGAAAACACACTTTAAAAAGGAAGGTGAGGGGCGCCTGGGTGGCTCAATGTTTTAAGCCTCTGCCTTCAGTTCAGGTCATGATCTCAGGGTCCTGGGATCGAGCCCCACATCGGGCTCTCTGCTCAGTGGGGAGCCTGCTCCCCCCCCCCCACCGCCTGCCTTCTGCCTACTTGTGATCTCCCTCTATCAAATAAATAAATAAATAAATAATCTTTAAAAAAAAAAAAAAAGGTGAAATCAAGACCTTTTAAGAGAAACAACAGAGAAGTCATTGCCAGTAGGCCTACACAGAAAGAAGTTCTCAAGAGTTCTTGGAACTGGAGGAAAGTAACTTTTTCATCAAAGAAAACACTGCATTGTAGAAATGAATTGAGAAACAGTGGACAGGGAAAAGCACTAAAGTTCTCCCGTTACTGAAGAAGTATAAGAACAGTTTGGATTAAACTGCAACAACTCAAGGATGCATCCTAAAATCACTAGAAACAACACTGAAAGCCTAACAAAAGTCTATGGAATTAATAAGATCATAGAGGAGAAAACAGAATAAATAATACCAGACTAATTAAAAATAAGATGTTACCACTGGAGGTGAGTGGTCCACAGGACTGCTCCATGATATCAAGTTCTGTGACTTCTGCGAACTATAGTTATTTTATTTTTTAAAAAGATTTTATTTATTTGAGAGAGAGCATGAGTGCACAAGATTGGGGGTGGAACAGAGGGAGAGGGAGAATCAGACTCCCCAGTAAGCAGGGAGCCCGATGTGGGGCTCCATCCCAGGAACCTGGGATCACAACCTGAGCAGAAGTCAGATGCTTAACCAACTGAGCCAGGTGCCCCAAACCATAGTTATTTTCAAACAAAAATGGGAAGGAAAAAAAAGCCCGTTCAAGGCTACACAACTATCTCATGGCAGAAAAGGGCTTAAAAACCTGGATAAAGACTCTTCGATGTGACACACACAGTCTGAGGGAGGAGAGGAACAGTGGCTGTCTAAGCAAATGTTATTTGCTACTTTATGCATTAAGTGTGGTTTCATTACGCTGAGAATTTAAACTGGAGCAGTGTTAGCCCTTGCTCAGATATACTTTTAATAGTTTCCTGTGTACTCGCCTTGTCTCCTTTTACACTAAGAGTTTTCTGCCACTCCAATTCCCGTGAATTACCTCTCTCCTGTATGACGCATCGCACAGAGGTTAATAAAAGGCAAGAAAGAGCAGGCCAGGGTGCTTACTGCCTGTACATGAATACCTTGGACATAATGGAGGTTCAGTTCCAGACCATCCAATAAAGTGGGTATTGAAACAAAGCTAGTCAAATCAATTTTTTGGTTTCCCCAGTGCATAAAAAGTTATATTTATACTACTGTGTAAAATCTATTAAGTATGCAAGAGCATTATGCCTCAAAAAAATGTACATACCTAGGGGCGCCTGGGTGGCTCATTGGGTTAAAGCCTCTGCCTTCGGCTCAGGTCATAATCCCAGAGTCCTGGGATCGAGCCCCGCATCAGGCTCTCTGCTCAGTGGGGAGCCTGCTTCCTCCTCTCTCTCTGCCTGTCTCTCTGCCTACTTGTGATCGCTGCTTGTCAAATGAATAAATACAATCTTAAAAAAAAAATGTATACACCTCAATTAAAAAATACTTTGTGGCTAAGAAAATACTAACCACTATCTGAGCTTTCATCAAATGTTAATCACTGACCACAAATCACTGTAAGAAATTCAATAATGAATAAGTTTGAAATACTGCAGAAATCACCAAAATGGGATACACAGATGCAAAGTAAGCAATACTATTGGAAAAATGGCACTGACAGACTTGGTTAGCTCAGGATTGCCACCAACTTTCAATCTGTAAAAGATGGCAGAATGTGACACAAAATAAAACGAGGTGTGTCCACGTGACCATGGCCTAGAAGTCAGCCTGCCCGTCTGTGACTGTTCCCTCAGCTGTGACATGGGGAAACAGCTGCACCCACATCAGGGCGGAAGAGAGGACACATACAATGTATGGACAACAGAGACCGGACTTGTACTTGTGAGCTAACACTGCTGACCCCCGGGAGCCCATTCTGTGGGAAGACCCTCATTTACCGGCACTGGACCAAACTTGGCATGAGGCATCACTTCCGCCGGGCAGCTTCCCTGCACCATGGCTCCCATGGCCTCCATGACAATACTCACTGTGCTGTTTTTTATCTTTTCACCTGATTGGACTACCAAGATTAAGGCCTGGGAAAGCCCCATGTTTCACATGCTTGGCAATTTAAGAAAGGGAGGCAACTAGGATGTGAAGTGGAGAGTAAAGAAAACAGGGAGAAGAGGCAGTCTTTATCAAAAGCCTAGAATTCAATTTTGGAAGTTTATAGTTTTCCAGGAATGAAAAAATAAAAAAAAATTTAAAAAGAATATATTCAAATTTGTAAAAAGGAGAAATGAAATGCTCTTGCATCTAAATGATACTAATGATTGGCCATATAGAAAATCAAAAGAGAGCTACTTAAATTTAACCTTACCCTAGAAAAAACTCTAATTCTAGCCACCAGACTCAATCAGCCATTAAGAATGCCAGGTGATGTGCAGAGAAAGATGCTTAGCCCCTAAAAGTGATTCACGCACACTCTTTCTGGAAACAGCCTTCCATTGGGACAAATCAAAGCCAAGAGCTGCTACTGAGGACACTATCTACATGAGTAAAAGATCACTGAGGTTCACTTTTATTTTTTGATTGTGATTCTAAAAGGTACTTAAGCCAATGTTGCAGGACGTTCTGTACAAGACGGCAAACAATAATAATGGGGGGTAAAACTGGGTATCATACATGAATGGACTTCTGAAGGATCTCTGGTATTAATTTTCTTTTTCTTCTCTTGTATAAGTTTTAATGGAGGGTTAGCAATAAAATAATTTTCTGAGACCAAAAAAAAAAAAAAAAAAGCTTAAAATTCAGCTGTGCTCAAGGTTAGAAAAACCACCAGAAATCTCTACAACTGAACATGGGCGCTTTGTGGAGTGGAGATGCAAAACCCGTGGCCTTCAAACTGAAAAACCAAATCTGAGTGAAAGACTTAGGGAAAGAAAACACAAAAAACCTCAATCTCTAACTTATGGCAACTTGTTTACTACTAAAGACTTATAGAATTATTCAGTCTGACCTCCAGCTAAAGAAAAAATTTTAATAGGTGTCAAAACTACCCCATATCAGAGTAAGTAAGACTGTTTGCTGACGAGCTTGATGACATTTGGATTTTGAGTGGAAACACAAAGAAAGAATTAATGTTCCACATCAAATTTGGCTTTTTCATATTTCAGGTCTTAATAATGTTTATTTATATATATGTCAGTTCTGATTTTCTTTATACAATTATTAAAACCAAATCACTGCACCTTTTCCCTGTTCCATCATGCAATCCTCACTTGTAACATGAGAAATGCAACAGTAGGTTTCTCGGAAAGAAATGGCCTGGTCCTTTGCATTGCCTCACCTTTTGAACTTTGTGACTGCATCCTAATGGATGTGGTAACAGGCCATTTCCCGATCTCCTGCATTTCTAGATCCAGGGGAAGAGCCTCCTTTTTGATTTAACTTCTGTGACTATCCTTATTTTTACTGGTACAAGCTTTTGCACCTGGGTGAAGGCAAGAACATAGTATCCTTCATGGAACAGCACATGTCCTGCTACCAAGACTCTAAGAAATTATGCTACTTTACAGATTTGGTGACATACGAGTACTAAGTCAATCCAGTAGAAGTCACAAAGGCTTATTAGGAAATTACAAAGCCTTCACAGGGCCTTGAAGTGATTAGACAAATGTTATGAAGCACTGGACAAAAGTTGCTAATGGATCCAAATACGACTTGTGTCTGTCTTAAAAAAAAAAAAATCTGAGAACGCAAAAGAGTTAACTCTTGAAATCCATTACTAGAGTAGGGGGGAAAACTCGGGCTTATTAAACACTTAGACATTCTAAGACATCATGCTGTATATTCATGCTTCTTCTTTTACTTCTAATAATAACCTGCTGGAAAAGGAATTTTTATATATAGAAAGAAACTGAAGATTGGAAAAGTCAGTGATCTCGCCAAGGGTCACAGTCAACTGGGAATTGAACTACATTCTGAAGAGCACCTAGAAATAAAACTGGCCAATAAGAAAGGTGACCCAGGAAGATGAGGAGTTAACTGTATTAGATGTCTCCTTCTTTCTTCTGTCCTTTATTTTTTGGTTCTTCAAAATTAGAAACTTAGGGGCACCTGGGTGGTCCAGTGGGTTAGGCCACTGCCTTCGCCTCGGGTCATGATCTCAGGGTCCTGGGATCGAGCCCCGCATCGGGCTCTCTGCTCGGCAGGGAGCCTGCTTCTCCCTCCTCTCTCTGCCTGCCTCTCTGCCTACTTGTGATCTCTGTCTGTCAAATAAATAAATAAAATCTTAAAAAAAAAAAATTAGAAACTTAAATCACAGGCATACTAATAAAACAAAAAACAGAAACAAAAAAGGGTACTTTTTGTTTTGAGCTGGCTGTTGGGTTTTTCATTATAAGCTGTAAGAGCTTCTGAACCAAGTACGTGGTAGGATTTTGAAGAATTGTAAGGGTATGTCGGCTTCTTAGATGCTCTCTACTAGATGGGAGGACCTCCAAGTATCTTTCTTTCTTTTTTTTTTTTTTTAAAGATTTTATTTATTTATTTGGCAGACAGAGATCCCAAGTAGGCAAAAATGCAGGCAGACAAAGAGAGATGAGGAAGCAGGCTCCCCACTGAGCAAAGAGCTGGATGTGGGGCTCTATCCCAGAACCCTGGGATCATGACCCGAGCTGAAGGCAGAGAGGCTTTAACCCACTGAGCCACCCAGGCGCCCCACCTCCAAGTATCTTTAAGAACATGTCTCCTATAATCTATATTACCATTAACTATACAATTTTTTTTAAAGGATTTTATTTTTATTTATTTGTCAGAGAGAGAGTGAGAGAGCGCGCGTGCGCGCACAGGCACGCAGACTGGCAGGCAGAGGGAGAAGCAGGCTCCCTGCCAAGCAAGGAGCCCGAAGTGGGACTCGATCCCAGTACACTGGGATCATGACCAGAGCTGAAGGTAGCCGCTTAACTGACCCAGGTGTCCCTATTATTACCATTAACTAATGTTTTCATTAAAATTTGCAGTTTTCAATCAGCCATGATTTCCGCCCTCCCCGTCCCCAATCTATGCTTTCCTTCTGGGACTCTTACTGTAGGTCAAGAAAGCCCCTTGGCAGCAAAAGTGGGCTGCTTTTTTAATGGAAAAGGAAAATGACTCAGAAGGCAGAATTCAAAGTCCAGAGCCCAGGACAGGACCCTGTTGAAGAAAGACCCTGGAAATGTGCACCTCACTAGATCTGAAAGTTGCTGTGAACCACAAGTACACTCTTGGTGCCTCCCATTTTCACCCTTCCTGAACGTGAGCAGTTTTTCTCCACGAGTCTTACCACTGTTATGTCAGGCCTCAAATTTTTCCAACTGGGAAGACCAACACCTAAGGTGCTGTACATTTGGGGTACAAACATTTGGGAAAAAGTTCACCATTTTCACAAAATGGTGAAAGACCATTCCTAGGGAGCTTCATCTGTACCGGGACTTCTTTAGAGAAGATCTCAGACTCCCAGCCTCAGCCTGTTACCATAAACATTAGACAATGGAAAGTTTACTTTTTAACCAGGAGCCCCTGTCTCTTCACATAACTTAAGAATTTCGATGAACTCTGTGTGTGTGCCACAGGCGCAGGGTATGCAGAGAAACAACCACAAAAAGATTAATGATAACAAAGAGGTAGCCTGGTTGTAAGAGAGATGAACTTTACATAGCAATGCACAGATTTCAGCTAGCAGACCAAGAGCAGACTCTGTTTGTTATGTACGGATGAAAGTGAATAGGGCTAACTGGAGGCAAAACGAGCAAATAGGCCAATTTTCCCTTTTGTCTTCTCTTCACAGTATCAAGTAAGAAGATACGATTTCAATAATCAACGCATTTGATGTCAATCGATTTCAGTCCATACTTAATGTGGTAAAGCCTTAGGACTAAAATGTACAAGGAAAAATTACCCATTTCCAGATGAAATTTCAAGCAAAAGGGAGCAAGAGGTGTATCACTGAGGGGCGAGAGAATCTCCTGTTACTCCAGAACGAACACCCGGTAACCATGAAGACCAATCTACTTTGGGCATTTCAAGGCACATTGGCATGGGATAGGGACAGAATCAGTCTGAAGGAAACGTCTGTGGTCTTAAGAAAATGTGATCTCTGCTATCTGGGAAGAACTGAATCCTCTTGCTGCTTCAAAAAGAGAACATATTCCAGTTTGGGGGGTTTCTGGTTTATTCCAGCAATAGTTCCGGGCTCTTCCTTTCAGCTAAACCTAAGCACCCAGATGGAAGGGAGGTAAAGCACCCGGCCAATGGCGTTCCTTCTCACACCCACACACCGCTCCTCAGGTGGGTCAATTCACAGCTTGTCAGTAGGTGCAACGAAGAAATGGATATGCTGCTGAAGAGTCCCGCATATGGCAAGGATGGGGAAAAGCCAGAAAGCAGGCCCACCCTTCCCGCGTGTTGTGCAGCTAGAGGCAGAACCTATAATTACCACTCCATGTCAGTGTGACAAACAATTAAAATGTATCAAGGAAAACTCTTAATAACAAAGCTGTTTATAGATACAGAAGAACAAAAAGAGAATAAGAGAAAACTTGGATTGGCTAGATAAGCTGTACTAATTACAGTCATTTCAGTGAATTCCTTACCCGTAATTCGCATGTAGTACAAAGATGATTATGTGTGCTGTGAAATGCATGGGACCCAGCTGTAAGCGGCACTCACCAGTTCACGCGTGCCAAGTCATGCATCACACGCATGTGCATCACTCACGGATCTGTGGAAGACGCAGCTGTCATGAGAATAAAGAGCTAAGTTCCCAGTTATCAGAAATAAGAGTGAGTGAGCGAAAATTCAATGACCCGGAAAGAAAATGTTCTCTGGACTCTCCTAAACCTTGTGCAGAACATTGAAGGACCAGGGCAACTGATCCATAAAAGCAGTTTCTCTACAGTAAATCAATCCAAAGAAATCCTGGCAAGGTAGTGAGGAATGCACAATACACACACTTTTGTGCCCAAAGCTGTACCTCTTAACAGCTACGAGGCCGTGTTTTCATCCGCTACGAAAACATCATGAGGCCTCCTCTGTAAAAATGTTTTACGGAGCCCGCCATTTATTAGTAACTTCTCTGGCAACCGACAGTGAAGAGACACGGTGGCAGAGGAAGAAGACACAACAGGAGGGCAAGGGAAACATCTCTGTGAGAGGGAAGTGGGTCCCAAAGAGCCCAGCTGGAGATGTCACAGCGGGTTCTCTCCAGGAGAACTTGCAAGAGACAGTCCAGGTCAGGCAGCCAAGAAATGACGCTTGAGAACTGAGAAGGGTCCTGAGCACGAAAAACTCATGAATTCCACACTAAAGACTTTGAAATTTTAGCCCGAGAGAATTAGAGAGCTTATTTAAGAAAGTATCATGTTCTTGTTTGTGTTTTTAAAGATTTTTCTGCACATCGTATGATTCCGTTTATATAAAGTCAACAAAGCAGAAAGTAATCCATGGCATTAGGAGACAGGCTAATAACCACTCTTGGGATGGGGGAGCAGCAACTAGAAGGGAATATGTGGAAGCTTCTGGAAGGCTACGAATGTTATGCTGCTTGATGTGGGTGTTGTCTGTGAGCCCATAGGTGGGCTCAGTCTGTGAAAAATTCAGTAGCTGTAGACATATATTCAACAGACTTATTCAAATCTAAGCTATACTTCAACAGACAATTTTAAAAACAAAAAAGATTCCTCTGGCTACAAACAGAGAATGGGCTGAAAGACAGAGGCAACAGATGATGCGAGCAGCCTAAGGGAGCAGTGAAGGGACTGGACATCACCAGGGACTCAAACGCACCCGGAAGAGTTGGGGGCTTAGCAGCCGTGGAAAGTGAAAGAACGAGAGGAGACAGAGAGGACCCCAGGCTGTGGGTCAAAAGACTGGGGTGATGGTGTGCTGTCTCCTAGTAAAGGTCACAAAGGACAGAAGCCCTCCTGGCCTCCAGCTCATTTGTGAGACAGGCCCAAGGCAGTCCTTAAGGTCCCTGGTGACAGCTGGAACAACCAGGACTCAGCTCAGAGACAAGGAGGTGCCAAAGAGTCCAATCTGGTAGAAGAAAGGGAGGCTACAAAAGCTGCTTCTGATGAAGGATTAAAACCAAATGGATAAGAAACCACCAAGAGTGCACCTCAGCAGTCCCCAGAGGCAGGGGAAGGTAGAGCAGAGAGAACACCTAATATTGCAACCAAATCACCACGAAAATCAGGAGGCACCTCGGGAAAAGACTGGAAGGGCTGAACATATAGGCCCTCCAGCTACTGTAACAGGAACCCGCAGCTGGGGAAGCCATCTGGATGGACTGGCAACACCCCTCCTCCTCTTGGGCAGCACCTACGCCTGACGGTGGGCACTCAACAAGGAGGTCTTGTGGCCTGAACTGGGTCATCTGCGGGTCTGTTATAAATCACACATCACGGATTAAGCACTTGGAGGAAAAGTCTGCAGGAGCTGAACAGTCTGTGGGTAGTAAAGACCATGAAAGACTCTCTTTACCCATGGATTAAGAACAGCTCAAGATAAAACGATTAGGTATGTTCCAGTCAATACTGCTCAAAACGTGGGAACCTACAATGGCAGGCGACTACTTCAGAGGGTAAGATGGAGAGGAGGTGAAAAGGTTTTATGAAAACTTCACTTACTCATGCCTGGAAGGCTTTAAAATGCTAAATTAACACAAAGTGGGGAAAATAACATTCTCCTTTCTTCTTAAATATGCCGCGGAGCCAATACTAGGTTATAAATAGAGAAAACCACCCCCAGAAAAGCTGGCAAATTCAAGAAGAAAAAGAGTTATTTTAGGTCCTCCCTCTCTCCTTTCAGTCTGTTAAGAGCAGGGTGAAGTATTTATACAAGGAACCAGATTTTTGTCTTAAAAATCACAAACATTTCAATCGAGCAGAAATTGGAACAACAGTCCAAGACAAGTTCTGCAGGCCAGCACGAGGGACGCTAAGTTCTGCTCCCCATCCCTGCAGGGTCTACAAGCTGAGAGCTGAGTGTGCACGGAGCAGCACAAGGAATGCCTGGAAGGCCGCCCCCCAACACCTTTCAAGACCAGATCTGTGACTCGCACCCCGTCCCCCACCCCCGCCTCCTGCCTGTAAATTCTTAACCTAGAAATGCCGGTCAAGCAGTCATCTCCTGTTGGGTGCAAGGCTCTTTGTACTAATGTTCCCAGTAACTAAAAACAAGGCGACCATTCATGGCCGAAGGGAGCCTGGCAAGGGCTGTGAGTGGCAAACCTTGGCTTTGGTTGCAGCTGAGGCGAGAGCAGCTGCTGCGGCCGTGGCCACATTTCCTTCGGAAATTTCGTGTTCTACTTTCTTCTTCCCGAGATCACTTTCTCTTTCTTTACAAGTATCAGTGAGTTCCTTGTTCTCTTCAGTTTCCTTTTCTTCTGAAAGAAATCAGAAAGCTTTATTGCCAGGTGCCCAGGCTCAGTAAGCCGCCATACTTCTCACCTCCGGCGCATGACAAACTAGGACTGAGGTTACAAAGAGATCGCAGGGTCGCCGCCTTCTTTTTAATTGCGGAATCATTCCATGTATGTAAGTGCGCCTCCATCCGAGACGGATTTTCTAAATAGTACATTTGCCTCCCCTTCATTTCTCTAAGCTCTCTATGTAGTTCCCGGAGATATAAAGGGAACTAAGCCCAAAGACCAACAAGATCAGTCACTGCGCTGCTCTGGGAGACCCTGGAGTCTGCAGGAAATCAGAAGCGGAGAACAAAGCACTTCCGCAAGCTTTCTGAGATGGGCACGACGGATCCACCAGCCACTGACTCGGAGACCAAAATGGCAGGTCTGCACGGTGCTTCAGCCACACCAAACAACTTGTCTGTCTACACGCTATTGACACAAGGCAGCCACTAGCATTAGCACTGGTGCCTTAGGAGCAAAATAAAACTCAAACTCTAATGCATATTTACTGTTACATTAAGAAACAAACACAAGGGGTGCCTGAGTGGCTGAGTGGGTTAAAGCCTCTGACTTCGGCTCAGGTTATGATCCCAGGGTCCTGGGATCAAGACCCGCATTGGCTGTCTGCTCTGCGGAGAGCCTGCTTCCTCCTCTCTCACTCTCTGCCTGCTTCTCCGCCTACTTGTGATCTCTGTCAAACAAATAAATAAAATCTTAAGAAAAAAAAAGAAACAAACACAGCATGAGTAAGGAAATATTACTTTGTAATTAAACTGCCTACACTTCTCCAGTGCTTTTTAATTTCACATAATGAAGTCTAAAAAGGGGATGCCGGGGTGGCTCAGTCAGTTAAGCATCCAACTCTTGATTTTGGCTCAGGTCATGATCTTGGGGTCATGAGATCAAGTCCCCCATCGGGCTCCACACACAGCGCGGAGTCTGCTTGAGATTCTCTCCTTCTTCCTCTATCTCTCCTTTAGCTCTCTCTCTCTCTCAAATAAATAAAATCTTTAAAAATAAATAAATAAAATAAATACAGTCTAAAGAGTTTCCTTGAATTACCTGATTTGGTATCCTCACTAACTTCACTGTCCTGCTCCTTCTCACTGTTTTTTTCATTTTCTCCATCTTGTGCTTTGTCACCTTCATCTGTTTCATTTTCTCCTTTGTTTTCTGCCTATAAGGGGTACAAAAGAAGAGAACAGAAGAGTGAGCAAAACAGTCCTTCTAAAGTGACATTACCTTAGAGTAACAAAAGCCTCTACTATTTTGGCAGGAAATGAACTGGGTTCAGAAGGGTCTTAGAAGAGCTGGAAAAGAAATTAATAAATTTGAAGAAATACCTTTCACTTCCTCAATACCTGAGTGCTCACAAGTCAATACAGCTCTAAACCACAGTCCCTGCCCTCTCTGTGCCCTCTATTATAAAGCCAGGGTCACAATGTCCAAAGGATGTCATGGAAATTCATGTATATTGCTTTCTGGTTAAACAGAGAAAGGCTTCATAAATAAATGAATTATCAAATACCTGTCCAAAGGACCAAGAGCATTTAAACTGATTAACACAGAAGCAAGATGGAATGCTGCCAAAATAAAAAAGCCGACAAAGCCCTTTAATATAGTCATTTGCTAATGGTTTTTGGGAAGAGCTACAATAGAGCATCAGTGACTATGCTCTGGGGACTGAAAACTTCAATTCCTCCAGTCAGAATGTGGTTTCGTTTACAGATTTTGAAATCTCTGTGACTTTGGACAAATCATGTAAACACTGTCTATAAAATGAAGAGATTATCATTGACGTGATGGGACTGTTTAGGAACCAGATGAATTCATAAAAGCATTAATGTAAAGCACAAAGCATAATATTTAGAACAGTGTAAGAACTGTAATTTTACTATTATCCAATCCTTATCTACGTACAATTTTAAAACAACATATGCAATCGAGACCTTAAATCCCAGCTTGTATATGTTCAGTCAAATAGTGAATGCATATTCATCGTGTACTCCTAATCTTGTCTTTTTTTCCACCGAAGTATAGCTGGCATACAAGGTTTTACTAGGTTCAGGTATACAACATTAACGATTCGACAATTCGATATATTACACAATGTTATGATAAATCTAGTTACTGTCACCATGCATAATTATAGTATTGGCCATATTCACTATGCTGTACTTTTCAATCCCCTGACTTATTTTTTAACGGGAAATTTGCACCTTAATCCTCCTTCACCTACTTTGCCCATCTCTCTAACACCCTTCTCCCCTGGCAATCGCCAGTCTGTTCTCTGTATTTATGGGGCTGTTTCTGTTTTGTTTTTTAGGTTCCACATTAAGTTAAATATTAAAAGAAGCTGTCTTTCTCTGTCTCACTTATTTCACTTGGTATAATACCCTCTAGGTCCATTCATGTTGTTGTGAATAGCAAGATTGGATTCTTTTTTATGACTGAGTAATACTATTCCTGTTGTGGGAGAGATACACACCGCTTCTCCATTATCCATTCATTTATCAGTGGACATTCGTGTTGCCTCCATGTCTCAGCATTATAAATAATACTGCAGTGAACACAGGGGGTGCACCTGTTTTTGAATTAGTGTTTTCATTTTCTTGGGATAAATACCCAGTAGCGGAATTGCTGGATCATATGGGTAGTTCTACCTTTAACTTTCTGAAGAAGTTCCACAGTTTTCCAGAGTGCCTGAACCAACCTGCATTCCCATCAACAGTGCACAAGTGTTCGTTCTCCCCACACTGTTGCCAACAGTTGCTGTTTTTTTGTTATTAGCTTTTCTGATTGGTGTGAGCGGTCTCTCACAAGCAGTGAGTTTTGATTTGCATTTCCCTGATGATGAGTGATACTGAGCATCTTTTTATGTGTCTGCTGGCCATCTGGATGTCTTCTTTGGAAAATGTGTCTATTCAGGTCCTTTGCCCATTTTTAAATCATGTGCCCCTGATCTCAAGGACGCTGTGAGGTCCTGTTCTGCCATACTCACTGGGCATTTAGAGCCTCTTTGAGTTGGAGAGTGGGTCATGAACACGGGGCACTCTGTTGACGCCTTCTGTACCCTGGCGTCCACATCCCTCAAAGAGGGATCACTGAGTCCCTCACCTCTACTTCAGTTTCAGTCTTTACAGTGCTACCTGCTCTTTAAAACCTACCTCAAATACCACCTTCTCCCTAAGACTTTACTAATTATTTTCCTGCTGACAGTTAACTCTCCTACAAAAATCCCTTAATATTCTGTAATTCTCTTCTGGCACAAGTACAGGACCAAACCCTATAATTCAATATTCATAAAAACCACAATTTTGTATTCATTTTCCCAACTGTGCCTGAAAGGGATATAAAAGGAAAGGTTGGGGAGTGGGTAAGTCTTCCCAGAATGTGTAAGTGAAAAATGTCCTCTGCTATGCTTTGTGAGATTTATACCTTAAACCAGCAAAGTCCAATGGCTGATAGAATCATTTGTAGTTCCCTGAAAGGGATCAAAGATCAAAATAAACCCAACTGTTATGCTATGAAAGGCATGCTCTCTCTGTGTCTTTTCTGTGGTAGGAGAATTCAAACAGATAGACTTCACCTTTTCAGGCTGCTGACCATCAGTATCTGTTTCCATTTTGTCCTCTTCAGCCCCTTCTACAAGGAGAAGAATAAGAACAAGTAACACAATATGTAACAAAGGTAAAAGCGATCATACAGCTGTGATGTTTGAAATACAAGTATGCACGATAATCTCACAACCGTAAGGTTGACATGAGAAATCTAGCATAAAACACAGACTTTATGATTATATTAATTTCAAAGTTCAAAAACAGAAGAAAGTAATCAATGTGTTAGAGATGAGGACAGTGATGAAACAGGGAAGGGGTGGGCAGACAAGCAGTGAGTTTTGGCGCAGGGTGCGGGGGGACAGGCTGAGGTGCTGGTAATGATCTGCTTCTTGATCTTGGGGCTGCTTACATGAATGTGTTTAATTTGTGAAAATGCATGGAACTGTGTTCTGAGGGGTTTTATTGTTCTGCATGCATAAAAATAACAGCCTCAAAAAAATTTTAAGTACGAAAAAGCAAAAAAGAACCCCAAGTAACTTATTACTATTTAACCAACGCTTAATGAGTATGTATTTTGAGTATTTCATTTTGGAGAAATAATGCTGAGCTAGATATTCACTGAACCTCCAGGACCTCACATTCTGGCTGGGGAAGACACAAAGCAAGAAGTCCATCATGGACATGTATGCAGGAGATGCTGTGAGAAGCACAGAGGGCACAACTGTTTCAGCTGGGAAAGAATAAACGGTTACAGCCATGCAGACATGGCTGGGGTTGGGGGTGGGTAGTACAAGATAGAGAAAGACATTTCAAAGGAAGAGACAGAAAGATTCAAGGGCATGGGGAAAATGGGAGTCCTTGGTGATGACTAGGAAGGGGGTGATGAGAGAGGAGAGATGAGAAGGAGGGACATAATGCAGGTAAGGGCCTCAAGGAGGAAGACCCCTGAATGTGGGAGTCTTAACTATATGCTGTAGCTAGGAAGTTAATGAAGACTTTAAAAACAAACAAAATACAATTAGATAAATATTTTTGCTTTTAGAATTTTATACAGAAACAAATATTTCACACATAATGAGGGTTTGCTGTGGTTTTAAATAAAAACATTCAAATATCCTACAGCTTTCATTTGAGTATTATCCTCTTGTAAATGACAAGACTAACAGCATTTATCCTCAATGAGAATACTTAAAACATATCTAAACAAACATATTTAAAACTAATCGTGTTAAAGTTATTGAATAGGAAAATCCCTCTTGCTCTAATTCTTGCAGATGGAAGCAAACCTTGCTTGCAGAATTCGGGGACATCACAGTCTGGGATATCACGAATCTTGCATAAGGTAGATTACCACCTTCCAAAAAATGCCAGAAGACTACAGTGCCAGGAGTGGGGTCAGAGTGTGGAAGGAGTGGAGCCAGGGTCACACCCAGACATATTTGCTTAGAGGAGCTCAGCATCAGGAAGCTGAGTCCTGGACCAGCCAGATCCAGGGCAGGAGAAGCAGCCCGGGATTCTACAGAGCTGGCCAGAGGAGGTGGCCAAATGGGATCTCAAGCCAGGGGCAATCCCTGGCTACTAAGAGAAACAGAATCCTCTGCAGTTTTTCCAGTCCCAGTAGTAGCCGTCCAAGTAATGAGCTCACAAAGAGCAGAGCAAAACACCAAAATAGGAAGCCACGGAAATTGAGCAGAAACATTAATCGACAGCTTCAGCACTCAAGGATTACTACCAAGATGAGATCTGCCAGATCCTGAATCTAGCACAGCTGTCAATCCAACAGATCATTAAAAGAGAGAATAATAAAGATCTCCAATCAACAAAAGCACATTAGAGATGTGCAGAGATTTTTTTAAAAACCCAAAAGATCAAAAAATTTTCTAGAAATAAAGCAAAGGGAAACAGATTAAACCAGGTAAAAAGAAAAGTACAAAGCTATAAAACACCTCTAAAGAAATGATCCATACGGAGACCATGAAAATGGGAAATACAAAAGCATAAGGAAAGGTAAGCCAGGCAAAAGCCAATCCAAGGAATGGTACTGTTTTCACAGTACTGTTACTTAATACAGGCATCAAGAACAGAGCACTGTTTGAAATGGAGGGTGACGATGTGATGAAGAAAAGGCTTAATTCACTAGAAAAATGTAACTTTTCATACTTTTAGGAACCTAATGAAAGTGTCAAACTATATAATGCAAAAGCTGACAGAACGGCAGGACAGAAATGAAAGTGTGCCTCACAGTGGGGATTTGAATATACTTTACTCAATTAAGATCAACAGTGGATGTAAATGCAGCAAGCTGGTTTTATGCTCACCAGAGAATACACACGTATTTAATTTCAACCTCACATGTTACATTTTAAAAATACTGGTCACAAATTAAGTAAAGAGTAAACTTTAACAGATTTCAAAAAGTCAGTGACACACACCATTGCATTATGGTTAGAAACACAAGGTTTCTAACCATAATGCAATGAAATTAAGTTTAAAATATACAGATAAATTTCTCTGTGCTTAGAAATGTAATTTTGGGAGTCAGTAAAAATAGCATGAAGAAGTAAATATAGAGGCTTCTTAAACTTGTATCAGAAAAACAAAAAAAGCTTGATGTTTACACACTCTATATTCTTGAGAAGCAGAAAAAGAACAACAGAATATAGAAGATACAGAGAAAAACATAACAAGGATAAAAATCAAAGCAATAAAAAACAAAAATACGATAGAGTTAAAACATAAAACAGAAAGACTCGATATACCCCAAACTTGGTTCTTTGAAATAATCAAGTCGATAAACTGATGTGATAGATCAAGAAAAGACAAAGAAGTCACAAATTAATTGTGTAAGGACTGGAAAAAGGGTCATAACTATTAATAGGGAAAGGTCAAATTGGAAGCGACAAAGAACTCCCAAAAACCTTATGCCAGGGGTGCCTGGGTGGCTCAGTGGGTTGAAGCCTCTGCCTTCGGCTCAGGTCATGGTCTCAGGATCTTGGATGGAGATCTTTAAAGATTTTATTTATTTATTTGACAGAGATCACAAGTAGGCAGAGAGGCAGGAGGAAGCAGGCTCCCAGCCGAGCAGAGAGCCCAATGCAAGGCTCTATCCCAACACCCCAGGATCATGACCTGAGCTAAAGGCAGAGGCTTTAACCCACTGAGTCACCCAGGTGCACCCTCCATGCTGCCAGAGTGGCTGTAGCCCAAAGTAGTCAACTAAGAAAATGAAGCAAGCAGTTTTGATTGTAGAGAATAGAACTGTATACCTGAAAGAATTTGCCAAAAAAGTTACTAGAAATCATCTCAAGGCAAGGTGGTTAGCTATAGAATTAACATACAGAAGCAACTACTTCCCACATGTTAAAAGCCAATTCTAGATAAAGACACATGAAAACAGCAAAACCTGAACTCTATTTTCAACATGACACAAAAAATGCTAATCATAAAGAACTAATTAACTTCACTCTATTACTTTTAAAAATAGATTTTATTTGTTTGTTTAAAAAAGAGAGAACGTTGAGTGGTGGGAGGAGCAGGAAGAGGGAAAGAATCTCAAGCAGACTCCCCGCTCAGAACAGAGCCTGATGAGGGGGTGCTCTCGATCCCACAACCCTGAGATCATGACCTGAGCCGAAATCCAACCGAGCCACCCAGGAGCCCCAACTTCACTCTATTAATAAAATCAAGGACTCCTTTTCATTAAAGGTTGCCCCCAAAAAGGGAGAAAACACAGGCAAAACAGCAACTAGAGCAGTGTATTAGATTTATAAATAGCAAATCATAAAAACTATTAATTAAAAAGTGAGCAAAAGACAAAGTAGTTATGTTATAGAATGATGTGTGTATGACCAGGAAACAGAAGATACTCAAATGAGTTACAGAGGAGTGTAATTTAAAATGACAACGGACTGGGGCCTGGGGTGGCCCAGTCTTTAAGTGTCTATCTTTGGCTCAAGTCATGATCCCAGAAGTCCTGGGATCCAGCCTTATATCGGACTCCCTGCTCTGTGGAGGGCCGGCTTCTCCCTTGCCCTCTACCACTCCCCCTGGTTATGCGGTCTCTCAAATAAATAAATAAAATCTTTAAAAAATAAAAAAAAATAAAATAAAACCATAATGGTATGTTACTTTACACCCGCTATGTCCGCAGAGCCTAACACTAGGAAGTGTATGATTGAGTGTTATGGTCCAAGTGTCAACTGACACATACACTCACTCACTCTGGGGAAAAAAATCAGAATTTCCTAAAACCCTACAACTCACAGGATTATTCCACAACAAAGAAAGAAGTTACACAGAATGATCAAGGTTCAACATTCAAAATATTCAATGCTCTAAATTTCTTCCACCAAAAAATTCAGCTTATGAAAAAGTAACAACCAATTTAAACAGAGGTCCGCTAAATGATGCCAACTCCTTGTCCCAGTGTGACAACCCGTCCACCAAGCACCCTTGGAGAAGCGTCTCATCTCAGTAAAACACTGCACAGAGGTGCCCCGTGAGGTACAAACAAGACTGGACAAGCACGTTTGAGATGCAACAAACAGGAACAACCCAAAATGCCCATCCAGTAATGGAAGGACAGAGGATTAAAGTGGGTTACATCACACCACAGCCTATTTCACAGCAGTGGACATAAATGAACTGTGCCGACCTGTACATTGTAACTACACAGATATGCACCAAAAACCCAAGAGTAAGGAAAACAGTCTCAGAAGTACAAATAAACCATGTTTTATAAAGTTTAAAAACAAACAAAATTACATCTAACATATTCAGTACATCTTTCTTTGTGATAAGAGTCACTCAGAAAGCAGTCGAATGGTATTTCAAAATTTAGGATTCTCAGAAAAAGAAAAAGAAGAAAAAAAATTTAAAAAAATTTAGGATTCTCAGTGCTGGCAGTTGGAAAGTGAAAAGACAAGGGGAGAGACAGAGATGTTGGTAATACTCTAATCCCTTTTTTTTTTTTTTAAATGATTATTTATTTATTTATTTATTTGACAGAGATCACAGGTAGGCAGAGAGGCAGGCAGAGAGAGAGGAAGGAAGCAGGCTCCCTGCTGAGCAGAGCGCCCGATGTGGGGCTCGATCCTAGGACCCTGAGATCAGGACCTGAGCCAAAGGCAGAGGCTTTTTTTTTTTTTTTTTAAAGATTTTATTTATTAATTTATTTGACAGAGAGAGAGAGATCACAAGTAGGCAGAGAGGCAGGCAGAGAGAGAGGGGGAAGCAGGCTCCCCACTGAGCAGAGAGCCCGATGCGGGGCTCGATCCCAGGATCCTGAGATCATGACCTGAGCCGAAGGCAGCGGCTTAACCCACCGAGCCACCCAGGCGCCCCCAAAGGCAGAGGCTTTAACCCAATGAGCCACCCAGGTGCTCCATTAATGCTCTAATTCTTAGTTCAGATGAAATACACAGCACGCATTATGACCCGTTAAGATATAAAAACGAAATCTGAACAAAAACCAAACACAGATGGAGTTTAAAAAGAAAAAACAACAAATCTAACTTCACAAGTTACTGTTAATTGAACGGGCCTTAGGCCACCTTTGCTGAGTCAGCTTAATTACAGATTGAGTATTATGTAGGAGGAGTGCAGTATTTTTCTTTTAAGATAATTAGCTTTTAAAGGACGACCTGCAACCTATAGTTCCACATTCTAAAGAGGTTGTGGGTTGTCATTTAAAAGCTGATAATCAGTCACATTTGATATTAAATCTTTTTATTAGCTATGAGCCCATGATGAACAGTCACGTAATATTAACACCTGTCCATACAATGATGGTACAGTTAAAGGGACAAAACCTGCGCCAGTGCTCAGACCTTTAATGAGATGTCTATTAAGAGTTAATTAGGAGTTGTGTGTTCCTCAAGATGCCATGTGGAGGAGTATGGAAAGTGGTTTCTATCCTACAAAACATTTTTTCAAGCTGCTTTTAGACATCTTCTTGGAAAAAGGAACACAAAACAACAGCTTCTCTTTGGTCTGAATTCTGGTTGGAAGCATAAACGCTTAAGAGGTTGTACCCCTTCCCATATGCCATGTCGTCTTGTTGACGTCTATAAACTAGACGGCTGAGAATCCTTCCCTACAAATGTGTGGTCTGACCCGTTGTCTGCAGGGATAAATGAAGATGATACTAGAATGAATTTTTAAAAAGTTCCAAATTTAAGCAAGAAGGCACATAACACAAACCAGTGGGCCAATGCCAAACACACAAAGGCAGAGAAAGCACAAAATCCTTTGACACATAACTAACTGAGCTAGGAGAGTACTGCCCAGCCAGCCAGGGGAAAATACCAGCATCACGGTTCACAGTCAGACCTTATGCCAGAGAACAGGGCTCTGCGAAGGGCAGAGAATAGCTCTCCTCTCCACATCTCTGCATGGTGCATGAGGCTTAGCTGCTGCCAGCTCTCCCCAGCAGCACAGCACTGGCCGTGAGAGCAGCCTGGGACAGGAGTGTGGCTGTGTTTCAATACAACTTTACAGACACTGAGACGTCAACGTCCTATAATTTGTACGTCACAGAAGAGTACTCTTATTTTTTCCAACCATTTAAAAATGTAAAAGCGACTTTCAAATATTACAGGCTAACTAAACGCAGGTGACAATCCGGATGTGGCCTAAGAACCAAAATTTCCTCGCCCCTACTCTAGAAGAAGTGGGTGAGTTCTGGATCCAGACTGTCTAGGTTCAAATTCTGCCCCTGAAGTGACTGACCGAAGTGATCGTGGGCAAGCTACTTAGCTTACAGACACTTGGGTCTGTTTATCTACGAGAGGAGAACAATGACAGCACTCCTTCCCAAGAGCAGTGCTAATGATTAAACGAATTATTTCATGCAAACTCACTCTGTAAGTGTTCAACGATATTAATGCTACTAGCATTAACTATGTTATTAGTTATTAACTAATGTTATTAGCATTAACTATGTTATTAGTTATTAGGACTGCACCCTAGTCCTACCTCTCTACTAACAAGAGCTCTTGCCGTGGCCGGTGGCCCTGCCTCAGTGACACCAACAGAGGGCTCTCATTCTGCCCTGAACTTCCAAAGGTCCCTCCCAATCTGACAGGCCCTCCGTGACTTTCCCTCCCCATGCGACTTTTGATTTTCCTTTAAAGGGTCAGTCATGAATCACTGGCCCTTGTCCCATTCTCTTAGAATGTTACTAATGGGTCAGAGACAGCTGACCGATCTGACTGACTGGGGGTCAGCAAGCTACAGCCCTGCTGCCTATTTCTGTAAATACAGTTTCATTAGAATGCAGCCACATTTGCTTGTTTAAATATGGTCTACAGCTGCTTTTGCACTACAAAGGCAGGTCTGAGTAATTATGACACAGACTGTCTGGTTTGCAGGAGCCTGAAATTTTTATCATGGCTCTTTACAGAAAATGTTTGCTGAACCTTATGATAGTAAAGTTCATACTGTGACAATCCTGCTTATGAATACAGATGCTGTGGAGGTCTGTAACTCTTAAGGTCTTAACGTTAATGCTGGGAATTGAGAGACACTGGCAAACAGGGGGTATGACCAGAACCCAGGAGAATGGCTACCAAGGTGGTGAGATTCTAGAGTGGTCCCACGGATCCCTAACTCGTGGTTTTCATGTCCTTGTACAGTCCCCTCCCCCTGAGTGTTAGCAGCACCTGTGACGTGTTTCTTTCTTTTTTTAAAATTAATTAATTTATTTGACAGACAGAGATCACAAGCAGGCGGGGGTGGGGGGTGGGGAGGCAGGCTCCTCGCCGAGCAGAGCCCAACACGGGGCCCGATCCCAGGACCGAGATGACGACCCGAGCCAAAGGCAGAGGCCTTAACCCACTGAGCCACCCATGCACCCCTATGACATGTATCTAACTGACAGAGTAAGGGGAAGGCAATGCAATGTTCAGTTATATGAGGCCCTGTCTTTACTACACTCACTCCAGAAACTCTCCTTGAGGGCCTGATGCAGCAAGCTGCCATGGTGGGGAAGCATGGCTGGCGAGGAACAGTGGTTGGTGGCCTCTGGTAGTTGAGGTTAGCTTCCAGCCAACAGCCAGCAAGGAGCTGGAGCCTTCAGTTCTACAACTAGAAAGAAATAAATTCTGACAACAGGAGTGAACACGGCAGTGGATTCGTTAGTAGCTGCGAACACAACCCAGCCACCACCTTGAGTGCAGCCTCACAATATCCCCATCAGAGGGTCCCGTTAGGCCACGCACAAACTTCTGAATCATAGGAGCAATGAGACAATAAATATATCCCGTTTCAAGCCACCAGCTTTGTGGTAACAGACTATGCAGCAATAGGAGACTATCTATACACCTCCTGGACGTTTGAACTAAACTCAACCAAGGCTGAGAGGCCAATTAGCTGGCAGCCACAAGATAACAGCATCTTCAGAGACCAGATTCAGGAAATGGTAATACCAGTCTGATTCCGCTCTATTTCTTGCTCGGTCTCCCACCACAGTTGCAACACTGATCCCCCAACTGACTCTAGGCCTCCGCCTCCACGTTTGCCTGGTACCCCCAAACCTCCTTTAGCTGCATGTCTCTTTCACCCTCGGAGCGCTGGGCTTCTATCTCCTCCCACCCACCAGGCCAGAACACTGTCCTCCATGGGCAGCACACCTTTCTCCTAGCTTTGGCAACCAAGTGCTTTTTAGTCCAGTGATAATACTGCCAGCAAAAGGAGAATGAGGAGATCTAGGAACCAGCCCCTAAGAGCTGAAAGAACCAGGAAAGGCAACTTGGAGGAAAGAACGAAATGCTTGCAAAAATAAAAAAGTGGAGTTACAAATAAGTAATGATGCTTCTGGAAAAGAACTATGATTATTTGGTGGCAACTCTTCCATTTCCTGCCCGTCATCTGTAAACTGTCTGCAGGTACTTCCTAAAACAGACTGAATCCTGTTATTTCTTCTTCCTGGTGACTTCTTGATTTCTACAAGGTAAAAGCCCTTCAAAATCACCCCTTCCACACACATCTGTTCGGCTGCACTTGGTCACACAGTACTTCTTGGTATTATTTCCAGAATATGCCACACACGCTCATCCTTTTTTCCTCTTTCCTTATTGTTTAAAAGTTACTGCCTCTGTGAAGTCTTCCCTAAATGACCCAAGCATAACTGTTTCCTTCACTTGGGCCTCTACCTATATTTGTCTTTTGTCTTTCACCTCCCTCCCTCCCTTCCTTCTTTTCGGCCTCCCTTTCCTACCTACCTACTTATAATATCTCCCCACCCTAACTGAATACTCTTCAAGGACAAATGTTTAAATCAGCAATTCAGAGTGTGGTCCAGGTACCACCCCCACCCCCCCACCAACCATGGCAGAAAGGTCCCCAAGGTCAAAACTATTTTTATAACAACACAAAGATGTTATTTGCCTTTCCACTCTCCTCTACTAAGAGTGGAGCATGGCTTTCCAGAAGCTGCATGACGCACAATGAAGTCAGCTCCAGGAACGAGCACCTGTGTACTGTTTTGGTTTCAAAGTTTCTGTTTTAATTTCAGATACAGTTAATATCAACAGATATAATTCAAATAAATTAAAGCATTTTGGGTTCCTCATTATTTTTAAAGGGCATAAAGAAGGCTTGAGACCAAAAAAAGTTTGAGAACTGCTAGTCCAATAATTTATGTCTTGTCAAGGAACAGAGTAAGGCCGATGGTAGGAACTCACTCAACACTTCTGGGAAACAGACCATGTCATTCCCTGTAGTAGATCAGTGCTCCGTAGAACTACCAGTATACAGTTCCAGCCTGCACCATCCGCTGTGACTCTGCTCCCATCTAGCTGTGCATCTGATCTCTCCCTGTCCTTATCTGAACCCTGGGTTACAGCTAAGCCAGTTTATGTCCCACCCTCTGTTACCATCTCTGTGCCTTTATTCACATTGCTCTGCACAACCGAATCCTTCCTCCAGCCTGGCTCACTGACATCCTAAACCTCCTTCCCACTGTTCAGTTCAAATCCTTTCTTTGTGAAGTCTTCCTCAGTCTAAATTTACATGCCCCTTCGTGCTAACTCTTACAGTCCTCCTTGAACAATTAATACTATGTATATCTATGCTTTACTATGGCCCTAATCCTTGAACACTGGATTATTTTTCTACACACGTGTAGCCCATCACAAAAAACAGTCCCAATTAATAGAGTATTGTTGTTGTTGTTGTTGTTGTTAAGACTTATTTGTTTGTTTGAGAGAGTGTGTGTAGTGAGGTGTGGAGCATGGGGAAAGGGAGAAGGAAAAAAGCAGACTCCCTGCTGACCACAGGGCTCCATCTCAAGACCCTGGGATCATGACCTGAGCTGAAATCAAGAGTTGGATGCTTTACCAAGACTGAGCCACCCAGATGCCCCGAAGAGAGGGTATTACTTATGTCCTACATAGTAGCCTATAGCAAGAGGTCTCCATCAAGTAAACAAAAGGCCTAATTTGAGAAAAGTCCCCACAGGCATTATATAATTACATTATATAATGGAAGCCAATTTCTTCCTAAAAATACGTATCCTACCATTTAATAAATATGGGTCTTTAGCCAAGTCACTTAAATCCCAGCCAGCATTAGCTAGTCCTTAGAGGTTAAACGTCCAATTATAAGCTGCTAAGAAAAGTGACTCTATCCTTCTCTGCCTCTTGATATCTAGAAGAGCCCTTCAAACAGAATATTGACAAAGAGGACAGAGAAGCCACTCTACATGATGGAAGTCCCATAATCAAATACTGTTCCACTGTTTGCTTAGCTTCACCAGCCTAGCATATTTTCACACATGGTGTTCTAAAAGTGCCTGATTTTTAAAATGTTATGGAAATCCTCGTGATGAGAAGAATGAGGCTATTTATAAGCGATGACTAGTATCTTGAGGCAAGAACTAGAACAGTCACTTCTGGGTTTCCTGTTCCTAGAAAGTGACCCTTTCGACATTATTGTCAGGATGCTCTTAATCTCCTGATGGACTAGAGACTAGTTTTTAACTTTCCTAAAAACTAGAAGTGATTAATTGGGCTCTTCTACGCAGAGGGGGGCCAATGGCTCAAGATATACTCTTTGCAGCCCCATATTCCACAGGATGTTACAAAGCTCAGTGGACAATCCACTCACTGACATAAAAGAATCTTCTCTGAACGTTCTACTTGTGATTCAATAGCCCTAGAGCACATATAGTCAACTGTAAGCAACAAACATCGATTAACTCAATCTTTCAAATATCTCTAAACCAAAATTAAGATACAGACAGTTAATCTACTCAGAGGCAAAAAATTAAATAAATAAAACCAATACTTGACATCAGGAAATACAAATGGGGGTTACAATAAATAAGTCTTCAACAGACCCTTGAATATGCACATACATTCCAATTCCCTGGGAATGGAAGAGCTGCCAGCCTCAAAAGGGACTAAGATGCATTATACTGTGTTAGTTATATAGGAGAACGTCCTTATTCCTATAAGACGACACATGCTGAATTATTTAGGGTGCAGATTCATGCTGTCTACAACTTATTTTGAAATAGTTCACCAAAAACAAAATAAAAATCATTTAGACTGCTAGATAGATACAGCAAAGTTGAACCTAACTGGTAGGCCCACAAAATCTCACTGCGCTATCCTTTCAGTATTTTCAATATGCTTGACTATAAGTAAACGTGTTATCAGAAGGCTATTCTGTCAAGTCTCCAGGTCAAGTAAAGAGAAATTACTAAAGTATTTATAGGGCCAGCTGGGTGGTTAAGCATCTGCCTTTGGCTCAGGTTCTGGGACTGAGCCCCGCATCCAGCTGCCTGCTTCTCCCTTTCCCACTCCCCCTCCTTGTGTTCCCTCTCTGGCTGTCTCACTCTCCATCAAATAAATAAATAAGTCTTTTTAAAAAAGTATTTATGTGATATGGTAAAAAAAATTTGACATTCAAATGTATTACATAGGTTCTCTGAGAAATAAATCAATTAATAACTCCTAGACAGGTGATGTTCTCATCCTAGTAGAATGAGTTTTAAAAATATAGGTACTCCTGACATCTTCTGGCCGAAGCCTCCCATTGGCTCCATCTCACCTAGAGTAAAAATTAAAACTTTACAGCCCATAAGCCCCTCATCATCTCCCACAACTGCCGCTACTGTGCGGTCCAGCTACTTGTCCATGATCTCCCCTTGCTATTCCTCAACTATGCCAGGCAGCTCCTGTCTAGGGACCTGTACAGTGGTTGCTCCCAGTGCCCACAGCACTCTGACCTAAGATGTCTGATGACTCCTTCACACCTATGCACAAATGTCACTTTCTTGGTAACATATTCCTTGACCTACGAAAATTACAATTCCATACACTCACACTCATCTTCCTAATCCTACTTTAATTTTTACCATACCACTTACCAGCCAACATACTCTTTCTACATATTTAATTTACACAATTGAAGTTTTATGTATCACGTATTTCATCTTCCACCATGAAAATATACAACCCTTGCAGGCAGGGATTTTGGTATGTTTTGGTCACCAGTACCCTAGCACAATGAAATGACATGGTAACAACACATTTATAGTCTTATTTATCCCTAGGAGTTAAAAGGGGGAAAAAAATAAAAGTCCAGGACTGACCTCCCATTCAAGAATGCTTATGCAATGCAGTGCAGGCTTGTACACTGACTCACTCTGACTAAATTCTGGCGTGGGTTTCTAAGCACTTGATCTCGTAGAGATGAATCATCTAGCTGCTCTTCCTGGTACATTTGCCTCTCCTTATGTAGCTCCTATAGATTTTCAAGAGGACCTGGGTCTCCTCCTACTATATTTCCCGTAGGATATAAGGCAGGACAGTACAATGGAGCTAAGGTCTTAAATGATCCTTGTTGAATGAATGAAAAATACAGACATACCAACATATGTTACTTCTGGCAGGAGGCGACAATAAAAAGAGGCTGAGCTTTAGGACTGGATATTTAGGTTCAAAATTTAAACCAAATTCTCACAAGCCTACATCATCTGATAAAACTTAGTTTCCTATGTTTTATAATAAAAATGCCACTTCCTCCAAAGGATTATTAAAAGAAAAAAAACCCTCAAGGGGCACCTGGGTGGCTCAGTGGGTTAAGCCCCTGCCTTTGGCTCAGGTCATGATCTCAGGGTCCTGGGATCGAGCCCCATGTTGGGCTCTCTGCTGAGCAAGGAGCCTGTTTCCCCATCTTTCTCTGCCTGCTTCTCTGCCTACTTGTGATCTCTGTCTGTCGAATAAATAAATAAAATCTTAAAAAAAAAAAAAAAGAAAAGAAAAAAAAAAAAAAAAGAAAACCCTCAAAGCACCAGAAAACCCCTATATAATATGTCACAAAGAAATGTTGATTTCCAACAACTTCTGAAAAATGTTTAAAAATTCTTTTCATTTTGAAACAAGATGGGATTGGGAGGGAGACAAATCATAAGTGACTCTTAATCTCACAAAACAAACTGAGGGTTGCTGGGGGGAGGGGGATTGGGAGAAGGGGAGTGGGGTTATGGACATTGGGGAGGGTATGTGCTATGGTGAGTGTTGTGAAGTGTGTAAACCGGGCGATTCACAGACCTCTACCCCTGGGGATAAAAATATATGTTTATAGGGCGCCTGGGTGGCTCAGTGGGTTGGGCTGCTGCCTTCGGCTCAGGTCATGATCTCACGGTCCTGGGATCGAGTCCCGCATCGGGCTCTCTGCTCAGCAGGGAGCCTGCTTCCCTCTCTCCATCTACTTGTGATTTCTGTCAAGTGAATAAATAAAATCTTAAAAAAAATATATATATATATATATATATGTTTATAAAAAATAAAAAATTCTTTTCATTTCATTTCTTAACTTCCCTCACCTTCCCCTATAACTGGGCAAATAAAATCTGATAATATTTTTAGTTAAATGCAAAAGGTCTCAAATATCAGTATTTTTTCTATTCCCAGAATGGTCTCTGGCCAAACAGAAACAAAAAACCATGCAGATTTAGAGAAGTCAGTAGATACTGTTGAATGAGTAGAGTTAAAGAGGATGAAATGACAAGCCCCTTCTGAGAAGTGAGCACTCATTTCCTCAAGAATTCCTAGAAGTCACCTAAAATGAAAATAAGAGGTGTTCCAGATTTTACCAAACACTCCCCACATTCCAAACCCACAATGAAAAGTTAGAAAGGTCTGGGGCGCCTGGGTGGCTCAGTGGGTTAAAGCCTCTGCCTTCGGCTCAGGTCATGATCCCAGGGTCCTGGGATCGAGCCCCACATCGGGCTCTCTGCTCAGTGGGGAGCCTGCTTTCTCCTCTCTCTCTCTGCCTGCCTCTCTGCCTACTTGTGATCTCTGTCTGTCAAATAAATAAATAAAACCTTTAAAAAAAAAGAAAAAGAAAAAGAAAAGTTAGAAAGATCAATGTGAGAAATCCAAGAGGAGTCCTGTATTTCACAAGGAAACTTACTTATTTTTTCCTGTATTGTCATTTTACCACTGTTAATAAATATAAGTTAATACAGACAGCATAATAAATTAAGTTTAACAATAGAAAGTATGTGAACTCCCCATTCAAGTACAGTATCTTGATAAGGAAAATCCTGCATCATTCTATTTCAAATCAGTGGCACTGTTTTGTTATATCAAGTGTCAGTTTAAATGTAAAATCAATACCTCCTTTCTGTGAACTCCCTATCTGGAATGTGGCTCAGAAGGAGCCAACACAACACAACACAATTTTGCTGAGCCAATTCCACCCCAAGAATCATTTGCTGTCTCCTAATTTATTCTGTCAGTCACAGCCCGACATAAATCCATTAACTATCATAGGCCAGCATTAAGTTACAATTCTATTATACTCATTCCCAAATATTCATATTATACTGGTATTTTCCTTTACACTTACTAAATGGTAAAAGGGCCCAAATTCTGTTGTTGCAACTAGTGAGTATCCACTGTACTTCAGAGAGGTTTTCTGATAGGCTATTTCCAGCTACTATGAATGAAGTTTACTTTCTGTGCCATTCAAAGAATCATACCCTGCCGCCTCCAGTGCTTCCTGCAGCAGTCGGATCCAAGCTTTGCTCCCTGCGGAAACCACACATTCACTACTCAATCAGAAAAAGGACCCCAGAAAGACTGAGGTCGCTTGATTTGGGGTTTGTTAAATTAGAAATGGCTATGTTTGCAACCTGTTTCTTAACCCCTAATGCTCTATGGGATCACCTACCAAAATTTTAAAAACAGATTCACATATAGAAACTTGTCCCTGATTTTGCTAAGTACAGAAACTTCTTTGAATCACACTAAGAAGGTGGTGCCAACCCTTTTCAATTCCATGACCACAGGGAACCAAAAGATGCTGCAAATGAACCAAAACCACAAAAAGTCGAGGAAAGTAAGACATTTCCCAGGCATTCAATAGGTCCAGGCTTCCCCTGCCTGAGCTGGGCACTGCCTGGTGGTGCAGAATCAGTAAAAAGCAAGAGGGATATGGCTCGGCTTGCTAATTTGGGTATCCATCTAAGACAGAAAAATAAGTGAGTTTTCAAACCAAGAAATACTATGGATACTCTGTTAAGAACAAGTAAAAAAAAAAAGTCAATAATTTGCTCTAAGGGCTAAGAGTAAGAGGTTTGATCCAAAAATCTGTTTCCAGATATCTGCAAAATGAAACTCCTATATTGACACTTTCACGAAGGCAGAGGGAACAAAAGGAATAGGACATATGCAACCTCACAGAGACCATGAGATTTTATGCTTGAAGAGACCTCAGTGCTATCTACTCAGACCACTCAGAACAGAGTGGAGTCTTGCGTGGCAGTTTCACTTTCTATTTTACATACGCTTTATTCTGTAAGAACAAATCAAAGAGAAATAAAAAATGACTGCAGTTGAAGCATAATTAATAAACTGTACACAACTGAAACAGAGATAGAATGAGGCGAGGTGACAGCAAGAAACCTTTAGCTTGAGTTACTCATCAGAAACTGTTTCATAATGAAGAGAAAAAAATTAATGAACAATATAAGAAATGTTGGGAATACACTACTGATAATCGTGTATGAAATAGTTTCCCGTGGTGTGAAAATTAGCTTCTTTTAGCATATAGGAACACTTGCCATTTGAGAAGCCAGGTATTGCTTATGAAGCTACTTTCCTAAAATTTTACTTCTCTTTGTAATAAATTAAAGTAATCAGAATTCCTTAGCAGCAAAACGTCATCTGTCCAGTATCACAAACTAGCATGACTATGAAATA
Organism: Neogale vison; assembly: GCF_020171115.1. NCBI lineage: Eukaryota > Metazoa > Chordata > Mammalia > Carnivora > Mustelidae > Neogale > Neogale vison. Next base: position 207,115,209 of record NC_058096.1, on the reverse strand, counting down.
TCCTGGAGAGAGTATCTAACCATCACTTTCATGTCATACCTGAGAGAACTCAGAGCTAATGAAGGTTAAATAACTTTTTGAAAGTGCTAGAGCTGTACAGGGCAGAACCAAAGGTACAACCCAATTCTGCAAAATCCTAAAATCCAACGAACAATATGTTGTCTATAAGACACCTATCTGAGATCCAAAGACACAAAGAGATTGAAGAGTAAATTAAGAGAAAGAAGATATTCCATGCAAACACAGTAGCCAAAAGAGAGCTGGAGTGGTATGTTAATACCAAACAGAATAGACTTACAGGCAAAAAAAGATAAACGAGAAAAAGGAAAGATGTTATATAATGATACCAGGGCCAATTCATGAGCAAGATCAACAATTATAAATATGTATACAACTAACAAAATATACAAAGCAAAACCAGACAGAACTGAAGGAAGAAATATAGATAGTTCAATAACAACAGTTGGAAATTTCAAGGCATCACTTTCAATGAAGGGAAGACCAACTAGAAAAATGATAAAACAGACACCTTGAACAACACTATAAACCAGCCAGACACAACATACACAGAAGATACCATTCAACAACAGTAGAATGCAAAAGGAATACTCACTAGGTCAATATATTATGCAATAAAAAAAGTCTCAATAAATTTTAAAAGATTGAAACCACACAAATTGTCTTTTCTGAATACAATGGAATGAAATTAGAAATTGGTAACAGAAGAAAATCTAAAAAAATTCATTAATTTGGTGTATAAATAACACACTCTTTTTAAAACAACCCCTGCGTTGGGGCACCTGGGTGGCTCAGTGAGTTAAAGCCTCTGCTTTCGGCTCAGGTCATGGTCCCAGGGTCCTGGGATCAAGCCCCGCATCTCCTCCTCTCTCTCTGTCTGCCTCTCTGCCTACTCGTGATCTCTGTCTGTCAAATAAATAAAATCTTTAAAAAAAAAAAGAACCAAATAAACAAAAAAACAAAAACCCTGGGTTAAAGAAGAAACCAAAAGGGAGATTACAAAATACTTTGAGAAGAATGAAAAACAAAAATATGTCTAAACCTACAGAATGCAGTAAAAGGAGCACTGAGAGGGAAATTTATACAGCAATAGAAGTCAATATTAATAAAGAAGAAATATCCCATCAATATCCCATCTTCCAAAGCAAGGAAATATTAAAAAGTGGAGCAAACTTAGGCGCACTTGGGTGGCTCAACTGGTTGAGTATCTAACTCTTGATTTCAGATCAGGTCATGATCTCAGGATCATGCAATCACGCCCCATGGTGGGCTCCATGCTCAGCATGGAGTCTGATTGAGATTCTTTCCTTCTCCTTGCCCTACCTCTGGCTCCTCCCTCCCTCTCTCTCAAATAAGTAAATCTTTAAAAAAAAAAAAAAAAAAGCAGATTTAACCAACAAGTAGAATGAAAGAATAAAGATTAATTACAGTGGTGATAACACAGAGAACAGAAAAACAACAAAGAATCACTGAAATCAAAAGCTGGTAAAATTGATGTCTTTAAGACTGACGAAGGGAGGAAAAAAGGACCAAATTACTAAAATCAGGAATGAAAATGGGGACATTACTACCAACCTAATAGAAATAAAAAGGAATGTAAAAAGACATTATAAACTTTGTTTAAAATTATTTATTTATTTATTTATTTGGCAGAGAGATAGAGAGCACAAGTAGGCAGAACAGCAGGCACAGGGAGACGGAGAAGCAGGCTCTCTGCTGAGCAGGGAGTACAATGCAGGGTTGGATCCCAGGACCCTAGGATCATGACCTGGGCCAAAGGCAGACACTTAACCAACCGAGCCACCCAGGCAACCCCCATTATAAACTTTTTTAAAAAATAGCTTTACTTAGATATAATTCATATACCATACAATCAACTCATTAAAAGAGTACAACTGAATGAGCTTTAGTATATTCCAAGATATGTGCAATCATTACCACAGTAAATTTTAAAACCTTTCTGTTACCTCAAATAGAAACCCCATACTGGCTAGCTATCATCTCACTTTGCCTGTTCCTCCTAGCCCTAAGCAAACATTAATCTACTTTCTGTCACTATAAATCTGCCTGTTCATGACCATGTTTTCAACGATGATCCATGAGGTCACATTATGTCAGTACTTCATTCCATTTTATGGTTGAGTAATACTGCACTGCAAAACCACATTCTCTTTATCCATTTATCAGCTGATAGACATTTGAGTTGTTTCCACTTTTGGTTGTTATGATTTTGGTGTGTGTGGGGGGGGGGCAACAAATGAGACAATGTGTATGAAATAGACAAATTTCTACAAAGAGGCACACTACCAAAATAGAAAACCTAAAAAGACTAAATAGAAAACCTAAAAACCTAAATAAAAAACCAAAATAGACTAAATAAACCTAAATAGAAAACAAGTAAACAGAGTAAATCAGATCCTAGAAAACATTAAAGAAAAAAAATCAGGACTTAATGGCTTCCTACATGAATTCCAGCAAACATTTAAAGAAGAATGAGCATCAATAATTCTCAAAACTCTTCAAAAAAATCAAGAACAATTCTTAACTCATTCTTAAAGGTAAGTATTATCCTGATATCAAACCAGATAGAGTTACCACAAAAAATGAAAAATACTAAACAAATGCCCCTTAGGAATACAGATGCAAAAATCCTCAACAAAATACTAACAGCGAACTAAATCCGAGAAGAGTATTCTGTGGAACATTCCCATGATCAATCAAGTGGGATTGATCCCAGAACTGCAAAAGAGGTTCAACAGGCAAGAATCATTAATACAACATATTTAAAGAAAAAAGTAAAAACAACACATGGTCATCTTAATTGATACAGAAAAAGCAGCTGGTGAACTCCACCATGTTTTCCAGATAAAAAGATTCAACAAATTACGCATAGAGAGTATTTTCCTAAACTCAATAAAAGGAATCTAGGCAAATCCAATAGCTAACATCATACTTAATAATGAAATGCTTTCCCCTTAAGATTAGGAAAATAATTTCACTTACAAAAGCATTCAGAAGAATAAAATACAAAGGAATAAATTTAACTAAAGGAAATGTAAAACAGGTGCCAAGAGCACACAACAGGCAAGACTAAAAAGTTCAGAACAGTGGTTAAATTAAAGAAGATCTAAGTAAATGGAAAACATCCTACGTTCAAGGAATGGAAGACTTTGTATTGCTGAGATGGCAATACTCCCCAAACTGAATGCAAATGAAAACCACTTCACAAACATTCCAGTGGCGTATCCTTTAAAAGCGGGGGTGGGGGGCGCAAGTGTTGGTGAGAACATGGAGAAGTCAGAACATTCATATGTCGCTGGCGAAAACATAAAATGGTACAACCACTACAGAAAACAGCTCGCTAGTTTCTCAAAAAGCTGAACATAAAATTACCATTTGATCCAGTAATCCCACTCCTAGGTACCGAGAATCAAAAAAAACTTATATTCACAAAACATCCTGTACCTCAATGTTCATATAGCAGCATTATCCAAAAGAGTGAAAAAATGGAAACTATACAAACATATGCAAACTGATGAATGGATAAGTAAAATGTGGTGGATCCACTGAAAGAATATTACTCAGCACAGAAAGGAATGAAGTAGTGATCTTCTATTACAAATGGATGAACTTTGAAAACCTTATGCTAAGTTAAAGAAGTCAATACAAAAGCCTGCATACTGTATGATCCCATTTACAGGAAATGTATGAAATAGGCAAACCCACACAGACAGAAAGCAGATTAGTGGTTACAAAGGCTGAGGAGAGAAGAAATGGGAAACACCTGCTTAACTGGTTTGAAATTATCTTTTGGGGTGACCAAAGTGTTCTGGAGTTAGATACTGGGATGGATGCACAACACTGTGAATGTACTAGAAGCTACTAGGCTGTATACCTGTAAGTGATTAAAACAGAGAATTTTATATGAATTTTACCTCAACTGAAAACAAAAACCAACAAATTTAAACCTAGCCAGCAACATAAAAATTAAAATAATCACAAAGTCCTCTCAGAATTCTTATGTTCACATGCTCAAAACCTAGATCTAAAAACAGGCATCACAGGGCACCTGACTCTTGATCTCAGGATCTTGATTTTGGGCCCCAGCTGGGTGTAGAGATTACTTAACTAAAAAAATAAATCTTAAAACCTGGCATCATCACTGGAGCACATGGGTGGCTCAGTGGGTTAAGCCTCTGCCTTCAGCTGATGTCATGATCTCAAGGTCCTGGGATAGAGCCTCACATCAGGCTCTCCGCTCAGTGGGGAGCCTGCTTCCCCTTCTTTCTCTGCCTGCCTCTTTGCCTACTTGTGATCTCTGTCTGTCAAATAAATAAATAAAATCTTTAAAAAAACCCACAAAAAACCAACCTGGCATCAGATACTTCACAGCTGTGATGTTAATTTTATTAACAGCTCTCAGACAACCTTTAAATTCTATCACCATAAAAGGGATAAGAGAAAAAAATCATATACTAATCTTAAGTGACAAGTTGATACTAATCATTGTTCTCACCCTAATAGAAATAAAAAGGTATATAAACAGACATTATAAAAATATAAGCAAACAAACCCAATTGTTTAAACAAGCTGATAGGAAAATACAACATCTATTAGTCCTGTCCGTGGGGACAGCCAGAACTCACCAAGCTTCTCTGGCTCGTCAGGTCCTGTGCCTGCAATGCAGCTGCTCTCCAGGCCATAGGTGGGATCCACTTTCCCAGAGGCTCGTGCCGCTTCTTGTACTTTCTTGACATGAGCTTCGACCAATTCTAGTGGTACCTCCTCTCGGACCCGAGAAAACTCCTCTGTTCAAGAAAACAAATGGAATAATGTGACTTGGTTTTGCACAAATATTTGCTTTAACGTAAACCACTAGGAAATCCAACACATTAGGTAGGGTCTTGCACGCAGTGACCTTTCTGGGGACTCAGTCTTAATCTATCCTAGCGAAATAAGAACACCAGATGAGATGGTCATGTAGACTACTGGAATTCTACGATTCTGTGTTTTAACTTACATGTCACAGTATCTTGCTGTATAAATAGAGATTTCCAAATTTTCATCAGTAACATCAGAATTTCTGCCAAACTTAATCTAACGCTGCAGGCTAGATAGTAAGGCAAACAGCAAGTATTAAATAACCAAAAACCCAAGAAAGGGTTTTATAAGCATGAGAAAGTTCTAATTATAATAAAATCGAACAATGTTAAAAGGTTCTTTGGCTGGTTATGTCAAAATCCAAATAAATTTAAAAATATACCACAAAAACTATGCTTTGCCCTCTGATTCTTTTTTTTTTTTCCTTTTTAAAATTTTATTCATTCATTTGACAGACAGAGACCACAAGCAGGCAGAGAGGCAGGCAGAGAGAAAGGGAAGCAGGCTTCCCACCTAGCAGAGAACCCGACATGGGGCTCGATCCCAGAACCCTGGGACCATGACCCAAGCCGAAGACAGAGGCCATAACCCACTGAGCCACCCAGGCAGCCCCTGCCCCTCTAATTCTTAATAAATGCTCTTAGTTTTAGAACTATTAATATATTAGGGGCACCTGAGTGGCTTAGCAGGATGGGCATCTGCTTTTGGCTCACGTCACGTCAAGATCTCAGAGTCCTGGGATCAAGCCCTGGGTCAGGATCCCAGCTCAACAGGGAGTCTGCTTCTCCTTCTCCCTCTCCCCCCAACCACCCGTCTTGTCCCTGTGCTCTCTCTCAAATAAATCTTTAAAAAAAAAAAATTGCAATACTTTTAAATATAACATCAAGGGGTAATGTCTGATTTAATGTTGTATAACTGAAATAAACATTGCAGCTGATAACTGCAATCAGTTATCAGGACAACATGTATACAAAGTAAAGTACTAAACCATGATCTGAAACGACTATGTTGGCGACGTGGTTCGGGGAAGTCCATACCCAAAGCTGCTTTTGCTGCGGCAGATGCCACACGAGGGTCCACCACAGATGCCAAAAAAGCAACAGTGCTCATGACTGGGTTTCCTGACTGACTGAAAGGGACAGGCTGGTAAGCCAGGGGCCCCAGGGAAGCATCCGAATTCTCAAGGTAAGGGTCCTCAATAGGAAGCCTCAGAAAGTGGAGGATGCATTCATCCTGAGTACGACTTCCAACGTGCTCTGACACTTTGTTCCAATCATCCTTGTACATCTCCAGGGCCTGCAACAGAAAAACACAAGGAGCTTTAGTGTCAGGTAAACAGAAACTAATACGTGGCAGTATCAGAGGCCTGTGACTATTCTTTAATGAGTTTTTAAAAAAATAATGAAAATGATTACATGGTACACAAGAGAACAGGTAGATCCGATGGCTCTCCTAATTATATTAAATCTCAATCAGGAAAAAAAAATAAATAAAATGCATACATACATAAAAGGAAGAGTAACCATCTTTCATTAATACACACAACTGTTTATAAAGAAAATCCGAAGAAATCTATTAAAAAATACCAAAACTAAAAGGTTTAACAAAGTCACAAGACAGATGTGGAATAGAAAAACTCTATTTTATTTCAATGAAAAGTTTTAAATTGGAAAAGAAGTATTTGAAGTATCACAAAAATGAAACACCTAGGAATAAGTATAATAAAGAATGTGTAAGATCAACATGCTGGAAAACATGAAACACACTGAGAGAAATTAAAGACCTAAATAAAGAGCTATACCATGTTCCTCCATTAGCAGTCTCGAAATTAAGATGTCAACTCTCTCTAAACTGAGTAACAGGTTCAACAAAATCGCACGCGAACTCAAAGCCTTTTTTGTTGGAAATTAAGAAACTGGAACTAGGGACGCCTGGGTGGCTCAGTTGGTTGGACGACTGCCTTCGGCTCAGGGCGTGATCCTGGAGTCCCGGGATCGAGTCCCACATCGGGCTCCCAGCTCCATGGGGAGTCTGCTTCGCTCTCTGACCTTCTCCTCGCTCATGCTCTCTCTCACTGTCTCTCTCTCTCAAATAAATAAATAAAATCTTTAAAAAAAAAAAAAGAAACTGGAACTAAAATTTATAAAGTATGTAAATTTCCAATTTAAAAATTCATAATTTGTCCGAGAAAAATGTTGAAATACACCCCCTCCCAAAGTAAAAGCAATTTCCAAGGGGGAGAGGGACAGAATGTTACAAAGAAAATCAAAGAATCAATTGGATAAAAAGATTGTATTTGGTTGTTGATCAAAATTGCTATTCCTAGATTGTTCTCAACCGGGGGCAATTCTGCCTCCTTGGGGACATTCAGTGATGCCTGCAGATATGTCGATACCGGCATCGAGTGGGAAGAGGCCACGGATGCCAGTAAACACTGTACAGTTCACATAAGAGCCCCCATCACAAAAACAAACAAACAAAAAATGAGGGTCCACCACAGCACAAATGTGGATTGCAGGAGGCTGAAAAATCCTGCTCTAGAGCCTGATTCGCTGATCTATACTGCAAGATGAGCTTGGGAGATGGTACTTTCCACATTTATGTAAGTAAATTCCTAACCCAGGGCTCCAACCGCTGCCCCAGGCTTGCCTTCTTGCTGGAGTGGTAGAGGACTCCCCTCAAAACCCACACTAGCGAATGGTCTTATTCCTTAGATCCCTTGAAAGACAAGGCTAATTCTGGGTTTCCCCTGCATAACCAATAACCTCAGGTAGTTCTAGAAGGAATCACTTGGGAAAGGAAAAAAAAAAAAAGACCTAGATTGTAACAAAAAAGAAAAATTAATCTCTCTCCCTAGGGTTTATGGGGCCACAAACATATAATTGGGGCTATCTTATGTTTCTGATCATGGGCAGATTTTCTTAGGATACTCTACCATAGTCTTTTCAAACAAGCTTATTTAAAAAAATAAAAATAAAAATGTTTTCCTTTATCTTCCTCAAGTAGAGTCAAATAAGAAAATCCAGGAAGTTTTTTCCAGCATAGATCTAAGAAACCCTTTGACATGCAAAATTCAAGAGTCAGTGTCCAGAAAAGCATAAGGCAGAGAAAGAGAAGACCCAAGCCTGGGCATTGACAGCAGCATTATGTAACAGGAAATTGAAGATATGTTTTCTAACTGAAAGAAGGACTACGTTAGCCTTTTGTGGCTTCCTAAACCGGTGACTCATTTTCAGGTGACACACATGGAATTCCTCACACGTTTTACAAATGAAATCTACTCAGACAAGTCCCTATTATCATTATCTTATGCAGTATATTTTTCCCCCAAAACTAATATTCAGCCTTATTATTAGCCTTCATGTCTACCAATTCAAGGTCTTTTTTTGTCTTTTTTTTAAATGGTTTTATTTTTATTTATTTGACAGAGATTACAAGTAGGCAGAGAGGCAGGCAGAGAGACAGGAGGAAACAGGCTCCCTGCTGAGCAGAGAGCCCGATGAGGGGCTCAATCCCAGGACCAGGACGACGCTGGGATCATGACCTGAGCTGAAGGCAGAGGCTTTAACCCACTGAGCCACCCAGGTGCCGCAAGGTCTTTTTCAAACTGCAATTATTCATCCACTGTGTAGATTCCACACTGGCTAGCTGCAAAACTTAAACTATGCCTCCAAAATCTGTAATAAGACAATAATCCCCAGTATTCCACGCAAGAACTGTGCTTTGATGAGAAACCATATCAAATAAAGTGTTTTTAAAATAAAAGCGGGAGTCTAAGAATAATCTGAAGCAGTTGGGATGCTGCCTGTGTGATATATTTGTCTAATAAAATGGAGTGACTGGGCGGGGGCCGAGACCTTAATGCATCTTCCAGGTTTATGTATTTACTAGGAGGAAATTAACCAGCTCTGGTTATAAATCCATTATAAATCTACTTCATATATTAAGCTATTAATTACCCACAAATAAACTATAGAACTAGAAGGTGTTGGTGGTAAACAATACTGCTGGGGAGCCTCTGTACAAGCACAGACAACACCTGTTGATCCAACTGCATGTTTAAAAGAAACACCAACCACTGGACAGGTACCACCTGCAGGAGAAAAAAATGCACTATTGTGTAAGGATACTGTGGTTTTCTTGGATATGTTCAGGGTAAACAGCAACCCAGCCACTGTGTCCTCACTCTATATTTACTATTCACTATTCCTTTTTTTTTTTTTTTAACTATTCACTATTCTTAAATGTGATAACGAATGAGTAGATGAGAATACATTAAAATGGTGGTAAAAACTCAAAAAGAAGAAATCCTTTTGAATTTTAATCCAGAGAGATTTGAGATAATAAGGAAAAGCAGAAAGGTGTAAAAAAAAGAAAAGGAAGTTGTGAGGTTTTTTTTTTTTTAAAAGATTTATTTATTTATTTGTCAGAGAGACAGAGAGAGAGAGCACACAATCAGAGGGGGCAGCAGGCAGAGGGAGAAGCAGGCTCCCTAGATGTGGGACCCGATCCCAGGACTCTGGGATCATGACCCGAGCCAAATGCAGACGCCTAACCAACTGAGCCACCCAGGAGTCCCGAAAAGGAAGTTGCTAGTGCAATACTAGAACTTCTTAAAAATACAATTGTTGGAAAAATTCAAAAAACCAAATTAAAGAATAGAAAACAATGAGCCGTCAGCAGGTCCAGTATATCTCAGTGTGGGATAAAGACCTATGGCGCACCACTCTTGCAGAGGGACCCAGAGAGCAAAGAATTTTCCGAATAACAATAAGACACCGCTGCCTTTTCATAACAATAACATCTGCCAGGTAGGTGCTAAAGCAGCAGTGAGTGAGCCGCCTACCATCAGCATGAATCAAGACAGTGGCGCTGGACTGTCTTCAGAGTCGATCTAGTCTTCAGTGCCACATCCTCACAAAAGTAATCCAAATTCACTTTAAATTTATTAATTTTATGAATCCAAACATCAAAGTCCACTTGTTTTGGTGTTTGTACTATGAAATGTGAGGTACATGAGGGAACTAAAAATCAACCATCCAAGCATAATAGGGGGCTGAAGGAAAAGGACTGAGCCACCCAGGTACCCCTATTTCTTCTTTTTTTTTTAAGATTTTATTTATTTGACAGAGAGAGAGAGAGATCATAAGTAGGGAGAGAGGGGGGGGGAAGCAGGCACCCTGCTGAGCAGAGAGCCCAATGTGGGGCTCGATCCCAGGACCCTGAGATCATGACCTGAGCCGAAGGCAGAGGCTTAACCCACTGAGCCACCCAGGCGCCCCTATTTCTTCCTATTTTGAGTGGGAATATGAAGCTGGGGAACAAACCAGCCTTCCTGTGACCGGAAGGGAACACACTGAGACAGAACATAGACATCTTAAAGGTGGAACAAAAAAAACAACAGAAAAGCTAGGAACCTGATGATATACTTGAAAAGTGAAAAGAATGTTGGGGGGAGGGGCACCTGGGTGGCTCAGGGGGTTAAGCCTCTGCCTTTGGCTCAGGTCATGATCTCAGGGTCCTGGGATACAGCCCGAGCTGGGCTCTCTGCTCAGCCCAAAGTCGACTTCTCCCTTTCCTCTGCCCCTCCCCACCACTTGTGCATACAACGCATATTCTCTCTCTCAAATAAATAAATAAAACCATTAAAGAGAGAAAAAAAAGTTGGAACTGCCAATCTGAAGAAAGCCATAACATCCTTATGGTTTAAGGACATAAGGCTGCTAGATTAGATTTTCTGTTCTTTGTGGAGAAAGTGAGATTTTCTGTTCTTTGTAGGCAAAAGCATTCCTAAGAGATTAAACAGTAAACTTCCTCACTGAGTCCTAATTTAGCTCTCACATGCACATCTTACCCATAAATACTAAGTAGTGTCATAGTCTTCACTTTACCCAATGATTGTTCTAGGACAAGATAAATGGTCCTTCTTCAGAAATGGCTGACAAATACGGAACCCAATAGTCTGTATTTCTTACCTTCAATGCAAAAATAATTGCTAAGATCTACTTGTGTATGAATTTGCAAGAATCTCCAAGACATGAAGAAATCCAAAAAGCATTCAACAGGCTGACTGGCAGATATCGTGAATTATCATTGGTTTAGTGTTCTGCTTTTAAGAACAAAATAGTATTTTCAAAGACAGATGTCTTTATCTACTTCTCTGGAATCATTCTGGGAAATACAGAGGTTGTGGACTCAAATGCATGTAAGCACTGGAGAACAAATCGACCATAACCAAGGTGGGCTAAGTTTGAAGAAAACTGGGATCTGAAGAAACATTCCACTTCCAAGGAACACCTGCTACTGGAGGTGAGCCAACTACTGCTCCATGGGAATGAGGTGCCAGAATTACCACATCTTCCAATTTTGGAGGAGAAATTAGAAATCTAGACTACTTTTGCAAAGCTCTAGTTATTTGTTTCATGTTGGCAAAGATTTAAAATAAACAAAATAACCCAACCTGGGCCAAAAAAACACGTATCCAGGCTTGATCTTCCCTACCAATAGCTAGTATATCACCTCAGGGTGTGAGGTGCGATATTCGACGACGGCCCAAGAAAATTCTATTAAAACTCGATACATGGTTCAAAAAACTTCAGGATTAATTCCAAAGGTGTATTTCAAATGTGAGTCACACAGACTAAGCATCCATCTCCTTGTGCTAACGGGGCTCTGCTACTGACGTGCTTACCTCCAGGAGCAGAAGGGTCTCTTGTTCAGTCCATTCTCTTCCAGCACTGGCACCTTTACTCTAAAGAAACAAAACCAGAAATTAGGTACTCGTTTCCTAAAGGCTGATATGGAGCTCAGGAGGAGTCCCTTCTATGTAGAGGGAGCTGTTTTATGCAAACAACCAAATAAACACTTAATAAATAAAATAATAAATAAAACACTTAAAGGACCCTAAATTTCCAGCAGAAAGGCAGACCTATTTCAATGATTTCTTGTCTATCAAGGACTCATAGACCACTCAGACATATTACTTCTATCATTTTGATATTTAAAGATATCTTTTGAAGCTACAAAGGCTACAATATTTTAATGCATACCATGAACTGGCTATGAAATTATCCATAACAAAAATATTTGGTATAACTTGAAGGAAGCACTTTTTCCAAGATTCAAAGACAAATTATACTACATATGAATTACTCTGAGGGATTCTTGATTCTAACTGCAACAAGTTCAAATTCTCTATTTTATCACCTCTTGATTAAAATAATTACCAAGTGATTCCTTAAATTTCAAATCACTCTTTGTATAAGAATCCCTTTAACTGCCAATTCACATGAACATGGGGAGAGAAGAAAGACAATTTTGTCTTACATAAAAATTAAGATTTATCAATTGATTCATACTTCTTGAGTTGGAAGGCCCTGCTCCATTCATAGACTGGCAGAGGACAGGATGTGTGGTATACCTGACATTATTCTTCACCTATAAATGTTACCAATTCAAAATATACATTCTAATATATCCCTTCTCTGGAAACTCTATTTTGGGAGATTAGAATTTAACAAATCAAGAGAAAATATCTATGATCTGTGATTTCCTTGATTGTGATAATAAAGCTTCTCAAGTTATTTGATTCAACCTTTCTGTGTAACTGCACTAAATATTATGGGTAAAAGTTAAATTACGACTTGCTAGATTTCCATGGTATTCGATACGTATCATTCGGAAATTTTTGCAAAAAAAAGTACTAAAAATAACTAGTCCTTTAACTAGAGAGTAAAGAGAAACGGAAGCCTCATAGAATTCAAGTCATACACATGACGCTGTGAGAGGGAAAAAAATGCATATAGCTGTAATTCATAAAACACTGTTTAGATTCCTTAAGGATTCTAATAGCCAATGTTCATCTTTTAGTGAACCAACCTCAGAAGTGACCATCAATCAGATTTGGAGCTCCAAGAGGACGAAAATTCATTAACACTTCACCTAAATCCTAAAGAAGGCAACTCTGACTACAGGAAAGATCCATACAAACTACATGTGACAGCATTTACTGGGGACATGCAGAGCGAGAATTTCTCCACCTCCCAGCCACACAGTATAGTTTTTCCTCTTGATAAAAACTGGTTCTGGGAAGAGTGCGTTATCTCAACAGGGCCCATGAGATGACTGTCAGGGTTTCTGCACAACTGGAGAAATTTTTTCTTTTGTACTTACTGGGATAGAATGTATGTACAATAAAATACCCACATCTTTTCACATATACACCCATGTAACAATGTAACTACCACTCAAATCAACATCCAAGGGGTCTCTCCTTTAAACCTCAAGTTGAGAGCAACTCACAGAAGTACACACTATACCCAATTCTATAATCATAGGTTAGTTTTTCTTGGATATGAACTTTGCAAAACCATTCAGTATAAGTTTGCGGGTCTGGCTTAATATTATGTCAATGACATTCAACCCCACTCTTTACATGAAGGAGATCAATTCTTCATTTCTGCGTTAATATTACATTGTTTTAATAAACCACAATTTAGGGCGCCTGGGTGGCTCAGTGGGTTAAGCCGCTTGCCTTCGGCTCAAGTCATGATCTCAGGATCCTGGGATCGAGTCCCGCATCGGGCTCTCTGCTCAGCGGGGAGCCTGCTTCCTCCTCTCTCTCTCTGCCTGCCTCTCTGCCTACTTGTGATCTCTGTCAAATAAATAAATAAAATCTTAAAAAAAAAAAAAAACACAATTTATCCACTATATGCTTGATTAATCACTGTTTACAGTTTCTGACTATCCTGATAAGGCTGCTAAGAACATTCATGCACATTTTTTTATATATCCATTCTTTAAAAAACTGATTTATCTTATTTATATAGCTAGGAGCTCAGTGACTGGGTGTGTTTATATATATTTAGCTATAATACTGTTTCCTCCACTTGTATTTCCTGACAGAGTTTGTATAGGTTGGTATTATTTCTTCCTTAAATGTTTGGTACAGGGATGTCTGGGTGGCTCAGTCAGCTGGGCATCTTCCTTTGGCTCAAGTCATGATCCCAAGGTTCTGGGATTGAGTCCTGTGGCAGGTTCCCTGTTCAGCAGGGAGTCTGCTCCACCCTCTGCCTGCTACTCCCCCTGCTTGTGCTCTGACAAATAAATTTTTACCAAAACTGTTTGGCATAAAAGCATCAATAGAATCATCTGGGCCTAGAGTTTTGTATTTAGGAAGGTGTTTCACTACATATAGATATAACAGACACAAGGCTATCCAAGTGCATTAATTTCCTGTGGCTACTGTAATCAAATTATCACAAACCTGATGTTCTAGAATAATGAAAATTCATTCTCTCACAGCTCAGGAGGCTGGAAGTCCAAAATCAATACAACTGAGACAAAAGTCTTGATCTTAGCAGGGCCATACTCTTTCTGGATGCTCTTGGAGAGAATTCATTCTATGCCTCTTCTGCTTTCTGGTGGCTGCTCTAAACTCCTTGGTTTGTAGCCACCTCATTTTAACTGGTGCCCTTTCCTCCTCTTTTTTTAAGATTTTATTTATTTATTCATGAAACAAAGACAGAAAGAGGGAAGCAGAGGCAGAGGGATAAGCAAGCTCCCCATGTAGCAGGGAGCCAGATGCAGAACTCATTCCCAGGACCCTGGGATCAAGACCTGAGCCAAACACAGACACCTAACCGATGGAGCCACCCAGGTGCCCTGTCCTTTCCTCTTCTGTCTGCAAATCTCTCAGCATTCATCAAAGAACACATGCCATGGGGGCGCCTGGGTGGCTCAGTCAGTTAAGCCTCTGACTCCTGATTTCAGTTCAGGTTATGATGATCTTAGGGGGATGGGAATGAGCCCCACATCGGGCTCCCTGATGGGCAGTGGGGAGAAACTTGAGATTCTCTCCCTCCAATAAATAAATAAAATCTAAAAAAAAAATCCCTCCCCCCTTTTCTGATCTGTAATTTGTGTCATCTCTTTTCTTCTTGATTACTCGGGTTAGAGGCTTGTCAAACTTATTCATCCTTTCAAATAACCATCTCCTTATTTCATTCGCTTTCTACGATTTTTCTGGTTTTGGTTTCTAGATTAGTTTTGTTGTGGTTAGCCAACCACATTTATATCACATGTATGAAATCATAAATCACATTTTATAGTATCACTCCTTTAAAACTGAGACCCATTCTATGGCTCAGAACTGAATATACTTTGGAGAATGTTCCCCAAGAACTTTTAAAAAATGGTGTTTTCAGGCCTCCTGAGTGGCTCAGTTGATTAACCGTCTGCCTTCAGCTCAGGTCACAATCTCAGGGTCCTGGGCTCAAGCAACCACATTGGGCTCTGCTCAGCAGCAAGTCTGCTTTTTCCTCTCCTTTTGCCCCTTCTTCCCCAACCCCAGCTCGTGCTCTCTCTCTCAAATAAATAAAATCTTTAAAAAAAAAAAGGAAGGGACGCCTGGGTGGCTCAGTTGGTTAAGCAGCTGCCTTCAGCTCAGGTCATGATCCCAGCGTCCAGGGATCGAGTCCCACATCTGGCTGCTTGCTTGGCAGGGAGCCTGCTTCTCCCTCTGCCTCTGCCTGCCACTCTGTCTGCCTGTGCTCACTCTCGCTCCTCTCTCTCTGACAAATAAATAAATAAAATCTTTAAAAAAAAAAAAAAGGAATTTGTTTATACTGTTATTTTGCATAGAGCTTTCTACATACCAAATAGGTCATACTGGTTCAGTCTTGGTCTAAATCTTTTCTTACTGACTTTCAACCTACTTGTTCTATCAATTACTGAGAATGGGTTAATGAAATTTCCAACTATAATTTTATGTTTGCCTATTGCTCCTTTCTATTCTATCAGTTTTTGCTTTACGTATTTTGAATTTTTTAAATTAACTTTACACATACTTAGGATAATTATGTCCTTTTGATTAACGCTTTTATCATTATGAAATGTCCATGGTTTAATCCTGGTAAAATAACTTGTCCTAATGTCTACAGCTGCTAATATTAACATAATGACTCTCTTGTTCTTCTGATTAGTATTTGGAAGATACGTCTTTTCTTATCCTTTTATTTTTATATTTCAAGTGGATTTTTTGTAGGCAATATATGCTTGACTTTTTTTTTAATGCAATGTGACAGTTTCTGCTGCTTAATGGGAATATTACAACCACTTACACATAAGGTTAGGGCTATCCCCGTGGACATATATGTACACCTACCATCTTGCCATATTCTACCCAGCATATCTATCCCCTGCCTTTCTCATTCTTTCCCTTTTATGGAGTAACTTTTTTGGGGGTCTTGCTGTTTTTATCTCCATCATTAACTTATTAGTTATGGGTCTTTACATACTCTATGATTCACAATACTCATGTCTAACTTGCCACGGTGTACCTTCAAATACTACATTACACATACTGTCTAGTAAAGAAACTATAATGCACTATACTTCCATTTTCCCTTCCTATGAGCCCTGTTTGCTCGTTAACATTCACATGTTGTAAACCTAAAGTTATGTTCATATCATTCTTAGTCTGAAAAGTCTATTACCATTTTCTTAGACTACAAATGAGGAGAAAACCTCTTTTCACTGACCTATGTGTTGACCTCTTCTGGCACTCATTCTTCTTCCACATAGATCCAGTCCTTTTCCAAAATGCTTTGCCAAAGTATTACATAGTTTAATGTGAATCAGCATTTTGATCACATTTCTAAAAGACATCAGGATTTCAACTTCATATAATGGTCATTTTTCCGCCATTTTTGTCATTTCTACATGTTATGAACTCCCCAAAATAATCACTGCTTCAACAGTCCACACTCCTTTATATTTAACCACACATTCCTTCTTTTCCTGGGAATGCTTCCTTCCTAGTCACACGCATCCATCAGGGACCAGAGGCCCGCATACTGAAAAACTCCCCTTGGTTTTCCTACGCTGTGTGCTAGCAATGCCCTCCCATACTTCTCAATGTCATTGCCGCCCTTTCCCTCCTAAAAGGTACTTTACTGCAAACACAACTGCAGAATTTTTAAATGAATGTTATTTAAAACGTTTCAGCTTCAGCATTTTAAAATGTTATTATGTTGTTCCCCTCTGGCTTCTGTCATTTCTGTTGACAAGTCAGACATCAATTTCATGATTGTTCCTTTGAATTTAATGTGTCCTTCTCCAACCCTGCTGACCCCCCACAAAGTGGCTGTTTTTAAGACGTTAGTTTTTAAGATAAGTTTAAGTGTGATGGGCCTGAATGTGGTTTCCTCTGGATCCAAACTGGATTTATTCAGACTCATGAATGGATAACCTTTTTTTTTTTTTTTTTGAAGATTTTGTCTGTTTATTTATTTATTTACTTGACACACACACACAGAGAGAGAGAGAGAGAGAGAGAGATCACAAGTAGGCAGAGAGAGGCAGGCAGAGAGAGATAGGGAGAAGCAGGTTCCCCGCTGAGCAGAGAGCCTGATGGGGGGCTCGATCCCAGGATCCTGAGATCAATGACCTGAGCCGAAAGCAGAGGCTCAACCCACTGAGCCACCCAGGTGCCCTGTGATATCTTTTTTTAATCAAAAATGTTTAGCCATTAAATCTTCAAATATGACTTTTGCTTCATTCTTTCTCTTCCTACAGGTCTCTAATGACAAATATGAATTCTTTTTATAGTAGCTCATATGTCCCTTGCGCTCTGTTCCCTTTGTCCCCTTCCCTCACCCTCATCCAATTTCTTTTTCTCTTGATGCTTCAGTTTCAATATATCTACTTCCTGCCTGAGCTCACTAATACTGTCTTCTATTGTGTTCAGCCTGTTGCTAAAACCATCAATGAGTTAATTTCAGGCATATTTTTCAATTATACAATATACATTTGATTCTTCCTATAGATTGCAAATATGTTGAAATTCTCCATTTTTCCTTGTTTTAACATATTAATTAGTTACTTTAAAAGACCTATATTCTAACCATACAGAAAAAAATGGTAAGATAAGTGATTGTTATTTTATAAAATGCCAGCAGGTTAAGTGAAATGCACACCTTCTTAAAAAAAATGACACTTCTTAGAAGGACAAGAAGAGGTCATGCTAAATTATAGTCCAGCTGTGCCTAGAAAAAAGTCCTTACCTTTGCTAAGGTTTTCTTGGAGTAAATGTCAGTACGAAGACCGAAGTTCTGCAAATCAATTGGTTTTTCCTTGTTCTTCTCAGGAAAATTTAACATCTGCTGAGCAGCAGGGACCTACGAGTCAGAAAAATGATAAATGGCTGTATTAACCTCCATAAAGTCAAGGGGATAGAAGTTTTTAAAGCACTGTTTAACAATGGCACGTAAGGTGATTAAAAAAAAAAAAAATACCCACACCTTCACCCCATACTTCCAACATTACAACTTAACTGTATAGGCAACATTTTTTTATCTCTATTAAATCCCAGAGAAAACAGGTAACAAGTTTTCTTTAATATGCTCTCCCATTTCATGTGAATTATAATTTATACCTTCAACTCATGTTATTCTAACTTAAGACTATATAAAATATGGTTGACATACTAATCTTTTCAAGAATATGTGTATGGATGTCCACTTTCCAAAAGTTAGGAAGGGGGGAAAAGTTTCACACAATCAGTGTATAATGTAATGATGCCACCTAATATTAGTCTACTAGTATAATAATTACTAGTAGTGAATTATAGTAATATTAGTGTAATAATTAAGTTACCTGAGGTGATCGAAGATGTAGAGGCACAAGCCCAGAGGGGGTATCAGCTAACACATTAAAATGAGGAGTAGGAGGAGGTCCCATAGCCATGGGTCGACTTTCTGGATCCACTTGGTAATTAACAAGCCCCCACTGCTCTAAAAAGGCATGAACCCTGGAAGAGCAAAGTTCTGAAAGTTAAAATCTAGAGAATGTACCCCGTGTCCTTCGTTATCACATTTCATTAAAAAAATAAGAACAACAGAACAAGTAAATGTTCTCCGTAGGCTATGAACCATCACAAAGTTAACTGACAAGTCTGGTTTGTTATATGAGGGACAATTTCTAAACACTCGATGTTGACAGCATAGCACCCCAAAACCTAGTACAAAAGCCCAATTATTTCAATCACAGAAATAAGAGAAGAAATGTTCATGTAAGTCCATAGTGAAAGAACTCATACAGACCAAACTCAAGTAAGGAGATTCACATTTGATGTGTTTCTTTAGACAGATCTAGTGGACAGAGCTTATTCACTCTCCCGCTCAACTCACTCTCAATCCCTGGTCATTCTAGGATTTCATTATAAAATAAAAGATGTCAATTGTAAAATCTTAAAACGAGGAGAAAACGCCAAGGTATTAAATACATTCAACCCCTAAATAAAAGACATTTGATTATGGTGTTTTATTAACAAAGAAAACATCAAGTGTAAGCACTCAAACATTAAACAGCAGGGCACTGGTAACCTCCTGAAGTGAAGCGTCTGAGAAAAAGTCAGGCGTTTTACCTCATCACAGCACACACGTCTCCAGTCAAGTTCCTCCGACAAGCAGTGCTGGTTAAATATTCTTGGGGGTTTAGGCGATATGTGTCAATCATAAAATTTCGATATGCCAAGTATCTAAAAAGCAGTGGCAAAATTCATAAGATGGACACACATCCTTTCAGAAATAATAACTCACAGAGCCAAAAATCATCACATTCCTCACAACCAAATCCAACAAAAAGTTAACATTCCAACCAACAGTATTAAGTACTTACAGTCATGAACGTAACCAAGGATAAGAACCCTTAATATGCAAAACAACTATTTACTAATATTTAACAACAATAAGTAAAATGGAGTAAAATCTGATGAAGTTAATATGAAGTAACACAGGGGCACGTGGCTGGCTCAGTTGGTAGAGCAAGTGACTCTTGATCTCAGGGACATGAGTTGGAGACCCACACTCGGCACAGAGTTTACACTAAAAATAATAATAGTAATAATAATAATAGTAGTAATAATGTGAACTAACATAAATACAAAACTGGTCACAGGGGTATATGGATAAATCATTAGTTCCCTGCAGAATTTGCAAATGACACCTGGTTACTTAGGCTGTCTCCCTAACTGTGTATCCAACCATAATTCATTTAAACCTCACAACTTCTCCATAAGGTAGAAGTGTACTATCTTTCATTTCATTTATCAATGAGCAAACTTAAGCACAGATTCAAGAATGTGTCCTAGACCACAAGACTGGTTAAGTGTGGAGCCAGAATTCAACACGGCGGGTAGGGGGAGTTAGCACTCTGGAATCTATGCTCTTAATACACGATGTGTCTTATTTCTAGATTATTCCTACAGCCACATGTGAATCTGGTTCCAACAATGGTTATATATCCAGCTAGACGAGGACTAAAATCCATGAGGCCAAAATCAAAGCTAAGACAAAAACAGATTAAAAAACTAAAAGAAAAACTGAAATTCTGAGTCACAGTAAATTTCACAACATACCAACATTTCTACAACAAAATATATATCTATTTTTTTCCAACAAAATATTTAAAACAAGATTGTTGAGATGCTTGAGACCCAGCAAAAGTTCTTGCCACAAAAGCAAATCAAAAATCTGGCAGGTTAAGGGCAGCTACATCAGAGTACAAAAGGTCTGCTCAAAAAAGGTCTTGTATAAGCACAGGTGGATAAACAAAGACCCAAAGGTAAAAATGTTTCAATTTAAGTGGACTAGCGGACTAAACTGCTAAACTGTGCTTGTAAACAGAAGACTGTCAAGAACCCTAAGTATCTATACAAATGCTGGCAATCAACATGTTAGCTAGATGAATATACCATGTCTAACTAGATGGAAAAACTAAAAGGGTTTCTTATGCCAACTCTCTGATTGTGGTTTTTAAATGAAACCTTACAGCTTTGTCATGGAAAGGCAGGAATTATCTCTGACATCTAAACTTAAACTCTCAAACTATCATGGACAATCTATTACAAGAAAATACTTATTATTCAATTATCTGTATTCTAACATGTGTTTTATGTGGACAATTATCCTTCCCTAACAATAGAAACATGAGACATCTATTTGTGAAATCACATAAGCATAACAAACAATGAATTAATGCTATAAAGACAATACAGAAAAGTATTTTACAATATGATAGGTGTGGATTTGTTTTTAGGGGGAAGGGTTTCCAGAAACATGTATTTAAGGGTCACAAGGCAAAGGGAAAAATACTTCCTAACAAGATTCTTCCATCCATGTTTTTGTATTTCCAATGTAAAGGCACAACAATGCTTATGTAATTAAGATCGATTTATAGGCAGCTGTGACATCATGTTACGCATTCCTTGAATTACTAGTCATTCATCAGGAAAACAAGATAAAGATGTCACTTTCTCCTAGCTTACTATACACACACACACACACAATCTATTACACACAGGTACATACAAGGTGGAAAGTGTCTGGGAGAAACCTGAACCCATTTTGTGAATGCCTGTTACCGAACTCAATTTTAGCTATAAGAGCTGACATCCATGTAGTTCAAGGTTGTAGGTTCAAGATGCAAATGAAAGAAAAAAATCTAGAAAAATTTCCTTTACAACAAGGAATTCTGTGTGGCTGAAATATGAACACTGCTCTGGACGGAATAACACATTTGCAGACCTCTACACATTAGCAAAAATGAACTCAGAAGTATCCTTTTAAAAACCCCTGCCCAACACATTCAAATGAACAATTTTTCTAGACACTGACCCCATTCTAAAGTAAGTAACAGTATCAAGATTACATCTTCACATTTCACTCACATTTCTGGTGTCTTGGATTTGTTTTTTCCATTGAAAAACTCAGGAAGAGCACGCCGTTCAATCACGTGAATACTGGGGAATAAAAAAATAAAAAGTCCTCTTGGAAAAATGAAATCTTGAAATTTGAACTAAGTTTGTTTAATTTTCAAAGAAAATTGGTAATTCCAAAAACTGAACATTATTTTCAGAATTTAATTATCTTGGGGCACTTGGGTGGCTCAGTCATTAAGCGTCTGCCTTCAGCTCAGGTCATGATCCCAGGGTCCTGGGATCAAGCCCCGTATCCGGCTCCCTGCTTCTCCTCTCCCACGCCCCCTGCTTGGGTTTCCTTTCTCACTGTGTCTCCCTCTGTCAAATAAATAAATAAAAGCTAAAAAAAAAAAAGAAAGAAAGAACTTAATTGTCTCATACAAGTTCTATGTATTAACAGCATAAAGCCTTCCCCTTCTCACCTGCAAAACTTAATTGTAGTTTTTCCATTCCCAAACCTAAACTCAAAAACTTCTATCAACACATTGAAAGCTATGTATTGCATTATGTTCTTGATATAACACATCATAAGTAGATGATGAGCAACAAAATACAGAGTTCACTGGAAATGGCCAGACATCACAGCAGCTGGCATGGCAACAAACTGATGAAGCGAACGACCAGCCAAAAGACTATGGAATTTACCAATAAGCAGTTTCTTGGGCTCTTAACATCAATGAACCCTTTTGCCCAGCCCTCAAAGAGTTTGTGCTGAACTGAATTTTTTTTTAAAAGATTTTGGTAATCTACTGCCTTTAAAAAGATTATAGAACTGAATTTTAATAGTGAGATAAAGGCACTGGTAATTTTATAAAGTGTTACAGGTAATAAGCACTACAGAGACCAGGTAAAAATCAAGTCTAATGCACGATACAAATGACCCAACTGTGTATATAGTACAAAGGTTTTGACGCTAATGCAGTGTTTTTATGATGATACTTTGTAGTTTCTCAGTGGCTTTCCAGATATGCAGTATGTACTGGTTATGCAGGGAAGAACAAATCAATAATTGTGACTGTAACTATAGGCATTGTCTGGCTGGCTTAGTCAGTAGAGCCTATGACTCTTTTTTTTTTTTTTTTTTTTAAAGATTTTATTTATTTATTTGAAAGAGAGAGAGAGAGAGTGAGAGAGAAAACACGAGTAAGGGAAGCAAGAGAGGAAGAAGCAGGTTTCCGCTGAGCAGGCAGCCCAATGCAGGGCTCGATCTCAAGACCCAGGGCTCATGACCTGAGCCAAAGCCAGATGCTTAACCCCTGAGCCACCCAGGTGCCCTGAGCATGTGACTCTTGATCTCAGAGTCCTGAGTTCGATCCCCATTTTAAACAGAGTTAATTTACTTAAAAAAAAAAAAAAAGCATTTATTCTTGCATCATTTGGGAACATTTAAATTGTTTGAACGGGATCTGTACTGCCAAATACTATAAATACAATGAATTAACCTGAAAACTTCTAGGAAGATAATTTCTAAGATGAATTAGTACTATATCAGGTTATAGTTATGTGTAACGACTTTCCAAGTTTTACTATAAAAACAGCTATAAGCAATTATATAGTTCAAACATGCCTCTTGCTGTTTTTATTGTTAAAGGTTAGGAAGCCCACAAAAAACCACAATTTCTATATTCACCAAGAACAAAACACACATGAATTTTGAACCCTAAGCACTTTCTTTTCTGAATTGCTGGTAGCTGATTCCTGAGGTTCTGAGAATGAGTCAGGAAGTGGGATGCTCAGAATCAGAAAACTGAAGTTATTCCAATTGTCCACTGCAATGGTGAAACGCTTCCACTGACACAGTACTTGTCTTTATAAAATAGGGATGGGAGTTACACCTCCATGATCCGTAAGAGTAAGCTTTATGTCATGCAATGGTTATGATGCAAATGAGCGTTTCTGTAACCTATAAAAACCCTCCAAGCTACATACTATTATGACTGCCTTTTTTTTAATTTTAGAGGAAAAGAACACAAGTTTCTCAATTATGCCCTTAATCCGAAAATGTAATTACAATTACCAACAGTAAAACTGAGACACTTCCAAATTTAAAAATCACATCGTCAATGTAATGAAGATTGACCTTCAAAGAAGAGCTATATACTTATTCTGTCCTAGGTTCCATTTATTCAAAACATTTAGGAATGCCATTCAGAGTTGATCTTAAAGGCATGCAGAGAAGTATCAATATTAGAGTCATATTTTGTGGTTTTTGGAAAAAAGTCAGGTATAGTTCCAAGTGAACCATATTCTTTTAAATTGGCTTCTAAAGATATATATGTGTATATATATATACACATGTGTATATATATATACACATATATATCTTTATGTCTAATGCATGTATATTTCTAAATATATGTATGTCTAAATGCATGTATAAAGACATATATATACAAAGACACACATAGATAAGATCACTTATCCTTAAAGAATAATGTTTACCCCTAAATCAAATAATACATTATATGTTAATAAAAAAAAACTGGGGCGCCTGGATGGCTCAGTTGGTTAAGCGGCTGTCTTCGGCTGTCTTCGGCTCAGGTCGTGATAGCAGGTTCCTGGGATCAAGCCCCACATTGGGCTTCCTGCTCAGCACGGAGCCTGCTTCTTTCTCTCCCTGTGCCACTCTGCCTACTTGTGCTCTCTATCTCTCTGTCAAATAAATAAAATCTTAAAAAAAAAAGAAAATTAAAAAAAAAAAAGTGATAATGTGTAATAATCGAGAGCAAGCAGTAGATCCAAATAAGACCACAAGACTCCAAGTAAGGGCAACATCACTGGAGTTAAGTGTACAACTTTCCAATGAAAGTACCTTAAAGGAGCTAACTATTTGGTGGGGCATATTCTGGTACACATATTTAAAAATAAAAAGCCTGGGTGCCTGGATGGCACAGTCATTAACCATCTGCCTTCAGCTCAGGTCAAGATCCCTGGGTCCTGGGATTGAGCCCCGAATTTGGCTCCCCGCTTGGTGTGAAGTCTGCTTCTCCCATTCCCTTGCTTGTGTTCCCTCTCTCACTGTGTCTGTCAAATAAATAAATAAAATCTTTTTAAAAAAAATAATAAAATAAATCTTGAAACACTGAAAAAAATTAAATTTAAAAATAATAAAATAAAATAAAAATAAAAAGCCAAATAAAAATCAGCCTGATATGAAATAGTCACACTTTGAAAATAATCACCAAATAAGATATATAGGATTACAACAATACTCCAGTGATGCCAAACGGTTGTGGTAAATGACAGGGAAGATGCTAAGGAAGGTGTTTTCTTGAACTTCTTTTTTGTAAAGATGTTTTACTCATCTATTTGAGAGAGAGAGAGAAAGAGAGACAGAGAAGGAGCAGGGGGAGGGGCAGAAGCAGATTCGCAGGGAGCCCAACGTAGAACTTGATCCCAGGACTCCTGGGATCATGACCTGAGCCAAAGGCAGACGCTTAACAGACTAAATCACCCAGGTGCCCCATTCTTAAACTTTTTATATATGAAAAGCATCTTAATGTTAAAAATATTTCTCACTGGGGTGCTTGGCTGGCTCAGTCAGTAAAGCTATTTGACTCTTGATCTCAGGGTTATAAGTTCAAGCCCCACAATGGATGCAGAACTCACTTAAAAAAAATTTTTTTCTATTAAAATGAAGCCATAGGGGCACCTGGGTGGATCATTGGGTTAAAGCCTCTGCCTTTGGCTCAGGTCATGGTCCTGGGGTCCTGGGATCGAGCCCCGCATCGGGCTCTCTGCTCAGTGGGGAGCCTGCTTCCTCCTCTCTCTCTGCCTGCTTCTCTGCCTACTTGTGATCTCTGTCTGTCAAATAAATAATAAAATCTTAAAAAAAAAAAAAATGAAGCCATTACTAGGTAGTGAGAGGAGGTCTTTTTAAAATGTACTTCTTTAATATGTGTTTTTTTCAGGGGCTTGAACTTACAGCCTGAGATCAAGAGTCGCATGCTCCACCAACTGAGCAGCCAGGTGCCCCTAATACTTTAAAATCATATAATGAATGTCTTTATTTTAAAATTATTAAATAATAAATTATTTGCCCATCTGAATTACAACTGATTCTAAATGAGTTGGTCTAACCTGAAAAAATTTTACAATCCCTAAGTACAACACATCATCATTTCCATCCCTAAACTACTCTAAAGACTCCAAAGTGAAAATAAAATCACTTTCCATCTCCCTTCAGCCATATTTGTTTTAAGATTTCATTTATTTATTTGACAGAGAGAGAAAGAGAGGGAGAGGACAGAGGAAGAGGGAGAGGGAGAAGCTGACTTCCTTCAAGGAGAAAGCCTGAAGTGGGACTCGATCCCAGGACCGAGATCCGGACCTGAGCAGAAGGCAGATACTTGACTGACTGAGCCACCAAGGCGCCCCCACCTTCCCCCCCTTTTTTAAGATTTCCCTTCATCCAATTTGACACTGATTACTGATACAGGGATTTGGGCAAGGAAGTTCTCCCATTCCTAAGAACCATACTCACCCATGTACACGGCCCACTCACCAGTTATAATCAAACCACGACGCGTAGCTAGGAATAATAATGTGATTGGTCTGCTCGGTTACATTATCTTCTCCAGGGTCAAGTGAGCGACTCTGATCACCTTTGCTAGGATCTTCATCTTCCTAAAGAAGAGAACCCAGAGTTTAGAGAAACAGAGAACAACAGAACATAAATTTTTTCCCAACTATTTTCCAACTACTCATATTATGGCACAAAATGAAGCTCCCTAATCCAATTTCAAATCTCGGAAAAACAAACTTCAATGAAAAGCAGCCTTTCACAGTTCTCAAAGTACCTTCATAAGATGTCCAAATGACACAGGAGACTCCTCCCTTTTACAGATAAGGTAATCAACTCATTGGAGAAGGCCCAAACCTTTTCCCACAGAAGCCTGCTTCTTACATGTCCGGTTTTTTTTTTTTTTTTAAGATTATTTATTTATTTGACAGAGAGAGAGATCACAAGTAGGCAGAGAGGCAGGCAGAGAGAGAGAGAGAGAGAGAGAGCGAGCGATGCGGGACTTGATCCCAGGACCCTGAGATCATGACCTGAGCCGAAGGCAGCGGCTTAACTCACTGAGCCACCCAGGCGCCCCTTACGTGTCCAGTTTTATCTAATCCTAGGATCACAGATCTAAATTACTTGTTCTCAAGTTATTTATAAGAAGGTGACTCAAGGACACTAATGAAGCGCAATGGCACACTTTCCCCTATCCCAAAGATTGACCAGTAAGGATCTGCTAGTGGCTATGTGCACCTTTTCTCATTCCTCACAATAACAGCAGGTATTATCACCTCTTTTACGGATGAGAAAATGATGCGCAGAACCAGTAAGTTGTAAAAAGAGTGTAACTCCAGAAAACCCAGTCTGAGGGCCTACACTCTCAACCATTTTCACTACTGAAAGTCAGCTCTCATTTTTGTCACATGTACAGAGGTTTTACAAATGATTCCACCAAAAAACCTGGCCTGGCTAATACAATAATTTAAAAATCATTGCTTTGGCTCAAAACCCAAGAACACTTCTTATGTAAAGAGTAGTAACAATTACTTTTAAATACTATCATGTAATACAGTTTATATTCAAATGGTTCCAAGAAATCCCAGAAATGCCCTTTATACATTTTTCTCCCCAAACCAGAACCTGTTCAAGGAATCCACATTATATGATACCACATCTCTTTAGTTTCCTTTAATCCCTGCCCCCATTTGGGGGGGGGGGTACCCCACGACATTCAAATGCTTCAAAACTCCAGAACAAATGACTTATGCAGTATCTAAAAATCTCTGTTTATATTACTTATCCTTCATAATTAACTTCTGATGAAACATTTTTACCAAGAATGCCAAAGGAAGGGGCACCTAGGTGGCTCAGTTGTTAAACATCTGCCTTCAGCTCAGGTCCTGATCCCAGGGTCCTGGGATCAAGCCCCGCATCATGCTCCCTGCTCAGTGGGAGGCCTGCTTCTCCCCCTCCAACTCACCCTGCTTGTGTTCCCTCTCTCATTCTCCGTCAAATAAATAAATAAAATCTTTATAAATAAAAACAAGAGAATACCACAGGCAGTAAGTTTTCTGACATTCAGATGTTTTCAATCTTCTACAGTTATACCATTATATCCATCGCTCTTTTATCTGTGGTGCTTTACTGTTTTTATTCTTATGAAATAATTAATAAATAATCGAAAATGTTCTGTGTTGAGTATTTATAGTGAGGATCTAGTATTACTGCCTAGAAACTTAAGACAATAAGTTTCTTAAGATTAATGAATACAGAAAAAAACATAATGTATGAAAGGCCCAAGGAAACTCTGGTTGTTACTTAAATGATTTTGCCAACTCAGTTAGAATATAAAAAATTTCCTTTACTCTAGGAAAACCAGGGAAAGACTGCCACTGGAATTAACAAAAGCCAGTAGTCAATGATTTAATTATCTGAGTGAGGGGACACACGGGATGACATTATGGGACCAGCGATTAACTGGTAACTATTTTCTTTTTTACTATTTTTTTAGTAACTCTTTTCTTTTAAGATTTTATTTATTTGAGAGAGAGAGCGAGCATGAGGGGGAAAAGGTGAGAGGGAGATGCAGACTCCCCATGGAGCTGGGAGCCTGATGTGGGACTCGATCTCAGGACTCAGGGATCATGACCTGAGCTGAAGGCTATCGCTTAACTAACTGAAGGCAGTTGC
This sequence comes from Neogale vison, assembly GCF_020171115.1. Lineage (NCBI taxonomy): Eukaryota > Metazoa > Chordata > Mammalia > Carnivora > Mustelidae > Neogale > Neogale vison. The sequence continues at coordinate 207,086,854 of NC_058096.1, read as the reverse complement.
TTAACCAACTGAGGCACCCAGGCGTCCTTCTTTTTTCTTAAGATTTTATTTATTTATTTGACAGAGAGGCTCCCCTAGAGTAATTATTTTCTAACCAGCTTTGGTTTTAGTTATACAACAGACCTGGTCTTGGTTTCAAGATACTCCTTGTCCCTGGCATAAAAATAACCCTACAGGTCACAACTGTCTGGCTTATTTCGGTCTCTTCCACTGCCACACAACAGTATTTACACCAACCGATGACATCTTTTTACAAATATAACATCTGTTAATGGTTGCTAAGTAGCTCTTTAACTAAAGAAGTCTAATTTTATTTATTCATTTTAAAGATTTTATTTATTTATTTGACAGAGAGAGAGAGAAATCACAAGCAGGCAGAGAGGCAGGCTGAGAGGGGGGGAAGCAGGCTCCCAGCAGAGCGGAGAGCCCGACTCGGAACTCGATCCCAGGACCCTAAGACCATGAGCCAAACCAAAGGCAGAGGGCCAACCCACTGAGCCACCCAGGTGCCCCAAGAAATCTAATTTTAAAGAAAAAAATCATAGGGACTCCTGGCTGGCTCTGTCAGTAGAGTGTTCAACTCTTGATCTTGGGGCTGTGAGTTCGGGTCCACACTGGGTACAGAGCTTACTTAAAAATAAAATCTAAAAAAAAGAAAAAAGAAAAAAAAAACAAACTTCCAGGCACTAGGGTGGCTCAGTCAGTTAAGAGTCTGACCCTTGGTTTCAGCTCAGGTCATGACCTCATGAGTCCTGAAATCAAACCCCACATTGGATCTGCGCTCAGTGGGGAGTCTGCTAAGATTCTCTCCCTCTGCCCCTCCCCCTACTTGTGCAACACTCTCTCCGAAGTAAACAAATCTTTAAAAACTAAAATAAAATCTTAAAAGAAAAGAATCCTAAGAGTAATTTCCTTAAAGAGCTTTATGGAGTTGAGTTTCTCTAAAGTTTTTAGGAAAATCCTATCATAAACAGGTTCATTCCTTGAATGTATTAAAAAAACACAGTAAGTGTCAATTTGGGGGATTTCTCTAATTCAATGAAAAAACAACTACCCATTTTCAGCAAGGTGAGAGAGTTATTTCAAGAGGATTGTTATTTGAGGGATTAAGGATCAGTTACACTTAACTAGTAACACAGTCAAATATGATAGTTTGAATGAACAGGCCATTTACTAAAAATCCTGCCTGAAATCCAACACTTTTCAACATAATTATTACTAGTCTCTACCACAGGACTGATGGAACAGGAAGCTGCTGACCATGAGGGCTCAAAAAACGTTATGAGTATCCTCAAGGGCTGGGGGCTGGAGATGCACTCAAAGAAATGGAAGTGAGAAAGTCAAGGCGATCAACGTGGTCCCTGCTTAACCTGTCCTGTAAGAGGACACTTGGAACACTGCCGTCAGCTCTGATTACTACCTTGCAACCAGTGGGTGACAGAACCAGAAATGACAGCATAAGAGGAACACTTCATGAGAAGATAGAAATTTCCTCTCAATAAAATTTTCAGAGTCAAGAAAGACAAATTTCAGGAGTGTGTTAAAAAAAGATCAGAAGGGCCCTCAAAATTGAACATTTCTAAGGACACTTCTAATCAGTGTTCTTCCTGCTCCATGCAGAGGACCCTCAGATAGCTTCTTCTCCACCAGGCCTAACTAAATCATTACCTTTCCTCCTGCTGTGACTGTTTCTTCATCCTGTTCATCTGTAAAATCAAAATACATGATTTATTTAAAAATCAGGACTGCTCTTTGGATTACTTGAAAACCAAGGTAATTTTAAAAACTTTAATTGTTCCATACAGAGAATAGGAAAGAAATAAAGCATTACTAAAGCAAACCCACCTCTAGTAATTCAGTAAACTGAAATTGTACACAGAAGCACCAAAGTGAGTAGAACTTCATAGCATTAATAATTAAAAATTTCCAACAACAGGGAATTTGTAATTAATTACTACTTGGGCTACTATCTTAGTCATGATCTTGCTAATAAAAGGTAAAGGACTTGATTAGGGCTCTTGTCTCCTGCGATTTGATGAAACAAAGTAATGACATTTTGGATCTCAGAGGAAACGAGTGAAGGAAAAAGAAAAAAGAAAAGCTGTGAAAATCAGTCACTACAGACAAAGTCCTGGTAAGAGTGTTAATATATTCTGAGGACAGAGGACTCTAGGACAGCACTCCTGTGCTGGCCCTGCAAAAGCACAGGAGTAAACCCAAATATAATGTAAACAAGGCAGCTGATTTCCATAGCAAAAAATACCAGAATGGTTAATTGTCTATATATGAAGGCAGGCTGCATGTGCATTATAATGGCAAAGTTAATCAACTGAGACAGAGACCACGTGGCCCACAATGTCTAAAACATTTACTATCTGGCCCTTTCCAGGGTAAGTCCACCAGCCTCTATTTTAGAGAATATACAAAGATCAGTAGTACGTGAACAGGCAGTACTCAAACTTGCCAGCCACGGTCCAAATGCTAAGGACACAAGGAAGAACAAGAAAGGTCCCGACTTCTTGGAGTTTACATTCCAGTTACAAATGGCAAGAGAGAGAAGAGAAAATACACAAACAGGTATCAAATGGTACCAGAGGAAAACAAATCAATGTATTTTAGAGAGGGCCTGATGGGTGGATCCTTCCAAATACAGAAAGAAGGGAACGACAAAGCAAGCCTTTCCCAGACAGGAAGCAGCCCGGTCAAAGGGCAGCAGATGGGGGTGGACCTGCCGCCTTCACAGATCTCTAAGGTCACTATGAGCATCAATAAAGGCTAGGAGAAACGAGCACAGCACCAGGGCAGAGTGCAGGAACACAAGCAGAAGAACGAAAGTGAGACACCCCGGGACCTAACTCTGTGCTCTGTCGCTTAATAGCTGTACACTTGGAAACATTACTGAACTCCTCCAGGCTCCATCTCCTCATCAGTGACACGGGGCTGACATAGTTTTACAGTGAAATGTGAACGTATGGAGAATGACACCTGGCAGGAACTCATGCAAAACAGAGATGGCGATGTTGCTTGATGTGTCAGACAAACACCTGCCAGCGCGAATGTGGTAAATAAATCACGGTCACCCAGTTCTGCACCCTGACGACTTTTTTTCTAGGAAGTGAACAAACAGATCTAAATGACGTTGTCAAACATGAACTTCTTGTCCTTTGGATCTTGCTGAACCACATGATAAACAATTTCTCACTAAATGGTGGGAACACAACCTAATGATCTCTCCCTGGCCAAAATATATACCATTTAAATTTAGTCTGACAGATTTCTGTCCCTGCAGTAAGTAGTCTTGGTACCCAAGGGAAATAGACTTCTGATAATACTAAAGTAGGAGGGACAGATAACCTGCTTACTGATTGCTAAACAGTAAAAATAAACGTTCTTTTCCTCCTTTCAGATGTAGGCAATCACAGCCTCACCTCAGTCCCTAGATCCTGACCTTTCCGAGATCTCAAGACAGGAACGAAGTACTGGGTATACATAGCTAGAAGACATATAAGGCAAAATACGGACAAGTTAAAGCAATAAACAACTCTATGAAGAGGCATTCCCAGTTGCTGGATCAGTTACCCCGGCATGGTTCAGGTTATACCTAATGCAGAAAGCCAGATGTTTCAGTGATACATGGAAAAGCCAGCTGGTCCCTGCATGAGAAGCCAGGACAAGTTTCAAATTCCACAGACTCTCCAACTGTAATAAGCATCATCTTGGGCCATAACACCCTTACTGTTCAGACTTCAAACCATTCACAAACACTAAGGGAAGATCCCTTATATCCAGCACAAAGTCTTTTTTTTTTTTTTTTTTTTTAAGATTTTATTTATTTGTCAGAGAGAAGAGGGAGAGAGAGCGAGCACAGGCAGACAGAATGGCAGGGAGAGGCAGAGGGAGAAGCAGGCTCCCTGCCAAGCAAGGACTCGATGTGGGACTCGATCCCAGGATGCTGGGATCATGACCTGAGCCAAAGGCCGCTGCTTAACCAACTGAGCCACCCAGGCGTCCCCCAGCACAAAGTCTTAATCCAACTGACACCTCTATCTATTGCTTAAAACTGGCTTCAGTTTGACTCCTCTGATAAAGTCTATTACAAAAATTCTCTAATACTTACCTCCGCTTCTAAAAAGACAACTACCCGCTTCCTTAAAACTAAAGATTGATTCCTTTTCAGGATATATATTTAAGAAATACAAACTATTACTCTGTTTAGCAAACTGTTCCAGTGAAGATAATCATGTCTTAGGAATCATTTACCCTACTACATTACTGAAAATATAAAAGACTGCATACAGCTAGTTTTGTTTTCCTGGGCTTTGGTTCAGTGGTAAGTACCAGCTGTGAGACAGACAATATAAAAAAAGAAAATGGAAATTACAAATATTTATTAATATCCTATTAATAATGTTAAAGACAATTAAGAGGAACAATGTTTTGACAGCATTTCTTTTTCATTTATTTTGTCAACCTAACACCACCTTAAATAAACTGTCATCAAGACAATTCTCAATTCTTTAATTCTCTATTTTTTGACATAATCAAAAATGGAGCTGTCCACCAACGTTAAATGACAGGCTATACCCAGAAAAAGGAGGGTATAGTGAAATGAAAACCAAAACAAAACAAACCCTCCCCTACCTACCTACTCACAGCTGTCATCAAGAATCTCTGGAAAAGGGGCACCTGGATGCCTCAGTCAGTTAAGTGGCTGACTCTTGATTTTGGCTCAGGTCATGATCTGGGATCCACAGGTCCTGGGATCGAGCCCTGATTAGGGCTCCGCACTCAGCAGAAGTCTGCTTGAGGATACTTTCCCCCTCTGGCCCTCCCCTAGCTCATGAGCTCACACACACTTGTGCTTTCTAAAATAAATAAATAAATCATTAAAGGGAAAAAGAGACCCTTGGGGGTGGTGGAGGGAACAATCTCTGCAATTTGCCTGAAATACAGAATTCACTTAGTGAGGAGATGGAGAAACCAAAGTCTCATTTTCCACATTACCCCTCCCAGGTGGAAAATTCCCTAAAGTCAAAAATTTGATACATACTGAAAACACTAGATTCTCCTTTGATTTTTTTTAAAAACGATTTTATTTGAGAGCGAGGAAGCAAGGGAGAGAGCAAGAGCGAGGAGCAGAGGAAGAGGGAGAAGAAGACTTCCCGCTGAGCAGAGCCTGAAGTGGAACTCAATCCCAGGTCCCTGGGATGATGACCTGAGCCAAAGGCAGACACTTAACTGACTGAGCCACCCAGCAGCCCCTCCTTTGATCTTTTCAAGTGAAGAAAGAAACTGAGATCCATATATAACACTCGAGAACAAAGACGTTTACAACTACCTCTATCTTCTTAAAATGGAACAAGTGACTACCCTCCTCTTGTCTACCCAACAGCACATCCGTGGATTATGCCTCACTTGTGAAAATGTACTCTGTGACTTGTAAATAGTTTGAGCAGATGATGTGATTCTCATCTTACACTATTTAGAAAGCTAGAAGAAATACTTTAGAAAATAAAGCATTTAAAAGACAGCACACTTTTGTTCTGAAGAGGCAAAATCAAATCAGTAAGAATGGAAAAAATGGATCACAGGAAATTATATTTCCTGATATGGCAGCCAACGAAATGACAATGGTGCTGAAGGAGTCATGGTCAACATCTATGCTGGACAAAAAGGTAGCAATTGGAAGCGACATCTCTCAGGAAAGAAAGATTTGTCAAAGAAACTGAATCTTCAAGAGAAAAAAACCCACAAAGTGTCTAGACTGCTTTGGTTTTTACCTAGATCTGCGACAGTTCCTCCTTTAACAGGTGTGTTTTCACTGTCTTTCTTTGGGTTCACTGGAAAGAAAAAAAAAATCATGTTTTAGTGGGAAAGTTCCACTTTTTTAAAAGAAGAAAACAGAATAAAAGAGGACTGAAAACGACAGGAATCTCACAGCAAATCCGCAATCATCCAGTGTTCACCTTCATGAAAAACCCAAGCCCAACAGAGAAGGATTAACACTTACTTTAACAGACTACATTCTGTAATTAATTTCCCAAGCACCGATATTTTTCCATGACAAAAAGTACACAACACAAAAATATATAGGTCAAAACCTGAAAAGAACCTTTCAATCCTTTCCCCAAAAGTATTTTTTATTACATTTTCTGTACATTTGTTGATTCGATTTTTGTGCCATTCACTTAAATAAATTGAGGGAGAACTATTAATACCTTTTATATATCTATGTAGACTTCAAAACACATCTGAGGGTTTTAAATCTTATAGAAATGTTACCCCTACTGCGCTCTTCCTTAGCACTCTATTTTTCTCATTCAGTAGTGGGCCTGTATGACCTTTCCATGCTACGTATTTTTAGTTAATTTATATCTTTTATTTTTTTTGAAGATTTTATTTATTTGAGAGAGAATGAGAGGGGGAAGGGTCAAAGGGAAAAGCAGACCCCCTGCTGAGCAGGGAGCCCGATGTAGGAATCCATCAGGGACTCCAGGATCATGATCTGAGCTGAAGGCAGTTGCTCAGCTGAAGGCAGTGACCCAGGCACCCAATCTCTTTCATTTCCAATAAATCCACAGTGTCCAAAGGTGGGTCATAAGGTAACTAGTGCTATATTAAAGGAAACTTACTTTATTTGCAATTTTTTACTGCAGTGTAATCCACATTCACTTACTTAAAATGAGAGGTCTGAAATTAAAATTTGCTACTCAATGTACACATTATAAAACTGAACAGATACAACCAAATTGTGTTAAGTGCTTTTATCAATTTATACTACCACTGATAGCATTTGAGACTACGTACTTTCTCAAAACTTGCTTTCTAAGTTTTAAAAATCTAATGGATGAAAAATATTCCTTTAATAATTTATATATCAGGGGCGCCTGGGTGGCTCAGTGGGTTAAGCCGCTGCCTTCGGCTCAGGTCATGATCCCAGGGTCCTGGGATCGAGTCCCGCATCTCCTGCTGAGCGGAGAGCCTGCTTTCCTCTCTCTCTCTCTCTGCCTACTTGTGATCTCTCTCTGTCAAATAAATAAATAAAATCTTTAAAAAAAAAAAATTTATATATCATTGGTTAAATAAGATTGAGCATCTTTTCACACATTTATTGGCCCCGAAATTTGATAAAATTACCAGTACAAAATAGTCTGCCCCTTACTCTATAGGGTATAAGAATCTTTTTTTTTGGGGGGGGAAGATTTTATTTATTTATTCAACAGAGATCACAAGTAGGCAGAGAGGCAGACAGAGAGAGGGAGATGCCGGCTCCCTGCCAAGCACAGAGCCTGACGTGGGGCTCAATCCCAGGACCCTGAGATCATGACCTGAGCCAAAGGCAGAGGCTCTAATCCACCAAGCCACACAGGCGGCCCAGGGTGTAAGAATCTTTATAAAAATTTACAGTTCTAATTCTCTATTAAACGGCTAAGGAATATTCCCCCAACGTTAACACTTGCTTAAAGTACATTAGTATTTGGAAGTTTACTTTTACATTTAATTTGACAATTTAATCAACCTGAAGCTTTAATTTTTATTTATGATACAAAAAATAGAACTAAATTTTTTCCAGAGTATTTGTAGAACAGTTTAGTCTTTTCCCACAAATCGGTCCTGTCAAATTCATAATAAATTAATAAACAAACATGGATCTACAGTTGAACCAAACTTTCTACTCCACTGATGAATTCAGCCATTCCTGTGTCCAAATTATATTAAACCCATTATTATAGCTTTTCCTTTCAGTTAGTTATCTGTTAGAGGACTACAATCACCTTCGTAGCTCGTTTACTTAAAATAAATATCTGGGGAGCACCTGGGTGGCTCAGTCGGAAGAGCATGCAACTCCTGATCTCAGGGTTGTGAGTTCGAGTCCCAGAATGGGTACAGAGATTATTCAAATAAACTTTAAATAAATAAATAAATAAATAAATAAATCTGGAGGCACTTGGCTGGCTCAGTCAGTAGAGCATATGATTCTTGATCGTGGGTTTTAAGTTCAAGCCCCACACTGGGTACAGAGATTACTTAATAAAATCTTTAAAGAGAGAGAGAGAGAGAAAGAGGTGACTGTGTGGCTCAGTCAGCTAAGCATCTGACTCTTGTGATCAAGATACCCATCGGGCTCTGCACTTAGCACAGAGTCTGCTGGAGAGTCTTTTCTCCCTCATCCCTCTGCCCCCTCCAACACTTGCACTTTCACCTTCTAAAACAAACAAATAAATCTTTAAAAAGAAAAAAAAAAAAAAAACCTGAAAAATGTATATTGTAATCCCTACAGCAACTACTAAGAAAAAAGAGGTAAAAATCAAGTAGAGAATACGAAAATCTACATAACAGAACACAGAACAGTGGTTGCCAGGATATAGGAGGAAGGAGATAATCTACACGAACACCTAGTAAGTATGGGGTTTCTTTTCAGGGGGATGAAAATGTTCTAGAATTAAGAGGTGGTGATTGTACAACATAATGAATACACTGAAAAAAAAACAACTGGAGTGACTAAAATATACTTTAACTGGTGAATTTTATGCTATGTGAAGAATATCTCAATTAGAACTAGGCTATATAAAAAAGGAAGTCATAGAAGTTCTAAAATAAGAGAAAAGCTAGGACACCTGGGTGGGTCAGTTGGTTAGGCATCTGCCTTCAGCTCAGACCATAATGCCGGGGTCCTGAGATAGAGCCCAGTGTCGGGCTACCTGCTCAGCAGAGAGTCTGCTTCCCCCCTCTCCCTCTGCCCTTCCCCAATCCAACTCAGGCACTTTCTCTCTCAAATAAATAAATAAAACCTTAAAAAAAAAAAAAGAGGAAGAAGAAGAAAAGCAAACACAGAAGCCAGAATAGAACAGCAAAAGTAGTGGATTAAAACAAAAGAAGGGAGGAGATACAAGAGGGACAAACAAACAAAAAAATCATGATGGCAGACTTAAGCCCAACGACATCAATAGTCGTTATACCTCAGTGGACCACATACTCCAACTAAAAACAAAAAAAATGTGTATTGGGGTGGGGTGGGGGGGGGCAAATCTCAACAACATGCTGTTTAAAATCAACATGCTTTACATAATCAAAGTGAAAGTAACAGGAGGCAAGAGAAATGGAAGTCGGAAATCTAATGTGTAGGAACAAAGCTTGTGTAATTTACAAAACTACTCTACCGAAGTCCAGTGCAATGGAGACTAATTTAAAAAAAAAAATAAAAAAAACTAGAAATAAAGAAAAGGGTGTGGTGTGATGAGGATTTATTATCATCAGAGAAACTTGGCCTTCAAGAAAAGCACTACTGTGGCCTGTAGACACACATGACATAAGAGTCAATTCATCAGGACATGATGATCCTAAGTGCATATGCCCTTAAAGAGCAGAACTTCAAAGCACAGGAAGAAAATACATAAAGAAAAAATATTCACAGGAATCAGGGAAAAAAATAAATCCACAAATATAGTTAGAAGGGTCTAACATTCTCCTCCCAATAACTGATTTAAAAAGGTTAAAAAGTACACAGATAATACACCACCTTCTCATCTGTATATTGATTCTACTGGGATTTAAAAACCATTTATTTCAAGGGTGCTTGGGTGGCTCAGTCGTTAAGCATCTGCCTTCAGCTCAGGTCAGGATCCTAGGGTCCTGGGATCGAGCCCCGCATCAAGCTCCCTGCTCGGCAGGAAGCCTGCGTCTCCCTCTCCCACTCCCCCTGCTTCTGTTCCCCGACTCAGTGTTTTTCTGTCAAATAAATAAATAAAGATCTTAAAAAAAAAATAAAGAAAACATTTATTTCAAAGCATTGCTCAATTTAGAGAATGTTTCTTTCTTTCCCTCCTTCTCTCCCTCCCCCTCTCTCTCTCTTTCTGAGTAGGCTCTATGCCCACTGTGGGGCTTGAATCACAACCCTGAGATCAAGCATCACCTGCTCAACTATCTGTCCCAGCAAGGAGCATAAGAGAACTTTTTGGTCACAGTGTTTTTCTCAATAAGCAGCAAAAGTAGACAAAAAGACTGTGAAAGAGGTAATGTCATAAACACTTTCAACTTTGAAAATTGGGAACTAGTGGCACAGAGCAAGAAATGATTCATCCCATGGCATTGCTATGAGTGATTAAATCACATCTAATACTCTTATAGTCCAGGAAGAGGAATACAAACCATTTTTTGGAAGCACCACTTCCTCTATGTTGGGTACAGGTGTTGGGTCTTCCATGTCCTTGGTAAGATCTTCTTGCTCATCTTCCTCTTTCTGACTTCTGCGCTTCCCATACAGACTAGCTTGGCTAAAGCATATAATATATAAAAATATAAATAAGGTGACTATAGCTACTCACAGCAGATATTTCAGAGGCTTTACCCTCATTGTAAGAATCTATGTTCAGAATTGTTTTAAAAGACAAATAGAAATCAAATAAATTAGGTACATTTCCAAATTACATCAAGCCAGCCAGAAGGAAAATAAAAGTTATTGGGAGTTAAGAAATTGGCCCAGAAATCCTACTATACAAATTGCAGACAGCATCCTAAAGGGGGCTTAAATTACGTAATAAAAGAACATCTGCTAAGGAAATATGGCACATATTATATCTCACATCAACAATCGCTTATGTAAGAAATTTTCACAAAGACATGTACGACCATATTTTCCTGGCTCTTTTATATCAACCAAATATTAAGAACTGCAAAATAAAATCACTTAGGATGGTACCAATTTTGTTTGTGTGTGTGTAAAAATTGCCATTGCTCTTTCCTTCATTTAATTTAAAAACTAACACATTCCAGAAAGCAGATTAGGGTTCAAACAAGAATGGAAGGACTCCTTACCTTGAGGAATTAGGGAAATTATCATCTATCTCATACAATATGATATGCCAGAAACAAATAGGGTACCAAGAAAATAAGACTTAAGATCGAAGGTGACAGTTAAGCTAAACATTGGAAACAATTCACCAAAAAGTGGACAATGTTTTAGGATAATGAGTACAGGAGTAAAGGCTTAAGGAAAGAGATAACCTGTTCTGGGAAGGAACAGTCAGGAAGCAAATAAGTGAGGAGTAGAGAAAGAGCTGACAAAAATATATAGCGGGCCAGCCCGAGTCCTCATGCTGCTGAGGGATTAAGCAGAGTTCTCTTCTATGACAGACCAGATACTGGCATAGGTCAGAACCAGGTACACAGGTAAAAATATTTTTAAAATTTTGAATAAAAACTGCATAACAGTTTTTAAAAAACCTGTGAACCTAAAGGTGTTAGGGACACAAAAACCTAAAAAAGGAAGAAAAATGCAGGGAAGGTCAATAAAACATGAGTTAGGAAAACAAAGGTCAATGTCTTTTCACTAAAGGAAACAACAGGAAATTTGAATGACTGCTCATTAGAAAAGAGACATATTCAATTCAAGGATATGCATATATCTATTTCAGGAAATCCAATTTCGTGTGTTTTATACTCAGAGTAGGGGGTAAGTGCCATCACTGTGAGCCTCCGGAACATCACATCTTGGTTTGGGGGCCACTAGTGTCCGGGCACTGGATCTCAGCCCCTACGTGGGAAGAAGGGTGCACTGATCTCAGGCCCAGGAACACTTGGAAAAGTTGTATGGCTTTCTTCACAGAGATATCAGGAAGCTCTGAATTTTCTGCACATCAACTGTAAGACTCAGATTAGAGATTTAAGAAATAAGGTTACTATCTGGGCACCTGGGTGGCTCAGTGGGTTATAGCCTCTGCCTTCAGCTCAGGTCATGATCCCAGGGTCCTGGGATTGAGCCCCATATCAGGCTCTCTGCTCAGTAGGGAGCCTGCTTCCCCTCCTCTCTCTCTGCCTGCCTCTCTGCCTACTTGTGATCTCTGTCAAATAAATAAATAAAATCTTAAAAAAAAAAAAAAAAGAAAGAAAGAAGCTTACTCTCACTAATCGCTAAAGAAAAATCTATTTTTGTGGTTTTTTCTACCATAATACATTGACTTGACAAAATAACAACATCCTTTTAGGACTATGACTGGCTCATTAATATAATCTATAAAACTTAAGAGTTTTTTAACTTCCCTAACAGCTTTTGTACACAGTACACAATGCTTCAGAAAACCCAACCCTTTGAGAAATAACATGATTCGGGCGCCTGGATGGCTCAGTGGGTTAAGCCGCTGCCTTCGGCTCAGGTCATGATCTCAGGGTCCTGGGATTGAGCCCCGCAACGAGCTCTCTGCTTAGCAGGGAGCCTGCTTCCCCCTCTCTCTTAAAAAGCATAAAAAGAAATAACATGATTCTGATGAATCACAGACCTGTACCTCTGAGACAAATAATACATTATATGTTAATTTAAAAAAATTTTTTTAAAAAAGAAATAACATGATTCGAGGCATGTTCTGGGTATAAAAAACACTAATCTGACTACAGGAAAAATTCAATAAAAGGAAGCTAAAGGAGAGAAGATGACAAGTAAATCTCTACAGTCCAGTCAACAGCCAGAAATTTAACAAATTTCCAGTTGCAGGAAAAGAAGAAATTTTGCATCTGTCATTTTCTAAGACTAAACGTAACCTCTTTAAAATTAAATTATAAAAAAATTCTGGGCAAGACAAGCTAAGCCATCCAGGAATTAAGTATCTATTTAATATAAAATAATAAATGTTAAGTATTCCTGCCATTTCTTAAGTACCTACTTCAGGCCAAACACTGTAAGGCAGGTCTTGAGTCTCACTTGATCCCTACAACAACCTATTCACCAGAAATTAGAATCCCCGCTCAAGTAAGAGTCACTAACGCCCAAGAGTGAGGCCCTGAACAAGGCACTCTGCTAAACATGCAACAGGACAGGTTCATTTCCTCTACGAGTCATTCTGATCCCAAATGGGACTGGTTGTAAAATCAGAGAAAGAGACACTAACTATGGTGAATTTAATTTCTTAAATTCCTTACCAGCCACACTGCTCAACACATAATTAGACAGAGAAAAGACTGGATTCAGGGTGCCTGAATATCAGATGGCCAACTCAGAAAGGAGATAAGAAAAGGGAAGGAAAAATAGCGGAAGAGAAAAGAAGGATGAAGGGCCAAATAATCCATCCACCCTCAGACCTTGCTGCAGATGACGGAACACAGCTGGAAGGATACAGCCACGGGAGGCCGAGAGTCCAGCTTAGAATCTTGACTCCAAGGAAAAATCTCTATGTGACCTTACAAGAGTTAGCTCCCTATTCTGAACCTCAATCTCTATTTCTTAAAATAAAAATGCTTATGATACTTCAAAGATCCCTTTCAGTTTTAAGATTCTGTACATGGTTTCCACTCTCACTAAGCTGGAGCCAAAATTCCAAACCAGAAGGCAAAGATTCATCCCCTTCCCATGGCTAGGCCAGAGAGAGAAAAAATAGTTTCTCTCAGAATTTGACCACGGAATTGGAGTGGATATATTTAAAATACAGATTAGATATCACAGTATGTTTATGTAGAACACAGAGTTAAATGTGTGTATGTGTGTGTGTGTGTGTGTGTGTGTGTGTGTGTGTGTGAGAGACAGAGAAAGAGAGAGAGAGAGAATATTATTCAGCCATAAAAAAAGAAGGAAATTCTGTTACTTGGGACAACACAGATAGACCTTGAGGCCATTTTGCTAGGTGGAATAACAGAGAAAAATGTATGATCTCTTTTATGTGGAATCCAAAAAAGAAAACAAAATGAAAAACACAAATTCACAGACAGAGGAACACACTGGTGGCACTGGGGGAGAACGGAAAAGTTGGTGTGAGGTGTAAACTTCCAGTTATAAAATAAATAAACCCTAGAGGTGTAAGACAACATGGTGCCTACAGGTAACACAGCATCGTGCATTTGAAACTTGCTAGGAGAGCAGATCTTAGAAGGGCTCATCACAAGAAAAAAATCATAACTATGTGTGGTGCGGTGCTGGATGTAACCAGATTATGATTATTTCACTATTCCTATCTACTTAAAAAAGATTGTATGCACAGTGCCTTAGGATAAATACAACAAAAGATGGGCCATCAGATAACATCTGACAAGACAAGCTACCAGAGCAAAGACATCTACCAAGTCAACATAAGACAACTAACTTCCTTTCAGCGAAACTTCTAGTATAAATGTAAAAATCTGGAATGCCCTCTGCAGTTTGTTTTAATGCTGAATGTCTGAATTCATGTCTGAATCATGCAGCAGTTCTTACCCTTTCTTTCCACTCTTCTTCCGGGATTCTGCGGGTGTAGGAGGCGGAGGGGAAGGTGAATGTTTCCTCTTTCGAGCATTAGCTGATGCTTTCCTATCTCTCCTCTCTGGACTTCTGACTGGCTAGGAAGAAGTAAATGGAAATAAATATCAGCCAGCTTTTCTGACTCCTCAGTTTCTAGAAACCCTCATCCAAAGATGAGCTTCACAAAGATAATACCAGAGCATCCCAGACCACCAGCAGTCAAGATTCTCTGACTTCCATGTGACGTACCACCAATGGAAATATCAGAACCATTCCACCGGTATTCAAACTGCTACAAAACAGACAACTAAAAACCATTCCTGTTCACCTTGTGCTTCCAAATGGGAAAAGCATTTTCAACAACTACTGGAAAATACAAAATATATGCTATTTAATTACTGAAATACAATAATGACTGAACGAGCTTGGGAAAATGCATCAGAAACAAGTCCTGACACATCAATAAAAGGGACAGGAGAGAACTTTAGGACACAAAACATGTTAAACAGGATTGCAATTTATGACTTAAAAGTCAATCTTAATAGAAGCACAAATATCCCTATTTGCAGATGGCATGATCTTTTATAAAGATAACCCTAAGGAATCTGCCAAAAAACTAGCAGAGCTAATGAGTCCAGCAGTTGCAGGATACACAGTGAAATATGAAAGTCAACCTGTAGATGATAATTAGGGATTTAATAAAATAGACAATAAAGAATTAACACCTAAGATGATCCGAAGTATTGTACCAGAGGTGCCAAAATAAAAAAAATCAGAGATTAAAACATTAATTAAACATTCGTCATCTCTGGTACCCTCATACTCCTTACAACTGTTCCTTTTCAGAAGCTCGGTAGCATAAAATTGGAAATATGAGTCATCTTACATGCCTATACACGAAGTTTTAAAGAAAATCTAAACTGTTCACACTATACAGTAAGTCTGAAGTTAAACTTTTAAAAAGGGGTATTAAATGCATTTTTATAGAATCATCCTAAAAATAAGTGAATAATACAAAAGCCATCTAAATCTGAACAGAGATGGCTACGGAAAGGCCTCTTTAATAATGTGATAGAGAAGTTAGAATATGCCTAATGACAAAAAAGATTGGTTGGCACTGCATTAAGGGAAAGCAAATATGTAAGCATATGGGGGAGGGACGCTGAATAAAAAATAAACTTCAAGTCCAATTCCACAGCAAATAAGGAACAATTAAAAATGAAAGGATATGAAAAAGACCCAGTTTTAAAATAATTTTCTTAAAAATAAATAACACACATTGTGTACCAAAGAATTTTAGTTTAAAAAGTCTCAGGGCTGAAAACAGATAAGAAAGAATGGTATGAGGTGCCTGGGTGCCTCAGTGGGTTAAAGCCTCTGCCTTTGGCTCAGGTCATGATCTCAGGGTCCCGGGATCAAGCCCCACAAGGGGCTCACTGCTCAGCAGAAGCCTGCTTCCCCCCCCACCTCTGACTACTTGTGATGATCTCATCTGTCAAATTAATAAATAAAATCTTTAAAAAAAAAAAAAGAAGGGTACATTCTAAGTGAATAGTTAAAAGTATTTCTGTCTCAGAAATTTTTCAAAGAAGTACAATACAAAGCAAAAAGCAAAAACCTGATGTGTTCCCAGTGAAAGGGAATAAAAATCTTTCCTAAACAGTCACCAGCCAACACCAACACATCTAAGCCTTCTCAGACTCCTTTCCCTCTGGGTGACACACCTACCTTTGCCGGCTGTGGCTTCTCAGGAACCATGTTAAAACTTCTGGTGGTTGGGCTTCTTAAAGGATTAAAGAGTAATAAATGCCACATCATCCCACCTTTATAAAGGGCTGAACTCTCCCACTGAGGCCTATACAATGTACTAACTACTGTGTGTACAGTAACAAAGCTATTAAAAAATATTAAGACAAAATTAGTTTTCCCTTGAAAAGCCAACAACTAAATTAAATTATCCCATAATAAATATTTGGCTCACAAAATTAAAATCAGACCTGGAAAACAAAATCACCTATACCGATGCCACACTGCATATGCCATTTTAAATCCTGATGACCCTCTAAGATCGTCAGGCCCCTTCTTTGGGAATGCCCGCCCCTGAGATGGCTATATGGCCATTTGGTAACTTTTCCATATACCTCACGAGTGATACACCTTGGACTGTATGTCAGAGCTTATTAGTGAAGATCTAAAACACTGAAGCCCAGAAAGAAGAAACATCAAGTGGAGAAAAATGATGCCAAACCAAATACCTCTTCATTCTTTGTAGAAATTCGCTGACGAAAGCTCACGGGCTTCCTGTTCTCATCCACTTCATAATCCTCCTCATTCATCCATTCATTGAAAACATCAGTGTCCAAAATCCATTTCGCATGAACCTAAAACCACATTCAATCATGTGTATCTATATATAACAGCAAACCATTACAGTTTTTAAAGTGTTCAAAATTAAAGGAGCTGATTTATTATTCTCAAATTAAAGCCTCAACTGCATAAAAGTTTAAAAACACGACACTGTAAGGGTGCCTGAATAGCTTAGTTGCTTAAACTTCAGACTCTTGGTTTCGGCTCAGGTCATGATCTCGGGGTCCTGGAATCAAATCCTGCATCAGGCTCCGGAGCTCAGTGCAGAGTCTACTTGTCATGCCCTGATCCCACCCCCTCCCCACCCCCCGTCACTTGCTCTAGAGCACGCAAGTACTCTCTCACTCCCTAACAAATAAATAAATAAAATCTAAAAATATATATATATTAAAAACCCAACCATGAGACTATTAAAGTCCTGTAAATGTCAACCATTTCTAACTTTTATTCCATGTTACTGCATATAGTAAGAAAGCATCATTGGTTTTTGCAAAGACTGATGTTTTAATAACTAAGACCCTTAAATTTGATAATCATATCATTCGTTTTTATTTCAGCTTTATCTAGGTATAACTGTAAAATAAAATTCTAAGATATTCAAACTCTACATCATGCTGATTTGATATTGAGAAAGGATCCTGCCATCTAGTTAACTGGCACATCTATGACCATACCTACTTAACTTGTTTAAGTGTGAGAACATTTAAGTTCTGTTCTCTTAGCAAATTCCAATTATACTATGCAGTGTCTTCAACTCTAATCACCATGTTTCACATTAGATCTTCAGACAATTCTCCCAACTGCAAGTTGGTGCCTTTTTACCAACTTCTTACTTCTCCTAGCCCTCCTCATTGGCAACCATTTCACTACCGATTTCTAGGCTTTTTTTGTTTCCCTTAAAGATTCCATAAAAAAGCAGTATCATGCAGGATTTATCCTTCTCCATTTGGCTTATTTCACTAATCATTTCATCTTTATCCTGATGAAAACCACGGAAAAAACATTCAACAGCAACAGCCACTCAAAGCAATAGGCCTAGTCCATTGCTCTAGGCAGGAAGAATGTCTCCCTTTAGGCATTCAACAACATTCGAAGGAATGATGAACAAGACCGATCATCAGACCTATCACCTCACCCTGTCAAGTACGCAGGTGCTCTGTGGAAACCTTTCAGGGATAGCAACAGTTGGGGAGTGAAAAATGGAGAGTCAGATTCAGGATTCTTCTAAGCCCTTTACATGGCAACTTCTCTGGCTTTTTTGTTAATGTTTCTGAGCAGGAATTTTAAAAAATGATGGGTTCTCTGAATGTTGTATAGATATAGATGTAGATACAGATATTGAAACCACAGACCTAGCCTACATATTCCTATTATCCAACAGAATTTTTCAAAGGCTGTACACTAGAATTTAGGACTAGACAACCCTTCCCTGCATAGACAAATAGGAAACAATTTCAGCACCAATATAATTAAGGATTAAATTAAAATTTAAAATTTAAAAAGGAAAATTAGAACTCCATAAACCCACATTGGTTAACAGAGGAATAAAAAAATTAAATGAGAGGAAAGGAAGGACTCTTGCTTATACAACTCTGAAAGCCAACTTGTAATTGTGGAGGCAAGACTGGAATGGAAAATTATCACTGTGCAATCATCAAAGAAAAGACTGGTTCAGGCAAGAATTTCAAGTGGATGCTAAATCTGGGCAACGGATAGAGGATTTTGATGAGAAGCAGGATATCTGTATGGCCTAAAAGAATCTCTTACAGATTGCTTATAAATTGCAAGTGGGAAAAAAAGGAACTATATAGTAGAGCCAAGAGAACACACCATAACTGGGTACCAGCATCACCAACAAGCAGCAGATGGACACAACATGCTTCCCACTATGACGCCCTGAGGACAACACATCACTTATGCAATATTCTGACTAGAATGCATAATCTGATTTAACCATGAAAAAAGATCACAATTTCAAATGAAAAACATCCCTTTCAAATTCAAAAATGTCAAAAGAGGCAAGGAAGCACTGGGTAACATTTCAGATTAAGGGAAACTAAAGAGACAGGACATTTGAATACAACAGCTGCTATTCAACGGTATTCTGTAATAGAAAAAATGCTACGAAAACCATTATTGGGTCTTGTGGCCAAACTGGAATACAGATAGTAGTTTAGCATACTGGGTCAATGTTAAATTTTACTTAAGTTGGTAACTGCAAAGTGCTTATGAATGAGACTCCCTTATTCTTAGGAAACAGAAACTTATGTTTTAGACTAAAGACCACAGTATATACATCTTTATCTCAAAAGGTAAGAATAAAAATAGTAAATACATAAACACATGGAGTAAAAGTGATAAATCAAAATGGGAGTAAAATGTATAAACAGGCAAATCTGGATCAAGGATGTACAGGTGTGCCACCTACTATTCTTATTCTTGCAAGTTAAGTTTGAAATTATTTCCAAATAAAAAGGTTTCAAAAAAGTCTAATTTTCGTTAATTCCCTTTTCCTCATATGAAATTTGAAGCTTGAAGCTAAGTCTTTCTGAAGGTCACAGAATTCAAAATAGGGTGAATCAGGTCTTACATCTAATATTTTGATTCAATTTAAGTGCTCAGTATACTACATAAAGCAGTCAATAAAAACTATGTATAATTACCACTGCTCATGGAAAGGATGAGAGCTCCCTGCAGAAATACTGAATCCAGGACTAGGATATTACAAAAAGACTCTGGAACATCTCTTTGTCCCAGAAATAGGAAGTATGCAAAATGAATCAAGTAATACCAAAAGGTCACAGGAAGACAGCTTAAAGGAGTTCCCACTGGCCAAAAGGTGGACAATTCATCAGAAAGAAGAATGGTGATCGCGTCACTCCTCCACACCGCAACACACAGATACAACAGGCACAGGTAGAGGGAGAAAGGAAAGCTCATTCCCACTGCAAAATGCCAATTACAGATGGAATGGATAGAGTAAGGAAACCTCTAGTAATAACTAGTTCAGCCAGGAAGGAAATTATTAATGGGTGAGCAAACTTTGGGACACAAATTTAATGAAGAAAAGGATATTCATATAATCTCAAAATGTTTCTTTGTAAGGTATTTTTAATTTCAATGAGAAAAATGGTAATGCTACAATGGGAAAACCAGGCAGACTGTACCTTAACAAACATCAGCCATAATGGGAAAAATTGAAATACATGCCCTCCTGATATGAGGCACTGAGAATTAATTACTCAAAATCACTTAAGCAGTTTTGCAGCCAAAAGGGCATAGTTTAAATATAATAATTGGGAAATATTCACACACACTCAAATTCAAACACATTCAGGGGCTCAGTAGGTTAAGCATCTGCCTTCAGTTCAGGTCATGATCCCAGGATCCTGGGATCGAGTCTCTCATTAGGTTCCCTACTCCGCTGAGAGCCTTTTTCTCTCTTCCTCTCTGTCTGCCGCTCCCCACTTGTGCTCGCTCTCTGACAGATCAATAAAATCTTTTAAATAAAAATTCCTTTACCACAAAAAAGGCATTCTAAAACAAACATCAAAATCTAACCTATACCATTCAAAAATGCCAGAATCACAGAAGAAAAAGAAAGGCTGGAAGTTCCACATTAAGGTAGACTAAACAGATCTGACAACTAAATGCAGTGTGTGCTCCTGAAACGGATCCTGATCAGGGAAGGGACTTAATATCAAACTTACATCACTGGGACAATGGAATACGGGCTCTGTATCAGGTATTAATATTGTTTCAAGAATAAAATCCTGAAATTATTAACAACAGGGGAACCTGGAAGAAGAGTATAAAGTCGCACTTTGTTTTATCTTGTTCTGGCAACTTCCAGAATTAATTCCACATTAAAAGTCGAAAACTCAGAGTTGACGCATGGACTCTTACCACTGTAACAGAAATGACTAACGAGGGCTGTTTCATCCTAAGAGGTAGGCAGGCACGGCTTCCAGCCTTCCTCAGTGACACCACCGATGTTCCATTGCACTCCTCCTGCTCCTCTCTCAACCACCCTAAACCACAATGTAACCGGACTCTGGGTCTCCTCAAACTCCACTGCAAACATTTCTGCTAAGACCTAGATAATGAGTTCTCTGTGGTCATGGACAACTTAAAAGGATGACAAGAAAAGAAGATCCTTATTCTGTATTTCTTGAAGCACTGTTGTGGAAAAAAGCTGAGAAAAACTACTATGTTATATAAGAATAAATTTTTTTAAAAAAGGATTTCTCACCTTCCACGGCTTTTCTGGAATTGGTGGATCTTCAATTTCCGCATCAACATCATTACTATGGACCCAAGTATCATAGCTGCAAAGGAAATGAAAAAAGGAAAAACAGGTTAGAAGCCAAATTCATTCACTAAAAAGACCTTTTATAAAAAGGTAAAACTATATTTTAAAAATACTTTTAGGATCAAGAAATAGCAGTATCTCACATACTTTTGTCTCTGCCACTCTGCCAAGAAAACTCGTCTGTAGAGGTCTATAGTGATCCCAACACTGTTAAGTCCGAAGTTCAAGCCTCAGTGTGCAAAATTTTAATGAGGAGATGGCTCTCTCCTCAGAGCATTTCCCTCACTTGGCCTCCAAGACAGCACTATCATCTGCTGTTTCTTCTAGCCACCAGCCTTTCCCCAGCATGCATGGCCAGTTTCTCTTCTTCTCCCAAACCTCTTCAACAATGGAAGGCCCCAGGTTTGGTTTGCAAAGAATCCTCTTATCTACTCATTCTCTTGATCTCATGCAGCTTCAAATATATACTCATCTGTCCTCTTCTTTGAATGCTGGACTCAAGCATCCAAATGCCAAATCCATATTTCCCCTTACATGTTCAAAAAGGCTTTCAAAACTAACATACTCAAAATTCAACAAGCAATGCC
This sequence comes from Neogale vison, assembly GCF_020171115.1. Lineage (NCBI taxonomy): Eukaryota > Metazoa > Chordata > Mammalia > Carnivora > Mustelidae > Neogale > Neogale vison. Next base: position 207,065,388 of record NC_058096.1, on the reverse strand, counting down.
ATCCTTATCCCAAAAATACACCCTAGGCCAATCATACCCATCTCAGTAAATGCCAACTCCGTCTTTCCAAAAATGGAGGATTTGTTCTGGCCAAAATCTCTGGAGACATCCCTGACTTCACTCTCAATCACATCCTACAATCCAACCATTAATGCCTTCTACAGTTCATTCCATCTTCAAAATATACACAAAATCTACTTCTCACCCTTCTACTTATGCCCAAAGTCCAAGTCCATTTATCACAAAGCAACCAAAGTGATCCCTTTGTTTGCTTTGTTTTGTTTTTAAAGATTTTATTTATTTGACAGAGAGACACGAGAGAGAGAGAGAGAGAGAGAGCGAGCGCACAAGCAGGAGGGAGCAGCAGGCAGAGGGAGAAGCAGGCTTCCCACCTGAGCAGGGAGCCCAATCCTGGGTTTGATCTCAGGACCCTGGGATCATGACCTGGGATCAGACACTTAATGACTGAGCCACTCAGGCGCCCCTAAAGTGATCCCTTTGAAAATCAAGTCTGTCTATATTATCATTACTCAAAACCTTCCAACAACTCCCACCTCCCTCAAAGAGCCAGAATCCTTATAGTGAATTGCCAAGGACTCCCGAGCTAGTACTATGACTGCCACTCCAACCCCTCCTAATCCTCTCCCCTCACTTACGTTTCAATCAAGCTACATGAACTTCACGGCATTCTTAAAAAATGCCACATAGTGGCCACTTCAAGCCCTTTATAGAGATTCATTGCTACCCAGATACTATATATGGCCCACCCTTCATATATTCACACCTCTTTCCTCAAAGGTTCTCTCTGCACCCCCGCCCCTAGCTCCTCCACAATTTTGAGGCAAGCATGACATCACCTACCAAACTGAAACTCTGTCAATGCTACTATAAATTATTTATAAATTATTATTATGGCCAATCAATTATTGTAGAAGCAAGGAATATCTAAGTTAAATACAAGTATGTTAACAAGCACTGGCTCCCTGCAGCCACTACTCAGAAGTCAGTTCAAAAGCATTTGGAACAAGCACAGCTCTATATGTCTATTAATAACACTTGGTAAGTTTTCTAGGAACACTTAAAACATGAGCTGGAGGAAAAAAAGATCCTTTGCTAAGTTATAAATTGTACCAGGTAAAGGTAACAATGGTGAGCGAGCAACTGAAAACTCTACATTCTCTAAAATTCTTGAGTACAAAAATGTCACAGAGGTAGAAGCGAGGGCCAAACTCCCCCTCACCCCGGGTTTCACATTCTGCACTACAGTTACCCGTGGTCAAATGTGGTTGAAAGCCGATGGTCTTCCTTCTGACCACAGAAGCCTAATGCAACATCACAGTGCCCGCACCACTCACCGCACTTCATCACCACACAGGCATTTCATCATCTCACGTCATCACAAGAAGGGTGAGTACAGTACAATAAAGTATTTTAAGAGAGAGACCACATTCACCATAACTTCCCTTAAACTATACTGTTGCAACTGTTCTACTTTATTATTAGTTATTGCTGTTCATCTTACTGCGCCTAATAAATTAAATTTTATCACAGATATGTAGGTATAGGAAAAAATATAGTACACGTAGGGTTCAGTACTATCTATGGTTTCAGGCATACACTGGGGGTCTTTAAAATGAATCCCTCATAGATGAAGGGTGTGTGGGGACTGCTATATAGTTAATAAAGAATGTGAACAGGCCTTGAAGACAAGACTCAAACCAGCCCCTGTATCTTTTCTGCAACATAAAGAAAAGCTTAGCTAACAGGCTAACATGTTTTTACTGTGTTATTTTAAAATTTATTTCAACTGCCTTCGGCTCAGATCATGATCTCAGGGTCCTGGGATCAAGCCCCATGTCGGGCTCTCTGCTCAGCGGGGAGCCTGCTTCTCCCCCTCTCTCTGCCTACCTCTCTGCCTACTTGTGATCTCTCTCTCTCTCTGTCAAATAAATAAATAAAAAACATTTAAAAAAAAAATAGTGCCAAAGACTACTTGACACCTCAAGACTAGAGATGTTTTACAGAAAGCACTCATTTAAATATTATTTTAAAATCTGTTAGTTCATTTAAAGTAATCAACTATAGGGGTGCCTGGTGGCTCAGTCCTTAAGCGTCTGCCTTTGGCTTGGGTCTTGACCCCAGGGTCCTGGGATCGAGCCCAGCATCGGGCTCCCTGCTTAGCAGGAAGCCTGCTTCTCCCTCTCCCAGAACTCCAGCTTATGTTCCCTCTCTTGCTGTGTCTTTGTCAAACAAATAAACAAAATCTTTAAAAACAAAACAAAACAAAAAGTAAAAATGAAAAAATAACCAATTACGGCAAGCTGATTCAATTCTAATTAACTCAATCTGTATGAAAACTGTGCATATAATCTTAAAATTCTGAACATATCTAAAGACACAGTTTCTTCTTTAAAAAATATATTGGTATTATGCTACATGAAATAACTCAATCAGAGAAAGACAATTATCCTCTGATCTCACTTATATGTGAAATTTAAGAAACGAAAAAGAGGATCATGGTGGAAGAGAAGAAAAAATAAAACAAGAAAATCAGGGAGGGAGACAAACCGTTAATCATAGGAACAAACTGAGGGTTGCTGGAGAGGAGGGAGCTGGGGGCATGGGGTAACTGGGTGACAGACATTAATGAAGGCATGTAATGTAATGAGTACTGGATATTATGTAAGACTGATGAATCACTGAATTCTACCTCAGAAAACAATAATACAACATATGTTAATTAACTGAATTTTAATTTTTAAAAATTAAAAAAACTCTTTACAGGGATGCCTGGGTAGCCCAGTTGGTTAAGCCTCTAACTGTTGGTTTCAGCTCAGGTCACGATTTCAGGTTATGAACTGTAGCCCGTGTCAGGCTCTGCATTCACTGTGGAGTCTGCTTGAGATTATCCTCGTCTGTCCCTCCGCCTGACTCTTTTTCTCTCTCTCTCTCGTCATATAAATAAATAAACCTTTAAAAAAATGTAAATCCTTAGGTGCCTGGGTCATGCAACCAGTTAAGTGTCCGCCTTCGGCTCAGATCATGATCCCAGGGTCCTGGGATCAAGCTCCACATTGGGCTCTGCTCAGCAGGGACCCTGCTTCAACCCATCCTTCTGCCTGCTTATGCACTCACTCTCTCTCTTTCTCTCTCTGTCAAATAAATAAATAAAATCTTTCAAAAGATAGAGAAATAAATAAATAAATGTCTTTACAAGTAAAATAAAGCTACTCAAATAGACTAACTTAAAAAGAGCACACAACCAGACATTATGGTTCATCATTAGATGACGAACACATATATCCCCTCCATAAACTGAAATAGACTCTGAGCAACTCCAGATCCAACTACCAATTTAAAGGAAATACAGAGAATGGAGAAACATGTTCCAATATACCACAGTGATGTCATTAAAAAAAAAAAAAAAGAAAGAAAAGAAAAAAGAAGAGGCGCCTGGGTGCCTCATTGGGCTGGGCCTCTGCCTTCGGCTTGGGTCATAATCTCAGTGTCCTGAGATCAGGCTCTCTGCTCAGTGGGGAGCCTGTTTCCCTCTCTCTCTGCCTGTTGCTCTGCCTACTTGCGATCTCTCTCTGTCAAATAAATAAATAAAATCTTTTAAAAAGAAGAAGAAGAAGAAAAACCCACATTGTGGTAAACTCTACAGGACAAAGACCCTGGTTTTTTAAAAAATACAATGCATGTGGTCAGGTGAGTAGGGAAGACAGAGAACCTAGACACTGAAATCAATTAATCACAAAATGTTGCTGAATTCTACTTCCAACAAATATCAATCTATAAATTAATCATATGCATCACTTATATGACAACACTGACTAGCTAGATGATATAAAGAAATTTTGTTTTTAGATTTGATAATGATAATACCCTATTTTTTTTTTTAAAGATTTTATTTATTTATTTATTTGACAGAGATCTCAAGTAGGCAGGGAGGCAGGCAGAGAGAGAGGAGGAAGCAGGCTCCCTGCCAAGAAGAGAGCCCAATATGGGACTCAATCCCTGGACCCTGAGATCAGGACCTGAGCCAAAGGCAGAGGCTTAACCCACTGAGCCACCCAGGCATCCCATACCCTTACTATTTTTTAAAAGAGGCCTTGTTTTTTAGAAATTTGCACTGAAATTATTTATTATTAAAATGTTATGTTTGGGATTTTCTTCTAATAATATGAGGAGGCTAAAAGTGGATAGGGGTTTAGGTGAAAGAAGACTGATCTGACATGGTCAGAATCTTCCCCACAGCTCCACTGTAGGTTTAAAAAGATGAAATTCACAGAAGGTTACCCATATTTGTAAGTGTCCTACATAGGCATAGTATCAATTTTAAAAGTACCAACATTTTCACTAACATCGAGTTCGTATTTGTAATACTCTTTATCTATACTTAGAGAATGAAATACAGTATGAATTATGATTATCTCAAAGTAACAATAACAACAGGGAAATAAATTGCTGCCAAGAAGAAAAATTCTCTTTTAGACATAAAATAATTCATTCTTAATAGTATGGCATGAAGATTTTTGAAGAAACAAAATGAAACAGTCATAAAATACTAGAGAGACAAATTCCTTTCTTGAAGGAAACAAATCTAGATTAGCAGGCAAATATAACGAAGGGATGTTTTGCCAAATGCAGCAAACATATCAGTTTATTAAGATAAATAAAGCCTTGGGACTTTGAGTTGAATTCTATAACTTCAATAAGAAAAATCAGTAAGATTCAAAAAAGTGAAATCAAACACTGAAGCAAACAAAGTTGTCACTATTCAGAATATGAAACTATATATAAACAACTCTGGCTTACACTAAAAAAAAAATATTTAAAGATCTCAGGACATGTCTACATTACCTGTCTGGGTAAAACCCCCAATGCACTAACACCTGCTTATCTTTTCTCATCACCGGTCTCAACCATTCTTCTGAAAGGGAAAAAAAATACTTTAGTCAAGCTAACAAAATAAATCAATAAACTATTATTTAGACTTAATTTCTACTTAGAGCTTGTAAGCCCCCCAAAACATTTTCTCACAATTGAACATTTTACCTATCTTATTAAGGGAAAGTTTTCCACCCATGTATTAGAATTAGTGTAGGCCCATTATTCATTACTCTTGGCAAATCCAATTGTCCACTGTGGTAACATATTCCCTTCCCACCACCCACCTGACTGTTTGTCTACAATTCCATCCAAATCATAATCACTATATTCTTTACTACCACATTTCCAAGTAAATTCTCTGCTCCCTTTTTCTGTTAGGCTTTGGAATTACTATACATTTTTCAAGATGTAAGTCACGCTTCATATCCTGGAGAGTTTTACCATATACTCTTCCTCCTTTAAATTCAATTTCTCTGGTATCTTAGAGCACTTCACAGACTGCTACATCAAACTTTTACGGTTTTCCTTATTTTTTAATGGCATCCTACCTGCAAATTTAGCCCTGCCAACAATAGTGTAAGCAGTATGATCCTATCAGGTATTTTTATTTTGAATTTCCTTACCAAAGATAGGTATAAACTTATACAAATTTATAGGATAATCCTTATTGATCTGAATCATAGTTGTATTAGATCTACATTTTAGTACTTGTTAGAAGGTGTTTCTTTAGTAGTCTAAATTTAGCTTAGCAAACTTGTCTCTAATGCGCAGAGGAAATTAATAAAGTAAGCCCCTTAAAACCCAAGAAACAGCAAAATAGAAAAACTTAAGCAAAACTGGCTAAGTAAAAGTGGCTTTTCATTGCCAATTTCAACAAGAAATCATCCCAGCTTCACTAACTAAAGGCATAAAAGCCCACATGCTTATGTTTTGCTTTGGTATTTAGGTTTTATTTGAAGTAGTCTCCACATCCAGTGTGAGGCTCAAACTCACCACCCAGAGATCAAGAGTTGTGTGCTCTACTGACTGAGCAACCAGATGACCCCAGCCTGTGTTTTTTTTTTTTGTTTTGTTTTGTTTTTAAGATTTTATTTATTTATTTGACAGACAGAGATCACAAGTAGGCAGAGAGGGGTGGGGGGGGAGCAGGTTCCCCTCTGAGCAGAGAGCCCGATGTGGGGCTCAATCCCAGGACCCTGAGAACATGGCCTAAGCCAAAGGCAGAGGCTTAACCCACTAAGCCACCCAGGTGCCCCCACTGTGTTCTTTTTCAAGAATCCAACTGCTCACCTTAGTATCTTGAGAGAAAGTGAACAGGAAGAAATCAAGCCCGGGTCCTTAACCTGATATCCCAAAATGGCCAAGGAAAGGAGGAGGAGCAAGATGGCAGAGGAGTAGGAGACCTAAATTTTGTCTGGTCCCAGGAATTCAGCTAAAGTTATCAGACTATTCTGAACACCTACAAACAAGAGACCAAAGAAAATAATAGCAGCAATTCTATGAACAGAAAAGAGACCACTTCTGGAAGGTAGGATGTGTGAAATGAATCAAAGACGATATTTGGGAAAACAAACCATGGCAGGGGTGGGGCGCGAGGACGGGGGACAGGGAAAGGATGGGACCCTCCATCAGCTGGCTCCCAGCAAGTGACAGCAGTGGAGCACAACTCTTACAAGTCGGCTCCACTGAGGGACGCCATTTCAGTGGCTGAGCAGGGAGGTTGGGGTGGAATCCTCACTGGGACTGAGTGGTCTCAGAACCCTCGGGGGTCACAGAAAGACCAGGGGTGTCTGAATTGTGGCAGAGCTCCCAGTTATCAGAGCAGGGAAGCTGGCTGCAAAGATGGAGCTGAGGAGGGGGCTCTAAGCTCAAGGATGCCATAAACCATGATCCACAGCACAGTCGGGCCACATTTCTTCAAGCAGGGACCCAACGAGGGGCAGATCCAGGGAGACCCACCCATCCTCCACCAGGAGAAGCGGCACGGGAGCACACTGCAGGAATTTGCTGGGTTTGAAGACTCCAAATGAGGCCGTGCGTCAGACAGAAATGCTCGGTGATAGGCTAGGTGAGCACGGAGCACCACCAGAGACCAGGGAGACAGGAATGACTGAATGCTCTTCTCTGAGGGCTCACTGAGGAGAGGGCCCCTGAGTTTTCAGCATCTAGGGGGCCAGAGTTGGGAGGTCAACATTTTCATTCTCGTCCTCCAAAGCTGTACAGGAAGCTTTCAGGAAACAAAAGCTACCAAAAGCAAACCCAAACAGATTATTTAGCCTGGATGCCAGCAAGGGCAGTGCAATTCCACCTCAGGCAAAGACATTGGAGAATCACTGCGACAGACCCCTCCGCCAGAAGATCAGCAAGAACATCCAGGCAAGACCAAGTTTACCAATCAAAGAGAATTGCAAAACTCCAGCACTACAGGAATACAGCATATGGAATTCATGGCTTTTTCCCCATGATTCTTTAGTATTTCAAAGTTAAATTTTTTTTAATTTTTTTTTCTCTTTCTATCTTTTTTTGAATTTTCTTCTTTCCTTTTTCAACCAATATCTTACCAATTCCTGTTTAAAAATCTTTTAAAATTTTCATCTGTATAGTCATATTCCATCATTCATCATATTTACCCTTATTTTTGTATATATATTTTCCTTTCTTTAAAATTTTGGGAGGCAAAATACACCCAAAATCTAGTGTGGGCTCTGTTCTATTCACCAGTCTGATCATATTCTCCCCCCAACCCCCACCCCACCCCAGGTCTCTTCTGATTTGTTTGATGTATATTTTTCTGGGGCCATTGTTACCCTTTTAGCATTTTGTTCTCTTATTCATCTATTCATCTCTGGACAAAATGACAAAATGAAAAAACAAACCTCAAAAGAACAAGAGTCAGTACCAACTGCCAGGGACCTAATCAATACAACTTAGTAAGTTACCAGAACTAGATTCAGAATGACAATTGTAAAGATACTAACTGGGCTTGAAAAAAAGCATAGAAGACACTAGAGAATCCCATTCTGCAGAAAGAAAAGAACTAAAATCTAACCAAGTGAAAATCAAAAAGGCTATTAATGAGGTGCAATAAAAAATGGAGGCTCTAACTGCTAGGATAAATGAAGCAGAAGAACTGGTGATACAGAAGACCAAAGGATGGAGAATAAGGAAGCTGAGAAAAAGAGAAATAAACAACTACTGGATCATGAGGGGAGAATTCCAGAGGTAAGTGATGCCATAAGATGAAATAATATTAGAATAACTGGGATCCCAAAAGAAGAAGAAAGAGAGGGGCAAAAGGTATATTGGAGCAAATTATAGCAGAGAACTTCCCTAATTTGGGGAAAGAAACAGGCATCAAACTCCAGAAGGCACAGAGAACCCCCTCAAAAATCAATAAAAAGAGGACAACACCCCATCGTCTAACAGTAAAACTTACAAGTCTCCGAGAAAAAGAAAAATCCTGAAAGCAGCTCGGGACAAGAGATCTATAGAAACATTAGATCAGCAGCAGACATATCCAGAGACCTGGCTGGCCAGAAAGGACTGGCATGAAATATTCAGAGAACTAAATTTAGGAAAAAAATGTACCTAAGAATACTATATCCAGGCACGCCTGGGTGGCTCAGTGGGTTAAAGCCTCTGCTTTCAGCTCAGGTCATGATCCCAGGGTCCTGGGATAGAGCCCCACATCAATCAGCAGGGAGCCTGCTTCCTCCTCTCTCTCTCTCTCTCTCTGCCCGCCTCTCTGCCTACTTGTAAACTCTGTCAAATAAAAAAATCTTAAAAAAAAGAATACTATATCCAGCTAGGTTGTCACTGAAAATAGAAGGAGAGAATAAAAAGCTTCCAGAACAAACAAAAACTTAAAGAATTTGTGAGCACCAAATCACCCTACAAGAAATATTGAAAGAGATCCTCTAGGCAAAGTGAGAGCCTAAAAGTAACATAGATCAGGAAGGAACAGAAACAATATACAGTAACAGTCACCTTATAGGCAATACAATGGCACTAAATACATATCTTTCAATAGTTACCCTGAATTAAATGGGCTAAATGCCCCAGTCAAAAGACACAGGGTATCAAAACAAAACAAACAAACAAAAAAACAAGCCCCACTAATATGCTGTCTGTAAGAGACTCATTTTAGACCCAAAGACACCTCCAGATTTAAGGTGAGGGTGTGGAAAATGATTTATTATGCTAACAGACACCAAAAGAAAGCTGGGTTGGCAATCCTTGTATCAGACAAATTAGATTTTAAACCAAAAACTATAATAAGAGATGAGAAAAGACTATATAGTACTTAAAGGGCCTATCCAACAAGAAGATCTAACAATTTTAAATATCTATGCCCCTAACATGGGAGCAGCCAGTTATATAAGCCAATTAATAACAAAATCAAAGAAACACATCGACGATAATATAGTAATAGTAGGGGACTTTAACAATCCCTCACTGAAATGGACAGACCATCTAAGCAAAAGATCAACAAGGAAGAAAGGCTTTAAATGACACACTGGACCAGAAGGACATCACAGACATACTCAGAACATTCCATCCCAAAGCAACAGAATACACCTTCTTCTCTCATGCACACAGAACATTCTCCAGAACAGATCATATCCTGGGTCACAAATCAGGTCTCAACCAGTACCAAAAGATTAGGATCGCTCCCTGCACATTTTCAGACCACAATGCTTCAAAATAGCTAAGGAAAAAGTGAAGAGGACGCCTGGGGGTCTTTCATAACTCACTACATAGCAACAAACAAAATATACTGACTCTTAACTAGTAAGAACTGCCCTTCAGAATACTAAATCTATCTTCAAAGGCTGTACAGCTTTAGAAAGTAAAGAAAAAAGAATACCCATTTTTTTTACAGCTGATTTTGATAGAAAGAGCCTGTGGCAATGACTGCCTTTGGAAATCTTCCAAGTAGCAAATCTACATTCTTCCCAGATATAATCATATGCTACACAGAACCGATAAAACCACCACAGTTTTATGAGTAAAATGAGTCCAAACTGAGAATATATTTATTAACTGTCACAATTTAACAATAAAGACATAGTCTAACTAAAATACAAGCACAGAAGGGCACCTGGGTAGCTCAGTTAGTTGAACATCTGATTCTTGGGTACTTGCTCATATCATTATCTCAGGGTCATGGGATCAGGTCCCATATCAGGCTCCATGCTCAAAGGGAGTCTGTTAGAGATTTTCTCTCTCCTTTTCCCCACCCCCAACACACACACACACACACACACACACACAGAGCATTAATTATATGTAAGTGTTCATAAACTTACAAATGACTAAACAAAAGGTAGTATATCCAAACAAGGTAATGTTATTTGGCCATCAAGGGAATAATGTACATGATGTAACACTGGCAAAGTAACATCACAGGAGGCCCCAGAACTTGTTGCACCACAGAGATACTGACTTAACACCAATACACCACCTAAGAAGTCTTCATGAGCACTCTAGGAGCCAATTAAGGAGTTGCAGTACTTCAGGCAAGCTCCAAGTTGACAACAGCTGCATTGTAACAGTAAGAAGAGCCATTTCCTATCAACCCTATCAACCCCAAGAGCAATTCTCCCAAGCCAGGAGAGCTCAGCAGGATCAGGAGGGAAAGCTCCTTCTCCTTTGGGCTGAAAAGAGAAGAGTGAATGTGCATCCAATATTCCAAATTATTGGGGACCTGGGGAGCTGCCTGCCTCACCTGACTCAGAGCACTAATGGAACGGACCTATTTTAGATGTGTGGTGGTCAATGACAACAAACAAAATCTAAATGACTTACTGAAGTACCAGAAAACCAGTAATGCCACAGACAGAGCTGGGTCAACTGGGTATGATCAGGAGAAAGCACCCAAATGCCAACTTCTCCCCTGGTAGGGAGAAAGAAGAAGAGTAGAACATACATCCTATGTTCTGGCTTTTCTCTTCTTTTTTTTTTTTTAAATTATTATTATTATCATTATCATTATTTTAATTTATTTGACAGAGATCACAAGTAGGGAGAGAGGCAGGCAGAGAAACATGAAAAATCTAAAATAAACAGCCTAACTTTATACCTCGAGGAACTAGAAAAAGAAGAATAAATGAAGCCCAAAGTTAGTAGAAGGCAGGAAGTATCCAAAATCAGAGCAGAGGGCAACCCCTTCGGGTCCCCTCCCTCTTTGGGAGTTTTGTACTATCATTTTGCTATCACTCAATGAACCTTACTTTGTTGCCAAAAAACAAAAAAACAAAAACAAACAAACAAACAAAAATCAGAGCAGAAATAAATAAAACAGAGACTAAAAGACAATAGAAAAGATCAGAAAAACCAAGAGATGGTCACTTGAAAAAAATAAACAAATTGGGGTGCCTGGGTAGCTCCACGGGTTGAGTATCTGCCTTCAGCGCAGACCATGATCTCGAGGTCCTAGGATCAAGCCCTGTTTCGGGTTCCCTGCTCAGCACGGAGCCTGCTTCTCCCTCCACCTCTGGTGCTCCCCGTTTCTGCGCTCACTCGCTCTCTCTCTCTGACAAATAAAATCTTCTAAAAAATAAAAAATAAAACTAACTTGTCATGGAAAAAAGAGAAAGGGCACAAATGAATAAAATCAGAAATGAAAGAGATGGTAAAACTGATACTACAGAAATAAAAACGATTGGGGTGCCTGGGTGGTTCAGTGGGTTAAAGCCTTCGGCTCAGGTCATGATCTCAGGGTCCCGGGATCAAGCCCTGCATTAGGCTCTCTGCTTGGCAGGGAGCCTGCTTCCCCCACCCCCTGCCTACTTGTGATCTCTCTCTCTGTCAAATAAATAGAATCTTAAATAAATAAATAAACTTCAATTTCTCTTTATAAAAAAAGGAAACAAAAATGATTGTAGGGCACCTGGGTGGCTCAGTGGGTTCACGCCTCTGCCTTCAGCTCAGGTCAGGATCTCAGGGTCCTGGGATCGAGACCCACATCGGGCTCTCTGCTTGGCAGGGAGCCTGCTTCCCCGCCTCTCTCTGCCTGCCTCTTTACCTGTGATCTCTCTCCCTGTGTCAAATAAATAAATAAAATCTTAAAAAAAAAAATGATTGTAAGAAACTACTACAAACCATTAAGCACCAAAAAACTGTACAATCTAGAACATATATATTCCTAGAAACATATAGCCATCTGAGAGTGAATCATGAAAAAACAGAGAATCTGAACAGACTTATTACTAGTAAAGAGACTGAATCCGTAACTAAAAAACCCCCTACAAACAGAAGTCCCAGACCAAATGGCTTCACTAATGAATTCTATTAAATATTCCAAGAAGATTTAATACCAATCCTTCCAAACTCTTCCAAAAAATAAGAGAAAGGAACATTCCAAACTTATTTTACAAGGCCAACATTATCCAGATACCAAAACCAGACAAGGGTGCCAAGAAAAAAAAAATTATAGGCCAATATCCCTGATCAACACAGATGCAAAAATCCTCAAGCAAATATTATCAAACCAAATTCAACAATACATTAAAGAGATCACACATCACAGCAACTGGGATTTATTCCAGGGATGCAAGGATGGTCCAATACCAGCAAATCAATCTAGAGTAATATACCATATTAACAACATGAAGGACAAAAAAACCTATGATCACCTCAACAGATACAGAAAAAAAAATCATTTGACAAAGTTCAACATCCACTTATGAATAAAAATTCTTGATAGGGAGTGGGATAGAGGGAACATACCTCAACATAATAAAGGCCATATATGACAAGCCCGACAGCTAACATCATACTCAATGGTGAAAAGCTGAAAGTTTTTCCCCTAACCTCAGAAACAAGATCAGGATACCCACTTTCACCATTTTTATTCAACACAGTATTGAAGTCCTAGCCATAGCAATTAGGCAAGAAAAGGAAATAAAAGGCATCCAAATTGAAGAAGAAGCGAAACGATCGGAATTTGCAGAATTCATGCTACTATATTTAGAAAATCCTAAAGACTATACCAAATAACTCTTAGAATAAATGAATTCAGTAAAGTTGACAGAATATGAAATTGATACACAGAAATTAAAATAGTGGTTTTAGAGAAATTCAACGCACTACAAAAGAACACATTAAACAACTGAACAAGGAAAATGATGCATGAACAATAACACAATATCAACAATATGATGGAAACTATAAAAAAGAATCAAACAAAAATTCTGAGTTAGGGGAGCCTGGTGGCTCAGTCTTTAAGCGTCTGCCTTCGGCTCAGGTCATGATCCCAGAGTCCCGGGATCAAGCCCCACATCAGGCTCCTTGCCCAGCGGGAGGCTGCTTCTCACTCTCCCACTCCCACAGTTTGTGTTCCCTCTCCTGCTGTGTCTCTTGTCAAATAAATAAAAATAAAATCTTAAAAAAAATAAAATTCTGGAGTTAAAGAATAGAGTATCTGAACTGAAAATTCCACTAGAGGATACAACATTAGATTAGACCAACCCGAAGAAAGATCTGAGAACTCAAAGATGGAACATTTGAAATTCTCAAGTCAAATGAACTACAAGAATAAAGATAAGGAAACCTAAGGGACATATCCACTCATCTAAATAAATGTTCTGAGTTAAGATTTAGATTCCTCTTCTTATAAGTATCTCAATTTTTCAAAAATTTTCATCTCTAAGGAAATATTCTTTCTGCTAAAACCAGTAATTCAACCCATATTCCTAAATCAATCCTTCTATCCCTTCTAGGTTTCAACTCTATTATGCACTTCAGTTTACTTTTGTTCTGCCCCAGAAATAAACTATAAAGCCAAATCTTGAAAGATAAAGGCAGGCTACCTGCTAGGTGGCATCCTCTACTTTCTTTTCCCTGTCACACATTCTAAGAAACTGGTGACCTTCCACCAACTCTACAGCTTACTCTCACTGGCAAGTTACCAAAACTTCATTCTCAAAGGTTACCAATTATTTCCTTACTGACAAATCCAAAACCCTTGTCTCAGGCCTCACTTTTATTTCTTTATAGGACAGTTCCATTGTCAACCTCCTGCATTCTAAAATGCTTTCCTTATATTCCCATGACTTTTAAGATACGGATGGCTTTAAGATGGCTTGCCATCAAATTTCCTTTGCTCTCCTGATAAATAAATAAATAAATATTTATCTCATCCAATGACACAATTTTCCCTCACTCAGCAATTTAACTCAGTGTCCCAAAGGTCTTGCTCTCTGACCAGTCTCCTTAGATCATACACTCCAGAAATCAGCTCCCAGGACATTTTCCGAATATGGCCATGGTTGCACATTTCTCTCCACCAAAATCATCAATATTATCTACCCTCACCCTCATCCACCTAATAAAACAAAACTCTACGCTACACTCTACACTAGAGCTTTGTCCTCTCACTACCTACTCTTCTCTCCCATTACACTGAGATATACAGCCAAACTTTGCCATTTCCTTTCCCTCAAAGTTCGTAATTCATTACCTCTATGCTTTCGCTTAACAATGACAACAATAACAACTCCCTTCCAACATCTCACCCAAATCTCACCAAGAGATTAAGGCCAATTAAATACCACCTTTTATTTTAAATTTTGACTAATCCTCATTAAAGTATGTATACTGCCTTTTTAAGGATTTCATGATACGGCTTCTAATGTGTTTGTGGCTGGTACTGTTATCATCTGCACACTTACCTGAAAACAAGTACTTGTAAGGAGCCCAGCACAAGGCTTTGCTGAGAGTCAACATTTACCTGACAGTTATTCGAAGGTATATTGTACAGTGTGCCAAATCATGTCTATATTTCAAAAACAGCCTCCAAATGCTATCTCCTAACAGCTGCTTTGACTACTGATAATACCAAGCAAGCATCATCAATACACAGTGAACTAGGTTGTATTAAAATAGAAAAATAAAACTAGCACCACGAAGGAATCACTAAATAGCCAGATGTAACAATTACAGTTAAAATCTTTTGAAAAAGGCAATTTTTCTCAAAAGCTCACATGCTAAAACACTTATTAGAGAAACAGAGCCTGCAACCAAGTATTCTAACATCATAGCTATCCACCACCCCCACCTAGTGGACACCAGTTGCTATTACCTAACAGGAAAAAGGCTGAGAAACCACCAGTTAAACACTAAAGGCAGGCTGAAGTTTCTCACTTTATAAAAGCATAATAATCACAGAGCTGTGATTTTTGACTATAACAAATAAAATAAAACTTTTACCTATCAAACTAATGATGAAAAAACCTAAATGTAACAGCTAAAGCTGTAAAACTCTTAGAAGAGTTGGTTGTAAAACTTGATGACTCTGGATGAGGCAATGGTTTCTTAGATTTGCCACCATGCATAAGCAATCAAGCAACCTCACCTATCAATTGTTTTCAACATCTATAGGATCCGTACAATGTCCCTCTTCCATTCCTGACATTATCTGTTCTTTTTCTCCTGCTTATTTGCAGCACGATTTGAATAGCCTTACTGATCTTTCCTGAGAACCATTTCTTTATTTTATCTTATTTATTTATTTGACAGAGAGAGATCAGGAGTAGCCGGGGCGGGGGGGGGGGGGGAGGGGGCGGGAGTAGGCTCTCTGCTGAGCGGAGAGCCCAACGTGGGGTTGGGACCCTGAGATCATGACCTGAGCCGAAGGCAGAGGCTTAACCCACTGAGCCACCCAGGCCGCCCCTCCTGAGAACCATTTCTAACACTGCTGAGCACTTTGCTCCTGTATATTTTCCACATCATTAATTTCGACCCTTAGTTATTTCCTTCTTTCCTTAGGTTTAATTTGCTGTTCTTTTTCCCATCTCTTGAGAAAGATGGGTGAATCACTGATTTTTCAGTCTTTCTTCTTTCCTAACAAACACATTTAAAGATACAAATTTTCCTCTGGGCAGAGCTTCAGCTGTATCCAACAAAATTTAACATTCCTATACCTTATCAATCATTTAATTATTTAGTTAATTATTTAAATAATTAATATTTTTATTACAATACATATTTTAATATTACATATTATATAATATATAATATTAAAATAATTATTTAAATAATTATTTAGTTACAAAGATTTTCTATTTCCATTGTAATTTCTTCTTTGACCCATAGATTACTTGGCAATATATTTCTTAATTTTCAAACATACAGGGACTGTCTGGTAATCTTGTTGTCACTGACTTCCAGCCTAACTGCACTGGTCAGAAAAAATACTCAGCATGGGGTAATTAGCAACTCAAATCTGATATAACTTAGCTTCTTATACAGATGTCCTACAGGGATATGTTAACCAGAAGACTTGATCCCTTATAGAAGACCTATTTCTCAAATTAATCTGGTTAATTTATTAATTCCTATTTTATTTCAATTTATTTTAATTCAACTTATTAATTCATATTTTCTTTCTCAACAAATCAGTTTCCATAGCCCTATCGAACTCTGGCCACTGAGAAAATCAACCTGCAGGATAGAAAAGCTGAAGTTCAGAATCTGAACCATTATAAATTCACCAAACTAAAATATTGCTGATGGGCCCCATTCAGACAGCCAGTAAGCCCATCTTCCCCAGAAATGTTCTTTCATTTTGCAAGGTCTTTTAATTTTCAGAACACAAACAACACAGCAAACATTAACAAAAGTAATACATAAGGCAGACCTAAACTTAACACCCAGATAATAATAAAGAAATATATAAAAAGTCCAATGATCAGAAAGTTGGATATCAAAGAATTAGTTTGCTTAGACCAATTCAGCAAAAAAACAGAACACTACATTTAAATAATCTGTGCAAGTTATTTAATACTTAAAAGTCTCTTTTTCAAAAAGCTAGTAATATTGTTTAAATCTCTGATAAAACTTAAAATCTAGTGAAGTAGGAGTTCATAACCAGAAATTAACTTACCATCCTCTTGTGAGGAAGGATATGGATAAATGTGGTGGGAAGCTTTTGACTTTTCATCAGTAAAAGTCCCCTGGAAAGCAAATGAACAACATAAGGGGAAAGCACATGGCAAACAGACTATGCAATGCCAGATGCAAATTGCCTAAGAATCATAAAGGCATTACTTATTTATTATGTTATACATATATATACACACACACATATATATCAAGACTATAATATTTTTATTTTTAGCAAAGAAAACAATTATTAACAAGTACAAATAAAAACATCTAAATTTTCTATAGACACAGTTTATATTGTTGTATAGAAAAATAATGCAAGTATTTCTTACCTAATTCTCTGTGTATCTCTCTAGGAAACCTTGTCTGTAGTACGACTCTTTCTAAATCTAAAAGTTACTCCAAAATCATCAGAATTATCTGAATAATGCAAGACTATGACCATGAGCCATAACTTACAGCTATATACATATAAGATGGGCATTTCACTTGGCTCTAACATGTATGTACACTACTGTTTTTTAAGTTGATGCTAGAATAGTGGATGACATAAATACTAAGGTTAAGGTCTAGCTAGGCCACAGCTAGACTACTGCATATAATCTAGAATATGACTTGGAAGCCTTTTTTTTTTTTTTTAAGGTTTTATTTACTTCTTTATTTGAGACAGGGAGAACGCACAAGATGAGGGAGGGAAAAGGGCAAATGGACTCTGTGCTGAGTGTAGAGCTCAACACAGGGCTCAATCCCAAGATCCCAAGATCATGACCCAAGCCCAAATCAAGAGTCAGGCACTTGACCAACTGAGCCACCAAAGCGCCCCTACTTGGAAGCTATTTAGATATAAAAGTGTTCATTCCAGAGATCGTAAGAATGAGGACAAGTCTTTTTGTGTTTGTGTGTGTGTCTTAAAATCAGGTATAAGCAGCATTTTAATGTATTTCCTGAATTTTATCTTTGACAGTGAATATTTACTAACTATTACAATCAGAAGAACACAATGCTATTTCTAACTGAAGAGAAATTCTAAAATTCTAAAATCTAGGACTCTCTAAAATGAATTAGTTACAATAAAGCAAGGCATTCTCAATCATTACAAGTATTTGGGCACACTTCTGAACAACCACAAAAGACGCTGAAAAAGGGATGTCAGAGGAGCACAACGTCTGTGATTTTGGCCTCTGGAGTCCGTTAGGCCTGGATCTGAACTTCAGCTCTACCATTTACGACTTGGGTGATGTAAATATCTAAGTGTTTTTTGTGCTTCAGTGTCTTCTGTGAAATAAGGTGGTAATAATACCTATTTCACAAGAATTATAACAATTTAGCAATGAGGTAACGATATGGACAGGTACACTCTAAGTACTCAAACACTGGAGTTCTTAATGCATTTTCAGTGTTTGAGGAAAGGCCTAATCATCAGTATTCAATAATATTATTAGCTTACTGTCTCTTCCCTAAGAGCCTATGAAACCAGGAAGATCCTTATGTCCCTTTAGAGGTTATTCCTAGAATACAATCGCTAAGCCAGGCCTTTAAGAAAAATGGGAACTAAATGTTCAGTATCAACTGTGGAAAATATATAAGCTTTTTCCAGGATTAACATGGTAGCAATAAGAGTAGGTAATTTCAGCTTGGAGGTAATATCCAGCAGGTTAATTTGTTCTGTCTCGGCCTTCTAACATTCTAGATATAATTAAACTACACTTGACAGCCACTCCAGTAAGCAGTCCCAAAGAGAAAAGAAAGTTAAGTGACTGGTTCAAAGTCAAAATGCTGGTGGGACAAGGAAGTGGACTTGAGACAGCCTGACTCGATAGCACAATTATCTCATTTTTCTCTTTGGTAGGGATGTTGCATGTAAGATAACACTACTAAATCTCCAAATGTAAACGGTATTAGAAATCCTTGCTTTAGGAACTTGAACGGTATTTACTGATTACTGAAACATAACACAACTGGCAATCTCTCCTGCAGAAGAAAAAATAAAGGTATCTCAGGAGGTTTCTCAACTAATCCTAAGGATTAGTAAAACTTTGTCACTCAAATGATGTTATTTCAGAAAATTATCTTCTACCTGGGTCTCCTCAGCTAGTTCACCATGATACGGAGTTGCTTATAGTTCAGCCACATGTAGCCACAAACTGGGTATTTGGGTATTTACTGCATGTAAATACCCAAAGTCTCAGCCTAAAATGAGGTTAGAGAAGGGAGGGAAAGACATCCGAAGATAGCACTGGCACATGTGAATCAAGAGAATGTAAGCTTATGGGGAAAACAGAATTTTCCAGTCCACAAATGTAAATACAATACATACCAATGGGGTGGCAGGGGTGAGGAAAGATAGGTTTACTTGAAATAATATTTGATCTCCTCTTACCAACAACTGTGTCATCAACTTCTACTTTGACTTTGTGATTAGAGTAATATAGATCACATGGGGGACGCCTGGGTGGCTCAGTTGGTTGAGCAGCTGCCTTCGGCTCGGGTCATGATCCCGGCGTCCTGGGATCGAGTCCCACGTCAGGCTCCTTGCTCGGCAGGGAGCCTGCTTCTCCCTCTGCCTCTGCCTGCCATTCTGTCTGCCTGTGCTTGCTCTCTCTCCCTCTCTCTCTCTCTGACAAATAAATAAATAAAATTAAAAAAAAAAAATATATATATATATAGATAGATCACATGGTCTCTTTAAATTACATAAACCCAGGGGCACCTGGATGGCTCAGTCCATTAGGCATCCAACTCTTGATTTTGGCTAAGGTCATGATCTCAGGGTCTTACTGGGTTTGCACTCAGCAGGGAGTCTGCCTGCGATTCTCTCTCCCTCTCTCTCTGCCCCTGCAGCCTGCATTCACTCCTGCACTTATTCTCTCTCAAAGAAATAAATCTAGGGGTGCTGGGTGGCTTAGGGGCGCCTGGTTGGCTCAGTCAGTTAAGTGTCTTCCTTCAGCTCAGGTCATGATCTCGGGGTCCTGGGATCAAGTCCCACATCAGGTTCCTTGCTCAGCAGGGAATCTGCTTCTCCCTCTCCCTCTGCTCCTCGCCCATACTCGTGCTCGTTCTCTCCTCTCCTCTCTCAAATAAACAAAATCTTTAAAAATAATTTTTTTAAATAAAATTAAGTAAATCTTTAAAAAAATAAATTACATACATAAGCGTATTTACAATAGGATTACAATGACTCCATACCAATGTTTATTAAATGCTAATTTTGGATACAGATGTGCATCAAATCACATTGTACACCTTAAACTTACACAGTGTTAGGTGTCAATTATATCTCAACAAAGCTAAGGGGGAAGAAAAATGCTTCTAGGATAAGAAGTGGAGGTGAGTGGAGAGAAAAAACTTAGTACTGTAAGAACCCAAAGAGAGAGAACTTTCATTTAATGCAGATAAATACAGAAAATAAAAGACATTATTATTGAAATTTATAAGCTTAATACTATACAATTTTCTGAAGTGATCATGTTTATTACCTGATGTCGTTTGATAATATCCTTCAATTTGTTAGCCAACTTCAGATCAATGTCTGGAATGAGGTAGATGTTGGGTCTGGTCAGACAATTGTTCTAAGGAAGAAAAAACAGATTTTGAAATTCTCTTGGTTTTGAAATGATGTCACATTATTAATGAATTACCCTAATGGCCAAAGTTGACATTAAAAGCCATAGTGTTTAAAACGGGAAGATGCTTTTTAGTATAGACTACAGAGGGCTCATTTCAATATAAAACCTAGGCGTTCAAAAAGCCACTTAATGCCATCCTCAGATCCCTTCTCTGTAGCTAAGTACACCTGGGCAAAAAATGTTCATAATCACAACCTAAAGAAATTCCTTTTATTTTTCATTAAGGTACCACACTCACATATTGATACTTGTATAGCCAATCTTACCTGAATTGACCTTAACAGTCCAAATCTAATGTAGTGTTTCCATCGACACCTTTTATTGGGTGAGAGGGGAGAGGACCCCAGGGGAATGCCATTTTGGCTCATTATTTAAGTTACTTATAGCTCCTCTTTCCATTTCTAAACTTACAAATAGCAATGATTAAAACATGCATATTAACTCCTCAAATCATCATTAAAAAAAAATCAGTGAACCAACCACAAAAATTGTTTCTCTAGCTAGCAGTTCATGAGACAAATTTCAGGCATCAAGTTAATGATAATACCTAGCTGAATCTTTGCCAGCTGCCTCTCCCCAAGAAGGCCAATTCAGTAATCATTAAAAATTACCAATCAATAAAAATACTAGAAAGAAAAGAAGAATACTAAGTGTTCTCTCTTCCAGATTATACCTAGTTAGGGAAGTAAGATCTGTATTTATGGTACAACCCTGAAACAATCTTAAAAAAAAAAAAAAAAAGACTATATAAATGAATAACCAGTAGATTGAGAGTGTTTATATTAAATATGAAAGAGATTCAAGTAATGGATTAAGTGTAATAAAGAAAGAAAGTATGAGGGCATCTGGGTGGCTCAGTTAATCATTTGACTTTTTTTTTTTTTAAGATTTTTTTTAAATTTATTTATTTGACAGAGAGAGATTACAAGTAGGCAGAGAGGCAGGCAGAGAAAGAGAGGAGGAAGCAGGCTCCCCGCTGAGCAGAGAGCCCGATGCGGGACTCGATCCCAGGACCCCGAGATCATGACCCGAGCCGAAGGCAGCAGCCTAACCCACTGAGCGCCCTCATGTGACTCTTAATTTTGGCTCAGGTCATGAGATCGAGCCCTGTAAGATTCTCTCCCTCTCCCTCTGCCCCTTCCTCTCACCCTCTCTCTCTCTATAAGTATCAAAATAAAGGAAATACCACAGATTATTTCACAAGACGTTTAGGATCAATATTCTATAAATGACAAATTTTAGTCATACTTTATAGCTCTAATTCCCCAAAACCCATAAAAATAACAGACCAGATTTTAGAAAATCTTTCTTCCTTTGATCTTTTGGCAGTCCAATAAAGCCAATTTTAGAACCGAGAGTATATTAAATGGAAAACAATTTTAATAATTAAACTTTCTGAGTTACCTGCACCAATGTTTTCTCAATGTTCATAAACATTTCAACATTCCGATCCATTCGGGATGGATTCTGTAGATCAAACCTACGCCTAAAGAGAAGAAAATCATTAGTTAATTTGTCTTCTACCTTCGACAAAACTGCAAAACTTAGTGTTAGCACTCAACGCAAATGAACTGTAAAGACATGGAAATTAAAACAGAGCTCTACAAAACATATGAGGGTATTTTCTCAGTGTAAGAAAACAGTGTCAAAATCTTCATAAAACGTTAAATACTATGACATTAAGGTCCACTCCAATCAAAATGAAGAACCCCGGGAGCGCCTGGGTGGCTCAGTGGGTTAAAGTCTCTGCCTTCGGCTCAGGTCATGATCCCAGGGTCCTGGGATCAAGCCCCGCATCGAGCTCTCTGCTCCGCGGAGGCCTGCTAACCCTACCCCCACTGCCTGCTTCTCTGCCTACTTGTGATCTCTGTCTGTCAAATAAATAAATAAAATCTTAAAAAATAAAATCTTGGGGCACCTGGGTGGCTCAGTAGGTTAAAGCCTCTGCCTTTTCGGCTCAGGTCATGATCCCAGGATCCTGGGATCGAGCCCCATGTCGGGCTCTCTGCTCCGCAGGGAGCCTGCTTCCTCCCCTCTCTCTCTCTGCCTGCCTCTCTGCCTACTTGTGATTTCTCTCTCTCTGTCAAATAAATAAAATCTTTAAAAAAGAAAATAAATAAATAAAATAAGATCTTAAAATCTTAAAAAAATGAAGAACCCATTCCATGAAGTATCCTGTTTTTCTTAAGTCTAAGATATTTTACATCATCTAGAAAAGGAGTCCACACTTCCAAAGGCAGTGAACTATTATACCGTTCTTCAGGTATAAGGAAAATTTATCTGGTTTCTATATGCTTAAAAGTCATTTGCTCAAATTCATCAGTGTCTGTGCTCTCCTTGGGCCTACTATTGTCCTAAATCTGGTAAATTCATCTATTTATCTTTTCTCGCTCCCCAATTTTTTTTATGTAAGTATTCAAGCATAACATTCTAATGTTGTCTGTCTAATCTCACCCACTTCCATATGATTCAATATTAATAAATTTGAATGCTTCTTTCACCATATCTTTTATTCAACACTTACTTTGATTTTGCCCCATTTTAATTCCAGGCAAAGTATAGCTCAGTAATAGAGAGTGTGAGCTGTGGAGTCAAGCTGTTCTGGGTTCTAATCCTGACCCATTTTTATTTATGTAGTCTGGAGTGATTTACTAATCCAAGGATCAATTTCTTCATGAATACAATGGCCCATTACAGTTTTTTGTGAAGGTCAAATGACATATATATGTTAAGGGCTTAAGACCGTGTCTTTTTACGGTCTGTTTAGCCTGTAAGTGATCAGTAATTGTTAACTATGGTTATAACACTTTGTTTTAGTTTTGGGTTTTTTTTTTAAAGATTTATTCATTTTGAGAAAGATAGCAAGGGGAGGGGCAGAGTGAGAGGGAAAGAGCGAAAGAACTCTCCAACAGATTCCCCACTGAGTGCAGAGCTTGACACAGGGCTCAGGCCCAGGACCCTGAGATCATGACCTGAGCAGAAAGCAAGAGTCAGCTGCTTAACCAACTGAGCCACCGAGGTGCCCCAATGGTTATATTTTTAAATCATTACTACTATGTGCTAGCTAGGATTAGGCAGTCTGAATGCAGAGCTCATCCTCTACCTCTCAGGTTATCCTGTTTTATTTAACCAGGAGATGCACCCCACACTTCCAACCATTCTTCCAAACTCTGCAGCCTTTCTTGTATGTCACTACCTACTCTGTGGGCTTGATACTATCGCCTCCAGGGTCTGCCACAAGCCACGTTCCCTATGAAGCTATTCCTGTCTTCTGCCATGCTCCTAATACATCCCGTGCACATTGCTGTTCATGTTGTTGCTAAGACAGCTCATTAGATGCCTTGAGGGCAAAGACCAGGTTTGTTTAAAACTATTATATACAGCCCTAGTAGCCAGCAGAATGTGTGGCTTTAGGGACACCTGGGTGGCTCAGGCCGTTAAACATCCGACCCTTGATTTCAGCTCATGTCATGAGCTCAAGGTCATGAGATTGAGCTCTGTGTCAAGCTCTGTTCTGAGCATGGAGCCTGCTGAAGATTCTTCTTTCTCCCACCCTCTCCCTCTGCCCCTCCTCACATCTATCTTAAAAAAAAAAAAAAAAAAAAAAAAAAAAAAGGTGTGGCTTTATAAAGCATACCACTCAGGAAATTAGTATTTATTTTGACTAAGCTTCAATTTGGAAATTAAGGAAAGCGTCCAATAAGCCACAGAAATAAGTAATTTGGAAAGGAACTAGTTATAGCTTTAAAAATGGCCTTTACATGTAAGAGGGACCTTTGTCCCAAGTCAATTAAATCAATACCTTGATTTAATCTTGGTACACAGAACTTAATCCTTAAGTCTCATTTTTAGGTTGTTTAGTATCTTCCTTTCCTAACTTCTGAGGAAGGAGTAGGTCAGAAATGCCAAGCAATTTGCAACAACAGAATAACACATGCCTGACTGACACAACCCTATTAGAGCAAAGGGACTTCCACTGGTTCTTTCAGCACAACACAGGGAGAGAAACGTGAGTGCCTCCTCTTTCTAAAGAAGAGGTCAGTCTTTCACAGGCTTCTGATAACAAACTATATCCAGAAATGTCTTACTTCAGAATTGCTTGTATAAGCCTTTATTCATATTATTCACAGAGAAACTGCTTCCTTAGTAAATGATTCAGATGAGACTGAAAGGAATTATCACTCTCAGAAATCTGAGAAATAGTTTGAAAGTACTCATTAAACAAATTAAAATAAGGTTGCCTGTATTTACCTGCAAACAAAGATTAAGAGCTAAATGATTCTGGTAAACAGAAAAAGAAAATTAAGAATTTACTCTGCCTTTCTAATTACTGGTGAGTTAAATTTCTCAGTATTCCAGCTATGAAATGAAATAGGAATGAAATAGGAATGAGAGAGTAACAGGCTTTTACGAAAAATTACCTAAAAAACAGTAAGCACCTAAATCTATGTATTAGAATACCTACTTTCTAATTTTTTCAAAATTTAAATGCTACAGCTTGGTGAAGCTGTAATGATAGCATGATTAGAGGCACTGAACATCAACATCAGTCTATTACAAGCAGAAACAACCAGATACTGTATGCCTCCATGCCTCCCAGAGGGAGGAACACAACACTGTCTATCTATTAAGCACTACTGACCACCACCCCCACCGAAAAAAAAAAAGCTGAATCAGGCTAAGCATCTAGCTCTAACTCCACTTTACTAGAAATTTAGAAGACTATGTTAAACGATATCCTAGGGAACATATTAGCAAAATCTAGAACACAGAAGTCTATAAGACAACTTACTTTTGTAAAAAAATAACTGGCGAGGGTAAGAGGGGGAAGAGAGACCAGGAGGAAAACTATTAATTTTCTTTTTATTTTTTAAAGGGGGAGAGGGGAAAGGAGAAAGGGAGAGAGAATCTAAAGCAGGATCCATGATCTCATAACCCTGAGATCATGACCTGAGCCAAAATCAAGAGCTGGAATCTTAACCTATTAACCGACCCGGGTGCCCCAATTTCCTGAAAGAGACACATCAACCAAATGTCACGTATGAATCTTCTTTGAATACTTATTAATATAAATTAATTAAAAAATACATTAATATAAAGTATGAATTAACATAAAAACCATCCATGAAATAATCAGGAAAGCTTGAACACTAAGTAGTTCTTTAATAACACTGAAAAATTATTGATAATTTTCCTAGTTGTGACAATGTCACTGTTATAATGCTTTATAAAAAATCCTATTCCAGGGCGCCTTGCTGGCTCAGTCAGTCAGGCCCCTGACTCTGTCTGGATCTCAGCTCAGGTCTTGACTCAGGGTCATGTGTTCAAGCCCTAAGTTAAGCTCCACACTTGGCATGCAGCCTGCATATAATAAATAAATAAATGGATGAATGAATGTATACAAAGACCTAAGCTCTTTAGCCACACCCGGCTGGCTCGGTCGGTAGAGCATGCAGCTCTTGATCTCAGAACCCCATCCTGGGCACAGAGATTACCTAAAAAAAAGATCTCATGAGGCGCCTAGATGGCTCAGTTGGTTAAATGTTCAACTACTGATTTCAGTTCAGATCATGATCTCAGGGTTGTAAAGATCAAACCCTGAATCCCTTAGAATTCTCTATCTTTCCCCCTCTTCCCTGCAAAATCCTATGCTTTAAAAAAAAAATCCTATGCTTTTAGAAACAGTGAATATTTACAAATGAAATTACATAAAGTTGAAGGTGCATGAAGGTAAATGGCAGTTCATTGTATTATTCTCTTTTATAGTTTATATTTTCCATAATAAACTAAAATGGTTTACCAATAATTTAATAACACAACAGAGTAAAGCTTTTTCCTGATTCAGCAATATGCTATGTAAGCAAAGAAAGTATTTAAAATATACAGATATTGTGAAAAACTGAAACAGGGTACCTGGGTGGCTCAGTCGGTTAAGCATCTGACTCTTGGATTCAGCTGAGGTGGTGCTCTCAGGTCATGAAAGCAAGGGTCAGGTTCTGCCTGAGGGTCTCTCTCTCCCTCTCCTTTTGCCCCTCCCCCACTCATGCTCTTAATTAATTAATTAATTAATTAATTTAAAAATCTTGAAAAAGAAAAACTGAAATAAACTCAAGTAAATATAGTATAACCTCTAGTTGAAAGATTTAATCTCTTATTTTGAAATTACCAAGAGTATTTAAATTTTCCTTTATACAATATAGAAAAATGCTCAAACCTACACATAAGGGAAATGCAAATTAAAACTAAAATTATAAAGCCTTTTGAATCTTAATGCAGAGAACTAGAAGAGACAACACATGAACATGTAATTCTCTGGCTTTTAAAACGTTTGGTCATTTAAAATGTAAATATGAGCACTCCATTGATGGCTTACTAATTAATAATGAGTCTTCTGCTTTGTTTCCCTCCAGCAATCTGCCAGGCAATGTCTCATGGCAGCCTTTCAATCAAAGGCAATACTGACTGTCAAAAGGGCCCTCATTAGCTTTATTGCTCTAATTCTGTGCCTCTTGCGAGATTACGAGATTACGTTAGGGATGTTCCCTTCTCATCCTCAACCTCAGATAGAAAATAAAGTTGAATAAAAATAGTCAACAAAGGATCCTGGAGAATGAGTTTAATTCCTTGGAAAGTGGTGTGAAGGGCTTCAGGAGCAAACTTGGAAAGGAAAAGACAAAAATGAACTGAGCTGGGAGCATGGCGAAAAGCAGACAACAGTATAGCAGAACAGTTTTGTGGGAAGTTGGCCTCAAGCATAAGGGGGCTTTGTCTAATAATGGCAAGCTACAAAACCATGGAGACCAGCAACAGAAGGATGGTCCTGTATGCCACACTCCAAAAGGGTGGCAAATAGTCTACAGATAAAACAGCCTGAAACAGGTAGGCATACATGCAGGGAGGGAGGTCTACTACGTAGAAGCAGACGTGGATAATTAAAGTGGTTTGGATTCTTGCTATATTATTTTTAAAAAATTTAAAAGCTAGACGGCCATTTTAAAATATGCTATAAAAAGGATAATACTTCAGCCTGGGTGGCTTAGTGGGTTAAACCTCTGCCTTCTGCTTGGGTCCTGGTATTGGGGTCCTGGGATCGAGCCCTGCACCAGGCTCTCTGCTTAGCAGGGAGCCTGCTTTCCCCACTCTCTCTGCCTACTTGTGATCTCTGTGTGTCAAATAAATAAATAAAATCTTAAAAAAAAAAAATCTAAACCATGTTTGTGCTAGAATGATAGCCTCACTACCCAGCATTTCTCAAAGTAAGGCCTGACAACCATTTAGAGTACTTTTTGAAAATAAAGATTTTCAGTTTTCATACCACACTTGATAGTTAACAACGTATGTCCATGAAGCCCGGTAATCTATATTTTTAAAAGTATTCCAAGTGGGGGCACCTGGGTGACCCAGTCAGTTAAGGGCCTGCCTTCAACTCAGGTTACAATCCCAGGATCCTGGGATGGAGTCCCACAACAGGCTCCCTGCTCAGCGGGGAGCCTGCTTCTTCCTCTCCCTCAGCCATCCCCCACCCTCCCCACTTGGGCTCACTGGCTATCTCTCTATCAAATAAATAAATAAGATCTTAAAAAAAAAAAAAAATATTCTAAGTGATTCAAGTGATCCTAAAGTTTGAAAGCCATTACCCGAGACTTATTGTGGTAATATCTAAAAAATGAAAATCAGAAGACTTCGAAGGCAGGGAATAAAAGCTGAACCACCAAGTCTTAAAGCAGAAAGAAAAGTAGGTCTGAGCATATCTGCAAGAAATAAATGTTGGCAGCAAATTGTGTCACAGGTAAAAATAAAAGGCCACTTCTCACATTAAGACAAATCCTGAACTTTGTTAACTAAGCCTAGGTTTCACCACTGTCAAGTAAAACTAATAAAACACAAAATATTTTCAGTCAATCATCTCTTTAAAAGGCATGAAACAGGATTACAATGCATAGTAATCTGTACAGAACTGTAAGAATAAACAGGATTCTAATCACTCTGCAGGAGGACACTGACATTTATTGAGTTGAGTTTGGCTGTATTTAATCTCTACTTCAGGAAATGTTATCAGATTTCCATAAGATGTCAAAATCCCCCTGGTTTGGTATCCCTCAGTAATATACAACTATATGTAATATTAGCCCACAGTTTTCTCCTTTAACTAAACCTACAAATAAGGTACTCACTTCTGACTATTTAGAGACATGCAGAAAGATCATATTCACTCACTCTGGAATCTTAATATGTATTGTCTGTTCAGTGTTCCCACTTAACCTCGTAAGTGATAAGCCAGCTTGACATCACTGAAAGCTTAAAGAAAGCAGGAAGTAAGAAAGAACCAAACAGAAACAAGAGAAAAAGAGAATGTTTGGCCATTAGAAGAAATGAGCAAACTTTGGAGCTAGAATGTGAGGTTAACTGGAGAACACAAACGAGGTTCACAGGGGTATGCTGGGCCTGGGGAAAGCTCCAGGCACTGTCAAGATGACAGGCCACTATTCAGACTTCCAAATGCGTGGGTGGTCACTAAAATATGCACGGTCAGACTGTAAGTGATCCACTCCCTGCAAGCATGTTAGTCTGGGGGAGAGGTGAGTGTGCACAGCAACTAAGTGTCTAATGACACCAGAAAGGAGAGGATTCTGGTACAGTGAGTAAAAGACTTGGAAAATTTCTTTTTTTTTTTCTCTAAGATTTTATTTATTTATTTGACAGAGATAGAGAGATCACAAGCAGAGAGGCAGGCAGAAACAGAGGGAGAAGCAGGCTCCCTGATGAGCAGAGAGCCCAATGCGGAACTTGATCCCAAAACCCTAGGACCATGACCTGAGCCAAAGGCAGGCGCTTAACCCACTGAGCCACCCAAGGTGCCCCAAGACTTGGAAAAATTCTTACTCCTCACTCCTCTTAAAAGTCTTCAACTTTAACCTTTATTTCTTTCTTGGCCTCCCTTTTAATTTAAAGACATCTTAACTTTACATATCCTTCTAAACTCTTTCACCTAAAAATATTCCATTGCACTGGTGCATGTTCCAGAACAAGCAAGTTCCAGAAGAGGTGACTTAGGAGAAGTCATCTCACTTTGAGACTGTCCTCAAGTACACATCAGGATTTAGGACACAAAATGAACAAGAAAATAAGAGAGTCCCATGTGGGAATCTAGAGCTAACAGTAGGGTATGAATCATACCCGAGAGCAGTCAGACATGCTGTCCATCCTTGCTCAGGGCACACCCTGTAAGAGTCCCAACACCACAGCCAGAAGCAGAGGTGCAAAACAGCAGCCACATCTGGTGTCAACACTCTTGTGCTCACTGCATCAATTATCCGCAATCTATTAAGCACGCACCCACACATAAAAAGTTCAGCAAATACGCAAAGTCTGTATCACTTGCTATTCACTGTAAATAAATCATTTACTTACAAACTTGTCCTACTTATCAATGTGAGCACTTATTTGCCTTTTCCAGCCATATTTTAAACTACCCAAATTACATGTGTAATCTCCTAGAAAGATGCTAAGACTGCACTTCACATAAACACAACTAAAACCTCAAAACGACTTCAAGTCATTTCCCCCCGAACCCCCTCTTCAACCCCGGCCTGTGAAGGGACTCCCCACTATCCCTGAAGTTTGGAACCATCACCATGAAACCCTCACTAGTCTCAGCAGCTGAACGTCCCACACAGAGACGGCAGAAACCCCAGAGCTCAAGAGATAAAGCACCAAGAGAGACAGGGTGAGAAAAGGGAAAGAGGAGAGCGAAGGGAAAATGCAACACTCCCAAGAACAGCAGCAGTGACTCTATCCTAGCTGCACCACTGCCGGAGGAATGGTCTGCACTCCTGAGCTGGGTTCCTCTCGTCTGTGTCCCGAGGACAGCACACTAGACATCTCTCATTCTGAAGGCCTGGCTCATGAAAACACTTAAACTGCTGTTTTTTAGTACAACGTTATGTTCACAATACCCATTTATATATTTCACAGTGAGCCAACCATCTAATTTGCTAAGAATACACACTCATCTATTATCTAGATACAACTATATATGAGAAGTAATTTGCCTAACAAATGGAATAATTGTTCGAGATTTCTCCTGGATGTAGGTACAAAGTAAACCAGAAAACCAAAGAAAGCTTCAACTTTGCACACTAATTATAATGTGCTTTTAGAATTCTCTAACACTATACAAAGAAGGCCGATGATTTAACATTAAATAACATAAATATCACATCAAGACATACAAATAAACACAAAAACTTACCATCCCTGTTCATTTTTATACTTGTAAGCAGCCCCAAGAATGTGACACAAGGTGCCTCCAGCTTTGAAATCCATGAAACACTTTGCCTAAAAATGACAGAAGTTACACATGAGAAAAATAAAAGTTCTGACAAAATTAGTCATGTCTGAATTCAAAGTTTTATAAACTTATAATTTATAAACTGGTAGCTTAACCTCATTATATACTTCCTGGAACCAATAAGGTATAAGGAAATTTTTTCCGAAGTGAATTAAAAATTCTTTTAATTCAATTTATTACTCTTTTAGTAAACAGTCTCTTAAAAACAAGATATACAAAAGAAAAATCAAAATTTTCAGCAGGAAACACTAATGGACAGAAAATATTGATACACTACAACGTCCACTGATAAATATAAAATGTGATTTTTTAAATGTATAAAATCCCAGTAAAACATAATTTCCAACAATATGATTTTCCTGTAGAATAAGAAATATTAGTATGCATTAGACTTTGTTCCCAAATTAGAACAACTGAACTCTTGTGATAATATTTTAATGACAATGAAAACACAGTGTTAATTATATGTAAAATTATAGCTAAAATCTGTGCAACAATTTGAAAGAGATGTGCACTTTATGGATTATAAAAGTAATGATCAAATAAATCAAATGCTGAATGACTTCTACACTATGGAAGTAAAAGTTTCATATAAACTGATCATCAAATATGCTAATAATATGAAAGTATCAGAAATACAGCATGCACAAGATGGGATCGGGAGGGAGACAAACCATAAGAAACTCTTAATCTCACAAAACAAATAGGGTGCTGGGGGATGGGGGGGTAGGGAGAGGGTGGTTGGGTGATGGACACTGCGAAGAGTATGTGATATGGGGAGCGCTATGAAATGTGCAAGCCTGACGATTCACAGACCTGTACCCCTGGGGCAAATACTACATTACATGTTAATAAAAAAAAAATTTTAAATAAAAGAAACAAACCCCTCCAAAGAAGAAATACAGCATGCATTTTTTTTCCTTCAAAATGATTCTTACAAAATAATATAATGAAAAGAACTCCACGATGTCAAATATAAGAAGGCAAAAAACAGAACAGTGGCTGCTAGGGCTGGGGAGAGAGTGAAGAGTTATGGTTCAACGAGTTCAGAGTTGCAATCTGGGAAAATGACAAAGTTCTGGCGATGGATAGTAGTAACAGTTGGACAACAATGTGAATAATGCCACTGAACTACACACTTAAAGTTATTAAAACATTTTACTATAATGAAAAAATAAAAAACATTTTAAAAAATAAGAAATACTTAGAAAATCATTAAGATGAGCTCTTCCAAGTCATTCTGGTTTTCCTGTTGCTTTTTAATTACATAGGTTTGAGCTCCTAATTTCTTGCCCAATACTATTCCCAGTACACCCCAAATGCTGCATTACATATTCCTAAGCAAATACATCCAGGTCCAATTCTTACCATTGACAACATGTTATTTATCTAGGAAAATGAACAAGTTATTAAAATCTTCTAGTGTTGGCATAATGTGCTGGAAGGTATCTACAAGAGCAGAATGAAACAGTTCTACTGAGCCTTCCCTGAACCTGCAGAGGCTGGGCTGAAATGTTCTCTCCAACTACATAGGCGTATCACTACTATGCACATGCAAACTGCTCAGCGTTAATACTGAAATGACTGGTTTATACATATATCTCTAATATGAACTCCTTGAGGACAGGAACAATGTCCTTCTCAAATCTTTAACATCAGTATTCAACAGAGTGCCTGACAATGTAGGTAATCCATAGAACTTTTTCAATATTTCAAGTATACTAAAATAATTTAAAAACTCATAGCTGAAAAAACAACCCAAAAAACACTCATAAGTGTCAAAAAAAAATCATAGCCATGCTACATATTGATCAGACCAGAAAAATAAAACACCTATACACGTAATTTAAAATTAAGGCCAATTTCTGGACAGGTAATAAATTTGAGAAATTAAAGTATCAGATATATGCTCAAGACAGACACATTAACTTCTGTCAACCACTACAGGAACAAGTAATAAGTGAAGTAGAAAATGAGACTTCTATGCTGAATGAAGAAAGTCAAGCAGAGAGAGTCAATTATCATATGGTTTCACTTATTTATGGAGCATAACAAAAAGCATGGAGGACATGGGAAATTAGAGAGAAGGGGGTTGGGGTAAATTGGAAGGGGAGGTGAATCATGAGAGACTATGGACTCTGAAAAACAATCTGAGGGGTCTGAAGTGGCGGGGAGGGGGGGTGTGACGTCAGGGTACCAGGTGGTGGGTATTATAGAGGGCACGT
Source organism: Neogale vison (assembly GCF_020171115.1). Taxonomy (NCBI): domain Eukaryota; kingdom Metazoa; phylum Chordata; class Mammalia; order Carnivora; family Mustelidae; genus Neogale; species Neogale vison. Next base: position 207,032,404 of record NC_058096.1, on the reverse strand, counting down.
GCATGGAGCACTGGGTGTGGTGAAAAAATAATGATACTGTTATGCTGAAAATAAATTTAAAAAAAATAAAATAAAAATACAATAACTAGCTTAAAAAAAAAAAAAAAAAGAAAATGAGACTTCTAATTTTCCAGAGGTATCATCTGAATAAAGGGAAAGAAAAAGGGAAACCCGGGAACCTGGCAAGGGCACCAGTTCCAGTAATGAAGGGCAAAAAGGAAAACATAAGTCCATAAAGATGTGACAAGAAAAAAACAAAAAGGGACACTCACCACTCATCAAGGATTCTTAGAGCCTAAATGGGAATGGATTTGGGACTCTGATCCTAAGGATAAGCTCAGTATCAAAATCACCCAGATAAAAAAGGATTCAATCAGAATCCGGGGATGGCAAGTTGGGAGGCAGAGACAAGAGACTTCGCAGGGTCACCCACGAGGCCCTGACTGCATCGCCTCAACCAACCCTAGCCCAACCACCCCCACCCTGAAGAGGCCCTACCCTAACTGATGCTGGATGTAATTCGAATACAAGAACTCATGTGCTTAGACGTTCTCCGAAGGAGCAGCATGGATTGTTCATTGTAAATTCCTCTTGATTAGTACTGAAAAACTTAAAGAATAAAAGGGCAAGAGGTTTCCAAAACTTGAGCTTTCCAGAGCCAGCAAGATGCTGCTTTGCCTGAGTTATCTCTGTAGCTACACACCCCAATCAGAGTCTGGGGATCAAGGACAGCTCTAACAGGCTGCTTCTATTCCCAGCTGTGTGACTACACTGCTTTTGATAAGCTGTTCTATCTCTGGTTAACTCTTTGGAAAATTAATCTCATCTTATTCTGGATGTACGTTAAGTGGTCTCATCCTACCTATTTATAGCCCACCTAAAATTCCGCTGAGCTGATGGAAACCCAGAAAAAAGACAGAACTAACTGCAACACATAAAAGTGCTTAAAATTTGTACCACAGTGTCCTTATTTATTTCTCTGGCTTATTTATTAAGGACAATTCATCTTAATTAGAAAAAAAGGAGGAGGATGTATACCTGTGTAGTTAGAACATACACATCTATAATGCCGTGTTTTGGTCTATTAGCCAATATGATGGTACAAGAAAGTAAGTATGAGAAAGTGAATAAAGGAATAGAAACTGGGAATGTCCAAGACATCAAGAAAGTTCACAGAAAATCACAATGTCATCTTCACACCTTAAAAAGCTGTGGGGGAAAAAGGCACGTTGCTTAGACTCCAGAACCTTTTTACCTCACAAAAAATGACAATCAAATATTCCACACATTTCTCTGTGTACTTTAACTGCTTTGGAGTTCCGATAGTGCTTTCTAGAAATTTTTCCCAATGTAATTAATAAGAGAAACTGTAACTGTAATTAGCATCTCTAATCATAGCTAATTATTGCTGCAGTACTCTTATTCTTGGGGAGAACAAAAAGTATTATCATTGCCACCAATTACAGAGAATTTAAATTTACCATGAGGCACTATATATACATCACTGACAACTTGCCATTTTTCTGAAAAAAGGCTCAAGTCGTGGCAATTTTGTAGTATTGGCATCTTAGATGAAAATAACGTACCTCGTTTACTCCTCACAACTATCCTACAAAGTTGACTCTCTTTATCCCATTTTACAGATGAAAAGTGTTCCTGCCTCCACCAATATGATAGGCTGAATAATCAGAAAACCCTACCACTTCAAATGCATGCTGGACAAACTATAACAGACTTTATTTTATTTATTTATTTATTTATTTATTTAAAGATTTTTATTTATTTGTTTGAGAGAGAGACAATGAGAGACAGCATGAGCGAGAAGGTCAGAGAGAGACACAGACTCCCCATGGAGCTGGGAGCCCGATGCAGGACTCGATCCCGGGATCATGACCTGAGCTGAAGGCAGTCGCTTAACCAACTGAGCCACCCAGGCGCCCACAGACTTTATTTTAAAAGTACAACTGGATCCCTAGGGAGAAATCAAACCCCTAGATGCAAAAATCAAAGATGACAAAAAATCAAACTAAAAGTCAAAGTGTTAATCTTCTGAGGCATAAAAAGGAAATACCATACTAGGGTGATAGGGGGTGGGGATGATGAGACTAAACAGGCAAGTAATGACAACGTTGATAAGATAAAGGCCAGGACTTCCCCAGGCAGGCAGGACAGGGGAAAAAAAGACTACAGACCTAAGCAAGGGAGGACATCAGAACTAAGGCAATCACCAGCCATACACATATGGACAGCCAGGACTATCGACTCGCTCACTGCAGAGAGGAGGGGAAGGATGAGCTAGACAAAAATACCTGCCAGCAAAGAAGGTAACAAGCTTCCATCTCAAGATAATTCGAGTTTGGAACTTAACTAACCACTCAATTAGGAACCCCATGACAATTTAACATAATAATTGGTCCTAAATTTATCAGGTCCTCTGGACTGCCTTAAAAAGCAAATTCTCACCCCAGGCCAATACGACTCCCATGTTAAAATTCCACTGAAGGAAGTGCTGACATTCCAAAACCCAAATACACAGAAATCTTAATTACATTTTTATTCCCTGAAATCAAGAGAAAAAAAGAAAAATCCAAAACGTCCTAGAATTTTGCATGATCTTAGCAGAACAATACTATTCTCAGGCACAGATCATAAAATACCCAAAGTTGGAGGAATCATCACATTCACCAAATTCAACAGTTTTCTAATGTATCTTTGCCAAAGAACTCTTCCAGGAGCAGAAAGCCCAGAAAGAAGTCTATCAGGAAAAACTGTTCAAAGTGAGAAACTTGAAAGCAACAGATTCCTCTTGGACCTCCCCATTTATTCCTCTGTTCCCTCAGTCCCTCAGGTGCTCTGCAAGGAACAATTACAAAACCAATAATCAGGTCCAATCCCTTTTTCTGATAATTATAGGCCTCTTCTTATCAATTTCCTTCTCCCTAAAACTTCTTTACCACACAGCATGGTTTACTAAATCAAATGAAGGAAATCAACTGCCAAAGTTCTCGGGCCCATATTCTTTCCGTTACACCAGACTGACCAAGATCATGAGAATCTCTGCCATGAGGTCAATCAGACTTACTGGACAGAAATTCCAAAGTGTCCGAAAGAGAGTGCCTATGGACTGTGACTCATCTAAAATGTCCCAAAATTGGGCGCCTGGGTGGCTCAGTGGGTTAAGCTGCTGCCTTCAGCTCAGAGGTCATGATCTCACGGTCCTGGGAATCTCTGCTCAGCAGGGAGCCTGCTTCCCTCTCTCTCTCTCTGCCTGCCTCTCTGTCTACTTGTGATCTCTGTCTGTCAAATAAACAAACAGAATCTTTAAAAAAATAAATAAAAATAAAAAAATAAAATGTCCCAAAATTATACTACCCAATCCAAATACACAACCTCATTTGTAGAAATGGCTCTGACAATAAATTTTACCTTCAAAGTATTTACATGTATTCCAAAGTTATATATTAAAATGTATTAAATTCCTCTGACAGTTTGAGAATAAATTCCAAAAAATGTAATGCATATCCCTGAAAATTAATGTATCCATCTCAATGTACCTCCTTTTGAGAAGTAGTAATTTCACCAAGTTTTCTGATCATTGCTTTAAAATGTCAGCACTGCTTTACATTTTTGTAGGTATTTTAAGAAAAGATGAATTTCGCAAAGTAGATATTGTTCAGTTCTCCAGCTAACTTCAATAACAGCCTTTCACTCTTCCCATCTTTGAGACAGTTACCATCATTCCAACAAAGTCATGTCAATAAATACATACTAAACACTTGCAGTGAGTAGGAAAGTAAAGCAAATCTTCGCAATACTTAATTGATAAAATTTGGCTTCAATTCAAAGGACACTACAACATTTTGTTAGTCCTCAGGTTTACATAAAATACACTGTTCTCAGATATGAGTTGAGCTGAAACAGAAGACCCAGCTAGCTCTTTGGGACCTTCCTTAAGAGCTGGAGGCAATGGCAAACTATTATAATAAATGTTCAAACAACATGTCTACCTTATATTTACATTTTCACAACCAAGAAAACTGCTAGAACAAGCTAGCAATCTATTTTTCATGTTAAGTACTAAATACCACTTCTAATTTCTCAAAGAACTTTTACTATCCCGTATCTTGTGATTCCCACAGTTACATCATAGTGTCAGTAGAGCAAGAAACACTTTCCCAGTAGTAGTACAGGTGAAAGTACCTTCCCCCAAGGTCAGAGGGCTAGGACATGGCTGTTTAACTCCTAAGCCCAGGGTTCTTTCATAACACCTGGTTCCAGAAACTGATCTGAGGCAATTCCATATGTTACATTATATCAATTTAAGAAATGAATGAGCTTTACTTTGACAAAATCAACAGCTTTTAAACTTTCTCAAGACTTCTGATTCAAGTCAGATTAAAGAGACCTATACTTTATCTCTGATCTCTAAAACTTAAAATGAAGCTTTAAAAATCATTACAGGAAATATACTGGGCTAAATACCCAGAATTGTCCAGCTGACAACTAAAAATGCTGATATAATACACAAAACTTCTTCTAACAAAAGTAAAAAAAAAAAAAGGAAAGAAAGAAAGAAAGAAATCTCTGAAAGATAACTTGCTGGCCATGAAAAATAACAGCACAGAAACATCAATGACAGTACTGACAAAGAATATAGTCTTTACAAAAGCATTTTGGAAAATTCCACAAACAAATGTCTGCAGCATTCATCAAGTAACAACAGCAATCCTTGGACATGGGAGAGAATCTATCTACCAGAGTTATTAGCACATTAAAACACACAAACTGCTCTGTTTTTAATAAAAAAATTACAGAGCATACTAAAAAGAAATAGGGAGGTATGGGCCATTCAGAGGGGGGAAAAAATTGACAGAAACCATCCCAGAGGGAAAAAAAAAGGAACGAAGAAAAATGAACACAGTATAAGGGACCAATGGAACAGCACCAAATTTACCAATATACATATTATGGGACTCCCAAAAAAGAGAAAAGAACATCAAATATCTGAAAAAAATTATGGCTAAAACATGCCAATATTATGAAGAATGTGAATTTATACATCCAGGAAACTCAACAACCTCCAAGCTGGATAAAATCAGAGATCCACACCAAGACACTTTATATTCAAAAAAACAAAGACAAAGGATCTAAAAAACAGGGAGAGGGATGTGACTCATCATACACAAGGAACTCTAAATAACATTAACACCCAATTTCTATTCAGAAACCATGAAGGCCAGAAGGTAATGTAAAGATAAAGGCAAAGTGCTGAAAGAAAAAATAACTTGTCAATCAAAGTTTGAATTCTGCAAAACTGCCCTTCAAAAATGAAAGAGATGGGGTGCCTGGGTGGCTCAGTGGGTTAAAGCCTCTGCTTTCGGCCCAGGTCCTGGAATCAAGCCCCACGTTGGGCTCTCTTCTTGGCAGGGGGCCTGCTTCCCCCTCTCTCTGCCTGCCTCTCTGCCTACTTGTGATCTCTGTCTGTCAAATAAATAAATAAAACCTTTAAAAAAGAGAGAGAGAGAGTGCAACTCTTGTCCTTGGGGTTGTGAGTTTGAGCCCCATGCTGGGTGTAGAGATTACTTAAAAATAAATCTTTAAGGGGCACCTAGGTGGCTCAGTGGGTTAAGCGTCTGCCTTCAGCTCAGGTCATGATCTTGGGGTTGGGGGGGGTTTCCTGGGATTGAGCCCCACATCAGGCTCCCTGCTCGGAGTGGAACCTGTTTCTCCCTCTTCCTCTGCACCGCCCCAATCATGTGTGCACATGCTCTCTCTCCCTCCCAAATAAATAAAATCTTTAAAATAAAAGAAAATATAAAAATTAAAGTAATATCTTCAAAAAAATAAGAAAGAGATGAAAAGATGCTCCACATCATTTGTAATCAGGGAAATGCAAATTAGAATGAGATACCATAATAGAATAGTCAAAATCCAGAACACTGACAACACCAAATTCTGGTAAGAAAAGGATTATTCAGTGCTAAAAAAAAATGGGCTAGCAAGCAATTAAAAGACACAAAGTACCTTCAAGGGCATAATACTAAGTGAAAGTAGACAACCTAAAAAGACTACATACTACATATTCCGATTATATGACTCTCAGGAAACGGCAAAACTATGGACAGTAAAAGGATCTATGGTTGTCAGAGGTTAGTGCAGGCAGAAGGAATGAATAGGAGGAGCACAGAGGACTTTCAGGACAGTGAAACTATCCTGTGTCATACTATAATGGTGGATATATGTCATTATACATTTGTCCAAACCTGTAGAATGGGGGCGCCTGGATGGCGCAGTGGGTTAAGCCTCTGCCTTTAGCTCAGGTCATGATCTCAGGGTCCTGGGATTGAGTTCCACACCGGGCTGCTTGCTCAGCAGGGGGCCTGATTCCCCTCCCCTTTTGCCTGCCTCTCTGCCTACTTGTGATCTCTCTCTCTCTGTCAAATAAATAAAATTTCTTCAAAAATCCAAATTACCAAAGCTGACACAATAAAGAGAATCTGAACCCTGTATCTGTTGAGAAAATTGAACTAGCAAATTAAGATCCATTATACATAAAACGGATAATATATCATGATTAAGTACAGTTTACCCTGGAATACCAGGTTGATGAACTGAAAAATAAGTGAATGAAGCTCATCATATCAACAGAATATGAGAAAAACCTCTTGATCATCTCAGAAGATGCAGAAAAAGCACACGATAAAATCCAACAGTCATGTGCATTAAAAGCTCTTAGCAAACTAGGCATACTAGGGAACTTCCACAATCTGAATTAAAATCACATATGAAAAACTTACAGCTATTATCATATTTCATAGTGCAAAACTTGTTTTCCATTAACAAGAATAAAGTTAGAATTCTTGTCTTAAACACTTCTTTTTTAGTGATCGCTACACCTTATGTGGGGCTCACACTCACAACTCCCAAATCAAGAGCCACATGCTCTACCAACTGAGCCAGCCAGAAGCCTCCTGTCTTAACCATTTCTATACGATGTTGAGTTAGAGGCACTACCCAGTACAATGGGGCAAGAAAAAGAAAGTAAAAGCATAAAGATTGGGGAGGGGAACTTGTCATAAAGTTACAGTATTCAAAAACATGGTATTAACGAAAACATATACATTTCAATCAATAGCAAAAACCACCCAGATACACACTCACACATCTGGTCAACTAATTTTCAGCTTAAGAGCTAAGAGAATTCAAAGAAGAAAAAAATATCTTTACAACAAATGGTAGCTCTAAAACTACTGGATATGGGGCACCTGCATGGCTCACCGGGTTAAGTGTCTGCCTTTGGCTAGGGTCATGATCCTGGAGTCCAGGTTATCATGGACCAGACCCCACATAGGGGCTGCTCAGCAGAGAGCCTACTTCTCCATCTTTCTCTGCCTGCGCCTCTCTCTCTCTCTCTATCAAATAAATAAAATCTTTACAGATAATAATAATAAAATAAAATAACTCAATATCCATACTGAAAAGAGAACATGAGCCCTTACTATACATAAAAATTAACCCAAAACACATAAAACCTAGAATTATAAAATTTCTAGTAGAAAATACAGGAAACAGTCTATGACTCTGGGGTATGCAAAGGTTTCCCTGAACAAATAAAGCACAAATCACAGAAATCAATAAATTGAATCCATCAAAATTCAAAACTTTTGTTCTTGGGAAGAGACTGGTAAGAAAACAAAAAGTCAAATCCCAAACTGGAAGAAAATATTTGCAACAGATATATTATAAAGGACCTATATACAAAATACACAAAAGAATTTTTTTAATTAAAAAAAAACCACACATACAACAAAACTATGCAGAGAAGGATTAACACAGCAGGCCTGAGAGGACTATCCTTAGAAAGGCCTACTTGCCAACTGGCCCTTGGCTAACATCTGGAAATCTGCCCTTAAGAGTATTCCTAGTCAACCGATTCAAAAAGTGTGGTTCCCTGAGACTAGACTATCTGCACAAACAATGTGGTGGTTTATGATAAATACGTGCTTTCCTTTGAGGGAGTCTAGAAGTTTAAGTATGTACTACACAAAAGGTACCAGCCCCCAATAAAATCCTTGGGTGTGAGACTCTAACAGGCATCCCTCGGCAGAAATAGTGCCTATCTGCTACTACATCTTCAATGCTGGGGAAGAAGGCACTTTGTGTGATGCCTCACATAAGGGAGAGAGCGATCAGAAACCGGCAGTATAGATCCCTTCAGGCTACACCTGTGTCTTTTCCCCTTGTGACTAGGCTTCGCATCCTTACTATACTGCTGTAACAAATCTTAGTTTTATTTACATGGGGCCCCGAGCTGGCTCAGCTGGAAAAGTATGAGACTCTTGATCTCAGGGTTAGGAGTTCCAGCCCAGCTTGGGTGCAGGGATTACTCAAACAAATTTTTAAAAATCTGAATGTGGGGTGGTCATGGGAACCAAACTAAAAAACAGTTTGAATAAGCACCTCACAAAGGAAGAAACACATTGTGTTTCTATGTCACACGTTGCCACATTGACAAACGGTCAATAAGCACATGAAAAGATGTTTAATGTTAGCAGTCATCATGAAAATGCAAATTAAAAGTATGAGAGTTCACTACATACCTGGATATGTATGTAGTGGATGGATAAAATGGATAAATGGATAAAATTTATCAAAATGGATAAAATTATGAAGACTAGTCATACCAACCGCTGACAAGAGTGCAAAGGAACTGGAACTCTCATACACTACACTGCTAGAGGGTAGGTAAAATGATACAGCCACTTCAGAAAACAGTTTGGCAGTTTCTTCTAAAGTTAAACGTTACCAACCCCATGACCCTAATGTTCCACTCCTGGGTTATTTACCTAGGAGAAATGAAAACACATGACAAAAAGACTTGTACATTAACAGTGACAGCGGCTTTACTTAGAAAGCTGGCAGCAACCCAAATTCCCATCAAACAGTAAAAGGATAAATGAATTGTGGTTTATCCATACAATGGAATACTAATCAACAGTAAAAACGAAAAATAATACAGAGAATAACAGATGATGCACATCTCAAAGTCTGTTATGAAGAGTCAAAGAAATAAGCAAAAAAGTATACTGTGTGACTCTATGTATATCAATTTCATGAAGCTGTAAATAAATCTGTAGCCTCAATGGTTGCCAGGGAACCAGAGCAGGAGATAGATTACAAAGAAACTTTTGGGGATGATGGAAATGTTCATTACCTTGAAATCTTGAACTCAAATTTTAAATACGTACCACTTATAAGGCATCCATCAGTCATGAGTAAAGTTAGAGGGAGAAACAATACGGTAAAAGAAAGGGAAATGGGGGGGGGGGGCAAAAGGGGGAGGGACAGGCATAAATAAATAAATAAATAAAACCTCACCCAAACAAATCAGGAATACAATGCGAGCGAACTAAGGTTTCTACTTGGGACTCGACATGGTATGGATGGGACTACAGGCCTGCCATTAACACTGGTCCTATAGTTTTCTGGGGCCTTAATCAACACCTGGCCCAGCATATCCTCTGCCTGGTATCAAGGTCCAGGCCCTAAAAGCCCATACCCTGCAGTCCCTTGAGCTCTAATCAGTCATGCCAGATCATCTAGATCACTGCCCTTGCAGACGAATTACAAGGGCAAGAGTTTTTTGGACTTATCCTTTTATCAACAGTAATTTGCACTATCTATAGGTACGTGGCTTAATAGTTCAGCAGGACTATCTCCCTCTTTTGGCTCAACTTGTCTTTTCATGGTTACAAATACTTCCTCCATGGCTCACAACAGATACTTAAAATTCCATTCCCATAAAACTCAAAGACAAGCAAAACTACACTATTCTCTTTAGCGATTCATACAAACACAGTGATACATATACAGAAAAGCAAAATGAAACCAAATCATTGCTCCACAAAGTAAATGTTCCCATCATCTCACTTAAATGGCCACTTATATTGCACTTTCATCAGACAGAGGTCTAAGATACAAACCTAAAGGACTAACTTCCAATACATATAAAACACTTAGAATCTTCTTTCTTGTCCCACGTACCCAAAGGTAGCCTCTCCACTCTGAAATTCATGGAATGGTAGGATGTTGATAGGCTATACAGTTGCCAATGAAAGGATTACTTTTTTTTTTTTAAGATTTTATTTGTCAGAGAGCAGAAGCACCGAGAGTTGCAGGCAGGACAGGCGCAGGGAGAAGTGGGCTCCCTGCTGAGCAAGGAGTCCGATGATAAGGACCCTGGGATCCCACCTGAGCCAAAGGCAGACGCTTAACTGACTGAACCACCCAGGCATCCGAAAGGATTATTTTTTTTAGTGTAATGGTGAGTGGAAATTTTGAACATCTCATGAATGTACTTATAATCTTCCACTACTTCAGGCTCTGATTTGACCTTCTAGTCGTCTTCCAGATCTTAGAGCCTTGTTTTTAAACGTAGCTGCTTATGCTCTATTTTAAAAGGCAGAACACAAATCGGACTCTACCCTATCATTACAATGATGTTATGCACTGAGCCTTGAAGAGAGTACAGAAAAACAAGAATTTTTACTTGAGGTGGAGGTAAAACCACTTTTTTCTTCTGTTTCAACTCATGTTACATTTGCCTATACAACATATTATTTTTTAAGTAGGCTCCATGTCCAACGTGGGGCTAGAACTTACCAATCCTGAGCCCAAGAGTCGCATGCTCTACTGACTGAGCCGATCAGGTGTCCCTGCCTACACAACATATTTTTAGTCTTATAAACCCTTAAATTTCTCCTAAATCCTAGCTTCTCAATTTAGCATTAGATAGAACATACCCTACACTGAGCCAGCTGTTTAATATCCGGTGTAACTTAGAAAGTCAGCATATAAAGTTCCACTCTGATTAAAAAAAAAAAGAAAGAAAGAAAGAAATCAGCCCAAATAGTGAACTCTTATACCAGTACTGTTTATTCAGAAAGAAAAAAAAAAGTTTAAGGTTAAACAGCTGACATGTTTTACTAAAACATTCTTTGCTTCATTAACTATCTTTCTCATCCACTTTTGCTTGCCACCATTACACATTACACCAATCCCTTTCATTTGGGAAAATGTTAAACACTATTTTAAGAGGAAGAAAAGTACATCTGGTCCCACTGGCACTAAGCCATGAATTATTTTTATTTATGACTTTTGCCTGAAAATATTCTTTCCTAATCTTTAAAATCCGGAAAAAAATAATGCTTTCATTTGCAAGAGTTTAATATCTCATAAATAACGCCTCCTATACATACCATTTTTTAAGACCATTCATACAATCTTAATTAGAAATACCAATATAATGTGAATCACGTAACAGAAAATACTTCATGTAATGTTATCTGTAGATTTTATCCTAAATATTAACGTTATACTTGATAAGTACTATCCATATGTATTATGTTACAGTGTTGGGGTTTTTTTTTAAAGATTTTATTTATTTATTTGACAGAGGGAGAGTGAGCAAGGGCAGGGTGAGGGGCAGAGAGAGAGAGAGGGAGAAGACTTTTTGCTGAGCAAGGAGCCTGATGTGTGGCTCGATCCCAGGACCCTGGGATCATGACCTGAGTCCTGAGTTGAAGGCGGATGCTTAACCGACTAAGCCACCCAGGCACCCCTGTTACGGTGTTTTAAATGATACCTTCAACCAGTTCTTAATTAAATAATTCTAATCTGACTCATTATATACAGGAATAAGAAAGTAAACTCATGTAATTAGAGGTAAAGGAACATGGAGCTTTCAAATGAGTTAGAAAAAAAATACAGAGGAAAAAGTGATAGAGCAAATGTAGTAAAATGTTAACAATCAGGGACTCTGAATGAAGGGAAAATGAAAGTTCTTTGCATTATTCTTACAAAATTTTTACTTTGAATTAATATGAAATTTAAAGTTACTCAAAAACCTCAATTAGGCACACAGCTCAGAAAATGAAGTTACATTCATCATCCAGCTGAATAATTCCCATTAGAACAAAATGAGTATGTACTTCCAATATCTAAAAATTTATTCATAAATTATATACAGGTACTTACTACATTGTTATTATACATATATAACAAATCACATATTCAAAAGTAGGTATTTTAAAAAAAATTTTTTTTTAAGTAGATCCTTTTTTTTTAGGATTTTATTTATCTATTTGACAGAGAGAGAGATCACAAGTAAGCAGAGAGGCAGGTAGAGAGAGGGGGAAGCAGGATCCTTGCCGAGCAGAGAGCTGGATTCGGGACTCAATCCCAGGACCCTAAGATCATGACCTGAGCTGAAGGCAGAGGCTTAACCCACTGAGACACCCAGGTGCCCCGTAAGTAGGTATTTTAAAAGGAGAAAGTTAAAAAGCAAATCCAAAGAGAAGGAATGATCTTGCTCCACAACTGAATTCATCCCGTACCCAGTAACTCCCAGTAACTCTCTTCTGATTCAACCTGTACTCTAAACTCCAGCTTTCACTTCCCACAAGATTTCTAAACCTGAGGAACCAATCGGAGAACCAACTCTAACAAAGTTAGACTAAACTGAGTACCCTTCCCCAGAAACCTGCTTTTACTCTGGCTTTCCCCTTCATGATAAAGGTGTCTGATTGCTCAAGGTAGCAAAGTCTTTCTCTTTCCAGCCCCTGTATTGCCCCCCACCCCACAAGAATATTACCAAGTTCTGCCCCCTTGAATTCTGAGTTCCTTTCCATCCTCTTTAAATCCACTGCTTCAGACGCCTGGGTGGCTCAGGGGTTAAAGCCTCTGCCTTCAGCTCAGGTCATGATCCTAGGGTCCTGGGATCAAGCCCCGCAGCGGGCTCCCTGGTCAACAGGGAGCCTGCTTCCCCCTCTTTCTCTGCCTACCTCTCTGCCTACTTGTGATTTTTCTCTCTCTGTCAAATAAATAAATAAAATCTTTAAAAAAATAAAAATTAAAAAAAAAATCCACTGCTTCTGGGGCACCTGGGGGGCTCTCCGCTGGTTGAGTGTCTGCCTTTAGCTCAGATCATGGTCCCAAATCGAGCCCTCAATGAGGCTCCCTGCTCGGTGGGGAGTCTGCTTTTCCCTCTGCCTGCTGTTCTCCCTGCTTGTGTTCTCTTGCTCTTGCTCTCTTGCAGATAAATAAAATCTTTCAAAATAAGCAAGTAAAGAAATCCAGTTTTCTCCACATGGTATCATCACAGTGGATTATTAGAGCAGTTTCTTCATGGAGAGTTTTCAAAGCCTCCAACCTCAACAGCTTCCAACCCATTCTTCACACTGAAGCCTGTAGGATTATCCTAAAACCCAAAATCAACTAACCCACCCACTACTCTCTCCCTTATTGTGGTTCCCCAACACTCAGGAGATAAAGACCACACATCTAGGACAGTAAACTTGGCCTATTACGACTGATTCTAGCCCATTTCTCTGCCTACTTGTCCTCAGCTCTCATCTTACTGAAGAGTCACAACTACCTTGGGAGTACCACATTTTCTCAGGCCTTAATGCTTTTACACGTTGCTATCACTGCCTGGAAATCCCATCCTTCAGCATTTCCCTGAAGAACTCAGACTCAACTTTCAAGTCTTGAATCCAAATGCCCTTTCCCCTGGAAGACATTTCCTGAGATCACCAGCAAACTCAAAGGTTCTATTCCTTCAGGCCACTACAGTGTGTGCCCCCCCAGGACAAGCAATACACTGTACTGCTCTTTAAATTCTCAGAATTTGATAAGCAACCAAACACTTAATACTAGCTGAGCTCCTATCAGTTGGGGGGTGGGGAGCACTTTCTAACAAACCTCAGGGATAACCAGATAATCTAAGAAAAAAGATAAAACCAGATCCATTGCTCACACTGAATACAAAGATAAATTCTAAATAGATGGGAATTAAGTATAAAAAATGAAGCCACATAAGTACTAGAACACCTCACTAAATTCCTTCCTCACCTACGAGTGAAGAAAGCTTCCCAATTCAAAAACCACAATTTTATGGGCACCTGGCTGGCTCCCTCAGTGCAGCCTGTGACTCTTGATCTCAGGGTGTAAGTTCCAGCCCCACTGTGGGAGTAGAGATTACAAAACAAAAACAAAAGAAAACGAAAAAATACAATCCTGTATCTGACTAAATAAAAATGTCTAGGTAGCAAAAATGCCATAAGCAAACTAAACACATTTACTGCAAGAGCAGTAAAAAATATACATTCTCTTCAGGGCACCTGGGTGGCTCAGTAGTTAAGCATCAGCCTTCAGCATCAGCCTTCAGCTCAGGTCATGATTCCAATGTCCTGGGATTGAGCCCTGCCCATGGGCTCCCTTCTCAGCGGGAAGCCTGCTTCTCCCACTCCCCCTGCTTCTGTTCCCTCTCTCGCAGTCTCTCTCTGTCAAATAAATAAACAAAATCTTAAAAAAACAAACAAAAAAAAACTAAGTAAGCTCTTGAATTAAAAAAAAAAAATACACACACACACACACTCTCCTATTCTGAATCATACCTGAGAGAGCAATGAGTTGTTAAAAAATTTAGTGATGAACTAAGAACACCCAAGTCAGCAACTTCTAAGATTTAAAAAAAAGGTCTGCCTCTAAATTCAGTGGAGGCAGCAAACATTGGACTGGAAACTGCAAAAACCCAAATCAGAAAATTAGAAGACAAAAATTATGAGAAAAGCTACAAGTTATTCCTAGAAATCTAATGTTTATACAGAGTTCAAAAATATAAATGAAGGAATATGGGATAGGAAAGAAGACAAAATGAATATTCCCTGAGCTAAAGAAATATAAATGAGTCTTTGGATTGTGACTTATAACTAGTTATATTTCTGAATTTCAAAGATCAGTATAAACAAGGGGAAATCAAGTTATCAGATTTTTCTCTACAAAATCAAATGAAAAGGAAAAAATAAAACCAGGGGCACCTGGCTGGCTCATCTGGTAGACACGCAACTCTTGATCTCCAGGTCGTGAGTTCAAGCCCCACGCTGGGTGTTGAAATTACTAAAAATAAACAGACTTAAAAAGGAAAGGAACAAAACCTACATATTTCAAAAGGAAAAAAGGCATAACCCAGTATTTCTACACCAAACTATCCAAGTATCAACTGCAAGGACAACAGAATTATATTTTCACACAAACTCAGAAAATCTTACCAACAGAAGATAAAAATTCCACAAAAAAGTATCCTAGCCACAAGAACTGCACCAGGAGAAAGAATGGAGACCTGGTAGAAAAGAGACTACAAGGAAACTACGACATAGTAAAATGTTCACAGTTAAGTCTATAAATAGTTGTTGTGAAGTTTCATGCAAATTTTAAATGTCTCCTAAAAGTGACACTTCCTACACTTAAAAAGTTAATAATAATCTATCATGAAAATTCCACTAAGGCTCTTTGTTTATTCTATAGGATAGCAGCAGTAAAGGAAAGAGCTGTAGGCTGCACTTGAGAGTACAGACACTGAAGATTCCCCAATGTTATTCCAAGTTGATGTACTTACCGGGAGTTTGGTGAAGGCCGGATTCGTAACATGCTTCCCAAAGGCATCTTCCTGGAACTGAAGAAGCTGTACCACCAGCCCAGCCAGCGTTTTGTTGGTAGGAGCATCCGCATGAACATACTGCAAGATAAAGATGGGGACTCAAAAACTGGGACAGTCGTGTGGAAGAGAACAGTAGCTTACTTCCTATTACCTACTAAGCACTGGCCAGGTGACAGATTTGCAGAGGTCTGAACCTTGGTCTCTGTGTAAAAAAGAGCTTACAAAAGTAAATACTGGGAGCAGTGGGAAGGGAAAGATAACTGATCTCTTTACTTAACAGGTCTGAAGGAAAGAAACCATGCCCAAGCAATGAACCCAAGTCACCGCGTGTACACCTGGACCTAAAGTTGATGGTGAGGTCTTGAACCTCAAACTTGAGCCTGAACTATCATCAGATGAGACCTATTAGCAAATGTATTAAGCAGGAGGATAACTTGTGGCAGAGAGCAGACTGTACTGTTTTTAAAACGGGCTAACAAATTTCTTTGATACTCCTCTCATCAAGAAGTAGGGTGTATGCTCTTCCTTTGCTCAATCAAGACCATCCTTAATGATTAACTTGTAACCATCAGGATGCAGTGGGGAGATCAGGAGTGATGCTGTGGGACCTCTGAGGGTAAGTCAAAAGCTTCCAGGTAGTCCCTTGGGAAGAGTCACCTCTGGAATCCTGAACTACCACGAAGTCCAACTACCTGAAGGCCACCATACTTTGAGGAATCCCAGACGACAGGGAGAAGCCTCTTGGAGATACTACGGCCAGAAGCCCCAGCTGATGTCCCAGAAGACTGACAGTACAACCACCAGACACATGAGAAATAATGGTTCCAGATGATTCCGCCTCCAGCTGTCAAGTTATCCCCAATCATCAAATCTTCCCAGTTGAAACCCTAGACACAGTTCTCAGAGAAAACTGTCCCCATTGTACCCTTCCAAATTCCTGACACACAGAAACTCGGAGCATAACAAAATGGTTGTTTTATGCCAAGAAGTTCTGAATATAATAAAATGGTTGTTTTAATGTGCACTTAAAAATGGTTAGGACAGTAAATTCTGTTACTTTTTTTACTACAATAAAAAAAAATTTTAGGGGCATCTGGGTAGCTCAGTCAGTTAAGTATCTGCCTTCAGCTCAGGTAATTGATCCCAGAGCCCTGGGATTGAGCCCAACGCCAGGCTCCCTGCTCCACAAGGAGCCTGCTTCTCCCTCACCTCCTCGCTGGGCTCTCTCTCGTTATTTGTCACTATCTCTGTTGCTATCTCTCAAATAAATAAATAAAATCCTTAAAAAAAAATTTTTTTTAAACAAATATATTCGAAAAGTTATCCACACTAATGTCGGCAATGTCCAAAGGCCAAACCAGTGGCAGGGAACAAGCTAGTTCCACAGCAAGGATAGATAACAGGTAACATGACATGGAAAGCATAAACTAGCAACTTAAACTAAATATCAAAGTTTAATTATGAAACGTTTAGCATCACTTTGGAAAGCCAACGCAGTCAATAAATTTTTTTTTTAAGCCTCCAATTTTAAGCAGGAAAAACATCTAGAGACCTCCTTGAAATTCAAAAGATAACAAAAGATAGCAAAATGAATTTTTCTTCCTGGGACAAACCTCATTCCCCTTATCATCCAACATTTCAAGATTAATGTGGTAGAGGTTTCTATTACAAAAAATAATTTGTAAGTGATTTATACATGGCAAAATGATTATCAACTGCACATTCTACTCTTACTAGACGGAATGGCTCTCAATCTGTACTACTGCCAAGCAAAGATAAAGCATGATATAAAAAGGCAATTCTTCTTAAAGCTTAGTATCCTCCCAAATTTTACTTATTCAGGTGCATTAGCTTTCCACTCTCAATGAAACAGCCAGCACGCAGTTCACTTTGCTAAAGACTGATATTTTGTTGGAATGCTTTATATTACAAGACCAAATGCTGGTAAAATCCAGCCCACTGCCTGTTTCTCTGTGGACCAAAAGCTAAGAGCAGTTTTTAGATTTTTAAATGACTAGAAGGAAATCTTATTTTATTTCGTTTTTTTTTACGATTTATTTCAGAGAGAGGGAGAAAGCATGGGCAGAAGAGGCATAGGGAGAGAGAGAATCTCAAGCAGACTTTGAGCTAACAGGAAGCCCAACCCAGGGTCGGATCTCACCACCCTGAGAATATGACCTGAGCTGAAACCAAGAGTCAGACACTTAACCAACTGCAATACCCAGGCACCCCTGGAAAGAAATTTTAAATAATATTTTGGGGCACCTGGGTGGCTTAGTCGACTGAGGATCTGCCTTTGGCTCAGGTTGTGATCTCGAGGTCCTCAGATCAAGCCCATGTTGGGCTCTCTGCTCAGAGGGAGTCTGCTTCTCCCTCTCCCCCACTTGTCTCCGTCTCTCTAATAAGCAAAAAACAATCTTTTTTTTTTTTTTAAAGATTTTATTTATTTATTTGAGAGAGAGAGACAGTGAGAGAGAGCATGAGCGAGGAGAAGGTCAGAGAGCGAAGCAGACTCCCCATGGAGCTGGGAGCCTGATGTGGGACTCGATCCCGGGACTCCAGGATCACGCCCTGAGCCGGAGGCAGTCGTCCAACCAACTGCGCCACCCAGGCAAAAAAAAATCTTACAAAAAAAAAAAAGGTAATATTTCATGACACATATTACATGAAATTCAAATTTCAGTGTCCATAAATGAAGTTTTATCAAAACACAGCACATTCACTACACATTGTCTATGGCTGCTTCCATGTAACAGCAGTCCAGCAGTTAGAATTGAGATGGCCTGACCTAAAAAGCCTAAAATGTTTACTCTCCTACCCTTTATAGAAAAAAATCTGCCTATTCCTGTTCTAGACATTCCTTTTTCATCCTTATAAAGTTTTCTTTTATATTATGGGTGTTCCATGAAAACACGTTTTCATAAGGTCACCAAGTTAAACACCTATGCCACACCACCAATCAAAAAATGGAAAAAAACTTCATACAACTAAGCATGTAAGATATCAATTCTGTTGGCCTAAAATAATGTTTTCCAAACTTTAGACCCATTCGGAGTTTCGAATTCCATAGGTCAGGCCCAAGAATTTGTATTTCTAAGAAGTTCTCGGTGACACAACTGGCGTGGGAACCCACTTCAAGAACTACTAAACTGGGGCACCAGGGGGGGCTCAGTCGGTTAAGCATCTGCCTTTGGCTCAGGTCATGATCCCGGAGTCCTGGGATCAAGCCCCACATAAGGCTCCCTCCTAGCAGGGAATCTGCTTCTCCTCCACCCCTCAGCCTGCTTGTGCTCTCTCTCACATTCTCTCTTTCAAATAAACAAAAATATTAAAAAAAAAAA
This sequence comes from Neogale vison, assembly GCF_020171115.1. NCBI lineage: Eukaryota > Metazoa > Chordata > Mammalia > Carnivora > Mustelidae > Neogale > Neogale vison. Next base: position 207,013,564 of record NC_058096.1, on the reverse strand, counting down.
AAAAAAAGAAGAAGAAGAAGAAGAAGAAGCAGCACTAAACTTTTTTTTAAAAGTCTGTTTCAGGTATTACTATACATCTTAAAGAATATACTTTATTATAATTTAAAACTTAAAGGGGAGCCTAGGTGGCTCAATCAGTTAAGCTTCTTACTTAGGCTCAGGTCATGATCTCAGGGTCCTGGCATCCAACCCCGAGGCAGTATGCTTCTCCCTCTCCCTCTGCCCTCCCCTTGACTCCATGTTCTCTCTCTCTCAAATAAATAAATCTTTTTTAAAATGTAAAAATAGAAGTTAAAAACCAGTTAAAAACAATTTTTAAATGTTGAAAACTACTTAAAACTCCCCTTTCCTGTAATATACTGCCTACTGCCAATTCCCACAAAAACTATCAAGTTTACTTTTTAAGGACTACACACTCTAAAGTGACAACTCAGTATCTGTTTTTTTTCCAACTTACTCAACATAGTAAATCTTTAATAAGTAATACTCAATTAGTAAATAATTCATAGCACCCACATAATAGACTCTTTAATAAACTCTTCAAATGTATCCTACAGAACTGACAAAATATGGAGTCTATATCTGCAAGGTAACTTTATTTTTATAAGAATAGGTTTCTCAAAGGGGTCATATAATGTACTGCAATTTTCTGTACCAAGTGACATGAAAAATTAAATTAGTCTAACTTTTTATTTTTCAGATACCTGTAGATAACTGAACAATGCCAAATCCTAAAACTGAAAAACATACCATTGTGGAGGAAGGCTGTTCAGCAAAAACCAAATCAACCCTTTAGGAAAAATTAAGTTTAGCAACTGCTATACACATAGTTTCATACATATTCTAGATTTCACTACTATGCAAGTTTCATCTGATGTATTATCATTGAGAATACAAAAACACGTAAAAGTTTTCATGTAGACAACTTTATAGTTTCAAAATAAAGATGGCCAGGTTCAAAGTTCAATCAAAATTATTACCTTAGCTATTTTTAAATCCAATTTTTTTAAGATTTTTAAGATTTTATTTTTATTTTATTCATGAGACACACAGAGAGAAAGGCAGAGAGAGAAGCAGACTACCTCGGGGCCGGATGCCAGGACCCTGGATTCATGACTTGAGCGGAAGGTAGACAGACACTTAACCAACTGAGCCACCCAGGTGCCCCCAATTTTTTAGTTATAAAATATTCAACCCTGGTTAGATACTTTGTCCAAATCACCCACAAAAGTTACCAAACATGAAAAGGTGACATTTAAATGAACCGTCACATTAATATATTAAACTATACCTCACAACCACTCAAAAGGCAGCCAATGTATGACCAGAAGGTCTTTAAATCAACTTTTTTTTTTTTAAGATTTTATTTATTTGACGGAGAGAGAGACAGAGAGGGAACACAAGCAGGGGGAGTGGAAGAGGGAGAAGCAGGCTCCCCGCCAGGCAGGGGGCCTGATGCAGGGCTTGATCCCAGGACTCTGGGATCATGACCTGAGCCGAAGGCCGCTGCTAAAACAACTGATCCACCCAAGTGCCTCTTAAATCAACTTTTAAACATCTCAAAATATTAACATTCTATTTAACCAATACGAATAAAGCAAGCTGATCATGGGATGTACGCAAAAGTATCATTACCACCTCAAATTTAACATAATCCCATCTTCAACAACTATAGCATTTGATTCAGTCTTAGGGAAGTCAATCTTACTCTCAATTTGCATACGGAAAATTAAAACAGAAATCAAGTTATCTGCTCAAGGACATCAGCAATTAGCAGCCAACAGTATGGAACACACAAGTTCCAAAGTGTAATGCTCATTCACTATCCTATAGGTACATAATAGAGCTCATTTCCAATGGCTTCAAAAAACATTACCTAAAACATAAAGATTCTTGACAGCTTTCAAAATACTGAAATCTGATTAACAAAAAAATTAATGACTATAAATTATTTCAGTCATAAACATTTTATCTTTTGATCAAAAAAAAGTTCAACAGCATGTTTTACTTAAGACAACCAAAAATTTTTAGTCTCAAGTATTTTAAGAAAGGTAGAAAGATTAAAAAGAAAAGAAAGGTAGGAAGATAAGTTTAGAAAGTTTTATCAATATATCGGCTTCACGCTATCTATGGCATGAATGAAATATCAAGTTTAACAACTTGTCCCTAAACAAACCTACTGCAGTAAATGCCCCATAAAACAAACCAAAAAACCTGTCTTTAACTGTTAAATATTTTATGTAAAGTGTACTGAAAGGCATTCCTTTGGAAATCAAGTCTACTTTAGTAACCACCCTTAGATTGAAATCATCCTGACATCTTAAATCTTAATTCAAGAATAAACCAAACCAGGAAGAAATTCACCTGGGAACTTAACGGTTTACAGATAACCTTCACCTCCAAAGTATCTGAGTTGAAACCATGTAAGACCAGTAAGGCTTTATCGTTTGAAAACGACTCAGAAACCACTGATAGAAATACAGCTTTCATCTTCACCAAAGTTAGAATGAAAGACATGTAGCCAATAATACAAAGGCCGCTCAGGCGGGAGATGAACAAGCTTCTGCCCTGTGGCTGGACTTAAAATGCAGCCTCAAGCCAACAGCCCTCTGCTTCTACTCACCTACTTTTTCCCCTCTCCAGGAGTCACCTCCTCTGAACTTCTCTGGCCTAGTTGAAGCTCATCCTAATCAAAAAGAACTCCCTCTTCCTTCTGTGTTCCTGAGCCAGATTTAGCAACAAAGCTTAAATGACGAGGTTCCTAGACTAATCTGTTCATTCACTGAACAAACATGTACTGAGTACCTACTAAGGACACAGAGAAAATAAAAATACAAGGAGGTTCTCTTTTAACTTGAAACTTGAAAATGAGTTTTACAAGTGTCTATGTCTATTTTTACCAATACATTTTCCGTTACCTTCCACTACATTCCTTGATGAGAGGGATTATGTGTAGCAAAAAGAACCGGGGCTCTGGAGCCAGGCAGACCTTCACTGAATTCCAAATCTGCCACTCCTAATTGTAATCTTAGAACTCTAAGTCACTCACATCTGGAGTCTCAGATTCCACTCATGTGTAAAATGAAATAAATATGTATTAACCACAATGGCTGTAAGGATTTGAGTAATGGTTTAAGTGCCCAGATACAGTTAGATGCCCGGTTGTCCACGGAATGCATGAATAAACCCATTAATAAAAATGGGACTACCAATGTCATGTTTCATTCAGTTGCTGAGATTTATCAATATGAAATGTAGTATTAAATGCAAAAGAAAAGTTTAATTAAAACTCATCAATGTGTACACTGAGTGGAAATATACTGTGTCCTGGATAGTACTTTCACTCTGGCCTTATGAAACCCTGATATCTAACTTTTACTTTACCTTTAAGGCCTGAAGAATACTGAGCCACCATCTGCCCAATGGCCTCAACACTCTGGGACACATTCCTCAGTCTGCCCCAGAACCACTTTTTCACCCACCAAGCAAACCCATTCCAACAAAACTGGGCCCAAATAGATGCACACAGAGTCTGTAAAGGTAGAAATTACTATTATTTCTCCTTCTCCTTCCTCTTCCTTGATATCCAAAGGAATATTTCTCATTTCTGCTAAAACTACATTGATAAACTAATGTTATATGTCAATTATACCTCAATAAAGAAATCAAGACTGAGAGAGGAGGAAGGCTACAATAAGGTACACTGAATTTAAAACCCAAAGCATTGGCTTAAGGGCACATGATAAAAATAATACTTTCATAATATAAATATTCAATTCCCTTAGTCAATTCTAGAAGCTCTGCTGCCTACAAAAAAAAAAGTGACCAATTTATCACTGTATAAGGGAGAGCAATATTCTTGTCTACTTAAATGCAGATGAGAAAAACTGGCAATCCCAAATGTGACTGCAAAATTTCAGGGCGAAAAAAATTTTAGCATATAAAAATATACATCGTCTCTCACTTCCTAAAACTTCAGGAAGAAAGTCACTTCTGAAAGCACTACAGTGTAACGTCAAAGGAACCCAAGATCCTATCCCTATCAACCTCCAAAACTTGACAGACTCCATTGCGCTGCAGAACTCAAATGACTAGGTTTCTAGACTACCTCCTCTTTTCATTCACTGAACAAATATTTACTAAGCAACTACTGAGGGAGCGGCTATGAGTACCAACCATGTTGGGGTAGGGGACAATGCAGTCAAGAGGCCTGACAAGGTCCTTGCCCCAGTGTTATGGTTCTCAATGAGGGGAAGTATGGCAATAGAAAGGTATTTTCGGAAATCTGGGGCAGAAGAGGTATTTTGGGCAGTCTGCTTCATTACACCTTCCAAGGGAGTCATTCCCATGTATCTACAAGGGGAGTTAAAAAACACTCGTTATAAATAAAAGGTTAAGTCACAACTTTCAATACCACTGATTCAGCGGAACTTACCTCCCCAAAGTAGGAGAAACAGCTAGATGAAAATAATCTCACAAAATGGTACAAGACAAATAAAGGTGATACGAAGTGCGGCAGTCAAGTATAAATGGGGTTCTCAGGGAAGGCCTCCCTGAGAAACACAGTAGGTACAAGTACGTTAACTCTTGTACTCACACTGCAAGGAACTACAAGTACAATAAACACTGTCATTCTTTTTTTTTTTTTTTTTAAACATCAGCGCTCATCAATACAATCACCCATTATATTGGCCTGCTGTTACTAACTTCCGAGTACAATGTCTAGTCATTCTTTACCAAACCAACAACAGGCAACAGAACCTGAGCTACCTCACTTGACTTGAAACAAAACTTGAAGCTGCCCTCACAACCCTGGCTCGGACAGTTTGTAAGAATCATTGTTCGCACACCCAGTGCCGCTAACAAAAGAGATTCACGCCCTCCGGGTTGCTGAGCTCGAGATGCTCCTGCACGCCGGGGCGCGCTGGGGCTCTGGCCCGCGGTGCGGGGACGCCCAGAGGCCTGGCCCCGGGGGCCCGGTGCAGCCCCCGGCGCGCGGGCGCCGAGAGCGGACGGCGGGGGCGTGGCGGGCCCGGCGCCTGCCTTTGTTGTCCCTCGTGGCGCGCGGGGGGGGAGGGGCGGCCCGAGGCCCGCGAGGCCAGTAGCTGCGCCCGGCTCCCGTCGCGTGGCCTCCCCGGCCCCCACGGGCGCGCGAACCCACCTTCTTGTAGTGCTTGCCCAGCCAGACCCGCACCGAATCCAGCTGGGACACCGTCTCCGGGCTCTCCCAAAACTTGCTGGCGGGGCCACCGTCCTTCCGCCGATAAACGGCCAGGCCCGTGGCCGTCGCCGCGCCTCCTGCGCCCCCGGCGCCCGCCGCAGCCCCCAGCCCGCCGCCGCCCGCCGCCGCGGCCATAGTCGCCGTCCGTCGTCCCCACCGCCCGGCCCGCCCCGGCCCTCGCGGCGATCCCCGTTCGCACCCGCACGCGCGCGCGCGTAGCCGCCGCCACCGCCTCCCGGCCCCGCCCAGCCAACCCCCTTCCGGCGCGGAGGGCCAGCCCCGCCCCTTCTCGGGACCCGGTCCTTAACCGAAGAGGGCACGCGCGCACGCATGCGCAGCACCGGCGCCAAGCGGGCTGGGGACGAACACTTGCTCCCGCCTCTTCCGCCCGCCGAGGCGTGCTGCGCACCTTCCTCGCCACTCACCCAGGGCGTGCGGGTTGTCCTATAGCCAAGTTCCTGCATCCCGTGAACCACTGCACAGAGGTTCTGTGTCATCCCCTGGCAGCGCCGGAGAGGAAAGACCTGGCGTGAGAAGTTCGGAGGGGGAAGGCCGTTTACGGTGTGGAGTGCTGCCCGAGGAACCCCTAGGCGGGGCGGGAATCTGCGTTTGTTTCCCCCCCTGGCCTCAGACTTAGTGCATGGAGTGGCCGCGTAGCCTTTGTAAGCGTCCACCTGGCACCACCACCCGGCGCTGCTTGGGCAGCGCACACCTTCCTACCCCCGGTGGCTGCAGCCATGCCGGCTCTTTCCTACCTCGGGGCCCTTCACCAGCTGGTTCCTGAGACCTGGACAGGTTTCACCCTATGACTGTGGCTTAGGCGCTTTCAAATTCATAGCTTAAGGGTGTGTTAGAAAAAACGATCTCTGACCGTACTTATTGACCAGCTAATCACATTCACCGGACATTCTCTATGTAGCACTCACCACGACCTGATATTTTTCTTATTTGTCCACATCCATTACATGAGAACCTAACCGTGATTTGTTTACAGGTGTACTCTCAGAGCTGGGAACAGAGCCTGTTATCTAATAGATAGTCCATAAATATTTGATGAATGAGTGAATGAATGACCTACGGAGGAGCAGAAAGATTTTAAATTATTAACGAAGTTTGATTGGCCAATATGGCGTTATAAACATGATATTATGTAACGCCAGAACAGCAGGTGACTAATTGCTTTTGAGGAAATCTAGTGAGGTTTCAAGACCAACTTTTTTTTTTTTTTAAAGATTTTATTTATTTATTTGACAGACAGAGATCACAGGTAGGCAGAGAGACAGGCAGAGAGAGAGGAGGAAGCAGGCTCCCTGCTGAGCAGAGAACCAGGTGCGGGGCCCAATCCCGGGCTCGATCCCAGGACCCCGGGATCATGACCTGAGCTGAAGGCAGAGGCTTTAACCCACTGAGCCACCCAGGTGCCCCTCAAGACCAACTTTTAAGGACGAACAGAATGTGATGGGGAGGAAATACCATCTCAGATACACAAAAACAACTGGATCAAAGGCTTTAAAGTGTGAAAAGCAAACTGGGTGAAACCTTTGAGCCCATGGTGTGGAAGCTGAGATGTTACTTGGTTGTGGCAGTGAATTTTGACTTCATCCTGTAAGCACGGGAAACCTTTGAACAGAGAGAATGAATTCAGGCAGAGAGTGGTTAAGTAACTGGCTAGCAGGAATTATGAACCCAGGCCTTAGACCCTGGAGTACTAATGGGCCCCCCACCTTCCTAAGTACACATTTCTTTCTTTCTTTCCTTCTTTGTTTCTCTCTTTCTCTCAAGATTTATTTATTTATTTGAGAGAAAGAGGCAGGGGAGGGCCTGAGGAAGAGGGAAAGAGTCTTTAGCAGCATCCATGCCAAGCTTGGAGCTGGATGCAGGGCTAGATCTCACAACCCTGAGATCAGGATCTGAGCCAAAACTAAGTGTCTGACACCTAACTGTGCCACTAGGCACCCCAACTGTGTTTTCTATTAACATCTTGTGAGTAGAGCAGAGAAAATGCTCTGGAGGGGCGCCTGGGTGGCTCAGTGGGTTAAGCCGCTGCCTTCGGCCCAGGTCATGATCTTGGGGTCCTGGGTTTGAGTCCCGCATGGGGTTCTCTGCTCACCGGGGAGCCTGCTTCCCTCTCTCTCTGCCTGCCTCTGTGCCTACTTGTGATCTCTGCCTGTCAAATAAATAAATAAATAAAATCTTTTAAAAAGAAAATGCTCTGGAGAAGTTCAGCAAACTATTTCATTTGCCTGGAGCCATAGAGAAGGAAGTTAGTTCTTCCAGGGCAGTGGTATTCCAACCTTATTGCTTCTGCCTTCTACTCAAGTTATGATCCAAGGGTTCTGGAATTGAGCCCCAAATCTGGCTCCTTCCTCAGCAGAGAGCCTGCTTCTCCCTCTCCCTCTCCCCCCTCCCACCCAGCTCATTGTCTCTCTCTCTCTCTCTCTCTCTCTCTCTCTCTCACTATCTCAAATAAATAAAATATTTTAAAAATTAAAAAGTTTTTAATTTGGGCACATGTTGGCTCAGTGGGTTAAGCCTCTGCCTTCAGCTCGGGTCATGATCTCGGGTCCTGGGATCGAGGCCCGCGTTGGGCTCTCTGCTCTGCAGGGAGCCTGCTTCCCCCTCTCTCTCTCTCTGCCTACTTGTGACCTCTCTCTGTGTCAAAGAAATAAAATCTTCTAAATAAATAAAAATTTTAAAAGGTTTTTATTTTAAAATAATCACAAACTTACAAAAAAGTTACAAATACAATACAAAGAGCTTTTCCCGAACCATATGAGTATGTTGCTGACATGATGCCCCATCCTTATCAAAAATGTTAATGTAAAAAATAGAATAAAATAAAAATGTTAATGTATATTTCCCACAGGCAAATATATTCTGTTACATAATCACAATACAACGATCTACACAAGGAAATTAACATACCATCCTCAGACCCCATTTGTTTTTCTTTTTGCCTCTGTGAACTTTCTTACAGCAGTTTCCAGTTCAGAATCATGCATCCTATTAGATCGGGTTTCAGGTCTCTTTCAATCTGAAATAGTTCTTTGGTCTTTAACTTTCACAACATTGAAAATGCTGAAGATTCCAAGCCTGTTATTTTATAGAATATCCCTCAATTTGAGTTTGAGTTTTTCATGCCGTGTTCTTTTCACTGCGTATAAATGCACATGATTTCATGACTTCTATAACTTTGATAAGTTGATTAAGAGAGTATCTGGCAGGCTTCTCTACTGTGAAGTTATTTTTCTTAAGGATTTTATTTTTGAGAGGGAGGGAGAAAGGGAGAGCGTGAGTTGGGGCACAGAGGCAGAGGGAGAAGCAGACTCCCCACGGAGTGGGGAGACTGATGACAGACTGGATCCCAGAACCCTAGGACCATGACCAGAACCTAAGACAGATCCTTAACAAACTAAGCCACCCAGGCAACCTACTGTGAAGTTGTTGTTTTTTTTGCCTTTTTAATTAATTAGTATTTTCCGGAGAGAGATTTTGAAGGTGTGTAAATACCACATTCTTCGTCAAACTTCCCACCTTTATCAGACAAAGTCAAATGGTTGAAAATTTGACTAAGTACAGATTGTAACTCTAACAATAAGAAATGTGGCTACCATTATCCTTACTATATTTACTTACTTTATCAGTTCACGTACATGTAACCATTTTCCATGCTGGGCTACCCGCCTGTGTAAGTACCGCCTATCCTTCTTGGCTCCTATAGTCACATGCTAAGCCACCCTAATATGCTTATCTACCTTGCGGACACCACCTACAGGCTTTACAACTGAATTATTTGAGCAGAGATGGAAAGGGAATAGGAAAAGTAAGAAGACATCACTCTTGGGGTGCCTAGGTGGCTCAGGAGGTTGAGCGTCTGTCTGCCTTTGGCTCATGTCACAATCCCAGGGTCCTGGGATCGAGCCTCACATCAGGCTCCCGGCTCAGCATGGAGTTTGCTTCTTCCACTCCCTCTCCCTCTGCTTGCACACTCTCTTTCTTTCAAATAAATAAATAACTTTTTAAAAAATCACTCTTAAACCTAATGAAGTCTAAATATGTGATAATCTGGTGGTCATATTATAATAAAGATAGTCCTCTCTGCACAGGAGTGTGATACCCTGAAGATGACTGTGCAAGCAGAAACCATGCAAAGCAACCTTAATTATCAATGAGGAAAATCACTATTAATCCATGGCCTTTAAACTATTTTTTTTTTAGATTTTATTTATTTGACAGAGGGAACACAAGCCCAGGGAGTGGGAGAGGGAGAATCAAGGTGCCCGTTGGGGAGCCCAACTCTGCATTCCATCCCAGAACACTGGGATCATGACCCGAGCCCAAGGCAGAGGCTCAACAACTGAGCCACCCAGATGTCCCGCCTTTAACCTTTTTTATCAAAACATGAAAAACCCTATCAGTTAGAAATATATAAGGAAATAGATATAGTATAATTAAATTTATTTAGAACAATCTGAAATATCAGAAATATTGGGGTGCCTGGTTGGCTCAGTCAGAAGAGCACATAGAGGGATGCCTGGGTGGCTCAGTCGGTCGGGCAGCTGCCTTCAGCTCAGGTCATGATCCCGGCATCTTGGGATCGAGTCCCACATCGGGCCCCTTGCTCCACAGGAAGCCTGCTTCTCCCTCTGCCTCTGCCTACCTGTGCTCTCTCTCTCTCTCTCTCTCTCTGACAAATAAATAAATAAATAATCTTTAAAAAAAGAAGAAGAAGAAGATTTCAGGGTCTAGAATTCAAGACCCACATCGGATGTGGAGATTACTAAAGAGAAATAAACAAAAAAAAATAACAATAAACCAGAAATATTAAGATTTAAAGTGTTTGGGGAGACTGGGTGGCTCAGTTGGTTAAGTGTCTGCCTTTGGCTCAAGTCATGAGGTCCTGGTATTGAGGTCCCCATCGAGCTCCCTGCTTGGCGGGGAGCCTGCTTCTCCCTCTCCCTCTGCCCCCTTCTATGTGCTCGCTCTCTCTCTCTCTTTCACTCTCTTTCAGATAAATAAATAGAATCTTTTAAAAAAATTATAAAAAAGTAATTGTTCTACTTTTTGATGAAAAACTTAACCACTAGCTGTTTGAACTTCTCATATAAGTTATGAGCAAGCATTTTTTTCAGTATTTTGTCAAATTCTCATACCCCTCTCTAAGCTTGGATCAGCATCCAACATTTTGTACTTTGCCCTTTTAATGTGAAGCTTTTGCCAAGGATCAACTCCTCTGAGATGTCTTCATTTTTTCCTTCAAATCGCTTTCCTCCTGTGTATGGATAAATTTGGCATAAAAAAAGTTCCTCAAGAGTCTCTGGAAGAGCTTCAGTGTCAATATTTTCAAGGTCAGCTCTTTCTTCTGTAATGCTATTTATATTTGATTTGAATTTCACGTCATATCAAGAGAATAAAAAGAAAATCACACAGTCAACTCAGTGAAGCAGAAACATTTGACAAAGTCCAGTACCCTCTCCTGATAAAAACACTCAACAAATTTGAAGTAGAAGGAAATTCCTCAACCTGCTAAAGAGTATCAGTGAAAAGCTAACAATAGCATCATACTTAATGGTGAAAGGCTGAGTGCTTTTCTCCCAACATCAAGGACAACAAAGGTATCTGCTCTTATTCAACATTAAAGTTCTAACAAGGACAAATAGGAAAAAAAAAAACCATGCAGACTAGAAAGTAAGAAGTAAAGCTATCCCTATGTGCAGATGACATGAACTTTATATTGAAAAAATCCTAAGCAGTCCACTAAAAAATTTAAAAAATGAAAACTAATTAATGAGTTCAACAAGGTTGGAAGATATAAGATCAGTATACAAAAATCAATTGTATTTCTATCACTTGGAATAAATAATCTTAAAATGAAATTAAGAAAAAGAATTACAATCACAATGATATCAAAAAGGAAATTTGGGATACATTTAATTTTATTTTATTATTTTTGGACTGTAATTTTAAAAGTGTAAAACTTATACTCTGAAAAATATAATATATTGGGGTTCCTGGGTGACTCAGTGGGTTAAAGACTCTGCCTTTGGCTCAGGTCATGATCCCAGAGTCCTGGGATCGCCCTCATCGGGCTCTCTGCTCAGCAGGAAGCCTGCTTCCCCTGCTCTCTCTCTGCCTGCCTCTCTGCCTACTTGTGATTTCTGTCTGTCAAATAAATAAATAAAATCTTTTAAAAAATACAATATACTGTTGAAAGAAATTAGATAAGGGGTGCCTGGGTGGCTCAATCAGTTAAGTGTCTGACTTTAGCTCAAGTCATGATCTCAGGGTACTGGGACGGAGCCCCACATTGGGCTCCCTGCTCAGTGGGGAGTTTGCTTCACCCTCTTCCTCTGCCCCTCCCTGCTGGTGCTCACTCGAATTCTCTCTTTATCTCTCAAACAAATAAAATCTTTTTTAAAAAGATTAGATAGAAATAAATAGAAAAACATGTTTATGGATCAGAAGACTTAACATTTTTAAGATGGCAAAACTCAAACTCATCTACAGATTTAATATAATTGCTGTCAGAATCCCAACTGACTTCTTTTAAGAAATTGATAAGCAGATTACGGGCACCTGGCTGGCTCAGTCCATATAGCATGTGACTCTCTTTTTTTTTTTTTTTCCCAACATGTTACTCTTGATCTCAGACCTCAGGCCCCAAACAGAGTGTGGAGCCTACTTAAAAAATAAAAATTTAAAAAAGAAATTGACACGCAGATTCTAAAAGGTATATGGAAGAGCGCCTGGATGGCTCAGTCAGTTAGATATCCTACTCTTGATTTCTGCTCAGGTCATGATCTCAGGGTGATCAAATCCAGCCCCAAGGCAGGCTCCATGCTTAGTGCAGAGTCTGCTCAAGATTCTCTCCCTCTCCCTCTGCCCCTCCCAGCTCACATGCACACTTTCTCTCTCACTCAAATAAATAAAATCTTTAAAAATAAATAAAATGGGGTACCTAGGTGGCTCAGTGGGTTAAGCCTCTGCCTTCAGCCTAGGTCATGATCTCAGAGTCCTGGGATCGAGACCCACATGGGACTCTCTGCTCAGCAGGGAGCCTGCTTCCCGCTCTCTTTCTGCCTGCCTCTCTGCCTACTTGTGAACTCTCTCTCTGTCAAATATATAAATAAAATCTTTAAATAAATAAATAAGTAAATAAATAAAATATATATGGAGTTGCAAAAGACCCAGAATAGCTTAAAAAAAAAATCCTCAAAAGAACAAAGTGGAAGGACTCACACTTCTTATTTCAAAACTGAACTACAAAGCAGTGGTAATCAGCACTTCTGTGCTATTGACAAGGACAGACATACAGGTCAGTGGGATAGAACTGAGAGTCCAGAGATAAACCCACATATCCATGGTCAACTAATTTTTAACAAGGCTGTCAAGATCATCCAATGTGGAAAGAATAGTCTTTTCAGGGCACCTGGATGGCTGAGTTGGTTAAGTAACTGCCTTCAGCTCAGATTATGATCCTGGAGTCCCAGGATCTAGTCCTGCATTGGGCTCCCTGCTTGGTGAGGAGTCTGCCTCTCTCTGTCCCTTGCCCCTCTCATGCTCTCTCTCTCATTCTCTCTTTCTCAAATAAATAAAATCTTTTTAAAAAAGGATAGTCTTTTCAACAAACAGCGCTGAGAAAACTGGATAGTGACATGCAAAACAATGAAATTGGGTCCTTACCTCACACTATATCAAAAGTTAACTCATGGGCGTCTGGGTGGCTCAGTGGGTAAAGCCGCTGCCTTTGGCTCAGGTCATGATCTCAGGGTCCTGGGATCGAGTCCCGCATAGGGCTCTCTGCTCAGCAGGGAGCCTGCTTCCCTCTTTCTCTGCCTGCCTCTCTGTCTACTGTGATCTCTCTCTGTTAAATAAATAAAATCTTTTAAAAAAAATTTATTGCTTTATAGATGAAAATTGAATTAAGTTTCTTCAGTTTTGAGGGAAAAAAAAAAAACAGAAATTGCATGCTTATTTACCAGTCCTTAAAGTCATTAGCTCAATCAGTTTCTTGGAAGGATACCAAGAAGGCTTTTCTACAATATATGAAAGACTAGAGTTTGGGAAACATTTTTTCTAAAGGGTCAGATAACAAATATTTTAGGATTGCAGGCCTTAGTTCCCTGTAGTAACAACTCAACCCTGCCATTGTACTGTAGATAATATGTAAATAAATGAACATGGCTATGTTCCAATGACAAATTATTTACAAAAATAGGTGGTAGGCAGAGTTTTTATTTTGGATACTGAAAAAGTTCAGGAAATGGACAGTGGTGGTGGTTATACAACACTATGAATATATACTTAATAAATGCCACAGAATTGTGCACTAAAAATGATTAAAAAGGCAAATAGCCTTATATTTTACCACCAGCAAAACATGGAAGGCATGCACTAAAAATGATTAAAAAGGCAAATAGCCTTATATTTTACCACCAGCAAAACATGGAAGGCAGGCCAAATTGGGCCTTGTGGCCATAGTGTGTTGATCCCTCACAAAGACTGTTACGTCTGTTCCTTTGACGTAGAAGCATCTTCTTTAACTCAATTTACTCATATCTGCCTGAGAAAACCACACTACTGTTAACTTCATTAAACTTATACAGTATTTTTGGTAAAACACTTTTATCACAAAATTTACATGGATTTTCATCTAGACCTTAAAACCACACATTTAAGCTCATTCAAGTTATGGAAAATGTTTGCTGTATAACCTAAATTGACAAAACCAGTCATTGTCAAGCCAATTAGCAAAACCTTTATTTTTGTCAGAAAAAGCCTGATATCCTTTTTTTTTATAAAGATATTATTTATTTATTTGACAGAGAGAGATCACAAGTAGGCAAAGAGGCAGGCCGAGAAAGAGGGGGAAGCAGGCTCCCCGCTGAGCAGAGAGCCTGATGCTCGATCCCAGGACCCTGAGATCATGACCTGAGCCAAAGGCAGAGGCTTAACCCACTGAGCCACCCAGGCGCCCCCTGACATCCTTTTTAATTTAAATAAATATATTAATACTTATGTCAAGGACTAATCTAAAAGTTACTGAGGAACAAATTATGTTAACACATTCTATGGGGTGATTGTTAAAAGCAGTCTGGTCAATAGTAAAAGGATTTAATTCTAAAACCATTTTCATAAATTATAAAAACAAGATAATATACTGATTGATCAATCAGTAATCAAAAACCTCCCAACAAAGAAAAGCCCTGGAACTGATGGTAAATTCTAGCAATCATTAAAGCAGAACTAATATCAACCCTCCTCAAACTTTTTCAAAAAATTGGACAGGAGGGAACACTTCCAAACTCATGAGTCTAGCATTACCCTGATAGTAAAGCCAGACAGAGACACCACAAGAAAATAAAACCACACAAGAATGAACTATTGGGACTTCATCAAGATCAAAAATTTTTGCACAGCAAAGGAAACAGTCAACAAAACCAAAAGACAACTGACAAAATGGGAGAAGATATTCACAGATGATATATCATATGATGGAAATACTCAATAAAGTATGGAGAGAAGAAAATCACCTCAACATTATAAAAGCCATTTAAGAAAAACCCACAGTGAACATCATACTCAATGGTAAATGACTGAAAGCTTTTCCTCTATGATCAAGAACAGTGCAGGGATGCCTGCTTTCAGCACTTCTATTCAACACAGTGCGAGAAGTTCTAGCCAGAGCAATTAGGCAAAAAAAAGAAATAAAATAAAAATCATCCAGATTGGAAAAGAAGACGTAAACTATCTGTTTGCAAATGATATGATCTCATGCATAGCAAGACCTAAAGACTCCACAATAAAACTGTTACAACTAATAAATGATTTTGGGGGCGCCTGGGTGGCTCAGTGGGTTAAGCCTCTGCCTTTGGCTCAGGGTCCTGGGATTGAGGCCCGCATTGAGCTTTCTGCTCAGCGGGGAGCCTGCTTCCTCCTCTCTCTCTCTCTGCCTACTTGTGATCTCTATCTGTCAAATAAATAAATAAAATCTTTTTTTTTTTAAAAGATTTTATTTATTTATTTGACAGAGAGAGAGATCACAAGTAGGCAGAGAGGTAGGCAGAGAGAGAGAGAGAGATGAGGAAGCAGGCTCCCTGCTGAGCAGAGAGCCTGATGCGGGACTCGATCCCAGGACCCTGAGATCATGACCTGAGCCGAAGGCAGCGGCTTAACCCACTGAGCCACCCAGGCACCCTAAATAAATAAAATCTTAAAGAAAAGGAATAATATATGATTTTGGCAAAGTGGCAGGGTGTAATGTCAAGACACAAAAATCAGTCGCGGGGCACCGGGGTGGCTCAGCTGGTTAGGCAGCGGCCTTCAGCTCAGGTCATGATCCCGGAGTCCTGATTGAGTCCCACATCAGGATCTCAGCTCCACAGGGAGCCTGCTTCTCCCTCTGACCTTCTCGCCTCTCATGTTCTCTCTTATTCACTCTCTCTGAAATAAATAAATAAAATACTTAAAAAAAAATCAGTTGCATCTCTGTGTACTAACAATGAACAATCTGAAAAGGAAATTACAATTCCATTTACAATGGCATCAAAAGTGCTTGCTTCGGCAGCACATATACTACAATGGCATCAAAAAAGCTACTGGGTGGCTCAGTCAGTTAAAGCTCAGACTCTTGATTTCAGCTCAGGTCATGAGTTCAGGGTCATGGGATTGAGTCCTGCATTGGGCTGTCTCCTTCTTCCTCTCTCTCTCTCTTTCTCTCTGCCCCTGACCCTGCTGGTGTGTGCACTCTCTCTCTCTCTAAAATTTAAAAAAAAAATCTTAAAAAAAATACTTAGGCATTAGCTAAACCAAGGAGGTGAAAGAATTTTACAATGAAAACTATGAAAAACATTGCTGAAAGAAATTAAAGAAAACATAAATAAAAGGAAACACATCCCTTGTTCATGGTTTGGAAGACTTAATATTGTTAAAATGTCAGTATTGGGGCACCTGGTAGCTCAGTCATTAAGTGTCTGCCTTTAGCTCAGGTTATGATCCCAGGATTCTAGGATAGAGTCCGGCATCCAGCTCCCTGTTCCACAGGAAGCCTGCTTCTCCCTCTCCCACTTCCCTTGCTTGTGTTCCCTCTCTTGCTGTCTCTCCCTGTCTGACAAATAAATAAATAAAATCTTTAAAATTAATTAATTAACTAATTAACTAATTAAAATAAAATGTCAGTACTGCTGAAAGCATTCTACAGATCCAATGCAATCCTTAATAAAATTTCAATGTTGGGGATGCCTGGTTGGCTCAGTTGGCTAAGTGTCCACTTCTTGATTTTGGCTCAGGTCATGATCTCAGGTTTGTGGGATCAAGGCCCTCATTGGGTTCTGTGCTCAGTGCAGAGTCTTCGAGGGATTCTCTCCCTCTTCCTGTGCCCCTCCCCTGCCTCTTTCTCTCTGGAATAAATAAATAAATCTTTTTATTATTGTTTTTTAAAGATTTTATTTAATTACTTAACAGAGAGAGACACAGAGAGACAGGGGACACAAGCAGGGGGAATGGGAGAGGGAGAACCAAGTTTCCCCGCTGAACAGGGAGCCCAATGCAGGGCTTGATATTAGGACCCTGGGATCATGACCTGAGGTGAAGGCAGATGCTTAACGACTGAGCCACTCAGGTGCCCCTAAATAATAAAATAATGGGGCGCCTGGGTGGATCAGTGGGTTAAAGCCTCTGCCTTCAGATCAGGTCATGATCCCGGGGTCCTGGGATCGAGCCCCGCATGCATCAGGTCCTTTGCTCAGCAGGGAGCCTGCTTCCTCCTCTCTCCCTGCCTGCCTCTCTGCCTACTTGTGATCTCTGTCTGTCACATAAATAAATAAAATCTTTAAAAAAAATAATAATAATAATAAATAAGGTAAAGCCACAACAATGATTTTTTTTAAAGATTTTATTTATTTGTCAGAGAGACAGAGGGAGAGAGAGCGAGCACAGGCAGACATAATGGCAGGCAGAGGCAGAGGGAGAAGCAGGCTCCCTGCTGAGCAAGGAGCCCGATGTGGGACTCGATCCCAGGACACTGGGATCATGACCTGAGCCGAAGGCAGCTGCTTAACCAACTGAGCCCCCCAGGAATCCCACAACAATGATTTTTGAGGAAGTAGAAAAACCCATCCCAAAATTCATGTACACTCTCAGACTCCCAAATATCCAAAACAGGGTTGAAAGACAAGAACAAAGCTGAAGAACTCACATTTCCTAACTTCAAAACAGTGTGGTACTGGCATAAAGACAAACATACAGATCCAGGGAAAGAATAGAGAACCCAGAAATAAACTCTTGCATATATGGTGAAGTGAGTTTTGACAAGGGTGCCAGAGCTATTCAATGGAGAGAGGACAGCTTTTTCAGCAAATGGTTTTGGTTAAACTAGGTTTAGCCAACATTCTTTTGCATGTATGTTAAACTACATGCAAAAGAATGAACTTGGATCCTTATCTCCCGCTATATCCGAATATTAAAATGGATCAAAGACCTCAATGTAAGAGAGAAAACTATACAATTCTTATAAGACGACTCAGGGCAAAATCTTCATGACCCTGGATTTGACAATGAGTTGTTGGATAGGACACTGAAAGTACAGGCAACAAAGGAAAAAATTAGACAGTTGGACATATTCTGAGCAGGATGAATCTAGTGGCTATGACACTAAGTGAAATAAGCCAATCACACACATACAGATCACATAGAAGTAGCGTCCGATTCCATTTCTACGAGGTACCTAGAGTAGTCAAAAGTCATAAATCTAGACAATAGAACAGTGATCATCAGGGGCTGGAGGAGGGAAAACAGGCAATAAGCTGGAATCTCAAAGGATGAGAGAGTAGAAGCAGTAACTGAAAAATGATTGAGAATTACCCAAAATGACCGTATATATATATTCATAAATTCAAGAACCAAAGAAATCCCAAGAGGGGAAAATACGTAGAAATTCTCATTTAGACTCATTTTGATAAAACTGCAGAAATTCTATGGGATGCCTGGGTGGCTCAGTTGGTTGAGCAACTGCCTTTGGCTCAGGTCATGATCCTGGAGCCCCAGGATCAAGTCCTACATTGGGCTTCCTGCTTGGCAGGGAGTCTGCTTCTCCCGCTAAGCTTTCTCCACTTATGCTTTCTCTCATTCTCTCTCTCTCAAATAAATAAATAAAATCTTAAAAAAAAAAAAAAAGAAAAAGACCAAGAGCCCCAAGAAGGGAAAGAAGAAGAAGAAGAAAGCCACACCTAGACACATCATACTGAAACCTTTGGTTGACTCCATTTCCGCTGGGGTGATGGGCCATGATGTTGCTTCTTTTGAAAAGTGCACTGCTTAGGGCGCCTGTGTGGCTCAGTCAGTTAAGCATCTGTCTTCAGCTCAGGTCATGATCCCAGGATCATGGGATCTTGGGATCAAGACCCGCATCGGGATCCCTGCTCAGCAGGGAGCCTGCGTCCCCCTCTCCCTCTGTTCCCTTCACCCCCTGCTTGTGTTCCCTCTCTTGCTGTCTCTCTCTGTCAAATAAATAAATAAAATCTTCAAAAAAGAAAAGAAAAGTGCACTGCTCAGCATGGACAGACAAAAAGGAACTAATGCCCCCTGATCACACAGGTGTTGAAGGCACTGAGTTCAACGCCGCTCAACACTCTCGACTACGGTTTTCACTGTCTGCTTTATGACTGAGCCATAGTAAGTTGGACATTCTTCTCCTGTGCTAAATTACTAGCAGAGAATATTTAAAATCCACAGAGGCCTTCATATGTGTTAGACACTGTTCTAGGTCATTGGAATAAAGCAGTGAGCAAAATGGATCAGAATCCCTGCCCTTATGAAGCCAGTGGAGGGTTGGCCAGTGCCCTGGGGTGACAATCTCAGCGCTGGCAGATCGGGCCTGCCATGGTCCTAGGCCCAAACTCCAATCCTAGGTTGGGTTTTCAGGCTTCTGTCTCCAGGGCTAGTCCCCCAAGCCCTCCAGTTTGGGGGCCTCGGAACCACACCCCAGAAGTCTGCCTGCCACCCAGATTGAAACTATGGTCTAAACCCTGTGAGAAATCCCTCTGTGATCCAGGCTCCCTCGACGACAATGATTCCTGCTACTCAGACCCCTGGGGTGCCCACCCCGGTGCTGGCAGGTTGGGCCTGCCATGACTCTAGGCCCTGGCCTTAACCCTTGGTTGGGTTTTTAGGCTCCTGTCCCCAGGGGCTTGTCCCCGGGGCCCTCCAGATTGGGGACCCCTGAGCCATACCCCAGGACTCCGCCTGCCACCCAGGAAGAATCCGTGCCATTCGGAGCTGCACCAAACCATCAGAGCGGAAGAAACCTGCATGTCCCCCCTGAGGCCACCCCCACTTTCGGCGCCCCACCAGGCTGCAAAAACACTGAGGCTGACCCTATGTTGGACCCCTCCCTCACCTCTGCTCATGGAATGCTCCCCTTTGCGGGGGCCCACAGGGGAGCGCATGGGCCCAGCCTGTGATCCTGGATGGCCACCACACGCACCTAGCGAGATGATCACCACACGCACCTAGCAAGAAAGCACTCTAGACTGCGGTTGTCAGAGCTACTCAGTCCCCTGAGGTGACCACCTTGGTGCTGGCAGATCAGGCCTGTCATGCCTCTAGGCCCTAGCCTTAACCCTTGGGTGGGTTTGCGAGCTTCTGTCCCCAGCTTCTGTCCCCGAGCCCTCCAGATTGGGAACCCCTGAGCCACACCCCAGGACTCCATCTGCCACCCAGGAGGAAACCGTGCCATTTGGAGCTGTGCAAAACCCTCAGAGCGGGAGAAACCTGCATGCCCCCCCCTTTGACGTCACCAGAACATTCACACCTCAATGGGCCACAAACACGGAAGCTGATGCTCAGCTGGACCCCCTCCATCAGCTCAGCCCCTGGAAAGCTCCCCTGGGTGTGGGAACTCTGGGGAGCCGAGAGGTCACGGCCCGTGTTCCTGGATGGCCGTTACACGCACCTAGCGAAAAACCACTCTAGACCAGGGGCGCCAGCCCAAATCACCACCCAATGCCAGCGAATCTCACAAGCTTTCTGCCTAAATCAATATCCATTTAGGCAGAAAGCTCGTGAGAATTGGCTGGAAGACCCCCGCCGAACTCGCTTCTTGCGGCTCAGACCCACAGGTCTGCCGCATGGGCCTGGCCCTGGGTCCTGAGTGGTCGTGGCCGGAACCCTGTGAACAATCCTTCTATAAGTCAGGCACACACGAGGCCAACGCATTCTGCCACTTAGCCACGTAGTCCCCGGCACTGACAGATCCCTGAGGCAACAAATGGCACGATTTCCTCCTGGGCGGCAGGTGGAGTCTTGGGCTACGGCTCAGGGGTCCCCGCTCTGGAGGGCTTGAGGGACAGACCCCTTGGGATGGAAGCCTGAAAACCCAGCTGCGGGTTAGGGTCAGGGTCTAGGAGCATGGCAGGACTGATCCACTACTGGCCAGGCAGGCACCACAGGGGCTGCATAGCGAGAGGCATTGCCTTGAGTACGCCTGGCTCATAGAGGGATTTCATGCAGGGTTCATGCTGTAACCACTTGGGACCCCGGGCCAGGTCCAGGCAGCAGTGAAGTGGGCCAGCACTGCCGGAATCCAGTTCGCTGGGGGATTTCCAGCCAATTCTCATAAACTTTCTGCCCAAATCTGTATCAATTTGGGCAGAAAGCTCATGAGAATTGGTTGGCGTTGAGCAGCGATTTGGGCCATGCTTGCTCCCGCGGTCTAGAGCGCTTTCTTGCTAGAGCCCAGAAACACAGGCCAGGCCCACGTGGCTCCCGCAAGGGCCAGTGCATAGGAGAGCTTTCCAGAGGCAGAGTTGAGGGAAGGGGTCTGGCTGGGCATCAGCCTCCACGTTTGCGGCCTGGTGGAGCACCGAAGGCATGGAGGGCATGAAGTTTTCTCTTTCTCTGAGGGTTTCTATCAGCTCTGAATGGCATGGTTTCCTTCTGGGTGGCAGGCAGACTCTTGGGGTTTGGCTCTGGGGTCCCCATTCTGGAGGGCTCAGGGGACAGCCCCTGGGGATGGAAGCCTGAAAACCCAACCAAAGGTTACAGCGAGGGCCTAGAGGCATGGCAGGCCTGGCCCGGTAGCGCTGGGGTGGGCACCCCAGTGGTTGACCAGCAGGAGGCCTTGGCCTTGCGTGTGCCTGGCTTGTAGAGGGCTTTTTTGCAGGTTTCCAGCCGTAACCATTCGGGACCCCAGGCCAGGACCAGGCAGTGGCCCTGTGCGAGTTCACCGGGGATTTTCCCACTAATTCCCATGAGCTTTCTGGCGCCTGTGGTCCAAAACACTTTATAGGTGCGTTTCTTGACCATCTGGAACACGCAGAGGGCTGAGGTAGCCCTCCCGAGGGCCCACGCACAGGGGAGATTTTCAGAGGCAGAGTTAAGGGAGGGGTTCCGGCTGAACAACAACCAATGTATTTGTAGCCCAGTTCGGCTCCAAATGTGGGGGTGACCTTGGGTTGGTCATGCAGGTTGGTCATGCTGGTCTGAGGGTTCTGTGCAGACTCGAATGGCACAGTTTCGTCCTGGGTGGCAGGTGGAATCCTGGAGTGTAGCTCAAGGGTCCCCAATCTGGAGGGTTGGGGGCCAGGTCTCTGGGGACAGAAGCCTGAAAACCCAACCTAGGGTTAGTGTTAGGGCTTCGGGCATGGCAGGTCCGAACTCCCAGCGCTGAGATGGGATGCCCCCTGCTGGCTGAGTCGAGGAGGGTGGTTAGGAAACACTCAGATTGTGAGTTTGTGGTCAGGGGTGCATGAGGGTTTCTCCCGGTCTGAGGGTTCTGAGAAGCTCTGAACAGCATGGTTTCCTCCTGGGTGGCAGGCAGAGTCCTGGAGTGTGGCTCAGAGGTCCCCAGTCTGGAGGAACAGTGCCAGTTGGCTTTAGTCCCGTGGAGGCGTTGTGAGCTGCATCAGGAGTCTATGGAAGGTCGGGCAGTGCCGGTTCACGCCACTGGAGGGAGTGGTGAGCTGTGGTGCCAGAGTCCCTGGAAGGCATGGTAATGCTGCTTGCCACCGCTGGAGGCAGTGGCGAGCTGCAGTGGGAAACCGGCAGGAAGAGAAGTCAGTACAGCCTGTTAGCTCTGAGGGCTGTGGTGAAGTGCTGGGTGAGGGACGCTGAAACCGAGGCGCTGCCGCTTGTTTTTACAGGAGGGAGTGGTGAGCTGTCTAGTCTCTGTTTCTCCAGGCTCAAGAGTGCTGGTAACAACCCCTGGAGCCGGGCCACCACTCAGCGTGGGGCCCCATTGCCCCAGGTTTGCTGGTAATGTGCTGTCAAGGTGGTTCAGGAGGGTCCTCCCGGTGGGGGTCTGGAGCCGGCGGGGGGGGGGGGTACCTAACCCGACTCGTGGTGCATTTGGAACCTAGGACTTGAGTGACTTGAGTGTTCCTTTGGGAGAGTATATTTGCTTCTCCAAAAATGACAAGGTCATGGGTCAGCATCAGACAGAAGTTAATTACCAGTTAAGAAACAAGCATGTGTCTCTCCTTCTCGCAGGAATCGGAGCAGGTGTGCAGGCTTCAGGTGGGAGGTGCCTGCTTATCCCCACCTGACAACCCTTCTTCACTCTGGCTCCACGAGACCTGAAGTGTGGAAATCAGCGTCTGAGTCAGTCATGCAGCTTGTCCCAGGCCGTCAGCGTTCAGAGAGAACAGCAGGTCCATTGGGCGCAATGTCACATCCAGGCCAGGATGGCAGGTAAAGCTTCTCTTCCACCCCAAACCTCCTGGGCTCTTCTCTTGTCTCCACTGGGGCCACAGAGTCCCACTGAAGCAGCTGTCAGCCATCTAGACTGGGTGCCAGAGTTCCTGAGTTTCCCTGCAGGGAGCTCCTGGCAGGGGATCCCATCTTCTCTGTTTATTTCTGGCTTACAAAGGTTATTTGGAACAGCTCTTTCTTAGGAAATCCCTTGGATTCGAAAGGGAAGATGAGACGGACTTGGTGTGTGGTTAGAACATAGAATGTGTTCCTTCATCTAAGAGTGTTTATTCCTTTGGGCCTAAGCTGTGGTGCAATGGCCAGAATCTGGAGTTAAGTGGCTCTTTGTGGTCAGATAGAGACTTGGATGATGTCTTGTCCTTTGTCCAAGGTGATGTATCCTAATGGATTCGTTTTTTTCATCCAAAGAGTTCCAATGGGGGCAGACAGAAAATTCAGAAAAATTCAAAGTGATTCCAAGGGGCCTTGGACAATTAAGAAGGGAGGTTTGACTTTCTAGTTTCACTCAATGGACCATCTAGATAGTTGGACATGCCATATTTTCTCTGCAGTTTCATGGGTGGTGAAGTCTGAAGGAGAGTCTTTGGGAATTCCCCTGGATAGAGGCATTCTGGTGGCTTCAAGGGGCTTGGCATCAGGAAACCTGATGATGAATTTCTGTGGCTGCTTGCCCGACTCTGGGTGAGTCATGTTATCCCACAGGTTTTCTGTTTGCTCCTTAGGAAACTGCTGGCCGGGAGGGAATGTTCTGCTTACAGCGGAACCCTCCTGCACTGTCGGTGGGCATGGGGGCAGTTGCAGCCACTCTGGAAAGAGTCTGGTGGTTCCTCCAAAAGCTAAAAAGTGAACAACCCTAGGATTCAGCCACTGCCCTCCCCAAAGGGCACAAAAATGCACATTCAATGGGGTACAAGCACCGTGACGTTTATAGCAGGATTATCAACCATATCGAAACTCTGGAGGGAGTCCCAGTGTCCATTCACTGAGGAGTGATTTCATATATACATATATATGTAATTTCCCACAGCTTCTGAATGGAATAGGAGCCAGCTTCAAGAAGAATGAAATCTTCCCATGTGCAAGGATGTGCATTCATCTAGAGTGGATTTAGCTCAGCAAAATCAGTAAGAAAAAACCAATAGCCTATGACTCGACTCCTGTGAAATTTCCGAAAGAAAACAGATGAACATAGTGAGGGGAGAAAGATCGGCCAATGAGGAACCAGACCCAAACTCAGAGCACAAACCGAGGGGTGCTACAGGGCAGGGGTGTGGGGCAAGGGTGAAATGGGTGACGCTATGAGGGAGGGCACTTGCGGTGATGAGCTCTGGGTGTTCTGTGCAGGTGAGGAATCATGAAATCCTACCCCTGAAGCAAAGGGATTACCACTGCACGGAAACGAATTGGAATTGGTGTCAATGAAGGGAATGAGGTAAAAATGGAGTGATTTTCGCTCTCCTGTTCTGTAGATGATCATTTTCCAACACAGTGTGGCAGGATTCACTAGTTTCTGATTGCATAAGGAGCCCTCAGAAAGCCGCCCTGAAAGATTCAGATCTCAGACCACGTACATGTTCCACTGCTAGGTTCCTTCCAGTTTGCCCAGGTACAAGGGTACGTGGAGAGCAATATGGCAGAAGAGGAAAGGAGGTGTTAGGCATCCAGGAGGTAGCCTTCTCCCTTCCTAATGAAAGCCTCGGGTCAGTGTAAATTTAGAAGAAGGAGGGGAGATCCCAGAGCTTTGTGGCAGACAGGGGAGTTCCAGGTCTGCCCAGAGCTGGCAGGGGTCCCTGAGGAGAGCTGACTAGGGGTGTGGCAGGCTGAACTGCTGGTGCTGAGGTGGGTTCTCCGAGGGGCTGAGATGAGGACGGGGGTCAGCCGGCGCAGGCTCTGGGTGTGTAGCTGGGGTACTGTAGAACATAGGGGAGTCCTCAGCAGGCGTGCAGGTTTCTCTGGCTCCGAGGGTTCTGTGCAGCTCCAAAGGGACTGGTTTCCTGCTGGGTGGCAGGCGGACTCCTATGGTGTGGCTCCAGCGTTCCCAATCTAGAGGGCTTGGGGGACAGACCCCTGGGGAAGGCAGCCTGAAAACCAACTTAGAGTTAGGGTTATGGTCTAGGGGGATGGCAGGCCCGATCGGCCGGTGCTGAGGTGGGCGCCCCTCGGGGCTGAGTTGAGGGAATGTGACTGGCAGTGCAGCAGAATTGGGGTTTGTGCCCAGGGGGGCCATGATGGTGGGGGTGGCTTTAGGGGGACATGAACATTTCTCCCTCTGAGTGATCTGTGGAGCTCCAAACGGCACGGTTTGCCCCCACATGATGGTCAGATTCCTGGGGTGGTCCTCAATCTGGGCCTCTGGGCACAGAAGCCTGTACAATGTACCTAGGGTTAAGGTTAGGCCCTAGGGGCTTGGCATGCCCGATCTACTGGCACTGAGGGGGCTCCTCTCAGGGCTGAGTTGTGGTGCATCCTGTGCCCATGCGTCCTGTGGTGCATCAGAATCTGGCTTTATGGCCAGGGGGGCCGCCACTGGTGGGAGTGCCTTTAGGGTGGCATGCAGGTTTCTGTCCCCCTGAGGGTTCAGCGCAGCTCCAAACGGCATGGTTTCCTACCACATGCTGGGCGTGGGGTGTGGCTCAGGGGTCGCCAATCTGGAGGGCTCCAGGGACAGGTTCCTGGAGATGGAAGCCTGAAAACCCAACCGAGGGTTAGGGCTAGAGCTTAGTGGCATGGCAAACCCGATCCCCAGTGATAGAGTGGGCACCCCAGGGAGCTCAGTAGCAGGCGTCATTGTGCTCGCATGCACCTGGCTCAGTTAGGGCCTTCTTGCAGGGCTCGGCTGCGACCACCTGAGACCAAGAACCAGATGCAGGCTGAGGCCCTATGGACCTGCTTTGTGGGAAGCGTGTTTGGCAGGGGTTTCCAGCCAGTTCTCACGAGCTTTCTGCCCAAATCGATATTGATTTGGGGGGTGCTGGAGGGTGATTTGGGCCCCGCTAGCATCTGCGGTCTGGAGTGCTTTTTCGCTAGGTGCGTGTCATGGCCATTGGGTAACACGGGCAGGGACCACGCGGCTCCCTTGAGGGCCCACATGCAGGGGAGCTTTCTGGGGACAGAGTTAAGGGAGGTGGTCTGGCTGAGTGTCAGTCCCTGTGTTTGTGGCCCATTAGGCGCTGAAGTGGGGGTGGACTCAAGGGGGGACATACAGGTTTCTCCCACTCTGAGGGTTTCGCGCAGCTCCGCATGGCACGGTTTCCTCCTGGGTAAAGGACGGAGTCCTGGAGTGTGGCTCAAGGGTCCCCAATTTGGAGGGATCCAGGGACAGGCTGCTGAGGATGGAAGCCTGAAAACCCAACCAATAGTTAGGGTCAGGGCTTGGCGAAAGGCCGGCCTGTTCCAGCAGCACCGGAGCAGTCACCCCAGGGGAATGAGTACAGGGAGGCATTGGCCTCACGTGCGCCTGGCTTCTAGAGGGCTTTCTCACAGGATTCGGGCCACGACCACTTGGGACTCCGAGCCAGGCCCAGGGAGAGGCCCTATGGACAGATCAATATTGATTTGGGCAGAAAGCTTGTGGGAATTGGCCAGAAAACCCCCAGGGAATTTGCATCCAATGGTGTGGTCCTGCAAGGCCGAAACCTGGGCCTGGCCCAGGGTCCCCAGGGGTCGCAGCCCAAATCTTTCGAGAAAGCCCTCTAGAAGACAGGCACATGAAGGCCCCCCTACTCAACTGCTGGGGTACCCACCCCGCTGCTGCCAGATCAGGCCTGCCATGCCCCTAGGCCCTCACTATAACCCTTGGTTGGATTTTCAGGCTTCTGTCCCCAGGAGCTATCCCCTGAGCCTTCCAGAATGGGGACCCCAGAGCCAAACTCTAAGAATCCACCTGCCACCCAGGAGAAAAACTTGCCATTATAGGCTTCACAGAACCCTCCAACCAGAAGAAACCCTCATGCCTCCCTGAGAACACCCCCACTACAGGCGGCGCCCCCAGGCACATAACCTGGGGCCTGACGGACCGCCCGACCCCCGTTCTCAACCCAACCTGCCAGGGATCCCACTTCAGCGCCTGTAGATCAGGCCTGCCATGCCTCTAGGCCCTAACCCGAGGTTGGCTTTTCAGGCTTTTGTCCCCAGAGACGTGACCCCAAGCACTCAGGATTGGGGACCTCAGAGCCACACCCCAGATCTCTGCCTGCCACCCAGGAGGAAACCATGCCCTTCAGAGCTGCGAAAAGCCCTCAGAGCAGGAGAAAACTGCATGCCCCCCCACAAAGGCCCCCACACCTTCGGTGCTCCACCGGGCTGCAAACACAGAAGCTGACCCCCAGCTGGACCCCCTCCCTCAACTCTGCCCTTGGAAAACTCTCCTGTGAGGGGGTCCTTGGGAGAGCCGCGTGGTCCCGCCTGTGTTCCTGGATGGCAGTGACAAACACCTAGCGAGAAAGCACTCTAGACCACAGGAGCCAGCATGGCCCAAATTGCCGCCCAACACTGACCAATTCTCACGAGCTTTCTGCCCAAATTGATATTGATTTGGGCAGAAAGCTCGTGAGAATGGGCCAGAAAACACCTGGCGAACTGGATTCTGGTGGCGCTGGCCCACTCGGCCACCACCTGGACCTGGCCTGGGGTCTTGAGGGGTCGTGGCGCAAACCCTGCGAGAAAGCCCTCTACAAGCCAGGCACACACGAGGCCAAGGCCTCCCGCGACTTAGCTCCCAGGGGTGCCCGACCCGGCACTGGCCCATCAGGCCTGCCATGCCCCTAGGGCCTAACCTTAACTCTAGTTTCTGTTTTCAGGCTTCCATCCCAAGAGGCTTGGCTCCCAAACTCCCCAGATTAAGGACCACCCCAGGAATCTGACCATCATGTGGGGGCAAACCGTGCCGTTTGGAGCTCCACAGATCACTCAGAGGGAGAAATGTTCATGTCCCCCTAAAGCCACCCCCACCATCATGGCCCCCCTGGGCACAAACCCCAATTCTGCTGCACTGCCAGTCACATTCCCTCAACTCAGCCCCGAGGGGAGCCCACCTCAGCACCGGCCGATCGGGCCTGCCATCCCCCTAGACCATAACCCTAACTCTAAGTTGGTTTTCAGGCTGCCTTCCCCAGGGGTCTGTCCCCCAAGCCCTCTAGATTGGGAACGCTGGAGCCACACCATAGGAGTCCGCCTGCCACCCAGCAGGAAACCAGTCCCTTTGGAGCTGCACAGAACCCTCGGAGCCAGAGAAACCTGCACGCCTGCTGAGGACTCCCCTATGTTCTACAGTACCCCAGCTACACACCCAGAGCCTGCGCCGGCTGACCCCCGTCCTCATCTCAGCCCCTCGGAGAACCCACCTCAGCACCAGCAGTTCAGCCTGCCACACCCCTAGTCAGCTCTCCTCAGGGACCCCTGCCAGCTCTGGGCAGACCTGGAACTCCCCTGTCTGCCACAAAGCTCTGGGATCTCCCCTCCTTCTTCTAAATTTACACTGACCCGAGGCTTTCATTAGGAAGGGAGAAGGCCACCTCCTGGATGCCTAACACCTCCTTTCCTCTTCTGCCATATTGCTCTCCACGTACCCTTGTACCTGGGCAAACTGGAAGGAACCTAGCAGTGGAACATGTACGTGGTCTGAGATCTGAATCTTTCACGGCGGCTTTCTGAGGGCTCCTTATGCAATCAGAAACTAGTGAATCCTGCCACACTGTGTTGGAAAATGATCATCTACAGAACAGGAGAGCGAAAATCACTCCATTTTTACCTCATTCCCTTCATTGACACCAATTCCAATTCGTTTCCGTGCAGTGGTAATCCCTTTGCTTCAGGGGTAGGATTTCATGATTCCTCACCTGCACAGAACACCCAGAGCTCATCACCGCAAGTGCCCTCCCTCATAGCGTCACCCATTTCACCCTTGCCCCACACCCCTGCCCTGTAGCACCCCTCGGTTTGTGCTCTGAGTTTGGGTCTGGTTCCTCATTGGCCGATCTTTCTCCCCTCACTATGTTCATCTGTTTTCTTTCGGAAATTTCACAGGAGTCGAGTCATAGGCTATTGGTTTTTTCTTACTGATTTTGCTGAGCTAAATCCACTCTAGATGAATGCACATCCTTGCACATGGGAAGATTTCATTCTTCTTGAAGCTGGCTCCTATTCCATTCAGAAGCTGTGGGAAATTACATATATATGTATATATGAAATCACTCCTCAGTGAATGGACACTGGGACTCCCTCCAGAGTTTCGATATGGTTGATAATCCTGCTATAAACGTCACGGTGCTTGTACCCCATTGAATGTGCATTTTTGTGCCCTTTGGGGAGGGCAGTGGCTGAATCCTAGGGTTGTTCACTTTTTAGCTTTTGGAGGAACCACCAGACTCTTTCCAGAGTGGCTGCAACTGCCCCCATGCCCACCGACAGTGCAGGAGGGTTCCGCTGTAAGCAGAACATTCCCTCCCGGCCAGCAGTTTCCTAAGGAGCAAACAGAAAACCTGTGGGATAACATGACTCACCCAGAGTCGGGCAAGCAGCCACAGAAATTCATCATCAGGTTTCCTGATGCCAAGCCCCTTGAAGCCACCAGAATGCCTCTATCCAGGGGAATTCCCAAAGACTCTCCTTCAGACTTCACCACCCATGAAACTGCAGAGAAAATATGGCATGTCCAACTATCTAGATGGTCCATTGAGTGAAACTAGAAAGTCAAACCTCCCTTTTTAATTGTCCAAGGCCCCTTGGAATCACTTTGAATTTTTCTGAATTTTCTGTCTGCCCCCATTGGAACCCTTTGGATGAAAAAAACGAATCCATTAGGATACATCACCTTGGACAAAGGACAAGACATCATCCAAGTCTCTATCTGACCACAAAGAGCCACTTAACTCCAGATTCTGGCCATTGCACCACAGCTTAGGCCCAAAGGAATAAACACTCTTAGATGAAGGAACACATTCTATGTTCTAACCACACACCAAGTCCGTCTCATCTTCCCTTTCGAATCCAAGGGATTTCCTAAGAAAGAGCTGTTCCAAATAACCTTTGTAAGCCAGAAATAAACAGAGAAGATGGGATCCCCTGCCAGGAGCTCCCTGCAGGGAAACTCAGGAACTCTGGCACCCAGTCTAGATGGCTGACAGCTGCTTCAGTGGGACTCTGTGGCCCCAGTGGAGACAAGAGAAGAGCCCAGGAGGTTTGGGGTGGAAGAGAAGCTTTACCTGCCATCCTGGCCTGGATGTGACATTGCGCCCAATGGACCTGCTGTTCTCTCTGAACGCTGACGGCCTGGGACAAGCTGCATGACTGACTCAGACGCTGATTTCCACACTTCAGGTCTCGTGGAGCCAGAGTGAAGAAGGGTTGTCAGGTGGGGATAAGCAGGCACCTCCCACCTGAAGCCTGCACACCTGCTCCGATTCCTGCGAGAAGGAGAGACACATGCTTGTTTCTTAACT
Organism: Neogale vison; assembly: GCF_020171115.1. Lineage (NCBI taxonomy): Eukaryota > Metazoa > Chordata > Mammalia > Carnivora > Mustelidae > Neogale > Neogale vison. The sequence continues at coordinate 206,983,198 of NC_058096.1, read as the reverse complement.
GGTAATTAACTTCTGTCTGATGCTGACCCATGACCTTGTCATTTTTGGAGAAGCAAATATACTCTCCCAAAGGAACACTCAAGTCACTCAAGTCCTAGGTTCCAAATGCACCACGAGTCGGGTTAGGTACCCCCCCCCCCCGGCTCCAGACCCCCACCGGGAGGACCCTCCTGAACCACCTTGACAGCACATTACCAGCAAACCTGGAGCAATGGGGCCCCACGCTGAGTGGGGGCCCGGCTCCAGGGGTTGTTACCAGCACTCTTGAGCCTGGAGAAACAGAGACTAGACAGCTCACCACTCCCTCCTGTAAAAACAAGCGGCAGCACCTCGGTTTCAGCGTCCCCCACCCAGCACCTCACCACAGCCCTCAGAGCTAACAGGCTGTACTGACTTCTCTTCCTGCCGGTTTCCCACTGCAGCTCGCCACTGCCTCCAGCGGTGGCAAGCAGCATTACCATGCCTTCCAGGGACTCTGGCACCACAGCTCACCACTCCCTCCAGTGGCGTGAACCGGCACTGCCGGACCTTCCAAAGATGACTAATGCAGCTCACAACGCCTCCACGGGACTAAAGCCACACTGGCACTGTTCCTCCAGATGGGGGACCTCTGAGCCACACCGCAACTCCACCTGCCACCCAGGAGGAAACCCTGACATTTGGAACTGCGCAGAACCCTCAGACCAGAACAAATCCTCATGCCTCCCTGAAGATACCCCTCCGCCTTAGACAGCCACCTCTGGCCACAAACTCACAGCCTGAGGAGCTTCCTGACCCCCATCCTTGACTCAGCCACCAAGGGATCCCGCCTCAGCTCCAGCATTTTGGGCCTGCCATGCCTGTAGGCCCTAATCCTATCCTTAAGGATGGCTTTTCAGGCTTCCGTCCCCAGAGACCTGGCCCCCAAGTCCTCCAGATTGGGGACCCCTGAACCACACCCTAAAACTCCACCTGCCACCCAGGAGAAAACCTGCCCCCCCGAAAGTTCCCCTCAGCTGGGGCCCTCACGGGAGCCACGTGTCCCTGGCTCGAGTTCACAGATGGCTGCCACACACATCTAGCAAGAAAGTGCTCTAAACACAGGTGCGAGAATGGCCTGAATTGCTGCACAATGCTGGCCAAATCTCATGAGCTTTCTGTCCAAATCAATGTCGATTTTGGCAGAAAGCTCGTGAGAACTGGCCGGAATCCCCCAGCGAACTCCCTTCTGACTACACCGACCTTCAGGGGAGCCACCTGAGCCTGGGCTGAGGTCCTGAGTGCTCATGGCTCAAACCCTGCGAGAATGTGCTCTAAAAGCCAGGCTCACACGTGGCCAAACACTCCCTGTAATCACCCCCCTGGGGTGCCGATCTCAGCGCTGGCAGATCCGGCCTGCCATGCCCCTAGGCCCTAACCTCAACCCTAGGTTGGGTTTTCAGGCTTCCGTCCCCAAGGGCCTGTCCCGCAAGCCCGCCAGTTTGGGGAACCCAGAGCCACAGGAGTCTGCCTGCCACCCAGATGGAAACTGTGCTGGTTGGAGCTGATCAGAACCCTCAGACTGGGAGAAAACTGCATGACTCCCTGAGGCAACCCCCAAATTCGGCAGTCCCCCTTGGCCATCAACCCTTGGCCTGACTCCCTGAGGCAACCCCCAAATTCGGCAGTCCCCCTTGGCCATCAACCCTTGGCCTGACATACCATGTGACCCCGTCCTCAACTCAGATCCCTAGGGATCCCACTCAGGGGAGGTGGGATCGGGCCTGCCATGCCCCTAGGCCCTAACATGAACTCTAGGTTGGGTTTCCAGGCTTGTGTCCCAAGAGGTCCGGCCTCCAAGCCCTCCAGATGGGGGACCCCTGGAACCACACCCCAGGACTCCACCTGCCATCCAGGAGGAAACAGTGTCAATGTCGAGTTGGGCAGGAAGCTCATGAGAATTCGCTGGCGATGTGCAGCGATTCAGGCCACAGTCGTGCCTGCTGTTCAAGGTGCTTCTCGCTAGTAAGAAAAGAACTACACACAGTATGTTAAATAGCAATACGTTTAAGGGGGAGAATATAAGGCATAAGCTAGGGATATGAGTCGTTGGGGGTACAAATTTTACACGAGGCTTGTGAAGAAAACCTTGGAGAAGGTGGGGAAGCCAGCCATTGCTTTGGGAAGACCGTTCCATGCCAACCATGGGGCAAGGACAAAGGCACTGAGAGCTTGTATTATGTCCGCTGTGTCACACAGCACTCTTCGGTGCCTCAGGATCTTTGCACGTTTTTTTTTGGTTTTCTCTCTCTCTCTCTGCTGGGACTGTTTCTCCACTCCACTCTCACATTGCATATTAACTCCTGTCCTTTAGGTTTCAGTTCGAGGGTCACCAATTATAGAGGTTTCCTGGTCAGACACTGTTGTCCACCCTCCCAATAGCCATTCTCTGCTTCTTGCCTGCTAGCACAACACATTTTTTTTGGGTGGACAGCTTCCCTTTTCCCAGTCCCAGGGGATGAGCCTGTACTGGGTGGTTGCTGTCATTGGTGGTGGTGATGATGGTCGTGGTTATGGTTGTTTTAATCCCAAGCTACCAATGGCACTTAGTTTTTTCTTTTCAATATCCTGTTCTGGAGCTTTCTTGACCCCTTTTGCCTGGAAGCCAAAGAGACAGGCATTGGCATGTGCCATGGGAAGACAGGCCAATGCCCTGAAGTTCTTTGTAATGACTCTGACGTTCTCTTTCTTACAGACATTCCGTATGGGTATGATCGATCTTGTCATGCGGGAAGCCAGTTTGAGTTCTTCAACAGAGCGGTCTCCTTCTTTGGGGGGCAAGAGCTTCCTGGGGAAGAGGATGAGCCTTGAGTGTCACTCCCTCAGTCGCTGCCTATTGGCCTGAAGGGACTCCATGCACTTCTTCTGTCTTCTTGGATCCACTGAGATCCCAATGGTCCAGGCCACCTTCTTGTGAATGCCAGCCTCTTTGTAACTCTTCTAAGCTGAAGCCTTTGCCAGCTTGCATTTTGGTGTGATAGCTCACCGTAGGGCACCTCACCATGGGCCGGATTGGTGGATAGGACGTGGGATGTGGGGCTCCAGGCTATGCCCACACTTGCCCAGCATTGCCTCTGCGGATCTTCTGCTATGGCTGGTTGAACCATGTGGCCATGTGCAGCTGTCAGTCCTTGTGGAAGCCAGCCTTCAGGATCATTCCATTCTGGCTTGGTGCCATGGCTGCTGCCTGTGGGCCTGGGGGCATGGGAGAAGGAAACTTTTCAGATCCTGGGCTCTAGTTGGGCGTCCCCAGAGCCCAGGCCATGACCCTGTCCTCTCTGCAGCCCACCCGGAGCAGCTCTGGAATGCTGCCTGCTGCTAATGGTGCCTGGATCCAACATACTCCTAGCCTTCATTGTTTTAAGACTATCATGGCAATCCCATGATATTATCCCATAATTTTCCCTGATAAAAAAGGACCAGCAGGTTAGTATCCAAAATCTACAAAGAATTTATCAAAGTCAACACTCAAAAAACAAATAACCCAGTTAAATAATGGGAAGAAGACATGAATAGACACTTTTCCAAAGAAGACATCCAGATGGCTAACAGACACATGAAAAGAAGTTCAACATCACTCATCATCAGGGAAATACAAACCAAAACTACAATGAGATACCATCTCACACCAGTCAGGTAGGCTAAAATTAATAATACAAGAAACAAGAGGTGTTGGTGAAGATGTGGAGAAAGGGGAACCCTCTTGTACTATTGGTGGAAATGCAAACTGGTGCAGCCACTCTGGAGAAAAGTATGGAAGTTCCTCAAAGTGTTAAAAATAGAATTATCCTAGGATCCAGCAATTGCACTACTAGGTATTTACCCAAAGTATACAAAAATACAGATTCCAAGGGATACATGCACACTGATATTCATAGCAGCATTGTCAACAATAGCCAAACTACGGAGAAAGCCCAAAATGTCCATTGACCAATAAATGGATAAAGAAGATATGGGGGTGCCTGGGTGGCTGAGTAGGTTAAAGCCTCTGCCTTCAGTTCAGGTCATCATCCCAGGGTCCTGGGATCAAGTCCCACATTGGGATTCTTGCTTGGCAGGGAGCCTGCTTCTCCCTCTGCCTGCTGCTCCCTTGCTTGTACTTGCTCTCTCCATCAAAATAATAAAATCCTTAAAGTGAAAAAAAAAAGGAGCAGCAGGGAGAAGACCTCCCTGGTTGAGTTAGTTTAGGATGCCTGGAGTTTTGGCCGCCATCTAGGAACCAAGTGGGAAAACTGATCTAACCATACTCCCGCCTACACCCCTACCTCTTAGGTGAGTTAATGTCCTCCCAGTTATGCCATCTGTGGTTGGTGTTTGATTACTTCCAGCCAAAGGCCCTACTGATCTAAAGCTACTCTTCCTAACTACTTAATTTAAAGTTATGTCTCCCCCCTGCCTACAGCTGGTACTCTCTCTGCCTGTTATCTTTTTATTTTTATTTTTTAAAAGGTTTTATTTATTTATTTGACAGACAGAGATCACAAGTAGGCAGAGAGGCAGGCAGAGAGAGAGGAGGAAGCAGGATCCCTGCTGAGCAGAGAGCCCAAAGTGGGGCTCGATCTCAGCACCCTGGGATCATGACCTGAGCTGAAGGCAGAGGCTTAACCCACTGAGCCACCCAGGTACCTCATCTTTTTTTTTTTTAATGACATATAAAAAACAACTGGATATGGATGTGTATATATATACGTGTGTGTGTGTGTGTGTGTGTGTGTGTGTGTACCCTGTATATGTCATTCTTTTGTTTCTTTCTCAAGGCATATAAGTTCCTTGAATATGGGACTTTTCTGTCTTGTTCACCCTTGTACTCCAGCACCAAGCATCCCGTCTGGCACAATTTGAGTCTGCTGAATAAATGAAAAACTGAAGAAATAGGGGCACGTGGGTGGCTCAGATGGTTGAGCATCTGTCTTCAGCTCAGGTCGTGATCTCCAGGTCCTGGGATCAAACCCCACATCGGGCTCCCAGCTCAGTGGGTGGCCTGCTTCTCCCTCTCCCTCTGCCCTTCCCCCTGCTTGTGCTCTCTCTGTTTCTGTCTCTCTCTCTCAAATGAATAAATAAAATCTTTTAAAAAAAGAAAGAAGAATGAGAAAAACTGAAAGAACGATGGAATGGATGAACAAACATATCAGTATGTCCCAATAACTGAATACTTCTTGAGGATAGTGTACGTGTCTTACATCCTCAAAATATAAAACACATTCCTGACATTTACCCCACATGAAGACATAGTTGTTAAATTGGTGAATGCTATCCAGCCGAGTCTCAGACTACCAATAGTGTCTCTGCGTTATAAAGGGTTCTGCCCTCAGCAAAGAGTAGAAGGGAAGATTTAAAAACAGGAAAGTGAGAAAAGCACAATTTATAGACCAACTTTTGTTCCATTGCAGCTGTTTTCCTTTATTCCATTTGGATGTACATATTCATGAACTTGAAGTAAGTCATACAACTTTAGGTAATTGAAGTATAATATACTAGTACACCCAATAAAAATTTATTTGTTCTTGTGCATAATTTCTTATTCTTCATTTCAGTACCTTCCTCATTTTATGTAAGGATTTTAAACTCTATGTATATAAGTACTATGTTGTTTCTTTTTATTTTATTTATTTATTTAAAGATTTGTTTATTTATTTGACAGAGAGCACAAGTAGGCAGAGAGGCCGACAGAGAGAGAGGAAAAGAAGGAGGCTCCCTGCTTAGCACAGAGCCCGATGCGGGGATCCATCTCAGGATCCTGGGATCATGACCTGAGCCGAAGTCAGAGGCTTAACCCACTGAGCCACCCAGGCTCCCCTATGTTGTTTCTTTTTAATGTAGTGTTTTTTTTTTTTTTTAATTTTAAGTAGGCTCTATGCCCAATGTGGGGCTTGAACTCAGGACCATAAGGTCAAGAGTGGCAAGCTCTATTGACTGAGCCAGCCAGGCACCCCTCTAAGTACTATCCTTTTTTTAAAAAAAAGAAAAGGGGCACCTGGGTGGCCCAGTCAGTTAAGTGTCTGCCTTCAGCTCAGGTCATGATCTTGAGGTCCTGGGATCGGGCCCCATGTGGGGCACCTTGCGCAGAGGGGAGTCTGCTTTTCCCACTCCCTCTGTCCTCCACCCAACCCTGCTCTTGATCGATCTCTCTCTCTCAAATAAATAAAATCTTTAAAAAATTTTTTTTTAATTTTTAAAAAATTGAAAGAAGAAAAAAAATGCTACAAAGGAAGTAAAAGAAACATATACCTCTCTCCCAGGATTTTAAGATTTATAAAGTGATCTAAGCTAGCTTTATTCTTAATTTCAAAGAAACACACAAAACCAACTAAGGTCTAATAGTGAGTCATCTGTTGTTAACAGTACAAACTTGGGATGAACAGACTCAAGGCTTCACCACTAAAAATCTCAGTAGCCTTCAGCAAGTTACTTAACCCTGCTTTGAGCCTCAGTTTCCTCATTTGTAAAACAGAGACACTAATAATAGTGTCTAATAGACACTAATAATTAGAATTACTTGGAAGATAAATGACATAACACATGTACAGTACGTGGTGATGGACCTATAGTAAGAGCTCCAAAAGGTGAACTCTATTATTTTCATGCAAATTTAAGTTTTTATTATTATTCAAATCTCTTCTCCAATTTAACATATTTTTTCTTTATATTTACCTGCAACTCTACTTAGCTAAGAAATTACTATTGAGATGAATTATCTGTGATTAGCCACAATCTAACTACATTTTTGTCATGTGATCCCTCAAAAATAACTTAAATAGTTCTCTAATTACTGATCTCATGAAAACAAAAATAATAAACTGTAGATGAATTTCTCTTTCCCCAATATTTATGGGAGGAAGCCAATAGCACCAGGGACAAGTGAGGAGGTAGCCAGTGCAATTAAGCTCCAGGATGTCAGTGTACCCAAAGATTGGTTACTTAAAGGAGGATTGAGCAAATAGGTAAATATACTGAGGGAAATGAGAGCCAGGTTTCCCACAATGTGGCCTGGGGAAGGCTAGAATGAGGCTTGTGGAGATTGACAGGAATTGGAAGTATTGGTGTGAGTACACAGAGAAATAGAGTTGTAAGTTTAAGTTCTAAGTGTATGCACTTAGAGTGTGTGTGTGTGTGTGTGTGCGTATAGTGACAGCTCATTAGCAATGAACACAGCTAGTATCCAGATCTTGGTTTCTATACACCCTTACTCCACTACAGGGAAACAGAGCTCCTTGGGGAAGTGGCTGGTTCCAGGGTAAGGACATGGAAACTACAAGATCAAGTATGGTTCATCTCATGTTACAAAGTCAACAGGTACTCAAAGAATGATGGGAACATGTTGAAAGGACAATGTGAGGGGCATCCCACTGGACAAATCTGAGACAATGAGAGTACCAAATAAAGAGTGATAGTTATGGATTTATCACCCACTGAATAAAATAGGAATCCATGGACACAATAATGATATAAATAAATGAATCAGTGGATAAATGGAGAGACAACATAGTGCTTCCCTATGGGAGAATGACAACTATAAATGAAGAAAGAATGATGGATTAGAAAATCACCATTTGGCAACCATCATGGTAAAAATTGGTTCAGACAAGAATCACCAATAGATTCTGAAGGAGTGGTGAAATCTTTTTGGAGGATTGAGATATTTAGCTGGTTTCAAAGTATCTTCCCATTAGATAGTTACTAATTACAAATTATGTCTTAGTGAAGGAAACAGGAGACAACACCTTAGCCAAGTGATCAAAATCAACAAGGCCAGTGTTGGGGCAAATAAATATTGCATGTCACATGGTAAGAACACAGTTCACTTCTGTGACATTCCTGCCAAAATGCTTGACCTACATCTACTCACAAGGAAACACCAGACAAATCCAAACCGAGAAGCAGCTGGAAAAGTTAACTGGCCTGTGTTTTTAAAAAACTGTCCGGCTTGTGACAGACAAGGAAAGTCTTAGGAACTGTTCTAGATTGAAGGGGACAAAGGGACCTGACATACATATGCAAATATGATCCTGTGACCCTGCACGTTTTGGGGAGAACTAGCAAAACTGTGAATATGGTTTATGGATTTCATGGTATCAGTGTTAAATTCTTGATTTTGATGGATACACATAAAAGATTGCCCTGATTTGTAGGAAATACATACAATTTAAGGGTCATGGGGCATCGAATATGCAACTTACGTTCAAAAAAGAAAGAATGTAAAGGAAATGCAATAAAAACAATAGGGACCCTGGTAAAAGGTATACAGGAGGTCTTTGCATTATTCTTTATATGCTTCTACTGATGAAATTACTTCAAACTTAAAAAATATGTACTTAGATACAGCCGAAAATACACTCCAAGCCTATGACAAGTGTTTGATATCACAGTAGGGGCAATAATTTTATAAGGATCAAACCAGGTTTATTAATGTGTTCAGGTGCTGGGGCATCTGGGTGGCTCAGTGGGTTGAGCCTCTGCCTTCGGCTGGGGTCATGATCTTGGGATCCTGAGATCAAGCCCCGCGTCGGGCTCTGCTCAGCAGGGAGCCTGCTTCCCTCTCTCTCTCTGCCTGCCTTTCTGCCTACTTGTGATCTCTGTCTGTCAAATAAATAAATCTTAAAAAAAATAATTTGTTCAGGTGCTGAGTGTGGTAATGGCTCCAAGGGCATTCCCAGTCTCCTTTTCAGAGCCTACATGGCCTGGGAATCAAATAAAAGCACAGAAGACACGAACATTCCAACATAAAACATAACGTACACTACCCTCATGGATAGTGGTGACATCACTTCTAGGTTCCCTGAGTCGTGCCTTGAAAAAAGTGGGGAAGAGTCAGTCTCAGCAGGGCTCCCAAAACACAAAGGAACTAAAGTCTTTCAAAGGCAGGGTAAAAACTACCCTGGAAAGGTTTCCTTTACCTGATGGAACTTTAGGAGGCAGTTTGGAGGAAAGTGAAGTTCAGTAAAGAACAATTTTCAAAAAATTGTGCTGGAGTATGATGCACTTACAGAAACGCCTATAAATCATAACAGCAGGGCTTGACAGATTATGACAAAGTGGACACGCCTCTGTAACCACCACCTAACTCATGAACTGGAACCTGGGAATCAGCCCAAAGCGTCTCTCCATGCCTTTCCCCCATCACAACTGCTTCTTAATCTGAGATTACCATTCTCTTGACTTTCTGCACCAGGTATGTTTGACTGCTTCGACAGTACTTTAAATTGCTCATTTTTTAAAAAAGATTTAATTTATTTATTTGAGAGAGAAAGAACACGAGAGTGGGATGAGGGGCAGAGGGAGAAGCAGACTCCCTGGTGAGCAGGGAGCGTGATGCGGGACTCTATCCCAGGATCCCAGGATCATGACCTGAGCCAAACACAGGTGCTAACCACCTGAGATACCCAGGCGCCCTGCTCAGGGATTTTTTAATTTAATTTAATTTATTTATTTGACACAGAGAGAGAGAGAGAGGGATCACAAGTAGGCAAAGAGGCAGGCAGAGAGGGGGAAGTAGGTTTCCTGCTGAGCAGAGAGCCTGAAGTGAGACTCAGTCTCAGGACCGACCCTGAGATCATGACCTGAGCTGAAGGCAGAGGCTTTAACCCACTGAGCCACCCAGGTGCCCTTTCTGCTCAGGGATTTTAAAATCTTACTTCGAAAATTAGACTTTTGGGTTTTTTTGCATACAAATACTCCATACCCAAGGTAGAAATTCTGAGTTCACTAGTGGTATTTTATTATTCTGTTCCATTTCATTTTATTCTAATTTTATTTTCACTACTGGCTTTATAATTTTAACAGATTAGGATGTCTGAGTCATTCAGTGGGCTGAGGGACTGACTATTTCACCTCAGGTCATGATCTCAGGGCCGTGAGATCGAGCCTTGCATCAGTTCCACACTGAGCATGGAGGCTGCTTGAGATTCTCTCTCTCTCCTTCTCGCCCTCCCTCCAACTCACGTGTGTGCATTCTCTCTAAAAAAATTAATTAATTATAAATGATACAAGATGGGATTGGGAGGGAGACAAACCATAAGTGACTCTTAATCTCACAAAACAGAGGGTTTCTGGGGGGAGGGGGGTTGGGAGAAGGGGGGTGGGATTATGGACATTGGGGAGGGTATGTGCTTTGGTGAGTGCTGTGAAGTGTGTAAACCTGGTGATTCACAGACCTGTACCCCTGGGGATAAAAATATATTATATGTTTATAAAAAATTTTTTTAAATAAAATAAACAGGGGTGCCTGGGTGGCTCAGTAAAAAAAAATAATAATTAATTAATTAATTAATTAAATTTTAAGAAAAGGCACAGTACATTTCTGGAAAGGGCATTTAACAAATGGGGAATTTTGCCCCTCAACATATACAATGTTGTATACATTGGGACGCCTGGGTGGCTCAGTCAGTTAGGTGTCTGCCTTCAGCTCAGGTCATGATCCCAGGGTTCTGGGATTAAGTCCCGCATCAGACTCCCTGCTCAGTGGGGAGCCTGCTTCTCCCTCTTCCTGCTGCTCCCCCTGCTTGTGCTCTCTCTCCCTCTCTCTCTCTGACCAATAAATAAATAAAATTAAAAAAAAAATAAGGGGCGCCTGGGTGGCTCAGTGGTTGGGCCGCTGCCTTCGGCTCAGGTCATGATCTCAGGGTCCTGGGATCGAGCCCCGCATCAGGCTCTCTGCTCGGCGGGGAGCCTGCTTCCTCCTCTCTCTCTCTGACTGCCTCTCTGCCTGCTTGTGATCTCTCTCTGTCAAATAAATAAATAAAATCTTTAAAAAAATAAAAATAAAAATAAAAATAAATAAAAATAAAAGTTCTATCCACTGGTAGGTCAAACCTGAAAGAAAAGATTCCATTAGCCAATTCATCCTGATTCCACAAAGTTATCAGACATCCATGATGGGCTATAATAATAGGTTTTAGCAACACAACAAAATTGTGTTCCCAGAGGACAGCATCAGATAAATGAAGTTCAAATGGGCCATTGTCTGTTTAAACACAAGTTAAACATAATTGCTGGTTTTAAACTCAGTCCAAGTAACCAGATATTCATTGCAGTGCGTGACTATTGACTAATAGCCACTGCCACTAGAATTAATGTAGTGAAGATAAAAGTAAAGATGCGATTGGAAAAACTGGGCAACTGGTCAGAGCTGAAGGGTGTGTCCCTTTATAAATCCCTGGTCATCTCCTGCTTCTTTTCAAAAGTTTTATTTATTTATTTTCTTATTAAGATTTTACTTCTTTATTTGACAGAGAGTAGAGAGGGAGTGTGTGCGGCAAGTAGGCAGAATGGCAGGGAGAGGGAGAAGCAGGCTCTCCACTGAGCAGGCAGCCCAATGTAGGGCTTGATCCCAGGACCCTGGGATCATGACCTGAGCCAAAGGCAGCCACTTAACTGACTGAGCCACCTCGGTGCCTCCAAATTTATTTTATTTTTTTAAAAAGATTTTATTTATTTGAGAGAGAACATGAGCAGCAGGGAGGAACAGAGGGAGAAGCAGGGAAGCAGGCTCCCCACTGAGCAGGCAGCCCAATGTGGGACTCCATCCCAGGACCCTAGGATTATGACCGAAGCTGAAGGCAAACACTTATCTGACTGAGCCACCCAGGTGCCCCTCACCTTCTGCTTCTTCTAGAAGGACTTAAAACAAAGTCCAGTAAGCTTGCAATAAAATAAAAGAGACAAGAGTGAGGAAAAGAATCTTATCTGGTAACACACCTCTCAGACAGTGAACAAGCCCACATGATTTTCCATGGTAACTGTTAGCCGGAAAGAGAACAGCCTTCCAACAATGGCAAAGACATTAACTTGCATAAATATGGTTGTCCTTAGATCCTAGGAAAGCTCTCTAGGTGCATATGTCCTGCCTGAATCATAGCTAAAGAAGCTGTATTCACAAGAACATCTAATGAATTCCCGTCAGTTAAGAGGTGCAGTCCATAAAGAGGCTGGCCTCCGCACCTGCTGATCTACCAGGCACTTAAATACACTGTTGAGGAACACCTGGGTGGCTCAGTTGGTTCAGTCTTTGGCTCAAGTCATGATCCCAGGGATCGGGTCCCACATTGGGCTCCCTGCTCAGCAGGGAGGCTGCTTCTCCCTCTCCCTCTGCCTGCTGCTCCCCCTGCTTGTACTCTCTTTCTGTGTCAAATAAATAAAATAAAATCTTTAGGAAAAAAAACCAACAACAAAATACATTCTTGGCAACTATTTTGAGTAGCTGAAATTCTAACTGCTATGAAATTTTAAAAATTACTTTAGAGAGAGAGAGAGAGAGAGCACACGTACACCTGGAGGGAGAAAGAGAATCCCAAGCAGACTCCCCATTGAGTGTGGGAGTCCAATGTGTGGTCTGATCTCGTGACCCTGCATGATCTGAGCCGAATGAAGAGTCCCATGCTCCACTGACTGAGCCACCCAGGGGCTCCAAAAAAAAATTTTTTTTTAGATTTGGAAATGATCCTTAGATGAAAGATTGTATGTCACCTCTAAAAGAAACACATTCCTGATCCCTGAGACTATAGCCAAGTCATACAGGACAGGAAAACAGATTCCGTAACGAACGTTGCTGACCTCTAGTGCTTAATAGAAGAATTACATTTCCTACTCAAAAGACCCAAACTGCACTGGTACCAACAAAATAAAACAAAAACAAAGAAAAACCGAGAAAAAAAGCCCGACTGGCTGGATAAATAAAATTTCTTTAAAAAAAATTTTAATTATTTGTTCGTCAGAGGGAGAGAGAGAGAGAATCAGTGAGCACAAGCAGGGGGAGTGGCAGCAGGAGGAGAAGCAGGCTCCCTGGTGAGCAAGGAGCCTAATGTGGGACTCGATCTCAGGACGCTGGGATCATGACGGGAGCCGAAGGCAGACACTTAACTGACTGAGCCACCCAGACATCCCTATAAATAAAATTTTCTAACAAAATCCTAAGTTAATTATTGTCTTTATCTTCCTTCTGCAAAAGAACTGATTCCTCTGGAATCAGGGATGGGCCTGTTTGCCCTAAGGGTTGACTCTTTCCCCGTGGGCAGGGATAAAGTCACAAAATGATGTTCCATGGTGGTCAGTGGAAGATGAAAAGGAGTCTTCTGAATCTTTATGAGAATGGCTAACCCTGCTTGCTAGAAACCCGAGGACAGGGCCTACTCTGGAGCTGGAAAACAGAAAAATATTAAGAACCTGGGTCCCTGATGACATTACTGAAACCCTGAATCAGCCAACGAGGCTTTGCTGTACTTGAGGATTTCCTGGTATGCGAGACAATGCACGTCTCTACACGCTAAGCCAGACTGAGGTCAGGGTTTCTCTTTCTGGTTGCTCCAAACATCCCAAATGACACATACCTTTATATTCTATTTTTACCTAAACTTTTAGTTCCAACTTTTATTTTTACATGCACGCACACAAAAAACCAATTTTAATAGTCAGTAGTAAATTAAATCTTACCGATACATTTTTCTCATATTAGTTCATGTCATTGTTTATTTTATCCCACTCCTTTCCATTGGGTTTTTTCTTCTGAGAAGCACATTTTCTAGTTCTTTCAGTGAGGGTCACTGGCTAAGACCATTTTATACTCGTTGGGGAACAGAAAATGTATTTGCCTTTTCCTCATTCTAGTACAAGTTTAGCTGGATATAGAATTCTTTTTTTTTTTTTTAAGATTTTATTTATTTATTTGACAGGGAGAGATGTCACAAGTAGGCAGAGAGGCAGCCAGGGAAAGAGGGGGAAGCAGGCTCCCCACTGAGCAGAGAGCCCGATGCGGGTCTAGATGCCAGGACCCCAGGATCATGACCTGAGTCGAAGGCAGAGGCTTTAACCCACTGAGCCACCCAGGCACCCCTCGACTTATATTATGCACTTACACAGAAGCCCTTCAATCTAGTCTTCATGTTTTTTAATTGTTCTTTTTAATTCTCTTAGGATGAGCTTCTCATTCAGAATACAACATAACTTTCCGATTCATTAAATCTCTCTCCACTAAGACCTACAAAGAGTTTATGAGATCTATGTTTCTTCAACAATTGCATTTTTAATTTCTAGGATTTCTAGCTGGTTCTTTACATATTTATGTCACCCTTTTGTTTCTGATTAATTTTATTTCATAATTTCTTATTCTTTTAAAATAGGTATCCTCCCTTTATGTGTGGATATTCTAAAATATATACTTTAAAGTTATTATAAGGTTTTTTTTTTCATTTTAATTGCAGTGAATTCATCTCTTGATGCTGATTTTTGTCGGCTCTTTCTTTTGGCTAGGTTTGCTTGTATGTTTTGAAAGCTTGATTTATAAACATCTCACGAATGGGCATCTTTTCCCCCATACATGTATCTCCTTCCCTAATGGTTTTGTGATGATCTCTACTCGATCATCCGGGAAATCCAGCTAGAAATAAGTCTTACATTAGTAACTTGAGACTCTGTCCCCACTATAAATTTTGGGGGGCAGGGGAATCCATGCATCAAATGAGGGGGTAACTGGATTTAGGTCTGCATTCAATGTCATGTCTACTTCCTAAGTATATAACTTCCTATAAGCTACGTCTTCAGGTATGGATGAGTTGTGGATCTTTCTAGTCTCTGTTAGCCCCATCTAAATTCATAAATGCATGCACTAATCAGGGTCCAGTCATCCACATTACATGCAGCACTCGTCCCCACCCATTCAATCATATTACTTTATAGGTTATAAACTTCAGACTGCCTCTATTTCTGGATCCATAGCCCAGCAAGATTACAGCTCTTTTTCTGGTCAACATAAATGTTTAACTTGTTTTTGATTATGGACATGTAATTTTAAGCTCTTATTAATTTCACCATCTGTTTGAAACAAAGGCGTGTCATCAAAGTGTGTATAAAGCTACCTTGACAAGAAGTCAGTTTCATTCATGTTTTTTCTTATTTCTTTTTTTTTCCCCAAAGATTTATTTATTTATTTATCTGACAGAGAGAGAGAGATCATAAGTAGGCAGAGAGGCAGGCAGAGAGAGGAGGAAGCAGGCTCCCCACTAAGCAGAGAGCCCGATGTGGGGCTCGATCCCAGGCTGGGATCATGACCTGAGCTGAAGGCAGAGGCTTTAACCCACTGAGCCACCTAGGCGCCCCCATTCATGTTTTTAAAAAAGCCCATATTGGGGCACCTGGGTGGCTCAGTCGGTTCAGAGTCTGCCTTCAGCTTGGGTCATGGTCCCAGGGTCCTGGGATGGAGCCTTACATCAGGCTCCCTGCTCAATGGGGAGTCTGCTTCTCCCTCTGCCTCTGCCTCTCTCTCTCTCTGCCTCACATGAATAAATAAAATCTTAAAAAAAAGTAATTAAGAAGCCCATCTGTGGGTCCTTTGGCAGTACCATGGTTAACAGTAATGGCTAAAAAGCAACCCGGGGGGTGCCCAGCTGGCTCAGTGGGTACAGCATGCTACTCTTGGATCTTGGGGGTGTGAGTTTGAGTCCCATATTGGGCATAGAGCCTACTTGGAAAAAAAAATAAAATCATTTTTTAAAAAAGCAGCCTAGGAGCTATATATTCTCCTTCATTAAGCAATAAATATTTTCTAAGATTGAGAATAACTGATTTGTACAATTCACTGCATATCAAAAAATGTGATACTCCATTATCCAACTCTCCCTATTTCTGATGTTTGGGGCCAAAAAATTAGCCCAAGGCTTTGAAAGAAGTCCACATATAAATGTATTTCATGTTTCAGTGTTGTAGTGATACCAAACTTAAAATATTGACACAAAGGACAGGGATAAGTCTCCATTTACTCAAAGGAATTTATCTATATTTTAAGTATAATGCAAATGATATTAAGGATTTACTGGCCTTCCGAGGTATAAAATTGGTTTTGTGGTTGTGCTGAATAAAATCTTAGAGAGATGCACTCTGGTTCAATTACAAATTAAACGGTATGATTTAAAAATCTGGGGTGGTGGACATTGGGTCACGGTCAGGAACTACACAGGGCAGGTCTGAAATTTCACCCAATTTACAGGCTGAACTAGTAGCTATCCTGTTACTATTTCGTAGGTGCTGACAGAAGACACAAGACTCCTGGGTCAGACACAAAGGACTTTAACTACATCAAAAGTAGTAGCCAGGGGGTGCCTAGGTGGCTCAGTGGGTTAAGCCTCTGCCTTTGACTCAGGTCATGATCTCAGGGTCCTGGGATCGAGCCCCGCATTGGGCTCTCTGCTCAGCAGTGAGCCTGCTTCCCCCTCTCTCTGCCTGCCTCTCTGCCTACTTGTGATCTCTCTCTCTCTGTCAAATAAATAAATAAAATCTTTTTAAAAAAAAAAAGTAGTAGCCAGATCTTCATGTTGGTTTGTAACAGTTCCCTATGCCCCCAAGTTTCCTGGGTGTGACATGAAAGCGTTGACCATAGTTGTCTGCTCACATAGTGTTCATTATCAGAGGGGAACACCGAGCTTGGGAGATTCCATTTTTATAGCAAGTGGAAGTTAAGTTTGCCTTTAGTCCGAGGGGAGACAATACTTTATCCCTCAAGGTTTCTTACTGAAAACACAACTCTGAGCAAAAGCCCAGGTGTAGAGCAGGTAGGGTGTTGAATTCTTGGTATAACCAACAAGAAATTGCAGGGACACTCAGGGACCATGGCATAACATATACTGTCTCGTTACTCTGTGCATGTTTGAAATTATTATGGAATTATTATCTAATTATAATATAGAGTAAATATACATTTTAAAAAGAAATGTACATATGAGTTTAATATACTTGAAAATGCATGTATGGCTAGCTAGCACAAGTGTGTTAATGGCTATCATTATAACCAAATGTCTTTTTCAGGAGCCCTGTATACTCCAAATGCTTTATTTTTATTTTTTTATTACCATAAAAAGAATATATACTTTTGGGCACCCAAAGTCCACAGTGTAGAAGAGTATAAAGTGAAAACTAAGAGACTCTGATGTAGCTGCACAGTTGACAGTTCTAATACAGGTGTGCCTGGCCGGCTTGGTCAGTAGAGCGTGTGACTCTTGATCTCGGGGTTGGGAGTTCAAGCCCCATATTGGGTGTAGCACTTATATAAACAAACAAACAGTTCTGATATTTGTTTGTTTGTTTGTTTGTTTTTTATATTTAGCATAACAGTATTCATTATTTTTGCACCACACCCAGTGCTCCATGCAATCCGTGCCCTCTATAAGTTCTGATATATTTTTGCAGAAACGTTCTATGCTTATATAAGCATATGTATAAACACATGGCCTTTTTAACCCACTGAGCCACCCAGGCGCCCAACACATGGTCTTTTTTTTTTTTTTTTAAAGATTTTATTTATTTTATTTGACAGACAGAGATCACAAGCAGGCAGAGTGGCAGGCAGAGAGAGAGAGGAGGAAGCAGGCTTCCTGCTGAGCAGAGAGCCCGATGCGGGACTCGATCCCAGGACCCTGAGATCATGACCTGAGCCGAAGGCAGCGGCTTAACCCACTGAGCCACCCAGGCGCCCCAACACATGGTCTTTTTAAAAACACAACTGGAATTATAAACATAAAATCATAAAACATGAACATTTCCTGGATAGTTTTCAGCGTTTGCACACTAGACCTAACCCATTCTTTTAAATTGCTGCATACTACTTCATTTAATTGATATTATGGACTGATTTGTGTCCCCTCCAAATTCATATGCTGAAACCCTAGCCTCCAATGTGACTATGTTTAGACAGGCCTTTAGGGAAGTAATTAAGCTTAAATGAGGTCGTAACAGTGGGACTCTAATCTGATAGGACTAATGTCCTTAAGAAAGGAACAGACACCAGAGACCTCTCTCCACCAGCACAGAGGAAAGGTGATGTGAGGGAACAATAAGCAGGCAACCACCTCCAAGCCGGGAATAAAGGCCTCAGCAGAAAGCAACTCTGATGGCACCTTGACTCTGGCCTTCTAGCCTCCAGAACTATGAGAAAGTAAATTTCTGTTGTTTAAGCTGCCCAGACTGAGGTATTTTATTATGATAGCTGGAAACTAATACAGATACATTCTATTTAATGCAATCAGCCTCTTAATAAGGGATAGGTAGGTTTTTAAAAAAATAAATATTATAAATAATGTAGCACTGAATTTTCTCTCTCTTTTTTTAAAAAGATTTTATTTGAGAGAGCGTGCATGTGTGCACACAACCTGGGGGAGGGGAAGGGGGAGGAGAAACAGACTCCCCACCGAGCAGAGAGCCCGATGTGGGGCTCCTCAACCCCAGGACCCTGAGATCATGACCTGAGCCAAAGACAGACGCTTAACCAAATGAGCCCCCCAGGTGCCCCAGCAAAGAATTTTCTTACATGTATGCAGGGGTATGGTTAAATAAACTCCTAGAACTGAAATGAGTCAAAGGGTATGAACATTTTAAATCTGATATTGCCAAACTACCCTCTGAATAAGTACTACCAATATACAGTTCCTGCACCAGTGTACGAATGCTCGTCTCCCAAGTGGAAGTGCCCATCCAGAATTTACTCAGCACCTACTTCTCAACAGTGCCAGATCTTGTGCAAGGTGCTAGGAGACAGTGGTGACAAAGAATTAAGTCCCTGCCCTTGAGGCCTTTACTCTAGGGGAGAAACAAGTGAAAAGTAAGGATAACACAGATAAATACACGAGGTGGTCTAGGAAACTGTCTCTGAGATAATATCTGAGCAGAGACTCAGATGAAGAGAGAAAACAAATCTTACAAATCACGTGAAGGAAGAATGCTAAGTGGGTTCCATAGTTTTAACTATCTTTAAAAAACAAGCAAAGTTGTGGGGCACCTGGTGGCTCAGTCAGTTGGGTGTCTGACTCTTGATTTCAGCTCAGGTCATGATCTCAGGGCTCTGAGACTGAGCCTGTGTCGGACTCCTTGCTCAGTGCAGACCTTGCTTGAGATTCTTTCTCTTCTCTGTTCCTCCTCCCGCTTCTGCTCTCTCTCTCTCTCTCTCTCTAAAATAAATAAAATGAATAAATCTTAAAGAAAAAAAAGCCAAGTTGCAATTCTACTCCTAGGTACGTACCCCCAAAGTAAAAACAGGTGTTCCAACAAAAAGATGCACACCCGTGTTCACAGCAGTGCTATTCCCAATGGCCAATAGCCAAAAGGTGGAAACTACCCAAATGCCCAGCAACATATGTATAGACAAACAAAATGGAATATTATTCAACCATGAAAAGAAGTGAAGCCCAGGGGGCCTGGCTGGCTCAGTTTGTACAGCATGCAGCTCTCGATCTCAGAGTTGTGAGTTCCAGCCCTATGCTGGGTATAGAGGTTACTTAAAAATTAAAAAGAAGGGCGCCTGGGTGGCTCCGTGGGTTAAGCCGCTGCCTTTGGCTCAGGTCATGATCTCAGGGTCCTGGGATCGAGTCCCGCATCGGGCTCTCTGCTCAGTGGGGAGCCTGCTTCCTCCTCTCTCTCTCTCTGCCTGCCTCTCTGCCTACTTGTGATCTCTCTCTGTCAAATAAATAAATAAATAATCTAAAAAAAAAATTAAAAAGAAAAAAGAAATGAAGGACGGACATATGCCACAAAACAGATAAACCTTGAAAACGTGATGCTAACTGAAAGAAAGCCAGATATAGAAGGCCACATTATATGATTTCATTTACATGAAATATCTGGAAGAAGAAAATCCATGGAAACAGAAAGCAGATTAGTGGTTGCCAGGGCCTGTTGCTGGGGAGGGTGGGAGGAGGATGGGGAATGACTGCTTAATGGGTACACATGGGGCTTCCTTTTGGGGTAATGAAAATGTTCTGGAACTCGACAGTACTGAGAGATAGTACTGATGGTTGTACCACATGTACATGTACCAAATGTCACTGAAATGTACACTTTAAAATTGTTAAAATGTCAAATTTTATGTTAGGTGGTATTTTGCCACAATTAAAGGTAATACATTAAAAAAAAAAAAAGCAGCAAGGCCGAACGTTGTCTTCCTAAACCTTAGCATATGCAACGCATTTTTTACTCACTTCCTTTCATGCCTATACCCATTTTCTATTGCATTATGGATGTTAAAAAATTAATTTGTAAGCTCTCTTTGCATATTAAGTAAATTAATTCCCCACCTTAATAAAAATCAGAGTTTATGGAATTTTCCATATTTACATAGAAATCTGAACAAGCACCAGTTAACTGCTAATGTTTTTTTTTTTTCCTTAAGATTTTATTTATTGGGGTGCCTGGGTAGCTCAGTGGGTTAAAGCCTCTGCCTTTGGCTCAGGTCATGATCCCAGGGTCCTGGGATCGAACCCCCCATCAGGTGCTCTTCTCAGCAGGGAGCCTGCTTCCTCCTCTCTCTCTGCCTGCCTCTCTGCCTACTTGTGATCTCTGTCTGTTAAATAAATAAATAAAATTTTTTTTTTTTTTTTAAAGTATCTTGGGGGGTGCCTGGGTGGCTCGGTTGGTTAAGCAACTGCCTCCAGCTCAGGTCATAGTCCCGGAGTCCCAAGATTGAGTCCCGCATTGGGCTCCCAGCTCCACGGGGAGTCTGCTTCTCCCTCTGACCCTCTCCCCTCTCCTCCTCTCTCTCACTCTCTCGCTCTCTCAAAGAAAAAGGAAAAAAAAAAAGTACCTTGGGTGCTACCACGTGGGGAAGAAGAAACTGCTAGAGGGACTTACTGCTAGACGAAGTGGAGGAGTTCTAGAGAGAGAGATGTTAGCAAAAAAATGAAATCCAGGGACCCGACCCAGGAAAATAAGGTAGTGATAAGAAAATGAGCAGGAAACAAGAGGGGAAGTATATGCAAGAGAGGGAACAAGAGGCTCATTGGCACTCACCTTATTATAAAGTGGATCACTTTATCAACTTCACCAGATAACAACCATTCATTAAGAATAGTTCAAGGGACGCCTGGGTGGCTCAGTTGGTTGGGCAGCTGCCTTCGGCTCAGGTCATGATCCCGGCGTCCTGGGATCGAGTCCCACATCGGGCTCCTTGCTCGGCAGGGAGCCTGCTTCTCCCTCTGCCTCTGTCTGCCTGTGCTCGCGCTCTCTCTCTGACAAATAACCTTTTTAAAAAAAAAAAAAAAGAATAGTTCAAGGAAAGGTCCTTCAGAAAGAAAACTGAAAATGGAAAATCTGCAACAAGGTAAAAGCACCATGAATGGTCTACTTGTGCTTCTTTTGCAGGGCTTTCCTAGGCCTTAAGACTTGTTGACCTGCTTTTCTCATTCTATCAGAATATCTTTTGCAGTAGGGACCACTTGTTCATCACTCACATGTTCATTGCTTAATGTTCCCAACAGCATTTCAAACATAATCTGTATGAAGCAGAATCCATCACCTTCTCTGACCGCCCTGTCCCTTTACTACGGTAGCAGTGCACAATCCTCCCAGTCCCCTGGCACAGATCTCAGGCAACTCTCCACACATCTGTGGCCAGGGATCAGCCTGATGCTTTACCATCACCCTGTCATACCTTTTTCTTGCCTTTTTCACTCCTGAGCACAGTTGAATCCCTAGATACCTCTCATCTCAGTAGTTCCCTTGCTTCTACTTTTCCAGCCAATTCTACCCTCACACTTTTAGAATAACCTTCTTGAAATCCGATGCTTATGTTACTTTCCTATTTATAACTGTATAAGTAATGTCTTAGAGTAATTGCATACAAATAAAGTCAACGTCCCCCAGTACATCGCTCCCAGCTATACTTTCTTGTTCTATTGACTTTAAAGCCCGCAGGCATATCCAACCCTCTGGTAGGACGAAGCTACTGCATATTCTTAGAATTTGCCTTTTGTTCCACTGGTTGTCTTCGCTTCTATGGTTCCTTCTCCTTGATTTTGCCACTGATTAACTATTCCTTTCTCTCAACCCTCTAACACTTGATCCCTCCTCTCCAGCATTTATCACTTTCTTTTTATCTCACACAATTATCACTTTCATCTTGCCTACCATGCCCGAAGCCCCTCCAGGGGAGGCTGTTCTATCCTCAAAACCTGCTTATAACAATTGCTATACAGTTCACTCAAATATCTGTACACGCCATAGCACGGTACCATGCCCTGCTCAGAAAAGATAGTAATTATTTGAATGAGTGTTTGGTGCTCCACGCTCACCTCCCCCACCCTTCTGGTCCAATGTAGAGAGAGAGGGAGAGAGAGGAAAAACAAAAACAAAAACAACTTGTTGCATTTAATTGTTTGCACAAAAATGGGATATGGTACTAATTCTTCATGTATCCTGAAAGGCCACGTCTTAAAAGCATATCCTAGGTCGTTCCTACTTGACCTAGCCTCAGAGGAACCCCAGCCGAGTTCTCCCCTTTAGAAGCTGGATTCCACCAAACTCCCACGAGAGCCGCATCCGGACGGCCTTCGGAGGCAAGGGGGCGGGGACGAGACCTCCAGAGCAGCCCGGCGGCACTCGGACCGGCAAGTGCCACCTTGTCTTTCCCCAGTGTTGTACAGTTTACAACGTGCCATCGCGCTGGTCTCCTCCTAACAATGTCGGGAGGCGGAAATTCTCACCTCCCTAAACAGAAGATCGGAGGAGAGCGGGTAGGAGAGGGTAGGAGAACGGAGAGGGTAAGGTAGGGTAGCGTAGGAGCAGAGGCGTGGCAACGGGCTGTGGCGGGGAAGGCGGGTGGAGGTCCGGATCCCGAGCAGGATTTCGTCCCCGGCTCAGCCCTGACTGGCCGGGGGCCGCGGGGCGGGGGCGCGGAGCTCGCGAGGGCCCTCCTCCTCTCACACTGCCGGATGCTGAGGCGCTGGGAGGGGGCGCCGTGTGGGGCCCTGGCCTCCGCTGTCCAGACCCGTTCCCTCCGCTGCCCCAGAGGGGCCCGCGCAGCCCACCCCCTCGGCGCCTCTGCCGGAAGTCCCTCCTGCGCCCGCCGCGGCCGCCCCCCATTGGGCCCGGCGCCGGGGTCTCGCCGCGGGTTGGCCGCCCAGTGGCGTGAGCCCTGGGAGGCCCCTGCGAGCCCCGGGTGGGGGGCCCGCTGGAGACCCGCTCAGACGCGGGGTCGGCGCGGGAGGCGGGGCGGGGAGCGCCGGGGCGGCCGGCGGGACTTCCGCCTCGGGACCCGGAAGGGGCCGCGCCGCCGCTGGTGGGAGTTGTAGTCCGGCCGTGGTTGGGGGGGCCCGCGGCTCATGCGCGGTGCACCGAGGCTTGTTTCACATCTGTAACAACAGGTGAATTGGGCTTTTTATTCTCCCCTTTCGTGTCCCCTTGAGGAGCTTGCCGCGGCCGGGGGTGGTCGGCGCGAGGAGGGGCCCGGGGCCGACCGCCGGCTTGGCGGAGAGTGGGGCGGAGAAGCGGGCGGGCCCGAGGAGCAGGCCGGGCATCCTAGGCCTGCCCGCGAAGCCGGCCCGGCCGAGCCGTGGGCAGCCAGGCCTCGGCCTGCCGTTGCCATGGAGCCTGGGCGGGGGCGGGGGCCAGGCCGGTCCGCCGGGGCGGGCCTGGTAGCCAGGGGCTCCACGGGGACCGCGGGAGAGGCCGCTTCATTGGCGCAACGACGCCTCCGCCTCAGGGGATGCTCCGTTCCCCGAGGCAGGGCCTGGAGGAAGCCCCCGGAGTGCCCCGGGACCTTTGTCTGTCCCCTGTGCCGCCTGGACCGTTCGTCCAAAGGGAGGCCTGGTGCATTCTGGCCCCCCTGGTTTGCCCCTTTTTGCACCGACCTTGCCACTGGGGGAGGCCAAGGGGTGAGGTGTTCTTTGTTTGCTGGTGGTGACTTGCCCCATTTCGCAGGGGAAGACCTAATGCATGTTGGGTCCTTTGTTTGCAGTGAACTGGAGTCCCAGGGGTCCTCAGAACCCCCAAGCCCAGAGTATGGCGTCAGCATGCTGTCTAGCTAGTCCTCTTGTAGCCACATTGGTCATCTTAATTGTGATGTTGCAAGACAGAGATTGTCCCACTTTGCAAACCTAGTCTACGGGGGCTTGCCAAACACTGTAGCAGGTGGACTGCAGATGGCCAGGTGCAGACTCTCAAACTGTTTTTGGTTGCAACTTACTGGCCGGAGGGAAAAGAGACATTGTCTGATGGTTTCCCTTGCAGTTTCTTTGAAAGCAATAAAGCCCCTGTCATTGTAAATCTTGACTATATCTTAGAATTTACACTTAAATCTTGGGAGTATTGGAGTTTCCAGGAGGGAGGCCTCTTCTCCTGATAGAGTTTATAGTAGTGCTCTTTATTTGCAGAGCTTAAGATGTGGGAAATACATCCTTTGCTGCATTTTTTTTTTTTTAAACCTGTGTAGGTTGCCCCTTTACCTCCAAAAGACTTTTATCCTCCAAGCGTTTTAACTTATGAAGCCATGGTCCAAAGCTTATCAGTTGAACCGATCTTGCCCCTTTCAACCTTTATATCACTATAAAATATTATTTCCAGGAATGAACCATGGGACATTTAGGCAACAGCATAGTATCATGGAAATAAGAAAAATAGTGTCATATAAGCATGGAAAGCTTTGGAGTCCAGTACCTAAATGCAGATTTCCATTCTGTCCTGAGTCAGCTAAGGGATCTTGGGCAAGTTGTATAACTTTCTCCGGGAAAATCTGCCTCAGTTTCCTTCCCTGGGAAAGAGTTTCAACCTCTCTGGGAAGTTACATAGGTTAAGTACTATAAAGTCTATGCTTCCATACTTTGTGAAGTATAAAAATGGCATTCAACATTTAGTTGTCATTTTCCTAATCTGTAAGAGCTTCTTTATCTACCTTAAGTAGGGTCATAGAAGGGTCATTATGGGATTAGAACTCAGAACTGAAGTGGGTTTTGCTCTGGGCTTGGAGAAAATGCTTTCAGGACTATACGCCCCTCTTTACCATGACATCTCTTTCTTGGTATCTTACAGGTGCTGGTGTAGGACAGCTCACAATCTGATGGGTCGTGAGTCTGTCATGGTGGGTCCTGAAGTGAGGCCAATGTGTCCAGTGTGTGCTTCATGCCATTAACAAAACTTGTTGTTAGAGTTAGTAAATGGATTTCAGTGGCCTGCAGCAACTTTATTTTCCCCGTGGGACCCATGACTTTAGTGACCCAACCTTGTATTTTTTAGGAGGAGGCCCAGCCTCGTGATGAGGAATAGCAAGGAGAGAATTCAGCTCCAGTTCAAAAACCTACAAAATCTGAGACTGTCACTGCTCGTGTAAGGTAAGTTGACTTAGCCATGCACACAGAACAGTGGCACACCTCATGCTTAGCCACACTGTAAAGCAAAGGCACGTATTAAATCCATTTGTGACTGTCTTGGAAGAAGGGTATCATTTTAAATTAGTCATTATGGAATCTCTCTGTCCTTGAATCATCCCATAGTAACTCTACTTGGAGTTAAGTGGTGTTTCATTATGCAAGAACTCTTGACATAATATTATTTTACTTACCTTTGAATTATTTAAGAGAAACTGTGAATCATAAAAGTTTCCAACATAATTATATTTCAAGGAATGCAACTTTCTTTTCAGTCTCTATGAAATGTTCTAGAGCTCAGTGAAATGTCTTAAAACATCCTATCTTGAATATCATACGTAGTTCTTAGACTAATAGAGGAAAAGCTCGTGTTATATGAGCATTGGAGAGGGTTGGGGACTTTTTAAAAGCAGAGCAGTCTGTTCACAAGCAAATTAATTTGTTCTTTCTTAGCAAGAAAGTATTGTTTCTCAAGTAATAATCACTTAGATGGTTTAGATTTTACAGTATTCAGGTTTTTCTTTAAGATTAGAATCTCAAATTACACCCTTTTTCTTTTAATTTGGAAAGAAGGAGTCTATAGGATGTAACTTCTTAAAGTGAATTGTATCATTGTTGATATTGTATTGAAGTTTTCTCTCTGAGCTACCATATGCTATCGGCTGAAATTTCCGGCATCCCTGGGGGAGAGGAGGCCATCAGGGCAGACCTGCTATGGACCTGAAAGATTCGGCCCCAGGTCAGCCCTCTACCCCCATCTCCCCGCCATTTGAGAATTAGACGGGAAAGCTGTCAGGAGCAGGAATGTAGGCCCTATTAGACTCCTTGTAATGTTGGACATTATCCTGGTTTGTTAAAACATTGTGTAGATGTTTTTCAACTGAGGCCACAAAAGGTTACTGTACCAACCCAGGAGTACTACATTCTTAAAAATGTCTATAAGTGAGTTTGAGTGTTTTTTTAAAAACAAAATTGTTAAACCAGAAGTGTTATTTACCTGTGTGTGTGTGTGTGTGTGTGTGTGTTTTAAGGTTCTAGGTATACTCCTCAGTTAAATGAACAAAATGTACCAACATTTTTGCTCAACAGTTGAACTTTAACTTAATATTTGTTATTTAATAAACTCCACTATGAAAAGCTTTTTATTTTGAATTATGAAAGTTACTCCTTGATACAACCATCAAGTCCCATCCCTAGGGGCTTGCCTGGGTTCTCTGAGAGCCCCATAAACTAGTTTGTCCGTAGGGTCGTCATCAGTCCCGCTCGCTGATGCCACATGAGAAAAAGGGTCCATATAGAGTTTCCGTTCTTCCCAGAGGTCCCAGGAAAATTGCAAGTATTGCGATGAGGTGGAAGTATGTCTCTCAGGATGAAATGCATCTCGCTCTGTTGAGCAGGGCTCGGGGAGTTTAGGACAGAGAAGAGAAGAAAGCTGTCAGTGAGGAAAAAACAAAGCCATGTAATTACTCTAGAGTGGAGATGGCCCTTCCATCCTTAAGCCTGGGAGCAGCGGCTGGGGCTCAGTAGTGAAGAGCTTCATTTTTCTCGCCTTCTGGACAGCCCTTTCTGTGTTATTGAAGTCTTCTCTGTGGGATCCTGGACCAAGAATTGTAACCATTGCCTTTGGACCCTCCTTCTTAGGATTCCAGCTTTCCCTCCTGGCCAGAAATGTTCAGCCTGGACTCATTCAGAAAAGGTAAGAACATGGCTGTGCTTGGGACCTCATGCCCTCCCTCCCTGTGATGGGCAGCTGTGAGGGCCTTGGAAGTCTTGTACCAGCGTGTAGCCCTAGACGCCTTCTTTGCATGACTTACCAAAGTCCTTTCTCTGCCTTCCCCTTGCATGGTGCTTATAACCCAAGGCTGGGTCCTTGGCCAAGTTCCCTGTGTTCACTTGCTACTCCTGCCCTTGCATATCCTCTCACACATACTCACTGCCCGTTGGATTCCCATCTGTTTTTCTAAGCTGGTGTTTTACACCATTTTCTCCATGAACCGTTCTTGATTCTGTCAGCAAAACGCAGTCTCTCGCCTCTCTCTGATTTTCCTCAGTACCGCGTCTGTACCTTCTTGCGCTTAGTCTGTTCTGACCATCGTATCTCTAGACTAGAGGCTCCCTGCACCCAGGGCCTGCTGTGTTCCTTTATCATCTGCGGCACCTGGCACAGCCTTCTGCACAGGGTAGCCCTCAGCAAACGCTGGGGAAAGTGGCTTGAGTCCTTGCTATATTGGTGGTCATAGAAACTGTGGCAAGTTTTGGAACCTGTGCTGTCCAGCAGCTGGGGTCAGAGGACTGTGTAAGCAATGGCAGAATTGAGCCGCGTCTGGGCTGTAGGGTAGCATTCATTCCTGCTTACAGGAAGTAAGCGATAGCTGGGGAAGCCTTCATGGACCACAGTCCAGAGGGTCTTAGGAGCAGGACTTTCCTCCTCTGAGGGAACAGTGGTACAAAGCCTGTTATCTCTGTTGATGCTGACTGTAATACTCCACTCGGAGCATAATTTACAAATCAGTGAGAACCGTTGTAGACCTTCCGTAATGCTGATTGAAAAGCCCCTCTCCTCCTCCCAACCCTCCCATCCCCTGCCGCCAGCAGCTCGGTTAGTAGAGCTCAGCCAGTAGAGCCTTAAAAAGGTCTTCCCTTGTCCTCCCAACACGCCCATCCCCCACCCCCCATCCCCGCCCCCGGGCGGCTCAGTCAGTAGACCAACGACTCTGGATCTCAGGGTTGTGAGTTTGAACCCGACGTTGGGCTTCACAGTGGGTGTGGAGCCTACTGGAAAAAAAGAAGAGGCTTCCTCCCACAGGGTCTCCTCTACCATTCGTGTTCCTAGAGGCCTGGAAACCCTTGGCTTAGTGGTGTCCTGTTGAATGGGGTCAGAAGGAGGGCTGGATATACCAGGGCTCAGAACAGCCTCTTTCTGCCTCCTTGTTTTGTTGGTTTGTTTTAATTTTATTTATTTGACAGAGAGGAGAGAGCAGAAGCAGGGGAGAGCTTCAGAGAGAGAGGGAGAAGCCAGCTCCCCACTGAGCAGGGAGTCTGAGGCCGGGCCTAATCCCAGGACCCTGGAGTCATACCCTGAGCTGAAGGCAGACACTTAACCAACTGAGCCACCCAGGCGCCCCCTCCTTGTTTGTTTTTAGTCACTCTGTGTATTTTCGTATTGCATGAAAAAATTAATCTATCGTCCTGGTTTCGTTGGTTAACTGACTGGAAATAATTGGGTTTGAGATTAGTGTGGACAGCACATTTTGAGCTGAAAATTAAGTCACTTTGTGTTTACTTATTAATCAGTGGGCTTCGTTGTCCGCCTACTTGTGAAAGTTGGATGAAAATAGATTCTCCCATGGTGGGAGTGTCTGAAGGAACAGCGCTGATTTTGTAAAGAGACGGAGGGCCCAGTAAAAATCATGATCCTCCTTTTTTCTGTGTTATTTCACTCCCACATGATAGGGAGATGGTACCAGGTGAGAGGGTTGTGGCAAAATTCCTTCAGAGTGTTTGTAATTTTTCTTTCTAGGCTTGGGATTGATTTGTTCGAGAGACTTTTCGCTGGGGGTGACATTAGCATTCAGTTCCATGGAAGTCAACAGAGCGTCTCTGTGCAAAAGTTCTGGAACCAGAGGCCTGATTCACACTTTGGCACCCATGCTGGCCAAGGCTGGGGGCCAGTGATTGGACCTCTGTGCCTTCATTTCCTCCTGACGTAAGTGAGCCAGATCCTAGGACCTGCCTCACACAGTTGTTCTAGGGATCAGAGGAGTTAGTACAGATAAAGAGCTTAGAAGAGGGCCTGACACCTGGTAAATTCACGGGTCTGTGGTATTAAATAGCTTTAGGACCTAATAATCAGACATAGTCTGATTTGGGGCCTTGCTTTCCACACTGGTAAGTGTTACATTCTTACCAACAACCACTTTATGCTCGAAGATCTCAGGGAAAACCATTAATCAGAAAGAGTTTATTGCCTTGGATGTTTTCCTTCAGGCAAACCTGCCCTTCCTTTTCTGACAGTTAGGCTGAACGCCCTTTCCTGTCTTCTGAATGCTAGTATCACTTGCGGTTTGCACCGTGACCTTGGCAATTGGTCAGGTGTGGCCCTGTGACATTTTCATTGTTGTATAGGACTGTTCTTTATCTCTTATCTCGTTTTTAGGTTTCTTTGCTCCTCATGATGGGATTATGAGCTCCCTCAGGTGTCGTGAGCCCCTAGGGGGAATGTCACATGGTGTCAAGGTTGAGTCAGACTCTCTGGGGTTCATATCTGGTCCCCATTAGTGCTAGCAAGCTGTTAACTTACCCGATCCTGTTTCCCAGCCCCTGCCTTCAGAGGTATGATGTAGATGAGAGAGAGTACAGGAAGAGCACCTGGCTGTGGTCTGTCTGCAGCCCTCAGTCTTGAGTTGGCAGGCCCTTGATAAATGTGAGTAGTTGGATCTCTCTGGGGTGCAGCCCCGTAGCTGGTGTTTTGCCAGAGAGGGACAGGCTGGCCCCAGCATGCAGCGAGCTGTGCGGCTGCACGATCGGAGGAGGCAGCCCAGTGTCAGAGAGGCTTTCTTGCACTCCGGGGCTTAGCGTCTCAGCGGGTCGGGCTGCTGGCCGCTTCTGAAGGTGAGAGTTGGAGCAGTGCCCTGCAGCTTGGTGGACAGTGGCCCGCTGGGTCTGCGGCTGCCATCTTTTCTCTAATGTAATTCAGCGGAGCTGCCAGTACCGCCCCACCAGCGTGTTCATGAGCGGTAAGTGGCCTGTTACTGCCTTTGCTGGGTTCTTAGCACAAGTTTCTTGTCTCTTGGAGGCAATACCATCAGAATCAGGCCACAGAGAGCAAGCTGAGTCCTTTACAGTCAGCACAAAACTTTGGAAAACACTAGATCAACAGCAAGAATGTGCCATTTTCCTCCTCCAGCTCCATGTTCAGAAGAGGGCTCTGTGATGTGGAATTTTAGCAATTCCCCCTCTCCCGCTTACTGAAAATGCTTTATGAAACAGATAATCATCAAATCACTTACTTCTTTTTTCTTAATCCAGCATCCCTGGAAATGAATGAGAACCCTTCTCAAACAGGACTGGAA
Organism: Neogale vison; assembly: GCF_020171115.1. Taxonomy (NCBI): domain Eukaryota; kingdom Metazoa; phylum Chordata; class Mammalia; order Carnivora; family Mustelidae; genus Neogale; species Neogale vison. The sequence goes on along the minus strand of NC_058096.1, from coordinate 206,953,002 downwards.
AGGTTGAACTGATCATTTTCCACCTTAGTTTCAAGATAAACCTTGATCCTAGGCACTTTGTTCCAGAAGACCCTACAGGCATTTCTCCTGTATCACTGGATGTGTTTTTTGCAGAATGACACACCTCTCAAGTCATCAGAGGGCCTGTGGGGTACAGCGTAACCTGGTGGCCCGAGTGTGCGAACAGCGGTCACTGGGGCTGGGAGGATGCTGTGGACAGCCGAGGCCCACGGCGCAGTGCAGTGCCAACAGTGTACAGGGCTGGCAGAGGCCATGTGGGGGACAGCGGGGCTCTGAGCCCATGGGGCTTGCCAGTAGGGCACTTGCAGCTGGCAGTGTTGGGGGAGGAGGACCTCGCTGTAGGTACATGCCTTCCCCTTAGCGCAGTAGTATGGAAAGTCTCAAAACTACTGAAATGTTGAAAAACCTGTAGAGTGAATCCACATGTATCTATCACCTCGATTCCCTGCAGGCACTCAGGTTCAAGTTTTTAAAAAAAATATAGTTGAGGGGTGCTTGGGTGGCTCAGTGGGTTAAGCGTCCAACTCTTGGTTTCAGCTCAGGTCATGATCTCAGGGTCGTGGGATCGAGCCCCATGTTGGGCTCCGTGCCGGACATGGAACCTGCTTAAGATTCTCTCTTTCTCCCTTTGCCCCTCCCACCCCTGTTGCATGTGTGTGCTTGCTCTCAAAAAAAAAAAAAAAAAAAAAGTATATGTGTATGTGTGTGTATATATGTATATATATATATATACCCATGTATGTATACAGATACATATATACATATGTACATTTGATAGGGTCTTTTGTTTTCTTGTTGAAAATTACAATTCTACCTTTGCTATTTCAGTTCCCTTGCCTTAGGAAAACCATATTTGAACTGAGGGTTCACATGTTTTACTGATATTTCCTCATGTACCGATTGTGTATGAGCCGATTTGCATTATGGAAATGGACATGATGGCAGCCGAGCAGACTGTTGGGTATAGTGTGTGTGGGGCTGTCTTGCCCTGCTCCTCTCCTGCCCCATTAATCATATTGAAACCAGCGAGGCAAAGAGCAGAGGGCTCGTGTACCTTTTCCCCCAGACCCAGGGATTCGATGACATCGTCACCACCTAGGTGGCGGTCAGCAGGAAACTTGACTTCCCTGTACGTTCCCACCTTCCCATGCAACAGTGATGTTCATGCATATCAACGTTTTGGGACGTCTTAAAAACATACTTTATACGTCACTGAAAAGTAGTATTTAGTCTCCAAATGAATGGAAATATTTGGAATAGCAAACAATTGACTTTTATAAAGAGAGAGAAGGCTGGTAAGTGTGGGTCTGGTCTTGGCTTAGGGAGGACCCCAACAGCCAGTTGGTCCTTTTCTAGCCCATTTCTTAGAGGGGAAGAATAGTCTGAGATGTGGCCATCTGGGAACCAGTAGCAGACACAGGGCTAGCTAAGATACGCAGAAGACAGATAAAGGGGATTTACACAGTGCCGTGGTTTTTCAGTTTTTAATTATTTTCTTGTTTCATGCTCACTACTCAGGACTCTAAAGAAGGAAGTGGGATGGGTGTTTGACTCACACAAGGTGCCTCAGGGAACAGAGTTTGAGGGCTGTTTTGAGAGTCAGGAAGGGATCTCTACAAATTTATCGTGTATCCCGTCTATAGTAGACTGTTGCCTTCTTTCTGTGTGGGGTTGGTGGCACTGTTTTTCAGAGCCTGTGACTGACTGCCTGCACCATCCCACAGCCCTGCCGCCCAGAGCTCCTCTCAGATGCTCTGGGATGCGTCTGTCCACGGGTCTGTAACTGTGAGGGGTAAGAACCCATCACCCTGATGCCCTCTATCTTTCCCCAGATCGGGCCCAGCACAGGCAGCGTCAGTGCAAACTTCCCCCACCCCGCCTTCCACCCATGTGTGTCAACCCTGCCCCTGGAGGGACCATCTCTCGAGGTAAGGGAGGAGCCTTGCCTCCAGCATCAGCTTGGTGCAGGGTCTGTGGGGGAGGCGGGCGGCATGGGAGCCCATGTGCCAGGGTCACGGTCCTCTGGAAAGCAAGTGAGGAGGTGTGGGGCTAGTGGAGCTGTTGGAACCCTCAAGGAGAAATCATCTGGAAAGGTCTGGGTTTTTTTTTATGATCCTTGGCCTCTGGCTCAGACCCCGTGGTCTCCTTGGGCTTCCTCGTGTGACCAGGTATACAGCCTAGGCTCAGTCTGGGTCTTCAGCATCAGTGTGGAGAATCTGCAGGGCTTGGATCTTCTAGGCGGTCCCTGGCTTAGATGGTTCAGGAAGCACAAGGCACCTGTAGCAGGGCCAGAACAGAGTGCCCTCACCAGGCCCTGGGTACTCCCATCTTGGAGACCCTGGAATACCTGGCAGATCCCCTCCCTACCTCCCCCCAGCTCCTCAAAGCACTTTACTGACACTAAAATCTGTCTCTCAGTCCATTTGGCAGGGTAGGCTCACCTTTTGACTGGGGAGGATGTCCGAGCACCCAGACAGGTGATAGCTCCCCTCAGGTCCCACTGGTACCCCAGGGGTGGGGCCTGTAAGGGGTCCCGAGGAAGCATCCCCACCTGTGAGTATCTCTGCCCCTCCCTCAGATTTTGATCTTTTCCGGGTCTGCTAAGACCAGTGCTCCTGGTGGCTTCTTGTTCGTGCTCTGACAGCTGCCCCCTCTGCCCCGTTGGCTGTCTGTTCACATCCCGATGTCAGCTGCCTAGCAGAAGAACACTGTTTTAGGTCATAGAGTCTTTGCCTCCTGTGGAGACAGTATGTCCACTTTAGGTTCTGTCTGTAAAGTGCTTTGAAGGTCAAGAGCTCAGGAAGGGTCGGGCAGCATGGAGCAGCTCAGTTTCTGCCGCCCACGCTGCTGCCCTGGTCCCGCTCAGTTTCCACCCGCGACGCCTTCCCGCGGCAGCGGCCCCGACTCCAGACAGCAGCGTAGAAAGAAATACTCGCAGCCCCTCTGACCATTTGACTTAGGTGTTAAAGAAATGCCACCCCCCCTACCGTTGCCAAAACAAGAGTTGATTGCCCTTTTTTTTTTCTTTCTTAAAATGCCCTGTAACTCGAAAAGGCTGAACGTTAACATTTCCAACATGGCAGGTGAGTGGCTCGGAGAGTGTCAGATGTGCTTTGGCTGAGCTTACAGATGGTTAGGTGGGATGAACCAGGCAGCACGGCTAGGCAGTGCCTCCTTGAGCACATGCAGGGGAGAAGGCTGCTGCACTTGGGGGACAGCGGCTCCTGGTGGGGGACCGTCCCTACGCTGTCTTCCCTGGAGGAGCACAGACCCCCTGAGCCTGATTGCCTCCTCACAGCTGTGCCTCCAGAAGGCACCCATGGGTGTATGCATCTTTGCCTCCTCTCTCTCTCTCTTTCTCTCTCAACCTAAAAAGGGCCTTGCCTCCACTTCTTCATCCCAAAAGCAACAGACTTTTTAGTCCACACATGACTGTCGGGCCTTTCTGCCACGCTTTCTGACTCCCTAGTGACTTCACTGCCTTTAGAAGGAAGTTTGTGTGGCAGAAACAGTGTCTCTGGTGTTCAGATAGGAAAACAGCGCTCACAAAATGGGGGCCACTCGAATAGGTTACATTGCCCATCGGACTCAGATTGGAATGGGGAAAAACGCTCACCTCCTTTGCCAGTCTCCTCCTACTCTGCCGCCAAGCTCTTTACCTCCTAGGTAAAGGGTGAGGAAATTCAGAGCCTCTTCTGTCGATCTTTCCCACCTGCCCTGATCTGAGACACAGAGCACCAGAAGGCAGCGTGGGAGAACAGAACTTCTGGCAGGATCCTTCGTAGGACTAGTCCTTCCTGTCCATTCCCTCATGCACGTGTCCCCTCTTCTCGGTACGGTGGTTTACCTCAAGGGACTCTGTGGCTCTACATATGTGGATGGAAGAGCCCTGAGGTTGGGTAGGGCAGTCAGGGTGGCTGTCCGGCTCCTGGGGCTCCCGTTGCCTTTCTTGTAGCCAACCAAGGGGACCGTGTCTAGTCATTCTAACCATCCACAAAATCTAACTGTGGTTGGAGGCACTGACGGAATGGCTGACTGAGATGCTCCCCCTCACTTGCCCCCCGGAAGTTTTCCCATCTTTGCCCCACGTCTGGACTATCTTGGGCTTCCTCTTGTTGCTTTTTCCTGGGGCCTCTCAAGTTTAGGGTCCTAAAACAGCCTCCTGTGTATTCAGCGGATCCCTCATACTTTAATTCCACACTCCCAGATGTTGTTCAGCGCATTTAATCCCAGATGTTGTGCTTGATTCAGAAATGAACAGAGAGATCCCTGAGCCAGGAAAACATTTCTTTTTTTTTTTCCCCCCAAAGTTCCTTCCTTTTCACAGGCAAAGGAGTCAGCTTTCTCTCCCCAAAGAATGGATAGTGAAGGAGAAGTCTTTAATGTTGGTGGAAAGGAAGAGGGCATCTCTGAGCCCTTCTAACTTTCTTCAACATTCTCTAAGGCAGCAGTTGGCAAACTTTCTTTAAGGGTCACAGAATACATATTCTAGGCTTTCTGGGCCATACGGTTTCTTTTGCAGCTGCTTTGCTCTGCCATTGTGGTGTGAAAGCAGTGATAGATAATACACCAACAGTGAGAATGGCTATGTTCCAATAAAACTTTATTTATAAAAACAGGCAGTGGGTGGATTTGGTCTGCAGGTTGGAGTTTGGCAACCCCTGCTCTGGACCAATGGGCAAGAAGATCACCGGGTTTTTAAGACCCGGTGTAAGAGTTTCCCTCATGTCATAAGAGGCAGTGAGGTTTCTGGAAGTGAAATATTTGCTCAAGGTGATACCAGCTGTTAGAACCCAGATGCAATAAATAAAATAGGAAAGGGGGTCAAGGAGCTCCCTGAGAACCATCTAGTTGGTTGGCACCACATGATGCTTTTTTTTAAACATAGAATTTCAAACTTCTGTTCAAAATAACGTTTTCTAAAATAAGAGACAATAGTATGGTGAACCCCAAGTACTTAACCCCCTGTTTGACCAGTGAACAACTCATAGCCAGTGTTGATTTGTATCTGTCCCTCTATTTTCGCCCCTTTGGGAGCAGATCCAAGAAATCAGAGCATTCTGACCTTAGCCTAAGTGGCTGTCAGTACAGAGTAGCTGTACTGAGGGCTTGCTGCAGCACCATGATGGGCCCAGGCCCTGCTTTCTGGGGGGTGGGAGGGTGTCTTTCCGTCTAGGCTTTTGTGTCGGCTTTCAGACACCATTTTCAAAATTTGACCTCAGCCCCTAATGCCATTATCAGGCTTGGTAAGTTTCTAGATTCTTTTGAGGGAATTTGGGCTGCTAACAGTCCTTGAAAACTATCCTAAAGCTGGGTGGATGCCTCGGCTTTTGGCTAATTAGAGTGACACTTGGCCAAAGTCAATGCCATTGTGGAATCATATTCTTCCCCAAGGGTCTCGCCATCCCAATGTGGATGATCTGGATAGGGGCGTTTGATACAGATGGTGGTGTCCTCTTGTGAGGTCAGATCACTGCTGCCAAGGTCACCTTCCCTTTTGCCGCTTTCGTGCTAAAAGCCCACTGAGGAGGGAATAGAGGAGTGGGAGTTGAAGCTGTCCCATCCTGCCCCAGGTCTGTTGTTCCAGACCTCAGTGGAGAATTCTAGAGAATTCTCTAGAATGCACTGTACAGCACTCGGCTGCCTTCCAGACATTCCCATTTTATCCTGACCACAGCCGTACCAAATGAGTAGATCAAATATGTCATTTTCCCCACTGATGAAATTGCCCAAGGTTCACAGCTGGCAAGTGACAGAGCTTGGACTAAGCCCAAGTATTAGGACTCATAGCCTATGTTCTTGCCATAAGCCAGCAGTTCTCAGAGCGAGGTCCCTGACCAGCAGTCTCATCATCTGGAAACTTGTTAAAAATGCAGATTCCTGGGTTCCACTCCAGACCTAATGAATAAGAAATTTCAGGGATGACTGACTCCGAGCATTTGAACAAGCTCTCCAGGAGTCTTCAGAGTCAGATCTAGAATTATAGAACAAACACACAAACAAAACCCTCCCTCCCAGCATATCCCCAGCTGCACTGCCAACCTCTAACCAAGCCCCTTGTCACTGCCCCAACATGCAGACTCAGTGTGATTCCCAGCTGAGCCAAGTTTCTGTTCCTCAGTGCCATATACCAGACAGAAGGGGAATGAGCCTGGCTAGAACCCAGACATAGTAGCTTGGAAATAGCATCCCATTTGGCTTTCAAACAAGGAACAGCAGCTTCAGACTCACACTGCTGGACCAGCTCAGTTCTTGGGCATGTTATCCAAGTCTGGTATTTTTCACCTTTAACTCCAGCCCCGGAATTAAAAGTGGTTTGCTTATGTTCAGGAGGTCTTACCTGTCCCAAATCTGGATTCTTCTTCAGGTTTATTTTGTAAGCCTTAAATGAGATGAGGGTGCCCTGGGTTAGTGGTTATCCTCCCTCTTTGGTCTGGAGTGCAAGCCAGTTTGCCAGGGCATGTGAGAGGTATTTATGGGCAATGGGTGGGACCTAGAGGGAACCTGGAGTTCATCTCCATGGACCGAAGTTGATGGAGCTGAGGCCTGAACTTTTCCCCAAAAGTCCCCTTCCGTCTTTCTGCCCCCGATTCAGACGACGAGTCTGTGGGTTTGGCTTTGTTGGGCAGTGAATTCAGCCGGGGGTCAGCCATCCCAGGCTGCCCACCAGGTGACAAGACCGGGACGTGGGAGGCCCCCGGTGAGAGAGAGGGGAACTGGGCGCCGGGACCTCGTCGGCTGGCTCCGGTCCCTGGTCCTCCCAGCCGCCAGGCGGCGCGCGGGTTGCTGCTCCCGCCCTCTCGCCCTCCCGCCGCGTCCCTGCCGGGCTCCGGGCCCGCGGGGGCTGGCGGGAGCGCGATGGCGGCCGCCAGGAGGCTCATGGCCCTGGCTGCCGGCGTCTCCCCACGCCTGCGACTCCCGGGCCACCGCGCCACCGGGCGACAGGGACGCTCGCGCGGCCTCTCGTCAGGCTGCGCCCACCCCGATCACACGAAGGAGGCCGCCGAGGCCGAGGCAGGGGTGGCCCCTAGCGATCCCGGGGAAGGCGACGGAAGCATGGTGAACGGTGAGGGTCGGGCCGCGACGCCCTTGGCTCCCGGGGCTGTCAGAGCTGGGAGCACGGGCCGGGGTCGGGCCTGGCGGGCCGGGGCCCCTCTCCGCTAGTGGCCGAGACCGCCGGCCGCCGGCGGGCTGCAGCGCCGCTGTTGTAAAGCTCAGTGTGGCCCAGGCCCAAATTGACCTCGAGCGCGGAGGTTCGGGGACAGGAGCGCCTGCACCAGGCAAGAATAGGTAGGAGGCGCGGGACCTCGAGAGCGTGGGGGAAAACAGGAAAACATCTACCTACCGCTCGAATGGGTGGTCAGGGATTGGAGCATCAAGGGTAAGCGCATCCTCAGCAGTGTGGTAAAGAGCCCAAAATACACTTGGTACTTCAGGATTTGAAGTAGAGACAGAATGATTCCCAGCGTTGTGTCTTCCTGAATAGCGCAGGAAATGAGACTGGCCAGAGCATCCCTGACTGTCAGCGGTGCATAGAGAGCCAACCTCCTCCTGCCCTGTAGAGCTGGAGAGGGGACCAGTGCACATCTGCCTGGGGGTCTAGTGGGCTCCTTACCTTTGGGTCCCTCTGCGGGAAGCCCTCTGAGTCTACTTAAATACTAGTCTTAACTGCTTGAATCTGTTGCTTTATAAATTTTTTTTTATTACTTAAGATTCTGCTTATTTATTTGACAAAGAGTTCACATATATGCAGAGAGGCAGGCAGAGAGAGAGGGGGAACCAGGCTTTCCGCTGAGCAGAGAGCCCGATGTGGGGCTCAATCCTGGACCCTGAGCCTGAGCCGAAGGCAGAGGCTTAACTCACTGAGCCACCCAGGAGCTCCACTTTATAAATTCTTTAGAGGGAAACAGAGTCAGGCAGAGGGAAACAGAGTCAGGCAGAATTCTCCTTCTTGGCCAGTTGACACAGTCATCTGCTTCAGGGAAACAGTCTCAACCCAGGATTAGGGTTACATCAGAACTCCTGGGGGGAGCTTTGTCAAAATAGAGAGGCTTCCCCAACATCACCACCATTCTCAAGTGTCTGATGAGAGTCAGGGTGGCCATTGTGGTGAAAAATCTCCCTGGTTGATGTATGACTGATGAGGGCAGGGGCATATGTACAAAGTTTCTCTTTTTGGAGCTGGTTTAAAGCCGAATATAACAGCAGAGACTGCAGGTGGTGAATGCAAAGGTTTCCCCATCTCCTCTGCCAGTCTCTGACCCTGCCTCTCTTGAAGGGTCGCTTTGGTGCTTTGGGGCCCTTCCTTCTGTTTTTAGCTGCTCCCGCCAGGCTTCTTCATGGCCTAGCTGAGTCCTGTGTCTGGCACAAGCTCTCTCTGGTTGGACATCTCACCCATTTGTACTCTGGGATTGATCCAAAGTACAAGTGAAAAAAAGTGAGGTACTTCTCAGCGTATCTGATGCATCCTGTCTCCACTTGACTCCAGCAAACTTGGGGGAGAAATAGCTTATGCATGTCTCAACTGTGGAGATCCCTGATCGATGTCCCTTCATATAATCTGGCTCTAAGTGGTCCTTTGCAGGACGCTAAAGTGCAAAAAGAGAGCTAGGGCCTGGTATTCAGACTTCGGGACTAACCCTCCCTTTTGTGTATTGTTTGTTTTAGGAGGGGCCTCGCATTGTCTTGATCTCCAGTTTGTGTGTGTGGTGGTGTTTTGTTTTTTTGTTTTTTTTTGTTCAGTACCTTCTTTCAGACAAGGTGGGTTGCCGCCTAGGCTTCTGTAGCTGATGTATTAAGTCAGGATCTTACGGGGAAGAGGATGGAGGCTGGTTCTCCTCTGTGGTGTGTGGATCCCTGGTCCTTCTCCTTCAGGAAGTGGTTGTGCAAGTGGGTCCGGTTGTGCACGTTTACTGACCCCTCTAAACCTGAAGCCATTCCTCCCTCCTTTACCAACATGCTCCTGGGTGGTTTGGGATCATGGGCCAGCGTCCTCAGTATCCAGCCCAGGGTTGTCCTGATACACCCTGTGGCGTTTTTAAAAGAAAAAGAGCGACTATAATGCTTCTGTTCTTATTTTCTTAGCTTCTAGGGACCTATTAAAAGAGTTCCCACAGCCCAAAAACCTTCTCAACAGTGTAATTGGAAGAGCCCTCGGCATCTCACATGCAAAAGACAAACTGGTCTACGTGCACACGAATGGACCGAAGAAAAAGGTAAGTCACTGGTGCTGGGGGAGGTGTTGGTGTGACTCTCAGGAAAGAGGTTGGCTGCCCTTTTCTCCCCCGGGTTTCTTGGTCAGGCAGGCCATAGAGTGGGTTTTGTGAATTGACAATGGTCAGCAGAGACTCTCAAAGCAGAGTGAGGTCTGAAAAAGAGCCTCGTTTGGAGAAAGGGAACATGGGAGATGAGGTGAGGAGTTCCTCTCTTGGGTATGCCAGGCCTCTGCACTGATCCCTGGTTCTGGTCCCTGTTGAAGAACTGGGACTGCAGAGGGTCAGAGTTGATCAAAATTCCTGTTCCTAGAGTCTCGTAGGTCCTGGGACCCACAGAAGCATGCAGGCAAACCATTCTGAATGAAGATTTTTAACAATAAAGATGGGTCCCACCTTGCTCTCTGGCTAGAACATGGCACTTTGAAGAAGCAAAACAACTTGAGGTGGGATGAACGGCTGGAGGATGGGAAGGTTGAGCCTCACGGGGGTTAGCCGTGGGCGTGGGGTGCAGCCTGCACTCGGCTCAGCTGCCATCAGGCCCCCAGCAACTCCGTGTGATCTGTGGCAGCTCTGTGGTCTCCAGGGGCCAGGGTCCTGATTCTCTCTTCTCTTCCCCAGAAAGTCACCCTCCACATAAAGTGGCCCAAGAGCGTGGAGGTAGAAGGCTATGGCAGCAAGAAGATCGACGCCGAGCGGCAGGCTGCGGCGGCGGCCTGCCAGCTGTTCAAGGTGACCCTTCCCTGGCCAGAGCCAGGCCAACCTCCGTCCTGGGAAGGCCCTTGCCCTGGGCTCTGATGGGCTTTCTGGTACCAAGTGCCCCTTGGTGGAGGCTCACGGGTGTTCACTCACTCACCTGTTCTCTCCACCTCGTTCTTTTCTTGCTGGGCAGCCAACAAGGGAATACTTGGGTGTTCTGGTTTGGTTTGGTTTTTGCCACTGTAGTTACCTACTTTCTGTGGTTTCAGAAAACACAGAGGAGAGCTCTTGGTAAATGCTCCTGTCGTACAGCACCGTGGATGTACTTCCATTTTGGTTTCTGTTTTTCTTTTCCCATGATTTCACGTGGGTGTTCCTGCACCCACACGGTTTTCTGCTCCTTGGAACAGAAGCGCGGTTGTTGCTTCTCTCACTTCCCAGTGGTTGGGCATGGGTTACCCAGTATTTAACTAGCCCTGCAGCGCTGCTCACCAGCCTTCCTGTCCGTCTCTAATGGGCTCCCTTTGGGCCTGCGCCAACCTTGAGTCTTGCTCTGGCTCCTCGGTCTTTGTTTCTGCTCCAGTGAGGACAGAGCTGTAGGGCGGGTGTTCCATCAGATTCTCTCCCACCGAATCCGCCGCCTTCACTGTCCCCGCCTGCTCCCTGTGTCTGAGGAGGAAGGGCCGTCTTCCTCGCCGGCCCCCCCCACCCCCCGTCTTTGTCCCCTTTCTGCCCCTCTACTCGGTCCCTCTCCCACCGTTTGCTTTTTGGATCCTTCCTCTTCTGACTTCCTCCCCTTGGCTCTGCTTCCACAGTTGCCGGAGAGCAGACAGCACCCTGCGCTTGTGGTGTGCATTCTCCCCGCTGCGGGTTTGTGTCCCTCGTCCTGCTCACTAGTTGCCTTCTCCCTGCAGTGGCTGATGGATAGCAGTGGTCCCCAGGTGACTGTTGAATGACTGGAACAACGCTTTATCCGGCCAGCCTTTCGGTCCTCACCTTACTTGAGTGTTTCGGGCCTGGAGCCTCCTCCCTCCCCTCTCTGGGTCACTACAGGCTCTTCTCCCACCTTCTGTTGACGTCTGTTTTCTCTCTACCCCTTTTCCCCCCTGGGGAAATCTTATCTCTTCGTGGTTGAGCCACCATCTGCTGAATTTCTCAGAAATCTCCCATCTTTCAGAACAGCTCTAACTTTGGGGAGTCTCAGCAGGGGCTTGAGGGGGGAATCTCAACAGGGGGTTGGGGGGACGGATCCGGACATGGATTTGGCAGCGTCTGGAGACATTTTGGGGCCCACAACTGGAGGAGTGCTCCTGGCGAGAGGCCAGGGATGCTTCTAAAGGCCCCACGGTACACAGGGCAACATCCCAGAGCAAGGAATTAGCTGGTCCCAATGCCAGTAGTGCTGCGGGTGAGAGATTCTTCTCTGACGTTTGAAGGTGGCCTCGGTGCAGCAAGTCATGGTCACGTCCCTCTCTCTGTCCCTATCTCTGCTGTGCTCGTAGCCTCTCTTTTGTTGATTCATTTGTTGAATTGTGGTAAGTTACACAAAATATAAAATTTATCATCTTAACCATTTTTCAGCGAACAGTTGAGTAGTGGTAAGCATTGTGCACCAAGTCTCCAGAACTTTCTCACCTGGCAAAACTGAACTTCCAGAGCCATTTAACAGCAAATCCCCTTCCCGTCAGCCCCTGGCAGCCACCGACCCGCTGATTCTATGAGTTCGACTCCTCTGGGACTTCATAGCCTCATATAAGTGGAATCCTACAGTATTTGTCTCTTTGTCTCTGGCTTATTGGACTTGCACGGTGTCCTCAGGGTCCGTTCACAGAGCCTGTGTCAGAACTGAGGCGCACTCCCTGGTCTGGCCGTGCTGCACTCCCGCGCTGATGGCCACTTCGGTTGTTTCCAGCTCTCGGCCCTTGCAGATGCTGCCGCTGCGAGCCTGAGTGTACAGTGAGTCTCCTCAGGACGCTGCTCTCAATGCCCAGAAATGGAATTGTTGGATCGTATGGTAGTTCTGTTCTTAATTCTTGTAAGGAATTGCCGTGCTTATCCCACGGTGGCTGTAGCGCTTCATGTTCCCACCCACAGGGCACAGGCTCGCTCCGTCTGTACTGGTGCTTCGGGATGTGGGTTTTGGCAGCTGTCCTTGTGCACGTCGGGTGGGATCCCTTAATTTTGACTGGCATTTCCCTAATGCATACTGACGTTGGGCATCTTTTCTTTTCTGTCTCTTTTTTAAGGTAAATTCTTAGTTTTGTATTGACTGCACAGAGCTTTCTCTGTAGGTAAGAGATCACATCCCAATCGGTAGATCTTGTACAGATCAGCTGGAAAGGGCAGAATGAGCTGAAGAGAGTGTTTGCTTTTCACATCCCCAGGCCTGGTCCTTGCCCGTCAGGAGGAGGTAGCTCTGTCGGTCTTCACAGCTCCCAGAAGCATCTTTGCTCACTGTCCTTCCGTTGCCTTCCCCTTGGGAAACACACAGCTTCAGAGCACAGGGAGCTTCGTTAGAACCGAATGGAGTCTCCTTCTGAGACGTGAGGGGGGAAGGGCTTGCTTTCATCAAGTCTTCTTGCCCTGATGGAGTTGAAAATGAGGCAGAAGTTCTAAAGGGCAGCGTTAAACCAAGCCGGCGATGGATTTGTGGAAAATGAAGTTCCATAGTCACATACAGTAATTGGTTCTTTTGGTGGGGGGGGAGTTTCTCCCCCAAATGTTCCTAAAGCAGGTGGGAGGAGGTGTTGGGGTTTTGTGCCCGAATGTGTCATCTTGCGCCGCGAGCAGCTACAGTTTCGGAGGCCGTGTCGGCGTCTTGTGTTTATTCCATTTGTGTCTCTTTGGAGAAACGTGTGACGTTCTTGGCCTGTTGTTTAAGAGGGTGAATGTTAAGCAGGAGTCCTTTCAGTGTTCTGGAGTTCACAGCCTTTCCGTTCCCCAGTGCGCACGCTCAGTTCCGCAGCTCCTTCCTCCCCCTGCCCCCTCCAGAGCAAAGTGTGTGCGGGCATTGCCCTCCTGCTCGGTGCCTCTTGCCGCGGCACAGAGGTCACTAAGAGCAAATGCCCGAGTAGCTTAGCCAGACTTGGATTGGAATTATGTTCCTTACGTTCATCTGACTTCTCTGTTTGTACTTCCTTAGATCCTGGTCACCTGCATTTTTGTTCTGCCTCATGGGTTTGGAGTTTCCTGTGGGCAGGGACCGGGTCTTGTCTCTCCTGGTGACGCGCAGGGGAGCCAGCTCGTTGCTTTGTGCGTGCTGGAGACTCCGCACGTTTTATTCGGTATTCTCTGTGGAAGAGAATGAAGCTATAGTATGTTTTAAAATAAGACATTCTGTGTGAAGGCTTTACAAGCACCCCAGGTTATTTTTAAAATACGCTCTCAGCATAGGGTTCTTTGGTCAGACGGGAGATAGATCTGTTTTGTAGGGTGGGCTCCATTTCTCCTAACTGCTGTATTCACCGAAGCTTTCTAGATCACTTTGTGAATGTATCAGCTTTCCCATTGCCCGTGGGTTTTTGTTGTTGTTTTTTCAGTTTTTTGTCTAATAGATGTAAGAGTTTACCTTGTCATTTTCATGTGGCAGAGCTAGACATTTTATGTGCACTCTTACCCAGTTCTGGCCTGGGGGCTCAGGCGGGCGGATGGGTGCAAAGGTCTGACTCCTGCATAGGGGACTTGCAGTGTAAGGGGGCAGGTTTGGGACAGACTGAGGCATGAGGATGCCCCCTCACAACACTCCTTCCCCCCCCCCCAGGGCTGGGGACTGCTGGGTCCCCGAAATGAACTGTTTGATGCAGCCAAATACCGTGTGCTAGCCGATCGCTTTGGCTCTCCGGCTGACAGCTGGTGGCGCCCGGAACCCACCATGCCACCTACTTCCTGGCGGCAGCTAAACCCTGAGAGCATTCGGCCAGGGGGCCCTGGGGGCCTGTCCCGCTCCTTGGGCCGGGAGGAAGAGGAGGATGAGGAGGAAGAGCTGGAAGAGGGGACCATTGATGTCACTGACTTCCTGTCCATGACGCAGCAGGACTCCCACACCCCACTCAGGGACTCGAGGTACAGCTGGACGTGGGGGATGCAGGGAAGCTGGCTGTACCTTGACAGAGGGATGGGGGGTGTTTCCTGGGAACCTTGTCCATATCGGTACGTCGGTATGCCTGCCATTGTGCTGTGGGGCTGGGCTTCCGCAGGACGGCAGCAGGGACCCTTCCTCCGGGCATACTTGGGTCCCACTGAGGCCCAGCCACTACTCTGCCTGCCCCTGGGCCCCTACCCCTTGCCCGCAGTATCCTCACTGGGGGAGCGGAGGGAGCACCAGTCATGCTGTGTGTCTGAGGGGATCATAGACCATGCGAAGATGCTGGGCCTGCCGTCTTTTCTGTGCCTCTTGCTGCCTGCCGCACCCCTGCGCTGTCCCAGCCCCCTGGGCCTCGGAGCCTGAGGTGAACGGACCCAGGAAGAGAGAGATTTTTCACCTGAACTTTTGGTCCTCCCAGGGGGGGTTCCTTTGAAATGACAGACGACGACAGTGCTATTAGGGCTCTGACCCAGTTTCCACTTCCCAAGAACCTTCTGGCCAAAGTGATTCAGATAGCAACATCGTCCTCCACAGCTAAGGTGAGTCGGGTCTCCGTGACGTGCGTGTGGGTGGGGAGCTGGCTTGGTTGTGTCTGCTTGTCCCTGGGACCAGGTAGGAGGGGATCTGCAGGTATGCGTGAGCTATGCCCTCAGCCCGCACATAGGCCAGGCGGGGGGCTCGGGGTCCTTGGACTATAAAGAAGGTGATGCGGCTGGGACTGAGTGGCGGGTGGTGTGGGAACTTGGGGTGAGCTAACTCCGTGGGAATGGGAGACCCGAGTTCGGTCCGGGGTGGCTGGCAGGAGTGGCATAGAGGTGGCACTGTCTGGCTGAGGTTGAGTTTCATCTCTGTGGCCGGGCTTCGGGCTTCGGTCAGCATAACTTTCCCTAGGGCTAAGGGCTTTATGCACCCCCAGAATATGCCTGGTTCTGGCTCATGCTGACAGGTTCAAACGACAGCTGCCAACATCCCTGTTTGCTTCAGAGGTGCTGAGAACACAGTGGGCTTGGAGGGTAGGTGGCGGCCCTGGCCAGACACTGTCTTCTGCTTCGAAACCACGGGATGGCTAGAGACGCCAGCCCTGGCCTAGGGAGCCATGGCCCTATCGGGGCTGGCTTCTGCTGCCCAGTGGCCCATCTTGTGTGCCCGATATTTGGCACCTGCTGAGATGGGGGTTCATTTTCCATTGCTGGATTCCTTGGGATTCTGAGAACTGCTTTCTCTGCCTTTCTATAGCCATTTCTTTTGCCTTCCATGTAGAACCTCATGCAGTTCCATACCGTGGGCACCAAGACCAAGCTGTCCACCCTCACTCTGCTCTGGCCCTGTCCCATGACCTTTGTCGCCAAAGGGCGCCGCAAAGCGGAGGCTGAGAATAAGGCGGCGGCCCTGGCCTGCAAGAAACTGAAGGTGAGTCGGGGCGGGACAGTCCCTGGCATGATGTGTGCGAGGTCTTGGAGCTCCCCTACCTTTGGCAAATCGGTCCAGTTCTCCAGGAAATGGAATCCACCACACCAGGCCTTTGGCCTGAGCACAAAAGCATCTGATGTCCAAGCCTTGCTTGTCAGGCCGTGTGGCTGCTGTTCCCAGGAATATCCTACTCCCTCCGAAGGTGCTTTGCTTGGAGTTCAGCCTTACTGGTCGTGTTGCCAGAATCCAGGTGAAGCGGGGAGGGGACATGGGTGTTGTTTAGAATGGCTGGGGGCATGGTGCCCTTGCTGAGAGGCAGACTTGGTATCCAGAAAGATCTAGATTACCTGGGCTTTGTGGGCAAAATGGATCATAAGGTGCTATCTCCGTGAGCCCCAAGGTGAGGCAGTTAGAGGCTCCGGAGTCCAGCTGTGCGCAGTGGTGGTAACCAGCAGTGGTGGTAGCCAGCGCTGCCGTGACTGCCCCAGAAGTGGGTGATCTGAACGCACAGCAGCACAGTTTTGTGTGCAGGGAAAGAGGGCGAGGAGGCCCTGCTCTTTGCTCTGGTCAGATAGACCTTTGGTGCATGTTGGGCTCTGGGAACCCCATTTTAGCCACAGCTGCTGGTGAGAGGTAGTGAGAGCCAGGAGAATGGAGGAGGGATCAGGGCAGCTGGGAGTGCAGTCCGTTAAGCATGCGACTCTTGGTTTCAGCTCAGGTCATGTTCTCGGGGTCCTGGGATCAAGCCCTGGATGTTGGGCTCAGGGCTCAGCATGGAGTCTGCTTGAGAGTCTCTCCCTCTGCCCTTCCCCCGACTGGCGTGTGTGCGCTCACTCAAAGAGGTGAATGAATGAAATCTCAAAAAAAAAAAAAGGGAGAGATACGGTACCTGTGGCTCTGGTGATGGATGGAACTTTGTGGAAGTCTTGAGTCTTAGCTGGATGGACACTGAGGATCTGGAGCCTCGCAGTGTGGGCGTGTCACAGGAAGGAGCCAGCTCCCAGGTGGCAGCGCTGCGGCGCGTACAGCTGGCTGGCCGCTGGTCAGAGGCCTCGCGGACAAACCCGCAGGCCTGGGAAGGGTGGACGCCTGAGCAAGGCGGCATGTGATCACCTCCGTGCCCCAGGGACTAGATGCTTGCCCTTGGGGTCGGCCCGGAGCCCAGAGGGAGTTGGTGAGCCCTTGTGGGGGTAGTCTTCCTGAAGGAGGGAGTCTTGGGGGGCAAGCAGTCCTCATAGCACAGGGGACAGGAGCACGGGAGTAGGGCAGACAGACTGGTTTGCACACCTGCCTGAGGTGTTGGGACACCTTGGCTTAGGTTTGGCGAGGTGACTTGGGGCATGTGTTTATCAAGTTGTATGAATAGACCTTTCAAAGAAATTCTATCTACGTTTGTCTGATGGGGTCACGGGAGGAATGGGTGCCATGTGGAGACAGGGCGGGATGGCAGCTGGACCAGAAAGGTTGTGGGGGGGCTTGTGCTTTGGAGGTAGTGAAAACAGGGTGCTGTAAGGCTCTGATGGGGTCCGTAAGGGCCCGGCCCCCCTGGCTTAGAGGTCTGTGCTGGGAATTCGTAGAGATGAGGTTGGGCTGTCACAGAGGCCCCGCTGTTCCAGGAGAGGTTTCTGAGGGGCATTCCTCCCGGACCTGTCAGGTCCTGTTCTGGGGATGATTTTTAACTAGTTGTGTTTTGGGACAGGGTGGAGATTACATTTTCCAGGTTCCTAATTGCTCTTCTCTGTACAATGTCTGCTAAAACCCAAAATCTCTTAGAGAAACGTTTGCTCTGCATGATTTCGCTCAAGCTCCTGAGCCTGTGTGGGCTGGTTCTGGGGCGGCAGGGGCCCGGAGCGAGCCATGCGTGTCCCCTCTGCAGAGCCTGGGCCTGGTGGACCGCAACAACGAGCCGCTTACCCATGCCATGTATAACCTGGCCTCTCTGCGTGAACTGGGTGAGACGCAGCGCCGGCCGTGCACCATCCAGGTGCCTGAGCCCATCCTCCGAAAGATAGAGACCTTCCTGAACCATGTAAGAGACCCCAGAGAATCCGTCCCCAACCCCGCCCCCTGGCTCCTTCCAGTTTCTCCTGACTGAGGGCCTCCGGGTGCAGTGGGCATTGCCACCCACCCGTTGTCCCCACTGAGGCTGGAGCCCGGGAGCGCCCTGGCCCCAAGCAGCCCAGTCTCGCCCGCAAGAGTCCTCGGGCAGTTGTGCACGGAGCCCCCCGCCAGCAGGCTGGGTCACGGCGTCCGGCCCGGGTGAACCATGTGGAGGGTCTCGAGTGAATGAGGAAGAAAGTATCTGGTCTTCACCGCTGTGCTTGCCTCTCCCATCCCTCAGTACCCTGTGGACAGTTCGTGGATCTCCCCGGAGCTCCGGCTGCAGAGCGAGGACGTCTTGCCCCTGGGCAAGGACTCAGGGCCCCTGAGTGACCCGATCACAGGCAAGCCCTACGTGCCCCTGTCAGAAGCAGAGGAGGTGCGTCTGAGCCAGAACTTGCTGGAGCTGTGGCGGCGGCGAGGGCCAGTCTGGCAGGAGGCCCCCCAGCTCCCCGTGGACCCGCATCGGGACACCATCCTCAACGCCATCGAGCAGCACCCAGTGGTGGTCATCTCCGGGGACACGGGCTGCGGCAAGACCACGCGCATCCCCCAGCTGCTGCTGGAGCGCTACGTGACCGAGGGCCGCGGCGCCCGCTGCAACGTGATCATCACGCAGCCGCGTCGCATCTCCGCTGTGTCCGTGGCACAGCGGGTCAGCCATGAACTGGGCCCCTCCTTGCGCCGGAACGTGGGCTTCCAGGTGCGGTTGGAAAGCAAGCCCCCGGCCCGCGGCGGAGCCCTGCTCTTCTGCACCGTGGGCATCCTGCTGCGGAAGCTGCAGAGCAACCCCAGCCTGGAGGGCGTGAGCCACGTCATTGTGGATGAGGTCCACGAGCGGGACGTGAACACGGACTTCCTGCTGATTCTGCTCAAGGGCCTGCAGCGGCTCAACCCGGCCCTGCGACTTGTGCTCATGAGCGCCACGGGCGATAACGAGCGCTTCTCCCGCTATTTTGGCGGCTGCCCTGTCATCAAGGTGCCGGGCTTCATGTACCCGGTCAAGGAGCACTACTTGGAGGACATCCTGGCCAAGCTGGGCAAGCACCAGTACCCGCACCGGCACCGGCACCACGAGGTGAGGGGACCCGCCCGCCCGCCCTGGTCTTTCCTCTGGCTTCCCCGCCTCCCTGCCCCTGTGGCGCCATGGCCTTGGGCGAGGCTGTGCTCCCAAGTCTGTGTCCTTGACAGAAACAGAACAGTCAGGGTTCCTGGGCAGGGGGTAGTGAGGGTTGGGCAGGGGTGACCTGTTGAGTGCCTTAGCCTCACTGAGTCACAGACCAGCTGCGTCCTTGCCCTGGGCCCGTGACTGTGGCCTTTCCCCCCAACCCCCCAGTCTGAGGATGAGTGCGCACTCGATTTGGACCTCGTGACGGATCTGGTTCTGCACATTGATGCCCGAGGGGAGCCAGGTGGGTGCTCTCCCCTCTGCCTTGTGCCCACCCTGACTGCCAGCTGCCGAGAGTGACGGCTCACGCCTGCAGGGCCCCTTTACAGGTGGAATCCTCTGCTTCCTGCCTGGTTGGCAGGAGATAAAAGGAGTACAGCAGCGCCTCCAGGAGGCCCTGGGCATGCACGAAAGCAAGTACCTCATCCTGCCAGGTGAGAGTGGGCGAGTGAGGCGCGATGGCCCCCCAGACACTGGTCTTGCCCTCTGGCCAAGGGACTCTAACCCAGCGGGGACTCCAGGGGCCTGGGTTTCTGATCAGCCAGCCCTGCTTCTGCTGGCTTTTCCACCTTGAGTGGGCATATGTAGTCTTGATCTGGGTCTCAGTTCCATCAAAATGGGATCAAAATCGTTGTCCTGTGGCCTCATCACAGGGAGCAGGAGCTGTGCCCATAACCAGCATGTTCTTGCTGCCCACCAGTGCACTCCAACATCCCCATGATGGACCAGAAGGCCATATTCCAGCAGCCGCCGGTTGGGGTGCGCAAGATTGTGTTGGCCACCAATATCGCGGAGACGTCGATCACAGTCAATGATATTGTGCATGTGGTGGACAGCGGTCTGCACAAGGAGGAGCGCTATGATCTGAAGACCAAGGTGGCACCCATCTCCTGGGCCCAGCCAGCCCCTGGGGGAAGAACTACAAGTTCCGAGGTGGCCCCCAGCCCAGATCAGCCTTGGACCTGCCGTGTGTGTCCGGAGAAGGCCACACTCGTGGGCTCTCGGTGTCCCTGTTGTGGGGGGGCCGTTGAGGGATTGAGTGAGGTGAAGGCGAGACGAGGGGCAGCGCTGAGGAAGGCCGGTTGGCCTCTGCGTCGCTGCTCACCTGCCCCCTCCCCCAGGTGTCCTGCCTGGAGACTGTGTGGGTGTCACGAGCCAACGTGATCCAGCGCCGGGGCCGGGCGGGCCGCTGCCAGTCAGGCTTTGCCTACCACCTGTTCCCGCGGAGCCGGCTGGAGAAAATGGTCCCTTTCCAAGTGCCAGAGATTCTGCGCACGCCCCTCGAGAACCTGGTGCTACAAGCCAAAATCCACATGCCTGAGAAGACGGTGCGCCAGAGCGGGGGCTGGGCTGGGGCTGGACTTGGTGCGGGGCAGGTGGGATGTGGGGCTCACGGCCCACGTCTGGCTGCTGCTTGCTGTAGGCAGTGGAGTTCCTTTCCAAGGCCGTGGACAGTCCGAACATCAAGGCGGTGGATGAGGCTGTGATCTTGCTCCAGGAGATCGGTGAGTGGGGCTGGGCCGGGCCGGGCCGGGCAGGGCTGCAGGGGTGGCTCTGAGGGGGAGTCTGACCGCGGAGCTATTGCAGGGGTGCTGGACCAGCGGGAGTACCTGACCACCCTGGGGCAGCGCCTGGCCCACATCTCCACTGACCCCCGGCTGGCCAAGGCCATAGTGCTGGCCGCCATCTTCCGTTGCCTGCACCCGCTGCTGGTGGTCGTTTCCTGCCTCACCCGGGACCCCTTCAGCAGTAGCCTGCAGAACAGGGCGGAGGTGGACAAGGTCAGACCCAGTCCCTCCCCCACCCCGTCCCGAAGCTGCTATCGCCGCCAGCCCTCACCCTGTGGCCTCGGTGCCCCCTCCCACTCCCTCCCAGGTGAAGGCACTGTTGAGCCATGATAGCGGCAGTGACCACCTGGCCTTTGTGCGGGCCGTTGCCGGCTGGGAGGAGGTGCTGCGCTGGCAGGACCGCAGCTCCCGAGAGAACTATCTGGAGGAAAACCTGCTGTATGCCCCCAGCCTGCGGTTCATCCATGGTCAGTGGCCCTTCCCCCGCCCCACCCCCCTCCAACCTAAGGCCCAGGCTTGTGGTTCCCCAGCCTTGTGGCTTAGGGGTCGCAGGCCTAGCCCGCCTTCACCTCCCCAGGACTCATCAAGCAGTTCTCAGAGAACATTTACGAGGCTTTCCTGGTGGGGAAGCCCTCAGACTGCACCCTGGCCTCTGCCCAGTGCAACGAGTACAGCGAAGAGGAGGAGCTGGTGAAGGGTGTGCTGATGGCGGGCCTCTACCCCAACCTCATCCAGGTGCTGCCTTGGGGAAGGGGCCAGAGGGCCCCAGCCTCCTTCCCCCATCAACCCCACCCCCTACCCCCCTGCTTCTCGCTCAGCCTGCCTGTCTCTCCTTTGATCCTTGTAGGTGAGACAGGGCAAGGTGACTCGGCAGGGCAAATTCAAGCCCAACAGCGTCACGTACAGGACCAAATCAGGAAACATCTTGCTACACAAGTCGACCATTAACAGGTAGGAAGCAGGCAGGGCCGGGTAAGGGCGGCTGGCCTGGTCAAGAAGGGTGGACTCACCCCTGCCTTCTATTCCATAGAGAGGCCACGCGGCTGCGGAGCCGGTGGCTGACGTATTTCATGGCTGTCAAGTCCAACGGCAGTGTCTTCGTCCGGGACTCCTCCCAGGTGCACCCACTAGCTGTGCTGCTGCTGACCGACGGAGACGTCCACATCCGTGGTGGGTACTCACCTGCCTTCTGCCCCACCACGGCTTGGGCTGGTCTGCGTCCCTGGTGGGGAGCCCCCAGCCTGGCTTCACCTCTGCGCTCTCTTCCCCCACCCCCTGCAGATGATGGGCGCCGGGCTACCATCTCCCTGAGCGACAGTGATCTGCTGCGGCTGGAGGGCGACTCGCGCACCGTGCGGCTGCTTCGGGAGCTGCGCCGAGCGCTGGGCCGCATGGTGGAGCGGAGTCTGCGCAGCGAGCTGGCCGCTCTGCCGCCGGGCGTGCAGCAGGAGCACGGGCAGCTGCTGGCGCTGCTGGCGGAGCTGCTGCGTGGGCCCTGCGGCAGCTTTGACGTGCGCAAGACGGCGGATGACTGAGCCCCGTTGTCTGCTGGGGCTGTGTACAGAGTGCAAATGTTTATTTAAAATAAAGTTCTATTTATCCCTTGTGAGCATTGCTCTCCGCGGGGGGCTCCTCTCTCGGGGGCCCGGCACCCACGCTCCTGCTTCTTACAGGGCCCAGGGCTGCTGCCTTTTCTGGGCCAGGACCCTGGCCTCCCTCTCGGGGCCGGTGGTCCACTGCGGGCTCTTCGTGAATCTTTACCTCCTAGCCCCTTGAGCAGAACCAGGGACAAGTTCCACAAGCAGCTAAGGCCACTTGAACCTCAACCTTCAGGGGCCTTAGGTGGTGCAGCAGCCCTTTTGTGACTTTGCTAAGGTCATCAAGACGGCATGGTACCCAGCAGCACGCTGAAGCCAGCGGATGCGCTACGGGGCAAGGTCAGTGATGCTGGAGCTGGAGACAAACCAGGACGGACAGAAGAGACGGGCCCGTGCGGTAGGACATCATGAGCTTTATTGACTCTTGAGAGAAGTACAACAGAATCACAGATTGACACAGGCAATGGCTGAGCCAGAAGCAAACTGGAGGTGCAGAAATGCACCCACATGCTGTCAGGGCACCTTCTCGGCCTTGGGGGACGCTTCAAGGGAGCTGGGACCACACCAGCCCACACAGACTGTTCCCCACGAGGCTCACTTCTCACAGCCCTTCCCTCGGACTGAGAGCCAGTCACCTGCCTCAGCATCTGTGGCCCCGGGGCTAAAGAGGAGGGCACAGGTACTTTCCGGCCCTGCAGCTGTCCCCCTTCCTCCCCAGCTGCCTTCCGTCCCTCTCTCCTGCTGACAAGACGCGGGTGCCCCGATGTCCTTGGCACATGGCACTCTAGCATCTGGTGCAGGGAAGGCTTTCTCCACCAGCCCCCTGCAGCACGTGCTTGGGGAGCTGCGGATGTGGTGTCCCACCTCTCCGAGGGAAATGCTACCTCCGAAGTGGGAGAACCTGCCGGCCCAGATGCCCGCCCTCTACATGGAGGTCCGATCGGAACCAACGTCAAGAACCCTTCCTCCTGGGCTCCAGGAAGGGAGACAACAGGCGCAATGGCGGGGTGGGGCGGCGAGGGGCCAAGTCTGGCGACCTCAAGGGGCAAGTCTGCGCTGCAGGAAATGCTCCTCCAGAGGAGACGCCCTCAGAGACTCCCCGCCATTTCACTACAAACTGTTACATTTTAATCCTTTATTAGAAACCATGCAAACTTTAATACAAAAAAAAAAAAAATACAAGTGCAATAAGAATCTTCGTGTCAATACAATTCCCGGGATTTCTCATCATTGCAGCCATCCCAAGACCGGGCCTAGCTGGGACACCCCTGCACAGGCTGGCCTCGCCTCTCCCCCTCCCCAGTCAGGCTGTTAGGGGTGGGAGAGATGGCCGGTCTCCTGCCTTTTTGAAATTTCCACACCTGATTCCCCATCCCCCACATGAGTCTGGACATCTTGGGCTCCCTGGTAACAGGGCTCTGGTGTCCTAGGCCTTCGAGTCTGGAGGATTATGATCTCCAGAGTCCTTCCCTGTTTCTCCAACCCCAAACTTGTACCTCCCACTACATCCCAGGGAATGAGACAGATAGAGATGCCAAAACCAGCCTCTTGGTTAGAAAAGAAAAGCAGCATACACACAAAATACCAGAACAACCAGACCACACTCTGACCAGTCCCTAGTATGCCCTCCCTGCTCACCAGGCTACAGCCCTTGCACCTCACCTGCCGTGCCCACACCTTCTCCGGGGCCCCAAGCTGCCCAGGCCAGGGCAGCCCCTGATGCCTGACCTCCTGGCTGGAGGCTTAAGGATCTCCCCTCCCTGTTTCCTTTAACACCTACTGAGGACTTTCATTTAGACATGGCTTCAACCTGCAAAACTCCTCTATCAGTTTTTAGGTTATTTAAAAAAAAAAAAAAAAAAAAAAAAAGAAACAAGAAGAAAAGACTGTGTGACAGCAGCTAGGCGGGTATGGGAAGCAGTGAGGACAGTCAGAGCTGACCCTTAACTAACTTGGGGCAGGGCAGCAAGAGGTGCCTGGCCCCACCTGCACAGTGGGCACCACAGAGGGTCACAGGAAGAGGCAGTGGCTTAGTGGGCTCCGGGGAGTGCTGTCAGCATCCTGCCACGGTGCAGCTGTCCAGCTCCACTCTTCTCTCCAAGTGGGCCCAGTGAGGAGGGTGGGTATGTCAGTTTCTCTTGGGTTTGGTCCGAAAAACCCAAAGAGGAGGTTGGAATCCGGTTCCCCCCCCTCCTAGATCCCATAAAATCCCAAGTTGGCCTCCCCAGCCCATTCACCTCCCAACCCCGTGTGCAGAGCGATGCGCAATGATGGGACAGGAACAAAGCAAGTAGCGGGCCCGGGGGGGGGGGGGAGCAGTGGAGGTTTGGGAGTGGGTCTGCTGCTGCCGGGGGCAAGCAGGGCGGGGGAAGGGGGTAGGGCCTGGAGGACTGCCCAGCATCCAAGCCGTGTGGGGTCTAGATCGCAGCCCGGGAGAGGGAACCAAGGGCCCGGGTGCCTGAGCTGGGGCCGCCAGGGAAGTAGGGGGGGCGGGAGACAATGTCAGCCCCGTGGTCGGTGCGGGCCCTGGCGTTTGCCCGGAACGTCAGCCTGTAGGTCTCAATCTGCAGTGACACGGGAGGAGGGAAGGGAGGGAGGAACAAGGGACACAAGAGGGGGAACACAGGGGATGGAAGACGAGACCAGAATGTCATCATTAGATGCCTGGAAAATAAAAGGTTGCTTGGTTAAAATTTAGGCCACACGCTACTCAAAAAAAAAAAAAAGTTTCAATTTGCAGCCAGTGGCAGGGCCCCCGGCTGGCCCTCAGGCCAAGCCCAGCCACTTACTTGTCTCCTGGATCTGGCTGTCCAAGGTCTGGGCCTCCCTTTGGTCACCACCCCCTGCCAGGGTGGTGTGGCCACTGAGGCCACTGGCTGAAGTGGGGGCGCCAGCTTCGGGCACTGGCTCAGGGATGGCCGGCTCCTCCCCAGCGGGGGGGCCCGGACACGGAGGGGCCTCGCTGCCACCGCCCTCAGTCTACAATGAAACAGTGGGGGAGACAGTGCAGGGTCAGTCGGGGAGGAGGTGGGATGGGTGATGGTGGTGGGTTTTACACACAGCCCCGCCCCACCCCTGCCCACAGTTGGCCGAAGAATCTAGGCCAGGTACTCCCCACCCCGATCCCCCACCATGAGGCGACTCCTGACCCTGAGGCCTGGCCCAGCGCAGAGCAAGAGAGCACAGCCCTAGGCCCAGTGTGTGGCCTAGCTAGTGACATACTCTGGAAGACTCCTCCGTGAAGGGCAAGGTTCCCTGAAGTCTTTCTGGGGTGAAAGGCGAGAGGGGCAGGCTTCTCACCCACGATGGCACCAAACAGCTAGCCGTGACAGCGGCTCAGCAACAAAAACCCGGGGGACGATCGCTGAGTATGGGTCTGCAACTGGCTGGGAAGCAGGGGTACTGCAGGCCAGCTAGGGAGCTCTGGGAGCCTAAAATCGGGTTAGAGGGGTGCAGCCTGCCACCTCTGACCCCGTGAACTCCAGACCACTCCCATCGCAGAGGAGCTGTACAGAGAGGCTCTCTTGGAAACTCGGGGGCACCCCTGCCTATTCACCTAGCTGTCTCCAGACACGGGGGCCTCTGCTGTGCTGGGCGCCCTCCTGGAGCCGGGGGACACAGGAGGGGTGGCCAGAGAGGTGTGACCCAGAGAAACTCTGGGGCCCCGAGGGCTTCCTAGGAGGAGGATGGCATGGGCGGTGAACACCCAGTACGAGTAAAGCAGAAAAGGGAAGGCCAGTGGGGAGCTGGAACCTCTGGGCCCCAGAATGCCCAAAAGGGGACAATGACTCCACAGCGGTTTCTAATCACAACAGTGAAGGAGACAGGCCTCTGTATTGGAAAACAATTCCAGAAATAATAAAGGGAGATGATGGGAATAAAGAACACCAGACTTGGGGGTGCAAACCCTGGTCCAGAGTACCTGCCACGTGGCCTCGGACAAGGGACGACACCTGAGCTAGTGCCCCACTAGGACAGACTAGGGAGTGGCTCCTCACAAGGTCTGGAGGCATGACTGAGAGCCTGTGACAGGGCCAGGACCCCAAACTGGGATCGGAAGCTGGGAGAGACGCTGGGCTGGGCCAGGCGGGAGGGAAGGCCCACCACAGCTGCTCTTCGCCCTCACCCCTGCTCCCCTTCCCCTGAGCAGCTGCAGCTCTCCTCAGCAAGCTGCTGCCCCCGGGGTCTCCCCGCCCCCGCAACAACGCGGAACAGAGGACAACAGCGTCTTGGCACAAAGGGTCTGTGGAAGGAGGGAGGAAGGGAAGGCGGGAGGGAGGGAGGGAAGGAAGGCAGGAGAGGCCCAGCCAGGCCCGAGAATGGGAAGCCCTGCCCACCTGAGCGCTCTCCCAGAGCCCCAGCCCGGGGTGGCGCTGAAGCCATGCTACCCTGCTCACGGGCCCAGCGGAGCCTTGCATGGAGCACGTCCCCAAGTGCCCTCTCCTGAGGCAGACAGGGACAGTCAGGCCACGTGGACCACCCACCTTGTGGGGGAGTAGCATCCCAGCTCACAGGCCCTTTGGAAATGGCTGAGATGGGCTCAGAAAGGCAGGCCACGGCTCTCAGGAGAGGGTCTCTCCCCAGGTGGACAGGGCAGAGGCCGCTGGGCCGGGGCCTCTTTACCTCTCCTGCCTCACTCGGGACTGATGATGAACACGGGGAACACACAACAGCGTGGGGGACAGGACTCCTGACGATACTGAGGGGCGGTGACAGGCACCCAGCTGCCGTGACCCTGACTCCAGCGGCACCACCCCACCCACCCTGGCCAGGCAGCGTCCCCTGCTGTGGCCCCCGATGCCCCACTCGCTACCTTCACGGCACCTCCTGCAGGCAGGTGGCCCACATTATCGAGGGATCCCACCTTCGCCTGGGCCTTCTCCTTAAAGTTCAACTTCTGACTTTCAATCTTGACATCTCCTCCACCTGAAAACAAAAAACCACCGGTCACACAGGCAAAACCGGGAGGCTGGAACAGGGATCCTAGCTTGGCCCGAGGACCTGCTGCGTGCCCCGTACAGACACCAATGTGACCTGTTCCCAGTGGCTCTGGGGACAACGCAAGACGGACAGTGAACGTGCCTGTCACAGAGGACTCATCTTCTCCACGTGGCGCTGACAATCTGCACCTGCAGCGGGAACGCCTCCACCTAGAAGCAAAGTTGCCCTCACCTCTGCCAGAGGCCTGAGGCACGGCTTCCAGCCAAAAAGGTGGCTCGAGGGCGTGCGCTTTTAGGTTCTCTTGGCAGTGTAGTGACTCCCTCTGACTGGGGGGTACGGGGTGCCCCCGCTTCCTTTCAGTCTACAAACACTCTGTCCGTCAGGGTTAGGATCCTGGTTTCACAACTGCTAGAGCCGAGGCTGGAAAAGACGAATGACTTGCCCAAAGTCACCGTCAAGCTGGTTGACGGGCAGACAGGATGGAACTGATCTGTCTGAGCCGCTGAACTGAGCTGCACTATAGTGACAAGAAGGAAAGTGGAAAGCGGCTTCTCTGCAGTGCAGGAAAAGGAAGAGCGGTGGGAATGGTCCTGGCACTGAGTTTAGAAAGGACAGGGACAGGGTCCGGGGCCCAGTGCTCCTGCCTGGCTGGGGCATGGAGGTGGCCCGCACACCAGGACAAGGTTCAGAGCTCACAGCCATGGTGTGGTCACAGGATCTGGGCCCAGACTGCTCTGCTGGGTCCGCCCTGCTCCAGGTCCCGCAGCTGCGCTTCCCTCACGTGGCCGTCTCCTCGGCTCACGTCCCAGCTTCTTGCCACGTTCACCAACTCGCCCCCAGCCTGAAGTCCACTTCCCATCCCACCCCACCCCAGGAAAAATCCGGGCCTCCAGTCAGTCAGCAGCACTAGGGAGTGAGATACCACACTAGAGTAGATTTTCCAGATAAAAAGAGGAAGGTGACATCGAGTTAAGGGCCGAACCGTTCTGATTCTTTTAAACAGGACATGTTCTCTAATGAATGATGACACTTTCTGCTGAGAGGGAACGCCATGCCCCCGGTGCCCCGCCTCCGGGAAGCTGGACCCAGGGTTGGGGCTTACCACAGCCCTGCTGCAGCAGAGAGACCCCCAGCCGTGGCCAGCTGCTGAGGTTCCACTGCCTCACAGGAGAAGCTAATCCAACAACTCCTTCGGCACCAGGTCCTGGCCCGTGACCCGGGAGGGCCAGGCCAGCGGCAGGTGCTGGAGACAGTGATGCCCAGGCCAATGGCAGCCTTCACGACCTGCTCCTCCTCAAAGGCCCCGAGGTGTTGAGTGCCCAGAGCCCTCTCCCTGACAGGCACTTCACTGCGCAGTTGGCATTACTGCCTCCTGGGCGGGGGCGGCTCCAGGAATCCTGAGGGAATGACCGATGCAGCCGGCCTTGGCAGGACCACAGGCCCCAGGCATGCTGGGATTGGGGTGTAGGAGACAGCACTCACCAGGTTTGTGCTTGATGTTGGCCTTGGACCCACACTTGGAGGAGACCTTAGAGATGTCCACCTTCTTATTCTGAATCTGAACCTGAGAAACCAATCGCAAGAAGAGCACTGCCTCAGAGAGAGACTGTATCCAGGGCCTGCAGCCTCCGCGCCCACCCCAGGCGGACCGAAGCGGTTCCCATGCACACTGGGCCGCTCCCTCCCCGTCGCAACGGTACACCTGCTGGGCAGCTCTTCTCCCATTTGTCTGGATCCAAATCTAAAATGTCATTTTGTTCCACCTGAAATCTTACCCATTAACCCCTTGCTCAGAGAAAATCTGGAGTCATGTTTTCATGTTCTGCCAGTTCTTCCCAGTGTGTGTTTCCTTCCTGGGTGACCACACAGGCATCTGTCTAGGATACGTACTCCTGCTTCATTCATGTTACAAACGTTTTCCCACAGAAGTTGAGAATTGTAAAGAGGGGCCACATATAATAATCTATTCTCTAAGATCTTATATAAACCGAACCCATGTCTGATATTGAACATTTGGATTTTTTCTAATTTTTCACCATTAAAACCATGGCAGCAATATGGGTGCCTCGGGGGTGTGGTTGGTGGAGTGGGCACCTATCTGACTTGCTTTCAGCTTGGGTCATGATCTCAGGGATGTGGGACTGAGCCCCGTGTTGGGCTCCACGCTCAGTGGAGTCTGCTTAGGACTTTCTCTCTCCCTCTGCACCCCCACCCCTCACTCTCTCCCCCTACAAAAAAAACTTAAAAACGAAAACAAAAACAAAAACCCATCATGGCAGCATTAAGTATCTTTATGAACAGAAGTCATGACAAGTCTGATGACCCTGTAAGCAGGATGCCCAGAACTTCAGTTACCTGGCCAAAGGTTTAGACTGTATGTATTAAGGTTCTTAAGCCACGGGACCTAACTGCTTTCTAGAAATGTGACAACGGACATCCACCACCAAGCTGAAGTGTTTGTCCGACCACATCCTCCTCCCAGCACTGGATATTCCCACTAAAAACAATAACAACGCTCTTCCCGTAAGCAGTTTGAAGTGATCTCTGAAAATGGCTCACTATTCACTTGATCCAGAAAACCCCACAAAATCAGGCAAATCAAGAGGCTCAAACCTTCGCATTCACTTTAAGAACATGTGAAACGGCCCAGGCCATCCAGGGCAGGTATAATCGAAAAGGCGCCAAGTATCTGAAAGGTGTCCCTTTGCAGGAGCCACCCCGTCGCCACGATGGAGGAGGGGCGGAGGCGGGACGCAGGCCCAGGCCGAAGGGCAGGGCTGGACACAGGGTGGGTGCCCCAAGACAGTGCTTACTTTTTATCGCCCATGCTTAGAGAGGCAGAGTCACGCTGAACCGAAAGCGTGGGAGTCTGATTCCCTGGTCACGGAGCATAACAGGAGAACAAAGCCACTAAGACGCAGCGTGGAGCTCCCGGGGCTCGGGGCTGGGTGAGCCCACACCGCGCTCTCCCTGCCACTCGAGCTGCTCCGGACGGAGGGAGCAGGCTGTTCCTAAACCAGAAGATGCAGCTGCTCAGAAGAAAACGGGATCCCAGGGGAACCCGAAGAACCAGAACCTGAGGCCCTGGAGCACGTTCTGCATAGAATACGTGCAGATAAAGTTAAAACAAAAAACCACCACCACCACCAAAACTTTGCTAATTTATATGTGAGCACTGCTCAGTTCTGCTGCTCAGTTCCGCTGCTCTGCTGGTTGTTCAGGGAAGTCGCGCCCCCCTGCATGACAGGCCCCTCGCGGCGCTGAGCACCGCACGGCGGCGTCCGGGCGCAGAGCCCATGCCAGCGGCCCCGGGCCCACAGCTGCAGCGACAAGGCGCAGCCTCCAGGCTCCATGGCGCTCTGGTCAGCCTGACTTTCTGCTCACTGCCAGGGAGTCATCAAAGGACGACGAGCCTTCTATCTGACAGGAATCCCGCAGGGGTGAGCATTCTGCTACCGGGACTGAGGGCTTGTGCTTCCTCTACAAGTGGGCACCGGGTTCTGGGATGAAGATTCCAGGGTCCTGTGAGTGGCCCAGCTGCTCCCTGGTTCTGTGGAAGAGCCCAGCTTTCCCCTGCAGCCAAGTCCTCCAGGCAGGGGCCCAGGGAGGCCTGCCAGCAGGTGCCACACCCACCGGTGTGGTCACATCACCTTCTAGGACCCTCTCCCTCTCGTCAGCGTGAAGAAATACGGTTTCAACTGTACTCCAAGAGCATACGTGCAATGCCTACTGCGTTTTCCTGCGCCCACCTGCAGCCCAGGGCCGGCCGCAGAGTCATTTCCCATAATCCTCAGCTTGCGTGAGCCATCGTCCCCGGCTGCTCATACTGCCCCTCGCCTGGCAAGCCCACCGCTTTCTCCTCCCTGTCCCTCGAAGCCCAGCTCAAGGGCCACCTTCTTCAAAGCCTTCCCGGGCTCTAGCCTCACTCCACCTCTTCTTTGCGTCATCATGAAGGGACGCGAGCATCAACAGGACACTAAGTGGTTCACGCATTCAGTTGTCATTTATAAAGGACTTATCACCCTCAAAACAAAGGCCTCCGCTTTGTCTCCTCTTTCCAACAAGGCTGCAATTCTCTCGAAATGAGAACACGGGGAAGTGCTTTTCCCAACCAAACGTTCTGGCAGCCACTGAACCAAGACAGATGTGTCCCGCAGCACCGGTGGCAACTCATCTCGTGCCAACCCCGAGACAGCCGCACGCAGTGACGGAGCTCACTGGCCCAGGTCTAGAGCCCACGCATTTCCTGAGCCAGCGTTCTGCCACTGAGGCCACCGCTTGTTTACTTCTTGTCTGGTCCTCAAGTAAACATCAGCTGGTGAAGAGGCAGTTCTGCTTTACAGACATGCGCCAGCCAGCGGACGGAGGAGGAAGCAACACAGTGCACCCCTACTGAACGCATGGCTCTTGGTACTGGCCACCCGAGAGAAAGAGAGAGAGAGAGAGAGAGAGAGAGAGAGAACCAGAGAGTGAAACACGATGTGAAATACCACCACAACCTATGAAAGTCTTGCAAAAATCTGGGAGTGGGGGAGATCAAACCTGAGTCAATGTACAGACTATCAAGGGACACGGACGCACACTAAATGAAGCCATGGGGCTGTCATCAGCAGAGTCCAGATTCGAGGACAAGCAACTTGGTTTACGCATGAAAAATACCTGAAAGGGGCCTGCAGAGTAAAAAGAAACTTAAGACAAGAGACACATCAACCAATCACAGTTTATGGGCCTTACTTGGATCCTGATTCAAACAAGTAAACCTGTTTAACATGTCAGTGGGAGTCTGACACCCACGTACGTACACGAACGTATGTACACACGTGAAGAGTTCTTATCTTTTAAAGTTATAAACCGAGAATCTGCAGACGAATATCTAGGACTGGGCACAAGGAGGGACACCTGGGTGGCTCCGTGGAGCGTGTGACTCTTGATCTCAGGGTCACAGGTCTGAGACCCCCACTGGGTATAGTAGAGATCATTTTAAAAAAAGGCTGGCCACAAGGAAAATAAATGAAGCTGGGTAAAAGGTTCATCCGGTTCACTGTAGTGTTTTTTTCCTATTTTTGTATGTATTTGAAAATTCTCTACAACTTCAAGTTTTAAAAAGTGTAACTATGTCCCCCTCACTTAATGAGGCCCGCTGCATCTGAGACGTGGCTGGCACAGAGAGAAGGCACAGTCCCTTCCAGATTAATTCTCCCCGACTTGCCCTCGTCCCCCGCCTACTTGCCACCACTTGATGCTTTAGGGAGGCACCTGCTGCCTCCCTGACCTAGGACATGTGTCTCTCAGATATGCGGCCCCAGCGGAAGCCACGCTGCCTCTGCAGCCCTCTTGCTGTCCCGCCGCCCACGGATGCCCCACACCTCACTCTAGCTGTCTGCACCATCTGCGCCCCCCACCACCCCGGCCTGGGACACACCGAAGCCCACCGCAGGCAGTGGCAGAAGCTGAGATGACACAGCCACCGGGTCTGTAAGAGCCCATCACACACGTCTCTCCTTATGAGGGTGAAATGGGAGAAAAATGGTCCCAAAATCTTCAATTGGGGGAAAATCTGCTCTGCTCCCTGCCCTCACGTGTCCCTGGTTCCCAACAAGGGGGGCACATGTACGGGTGGCGGGGGGGGCTCTGGAGCACTGACTGGGATCCTGCTCCAGGCCTCTCCTCGGGTGTCGGCCTCAGAATCTATCCAGGAGGGGACGAGGTTTGTGTGTGACATGGGACACTGCTCGGCCTGCATGGCGGGCCCACACTTTCTCCACCGCACATGTGTCTGTACTGGCTTCATGGAGGGGCTGAAGGAAGGACAGTGCCTCCATCCAGGCCATTTACCCTCCTCTTGCCGCCCCCAAACACTGCTCCCAGGCAGCTTCCGGATGCCTTGTTGTCTAAGGAGGCCTCCCCGACAATGAAAAGTTTATAGGGCGCCTGGGGCTCAGTCGGTTCAGCGGCCGACTCTGAACTGTGGCTCAGGTCATGAGACTGAGCACAGGGTCTGCTCATCCCTGTCCCCCCTGCTCTGTCATCATGTGTCTCCCCCTAGCTCACACTCTCTAACCAATCAATAACATCTTTTAAAAAATGCTTTTAAAAAACCTTGGAAATCATGCGTAAGCAGTGTGGGACGAGCACAGGTGGTGACGAATGATGCCTATGTCCTGAGCTCGTGCACAGACCGCACGCCATACCAAGTGCATTTCTGTCACACACACGACAGATCCCTTCAGACTCTCCTGCCCACCGGACTTCATCTAGGCCAAAGCCTGGAAGGAAAGCTAAAGTCGGTGCCCACCCGGGACCCTTGTAAGCGGGATCTTTATCACCTGAAGCAGATACTGTCTTTGAACGCTTCACCCACACCAGTGGCTCCTGTCGGGCCAGCTCCCAAGCCAGCCGGCTGCCTCTCCCCACCTCGGGTGTCCAGGCTGCCATTCCTGCCCAAACCAGAAGAGCCACCGGTGGGGAAGTGACTCGAAGGAGATGCAGTCAGGGGGCTTGTGTGGAGCGAGAAAGGGATGCCCCGAGACGGAGGCCTCACAGCAGAGCCACTGGGGGTGGGGTGGGGCAGTGCTGGTAAGCCACGCGCAGCATGGCACGGCCATTGAAGGGGCAGGAGGGACCGAGTCTGAAAACGAACAGGGCGAGCAGAGCAGCACTCAGCCCAGTTCCGGGCAGGAAGGAGAAGGAGCAGAGTGGGCAGGACAGAGCAGGATGGGCTCGCTCCCTCTGCGGTGGGGAGAGAAGCAGGTGAGGAGTGGCGAAGGCGAAGGCCGCTCCACACACACTCCTCTCCAGCGCGTGCCGGACTCACACCTGCCTCTGCACAGTCACGGGGACACGTGCAGAGCGAACAGGTGTTCTTCACGCTGGACCAGGGCCCCCAGCAGCCAGAGCCACCTGTGTCCCCCACACAGAACTCAGGGCTGGCACAGAAGGGCAGCATGATAAAGGAGTGTGTGGATGGAAGGAAGGGGACAAAGAAAAGGAACGGCTAAGGGAACACGAGAGGAAGGATTCAGAAAGGCGTCAAGTCGGGGAAAGAGAGCAGACAGGAAAGAGGGGTGAGAGGATGCCAAGTGGGCGTCAATGCGTTGTTTTATCGAGGGGTTCCCTGACACAGCCAGTCTAAGCACACCGCGACGCTGAGGTCTCCCCTCACTCCGACCTTCACTCTGACCCTGGGAGGAAGCCCCCGGGGCAGGCTGCTGTGGCCCTGTCAGCGTGGGCAGGTGGCCCTCTCCCCAGGGTGCCCACGGGGGCTGTGCCTCAGACACCAGCTGTCCAGAGCTCATACTTACATTACCACCTCCAGGGACATGCTTAATATTGTCCTTGGAACCACACTTGGATTGAATATGGCTGTAGCTCACTTTTTTCGAGACTATCTGGACCTGGAGTGTTAGAGAACAGAAAAAAAAACAACACAAAGGGAGAGGGCTGGTTAGAACCGACACGGGGAGTCCACACGTGATCACAGCGGCCAACAGAGTGGGGTTACAGCTCCGGCCACCTGCAGCAGAACAGCTGTGGAGAAGCACGGGGGAAGGAATCTGAGGGAAGCGGGAGAGGGAGTGAAGACAAGAACAGACAACACAAGGACAGAAGCAGAGGTTGCAGAAGGGCTAATGGTCCTCCTTGCTGGTCCTTGGGGCCGGGCTGTGGTTCGCGAGGCCCCGGCAGCAGCAGGCCCCGGACGCCCACCTGGGCACAGCCCCGCTCCTCCTCCCACCTGCTCTTTCCCCAAAAGCTGACGCGGTGTCCGGGGACTCCTCTCTGCAAGGGTCCTGCTCATCGGACTGGTCCCCACTGAAGCTTGGCCCTTCCCTTAAAGCTGGGGCTGGGAACTGCGGCAGCCAGACCCACTCTGGGAGGCAAAGGCTGCTCCGAGACGCACCAAGCATCTGGCTCACAGGGCACAGATCTGATACAGGAAGGAAGGGACACCATAGCTCAGTTATGAATGCAAATGGACCAGAGGCCACTAGGCCTGCCATGCGGAATCCGGACGCCAGGGGGAGCACATGCCATATTCTCAGCAGCTCCACATTCAAGCAGCCTCTCAGGGCTCGAGAATTCTAGCACAGGCCCGGTGAACTTCTGGTCTAGATTTTTTTTCAACTACAGGGTAAAAACACTTCCTTCAATCTTCCACACGCCCGATCCTGTGCTCTGTGAGTTTCATGCGCAAAGAGAAGTGGCTCCAAGCAGGGCTGCAGTGATGCATTATGGGGCAGGCGGGGGTGGGGTGGGTACGGGTACTGGACACAGCACACTGTAGTGCTTCTGAATGGTTCCCCTTGGAATGCAGCCACACAAAGGCCCAGGCTCTAAGGGCTGGAACAAAGAATTCTCTTTGAGCCTTCTGAAAAAGAAACAGTTGCCAGCTTCCTTCCTTCCTCTGCTTCAGAGCCCTTCACAAATGAAGCAGGCCCCAAGCTGAAGAGTTTTCCACACAGTGGAGAAATCCACCCGGAGAAATTCTGACCCAAATACCTTACAATTTTGTGCCTTCTTTACAATGTCAGTGATGAGTAACTGGTTAGCAAACTGTTTCCTAATGAAACTCTGCTCTGAACCAGAGGCCTATAGGACCTCCAGGAGTTGCCTAGAAGCCTCACTGATTACTGTACAGATTCCTTGGGCTGACACTGCCCACCTTGGGCCCTGAGAGCTGGAGGTTAGGCCCCTCCAGCAGCCCCTGGCTGGAGTGACCACCGACATGCCACAGCTAAGGGAAGAAGGTTCCCACAGCAAGCATTAGGGGCCTGGTTCCAGGATGTGAAGGCAAAGAGGAAAGAACCTAGAGTTTCTGCTTACCTGTGCAAGCCCTAGGCTGAATGGGTTTCCAGAGGGAATGACCATCCGAACCTCAGTGAGGAGGGGACATGGGGAACCGGAGCAAATGATGCTATCTCTGTAGTCAGCATGTTATGAGAGGAGCCTTCTGGGTCACTTTAAAGCACCAGAACTCCAGGTGCTGGAAAGTAACCAATGCCATGTCTCCCTGAGGCAGGACCTAGGTGCTTGGTGTGCGTGTTTCGCGTGCAAAACGTGTGGGGTTTCACATCAAGGTCAGTGGGAAGGAAGTGGCTGAAGGTCTTTGGATCCATGTTATCCAGTTGAATAAATATTCCCCAGAGGGTAATGGGCTCCCAACTCTGTTAAACTGTCAGGGTTAATACAGAAATTTTTCTGATGGCTGGCTGAGTCATCAAACAAAGAGGAGGGAATGCAGGAGCAACGTAGAAACTAGTTCAGGACAGGAAAAAAGTGCAGGAGAAGGGAAAGTGACTCAGGCTGGAAGAAACAGTTTATCATCTTTTACCTTCAAGAGGTAAAAGTCTAAATAAAACTCACTTTCCCAGCAGGTGGTTTCTGCGCACTCGCAATGGGACCAGCTGTTTTAGCGACTGCGTTAGGTTCAGGCTTTCGAGCCGGAGCAGATGCCTCTGTTTTTTTCTCTACTTTGGCCTGGATGGAGATAAAGGGAGGGCACATTTCAAACCAAGAGGGTAACAGCCCAAATGCCAAGAAGGGAAGAAAGCTGTAGGGGACTTGAATCCAGGCCAGGCCAGGCCACCAGGCAGAAGCAGGTCACCCTGCGCTCCTAGGAAAAAACCACCAGTTTCCAGGGTAGACCAGCCGGGGGAGGAGCTGCAGTCCAGTCCTGAGACCCAAGGAAGAGCTCAAGATAGTATTCACAGAGAGAAGGCAGGAAGGAGGGCTGAGTTAGTGATTTTCTTTGGAATGTGTGTTTTCCAATCAGGATGCTCTCCCACTCCAATGTCGTCACTGCAAGCAAGCTGCCGTAGTCCACGTCCACAGGCAGCTACTACTGAGGATGGGAGTGTCACACCACTCAGCTATGTTGGAGCAGAAAATAATCTGATCACCAGGCCGAGTCACTCAACTCTCCACACCAAGACCACCTGCAACTGTCTGCCCGAGGAAAGGCTAAAAAGAGTCCAGAAGGGGGAGAGGGGTCACAGTCTGGGTACACCAGAGCCACAGCCTCTTAGCCAAAGCAACTCTCAGGCCCTTATTCCAGACTAACCTTAGTCTGCCATCACTGTCTTCCAAAAGTACCAGGATTCTGCCTCATTTTGGACCCTGTTTTCAATTATTTACAGGCTCGAGGTTGAAGCAAATTAAACTATTCTACCCTGAGTGGGAGGGGTGGTGGTTTACTGCTAGAGAATGATATAGGAAATGAGAAGGTTCCTGTTCCAAGGACTTGGACTGGGACTTTCGCCACCACCTTTCCATACACCAAAGTCCTGCCGTTGCGAAGAGCTGACCGTTGCTAATTCTGCGGTGGATGCCACCAGAAAATCCTGAAGCGTGAAGCGCCAGGGCCTGCCCTGCCATCCTCTGTCACAACCCCCTGTGGCAGCCCTTCTGATTAGGAAAGTGGGAGGCCTACAGCAGTGAGTCCCCCCAGTCACAGCCACACTCACGGCACGGCCAGGAGAGGACCCTCTTTCCTCTTCCAGGAAGAAGCCTCCCCTCCCCACATCAAAGCTTCTACCTCCTACAGGTCCTGCCACTCAGACAGGGTAGGGACAGGGAGCACATCTGGTCTCTCACCTTCACAGGGTCTCACAGCCCTCCTCTGCTTGTCTTGTTAAGGGGAAGAGCCCTTTTGCCTCCAAACAAAAATGTAACCCTAAACCCCACAACACAGAACAGGAGGCCCTCTGGCGGGGATGGGAAGAGCAAGCCTGCTGCTGGGACCTGGAGCCCAGGCTGAAAGTCCCTGGCATTGAATCCAATGTCCCGACCGCCCTGCTTTGATGGGAGCCTGGGGCTGATGTGAGGACACGCTGGGGGACAGCCGGGGGGTGGGTGTGGGTGTGTGTGTGGCAGCGGAAGCAGCAAGGGCCGGCATCCCGAGGACCCCCAGCTCCCTGGACTCACCCGGCCTCCTCCAGGCTGATGTTTGATGTTTTCTGTGGAGCCAACCTTGGAGCGGACATTCTTCAGATCAGGGGCAGAAGCGCTGGTAGACGGGCGGCTCAGCCTAGGGGCAGAGGAGCTGGGTTTGGCTGATGTGGGCTTCTTGTCTGAGGAAGGCGTCCCTGAGGGGCGGGGCGGGGTGGATGTGGGCTTGGCTCGGCTGGGAGCCACCCCTGCCACGGGGGCGGCCCCAGGGACGGTGGTGCTTTTCTTCACGGAGCTGGTGGACGTGTTCTTGGAGCGACTCAAGTCAGCTGCAAAGGTAGAAGTGAGCGAGGACACGGGGTCAGGGGAGAGAGCAAAAGGGAGCCACGAGAGGCAGGGGTTTATTTTAGGATTCCACGAAGTAGGGCACGGGGTGTTCCCTGGTGCAGACTGTGTAGCTGTCTTCTTCATGTCTGCAGGCTTTCCCTCGGTCTTGATGGCTGCACAGACATGCATGTTTTTTTTTAAAGATTTTATTTATTTATTTGACAGAGAGAGATTACAAGTGGGCAGAGAGGCAGGCAGAGAGAGAGAGGAGGAAGCAGGCTCCCTGCTGAGCAGAGAGCCCGATGCGGGACTCGATCCCAGGACCCTGAGATCATGACCTGAGCCGAAGGCAGCGGCTTAACCCACTGAGCCACCCAGGCGCCCCCAGACATGCATGTTTTAACAATGAGTGCTTACAAAGTGACCAAGTGAATGGCTCATCCAGTCTTAAGATTCATTCATTCATTCAACAATGACTGAATGTCCCTTTCAGGCCATGGGCTGTGGTAGTCACTGGGACTAAAACAGCCAGACTGTGCCCTCTGGAGCACTCATGGCCACCCACTCTGTCTTGTCCTTTTCTACAGGCTTGCCAGTGCCTTCCGCATGGCCTCAGAAGTGGGTCATCAGTACACACTATTGGAACCGAACCATCTATTTCCTGTCATGTCCGCCCAGGACCATGATGTGCTGAGTGCTGTGAAGTTACTAAGAAAGGAACAGTAAATCCTACCTGGGAATCCCTAAGAATTCCTTTCACTCAAGAGTTTTCTGAATATACCTACTTGCTAACCTCATGTGGAGACCAAGGATCCACTTTTCAATGTACCCCATGAAGGATGAGTGCACAAACAGGGGTGCATGGCTTTCTGTGACGTTGGCTGGAGCTACTGACGGGGGCAAAGCCAAGGCCCCACCCTTCTCCCCACTGGTTCCCGCAGGAATGGAGGGGGACAGGACTCACTGGTGGGCCTCCTGGGCACAGGCGTTGGGGGGCTTCGACTGCTTGGCCCAGCTGAGGCAGGACTGGCAGCGGCTGAGGCTTTTGTAACAGTCTGGGTGCTCTTGGAGCCAGGCTTCAGGACTGGAGCAGAGGCCAGCTTGGATGGTGAGGTTCGTTTCTCAGGAACCTTTGTCTCTGCAGCAGGCTGGTAATAGGAAAGCGGGATAAGAACTGCAGGTCAGCAAGAGCCCTAGGAAGTTGGTGGACACCAGAAAACCGGCAACAGTTTACGCTGCTCTAAGATCTAAGTCCTTCAGCCAACATGAGAAATGGCCTGTGCAGGGCTCTGTGTCAGCTGGAGTCAGCAAACGGAGCCTAACTATCTCAATCCAGCCTGAACCAGTGAGAATGAACAAACCGGAAAAGGATACTACATCACGGATACAGCTTGTCTGTCTGAGCCTGTCTCAGGATCTAATGTATTTAAATACATTAAATACATCAGTATTTAATCACTTGACCAAAGATAAATAAATACATAACACAAAAAATTAAAGATTAAGTTCAATCGAATTCAGGCATTCCTTTGGCTAAAATGCACCCTGTGAATGCGGGGTTAGGACTGCAAATGGCGAGAACACTGGCCCTCACCAGTTAGATCAGAAGCCTGAGCTCTAACCCCGGTCAGGCCCCCAGCTCACAGTGTGTTCCTGAGCAAATCACAGAGCCTCTCTGGGCTTTACTGCCTCAGCTGGATAACAAACGGAGGATCTCTGGGGACCAGCTTTGATGCTATGCAGTGTTAGGGACTGGAGGAGGCAGGCCGGACCACCAGACAGGAGGAGAAGCACTGATGTCCCAGCTGTGACTTAGAGCAAAAGGGAAGAGTCTCACAAGTGCATCTGGGTCACCCTAATTCCTCTTCCAGGGAAGCTGGGTACATCCTCACTAGTAAGGAAGGGAAGGAATCAATCTAGCCCGGTTTCTACGGGAACAGAAGTACCAAGTTACTTAAGAGAATAAACCAAATCATAGACACAGTGGACCCTGCTCTTTTACTCCACAAGAAATGGCCACACAGGGCCGTCTTCTGGTGGGGACAAGCACGATACAGCTTAAATGGAAAATTGGCCAAGAGGGTGCTCAGAAATGTAAGGGCTGGCATCCAATTAAAGTCAAGTCCTGAAAGTGCAGGGTCATGACCACTTCTACAGATGGAAGTCCCTGAGTATGGCAGGAACTGGCTTCAGCTGCCAGCTCTGTTTGGAACAGAACACAGGATTTTATGCAGAGGGATCCCTTCCATTGGCTCTAAGATCTGGGTATAAACCAGACATTCTCCGAGGTCTCCTTCAAATTCTCAACATTCGGGCTATGATTCAGAATAATCTAGTAGGGTCTTATTTTGCTAATTAATAGTGGTGAGTTGGAAAAAAGGTATAAGGGATTGAAAGCTCTAAAAAAAGGTGACACCCTTGCTTCAGACTTGGGCTCCTGGCTTTGGCAAGCGACAGAACCAACCCGCTTTTGTAACTGCAGTTAGGCTGCTCCTTCTCAATTTAATTCAACTGAGAGTTGAATTGAGAATTCAATTCAATCTCAGTTTTCTTCTCTACCAGAATCCTGGATCTACTTATTTTTTCTAAGTAAGTTTTTTTTCCCTTTGTCTGCTTCTTCAATCTTTCTACCAAAATAAGGATAAAAATAAATTTCATTAGATTTTAGTTTTTATTCAAGCTCCCCAAATATTTTCATCTGTTTCTTATCTAAAAAACAAACATTGGTAATAACTGGAAGGCAGATCAGCTTTTCAAAAAGGTCAGCTGTTCTCAAAATGCTGTCTGAAAGCTGAACGGCAGAAGCCATGAAAGAAGAATATTGACAGAGGCCCTGAGCATCAGTGTTAAAGTCAGGTCCCAAGTTCAAATACTGGCTCTGCCACTCACTAGCACTGGACCATAGGAAGGTTATTTCACTGAGCTATAAAATGAGAATACTAAAACCCACATCATGGGTTGTTCAGAGAGACAATCAAAGGAATTAGGTTATATAAAGGAAACAGTAGAGGACACTTTCATGATGATTATTACTGCAGAGTGAAATTTCACTAGACACCTCCTTCCCATACCGGCTTCCACCAGCTCTAGGACTTTGGATGCCAGGGCTCCAGTTGCCCTCCCTCTGCCCTCTCATGCTAATATACTGTCTTCTCATGATCGAGAAAGCAGTCAACTGGGTAAATGAGGGTCAGAAAGCTATATATTTTACCATTCTTAGTCTATGACAGGATTTCTCAGTTTCTTGGCCAGGTTCCAACCGAGACTACAATTCCTAGGTTCCACCGATTTTCTTTACAAGATCACATGATACACTAACAGGGTACCCTAACATTTTAACATTGGCAACTACTGTCCACCATGAATATAACCAGTAACACTGAGCTGACTGACAGGCCCTTCTCAAATGAAACAAGACGTTAAGGAAGGCAGCCACAGACTCCAGCGGCCCTTCTACAACGATCCTGTTAGAGCTACTTCTGCTCCAAATTGACCAGCTTCTAGGCAGCTATGTGTGGGTGACCTGGGAAACTGAAAACCTGCAGGGGGAGCCTATTGAGAGAGGCCCAGTGTCAAAAGCAAAGGAAGTTGTCACATGTCATTGCAATGTACAGAGGTCGGCTAGAAGACCTTATTCAAAAAAGTAACAGGCAAAACTCACTTCTGCCAGACGAATAAAGAGAAAGACAAGGAAGCAAATTTGAGGTATCTGATGTCGGAACTCTATCCAAAAAAAGTATGTGACAATCTGTGGAGGAGGGCGAACTGGCTAATAAGTGCTCCAACGGGGAAGAGTACTAAGGAGGAGCTGTGAGAAAGGAAAAGAAAACAAGGCAGATGCAGTATTGCCTCCCAGCAGGGAAAGGAAAGGTACAAAGTCTAAAAGGCCTTCCGATGTTATGGCTGCATCGTGAGCCCCCAAGATTTGCAAGTGACCTTTCTCCCCTTCCCCCAGATCCACCAGCTTGACTACACTGCCAGGTAGCAATGAGAGCGATGGGACCCTGCGGGGGAGAACATCTCCCTGGCACAGGGCTTAGGTGGCTACTTACCTTGGGTTTTGCGTCTTTTGCAGGTAAGGTGGAAGGCCTGGCAGTGGTGGCGGCAGGGCGTTTGGGTGGGGCAGCCGGCACTAAGCCTGCAGCGAGGCTCATAGGTTTTTTATTCGACCCACCGAAGGTGGTGGGAGCCGACTGCTTAGGGAGAGGAGTGGGCTGAGTTTTGGCTTTCGATGTTGAAGTCTTTGCAGGTTGAGTGGTGGCCAAAAGCTTTAAGTTGATGTGTTGTTTTGTTTTGTTTTTTTAAAAAGTCAACATCAAACACACAGACAAAAATAAAAACAAATTAAAAAAGTATAAATTGCACAATTCAAAGTAAAATTATAAGCAATGAGGATATATGCAACTGAAAAGCAGCATTCTGTTCTTCTGAGCTCAGTAAGGGGTAAAAAGAAGCCATGAGAAAGATAAAGAAAATTGGGCATTCACTCTTAATGACAACGTCACAAATCCCAGCAGTTCAGTGCCTGAAGATTTAAATTCAGTGACGCTTTAAACAATTTACTAACTTTTGGTGGCCGCAAAAATTCTATGAAGAAAAGTCATTAGCAGGCAATTAAATGGTCATTGTTTGTGCCTTGATGAAGTATGGCACTTGTACTCGCCCATGAGCACCAGTGAAAGTGCCTGAAGCTTTGATCCACCTTAAAAATCTGAGTTCCCTTTTTACAAGCAAAGATTGCAGAATCTATTTCTGAATAGTTCTGCAAAATCCCATTATTGCTGCTGTAAAGGGGAGCAGAAATAAGCCCTACAAAACATTTCTACACGTAGTCAAGATCATGGGGTTTAAGGGAGCGACTGTAAGGGTTGAGTTAGGCTACTATGGTAAAATAGGAATATAAAATATTTTCTAAAAATGTCCAAAATTGGAGAAGGCCTACTAATAGCTCAGAAAAAAGAAATTTCTTTCATGATTCAAGCAATAATAGCAGAAGATAGGGTTTTAAAAAACGGTAGCCAGAGAAGATAACCCACCACTGTGGTGCCTACCTTTGTTTTCTTCTCTGGGCTTGGTGGGAGCTCCTTGTTTGGAGGGGCGGTGATGTCATTTCCGGTCACACTCCCCGCAGGCCGGCCTTCTTCTGGCTTACTTATTCCTAAGTGGAGGTAAAGTCATGCTAAGCAGATGTTTTTCATACCCATTTAGAAAAAGCAAGTCTTAGGAGAGAGAGACCACTGACTAGCACTGCATTCTGAAGAAAATCCACAGGGCTGTGCTCTGAAATGTGGACAAGACTCCCAAGTTCCTCTCATTGTGACAGGGCCGTTTTAGATTCCAGAAATTCAGGGAGCCGGTCCCTCTGGAGAAGCAACCTAAGTGGGATTTGCACAAATGACCAATGGGAGGCAACAGCCCTTAAAGTTTGGTTTCCCTTCCCTGGAGACCAG
Source organism: Neogale vison (assembly GCF_020171115.1). Classification (NCBI taxonomy): domain Eukaryota; kingdom Metazoa; phylum Chordata; class Mammalia; order Carnivora; family Mustelidae; genus Neogale; species Neogale vison. The sequence continues at coordinate 206,909,540 of NC_058096.1, read as the reverse complement.
CAAAGGGGTTCTGTCACCTAAGCACTAACTCCCAGAGCACATGGGACAATAACCTCTTCTATAAGAGTTTATCTCTTGGAATAAAGGTTGCTGAAGATGGGATACGAGCCAGAAGATCATCCAATGTCCTCCCCTTACTTCCTTTCCCTGTAAAGCACCACTTTATGGAGGATGTGAGATTAACTTGATCTGGTTCTAGCAGTGACCCAGATTTCCAACAAGCCCGAGGACACCCATGAAATCAGACCCAAGGCCAGAAATAAAGTCTATGCCTAAGGCTGGGCCCAGCAGCACCACTGTGGGGAGGTAACTCCAGATTTCAATAGGGCTACACCCGAATGCACTGAAATACCATGAAATTTATAACCTGGGTGTGGGGAAGACCCTTCTGAGTGGTACAAAATCCCGAAGGCACAGAGATCGGTCTAAGGAGAAATTTTTAAAAAGTCAATGTGGAAAAAAAAAGTAGTAAGTCAGAAAGCAGACAATAAATAGGAAAAAAATTGAACACCACATCAAAGACAAACAGCTTATTATATAAATTACACCTACAAATCACTAATTCCCATAAAAGCCAACAACCCACTGGAATAATGGCCCAATGATTATGAACACAGCTTCCAGAAGAAGAAATAAAAATCGAAAGTAAGAAAAGGTGCCCAATTTTTCAGAGAAATGATAATTAAAAGCACACTGAGATGTCATTTTTAACCTAACATATTGTCAGAAGTCCTACAACGTGAAAACAGCCTGTGGGGATAAATCAGATCGTTGCGTGGCTAAGTGTGTGGAATGGTACAACCCTTGTGCAGGGCAATCTAGCAGTGTCTTTGAAGACTAAGTGTAGCTAAATTCTAATCCACATATCCAATTTCCAGAAATGTATTTCAAATACTTACTTACTTGTTAAGATTTTATTTATTTATCTGACAGAGAGAGACATAGCGAGAGAGGGAGCACAAGCAGGGTTGAGTGGGAGAGGGAGAAGCAGGCTTCCTGCGGAGCAGGGAGCTCCATGCAGGGCTCGACCCTGGGATTATGACCTGAGCTGAAGGCAAACACTTTTAATGACTGAGCCACCCATAAGCCCCCAGAAATTTATTTTAGAGGTGTATTCACACACCAGCAAAACAGCAAATGTGTCAAGGTCTTCATCAGACTACATTCCTAATAGGACAGAACGAAAACACCCTAGAAGTCTGTTCACGGAAACGTGATTTCAGGGGTGCCTGGATGGCTTGGTGGGTTAAGCCTCTGCCTTCGGCTCAGGTCATGATCCCAGGGTCCTGGGATTCGTTCCCACGCTGGGCTCTCTGCTCAGCAGGGAACCTGCTCCGCTCCCCCATCTGCCTGCCTCTCAACCTATTTGTGATCTCACTCTGTCAAATAAATAAAATCTTAAAAAAAAAAAGAAAGAAAGAAAAACATGATTTCAGCACTGTGGCAGAAATACCAACGCAATCTCTGCATCTGAAAAAATAAAGCCTGGCCAATATGGAACCATCTCTATTAAGTGAAGAAAAACAGTAAGGTGCAGAATAGTAAGGTAATACGAAACTAGTAAGAAACACGTTTGTCTAGAGAAGGGATGGGGGGGCAAGATACATTTCTAATGCAAATACGCTTCTGCGTGCATTTTAAAAGGGCCTTTGGAAGGAACTTAATGTGTGCACACTTGACCTCGCCTCCCCCCCACCATCTCCTGCGGAAGTACAGCACGCTATTAAAACCAGGACATGGGTATTGGTACAATCCGCAGAGCTTTCTCGCATGTGTTCAGTTCCACGTGCACTCATTCGTGAGATGTGCACACGCGCACACACAGTGCCATGCAATTTCAGCACGTGCAGTTTTACATAACCACTCCTAACAATCAGGACAGATAAGTGTGCCATACCACAGGGCTCCCTCATGTCACCCTTTTAGAGCCATCCCCTCCCCTCCTTTTCTAATCCTTAAATCTCTGGCAACCACTAATCTGCTCTCCATCTCTAGAACATTATCTCAAGAATATAACATTAATGGAATCACACAGTATGTTCCCTTCTGTGTCTGGCTTCTTTTCACCCAGCATAATGCTTCTGAGAGACATCGGGGGTGCTCCATGGATCAGCGGTTCGTTCCCCTTTATTACTGACCATACTGCGTGGTACATCACCACAGTTTCACTCACTATCCACCTAGCGCAGCTCCAAACACTGCACAGGATTTTTATGAAGATGGTGTCACGGTTAGTACGTGGAAATGCAGTGAATTCCAGCCAGTGACCCTGCTGAAACACTTAGTAGTTCTAGGAGTTTTTTTCGTAGATTCCTTGGAATTTTCTATACAGACAATCGTGTCATCTGCAAAGAGAGCCATCTTTATTTCTTCCTGCCTAACCTAAACGCCCTTTTATTCCCTTTTACTTTGTTGCACTCATCAGAACTTCCAGAATTCCAGTAAGCAGGAATGGTGAAAGCAGGCATCCTTGCCTCTTTCCCAGTGTCATGGGGAAAACACTCAGTATTTCACGGTGAAGCATGATGGTATAGGAGGTTTTTTTGTAGATAAGGAAGTTGATCAAGTTAAGAACATTCTCCCTCTTATCTTTGATGAGTGTTTTATCATAAATGGGTGTTGGGGTTTTGTTGAATGCATTTCTATGCTTATGAAATTTTAGACTGCTGATATGATTTACTTAATTGATTTCGTTTTTGATGACTGAGCCAGCCATACATATCTGGAATAAACTCTACCAGGCTGTTGTTTGCAATTTTTATATATTGCTGGGTATAATATTTGGTATCTAAGTTCATGGGAGACAATAGTCTGTGCTGTCTTTGTCTGGTTTTATACAGACCTCATAATATGACTCAGAAGTATTCCTGCCTCTTATATTTTCGGGAAGAGAATGTGTAAAACTGGTGTTAATTATTCTTTAAATATAAGGTAAACCCCTACCGTGAATCCCTCAGGAAATTTTTTAAATAAAAAATCTAATTTTATTAATGATTATTCAGGTTATCTATTTTACCTTGGTTGAGTTTTGGTAATCTGTGCTTTTCAAGAAATTTCTTCTAAGTTATTGAATCTGGGGGTGTAAAGGTGCTCCTAGTGTTCACTTTTATCCTTTGAATATCTGTAGTAATATCCCCTATCTATTCTTGTTGTTAGTGGTTCGTGTCTTCTCTCTTTTTAGCTTCGTCAGTTTTGTTCCAGGTTTACCAGCTGTATCGGTATTTTTTAAGAACCAGTTTTTGATTTAATACATTTCCTTTGTTATTTTCTTGTCTACAATTGCACTGATGGCTGCTTGCTTCAGATTTATTTTGTTCTTTTTCTAGTTTCTTGATGTAGCAACTTAGACTACTGATTTGAGATCTTTTCTCTTTTCTAAGCACCTGGGGCCATATGTTCCCCTCTCAGCACTGCTATGGCTGCATTTTACAAATTTTGATGTTGTATTTTTGTTTTTATTCAGTTCATTTAAAATTTACTTTAAGTTTTGATTTTAATTCCAGTTAGTTAACATACAGTTTAATACTGTTTGTAGGTGTACAATACAGTAACTCAACACTTCCATCAGCTCCCTGTGATCATGAAGTTCATTATTTTTAAAGATTTTAAAATCAAATTAAGTAATCTCCACACCCAACGTGATGCTTGAATTTACAACCCTGAGGTCAAAAGTTATACACTCCACTGACTGAGCCAGCCAGACCCCCTCATTTTATTTTTAAATTTTCCTGGGATAATTTCCTCTCTGACCCATGGAGGAAGTATACTCTTAATTTCCAAATGATCAGAGATTTTCCTGTGGTCTTTCTACTACTGGTTTCTAATTTGACTCCATATGGCCAGGTAACATACCCTGTATAATTTTAATCTTTTAAAATTAACTAATTAATTAATTAATTTTTGAAGATTTTATTTATTTGAGAGAGAGAGCACAAGCTAGGGGAGGGATGGAGAGAGAGAGGGAGAAGCAGACTCCTTGCCCAGAACCCCAGGACCATGATCTGTACCGAAGACAGATGCTTAACTGAGCCACCCAGGTGCCCCTGATTTTAATCTTTTAGGTGTACTGAAATTCAGTTTTGACTCAGCAAATGTTATGACTTGGCAAATGTTCCATGGGAGCTTTCATTCTGCTGTTTTTGGGTGGAATTTCTGTAAACGTCAACTGGATGCTATTATTGTTATTCTTTATCTTTGCTAATATTCTGTCCAATAGCTCGGTCAATTGCTTGGAGTGGGACGGAGAACTCCTGAACCATAATTATAGATCTGTTTCTCCTTTCAGCTTTACCATTTTGTTTCCCATATTTTGCAGCTCTGCTTTTGGTACATATACATTCAGAATTGCTCTGTCTTCTTGACACACTGATTCTCTTTATTCTTTGCTCTGAAGTCTGATATTCTTTGTCTGATATACATATAGCCACTTAAAAAAATTAACACTAACAGGATGTATCTTTTTCCACCTTTTACTTTCAACCTACTTATAGTCTCTACAATTGACATGCATTTCTTGTAGAGAAGATGTACTCGGGTCATTTAAAAATAATCTGTTCTTCCAATCTCTGTCTTTTAATTGTAGTATTTAGTCTACTTGCATTTAAAGTAATTATGGACAGGCTAAGGCTTACACTGTCATTTTATTACTTGTCCCCCCCACCCCCGGACTTTAATTTTAATTACTTCAAAACAGCAGAACTTAGTACCAAATGTTTAAACATCCATTATAAATGCTACATTCTGTAACCAGCCTTGTTTAAATCTCAGCAGCTACATAAAACTCATCAATTTTTCTTCAGGAAAAAGGTAGTAGAAATCCCAAAGAATGAAGGAAGAGACAACTAATTAAAGGTCACATTCACGGATCTGTAATTCTTCGGCATCTCAAGTGGCAGGGAGGAGGGAGGGAAGACGTGAGGACATTAGAAAAGCGTACTTCTTAACTTTGTGGCCCCATTTGTGTTCTCTGGCAAGGCGGGATAAGGCAGGATCTAGTGGAAAGGAAAAGTTCAGAGGCTGGAATTTCAAACAAAGTAGTGGTTCAGATAAGGAGGCCCTCAAGAACAGCAGAATAGGAAGACCCCGAAGTAGCACTAGAGTCCTCTCCGTCAACTAGCGGGCTTCTTCCTGGCATCCAAGTCCTTGTTAGTTTCTTCAAGTTTTGTAGCCAGGTCCGGTATGCCACGGTTCTGAGCCAGGTACGTTCTCACCATGGCTAAATCCAAGCAGAAACTGGAGCACGGTGGGCATGGAGGATGGGTCTGTTTCTTATTTTTTAATTTGTTCCCTCTACTTCTCTTGCCTTTCTGTGGGCTACTTGAGGGAAAAAAAATGATACTTGAACATTTTTGTAAAATCCTGTTCTATTTACGTTTGAGTGTATGGTTTTGCTTACTTCCATTTAGGATCTTTTGTTCTCCCTGCTTTTAAACATATCTTGAGTATTTCCTTCTCATACACTGAGCACATCAGATGGTACTGTAATTTTTGTTTTGTTCATCAAATACGATTTTTAGAATTCATGAAGATAGTCCATTTATATTTACCTCTATTTTTACCCATTCCATTGTTCTCATTGTTCCTTCATTTCTGAAATTCCAAGCCTCCTCCTGTTATGCTATCTTATCTTTTTGGAGAGTTTCCTTTAGCCTTTCTCTAAGGGCAGATCTGCTAGCAACAATGCTCTTAGTTTTCCTCTAAGAATGTAGTTACTTTCCCTTCATTCCTGAAGGACAGTTTTCCCAGATATAAAACTTGCAGTTGACTGTTCTTTGCCTTTAGCACTTGAAAAATGTGCCACTTCCTCCTGGCCTCCAAGGTTTCTGGTAAGAATCACCCTGTCATCTGAACTGCTATTTCCAGCAGCTAATGCATAATTTTTCTCTGGTTGTTTTTAAGATTTTTTTTCTTAGTTTGCAGAATTTAATTCTCATGTGTCTTGGTGGAGACTTCCTTGAGTTTTTCTCTTGGAGGTTCATTCAGTTTCTTGAATCTGCAGCTTTAGGTGTTCTGACAAATTTGGGAAGTTTTCAGTCATTAGTTCTTCCACTAGCTGTCCAGCCTCACATTCTTTCTCATCTCCTGGGATTCTAATGATATGAATGTTAGATTTTGTGTTACTGTCCCCAAAGTCTCTCAGGAGCTGTAGTATTTTTTCAGTCTATTTTCTCTGTTGTTCAGCCAGAACAGATTCTATTGATTTGTGTTCAAGTTCACTGATTCTGTTCTCCGACATTTCCAGTGTACTACTGAGGCCTACAGACACGTTTTATAATTTTTTTAAAAAAGATTATTTATTTGACAGAGATCACAAGTAGACAGAGAGGCAGGCAGAGAGAGTGAGAGGAGGAAGCAGGGTGCCCGCCGAGCAGAGAGCCTGACGTGGGGCTTGATCCCAGGACCCTGAGATCATGACCTGAGCTGAAGGCAGAGGCTTGACACAATGAGCCACCCAGGTGCCCTTATCATTTGATTATTGTATTTTTCCTATCCATAATTTCCATTTTGTGTTTTTTTTGTAACTTCTATTTCTTTGCTGATACTTTCTAAAAGTTCTCCATTTGTTTCAAGATAATTCATCATTGCTTACTGAAGCAATTTTATAATGGCTGCTTTAAAAGTCCTAATTTCGTATGTTAGCAGTTAATCATTGTTTAGATTTAGGGTGCATGTTCTGGCTGTAGTTTCAATGACAATTTAGTTTCCAGAGCCCTTGTAATGCAATTCTGGCCTGCTGTGTTCTTCTGGCTGCAAGAGACTGTCACTCAGTCTCTGATGGTACTTCTTTTTTTTTTTTTTAAAGATTTTATTTATTTATTTGACAGAGAGAGATTACAAGTAGGCAGAGAGGCAGGTAGAGAGAGAAGAAGGAGGAAGCAGGCTCCCTGCCGAGCAGAGAGCCCAATGCGGGACTCGATCCCAGGACCCCGAGATCATGACCTGAGCCGAAGGCAGCGGCTTAACCCACTGAGCCACCCAGGCGCCCCTCTGATGGTACTTCTAACAAGGGCTTGAAGGCACTTCCCTGGGCCAGGGGGTTTCACTAGGTGGGGGCTGAGTGATGCTGGAGCCATAGAATACAGTTTCTCTTGACTTGTTCTCTGGCTGCCTTGTGCTGGCAGACTTTCTGTCTGATCTCTGCAGGAACTGCTGGAAGCAAGAAGCACTTACCTGGCCTTTTGCTGCTGGAGAGAAGGTTGTAGGAGGTAATCTCCTCCCCCTTCTGCTCCTGGACAGAAAGCTAGATGATACCAGGCCTGTGGGTGTCACTGGCACTGTCACCTGGTGGAGGACGAGGCATAGGTCGTATTGTAATGCTGTCAGGTGTAGAATGGGCAACAGGTAGGCCCTCATGAGCCCCATGTTCAGCAGCACTGAGCCCACTGCTATTTGCTGATTATGGGCAGGGAACAGGGCTTCCTCTTTCCTGATCTTTTGGCAAGAAAAAGTCGGCTTTTAGTTCTTTCTTTTTTTCCTTCTCTTCTCTTTCTTCTTCCTTTTTTTTGGAGGGGGGAGGCACCTATGCTTGTTGGCACTTCTAGGTTGTAGGTACTCCCCAGGGCCCAGACCTGGGTACATGGGAGATGAGAAACAAAACCCAGGGAACTGGGGCACCTGGGTGGCTCAGTGGGTTGAAGCCTCTGCTTTCGGCTCAGGTCATGATCCCAGCGTCCTGGGATGGAGCCCGCATCGGGCTCTCTGCTAAGCGGGGGGCCTGCTTCCTCCTCTCTCTCTGCCTGCTTCTCTGCCTGCTTGTGATCTCTGTCTGTCAAATAAATAAATAAAATCTTTAAAAAAAAAAAAAAACAACCCAGGGAACTCACTGCACACTGTCCTTCCTCAGTCTGCCCTCTCATCTGCACCTTTCAGATTTCTTTTATAATTGTCTGCTGAATTCTTTTCAGAATATTTAGCTGTACTCAGAGGAGAGGAGAAAAAAAAATTGAATCAAGTGGTCTTCTCTTGGTAGGAGTTTTCCTAATGTATAGCATTCTGTACTTTTTAATGTTTGAAACTCTATGTATTTTTAGTCAAAACTGAATTTGCTTTGTTTTAAAAATATGGGGGCACCTGGCTGGCTCAGTCTGTTAAGTGTCTAACTTTGGCTCAGGTCATGATCTCAGGGTCCTGGGACCCAGCCCCACACTGGGCTCCCCACTCAATGGGGAGTCTGCCTGTCCCTCTCCCTTCACCCCAGCTCACGCTCCTTCGCTCAAATAAATAAAATCTTTTAAAAAATATATGAAGAAGAAAAAAAGTTTTTAAACCACACAAGGTTGCTAATGTCTTTTTTCCCCTAGAGCAAGCCAAAAGATTATCTTACCAAATGCGGGACTAACTGTTATTAGCCTCAGACCACTATGAACATTTTTCAAGAGGCACAGGATTTTTCGGTAAACAATGTGACACAAAGTTGCATTGCCTATGACACAAGCATGTTAACATCTCAACCTGTATCATAAGTACTCTTCACCCAGTGAAGAACATGTGACATACACATAAGCAGAAACTGCTACATCCCACCCAGATGGTGCTTCTCACCACGACCCCCATCAATGTCCCTGTGGTTTCAAAAAAGAATGCTCAAAACATTCAAGTTTTAATCAAGTCATAACTGATCCATAGACCTTCTCCCTTCTCCCTTCAGACACACAGTATGTGTGTCTGCTGGGAAACCCCAGGCTCAGTGTCAGAGCACCACTTTGACTTTTCTCTCTGTTACCCTCTACATCCAGTTTTCAAGTCGAGTTGATTAGCTGATTTCACTGGCTACTCCTACATGAATCAAGCTGCTATCACAAGAATTTCTGCCTTCAGTCATCTGTCCCCCAGCTCATCTTATCCACTGAGAACAGGGGAGTCATCCAAAAGCCGACTCTGGGCCACTTAGTTGTTACAGGCAGCCACCCTTTTTAAAAAGCATCTTAGGGGGGCATCTGAAGCTTGGGTTCCAACCAACTCCCTAGATTTGACCTCCCGTTATTTCCGGCCATGTATGTACAGATGACTGGGACATGTCTGTTCAACCCACACTCTTCTCCCAAGAAGCCCCAGATGAATGAGGTAAACAGTCAGAAGGAATGTAAGGTAGCATGAAGTGGGGCACAGAGCCCAAACCATGGCAACCCAATGCCCTGTGCGGACCAGTCACCAAAGCAGCAAAATGGAAGAGATGGCAGAATAAAAAACAGTTCCCAGAAGGGAAGAGAATGGAACACATGTTTAAGGCGAAGCAGATGTCCTGAGAGGCACACAATGGCTGCAGCCCGGTCACACTTCCTGCAATTGGCTTCCCTGAGACTCCGTATCAATGAACACCTTTTTATAAATTTGAGTTCCTCTGAGTGTGTTTCCGTTCTTTGAAATTAAATAATCCTTACAAGGGTGCCCCATGAATACTGGTCATTGTTCTTTTACCTAATGTGAGCTGTCTAGGCTTCACACCTTTGTTTATATGAGTTCCTTTGCCTGGAAGACTTTCCCTTGCAATGTTAGACATTCAAGGCTTCAAAACCACCTCGTCCAGGTAATTGTCATGATTCATCCCTCTCTCATAGTCCCTTTCCCCACCCCAATTAGATCATAACTTGCCTGACAATCTAACGATATCCAGTGCCTAGATAGTACCTGGCAGATTGGAGGCACAGGAAGTAAATGAATCTTTTTTTTTTAAAGATTTTATTTATTTATTTGACAGAGAGAGATCATAAGTAGGCAGAGAGGCAGGCAGAGAGAGAGAGAGGAGGAGGAAGCAGGCTCCCTGCTGAGCAGAGAGCCCGATGCGGGACTCAATCCCAGGACCCTGAGATCATGACCTGAGCCGAAGGCAGCAGCTTAACCCACTGAGCCACCCAGGCGCCCAGTAAATGAATCTTTATCTAGTTTTACCTACATGGTGTTTTGCACTTAAGAGTTGGCACTTAAATATTTTATTAGGTAGGTAGGTCAGTGAGGTTTGCAAGTTACTTGAATTTTTTTTCTACCATCATGACCTTCTGTTAGTGTGAACAAGGATGAACTTGTTTTGAAATAAACAGAACTCAGCACTCATTACCGCCCAGAAGGTCTATGGCATGGAACCGGATCGACTGCAGCACATCAGCAAGAAGATGACACAATCGTATCCACAAGGGGCTTGCAGTTCCACCCCAGCTAGAAGTAAGCAACAGCACAGAGTACCTGAGTTCTTGTCATCTCGGAATCATAAGTCACAGAGGAGATACGCAGCTTCTTTGCCCATCTCCATTAAAAAAAAAAAAAAAGCTTTTCCACTTCCCCTTCCCCTAGAAAACACCACTTCTAATTTTAAGAGAAAATGAGTAAAAAACTTCATGAAAATGTACTAAGAGAAATAAATATTAGGCAAAGAGGCTATTTTTGATAGACAACACACGGGGTTTAAATCCCCATTAAGCAGCTTGTGAATCACAGCCCTTTGTGCTCAAACTAGACTCAGAGGAAAACAAGCTTTTGTAGACCAACAATAAGCTGGGGGGGGGGCGGGGGAGGTGGCGGGTGGGGAGGTGGTGGACGGGGAAGAGCAGAGCCAGGGAAAGACACAGAAGGCAGCCACAAAGACTGGGACCGTTAGTTCTCTCTCCTTTCCCTTTCTTTCCCTTCTCCCCCAAAATTCTCCCCACACACATACAGGAAGAGAAGACCAGAAGCAAGATTGGGGCAAACATGAAGGACTGGAAAAGAATATTAAATAGCCAGCTTTAAAAGGCTCTTTTTCCACTTGAACAAAAGTAAAATGTTCTCACAAGCGAAATGGAAAAGAGAGCTCGCACCCAGGCTCTGCTACTTAGGGAGAGGAGGCTAGAGCTGATACGCCCATTGTGAATCCACACAGTGGCAGATTTTCAAGCAAGGGAATCAATCAGTTGTGACTGATGATTTTGGGCTCAGGAATCATCTGGTTCAAACCAACAGGGAGCTGAGGGGTGGGAGGATGGGGGATGGGGTGGGCAGGGTGACATGGAGGTCGAGCAAGGGGCTCTATTTCTTCTGTCCGCCACCCTCCGGCCCCGTCGGCCCCCTCCCCCAAGCCCCACGATCCGTCACGCCAGCCAGCCGACATTCTGGCTGATTTAGCTAGATTCACTTCGTTCACTTTCTCGCCTCACTCCCTACAACCTTCCAACGCGAGGAATTCAGCTTCCCCAGGCACACAGACTCCAGCGGTAACAAGCTGCCTAGCGCTCCTGCCGGTAATCTGTCACTTTGGTTTCTTCCTTGCTGTCTGCTTGCTCCCCATGGAGGCAAAATTTAGAAACATACCATCACGTGGGGTCTCCTCACACAGGAACGATGGAGTGCTCTGGGTTGCAGTGACCTCGATTTCTTTCTTCCCCGCCAGAGCCGTCTGTCCTGGCTGTTTCTCACCTCCTTGGCAGACCTGGGGGCACAAATCTGTTCTTGTTTCGCTAACATCTTCTGGTCCTTTCTCCTTGCTGCTTACTTCAGGAATCTGCTCCAGCTTTCCATGCAGACACAACCCAGCGGGGCCCAGTTCCTTCTTCCCAGAGCTGCTGCTGCTGCTGTTGCAAAAGGGGGTCAGTTCTTCTCTCTTCCTGGCCACAGGCTCCTCACAGATGAAAAGAGGCATCTCTTCAGGAGACGGGATGGGCAGTTCCCCGGGGATCAGTCCGTAGCTAGCTGTCTGTTCCTCAGCCACCGTCATGGAGCGCCTGACGGCAGGAGCCCCTACTCTCCTGGGCGCAGGACTTGGCACGAGGCTACTGGTAAGAGGCGGCAGGCCAGAAGAAAGCTCTTCTCGGCCAGGGAGTTCAGGATACTTCTCTCCAAGGTTGACAGCTGGGGGAACCGAGAGGTGAGAACATTCCGACAGGGCCCGGCGCATTGCTTTCTTCTGCTGGGGCACTTGGTCGAGCAAAGCCCCCTCCTCAGGAGAACTCAATCGCTCCAGCTCCTTCTCATGGTCTTGGTCATGAGAGCTGACATTTACACACTCCTGGGGGAACTCTACCATAGTGATCGGTGGAATGGCAGTGGCCGAAGGCTCAGCTGTGGGGGCTGGGCATGCTATAGCCACAGATGGGGAGGACTCACATTCAGGCGGCCCAGACTTATCCTTCGCCACCCCTGTCGCCCGGCAGCCGGTGGTGATGCCATTCTTTCCTAGAGTTGCATCCCTCGAGCCCTGAGCCACTGCATGGAAGTTGGGGTTCCAAACACTGGTTTCTTGCTCCTTAACATACTGGGTGGGGATATCAGCAGCCCCAGGGAAACCCACATCTGGCTGGCTCTTGGTCTCTGGCCCATTCTTCCCTTCCACCATCCCCTGAACTGTATAGGCTTTGTTCTTGTCTGGACCCTCTCCGGGTCCCACATGGAACTCAGCTGTCTTCTGGTGGACCGAGTTCCCCTCCGAGGAATGGCAGGTTTCTGAAATCACATACCTGCTCTCAAGGTGACCCGAGGCTGCCTGATACTCCTTGTCCGGTACTTCAATGCTGAGCTCTTTGTCTAGCTTCCCCTCAAAGAAGCAGAGCTTATTCTGCTCCAGGAAGCTGGCATTTTTCACAAGCCCGTCTTTCAGCTGCCCGTCCATGCTGACATTCAGTCCGATTTCATTCAGTTTGCCCTCTGTCCTCTGCCATTCAAATCCAGCTTGGCTGATTTCTTTTGGGGGGTCCATTTGGCACTCTGCAGGCTTGCCCTTACAGAGCTGGCCGTAAGCGGCTGTGCGAGAGGCAGGCTGCTCGTCTGAGAGCGACATCGTCTCTTCGACTGCTCTCCCCCCTCGCTCCTGGAGCTCTAACACCACCTACGATCACACAGAGCTGGCAGTGACATCACACCAACTCCCCAGTATTCATGACAAAACCTATCTTTCCCCCAATGCTCCCCTCTCCTCCAGCAGCTGGGTGCTAAATGTATTTACTAGTGTGAAAGAAAGAACGAGAAAGAAAGAGAAAGAACCTGCTACTTTCTGCACAATCAAATGCCACAGCCAAACTGAAAGTGTAATTTCCTGTTAGCTAGCACTCTGTTTAGATCTGCAATTTACAACACGGTATGGTGCCAATCTGGGTACTGAGGGTAGTAATTACTCCGGCTTTCACTGATATAGATACATGCATGCCCACACGTTCACTTATCTGACACTATGCCCACACTTTCCCATTCACCCACTCAAAAAATCGTTTTAAAAATAGGCAAGACTCATTTGCCAGTCCCCAGTCATAACCTCGAGAACAATGATTTCAGAAAATGGCTCAGAATTTCACTTAAAAAAGACCTTAATGTAGTATCAAAATTGGAGGTGTTCATTTCTCGGAGCACGGGTGGGTTTGCTGTCATAGCAACTTATCAAATTCACTTGAAAATTGACAAGTGGAGTCCCCAAAGCCCAGGGAGAGCTTCATCTGTAGCTCTGCACTGTGACAGAGTTTAATAAAGGGCTCCTTCCCGGATTTCAGCAATCAGGGCTTTGGAGATGTACATCCCAGTAGAAGACACTTATGTGACAACATACCCCACAACTCCTTGCACTTTGACTCCTGACCCTGCTCCCCCCAGTTCCTTGGAAAAGCAGGGTCCCTCCCTCCTACACCAGCCCTGCTTTTTCCAGCTAGCTGACTGCTCAGTTGCTATGTGAAAACACAGGGCCAGTGGATTTTCCTCTGACCTCTGCAGCACAGGGACTCTGGCAATCTGTGACAGGGTCCAGGGTCCCAATTTAATCTAGCATGGTCCTTTGCTGTGCTGGCCTCTGAGTTTATAAACTGTACATTCCAGACTAAAGAATCCATAAGAGAAAATGCTTGAAAAAGAAAGTTACACTTAAAGGACAGGCCATATTCTACCTTGAACATAGCTGATTTTTGTTGCTTCCCCTGTAAGTCACCATCATGGGCTAACATAGGATACTATGAAATATTCTATCAAAAATACATGAGATGCCTTGTTCTAAGACAAAGAAAAGTCAGGCTGGACTGTTTTAAAGCCATCTGCCATCAACTGCAATGATCTGATTATCGTTTTACAATAGTGCTTTTAGAAAAAAAGGGGGGGGGCAAGTTAAGATTTTTCTCTTTACGGGCGCCTCGGTGGCTCAGTGGGTTAATGCCTCTGCCTTCAGCTCGGGTCATGATCCTGGGGTTCTGGGATCGAGCCCCACATCGGGCTCTCTGCTCTGCAGGGAGCCTGCTTCGCTTCCTCTCTCTCTCTCTGCCTGCCTCTCTGCTTACTTGCAATCTGTCTGTCAAATAAATAAATAAAATCTTTAAAACAAAAAACCAAAACAACAACAACAACAAAAAGATTGTTCTCTTTGATGTATAAAATGTGACAAGATAACCAAAGCGCAGCCCAGGAAAGTTTCCTTAACTGGAACCCCTGTCTCCAAGCACCCATTCTCTACTACTCATACCGCTCACACAGCTTCTCTCGAGTCCCCACCTACAGTGCAGGAACCAACTGTATATGCCTTCTACAGTACCTAACACTGGGCTACGTTCATGATCAGGAGTGGTGGTGCTGAAATCCTCCTCCAAAAAAAAAAGTGCATTTCCATTTAACCTCTGCCCTGAACATAAACTGAGCCTCTCCGTTCTTCTTGACCTTAAGCAGTTTAGTAGCAAAACACGTGAAAGCCAGTGAACAAAGGTTCACTGACAAGGAACCAAGGTCATCTTACTCTACCGCAAAGCTCCCACCAAGGAAAGGGAAAGTGAAGATGCATAATGAAATGAAGGGGGTGCCGAAGGACTATGATTCTACTAAGTAACCAGGGAAAAAGAAAGATGAGAGCCTTAGGTACACAGAAAGGCTTGGTAATGAAACACAGCTGAATCCTAGCTTTCTTATATATATACACGTATGATATAATTAAGTACATATATGCTAAAAGTTAAGAAAGTCTGGCGGGAGGGACGCCTGGGTGGCTCAGTTGGTTGGGCAGCTGCCTTCGGCTCAGGTCATGATCCGGGTGTCCTGGGATCGAGTCCCACATCGGGCTCCTTGCTCGGCAGGGAGCCTGCTTCTCCCTCTGCCTCTGCCTGCCATTCTGTCTGTGCTCGCTCTCTCTCCCTCTCTTTCTCTGATAAATAAATAAATAAATAAATAAAATCTTTTAAAAAAAAAAAGAAAGAAAGAAAGTCTGGCGGGAGGCTGTTGTTGCAATGCTGTCCAAACAAGCCAGAGGCAAATTTTAGAAAATACCTTAAACAACAGGTATGCCTCAACAGCCCAATCCACTCAGAAACTAGTCACTCCCTGCCCCTAACACGCATGTGCAGTCTCAATTCACTGACGTCTTCTATCTTTGGTTTGTGGGAGAAAAATATTAATCTGGAGTCAGAAGATCAGGTTTTAAAATCTCTCTGTGCCACTAACAGGATTCTGAGCACTGCACTTAACTGTTCCTAGCTTCCGTTTCTTCATCCATAAAATGCAGGGAATCTTAAAGATGGCTTCCGGTCTCTCCATTTTAACACTTTTACATCTCATGAGAAGGCTGAAATACGCATCAAGGAATCGCAGGTTTGTTGCTATGTCCAACTCAGAGGGATTTAACTTGGGGCTCCCGTGGCCAGTATGTTCAGTAGACCCCGCCCCTCCCCATGCAAGGGAGCTGCCTGTTGGAAGAGGCATGATGGGGGCTGTAGCAGCATGTCTGACAAGGCAACTCAGCAGTCTGAGTTGGCTGCCATATTCTGGAGGGGCAGAGAGAACCCGGATGAAGAACAAGCATGGACACTTGTTCCTTAGAGTCCAGTGATTTTTAATTCTAGGCAGATACTCCAAACCCTCCCACTGGCACCAACAACAAACAAAACAAACAAACAAAGCTCAGGCAATAACGAGAGTTGCCAGTCCCTGGTACCGTCAAATCCCACATATCTTGTCTCGGTGACTCTATCTATAAATAGCAAACTGCAAGTCAGCCAAAGACCAGGAGCAGGAACCTGGAGAATGAAGCTGGCCGGTCACAAGGGAGCACATATTCTGGACCGTAGCTCTTACTGCTTATCAGAAATGTGGCAGCCTGAAAGACGACAAAGATGTGGCATCTGGCTATTGGCACCAAGCAGAGGCCTTAAGAGTTTATAAGGCTCGAGAGTCAGAGAGGTGAAGGGGCAGTATCAGTGCCCAAGTGCTGTAAGCCCAGACAGGAAGCCCAGAGTACAGGGAGCGCCCAAGGCACCATGTCAGCTAGATGCTCCAGCCTACACAAAACAAGTCTGGTGTCACCACAGGGTCTGAGTACAACAGGAGAACATAAGGCATGGTATGGTGATGCCCACAGAATCCAACCCTTGTGCAGGGGTGAAGTAATGTAATATAAAAAACATTTAACACAGAGAATGTACCCACTGATGCTAGCTTAAAAAACAAACAAAACAAAAACACAACAAAATACTAAGAAAATGTATTGAGGTACGAAGTAGTTTTACCACTTCCAGCCAGGAGTTTGATGTGAAATGATAAAGTGTAAACCCTTACACTGGACGGTGATATTCTATCAAGTTGGTGGATGAGGAACTTACATGAAGCCTTAAAAAGGCTGAGTATGTCAGGCAAAAATAAATGTGCTTAGGAATCAGAAGCCTTCAATTCTAGACTCAGCTGCCACTGGAATTCCTTTCCGCTAGGTTCTACTCCTATTCTTATAGAACTCACTTCGATGTCACCTCTGTGAAATCTCCCAGACCTTCACCCCCAAACTGACTCCCTGATGTTTTTACATCATACTTGCTCTACTTCATCTTAGGATTTGGCAACTACACCATAATCTTTTACTTATGTGCCTTTCCTGGGAGCTACTAGAAAGCAATGGGGGTGGCCCAGCAGTTGCATACACATTAAGTTTTCTGTAGTTAAGTTCTCTCAGTGGAAGGATGAATGGATTCCTTTTATATGGACTTTATCATTTGACCTCACCCTTCCCATCATTAAACTCATCTAGAGACGTTCCATTTTGGAAGGTTCTTTGGGTTAAAAACTTTTACATTCTATTCTGAGTCTAAGCAAAGTACAGAGATTCCCGTGTGTCTGGTCAGCTGGTGGCTTCTGAGGCTCGTTCATCAGGCCATATAACGCCATGTGTAGGCTCCAGGCATGTTGGCACAATTGGCAGGTCTCTGACCCCAGCAGATGCACTGGCAGATGTTTTGGGTTTTGCCTGTGCCTTGAGCTAGTACTCAACCTGTTCAGGGCCTTGGTTTTGATACGTTCCACAACTGGTTTCTCTGCATCTTTCCTATCCATTACCAAGGCAACGAAGCTACTTTCCAGATTGACCAACTGTTCCCTGTTATTGTCTCCACGAAACAATTTCTAATAAATTATCATTACAACGACAGTCGATGATTCTACTGATTACAATGACTGAAAACATTCTTTACTAATAGAACCCGAAGGGTATGAAGTTGCAATCTAAGTTTCTTACCTGGGAGGAAATGATGTTTGTGTTTTTATGCACATAATTAAATGCAGTAACATTTCAAAGCCATATTCTACTGAATTTCAGATACATTTTTTAGTACATGTTAAACTCAAGGAAACTGCAATTCTCCCTAATTAAGTTTCAAAGACAGGGAAGTAAACAGTATCAAAAACTGAAGTGAGGGGTGCCCTGGTGGCTTAGTTGGTTAAGTGACTGCCTTTGGCTCAGGTCATGATCCCAGGGTCCTGCTCAGCAGGGAGTCTGCTTCTCTCTCTGACCCTCCACCTCTTGTGCGCTCTCTCGTGCTCTCTCTCAAATAAATAAAATCTTAAAAAAAAAAAAAAAAAAAAAACAACCCTGAAGCGAGCCATCTAACTTATGTGACTACTGATAAAGATAAATCAAAGACTGGGGACCCACAAAATGGAGGCCTGACTCTGAAGTCTAAAAATCTAAGTCTGCACCTCTGGGAAACGCCTCACTGCCAAGGAAACCCAACATATACCAATCACATCCCTCCAACTCAGCTTTAGAGAATAGAACCTACCGCTAGCCTTGTAAGGAGGTCTCCACCCTCCTAGTCACGCTACTATGCAGCGCCACTTGCAATGCTCTAGAAAACGTGCTCTAGCCCCAAATCCCTTGGGCAGAGTGTACCTCCGCTTCTTAGGCACTGTACTTCCCCAATCCATGGACTGTTTTCCTTTAAATAAAGGACATCAAACTCCTTACTAAAATATATTCTTTCTGTCATTTGACACCGTAAAGCATTAAAATGTTTATAGATGAAAAGTCCCCCAAGAAGTAGGACCTGGAAATTCTAACCCTTTGTTCTTTTAGCATCATACTGACCCTCCGGTGATCTCCATGAAAAAGAAAAGAGAATCATCCAACTACAACAGGCAAACCCACCCGCTCCCCCCACCATCTCTTTCATCATAAAGTTGAAGATCCTCCGCTTATGGAGGCAACACATGGGCTCCCAGACCTGTCAAGAGCTTATATTCCTCCTCTCAATCTCATCTCAAACTATTTCACAGATCTCCCCACTTCCCTACTTGACTTATATCCCAGCCACTCCAAAATGTTTGCTACTTCTCAAACATTCCATGCACTTGTACTTCACTATGCCTTTACACAGTCTGTGCCCTAGAATGCTTTACTCGCCTTTGCTCTAAAAACTTGTAGTTCCTATTAAAGAACTTCTCTCACTAGAGTAAATTATCTGTTTGTGTGTTTATCTCCCCACTCTAGAATCCTTGATGAGTAGAGAATGTGTCATTAACCTATCTTTAGAATGTGGGAATAATGTTACCTGGTGTACGCTGAATGAATGAATGAACTAAATACTAAAAAGTCCAAATCATGTTGAGTGTCCACTATTTACAGAGTAATAGGCAGTGTCTGTATGACAATTATATTTCTGTCTAAACTTAAACAAATTGCCATCATTGCTAATCAGTTTAAAAATTAACAATTTCAATTTGCTCATAGCTGAGATAACCTGCTTCAACATCTTAGGTTCAAGTAAGAGGTAAGGGCGGGGGGCCCCTGGGTGGCTCAGTCGGTTAACTGTCTGCCTTCAGCTCTGGTCATGATCCCGGGGTCCTGGGATGGAGCCCCTCACAGGTCTCCTTGCTCAGCAGGGAGTCTGCTTCTCCTTCTCCCTTGCCTGCTGCTCTCCCTGCTTGTGGTCTCTCAGTGTCAAATAAATAAAATCTTTTTAAAAAGCAGGGGGGGGGGCGGTAAGGGAAATAAAGAGAAATACGATAAAGGGTAGACCTCTTTATTGTCTACTTCATATTTTATTTTATCTTATTACTTTTTAAGATTTTCTTAAAATTTTATTTGAGAGAGCGAGCTAGAGCGAGCACAAGTGGGGTGAAGGGCAGAGGGAGAAGCATAGAGACTCCCTGCACAGCAGGGAGAGACGGATGTGGGGTTTGATCCTGGGACTCCAGGATCATGAACTGAGCTGAAGGCAGACACTTAACCAACGGAGACACCCAGGCAGACCTATTTTTTAAGATTTATTTTTCAGTAATCTCTACACCCAACATGGGGCTCAAACTTAGAACCCCCAGATCAAGAGTTTCATGGTCTACCAAACTGAGCTAGGCAGGCACACCTGTCCACTTTTAAAGAAGAAAATATTTCTACATCAAAATTCAGAAGCTACACTGTTTATCATCTGGTTTCTGAATCTCCCAATGCTATTGTCACCTCAGGATAAAAGTGATTGGTGAAGGAGTGTTAAGGGGAAGATCCTCATCTTAAAGTAGAAAAATTAACACTTGCTGGACTCACTTCAAAGAATATTTACATGCACTGGTTCTAATAAGGCAAATGGTAGCCCCGGATTCTTTGAGGTTTGAAAGAGTTTAAGACAGTGCTGAACATCAAAAAATGGTAGCAATTTTTAGTTGTATGACATATAGAATTTCCCATTAAATTTCTCTAATTATAGCTATTTTTTTAAAAAAGCCAGAGAATGAGCAGGTAGATGGGAAGAAAGCAGCAAAAAAAAAAAAAAAAAAAAAAAAGATATTACCAAATAGATACTTCTCCAGTTGTAAAATTGTAGCAAGTTTTAAGATTACAAATGGTTTTTTCATCTGCTGAGCATATTTTATTTATAAAACTGTTAGGATCTGAGGTTTATAAATTACTTCGAGTTTCATGCCAAGAGAACTTCCTACCATAAACTGACATTCCCAGCTGCTGGAAGAAGGGCTCAGGCAAACTAAAGAAAAAAAAATGAAGCCGGGGAGGGGGGAAAGAGGCGAGTTTCTAACTATGGCAAATGGAAGGTCCTGTCTACAGGGACCCATGGTGACTGTCACACTGTCCCAGGACAACATGTCAAGTGCGCTGTCACTCACAGCTCTACCTGGCTGCCAGGGAAGCAACTGACGTGAAGTGACAGCACAGACCTGAGTCCAGTAGAGGGTTGTCCTTTCACACCTGCTCTTTCATTCACAAAAAACAGTCCCACGGGAAGTCTTTTTCCGACAAAGTGAGCTTAGATTTCCCAATGTATCACAACCCTCCCTGCCTAGAATATACTTCAGCGTATGTGACAAAATCTTCTGCTAAAGTTTCTGTAAACTCGAGAGTAGCATGAAAACATAACAGGAGAGAAAACAGTAAGAGAGCACATATTCAGCAATATATTTACTTTTCGTATTTCCAAAGAGGATAAGACTGGGAAAAGAGAATTCATTTAGGGGCACCTGGGTGACTCAGTTGCTTGAGCAGTGACTCTTTTTTTTTTTTTTTTTTTTTTAAAGATTTTATTCATTTGTCAGACAGAGAGAGCACAAACGGGGAGAGAAGCAGACTCTCCACTGAGCAAGGACCCCAATGTGGGACTTGATCCCAAAACGCTGTATTATGACATGAGCTGACTGTAGATGCTTTACCGACTGAGGCACCCAGGCGTCCCGAGTGGCCAATTCTTGATGTTGGTTCAGGTCATGATCTCTGGGTGGTGGGATCAAGCTCTGCATCGGGCTCCGCGCTCTGTTCAGAGTTAGCTTGTCCCTCTCCCTCTGCTCCTTCCCCCCTCCCTCAAAAATTAAATGAAAATTAATTCATTTATAATTTTTAAAATGTCATTAGATGGCATATATGTGTAAAGCTCAAAAGCAGCTGCTAGGCAAAACACATGAATAAATCAAACACAGCCTCTGCCTGGAGAATAAAATGCTAGATGAGCCAAAAGACCTAGATCCCAAACCCAAATTAGCTTCTGATTCAAAATTTATGTCCTCATGATGTGTTTCCATTTCTCTACCTAAAAAAGTACTTACTTAGTGCTTAGATATTAAAATAAAAAAATATGCCTGTCAACCTTCCTCTGTTTCAAGAACCTAAAACTTCTGGAACATTCCTCTGCAGCAAGAATGAGAAAAGCACAGGCCTTAGTGTCAGAAAGACTTGGGTTCAAATTCTACCTCTGATATGATACTATCTGCATGACCTTCTTTGCGAGGGTCGCCATTTTCTCATCTGTAAAATGGAGAGAAGACTTCATAGCATAGTTAACTCTGTGTGTGTGTGTATGACTACCTACATACCTACCACTGACATAACTAGGCACATGGTATCCACTCAATAGATGGCACTTGCTATTAATCACTGGCAATCAGGTGGAGGGCAGTTAACACAAACAACCTGAAGTGAAGAACAAAGGAAACGCTGAACAAGGCCAGGTCTAAAACCAGTCATGGATGAAACCTCAGGGCCTACATGACCAAAGGTGCTTGAGTATGAGGGGCCACACTACCTAGTTCCCTATCGCAAATCACTACACTTCCCGTTCAACTAAGCTCCATGCCTCAGAGCCCCAGGCTTGCCTAAAGCTCTGTATCTGCACATTCACCTGCTTCCTATACATCTTGGAAGAAGTCTTACTAGAAATCTGCATGGAAGATCCTCTTACTGGAAAATATGCATGAAGAAAACATCAAAACACCAGTGAGGAAGGAGGGCATCAAACCTGACCATGTGAGGTTACATTACTGAATGTGGCACAGGACTGTGTGGCTGGATAGAAAACCTCGCCATACAAGATATCACCCCTCCCTAGGATAACTGACACATTTAATGTGATACAAAGGAAAATGCCAATTGGATTTTTATTTATCTTTTTATAAAACTATACAAGTTAATTCTTAATTTTATATGTAGTAATAAATAGGCAGAAGAGTCAGGATAACTCTAAAAAGTAGTCATAGGGTGAGGAATGGGACTAGAACTCTTAGATATAACAATATACTATTAAAGTCACATGGCGCCACTGAAGCCTCAGTGGAAAGACCAATGAGTCAGAAAACAGCAAACAAGCACCTGGGTTGCTCAGTTGTTAAGTGTCTGCCTTTGGCTTGGGTTGTGAGCCCGGGGTCCTGGGATTGAGCCTCGCATCAGGCTCCCTGCTTGCCAGGAAGTCTGCTTCTCCCTCTCCCACTCCCCCTGCTTGTGTTCCCTCTCTAGCTGTGTCTCTTTGTCAAATAAATAAATAAAATCCTAAAAAAAAAAAAAAAAGAAAGAAAGAAAGAAAGAGAACAGCAAATACATACAGGACTGTAGAGCCTGACCAAGGCGACACTTTAACAGGAGACAGATTAGATACATGTTGGGAGATGACCAAGTCACATCTCATAAACCACGCAAACATATACATCAGCCAATTCTACATCGATCAGAGATCCAAACTGTGAAAAGTTAAAAAAAGAAGTTATATTTATAAACTCACAGTAGGGATGGACGGACGCTTAACTGACTAAGCCACCCAGGTGCCCCTAAATGAATTCTTTTTGTTGGTCTTCTCCTCTTTGGAAACAGGGAAGTAAATATACTGCTAACTAGATGCTCTTTTACAAACTTGGTGAAACACAAGGAAGTCACCAAGTAAGTAAAACACAGAATACATCTATGCCAAGAAATAAATGTTCACCTATAGGACCATCAAACATAACAACAACAACAACAACAAAAAATGCACTAGTGGAGAAAGTACAAAAGAGCCAGTATGGGTATTTGCCAAGTGTTGAGTACATCTCTTTTGACAGTGTGGCAATACCGGTCAAAATTACCAATCCACAGCCTTCAAACCAGAGAGTCTACTCCAGAGTCCCTTTTTATTACACAGATGTACTAGCAAAAGTATGACATTCTGTCTAAACAAGGGCAGTCTATGGACTTTGTTCTAATAAAAGAAATACTAGGAAACACCTAAATGCCCACTGATAAAGAAGTGGTAAAATACATTAGGATATACCCATGTGATGAAAATACTATACAGCAATTAATTAAGAATGAGCCCCCCCCCGCTTCTTTGTACTGATTTGTGAAGACCTTTAAAATAATTGTTAAGTTTACAAAGCAAGGCACACACCAGTACATATGGTAGGTCTCCTTTGTATAAAATCCACAAATGTGTGTGTCATTCATTTTTTATGCATAAACTCTCTGGAAGGATATACAAAGACACTGTTACCACTGGGTGCCTGTGGAGAGGGAAATTTGGATGGGGACTGATAGAGGGAGGCAGACTTACATTTAAGTGTACACCCTGTCACCATGGGAATGTAGTGATTCAAATTTACTAAAAAAAAAAATAATTTAACTATTAAAAAAAGTATAGACTGTCCTTAGGGGAAAGGTGTGATATAATTACAGAGGAAATAGCAACTTCTGCCTGAAATCCACCATTCTCTCCTCAGCCACTCTGCAAGAGCATCTCTAACAACACAGTCTCTGAGCTTGGCTTGGCCAAGGTAGGGCCCTGAAAGTTCTCAAACTTCTGCTCTGCTTAATCAGGAATCAAAACAAATCCTGTTGCTACATTTTTTCAGGAAATATGAAGAAAAAAGAAATGGCTAGTGTTCAGAAAATTCACACGTCACCCTCTGCGTCACTACTCAAACTGAAGAACCAATCTAAAAAGTAAAAATAAAGAACTGGCTAGAACGCTGGAAATCCTAATGAAGGCTGGAAAGCCTCTCTATGTGACTTCATTTTCTGCCTTGGCAAGAGCGTAGCTAATAGAAGAAAGATAAAAACAGAAAAGATGAGAATGTCTTCTACAGAGAACGACCTAGAGTATCCTCTACTCACACAGCATAGTAATCCTCACTAGGCACAAAATTCATGCAAAGACAAGCTTCACCCAAAACAGAAAGTCCCATCATGCAGCATATCCACCATTCCCTGACGAAGCCTGTCCAAAACCCTAAGGCCAATTGGTGTTCTTGGTTGTGTTTTTTTGTTTTGTTTTGTTTTTTAATGTCTGGAGTTAGTAGCTGCATCATGCAAAGTGAGAAACAACATCATCTATAGGTGGCAAAACCCCAAAGACTAGGAAACGGTTTCTGAAGGTTAGGCTCAGGGAAGCCGTGATTAGGTGTATACTTTTCAGGAAAAAAAAGAAAGAAAACATTTCTAAACCTCGAAGGAATCATTTTTCTCAATCTCATTCCAAGTACTTGACTGAGGAGAGATCCAAAAAGGGCAAAAACAGGAGGAACCCCACATTGGCCAGTGTCAGACTTGTCCGAGGATGCACACTGTGTCTCATGGACAAAGACCATGTCCCGAACTCCACCTGACATGCAACTGTGGCTAATGGCCGTGAACAAACTGGTAGACGATGTGGCTGCATTACAGAGAGACCATTTCCCACTTATAGAAACACAGAGTCTGGGCCTAGCAATGCCGGCTGGGAACTGGTTACCATGTCCTCATGCAGGGAAGACCATTTTCACTGACTCTGAAAGCAATTTGGATATTCAGTCCCACCAGCACAAGCTACAACTATATACTGACAAGAAAATAAATCCCACGCATACAGCTAGACCTGAAATGTTTTCTTTCCTCCTGTGAATCCTGACACAAAATAAAGATTAAATCTGGTCGTAAGCTTTACACATAGGAGGCACTTTTTCTTTTTTTTTCCAATTAAGAATAGTGGATGGTGACGGGCCTTCTGCTGAACAATTCACTGTTTGAAATTCAACTTCCCCTAAAACTCAAGGTTCAGTGCTGGGTAAAAAGGCATGCAACGTAGCCACCAACCTCCTCAAGCTGGACACAAGGCATGCCCTTGGCTGCAGAAAACACATAATTAGCAGTTATACATTTTCATGCCGACAAACCAATGATTAAGAAGGACGATTAGAGTCTGGATGGAACCAAAAGCACAAGCTCTTTGCCTTCCGGATGCTGACTCAAAAGCCCCAAGCGCACACACGTCCCCATGGCAGGGTCATACCGCCGGACTTCAGTTGTCTGGCTCTCTCTCGTTCCTGGGCGGTCGACTTCGGCAAAAGTGGAGTAAGGCCTCGGGACTTGGTAGGTCTCATGTAGCCTTTCAGTGGCTCGGCCACTCTGCTTTTATCTTCCTTGTTGCCTTCTCCTGGTGCCTTCCGCTCAGACTTTTCAGTCATTTTGTCAGGGGCCTCTGCGATCTTATCCTTGGGTTCTGGGAGTTCAGGATCCTTGGGAGGAGGCACTACCAACTTATCTACCGCCGGCGATGGAGTAGCTGCAGCCCTGCCATCTAACAAATCTGACTCAAATTCTGGTGTGGCCACGGAAATATGTCCGGATTCAGTGATTTCAGAAGCCAGGCTAACTTCTTCCACTTTCTTTTTTTCACTTGTTGGAGGCAAAAGGGCTCTATCTACCTCCTTATTCAAACTGTCTGGGTCCTTGGAATCTCGACTGTCAGCATTTTGGTCCTCAGAGAAACTGGGCTTTTGTGCTTTGTCTCCCAGTAAGTCAGGAATCGGAACTGGAGCAGAACCTTCCTCAGACTCTTTCTTTTTGTTAACTGGGTGTGTTGGAAAATTATTCCTATCTGCACATGCTTCTAGGACTCTGCCCTCACCTTGTACGCTCTGGTCTTCTACTGGCATTCCAGAAAGGTGTCTCTCTGCAACCTCTGTGATTTTTTCTATCAAATGCTGAGATGCAGCCCTGGGCACTGACTCAGAGCCTCCCTTCCCAGATCCTCCATTTATCCCTGCTTCAGTCCTCAGGGGACCAGCAAGCTCACCTTTATTCTTCAGAGTGTTACCTCCCTGGCTGTTAACGGTGTCTACAGCTGCTGTGAGAGTGAGGGCAACCTCTCCTCCTGTGCTTGCAGAAGGTGTGACAGCAGAGGGGGCCTTGGGTCTTTCCTGAGCTGGGACTCCATCTCTGCTGCAATTATCTACCACTAATAATTTGGACAACTGGGCTGGAGTTGTCTCTTGCCCACTTTCTGCCAAGGGCTTTGGAACAGATTCACCCTCCTTTACTACTTGAGAAGCAGAAGCGGGCGGTCCTTCACGGGCTGCTGACTCCAGAGCCTCTGGAGGGGCTGACTTATTCATCAACCCTGGGAGCATTCTGGGGCAGGTAAATGTGATATTTCTATTTTCGTCCACATAGCCCATTCCTTCAGTTCTGTGGTCCCCAGTGGTTTCCATGGGAACGTGTATTTTTGATGCATCTATCGTATTCTCCAGAAGATGCTTCTCTGGAAAACTATTTTTAACCTTTTTACTTTTTCCATCATTGCTCCTTTCATTTGGTTTGTCAGCCACTGCAGCATGTCCCTTGGCTGCATCTGTCTTATTCTCTGCAGACAGTACTGCAGGGACAAATCCTGCCCCCTGGATTTGGTCTTGGCAGCTCACATCTGTCACCTTGGTAGCTGGTTCAGTAACAGCAGCGTCCTTGACTATGTCTGTCTTGTTCCCACCAAGAGCCCCAAGCTCAAAAGAATTAACCTCATCATTCCTCCCCTTCCGTTCACCTACTTCCACTGTGGGAAGAGCTGATGGACAGGAGGACAAGGGATCATGATTTAAGGGGGAAGAGAGTCCTAAGTCCTTGTTTGGATGAGGAGTACTCCCAGCATCTCTATCCTTCCCTACAGAAGGTGGGTTGGGGGTTTCTTCCTTGTTCTCCATTCTAGCAGGCTGTGTGGAATAATTATTTTTGAACTTTTTGTTTTTGCCCTCACTACCCCTTTTTTTAGGCTTTTCAGAAATCCATGGAGCTGCCTCACTACCCATCCAAGGACACGCTCCTTCCTTGCTCTGGTTACTGACACCCCTATCTACAGCTGAGGCCCCCCTTTCTGTTCTAGAGCCAGAAGTCTGAGTCGTGCCTGACTCACTTCCCAAAGGAACCAGCATGTGCGAGGCGCTGGGCCCCCTCGTATCACCCATCTCCATAGCCTCCGTGAGACTCACTGGGGTCCCTGGTTGCTTTGAAGAACCCAGCTCCTCACTCTTCTCCCCAGCAGGCGTTCTTACGGTTTTAGGGGCCACCTCACTTGGCCCGAGAACAGCTGGGCCATCCTTCCAGCTGTCTGTAAGAAATGGGGGCTCAGATCTTGCTCTTCCCTTCCCAGAATTGGTTCTCACTTTCCCAGTAACTGCCCTTGCCTTCCTGTTTCTGCCATCCCCTCCTGTTCTCTGAGATGGCGGATTCTCCAGCCCAGGCCTCAACACCTCATCCTGCGACTGCTTGGAAGCCAAAATGCTTGTCTCCTGACCTGGCTTGGGAGGAGCTTCCTTTGTTAGTTCTTTAATCTCTTCAGTTCCTTTAACCTCTTTAGTTCCTTCAGTTCCTGCCTGCCTGCCTTTCTGCAATTTAGTCACTTTGCTTTCATCATTCGCTTCTGTTGGACTAATTCCTAATGAGGTACCTGTTGGCAAAGTGGGGACCGGATAAGGCAGTTCTTTTGCGGCTATGGGTTTTGAAACCCCACCCATGGCCTCTTGGTACAAGACAGGAGAGCAACCCTCTTTGGGCCTGATCTCCAAAGGAATTTCTATTTTGTGTGCAGATACTTCTGTCTGGGGTCCTTTCAGAACAGACGAGCCCATTGTCCGGTTTTCATCCATGGGACTCTTTAGGTGGGGTGCAGGCTCTGGTTTGCCTTCACCTGGCTGTAGCCATTTCTGGTCCTGGCCCAGTGGTATTGCCTTGTTACCACCGACTTTCCCGTGTATTCCCGTCTTGGGCTGAGAACTTCCTGCAGTTTTCAGGGATTCTTCCAAAGGACACAAAGGCACGCTGAGACTTTCTGAGACAAAGTTTTCTGCTATCAGTTTGGTGGCTCTGGACTCCACTTCACATTCCTTTTTTAAGTTTTCTCTGGATGCCAGTCCATATTCCGTGCCCACAGGGGTAGGCAGGCTGGGGAGAACCCCTGATTTCTGTGGGTCTGCTACAAAGGGATGACCTTTACGGTCATCTGCACTGTCATCATCCCAAGGTCCCCCAGTCCGGGGCTGAGAATATCTTTTTTGCTTTGGTTTCTTCTTTTTTTTCTTCATCATCATTGGTGGGCTCTCTATATCCCAGGCCTCCCTGCCAAGATCTCGCTTGGGTTCAAGGAAGTCAAGATGAGTAGTTTTCCTTTGGTTCCCAGGCTCACCATAGGTAGACGGACCAGAGACCCAACCCAATTCAGACAAAGAGCAGGGGCCCAGCCCAGTATCGAGAGTCTTCTGTGGAGAAGAGCCTCCCAGCAGCTCAGGAGGGACCCTGGCAGGCCTGGGCCGAGTGGACCTGCGGTCACTAGGTCTGTACACTTGTTTGCCTTGTGTGGGAGGGGTACCTGTAATACATGAAGTCGGCCAAAATTCAAAAAACAAAACAAAACAAAACAAACTCCTTGTTATTGTTTCTTTAAGAAAAAAAAAAAAAAGTCCATTTACTGACTCAGTTAAGTCTGTTTTCACCAACCCACACACTAATTCATTTAGGAAAATAGTTTTTTCCAAAATATTTCTCATCCTTAACTTGAATTAGCAAATTAACAAAGATCATCATCTCAGGTAAAGAAAAAAATTCAAACAGAGTTCTTCTAACTTTCTATAATAAGTAATACCTATCAATCTCATCTTATACTTATTTGTCATTATTTTTAATAGGTATGTAATTCCCAATTTTGCAACAAGATGATGATAAACTCCTATCTCTTTTTGGTGACATTTGTTAATTAACTGAATGCAATATATAGGATTTTGGACAAAATTTATAATTCTAAGAGTCTGTCACCAATATTATACTAATTACTTGTCAGGCTAACCAGATCAATTCTGGGAAACAGACCAGGAGGCCAGACTTATGCTACTGGGGGGCGGGAGGGAAGGAAGAAGAAAAGAAAAAAAGATACTGAATTAGTATTTTGGCCAAAGAAAAACCCTCATCATTCCAGAATCAAAGCCTCCTACTTTGAAAAGACAAATGTGTTAGATTTTAATGTTCTGTTCCTAAATGTACTTCCCGAAAGACAGAAAAATATACATAATGCCCAGTAGGATAATGAATTAGAACAATTAGGATAACCACCCTTAGAAAAGTTTCAGGAAACCAACTGCACCAACCTCCTGTCTCCAAGTCAATGCAGCACAGATTCAAGATCCTGGGAAAAGTCCCACTAAGACCAGGTCTAGGACAGCTCTTATCACGTCTGACCCAATGAAATGACTTCAGAGAACATTAGAACACTTACATAGTACCGTGTGTTACTGTTTTTACTCTCCAGTGTCCTGCAAACCCTACTCTTGATTTAACATCTCAGGTCAGTTACTGCTTCTCTCAAAAAAGTGCTAGGCTTTAGTACCCCACAACATTTAATTTGGCAATTAACCAGTAGCTATCTAGTGCCATCTTTTATACTATTTACTGAATTATTACATAAATCTTTGGTTTCAGAGTTTATGCCTGGCAACTTCCCTTGCTATCCAGGCTATGGGACAACCAAGACAAGGGCAAGGACCAGACTTAAATATCTATGTGCCTTAGCATGGTGAACTTTGTACACAATAAGGACTTGATAAATCTTTGATATGTTGTGTCACTAAAACGATGTTTAAAAAGACTAAACTTTATTTAGCTCCTACCTGGGGCTAGGCAGTATGTAAGCACGAGAGAATCTCAGTGCCAGAAGTCAGGGTCCTTGCCCTCAAGTTCACATTCTAATCAGTCACAGAAAAGCAAGCAGAGAATCATTAAGTTGATAAGCTCTGGGTTTACATCAAAAACATGTCATCTTAAAGTTCACTGAATGACTGAACTCCGAGTTAGAAAGCAACTTGGAGCGGTGCCTCTCCAAGCTCAGTGTATTATCAATTATCCGGGGAACCTGTTAAAATGTGTATGAAGGTTTGAGGTAGAATCCAGGACGATGCCTTTCTAACAGGCCTCCAAGCAATGCAGATGCTGCTGAGCCAGGAAACACACTGTATCTAACAAGAGTTTACTAGCAAAGGTTTACAATATATTTGAACAATACATTCCTCTTATAGCTGAATAAACAGAGCTACTGGGAAGTTAAGTAACCTGCCCAAGACCACAAAGCATAGAACAGTGAACAGTGGAAGTGGGTTAAAATTTAGATGTCTTGAGCTGATGTAGCGCTAACGTAAAGAGCTGACTCTCTGCCTAAACAAGACAAAATCTGCCTAAGAAAGAGAATGGACCCCATGAGCAATACTAATTACCACCACAAAACCAGGGACTAGGTCCACCCCCACCCCCACCCCCACCACCCCATTGCTCCTAGTGCAAGTGGTTTCAAAGAGTCCGCTGTGCTTCCCTCACTTACCCGAGGTCTCGGAAGGAAGTTCAGAAGGTTGACTACTGAATGGTTTCTTTTGCTCTTGTTTCTCTAACACAGAATCGTCATCTGCTGGCAAGGTGGACTTTTGCCCCACAGCTGTGACTGGTTCTAAACGCAACAGTAAAAACCACACAGGTTTTAGAGCAGTGCTATTGCAGCTCTTTTTCCACCTTTCAGAAGCTGGAGGCAGGAACAGTTTTGGAGGAATGAGGGACATTCCTCCAAGGGCAGCAGCAGAGAAATAGAGTGGCAGCTGGAAGGTGAAGTTGGGAAACTTTGTTTTGTTTTAAAAGGGAAAAATAGTATTTGTATGTTGGTGAGAATGATTCGAAGGACGGGGGAAAAACTGGTGAGTGGCAAGAAAGGAAAAAATGGCCAGGGCATCCTTAAGTAAAGAAGCAGGAGTGGGATCTAGGAACAAAATGGGAGATTGGCCTTAATTAGGAGCATGGACGGTTCACTTCCAGTAGCAGGAGTGAGGCAGAGACTAGGGATACAGCAGACAAGTAGGCAGGTGAGGTGGCCAAAGTCTGTGAACGATCCCTTTTACTGCTGGAATTATCATAAGGAAAACATATCAGCAGAGAAGTAAGGAGGAAGATGCTGGAAACTGGAGGATGAGGAAGGTGAGAAAGATGGTCTAGAAGAGCTGCAAGGTGTGTAGACTTGCAAAGTACAGTGTCGTTGTCTTTATTTTATCTGGTAAGACGTTTGTCCCCCACCTTCCTGCAGAATACACACTGGGAGACCGAAATACTGAGTAAACATAAATCCATACCTGGAGACACGATCAAGGTAGATGCAGCTGACTGCCCCTCGTTCTTGAGAGATTTTAACTGGGACTCCTCTGCTTCTTCCCATGTCCCTGCAGCATGCACATCCTTAACTGGAGTCGGTGCCACCTCTGTTTCTGAGAGCAATGTAGCAACCTGGGCTGGACTCACACTGTTGGCCAGAGTCACCTCTGTCCCAAGGGGTGGAGCCACTCTCGAAGCCAGGGCTAACTCTGTTTCTGGAGGCAGAGGCACATCCTTGACCGGGGTCACTTCTGTTTCTGGGGGTACAGCCACATTCTTATCCAGGGCCATCTCTGTTTCTGTAGGTGAAAGCACATCCTTGCCCAGGGCCAACTCTGGTTCTGGGGATGGAGCCACATCCTTCACTGGTGCCTTTTCTGCAGCTGGGTGTGGAGCCATATCCTTGGACGGGGCCACCTCTGTTTCTGGGGGCAGTGCCACATCCTCGGTCAAGATCACCTTGGCTTCTAGAGGCAGCACCATGTCCCCAGTCAGGGCCACCTCTGTGTCTGGGGATAAGGCCACCTCCTTGGCTGGGGACATTTCTGTAGATGATACAACATCCTTAGCCAGTGCCACTTCTATTTCTGAGAGAGATACCACACCCTTGGCTGGGGCCATCTCTCTGTCTGTAGGTGGTACCATGCCCTCATCTGGGGACACATCCATTTTTATAGGGCTTACAGGTGGGGCCCTCTCTGTTTCTTTGAATGGTAATACATCCTTGGCTGGGGCTACCTCTGTTTCTGTGGGCAGTACCATGTCCTTGGCTAAAGATACATCAGTTTCTGCAGACAATACAGCACCCTTAACTGGGGCTTCTTCTGCTTCTCTGGGTAGTATCATGTCCTTGACTATATCTGATTTGATAGATGATTCCACGTCCTCAGCCACTGTCACATCTGATTTGGTGGATGGTTCCAGGTCTTTAGCCAATGCCACCTCTGTTTCTGTGGCTGGTGCCATGTCCTTGGCTGGAGACGTCTCTGTTTCTCTAGATGGGGCCATGTCAGCAGCCTTCAGTCCCATCATGATTTCCAATGCTTCTGCTGGTGCCCTCTCTTCTGCTGATGTCACTTCTACCTCTTTGGCTAGCTCTATGGGAAATAAATAGGAAACTTAGGACCCCATCATGATGCACTCATAGCTCTGCATTCAAAACTTAACTTTCGGAGAGCACAGGACTATCTAGATTTTGTGACCATAAAACCCTAAACATAAATTAAAAAGCTATCTAATTAATGTACTTGTGCCTACTCTTTGGTAGTCCCAGTACTGAGAAAAACAGGGTATTGAAGAGTAAAGAGTGGAGGAAGAAAGGAGAAGGAAAGAAAAAAAGCACAGGTTTAAAAACAGCAACAACACAGGCACAAAATTATTTTAAGAACAGGAACCTGCGGGACATCCAGAAAAAAACCTCTGAGTCCTAAGTCTGCACTGAATTGAAGAGGGATTTTCTCTGCCCATGAATTCCAAGTGTTGTTATTTCAACCACACCTTCATTCCCTCAGATGTGGAATCAATAATTAAAGGAATACAAGTATTTGTGATAGTTCTGGAATTTTATCTGTAATGCTCTACACGGCTAAAAATTAAGTCTGATGATTTGGATTGACTAAGATACTGGAACCAGTAAGTGATAAAGAGGGGTTCTAGTAACTTACCTGCTGTGGGCTGCAGAGGTTGTGGTACGGCCTCTGGCAAAATGAAGGATTCCGAGTATGGAGAGTTTGGGGCTTCCACAGGCCACCCCTGAGGTACGACAGCTGCAGGAGTAAAGGTGTCACAGGGAAAGAGACCTGATATTAAAACACAAACAAACAGATTCTTGAAACTGCTTCAGTAATAGGGAGGAAAAAATTATTTGACATTTACAATCAGCTTTATACATCTGCCTTCAGCTCAGGTCATGATCCCAGGATTCCGGGATTGATCCCATGATCCCAGGCTCCCTGCCGCTCCCCCTGCTCATGTGCACATGTTCTCTCTCTCTCTTTCTCTAATAAATAAAATCTTTAAAAAAAATAAGCTTTACATATTGCCATAATGACACAGATCTAAGGACCAATGAAAACCAAGGCAAGAAAGTTTTAAAGTAGAAACTGTTGCCATTCTTCAGGTTTGGGCGAACTGTTAAGTGGCCGTCGTTGTGCTCTTAGTCAGCATTGACTGGCTTCACCTTCTACAGTGTATTGTGAAGAGTCCTAATACCAAAGACTGAATGCCAGCCCAATAAATATTACAACTGATACAACATAACATAGAGTAAGGAACTAAGTCTTGATCTCCTCGTCTGTAAAATGAGATCAGTGTCTCCCTCTGCAACATTACAACAGTTTCGTGAAAATGCTTTATAAATTATTAAGAACTAGACAAATGTTAAAGGATTATTATTATGCTGTACTCTGTCAGACATAATAGGGGATTTAATGTCACATGGTCCCTGCCATCAAGAGTATTACAATTTAGCTAGAGAGGCATGTATCAAATACTGTATAGCATGGACTAAGTACTCCAAGAGGACTAGAATAGTCACAGAAGCCTTCAGAGGAGAAGCAAGAGCAGGAAGAGAGGAGAGAGTAGTCAATTTCAAGGATGGAGAACACTGCGCAAAGAAAGATATAAAAATGCCAATAGAACAAGAATGTTTCTGCGAATGTGAAATTAGCTGGAGTCAAGCAGATGTTGCATACCAGAGAGGGAAAATAGGATGAGGACAAACAATGGAAAAAGGATCTGGAAAGCCAGAGAAATTTAGACTTGAAGAGCAAAAAAATAAAGTGTTGTTAAGATCTTAATTGAAAATGAGATGATGAGTACAGAACAGGGACCTGGTGACCAACACAGCAGGTGTATTTGGAATGAATTTAAAAGGGGGAGGCCTAGGTATGAAGTGACAGAGGCTTTATACGGGGGAAGGCAGAGAGAGCATAAAAGAAGAGAAGATGCTGTAAAGAAGTCAATGGGACTAAACGACTCACTAGCTAGTGAGCTGAAAAACATGAGGAGACGACAATGCTCAATGTTTCTCTTTGGATGGCAGATCTCTAGGGGGAAGGCTGTTAAATGGGTTCAGAAGCATAAATGCAACATATGATTAGCCATGATCTTTACAGATACAAAAGTATAAGCACTGTGAAGTGGAACTTATTGATAGGTACTGAAGGAAACCTGAATGTCACCCTCAAAACATGCCTCTTTGACATAAAAAATTATTTTGAACTGAAGGCAATTAGGGAGCAGTAAACCCAGAAAAAGCTCCTCACATTCTGCTTAAAGGTAGGATATAAATTCTCCTCTTCCTGGAGACAGACTCTTACGAGCCCAGAGAGGGCACCGGAGGAAATCTGCAAACAAACCTTACTCCATTAGTGCCCTCCCAAGCATTTTCTTCCCACAGGCTGCCAGTCATGGAAGCCTAAAACTGCTTTCCTTTGTCATTTCTTTACACCTCTACTGCTCTTTGTTGAAGATGCTATATAAACCAAAACTCCAAGCTACCGCTTTGAGTCACTTTTCACCCATACAATAGATGCTGCAGATGTTAACAAACGGTCTGTCTCCTGTTAATCTGTCTTTTTTTGGAGGCCCAGCTGAAAACCTAAGATGGGAAGAAGTAAAGTTTCACCTCCCCCACAGTATCCTGGTCACATTCATGTTAAAAGTTACACAAAACCAGAAATAATGATACTACTAATCGAGAACTAAGATCTGTTTAATATTTACTAAGTACCATGGGGCACCTGGGTGGTTCAG
Organism: Neogale vison; assembly: GCF_020171115.1. NCBI lineage: Eukaryota > Metazoa > Chordata > Mammalia > Carnivora > Mustelidae > Neogale > Neogale vison. The sequence goes on along the minus strand of NC_058096.1, from coordinate 206,874,439 downwards.
TCCTTAAGCCTCTGCCTTCAGCTTGGGTCATGATCTCAGGGTCCTGGGATCGAGCCTTGCATCAAGCTCCTTGCTTGGCCAGGAGCCTGCTTCTCCCTCTCCTACCCCCCTGCTTCTCTCATTGTCTCTCTCTGTCAAATAAATAAATAAAATCTTTAAAAAAAAAAAATCCTTTACTAAGTACCAGATGCTATGAGAAGTGCTTTTACAAAGTTATTTAATTCTCACCACATCTTTAAGGTAGGAACTAGTGCTGGACCCATATTATAGATAAATCAAAGTTTAGAGTGGATATAACATGCCCAAGGTAATGAGCTAGTAAATATGGAGACAGAATCTGGCCCTATCATATAGTATTCAAGATCCCACGCGAGGAGGTGAGTAGACCCTGAGCACCCCAACTGCTGAACTCTCTCCGGAGACCAATCTAGATAGAGCCTTGTTACAGGTAAAGCCAAAAAACAGGACTTTGCCTAGTAGTTAACTTCAAAGGTAATGGGTAAAAGGCCATATTAATTGTTGGGAGTTAAGCAATAAATCCAGTTGATGACATCATACCATAACTGTCTTGCGGGGGATCATTTCGTTCTACAAATCCTGAAGTATTGGTTGTTCCACTGGGGAGAAAGAGAAAATCCTCCAGGCCATCATCATGGTGCATCTTAAAGGGATCTGGAAAAAAGAAATTCAGAACTCATTCTCAGTGACTGCAACTGATATTCTAGACTGGGAAATTTGTGATAGCACTGGTTTTATTCTAGGTACTAGGAAGGGGGACAAGAGTATGTTTATTCCCTGCCCATAACAGAAAACATGCCAGTCCTATAATGGAGTCCTCAACAGAGAAAAAAAAAAGAATTCTGCTTCTAAGAAGGCCTTCTCAAAATTAGCACTCATCTGAATTATTCTGCAGCCTTAAACAAACACTGATTGCTAGACCCTAAGAATCTGCATTTCTCAGTAGTTCCTTGATAGATAACTAGTGACTCATTCCCTTAAGATGCTTCATTTGTTAGAGGCAAATGCATAAAAACCTAGGCCCTGAGAGAATGTTCATTCCTGTGGCTTGAAGTAGCTGTATCACCCTCTTCTAGTAAGGGATGTCATGATCAAGGGAGACTGTGGCACTGGGAAGTATGAACAACTATAAGGCAAACTGAGAAACTGTTGGGGGTGGAAGAGGTCCCAGTGCTGCTTCTCTTGAACAGCAGGGGAGCTGGGCCATGAGAGAGATGAGAACCATTCATTCTCCCTGGTATCGCTTGGTCTGGGGAGGCTGCTGCTTGCTCTGCTTCTCACACTTCCACTGAAGCAAAACAGAATACCTAAAGCATCAAGGAGAGTAGCTGTTATATGGGTCTGCACACTAGAATCGGAGACTTGCCAACTTGCATGTAAAAATGAATGGTTTCTACCAAGTTCTCTCATTTACTTATTACTTTCTTTCTAGGTGCCTCTAATATTGCAGAGTTTGTGCACTCTAAAACTCAGAGATGCATAAGGTCAAGGCTGAATACATTTAGCAGAGGGATATTTTAGTTCAAGCCAAAGAAGATCTTCACCTGATAAATATTTAAGCTGAGAACTGAAGGACTGAGTGGTTATCAGTTCCCCTTAGTGATCTCATCTAATCTCATAGTTTAAAATTCTGTCTATAAGTTAGTAACACTCAAATTTGTACTTCCAGCCCTCTAGACCTCACTGTGGCACTGGGAATTTGATTTGACTTTCATATCAAATTGCCAATTCTTAATGTATAAAATAAAGCTGAAATGTAACATGTTTCCCAAACCACCTCTCATACAATCTTCCCATCTCTAATGGGATTCTGTTTTTTGGTCAAAAACATTGGAGTTGCCCTTGATTTATCTCTTTAATAAGCCATTCCCAATTCATAAGAAAATCCAGCTGATCTGACCTTTAAAATGTCCCCCAGAATCTATTTTCCATACCTCCACTGATTAAGGTGTTTTGCAAGGTTGTAGTCAAGGGACTGGCCAATGCTGTGATCATCAGAAGACTTGACAGGGGCTGGAGAACCTGCCTACACAATGGCTTCCTTACATGGCTATTGATGAGAGACCTCTGTTTCTCCCCTACATGGGCCTCCCCATAGCAGCTGGCTATCCCCAAACTGGGTAAACCAAGAATAACCAAGATGGAAGCCATCTTGGTTATAACCTAATCTTAGAAATGACATACCATTATTTCTGCCATCTATTCTACTGGTCACACAGACCAAGCCTGGTATGATATGGGAGGTTACTACATACAGGTATGAATATCAGGAGTTGGGGATCACTGGAACCATCTTGGGGGGTTGACTACAACACTTGGCTTTCAAGACATTATACTCTTCTGAGTATTCTCCAACCTCAGAACTGGCCATTCCTTTGACGTTATCCTTGCTGGTTCCTCTTCTTCCTGACTTAAGTTTAGTAATCTAAAACTACTCACAAAGAAAATCTCTGGCTAAGATGACTTTGTTGATGAATTCTACCAAACTTTTAAAGAAGAATTAAAACAATTCTTCATTAAGTCTTCCAGAAAAACCTGAAGCAGGGAGAACACTTCCAAAGTCATTCATTCTCTGGTTGGTATTATCCTAGAATGGTATTACCCTGGTATTACTCTGATACCAAAACTAGACAAAGACATCATAAGGAAACTACAGATCAGCATCTCTTCTAAATATGGATGCCAAAATCTTCAAAAAATGTTCTGAATGTGCCAGAAAATCACACAAATTATACACTATGACCAAATAGGATTTATCCCATGAACGCAAGATTGGTAACCAATGTAATACATACATATCAGCAGAATAAGAAATAAAACCACATGATCATTGCAACAGATGCAGAAAAAACACTTGACAAAACCCAATACCCTTTCACGATAAATCAAGTAGTTGACAAATCAGGAACAGGAGGCACTTTCCTTCATCTGACAAATGACATCTACTAAATACCCTCTACTGACGCCATACTTAACAGCCACAGACTGGATCCTTCCCCTCTACGAAAAGTAACAAAGAAGGATGTCTGCTCTTAACCACTTCCAATTAATCGTTGTACGGAAGGTACTAGCCAGGACAATTAGGCGAGAAAAAGAAATAAAAGGGATCACGACTGGAAATGAGGAACTAAAGCTACAACTGTAAACGACACATCTTACATGTGAAACTCCTAAGAAATATACTAAACAGCTACAAGAACTAATGAATTCAGCAAAGTTGGAAGATACAAGATCAATATATGAAAATCAACTGTGTATCTATAGCCTCCCAATGAACAACCTACAAATGAAATTAAGAAAACAATTCCATTCACAGCATGAAAAAGAATAAAACATTAGGAGTAAATTTTACAAATGGGAGCATAAAAATTTATACTCTGAAAATTACAAAAATATTGTTGAAAGAAATAAGATATAAATAAATGGAAAAACATTATATGTTTACGGATTGGAAGACTTAATATTGTAAAGATGGCAAAACTCCTCAATTTGATCTATAGATTCAATGCAGTTCCTATCAGAATCCTAGCTGACTTCTTTAGAGAAACTGAGAAGCAGATTCTAAAATTCATATGGAATCACAAAAGAACCAGCCAGAATAGCTAAAACAATCATTAAATAAATAAACAAAAAACAACCCACAAAGCAGGAACACTCATATTTCCTAACTGCAAAACTTACCACAAAGCTACAGTAATCATGACAGTATAGTACTGGCATTAGAACAGACATACAGATCCAATGGAAAATAATTAAGAGTTGATTAGAATAAAACAAACTATATATCTATGGTCAACAGATTTCAGCAAGAATGCCAAGACCATGAAATGGGGAAAGAATAATTTTCAAAAAAATGCACCTGGGACAACTGGATAACAACATGCAAAATAATGAATTTGAATCTCTCTACCTCTTAAACATATATAAAAATCAACTTACAATGGATCAAAGACCTCAATATAAGAGCTATAATTATAAGATTTTTAGAAGAAAACATAAGGATAGGACTCAGATGGGTAGCTCAGATGGTTAAGCATCTGCCTTTGACTCAGGTCATGATCCTGGGGTCCTGAGATCAAGTCCTGCATCAGGCTCCTTCCTCAGGGGCAGCCTGCTTCTCCCTCCCCCACCACTCTCCCTGCTTCTTCTCTCTAACATATAAATAAAATCTTAAAAAAAAAGAAGAAGAAGTAGAAGAAGAAAGAAAGAAAGAAAAAAACATGAGGATAAATGTTCATGACCTCAGATTTGGCAGTAGAGTCTAAGCTATGACACCAAAGCATGAAGCATGAGCAGCAAAAGAAAAACAAGATAAACTGGACTTCCTCATAATCAGAAACTTTTATGCATTAAAGGGCACTACCAAGAAAATTAGAAGACAATCCACAAAATGGGAGAAAATATTTGTAAATCATACATCTGATAAGGGTCCAGTATATAAAAACTCTTCCAGGACAACAAAAAAGACACACCAATTAAAACTGGGACAAAGGATCTGAACACACAGCTCTCTAAGGAAGATATACAAATAGCCAATAAACATGTGAAAAAAATGAAAAGATAATCAACATCATTAGCCAACAGGAAAATGAAAATGAAAATCATAACAAGATACTACTTCAATACCAACTAGGTTAGGTATAATTTTTCTAAAGGGAAAACAAGGATTTTCAAGGATGTGGAGGAATTACAAACCTAATCCACTACTGGTGGGACTATAAAATGGTAGAGTTGCTTTGGAAAATACTTGGGCAATTCCTCAAATGATTAAACACTGAGTTATCAAATGATAAGCAATACTCATCTAGGTATAAACGTAAGGGAAAAAAATCTGCACATGAAGGTTTAAAACAGCATTACTGACAACAGTAAAAAAAAAAAAAAAAAAAAAAAAACAACAAAAAACAACCCCCCCCACCACTCAAACAACCTATACATTTATCAACTGATGAACAGATAAAGAAGATGTAGTACATCCATACTGAGACTGAGTTCCTCTGAAAGAATGAAGTACTGATCTGTGCCACGAAACACATGATCCTTGAAAGCTTGCTGAGAGAAAAAGCCTGTCACAAAAGACCACATATGATTTCATTTACCTAAAATGTCCAGAATAGGTAAATTGAGAGAGACAGAAAGTAGATTAGTGCTTAGGGCTGGGGTGGATAAGGAGATAGGGAGTGGTATCTAAAGACTACCAGGTTTGTTTCTGAGGTAATAAAAATTGATTCTGGTGACTGGTGTATATATTCATGAATATACTAAAAATCCACTGAATTGTGCATTTCATTTTTTTTTTTTAAAGATTTTTATTTATTTATTTGAGAGAGAGTGAGAGAGAGCATGAGAGGCGAGAAGGTCAGAGGGAGAAGCAGACTCCCCATGGAGCTGGGAGCCTGATGTGGGACTCGATCCCGGGACTCCAGGACCGTGACCTGAGCCGAAGGCAGTTGCTTAACCAACTGAGCCACCCAGGCGCCCCTGCATTTCATTTTTTAAAAAGATTTTATTTATTTGAGAGAGAGAGAGAGAGCATGAGTGGGGGGGGAAGGAGCAGAGGGAGAGGGTGAAGTAGACTCCTGCTGAGCAGGGAGACCGACTCGGGGCTCCATCCCAGGACCCCAAGATCATGACCCTGAGTTGAAGGCAAATGTTTAACCGGTTGGTGGAGCCACCCAGGCGCCCCTGAATTGTACATTTTAGTGTGAACTGTATGTTGTGTGAATTATATCTCAATAAAGCTGTTTTAAAAAATCACCATATATCAAGAATAGCCAATAACTGGGAAATTATAGAATATCAAGTACTAGATTTTTTGGAACCAGCTATGAGCACCTGGTAAGTTAGATGGTAAAAAAGAAGTCACTTATGAGTGCAAACCAGAAAACTGAGCTCTCAACCTGGCATACAGGCACCAATGTTACTCCTCTGAGGTCCTACTGCAATCCAGTTCTGCCACCATTTCCAGCTCGAAGCAACTACATATTACTGTTTTTGTCTCTACAGATTAATTTGGCTTTATAGAAATTAGGTTTGAGTCCTAGTTCTCCCTTCTGTCAAAGAGGATAACAGACACTTGCAGAACTAGGTAAGAAACACAGAAAAAAAGTGTAAAAAGGCTCTAGCCCCTGTGCCTGACACACATGCAACAAACTGTGCTACTACTGCAGTAATAATTCCTTTTGGAAGAATTAAGATTCCTTTTTTTAAAAGACTTTATTTATTTATTTATTTATTTGACAGAGAGCACACAAGCAGGGGAGGAGGAGCAGGAGAAGCAGGCTCCCCACTGAGCAAGGAGCCTGATGTGGGGCTTGATCCCAGGACCCTGGGATCATGACCTGAGCTGAAGGCAGTCGCTTTACCAACTGAGCCACCCAGGCGCCCCTGGAAGAACTAAGGTTCTAAAGTACTACTGACTAGTCTTCAAAGAATATGAATTTCAGTTAACCTACTCAAAACAGTCTTCAAAAGGGAGGGACCTGAGCATATGCCTCAGAAAAAGGGGTTGAGAGGAGAAAGGGTCAACTAAATGTTCAGGGTAAAGAGTTATACTCTGGTTGTGCTCTGCAAGCTATATGTAGACTAAAAAGTTTTATCTGAGTGGTGGCTACAAATTTTTCATGATTACATCATCACTCTTGAGCAGTCATAGGCAAGCTTGCACTTACCAGTCTGGGTAGGATTCACCAACTGTTCTGGTTCAAAGCAAAAGTTTGTATTTTCTGGCCAGCTCTGGATGTTCTGATATCCCTGGTAGGCCATCTTCTCTTCAAGAAATGGAGTTGGAGAACCTTTGAATAGAAACACGAAAACAAAGTTACATGGTATTAATGTCTTCTCCTCCACTAGAATTGAGTTTCTACTAGTATTACAGTTAGCAGAATATGACAAAATCATACCCACCTAATGCCTTTCAAGACTTTATTTTTTTTTTTCCAAATTTTAAGACAGAAAAACATAATCAAAACACTGGAAGCATAGCCTGTTACAAGGTTAAAAACACTGCAGGATATCTTCTGGTTACAGTATGTGAAAAGGTTAGTGATCTTTACCCACAAAGAACAAGTATACAATTTTATAAAATTGTCAACAGCAATCATTTCAGGTCACCAAAATTTTTTAAAATGTCAGAGCTAAATAAATGGGGAGCTATATACAATGTTCATGAACAGAAGACTCAATATTGTTAAGATGGCAATTCTCAAACTGACAAGAGATTCAAGGCAATTACAATTCAAAGTCCCAGGAGAGGGGGCGCCTGGGTGGCTCAGTGGGTTAAGCTTCTGCCTTTAGCTTGGGGTTATGATCTCAGGGTCCTGGATTGAGCCTTGATCCTGGATTGAGCCTGAATCCTGAGGTCCTGAATGGAGCCTCACATCAGGCTCTCTGCTCACTGGGGGGTCTGCTTCCCACCCACCCACCCCCCACAGACCCACCCCCCCACCCGCCTCTCTGCCTGGTGATCTGTCAAACAAATAAACAAAATCTTAAAAAAAAAAAAAGTCCCAGGAGAATTTTCTGAAGGTGTCAACAAGCTCATTTCATAATTTATATGGAAAAAAAAAACCCAAACCAAAGAATAGCCCAAAACAATTTTGAAGAAAAGCACACCAAAGGACTTAAATTACTTTATTTCAAAAGTTATTACACATGTATAATAACCAAGTCAGTGTGGTATGGACGACACATTAGATAAATGGAGCAGAACAGAGTTCAGAAAGAAAACTACATAAATTGTGGACAACTGGTTTTTAACAGAGGTGCCAAGGTAATTCAATGGAGAAAGGATCATTTTTTTCAACCAATGATACAGAAACAATTGGCCACTTACCTTTCACCATATGTAAAATCTAACTCCAAATGGATTAAGAACCTAAAACTAAAAACTAAAACTAAAAGAAACTAAAAGAACTTGTAGAAGAAAACAGGAGAAAAAAATCTCTGTGACCCTGGACTAGACAAAGACTTCTTAGAAATGTCATCAAAGGCAGCATCCATGTAAGAAAAAAACTGAAAAAAACTGATGAAATGGATATCATTGAAATTTAAAACTTGAAAAAAAATTTAAAACTTCAGCTTTTCAAAGATACCATTAAGAAAATGAAGAGAAGCCCAAGACTGGGAGAAAACATTTGCCAATGACAAATCTAATAAAGGACCTGTATGCAGAAGAGATCAAAATCTCTTATAACATAATTATACTTATGATCGACATTAGGTAAGTTTCGTTAGAAACAAGTTCATTTATCACATTAAAAACAGTATTTATAGCTAACTTAAATTACTGGTACATACTGTGTGTTCAAAACTGTTTAAACATTTAATATGGGGGAAATAGCTACTTCAGTTTTTTTGTTTATTTTTGTTTATACTTGCAATGAACAACGTGTAAGGTTTTAATCTTATTCTCCTTATATCTTACTTGTTCTGATCATACTTATTAAAATGTTATTCTTTGTTGAGTCTAATAATAAAAAATTAAGACTTGGAAAGAAATCTCTAACAACACAATTATAAGACAAGCAACTCAATTTTAAATGGGCAAAAGATTTCAATAGACCTTTTCATCAAAGAAAATACACAAATGGGTAATATGCACATGAAAAGAAGCTCATCTTCATTAGTCGTTAGGGAAATGCAAATTGAAATCACTGTGAGATGCCACTGCACTACAGAACCACTAAATCAAAAAGACTGACAATACCAGGAATTTGTGAGGATGCAGAGAAAAAGGAAATTTCTTTCATTCCTGAAGGGAATGTTAAATGGCACTACTTTAGAAATGAGTTTGATGGTTTCCTTTTCTTTTTTTTTATGAACAGCTTAATTGAGATATAATTTATCCTTTTAAGTATGTGCAGAATCTGGTGAGTTTCAGTACATTCGCTGAGTTATACAACCACCACCATCTAACTTCAAAGTATTTTTATGACTCCAAAAATCCTATACCCATTCCCTTATCCCACCGCCCCCTAACAATTACTAACCTACTTTCTGTTTCTGTGGATTTGCCTATTCTAGATGTGTCATATAAATGTTATGAGACAATATTTGGCCTTTTATGACTGGCTTATTTCACTTAGCACAGTATTTCCAAGGTTCATCCACGTTGTGGCATTTGTCAGAATTTCATACCTGTGTGCAGCCAAATAACACACCATTGCATGGATATACCACAGTTTATATGTTCATCTATTGACATCTGATTGTTTCCATTTTTGGCTATTTACATAATACTGCTATGAACACTGAATGTATGTTTTTGTGTGGGCATACGTTTCTAATTCTACTGGGTGTATGCCTAACCCAATTTCTAGGTCACACAGCGACTCTTACATCTAACATTTTGAGGATCTTTTGCAAAGAGCTTACCCCATTTTACAATCCCAACCAAGAATGTATGAGTTTCAATTTCTCCATATCGTCACCAAACTTGCTGATCTTTTTTATCTTAGCTACACCAGATGCGGGTGTGAAATGTATCCCACTGTGGTTTTGATTTGCATTTCCCTAATGACTAGTGATGTTCTGCATATTTTCATTGCTTATCAGTCATTTGTGTTTTTTTTGTTGTTGTTGTTTTAAAAGAAATGTCTATTTAAGGGGCGCCTCGCCGCCTGGGTGGCTCAATGGGTTAAACCTCTGCCTTTGGCTCAGGTCATGATCTCAGGGTCCTGGGATCAAGCCCTGCATGAGGCTCTCTGCTCAGTGGGGAGCCTGCTTCCCCCTCTTTTTCTGCCTGTCTCTCTGCTTACTTATGATCTCTCTCTGTGGCAAATAAATAAATAAAATCTTAAAAAGGGGGGGAGGGGTGTCTCACTGGTATAGTTGGTTAAGCATCCAACTCTTGGTATGGCTTGGGTAATGATCTCAGGGTTGTGAGATCAAGCCCCGCAGAGTCTGCTTGGGATTCTCTCCCTCTCCCTCTGCCTCTCCTGTTCATGGGTATTCTCTCTCTCTCAAATAAATAAACAAATCTTAGGGGGAAAAAAAGAAATGTCTATTCAAATCATTTATGTATTTTTTAATTGAGCTATTTGGGTTTTTCTTTTTTCAGTTATTGAGATGTAAGATTCACTTTTGTTTTTTTTTGATTCAAGCATAGTTAACATACAATGTTATTAGTTTCAGGTGTACAATATGACGACTCAACAGTTCCATACATTATTCAGCGCTCATCACAGGAAGTGTACTCATTTCACCCAGCCCCCCAACTCACCTTTCCTCTGGCAAGCACCAGTTTGTTCTCTGTATTTAAGGAGTTGTTTCTTTTTATCTTTGTTCGTTTGTTTCCTAGATTCTACATATGAGTAAAATCATATCGTATTTGTCTTTCTCTGATTTATTGCATTTAGCATTACGCCCTCTAGATCCATCCAAGAGTCATTTTCTTGATGATATCCTTGGAGCACAAAACATTTTAATATTGATAAAGTCAATTTTTTTTGAAGATTTTATTTTTCAGGCATCTCTATACCCAATGTAGGGCTCTAACTTACAACTCCAAGATCAGGAGTCATATGCTCCTCTCACTGAGCCAGCCAGGCACTCGGTTAAAGTCCATTTCACCTGCTTTTCTTCTGCCACTTGTGCTTTGGAGTCCTAAGAAACCACTCACTAATCCAAGTTCATAACAATCTATGCCCACATTTTCTTCTAGGAGATTTATCATTTTACCTCTTAAGTTTAGGTCTGTAATCCATTTTATTTTTTTATGTGGTGTTAGGCAGGGGTCCCAACTTCATTCTTTTACATAAAGCTATCCAGTTTTCCCAGCTGCATTTGTTGAAAAGACTATAGTAGTTCCCCCTTACTGGTGGGGGATATGTTCCAAGATCCCCCTCCCCAGTAGACACCTGAAACTACAGATACTACTGAACCCTATATATACTATATACTATGTTTTTGCCTACTCATACACATCTATGATAGAATTTAATTTTTAAATTAGGCACAGCAAGAGATTACAACAATAACTAGTAGTGAAACTTCAATTAGAACAAACTGTAAACAGAAGTTGTGTGAATGCGGTCTACCAAACTATCTTACTATATTATAGTCACCCCTCTTGTGATGTTGTGAGATGATAAAATGTCTGGATGAGATGCAGCAAGGTGAACGACGTAGGCACTGTGACCCAGTGTTAGGCTACTACTGACCTGGTACATCAGAAAGAGGACTATCTGTTTCCATACCACAGTTAATCACAAATAACTGAAAGCATGGAAAGCAAAACGGCAATGAAGAGATACTACCGTATTCTTCCCCCACTGTTTTACCTTGGCACTCTTGCTGAAAGATGTAAGAATTTATTTCTAGACTGTGACAGCTTCTTAGAATGTTAAACATGTCTGACCCAGCAATTTGAATCCTAGGTATCTACCCAAGATAAACGAAAACACGTATCTATACAAAAACTAATGTATAATGTTCACAGCTGCATTATTCATAACAGCTAAAAATTAGAAACCCAACATTCATCAACTGGTGAATGGTGCAAAATATGGTGCAAAAAATATAGCGAATATTATGCAGCTATAATGGGAATGAACTACTGAGAAACACTACAATATGGATGAGCCTTAAAAAGCATTATATAGGGGCGCCTGGGTGGCTCAGTGGGTTAAAGCCTTTGCCTTCAGCTTGGGTCATGATCCCAGGGTCCTGGGATCGAGCCCCGCATCAGGCTCTCTGCTCAGTGGGGAGCCTGCTTCCCCCCACCTCTGCCTGCCTCTCTGCCTACTTGTGATCTCTGTCAAATAAATAAATAAAATCTTAAAAAAAAAAAAAAAAAGCATTATATGGGGGCACCTGGGTGGCTCAGTGGGTTAAAGCCTCTGCCTTCAGCTCAGTTCATGATCTCAGGGTCCTGGGATAGAGCCCCGCATTGGGCTCTCTGCTCAGTGGGGAGCCTGTTCCCCACCCCCTGCCTGCCTCTCTGCCACTTGTGATCTCTCTCCCTCTGTCAAATAAATAAATAAAATCTTTTTAAAAAATAGCATTATATGTGAGAAAAGCAAGGTAGAAAAGATTATATATCGTATAATTCTATTTACATCAATTTTCTAGAAAAGACACAACTATAAAGACAGGAAGCAAAATAGTGCCTGCCTAGGCTGAAAGTAGGAATGGGAATCGAGCATCAGTGGTCCCAAGGGAACTCCAAGGTGATAAAAATATTCTAAAAATGGATTAAGGTGACTTTAGTACACACTACCTTGTTAGGGGTATGAACTTCTGTTGTGAAGGGCATAAAAGTAAATGAGAAAGAAGTTCTGAAACGCCACAGTACAAAAATTTGAAGTTTCCCTACTGTCTTCCTTTTGGAAAACACAGGATCCAAGGAAGATGTGGCTGGGAAAAGGAGAAGCCTCTGCCACAGGGTACTTATAAACAGTTCTACCACTAATACACCCACTGCTAACCTCAAAGCAAAGTGGGTGTGGAAATGACAGGACACCCCTAGGTAGTAGCCCACATCTGGCTGCTTCTATGTGCAAATGCTCCCCCCCTTCAAGGTTGCCCTTATTTTCATGTTTCATAGAATCATTTAAATCTGATTTCACCTACATGAAGTGGTTTGGGAGAAAAGGAGAGAAAAATAAAACAAAAATCACTTATCCTCAATTTGCATTTTCCAAAATGCTTCTTCAGGAACATCTCCTGAGAGAATCTTGGATACCTGAAGATTTTTTTTTTAAATAAACATTTTTATTTAAACATCATAAATCTGTGGATTTATTTTCCATGCCTACAAAATGGAAGTTGGATAATATATTCTAATTTTAATTAAGGTATTTAATTTCCATTCTGTAATTAAAACTCTTCTTACATAAATAAAACACCAGATCCCTAAGAAACTCATCTGCTAGAAGGACAGTTAACATTACAAATGGCAAATCCTCCCGGGTTCTGTGTGTTGACCAGAGCCTCTAGGGAGAGTGGCTTCTCTCTGGGGGTTATTATGGACATTGATCTGCAACACAACTAAGAAACTTCTGCTGTAAGTTATAAGAAAAAGAAATATCAGTTCTTCAAAAGAAGATAGACTTTTTCCAAACTTTGTGACAAACTTTTCCCAAAGTTGTGACGTTTGTCACAACTGTCTTTTTAAGATGGAAACTGATCATCATAATCGTCTTTCATCAGTGACAGCTTACAATGGTTGATACAGAAGAGTCCACACAGAGCTGGTCCCTAGGTCAACTCTCACTAAATGACGAAAGTACAAAAGTAAACCCCTCTGGTTATGGTACAACCTGGGGCAGGAGAGAAGAGGAAAAACTCAGCAATACAATTCAGGTATGGCAGCAACCCACCAGCAGGGATGTCAACACCCTGTTAACGGGGTCCTGTAAATTAATGTCCAAGCACCTCCAAAGGTTTGGAAGGCAGCTATGCTCACCACTATACCACCAACGCCACCTCCAAAGGTTTGAATGATCACCTTCGTCTCCTCAAAGCACCTCCTCCTCCTTTTGATCTCTCCCCCAGTATGCTTACTCCTTTCTGTCCCTCCTTTAGCTTTGAGAGAGCCAACTTTATTTTTTAACTTAAAAAAATTTTTTTTAAATTTTTGAAAGAGCACGCACACATGCAGAGGGTGGGTGGGTAAAAGGGAGAAGGAGAATTATTGTTTTGTTTTTTTAAGATTTATTTTAGGGCTGGGCGCCTGGGTGGCTTAGTGGGTTAAAGCCTCTGCTGTCAGCTCAGGTCATGATTCCAGGGGTCCTGGGATCGAGGCCCACATCGGGCTCTCTGCTCAGCAGGGAGCCTGCTTCCTCCTCTCTCTCTCTCTGGTTCTCTGCCTACTTGTGATCTCTGTCTGTCAAATAAATTAATTAAATTAAATTTTTAAAAAAAGATTTATTTTAGGAGCATCTGGGTGGCTCAGTCAGTTAAGCATCTACCTTCAGCATAGGTCATGATCCCAGAGTCCTGGGATTGAGCCCCACATCGAGCTCCCTGCTCAGCTTAAGAACCTGCTTCTTCCTCTCTCTCTGTTCCTCCTGCCTGCTTGCTCTCTTTCTCAAATAAATAAATGAAATCTTTTTAAAAAATTTATTTTAGAGCTCATATGCAGAGGGGAGGAGCAGAGGGAGAGTGAGAGAAAGTCTTAAGAAGACTCTGTATGGAGTACAGAGCCCTTTGTGGGGCTTGATCTCATGACCCTAGAATCAAAACCTCAGCTGAAACCAAGAGTCTGACACTTAACCAAATGTGCCACCCAGGTGCCCTGCAAAGAGATAAACTTATGCAGGATCAATGCCCATTGTGGAGCCTTGCACAAGACTCAATCTCATGATGGTAAGGTCACGACCTGAGCCAAAATGAAGAGTTGGGACATTTAACCGACTGAGCCACCCAGGCACCCCAAAAGAGCCAACTGTATTTTTTTTTAAATTATTTATTTTACAGAGAGAGAGACACAACGAGACAGGGGGAGTGGCAGAGGGAGAAGCAGGCTTCCCTCTCAGCAGGGAGCCCGATGCGGGGCTTGATCCCAGGACCCTGGGATCACAACCCGAGCTGATGGTAGGCACTTAATGACCAAGCCACCCAGGTGCCCCGAGAGCCAACTTTAAACAGCATTTCAACACACAGAAGTTCTGGAGAACTGAGTGCAGTGAAATTGGGTTATCCGTGTGGTTTAATTTTCTCTAATACATAATATGTATTTGTACCTATTTCAGCAGACATATAGAGCCCATTTTATATAGACTACATATTTGTTTTTACATACTGCTGGAGAACTGGGGAAAATATTCAGCAGAGCCGAGTATGAGTTGAAGCCGTGGTTAAGAATGGGAAAAAAAGGAGCACACCAATCTGAGTGGGAAAAGTTTACGGAGGACAGCAGGTCTTCACAGAGGACCACTGGAGACTAGCTAGGATGTCAAAGACGCAAAAAAAGCAGATTTTATCTAAGATAAATAATCTTATGTATTATATATAAATATATACAAATAATATATTTTATATATTTCTATTTCTTAAATATATTATAAATATAATATAAATTATAAGTTATATATTATGATTAAATAAATACAATAAATATAAATAAAAATAAATATTAAAAAACAACAACAAGATTTATCTGCCTGCATCCACTGCCCTATTCCCTTCCAGGCAGAACGAGTGCAGAGGTCAATCACGGTGTTTTTGCTTTCTTGACCAAAGGAGTATACTTGTGATTCAACCAGGCCAAAAGTCCTTTGGAGAAATCTGATACACAGACATTCTGACATTTTGGATATTAAGCCATTAATGATACACCTAGGCTGCCGGTGGCCCTCTTTCCCATCTTGAAAGAGTTTGTTTGAGTACAAAGCCAAAGAGAGGGCAGAGGAGAACAGAGGGGAGACGGAGAGAGGGAGAAAGGCAGAGTGTGAGTGAGTGAGTGAGTTAAGCAGAGGAAGAAAGAAACAAGGAGAGGAGAGAATTATGAGCCAAGTATGATTCTAAAAGTCTTATATGTTAAAGGGGAGGGGGGCAGCCAACAAATATATAAATGTACAGTCCCTAGTTTTTTAAAAAGTTCTAACCTTATCTCTGCCACTTAACTCTGGGTGTGACCTCAAGACTTTTAGAGCCACAGACCACTAACCTAGAGTTCAAAAAAAAAAAAAAAAAGTTGTGAGGTGTGATACACAATTTCTTAAATACATTTTAAATCTTTTTTAAAATACATTTTAATTCTAAAATTAAATTCTGAGATCTCTGACTTACCCAATCATCTCTATATCTCTCAAAAAAAAAAACCTAGTAAAATGTAACTTACATAAAAGTACTCAGATGCTATTGAATAAATGGAAGTACTAGGATACTTGTTAGGCCAGAAAGATTATTGTAAATCAAAAAACACACCAAAGTGTCCTCGGGAAGGTTCACAAGTGGCATATGAAGGAGGGAAGGGGGAAAGGTTAAAAAACATTTGGATAAACACTTCTTAAAATTAATAAAAATATAAATAATAAATTTTTATGGATTGACTTATCTTACTTCCCAAATCACAAAAGCACAAATGTAACAACACATTCTGGATTATTAAAGAGAAATTAACCAGAGAATGGTAGGAGAAAACAGTTTTCTGATGTTCTGAGGTTGGTGCTGAGAACTGATCTGTAACTGACTCAACAGTACTACAGCATCAGTCTCAAAACCTGGTCCTTGGCTACATTCTGGAATCACTTTTCTTCCCCCCCTTATTATTAAATATTTTAATTAATCTATAGCAATGATTAAACAACAGAAAGGGAAGGACGGAGAGAGGGAGACAGAACAAACAAGTCAGCAAGCAAACAAAGGGTTGGGCACCAACCAGGAATATTTGAATTCCTGCCCGCTCTAAACGAAAGCTTAAATGTAGGTCTCTCAGGGCGCCTGGGTGGCTCAGTGGGTTAAAGCCTCTGCCTTCGGCTCAGGTCATGATCTCAGGGTCCTTAAATGGAGCCCCACACTGGGCTCTCTGCTCAGCAGGGAGCCTGCTTCCTCCTCCCCCTTTGCCTGCCTCTCTGCCTACTTGTGATCTGTCTTTCTCTCTCTGTCAAATAAATAATAAATAAATATTTTTTTAAAAAAAGTATGTCTCTCTTGGTTTAAGGAATGACCTCTAAGGATACTTGTTCAGTTCTAGAATTAGAGTAATAAAAAAAATATTATCAATAATTTAATAGTCCACAGAAAAGTACTAGAACTTCCTTTTTTTTTTTTTTTTAAAGATTTTATTTATTTGACAGGCAGAGATCACAAGTAGGCAGAGAGGCAGGCAGATGGAGAGAGAAGAAGCAGGCTCCCTGCTGAGAGGCTTTAACCCACTGAGCCACCCAGGGGCCCCTACTACTTTCATCTTTGAATTGCTTTCTGTTTAGAGGAGGTATATCTACCACCTACTACTGCAAAGCTAATAAAGGCAATTTGTTTAGGGCTTCAGTAGGACAGATGCTTCTCACAGAATAATTAATGCAAATGTTGGATACGAATCTAATACTCTTCTTTGTCCACTGAAACGAACCCATAGCAGGATTACTCCCCACTCCTCTGGGCAGGCCAGTCTCCTCATTGCAACTGCTGAAGCCCAAGCTTCTGCTACCCCAGTACCTTTGCTCACGAGATCAACCTCTCCCGGCTGCTGGCCCCACATCCCACAGCCGTGACTCAAGTCTCAGGCTCTACACAGCCTCTTTCATGTCTTTTAGTGCCCATCCTTCTCCTCTTAGCCCTTTCAACATTCATTGTTTGTTCCTAGAAAACCATTTAGTCACTGAACACTAATTTCCTTAGTGTTTTGTTCCTTTCCCTAACAAAATGTTTTTTTATTTTTTAAACACTTAAATCTTTTTTTTTTAAGGTTTTATCTATTTACTTCTCAGAGGTGGGGGGACACAAGCAGAGGAACTGGCAGACAGAGGGAGAAGCAGGCTCCCTGCTGAGCAAGGAGCTCAATGTGGGACTCAATCAGAAAACTCCAGGATCATGACCTGAGCTGAAGGCAGACGCTTAACCAACTGAGCCACCCAGGCGCCCCATGATATACTCAGGAAGCAAGTTGAAGGTTGCTGGAGGGGAGAGGGAGTAGGAGGGATAGGGTGGCTGGGTTATCGACAACGGGGAGGGTATGTGCTATGGTGAGTGCTATGAATTGTTTAAGACAGATGATTCACAGACTTGTACCCCTGAAGCAAATAATACATCTTATGTTAATTTTTTAAAAAAGAAGAAGTATAGAGGGAAACCAAAAAAGAGGGCATCTTTAACCATATGGAGAATAGCCTCCTAATTAAATGTATAAATTTCATGCTATCAAATAAAAAACAACAAATTCTTTATTGGAACTTGATTTAAACTAACGTCACCTATTAAAAAACTAAAGGTAAGAAACAAGCCAAGAAAATTCCCAAATAAAAGCAAAAAGAACAAGAAAAAAATTCCTGAGATAAGGTTGACATGCAATGTTTATCCGTTTCAGGTAACATACTGATCTGACAATTCCATCCACTACTCACTGCTCACCACAGTTAAGTATAGTTACCATCTGGGGCACCTGGGTGGCTTAGTGGGTTAAAGCCTCTGCCTTTGGTTCAGGTCACAGAGCCCAGAGTCCTGGGATCAGCCCTGCATTGGGCTCTCCGCTCAGCAGGGAGCCTGCTTTCTCACCCGCCCCCCACCACCGCCTGCCTCTCTGCCTACATGTGATCTCTGTCTGTCAAATACATGAAAAAAATCTTAAAAAAAAAAAAAAGTATAGTTACCATCTATCTATCACCATACAATGTTATTCTAATTACTATTTTTTTGAAGATTCATTTGAGAGAGAGAGTGAGCACAAACCGGACGGCAGAGGGAGAAGGAGACAGCATGCAGCCCATCATGAGGCTCAGTCTCAGGACCCTGCTGATCATGACCTAAACCAAATCCAAGAGTCAGAAGGGTAACCAACTGCACCACCCAGGTACCCCTGTTATTATAATTATTACTGACTATATTCCCTATGCTCTACTTTTCATCTCTGACTTATTTATAACTGGAAGACTGAACCCCTTAATCCCATTCACCTGTTTTGCCCTTCCCCCCTCCCAGCTCCCCTCTGACAACCACTAGTCTGTTCTCTGCATTTTAGAGTCTGCTTGCTCCTTTGTTTTGCTTTTTAGATTCTACATGTAAGTGGAATCATATGGTAATTTCTCTTTCTCTGTCTGACTTATTTCATTTAGCATAATACCCTCTAGGTCCACCAATGTTGTCACAAATGGCAAGATTTTGTTCTTTTTATGGTTGAGTAAAACTCTTACATATGCATGCGCACGGCCCACATCTTCTTTATCCATTCATCTATCAATGGACACTTGGGTTAGTTTCGTATCTTGGCTATTGTAAATGATGCTGCAATAAACACAGGGATGCATGTATCTTTTCAAATTCGTAGTTTTGTTTTCTTTGGATAAATACTCAGTAGTGGAATAACTGCACTGGATGTTATTTCTACTTTTTAATCTTCTGAGGAAACTTCATACTATGTTCCACAGTGGTCGTACAGGGAAGGGTTCTTTTTTTTCCCCACCCCACATCCTAGCCAACATTTGTTATTTCTTGTCTTTTCTGTAGAGACCACTTTTAGGCAACAGGCCTGAGCAAAGGAAACTTGAATAAGGCAAAAAGGCACACAAGGACCACGGAGCGGAATGCAAACAGACTCATGAAGCAACCCACCTTAAAACAGCCATAGGCCCTAACGGACCAATTACAACCAGGCACAAGATTCCCAAGATTCCTAAAAAACAGAAAATCCTATCCTCCTCCCTAATGCCTCACTCCACCCTCACCACTGCCTCAAGACAGACAGTCTCTCCTTTGCTGTCAGGCCCCCGGCTCCCTTGGGGTGTGGTCAATAAACTTCTATCTCTTTTGGTCTGCACTGGATGAACTCTTTCACCACCCAGGCTGCCAGCCCCCACCCAACTGGCATGCCCCACATTTGGTGCCCTTCCCACCCGATCGGAGCATCCCACATTTCTGATACTAGTCATTCTAACCGAGCTGAAGTGATACTTCATTGTGGTAGAGAAACAAAAACAAGAACAAAAAATCTATCTTTCCCCCCCCCCACAAAGATTTAGTTTTAAGTAATTTCTGCACCCAAAGTGGGGCCTAAACCTATAACCCTGAGATCAAGAGTTGCATGCTCTCCTGACTGGGCCAGCCAGGTGCCCCCAAACCCAGTTTTTAATCAGAGAAGTGAATGCATTTTCCTTATACATTCTGGGGAAGAAACCTGCATCTCTGGTTTTTAGATGCAGAAGGCACTGGTTATCTTTCCTCCACAGTGGTGCTGCAGCAAGGCCCAGAGCAGTTCTCCCAGGAGCAATGCTGAGAAGAGCCAGCCCAGCCAACAGTATTATTAATGAACAAATCTGACAGAGGCTCACTCCCACATCTTCATTCATGCTACTGACCTAGATTTTCTCCTTAAAACTCCACAGCAAAAGCAGGCAAACTCCCTTGCAGCCTTCAGAACAAAAAAAATTTTTTTCAGCATAACTACAATCTACTCAGAGAATCTATTTCAGTTTAAAAAAAAAAAGAAAGAAAGAAGAAGGAAAGAAATGAAATGAAATTCTAAACAAGAAGCAATTTACATAATGCAATGGCAACAACCCTAGATACCTCGGTTCTCCTAAAATATTTTAGAATGGGAAAAAATAGGGGCCAGTTTCTACTGTGAAATTGGAGCACTTAACAGTGAAAGCAACTGGTTAAATATTAAAAGTTCCAACTAATCAAGCAGTAATATCTGTATATCTATTTATCAAAGCCAGAACAATTCTATCACTAAGACCCATTCCAACTGTCAAGACAGACCAACAGATTTTAATATAACAGAATATAAAACGTTCACTGATAAGGCTTTAAATTCTACATTGTGAAAACCAAGAAACTACCACTTGTCAAGTTTTAATGTCAAATCAAATAATATCCAGTTACCTGAAAAGGAGCTGTCAAAATACTCCTCCTTTTAACTACATATATGGGAGATGGATTTTTTTCATCTTCAACTCCAACAACATGTTGTGACAGACCGAATGCAGAGGCAGATCTGAGTATCCAGCCACCTTCTATTCAACCCAGTAGTCAAGACATTTAGAAAAATGTAATACACAGTCCTTCCTACCAACCTTTTTTTGAAACTGTACTATTAACTGTACTTATTAAAAATGTTAATGATTATATTTTAAACTAATAAATATTTTTTAAAAATCAGCTTTAATATCTAATTTGATAAATACTGGCAGATATAACTCATATAAACAAAAGTTCTTTGGGGTCCTTAATAATTCTGTAACCAGCTTTACTGAGGTACAACTGACAAACAATGAGCTGCACATATTTAAAGTGTATACTCTGATAAATTTCGAGGTAAGCATGCCATCACAAGAGAGTGAACATATCCACCACCCTGAAAAGTTTCCTAATATTTATGCATTAGGTCATCTTGATATCAATAGGTTTGAGAACTGATGACTTAAGAGAGTATTTAGAGATAGTCTCCCTCTAGAGAATATTACTATTTTTTTTTAAAGATTTTGTTTACTTATTTGAGAAAGAGAGAGAGCGCATACATGCATGAGTTGGGGAGGGGCAAAGTGAGGACAAGCAGACTCCACACTGAACGTGGAGCCCCAAACAGGGCTTGATCCCAGGACCTCAAGACCATGACCTGAGCTGAAACCAAGAGACAGATGCTTAACTGACTGAGCCACCCAGGCATCCTGAGAATATTGCTATTTATTTGGAGAGAAAACTAAAAGGATAAAGAAGGAGAAACAAGAACACTGGGCAGAAAGACTCAGCGTTGGTGAGACCTTAGTTGTTAGCTCATTTAATGCCCATGAACCTCAATATCTCACCTATATCATGAAAGGATTATACCAGTATCTGGTTTTTTAGCTTCCTTCCAGTTCTAAAATTTTATTAGTCCACATCTCTACATACATACTGTAGACTCATGAGTAAGGATCACCCTTCCTTTCCCCAACATTCCCAACACCCATCACCAAGAAATCCAACACAAAGTTCAGGCTTTAACTTAATATTAAACTTGACAAGTGGCTGTTCCTTTCTCCTTTCCTTTGCTTATCTTTTCTTTCTCCCTCTCCCCCTCTTCCTTCCCTCTTTCACTCTCCCTTCTTTCCTTTCTTTTTTCCTTCCTTTTCTTTCCCTTCCTCCCTCCTTTTCTCCTTCCCTCCCTTGTCTCTTCCTTCCTTCCTCCCTCTCTTTCTTTTCTTTCTTTAAGATTATTTGTCAGAGAGAGAGAACAGACCACAAGTAGGGGGAGCAGCAGGCAGAGGGACAAGCAGGTTCCCCGCCAAGCACAGGACCCCATGCGGGACTCAATCCCAGGACCCTGAGATCATGACCTAAGCTAAAGGCAGATGCTTAACCATCTGAGCCACCCAGGTGTCCCGACAAGTGGCAGTTTCTTAAAGGTTTTCACAATGTAGAATCTCAAACTTCATCAGTGAACATTTTGTATGCTGTTATATTAAAATCTGTTGATCCCTCTTACATTTAGAATGGATCTTATTTGACAGAACTGTTCTGGCTTTGATATATATACAGATATTACTGCTTGATTAGTTGGTACTTTTAAGTTTATGCTTCTGTGATACAAACTTAGCCATCTGAGAAATAAGGAAACACATAATACAGTATCTCACTAAGGGCTAAACTGTATGATGAAGGTGTTTAAATTACATGAAAGGTAAGTAAGAAAATTAATGCTGGCAAGAGGTTTCACAGAAAAGACAGGGGGCAATCTCTGAATATGGTATTTTCAATTACTATCAACAATGTAAATAACACATTTGAGACTAAAATTATTATTACAAAGATAAAACTGAACAAATAGCATGTATATACCCATATATATGTCTCAGAATGATAAAGCAACTGTGGCAAAACATTAACTGTTGGTGAATCACGAAAAACATAAAACAAAAGTTCTTTGTTTTATTTGTTCTCTTCTCTCAACATTTTTCTATCTTTGAAATTAATTCAAAATAAAATCTATTTTTTTTATTTGAAGGGGCACATGCACCCCAATGTTTATAGCAGCAATGTCTGCAACAGCCAAAATATGGAAAGAACCCAGATGTTCATCGACAAATGAATGCATAAAGAAAATGTGATATATATAGATAGTGGGATATGACTCAGCCATAAAAAAGAATGCAATCTTGCCAGTTGCAATGACATGGATGGAACTAGAGGGTATTAAGTGACAGAAGTCAGTCAGAGAAAGACAAATACTATACGATTTCACTCATACACGGAAATTAAGAAACAAAACAGATGAACACAGCGGAAGGGAAGGAAAACCAAAATAAGATAAAAACAGAAAGGAGGCAAACTGTAAGAGATTCTTAACTATAGGAAACAAACTGAGGACTGCTTGAGGGGGGAGAATTTAGGAGGATGGGATAACGGGGTGACAGGCATTAAGGAGGGCACCGGATGAAATGAGCACGGGGTGTGATATGCAACTGATGAATCACCAAATTCTACCCTGAAACTAATACACTATGTGTTAACTAAACAGAATTTAAATTAAAAAATTTAAAAATTTTTCAGTATTTCTATTTTCTACAAATAGAAAGTGATGAAAAATCTAACTCCTCATATTTTCAGCCAACTCCAATTTTTATAATAAAATAGATTTAAATATTCATATCCAACTATATGAGGATGTCTTTCTCTGTACTAAATAAGCAAACAATAACAAAAACAAAACCCACAAACCTTCCTCATCTGAAAATTAAACAATCTTTGACATCCTAAGATGGCTGACAGACTTTTTTTTTTAAGAGTTCACAGTTCTAATAATATTTGAAAACATTGACGCATTGAAGGTCTTGAGTGGGAAAGAGATGATGACTATGTGTTAATGGGTTTCTTTTTGGTTCACTGTAAAACAAACCAGCACACTTGCCTTAGAAATGTCCTAAGAGACCACACAATATGCTTGTTTTGCTTCAACCATAAATCCTGCAGGATGCTTCCCAGAGGGGGCAGAAGTGAAGGACTCCGCTGTGAGGTCAGAGCACATCCTAAGGGAGGAGTGATTTAGCTATAAATGCTACACTGTTTTCAGTTGTTCCTTTTACCTCCCGTCACACTCAATTTACTATCATACTGAATGTACATTGTTCCTATAAAAACATGTGACTCTACACTTGCTTTCTCATTCTTCAAAGGCTTTATTACACACACACTCTCCTCTCTAGCATCCTCCATCCCATCACACAAGCTCTTACTTATGGAAAATAATATTCTTCAACTTCCATTTCCTCTACCATAAACTTACTTACATACATGAGTCCATCATTACCTCTTTCCTTCCTATTAATGGGAAGTATAATCCTCTACCTTTATTTTTTTAATTTGGAAAAAAAAATCTAAATCAGAGAGAGAATATGAGAAGTATAGGCCACTCTCTTTTCCAAGGATACCACTTATGCAAGTATGTCCTTTTCCATCTCCTTTATCATCAAGTCCTCCAACCACCATGACTTGCTTATCCCTTCCCTCTTTATTTCTTCTCCTCTGGTTATAAGCACAATTAAATCTCTAGCGTCCTTTTTTTTTTTTTTTAAAGTAGGCTCCATGCCCAGCTCAGAGCCCAATGTGGGATTTGAACTCATGACCCAAGATGAAGACCTGAGTTGAGATCGAGTTGGAGGCTTAACTGACCGAGCCAACCAGGAGCCCCTAAATCTCTAGCATCTTTAAATGACAAACAAAACCCAAATTGTATTTAAGGGAAAAAAAAACTCCCATAGATGAATCTATGGATTAAAAGAAATTTACATTTCTAATTTCAAAAAACCAGTTATTACAGGGCGCCTGGGTGGCTCAGTTGATTTATTGTCTGCCAACCTTGGCTCAGATCAGCCCACATCGGGCTCTCCACTCCATATCAAATCTTCTTCTCCCTCTCCCTGTGTCTCATTCTCTCTCTCTCAAATAAATAAAATCTTAAAAAACAACAGCAACAACAACAGAAAGCCAACAACCAGTTATTAAAAAACAGATCAGACAACTGGGGGATATAGTGGTGAATGGACATCTGGTATTAGCAACTGGTGTGTGTGTGAATGGTACTATAACTATGTTTTAAAAAGGAATCAATTTTGGGTGGCTCAGCTAGTTAAGTGTCTGCCTTTGGCTCAAGTCATGATCTCCTGGGATCAAGCCCTGTGTCAGGCTCTCTGTTCAGCATGGAGTCTGCTTCTCCCTCTCCCTCTGCCTCTCCCCCTGCTTGCACTCCCTCTTTCCCTCTCTTAAGCAAATAAAATCTTAAAAGAAAAAAAGAAAAGGAATCATTATTTAGAGAGAAAGACTGATTTAAAGATAGAATGATAACAATGTCTGAGATTTGCTTGAAAAAAATGTCTAGGGTTGGGTGGAGGGAATGAGTACAGAACAGATAAGACTGTTAAGGGAAAAATCCAATGAAGAGGCTCTCTTCTTCTTCCTACCCCCCACCCCGATTTATTTATTTATTTGACAGAGAGAGCACAAGCAGGGGGAATAGCCATCAGAGGGAAGAGGGAGAAGCTGGTTCTCTGCTGAGCAAGAAGACTGATACAGAGCTCTATCCCAGGACCCTGGAATCATGACCTAGGCCAAAGGCAGGCACTTGAAAGAGACTGAGCCACCCAGGTGCCCCTCTAGTTTCTCTCTTAACATAAAACTTGTTTCTATTATTCTCTGGTTTAAAACTCTTCAATGTTTCCTTGTAACCTAGAGATTGCAGGGTAAATCTGTCTTACACAAGATTCTGCACAAGCCAGTCTCAAGTAATGTTTCAACATCATTAATCGTCCAGTCCACCTCATGCAGCCCACCTCCCAGCTAACCATACTAGTCCTTCCTCATATCCTTCT
This sequence comes from Neogale vison, assembly GCF_020171115.1. Classification (NCBI taxonomy): domain Eukaryota; kingdom Metazoa; phylum Chordata; class Mammalia; order Carnivora; family Mustelidae; genus Neogale; species Neogale vison. The sequence continues at coordinate 206,848,973 of NC_058096.1, read as the reverse complement.
ACTGTTTGTTGTAAGCTACTCCACTCATCTAGAACATTTTCTTTAGCTCTCCACACAGTCTGCCTGCCCAGGGCTTACTCATCCATTCTTTCAGGGTCATGCTCTAGGAAGTAACCCCTTGTACCACCCCCTCTTATAAACTCAAGGACCTCTCTCATGGCAACCTGTGTGTACACTTAAGCGCCAATACAAACTTGGTCCACGGTTAGCCACAGGAGGATAAGGACTGTGCCTCCCCACTCAGTATTCCCAGCACCATATATTCTGCTTTGACGGCAAGACGGTGCACAAAAATGGTTTCGCTGAATGAACAAATGACTGCAATTTGTAAGGGGGAAAATTCATCTGGAGATAAAAATACTGGTTCTCTGCTGGGTTTTTTCTTAAAGATACAACCTACAAATTAAGATCCTACTTTTTGCACCACCTTTGTTCCACTTTATTATTTTTATTATATTTTTGCTGAATGTTAAAACACTATAATCAGTGGGTAATTTTCTTTTTCTAAATGTTCAGGCCACTAAACAATAGAAATTAACATTAAACTAAATCGGCTCATTCAAAGACTTAAATCTGCCTGGTCAGAGTAGGCCAAGACACTTGAGAGTAAAAGGAGCAAATAGTAATAATTAGGTCACAGCCAACAGGCATAATTAACTATGACTGTCATATACCTAGGACATGATATATAGCAACCCTAATTAAAGGAATATAAAACCCAGGCTCTTCAGAAAAAATAGGAATGAAAATATTAGCTTAAAATGTCAATAACTCACAAGAAATTCCATCTCTATTTCACATTCTCTTAAACCAGTTATATTTCTGTATTTAAATTATGGCAGATGTTAAAAAGACTTTGGTTTAAAGGGAAAAAAAGATTTACAAGTATCCATATTCAAAATTTGACTGAGAGAGACATCACATGTGAACATTAAACTGCATTCATGTCCACACCCATATTTAAATGACTTCTACTCATTTGGCCAATTTCTTCCAGACGACTATGGATAACTGACATTCCAGTTCTAAACTGAAGATGAAAAACCACTTTCCCAAGCAGGGCAAATTATTCATGGGTACTTACTCTTCTCATTACAGAATATTATTTGGAACACTGAAACACAAATCAAAGAGGAAGTCAATTGTCCAAACATACTCTCCTCCTGTTCCTCATTCCCTCAGATTCTGAAGGATTTTTTTCACTCTGATGAAGTTTGTCAGGCGAAAAGGTCTGTGGGAAGGTCTGGTCTCCCATTGCTTTCACACCCCTTCCTTCTCCTGGCACACAGCTGGACATGTGGTGAGATCGTCCACCCAGAGGCAGCACAGAAAGGCATTCACTCATGCAGAAGTTTAGGTTTCAAACCATGGTCCTCTCACTCAAAACACAACCACAGGCAACTCCTTCCTACACTGCCTCACATCCTATTACCAGACAACAAGGGATAACAGATGAAATGATCTTCCAGGATCCTCCTAGAACTGACAAATCTCTAATTCCTTGGTTTACTAATGGTTAAAAAAAGGGGATCACTGCAAGCACCTGTTGCCATAGCCTTCTCTTTACTCCACAAATGCAATAAAAACACAAGTGTTGTTCTTTGCAGTCACTGGGCATAACCACAGCCCACTATTTAGAAAAGCGTGTTAACAGTGCATGTGAACACACACCAAGTCTTCAGAAGAGGGGTCCACCAGTGCCCTAAAAGGTGATCAATTTTCTTTAAACCAAATGAAGTAAGGTACCCTTTTAACTCAATCATTCAGAATTTTGTGTTTATCCATTTCAGTTGGTTGACCAAGTCAAATTGCAGGGATTTTTTTTTTTTAACCTAAGATGAATGAATAAAACATAATAAAGATACCAGTAATTTTATGCTCTCTTGAGCTGGACTTTCTCATTCATTCAAATAAAAAGTTAAATACCTATACTATGTGCCAAATTCCAGTTATTTTCTCTCTTCTTGATCCTGTGGTGCTCAAGTGGTATGTGAGACACTCAATGGTGCTCACCCCCACAAGTTTCAGTGGCACCCCACACATGGCTTTATGTGAGTTCCACTGTCACCCCAGGTAGCTTCCTAGTACATCCAGCCAGGGCGGCTTTCTAGAAAGTTCTGCTGGTTGCCCAGAAAGTGGCATTCCTCCTTGCCAGCCTCAGCCTGTGGCATCTCGGGACCTTCTCCACACTCCAGTGGAGTACAGACAGATGTACCTTCTTCAAGAGGTCTGAATCTCAAGCTTGGATAGGCTCTCTTTCAAACTCATCCCTTTCTTATATACTCTCTGTCAGGCACAAGATGTAGTTAACTATTACCCTATATCTGCTATTTCTATATTCTTCAGAATTCTTTTTGCCCCTTAAGTTCCTTACTAGTTACTAATTCTTTATTTTAACTTTCCCTTTTCCAAACTACTATGTTTCTGTTTCTTGACTGGACCATGACAATGAACTGCTACCAAGTGTCAGGCAATCCCAGAACATAAACTTCCAAACATGGAATATGGTGGCTGGTTTAGTCAGGCTTTTGGATTTTATGCGCAGCGCTAGTAAGAACCTTGTCAATGGGCAACAGTATGGAGAGGAAGAACAGCATGCTAGGGACCCAGGGCCTGCTGTAGTGACACAACTAACTGAGCTCTCTGTGATCGCTGAAGGGCAAACTGAAGCACGTAGCCGGGGAGCCCAAGCACGTACAGGCAATGATGCGGCCTACAACAGCTGCAGTACAAGTGAATTCTCTCCACAGAACACACGCAGTGCTTACTGAAACATGGCGACAAACTCAGGTCTCTCAAGCTCTGAGAGTCAGTCTGAAAACCAGTGAGTTTACATCACAGACTCAAAGAATCTCTTATTTCCTATTAGCCAAGGCTACTATTGTTAAGGAAAATCAAACAAAAAAGTTCAATACAAAAACTGTGGAACTCACAGTCTCACCTAGTGTCTCGTGTGCAGTCAGGAACAGACTGGAAGAGAAGAGAATAATGACACTTGGAATGGAGACATCTGGTTATATCCAGGTAAGAGGGACCATCCTGAAACCCATGTCACTCGGAGCCTAGCCTTCCAGTGAAGGAGCCTGCCCTCTGGTGTTTGAGGGTGCTGATCTTCCTGATTCAAAACTCCAAGGAAAGTTCAGCTGGGGCAGAGGCCCTGAAAGGGAATGCTTATCTTCCTCACGGCCTACCACAACTACCCTCTGTTGCCTCTGAGTCCGTAACTATGGTCAAATCTCAACATGCTCTCGGGTAGGGCTTGGCACGCTGTAGGCCATGGGGCCAAATCTGCCCTACCATCTGTTTTCGTACATGGCCTGTGAATAATTTTTACATTAAAAAAAAAACAAAATCTCATTTTTAAGAGTATTTTAGGCTCCCAGCAAAACTGAACAGAAAATACTGAGATTTCCTATAAACCCCTCCCATAAACAGCAACCCCTACCACCATCAACATCCCCCAGAACCTGGGTACGTTTGCTACAATCCATGAACCTATACTGACACATCATTATCACCCTAAGTCCACAGGGTTCTTACATTTTTTAAATGGTTTAAAAATATAAAAGGAAAATTTTCTGACATGTGAAAATTATTTGAAATTCACATTTCAGTGTCCATAAATAAAGTTTTACTGGAACATAGCCTGTTCACTGGTTTATGTATTATCTATGGCTGTTTTTGTGCTATAGTGGCAGAACTCAGCATCTGTGACAGAGACTGTATGGACTGCAAAACCTAAAATATTTAAATATGGATCTTTGCAGATAAGTGTGCACCAACCTAGATCGAGGAGGACAGGTATACACTATGATCCTTAATAAAACGTCTGTGCACCAAAAAAGAAAAAAAAAGTAAGATTCTGGTAATAAAACCAGGGGGAACATGTATAAGAATAGATTCTAAGGATGTCTGACCACAGAAGTAGGATATAGTTCTATGTTGGGCCTAATATATTGGTACGGGTTCACTCACTAGAGATTACAAATTTAATGTGTTAGCTTATGCAGCTCAAAGTAGCTCTAAGCAGCTCATTCAGTTGGCTGACTGAAATATGGACTCAAAAGTGAACTACATTTAATGAGGTAGAGATGCCAAAGCTTCCCCAGCAAGATGTAAAAGAGAGAATCCAAAGGCTTAGGGAGATAAAAGTGTTAGAACAGATTTTTCATGCATGACCTAAGCCACACAAGAAGGCCCAGAAGAAACTCCTTTAACTAAGGGAATTAAGAAATATATTGGGGCGCCTAGGTGGCTCAGTGGGTTAAAGTCTCTGCCTTTGGCTCAGGTCATGATCTCAGGGTCCTGGGATAGAGCCCCACATAGGGCTCTCTGCTCAGCAGGGAGCCTGCTTCCCACCCCCACCTGCCTCTCTGCCTACTTGTGATCTGTCAAATAAATAAATAAAATCTTTTTTTTAAAAAGTGTTAAAACATGGGGCGCCTGGGTGGCTCAGTGGGTTAAGCCGCTGCCTTCGGCTCAGGTCATGATCTCAGGGTCCTGGGATCGAGGCCCGCATCGGGCTCTCTGCTCAGCGGGGAGCCTGCTTCCTCCTCTCTCTCTGCCTGCCTCTCTGCTTGCTTGTGATTTCTCTCTGTCAAATAAATAAAATAAAATCTTTAAAAAAAAAAAAAAAGTGTTAAAACAAACTGAGGGTTGCTGGGGGGAGGGGGTCTGGGAGAGGGGGGTGGGGTTATGGACATTGGGGAGGGTATGTGCTATGGTGAGTGCTGTGAAGTATGTAAACCTGGCGATTCACAGACCCCTGGGGATAAAAATACATTATAGGTTTATAAAAAAATTTTTCTTAAATTTTAAAAAAGTGTTAAAAATATATATGTATTAGTGCGGATGCCTCGGTGGATCAGTCAGTTAAATGTCTGCCTTCAGGTCAGGTCATAATGTGGGTCAGGAGGCTGTCCTGGGATCAAGCCCCACATGGGGCTCCCTGCTCAGCGGGAAATCTGCTTCTTCCTCTCCCTCTGCCCCTCCCCCTCCATGCTCGCTCTCTCGCTCGCTCTCTCAAAATCTTAAAGAAGATTCTCCCCCTCCCCGCTCATGTGCATGCACTCTCTCAAACAACAACAAGAAAAACCAAAACACTAGTGAAGGAGCACCTGCATCCTTGAGAAGCTCTGTGGTTATTCTCCTTTGTAGTATATACCTGTCCCCCTAGACCTGTGTTGGCAAACTTTATCTGTAAAGGGCCAGGTGTAAATATTCTATGCTTTGCAAGCCATACACTCTCTGTCACAACCTCTAGGTATGACCATGAAGAATGTCTCACTGAAGACGGTTTCCTGATTCCAATAAGGACCATGGGATCTTAGACTAGCAGAAGCCAACTGGCAGTACTTACCAGTCAGAGACAAAGTGGCTACACCTACCATAAAAAGCAGTCGGGTTATACTGGTAATCAGAATGCCCTGGCCCACCAGGATCTTTAGTGGTACTAAACTGATCACAGCATTCCACAGGCAGCCTATTAAAACATGGATTGATCTATATAATTGGAAAAAAACTCTACCTCAGGTGGTAAAAAACCACTTCTGAATAGTCATAACCTCTCAGAAACCCTTAAGGACGAATCCTGCAGTTCCCACAAGTTCAAATTGTCAATCTTTCTCCAAGCTTCCTCAATAAGCCATTTACTAGAGTGAATGGATAAAAGAAAAGGAAATACCCAGACTTTTCAGGGATTACCAATTCCTAGGGACCCAAAATGCCACTTACCAGTCAAAGGGAGAGCTTCTGGTAGTCAGGCTACAGTGGAGTGCTTAGCTCAAGTCCAACTCACAATGGACCCAGTTGTTCCATGGGCCCATTTTGTGGCTATTTCCTTAGTTCCTGGGGAAGTAACTGGGAACAGACATACTTGGCAACTGGCAGAACTCCCACATTGGCTTCCTTCACACACACAGTACCAACTGGCTAACTCAACTGACAAAAGTCGTAACAGGGAGGGCTAAGTGGGAATCCCCTAGGACTTCTCTTTCCTAACACGATAGTAAACCAGAAGCAACACCCCCATCCCCCAAGATAATTAAAGATAATAATGCCACAATTAAAGACTTGGAAAAAACAAAGGCAGGGATATCTATCACATCCACAGTTAACTCACCAGTCTGGCCTGGACAGAGGTCAGAAGGATCTTGGAGAATGACTAAACTCTATCCTAAACTTAATTAGAAGGTTATTCCATCAGCAGCTGATGCCCCTGATGTAGCATCTTTAGTGGAGCAAATCAACACGGTCCTCGTACTTGGTACATGGGTACTGACCTGGCTAATGTCTTTTTCCCAATACCAACTTGCAAGGACCACCAGAAGCACTTGGCTTTTACCTGTCTTTTACATGCCTGTGAGCTTTGCTGCAGATCTACATCAACTGACCTTAAAACAGCCCAGAGACGCTGAACCTCAAGGCATTCCAAAAAATATCACGCTAGCCCACCATACTGACATTATGCTAAATGGGTCTGAGGCATAGGAAGAAGCAAATACAGATGCTTTAGTAAGATTTATGCAAACTAAGAGGATGCGAGATAAACCACAAAAATTCAAGGGCCCTTCAAAAGATTTCCCTTCCAAAGTAAAGGATGAGTTGCAACAACTCATATCACCAACAATGAAAAAAGAGGTACAATGCGTAGGAGGCCTTTTTAGATTTTGTAGTCAACAAATACTACAGCTGAGAGTCATTCCTTAATTCATCTATGAAGTCCCTAAAAGGCTAACAGTTCAGGTGAGGGCTAGAGCAAGAAAAGGCTCTGCAACAAGTCTGGGCTGCAAAGCTGGTTTGCCATTTGTGCCTTATGAGCCAGTAGATCCAAAGATACTTGAAGTGTCCACGGCCAACGGGGTTGCTGAATCATAGCCCAAACTTCTAGAATTTTTGAGAAAATCTATACTCTCCTTCTGCAGACAACTAGTCACCTTTTCAGAAATGGCTTCAAGCTTCCTACTGGGTGTAGGTATAGAATACATGTCTAAGCATGGGCATGTAACCAAGTAACCAAGCTTCTTACCATGAACCAGATGTTGTCTAACCCACCTAGCCATAAAGCTGGGCATATGCACTACCAATCTATCATCAAGAAGAAATGATACGTGAGACACTAAATTCAAGCAGGTCCGAAGTTATGAGTAAGCTACATGAGCAGCTAGCTCGGAGACCCGAAGCAACACTGACTCTGGTCACATTGCCTCTTCTCCCTACACCCAAGCTAATAGCCTCCTAAGAGTTTCACTCAGATTCGCTAAATAAAGAAGAGAAACGAAAATCTGGTTTATACATGGGTCTACAAAATATGCTGGTGCAGATAGAGCACACAGACTCACTTAAAGGTAACCCTGAAAGACAGTAGCAGAACTCTGAGCAGTACACTGACTGTCCCCTCTGCCTGGAGTGAGATGGTCAGAGCACAGATTTACACTGATTATAAACACTTATTAAGGCCTTTGTTGATTGTGTAATGACTTAGAAGGACATGGTGACAAGGAAATCTGGGGAAAATACAGGTGGACAAAACTCTCACAATGAGCACAGACTAAAATATTTGTGCCCCAAGTGAATTATTAAATTAATAAAAAGCAGGCACTGTGGAGGAAGCTGTTCATAACCCTAGTCAACAAAATGACATACCCATGTCTATCAGTCAACCTCTTTACCCAGCCATGGAAGTGCTTCCTCAGTGGACCCATGACAAACTGGCCATGGTGGCAGGGATGGAAGTTACGCATGGGCTTAACACCATGGACTTCCCCTAAACAAGGCTGACCTGGTTAAAACTACTGTCAAATGTGTAATCTGGCAGTGGTATAGGCCAACACTAAGCCTCCCAATATGGCATCATTCCCAGGGAGATTTGCTACCTGTAGCCAAGCTATTTATACCGAACACCTTCCATCATGGAGAAGGGGAAGAGATTTGTCCTTACTGGAATAAACATGTATTCTGGATATAGACTTGCCTTCTCTGCCTACAATGCTTCTGCCAGCACCACCACCCGTGGACTCACAATATGCCTGATCCACTAACATGACATTCCATAAAAAGATTGCCTCTGATCAAGAATGCCATTTCACAGCAAAATAAAAAAAATGGGTTCATGCCCATGGAATTAACTGGTATTATTACACTCCACCACCTAGAATGGCTGGCCTAATTACAAGATGGAATTGCTTACTGAAGACTCAGTTACACTTTTAGATCAAAGACATCCTTAAAAAAAAATGGGGTATTACTCTGAATGCTTTGGATCGAAGACTGTTATAGGCCAGATAATATGTGGGTCTGGGAATCAAGGGGAATCACTATTATATCCAATAACCCACTCATAGAATTTTTGCTTCCACTCCTGACAACTTTGAGATGTCCTAACCTGAAGTTCTTAATCCCATAGGGAGAAATGTAACTACCATCATACACACTAAGAGTTCAACTGAATTAGAAAATTAAGATTCCCACCTGGCCATTTGGGACTCCTTATTCCACTGAACCAAAGGCAGAAAAGGGGGTTCCTCTACTGGCTGGGAAAACTGAGCCTGATTATCCAAGGGAAAATTGGATTGCTGCTACACAATGAAAGGAAGGAAGACTATGTCTGGAACCCAGAGGATTCACTGAGGTCCCTCTAATACTTCTATGCTCATAATGAAGTTAATAGAAAACTAGAGCACCTCCAAAAAAAGGCCGAACTACTAAGCAAATCAAAGTCTGGTTCATTTCATGAGGTAAAGAACTTCAACCAGCTGAGATTCGGGGTGACTGCAAAGGAAACAGGAATAGGAGACATAGATACCAGGTGCCTGGGTGGTCAGTTAAGTGTCTTTTGGTTTCAGCTCAGGTCATGATCTCAGAGTTGTGGGATTGAGCCCTGTGTTGGGACTTCCAAGCTCAGTGGGGATTCTGTTTGCAATTCTCTCTCTCTACCTCTCCCCCGCCCCACTCTCTCTCCCTCTCAAATAACTGAGATTTTTTTTTTAAGACACAGATATCAATTATGTTCTCATGACTAATTACAGAAATGAGAACTGTGATGGCTTTGCATATTTTCTCTTTGTTCTATTTTGTGTTTATTTGTATAGCCTAATCATTTTTCTTCTACTCTTCTTCCTTCTTCCCATTATAAGTTGCCAAAGATTAACTTTGCAATCAGTCTCTTGACAACAGAAATATTCAGTGAACTGTGATTTGAGGGGTGAATAATATGTCCAGCAATGGAGACAGTGACTATAGCAACTAAGCATACTCTTATTTGGGAAAAGGATGAGCTCAATCTTGTTATGTGGAAATGTACGAGTTGTCCTGTTGATACACGAGAGCTCAAATGTCTGTAGGAAAGTACGTATGGAAGCTACGTGGCCAAAGGGGTATACTGTCCCAGTTAACCAACCTACTGCCTCTTAGACTCAGATCTTCCCTTTACTGCCTTGCTTGTGATAATGGAGCTGGACCCTGTAAATGCTTCTCCTCTATCAGTTGGCATATTAGCTTAACAGAGGGTGCTAGAGGAAGGGGCTTCTCTTCCTGTTTCTCTTACTCCCATGGTGCTCTGCTGGTGTTTTAGTGGGCACTCAGGTGGGCATCTTCCCAATCAAGTTCCACCCGTGACCCAAAGCTGGCCATCTGGTGATTTAGCATGAATTCACCTCAATGTATAGTTTCCCGACCTTGGCTTACATCAACTCGACAAAACATCTTTACCATCCACTGAAGACATCTAAGGTAGGAAACTAGCTTTAGGGGAGAAGAGCACTATTCAAATCTTTCCTTGTGTACTCTGCCTGGGTCCTGGAGGTAGTAACTGTTCCCTGTATCTGCTATTCATGTATTCTTAGAGTTTCCTCTACCCTTTAGAAGCTAATTCCCTGTTTAAATTACTGTGTGGTCTGTCTCCTGACTAGACCCACAATGATCACAGATATTGAAGGAGTTAAACAACTGTGAGATGCCTAGGGAAAAAATGGGGAAATGAACGATATTTAAACCAAAGAAAATAAATCAGAAGACACATGTTAACTTCTAATTAAAACACTATTGTGTGCATGAAAGAACATACTGTATCTTTCTGTTCAGCACCAATAACAGTAGCAGCTGTTTCAACAACAGAACACCTCTTTATTTTCCACAGAAAAACTGAAGACTAGAAATATTAACTATTATTAAACAGAAAGCAGAACTCTTTCATGAAGACCTGTAAGGGATCGAACACCAATACTTACATTTCCAATTTGCACAGCTTTGTGTCTTCTCATCTGATTTCAAATTTCTGAAAACCTACCAGAGATCCAGTCATGCCAGGTTTTTGCAGTGACTAAGTCCTAAGTTAATTTTCTCACAAGAAACAAAGCAAAGGCCCTTCCTTCAGTTTGCCAGGAATTGGTTTAAAGAGTCACCTTCAGTATTGTTCTCTAGAAATAGAGCATCTCCAAAGGCACAATGGACACCAGACATGTTCTAGTTACATCCAATTAAAATACTGTTATATAATCATTTAAATAGGAAAGGGGGCTGATGGCCAGAGAGTGATTTATTGGCCAAACCACTTCCTGGGTTGTGGTGATCATCATCCTTATATCCTCTTACATTTATTAACCCCCTCGACCGTGTTACAAAGTACCGAAATTATTTTCTCTGTTAACCCAAACAACTCTTTTATTACTAGTTCGCTTTTTACAGAGGAGGAAACTTCAGCTCGAGGAGGGCAAATAACTTGCCCAAGAGACCCAAGCTTATGGGGGTAGATCTATGCCTGCTCTTCCCATAGCCTCCTCAAATCTAAACAAATCACGGGACGCCTGGGTGGCGCAGTTGGTTGGACGACTGCCTTCGGCTCAGGGCGTGATCCTGGAGTCCCGGGATCGAGTCCCACATCGGGCTCCCAGCTCCATGGGGAGTCTGCTTCTCCCTCTGACCTTCTCCTCGCTCATGCTCTCTCTCACTGTCTCTCTCTCTCAAATAAATAAATAAAATCTTTAAAAAAAAAAAAAAATCTAAACAAATCACTAAGAGGGACTTGTCCCCAGAAAAACATGTACTGATACCTGACAAAAATTACTATAATTGTATGTGCCCTTGCTCTTCGATGTCTTTTCCCATGTGAAACCTGAAACAAACAGAAAAGAACCCCCTGCTCAGACAAAGACACTGGTTAAGAGAAAAGAAGGAAGCATGATCAAAATGCTGGCAGCACATCACGATATACAAAATTTAAGTCAGGTCCTCCTTCTCTTTATACACAAAACAGCAAGGTGGCCCACTGCTCTTCTCAACATTAAACACAACAGCCATTACAGTGTAGGCAGAAGCTTGTGATTTTTTTTCAATAGCAGAGAGAGATCATAGCACAAGGCTTTATTATTACAAGTATGTTTCTCCACGTTGGTGACAGTGTTTTAGCCATGAAAATGAATTAGGTAAAGAGGAAGGTGGAAAGTCATTGTAAATCTAACATTGTTAGGGATATGGGAATAACGCAAGAGCAAATGGGCTAAATAACACATATGCAAAAGACAGGAGAGGCTACATTTGTCACCTGGATAAATTTAAAAATTGGGATGCTACAGAGGCGAGGCCTGATATCCTTTAGAATGAGCAGGAAATACGCAATGACAGAAATACCCCTCTGCTCCAGAGAGAGCTCTACTCTCTGCTTTAGTCACTGCCTCGGTGGGTACACCTTCCCAGTGCCCCCGTCACCTACTTTACATCCTTCCAAACCTTCCATCTTAGTAGAAATGTCATTGCCAACTTGGTACAGACTTTCTCAGCACCACATTTCTTTCCTTCAAGACTTTTTTTTTTTTTTTAATTACACATTCAACAAGATGATTCATTCAATAGCTACTGAGCACATACTATGGTGCCAAACACTTTTCTAGGTGCTGGGCCATGGCAGTGACCAAAACAGAAACCCTATCCCTGTCATAATATTTATCCTCTAGTGGGGAAAGTCAGACAATAAGCAAGACAAATCATTAAACTGTATAAATTATAAAGTGAAAAGTACCGTGGGGAAACAGAGAGAAGTTGAGAGAGAAAAATAGAAGGGGTATAATTATACATAGACTAGAGAAGGCCTCGCTGCTAGAGAGTGAACTATGAGTCTATCTGAGGGAAGAACAATCCAGAGAAAACAGCCAGGGCTGAGAGCCTAAGATAAGGGCCCACCTGGCTTGTTCAGTAACAGCAGCAAGAACACCAAAGAAACAAAGCTAGCAAAGGGGAGGGCTGACAGGGGTATTACACAGCCTTGTGGCCACTGGTAAGGACTTTGGCTTTTATTTTAAAAGATGGAAACTCACTGGTGAGGTTTTAAGCAAAAGAACAACATGATCTATATACAGGACCCCTCTGGATGCTGTTGAGAACACACTGGAGGGAGCCAACAAATGGAGGTGGGAGACTAATGGTAGGTTATTTCAACAGTCAGGTGAGAGGAGGTGGGTCCAATCAGGGAAAGGGCGGTGGGGGTGGTGAGAAGTGGTCAGGTTCCAGGTCGATTTTTCTGACAAATTAGGTGTGGGGTCCAAAATAAAGAGATAAGGGAAGCCAAATGTTTAGGCTGAGCAACTGGAAGAACATTCTATTTTCATTTAATGAACGGAGAAGCAGGTTTTGGTTTTTGTTTGTTGTTTTGATTTGGGGGCGGGGAGGGGGGTGGAACTGGTTCAGTTTAGGACACCTCAGCTTGAGATGTCAACTTCATATCCAAATGGAGATTTCAAATTCTAATTTCAAATTTCCCTAGTTCTCATCCAAACCTCCTCATGGAATTTAACTATTACTACACATCTGCTCTTACCAAATGTTCCCTCTAACTCTTCAGCATTTAACTGTTTACATATCTGCGTACTTCTCTCTGCAACTGGACAAACTAGAACAAATCCACGAGACAGCTAATATATAAAGCATTACTTTAATTCTAAATAGGGCTGTCGTGTACACAATGGTTAATATGAAAATCATTTTTTATTGAGCTAGCTTATTTTTACCATTTTTTAAATTTTTTACCATTTTTAGGTATACAGTTCAGTAGCGTTAAGAACATTTACAAGGTTGTGCAAACGGCACTACCATCCATCTCCAGAACTTCTCTTGTCTTGCAAAACTTAAAACTCTGTCCCAGCTTTCTGTGTCTATGAATCTGACTATATACAGAACCTCATCTAAGAGTAATCAGGTAAGTGAATCAGTATTTGTTCTTTTGAAACTGGCTTCTTTCTTTTAGTATAATGTCTTCAAGGTGCATCCACGATGGTGCATGTATTAGAATTTTCTTCCTTTTTAAAGGCTGAACATCACTCCTCTGTATGTATATACCACATCTGACTTATCCATCCATCCATGAGTAGGCATATGCATTGCTTCCACCTTTTGGCTACTGTAAGGAATACTGCTGTGAACACAGATGTATAAATAAGTTCAAGTCTCTGCTTTCAGTTCTTTGGGGTTTATACCCAGAAGTAGAATTGCTGGATCATTCAGTAATTCTGTTCCTAATTTCGTGTAAAACTACCAATCCAGGGGTGTCTGGGTGGCTCTGTGGGTTAAGCCTCTGCCTTCAGCTCGGGTCATGATCTCAGGGTCCAGGGTTCGAGCCCCGCATCGGGCTTTCTGCTCGGCGGGGAGCCTGCTTCCCCCTCTCTCTCTGCCTGCCTCTCTGCCTACTTGTGATCTCTCTTTCTGTGTCAGATAAATAAATAAAATCTTTAAAAAAAAACAAAAAGTAAAAAACTCCCAATCCACATCCTATGGTGGCTGCACTATTTTACATTCCTGCCAATCATGCACAAGGATTCCAGTTTCTCCACATCCCTACCAACACTTGTTATTTTCTGTTTGTTTGCAGTGTTTGGAGAACAGCCATCCTCGTGGACGTGCAGTCCTATCTCACTGTGGTTCTGACCGACATTTCCCTAATGAGCAGTGATGCTGAGCATCTTCTCACATGCCTATTGCTATTTGCAGATCTTCCGTGGGGAACTGTCGATTCAAGTCCCTGGCATATTTTTAATCTAGTTATTTGTTTTTATGTCATTAAGCTGTAGGAATGTTTTATATATTCTGGAAATTAATCCCTTATTCAGACATGTTTTGTGAATATTTTCTTCCATTCTAAGGGTTGCCTTCTACTAGTGTCCTTTGATACACACAAGTTTCTGATCTTTATGTGGTTGAGTTTATCTATTTTAACTTGTGGCCTGTGTTTTGGGGTCATATCCAAGAAATTACTGCCAAATCCAAGGTCATGAAGCTTTTGCCCACTGTCTTCTTCTAAAAGTTTTATATGGCTCTTATGTTTAGGTCTTTGATCCCTTCCTTGGTCTATAGGTCTATCTTTACCCTAGAACCACATCATTTTCATTTCGGTAGTAGCATTGTAATTAAGTTCTGAAATCAGGAAGTGTGAAACCTCCAACTTTATTCTTTTTTAAGACTGTTCTGGCTACTTAGGGTCCTTTGAGATTCCATATGAATTTTAGGATAGATTTTTCCTATTTCTATGAAAAAAAAAAACCAGAAAGAAAGTGCTTGGATTTTTAAAGAAAAAAATCACCTTCTGAAAAAGCATTTTAATCTTCCTACCAGTGATTGACATTTTGCTACTGCTCTGGAAGCTCCTAGAAGCTCATAGTTGTAGTAATCATTTGTTTACATCCTTTTGCCCAAACCCTGGAATTTTTCAAAAGGAGTGAATCGGTGAGCAATATAAAAACCATGTAAGAATTAATTATATTACTCAAATTTCTCCTTTAGAACATTAGAGCCCTAAAATACATGAATTTAAAAAACTAATCAAACTGAGAAATAAGACAGCTCAACAATGATTATTAGAGGCTTCAGTAATTAATAGGACTTTCAATAATTAATAGGACTAGATAGAATACCAATAAGGAATAGAGGGCCTGAACGACATCATCAACCAACCAACCTAACAGACATTTTAATAGCACATTCCACACAACAAGAGCAGAATATACATTCTTCTCAAGTACACACAGAACATTTTCTAGGACAGACCATATGTTAGGGCCATAAAACAAGCCTGAATATATTTAAAAGGACTGAAATCATACAAAGTATGTTCTACAACAACAGTGGAATGAAATTAGGAAATGACAACAGGAGACAGTTTGTAAAATTCATAAATATGTGGAAATTAACAACACACTCTTAAATTATCAATAGATCAAAAAAAAATCACAAAGAAATTAGAAAATACTTAAGATGAATGAAAATGGGGGTGCCTGGGTGGCTCAGTGGGTTAAGCCTCTGCCTTCGGCTCAGGTCACCATCTCAGGGTCCTGGGATCAAGCCCCACATCAGGCTCTCTGCTCAGCAGGGAGCCCGCCACCCCCCAACCCCGCCTGCCTCTCTGCCTACTTGTGATCACTCCTTCTGTCAAATAAATAAATAAAATCTTTTTAAAAATGAATGAAAATGAAAACATAACCCACCCAAACCTATGAGATGCATCTAACGCCATGCTTAGAAGGAAATTTATATCTCTAAATCCCTACATTAAAGAGGGGGTAACAAAAAAATCACAAGTCAATAAAATAACTTTCCACTTTAAGAAACCAGAATAAGAGCAAACTAAACCCAAAGCAAGCAGAAGAAAGGGAATAATGAGAGTGAAAATAAATGAAGTAGAAAAGAAAAAAATAGAGTAACCTCAATAAAACCAAAAGTTGATCCTTTGAAAATACCAACAACATTGACAAATATTTAATTGGACTTATCAGGAAAAAGAGCTAGGACTCAAATTACAAATAAACTAAAAAATGGAGATGTCAACACCAAACCTTATAGAAATAAAAGGGTTTATGAGAGAGAATTACAAACAATGGTATGTCAACAAATTCAAAGATGAAATGGGCAAATTCCTAAAAAGGCAGGAACTACTAAAACTTATTCAAGAAGGAAAACATTTGGAATGGGAAATTCCAGAACTAACTTTTGTGATTAGTTCTATAGTTTCTAACAATTAGGTTTTGGAAATTCGTTCCATGATTCTTTCAAATTTCTCTCTATAGAATACAAGAACCTCATTCCTCATAATAAGGCAAAAGCAGATGAATTTTTTGTTGAATTAACCTCTTGGTTAGCTGGAGACCTCTTGTGCCCAACCCTCCGTAAAAATCCATCTTTCACTCCACCTGCAACAGTGGCATTAAGCTGTATGATCTGTCAGAATGATCTGACTGTTGATATGATAAGTATGATAAGTCAGTATGATCTGACTGTTGGCTGCCTCATGCCATCCCTGGTCCCAGAGATGAGGCATCTGTAGTCTGACATGGCCAAAGTGCAAACCCAGAAGCACAACCATCAACCAAGAGATGGCGCAGGATTAAGGCCACTCTGTCCACAGAAGTGACTAAATAATACCCTCATCATACTGGCTTTTCCTTTTTCCAATTTCACTCTTCCTGGTCCCCTGCTCTTTATATCATGGGATCACTTCTCGAACTGAACTACCTACCTACATACAAAGCTCTTGCCTCGGCCTGGATTTTCTCCCAGAGAGTTAGCACCTAAAAAAGGCTTGAAAACAGGAACGGGCCTTTAAAGGTCCAGTCCTTCCAACTGCCTTTGCGACACGTGGTCAGCACTCAGAAGACCCACTATGATATGACATACTGTGATAGAGAGGGCACAGGGCTCAAAAGCCTAGGTTCAGTTTTGAGCTCTATTATTAACCTAACTTCAAATTCTTCAAATGAAAAATGGGTATACTATTATACATTCCAAAAGAGTTTACAAACTCTAATGTGTTATACAAATAACAGTTATCCTTACTACTCTTAAGATGTATCAGAAAAACCTGTTCAAGTCTACATTCAGGTGAAAATACAAGATCAACTTACAGAAGCTGTCTGTTAGTTCTTTCAGTAAAATTCCTCTGGTCTCTGACAGAGATGACTATATCTATAATACTTAATTTCTTTTAGAAAGGAGAATGTGTTCATATATTACTTAAGAAATCACAAATAAAAAGGAAAAATATTCTATATTCACACATGCCTTTTGGCACAGCTGGAGTTTCATTCCATAAAGAAAAGCAAATCATACTAAGTTATGGTTTAAAATCTTGGGGTTTAAGTCCCTGGGGGTACTCAGTCAGTTAAGCATCCGCCTTCAGCTCAGGTTGTGATTCCAAGGTCCTGGGATCGAGTCTTGCATTGGGCTCCCTGCTCAGCAGGGAGTCTGCTTCTCCTTCTCCCTCTCCCTCTGCCCCCTCATCCCTGCTCATGTTCTCTCTCTGTCTTAAATGAATAAATATTCTTAAATTTAAAAATAAGTAAAAATAAAAAGCATATCAGAATAATGGATTCACTCAAAGCTCAGAAGAAGCTGTCTATCTTATTCGATACCAAGCTCCAGTAGAAACTGGAATCAAATGTCTCGCTATACAATTAAATACTCAGTGCGTGAGCGGGTTTTCAAGGGAGTCCTATATATTCTACAAGGGAATGTAACATGTTGTGTTAATGGGTATATGTGAAATTTTTTGATTAGTTCTACATTTTTACCAGAAAACCATGAAAAACAACAACAAAAAAACTTCAAGAAACATAAGGTGTTCATATTTTATTCATGTGTCTCCAATATGTAACTTCTATCTGGAAAATGAAAGAAAGAAACCAAACCTTTGTTTTCAGGATTCGGGGGCGGGGGGGAACAGAGGAAAGGATGTCTTGCTGTGTCCACATCTAGGAACACGGTGTGCAGCTTTATGTTCAGGCTTCATTTATAAGTTAAATGCCAACTTAGACATTGGTTATAATAGCTGCTCAGAAACTCCCATTATTTTCCTGCTAAGATTTCACATTTTTTTGTTTCTCATATTTTTTCTTTGAGATTTTGTTTATTTATTTGACAGAGAGAGCACAAGCAGGGGGAGTAGAAAAGGGAGGTAGGCTCCCCTTTGAGCAAGGAGCCTGATACAGGGCTCAATCCCAGCACCTTGGGATCCTGACCTGAGTTGAAGGCAGACACTTAACCAACTGAGGCACCCAGGTGTCTCTCTCGGAATTTTTCTAATGCTCAATTCCTTGTACCCTATCTGATGCTACAGGAGACAGTGATCAAACACAGGATCTCATTTGTGTCATGACATTGTGACAAGGCAGTTTTACCATTTCCCTGCAGGTATGACCTGAGGGACTGATAGCATGTCAAATTCAGAACTATTGTCACAAAAAAAAGCCACCTTGTCTGTTCACAATGGAAACCACCAGCAACACTTAAGGCACTTAGTATACTGCATCCAGCTTAGCCTCCATGGTAGCACAGATGTTTATACCACCAACAATTTGTGGTTAAGTCTTGTTAAGCCTTCACTGTAATGGAAACAGCATCAATATAAAATTGAGGATAATGCACTCTTACACATTACTTAGAAATGAAGTTGATATTCTGTGCCTGTGTCTTTGTTCAAATCCCTCTCTAGCCTCCTGTCTCCATTCACCTTATTATCAGGTCGACAAGGGGGAAGAATCCAATGGTACCCAGGTTTCATCTCTTTCTCCCCCGTTTTTTTTTTAAGATTTCATTTATTTATTTATTTATTTATTTATTTATTAAAGATTTTATTTATTTATTTGAGAGAGAGAGAGACAGTGAGAGAGAGCACGAGCGAGGAGAAGGTCAGAGAGTGAAGCAGACTCCCCATGGAGCTGGGAGCCCGATGCGGGACTCGATCCCGGGACTCCAGGATCACGCCCTGAGCCGAAGGCAGTCGTCCAACCAACTGAGCCACCCAGGCGTCCCTCATTTATTTATTTTAAGAAAGGGCGGCGGCGGGGGGTGGGGGCCAAGCGGGAGGAAGGACAGAGGGAGAGAATCCTCAAGCAGATTCCCAACTGAGCCCAGAGTCAGATGAGGAGCTCTGTCTCACAACCCATGAGACCATGACCTAAGCTGCAACCAAGACTCAGACATGTTATTAACCAACTGAACCAGCCAGGCCCCCGTCATCTCACTTTCATCAAAATGAATACACTAAAATCCAAGAATTGTCTCCATCTCACCAAAAGCCTTAATACTAGTGTACTTATAAGAAAGTTAGGGAGGTTTCTGAATTATTATTTATATTTTGAAATTCTGGTGCTTTAAACCTAAGAAGAGATTGTGTTAAGCCCTCTTAATAAAAGAAAACCTAAGAGAGTGCCTGGCTGGCTCAGCAGGTAGAGCCTGTGACTTGATGGTGGGGTTGTGAGCTCGAGTCCCACATTGGGCGTAGAAATTACTTACAAACAAAACTTTTAAAAAGACACCTCAGAACATTAAAGTGGGTTTTCTTAATAAAAAGAAATGTCTTACCAAGCTAAAAAAGTTACTTATGCCATGCAAATTACCTTAGGCATAGAACCTTTTCAATGTCTCAATTCGGTCAATATACTGCATTTCAAATCTACGTACTGTAAAGAAACACTAAAAACCAGAGTGGGTAGGGAACTGGGCAGTCGATTGAATTCCTCCCAGCTGCAGCATAACAAAGTTACAAAATAAAATGTCATTGAATGTTCACAGTTTCAATTGATAATTCAGGACGTATTTTAGGAAGATCATGAACATGAATTTGAACTAAACATACATGTAATATTGGAAGGCATCTAACAATAACTGATACGCCATGAAACTCTTTTGGGTTAACTGCATATTGCCACTCTGCCAACTGTTTTTTTCACCAGATGCTATAAAGTATCAGTCATTTGCGCTTGTAGATAAAAAAGAGTTACTCTGAGAATCAAAAACGACACTGTAAGTGAAAACGAAAATGCCTGGCAAAAACTAAAAAGTCCACACAATTATGAAATTATTATGGGTGATCGGAAGTTTAGTTAGACCAAGAACTCATTCCTCAAGAGTCTTTATTTGCCAAACTTATGTCTTAGTCACATTATACTTCAATAATTAAGACTCCAACCAAAATCCAGTCTGTAAGGTATTAATGTAAGATGTTTATTAGTGTAATTTATTCAGCACAATGATCACATTAAAATGTCCCAATATACAAACTGTTAAAGTCTGAAGTCACAAAAAATATAAACTCAGGTGCATGAACTAAGTTATATAAAATATTATTTGTAAACAATATTCTACATCTTCAACATTGGGCCAAAAAAAGAAAAAGAGAAAGAGAGAAAGATTATATATAATAAATATCATATTTCAACAGAGCAATCCTGACCAGTCTGGTAACCTCACACTTGGGTGTGACCACGATAACAACACAGCATTTCCTTACAGCACTGGTTGCTTTATACAAAGCTATATGCAAAATAAAATGAAACATCCTAGTGAAACAGACAGAGCTAACAATATATACCACATTTTAGCTGGCTAGTAGTAGAAAATTTCAATTCCATTAAAAAAATTAAAAAAACAAAAGTCAAGCAAAAACACAGCAAAATGGAAATAAAAGTGAAATAAATCAATGTAATAATGGAGTGTGTGTCCCTTTGACCACTGCCAGAGCAGAGCTGCACCCAGGTTTCTCCAAACACCTGTCACTTAGACAAGCTGTAGAGACCGGTTAGAGGTGATAGAAAAAATGTCAATCACGATCCTTAAAAAGTTAGCACTACCAGTTTGAAAATTTCCCTAGCCAAAAAACTAAAGCCAAACCAACCAACCATACGCAAAGAACCAAGAAACATACTGAACAACTGCACACCAAAGGGAAAATGCTATGTTCTATTTGATGGGTGCTCTCCCATGGTTAAGAGATTTCATATTTTATCAACTGCTTAGAAGGGAAACATCAGCATTTCCCTCTAAAATGTGCCTCCCCTGGGAATCTTCTCTCCAAGAACTCACAGGAGGAATTCTTGGCAGCATGACCCCAGTTTATGATCAGAAGAGGGAATGAATGCTCCCTAAATTCCAGAAGTCACAGGGATTCAGTTTAAACTTCCATAATATTCTGATTTTTCCATCTCAAAAGCAGTCTTATGTCAGAGGATCTAAAATAATGTACATCTCAAAATCTCCCTCAGAATATACTGCCGATTATTTAATTTGAAACAGTAACTTGGTGATTGTGATAACCTCCACAATCCGTAAGAGGATAGAAAATTAGAGAGCACTTCTCATTCTGGATCTTAAACTAGAACTCCCTTAAGATTTCAAAACATGGTCCAGGTTTTATATTCTATTTCTCAAAATCCAATCAAAGCTTATTATCTGAAAATTTCTGCAGTACATCTTCCAAATGGTTCTTCCAGGTTTTTTAGCTCTTAGTGTGGGAAAATGAGGAGTGAGAATGAAAAAGTCCCAATGGGACAACCCTCAGAATACACGGAGTATAAATGCTAATGCTCATGGTAAAGGTCTTCACATGTGGTCCACCAATCCCACTGGTATGCTGCTCCAGAGATCAAAGGGATCCTGGACACTACCTGAACCGAGTGTGAGTCCAATCTGATAACCATTTCATTAGAAAACAGATAAGCTGGTTGTGGTTCTTCAGTGCACTGCAATGTACTTTCATTCTCATGTTTTTATACAAGAGGTTGTTTTCTATCTGTATCAATATCCCAGTAGTCTGACAACACAGGGTTGCATTTTCTTTAACTTCTCAGTTCTTGTTTTGATAGCTCGTGATTAGGTTATGAAAGTAACTTTGCTTATAAAATTTCATAGACAATAAAAGGTTGTCAGATTTTCAAGAGAATCTAAGACTCTAGACAAATAAACCATAATTTTGTCATAGAAACCATTTCAGCCCAACTTGCAAATAACAAAATATGGTTTAATTTGAGGAAATGCTTTTCAAAGTTTAATCAGAGCTACTCTAAATGAGAAAACTTTAAATTAAAATTGCTATCGTCATTCAGATTTTAGTAAGCTGGAGAGAGATACATAGGTAGCCTGAAAGATTACCCTTCCCTAAAAGCAAGCTCACAGAGGAAGAGAGGAGGGGGAGGAAAAGGGAGGGTCGACTGCAGTACTGGTGGACTCAATCCCTTTATGAAAGCACACATTCTCATTTGGTGTTACGAGATCCTGATTCATTATGAAGATCTGAAAACCAAATGGAAAAGGCCAACTCAAAATGTTTAAAGAAAAGAAAAAACACGAGATTGAATAAAATGATAAAATGGGTTTTAAAAGAGAACAAGAAATAAAAGACCTTGGATGACCTTTATAAAATACTAAAAATTAAAAATAATTCATCTTGTACTTTGTGCTCACAAAGGGAAAGGAGGTTCCATCAAGCCCTGCAGAGCACAAAAGGAAGCAGGTGGTTTGCTCAGGCATCAGCAGAAAGGCCCCGAAGAACTACCCTCCGCCTCTTCTACACCGTGTCCAGGAAGGAAAAGCAAAGCTCTGCAAAATGCTGAAGGTTTTAGAAGTGTAACGGTGCTTAGGAAAGATCACTGGTCTGGTGTTGCAGCAGCCCCAGTGTGGAGAGACACGTTAGGCTTCTAGGAGGAGAAAAATAGAAAGGGAGGAAGAAGTAGGAAGGGGAAGGAAAGGGCAGAAAAGCACAGGTCATTAGTAAACAGCAAGTTCAACATAGCAAGATGCTCATAAACCCTTTATAAGCTATCAGTGGAGCTGGTCTGCGATTAGGACTAGAGACATCCTAAACGAAACAGAAATGGGAATTTTCAAAATGGCAATGAGCTACGTGCTCTAGTTTAGTAATGGCCAAATTAGAATGAGGTCACAACATGCTCCAGAAACATGCATTCTCTGTCCCCTCCCCACTCCTTCCCATCCCCAGTGAAACATGCATATTTTCAAGTGGTCAAATTCAGAATGCGAACATCTTGCCGTATGCAAACTATATTCTACCTGTTGCCATAATGTCGTTGGGTAGTTCAGAAATATCTGGGTTCTTTTTTGCCACCAGGGAACTAATAGTCTTGAAACAGTAAGGGCCAGGCTATATGTTTTTCCTGTTCTTTTTTTTTTTCTGTGCTCTTAAGAGTTGGCTGTGGGAAGCAATTACTACATAAAGTCTCTTCTGGTCATACCTGACATCTTGCTGGAGAAATCTTCCCTAGTTTTGATAGCTATTTCTTTTCTGGATGAAAATGGCTTCCACTCTGCCAACTGGCTAATCAAGTCAATCCCCTCCCAAGCCTTTCCTTTCCCTGGCACTGCCTCCTTGTTAAAGAAAGCTGAACTTACTCATTTTTTAAAAGTTCATGTTCAAGCTTCTCCTTTAATCACAAGGACATTTCCATAAATGTATCCTTAAGACTATACTACATAGATGACTTTGCTTTCAAAGCAGGCACAGGAACAGTCAATAACACACAAAGATTATCAAAGAAATACAAAAAATTCAGTTCACAAAACTGGAAGATGAGGTGGCACTTCTGGCTGCTTTTACCTTAAAGAGTCTCTGAGTTATGAGCTGCTAATAAGGATGTTAATGTCACTGGGCAAAACTAACATTCACAACAAATGGAAACCAGCCATCAGTCAATCAGAGGTCCAAAGATACATACATTTCCAAAGGTCACAGAATAAAGAATAAATCCTGGAGTAATTGCTGTTGCTAACAGAAGGCTTTCCGGGAGCCTTAAAAACTGAGCAATCATACGGTGTCTCAAGGAAAGTCTTCTCCAGGCTGAGGCAGGCTTACACGAGAAACACAGACACAATCGTATCTAGTGCTTGCCTCCAGCGCAGCGTGAGAATCAATGTAATGCCCCAGTTAAGAGCATGCTCTGTAGCAGAGAACAATTTGCTTGGCTGTTAGATGTCTGTTCATTTGGGTCAACAGTGTCAGCCTGATCCCAACTGCAAAATAAGTGCAGTTATTTACAGAAATACATGCTGACTCTCCTGTCAGCTACCTAACAGAAGAAGATTTGCCTAGTACTACATTCTTGTGGACCTCACTACTGCTTCGAGAACTCTGCTCAAGACAAATACACTGGGGGTCAGGGGTAATGAGGTGCCAGTTACGAGATGGGAAGCCACAGGGGCTCAGGGCTAGCTGATGGGAGTATCAAAGCCCTAGTTAATGGGCTAGGCATTGAAGTTAAAGACAGATTTCAGAAGTTAACAGTTAATGGGTGAAAAGAATAAAAGACTGAGGGCAAAATCAAACGGGAAGAACTTTTAATTTGTAGGGTCCCTAACACTGAGCCATGCATGGAAAGCAAGCTAATAAGTGCAGGAGAGAAGAGCCTGTATAAAGAGCCATAATGGCCAAAGGCCTCCAGTGTAACATAGTCTGATGATGATTAGCCTGCATTTATAAGCGTATTTTTTAAGTTTGATCCAGCTCTTGTGTGGTATAATTACAACAAATACTCAAGAAACAGTAAAGGAAATTCATTCATTCTTTCTGTTGTTGGAGATGTTACGTGGCAGAGGGCCCTGGACTTGAATACATCCAACAAGAACAACAATACCCTTAGAAATAGTTCAAGTGATTCACTGCCATGTTCCTTAAAGGACCTCATCAAGGTGTTTACTGTGACTATTTCAGAACCACATCTGGGGAATCCTGGGAACCACTTACCCGTAGTTTCATTCCCTTCTATTCCATGGTCACCATTGGCTAGCCCTGTTGGCTTGGAGGGAGTACCTGCAACAACCACAAAGAGTAATTACCACGGTGACAGCCACAGGAAAAACAGCTTCAACGCTATGTAACCAGGTGGAATTTGTCCCAATTCACAGCATGAGCTTAAAGCAGGTAAAAATTTGTCCAAAATGTAGAGAGCCAATAAAAGGAAATCAAGAAACAGAACAGAACTGAGTCATTCAATTTTGCGACACCCAAACACTACAGAAGAACCCTTCTTAATAAGCAAGCTGAAATCTTTTCTGGTCTGTAAACTGTCGAAGATCACCATTATATTCCACTCCAAAACCGTTTCAAAGCACCATAGGTTTTGTATCTGTGAGTCAAATCCAAAGCTACAAGGGCACAGGGCCATTAAAACAATTCGCACATCAGAAGTCCAGGGTTTCTTCCTCACTCCTCCTGAGGGTGAGAATTACTTGGTCACCAGGATCACCTCTGGAAGCAGAGAACTGTTTTTGTTTTTCTCTTAATCTTAGTTGTTCTAATATAGTTGCGTCTCATTCCCTAATAACTAAAGATGTTGAGCATCTCTGCATGTTAACTGAATGGTCAAATTTTTTCATCGTTTTTATTTGGATTGGTTTTTTTCTTATTATTTAGTTCTGAGGACGCCTTACATATTCTGAATACCAACCCTTCATCAGATGAATTCTGCAAATATTTCCTCCCAGCCTATAACTTGTATTTTCATTCTTTTAGCCGTGTCTTTGCAGAGCAAAAGTTTAAATTCTGATGAACACTAATTTTTCACTTTTCCCCTCATGCTTTTTTTATGTTTTCAGTGAAGTATCTAAGAAATCCCTGTCTAGGGCCATCTGGGTGGTCCAGTCAGTTATGTGACTGACTCGATTTCAGCTCAGGTCTTGATCTCAGGGTTGTAAGTTTGAGCCCCACACTGGCTCTATGCTGAGAGTGGAGACTACTAGAAATTTAAAAACTTTAAAAAAAATCTTTGTCTTACCCAAGGTCACAGGATTTTCTCTTATGTTTTCCTCTAGAACTCTCTAAGTTTTCAAATTTAGGTTTCCTATTGAGGTTTATGATACATGATAAATTTCGTATATGACAGAAAATATGGGTCTAGATTTATATTTTTGCATATGGACATCTAATCATTCCTGTACCAATTTGTTGAAAAGACTATCCTTATTCCACTTAACTGCCTTTGCACCTTTGTTGAAAAATCAATTTACCATACCATGTGTGGATCTATTTCTGGACTCTCTCTCTTCTATTCCACCAGGCTATAAGTCTCTTCATTTTTCCAGTACTATACCACCTTGATTACTGAATTTGTATAGTCTTTAACAGAGGTCATGACAGTCCTCTTAATTGGGTGTTTTCCAAAGTTGCTTTGGTTGTTCTAGGATATACAACCTTTTCTTTAAGGCTCTGGCTATAACATTTCAGCAACTGGTCTAGCCCTACCATCAGCTTGCCAACCCAAGTTTCCCAACAGTCATTGTCAAGAACCTAACAGAGATATTAGCATCTAGAATGCATGCTACAAAAATATAAAATGCAAGATTTTACTTTGAAAGACAAGAAACTACGCCGTCCAACCTACTGACTCCTACAAATCCAAGGCAGAAATCTTTCATTTAAACTCACAAAAGATCTTTGATTCTGTTATCTCAGATAACAAAGGAACGGCTACAGAGAACAACCTAAAGAACAAGGCAGACTTAAAGGAGAATACGAATTACCTCCAAGAAAAAGGAATAAAGGACTGAAAGAGAATAGACTTTTATTAAATACCCACTATGCACAAGGCACCATGCTAGGGCTTCACGTATTTATTATGTTTTGCTTCTCCAGAAAGATGCCAACAGTTCTATCCCATATTTATGCCAAATATGGGACAGAACATATTTGGCATAAATTTGCTTTTACTCCCACAAAGTAAGCTTAGAAAAAATTTTCTTCCTAGCTCAAGAAAGAATACATATTTTAAAAATCTGCCTCATTTTAAAATGCAGATTGTAAAAAAATAAAATGCAGATTACAGGAAAATGCAAATCATAAAAAATACCATCTTCTGATCATGAGAGTGATAAAACCTTTTTAAAATTTAAATAATAGCCACTGTCGGCAACTGTGTAAGAAAACAGGTAATCTCATTATACCACTGGAGGAATATAAATTGGAACATCCGTTTTATGAGACAATTTGGCAGTCTATCAAATTCTGAAATACTTAACTTGACAATCCATTTTAGGTGTGTAGTTCAGAGAAAGACATAAAAGTACACAAAAATGAAAGTTAATGAGATGTTTATTATAGCACTGTTTAAATACCCACTGACAGATTTGCTAAATTGTGAAATAATATGTAATTTTAAAAGAAATAAGGTAGATTTTCATGTGCTGAAATGGGAAGATTAAGAAAAAAATAAAAGCATGGGGCACCTGGGTGGCTCAGTGCGTTAAAGCCTCTGCCTCTGGCTCATGTCATGATCCCAGAGTCCTGGGATGGAGCCCCGCAACAGGCTCTCTGCTCAGCAGGGAGCCTGCTTCCCTTCCTCTCTCTCTGCCCACCTCTCTGCCTACTTGTAATCTGTCTGTCAAATAAATAAATAAAATCTTAAAAAAAAAAAGAAAAGAAAAGCAAATATGGCATAACAGCATTATAAAACACACAAACACAACACATCTGCATGCACACACAAATAATCAGAAAAAAAAAAAAAAAAAAGGTCTCTGTTCAGCAGGGAGCCTGCTTCCTCCTCTCTCTCTGCCTGCCTCTCTGCCTGCTTGTGATCTCTCTCTGTCAAATAAATAAATAAAATCTTTAAAAAAAAAAAAAGAAAGAAAAAAAAAGGGAAAGAGTATGTACCAAACGCCACTGATGGGGCCCAGAGATAGGGAAAACAAGGAAAACTTTCACAGACATGAGGTCCTATTTTATTTTTTTTTAAAGATTTTATTTATTTATTGGACAGAGATCACAAGTAGGCAGAGAGGCAGGCAGGCAGAGAGAGAGAGAGAGAGAAGAAAACAGGCTCCCTGCTGAGCAGAGAGCCCAACTCGGGGCTCGATCCCACGATCCTGGGATCATGACCCGAGCCGAAGGCAGAGGCTTTAACCCACTGAGCCACCCAGGCACCCCAATGAGGTCCTATTTTAATTGAGCACCTTAAAGAATTAACTTAAGAGCAGGGACGCCTGACTGGCTCAGTCAGTAAAACATATGACTCAGTCTGAGTTTAAGCCCCACAATGGGTGTAGAACTTACTTAATAAAAATAGTAAGGGTGCCTGGGTAGCTCAGTCAGGTAGGTGTCCAACTCTTGGGTTTTGGCTCAGGTCATGATCTCATGGGTGGTGGGACTGAGACCCAAGTCGGGCTCCACACTCAGTGTGGAGTCAGCTTGTCCCTCTCCCTCTGCTTCTCCCCAGCTCATGCACTTGTGCTCCTTCTCTCTCTCTCTCAAATAAGTAAATAAATAAAATCTTAAAAAAAAAAAAAAAAGGGCAGGAAAGATGGCTTAAAAGAGTAAAGTAATAAAAGACCTAGAAATCCAATGCACCAGAAATTACAAGGAATATTCTAGAAAATGAAAGCGAATGGGATCAAAACGAAGGAAGAAACCACAGCCCAAAGAAGGTACAGGAAAGCAGGACAGCAAGGTGCTCTGTGCTTACAGACAGCAGGGATGATGGAGGCTCCATTAAAAGCTGTCAGCCCCCATTCCCCCTACACTCTCCTTCTCTCACCTCTCAAGTCTGCCTTGTGCCGACCCCAGACGGAATGGTGAGCCCTCACACCCCACCTGGCAGCACAGTTATATCCCTGTCAGAGGCAGGTGGGAGATCTCAAACAGACGGTATTGCCAAATAACAGAGGAAAACTATTACCAAAAAAGTAAGACATTACATTCAAAGAAAATAAATATGACTCAGGGAAACAATGTTGATACAGCAAATAGGAGACTTAAAAAAAAAAAAAACTACCTGATTTCCCTCAGAAGGATAAAAGAAACAGATTCATGAAACGAAAGCAAGCCCCCAAACAAAGTGAATTGCCTACTGACTAACAAGTCCTCTTCCAAGTTAAACAGTTTCCAATTCTTTGCTTTCATCAAAACTGAGAGAGGTCATAAGGTAGGTGCCTTCTGATAGAGGACACCAAAAATAATTTTTTTAAAGATTTTTTATTATTTGACAGACAAGAGATTCCAAGCAGGCAGAGAGGCAGGCAGAGAGTGGGGGGGAGCAGGCTCCCTGCTGAGCAGAGAGCCTGATGTAGGGTTCGATGCCAGGACCCTGGTTAAAGCAGAGGCATTAACCCACTGAACCACCCAGGCGCCTCTCTAGTTGAAAATAAACTCTAATAATACTGACTTATAGAATTCTTTCTTTCTTTTTTTTTTTTTAAGATTTTACTTATTTGACAGAGAGAGACACAGCGAGAGAGGGAACACAAACAGGGGGAGTAGGAGAAGCAGCAGCAGGCCTCCTACCGAGCAGAGAGTCTGATACAGGGCTCAATCCCAGGACCCTGAGATCAGGACCTGAGCTGAAGGCAGACGCTTAACAACTGAGCCACCCAAGACACCCCTGACTTACGGAATTCTTAACATTTAACTCAAAGAATGGAGGATATTGCCATAAAACGACTTCCATTCCCACATACTTAGCTATGTGAATAAAATTTTCTGGCTATTATGTCTATTAAAACAATAGGAAGAGGAGGGCGCCTGGGTGGCTCAGTGGTTAAGTGTCTGCCTTTGGCTCAGGTCATGATCCCAGGGTTCTGGCTTCTAGCCCCACATCCAGCACCCTGCACAGCAGGAAGCCTGCTTCTCTCTTTCCCACTCCCCCTGCTTGTGTTCCTTCTCTCGCTGTGTCTCTCTCCGTCAAATAAATAAAATCTTTAAAAAACAAAACAAAACAATAGCAAGAGGAGTGCCTGGGTGGCTCAACTGGTTGAGCATCTGACTCTTGATTTCAGCTTAGGTCATGATCTCAGAGTCACGGGTTTGAACCCCATGTCAGGCTCCATGCTCAGAGAGTCTTCTTGAGATTCTCTGTCACCTTCTGCCCCCTTCCCTGTTTGCATGCACACTTTCTAAAATCAATCAATCAATCTTGGAAGAAAAAAAAAAGGAATATAAATTATTAAATTCTCTCTCACCCTAGCAAAAAATAATGTTCTACAGATTCATGATCTGAGAAAAATATTAGTCCCCATCATTAAGAAAAACATTTCCAATCAAATTCAACTTTTATGGTTAGTTATGATTTACCAAAAATTATTAATATATGTGACCAACTGGGTGCTACTAGTAACTGTGATCATAAGTCATCTTCAGGACCAAGTAAATACCTAAAGCCTTATGGTTATAGCAACTAAAATTAAAATTTAAGCTTATATACATATTTTGTTACAAAAACACAGTAATGGGCCTCTGGGTGGCTCAGTTGTTAAGCGTCTGCCTTTGGGTCAGTCATGATCCCAAGGTCCTGGTATCTAGCCCCACATCAGGCTCCCTGCTTGGTGGAAGCCTGTTTCTCCCTCTTCCACTCCCCCTGCCTGTGTTCCCCCTCATGCTGTGTGTGTGTGTGTGTGTGTGTGTGTGTCTGTGTGTGTGAGTCTCACTGTCAAACAAATAAATAAATAAAAATCTTAATTTAAAAAAAAAACAGTAACAATCAAGAAAGACCTGTCAGTATAAAAATGTATTATACTAAGATAAAAGTCTATGATAGACACAGAGGAGAAGTAAGAGTTCAAGGAATCAAAAGAAGGATTTACATTTCCAATGATAAAGAACAGCTTGCTCATGCATTTTTTAAAATAGATGATGAGGAGAATCAAAATGCTATATATTTAGAAGCATTTGGATACACTGAACAGAGTGGTGTAGCTTATTTTTATGTGGCAAAAGTAAAACATTCTGAAAATGACAGCTTTACAACTACCACCTCTAGCCAAAGCTTTAAATACCATCAACCTCCCGATTGGTATCTCCAGCCCAGAACTCTCCTCTGAACTCCACACTCTTTATCTAGCTGCCTACTGCTCTTCTCCACTCCAGTATCTTCTCTGCTGTCAAGCAACTCACACTTGATAATTCCCAAAATTCCCTGAATTCCTTACATTACCCTCAAAATCTCCTCTTTCTGGAGCCTTCCCAATCCCAAATGATGGCCATTCCTTCCTTTCAGCTGCTCATGCTAAAACCCCTGCAGCCATCCAGGACTCATCCATAGCCATGCAAAGCAGCAGTCAGGGTGGTATGGCATGGGCTACTGCAGGACGGGAGGGGGCTTGAGACAGAACCAGACATGTAGCAGACCCATCTTTTTCAAAGGAGGAAGAAAAAAAAAGAAGTAAATGAGATGGGCAGCCGGTTGAGATCTGATTTTCTTACTGAAGGGAAAAATCACGGTATGTTTGATGCTGCTGAATGACCCAGATGAAACAGAGGAACTGCTGATGCAGGAGACAGAAGAGACGACCACTGTAGCAGCTCCTGGAGTGAGAGGGCAGCTCACCCAAACAAGAGCAAGAGCAGAGTAAAGAGCAAGGGGACAGCAGGTTAGGAGGAAACGCAGCAGGGGACACGCAGCAGGGGGATGGTGCAGAAGTTCTCTTCTGACTGAGTCTATTGATTGTTGTAAAAGTCATTGGCTGAGAATATAAACAGGAGAGCAAGTGCTGGAGGTTAGAACAGAAAGAAGATGTGAGAGTTGTCTAGGAAAGTGGAAAACTACAAATTCATATGAATTTATAGCAGAGTGCTCAGGTTCAGAGTTCAAATTGTTTATACGAATGAAATAATGCTCTCATTTCCATTTCCTAAAGATAGTACTTGCATGTCTAATAATTTGCCTTGAGTTAAATAAGTGAGTCTTTAAATTCACTAAAGTGAATCTTTAGAAAAATAGAATCTGTAAGACATTAAATTAAGCAGAAAGTATGCATCCATGAACATAGTTTCACAAAAGAATGCCTGGTTTAAAATCAGGAGACAATGGGGCCCCTGGGTGGCTCAGTGGGTTAAGCCTCTGCTTCAGCTCAGGTCATGATCTCAGGGTCCTGGGATCCAGGCCCGCATTGGGCTCCCTGCTCAGCAGAGGGCCTGCTTCCCCTTCCCTCTCTGCCTGCCTCTCTGCCTACTTGTGATCTCTCTCTCTCTGTCAAATAAATAAATAAACAAAATCTTTAAAATAAAAAAAAAGGGGCGCCTGGGTGGCTCAGAGGTTTAAGCCTCTGCCTTCGGTGCAGGTCATGATCTCAGGGTCCTGGGATCGAACTCCACATCAGGCTCTCTGCTCAGCAGGGAGCCTACTTCCCTCTCTCTCTCTGCCTGCCTCTCTGCCTACTTGGAATTTCTTTCTCTGTCAAATAAATAAATAAAAATCTTCGGGCGCCTGGATGGCTCAGTGAGTTAAAGCCTCTGCCCTCGTTCAGCTCAGATCATGATCCCAGGGTCCTCTGCATCGGGTTCTCTGCTCAGCAGGGAGCCTGCTTCCTCCTCTCTCTCTCTCTGCCTGCCTCTCTGCCTACATGTTGTGATCTCTGTCTCTGTCAAATAAATAAATAAAATCTTTAAAAATAAATAAATAAAAAATAAAATTGAGAGACCTGGGTGGTTGTGATCTGTCACTATTAACCAAATGATCAAATGCAACTCCCTTGTGCTTTCTAATCCTTAACAGCCTCTCCTGGAAAATGGGATAATATCTACCTCCCATGGTTATCATGAGGACTAATAATACTGCAGGCAGTACCATGCCAATCATAGTGTTAAGAAAATGTTAACAACTATTCTTACTCTTGTTGTTATTAACTACAGATACATCAGCTCGAGACTGATCAATCTGCAGACCAACTACAGATTAACTGGAGACTGATCACTAAACTTTAAAGTAAACTTGGGGGGTGCCTGGGTGGCTCAGTGTGTTAACGCCTTTGCCTACGGCTCAGATCATGATCCCAGGGTCCTGGGATTGAGCCCCACATCAGGCTCTCTGCTCAGCGGGGAGCCTGCTTCCTCCTCTCTCTCTGTCTCTCTCTCTCTGTCTGCCTGCCTCTCTGCCTACTTGTGATCTCTGTCAAAAAAAAAAAATCTTTGAAGTAAACTCGGGAGAATAATGAAATTTACTATTGCCTTCTATAAAAAAATCTAGCTTAAGTGAAATTACTAGACTAAGTAATAATTATGAGTCTAAGAAATAAGCAACTCACCAGAATAAAATAAAAGCCAAATAAGGCTTTTTGGAGGTCAGAATAAAATAAAATAAAAGAGAGACTGAGATTCTACCATACATATGACACCTAACAATCTTTTAAAAAAAAAAAAAATCCAACCCCAGGAGAGAATTAAAACAAAAAATCCAAAACAAATAAAACATTATAACATAAAAACAACAAGTTTTATTTTTAAGTTCTTTTTTTTTTTTTTAAGATTTATTTATTTGAGAGAGAGAGAGAAAAAAAAGAGCAGGACAGGCAGAGGGAGAGACAGTCTTGAGCAGACTGTGCTGAACACGGAACCCAGGCTCACCACCCTGATATCACGACCTGAGCTGAAACCGAAAGTCAAATGCTCAACGGACTGCACCACCCAGGGGCCCCAATAATTAGGCTGTAAAGTAGGAAAGAGGCCCATGGTACATTACTGGGTAAGTCCTAATTCAAAAGATAATACACTCCCTTCTTTCTCTAATTAATTCCCCTAGAGGGACGCCCATTTCATGAAATGAAAAACTTTCTCAGCTAGACACCTACAGCACTGGAAAAAACCACAACTAATCATGCTCTGAGAGATAAAAATATTAGAATTCACTGTTTTGTTTAATCTCTTCTTTCACAGGTGATTTCCGAGTCCCACAGCTAGCAAACCAGTCTGGCAGAGGTTAGCAGCAAGAAGCTGAAAGGGCATGTATGCTGTGAGGAAAACAGCCACAGGGAGTCACTTTGGGCAAAATGGGGGGGGATTCAGCATGATCTCAGTGCAAGGGCACCTTCTACTGCAGAAGTCAGGCCTGTTCCTACACTGCCCTCTGGTGGCCAATAAAGTTGGCTGCGATGATCTGTGATAGAAGGCGCAGCAGCTGAGCAAGAGGAACCTTCAGTATCTAGTTATCAACCTTTCTAGCACTTCTTTCGGCCCTTTCTCCTGGATCAATGTTTCTCATCTTGGGTGCATCAAAGTCACCTGCAAGAGCTTGTTAAAACAGAGACTTCTGAGCTGCATACCCAGAGTTTCTGAGTCCATGTGGGCCCAAGTGATAGGATACTGCTGGTCCAAGGACCACACTGGAGAACCACTGTCCTATGTTAATACATTTTACAGAAACATGTTATTAGCCGTGAACCCCCCGGAATGCTAGGGAGAGAGTATTCTCCCACTCCCACAAGGAGAACTATCTAAGCACAGAGTTCAGAAAAATTTAGTGACTTGGTCACAGATTTGCCAACTATTTGTGTCTAAGCATCAACAAAATGCTAGATGCTCATTCAAACATCGATGATGATGTTCTGAATGAACAGAAGTCACAAGAGTATTATTGTTTGTTATTTACATATAAAAGAAAGCTGTCTTTTGTCTCCCTGGACTAGAAAATAAAGTCATATAGAGCTAACCATGAACAATGATTAGGTAGATAACATTTCCAAAGAAGAAAAAAAATCAATACATACATACGAAAAAGTATTTTGAGAACTGTTTCCCAAGGTGACAGGCATTTCAAGTAGTATGACACCAGTTTTATTTCCAGGCATTTGGCTATTTAGATGTTTTATGGGGACAATAAGATAAAAATACTAATGGGGAAAAAAAGGGGTAAAATGGAAAAGAGTATAGCACACCCACAAAAAAGGCCTAAAAACAATGACAAACCCAGTAGCAACAAGGCTTTGAGAAATCACTATTTCCAGGTCTGGAGCAGGAATTGTACAGGAAAAGTAGGGAGCAACTTTTCCTACTCTGTGTTAAGTGTCCTAAAGGCAGCCTGCTTGTCTACCCCTCACTTTTAAGTTGAGGGCAATTAGGGTGGGCATGTGAGAATTCAAAGAGAAACACCACTATCCTAAGAGTTCAGTTACATGTAACCCATACAACTGCCCTTTCCATGCTAGATGCAGGGAAGTGGTTGATCCATTTCCACTGGCCGGCCTGCGTGAGCCTGCTGCAAAATCACATCCAGAGCTCCATTAATAATTTACTGAATCTCATCCAGTAACAAAATCAAACTTAAAGCTGGACATACAGTAAAACATGAAAATAATGAAGTCTAGGGCCCTTCCATCACTTCTGAAGAAGTATTCAGAAGAAAAAACACCTTATTTGGAATATTCTCCAAGCAAAACACAAACATGAAACCTATCATTTGGGCAAAACCCATCATTCTGATAATCTATAAAAATCAGACTCACAGTAGGGAAGCCCCCATTCACTGAAAGCTCACTCACTGCCCCAGATCTCTGCAAGACCAAAGAAATCCTTTTCCTTTCTTCTTCAATGTCTCCAGCCGCCTCTCTTGCCCCCACTTCTTAAACAAACCCACAAACAAGGTTGCTATGAAAAAAATCAGAAACTTATAATTTAGTTCTAGTCTAATTATAAATTTTATACTGTTCTTTTTCAACAGGTCAATTAGTAAATGCATGTGTACAAAACCCAACTGATCCAATGGGATATACAGTAAAAATAAGGCTCCCTCTCACCCCTACACTCCAGCCAGCTGCTACTTCCTGGAGTAACCACTGTTACCAATTCAAGAGTAATCTCCCTGAGTTAAGGAACTTTTAATTATAGTACTTAATTATAGGTTGTTCACATATTTAAAATATTGAGAGAAATTTAGTATTTCTTATAAGCAAAATAGTTTCTAAAAACACTTTCCTCCTCTGGGGTTAAGTTAATGGTACACAGGTCAAGTCACCCAAGATGAAGCATAAGAAAATTTGCTGCCACGTCATTATCCTCACCCACTGAAGCTGAGTCCCAGGTGGTGGAAGCATTGCTAAAAGAAAACAGAAAACGAAATCCAAAGCAAGACACCTCCAGGAGACAGGGAGGTAAGCACTAACTGTCCTGTGTCAGAGCATGTGAGGGACAGACACAGGTGTAACACCAGCAGGAAGGAGAATTCAACTAAAAAGTTTAATGATAGGCTAAAGGCGAAGTGAAGGGTTGCATGAGAGTATAGGGTCCCCCTGGCATCCACAGACACAAGGGGAATTCATACCCACTGCACAGATTTACCAGATGCTCACAAGACCACAAGCAGAGTGGGAAAGTCTCCTTTTGCAGACTTGGGAGAGAGCCACCAGTAGAGGAAAGGTGTGCAGCCCTTCTACCCTATACAAATAAAAGCTGAGCTGCCAGGGGAAGTGGTGTCAAACCATCAGCCCCAGGGCCTGGGGAAACACCCACTGCAGCTGGGGAAAGAGTTAAGAAAATATCCTCTTACCCTAGGGGAGGAGCGGTAAATCCAACCCAGGATCCTGCAGGATACTATTAGAAGACCCTCCTATTGTAAGAGGGGTATTACTGAGACAGACTCCAACCATGCACAGGATTAAGCCTAAACCAGGACCAAAAACCACAGATAACAAAACTTCCAGGCTAGCACTTCTTGATAAGGGAGGGGCTAAGCATGTGGAGAAACACCCTTCAAGGGCACAGGTGTACAGGGAGACCAAAAGCTAAGAGTGGCCCAAGAACATTCAGAGAAACCTTTCAGTACCACACTCCCCACTCTAAGCACAAGGAAGAGAGGAATCCGAAGCCAGTACTGCACTAAGGACAATCACAGTAACAACAAAACTCAAACCTAACTCAGCCCCAGCCTAAATGGACTCAACCCTTGATACAAACTATCTAGTGGGGGAAAAAAAAAAAAAAAGACAAGCCCACTTCCAGGCATAAATATTTTATCTCAGTCACTACTATTTTACATGTGAAATCCAGCATTCACTCAAAAATTAAGAGACACATAAAAAGTGCCAAAAAACAAAAATAAAAAAACCCACTATCAAGAGAGAAAACGATCAAACTGAGAAAATAACCCAGATATTCAAATGAATGTAGCAGACAAGAGTTTTAAAGTAATTATGAATACTGTTAAAGTCTATAGTGGAAAAGATCAAAATATGCATGAACAGATGGGGAACTTTAGCAGAGAAATGGAAGAAACTGTAAGAAAGAGTCAAACAGAAATGCTAGAGATTAAAACCAGAAAAGATACTCAAGAGTGCCACTGAGGGCTCCACATTAGATTCAACAGAACCAGGGGGGGGAAGAAAAATCAGAGAACTTGAAAACAGGTCAAAAGAGAGAACCCAAACAAAACAGAGAGAACAAAGGAGGAGGGAAAAAGAAAAGAGCAGCCAAGAGCTATGAGGCAATACCCAAAAATCTAATGAAACTGTATGGAATCCCAGAAGGAAAGAGAAAGAATAAGGCAAAGAAATACTTTAAAAGATAACAATCCAAAAATTTCCAAACTTCACAAACCACATCAAAGCACAGATCAAGCTCAGAGAGCCCCAAGCAGGACAAATACCAAGAATCTACCTAAACATACCATATTCCATATTCCAACTGCCAAAAACCTAAGATAAAGATAAAATTCTGAAGGCGGCCAGAGGGGGGAAAAGGAACAAAGATCAAGATTACAACAGACTGGGGGCACTTGGTGGCTCAGCCAGTTGAGCGTCTGCCTTTGGCTCAGTTCATGATCCTGGGGTCCTGGGATCAAGCCCCATGTTGGACTCCCTGCTCAGGGAAGAATCTGCTTCTCCTTTTGCCCCTCATCCTTCTCATATTCTCTGTCTCAAATTATTAAATAAAATCTTAAAAAAAAAAAAAGAAAGATTATAACAGACTTCTCATCACAAACTATCCACGTGGGAAGACTAACTTTCCTAAATGAAAGAAAAAAGTCACAAAGAATATACACCTTGGAAAGGTAACTTTCAAAACTGAATGCTAGTTTTTCATAAACCAAAGCTGAAATAATTCACTGCTAAAACACCTGTGCTATAAGAAATGTTAGAAGAGGGACACCTGGGTGGCTCAGTTGGTTAAGTGGCTGCCTTCGGCTCAGGTCACGATCCCGGCATCTTGGGATCGAGTCCCACATTGGGCTCCTCGCTTGGCGGGGAAGCCTGCTTCTCCCTCTGCCTCTGCCTGCCATTCTGCCTGCCTATGCTTGCTCTCTCTCTCGCTCTCTCTCTCTCTCACAAACAAATGAATTAAATCTTAAAAAAAGAAAAAAGAAATGTTAAAAGAATTCTTTCAGACATTAGGAATATGGTACTAGACAGAAATCTCAGTCTACACAAAGAAATAAAGAGTGCCCAAGAGGGCGCCTGGGTGGCTCAGTGGGTTAAGCCGCTGCCTTCGGCTCAGGTCATGATCTCAGGGTCCTGGGATCAAGTCCCGCATCAGGCTCTCTGCTCAGCAGGGAGCCTGCTTCCCTCTCTCTCTCTCTCTCTGCCTGCCTCTCTGTCTACTTGTGATCTCTGTCTGTCAAATAAACAAATAAAATCTTAAAAAACAAAACAAAAAAAAGAGTGCCCAAGATGGTAAAAATTAAAGTGACTGTAAGACATTATTTCCCAAATTTTTAAACTAAAAGGTAACTGATAATCTAAAATGAAAAGATAAAAATGTAGGTTCCTAACATATATAAAATTAGGTATATGACAGTAAGACAAAAAATGAGAGGAATTGGACATTTACTGTTTTGCATGGACTCTTACACTATACATGAAGTTGTACAATACTACTGGAAAGCAAAGTGGAAAAAATAAATGATACACACTGTAAACAAAAAGTCAAATATAAAATAATTTTTTTAATTTAAAGATTTTATTCATTTTTTTTAGAGAGAGAGAGCTAGGGGAGAAAGAGAATGGGCAAAAAGGGAGGGAGTCGGGGAGGGAAAGAATCCCAAGCAAACTCCATGCCAAGTGCGGAGCCCCATGCTGGCCTGATCCCATGACCCTGAGATCAAGACCCAAGTGGAAACCAAGAGTCAGACGCCCAAATGACTAAGCCACCCAGGTGTCCCAAATGTAAAACAAATTTTATTTTTTTTTTTAAAGATTTTATTTATTTGACAGATTACAAGTAGGCAGAGAGGCAGGCAGAGAGAGAGAGAGGAGGAAGCAGGCTCCCTGTTGAGCAGAAAGCCCAATGCTGGGCTCGATCCCAGGACCCAAAGATCATGACCTGAGCCGAAGGCAGAGGCTTTAACCCACTGAGCCACCCAGGCGCCCTCTATAAAACAAATTTTAAAAGAAATATACATAATAAGCCAATACTGAAGTTAAAAACAAAAACATAAAAATACTGAATTAATCCAAAAGCAGATAGAGAAAGAAAGACAATAAAGAAGAGATGGAAGAAATAGAAAGCAACTAGCAAAATGACAGATTTAAATCCAATCATATGAATAATCACATTAATTATAGTCTAAAATACCAGTGAAAAGACAGGTCTTTGGACTGGTCAGAAAAGCAAAACCCATCTATATTGTGTCTACAAGAAACCCACTTTATTAAATATTAATAAAGAAATGCACTGAAAGTAAAAGGATATGGACAGATACACCATGTCAACACTAAACAAAAGGAAGCTCTGGCAGCTATATTAATCGGACGAAAACGAGACTTCAGAACAAACAATATTGACCTACAACATAACAGTAACAGGGTCGATTCATGAAGAGGTAACAATCATGGTGAAGGGGATTAAGAGTACACTTACCCTGATTGGCACTGAGTAATACATGGAAGTACTGAATCACTGTATCGTACACCTGAAACTATTATGACCCTCTATGTCAACTACACTGTTCTGTGCACCTAAGAACAGATCTTCAAAATACAGGAAATTAAAATTGGCAGAAGAGAGAAGAGAAAGAAACAAATCCACAAAATTCTGTGGAGACCTCAGTGTCTCTCCCTCTGAGAAACCATTACAAGTAGATATAAAGTCGACTTTATATCTACTTGTAAACACCGTCATGTTACTTCCAATAACGCACAGAACGCTGCCCATGGGGGCGCCTGGGTGGCTCAGTGGGTTAAGCCTCTGCCTTTGGCTCAGGTCATGATCTCAGGGTCCTGGGATGGAGCCCCGCATTAGGCTCTCTGCTCAGTGGGGAGTCTGCTTCCCCCTCTCTCTCTGCCAGCCTCTCTGCCTACCTGTGATCTCTGTCTGTCAAATAAATAAAACAAAATCTTTAAAAAAAAAAGAACACTGTCCATGACAGGACATATTCTAGACCATAAAACAAAACATGACCCAAAAAAAAAAAAAAAACAAAACATGACAACCTTTGAACTGAAATTTCAAAGGATCTCTTCTGACCACAAAAGAATTCAACTAAAAATCAATTATAGAAAGATATCTGGAAAATCTCTAAATATTAAGAAACTAACATACTTCTCAATAACCATGATTCATGGGGCACCTGGGTGGCTCAGTGGGTTAAAGCCTCTGCCTTCGGCTCGGGTCGTGATCTCGGGGTCCTGGGATCGAGCCCCACATCGGGCTTTCTGCTCCGCAGGGAGCCTGCTTCCTCCTCTCTCTCTCTGCCTACTTGTGATCTCTATGTCAAATAAATAAATAAAATCTTTAAAAAAAAATAACCACGGCTTAGGGGTGCTTGGGTGGCTCAGTGGGTTAAGCCTCTGCCTTCGGCTCAGGTCATGATCTCAGGGTCCTGGGATGGAGCCCCACATTGGGCTCTCTGCTTGGCGGGAGCCCTCTCTCTCTGCCTGCCTCTCTTCCTACTTGTGATCTCTGTGTCAAATAAATTTAAAAATTTGTAATTATGTGTGATGAAAATGTTAATTAGACATACTGTGGTGGTTATCTAACAAGACACAAAATAGGAAGCCATTATGTTGTATGCCTTAAACTAATATAATATTTTGTGTCAATTATGAAAAGAAGAAATGCTTCAAATCAATGATCTGAGCTGCCACCTTATAAAAACCAGAAAATAAGCAAATCAACTCAAAGCAGGCAGCAGGAAGGAAATATTAAATATGAGCAGAAATGGAAAATGGAAAAATGGGGGAGGGGGGAATCTATGAAACCAAAAGCTGGATCTTTAAAAACATCAGTAATCAATAAACCTCTATGCAGACTCATCAAGAAAAAAGAGACACAAATTACCAATATAATAATGAAAGAGGGGCATAAAATAGATCCTACTGACATTAAAAGAATCAGGTAAGAGTTCAATTTTATCTCCATCCAAATGACAACTTAGAGGAAATGTGCCAATTCCTGAAAGATACAAACTACCAAATCTTACTTAAGAAGAAATAGATAACCTGAATAGTTCTACATCTCTTAAAGAAATTGAATTCCTAATAAAAAACCTGACCAAGAAAATTCCAGGCCCAGATGGGTTCCGTGACCAAGTCTATCCAACATTAAAGAAGGAAACATCAATGCTACACAAACTAAGTCAGAAAACAGAACAAGAGGGAACATTTCCCAATTCATTTTATAATGCTGCATGACCTCAATTCTAAAATCAAAGGCATCGCAAAAAAACTATAGACCAATATCCCACATAAACATAAATGCAAAAATCCTCAACCAAACAGTAGCAAATGTGATCCAGCAACATGTAAAAGCAGCAAAACCTCTTTTTTAAAGATTTAATCCATGGTTTAATTCTGACCTAGACTTACTCCCAAAGACAAAAAGTGGTACCTGATTCCATTTCAAATTCAGTCTTGATGTAAACATAGAATTTTACATATCTGACTTGTTACAAAGCTACTGTTCAAAGTAAAGGCAGAGCAGCTAGTTTAATTTAGGAAATTAGGCAGATTATATAAGAGTTGAGACTTTATAGAACAACCTTTAGATTAAAAGTTATCTCTAGTTTCATGAACACACACTCAACTAAAGGGTAATAAACCTACATCTTTTTCTGAATTTCTGTTAGAAACCAAGGAGAAAGTGACTAGCTTATGCTAAAGAACTCAATTCAGTTTACTCAAAGTTTTTAAGATTATGACCCAAAGCATAATCCCTAATCTGCTTTCTCAGCAGCTTGTCTTAACTACTTACCTTCAACCTGGCTAGTATCTGAGCATGGTTTCTTCTTTGATTCTGAATTCCCGGTTTTCTCATCAACATCCAGGAGAGGAATATAGTCTGTTTTTCCAACAGTTTCTCCCACAACATCATCAAAGGCCTCTGCCTCCAGCGTGGCAATAAAGTCCCGTTTTATCTCTTCCTCAATTTCTGGAGGTGGCTCTGTTAATGCATCTGCAAGACTGAGGTCAGCCATTTTGCACCACTGCAACTGCCTGGTTAAGGAGGAAAAAAATATTTCATAAGATGAGCACTGTGCAAAGGGAAACACATTCCTAAAAACTCTTCTCAGTTGTTCTAAACAAAAAAAGAAAAAAAAATCTAGAACTTGAGAGCTAGAAGAGGCTCCCTCATTTCATAGATTAGAAAATTAAAGCTCAGCGGACAGTCTCACCCGAAGTAAACTCTCTCTATCTCACATCTCTCAGAAGTAAACAGACAAAAGCCATTTTTTCCTTTCCATTAATAACATTGTCAAAAAAAAAAAAGAAACAATTTATCCAAAGTTACAGCCAGTAAGACTCATATCGGGTCTTTTGATTTCAAGTCTTATAAACTTACCAACTATCTCTTCCATCTTCATTTCTAAATCACACCCCAGAATATTTCTTAAAAGAATATACAAAAGAAGGTCAGATTACATTATATTCCCATTTGAAAAAAGGTTACAGGGCGCCTGGGTGGCTCAGTGGGTTAAGCTGCTGCCTTTGGCTCAGGTCATGATCTCAGGGTCCTGGGATCGAGCCCCGCATCGAGCCCTGCATAGGGCTCTCTGCTCTGCAGGGAGCCTGCTTTCTCCTCTCCCTCTCTCTGCCTACCTGTCTGCTTACTTGTGA
Source organism: Neogale vison (assembly GCF_020171115.1). Taxonomy (NCBI): domain Eukaryota; kingdom Metazoa; phylum Chordata; class Mammalia; order Carnivora; family Mustelidae; genus Neogale; species Neogale vison. The sequence goes on along the minus strand of NC_058096.1, from coordinate 206,806,472 downwards.
TCTCTGTCTGTCAAATAAATAAATAAAATCTTTAAAAATAAAAAATAAAAAAAGGCTACATTACTATCAGGAGAACGAAGTCAACTTTCTTGACAAAAGACTTATTTTGTTGAGGTTAAATAATGCTTCTTCATGAATTTCTTGTGGATAGCTCCGTTAACCAAACTATACCTAGCCCTGTTGGCATGAAAAATACAGACATGGTCCCTGATTAGCTAGGGGTGGCAGCCCCTCTGTGTGGTCATGTCCTCACCATCTTTTCAGAACATGAGGCTCTCCAATTTTAAACACAACCTGAAGTTAAGAAGTATAGCCTACTACAGGCAAAACTGCAGGTGACTAGCCCAGAAATACAGGAATAGTGTAGTAAAAATGCCAAAGGGCCTGCAATAAATTGAGCTCCCGATACATATACAGCACAGTGGGCAATAAAAAAAGTATTCTGGGTACCATGTCTGCTTTCAAAAGGTCTAACTTAATAGAGACTCCAAGAGACTCAGAAAGGTAAGTGAACATAGGAGCTTTCTTGAGCAGGCAAAGTAAATCAAACAGAAATCCTTAGTGGCATAGGGGCACACGAGTGGCTCAATCAGTGAGTCTCCGTCCCACTCTTGATTTTGCTTCAGCTTGTGATCTTGGGGTCCTGGAATGGAGCCCCAAGTTGGATTGGCTTGGGGGGTTCTCTCTCTCTCTCTCTCTGCTGCTCCCCCCCCCACCCCACATGTACAGCAGTGGGCAGATGCACGCTCTCTCTCATAAATAAACTGATCTTTTAAAAAAACAATTTTATTTATGTATCTGACAGAGATCACATGTAGGCAGAGAGGCAGGCGCGGGGCGTGGGGAGAGGAGGTGAAGCAGGCTCCCTGCTCAGCAGGGAGCAGGGCTTCCCTGCAGGGCTCGATCCAGGACCCTGAGATCATGACCTGAGCCAAAGGCAGAGGCTTAACCCACTGAGCCACCCAGGCGCCCCTAAATCAATCTTAAAAAAAAAAAAAATCTAAACTAAAAAAGAACGAAAGAAATTCTTAGCTGCATAGTATGACAGTTACTGCTTCTGTCTGCCTAGAAATTCATTCTTCCTTATCTCCCCCGATATTCACTAACAGCCACCCCAGTGGTGTTGGACACATGACCAGGAAGAAGATGGTTGGAAAAGGAGTATCTCATAATGGAAGACCCACCACGCGGCAGTTCAGTTGCCCTGGTTGTCTTCTTTCTCCAGTCTAAGTGAGCAACCTTCCATCTTTCTTTCTCCTAATTTAGTCAATCTACTGCTTGCAAGCAAAGAATCTCAACTAATACACAGTCTTTCCTCAACCCAGATTTTTAAAAGCCAGAATCTACTAATAGATTCGAGCCATGTTTAAAGGGTCTCCTTTAAAACTATCCTCCACTGTCTACCTCTCTCCAGCTAAATTTATTAAGGAAAAAGAAATACACACCAAGGAGTACAGTGATTCTATCTTCAACTTTGTCTCCACACACGAGTTCCTATCACAGTCATCAGTACGGAGCAGCACATACACAACCCATTTACAACACATGAATATGGATGGACACTCCTACTCTGTATGCCACCCAGGCTACTTTACACATATGTATGATTGTCTTACATACTTTACACGTATGTAAGTATGATTGTCTCTCCAGATCCTGCCAGGAAAAATGTTGAAAAATGACTCATTAAAGAACTTTTTAAAAGCCTGACAAATTTAATGCCAATAAGTTCCATAAAAAGTAACTGCTTTTTCCCTTTTTATGTTAACTATTATTACCAGTTAGCATTTGAAACCTATAATGAACCAAAAATAATAAAGGATGTCTATAATTAAACAGTTTCAAGGTCAAAGAACATTTGAAAGGGTATCTATACCATCCCTAACAGTAGCTCCATTTTTTCCATAATACATACCTAGGACACCTCTTCCATGTAATCCACTCAAACTCCCTAATTTAGGACACAGGTGAAAATGCAGACAGAACCAACAATATCTTTCCAATCTCATTTACCTGAGTGCATATTCTCAAAGGGCAGCTCTTTATCCACCATAATCTTTCCCTCTTTACCCCCACCCCAACCTCCCAAACCACTTCCTGGGCTGACATACGGTTCATAGACTATGAATAGTGGCTTAAATACAGCCTAAGAAGGTAAAACTGATAGAAAATTAGGCAGCTGGAAAGCAGGAAGGTCATTTGGCTCAGAGTGCATCTAGCCAACCACCCAGCAACTGAATCTCAACACAGCTTAGATATTCCTTTCTTGTCACTACATATAAATAGAAATATGATTTACACACACACACACACACACAATTTACTTATGGAAAATGAAGTACTGGCTTTTATCCAGGAAGCCCCAGTTTTCAATAAATTAAACAGATGATTCAATTTTATAGTTATTCTATTCTAAAATATATACAAGTATAATAAATTAAGTAAGTGTTCTACAGGTTTGTTAAACCGGTTTTGCCAGTGTTTTGGAATTGATTTTAATGAATTCATGGGTGAATTTCATCCCACACTCACAGAACCATTTAAGGTCACTTAATATTCAGTTATGCCTTAAAATGTTGAGTTATGTAATTTATGGACATAAGGGTATGGCAAAATGTTACTCTCAAATCTGGATATTCAGGAAGGTCCAAAAAAAAAAATGTACCCTTGTGAATGAGGACTATCTACTAAAAAGAAATGATCTCTTCTTGACTATTTACACTATTCCTTTATCCCCCCCAATAAAAATAAGCATTTATTATCCTCCATTACAGGAGTTCCAGAAGAAGGCAATATCATGGCTGATCAATTCAGTAACTCAATGACTTTCAAGGATCCAGGTTCTTTTCATCTTCTTATTTTTTTTTAATTTTTTATTAACATATAATGTATTATTAGCCCCAGGGGTACAGGTCTGTGAATCACCAGGTTTACACACTTCACAGCACTCACCATAGCACATACCCTCCCCAATGTCCATAACCCTACCACCCTCTCCCTACCCCCAGCAACCCTCAGTTTGTTTTATGAGACTAAGAGTCTCTTATGGTTTGTCTCCCTCCCCATCCTATCTTGTTTCATTTATTCCTACCCTCCCACACCTCCCATGTTGCATCTCCACTTCCTCCTATCAGGGAGCTCATATGATAGTTCTTTCTCTGACTTATTTCGCTAAGCATAATACCCTCTAGTTCCATCCACGTTGTGGCATCTACTATACCTTTCTTATCTGTATAAAAGTTTTACCTTTAGGGCGCCTGGGTGGCTCAGTGGGTTAAGCCACTGCCTTCGGCTCAGGTCATGATCTCAGGGTCCTGGGATCGAGTCCCGCATTGGGCTCTCTGCTCAGCAGGGAGCCTGCTTCCTCATCTCTCTCTCTCTCTCTGCCTGCCTCTCTGCCTACTTGTGATCTCTCTCTGTCAAATAAATAAATGAGGTCTTTAAAAAAAAAAAAAAAAGTTTTACCTTTAAAAGGCTTTGTTTCTGGGAGGCAAAAAAAAAAAAAAAACTAGGGGGCGCCTGGGTGGCTCAGTGGGTTAAAGCCTCTGCCTTCGGCTCAGGTCATGATCCCAGGGAGCTGGGATCGAGCCCCACATCGGGCTCTCTGCCCTGCAGGGAGCCTGCTTCCTCCTCTCTCTCTCTCTGCCTGCCTCTCTGCCTACTTGTGATCTCTGTCTGTCAAATAAATAAATAAAATCTTTTAAAAAAAAAAAAAAAAAGCTAGGTACAGAAGTTTCTATGCCTCACTGAAGCACCAGTTTAATCTAAAGCTTACCGCGAGTCACGTTCAGGGGCTGAGTTCCCTAATCTGTAAAATGAGAGTGGTATGTTAAATGATTCCTGAGGCTGATTATTCTATAAGCTGCTTATAATTTAGATTCATCACTTAAATTAGAAATAAACTGCACACAGATCCTCAATGTGCATGCCTGATTTTTATATGTCAAGTACTCCCAATTATAACTGGGTGCAGATTTATTAAAAGGCAAAAGCTTTTTGGCAAAGGGAAAGACTAAAAAACTCATCACTGCACAGTGCCCTGCTTGAGCAAATCTGACTGGAGCTTAAGAAACTCCACCCACTTCTAGCTAACATCAAAGGAGACTTGACACCACTCGGCCAAAAAATAAGCCCCATATTATTTAACCAGGCACCAAGAGAACACACAGTTTTCAAGCATAGCGCTTTGGACATCTGATCTTTCATTCTGACTACAAGCCTGAAGTGAAACTATCTGTTGAGAAGAGTTTTGAAAATATGTTAACGAAGACAAGAAATAATGACATGACAAGATGATGAAGCACAGAAGAGAATTTTAGGCTCCTGACTAGCCTCTGACTATTAATAGCCATGTACTCATGCAGAGTAAATAAGATATGATGAGCTCACAAAGCATCTCCTCTGTTGTATGGTTGACTTTAGATTACACACTCTGGAATTAGTTACTGAACGATTTTCTAGGTTTATAGAGACTGGTGTTCACAATTAATTTAAATACAAAGAAGTATGGGCAACTTCTCAAGGTCCCAAAATTCCTCTTGAAAATATTAAGTCAGGGGCGCCTGAGTGGCTCAACCGTTAGGCATCTGCCTTTGACTCAAGTCATGATCCTGGGGTACTAGGATCAAGCCCTGCATCGGGCTCCCTGCTCAGTGAGAAGCCTGGTTCTCCCTCTCCCAATCCCCCTGCTTGTGTTCCCTCTCTCGTTGTGTCTCCCTCTGTCAAATAAATAAATAAAATCTTAAAAAAAAAACAAAAAAACAGAAAATGTTAGGTCAGTCTTACCTACAGTCCGTCACTCACTCCAGATCTGTGTTGATTGTATCTGATGAGAAATTACCATTAGCAATCTAGTCTGCAAATGGCCTGTTGCTGCCTTTGTCCTCCGGGATCTACTTCCTTTGCCCTGGACCCTCCACCCTCCCAAAGGTACTCCTTTGAAGCTAAAGTGGAGCAAGAAAACTCATGATGAAAAAGAGAAACAGAAGCCTAATTCCCACCAACACAGTGAGACACTCTGCACAGCCACTGTCACATTTTCATTTCACTCTGTCACATTTGCCAAAACTGTACCAAGATTATTTGTGGTGGTCAGCATTCTCTTTTTTAAAAGTGTAAAAATAAAGTAAAAGTGTAGAATCCTGTTTCACAATTTCAAAGGGGGTAAAGGGACTTATACCCCAGAAGGCCCATCATTCCACCTTAGTCTGAGTTCAGTTCTTATCAAGTTAACTTTCCTCTTAATCCCAGAGATCAATTCCATGCAAAGTATTTAAGGTTTTTGGTTTTAGTGTGAAAAGGGAAAAGAATACTAACTTAGCAACACGGAACATTTCAGGGAACAAAGCAGATCTGGATAAGGTATCAAAATAGAGAGAGGATATGTGGTCCCAGAGGTCCTAGGATGTCAAAGAAAGGGAAGTTATACAATGTCAAAGGCAAGCTCTTTTAAAGTATTACCTCCTGTTAGTTTTAGAAGAAAGAAAAAAAATTTCCTCACAGTTACCTGGACTAATTGAAAAACGAAATTATTGTTTATAACACTGTATCTAAGGGAAATGCTTCTGAGTTCCAAATAACCAACTTAGTAAATAAACATTTAATAATAATTCTGAAAACAGCAGAAGACTGGGGCACCTGGGTGGTTCCCTTGGAGAAGCCTCTGCCTTGAGCTCAGGTCATGATCTCAGGGTCCTGGGATCGAGCCCGGCATTGGGCTCTCTGCTCAGCAGGGAGCCTGCTTCCCCCTCTCTCTCTGCCTGCCTCTCTATTTGTGATCTCTCTCTCTGTCAAATAAATAAAATTTTAAAAAGGGGGGGGAGAAGACTGCTCATAATGCTCACTTAAGTTTTCTCCATGATTAATATTCTATCAGTTTTTTTGGGCAGTGGGGATAGAGGGGTGAATTATGGACAAGATATAGAACTAAAAAGATCCGTGGGGCTCATATTTTCTTTTCTTTTCTTTTCTTTTTTTTGTGGCATGACTGATCTAAACGGCAGAGAATTCTGAGGCCAACACTAAGCTGCTATCCCAGGACATTAGTGAAAGTGCTGGGACCAAAATGAAGTGCTTGTTCCTCAGGCCTGGAAGAAACCCAGCGTCCCAGCCAGTTCCAGAGACCATTTATAATCTGACATGTTGATAGTACAGCCTGCATCATAACGATTTCATATTCAACATGAGATTTTTTAAGTTTGCCTAGCAAACCTTCAGTTACTAACTGGGGACTCTATTCCTCAGATCGGTTTTTTGATGTTGTTGTTTTTAAGATTTTATTTATTTATTGAGAAAGAGAGCGAGAATGGGAGAGAGCACGAGAGGGGAGAAGTCAGAGGGAGAAGCAGGCTCCCTACTGAGCAGGGAGCCGGACGCAGGACTCAATCCCAGCATCCTGGGATCATGACCCAAGGTGACGGCAGATGCTTAACCAACTGAGCTACCCAGACGCCCCCTCAGATTGGTTTTAATCCTTTCAGAGGTCTATTACATAGCAAGCTGACCCTTATTTGTCTGGTGTCTGTGTTCTCCTTTCAATTTATTTAACTAGAAAACTAGTTTGATTTATACTTTCAATCAGAACCGTATTTCATTCAAAGTAAAACCAATTTCTACTTGTAAAAAACCGATTTTTATTCCCATACAGCTGATTCCTGTATGGGAATCAGCTACCAGCTGATTCCTGTATGGGAATCAGCTACCATCTTACAGAGCTCACAGGCACATGCGATCCCTGAGGCTAATCAAATTTCTCCTTCTCTTCCCCAGAACCAGAATGGCAAAGGCACAGCTCAGCAATGTCTTGACTATCCTAGCAAAAAACCCCAAACCCCTGCAGAATATATTAAGTTTCCACCCCCAGGTACCTCCCTACACACTTCAAGGACAACAGCTGTACTATTATGAACGGATGGTATTTGCAGGCTCCACAGGGTTCCGTTCAGAACCACCACTTGTCCTGTTCATCACAGGACTGCAACAGGAGAAAGCCCTTGATTACTAGAATAGCTGAGGCCATTGCCCAGTGACATTCCTGTATGGAAGAGCGCGTGGATTTTACTTCCATGTAGTCCCAAAAACAAAGAGCTCCTTTTTCCTATGCAATTTTAGGGAACTCTGTCCTCGAAACATACAAACACTGCATACACATGCACACACATATTCACATACATAAAACCTTGCAGCCCAAGCCCCAATGCCTAGCTTGTGCACTTACAGGAACTATGCAGGCAGTCTGTGTTCAGTCCTGATCAAATGCATTTTGGACCTCTAAACAGGCACCTGCCTGCCACATTTCTGTCCCAGTGAATTTAAACCTATTTCTCCAAGAAGAATCATCTACACCAGATACCTCCCACTGTTAGCCATGTGATCCACTCAGCATGATGTCTGCTAAAGTCTGGTAATGTGCGCCAAGCCAAGAGGCGACAATGACACAGCACTTAAGTTTCTGCTCTAATCATCCTTAAGAGCGACTCTTCAATTTTATTTCAATTAAAAAGAAAAAGTCAATCTTAGGATGACTCTCAATACCTATTGCCCCCGAATTGTGTGGAAAAAAAATAGGTTTTTTAAAAATGTTACCATTCAGGGACACCTGGGTGGCTCAATTAAGCATCTGCCTTCAGCTCAGATCATGATCTCAGGGTCCTGGGATCGAGTCCCACATGAGGCTCCTTGCCCAGCATGGAGTCTGTTTCTCCCTCTGCCTGCCACTCCCCATGTTCCTGCTCTCTCTCTCTCCTCTCTCCAACAAATAAATAAATCTTAAAAAAAAAAAAAGTTACTATTCATCCCACTTATCCTTCCTCAGTCTAATTAAGAACCAAACACATTCAGAGTTTCCCTACACCTACCCAAAAAATTATTTCTTTTTTTTTTTTTTTTTTTTTAAAGATTTTATTTATTTATTTGACAGAGAGAAATCACAAGTAGGCAGAGAGGCAGGCAGAGAGAGAGAGAGGGGGAAGCAGGCTCCCTGCTGAGCAGAGAGCCCGATGCGGGACTCGATCCCAGGACCCTGAGATCATGACCTGAGCCGAAAGCAGCGGCTTAACCCACTGAGCCACCCAGGCGCCCCCAAAAAATTATTTCTAAACACTTAAGATCTCTAAAGGCTTTTTTTTTTTTTAAAGATTGTATTTATTTATTTGAGAGAGAGAGACAGTGAGAGAGAGCACGAGCGAGGAGAAGGTCAGAGAGCGAAGCAGACTCCCCATGGAGCTGGGAGCCTGATGCTGGACTCGATCCCGGGACTCCAGGATCACGCCCTGAGCCGAAGGCAGTCGTCCAACCAACTGAGCCACCCAGGCGTCCCTCTAAAGGCTTTTATAAAAACACCAGTTCAAATAATCTAGATTCCAATTCCCTCACTTTAATAGTTGACAAAAAAAGGAACCAGAAGAAACAAGTCATTTATAAATAAAGCTAGACTGAGGATCAGGCTAAGGGGAGACCCAGCAAACACCAGAAACACAAGCAGGGTGTAAAAGAATTGACAAAATCTTGGATTTTTATAGTTTCTGTTTTATCTGACACAATGACATCACTATACTTCCTAATCTTTTTTTTTTTTTTTTTTTTTGCCTTACCTTTTCTTCTTAAAGTACAGTAATTGGGAGGAGTCCTGAAGATCAGGGGGGAAAAATCTGAGCTGATTTAAAAGGACCCCAATCCCTATTAGGAAAAAAACACTCCAAACTCCTTTGGGTGATATCCAGGTCACATAATCCTACAGGACCCAGATCTAGGACCTACCACAGCCATCAGCAGTTTGCCCTGGAGGCTCTCCCTGTACTTTAGTGAACACAGGACCAGCTGCCATCTTAGGAGCCTATCACTGACATTATTACCACACAGCCTTGCTCACACTGCTCTCCACACTACAAATCCTCTTCACTCCTTCCTCACTTGTCAGAGTCTTGAAATCAACTATAATCAACCATCAGCTTTTCTGTGATTCCATTCTGAGATCTGTTCTCCCGGTACCGTTGAGAACTAATAGCTCACCTGTATTTCTACAGTAACAGTACAGTCTAATCTGTACTGTAGTTAGTTGTAGGTACCAGTGGCTCCCATAACTGCTAGATCCCAAAGGGGAAGGACCATGTCTAAGCAATGTGTGTATCTTCTCTTAGTCAATTACTTTACATAAGATGGCTAAAACAACAAAACAAAGGGGCTAGCTGAACAGCATTCTAAGATGGTATGACCAAAGTTAATAAAAAGTAGGAACACCTTTGTGGCTCCATAGGTTGTCTGCCTTCACCTCAGGTTGTGATCCCAGAGTCCTAGGATCAAGTCCCAAGTTGGGCTCCTTGCTTCTCCCTCTGCCTGCCACTCCCCCTGCTTGGGCACACGTGCTAGGTCTCTCTCTCACCAACAAATTTTTTTAAATCTTAAAAAAAAAAAAAAAAAAAAAGTAGGTCTGGGGTGCCTGAGTGGCTCAGTGGGTTAAGCGTCGACTCTTGATCTCAGCTCAGGTCTAGATCCCAGGGTCATAAGGTCAAGCCCCGCAGTGGGCTCCACACTGGGCATGGAGCCTGCTTTAAAAACAAACAAACCAACCAACCAAAAGCAAACAAAAAACAAGTAGGTCTAATTTGAAATTAATCAGAGGTGCTAAAACTACAAAAAATTCTTCAGAACTGGAAAAAGAATAAGTATATTCAAGGCTGAAGGGTCACCATTAACTAGCATATTCACCTCATTTCTTCTTCTTTCCAAACATAGCTTTATGCCAGAGCAATCAAGTTGTCCGCAATCATGAAAAGAAAGCCAACAAGGAGTAAAGATACAAGCCAGCTCTCCATGCTGGTCATCTTATCATTATTAGGCAGGCAGTAAAAATAGCCCTCTGCTTCTAGAAAAGCACAACAACATGATGCAATATGGCCGAAACAAACAGCATTTTGTTGAAGAGATAAGCTACCACCCGTCATGTTAGCATCACTGTATAAAACATCTTTTGTAGTTATTAAAATGTGAAATCTCCATCATACCAGCTCACATATGTCTGTCAAGAAGTAAATATACTGTGTAATTTTAATATTACCTAGTGTTGGGGAAATTGGGTGAAGGGAAAAAGTATTCACACTTCATCAGCACCCAGCTCTTGATAACTGTTTAAGAAAAAAAAATATCTCCATCGAGCCAAGTGAAGTGTCTCTCTTAAGCTCAGAGCCAGAGCGTGCTCTATTTTATTGTTTAAGATGTCAGTGACCATAAAGGAAAATGAAAGACCGAATTAAGAGGAGAATGAGGATCTGTGCTGATAATTCTGAAATTATTTATCACAGACACATATAATGTGTATCTCCTCCAGAGTCCCATTGGACTTGGGAGTTCCTAGATGGCAGGGACACATCTTTTCCACCTTTTATCCTGGGCATCTAGTACAGTAGTGACACCTGGTTGAATCTCAGCTGCACATTCATCCTACTGAGTGTGCTCTGTTCCGTATCATGACACAGCCTTCTCTTGCTGGACTTGACACCTGCCTAGTTGAAGGACCCTTCTGGCTCTTTCACTGTGGGTCCTGGGCACAGAATCAGCATTGGGGTAGAGCAGCCCTGCTCTTCTGAGCAGGACAGAAGAAAGCACAAACTCTACAGCAGTAGTTAGCAGGCATTTTGTATAAAGACCTTAGTGGTGGTAGTCAATGACTTGCCTTTAACATAAAAGTGCCTTATGGATGCTTTCAAATGAGGGAAGGGGGGAAAAAAAAAAGCCTAGAAGTAAAAATAGTAACCCTAAGTGAAAACTGAACAAGCAAAGTAAAAACCAAAGGAATCTTTCACGTTAATAATTAGCATCGTTTTTAACATTTTACCTGAAACAGAAGTAAAGATCTGAGTCAAAGTGAAATGCCACCGGATCAGAATCTTCAGGGACTGAGGGGAGCAATTTCAGTTTTTAAGTGTTGATTCTGAAGGGCACCCACGATTGAGAGCTACTCAATTAATCAACAACCTACTTGAAGACAAAGTTCATTGAAATGAAACACAAGACAGAATTTGTAACACAACACTAGAAAGAGATCAAATTCTCCCTTTTTGAGAAGGTGGGTGGTTATTAGATAGAGTTTTTTAGAAGTAGAGACTGACAGGGATTCTATACAAGTGCCTTCAGGAGGAATCTGTAAGGGAGGGAAGAGCAGCAAAAACTATGGTTTCAGCTAAAGGTTAGCCTACGTCTCCTGTCTGGGAAGCTATAAAGCACAATCACACCACAGAGCCAATCCCACCATGAGGTAAGGGAGCCAGGTTTTTGTAAACCTCATCAGGCAGTCACTGGCTGAGAGCCACGTGAAGGGAAAGGATGTAATCCCAGACATCCCTAGGAGAGGTGGCTCCTACACGCTACGGCCCTTGCTAACACTCGTAGCAGTTGGGGGTCAGTGTGTGTGTGTATGTGTGTGTGTGTGTGTGTGTGTGCGAGTGAGTGAGAGAGAGAGAGAGAGAGAAAGAGAGAGAGACTCTAAGCAAAAAAATCCATTAGAAATAAAGTGACATGAAAAAGGTTGAGCTCTTGCCATTCCAACAATATGGATGGACCTAGAGGGCATTAGGTTAAGTGAATTAAGTCAGACAGAGAAAGACAAATACCGTATGATTTCACTTTTATGTGGAATCCAAAAACAAAACAAAACAACAACAACAACAAAAAAAAACGCAGAAAGAGACCTATAAATTCAGAGAACAAACTCATGCTTGCCAGTGGAGAGGGCGATAGAAGGGATAGAGAGACTCTGTTAGGAACATACAAGATTAATATTTAATACTGGTAAATGGGCAAAATGGGTGAAAGGGAAGGGGGGGTGGGTTTCCATGCTTCCAGGCTGGAATACAGGCTTCCAGATATGATACGAGTTAAGTCATGGGAGTAAAAGGGAATACAGGAGCACAGGGAATATAGTCAATAATGTTGTAACAGCACCGTATGGGGACAGATGGTAACTACACTTGTGGTGAGCACAGCATAACGTAAAAACTGGTCCAATCACTAGTTGTACAGACAAAACTAATGTGACATTGTGTATCAATTATACTTCACTGAAAATTAAACACAAACATAATTAACTACCGTCAATGGGGAGAAACAGATGGGTCCCCCTTCATAGGGGGATACTGCAATACACCTCCCTCAGTAACTGACACATCGTGTAGACAAAAATCAGTAAGGACATAAAACGTCCGAACAACTCAATATACAAGTTTCAGCTATTGGGACTACAGAGTACACTGGAAAAGACACTTTTTTGGCACACACAGGACATTTCATTTGTAAAATAAATGTATGCTAGGACATAAGACAAATCTCAAATTTTAAAAATCATTATGGTAAGAGAACAAACTGGTGGTTACCAGAGAGGAGCTGAGTGGAGGGATGGGTGAGACAGGTGATGGGGATGAAGGAGTGCACCTGTTGTGATTAAGCACCAGGTGTTGCGTGTAAGCGTTAAATCACTCTACTGCACACCTGAAACAAATATCACACTGCGTTAACTAACTGGAATTTAAATAAAAACTTTATTTAAAAAATCATTATTATACAATATACATTTAGGAAACATCATAAGTAAGCTATAAACAAAAACCTGAATTTTTCAAAAATTTATTGGGAAATTTTAAAACACATGGCAAATAACTCATCAAAATAGAAGTGAAAAAACACTTAGAACTGAATAATAGCAAAAATACTACATAGCCAAGCTTGTGGAATATACTTAAAGAGAGAATTTGAGGAAGTATCCAGCCTTAAGTGCTTTTATTAGAAAAAGAAGGATATAAGTAAGTTAGTCTTAAGATCCATCTTAAAGAGTTAGGTAAAAATAAATCTGAAGAAAACCAAAGAAAGGAAATAAAATCTTGAACCAAAAAAAGGCGCCAAGAAAGAAAAGAGAAGATCAACAAAGCAAAAGTCCTCTTTGAGGAGTAATAAAGTCAACAAGCCTTTGGTAAGACTGACCAAAAAAGAAAAGAGGGCATAAATGAACAATTTTAGAAAGGAAAAGAATAATGCTACAAATGTGGCAGAGGAAAAAAAGATTATCAACAGCTATGCCAACAAATATAAAAAATCAGATGAAAAAGACCAATTCCAGGGCGCCCGGCTGCCTCAGTCGGTGGAGCATAGGACTCTTGATCTTGGGATTTTGAGTTTGAGCCCCACAGTGCGTAAAAGATTACAAAAAAAAAAAAAAAAAAAGAAAAACCCTAAAAAAAATGACCAGTTTCTAAAAGAGAATATATCACAATAACTGATCCAAAATTTTATAATGAACAGAAAACCTAAATAGTCCCAAATCAATTAAAGAATTGAAACAATTATTTTTAAGTCTTACACCCCCACCCCGCAGATTTTATAGGACTTCTAACCAATATTCAAGGTGCAGGTAACTCCAATCTAACACAAACTCTAGAAAATAGAAGAATTCTCACCAAATCATTTTATGAGGTTAACAGAAATATAATGCACTGATTAGAGGCCCACATTCCAGCCAGACCGTCAGAGTTTCAAAATTGGTTTCTACCACTTAGTATCTATGTGACCCTGAGCAAGTTCTTCACCTTTTTGCTTCAGTCTCCTCAAATGTTAGTTGGGGTAACAGTGTTAACTACTTTCTGGATCTGTTAATATAGAAAATAGGGCGTGGAACATTGTATGTGTTTTACATATTTGGTATTGTTTATATGATTATTGATAATATGTACAAAACCAGACAAGAAGAACCCAATAATGGAAAATTATAAGCCAATATAAACTTACAAACTTGTTTCAGGGGTCAGCAAACATTTTCTGTACAGAGACAGAGAGTAAACCATTTAAATTCTGTGATCCATACACTTTGTCACAAATATAGGCAGTCCTTGCTTTACATGGTTCTAATGTGCACACATTTCAGTTACCATGATTTAGTTAAATAACACCACTCCCCAATAACATGGTTCAAGTTTCAGTCACCATGGTATATTAACCACGAGTAATCGCATAAGTACAAAATCTGCTGTTAGCTCTTCAGTCTACAAATCACTATATAAATTAACAGGTGCACATGGAGATCAATTACCTATCACATCACTTCTTTTCTTTTTCTTTTTTTTTTTTTTAAGATTTTGTTTATTTATTTTAGAGGAGAGGGAGGGGAAGTAGGAGAGGCAGAGAGACAATTCCAAGCAGATTCCCCGCTGAGAGAGGAGCCCCCTAGGTGGGGCTCAATCTCACAACCCTGAGATCATGACCAAGATCAAGAGTCAGAGGCTTAACCCAGGTGCCCTTCACATCACTTCTTCAAAGCCTATTGGTGACTGGTCACTGGGCATCTGTTACTCAGTTCCTACATAAATGGTGGTGTTGCCTCCTCATCTCCCAATGATAAACCCATGTGGTATTTTACAAAAAACAAAAATGAGTAATTTAAAGAACTGGCCTACAAAAATGAATGTGCAGCAAAGAATCAAAAAGTAGTAATTCAAAGTGAAATTCAAATCAAACATAAATGTAGTTGCAGAAAAAATAGCTCACTGGGGGAATGCTGACACTACCACCATTCAACAGAGTGTCTGGATATGCTGCCAGAGGAACTGTGAGGGTAAGCTTATCTCCACAAATGAGGACAATGGTTTGGTGAAAAAAATGAAAATTCCTTAGAGGAGGTGATGCTGGCAAGAAGTCGCACATTAGAAGAACTCTGACAGAGCATCCGGGTGGCTCAGTGGGGTAAGCCTCTGCCTTTGGCTCAGGTCATGATCTCAGGGTCCTGGGATGGAGTCCCACATCAGGCTCTTCCCTCGGCAGGGAGCCTGCTTCCTCCTCTCTCTCTCTCTCTCTGCCTGCCTCTCTGCTTACTTCTGATCTCTCTTTGTCAAATAAAAAAAAAAATCTTAAAAAAAAAAAGAAGAAGAAGAACTCTGAAGATACTCTGTGGCAATGAAAACACAAAGGATAAAATGTTGGAAGCTGATCTAAACTTAGAAAGGAGTAGAAAAGATACAGAAAAGATGCCCACTCCACATTACAAGTTATATGGTAAGAAGAAGCCTGATACTGTTCAAATTATTCCTTGTAGGTTTTTTCCAAACAAATAAAACATTTCAATTCTCCATGTTTTTAATGTTTTGAATTACAATGTACTAAATATTAACTTTACCCTAAGAGATCTTTTAAAGTTTTTAAAGATCACAAAACAATCCTAATTTTTCCAACTGATTATTAACTATGCTTTGCCTGCATGGCCATTTTTACGGTCCTGAACTACTGTGCAAAGCAAAAACTGCCTGGACTCAACCCTGCCATTATAGTAAGAAAGCTCCCACAGACAACACACAAATGAATGAGTGTGTCTGGGTTACAATAAACTTTATTTATAGACACTGAAATTCATAGTGTACATCACCTGCCATGAAAAGTTTTTCTCCTTTTTTGTCAATTATTTTAAAATGTGGAAAACATTCTTAGTTCATAAATTTTTTTAAAAGCTTTATTTATCCGTTAGAAAGAGAGACAGAGAGACAGAGAGAACACAAGCAGGGGGGAGGAGCAAAGGGACAGGGACAAGGAAGCTCCCGGCTGAGGAGGAGCCCAATTTGTGGCTTGACCTCAAGGATCCTGACATCACAACCTGAGCCGAAGACACACGCTTAATCAACTGAGCCACCCAGGTGCCCCCTGACTCATAAATTATACAAAAATAGACTGTAGGCTGAATTTGACCTTGAGCCATAACTTCCTGACTCCTAACTTAAGTGAAAAAAATCCTAAAATAAACATTAGCAAATCAAATCAAGCAATGCAGAAAAGATACATCTTGAACTGGGCTGGCTAATAACGCCTTAGAACAATCTATCAATGTATTCACTACATCAACAGATTAAGTAGGGAAACTAAAAGCTCATCTCTCAATAGAATCAAAAAGGCCTGGGTGGGGGGGGCATCCTAACAAAATAGGATGGGAGGAACATTTATCTGACAAAGGTTATCTACAAAACAAAACAAAACCTGCCACAAACAAAATTCTCTTGAGATAGGGCAGAATTATGAATGCCTGTTATTGCTGCTACTAGCCAGCATTGTGCAATGAGTCAAGAAAAAAAAATTAAGAGCACAAGGATTATAAAGAAATAACAACAACACTCATTACAGGAAACAACTATATACAGAGGAAATAAACTATTAAAATTAGTAAATGAGGGGCGCCTGGGTGGCTCAGTATGTTAAGCCTCTGCCTCTGCTCAGGTCATGATCTCAGGGTCTTAGGATCGAGCCCCACTTCAGGGCTCCCCCTCTCTCTGCCTGCCTCTCAGCCTACTTATGGTACCTCTCTTTCTCTCTCTCTCTCTGTGTCAAATAAATAAATAAATAAATAAATCTTTTTTTAAAAGTAGTAAATGAATTAGCAAGGTTGCTGAACTCCAGGCAAATTATTAAAACACAACTGTATTTCCACATGCTAGCAAAAACAATTGGAAGATTTTTTAAAAATATCACATACAGTGTCATTTTCTTCAAAACTTCTAAGAGTAACTTTAATAAAAGATATCCCGAGGGTGCCTGGGTGGCTCAGTTAGTTAAGCAGCTGCCTCAGGCTGAAATCATCTGAGCCCCACATTAGGCTCCCTGCTTAGTGGGGAGTCTGCTTCTCCCTCTATCTTTCCCACCCGCTTCTGATCTTTCTTTCTCTCTCAAATGAATGAAATCTTTTTAAAACTAAAAAATTAAAATTAAAAAAGATATCCTGACTACTACACACAAAACAACAAATTGAGAGAAATTAAACATTTAAATAAATGGAGGATACATCGTCATCATGTACTACGGACTAGAAGACTCAATATTTCAAAGATGTCAATTATCCCCAAACTGATCTACAGATTGAAACTTTACAAGCAAAATCGCAGGAGGTTTTCTCTTTTTAATTCAAACTGAAAAACTGATTCTAAATTCTGTATTAAAATGCCAACACCTAAGACAGTCTTAGAGAACTCAGAAGACCTTAAGCTGCTAGATATCAAAACGCACTGCTGGATTAAACCATATGAAATTGCCAAAAAGTGATAACCTACAAATATGACAACTTCATATGTTTCAACTAATATTTATAAATATTAAATTGAAGACATTAAGTTACTGGCACAACCACCAAGAAAGAGGCCAATACAAGTGAACAGTTTCAAAGTAGAACCACTATACACCATTAATTTATCACAAATGTAACACTTGCAGGGCAGTAGGTAAAAAACTATTTTTTTCAATAAATGGTGCTGGGTCAACTGGATATCTAATTATAGGGGAAGACATATTCTTGAGTTCTATCCCACACAATGCACAAAAATTAATTCCAGGTAGAAAATAGGCCTAACTGTGAAAAATAAAACAATGAAGCTTCTAGAAGATAATAGGGAAAAATCTTCATGACCGTGGGAGTAAGTCAAGTTTTCCTAAACAGGTCACACAAATCACTAACCATAAGGTATTAAAAATTATTAATTAAAATTATTAATTAGACTACATTGAAGGTAAGAAAATTTGTATTCATCCAAATACCCCATTAAAAGAATGAAAGGCAACCCATGGGTTGAAGAAGATACTTGCAATACATAAAAACAATTCATATATAAAGATTATATAAAGAAATCCTACAAATGAAAAAAAAGAAAAGGCAGGGGTGCCTGGGTGCTCAGTCAGTTGAGCATCCAACTCTTGATTTCAGCTCAGGTTGTGATCTAGGGATCGTAAGATCAAGCCCCATTTGTGGACTCTGGGATCAGCATGGAGTCCACTTGAGACTCTCTCACCCTCTCCCTTGCCCTTCCCCCTGCTTTCACCCTCTCTCTCTCTAACAGATAAAATCTGAAAAGAAAAAAAAAGTCATCTCTTACAGGAGACTATCCAAATAACCAACACTATCCATAAAAATATGAAAAAGTGCTTACTTTAACTAATCACAAGGAAAGGTAAATTAAAACTACACGGAGATCCAATAAATAGATATTTCAGTAACAGAACTGCCAAAATAAAAAAGACAATACCAAGTGTTAGGAAGAAGAATGAGCAGCAACTGGACCTCTCATACACTGGTATGAATTGATATACTCATTGTAGACAACAGCATGTTGTTTATAAGGTAGAATTTGTACAAATCCTCAGACCCAGGCCTTCCACTTCTAATTATCTATGATAAACTCTTACATCCTTTTATAAAAATGTCAAAGCAGCATTATTCATAAGAAGGATCTATAACAACCCAAAGATACATCAACAGAGAATGGATTAAATTACTATACTAATGAAATAAATACAGCATTGAAAATGAATTTACTATAGATATACACACAGACATGGGTAAATTTCAATAACACGGTGCTTTAAAAAAATCATAATTAATACTCAAACTATTAAAAATAACACAAGGGTTGCCTGGGTGGCGCAACTGGTTAATCATCAGACTCCTGATTTCAGCTCAGGTCATGATCTCAGGGCTGTGAACTTGAGCCCTACATGGGCCTCCATTCTCAGCATGGAGTCTGCTTAAGATGCCCTCTCCCTCTCCCTCTCCCCTCCCGCTCATACTCTCTCTCCCTACAAAATAAATAAATAAATATTTAAAAAAATAAGCACAAGGAAAGGCACAAACATCACATCAGTGATACTCTGAGGGGAAGAAAACTCAATAGGGAAGGGACACACAGGGGCTTAGGAAAGTCCAATTTTGTAAGGTGGCTGGTAAATTCATGGATAGTTATCTTTTTATTCTTTTTTTTATTATTTTTATTCTTTAAATTTCACATATATATTGTTTTACATACAGAAAGATACATAAAAAGTATCAGAACAAACAAAGGATGGGGGAGATGGGGATAATGGAAAGAGCAGGGAGACAAGGATGTGAGGGGAAAAAAGAGAAAAACATAAAGAAAATTCCCCAAACAGTACCTACCAAATTATAAGAAATAGATTGGCTTATGATTTCTAATAGTAACACTAGACATTGGAAAGCAATGGAAAGATGCCTCTAAATGTAGAGAAATTACTTTGAACCTAGTTTTATACCCAAGCCATCTACCAAGTGAGGACCAAAATGGGAAATTCAAACATGCAATAAATCTAAAAAGTTTATTTTTAAATACTTTTGCTGAAAATTAACTTTCAATTCAGACAGCAAGAAAATGATAAATGAACACATCATCACAGGAAGACCATAGTATCCAAGTAATAGTACAATTAACCTGTAAGAGAAATGAAAAGAAATTCTAGGATGATGGTTAACACACTAGATCTAGAGACAACTCTGTACAAAATTAACCTTTCCACAAATAATATAATTCTAAAAGCTGAACAACCTTAAATACATGTTTTGGCATATATTTTTCTGCCATCAAGGAAAAAAAAAGGCAATTAAAAATAGGCAGGGATGGGACACCTGGCTGGCTCAGTCAGAAGAGCATACAGCTCTTGATCTCAGGGTTGTGCTTCAAGCCCCATACTGCATATAGAGATTACATAAAAATGAAATCTTTTGAACACAACTGTTTGAAATCTAAGGGACACAGCAAAGGCAATCCTGAGAGAAAAATATATAGCAATACAAGCCTTTCTCAAGAAACAAGAAAGGTCTCAAGTACACAACCTAACCCTACACCTAAAGGAGCTGGAGAAAGAACAGCAAATAAAGCCTAAACCCAGTGGGAGAAGAGAAATAATAAAGATCAGAGCAGAAATCAATGAAATAGAAACCACAAAAACAGAAGAACAAATCAATGAAACTAGGAGCTGATTCTTTGAAAGAATTAGTAAGACTGATAAACCCCTGGCCAGACTTATCAAAATGAAAAGAGAAATGACCCAAATAAATAGAATCATGAATGAAAGAGGAGAGGATCACAACCAACACCAAAAATATACAAGTAATTATAAGAACATATTATGATCAACTATATGCCAGCAAATTTGACAATCTGAAAGAAATGGATGCATTCCTAGAGATGTATAAACAACCAAAACTGAACCAAGAAGAAACAGAAAATCTGAACAGACCCATAACCAGTAAGGAGATAGAAGCAGTCATCAAAAATCTCCCAACAAACAAGAGCCCAGAGCCAGATGCTTCCCAGGGGAATTCTACCAAACATTTAAAGAAGAATTAACACCTATTCTCCTGAAACTGTTCCAAAAAATAGAAATGGAAGGGAAACTTCAAAACTCATTTTATAAGGCCAGGATTACCTTGATCCCAAAACCAAAGACCCCATCAAAAAAGAGAATTACAGACTAATATCCTTGATGAACACAGAAGCGAAAATACTAGCCAATAGGATCCAACAGTATATTAAAAGGATTATTCACCACAACCAAGTGGAATTTTATTCCAGGGCTGCAATGTTGGTTTAACATCTGCAAATCAATCAGTGTGATACAATACATTAATAAAAGAAAGAACAAGAACCATATAATACTCTCAATAGTTGCTGAAAAAGCATCTGACAAAGTACAGGATCCATTCTTGATCAAAACTCTTCAAAGTAAAAAAATTAAATTAAATTAAAAATTAAAAAAAAAAACTCTTAAAAGTGTAGGGACAGAAGGTACATACCTCAATATCATCAAAGCCATCTATGAAAAACCCACAGTGAGCATCATTCTCAATGGAGAAAAACAGAGAGCTTTTTCATTAAGGTCAGGAACATGGCAGGGATGTCCATTATCATCACTGCTATTCAACATAATACTAGAAGTCCTAGCCTCAGCAATCAAACAACAAAAAGAAATTAAAGGCATCCAAATCCGCAAAGAATAAGACAAACTATCACTGTTTGCAGATGATATGATGTGATACTTTATGTGGAAAACCCAAATGTCTACTCCAAATCTGCTAGAACTTGTACAGGAATTCAGTAAAGTGTCAGGATATAAAATCAATGCACAGAAATCAGTTGCATTTCTATACACCAACAACAAGACAGAAGAAAGAGAAGTTAAGGAGTCAATCCCATTTATAACTGCACCCAAAACCATAAGATACCTAGGAATAAACCTAACCAAAGAGGCAAAGAATCCATAGGCAGAAAACTATAAAGTACTCATGAAAGAAATTGAGGAAGACACAAAGAAATAGAAAAATGTTCCATGCTCATGGATTGGAAGAACAAATATTGCGAAAATGTGCTACCTGAAGCAATCTACACGTTTAATGCAATCCCTATCAAAATACCATCAATTTTTTCCAAAGAAATGGAACAAATAATCCCAAAATTTACATGGAGCCAGAAAAGACCTCCAATAGCCAGAAGAATGTTGAAAAAGAAAGCCAAAGTTGGTGGCCTCACAATTCCAGACTTCAAGCTCTATTACAAAGCTGTCATCATCAAGACAGTATGGTACTGACACAAAAACAAACATACAGATCAATGGCACAGAACAGAGAGCCTAGAAATAGACCCTCAACTCTATGGACAACTAATCTTTGACAAAGCAGGAAAGAATGTCCAATGGAAAAAAGATAGTCTCTTCAACAAATGGTGTTGGGAAAATTGGACAGCCACATGCAGAAAAATGAAACTGGACCATTTCCTTACACCACACACAAAAATAGACTCTAGATCCATGAAAGACCTCAATGTGAGAAAGGAATCCATCAAAATCCTTGAGGAGAACACAGACAGCAACCTCTTCCACCTCAGCTAGAGCAACTTCTTCCTAGAAACATCACCCAAGGCAAGGGAAGCAAGGGCAAAAACAGGTCTTCATCAGGATCAAAAGCTTTTGCACAGCAAAAGAAACAATCAACAAAGCCAAAAGACAACTGACAGAATGGGAGAAGGTATTTGCAAACAACACATCAGATAAAGGGCTAGTATCCAAAATCTATAAAGAACTTATCACACTTAACACCCAAAGGACAAATAATCCAATCAAGAAATGGAAAGAGGACATGAACAGACATTCTGCAAAGACATCCAGATGGCCAACAAACACATGAAAAAGTGCTCCACATCACTCAGCATCAGGGAAATACAAATCAAAACCACAATGAGATACCACCTCACACTAGACAAAATGGCTAAAATTAACAAGTCAGGAAATGACAGATGCTGACGAGGATGCAGAGAAAGGGGAACCCTCCTACACTGTTGGTGGGAATGCAAGCTGGTGCAGGCGGTCTGGAAAACAGCATGGAGGTGCCTCAAAAAGTTGAAAATAGAGCTACCCTTCAACCCAGCAATTGTACTACTGGGTATTTACCCTAAAGATACAAATGTGTGATCTGAAGCGGCACTTACACTCAAATTTTATACTAGCAATGTCCACAATAGCCAAACCATGGAAAGAACCTAGATGTCCATCAACAGATGAACGGATAAAGAAGATGTGATATAAACATACAATGGAATACTATGCAGCCATCAAAAGAAATGAAATCTTGCCATTTGCAATGACATGGATGGAACTAGAGGGTATTACGCTGAGCAAAATAAGTCAATCAGAGAAAGACAATTATCATATGATCTCCCTGATATGAGGAATTTGAGAGGCAATGTGGCGGATTTGGGGGGAGAGGGAGGAAAAAAATCAAATAAGATGGGATTGGGAGGGAGACAAACCATAAGAGACTCTTTATCTCACAAAACAAACTGAGGGTTGCCAGGGGAGGGGGATGGGAAGAAGGTGGCTGGGTTATGGACACTGGGGAGGGTGTGTGCTATGGTGAGTGCTGTGAAGTGTGTAAGCCGGACAACTCACAGACCTGTACCCCTGGGGCTAATAATACGTTATATGTTAATAAAAATTTTTTTAAAATAAAGTCTTTTTTTTTTTATGTAGGTGGGGGGTGGGGTGCACCTGGGTGGCTTAGTCATTAAGCATCTGCCTTCAACTCGGGTTATGATCCCAGAGTCCTGGGATCAAGCCCTGCTTCAGGACCCCTGCTTAGTGGGGAATCTGCTTCTCTCACTCCCCTTGCTCATGCTCTCTCTCTCTCAAATAAATATATAATATCTTTAAAAAAATAATAAAATAACTAAAACCACCATGTGTTTAAAAAAACAGGTGGGGCTATTACCACAGGAGGACTACACAAAAAGTACTGATTCAAATATAACACAAACAGAGCTATGGCATTATTTTGAGCTAATGATTTTAAGAAAAGAATGAATTTAATACTTAGGTTTAGAACATTCTCATCAGATTTGCTGACAGAGGATGAATCTATGAAGAATGGTATGTTTTATACTTAGGTACAAAAGGTATATATAATACTATCACAGAAAGTAAAAGGGAGGGAGAGTAGACAGGGATAACTCTCAAGTAGCAGCTGAAATCAACTGAAAGACTTTTGCTGACTCTCCAAATTTAACCTTAAGTGGGCAGCAGAGAAAAAGAACTTTGCCTTCTCACTGGAATGTGCTTCTCTACTGGCCTGCAAGTCTGCATGTGCTGACCTTTAAAAGACAGTGTAAGGTTTGTCTGTTCTCCCTTCTGCTAGTGGGTTGACAGACTGAACATGGGAGGACAAGGATTTGGTTGCTCTGATGTTGGCTGTATTCAATATTCTACTGTGTTTCTTGTACACTGGGAGATTTTTGCCATAAATGCATTTTTAATCCTTAAAAAAAATAAGCAAGGCATAATGAGATAAGAGAGTTTAAACCAAAAATGAAATTTAAAAAATAACAGGATAGTACAATTTTGGGCAGGGGGAGCTCTTTTAAACGTAACAACCACCAAAGAGTTTACAAACCAAAATTGCAAAGACTGGGGCATCTGGGTGGCTCAGTGAGCTGAGCCTCTGCCTTTGGCTAAGGTCATGATCCCAGGGTCCTGGGACTGAGCTCCACAAGGGGCTCTCTGCTCAGCAGGAAGCCTGCTTCCCCCTCTGTCTCTGCCTGCCTCTCTGCCTACTTGTGATTTATCTCTCTGTCAAATAAATAAATAAATATCTTTTAAAAATTAAAAAATAAATGAAAAAAATTGCAAAGACTTTCAAACTATACTTCTTTTTTTTTTTTTAAAGATTTTATTTATTTATTTGAGAGAGAGAGACAGTGAGAGAGAGCATGAGCGAGGAGAAGGTCAGAGAGCGAAGCAGACTCCCCATGGAGCTGGGAGCCCGATGTGGGACTCGATCCCGGGACTCCAGGATCACGCCCTGAGCCGAAGGCAGTCGTCCAACCAACTGAGCCACCCAGGCGTCCCTCAAACTATACTTCTAAGAACTCGAAGTAAATTCTGAGTAATCAAAGGTACAAAAAGTAACATGTAATCACTTCTCGGCCTTTTGGCTAAGATCAAGTGCAAAAAGTAACATGCAGGGGCACCTTGGTGGCTCAGTTAAGTGTCCTGCTCTTGATTTCAGCTCAGGTCGTGATCTCAGGGTTGTGAGATTGAGTCTCAAGTCAGACTCTGTGTTGGGCATGGATGGAGCCTGCTTAAGATTCTCTCTCTCTGCCAGCCCGCCACCCCCCTTGCTTTAAAAAAAAAAAAAAAAAGTGACATGCAATAGGGAATACAGAAGACAAAATTAAAGACAGTACAAGCTAAGTAAGTGTGGCAGAGATGTGCTCAGTGCTCATCAGTCCTGTTTCTTCTTCCTGGGTACTGTTCCTTCTTCCTGGATACTCACAAAGACATTTCCTACCACACTTACAGTTCCAAGTTGAGACCAAAGACTGGGTTCTAGTCAATGAAATGACACCTTAAGTAATATGCTACCCCCAAAACATTAATGAGATTCTCCTTGCTGGTGCTCTTTGTTGTCAATCAAATGAATACAGAGGGTCCATCGGAAGATTCCAAGACACCAAATGGAAAAAGATGGAATTCTTCAATCATCAAATGAAGCAAGAAATAAACCTTTACTGTATTAAGCCACTAAAATGCTACATAGATTAAAGTAGACAGCATTAATTACCCCAATACAGGGATCTTACACATCTAACCTCCTCGTTTTATAAATAAGCAAACTGATGAACAATTAACTTTCTAAAAATTATACTAGTTGGTAGAATACAATGCCTCCTGACATTCCATCAGGAATTTTTACCCAGTAAAAGATTCGCATGCTAAATTCTGAATATTATTATATAAATATTTGCTACAAGACTACAAAAAGGGAACAAGACAGATAGTTTCTCTTATAAAGATGAGGGACCTTAAATTTCTACAAAAATGCTTATGAAAATCTCAGATATCCATCCCAAGTACTTTGATTGACATTCTCTCACATTCTGACTTGTATCAGCAGAATTTGGCTGAGGTTATTAAAACTTTATATAGCACAAAAGAGTAATAACTTATATAAAACTAGATATAATAATTTGTTATTCTACTACCCTCATTTTGTAAGGAGTATTTGAAAAGTATTATACTATTCATCTAAGCATATCATGTGAAAATTGTATCTGTTGCCATTTCTATGGAGAGCACTGGGCGTTAGGCCCCATGGTCAAATACATAGCTTCTGATTACGCCTTTACTAACACAGGGGAAGAAGAAGAAGAAATAAAAAAAAAAAAAACACCCCACCAAGCTTTTAACAACTCAAGTCAATGGGGCACCTGGATGGCTCAGTTGGTAAAGGGTCTGCCTTCGGCTCCGGTCATGATCCCAGGACCCTGGGATCCCCATATTGGGTTCCCTGCTCAGTGGGGAGCCTGCTTCTCCCTCTCCCACTCCCTCTGCTTATGCTCGTTCTCTCTGTGTCACATAAATAAGTAAAATCTTAAAAAACAAAACAAAATAAAACAAAAAACTCAAGTCAGATTTAAATTCATCACTGAGGGATCACCTGACCTCTCTTTATCTCAGCCATGACCTAAATATTTTAAGGTCTCTGGCAAGTCACCTCACTTTATTTATAAAAAGAATTATCCAGGAAGACCTCTGAAGCCTTTCATTTTCATTATGATTGGACTCTGGTCAGGTCAACAAAATATACTGAATATTTATTAGGTGGAACCAAAAAAAATTGTTGGCATTTGACTTTTTTTACCAATAAAATCCACATTTTCGTGTAGCTTAATCTAATACGAAGTAGTAATCTAATACTCGATCTAATACTAATATTAATCTAAGTGCCACGTGCTGTCATTTAAAAAAGTACTAGGTTTTTTTAGGTAGACAGTTTTTAGAAGAAAAACTTGTATGCTGATTTAGGGGTTTCTGAACTGTTGTCGTTAGAGAGACATTTTACACATTTGACACATTCTCTTCTCCTGAGTACTTGCAGCTCTGTGCTATTTACAAAGAAACTACACAAATTCAGTTAATTAATATATTGGATCAGAATACTAATTCAGATGTTTTGGCCAAAATTGCTGCAGTTACTGTGTAAACATAAATCCTACTTATCATTCTATCCATTTTGACTTCTGCTTAAATATTTAGGATTAAGGGGTGCCTGGGTGGCTCAGTGGGTTAAGCCTCTGCCTTCAGCTCAGGTCATGATCTCAGGGTCCTGGGATCAAGCCCTTCATCGGGCTGGGCTCTCTGCTCCGCAGGGAGCCTGCTTCCCCCTCTCTCTACCTGCCTCTCTGCCTACTTGTGATCTCTCTCTCTGTGTCTCATAAATAAATAAAATCTTTAACAAAAAAAAAAAAAAAAGATTTAGGATTAAGGGGCGCCTGGGTGGCTCAGTGGGTTAAAGCCTCTGCCTTTGGCTCAGGTCATGATCCCAGGGTCCTGCGATCGAGCCCCACATTGGGCTCTCTGCTCAGTGGGGAGCCTGCTTTCTCCTCTCTCTCTCTGCCGGCTTCTCTGCTTACTTGTGATCTCTGTCAAATAAATAAATAAAATTGAAAAAAAAAAAGAAAGATTCAGGATTAAGGGGGTACCTTAATCCTGGGTGGATCAGTTGTTAAGCATCTGCCTTTGGCTCAGGTCGTGATCCTAGGGTCCTGGGACTTTGGCCCCACATCGGGCTACCTGCTCCATGGGAAGCCTGCTTCTCCCTCTCCCCCACTTGTCCTGCTTGTGTTCCCTCTCTCGCTATGTCACTCTCTGTCAAATAAATAAATTAAATCAAATTAAATTAAAAGATTTAGGATTAAGTTTGCCTGTCGGCTTCCAGAGCATTCATTACATTACTTACAGTCAGCCATTCCCATGAAAGCCTAATTGTGAACCCTCTTAGAATGTCCCAATCAAACACAAAGTTTTCTCTAAAAATTTCACCATCGCTTCTTGGCCTTTTGGCTAAAATCAAATAAAAATTTCACCATGCACACAAAACAGGAATTTAGATCAGACCTCAAGATATAGGTCTGTTTCTTACTAAGTCCCTTACACTAACACACTATTCCAAAGACAATGCCCAGAACCCAATCAACATACTTTTATACAATCACTTAAGTTCATCTAAGTATAATTAATGAATACCATTAACTTGTATTCTTAAGAGTATATGAAAAATTAGGGTGATGTATGGAAGTGCTGAATTACTACTATACTGTATACCTGAAACTAATTTAACACTGTATGTTAACTAACTGGAATTCCAAAGGGGGGGCACCCGGGTGGCTCAGTTAGTTAAGCATCTGCCCTTGGCTCAGGTCATGATCCCAGAGTTCTGGGATCGAGTCCCACACTGGACTCCTTGCTCAGCTGGGAGTCTGCTTCTCCCTCTGCCTGCCCCTCCACCTGCTTGTGCTTTCTCTCTCTCACATACAAATAAATAAATAAATAAATTTTTAAGAGATTTTTATTTATTTATTTATTTATTTATTTATTTATTAGAGAGAGAGAGAGATCACAAGTAGGCAGAGAGGCAGGCAAAGAGAGAGGAAGGGAAGCAGGCTCCCCACTAGGCAGAGAGCCCAACGCGGGGCTCAATCCCAAAACCGTGAGGCTCGAGCGGAAGACAGAGGCTTCATTCACTGAGCCATCCAGGCAGGCGCCCCATAAATAAATAAAATCTTTAAAAAAAAAAAAAAAAAAAAAGAAAAAGAAAAAAAAACTTAAAACAATTATGTAAAAATTTATTTCCTGTCTTATTTTTCTAGAAGAATTTTAAATCTTCAAAATAAAACCACCTTCTGGGTAAAATGCTGTCTGAAGTCAAAGTAAGAGATAACCGTCTTATCTCTATAGACTAAACGCTAAAATATAGTTTTTCAGATTTCAGTTTTGCTGTTAGAGTAAGTGGTGTTAGTCATCCTGCGATCTTATGCAAATACATACATCGTTATTTCCACACACTAGTGCCACTGATTAATTAGCTTTAACTAAAAAGGAAACGAATCAAACTATAAAAATGGTATGTTTACCATAACCATGAAAATACTGTCCACTGTCAGCTTTACTGTTTCCTCTCATCACAACTACCCCAAAGCCCCACTAATCAATAGAGCTTTCATTGTATTACAGTCAACTCACCATTTACTTGAAGAAACTGAAATATAAAAATGCACCATCAATTAATATGTGTGAATCCAGCAGATACAGACTGAAGGCAGCAAGTATGCCAAAAATTCAGGTAAGCAGGGAAGACTCCTTTGTTGCCTACAGGAGGCTACCTTTGGAGAAAGTGTAACATCTCCTCTATTATTACTAAGGCACTTAGACTAATAAAATTTCCTGATATCCTGGAATTATGAATGGTCAGTTTCATAGTTGAAGTGAAATACATGCATAATATATAAAACAATAAAGAGTAAGGGAGGAAATCTTAAACTATCCAGTTTACTCTCAGACTTTTAGAACTAGGAAAGTGAGATCCAAAAACTAGGAAAGTGAGATCCAAAGAGGTCTCCCCTGCCTAAAGGCATCTGGCTAATTAATGGCAAAGCTATAAGGTTGGAAACAAAGTCTTCCAACTCCCACCCAGCCCAAAGTTCCCTCCCCAGGGTGAGTACGTGCTGAGCCTGCAAGAGAGAGGCACTCAGAGTTCATAAAGTAGCAATGCTAGGTCTAACAAGGCCTTCCATGTGTTGGCCTACAATTGCTTTGGAAAATCTGTGCCAACGTCTCAGAAATCAGGAATTTTTGCATGAAGTAACACAGCTTCTTTAAAAAAAAAAAAAATTATACAATCAGACAACCAACATGCATTCGCACTCAGCAATAGTATACTGGAGCTGAGAAATAAAATGCCTTCCATAAACATCCGCTACTCAGTGTGTTCACCATAATCTGTTATTCCAAGCCAGCTTCGCTCATTCACCTTCATTGCCGGGATGCTGTAGGAGTTTAAGAGACTCCTGAACTAGAGCTATTTAAGCCATAATCAATTCTAAACAGTTCCTAACCGTGGTAGGATTTTTGCTACGTTTTAGTGGCTGGGTGTAACTAAATCACAAAGTCACTAGATAGGAGAGATGGGAGAGGGAGCGAAAACTGAAAAAAAACAAAAACAAAAAACAAACCCACACTATGAGCGCAAGCAGAACTCAATTCATACACCTAAAAGGTCTTATTTCCTAAGAAACAATAACCACTAACTCCTCTTTCAAGTTGAGGTCAATGACATTAAAAGCTCCATTCTGACACATATGCTATAAGGAAAGAGCAAAAATGCATACTCACGGGTGCCTTGGTGGCTCAGTTGGTGAAGCACCTGCCTTTGGTTTGGGTCATGATCCCAGGACCCTGCTCAGTGGGAAGCCTGCTTCTCTCTCCATTTCCCCTCTGGCTCTCCCCTCCACTTGTGCTTCTCTCTAAGCTCTGCTCTCTCAAATATTTTTTTAAAAATCTATACCCCTATTTCCTAAAACAGTCATTTCCATGGTTTAAAATCCTATATATTTTAGCTACAAACCACTAGTATAATGCCATTTTACATGGTATCTTAAGATTTACTACCACTGTTGTCCCTCAAACAACTTGGGAGTTAGGGGGACCAACCCACACATAATAAAAAATCCATATATAACTCCTGATTCCCCCAAAATTACTTACTAATTACCTACTGTTGCCCAGAAACCTTACTGTTAACATAGTTGATTAACTCATACTTTGCATGTTATATATATTATATTATAGTCTTACAATAAACTAGAGAAAAGAAAAAGTTAAGAAAAATCATAAGGAAGAGAAAATACATTCACAGTATTGTCCTGTAATTATCCAATAAAAACTGCAGTTAAATGAACCAGGACAGTTCAGACCTGTATTGTTCAAGGGTCAACTCTATTAGCTTTCCTCCCAGTTGCCCTTAATACTTTTATTTAAAGATTTTTAGGGGTGCCTGGGTGGCTCAGTGGGTTAAGCCGCTGCCTTCGGATCAGGTCATGATCTCGGGGTCCCGGGATCGAGTCCCACATCGGGCTCTCTGCTCGGCAGGGAGCCTGCTTCCTCCTCTCTCTCTCTCTGCCTGCCTCTCTGCCTGCTTGTGATCTCTGTCTGTCAAATAAATAAATCTTTTTAAAAAAAAGATTTTTAAAATTTATTTACTTGACAGAGATCACAAGTAGGCAGAGAGGCAGGCAGAGAGAGGGGAGGAAGTGGACTCCCTGCTGAGCAGAGAGCCTGATGCCAATCCCAGGACCCTGAGATCCTGACCTAAGCCAAAGGCAGAGGGTTTAACCCACTGAGCCACCCAGGTGCCCCAATTTTTTTCTTTTTTAAGATTTTATTTATTTGTCTGAGACAGAGCGGGAGCAAGACAGAGCCAGCACCAGCTGGGGGTGGGCAGAGGGAGAGGGAGCAGCAGACTCCCTGCTGAGCAGGAAGCCTGACAACAGACACAGGGCTCAATCTGAGCCAAAACCAGGATCATGACCTGAGCTCAACCACTCAACTAAGCCACCCAGGTCCCCCTCTTTTTCTTTTTTTATCAAGGTAAAACCTACAGAACACACAACCACTTTAAAGTGTGCCATTCTGGGGCATCCACCTCTCTCTAGTGTCAAAAAGTCTTTAATATTTTTAATTAGAGTTCCACTACACCAAACGTAGAAGAACCACTGTGTTTTCAATTAATTCATCACATCTCAAGAAAGGCAAAAACTCACGTTCCAAATCTAAATGTATCCTGAGCCCTCTATCATTCTAATCTCTTTCTACACGTGGCAAGCCAGAGTGAGTAGATATCGTGCCAAGTACCTTTCACCTTCTACCTATCAGTAGTATTCTATCAGAAAACCCACACTCCTGCCCTGAACATAACCACAAAGTCAGGCCTATTGTGAGCTTAGCCTACCCAGCCAGCTTTTGTTCCAATAAATACTTCAGCATTGCAAACTACTTAGGAAGGAATGATCTCATCCTACTGACCCAACAGCCAACTTTATCAAAAAGCTTTTTGTTACAAGCTGTGATAACCCAGGAAACCAGATCTATTTTTGTTTGAACAAGGAAAAGGGAAAGAAATCATAGGGAAAAAACAGCTCACACACTGACCATTTAAAAAAAAAAAAATCACTTTTTCTATGGAATTTTCCCCTTTCTTTGGTGTCTGACCACCAAGTGAACAAAGAGAAAGACTTCCAGAACTGTTTAATGCCAGTGAAAAAAGTCGTTATTATGGCAATCAAAAAGTAAACTTCATATTCTGCTCCAAATAATGAACCTACCTTAGGTTCAATTTATATAAAAAATAAAGTTTCCTTCTCCACTTATGTTCTAGATATATTCTAATCACTTCATTTATATTAATTCAATTACTATGCTAAATGTTTCTAGTACATAAGTACATTATTATCTCTATTTAAAATGATGCACCTGGGTGGCTCAGTCAGTTAAGCATCCAAATCTTGGTCTGGGTTCAGGTCATGATCACAGGGTTGTGGGATCAAGCTCCATGCTCCACTCTGCTCTGGGCGTGAAGACTGCTAAAAATTCTCCATGCCTCTCCCTCCGCCCCCTCCCCTGCCCTTGCATAGTGCATGCTCTTTCTCCCCCATCTAAAAAAACAATAATTAAATAAAAATAAATAAAATAACAAATAAAAAATGAGGACACCAAGAAACTTAGATGGTAAGTAACCTGCCTGAGGTTACTCAGTAAAGTGGTAGGCCCCAACTCTTAATTAGTGCCTCTCACAGCAATTTTCATTATTTTTTTAAAGATTTTATTTATTTGACAGAGAGAATGAGTGTGTGAACACAAGCAAGGGGAGAGGTGGGCAGACTCCCTGCGGAGAAGGAGAAGGCTCCCTGCAGGGTAGGGAGTCCAATGTAGGGCTCCATCCCAGGACCACCGGATCATGACCTGAGTTGAAGGCAGCCTGCTGAACCAAATGAGCCACCCAGGCACACCTCACAGTAATTTTCATAGTAAGCTCTAGGCAGAGCTAAAAGATCCTGAAAATGCAGAGGCAATTTAAGTACTGTCTCCCACCACCTCCACTTGCCAGTACCCACCCCAACGCCCAGCCCCTACAACAGATCAAAAGACATCTCCCAAACTGAGAAGTATAGTCAGAGAGTAGGAATGGGAAAATGAGCAGGCTAGTATACAGGCAAATATAAGGACTTCTTGGCCTTTGACAAGGCCTATCTAGACGTTCCAGATAGGGAATGTTGGCACACACACAAAAAAAAGATATGGGGGGAAGGAGGTACTTAGAAAAGCAAAATCTTACTACTGCTGTATTGTTTTCCAAGGGATCTGGAGAGCATAAGCTATCTAGTCACTTACAGTATTCTCTGCTGGGGGGAAACAGACATTCTGTCTAGCTCTCCTGGACTTTAGTTCAAAGAGTCCAAATTACCCTTGCTCTAAATCCATGCTCACCCAGCATCTTCCTCATTTAAAACAAGCCAAGGGGCACCTGGGTGGTTCAGTGGGTTAAGCCTCTGCTTCTGGCTCAGGTCCTGATCTCAAGGTCCTGGGATCGAGCCCCACATGGGGCTCTCTGCTCAGCGGGGAACCTGCTTCCACCTCTCTCTCTGCCTGCCTCTCTGCCTACTTGTGATCTCTGTCAAATAAATAAAATCTTTAAAAAAAAAAAAAAAAAAAAACAAGATGGGGACTGGTGAAGAAAGAGAAAAGCAACAGGAAAATGTAGTATTCTAATCACTCAAAGTCAGTCTCATCTGAAAAGTCAGTAAAAAACTGTAACCTAGATTCTGAAGGCTGGTAACCAGTCAGCTTCTCCCACCAAGACTGCTGCTGACCTGATCCCCAAAATGTAATTTCTTCCGATGTCTAACAAAAAATTACAATTGCTTTTGCATTAGCATTCACTGCCTATTAATTTTATTCCTACTTTTTTTAAGATTTATTTATTTTAGAGAGAGAGAGCATGTGAGCAGCGGGGAGGAGTAGAGGGAGAGAGGGGGAATCCCCAGCAGACTCCCTGCGGAGTTGGAAGCCCTACACAGTGCCCCACAGCAGGGCCCAATCCCATGACCCTGAGATCAAGACCAGAGCCAAAATCAAGAATTGGACACACTTAACTGACTGAGCCACCCAGGCACCCCAATTCCCCCTATTTTTTAAATTCTTTTTTTTTTTAAGATTTCATTTATTTATTTGACAGAGAGAGATCACAAGTAGACAGAGAGGCAGGCAGAGAGAGAGAGGGAAGCAGGCTCCCTGCTGAGCAGAGAGCCCAAAGGGGGATTCGATCCCAGGACCCTGAGATCATGACCCGAGCCAAAGGCAGGGCTTAACCCACTGAGCTACCCAGGCGCACCTAGTTTTTAAATTCTTAAAACCAGTTGTTATTGATCATTTCCTGTATTACTGGTGCTCTAAAAAGACATAGATGTGCCTCCTCTCTGGTTGACTCCAAACAAGCATCCTGCCATGTATGGAGCTATGGCTGAATGCTTTAACAACAGGGTTCACACCTCAGACCCTGCCCAAGCATGCCTTCTGCTTAGGTGGTCAATAATCAGACTCTGCTCTAAAACACGCAGGAAACACAAAACTGATCAAGAGCACTGTTTAGAGTGAGTGCTTCCTAAAATTGCACATGTTGGTCTACACGGAGAACCCGGAAGACTAAAGATGGCTGATGTAAACAAAGGAAACTAGAGCAGAGGATGATTAAGAACAAACACTAAGGTGATCTCTTCTAGTTTGTGCAGCAATCTGACATCTAAAGGTGAATGCTGTCCTGCAGTAAGATAAAATAGAAAGATCACTCTTCGCCTACAGAGTTAAAGACTAAATGAGATTACTGGCCTGTAGCCTGAAAAGTATTCTGAAAACAAAAGTAGATGTGAGTTTGCATAAAGCCTTCCCTGCCCGCCTCCTTCTCAAGTATACCTCCCCACCCTGTCTTGGACTCTTAGTGGTTCCAAATACATTCAGTGAAGATAGTAATACAACCACTAACATGAAATAAAATATCTGAAAAGGAGGGGCACCTGGCTGGCTCAGTTGGTGGAGCGGACAACTCTTGATCTCAGGGTTCTGAGTTTAGGCCCCACTTTGGACAAGGAGCCTACTTAAAAAAAAAAAAAAAGAAAGAAAGAAAAGGAAAAGGAAAAAAAAGAAAAGAAAAAGAAATGCAATGACCAAATAACTTAAACCGCATTCTTTAAATTAAAAAAAAAAAATCTGAAAAGGAAACAGGTAAAGTTCACTAAGCAAAGTTCTGAGGAAAGGAAAGACAGACTGCCTTCAGGAAGAGGAAAGGCTGTTAAAAGAGTTATAGAACCTCCTTTTCAACTCCTGGTGCAGGAGCTCCACCAGGATGAGTGTGGGTAACATATGAGTAAAAATGGTAAGTATATCCGTACACCAAATCACGTATTTATATCAAATCTTCCTCTTCAATTCTAAAGTAATGCTCTCTTGCATAATAACTAAAACATCAATATTTTTACCTTTTCAAGACCAACCTCACTACCTCCACCTCTGCGAAAACCTCCTGACTTCAGAGCCCTCCATCTGTTACGTGCTTCCAGCACACCACTGACAAACTATTACTTACGTCTACTACCCTTTATAAACTGTGACTCAAGAGCAAAGGTTTTCAGTGATCTCTGGACACCAGCATCAGTTCCAGGAGCATGGTAGATACCAAACAATGTAAAGTAAAATAGCTTGTACATTTTTTTTTTTTAAGATTTATTTATTTGAGAGACAGAGAGAGAGCAAGCATGAGCAGGAGAGACAGAGGGAGGAGGAGAGAGACTCTCCAGTAGACTCCATGTTGAGCTTGGTACCCGACGTAGCCTCTGACCCTGAGATCACAACCTGAGCTGAAACCAAGAGTCAGAGGCTCAACCAACTGCACCACCCACATGCCCCTACGTTGTACATTTTTCACATTCTGAGGTCTTCAATTTTTCTGTTTTGATCAATACCCCTAGGTAAAAAATTCACTTCCTATAATGACCCATATTCATACACATACAAATGAAACAAGTTTCATGAATCAATATTAATTTTTACTCTGTAAAACGCACTGATATCTTGTTTGTTTGCTTTTTTAAGAGCTGCCTATGATCCACAATTCGAGAATTTCAACTCCGGCCAAAAAAAAAAAATCTGGAGGCAGACAATTAAAAGCAGTTTTCAAACTGTAATGGGGTCATGACTGGGAAGCTGGTTTACAATAAATTAGAGTCCTATTCCCAGAATCTGATTTGTTAGGCCTGGGTAGAAGCCTCAGCATCTGCATTTCAAATGACCCTCAATGGTTCTGATGAAGATCATAAAACTGTAACTTATCAGAAACACGCCTACACTAAGCTACAGGTTAACCAGAGTATGTGTAAGGGGCTCCTACTTTGCTAATAGGTAGGTTTTTTTTTTTTTTTGCCAAACATTTATTATTTTTTACATAGTCCAATCATTTCAATAAGAACATCTCCAAGGTAGTATCAATAGGCCTCAAAGGGTTGTGGGATGATGGGTAGGTTTTTAATCTGAAAGCTGTCTGGCTCAACAATGCTTTTACAGACTTCCTCTAATGCAACTTGGTAAACCACTGAAATCTAAAACTGTTTCTCTTAACTACAGCTCTTGACACCACGAAAACAAAAGAATGATATGAATGAAAGGCATTTTTGTTGCCAAGTCATTTGCTTGTAACTGAAAGGGCTTTTGAAAACCAGTCACATTTACCATACAACTGGCATATGTAGTCATCAGTTTGGAACTCCTAAGTACAATTGGCCTATAGCGCAAAGGCAATCAACTAATAGCTCAAAGTCGGACCACAAACTGTTTGAAAGCCAAGGATGAAATAAAGCTTTCGTAAGAGCATCCTACTATACAAGTCTCCACTTCTTATAATTACAAGCCAGTAAGAAGACCTTTGATTCCTGAAAGTTTTAAATTAAACAGTCAGTATTCAAAGAGCACAAAACACTTGGAATCAACAATCCAAACACAAAATTAAGAAAACAACTCCACTTACAACAGCATCAAAAATAACTTACAAATAATTTAACAAGAGAAGTGTAAAGCTTATACTCTGGGGGAAAAAAAAACCACTGGTAAAAGAAATTAAAGATCTAAACAAATGGAAAGACATCCCAAGTTCATAGGTAAGAAGACTAATGGCAAATGTTACCCAAACTCATCTACAGATTCAACTCAATCCCTTTCAAAATCCCAGCGGGCTTCTTTACAGAAGCTGACACGCTAATGCTAAAATTTATACTGAAATTCAAAGGACTTAGAATAGCCAAAACAATCTTGAAATCAGAAGGATACATCTGGAGGACACACAGGTCTCATTTTGAAATTTACTACAAAGTTGCAATGATCAAGACAATGTGATACTAGTGTAAGCACTGACATAAAGATCAACAGAACAGAACAGAAAGTTCAAAAGTATATCTTCACTTTTACAGTCAATTAATTTCTAACAAATGCCAATATAACACAATAGGGAAAGAACAATCTTTTCAACAAACCACTGGGACAGCTGGATATTCACATGCAAAAAAGTAAAGTTGGACCTCCTAACTCATTTCATATACAAAAATTAACTCAAGGGGCGCCTGGGTGGCTCAGTGGGTTAAAGCCTCTGCCTTCGGCTCAGGTCATGATCTCAGGGTCCTGGGATCGAGCCCCGCATTGGGCTCTCTGCTCAGCAGGGAGCCTGCTTCCCTTCCTCTCTCTCTGCTTGCCTCTCTGCCTACTTGTAATCTCTGTCTGTCACATAAATAAATAAAAAATCTTTAAAAAAAATTAACTCAAAACAAGGAATGCTAAAAGCTAAAACTTAGAGAAAAATATAGATACAAATCTTCATGACCTTGGATTTGACAATTTTTTTAAAAAGATTTTATTTTATTTATCTATTTATTTATTTGACAGAGAGAGAGAGAGATCACAAGTAGGCAGAGAGGCAGGCAGAGAGAGAGAGAGGAGGAAGCAGGCTCCCCGCCAAGCAGAGAGCCTGATGCGGAACTCGATCCTAGGACCCCGAGATCATGACCTGAGCCAAAGGCAGAGGCCTAACCCACTGAGCCACCCAGGCACCTTTGACTATTGTTTCTTAAATATGACACCAAGAGTGAATGCAACAAATGCAGATAAATTAAACTTCATCAAAATTTAAAACTTCTCTGGGGTGCCAGGGTGGCTCAGTTGGTTAAGCATCTGCCTTCAGGTCAGGTCATGATCCCGGGGTCCTGGAACTGAATCTTGCATCCAGCTTCTTGCTCAGCAGGGAGCCTGCTTCTCCTTTCCCTCTACCTGCTGCTCCCCTTGCTTGAGCTCAGCTCTGTCAAATAAAT
The DNA here is from genome assembly GCF_020171115.1 of Neogale vison. NCBI lineage: Eukaryota > Metazoa > Chordata > Mammalia > Carnivora > Mustelidae > Neogale > Neogale vison. Next base: position 206,768,892 of record NC_058096.1, on the reverse strand, counting down.
AAAATCTTAAATTAAAAAAAAAAAATTAAAGCCTTTCTGTTTCAAAGGACACCATCAAGAAAATGAAAAAACAACATACAGAATGGGAGAAAAATATAGTTGACACTTAAAAATAGAAGTCTGAACTGTATAGGTCCACTATACATGAACTTTTTATACTATACAGTACTGTAATGTGTTTTCTCTTTTAATTTTAATATATTCTTTACTCTAGCTTACTTTAAGAATACAATGACACATGGAGCATACAAAATATGTGTTTATGGGCGCCTGGGTGGCTCAGTGGGTTAAGCCGCTGCCGTCGGCTCAGGTCATGATCTCAGAGTCCTGGGATCGAGTCCCGCATCGGGCTCTCTGCTCAGCAGGGAGCCTGCTTCCCCCTCTCTCTCTCTGCCTGCCTCTCTGCCTACTTGTGATTTCTCTCTGTCAAATAAATAAATAAAATCTTTAAAAAAAAAAATGTGTTTATCTTGTTTATGTTATCAGTAAGGCTTCCAGTCAGCAGCAGGCTATTAATAGGGGGAGTGAAAAGTTATATGTGAATCTTCCTCAGTACCCTTGACCCCTGCACTGTTCAAGGGCTAACTGTATTTATAAGTCATGTATCTGATAAGGCACTTGTACACAGAACATGTAAAAACCTCTTACAATTCAATAATAAAAAGACAAAAAGATCTAATTTTAAAATGGGCAAATGGGGGCACCTGGATGGCTCAGTTGGTGAAGCATCTGCTTTCGGCTCCGGTCATGATCCCAGGGTCCTGGGATGGAGCTCAGGCTCCCTGCTAAGCAGGGAATCTGCTTCTTCCTCTCGTTCTACTCCTTTTACCTGCCCCTCAGTTCATGCTCTCCCTCATGTAAATAAACAAATAAAAATAAATAAAATGGGCAAATGATCTGAATATCACACAAATAGCCAATAACCACATTAGTCATCAGGAAAATGAAACTCAAAACCACAATGAGGTACTACTTCGTATCTTAGAATGATTATAATCAAAAGGACAGACACTAATAATGAAGTTTACAAGGATTTGGAGAAATTGGAACCCTCATATACTGCTAATGGAAATGTAAAATGGTGCAGCCATTCTGGAAAACAGTATGGACACCAATATCCCACAACAGGTTACAGAGTTACATATGACCCAGGAATTCCACTCCAAAGTATAAACCCAAGAGAAAAAAAAAAAATATGTCCACACAAAAACTTGAACACAAATGTTCACAGCACAATTATTCACAATAGCTAAAAATTAGAAAGGCACCATGAGGCACATGGCGGGCTCACATGTCAGTAGAGCACACTCTTGAACTCAAGAGTTATGAATTCCAGCCCCACATTAGGTGAAATTACTTAAATTACTTAAAAAGCTTAAAAAAAATGCAGAAACTACCCAAATGTCCATCAATAGATAAATGAATAAGCAAAATGTGGTATATCTATACAACAGAATATTAAGTATCCATAAAAAGAAATGGAATACTAATATAAACTACAAGGTTTACTTAGAAACAGTGTTAAATGAGTCACAAAACACCACATACACTACCATTCCATTTTTATGAAATGTCCAGAATAAGTAAATCTATAGTGAAAGAAAGATTGATTGTTGCCAGAGGTTTGGGGGGTAGGAGAGTTTGTGAAAGAATTAGGGGATGATGGCTAACGAGTGTGAGGTTCGCTTTTGGGAGTGATGAAAATGTTCTAAATATGACTGTTGTAATGGTTACACATATACTTGAATATCCAAAAAAAAACACTGAATTTGACACTTAATGCAACTCTTGATCTTGAGGTTGTGAGCTCAAGCCCCACACTGGATGAAGAAATTACACAAGAAAAATAAAATCTTGAGGCTCCTGGATGGCTCAGCTGGTTAAGCAATCAACTCTTGATTTCAGCTCAGTTCATGAGATCTACAGGGATCCACGCTGGGCATGGAACCTGCTTAAGATTCTCCCTCTCCCTCTGCCATCAGTCAACCCCATTCACACATGTTATCTAAGAAAAAAGGAAAAAAATTTAAAATTTAAATAAATAAATAAATACATTTTTAAAAATAAATAAAAAATAAAAACCACTGATTTGTACAGTGTTAGCTGCCTTCTTCTCATCGTATAACTAAGATACAGAATGGGCATCTTTTCTGCGCCTTGGCAAACTGTCCTACTCCTTTCTAAATTTAGATCAGCTTCCAGCATTTTATCCTTTGTGCTTTTAATGCCACAAAATATCTTCAGAGTTCTTTTTAGGTGAAATGCCAGCATCACTTCCTCTGGGACATCTTCATCTGTTTCATCAAATCACTTCTTCATTTACTCTGAGAAGTTCACCTTCACTTCCCCCAGCTGCCTATCCAGAATCTTTGAACGGCAGCAGCATCATTCCCACAGTGAGCTATTTTTTCTATAACTCCGTTTATGATCAATTTGGAATTTCAGTGTTACTACTTTTTAGCTGTTTTTTGCACTTTCGTCTTTGTTGGCCAGTCCCTCCTTCAACTCTCCATTTTTGTAAAATGCTAACGTGGGTTTATCACTGAGAGATGAGGACACACCACAACCACACACTTGGCTGTCTGTGCACACAATGAATAACAGATGTGCACTGACCAGTCATCAACAGGCTTTGAAAGAGTGAGGGTGCCTGGTTGGCGAAGTCAGTAAAGCACGCAACTCTTGATCTTGGGGTCATGAGTTTGTGCCCCACACTGGGTGTGGAGCCTACCTTTTAAAAAAATAAAATTTTTTTGAAGATTGTATTTACTTATTTGACAGAGATCACAAGTAGGCAGAGAGGCAGGCGGGGGCTGGGGGGGAGGAGAGGAAAATAGTTTTATTACAAATAATACTCAAAGGGACACCTGGGTGGCTCAGTGAGTTAAAGCCTCTGCCTTCAGCTCAGGTCATGATCCCAGGGTCCTGAGACTGAGTCCCGTATCGAGCTTTCTGCTTGGTGGAGAGCCTGATTCCCTTCTTCTCTCTCTGCCTGCCTCTCTGCCTACTTGTGATCTGTCAAAAAAAAAAAAAAAAAACCCTCAAAGGGCTAATCTGTATAATATACTAAGAGCTCTCACAAATAACAAATAAGAAAAAAGGAAAATGAACAGGGGTGCTGGCTAAGCATCTGACTTCAGCTCAGGTCATGATCTCAGGGTCCTGGGATCAAGCCCCATTTCAGGCTGCCCACTGTTTTATTAGTATTGTTTTAATTTATCACAAACTTTTAAAAAAATACTCACACATGTCAAATTCTGGAAAAATTTTGAAAGTTAGAAAACTCCACATGTGTAACTTTTTTGTGGGTGATGCAGAGAGGAAAGGAAAGAATCTCAAGCAGGCTCCACGCCCAGCACGGAGCCTGATATACAGGGCTCAATTCCACAACCCTGAGATCATGCATGACCTGAGCCAAAATCAAGAGTCAGACACTTAACCAACTGAGCCACCCAGGCACCCCCACATTTGTAACCTGTATTTTGTTTTTGTTAAAGATTTATTTATTTATTTATTTATTTATTTATTTATTTATTTATTTATTTCAGCAAGGAGGGGTAGGAGAGGGAGAATGTTTTTTTTGGCCGGGGGGGGGGGGGCAGAATCTTAAGAACACTCTCTGCTGCGCACTGAACTGGACCTTGCTTGATCCCTCGATACCATGACCCTGAGATCACCACCTGAGCAGAAACTAAAATTCCAATGCTTAACCAACTGCAGCACCCAGGTGCCCCTGTAACTGTTTTTAAAAACAGGTTTAGCGGTGGGGTGCCTGGGTGGCTTGGTTGGTTGGGCAACTGCCTTCAGGTCAGGTCATGATCCTGGAGTCCTAGGAATGAGTTCTGCATCAGGCTTCCTGTTCAGCGGGGAGTCTGCTTCTCCCTTGGACCATCTCCCCTATCAAGCTCTCTCTCCCTTTCTCTCAAATAAATAAATACATAAAATCTTTAAAAAAAAAAAAAAAGATTAAGGGGTGCTTGACTGGCACTCATGAGTATTGATCTCAAGGTCATGAGCTCAAGCCCCACATTAGGCATACAGCTTTCATACATACATATATAAATGTGGGCTTAACTACAAAATTCACTTCAATAAATCACTCTTTTCCCTATAAGAAAAAAGTTACAGTATTCGCCAATTACACATCTAATTTTTCTCAATAATGCTATAAAATTTAAAAGAGGTAACTTTTACATTTTCTTTAATCCCCCATACTGCCAAATATAATATAATACAAAAGTTGACAAACATGGAGAAAAGAATGGAGGAATGAGGGAATGGGGTTAAAAACAGATATTGGAGCCACAGTTAGTCTTACTGAATAGCATCACCTCTGAAAACCACAAGATTTCAAACACAAGCATATATCCTCTGTCAGTGAACCATACCACAGCCAGTATCCAATTTCACTTCAAGGGCTGTTAAGATTTTTTTTTTTTAAGATTTTATTTATTTAGTCAGAGAGAGAGAGAGTGCACAAGCAGGGGAGTGGTAGAGGGGGAAGCAGACTTCCCACTGAGCAGCGAGCCTGACGGGGGACTCAATCCCAGGACCCTGGGATCATGACCAGGGCCAAAGGCAGACGCTTAACGAATGAGCTACCCAGGCATCCCTGTTAAGACTTCAAAGTGCTATCCATTAAAACAGTTTCTTTGAAATAATAAAATCAGATTCTCATGCACATTCTTTTATGTGATCATTAATTTTGGTGAGGTAGAGGAATTAAGGGAAGAAGAACAGTCAATACAGTTATGTGGAGTCTACCAATCCAGACATTCAGCAATCATGAATAACTAAACTGGGGCGCCTGGGGCACTCAGTTATTAACCGTCTGCCTTTGGCTCAGGTCATGATTCCAGGGTCCTGGGATCACACCCCACCACCCCACACTGGGCTCCCTGCTTAGCGGGAAGCCAGGTTTTCCCTCTCCCACTCCCCTGCTTGTGTTCCCTCTCTCGCTCTGTCTCTGTCAAACAAATAAATAAAACCCTAAAAAAAAAAAGAGAGAGAGAGAGAGAGAATAAATCATTGTAGTTCAAACCATCACCACACATCTTGCTCATTGAACAAATATGTACCAAATGAGACTCTGGGCCAGTATCCACTTCTCTCACTGAATACATATATTATACTACACTAAACTAAGTCTCTTAGGTGCCTAAGGTTCACTTCTCTATTTATCTGTGAATGCTCAATAAATTCTAAGATTTGATAAAAATTTCAATCTGTCATGTGAAATAATATCCTACTGCCAATGTGAGAGCTAAAAATTTGATCTTGCAATTGTTAAATCGAACTCTCTTCCAAACCGGAGTTTCTCAATTCCTGTATTACTGACATGCTAAGCCAGGTAACTCTTTGAGGTAGGGCCTGTCCTGTGCATCCTAAGATGTTTAGCAGCATCCCTGGGCTCTATCCACAGATGCCAAGAGCACTCTCCCAGCTGGGAAAATGAAAAATATCTCCAGACAATGTCAAAGTCCCCTAGGAGGGCAAGATCATATCTCTACCCGAGCTCCACTGAGAACTACTACTATAAACCATCATTTTGACAAACTTTTTTTCATTCTGATTCTGCACTTCACACCTGCTAGGATGAATACAGTCAAAAAAACAGATAACAAGTGTTGGCAAAATGTGGAGAAATTGGAACCCTAAAAAACTGCCAAGGGGGACTGAAAAATGGTACAGCAACTTCAAAAAAATAATATGGCAGTTTCTCAAAAGATTACACATAGTTATCCTATGATCCAGAAATTCTATCCAAGATAAATGAAAACAAATGTCCACATAAAAACATATACTAGAATGTTCATAACAACATTATTCGTAACAGCCAAAAAGTGGAAACAACCCAAATGTCCATCAGCCTACAAATGGATAAACAAATATAGATCTATACAACAGAATATGATGTATCCATAAAAGTAATGAAGTACTGATACATCCTACAACACAGATGAAATGTGAAAACATGCTAGGTGAAAGAAGCCAGTCACAAAGACCACATATTGTATGATTTCGTTTATAGGAAATGTCCAGGAACAGGCAAATTCTATAGAGATATAAAGTTCCTTAGGGCTAAGGGGAGGGGGAGAGAGAAAAGGACTGCCAAGGCAGCAGAGTTTTGGAGGAGGGGAGGTCTTAAATTGTGATGATGGATGCTTTATCCTGTGAAAGTACTAAACCCCACTAAAATGTATACTCTTAAAAACAAACAAACAAAAAAAAAACCTTTTTAAGATTGTTTTATCCGCGCGTGGGAGAGCAAGAGAAAGTGGGGAGGAAGAGCAGAGGGAGAGGGACAGCGAGAGAGAAATTCTAAGTGGACTCCTCAAAACTTAACACAGTCTCAATCTCACAACCCTGAAATCACAACTTTTCTTGAGAAACCAAGAGTCAGATGCTTCACCAACTGCACCCAGGGGCCCTGAAAAAAAGTTTTTTTAAAGCAAACTCTGCCCTCAATGTGGGCTTGAACTCACAACCCCAAGATAAAGAATCACATGCTCTACCAACTGAGCCAGCCAGATGCCCATAGAATATATTTTTTTAAATGGGTGAATTAATTGTACAGTATGTGAATTATATTTCAATAAATCTGTTTTTACAAACTCAGATTCTGGACTCCCCTTCAGATATAATGAGTCAGAATCAAAGGAAGAAGGCAAAAAAAAATTTTTTTAAGTTTATTTAAAAGTAATCGCTACCCAATATGGGACTCAAACTCATCACCCTGAGACCAAGAATCACGTGCTCTTTTCACTGAGCTAGCCAGGTGCCCCTCTTTTTTCCTTACGGTTTTTTTAGAATGCCAAAATTATTTAAAAAGACCCTCCGGGGCGCCTGGGTGGCTCAGTGGGTTAAAGCCTCTGCCTTCAGCTCAGGTCATGATCCCAGGGTCCTGGGATTGAACCCCGCACTGGGCTCTCTGCTCATTGGAGAGCCTGCTTCCCCCCCCCCCGCCTGTCTCTCTGTCTACTTGTGATCTCTGTCTGTCAAATAAATAAATAAAATCTTTAAAAAAATAAAAAATAAATTAAAAGACCCTCCAGGTTATCCCAATGAAGCTGATCTGGGACACTTAGGGTCCATTGCCAGACAGTGATGAACATCCCAAACCACAAGCTGCAGAGACCGACAGAGGAAAGAGGGCTTGCTCAGCACTTCTCAAGGGCTAACTCTTTTTCCTTAATTTATTTATTTATTTTTAAGTAATCTCTATACCCAACATGGGGCTTAAATTCATAACCCTAAGATCAAGAGTCTCATGCTCTTCCTACTGGGCCAGCCAAGCACCCCTCAATTGTTAACTCTAGTAAAAGAATATGAAAACTAGAAATTTGTTCTTTTTCCCCGCTTTTTCTAAATTAATTTTTTTCGAGTACAGTTGATATACAATGTTACATAGGCCTCAGGTGTACAACTTAATGATTTGACAAGTTTATACATTCTGCTATGTTCTCCACAATAAATTTTTTATTGCATTACTTATCACTTTTGCAAAGAAAATAGTAAATATAGTTATAATTAAGTTTTAAAAATATAATCAATAACATGATTCATGTTTAATTAATCATTCCATGTTAAGTCGAAAGAATAGCTACCTAAGCAAATGACACATGTACATTCCTGTTTCAAGAAATACAAACTAAAGGGGCGCCTGGGTGGCTCAGTGGGTTAAGCCTCTGCTTTTGGCAAGCCCTCAACGCATCAGGCTCTCTGCTCAGCGGGGAGCCTGCTTCCCCCTCCCCCTCTGCCTGCCTCTCTGCCTACTTGTGATCTCTGGCTCTCTCTGTCAAACAGATAAATAAAATCTTTTTAAAAAAATTTTTTAAATAAAAAAAAACTTTTAAAATTAAAAAAAATACAAACTAAAAATAACTCCAAATACTATACAAAGAACTTTTAGATCTATGTTAATTTTTTTTAAGATTTTATTTATTCATTTGAGAGGGAGACAGTACATGCAGGGGGAGGGGACAGAAGCAGAGGGAGAAGCAGACTATCTGCTGAGCACAAAGCCTGACTTGGGGCTCAATCCCAGGACCCCAGAATCATGACCTGAGCTGAAGGCAGACACTTAACTATCTGAGCCACCTAGGCGCTCCCAATCTACGTTCATCTGTAAAGTGATTTAATAACTATTGGTTTTGATTTGACTTACAACTGAAGGTACTAACATTGTGCTAAGAAAAAAATTATACAGTAAGAAAAAAATGAAATTGGGTAACAATTTTCTAGCAGACCTGTTACATGAATCTGGATAGCTAATACTAAAATCGCAATCTATGAAATCTAAACTCCCCAATAAATCTGAACATGTGGAAATATACTGCACAGTGATTAGAATAAGCTGTACTACGGAAAAAGATTTAAGTCACCCTGGCTTATGTTTTGCAGTTCCAGCAAAAAACTAATGCTAGGGTTCACTGAAACAAACACTGCCAGTATCTCCTATTTCCTCCAAGAACAAACAAGAAAGCCATTATTATCTCTGATTTTCTCCTACAAAGTATAATGACCCTTCATGATATTATGGAAAACATGAACAAGAATTTTCATGAAAATAGCATTTGTAAAGACGTGGATACTTTTATTTTTAAACTTTAGTATATGTGCTGCCGAAGCGAGCACTATTTTTAAACTTTAAAATCTAAACACCTACCCTAACACCCAGAATTTCTGAAACTTATGGCTAAACCTGGTCTACTTCAGACTTCTTCAGTAAAAAAGCAATGCCTCAACACTGAGATTCACATGAAACAGTACATCCTTTATTTGTACAGGAACTCTCAAGCACTTACCTTAGGAAAGTAATAGATGCTAATTATCTCGTGACTATACACATTACAACCTAGTTGATACCACAAAAAATGGCATTATACGAAAGTATTTATTAACAAGAAATGATGCTTGTAATATACTTAAGTGGAAATTTCTTTCTTTTTTTTGGGGGGGGGGATTTCTTAAATAGTATAAACAGTTCTTATTTTAAAGATTTTATTTGTCAGAGAGAGACTGCCAAGCAAGGAGCCTGATGAGGAACTTAATTCCAGGACCCAGGGAACATGACCTGAACGGAAGGCAGACACATAACCAACTGAGCCACCCAGGAATCCCTCCAGTTCTTGTTTTAATAAGAAAAATGTGTATGTATACATATCCACAGAAAATAGCTAGAAAAAAATGTTTATCAAAGTGCTATTCTCTTCTGAACTTTTTGTATATTCTACATTAAATATTAACTTAGAAAAATAAATGTCACTTTAAAACAAATATGGGGTACCTGGCAGGCCCAGTCGGTGGAGGGTACAACTCTTGATCTTAGGATTATTAGTTTGAGCCCTACATTGGGCACAGAGATTACTTAAAAATAAAATATTAAAAAAAGAAAAAACCAACTACATAAAAACTCTTCTGCTTTTGGGAAGATAGAAAAGATTTACTTTTCCCTATTCCTCCCATAAGGTATACCTAACATTATATATAAAACAAACAGGTTCTGAAGGTAGAGAGAAGAAAGCAAAATAGCTAGGGAACTCAGGAACCAAGGAATAATACAGTGACAAGTTTTCTTTTTTGGGTTTTCTTTTTCCTTGTATATCTCGGAATTAGGACTGACAAAGCTGGCAACCCAAAAAACAGAATGCAGGCAAGAAAAACTCCAATAAAATCCTGCTCTCTTTTAACCAAAGAACCAGTCAAGGGCCAGCCTAGCAAGACAAAACTTAGACAATAGCCACTCTACAGCAGTCAAACATCATAGAAAATAATATAGCTCAACACCAGGCATCCACCCTCTCCAGGCTAGAATGAGGCACTTAACATCCCCTTCAGAATAGAGTCAGGGATGGCCAAGGAGGGGAGCCAGGACTTTAATCCCTGCAGACCTATAAAATAAGGCAACTGCGCTGTCAGTGAAAAGCATGGATTTCTACCATATTGTGTCAATATAAATGGCATCTCTTTAAAAACTAAACATACAACTGCCATATGAGTCAGCAACTACACTTCTAGGCAAAGTGCCAAACTTTTCCAGATTGACTGTACCATTTACCATTAATGGTTTCAAAGTCAATACCCTGATTGTAATACTGTTTTGCAAACTATCACAAGGGGCGGGGCTGGGTAAAGGGTACAAAAGATCTCTCTCGATTTTCTTACAACTGCATGTAAATCTGTAATTATCTCTTAGTGTAAAAAATAAATAAATAATACAATTTTAAAAAACAGAATTGAGGGGCATCTGGCTGGCTCAGTAGAGCATGTGACTCTTGATCTCAAGGTTATGACTTCAAGTCCCACATTGGGTATAGAGATTACTTAAAAATAAAATATTTAAAAAAACAGAATAGAGAAATTATATTAAAAATTGATCAATATATTAAATATTTGAACTTAAAGCTGGACTATAAATTACTAATTCTTATATACTTAGTATCTTAGCCAAAACCTAGGACATATTAAAAAGTCAATGAATACTTAATAAATTAGATTAAATAATATAATCAGCATTTCAAAATTATAAGATGCGTGGCTCAGTGGGTTAAAGCCTCTGCCTTTGGCTCAGGTCATGATCCCAGCATCCTGGGATCGAGGCCCGCATCGGGCTCTCTGCTCTGCGGAGAGCCTGCTTCCTCCTCTCTGCCTGCCTCCCTGCCTGCTTGTGATCTCTCTGTCAAAAAAATAAATAAAATCTTAAAAAAAAAAAAAAAAAAAAGATTTAAAATAAAACAAACAAACAAAAAATCCTAGCAGTTCCAGGGCGCCTGAGTGGCAAACAAAAAAAAAACCTAGCAGTTCCAGGGCGCCTGAGTGGCAAAGTCTGTTAAGCGCTGGACTCTTGGTTTTGGCTAAGGTCATGAACTCAAGGTCATATGTAAGATCAAGCCCTGTGTGGCACTCCATGCTCAGCACAGCATCTGCTTAGGACTTTCTCTCTCTCCTACTCCAATCCCCCCACCAGCTTTCTCTCTCTCTCTCTCACACACAAATAATTAAATAAATCTTAAAAACAAAACCAAAAACCTAGAAGTTCCATTTCACTGGCTTTAAACCAAGCAACGTCTTAAAACTCAAGTACAAAAAAGTTGACTTCAAAAAAATAAGGTATCCTGGAGTTTTTTCACAAAGAGAACAGTGACTCATTCTTAGACTATAGTGAGCTAGAAAGGTATTACCTCATCATTTCAGCTAGTTTATTGCTGTCTTGTTAAAAAGCAAGCAAGCAAACATGCAAGCAAGCAAGCTTGTAGGACTTACAAGTGCTACGTATATAATGTGAAAATCTGCATAAAACAGATTCTTTAGAAACCAAGAAGCACACATAAATACAATGTATACCCACCCACTTCCAAATGTTTTTCAGGCCAAAAATCTTATTTGACTTGCCTAACTCTGATCAGTATATCCGATTTTAGGAGTCTGGCTGAATGGGATGATGTGTCGTCAACAGAATTTCCTAAAGACTGTCACAGGGCACCTGGGTGTCTCAGCTGGTTAAGGGTCTTCATCTGAGGTCATGATCCCACGGTCCTGCCTCTGCTCAGGGAGGAGTCTACTTCTTCTCCCTGCCACTCTGCCTGCTTATGCTCTCTCTCTCTGTCAAATGAATAAATTAAAATCTTTTTTTAAAAAATTTTTAAATAATTAACTGTCACAATTGGCTACCATCTCCACCATATAATCCCTTTTATCTGGCAAAACTGTCATTCAATAACCAGTCTCTTATTTTACCAAAAAGACCTACATAATTCATTAACTAAAAAGAAAAAATGGGGGCACCTGCTGGCTCAGTCAGTACAGGGAACTCTTTTTTTTTTTTTTAAGTACATGCAACTCTTGATCTCTCAGAGTTGTGGGTTCAATTCCTACATTGGGTGCAGAGATTACCTAAAAAAAAAAAATCTTTAGAGGTGCCTGAGTGGCTCAGTTTGTTGAGCATCCAGCTCTTGACTTTGGCTCAGGTCACGATCTCTGGGTCTTGACATCAAGCCCCGAACTGGGATCCCGCTCAGCAGGGAGTCTGCTCAAGATTCTTTCCCTCTCCCTCTCCCTCTGCCCCTCACCCTGCTCTCTCGCTCTAATAAATAAATAAATATTGCAAAATAAAATAAAATCTTAAAAAAAAAAAGAAAAAGAAAGAAATGTATATGGGGACCTGTGTTCACTTTGTTTAAAACTAACAAATCAGCTGTGTTTTTTGACTTAAGTTCCCCTGCATGGAACCTAATCTGAAAATCTAGGAGCTTACTTTAAACAGCCTTCATGATTAGTAATGGAAGCGAAAGTTAGCTTAACAGCCAATCAAGAGACTTCATGACTGAATTATAAAAGTAAAAGTACAGAGCTATGAGTCAAAACTACATGAACTAACTAGACAATGATAAAAACCCCACAGGGGTGCCTGGGTGGCTCAGTGGGTTAAGCCGCTGCCTTCGGCTCAGGTCATGATCTCAGGGTCCTGGGATCGAGTCCCACATCGGGCTCTCTGCTCAGCGGGGAGCCTGCTTCCTCTTCTCTCTCTCTCTCTGCCTACTTGTGATCTCTCTCTCTGTCGAATAAATAAATAAAATCTTTTTTAAAAATAAATAAATTAATTAATTAATTAAAATAAAATAAAAACCCCACAGGATATCAACTTTAGTATAACAGCAAGCCATACTTATTTTGTTCCTTTATAGTCCATAAAGTCTATGGACATATGAAGTGTTAATTACTTCAAAATCAAAATACTCTTCTCTTATACCTCTGGTCTTTAAAATTCTAATCATGGGCGCCTGGGTGGCTCAGTGGGTTAAGCCGCTGCCTTTGGCTCAGGTCATGATCTCAGTGTCATGGGATCGAGTCCCGCATCGGGCTCTCTGCTCAGCAGGGAGCCTGTTTCCTCCTCTCTCTCTCTGCCTGCTTGTGATCTCTCTCTGTCAAATAAATAAATAAAATCTTAAAAAAAAAATTTCTAATCATTAGGGCGCCTGGGTAGCTCATTTGGTTAAGAGACTGCCTTCAGCTCAGGTCGTGATCCTGGAGTCCTGGGATCGAGTCCCGCATCAGGCTCCCTGCTCAGCAGGGATTCTGCTTCTCCCACTGACCTCTCTCCTCTCATGCTCTCTCTCTCTCATTCTCTCTCTCTCTCAAATAAATAAATGAAATCTTTTAAGAAAATAAAAAATAAATAAAATTCTAATGATAAAGGGACACCCAGCTGGCTCAACTGGAGGAGCATGCAACTCTTGATCTCTGGGTCATAAGTTCAAGGCCCACATGAGGTGTAGAGATTACCTAAATATAAAAATCTTAAAAAAAATTCCAATCATATAGTTTTTAATATACATAGGTTCAGCAACTGTCAGTCTGCAGTCGAACTCTGCAAACAATATATAGTGCCATCATCAAAAAGTACCTGGATCAGTCACTCATACATTTACTAATACATTTCCTTTGGACCACTATAACAGAAGGCAACGTATTATGCTGACCTTCCTTGCCTACTGAAGTCTTATCATTTGTGCTCATGAGTGATAAAACTGCTACAGAATAAAACCTAGAGAACCAACCAAACTACAGAAGATTAAAAGAAACTATAGAAATTAAAAGATGGTAAGAATAATGGACTATAGAACTAAATATAAAACACAAATTTAATAATACTCCTGAAAGATAACTTAGGAGAAAAGGTAGGTGACCTTGAGTTTGACAATGACTTCTTAAGGAAGAACACCTAAAACTTAATAAATTTAAAAAGAATAATTTGGGGGTGCCTGGGTGGCTCAGTGGGTTAAAGCCTCTGCCTTCAGCTCAAGTCATGATCCCAGGATCCTGGGATCGAGCCCTGCATCAGGCTCTCTGCTCAGCGAGGAGCCTTCCTCCTCCTCTCTCTCTCTCTCTGCCACCTCTCTGCCTACTTGTGATCTCTGTCAAATAAATAAATAAAATCTTTTTTTAAAAACTTACCATTTAAAAAAATTAATTAATTAAAATAAAAAAAATTTTAAGTTGGGACTTTACTAAAATTAAAACTTCTGATTTGCAGAATATACTTGTTAAGAGAATGAAAAGACAAGCCACAGATGCAGAATATACTTGTTAAGAGAATGAAATGACAAGGCACAGACTGGAAAAAAGTATTTGCAAAACACATGTCTGATAAAGGACTGGTATCCAAAATGTACAAAGAACTCTTAAAAGTAAACAGTAAGATAAAGAGACCGGGGGCACCTGGGTGGCTCAGTGGGTTAAACATTTGCCTTTGGCTCAAGTCATTTTCCCAGAGTCCTGGGATCGAGCCCCTCCCTCATCGCTCCCTGCTCTTGCTCTGTATTTGTTTCTCTCTCTCTCTCAAATAAATGAATAAAATCTTAAAAAAAATTAAAAAGGAGATTGGCAAAAGATGTGAACAAAACACCTCACCTAAGAAGATATATAGTGACAAATAAGAGTATGAAAAGTCATTAGGGAATTGCAAATATCTCATTTTGAGATACCACTACTCATCTACTGGAATGGCCAAAATCCACAATAATGACAACACCGAATGTAGACAAGGATGTGACACACCAAGAACTCTCACTCAGGGCTGGTGAGAATGCTAAATGACACAGCTGGAAGACAGTCTGGCAGCTTCTTACGAAACCAAACATACCATTATCATCCAGTCCAGCAACTGTGCTCTTCGGTATTTACCCAAAGGAGCTGAAAACAAACTAATGCACTCTGAACCTTCAGAATCTCCATTACAAGACCCCGTGATTTATACATACACTAAAATCTGAGAACTCCTAATCTAGAGCTTCAGTTCAAGGGCCACACAGGACAAGCAGGACAGAAATCAGGGCCCTCCCAAGGTTGTCTTTCTTCTATGAAGACATCCCCCCTATACCTCTCAAGGTGAACCAGCTCTAAACCAAAGCCCAAATTTCCCACAACCACAGGAGATGATACAAAAGCCTGCCTTAGTGGCAAAAGGACCAAAAATTCCTGAGAAACTATGGCCAAGGAATACCCCTCCTATGCACTGGCACCCAAAGTTCTCCTAATCTGAATAAACCAAGGACCCTCAAATTATAAAAATAGTTTGGGATAATCAACAACTAGTAATGCTACAGAATATGTGAGGGAAATGAACACCAAGGCTAGGGGCACAACAGCAACAATGTAAGTCAAGAGATAGTGGAATGATAAAGTCAATGTGCTGAAAGAAAAGAAAACATACGATTCTACACCCAGAAAGTGTTCTTCAAGGATGAGAGCAAAATACACATACACAAGCCCAGAAGCTTTTTCTAGGGACAGGGTCTTTGCTGTCAGATTCTTTATTTTTTTCAAGTAATCTCCACACTCAATGTGGGGATTCCAACTCACAACTCCAAGATCAAGAGTCATGTGTTCTATCCTCTGAGCCAGCCAGGCATCCCTGTGGGCTAAATCCTTTCTTTTTTTTTTTTTTTAAGAGAGAGAGAGAGGGAGGCGGAAGCAGGCTCCCTGTCTAGCAGAGAGCCCGAAGCAGGACTCGATCCCAGGACCCTGAGATCAAGACCCGAGCTGAAGGCAGAGGCTTAACCCACTGAGCCACCCAGGCACGCCTGGGCTAAATTTTTAAAGGGATCTTTATTGGTAACCAATACCAAGAACAACTTATCAAAATCTTGAGGCTCACTCAACCTAACCACCTTCTCAGTATCTCTAGAACACTGCTCAGGCTCTACTTTAACATGAATAGTCATAGGAAACTCACTGTCATCTAAGAAAGTTCCACTCCATTTTTCTCCTTAACTTCCACTTGATGGTACTAGTTATGCCAAAGCAACAAAATACTAAAACTAAGCTCTCTTTCACTTGCCAGATCTTGATGTATTTGATAAAAGTTGGCCCCACCTGTTTCTTCACCAAGTGAAACATCTCTAATTCCTTAAACAGTGCCTCAAGTCACATAATTTTTTTTTAATATTTTAGTTACTTATTTGACAGAGAGAGAGACAGCAAGAAAGGGAACACAAGCAGGGGGACAGAGAGAGGGAGAAGCAGGCTTCTTGCAGTGCAGGGAGCCCAACATTGGATCACTGGACTCTGGGATCATGACCTGAGCCAAAAGCAGATGCTTAATGACTGAGTCACCCAGGTGTCCCTCAAGTCATCTAATTTCTACTTTCATCACAGTCTAGACTGTTTTCCTCTGGAAAGGCTCTCAATTGTGCATGTCTCTGAAAATGTAGTTTTGAAAACACAATACTAAAACTACAAAGTTATTATGTTCCGCTTTAAGAGTGCTTATATTTTCAATCCTAAGAATCTATCATCTTTATGCTTCTGACTGATAACACCATCTCCCCATTACTGTCTCAAAGGCAATAAAAAAGCATGCGAAGAACTTTTATTTCTTTTAATATTTATTTATTAGAGAGAGAGAGGGAGAGAGAGCAAGCACAGGCAGACAGAATGGCAGGCAAAGGCAGAGGGAGAAGCAGGCTCCCTGCCAAGCAAGGAGCCCGATGTGGGACTCGATCCCAGGACGCTGGGACCATGACCTGAGCCAAAGGCAGCTGCTTAACCAACTGAGCCACCCAGGCATCCCGAAGAACTATTTTAAAGAATAGTTAAGGGGCTCCTGAGTGGCTCTCAATCAGTTAAGCAGCTGCCTTCGGCTTGGGTCACGATCCCAAAGTCCCAGATGGTGCCCTGCATCAGACTCCCTGCTCAGCAGGCAGTCGGCTTCCTCTCTCCAACTGCTGCTCCCCACCTTCCACCCCACCCCACCCACCACTCCCCCTGCTCTCTCTCAAATAAATGAAATTTTTAAAAAAAAAAAAGAGTAAATGGTAACTACCCAGCTCTAATTAAAATTAATAAAAAGACCTGAATCCTTGGGTATGAGTCAATCTAACAAAGCACCTTCAAACTACGTAAAAGGTAGAGTTAAATTTGTAGAGCATTAAATAAATAAAATCTTTAAAAAAAAAAAAAAAAAAACTCTGCCTGCCTCTCTGTCTGCCTGTGCTCGCTCTCTCTCTCTCTCTGACAAATAAATAAAATCTTTAAAAAAAAATAAAAAAACAACAACAACAAAACAAAACTCGTTTGGGCGCCTGGGTGGCTCAGTGGGTTAAGCCGCTGCCTTCGGCTCAGGTCATGATCTCAGGGTCCTGGGATCGAGTCCCGCATCGGGCTCTCTGCTCAGCAGGGAGCCTGCTTCCTCCTCTCTCTCTGCCTGCCTCTCTGCCTACCTGTGATCTCTCTCTGTCAAATAAATAAATAAAATCTTAAAAAAAAAAAATTTGTAGAGCATTTACAGTCTGTATCATGATAACACTATTAAAAGTGTGTCTCCTCTCTTCCATTTTACAACTTACTTTAAAAAAATCATCTGCAGCACTTACCTGCTACAACCTAGAAGATACATAAATATCTGTGGTATTAAACTGAACATAGTAAAAAGAATACTTGAAATTAAAGTTCAAATCCAAGGGTCACCTGGGTGGTGCAATTAAGCGTCAAGACTCTTGGTTTTGGCACAGGTTGTGATTTAAGGGTTGTGAGATAGAGCCCTGTGTCTGGCTCCACACTCAGCACAGAGTCTGCTTGAGTTTCTCCCTATCCCTCTCCTCCTTTGCCCCAAAATAAATAAATAAATCTTTTTTTTTTTAGTAGCAGTGATGATGTGATGACTTAGTAAATATACTAAAAACCAATGAAAGTGTGAATTTTATGTTGTGTAAATAAAGTATATCTCAATACATCTGCTTTTAAAAAAGAATCTATCAGGGGCACTTGGGTGGCTCAGCGGGTTAAAGCCTCTGCCTTTGGCTCAGGTCATGATCCCAGGATCCTGGGATCAAGCCCCACATCAAGCTGTCTGCTCAGCAGGGAGCCTGTTTCCCTTCCTCTGTCTTTGCCTGCCTCTCTGCCTACTTATCTCTGTCTGTCAAATAAATAAATAAAATCTTAAGAAAAAAAAGAATCTATCATAATAAATACCTGAAATATAAACAAGATTCTTTTTTTAAAGATTTTATTTATTTATTTGACAGAGAGAGAGAGAGATCACAAGTAGGCAGAGAGGCAGGCAGAGAGAGGGGGAAGCAGGTTCACCGCTGAGCAGAAAGCCTGATGCAGGGCTCGATCCAAGGACCCTAAGATCATGACCTGAGCCGAAGGGAGAGGCTCAACCCACTGAGCCACCCAGGAGCCCCAAACAAGATTCTTATGTATAAAAACAACCCAAGATGAAAAAAAATGCCTATATGAAATAACAAAAGAAAACTAAGTTAATCAAACCCCATCCATATGATGCAACATTATGCAGTCAGTAAAGATTAAACAGCTTTTGGGACGCCTGGGTGGCTCAGTTGGTTGGACGACTGCCTTCGGCTCAGGTCATGATCCTGGAGTCCCAGGATCGAGTCCCGCATCGGGTTCCCAGCTCCACGGGGAGCCTGCTTCTCTCTCTGACCTTCTCCTCGTTCATGCTCTCTCTCAGTCTCTCTCTCAAATAAATAAATAAAATCTTTAAAAAAAAAAAAAAAAGATTAAACAGCTTTTAAGGCAGCTAAGCCTCCACCTCTTGATTTTGGCTCATGATCTCAGGGTTGTGAGATCTAGACCTGCACCGAACTCCACGTGCAGCGGGGAGTCTACTTGGGATTCTCTCTCCCTCTCTCTGCCCCTCCCCAAGTACTTGCTCACTCGAATGTGCTCGCTCTCTTGCTCTCTCTCAAGAATAAGTAAATCTTTTTAAAAAAGAGTAAATAGGGGCGCCTGGGTGGCTCAGTGGGTTAAGCCGCTGCCTTCGGCTCAGGTCATGATCTCAGGGTCCTGGGATCGAGTCCCGCATCGGGCTCTCTGCTCAGCAGGGAGCCTGCTTCCCTCTCTCTCTCTCTGCCTGCCTCTCCGTCTACTTGTGATTTCTCTCTGTCAAATAAATAAATAAAATCTTTATAGCTTTTACTAACACAGGAAATCACATGACCTTAAGTTTTTAAAAAGTAACAGAGATAATTATTTATTAGCAGAAATATCTAAGTAAAAAATGTGTACACCTAGAAAAAAAGACTGTAAGGCAGTATGCCCAGTTAGTTGTTAAAGTAGTTATCTCTGGGAGACAGTGTTCAAATGATTACTTTTGCCTTGATATTTTTCTGTATTTTCCAAATTTCCCATTTTCCTCATAGAACAAGTAACAATAAAAGATCATTTAGAAAAACAGGGTACCTGGGTGGCTCAGTGGGTTAAGCCTCTACCTTTGGCTCAGGTCATGATCTCAGGGTCCTGGGATCAAGCCCCCCAATCAGGCTCTCTGCTTAGCAGGGAGCCTGCTTTCCCTTCTATCTCTGCCTGCCTCTCTGCCTACTTGTGATCTCTCTTTCTGTGCCAAATAAATAAATAAAACCTTTAAAAAAAAAAAAAAAAAGAAAGAAAGAAAGAAAAAGACCAATGTGTGGTCTTTAAGAAAACACATGAAACACTTCTAATCTCAAGTTCACGATCACTTTTTTCAAACTTTTAGTATGTCCAGGGATCGCTTCTATACAGATCAGCATTCTCTGATGAGCTGAACTAGTTCACCTGCTCCCCCCAGCCCTCAATCTGAGTAACACAAACTGCTAAAAAGGAGGGTTCGGCAATGTTCTTCAACCTTATCTTGTCAAGAAAAACCTGAAACTGGTAGAACCCAGTCTCCTTCAGAATCAAAATGCTGTAATATTTTTTTAATTATTTATTTATTTGAGAGAGAGTAAGAGAGATCAACAAGCAGGGTGAGGGGCAGAGGGAGAAGGAGGGTCTCCACTAAGCAGGGAGCCAGACGTGGGCCTTGACCCTGGTACTCTAGGATCACGACCCCAGCTGAAGGCAGATGCCTAACCGACTAAACCATCCAGGCACCCCCAAAATGATGTAATCGATTGACATCAGTACTATAATGCAGGTCCGTATCGTATTACTCACAAGCTTAAATGACATTCTCTTATGAACTCCATTACATTTAATGATTTTTCTTAGAATGGAAACTTAGAATAAGGCAGGCATCCTGCTGGAACAAATCAGACCTCTTGGAGATTTAAAGTTTACAAGAAATACATGGGCAACTGAAAAATGTTAAATACCATCACCAGCATGCAAATAGTAAAATTCAGCCTATGAAAAGCTCTACAGGACAAATGACTCAGTTTTTTCAATATAAAAATTACAATGAGAAAAACAGGTATGAAGATCCTATTAAAGGAGACTAAATAAAGAGAGGCACTTGGGTGGCTCAGTGGGTTAAGTGCGTGCCTTTGGCTCAGGTCATAATCTCAGGGTCCTGAGATCAAGCGCCGAATCAGGCTCCCTGCTCAGAAGAAGTATGCTTGTCTCTCCCTCACTCCACCCATGCTCTCTCTCTTCCAAATGAACAAAATTTTTAAAAATTGAAAAAATAGGGGCACCTGAGTGGCTCAGTGGCTGAGTGGGTCAGTGGGTTAAAGCCTCTGCCTTTGGCTCGGGTTCATGATCCCAGGGTCCTAGGATCGAGCCCCGCATCAGGCTCTCTGTTCAGCAGGGAGCCTGCTTCCTCCTCTCTCTCTGCCTGCTTCTCTGCCTACTTATGATCTCCGTCTCTCAAATAAATAAATAAAATCTTTTAAAAAAAAAAAAAAAACCACAACTACTATCTTTTAAGACACATCCCACGATATTTACAGATGATATGGTGTCTTGGATCTTCTTCAAAATACTCCAATATAGAACAGCTGGGGAATAAGAGAGGATACAGATGAATCAAAACTGGTCACGGCAGGATGTCTGGGTCATCCAGTTAAGTGTTTGTCTTTGGCTTGGATCATGATCCCAGGATCCTGAGATCAAGTCCCGCATTGGGCTCCCTGTGCAGTGGAGCCTGCTTCACCCTCTGCCTGCTGTTCTCCCCTGCTTGTGTGTTCTGACAACAAATAAATAAAATCTTTTTTTTTTAAGATTTTATTTCTTTGGGGCACCTGGGTGGCTCAGTGGGTTAAGCCGCTGCCTTCGGCTCAGGTCATGATCTCAGGGTCCTGGGATCGAGTCCCGCATCGGGCTCTCTGCTCAGCAGGGAGCCTGCTTCCTCCTCTCTCTCTGCCTGCCTCTCTTCCTACTTGTGATCTCTCTCCATCAAATAAATAAATAAAATCTTTAAAAAAAAAAAAAAGATTTTATTTCTTTGACAGAAATCACAGGTAGAGAGGCAGGCAGAGAGAGAATTAAGCAGGCTCCCTGCTGAGCAGAGAGCGCGATATGAGGCTCAATCCCAGGAACCTGGGATCATGACCTGAGCTGAAGGCAGAGGCTTTAACCCACTGAGCCACCTAGGTGCCCCTAAATAAACAAAATCTTAAAAAATGAAAATAAAAATAAAAAGACCCTCTGATCTTCCCACTAAGGGAAAGTGACCTTGCCTAAAACAATCCTCAAAAAAAAAAAAAAATTGTCACGGATTGATAATTATTAAAGACAAGTGTTCTTGGGGTGCCTGGGTGGCTCAGTCCGTTATACACCTGATTCCTGACTTCAGGTCAGATCATGACCTCAAAGCTGTGAGATCAAGCCCTTCATTGGGCTCTACAGAGAATCTTAAGATTCTCTCTCTCTCTGCCTCTCTCCTCTCCCTACCACGCATACGTGCATGTTCTCTCTCAAAAAATAAAAATAAAAAAATAAAGAGACAGTACTTGGGGTTCATTTCATTAAACCAATCTCAACTTCTGTGAAGGATCAGAAATTTTACATTTTATTTTTTTTTAAGATTTTATTTATTTATTTGACAGAGGGAGAGAGAGCACAAGCAGGCAGAGCAGCAGACAGAGGAAGAGGGAGAAGCAGGCTCTCCGCTGAGCAGGGAGCCCGATGCAGAGCTTGATCCCAGGACCCTGGATCATGACCTGAGTTGAAGGCAGCCGCTTAACTGCCTGTGCCACCCAGGCGCCCTGTGAAATTTTTCATTTTAATAAAGTTTCCTACAAAAAACAGGAGGTATACAAAAATTACTATTATGAAATCAAGCTCACAATTGATAGGGCAATGCAACTGCAGGATGTTTGAGAAATATGGACTTCAGTAATAACCTAAAGGTTTCCCTTTAAATAGGCAAAGTTATAGAAGGACACTACCAGATCACATCTTAGAGCTGAATTAAATAGGACAGACTTAATAATACAGGTATATCTTATACCGCTGTATTTTGCTACTACTGCTAAGAAATTAAACCTCTGCCTTCAGCACAGGTCATGATCTCAGGGTCCTGGAATCGAGCCCCACATCGGGCTCTCTGCTTGGCGGGGGGGCCTGCTTTCCCTCTCTTTCTCTGCCTGCCTCTCTGCCTACTTGTGATTTCTGTCTGTCAAATAAATAAATAAAATCTTAAAAAAAAAAAAAAAGGCATTTCTTTATGTCTACTAAAGAAAGAACAGTAAAAAAAAACAGGTCAGATCCTGCCCTTTGACAGCCAATGTTTTGCATCCCCTGTCTCTCTGTGATTTAGTGATAAGGAGGAAAATGAAAATGAATGAACTTAAGTTTACACACAAAATAATGTGAACACAAAATTATCAACATAGCCAAACGCATCTTAAGTACTCCTATGTTCATCAAAGAACTATTCTTGAATAAGGACAGAACACATTTCCCTAGAGAATATATAGAATCAAATTAAGGTTCCTATTTCAACACACCCATTCTGAGTTCCAGTAACAAAGGGTAATTAGAGGCAAGTGTACAGAGGACACATAGAAGTACGAGAACTGAACTTTTCTGGACCTTAGGAAACATTTTATAATAGGTAAAATATAAGATTTATTTATTTATTTGAGAGAGAGAAAGAGTGAGAGAGAGCAGGGGAGGGGAGAAGGTCAGAGGGAAAAGCAGACTAACCCATGGAGCTGGGAGTCCTATGCGGGACTCAGTCCCAGGGCTCCAGGATCATGACCTGAGCCAAAAGTAGTCGTTTACCCAAATGATCCACCCATGCGCCCCTAGGTAAAATATTCTTAACAATACTCCACTTTCCCTCTGTGCCATTTTCTCTGACATTATGCTACAATGAATTCCACTACAATGGCATTTTTATACCAGTGTTAACTGAATATACATTTGGTAATAGAGAAAAAGAAGGAAATGAAATACTTCAGTAGACTCTTCAAGAAGATCTCAACCCAGTGGAAAGGCATACAGAAGTAAAACTGATGCAGAAATCCAAAGGAAGGGGCGCCTGGGTGGCTCAGTGGGTTAAGCCGCTGCCTTGGGCTCCTGGGATCGAGCCCCGCATCAGACTCTCTGCTCAGCGAGGAGCCTGCTTCCCCCTCTCTCTCTGCCTGCCTCTCTGTCTACTTGTGATCTCTCTGTCAAATAAATAAATAAAATCTTTAAAAAAAAAGAAAAGAAATCCAAAGGAAGAGGCACCTGGGTGGCTCAGTTGGTTGACCATCTTATTCTTGATTTTGGCTCAAGTTATGATCTCAGGATTGAAAGATCAAGTCCCATGTCGGGCTCTGTGTTCACCAGGGAATCTTCTTAAGATTCTCTCCCTCTGCTCCTCCCCACCTGCACACTCATACACGCACTTTCTCTCCAATAAATCTTTAAAAAAAAAAAAAAAAAAAGAAAGAAAGAAAAAGGAATAAAGTACTGATATACACTACCACACGGACAAACTTTTAAAATATGTTAATGGAGTGCCTGGGTGGCCCCATTAGAGTGAGAGGTCATTAAGCATCTGCCTTCGCCTCAGGTTATGATCCCAGGATCCTGGGATCCAGCCCCGCATCTGCTTCTCTGCTCAGCGGGAGGCCTGCTTCTCCCTCCCCTCTTCTCCTGCTTGTGTTCCCTCTCCTGCTGTCTCTCTCCTCTCTGTCAATAATAATAAATAAATAATAAAAACAAGCTAATGAAAAAAGCCAGATACGAAAGGCTATATATTATATGATTGCATTTATGGGATAGTCCAGAATGGGCAAATCCATCAACAGAAATTAGATACCTCATTGCCAGAGATTGGACGGATGGGGGATGGGAGTGACTGCTAACAGGTTTGGGATTTCTTTTGGGGACGATGCAAATGTTCTGGAATTTTATAGTGGTGATGGATATACAACACTGTGAATACACCAAAACCCAGAATGAACTGTATACTCTAAAATGGCAAATTTTATTGTATGTGAATTATACGTTTTTTTTTAAATATGGAATAACATATAGCCAAAGATATATATCAGTGAAAACACCAAAGAGGAATACATTACCAGGCTAAGAAAATGATCAGAAAGGCTTTCTAAAGCTGATACTAACGGGAAAATACCTAAGTCTGTTTCACTACTCACCCTCTCCCTTTTCCCACTCCTTCCTAAACTCAGAAATCACTTATCTGACAAAAAGAGAGAAAGAGAGAGAGGGAAGGATGGAAGAGGGAGGGAGGAAAGAAGAAGAAATCACCTGTCACCCAAAGAAACATTTCTACCCCAGTACAAACTATTCCGATGAAAATATGATCTACCTATAAGATGATGAGTAAGAGCTCCCTTAAATCCTCCCAGTGTATTTCTATTCCTCACACAGAACATGGATTAACCCAAATGAACATCTGATCAAGAATTTCAGACAGTCAAAAAAAAAAAAAAAAAAGAATCATCTCAGACAGTTTAACAAAAAAAGAGCTCAGAGAGGAGTTACTTTAGGAAGCAACATTTTTCTTAAGGGTCTCTAACTTCTATTCCCACTCACCACTATCCACAATCTCCCCTAAATTTTTCATTATATAAATTAACAAAAAAATCTTTAAAAACAAAAAACAAAAACAACTAGCTGTGCCTTCAGAGTTCAAGACGTAAAATATTTTAGGGGCACCTGGCTGGTTCAGTCAGTAGAGCATGCGACTTTTTCAAGATTTTATTTATTTATTTGAGAGAGAGGGTGCATGAGCTCTCTCGAGTGCAGGGAAAGGGCAAGAGGAAGAGGAGAGAATCTCAAGCAGACTCCCTGCTGAGCTCAGCCCAATGCTGGGGTCATTCTCACCACCCTGAGATCATGACTTGAGCTAAAATCAAGAATCCAATGCTTAGGGGCACCTGGATGGCTCAGTGGGTATTTGCCTTCCGCTCAGGTCATGATCTTAGGGTCCTGGGATCAAGCCCCACATCGGGCTCTCTGCTCAGTGAGGAGCCTGCTTCCTCCTCTCTCTCTCTCTCTCTCTCTCTCTCTGCCTGCCTCTCCACCTACTTGAGATTGAAATAAATATCTTTAAAAAAAAAAAAAAATCCGGGAACCTGGGTGGCTCAGTGGGTTGGGCCGCTGCCTTCGGCTCAGGTAATGATCTCAGGGTCCTGGGATCGAGTCCCGCATCGGGCTCTCTGCTCAGCAGGGAGCCTGCTTCCCTCTCTCTCTCTCTCTGCCTGCCTCTCCATCTACTTGTGATCTCTGTCTATCAAATAAACAAATAAAATCTTAAAAAAAAAAAAGCCAATGCTTAAATGACAGCAATGCAGGCTGCCCGAAAGCATGTGATTCTTGATCTTGGGGTGGTGAGTTCAGGTCCCATGTTGGGCACAGAGATTAAAACAAAATCTTTTTTAAAAAATGATGTAAAATATTTAATTATAATTTTGTACATAAACTATAGCAGAAAATCAGAACCAAAATCTTTGGAAATTCTAAGGTAATAAAAGTCAGAAGTAAGGAGGAAATAAAGTATTAAGTTTTACTGCTAATTTATCTCTAATTACATATAAAATCTGATCTTGGCACTCTCTCGGCAAATGTTTTCTTAATCAACTCAAGTCAAAACAGAGGAAGAACATACCCAAATTACAGACACAGGAAGGGTACCAAAGGCACAGGATAATAGAATCAGGATTCAAAAAGTCTCCTTTGGAACAATGGACAGAAACTGGACTTACAGAAAGAAAACAGGAGCATAAACAAGTCCAACACATAGAATCAGAAAATCAACCAATCAAGAATAAAGACATGGGTTAACAGCAACTCTAAGGAAAACTACCTAGAAGGGAGCTTACTACCAGACAAGTATAAAGCAACACTGAAAAGTGGATATGGAAAGAAAGAAAAAAAAAATATTTCAAAGCAGCAGGGGTGGAAACTAAGTGGAAAGGGGTCATTCTGAAATCCTTAATCACTTCCTTTCCAGGGCCTAATACAATATCTGGATCAGACCACATCTGACAGAATGACAAACTGTAGCATGTCCACAAGAGATGCCCAACATAGTAAAAGGTTTAGAAAGCAGACGCCTGGGTGGCTCAGTTGGTTAAGCAGCTGCCTTCGGCTCGGGTCATGGTCCCGGCGTCCTGGGATCGAGTCCCGCATCGGGCTCCTTGCTCGGCGGGGAGCTTGCTTCTCCCTCTGCCTCTGCCTGCCATTCTGTCTGCCTGTGCTCTCTCCCCCCCCCTCTGATAAATAAATAAAATCTTTAAAAAAAAAAAAAAGAAAGCACATTTCCTAAGAGGTGGCTGGGGGAAAAAACTGGTTAGTCTGGAAAAAACTTACATGGGACAAAATAATTCCAGAAAAGAAATTACTCCTGCTGTCAACACTGTCAAAGTTTAAAAAAAAAAATTCTAAAATCCAGGAACTTCTCTAATTAAAAGGAGCAAACCCACTAAGAAGGGACAAAGGCTGACTTATTAGTCAAGATACTTGAGAGAGACTGCTTTGCTTGGGATCAAGCTAGCCCTGGGAGAGAGAACAGGTCATCAATTCCAGCTGCAGTCACTCACTTCCTGTTTGGCCAAGGGCAAATGACATCACCTCTCCACTGAGGCTGAAAAACAGTCATTTAAAATACCAATATTATAGGAGTATAATTTAAATTAGGTAACAACTGCAAACTGCTTTGGAAATGGACTTTATTATGCTAATGAAAACTCCATTTTCCTACCTTACACATACACTGAGGTTGAACAGTTAAGTAAATCTATTATAAATAACTGGAGCCAAGTTTCTGTCGGGGCGGGGTGGGGGTTACAAATAAGCAAGGAGAGGAACCCTAGAATGAACTTGTGGTACTGAACTAGAGTCAGAGAGACCAGTACGACCACATCATATTTATATACTGACAGATACGGAAATAAACATACACGTGTGTATACCTGGGTCAGTATACATGTACATATATGGATACTGTAAGCAGTATACATACATGTAGTTCCTAGTTCTGCCCTCTAAGACATCTAGAAGCAGTGATAGCCCAGCAGTAGTTGAGTACATCCAGTTCATTTAGAATCCAGATCTGGGTTTCTAAATATTTTTCTCCAATAAAAGAAACCAGGGCTCCTTGGGAAAATGGCTGATTTTTGTGGGGGCTGGGGCAGGAAAAATCCAAGATGAGACTGGAGCATCATGCAGCACCAAAAAAAAAAAAAAAAAAGGAGGACATAGAGAAAGAACTTAAGTACCAGGGGTGCCTGTGTGGCTCAGTGGGTTAAAGCCTCTGCCTTCAGCTCAGGTCATGGGCTCAGGTCATGGTCTCAGGGTCCTGGGATTGAGCCCAGCATCGGGCTCTCTGCTCTGCAGGGAGCCTGCTTCCCCCCTCTCTCTCTGCCTGCCTCTCTGCCTACTTGTGATCTCTATCTCTGTCAAATAAATAAATAAAATCTTTAAAAAAAGAAAAAAAAGAACTTAAGTACCAAATGGCCAAAGCCAGAAGAATGTAAGCAACTAAGCATAGTATTTAGATTACATCCGGAAAGAAAAAATACGTATTCATCAATCCATACTGATACAAATGAATAAGTAAATGAACTGTGGGGGGGAGGGCCGTGTACAAATCTTCCCTTCAGAAGAATTCCAAATAATGTAGAAGGAATGAGGCAAACAGAAAATCACCACTACAATTACACGGTAAATGCCACTGCAGGCAAATTTCACCGATGAATGCTAAAATTCGTGGATGAAACTCAGATCTTTGGGTAGCCTCACAGAACCTCCCCAAAATATTTATTCATTACTGTGGGTGATTCTAACACAGGTTCACAAATTCTTTGATACTCATCCCTTCAGGAGGTAGAGCTTACTTCCCTTCCTCCAGAAATGGGCTTGACCCGGCAAGCTTCTAACAAATGAAGTAAAGAAATGGAAAAGGGGCGCCTGGGTGGCTCAGTGGGTTAAGCCACTGCCTCCGGCTCAGGTCATGATCTCAGGGTCCTGGGATAGAGCCCCACATGGGGCTCTCTGCTCAGCAGGGAGCCTGCTGCCTCTCTCTCTCTGCCTGCCTCTCTGCCTGCTTGTCATCTCTCTCTGTCAAATAAATAAATAAAAAATCTTAAAAAAAAAAAAAAGAAATGGAAAAATAGTCACTTTAGTGAAAGCAGGCAGATACTACCTTAATCAAGTTATCAAAGTTAACATCAGTAATAAGTCACATTGCTATCAGGTATCCCCTGAAATGCAGTATGATGTGACAAGAAGGACATACCATTTCTGTGGTACTCCTCCCCGAAATGCCTCACTTCAGGCTAATCAAGACAAAATACCAGAAAACCCAATTCAGGAACATTCCACAAGTAACTGACTGCTACTTTTCAAAGATGTCAAGGAGAGAAAGGCAAGGAGAGACTCAACTGTCACAGATTGTCGGAAACTAGGGAAACAGGACACCTAAATGTAATGTGGTATCCTGGATCAGATCCTGTAATAAAAAAAGGGTATCACTGGGGAAAAACTAGGGAAATGAGAGGACAGCCTATATTTTAGTTAAAATATTAAACTAATATTGACGTCTTAATTTTAATAAATGTCTCACTACAGAAGATGTTAAATTTAAGGAAAGCTAGGGGTGCCTGGGTGGCTCAGTGGGTTAAAGCCTCTGCCTTAGGCTCAGGTCATGATCCCAGGGTCCTGGGATCAAGCCCCACATAGGGCTCTCTGCTCAGCAGGGAGCCTCCTTCCACCTTTCTCTGCCTACTTGTGATCTCTTTCTGTCAAATAAATAAATAAAATCTTTAAAAAAAAATTTAAGGAAAGCTAGATAAAGATTATATGGACATTCTGTACTACCTTGACAGTCTTCTATAAATCTAAAATTATTTCAAAATAAATTATTATTTTTTTTAAAGATTTTATTTATTTACTTGACAGAGAGAGATCACAAGTAGGCAGAGAGGCAGGCAGAGAGAGAGAGGAGGAAGCAGGCTCCCTGCTGAGCAGACAGCCTGATGCGGGACTCAATCCCAGGACCCTGAGATCATGACCTGAGCTGAAGGCAGCGGCTTAACCCACTGAGCCACCCAGGCGCCCCTCAAAATAAATTATTTTTTAAACTGCCTTATTGTAAAGTCAGAAAGAGGGAAAGTAATACATTTTTAAAGAAATTTAAATACATGCAAACCAATAAGATAGGTTTTATGGTGAGAAGATTAACATTTTCAAGTGCCTGAGAGGTACCGTAGGTTTAAGCGTGAAGATTCCTAGTTTCGGCTCAGGCTGTGATCTCAGGGTGGTGGGACAGAGCTGCGCAGAGTTCCACTGGGATTCTCTCTCTTGTTCCCCCACCCGCCCTCACTCCTACAGGCCCATGCTCTCTCTCTCAAATAAATAATTAATTAATTTCCCCCCCCAGGGGCACCTGGGTGGCTGGCTTAGTTGTTGGGTGTCTGCCTTCTGCTCAGGTCATGATCCTGGGGTTCTGGGATCGAGCCCAGGGTCGGGATCCCTGCTCAGCAGGAAACCTGTTTCTCCCTTTCCCACTCCCCCTGCTTGTGTTCCCTCTCTAACTGTGTCACTCTCCGTCAAATAAGTAGATAAAATCTTAAAAATATATACATATATTAAAAAGAAAAGGAAGATTAACTTTTCTACTGTACAAACAAATGCCAAAGTAAACTGGATTGACTTTCAAACTCAAAAATTTAATGACATATGGGGCGCCCAGGTGGTGCCCTCCATTAAGCCTCGGACTCTCAGTTTCAGCTCAGGCTGTGATCTCAGGGTGGTGAGACTGAGCCCTGGATCCCTTGGCACTCAGCTTGGAGTCTGCTTAAAACACTCTCTCTCCCTCTCCCTCTGCAGCCCCCCACCAATGCACGCACTACCACGTGCTTTCTCTCTCAAAAATAAATTAATCAAAAATTTAATGACATACAAAAGCAATTCCCATTAGGTCTGTGTCGAGAGATTAGCCCAGGAAGCTCTAAAAAGGTAGTGAGTATGATCCCTCATATATATTAGTTTGCTTTAACCCCTTTCTTGACCATAATTGTCCTCAACACATTCCTAGCAGCAAGTCTACAGAAGCCTGATTCTAAAAGTGCCATTTAGAAGAACAAAGTGAAATCAGTGATATTTACTCGGTTTCCTTTTCAAATTGACCAAATCAAATGAACCACCAGATGACTTCCATTAGGTCAAAATGTTCCTCAGAATTTTCTTGCTTTTTAAGGGAAAATAAAATCTACACGTCAACTAACCATGCTTAATACTTAAAAAAAGAAAAAGAGGGGCACCTGGCTGGTTCATTTGGTGGACCGAACATGCAACTCTTGATCTCAGGGTCCTGAGTCTGAGCCCCATGTTCGGGGTAGAGATTACTTAAAAACAGTAGTAACAGTAATTTTAAAAAGAAGGGGAAAAAGGAAGAGGAGAAGAAGGAAGAGAAAGAGGAGGAAGAAGATGCCCTAAATTCGAAGGATCAACAGCAAAAATTTCAAGAGACAAAGATGGATCAATCGGGAAAAAGAGTAAGACACTGAAATCGGGAAGAACAAACTGACTAATGCCAAGTCACCTATCTTGATGGGGATGAGAGGTTCAAATCACACAAACACTCCCCTTTACACAAGGGGACACTCACTTCCACAAACACCCCCACCCTAAAACCAAAATTAAAACCACAAGGCAGTATCTTTCCCAGATCTCAATCCATTTCAAGCAAGCTTGGGAAACCTGTCCTACTTTCCTCTGAACACCAGAGTAAGCAATTAATAAAAAGTTTTCATATCCTCAAGAAAAATTAAAAATAGAGCAAAGCCACCTAGAAATAAGAATCCAGGTGCTTCCTTCATTGTCAGCAAACAATGGAAAATGACTTTTTAATACGTAATGTAAACTTACTTGTAAATTTGAGAAATTTAACACAGGTTAAATAGGCTGAAATGATAAGTATTGGAAGAGATGACTAAAAAAACAACGACACTGAGACAGGGTGGGAAAATGTTTTTAGAAGTTTCCCAGCACTGTCACACATTAATATATTTATTCATACAATGGGAAAAGAAGGGAAACTCACTAAGATTCAGTAACTTGATTAAAACATCCCAAGAAATCCAGGGTCCTTAGTTTCCATTCTATAATCAATTGCCTTTTTATTACTGATTTGGCTGGCCAGAAACAAAGGAGGTGTCCTAGCCAGTGGATAATTAATTCCAATTGTGTACATGGCACTTTATACTTTCGGTGTAAATAAACTTGTACCTGGTTTATCAGTCTCTGGTGAGATTACTTTGCATGAATAAATTCTCAAGCGCTTGAGTCACCCTTGCATAAACCAAAAATTTCACATATCTAAACTAGTGGGGGGTTGGGGGGAATCCAGAGAAACCTTGACGTGGATGCCAGTTCCGCCACTTAACTATCTGTGTGACCCCTTATTTCTACCAGTCTCAATTTCCCCATCTGTAAACAAATACCTACGGTTAGTGCCTAGAAGATGGCTCAAGTGCTCACAAGGTGATAGCTTTAATATTTTTAGGCCAAACTGGAGAGGAAGACTACCACTGATACAGAAACATCTCACTTGAAAAGGAGTAGTCTAGACCATCAAACCACTGCACTGGAAAGACACCCCCTGAAGAGAGAGATCCAGTCTCAGAGAGGTGAGAGGAGCAAAATTTGAAAGTTGCAAATAAAGTAAGTACCTGCTGCACTGCACAGCTCTCCCTTAGCAACTCCAATGTTGTCTACCAAACACCCAGCCGGTAATAGTTAGAGCATGACAACTGTTCACTCTAAATCCATGTGCTCAGCTTGGATTCAGGACTGATTTATAAAAATAGCTGTTGCTGCTGCTCTTTGAATCTCTTTGAGCTGATGACTGGGCAGTGTTACCCTATAGGCCTAGAGCAGCTGTATTCCCTCACCACACCCATTTCTCTGCCTACCCAGCCGAGCTGACGGTACCCCCCTCCCATCTCTGCAGCATACTATTCTCCCTCTTCCTGGGCTGAGTGAGCAAATTACAAGCACAAATATCCCCTGATGCAATGCCACAACCATCCCTGGGAAAGAGCAGAGGCAGTTGCCAAAAGTGCAGCAGCAGGGAAACGGGCGGGAGAGACACACACACACACACACACACACACACAGCAAGAAACACTGCAATGCTATGCAGCCCGGGAGAGCGAATCGAGAGGCCCTGGGGAGCAATAGTGTAACCGAACCAGAGGAGGGAAAGGAGAAAGGGAGTTTCCAGGAGAGAGCTGGGTAACACTAACCTTCCCGAGAAGCACCTTTCACACCGGGTCTGGGTGCTAAAACACAAACCTAAGCGTAATGACTGCCTCCTCCCTAAAGTAACAAAAGCATTTAATTTACACGTTCCTGGGTGGAAGCAAAAAAAAAAAAAAA
Organism: Neogale vison; assembly: GCF_020171115.1. Classification (NCBI taxonomy): domain Eukaryota; kingdom Metazoa; phylum Chordata; class Mammalia; order Carnivora; family Mustelidae; genus Neogale; species Neogale vison. Next base: position 206,736,321 of record NC_058096.1, on the reverse strand, counting down.
AAAAAAAACACCAACGTCCCGAACCCCACGGGGTAATTTCACCAAAAAAGGGCTCGGGCAACACCAGCGGAGAACCTGGTCCAGGTGCTAAATCACAATCTCGGTTCTGGGTAACGTTTCCAACTGCCCCCTCCCGGTCCTAGTCCAATCCTCCCATCCCCACCCTTGCTGCGACGGCTTTGCCCTCCCGCAGCCAGACACACGCTAGTCCCCCAGCAGTGCGGGAGGAGACGCGCGTAGAGAGCCCCGGCTGGGGCCCGGTTCTCCAGACCGCCCCTCAGCCCCGCCCGTAACCCCAGACTGGCCACTCTCTCTAGCTCACATCAACCCCACCTCAACTGACCCCCGAAGTCTCACGGACCTTTGAGTTTTTCTATGCCCCCGAACCCCACCCAGGGCCCCAGACCGCAGCCGACCCTCGCTCCGCGAGCGCAACCCCATCCTGAGCCCAAAGCATGTCGCTCGGCCCCACGCCCCAGACGCCCCAGACGCCCGGTCCTCTCAGCCCGGTCCGCCCCGAGGCGCCCCCGGATCACTCCTCTAAGCCTCGGAAGATCATGCCCGCAGGCCCCCAGCCCCGCCGCCCCCGCGTCCCACAGGCCCGCGGCCACCGCCCTTCCCAGCCTCCGGCGGGCCCTGCGGGGTCCCAGGCGGCCGCGGGGCGCGGCTCGGGCAGCCCCCGGGACAGTGGGGAGGCCGCCCCTCAGATCGGGCCCCGCCTGCCGCCGCACCTACCCGCCGCCGCTGCGCCGGAGCCGAAGCCGGAGGGAGCCGGGAGACAGCCGGGAGGAGCCGGGAGAAGTCGGGAGGAGCCGGAGCCACCGAGCAAGCCCGTGGGGCGGGGCGCAGGGAGGCGGCCGCTTCCTCGTCGCCCTCTTGAGGGCCGGCGCGAGGGAGGGGCGTCGCCGCCGCCTATCCCGCGGGCGCCGCTGCTCCGACCAATAAACGCGGCGAGGGGGCGGGCGGAGGGCTGAGGCAAGCCAATGGGCGTCGGCCCCGCCGCCTCGACCTCGCAATGGTAGCGGCGCGAGCGGAGGGCCGTTGGGGGCGAGGTACGCATGGGGGCTTCAGACTCCCGCCTCCCGCCGGCTAGCGCCCGGGCGGCCGGCGGGTAGACCGACTGCCGCCAGGGCTTTGTAGTGGACGTTGCTTCCTTTCAGAACTTGGGTGCTTGGAGCGGAGAGGATGCGAGCGGCCGGGTACACGCGGCCAGGGCCCGGGTCTCCCCACCCGCGGGGCCTGCGGGCTCTGTGATGTAACCTGGGCGGGGCGCGAGGCGGGGCATAGGGCGCGGGCCAGCTGGTCGCGGGAAGGAGTTGTGGGGGGACGGGGCGCGGGTGTGGGGCCCCTCCAGGGCTGCGCTGCCACCAGCCACAAGCGACGTGGCTGTTTCATGTTGAAACGTGCTGTAGGTGTAGAGTACACATCGGATTTCCGAGACTTAGCACCAAAAAATAGATCTCGTTCATAATTTTATATTGATTATAAACGACAGTTGATAGCAAAATTGGTTATTACCTTTTTAGATCTATTTAATTAAAGAAAACACATTTAAAATAGTTCCGTGGTGTTTTTTTGCTTTGTTGTTTGCTTTTTTTAAATGTGGCCACTAGGAAACTTAAAATTAATGTTTGGGTCACGTTATACGTTTGCTAGCTACCAGTGGTCCAGAAGGAAAAGTGATGGCTCACGCCTACTGAGCTTATTATAGTCCAGGCACTCTCGTTTAAGTGTGTGACACCTAATAACTCCTTTGCTGTCACAAGGGTGCTCTACAATTGGTGTTAATGTTCCCATTCTCATTTTACAGATGAGAAACAAACACAGAAGTTTGGTAATTTACCTAGTGACCGGCAAGCCAGCAATCAGAGTGGTGCCTTAACTCAGGCAACCAGGCCTTGGGGCCATGTAGTCAACCCCTAGAGCTGGCTGGTTACCTGCTCTAGAAAGAACACTGGACTTGCTCGAAAGCCCTCGTAGTATGTCAGCGCTGCTACTTAGTGTGCCACCGTGGGGGAAGTTCAGCTTCAACTGCCTTAGTAAAAGTAGGATAATGCAGTCACTGGCCTCTGTCATAGCCCCCATTAGGGTGACCTGGAAGTAGCAGAGTGAGGTACTTAAACTTGGACTCTGGACCCTGAGTCCTTGTGTACAAATCTGGGGACTGCTACTTACAAGTTATGTGAGCTGGCGGGAGATATTTCATCTCTCTGCTCCTCATTTTCCTCAACTATAAAGTAGATAGTAGCGGCACCTAGTTTATTAGGGTTTGTTAGGTGGGTCATATGTGTTGATATATATAAAGTGCTTAGATTGGTACCTAGCATTTAGAGTACTGCTCATAATGACTATGGAGTATTTATGGCTTATACAAATACAGAGGAATGAAGAGTAGAAGGGTAAGTGGAAAAGGCATAGTTCTATGAATTTGGAGCCCTGGAAAGAACTTCAGGCCAGTCACAGAGAACTGAAATGACTGATTTGGTCACAGACCAATTCATAAAGCAGGTGCTGTGGGACGAAATTCAAAGCTTTTCCCCTCTCTCACGCACAGACTCCAGGGCAAGGGAACTACCATTACAAGCTTGAATTCATTCATCCAACAGACACTGAATGAGTACCAGCACATCAGGAAGGACTGCACAGTGATAGTCACTTACTAAAAAGTAAATAAAATAGACTTCCTATCCTAATGAATTAGCATTATTTCATATATTACTTCCACAGCTTTTTGTCCAAACAGGAACCTAGCTGTTGTAAGGGAAACATACAGGTGGGAGCTAAAGTTACTCTGATCCTTCTTGCTGCCTAAAGTAACCAGCCCCAATGTCTGTCCCAGGCTTCAAGAGTGGAATTAGCTTCGAGCTCCTTAGAAGCCAGATGACTAGGAAAATTCAAAAGTGTTAGAATATTCCATTCCTTCTTTAAAATAAAGTCACCATGTTTCGTGTATCATGTATCCCAAAATAGTCACTCAAGAGTCATTCTCGGGTGCCTGGGTGGCTCAGTGGGTTAAAGCCTCTGCCTTTGGCTCGGGTCATGATCCCAGGGTCCTGGGATCAAGCCCCACATCCGGCTCTCTGCTCAGCAGGGAGCCTGCTTCCTCCTCTCTCTGACTGCCTCTCTGCTTACTTGTAATCTCTGTCCGTCAAATAAATAAATAAAATCTTTTAAAAAAAGAGTCATTCTCAATTATTCCCCCCTTCTCCCCATCTCAGGCCTTCCAGATGCTCCTTCTGCCTCAGAAACTTCTCCACCAACACCGATACTGTCTGGTCCAGTCCCTTTTCTCTTTCCTGCATACTGCCACAGCTACTTCCAAGCCCTCCCTCCCGCCTGTTTCAGTCCCAGTAACACAACCTACACACCACCCTCTCCAGTTCATACACTCCTCCTGCACCCCCGTACATGCCTCTCTGGTACAGCACTCACCACATATGTGGACTCATTCATGTAAACGTGGATCTGCCCTAATAGATTGTTTCTCAAAGTACAATCCCTTCTGTTTCCTGACCTCCAATGGATAAGAACACTTCCTCCAGTGCCAGAATACCCAGGATGGAAAGCATAGAACCCCAGCAACAGAGTTGGAAAGGATCTTAGCAAACATCCAGTTCCATGTCTAAGGATATATTTTTGAGGCTCTACAAGTTCATAATAAGGCACTTTAGGATGATCTAGTGAATTTATTATACATGAAAAGTGTGCTCTTTATTTATTCATCCAAATTTTGACCAAGGACCAGGACAAAGACATGAGCAGAACCCAGTGACTTACCATAGAGATTTCCCTCCAGTTTTAACAGAAACTTCTTCAGTGACTTTCCATTGCATTAAAATCCTTGGTTTTCAAGACCCTGTGCAATGATGCTGTCTCTCCAGTTCCCCTCATCCTCTGCCTTACATCTCGCTATGCACAGCATCATCTCCCTTCCTTGTTTCTTGAACTGTCCCCTCTCAGGACCTTCCTCATACCACTGCCTATTCCAATGTGTAGGTAATACGATTTTCTGCATAGAAAATTGGGGGAGAGCTACAATTATTAAAATTAATAAGAGTTCAGCAAGGATATTCCATATAAAGGTAATATACAAGAAGGTATTGGTATATAGCATATATATTGGTATATAGCATTTCTATATACCAATAATCATCTATAAAATATGATAGGAAAAAATAAAATCAATATGGTACCTAGGAATTAACTTAACAATAGAGTTGTAAGACTTCTATGGATAAACATTATGGGGGTGCTGGGTGGCTCAGTCAGTTAAGTTTCTGCCTTCGGCTCAGGTTATGATGCCAGGATCCTGGGATCGAGCCCCACATTGCACTGGGCTCGCTGCTCAGTGGGGGAGCCTGCTTGGGGGTCCTGGGATCGAGCCCTGCATTGGGCTCTTTGCTCAGTGGGAAGCCTGCTTCTTCCTCTCTCTCTCTCTCTCTGCCTACTTGTGATCTCTGTCTGTCAAATAAATAAATAAAATCTTTAAAAAAAAAGAAAAACATTATAAAATTTCACTTTTTTTTAAAGATTTTATTTATTTATTTGACAGACAGAGATCACAAGTAGGAAGAGAGGCAGGCAGAGAGAGAGAGGAGGAAGCAGGCTCCCCGCTGAGCAGAGAGCCCGATGCGGGACTGGATCCCAGGACCCTGAGATCATGACCTGAGCCGAAGGCAGTGGCTCAACCCACTGAGCCACCCAGGCGTCCTTTTTTTTTTTTTTTTTAAGAGAGAGAAAGAGCACAGAGGTGAGGGGCAGAGGGGAATGAAGAGAATCCTAAGCAGGCTCAACATACAGCACGGAGCCCAATGCGAGGCTCAGTCTCACAACCACAAGGTCATGACCTGAGCCAAAATCAAGAGTTGGGTGCTTTGGGGCGCCTGGGTGGCTCAGTGGGTTAAAGCCTCTGCCTTCGGCTCGGGTCATGATCTCGGGGTCCTGGGATCGAGCCCCACATCGGGCTCTCTGCTCCGCAGGGAGCCTGCTTCCTCCTCTCTCTCTCTGCCTGCCTCTCTGCCTACTTGTGATCTCTCTCTCTGTGTCAAATAAATAAATAAAATCTTAAAAAAAAAAAAAGAGTTGGATGCTTAACTGACTAAGCCACCCAGTCACCCCAAAACTTGACAAAGTTAGAACGAAATACATTTATGGGAGCGCCTGGATGGCTCAACCATTAAGCATCTGCCTTCAGCTCAGGTCATAATCCCAGGGGGCCCTAGGATTGAGCCCTGCATCCAGTTCCCTGCTCACCAGGAAGCCTGCTTCTTCCTCTCCTACTCCCCATGCTTGTGTTCCCTCTCTCGCTGTGTCTTTCTCTGTCAAATAAATAAATAAAATCTTTAAGGATTTTTTTTTTAATTTTATTTATTTATTTGAGAGAGAGAGACAGTGAGAGAGAGCATGAGCGAGGAGATGGTCAGAGACCGAAGCAGACTCCCCATGGAGCTGGGAGCCCGATGTGGGACTCGATCCCGGGACTCCAGGATCACGCCCTGAGCCGAAGGCAGTCGTCCAACCAACTGAGCCACCCAGGCGTCCCAAAATCTTTAAAGATTTTAAAGGTGATGCAGGCCATCTTAAAGCAGGCCAACTGCTTTAAAGATTTTATTTATTTATTTGACAGAGAGAGTGAGCACAGGCAGATAGAGTGGCAGGCAGAGGCAGAGAGAGAAGCAGGCTCCCCACTGAGCAAGGAGCCCGATGTGGGACTCTATCCCAGGAGGCTGGGATCATGACCCGAGCTGAAGGCAGCGGCTTAACCAACTGAGCCACCCAGGCGTCCCTAAATAAAATCTTTAAAAGAAAAAATACATTCACGGAGCTATCTTGATGTTCTCAAGGTAGGAATTTCTAGCTGAAATTTCCAGGTACCAACACTTGCCAGATAAATACGCAACTTCAACATACCAATTATTATCATAATTTATGATGTTTATGTAAGAATTCCAGGGGAGAGGGAAGTAAAAGTACATGGATTGGAATTTGAATAGAATAGGATCATAGAATTAAGTGCCAGAAGAATCTTTTGGGTCATTAAGCCCAAACGTTTTTCAAGTGAGGTAGTTGAGACATGATGAAGACCCACAAGAAAGTGGCAGAACCCAGACTTAAACCTATTTTCCGATCTTCAGGCAGGATTTTCTTTCATCTTTAAAATGATGTAATGTATGGGGCGCCTGGGTGGCTCAGTTGGTTGGGCGTCTGCCTTCAGCTCAGGTGGTGATCACAGGATCCTGGGATGAAGCCCCAATTTGGGCTCTCTGCTCAATGGGAAGCCTACTTCTCCCTCTCCCTCTGATGCTCTTCCTGCTTCTGTCAAAGAAATAAAATAAGACAAAATAAGATAAGATAAAATAAAATAAAATGGTGTAGCATAGGGATGCCTGGATGACTCAGTCAGAGGAGCATGTGACTCTTGATCTCAAGTTTGTAAGTTCAAGACCCATGTTGGATGTAGAGATTATGTTAAAAACTAAAATAGGGACGCCTGGGTAGCTCAGTGGGTTGAGCCTCTGCCTTCGGCTCAGGTCATGATGCCAAGGTCCTGGGATCAACCCCACATCTGGCTCTCTGCTCGGCAAGGAGCCTGCTTCCCCCTCTCTCTCTGCCTGCCTCTCTGCCTATTGTGATCACTCTCTGTGAAATAAATAAAATCTTTTAAAAAAATAAATTAAAAAAACCTAAAATAATAAACAAACAAACAAATAAATAAAATGATGTTGCATACTGATGCTGCAGACATCTGCTGCTAAAAAAAAGCTCCCTTCTACCTCCTACTTTAGTACCTGGACACTTAAAATACTTACCTACCCTGACTCTCTTGCAGTTGGGATGGCTCTGTGCCTCCCCGGATGGAGCTTTCAGGTAAGTCTTTATAAAAAAACAAACTCAGGGGCTCCTGGGTGGCTCAGTGGGTTAAGCCGCTGCCTTCGGCTCAGGTCATGATCTCAGGGTCCTGGGATCAAGGCCCACATCGGGCTCTCTGCTCGGCAGGGAGCCTGCTTCCTCCTCTCTCTCTGCCTGCCTCTCTGCCTGCTTGTGATCTCTCTCTGTCAAATAAATAAATAAAATCTTTAAAAAAAAAAAAAAAGGAAAGACAAACTCAGCTGCATAGAATACAGACACAAGGCCTAGAGGTGATGCAGGCCATCTTAAGACAGTAAGGACAAGTCATGGGCTAAGGGTGAGGAGCAGGAAGATAGGAAGAGACTAGTTCCTTAGCATCCTTTAGCAGTTACACTAACTTGTCCCCCTCTGGACCTCCTGTAAAGTGAAAAAAGTAACCCCTATCTCTTAAAGCTGTCATTAGTCAATAAATCTCCGGTGTAAGCTACCATTAGTCTCTCTTACATGCTGCCATATACAATCGAGCTGGCAAATACAGTAAAAGCCCAGGACTATAAGTTCAGAAACCCCATTACAGCCACCACTCTGCCATGAACAAGCTGTGTGCGCTTGGGCAAGCCATTTCCCTCTCTGGGCCTCGGGTTCCTCATCTTTATCAAGGGAAGTAGAACAAGATGGTCTTTTCAACTCTCACAGTGACTTCATCCATTATACATACTACGTAATGTGCAATGTGGGACTTCCTTTCCTTCAAAACAAGACTACTTCTTTAAAGGTTTGCTAAGTGTTTCCTTGTTCCTGTAACCACAGGACTAGTTACAAAGACCTGTCCCTTTCAAGTGGATGTGATGAAATACACACTTCTGGGGCATTCCCTGTACACAAAATTCCCCCAGTAGGTCCCTATTACCTCTTCCTTTGGTTAGTTTCATTTACCCACCCCTAGAGGGAGCTCAAAGGGGGTTCTACTCTAAAACTAATGGAACTTGGCGCCTGGGTGGATCAATTACTAAAGCAGCTGCCTTTGACTCCGGTCATGATCTCAGGGTCCTGGGATGGAGCCCTACATCTCATCACATCAGGCTCACTGCTCAGCAGGGTGTCTGCTTCTCCCTCTGCCCTCCCCCTGCTCATGTGCTAGCTCTCTGTCTCTCAGATAAAAAATAAAATCTTTTAAAAAAATGAAATAAAACTAATGGAGCACTATGCCCACATCTGATCTAAAGGTGCCATGTAATTTCTCTTCTTGGGGCCTCAAACTCATGGTTTGTTAAATGAGAGGGTTGCAGACCCTCAAAGTGCCCTTCAAGCTCCGGAATTCTGAGACTAAATTACACCTTCTAAATTCCATCTCACTTTGGGATAGTGCTTCCCCAGTTGCTAAGGACTTGACTGTCTGGCATAGTAGATTAGCCTTTCTATAACTCTAAGACAGGCAGGGCTTACGTTATCATCCATATTTTGAAGTTGAGGAAACAGATCCGGAGATGTGGAGTGATACGCCCAAGAGCACACAATTAGTAAGTGGCAGATCTAGAACTAAAAACCACAACTTTTGATTCCTTGCTCAGTAGTCTTCCCACTACATCTTGATTTTTGAGATTTTTTCTCTTTCCCTGTTCTCTCCAGGATCTACTTCCCGGCTGCAAATTACAACTACTCTTGACGATGACCCCAAGACTACTCACAGTAATGACCTCAGTTGCCAGCACTTGGCAGTCTCTCTAGATACCTGGCTTTCCCTCAATCCTTCTTCCATCCTCTGCCCTGATCCCTCAGTCCCAATAAAACCTTCTGGTTACTTCCAAACTGACTCCAAGCATCCCACCCTATCTAGGGCTCCACTGGATATGTCAATGTCTTGAACCACAGTCTGGCCCTTTGTTACCCAATGTACTTGGGGCAGCTCTCACTTTGGTTCCGTTATTCTTCTTTACTTCACTCTTCACCCCATCCAACCTCTTGTTCACCATCTGAACTCCCTAAAGAGAAGGGAACATGGTAAAAGAAGATGGGAACTGGGCAGTCCTTTGAGATCTTCCAGTCCAAAGGCCAAGCAGAAACTGTAAATGAGAAAGCTGATTGGTTATAATATAAGAGAGTGGCAGGGGGCACCTGGGTGGTCAATCGGTTGACCATCAGATTCTTGGTTTCAGCTAAGGTTCATGATCTCAGGGGTCATGGGAGAGAACCCCAAGTCAGGGTCTCTGCTGCCCCTCCCCCAACCTCCCCAAATAAAATATCTAAACATTAATTAATTAATTAATTAATTAACATAAACCATCGTGGGGCACCTGGTTGGCTCAGTGGGTTAAGCCTCTGCTTTTGGTTCAGATCATGATCCCAGGGTCCTGGGATCGAGCCCCGCATCAGGGTCTCTGATCGGCAGAGAGCCTGCTCCCCACTCTCTCTCTGCTTACTTGTGATCTGCTTACCTCTCTGCCTACTTGTGATCTCTCTCTCTCTCTGTGTCAAATAAATAAATAAATAAAATCTTAAAAAAAAAAAAAAAACAAAACATCATGTAGGACAAATACATCTGTGGACTGGTGGCTCTTGGGTGGCCAACTTGCAACCTCTGCTCTGGTCTAAACCCATCACCCTACTGATAAGGAGGCTGACGTTATACAGCAGATCAGTGGGAGACAGGGAGGCAGGACCCAGATCTCGAACCTATTCAGAGCTCACCATCATCCCTCAGAAGCTGGAAAGCAATTCTGCCTGCTTTAACAAGCCTCTGGTAGGAGCCTGCTCTGGGGAAGATGTTTTGACAGGGGACAAAGATGAAGGGACTGTTTTAGAAGATGCCTGCCTTAGCTCCTTGGCACTTTCTTACTTAGCTTGGGATCACACATTTGGCAGCTTGGGACAGATGAACCTACTTAGGAAAGAGATGCTCACGTCCCCAGAGTTGTTGTGGGCACAGTCACACTAACCAGGATTCCAGGGACTTTGCAGGAAGGATTTTCTAAAACTTTTGTTTGGAAATCATTTCAAACTTGTTGAAAATATGCAAGTATAAAAATAGTACCTATCACTTTCATATATCCTTTACCAAGATTCACCTCTTCTCAATGCTTTGCCCTGTGGCTGTAAGTATAAGTACTGCACACACACCAAACACAGATATTTTTGGAACCATTAGAGTGTAGATCACATACGTGATGGCTTTTGACCCCTAAATACTTCAATGTGTGTTCCTAATAATAAAAATCTATCTTATAGCTACAATACAGATATCAACTCAGTAAATTTAAACAGACCCTTAGGTGTCTGGATGACTCAGTTGGTTAAGCATCTGCCTTCGGCTCAGGTCACAATCCCAGGGGCCTGAGATGGAGTCCTGAGCTCCTGGCCAACCCAGAACTTGTTGGGCTCCCTGCTCAGCAGGGGAGCCTGCTTCTCCCTCTGCCCCTCCCATCTGGCTCATGTTTGCTCACTCTCTCAAATAAATAAATAAATAAATAGAATCTCTAAAAAAAATTAAACTTGACTCAGGAGTTTGACCTCATCTACCATCCATATTCCAATTTTGTCACTTGACTCAATTATGGTTTTTTTTTCTCCTCCTGAACAGGATCCAGAGTGGGATCGAATAACACATTCAGCTGTTATGTCTCTTTAGTTTCCATTAATGCAGAACATCTTCACAGCCTCTGTGTGTGTGTGTGTGTGTGTGTGTGTTTTATATGACATTAACACTTTTGAAGAATACAGCCTTTTTTTTTTTTTTTTTAAAGATTATATCTCCTTTGGGCACCTGATGTTTTCTCATGGTTAGATTCAGTCTGGAATACTGTGGAAGTGAGAGTGTGTCCTTCTCAGGACATCATACCAGGAGGCATGGGGTGTCCATCTGCCCCTCACTAGTGACATGAATTTTAATCAACGAGTCATGGTGTTTTCTGATTTTTCCAGTGCATTGTTACCATATTTTCCCCTTGGAACTAATAAGCAATCTGTGGAGAGACACTTGAAACACGCTGACATCCTGCCTCTCGTCAAAATTATCCCTTAGATTTCGCAACTATTCATGAGCCTCGCCTAAACCAGTCTCCACTGCGATGGTTGCGCTGAGGTAGACTCTCCAGTCCACTTGTTTGTCCACATTTACCTGCTGACACTCGGCATTTTGAGGTAAACTATATGCTTCCCACCTGGACACTGCAGTGTGGGCCTCTGTCAAGGGATGTGAGATCTGGAGTTCCACCAGAAAATGCATTCATGACTAACCTGAATAGAAGGAAGGGAGAGAGCCTACCTTGCCTAGTCTTTGGGAGTAAACAAAGGGTAAACTGGGACAGTCCCTCCCAGGGTTCCAGCTAACGGAGCTGAGACCTTCATAGAAACAAAATAATATAGAGGAAGATGCTTCCCACACTGTCACTTTCTAATTCTGTCTCTTCCCCTCACCTATGTTGTGACCTCCAACAGCTCACCTAGATTCTCTTGGCCTGTTTCTTAACTTGTAATGTGGAAGAATCCTTAGCTCAGAGGCTCATTGGAAGATTAAAAGGAACAATACTCATATGTTACTGGGCCCATAGTGTGCTGAATGGGAGGTGCATGTTATGTAGAAGATGAGAAAATTATGTCATGCTTGAATTATGTTTCATTTCAACAAATGTCTACGGAGAAGCCATGAGGTACCAAGGCACTGGGCTTGGAGCTAGAGACTAAATGAATCAGCCCCCCAAAAGCTCAAAAGCCAGAGAAGGAAAAAGACAAATTTAATTCTACCGCTGGGTATGTAGCCGAGAAAATTAAAACAGGGGCACCTGGGTGGCTCAGTTGGTTAAGTGTCTGCTCCAGCTCAGGTCTTGATCCAAGGGTTCAAGTCCCACATTGGACTCCCTGCTCAATGAAGAGCCTGCTTCTCCCTCTCCCTCTGCCTGCCGCTCTGCCTACTTATGCTCTCTATCTCTCTGTCACATAAATAAATAAAATCTTTGATAAAAATTTAAAAAGGGGGTGCCTGTGTGGCTCAGTAAGCGTCTGACTTCAGCTCAGGTCATTCATGATCCCAGAGTCCTGGGATCCAGCCCCATGTCCGGCTCCCTGCTCAGCGGGGAGCCTGCTTCTCCCTCACCCACTCCCCCTGCTTGTGTCCCCTCTCTCGCTGTCTCTTTCTCTCTGTGTCAAAAACATAAATAAAATCTTTAAAAATAAAATATAATAATTTAAAAAGAAAGAAAAAAGAAAATGAAAACATACATCTACACAGATTTGTTCAAGAATGTTCACAGCAACAATATTCTTTTTTTTTTTCAAATGGTAGCTGACAATGGGCAACTCTATTCTTTTTTTTTAACATCTTAATTTAATTTTATTTTTTTTCAGTGTTCCAAGATTCATTGTTTATGCACCACACCCAGTGCTCCATGTGCCCTCCATAATACCCACCACCAGGTTCACCATTTCCCCGACCCCTCTCCCCTCCAAAACCCTGTTTGTTTCTCAGAGTCCATAGTCTCTCATGTTTCATCTCCCCTCCAAGTTCCCCCAATTCACTTTTCCTTTCCTTCTCCTAATGTCCTCTGTGTTATTCCTTATGCTCCACAAGTAAGTGAAACCATATTTCACTCAGCATAATCTCCTCCAGTCCCATCCATGTTGACACAAAAGTTGGGTATTCTGATGGCTGCATAATATTCCACTGTATATATGGACCACATCTTCTTTACCCATTCATCTGTTGAAGGACATATCGGTTCTTTCCATAGTTTGGTGATTGTGGCCTTTGCTGCTATGAACATTGGGGTACAGATGGCCCTTCTTTTCAGTACATCTGTATCTTTGGGATAAATGCCCAGTTATGCAATTGCAGCGTCATAGGGTAGCTCTATTTTTAATTTTTTGAGGAATCTCCACACTGTTTTTCAAATTGGCTCCTCCAACTTGCACTCCCACCAACAGTGTAAGAGGGTTCCCCTTTCTCCACATCCTCTCCAACACACATTGTTTACTGTCTTGTTAATTTGGCTATTCTAACTGGTGTAAGGTAGTATCTCAATGTGGTTTTTTTTTTAATATTTTATTTATTTATTTGACAGAGAGATCACAAGCAGGCAGAGAGGCAGGCAGAGAGAGAGGAGGAAGCAGGCTCCCTGCTGAGCAGAGAGCCCGACACGGGCCTCGATCCCAGGACCCTGAGATCATGACCTGAGCCGAAGGCAGAGGCCCAACCCACTGAGCCACTCAGGCGCCCCTCAATGTGGTTTTGATTTGAATCTCCCTGATGGCTAGTGGTGATGAACATTTTTTCATGTGTCTGTTAGCCATTTGTATGTCTTCTTTGGAGAAGTGTCTGTTCATGTCTTCTGCCCATATTTGGACATGATTATCTGGTTTTTGGGTGTTGGGTTTGAGGAGTTCCTTGTAGATCATGGATATCAGCCCTTTGTCTGTAGTGTCATTTGCGAATATCTTCTCCCATTACATGGGTTGCCGCATTGTTTTATGGACTGTTTCCTTTGCTGGGCAACTCTATTCTTAATAACTGCAAATAAGAAACAGCCCAGACATCTATCAACAGATGAAAAGATCAATGAAAATTATAGTCCATCCATACAATGGAATACTACTCAGCAATAAAAAGGAACAAACAACTGCTTTTATGTAATGGCTGAATTTCAAAACCATGCTGAGTGGAAGAAGCCTTACGTAAGAGTACGCACTATGTGATTTCATTTATATGAAGTTCTAAAACAGGAAAAACCATCAGAAGAGTGGTTGCCTGAGGTGGAGGCAGGGAGGAGTTTGCTGGAGAGCGATTTGTGTGATGATAATGTTCTATATGTTAATAGGGGTTGGGTTGAACAGGTGTTGCACTTGTCCAAATTCAGCAAATGTACACTTGAGATTTGTGTATTTCATTGTATTCAGATTTCATGTCAAAATAGAAAGGGACTATTGGGGTACCTGGGTGGCTCAGTGGGCTGAACGTCCAACTCTGGATTTTGGCTCAGGACATGATCTCAGGGACTCAAAATGGAGCCCTCCCTGGGGCTATGCACTTGGTGTGGAGTCTGCTTGGGTTCTCTCCCTCTGTCCCTGCCCCCACTCGCTCATGATCTCCCTTTCTCTGTCAAATAAAATTTTTTAATTTTTTTTATTTATTTGAGAGAGAGAGCACAAGCAGGGGGAGCAGCAGAGAGAGAAGGAGAAGCAGACTGCCCACTGAGCAGAGAGCCCGATGCGGGGGCTCGATCCCACGACCCTGAGATCATGATCTGAGCCAAAGGCAGATGCTTAACCCACTGAGCCACCCACATGCCCCTAAAATCTTTTTAAAAAATAGAAAAAAAAAAGCTGTAAAAAAGATTGAACTCTGATTAATAATATACATCTAGAAGTATTTCAAGAGAAGTGGACTAGTATCTAGAATTTATTTTGACATGTATCCAAAAACATGGATTAGTGATAGATGGAGAGCAGCATAGAAAGACAAATAGATACATAATACAAACAACTTGATACAGTGTTAACAGTAGAAATAAGAGCTGTTCACTGTAAAATACTTTCAGCTTTGCTGTGCATTTGGAACTGTTTCATGATAAAATGTTAGGAGTGAGGGAGGAGACAAGTCCAACTTTGAGAAATAGTATGATAGAGAAACTGTTTCTGCTGGGGATAGATGGTAGCAGGGGTCAAGGGTAGTCTCTTAGAGGAGGAGTCCTAGGAAATGAGTCTGAAAGAGAAGATTTTAAAAGCAGAGGAAAGAAAGGGGGAGGAGGCCATGGTATTCCAGTAGGAAAAACAGGGCACTGGGAAAATGCAAGACCCCTTTGGGAAGCTTTGAGGCAGGAAAGGAGCTTCGGGGACCGAGGAGCAGGAGAGGTGGCCAAGGCATTGGACTGTGCCCAAGCTGGGACGGCCTTGAAAGACAGACAAGGGCATCTGGTTTTGCCACTGAAAACAATGGGGAGCCACTGAACTGGACAGGCATGTACACGTGCATCTGTGCTTGTGCGTGTGTGTGTGTGTGTGTGTGTGTGTGTGTGTATAAGGCTTTGTCATCTGACAGCCAGAGTAGAGGAAGGCCAGAGACAGAGCCCACAGTGGGGAGAACAGAAGAGTAGGTGGTCCAAGGTTTCTATTGGAAACCTTAGCCAGTTGACAAGGAGGGCAATTTTTGTGACAGAAAAATGGTTAAGAGGTGAACTTCCAGAGATGAGACGTCTTTAAGTGAGTCAGGAAGATAATTCAGTCTGTCCTAATTCCCAGCTCTCTGAGAACTTTGATCTCCCTCAAGACTTCCTTTTCCCTTTGAAGCAGCAGGCTGTCCAGCGACCTGCCCTCTGACCCTCAGCCACAGTCCAGCAGACGCAGCTCACCCTCCAGCAAGAATGCACTGGAAGTTGGAACTTCTCGTCTGGGAATTTGGGTGGTGCTGGCCTGCTTGTCCCCCATGGTTCCTTCCAGCTGCAAAACGCCTCTCTCCTGGTCTCCTCTCAACCAACCTTCCAGGCTCTCAAACGTTCATTTTCCAGCTCCCTGGTGGTCAGTCTAGTGACAAGGAGTCAGTTTTCCAAAAGTGCATTTTCCCTTTGACTTGCAGGTGTCTTTCTGATCACACCCCCATTGTCTTACCCTTCTTATCTCCTTCCTCCCAGTCAAGGCTGTCACTGTCACTGCAGCGTCCAGCTCCAGCTCCTGGCTGATCTGGGAAGAGCCCTGTTAGCAAATTGGGGTCTCTGAGCTTCAGGGGCTGAATGTATGAAAGGCTGACCATTCCCACCTTCCTGAGGCCTGCTCCACCCCAGGTCCCCAGCTTCTCGCCTCCACACCTTCCTTCCGTGTCCCGAAGTCCACAGGGGACGCATAGTGACTCACCTGGATCGTCACAGCCCTCCTTTGCCCAGCAGCGGACTGTGTGGTGGTCCTCACACCAGCCCTGCAAGGACAGGACAGAAATGCACCATTTTCTCAGCCCTCAGGGTTCTGAGAGAGCCCAAAGTTTAACCCACATCAACTTTAATTCTCAAAGTTTCCTTTTTGACGGATAAGGGACTTAAGGCTCAGAGAGGCTGCACAACTTGTCCAAGGTCACACAGCCAGTTCCAAGAAATTCACAACCAATGTATCAAAAGGAACAGTTTCACTGTGTTCTAGACACCCAGCGCTGACTTTTATTTTTATTTTTTTTAAAGATTTTATTTATTTATTTGACAGACAGGGGTCACAAGTAGGCACAGAGGCAGGCAGAGAGAGAGGAGGAAGAAGGCTCCCTGCCGAGTAGAGAGCCTGACGCGGGGCTCGATCCCAGGACCCTGAGATCATGACGTGAGCCGAAGACAGAGGCTTAACCCACTGAGCCACCCAGGTGCCCCAAGAGTATATACTTTTTTAAAGTCAGTGCTAGGGCGTCTGGGTGGCTCAGTGGGTTAAGCCTCTGTCTTCGGCTCACGTCATGATCTCAGGGTCCTGGGATCGAGCCCCGCGTCGGGCTCTCTGCTCGGCAGGAAGCCTGCTTCCCTTCCTCTCTCTCTGCCTGCCTCTCTGACTACATGTGACCTCTGTCTGTCAAATAAATAAATAAAATCTTAAAAAAAAAAAAAAGTATATACTCTTGTCCTCACTACTAGATTCCAGCAGGCCCTGAAGAGCCTGCCCAGGAGTCCAGGTGTATCCACAGGAAGATGAGGGGAATGAGGGGAAGAGGATTGCAGCAAATGGAAAAGGCCCAGAGGTGGTCCCCTCCCCCTCCACCTCCGGGGACCATCAGAGTTCCCCAGAATCCCCCATATACTGAGCAAATCCTAAAACTTGCCGTGAGGGTCAGCTGTTGAGGGGAGAAGGAGAGCGGTGGGGAAGGGTCTTCCAGACTCTCCCAGACACAGAGTCAAGAAGCAAAGAAATGGCGAGGCACCTGCGGGGCCAACCCATCCTGAGAAGCAGCAGCAGAGAGGGAGGGAGAACTTGAAAGAGAGGGAAGGACCTTTAATGGGGGAAATGACCAGAAGAAGTACACATGCTCATCTCCAGGGGGCATCACAATTTTCTCAGGGGAAAATCCCTAGCCATCTGAAAAGCTGTGCGCAGACAGCCTCAGAAGTTCTCAGCAGGTCACTGAGGATCCCTCCAGGCTGTCCCCTACGTGCATAAGCTTCTATGGGGGTCCCCAGCACCAGGCCTGCAGGCTCAGTAAAAGCACTGGGAGAACACAGCTCAGAGAACACCCCAGGAGGCCTCCCCTGACTCTCCTGGGGGAAAAGAGCTTTCACATCCTTGGGCTGTCTTCTCACCAGACTGCGAGGGCTTCCTGTCTGGGGTTGAGCCACGTGGGGTTGAGCCACATCTGAGTTCTCCGTGGCCTGCGGTGCTGTGTCTTCACGGCGTTGTTCATTTTTACTACCTCAGCTTTCCTTCACCAGGCTCAGGGTCTGCTGGGTAGATCAGACCAGGCAGGACTGTGGCTTCTCCCAAATAGGCTGGGTACCTCAGGGTCCCACTTGGCCCTGAGAAACCCTGGGTGGTGAGCAGAAAAATCTTCCTACCATCACCATGGCTGTTTAAAATACAACCAAAAAATGCATTTGAGGTTTTTTCCTTTTCTTTCTTTCTTTTCTTTTCTTTTTTTCTTTTCTTTTTTATTTTTTTTTCTTTCCAATTGTTTCCTTTTCACAGACAGAGCCTGATTCCCCTCCCTTTGCCTGTGGGACAGACTTGGTGACTTGCTTCTAATGCATACAACGTGGCAGTAGGGAGTCTCTGACTGGAAGGTCAAGCAATGAAAAGGTTCTAGAGTTTCCTCCTGGCTCCTTCCTCCAGGACGGCTCATTCTAGGAGAGGTCAGTCACCATATTTTTAGGACGCCTGAGCAGTCCCGTGGAGACGCCCCTGTGGGGAGGAAGCAAGTTCTCCCACCAAAGCCAGCACCAGCCCGCCAGGCGTGCCAGTGAGCCCGTGCACTGGGGGGACCCCCAGCCTCAGTCAGGCCTTCACATGACCAGCAACACATGTTTGTAGGGCTTGAGACCCCAAGCCAGAAAGGACTAGCCAAACCACGCTCGAATTCCTGATCCGCAGAAACTGTGAGAGATAATAAATGTTTCTTGTGGAATCAAGCCACCAAATTTGGAGGCAATTTGTTGCACAGCAGTGGATAACGAGGACATTATCCTTCTCCCCACTGCCTCTTTCCAAGCTCCCTCTGAGGCAGCCAAACTCCACCACTCACTGTTCAAAGCAATATGGTTTTTGTTTTTTTTTTTTCAAAGCAATATGTTTTGACTGAGAATCTGTGTGCCAGGCCTGGCCAGACACTGAGGATGTGGCACTGAGCCGGCTAGACCAGCGTGGCCTCTGTCCTCAGAAGCTTAAGGGGTCACACACTCCAGACTTCACAGATCTGCTTTGGCCCATGCTGTGCCCTCCATCCAGAAAGCTCATGCCTGCCCACCCCTTAAACTACATTCTGAATGTTTTTGATTGACTTTTCTCCTTCAGCGCTGAACTCAAATGTTGTCTCCTCCACGAAGGTCTTCTGATTGCCCACAAGATGTTACGTTTCTCATCCCTGAACTCCTGTAATGCTTTAACTCAACTTTAGTTTGGCCATTTAATATCTTCTATGTGATTGTGTTTATAACCTCCCCTATTAGCTGCCATGACGCCTTGCGGTGGGGCCTTATTCATATCTGTATTCGCGGCATAACCAGGGCCCACAGTGCCATGTGCATAGCCAGCATGCAAGAAATGTACATTGGGGGACGCCTGGGTGGCTCAGTTGGTTGGACGACTGCCTTCGGCTCAGGTCATGATCCCGGAGTCCGGGGATCGAGTCCCGCATCGGGCTCCCAGCTCCATGGGGAGTCTGCTTCTCCCTCTGATCTTCTCCTCGCTCATGCTCTCTCTCACTGTCTCTCAAATAAATAAATAAAATCTTAAAAAAAAAAAAAAGAAATGTACATTGTGCACATGAACATGTGGAATGGCTTGTTCGTAGCTGAAGGCCAGCAGAGAAAAACAAATGCAATGCTAGGAAGTTGGGGGAGGGAGGTGCCTACCACTGGGAGAAAGAGCAGGAAGTGTCTACTGGGCCCTATTAGATTCTAATAATACATGTGCTGCCGAAGCGAGCACTAAATTCTAATAATATCCACCATGTAACACCTCTATGATCCAGCAACTCTTCTCCTAGGCACACACTTAAGAGAAATAGATGCATAAGTCCAAAAAAAACATTTGTACGAAATGTTCAGAGGGGCACCCAGCTGACTCAGTCAGAAAAGCATGCAACCCTTGATCTCGGGGTTGTGAGTTCGAGTCTCACGTTGCGTGAAGAGATTACTTGGAAAAAAAACTCACAAAAATATTCAGAGGAAAAAAAAAAATTCAGAGCATCTTCATTCATGACAAGCAAAAACAAGAACTAACCTAAAAGTCCACAAAGGAATGATACACGAACTGTGGTCTAGTTATAAAGGGAACACTGCCCGGCCATAAAAAAATAATTTAGGGCACCTGGGTGGCTCAGTTGGTTAAGCGACTGCCTTCAGCTCAGGTCAAGATCCCAGGGTCCTGGGATCGAGTCCCACATCGGGTTCCCTGCTCCTTGGAGAGTCTGCTTCTCCCTCTGACTTTCTCCCCTCTCATGCTCTCTCTCACTGTCTCTCTCTCAAATAAATAAATAAAATCTTAAAAAAAAAAAAACTTTCCATAGATTTAAAAAATAATAATAATAATAATAATAATTTAGTAACGGTACATGCACTATCCTGGGTCAGTCTCACAAACACCGTATTGAGCGAAAGAAGCGGGACACAAAAAAGTTGATAAACACAGCAGTCAGTGATTCCATGTATATAGCATTCAGAACAGGCAGAACTAACCTACAGTGAGAGAAGTTAGAACAAGGATTACCTCTGGGGGAGGTCATTGCTTAGGGCGGAGGAGCTGGAGGGAATGAATTTTCTGGGGTGCTAATCTTCTTGATCTAGTTAGTGGTTAAGTGGATGTATACGCAGGTAAAATGAATTTTCCCGTGTACATATTGTGTTTTACTGTGTGCAAATTATACCTTAATTAAACAAAATGAATAAAACATTGGTAACCCTGTGATTAGCCTGAAACAAGGCAACTAAAGGGATCCCATGAAAAACTTGGCTGCTGGCTCCTTTTCTTGCTTCCATTCTTGCTAGGACTAACCACCCCATCACCCCCACCCTCCCACCCCCGCTGCCCACACACACATGCCTTGTAGTGCCCACAATGTAGGTCATCCTTGTAAAGGTCAAGGATGTAATGATTTTTTTTGGAGCCTTTGAGCGCATTAGATAACATCTAAGGAGTAGATGGGAGGGGTCATCAGGAGACAGGACCACTGACTCATCAAAATCCCTGGCTCCAGGGCATAAATGGGTCAGGGAGGACCTAAACACTTGTCTTTGTTCCTGGATTAGTGCGAAGACACGTGAGCCAAACACTGTCCAATAAAAACCCCAAGCCCGGGGCACCTGGCTGGCTCAGCTAGAAGTGCGTATGGCTCTTTTTTTACATTTTTAAGATTTTTATTTTATTTTTTTAAAGATTTTATTTATTTATTTGACAGAGAGAAATCACAAGTAGATGGAGAGGCAGGCAGAGAGAGAGAGGGAAGCAGGCTCCCTGCTGAGCAGAGAGCCTGATGCGGAACTCGATCCCAGGACCCTGAGATCATGACCTGAGCCGAAGGCAGCTTCTTAACCCACTGAGCCACCCAGGCGCCCAAGATTTTTATTTTTAAAGAATCTGTACACCCATGGTCGTGGGGCTCGAACTTACAGCCCGAGATCAAGATCTCATATTCTATCAACTGAACCAGCCAGGCACCCCAAGCATGCAACTCTTCATCTCGGGGTTGTTAGTTTGAGACCCAGGTTGGGTGTAGAGAGTACTATAAAAACAAACTTAAAAACAACAACAAGAAACCCCAAGACCCAAGAGAAGACAGGGCTTACTTTTTTTTTTTTTTTTTAAAGATTTTATTTATTTATTTGACAGACAGAGATCGCAAGCAGGCAGAGAGGCAGGCAGAGAGGGGGGGGGGAAGCAGGCTCCCCGCCGAGCAGAGAGCCCGATGCGGGCCTCGATCCCAGGACTCTGAGATCATGACCTGAGTCGAAGGCAGAGGCTTAACCCACTGAGCCACCCAGGCGCCCCAGCAGGGCTTACTTTACTTCCAAGTCTCCCAGGTGCTCCATTTGTATCTAGACTCTATGTCTTCAACTCTCCTCTCAATTCCTCTTGGCTCAAGTTTGACTTCCATCCTGTGAGAGGCCAAGGACCCTTTTGGCTGGTCCAGAGGGACACCAGGCACAAAAGGACAAATTTTTTTTTTCTGGGTCCTTAGACCCAAGCAGCTTACATCAACCTCAGTGCTCCTTATTAGAGACCCACAATACATACATGCTAAGTAAATTAATCAAAGCCCATCAACCAATAGACCTCATCCTGTGTTCTCCGTCTTCTGACTCTGCCACCAATTCCAGTGTGCTTTCTCCCCCCACCATCAAGCCATTCTCAGACAAGAGCTGGGTGTCCTGTAATTCTGTTCACCTTCAGACACCATTCCCAAAGGCAGATTGTAATCTGCTCTTCTGATTCACTAGCTTTAGATCGGAGGTTTTAAATATCTCTCCCTTGGGTTCAATTAATTTGCTAATGTGGCTCACAGAACTCTGAGAAACATTTTACTTCCTAGATTACCGGTTTATTATAAAAGGATCTAACTCAGAAACAGGTGAAGGGAAGAGATATACAGGGTATATGGGAAGGGGCTCAGAGTTTCTAGGCTCTCTCTGGGGGTACTGCTCTCCCAGTATCTGCATATGTTCAACAACCTGGAAGCTCTTCAAACCCCATCCTTTTCCTGGGTCTTTATGGAGGCTTCATGACAGAGGCTCAACGGATTAAATCAAGGGCCACTGGCCATTGACTCAACCTCTTACCCTTCTCCTGGTTTCAGATGTCAGGGGGTGGGACTCAACGGTCCAGCCTTCTAATCATGTGGTTGGTTTTCCTGGCAACCAGCCCCCATTCTTAGGTGCCTTCCCAAAGGCACTTCATTAACATAAACCCAGGTGTGGTTGACCACGGTTTGTTGTAAATACCAAGACACCTAGCCGTTCTTATCTGTTAGGAAATTCCAGGGTCTTTTTTTTTTTTTTAAGATTTTATTTATTTATTTGATGGAGAAGAGAGATCACAAGCAGGCAGAGAGACTGGCAGAGAGAGAGAGGGGGAAGCGGGCTCCCCACCAAGCAGAGAGCCCGATGTGGGACTCGATCCCAGGACCCTGAGATCATGACCTGAGCCGAAGGCAGATGCTTAACCCACTGAGCCCCCAGGTGCCCTTGAATGGTTTTGTTTTTTAAGATTTTACTTATTTGTCAGAGAGAGAAAGCACAAGCCAGGGGAGTGGCAGGCAGAGAGAGAAGCAGACTCCCTGCTGAGCAAGGAGCCCGATGTGGGGCTCATGGGGCTCAATCCCAGGACCCCAGGACCCCAGGATCGCAACGCAAGCCCAAGGCAGGCGCTTAACCAACTGAGCCACCCAGGAGTCCCATCGATGGGACTTTGGCTTTTGAGCCTCGAGCATAACTTGACCTTTCCTTGATGCGTCAGCGTTGACATTCTGAATCCCTCTTTGGTCAGGGCCTCAGTTTCTCTCTACAGTGAAAGCACTCACATTGGTCTTCTTTATGGCTGTGATTGTGCCTTTTGTCTTCCTGAAGTCTTGGGCCCTGACTCCATCTCTCCCTTGGGCAGGAGTGGGTGGACTGTGTGTTCTCTAGACAGAGAAGATTTATAGGTTTTGGTCCGCACTCTCTCTTGGCCTGGGAGGTCCATCATATGGGGCAGATAAGCACCATACAATGAATGCAGACAACGATATTGTATTCTAATCATGCAATGTGATAAATATCATGACAAGGACGTGGGGTGTCCCGATTGGATGGGCGGGGCCACCAAACGTGAGGTGTCCCAACTGGGTGGAGGCCAGCAGCATGGGTGGTGAAAGAATTCACCCAGGGCAGAACAAAAGAGACAGAAGTTACTGAATCCACCACAAGGACAGGACGAGACGCGCGCGTGTAGGACAGCAGAAGAGAGGCAGTGGGGAGGGGCCCAGTTAAAGCACAGAGTGCTGGAATACGGGGACTTATGGGATTTTCCCCTTTTTTGGTAATCTCAGAAACTGTGCTTGTTTGTAATGGGTCAGGTAGGATTCTTTCGAGGTGGGTCGCTGAATGAGTCTGTTTGCATTCACCTGGGAGGTTGCTGTGGGCCCCTTTGCCTCTATCTGCAATGGACAATTATATCATGATGTATATATCATGATATATACATATATATATATCAAAATGTATTAAAATAAAACACTGAGCACCTTCAAGTTCACAATGTTACACATCCAATTTACTCAATAAAATTAATAATTAATTTAAATTAACTTAATTCCAAATAAGGGGCAGTTAAATCAGAGGAGGCAAACCCAGGCACTCTGATGCCATATCTGACTCTTTAATCATGACAAGCCACTCCCTTCCCTGCTCAAGCTGGTTGGGTGAAAGCCACCTCCAGGGATTTCTCCTGGCACACAGCTCCCCAGAACCCAGCCAGAGATCAGCACTGATGTCAGTGGGGAATCCCGGGCAGCTGGCACTCGGGTCCAGGATCCAGCCTTCAGAAAGGGTCATGGCAGCCTGACTTTGTTCTCCAGGGCACCCAGGAGAGAAAAACGCTGCCTGGAGGCATAATTAACAGCCTATGTGAGGAAGGAAGCCCCTGCCCCAGAGAACTTGGCTGTGATCCCACAGGCATCTTACCAGCTTCTGTACCCACCAGTCCCAGACCTGAGACCCACGGTGTGCTCCACACCCTTCCTTAAAAGCGCCGGACAGAAGGATGATGTTCTCCACTCCAAAATCACCCTGTATCTGGGCTCTAGTCCTGGCTCATTTTTTATGAGCTGAGATGCCCCTAGACGAGGTGTGAAAGGTGGCAGTATGCCCTTGGCAAATGGAATCAAGGATCCTCCTCCTCATCATCGTGTTTGAGCTCAGCCGGAGGGGAGAGTAGGTCGATCAAGACAGCCTGTGGGTTTTGTCATCCACAACATGCAAAATGCAGAAAAGCCTGATGGAAAGAATACAACAGGCAGGAGCCAAAGGCTGTGTGTTTCCAGGCTGCAGGGGGACTCAGGATGCAGGTCACAGCCACCAGCCCCATTCTCAGCCATCAGAAGCAGCTCTTGCCCAGGTCACTTGCTCAAGCTGGGGACCCACCTGCTCTATTTATTTATTTATTTTTATTATTTTATTTTTTTATTATTATTTTTTAAAGATTTTATTTATTTATTTGGCACAGAGAGTGAGAGAATCAGTGAGAGAGGGAACACAAGCAGGGGGAGTGGGAGAGAGAGAAGCAAGCTTCCCAGCTGAGCAGGGAGCCCAATGCGGGGCTCAATCCCAGGATCCTAGGGATCGTGACCTGAGCAGAAGGCAGATGCTTAACGACTAAGCCACCCAGGTGCCCCTATTATTTATTTTTTATTTATTTATTTGACAGAGAGATCACAAGTAGGCAGAGAGAAAGAGGAGGAAGCAGGCTCCCCACTGAGCAGAGACCCCGATGTAGGGCTCGATCCCAGGACCCTAAGATCATCAACTGAGCCAAAGGCAGAGGCTTTAACCCACCAAGCCACCCAGGCGCCCCTATTATTATTTTTTTTAAGTAAGCTGTACACCCGATATAGGGCTTGAATTCATGACCCCGAGATCAAGAGTCTCTAGCTTCCCCTACTGAGTCAGCCAGTAACCCCCTTCCACTCCTGACCTGCTCACGTTAGAAGATCCTGCTAACTTTTGTTCAGCCAACAAGCAAGACAAATGCTCACACTTTGTTCCAAGATAGATCCTGAGGGGGCTGTGTTTAATATGATTCCTCTGGCTCCTCCCTGGGCCCTGGGCCCTGGGCCTGGGTGGGGTGGAGGTGGGGTAGGGGGCGGTGCTGTTCTTATTCATCAAGAAGGAAGTGCCGAGCAAATAATTTGGGGCCCAAGCATCTGGCATGAGCACTGGCTTTGTCACTTACCAGGGGGGGATCTGGAGCAAGTCCTTTCAATTCTATGAACCCCAAACGGCTCATCTATCAATCAAGCAGGTGTACACCCTCCACCTCACAGGGTCTGTGAGAGGGTCACGGAGGTACCACATGCAAGTACTTGGTCAATGATGAAAATACACAAATGAGAGGGATTATCATGACGAAATAGCTCCACAGCCAGTTCTACAGGCTGGTATTGGCTCCGTCCTTACTCAGGCTAAGTCCCTTCCCCTCTCGGCCCGTTTGGATAGTTGGGCTAGAAGAATCCCTCTGTTGGAGCAAGGCTGACAGTCAATGGTGACCGTGGTGGGACAAGCCAGGGCTGTGAACTTTGTGTGGGAGGGCCAAGCCAGGCGAACGGACAGCAGCCACCCACGTTGAATGACCAAAAGAGGTGACAAGGGGACACACCCCTCCCCTAACACGTACAGCATCGAGTCAGGCTTCTGCCTCTTCTGGATTTAAGCAGGGAGGCCGAGCTGGTCCACCTCAGTTTCCTGAGAAGCTCCAGGACATAGCCTAGCCCCCGAGAAGCAGGCCAAAGAAGGCCACTCGGAGCAGGTCTGGAGTTTGCAGACAGGCAGACATTACGTCATTCGCGCATCTGGAAACCACAGACCCACCCTCCCCAGGCCCTCGCGGTTCTCCTCCTTTCTGACCAGGATCTCCGAGTTCTACTCCCTGTGTGTCCTCAGTGCTTCACATTCCGGGCTCCCAAGGACCTGAGAGCTAGGACCTCCTGGGCTTCTGTCCAAGCAGCTTGTTCTAAATTCCCCCACCCTTTAGTCCCCTGGGAGTAAACAATCTAACGTTAAACAAAGCTGGCTGCTTCAGACTTGAGGAAAAAATACTGGGCATGGGGAGTGCTAGGGTTATTGTTTATTTCTTTGTACCCACGCTCTGTTCCAAGATAGAACCTGAGAGGGCTGTATTTATTGTAAGTCTCTGTCCCCTCTCTGGGCCTTTGGACACTGGGAATTTTGGTCACGTTCACAAGGTCAGTGGGGAGACAGAGCAGCCGTGTTTCAGGTCGGAGACTTGAGTGTTAGATCATCCCAGCTCTGCCCCCTTATTCGCGGACAAGTGTCTCAGCCCATCTGAACCTTTGTTTCTTTATGCACAAAATGGGGCACGGATGATAATAACACAGACATCACCGGGGTGCTGTGAGGACGGAATGACTCAGGGCTTGTCACGGAACTGCGTGCGGGGAGCACTCAACATAGAGACCTACCTGCAGTCCGCGTGTCCCTTGCATCAGACCCTGGTCATCACCGCCCTGGAGGCTTGTTCAAGCTCTAATTGCTGGCCTTCACCACCAAAGAGCATCTGATTAAGCAGTTCTGGGCCCAGGTCTGAGATGTGCATTTTTAAAAAGATTTTATTTATTTATTTGAAAGAAAGCCTAAGAGGGGAGAAGGTCAGAGGGTGAAGCAGACTCCCCATGGAGCTTGGAGCCCTATGTGGGACTCGATCCTGGGTCTCTGGGATCATGACCTGAGCCAAAGGCAATTGCCTAACCAACTGAGCCACCCAGGTACCCAGGGGGCTGCTGCTGTGGGGCCCAGAGGCCACACTTTGAGAACCACCACATTAGACAAAGTTGGCACAGCCCTCCTCTCCTCTGTGAGGAGGAGGTGGAGGGACTGTGCCCTCCACTCCCAGCCTGGCAAGCAGGGAACCTCTGGGATGAACCTGGGGGAAGCAAAGGACTTCAGGTATTTGCTGACGTACAACTGACACACCATAACACTCACCCATTCTGAGCGCAGCATTTGATGAGTGTCCATAAATTTACAGAATTGTGCAACCATCTCCACGATCCAGTTTTAGAACATTCTCACCACCCCCAGAACATTCCCTCTGTGGTCAGTCCCCAAGCCCACCCCAAGCTCTAAGCTACCACTGGTCGGCTCTCCATTTCTAAGTTTTTGCCTTTTCTAGAAATGTCACATACATGGACTCACACACCATGTGGCCTTTTGCGTTTGGGTCTTTCAGTCAGTGGCATGTTTTGGAGGTTCATGCGTGTGTCAGGAAATCATCCCCTTTAACCGCCGAGTAGAGTTCCTTCGTGGGGGGGGGTGTCTCACAGGTGGTTTACCTACTCATCTGTGATGGATGCCGGAGCTGTTTTTGCTGTCTTATGACTGACACAGCTGTGAACATTCGTGTGCACACCCTCCAGTGGACATGCGTTTTCTTTCTTTTTTTTTTTTTTTTTAATCACCAGTGAACGATTTTTTTTTAAAGATTTATTTATTTGAGAGAGAGCGAGAGCACACAGCGGGAGGGGAGGGCCCAAGGGAGAGGGAAAAGCCCACTCCCTGCTGAGCACAGAGCCCCACGCTGGGCTCCATCCCAGGATCTTGGGATCATGACCTGAGCCGAAGGCAGATGCTCAACCCACTGAGCCACCGGAGTGCCCCTGGACATGTATTTTTCAATGCTGTTTTTAAAGGTAAACCATGGGGCGCCTGGGTGGCTCAGTGGGTTAAGCCGCTGCCTTCGGCTCAGGTCATGATCTCAGGGTCCTGGGATCGAGTCCCGCATCGGGCTCTCTGCTCAGCAGGGAGCCTGCTTCCTCCTCTCTCTCTCTGCCTGCCTCTCTGCCTACTTGTGATCCCTCTCTCTGTCAAATAAATAAATAAAATCTTTAAAGGTAAACCATGATTCCCCTAGACTCTTCCCCACTCCTCAGCATGTCTGCAGCCAGTGCCATCAGAGGCACGAAGCAAGGGATTGATTCCAAAGGACTAATGGGAGAATCCAGCCTCTCCTACCAGAAGCTAAGCAGTTGAGATCAAGCTCAGACCCCGCTGCAGGCTCACCTTACCCACTGTCATCGCCCTCCCCCTCCCTCATACCCCAAAAGTTACGCCACAACTGAGATCCGGCGATTAAAGGATTTCTGCCTTTCAGTTAAATTAAAATGCTCCAAGCTGCTGGCAGGGAAGAGAATTAAAACAGGATTGACCTAGATCTCTTGAAAGTCCTGGGCCCTCTCTCATCCCTCCTGAGCATCCCTAGGCCTGGATGAGATTCAAAATTCTGGTCCAAAAGTAGCATCCTGCATGCGCAGTGGTCAGGACAAACTGAGGCCCCAAACAGTGGTCTTCTATCCCAGAGACCCCCAAATCTTTTCGGCTATTCAGCTCCCCTGACTCAGTAGAATTCATGTCTAAAGCAGTTAGCCTCTGTTCCTTATATCAGGGATATCCCAGTGCTGAACAGGAAAGTCTTTTTCCCGCTCCACTTCCAACCTCTTCCTTCTGCCCCTCAGTGCCACACAGCAGCAAGGCTATTACCGTGAGCACATATACTGTCCCTCTCGGGGGCTTGGAAGGAATCAATAGAGCAAAGGCTGTTGAGTGGCCTTTGCCCTGAGCCTGTTCCAGGAAACCTCTCCTGTGTCCAGACAGTTTTGGGGCTCAAATTCTAGGTTAAGCCATTTGGTAGAGAGGGTTCTGAAACTCCAAGTCCAAAGATCGGGGTTTGCGTTCCTGGGCAGGCTTGTGACAGCAGTGACTTCAGGTCCTTTACCTAGGGTGGGGATGATGCTTTGCCTCCTGCCTGATTAAGGGACAGCTGAGATACCAGAAAGAGATGGGGGAGGTACCTGCCCTGAAACTCATATGGGCTAGAGACAGACCCCTCATCTAAGGGATTCAGAGAATGGGAAAACTTCACTCCCAGCATCAGTGAGGTTAGAAACAAGGACCCTTTCAGGGAAACGGTCTCTCAGGAACTGCCATCCCTGGCTGGCCCCCCAAGTCTGCCAAGTCAAACACTGGCCCTGGGCCAGGAGTTAAAGATGTGCATTGAAGTGAGGGACAAAGCTACATTTTTATATAAGAGTGAAAGTTTGGGGGACTTAGGCCAAACTGTTGGGAAACGCCTGGGCATTTACTATGTTGTGGAAAAGATCATAGCAAGTGGGACAAGAATAAAGGCCTGGACTATAAATCCCAGCCTTGTCACCTACTAGCTGTGTGACCTCAGGCAAGTTACTTAACATCTCTGGGCCTCAGTTTCCTCATCTATAAAATGGAAATAGGCATCTTCCAAGGTTACTGTGAAAATGAAGTGAAAGAATATATGTGATGGGCGCCTGGGTGGCTCAGTGGTTGAGCCGCTGCCTTCTGCTCGGGTCGTGATCTCAGAGTCCTGGGATCGAGTCCCGCATGGGGCTCTCTGCTCAGCAGGGAGCCTGCTTCCCTCTCTCTCTCTCTGCCTGCCTCTCTGTCTACTTGTGATTTCTCTCTGTCAAATAAATAAATAAAATCTTTAAAAAAAAAAAGAATATATGTGACGTTCTTAATTTTGTGCCCAAATTGACATTTTTCTTCAAGTTTTTTTTTTAAAGATTTTATTTATTTATTTGAGACAGAGAAAGAGAATGTGTATAAGAGAGAACAAGAGAGGAGGGAAGGGGCAGAGGGAGAGGGAGAAGCAGATTTTCCACTGAGCAGAGAGCCCGATGCGGGGCTTGATCCCAGGACCCTGAGATCATGACCTGAACCAAAGGCAGATGCTTAAACAGCGGAGCCACCCAGGCACCCCACGTTTTCTTTTTAATAAAGCATTTCCCGAGTGCCTGCTGTGCATCGGATCCTCTAGGTGTGTGTTCATATGTCCATGCAATAGAAATTTTCAAGTGCCAAAAATGTGCTAGAATTTATGAAATACTCTACTAAAAAAAAGAAAGTGGGGCACCTGGGTGGCTCAGTCGGTTAAGTGTCTGCCTTGGGCTCAGATCATGATCCCCGGGTCTGGGATTGAGCCCCATGTTGTGCTGTCCACTCAGCAGAGAGTCTGCTTCTCCCTCTCTCTCTTCCCATCTCCCCTGCTCACTCTCAGTCTTGCTCTCTCACATAAATAAATAAAATCTTAGAAAATATATATTATAAAAAAAAGAAAGTGAAGGAGCACCTGGGTGGCTCAGTCGGTTGAGTGTCCAACTCTTTGTTCCTGCTCAGGTCATGATCTCAGGGTCCTGAGATCCAGCCCCGCATCGGGCTCCACGTTGGGCATGGAACCTGCTTAAGGAGTTCCTCTCCACCCCTCCCCCCTCCCTAAAAAAAAGAGAAAAAGGAGCTTGAAAAGGATGAAGTGACAATTAAAAAAAAAAATAAGTGACGATTTATATAGCGCTGGGCCACTTTCAAAGCTCTTTTACACACACTGCCTTGTTTTACCCTTCCACATCCTTCAAGGTGAGGATGGGGAAACAGAGGCTCTGGGGATGTGGTGATTTGCCCAAGATACCAACTAAAATGTGCTGCAACAGCCTTAAACTCAGGTCTTCAGATAGTAAATCCAGTTGACTTTACAGGGCACCCCACTTTCAGAAGGACAGGGCAATTAACACATGAGTAGGATGGGACACCCCCTGCCAGTCTCCACCACTGATGCTCCCAGAACCCCGGACACCTCCCCTCATTGAGTATCTTCCGGGGTGCCCTATTGTATTTACCTGCCGTGACTTATCTCCATATTCCAGGAGCCTTCCCCGAATGAGGTATCATATTCAGTGGACAATGCCTGAGTCCATCAGGTTCTTAGTTGCCAACAAGGGCCCGGGTCGTGGCGGTGCCCCGGCTGCCAAGCGGCTGAGGAAGTGAAGGTCTGGCTTCTGTCTGGAACGGGGGGAACTTCGAGCAGGAGAGTGTTCAACGACTCTAGGAGCCATAGGGAGTGCCAGATGTTCTGTGTCCTGGCCTGAATCTGAAACTGGGTGGGTGGGGAGACCATGTATGTATATTCAGCCCTAATTAAAGAGCAGAGAATCCTTCCAGCAGAGTCTCTGAGTCCCCTGTGGGTGCTCAGAGCCGGGATCCCAGCCTTCTGATGGCCAAAGAGGTTCGGGTGGATTCCCGGCCAAGGAGGCCTCACTCCGCACAGGCATAGAGTCACAAGCCACCGGCCTTGCCCTGTCCAGGTGCATCAGCCGGGTTCACTGGGATCTGGTCACCCGGAGCAGCGGGAGCCTCAGTACTTAGAAGCAGGGTATGGTTTCTGCTGGGACACCAGATTTGGGGGGAGTCCTCAAGTCCGACCTTGAGCATTCCAACCAACAGTGCCCTGCCCAAGCTGTGGGTTCCGAGGAACAATCCGGATTCCCAAGCTCTGACACCCTGGAAAGTACATAAGCCCACTCCCCACCTCGGTTTCTCTAAGGGGAAACTACTGAGCCTAGGGAAGAGCTAGAGAAATGGGAAAAAAAAGAGAGAAACGGCAGGATTAGAATAAATGCAAAATAATCACATGGACAAGCCCTGGAGAGAGAGAGCAAAGGGAGAGGTGATTGATGTTGCCCAGCGGAGTCTGAGAAAGCTCTGGTGGGGGAGACTGGCAGGAGTCCCCCCGCAAAGCACGGGAGAGAAAGGTGTTTTGCACAAGGGCACAGCACGTTCGGGGAGAAAATTCTTCGGGCAGGCAAGCTTCTGAGGAACGCTGACTAGTTGGCTGGCTGGCTGGGAGGCAGGAAGTAGGCAGGAAACGCCAGTGGGGCAAAATGGGAACAGGAGACCTGGCTGTGACCTTCAGACAGGGGCCAAACGACTTTTGACATTGAGCAGCTTTGCATGTGAAAGGGAAATTGGCATTTGTGCGGAGAAATAAAGCTGTGTATGTGGAGGGCCAACTCTGCTCCCCATGGCTTCCTGAGAATATTTTCTGTCACACCCTGTGCCCATTTTACAGATGGGGGATGAGACATAGCAGGGGGTTTTCTACAGCAGTGGCTCTGGGTGAGCAGAGAGCTGGACAGAAGGGACCTAGGCAGAGCCAAACCACCCCCTTGAGGGGGAGGACCCTCTCTCATGGAAGGAAGCAAGTCCAAGTTGATTAAAGAATTCTCTCTGGGGCGCCTGGCTGGCTCAGTCAATGCAGGTTGCAACTCTTGATCTCGGGGTGGCACGTCTGAGCCCCACGTTGAGTGTAGAGATTATATAAATATAAAATCTTAAAAAAAATTTCTCTCTTCCGATCTTAAGATCTGGAACCTGGGTCCCCTCTCTGGGCCACCACAGCACCACCCTCAACATCTTAAACAAGGCTCCTGGTCAGGAGCCCCCAGACCACGGCTCTTTGGTGGTGGGGCCCACGGACCTGACGCTAGGCAGAGGCTTAGTGATAGCTGTTCGATGAAGTGTCCTGTAAATAATGCTTTTGGTGGTCTCCTAGCTCTGGCCAACACCTTCAGGAAGTAATTCCCAGGCTCCCTGGTTCACCAAAGTCATGCAGAAAGGAAGGACGGCCATGCACTTCCGTGATGCTGCCCAGGGCCAGAGTGCTCCCTCCCCAGTCAGGCGAGTCAGGGAGGGAAGGCTTCCAGGAGGGCCCAGCCCAGTGACCTACGGGGGTGGGGGGGTGGTGGGGGGAGGGGACCTGGGCTCAGGAGTGAGGACAGAGGCTGGTGGAGGCCACGTGGGGAGAGAATATCAGCTTCTCACCTGCGGGGCTGTGTTTCCCCATCTGTGAAAGGCAGAGTCTCATTCCTGCCTCAGCAGGATTCCCCGAGGTGGTGGGTGTCGGGAGAGGGTGGAGGAGGGAAAGAAACCAGCCCTGCCTGAGCCGGCACATGGACCAGGTCCTCTGCTGGGCGGGCCACTCCATACCTCCTTGCTACACGTCAGCCTCAGCTGGTTCTTTGTGGTGAGTCACAGGCCCTCTGTGCCTGCTTCCCCCTCGACCAAATGGGTTCCATAACGGCCCTGACCTTCCAGGGTTTCATGACATCCAGGTGTAAGGTGATTTTGGTTGCTATCTTGATCTTGTCTGCAGTTTTGTTTTGTTTTTTAAGATTTTAAATTTATTTATTGGACAGACAGAGATCACAAGTAGGCAGAGAGAGAGATAGAGGAGGAAGCAGGTTCCTGACTGAGCAGAGAGCCCGATGCGAGACTCGATCCTAGGACCCTGAGATCATGACCTGAGCTGAAGGCAGAGGCCTTAACCCACTGAGCCACCCAGGCACCCCTCGTCTGCTGTTTTTGCAGCTAGGTAGAGGATAAGAGATGAACCAGAGGCTGAACCTGCTGTAACTTACGTGTTGGGCTCCTAATACTCACACCTGGAACTTTGGAGCACTTATGGGGACTGTTCTGAGTTCCTTGTATGTATCAAGTCATTTGAATTCCCAAACTGCCCTGCTAGCATCGCGTCTTGTAGGTCAGAAATCTGAGGCTCCCTTCCCTGTTCCCTTATTCGCTCAGTTGTCCACTGAATCCTGTGCTCGCCAGGCGCTCAGTAGCCTGGCGTGGGGTCAGCCCACACTCGTCAACACACCCAGCCCTCCCGGGCCAGCCAGGTGTCTGGGCAAGCCTTGGAGCTCCCTGTCGCCGCACCCTGTCTCAGCCCCACCTGGCCACCTTCCCTGCCCCGCTGGGTAGCTCGGCAGCTGCCAAGGCTTGTCATTCTTCCCCTTTGAGCCCAGTTGTTTGGGTGCCGGCAGATGCCAGGCAGGTAGGGAGCCGCCGCTCTCCCGCCGGCCCAGCCGCCCTCACCCTCAAGGTACAGGGTAGGCGTGGGGCACGGAGCAGGGGAGAGGCAGGGTGTCTTCCAGGCTCAGGAGGGCTGAGACTGGACGGCAGGTGAATCATAGTGTTAACTCATCTAGAATTGGAACCCGGGAGAACAAATGCCTGTACGTGTCCATCTGGATCCAAGGAGAGACATGATGTCCTTGAAACTGACAATAGAGATGTCCTCCACCCAGGAGTGGGGACAACTGATCTCGCTCTTCAACCTAGAATTCAATGGGTCCCAACTTCTCCCCGGATTCTGAACCATGCAGGGCCCATCAGGAACCAGGGAAAGAGGGGACAGCAAAGCTTTCCAGCATAAATTAGGAAATTAAGTCTCATGGGAATTCAGCAACTTTGCAGTTGCCCAGGGGAGCGTCCCTGAGCTCAAGAAGGTGAAGGCCAAACACAGAACTGAAGGCCCAAGACGGGTGGCCTATCCCGGTCCTCAGAGAGTCCCCCAACTCCCACCTTGGCCCTTCCCACCACCCTGGGCACCTTGTGTTGGAGGAAGGAAATGTCCTCTGTAAAAGTACTTCTAACAGAAAAAGAAGACAAATATAGGTAAAGAATGCTATGAAGGACCTTGAAAAAACCTCCCATCCATTTGAGGAGCCCTGTGTTCCTTGGTGGGGTGGGCTCAGCATGTTGCAGAAAGGGGACAGTGGGTCAGGCCTTAGGGAACCTTCTTTCCTCCAGACCCTCTTCCGTGGGCCCTTTTCCTCACGGCCTTGCACACCTGGGGTACAGGTCCCTGGCTGCTTTCTCACCCTGGTGTTCCTGGAACTCCACCTGTTCCCTGACCTGCATGTCCCATTCACCTCCCTGTGGCCAGAGACCATGCCTTGATGGTGAGTTGGGGGTGGCCAGTGGCAGAGGTAAGAGGGCCTCAGGGGCTGGGCCCTCACTTTCCTGTTTGGCCAGCAGAAGAAATCACCAGGATGAAGCCTGCAAAATCCAGCACAAAGCTTTGTCCCAGTCACTCAACCCAAAGCTCCCCACTGAGGGCTCCTGGAAACATCGCCTTCCCACTCTGCACCAGTCCGGTGTTCTCCGCAAGCACGCTCAGCTTCGTGCATCAGAGCAAGTGGCTTCCACGAGGAGAAAGTCAGAAATGGCCTCGGACTTGGAACCTGCTGGTTGTTAGCTAAGGAACCAGAAGCAACGCACCCATCTTGCGGAGCCGGCATGTTCTCATCTGGAAAATGGGGGTAAATCCCACTGGATGAGATTCAAGTGAGACTGGCCCCATGGAAACCAGCAGCCCCCAAGTCAGCCTTCAGGAACTTAAGTCTCATGAAACTCTCCACGGAGAAAAGGCTCCATGGCCATGGAGTTTGGAAAAAAACTGTATCTTCTAGAATGTATGCTGGCAGGTCAAGGATTCTGAGAAGACCTGCCATAAAGAAACCAAATGGAAATTCTTTAAATCGGGGTTTCCCAGACTTGCCCCAGAAATCATTTGTTTGTTTTTTTTTTTTTAAAGATTTTATTTATTTATTTGACAGACAGAAATCACAAGTAGATGGAGAGGCAGGCAGAGAGAGAGAGAGGGAAGCAGGCTCCCTGCTGAGCAGAGAGCCCGATGTGGGACTCCATCCCAGGACCCTGAGATCATGACCTGAGCCGAAGGCAGCGGCTTAACCCACTGAGCCACCCAGGCGCCCCTGTTTGTTTGTTTTTAAGAAGCATTCCAGGGGCGCCTGGGTGGCTCAGTGGGTTAAGCCGCTGCCTTCGGCTCAGGTCATGATCTCAGGGTCCTGGGATGGAGTCCTGCATCGGGCTTTCTGCTCAGCAGGGAGCCTGCTTCCCCCTCTCTCTGCCTGCCTCTCTGCCTGCTTGTGATCTCTCTCGGTCAAATAAATAAATAAAATCTTAAAAAAAAAAAAAAAAAAAAAGCATTCCACGGGGTGGTGTTCTGAGTGTCCTTTCAGCAAATGTTAGATGAGCGTGGGGTTTGGAGAATGGCCACGAGTCCACTTTTGTGGGAGGGGAGTGTTGTACTTAGGAGGAGGGTGGTGGCCGCCTAGAGCTTAGGTGGGCCTTTCACCTGCTCCTGCCCTGCGGGCGGAAGTGGATCTGACATTGACCTGATGAAGAGCACTTTGCACGGATTAAAGTGGTGAAGGCTTTTCCGCTCGGGTCATGGTCCCAGGGTCTGGTATCGAGCCCAGCATCAGGTTCTCTGCCCAGCAGGGACCGGCTTCCCACTCTCCTGCCTGACTCTCTGCCTACTTGTGATTGCTATCTGTCAAATAAATAAATAAAATCTTAAAAAAAAAAAATAAAGTGGTAAAGGCTCAGGGAGCCTCGAAGGCTGAGTCGGAAGAGCATGCAACGCTTGACCTTGGGGTCATGAGTTCGAGCCCTGTGTTGGGTGTAGAGATTATAAAAAGTAAAAAAAAGAAATTTTAAAAATGTTAAAGGCTCTACCACGTGATTGGCAATTTCACTTTTAGGAACTCATCCTAAGTAAGTACTTGTGTTTAATGTATGCACAAGAACTTCAGCTGAGGCATCACTTGTAGAGAGAAAGTATGAAGAAAGAAGGCATCCGCCTCCAAGGTAATGACTGTCGGAACCTGTGTGCTTCAGTGAAAATGCAAATCCCACTTACATAAAAAAGAACTTTTTCTTCTTTCTCTGTGTATGCACACAAATACACAGCATAATATATATGCTTTGTTTTGATGTTTATGAATGATGCTTCGGTGAACATTCTTGTATGTAGATCTCATGTAGTTACTTATATAGGATAAATTTCTAGAAGCGACATTGTGTCAAAAAAAATTTTAAGGTGAATATACACAAACACAAAAATATAGATAAATGTAGATATATGTCTATATTTATTTCCTTATGTATGTATATATGTGTACATATATGTATCTATGGATACACGTGTCTAAATACAGGGGACACACACCCTTATCCATATATCATGTGTATTTATATTCTCTATATATTTATAGATGCATAGAAAAGGGTCTAGAAAGGTATAGGGCTAAGTTCACAGGGGCAAGCTCGTCAGAGGGGTGGGGGGAATCAGGAAAAAGGGAGGGGGGAGAATAGTGAGACTTAGGTACATTTCCATAGTTTTTTTTTTTTAAAGATTTTATTTATTTATTTGTCAGAGAGAGAGGGAGAGAGAGCGAGCACAGGCAGAAAGAGAGGCAGGCAGAGGCAGAGGGAGAAGCAGGCTCCCTGCCGAGCAAGGAGCCCGCTGTGGGACTCGATCCCAGGATGCTGGGATCATGACCCGAGCCGAAGGCAGCTGCTCAACCAACTGAGCCACCCAGGCGTCCCTCCATAGTTTTTATTTGTTACCGTGAACATGCATGACTTCGGAAATTTTGGGAAAACTTTGGTTTTAAATTGGGAGGAAGAGCCACTGAAAGTAGACTGCAGAGGATGGCTTTTGTTACGTAGCCATCTTGAAGCCTTTGCTTTCCTGCAAACCTCAAGGTCTGGGTGTTTGTTACGAATACAAGCACTACATGGCTGCTGGATCCTCCGATTCACTGGTCTGTGGTTTCAAATAAAATCACTTTTTTTTTTTTTTTGCTTGTTTATATTTAAAAAATGCTGGAGATCACAATAACGTTAACATACCACTTAAAAGAAAGACGTCAGAGCTATGTTCCTTAGCCTGTCCAATCTTTTCTCTGGAATCAGCCCTTGTAATAACCTCCAGTGGGCAGGTTGGTGCAGATTCTTGGGAGGATTTTATTATTGTTGTTGTTATTTCTTAAAAAAAAAATTTTTTTATTAGGTAAGCTCTACACCCAACATGGGGTTCCAACTCACAATCCCCAATGTGCATACATTAAGATTAAGAGTGGCATGCCCTCTTGCATTACTGACCTTCTTTCTGGGATTCTTTTTTTTAAAGATTTTATTTATTTATTTATTTATTATAATTATTTTTTTAAAGATTTTATTTATTTTATTTTATTTTTATTTTTATTTTTTTTATTTAACAGACAGAGATCACAAGTAGGCAGAGAGGCAGAGAGAGAGGGGGAAGCAGGCTCCCTGCTCAGCAGAGAGCCCGATGTGGGGCTCGATCCCAGGACCCTGGGACCATGATCTGAGCCGAAGGCAGCGGCTTAACCCACTGAGCCACCCAGGCGCCCCTATTTATTTTATTTGACAGACAGAGATCTCAAGTAGGCAGAGAGAGAGGGGGAAGCAGGCTCCCTGCTGAGCAGAGAGCCCGATGCGGGGCTCTATCCCAGGACCCTGGGATCATGACCTGAGCCAAAGGCAGAGGCTTTAACCCACTGAGCCACCCAGGTGCCCCCATATAATGCTTTTTTTTTTAAAAAATATTTTATTTATTTATTTATTTATTTATTTAAAGATTTTATTTATTTATTTGACAGAGATCACAAGTAGGCAGAGAGGCAGGCAGAGAGAGAGGAGGAAGCAGGCTCCCCGCTGAGCAGAGAGCCCGACGCGGGACTCGATCCCAGGACCCTGAGATCATGACCTGAGCCGAAGGCAGTGGCTTAACCCACTGAGCCACCCAGGCTCCCCTTATTTATTTATTTGACAGAGATCACAGGTAGGCAGAGAAGCAGGCAGAGAGAGTGAGAGGGAAGCAGGCTCTCTGCCGGGCAGAGAGCCCGATGCGGGACTTGATCCCAGGACCCTGAGATCATGACCCAAGCCGAAGGCAGCGGCTTAACCCACTGAGCCACCCAGGCGCCCTTGTTTTGTTTTTTTAAAGGAGAATCTACACCCCCCATGGGGCCCAATGCCGGGCTTGAATTCAGGGCCTGGAGACCAAGACCTGAGCTGAGATCGAGTCAGAGGCTTAACTGACTGAGCCACCCAGGTGCCCAAAGGGTAATGTGTTTTGCTTTTTTTTTTCCAAAGGGTAATGTTTTTGATGGTGCAAGTCGTACTTTATACTTGAACTATTTTACTGAATCTGCATATTGGTCTAAAATGGAAATTTATTTTCTCATTGTCGTTCTTTTTATTATTTAATGGTTGGTATGCTCTATTATTATTTATTATTGCAACAGGCCAATATGTAAATGTAAGTTTAAAAAAATACATGAATATAATTAAAAATTATCAACCCACCATCTTCCCCTTCGTTGTAGTAATATTTTTATTTTTTTTTATTTATTTTTTTAAAAGGTTATTTATTTATTTATTTGACAGAGAGAGAGATCACAAGTAGGCAGAGAGGCAGGCAGAGAGAGAGGAGGAAGCAGGCTCCCTGCTGAGCAGAGAGCCCGATGCGGGACTCGATCCCAGGACCCTGAGATCATGACCTGAGCCGAAGGCAGCGGCTTAACCCACTGAGCCACCCAGGCGCCCAATATTTTTATTTTATTTTATTTTTTAATTTTATTTTATTTTTTTATTTTTTAAAGATTTTATTTATTTATTTGTCAGAGAGAGGGAGAGAGAGCAAGCACAGGCAGACAGAATGGCAGGCAGAGGCAGAGGGAGAAGCAGGCTCCCCGTCGAGCAAGGGGCCGGATGTGGGACTCGATCCCAGGACGCTGGGATCATGACCTGAGCCGAAGGCAGCTGCTTAACCAACTGAGCCACCCAGGCGTCCCAATATTTTTATTTTTTATTAAAAACTTTTTTGCTGGCTTGCTTAAAGTTCAATAAAACAGTAGAAGAAGAAGAAGTAGTAGCAGTAGTTCTGTGTAAAAAGAAGGCATCCCTCAGAGGTGTCAGCATAACATGTGTGAGGACATCTATCCAGGGATGGCACAGGAGTCCTGGGTTGGAGGGACGAGGGTGTTGCCCAGGCTCATCCTATTTGGATGAGACCTCTATGACCCAGAGAAGTTAAGTTTTACTCAGGGCCACACAGCTAATTAGGAGTGAAGTCAGAATTGGAATGTAAGCTTTATTCCTTGATTATTCCTAGCAATTGCTCGGGACCATCCAAGGGGGAAGGATTTAGGCATAGAAAAGACTGAGATGATTCCCACCTTGTGTCATCCAAAATAAACCCAACAAAAGGGCACCTGGCAGGCGAAGTGTGTGACTCTTGCTTGATCTCAGTGTTATGAGCTCCAGTCCCACGTTGGGTGTAGCGATTACTTACAAATTCTAAAATCTTTTAAGAAAGAAAGTTGGAAGAAAGAAAGAAAGGGGCGCCTGGGTGGCTCAGTCATGAAAGCTACTGCCTTCAGCTCAGGTCATGATCTCAGGGTCCTGGGATCGAGCCCCACATTGGGCTCCCTACTCAGTGGCAAGTCTGCTTCTCCCTCTCCCTCTGTGATCTCTCTCACTCTCTCTCAGATAAATAACAATCTTAAAAAAAAAAAAAAAAAAGAAAGAAAGAAAAAAGAGAACGGAAGAAACCCAACATAGATCTGGTGTCTTTCCATGAGGACCACTTTACTGTATTTATTAAAAATGTACACTGGGGTACCCGGGTGGCTCAGTTAGTTAAGCAGCTGCCTTCGTCTCAGGTCATGATCCCAGGGTCTGGGGATCAAGTCCCTAATTGGGCTCCTTGCTCAGCTTTGTCTGTCAAATAAATAAATAAAACCTTAAAAAAAAAAAAAAGGCTAAAAAAAATATATACATACACTAATGGCAGGGCACCTGGCTGGCTAAGTCTGTAGAGTATGCAACTCTTGATCTCAGGGTTGTACATTCCAACCCCATGGTGGGTGTTGAGATTAAAGCAAAACAAAATGAAAAACACGCCTGGGTGGCTCAGTTGGTTGGGCAGCTGCCTTCGGCTCAGGTCATGATCCCAGCGTCCTGGGATCGAGTCCCACATCGGGCTCCTTGCTCGGCGGGGAGCCTGCTTCTCCCTCTGCCTCTGCCTGCCTCTCTGTCTGCCTGTGCTCACTTGCTCTCTCTCTCTCTCTGACAAATAAATAAATAAAATCTTTAAAAAAAAAGAAAAGAAAAGAAAAGAAAAACAAACAAACAAACCCGAACACTGATGGGGGCATCTGGCTGGCTCAGTTGTAGCACACGTGACTCATTCTCAGGATCTTGAGTTCAAACCTACATTGGAGGGCGCCTGGTGGCTCAGTGGGTTAAGCTGCTGCCTTCGGCTCAGGTCATGATCTCATGATCTCAGGATCCTCGGATCGAGTCCCGAGTCCCGCGTCCCGCATCGATCGGGCTTTCTGCTCAGCCTGCTTCCTCCTCTCTCTCTCTGCCTGCCTCTCTGCCTACTTGTGATCTCTCTCTGTCAAATAAATAAATAAAATCTTTTAAAAAAAAAACCAAAAACCTACATTGGACATGGAGCCCACTTGAAAGAAAGAAGTAAAAAAAAAGTAACTAGTTTTATAAATATATATACACTGATAACCCACCCTCATCCGTCCTTTTTCTTCCTCTGTTGGTGCTTCTGCTTTGTGGTACGTGAAGCACTTGCTTGTACTAGGCCTTTGGGAACTGCGCAAGGAAGAACAGCACTTTGCCACACTCAGGGCAGGCAAAATGCCTTTAAATACAGCCGGAAGCCAGGGTGGAGTGGGGAGCTCCTGCAGAGACCCCAGCTCCTCCCAGTTACTGGTTCCGGGGAAGAGAAGCTGGAAGGCCGAGGTCTGGGAGGCTAAACTGGGGCACTATCGCCATCTGGTGGCGTATTCCTGCCATGGCCGTGTTCGTGGCCGCAAGCCCCGCGGGGCGAAAGGAGAACAAAGGACGCCCGTGGGTGGAGGCGTCGGGCTGGGCGATCTGTCTCTGCCGGAAGAGCTGACCCGCCCTGGCCATCGCTGGAAGGGGCTGCCTCCTGGTGAGGGTGAGCTCCCTGACCCGGGAGTGTGCAAGCAGGGAGCCCTAGGCCGAGCTTGACACATGCTGCAGGCATGATCACTTGCAAATCTGAGTGGCCAAGGTCTTCAAAGGTTAGAATCATCAAGGTCATCCGGACTTCCAACCCTCCCGCTAGGTCACAGTCACACGGACGCTGAGAACAGCCCGGGATGCCCCCGCTCGCCGGTGACGCTGTTTCTGCGTCGCTCCTAGGCGCTCCTCCGCCTCCACCCCAGTGTGGGAAGCCTTTGTTCAACCAAGGTCGTGGGGCGCGTTGCAACCCCAGCCAGCAGAGCTTTCCCTTATCTCTCGGGCCTTCCCGCGGAATGGCCCGTGGCTCCACTCCCCTCCCTTCCCCGTCCTGTCCCTGTCACCGCCATCCTGCCCTCCGGCCTCTCACTGCTTCCCTGAGGCCCTCCAAGCCCCTCCCGCTTCGCCCCCCTCCCCCCCGCCCCCGTCCCCGCGGGGGACTTCTCGCGTATACCAATGCCATTTGAGTGCTTGGGACAAGTTGCTGCCACCACCCTGGATATTTCTCCAAGACCGTTCCTCACGTTCATCCCCCGACCACCCAGGCTTCTGGACAGACAGACGGCTGCCCACACCCGCCCTGTCCACACAGGAGCCTAACCGGCAAGTCCTCACCTCTTAAACTTCTTTTGAAATAATTTCATACTTACAGAAAAGTTGCAAAAATAGTACAAGAACTTCCTTAGACCGTTTATCAAGAGTCACTGATTTTGGGGGGCACCTAGCTGGGTCAGCTGGTAGAGCACAAAACTCTTGATCTCCAGGTTGTGAGCTCCAGCCCGACGGTTCGGCCTAGAGTTTACTTAAAAAAAGAAAAAGCCATTGATTTTCCACACTTTCCCCACCCCACCCCACCCCCCCTTTTTTTTTTTTAAAGATTTTATTTATTTGTCTGAGAGAGAGGGCAAGCAGAGAGAGAGAGGCACAGGCACATGCAGAGGCAGAGAAAGAAGCAGGCTCCTGGGTGAGCAAGGAGTGTGATGCAGGACCGGATCCCAGGACTCTGGGACCACGACCTGAGCCAAAGGCAGCTGCTTAATGAACTGAGCCACCCAGGTATCCCTCACACTTGTCCAATTTGCTTTCTCTCCTCTGTATCTTTTACACACACACATTTACATCTTTTTGTTATTATTATTAAACCACTTGGAAGTAAATTACATCACAGTCCTTTACTTTTTTTCTTTCTCTTTTTTTTTTTTTTTAAGAGAGAGAGAACCTGGATATGGAGGGGTGAATTTTGAGCAGGCTCTATACCCAGTGAGGGGCCTGACACCGGCTTGATCTCAGGACCCTGAAATCATGATCTGAGCCAAAATCAAGAGTCTGGCGCTTAAGTAACTGAGCCACCCAGATTGTTCCCCACCCTTTTTTAAGTAGGCTCCACACCCAAGTTGTGGTTTGAACTCAGGACCTTGAGATCAAGAGTCGTGTGCTCTACTGACTGAGTCAGCTGGGCACTCTCCTGTCATAGTCCTTAACCTTAAATGCAGTGTTATTTCCTGAGAATAAAGGTTATCCTTAGATACCTATCGAAATTAGGAACTTTAATCCTGAGGCAATCTTTCAACCTTGGTCAACTCCATATTGCAATTTTGTGAATTATCCCAAAAATGTCCTTTATAGCACTTTCATTTTGTTTTGGTCCAGGGTCCCATATTTCATTTAGTTGTTGGATCTCTTGAGTCTCCTTTAATCTGGAACCATTCCTCAGCCCCTCTGCCCTGTATGACATTGACATTTATGAAGAATCTAGGCCAGCAGCTTTATCAAGTTCCTCAAGGCAGACATTTCCTTTCCTCTTATATTTTTTGCTCTAAGTGCCAATGACCTGCCCAGTTCCTCAGGCTTCGCCTCTTGGGTGGTATGCTTCCTTCCGTCCCTCTTGAGCACTATTGGCTCTACCACCTGTCTTGATCCCAGCTTCTCCTCCCCGGAAGTGTTACTCCCATGTGCTCTGGGTCTTGAAGGGACTATTTCCCCCACTAGTTGGTGAGCTCCTTGAGAAGAGCCTGCCTGTTACACATCGCCTCATCCTGGGGGTCTACCCAGCACAACTGAAATGTCTGTTGAAAGAGCACATGAAAGAAACAGCTCTTCTTCCACAGCTGCCCTTCTTCCCAGTAGATCTGAAGTGGGTACTGGGGCATCCAAAGACCTGAGTTACAGAATGTTGGGACAGGGGTAGACACAGCACGACATCAACTTCAAATGCCCTTTGTTACTTGCAAGGAAAGGCACCAGGGAGTGAAAAGTGACTTACCGAAGATTCCTTGGCTGGAGAGGTGTGGCCCTTGAGTCATCGCTGGCTCATGCTTTGCTCTTCCTGGAGTCAAGTGGCCTTATGTGGTTTGGTGTGAGAAACAGGGTCATAAAAACCAAAGTGAGGGTCACCTAGGTGGCTCAGTCAGTTGTGTGCACCCAGCTCTTGGTTTGGGCTTTGGTAGTGATCTCAGAATCGTGGGATCAAGCCTT
This sequence comes from Neogale vison, assembly GCF_020171115.1. Taxonomy (NCBI): domain Eukaryota; kingdom Metazoa; phylum Chordata; class Mammalia; order Carnivora; family Mustelidae; genus Neogale; species Neogale vison. The sequence goes on along the minus strand of NC_058096.1, from coordinate 206,692,582 downwards.
GCATCGGGCTTGGCGCTCAGCAAGGAGTCAGCTTGGGATTCTCTCTCCCTGCCTCTCTGTCCCTCCCCACGTGCATGCACTCTCTCTCTCAAATAAATAAAATCTTAGTAAGTGAGATGCAGAAGAAGGTGCACAAAATGGAGACATTTATGCAGTTTTACAACATGAAAAGCAGTTCTGTATCTTGTTGCTTAGGAAGCAATCACACTGCCAATGGTAGCAGTTACCTTGGGGGGAATGGGTGGGACTGGACAGTTGACCATTAAGCTCGAATTCACAAACCCCAAACTCCAGTCACATGCTCTACCAACAAAGCCGGCCAGGTACCCCTGAACTTAAACATTTTTTTACTGAAACCAAGGGATTATGGCTTGCATACAACAGTTGCCCCTAATCTTTTTTAGTGAGCTGTCTTAAGATTCTCAGGGAACTAGCTCTCAACCAAATTTCCAAGCAAGGCTCCAAGGGCAGGGTACATTCTAGAAACAGAACTCTGCCTGTTATTGGAGCATAAGATGAACATAGGGTAAGGCTGGCTTTGTCTTAGCACATGGGCTAGAGTTCAAGTTTAATTTTACAGGCAACAAGGAGCCATTAAACTCTCCAGTGAGAATGGGCTGACCTAATTAGACATTTAGCAAGTTGATTATGGCAACAACAGGCTAAGCCAAAAAGCCAGTGGGCTTTTGCAATAATCCAGAGAAGTGTTACTTGCTCAGAGTAAATTTAAAGAGCAAAGTCAGGGAGGAGTGAGGAAGAGAAGACTGGCTCTGAGTAGATGTTGTAGAAGCTTCCTAATGGGCAGAAAAGTGGTTCATTATTCTTTTTGGAGTTCTCCATGATTAATAAAAGCCAATTTCTTGTCAAGGTCATATACACTCACATGACACATGAATCAAATCCTTAAAGAATGGATACTTGGAATAAATAAAGTTTTCATACATGAACTAGAAAGATACAGTCCTCTCAAATAATTTGGGGTAAGAAGATGGGTTCAAAAAAAGTAGTAAAGTCTGGAAACAAATATTAAAGTTTTTTTTTTTAAGGTTTTATTTTTTTTGACAGAGAGACAGCGAGAGACCAAACACAAGCAGGGAGAGTGGGAAAGGGAGAAGCAGGCTTCCTTTCAAGCAGGGAGCCCAATGTGGGGCTCTATCCCAGGACCCCAGGATCATGACCTGAGCTGAGGGCAGACACCTAACCGACTGAGCCACCCAGGATGCCGGTTCGGGTAAGCTTTTGATATCCCCATTTCATCTTGCAAATCAATCTGAATGCCAAGTTTTTGGAGTCAGGGTAGTAACTGGTGGTTATTCCGGCCATCCCTGGGACCATGCTACACAGGAGCCCTTTGGCCTCTTGAGGAAATAGCCCGCGCCCACCCCTGCCCCAAGCATTTTAGTCAAGTAGGGTCCCAGAACCTTAAAGGGAAACACAATTCTCTTAAATCCATCAAGAACTAGGCAGAAAGTATGGGTTCAGGATTGTTTTTATTTTCAGAGCCTGCAACAGTTGGTCACCCATGCGAGCTAAGCTGGTACAGTCCGAAGGCCATCCCACCTCCCTTTCCAGGCATCCAACCAACAGAATCCCTACCAACAAGATTAGAGACCAATTGAGAAGTGTCTCAATGTGTGGTGAGAGGGGGAAGAGGCCTTTCTCTTTCTTCCTGTTCCCTTCCTCCCCCACTGACTTTTTTCTAACAAGATTGTTTTATAGCCAAATACAACTCAAACCCATAACAACAGCAACAAACCATCTCCTGTACCACTGCTTCCCTCCCCACCTCCAGAGGAGGAAGGGAAGGAAAAGGGGAGAGTGGCTCTTGTGTTTAAGAAAAAGTTGGCTACACCCCAGTGGAACAAAGATGGCGACGAGGCTGGTGCCTGTGTGTGTGTGTGTGGCGGGGGGGGGGGGGGGATGAGCAGGAACCAAACAGGCCTGGCCCAGAATCAACCAAGTCAGCCCCAGCTAACTTGATACTGTTCCTTTGAAACCCCCATTTCCACAGGGCTAGATGAGGGGGCAACTAGTGACGATCCATCGCTCCCTGTCCCTCAAATTCAAACATGATAAACTAAGAAAGTTTTACCTTCAAAATCCACCACGCTGCCTCCTGAGAACCACATTCGGTATCGTCATCTGTACGCACCCATGTCCCTCTCCTAACGCCCAGGACTTCCAGTCCCTCTCTTCACCCTTGGGTGGCCCAGCCAACACTGATTTGATACTCCCTGACTCATACAATGACTATTTTTAGAAAACCAAAAGCTATTCAAGAGTATCAGAATAACAGAAGACACTGAGCATACACTCCTGTTCCCTATCCTGCAGACCCCCCCGCGCTGCCCTCCCCCTCACTCTAGGACACCTACACTACCACATTCCAATAATGACCTGGGGGTGGCCCAATGGAAGCTACCTGAAGTGCTTTCCTGACTGGGACTTCTGTACCAGCCAGAGTCACAGGGAACCAGGGTGGGCAAGAGCAGGGTCACCCCCCCCACAAACACATCTGTGGCCTTCGAGGTAGGTCTGGGAGGTTTAGCTTATGTCCTGTAGTCAAGTCTGAGTCCAGTGCCCACTCCTACTGGTACCTCAGTCCTTGGCTTTAAATAGCAGCAGCCCCAGTACCACAGTGCCTCCTGGGGTGACAGAGCTCCTAGGTCTGTCCCTCGACACAAGTTTGCCTCTTCTCTCCCAACTTTTTTTTTTTTTTTTTTTAAAAAGCAGAGGTAGTCCCTGGGATGATAAAACCCTACCCAGAATGGCAGTATTATGACTTAAAGAAGCAGTTAAATAAAAGTCTCCAGGAATTTAAAAAAAAAAAAAAATATTAAAGTGATTGATGAATAAATTAAAGATACGGGTTATCCCACTGAGACCGTTCCCTTCCCAGGCTGTCTTTGGTATCTGGCCAGCAGCATTTCTGCTTCCGTGACTTCTCTCTCACTCTCCGATGCCTCCCCTCTGGAGAGGACAGTGCCCTGTAAGGCCCCAGGTGGTCTGTCCAATGGCAGGGGGTGGTTGGGGGGTGAGAAGTCAGAACTTCTTGACTCGGTGCTCGGAACAGTGCTGTGGCCAGTGACAGCCTTGGCAGCCAGTCCCGAGGCAGAAGGAGAACGTCTTACAGGGACAGAAGAGGCTCCCAGCCCTGGAGCGCAGAGGCAGGGGTAAGGCGAACCAGCCCCGGTCCTCTCTCCGCACGTTGCGCACACGGCTGGCCCCTTGGCTCACGTTTCTCTGCAGCGAAGAGGGAACGGGGGAGGCACGGAGGAAGCTCAGGCTGCTGAAGTCCGGCGTGGCCACCCTCACAGCTTCTTCAGACGGCTATACATCTCCCTTTTGCTCTTCTCCCCTGCCCAGGTCCGGCTCTTGGTGCGGAACTTCTTCAGGTCTTCTTTGAAGTCCTCGTGGTGCATGGGGCGGTAGCTGGGGGGCTCACAGTGAGACTGCAGATGGGAGAGGATGAGATGAGGGACCCCCGCCTCACGGCTCCCCCCACGTGCAAGGCTGGGAGCAGCGCCCACTGGGTAGCACGTTCCAGGGCCCTTCTCCGTGCAGGGCAGATCTCCAGACGAGACACAGCCATGCCCACCAGACAGATCAGACCGTCCAGGCTGCGTGAGGGGGCACTACGCCCTCCAGAGACTCCCTCTTACCTGGCATTTCAGGAAGAACTCCTTGTACCCGCCCTTCAGGACATACAGCTCAGGGTAGTGGAGTTTGGGATACTCGTTACCAAGCCGATCTCTCTCTCTCACGTATCGGCACCTACGAAGAAGGCAGACCAAAGCGAGGTGAGCCCCTGTGACGCAGAGAATATGACACAACGCAGCAAGCGTGGCGGAGCGGTGCGAACACTCCTCACACAGCTTCCCAGGCTCCCGGTCATTTGTGGAAACAGTCAGTGTTGAGCTGTGCGTTCCTGGCCACACGGGATCTTTAGGAAGAGTTCCCAGGTGGTGGGAGGGAGCCAGTCTCTCCCCAATGGTCCTTCCTTCGAGTTAAACAGCCCTACCATCCAGCCCCTGCCCAGCGTCCTCCCTGCCCCCACGGGATGGACATGGAGCTGCCCACATGGGAGAGACAGCCTCTGAGCCAGCTCCCCACTGCAGTCTCCGCTCCTGGCACACCCACGACCGGGGTCCCTCCCTTACTTCCTGTGTAAGCTGGCTGCCTTCTTCCTGTGGCTTTTAAAGAGGCTGAGCTGGCTCCTGCCTCAGGGCGCCTCCTTGCACCCTCTGCTTGGACTGAATTCTGAAGATCTTAGTAACACCCTCACCCGGCCTTGGCTCCTGAGCTCCTGAACCCGGGTACCAAAGCCGAAGTCCTCCCAGGGGCCCACAACGTGGTACCCCACCACCGCCGCTCTCCCCCTCTCCCCACTCCGGCCACTCCTGCCACCTTGCTGTTCCTCCAACGTGCTGGGGGCAAACACCTCTCATCTTATTTGTCTCCGAAGCACCTTCTAACACACTGAATAGCTGACTTATTTTTTATTGTTTGTCTTTTCTGCCCACCCAGAAACGCAAGCTCCGCGAAGGCCAAGAGTTTCTGCTCTCCTACGTTTTGCTGTTCCCTGCAGTGCCCAGAACACCTTCTAGCAGGCGAGGGGCAACAGGACCTGCAGAGGGAATGAGTAATCCCACTCGTGAAGGAACAGGAGTCCTCGCTGAAATCCTGCCTCTTCCTGTGACCAGTTTTGTGCCAAGTTCAGGGCAGGTCCCTGTCCTTGGGAAGGAGGTAGGGAGACAAGTTCCTGCTATGGGTGCACGCGGGCCAGTGAGGCAAAAACGGCAGTGCTGCCGAAGCACATGCAGACAAAGGGCCCCCCCCACTTTTTTTCTTTGAAGATTTTTTTTTTTTACGTAGGGGCATCTGGGCAGCTCAGTCAGTTAAGCATCTCCCTTCGACTCAGGTCATGATCTCAGGGTTCTGGGATCAAGCTCTGTGTGGGGCTCCCTGCTCAGCGGGGAATTTGCTTCTCCCTCCACATCCTCCCCACTCCTGCATGCTCTCTCTCTCTCAATTAAATAAATTTCATTTTAAATTAAACAATTTTTTTAAGAGATTTGAGTGTATGTGAGGTGTTGTGGATGGGGTGGTAGCAGAGGGAGGGAGGGAATCTCAAGCAGACTCCCTGCTGAGCACAGAGCCCAAAGCTGGGGACCATGACTTGAACCAAAATGAAGAGTTGGGACTTTTAACGGACTCGCCCCCCAGGTGTCCCCATGTGGCCTGACTTTTGAACTGGTTCAAAATGAAAAGGCTGAGCAAGAATCTAGGCCTGCGGGCCTATGAAAAGTTTACCTTGGCCCACCCCGGTCAAAGCTGCACCCTGCCCTGCCCCAGCCCACACCCCCCTCTCCAGCTGTCCTCCTGTTCTCCCAGCACAGACCACACTAGCGTCCAAGACAGGGCCAGGCTGGAGAAGGCCCAAAGCCCTTGGCAACAGAAACTGCTAGGTCAAACCTATAAAAAGCCACACTCAAGGAAGCTGTTCATCAAATCAAATGACTGTTTAATAGATAAGAATTTGGGAAAACAACTGCTACACATGAATTTGAACTTTCACAAAGCCAACATTTGCATGCATGCAGGCGAGGGTATGGAAATGACTCAGGAGGTGTGACAGGGTGCTCAGTGTGCTGACGTCTGCCCCGAGTGTGAGCCATCCCCGGCCACATCCCCCCAGTTACACGGGCCCGCGCCCCAGAGCCCAGCTGCACGCAACACTCACATGCGAGGACCTCGCTCAGAAGAGAACTCGCAGTGGAACACGACAATGACGCGCTTGCCGTCAGTAGGTACGATGGGCTTCTTGAGTAAGAAGTCCTCGACCTCCTCCTCCATGTGCAAGTTCACCGCACCCTGTGGAGGCACCAGAGACTCTTGGCACCCGTATGCATCACACTTGCCAATAAGGATTCTGGGAGAGTCATCTTTAATTGGGTACCTCATATTCTGTTACGACTACAGTGGACATGACTAGTATTTATGAATTCGGGACTTTCGAAAGCCACGGAGACAGTTGCAAACACTCACGTACTGAATGTACCCCTTTACTGTATATTTCAACGCTATTTTATTGGTTAAAAGATTAAGCTGGCACAACCAGTCACTTTCTTCCTGGGAAACTGTGTCACAACAACCGCCCTCCACCCAGTGGCTTAATTCCATTACAGACTTAGAGGCATCACTAAGCCTGGCATAGACGGAGATACGTCCCCAGAGACTGGCTTCTGGTCAGGAGCCTTGGCATGCTCAGGCCTGGCTTAGCAATCAGTGGGTACCACCTAGAAACGCCCTGGATGGTACCAGTGTGAGGCCTAGGACAGCGAGCATCTGCGGCAGTGCGGTGAGCAGTGCAGGCCAGGCAACGTTCTTCAGTGCCCCAGGAATCGAGGCCTCTTTCAAAAATTCTCATAACCAGCATGCGAGCTAATAAGCAGCCAGGTGTCACACCCCACCCCTGGCTTTATTTTACTTTTTATTTATTTTTTAGGTAGGCTCCATGCCCAGTGTGGAGCCCTATTCAGGGCTTGAACTCACAACCCTAGGATCAAGATCTGAGCTGGGATCAAGAGTTGGAGGACGCTTAACCAACTAAGCCACCCACACTCCCTAACCATCCTGCCACCTTTTAAAAAAAAGGAATCCCACATCCGTGGGGTGCCTGGGTGGCTCAGTCTTAAGTGTCTGCCTTCAGCTCAGGTCATGATCCCAGGGTCCTGGGACTGTGGTGGGCACCTAGCTCCCTGCTCAGCGGGGAGTCTATTGCTCTCTCTCACTCTTGTCTCTCAAATGCATAAATAAAATCATTAAAAAAAAAAAAATTAAAAATAAATAAACAAAATCACAGATCCTGTCAGGGCTCCTTCTATGCCTCCCACAATAGCAGGGCTCACCAGCAAGTCTCGGGAACATACCTTGATGTGGCCTCCCTCATACTCATACGGGTACCGGCAGTCGATGATGACAAACTCTTTAATGAGGTTGGCAAACTTGCCGTTTAAAACAGATGCCATCTGTGGACAGAAAGCCCAGGAGAATCAACCGGGGCTGCCAGGAACAGCTAGATGCAAATACCCCATGGGTGGCAGGATCCAAAAAGACGACTTACAATTTCTGGAGAGATGTATTTTAAATCCTGATGCTTCCCAGCAACTGTATGAAAGAGATAGCCCTGGGGGTGGGGGAAAGAAAAGATACTTAGTAAATCTCAAAAGGCCTATAAATGCAACCTTGACACTGCTAGCCTGCCTGGTAAGAGGCAGCTTTATACACAAACCTTAAATAGTACAGGCAGGTTACTCATCTAGGCACTTTGTCAACATCCTGACATCGCATGTTTGCTCATATCTAAAAGGCTATTATCCTTATTCTCATGTGTAAAGCTGGGCACTCTATCTGAGGCTAGCTAGCTAGTAAGCCAGACAGATGTAAATACAGAAACCCCAGGTAATTTCCTTCCTCCTCCTTGTCAGGAACCTTCATCTCAGTAGCCAGATTGGCAGGAACATGGTGCTGGGCATTGGAGATGGGAAAAATGAGACCTGGCCTGGCCTTGAGGGGAAAGACAGGCACATCGGCAAGTACTCATTAGGGCAATTCGCTGAATCAAGAGCTCACCTGTCCCCATAGCCATGTGTAAGGTCATTATGACAAATATAACCAATAGCTTCAATTCAAATGGATGGTTCCATCAATGAGGACACACCCAGTAGTATCTGCTTGCTCTTCCCTTCAGACAGAATTGTCTCCTATTTTTAATCCCCTTACAGGTCCCTATTCCTTCAAAACCTACCTGGCCGAAATGTGAACCATAGCCCAGACCCATACCTTCCCCAGTCTTCTGGCTGGGACAACCCGTCTTCATTTCTCCCAGTCTGCTTACACTGCACTGACCTTCACTTCCATCTACTGTGCAGTCCACTGTCCACGGCACAGCAAGTCTTACCACATGAGAAGTGTTTTGAGGGAAGGGACTGGGTCTCATACTGGGATCTTTCCTTAATACGTAACAGTGAGCGCTTCAACAAATGCTAGCTAACTGATGAGTAAGAAATTGATCCGGTAGCCTTCACATCCTTGTGGCTGAACCAGCCGCTACCTTCTCTGTCCCACCCTCGTATTTCACCACAACCCAAAGCTGCCAAGTCCTCCACTCAGTAAATCCGTATGTATCAGGCCTCAGATCTTCCTCCACACTTCCCTGAGGCCCTTCTCCCTCAAAGACTATGCTTCTCTGCACAACAGAGAAATTTGTCAACTTAGGATTTTCTAAGATAACCTTTTGATACACAGTCATATAGTGAGGCTATGGGTTTATTCTTGCTTCTTTGCACTTTACTGCATTACTATTTTTATAATCAGAAACACAGTTCCCAAGGAGCCTGGCCTTTGGGTTGGAGTCGAGGTGGCTGGTTGGTGGCTTCCTACTTTGTCTGATCAGTACTGGTAAGGTTGACAGTGCCAGAGAGAGCAAGATACATCAGATTATGAGACTGTTTCCTTATCTTTAAAAACTTCAAACTGTGTCCCCTTGATCTCAGGGTTGTAAGTTCAAGCCCCATGTAGAGTGTCCCCCAAAAATGCCCCTTTGTGGGCATTGCAAGAGCCACCCCAGGGAGGGAGAAAGGCTGAGGGGGGTTCTAGGAAACACCCCAAAGTCCAAATCACATAGCCAGAGCTCCTTGCGTCTGTTTAGAATTACCTTGGAGAAGTCTCCTATAAGGTCCCTTGGGTCGTTATCCAAAATGTTCTCAATGGTGCCCTTTGGGGAAGATGCCAAGGATAAAGACTGATGTAGAATCTGTAACAAATCAAAGGTGGAAAATGAGGCCAGGGTTCCGAATAGGACGTTTGAAAACATTCACCTAGAACGTGTCACCAGGAGAGTGACATGTAAATGTCTATATTTAGCAAATAAAATATTTTCCTTATTTGATTGAATCTAGACTGAAAAAGACAATGTGGGTCACTGACTAGGTCTATTATTTCAGTGTCTAACTCCAATGTTCTGAAACTAAGATTTTTCTTCCCTTTTTAAATTTAAAAAAAAAAAAAAAAAAAATTTTTTTTTTTTAAAGATTTTATTTATTTATTTGACAGAGAGAGATCACAAGTAGGCAGACAGGTAGGCAGAGAGAGAGGAGGAAGCAGGCTCCCTGCTGAGCAGAGAGCCCGATGCGGGACTCGATCCCAGGACCCTGAGATCATGACCTGAGCCGAAGGCAGCGGCTTAACCCACTGAGCCACCCAGGCGCCCTAAATTTTTAAAAATTTTTAGAAGATTTATTTGAGAGAGAGAGAGAGAGAGAGAGAGAGAGTGTGCGCACAAGGAGAAGCGGCAGGCAGAGGGAGAGGGAGAAGCAGGTTCCTACTGAGCAGAGCCCGATGTGGGGCTTAATCCCAGAATCCTGGGATCATGATCTGGGTGGAAGGCAGCCACTTAACTGAGCCACCCAGGTGCCCCTCCCTGCCTTTTTTAAAAAGGGAAATTAAAATTAAGGCCAAGTCTAAATAGATATTTTTTAGTTCTCTCCAACTGAGAAGCTCTAGAGGTACAATGAGCATTCCTAAAGGATATTGTGGTCTCTAAATACCATTTTCCACTAAAAGAAACCAGGGTTTGAGGGTGCCTGGCTGGTCAGTCAGTGGAGGTGCAACTCTTGATCTCAGGGTTGTGAGTTCAAGCCCCATGTAGAGTGTAGAGATTACTTAAAAATAAAATCTTTGATGCAACATGGGGGCTTAAGTGGGTAGGAGAAGAATCCATAAAACAAGATGGGATAGGGAGGGAGACAAACCATAAGTGACTCTTAATCTCACGAAACAAACTGTGGGTTGCTGGGGGGAGGGGGGTTGGGAGAAGGGGGGTAGGGTTATGGACATTGGGGAGGGTATGTGCTTTTGGGTAAATTGGAAGGGGAGATGAACCATGAGAGACTATGGACTCTGAAAAACAATCTGAGGGGTTTGAAGTGGCGGGTGGGTGGGAGGTTGGGGTACCAGGTGGTGGGTATTATAGAGGGCACAGCTTGTATGGAGCACTGGGTGTGGTGAAAAAATAATGAATACTGTTTTTCTGAAAATAAATAAATTGGAAAAAAAAAAAATCTTAAAAAGAAAAGAAAGCAGGGCTTTTTGAAGAAGCAGTTGACTCCAGGTTGGGACAAGAAATGTACAAGATAAACCTGGAATGCCTTCTGATAGTAGCAAGGAAGTTACCCGACTAGTCAGGCTGTGTCAAAAGGGCTAGTCATGGGGAGGTAAGGATTTCTTAAGCAAGACACAAAAACCACTGAACAGAGATAAGACTGATGAACTGAAATACATTTAAAAATCAAGAAATTCTGTTCATCAAAAGAACAGTATTAAGAGAAATGGCAAGCCAGAGTGGGAAGATATATAATCTGTCAATATTGCACAGCAATAAAAAAAAGGCGGGGGGTAGGGGAGGACCCAACCATGGATATGATATACAACAAATGATTCTCACAATAATAATGCTGAACAAGAGAATCCAGACTTAAATGAATACATACAGTAGGACCCCAAGGATACAAGGTTCAAACATGGGCAAAACTTGGCCACATCGGCAGAGCTCGGATCAATGTTACTGAGGGGAAGCACAGAAGGGGTTCTGGGTGGCTACCGGGGCTCCTTCTTGGGTCACGGTTGGGTGTTTATGGGGGACGTTCACTTCAAAGAGATCCAGCATTCATCTGTCTTTCCCAAGGGTGACCAAAGAGTTTGATGCGCAGAAGTTTCTCTTTGTGGGAACATTCTGCCAATAAAGGACGAGTGATGGAACTGCAGGATCGGTTTCTGAAACCTTCGTTAAATGAAACCCAGGCAATAATCATCAATGGCTGCCCAGTGGCGGGCTGCCTGACCAAAGTAAACGAATCACTCAGGAAATAGTCATGCCCAAGAAATGGAACCGCAATCTGATTAAGCCTTCCCAGAATTTAGGTGTACGGGTGATCCAGAGGATAGAAGACAAAGTCAGAATATCCTACAGGACTGGGAACTTCTACAGGACAACTGGCCTGAGTTCTTCAACCAATAAATCTCAAGAAAGAAACAAAAAGATGGAGCCCAAGGGCCCAAATAATAAGAGACCTAGCGACTAACTGCAAGGCACAGACCTAACCTCAACCTAGATTGGAACAAATAAACTGGAAACACATTTAGGGCACAATTATAAATGACACCGGGGCATCTGGGTGGCTTCGTTGGTTAAGCATCTGACCTGATTTCAGCTCAGATCAAAATCTCAGGATCATGAGACCCAGCCCCACCGCAGGCTCCTTGCTGGGTGTGGAGCCTGCCTAAGATTAATCTCTTCCTCTCCGTCTGTCCCCTACTCTTTCTCTATTAAAAACAAACAAACAAACAAACTTAGAAATGATATCAAGATTATAAAAAGATAAATCCCAAGTATAGCAAAGAGTACTGATAGACACATAAACTAGAAGCTTCCTGGAAGGCAATTTGTTGGCATGTATAAAATGCAAAGTATCATAAATGTTCCTGCCCTTTAGTCTAGAATTCTGTTTCTTCTTTGAGGGGGTGGTACAGAGGGAGAGGGAGAGAGACTCTTAAGCAGGCACCATGTACACTGCAGAGCCCCACATGGGGGCTCCACCTCACGACCCTGAGATCACGACCTGGGCTGAAATTAAGAGTCAGGCACTTAACCAACTGAGCCACCAAGGTACCCCTAGAATTCCATTTTTTTTTTTTTAAAGACTTAATTTATTTATTTGACACAGAGAGATCACAAGTAGTCAGAGAGGCAGGCAGAGAGAGAGAGGAGGAAGCAGGCTCCCTGCTGAGCCGAAAGCTTGATGCAGGACTCGATCCCAGGACCCTGAGATCATGACCCGAGCCAAAGGCAGCGGCTCAACCCACTGAGCCACCCAGGCACCCTAGAATTCCACTTTTAATAAGAAAAAGTAAAATGCAGGACGCCTGGGTGGCTCCATTGTTAAGCACCTGCCTTAGGCTTGGGCCATAGGATGGAGCCCCAAATCGGACTCCCTGATTGGCAGGAAGCCTGCTTCTTTCTCTCCCACTCCCTCTGCTTGCATTCCCTCTCTCGCTGTCTCTCTCTCTCTGTCAAATAAACAAATTAATTAAATAAATAAATAAGAAAAGAGAGAAAGTAAGATGCTCATCAAGTATTAGGTAACCAAAGCCAATTATAAAATAGGAGATAGCAGGCCTAGGTAGTTTTAATGGCTGTCATCTAGCTGATTTTTTTTTTTTTTAAAGATTTTTATATATTTATTTGAGGGTAAGAGAGAGAGCACAAGCTGGGGGGAGAGGCAGGAGAGGGAGGAGCAAACTCCCTGCTGATCAGAGAGCCTGATGTGGGGCTCAATCCCAGACCTATAGGTATTTCAGCCTATAGAAAGTTCATGATATATTATTAATAGAGAAAGTTCCAAAGTAACAGGAAAACAAACCATAACCAACTATGAGCAAACCATGGTAAGTTAGAAAATCCGATATGCTGAACTTGACACCAAAGAAGATACATATTGTTTGGAGCATAGGTAAACTTTTATATTTTAGGGGCACCTGGATGGCTCAGTGCGTTAAGCATCTGCCTTTGGCTTGGGTCACAATCTCAGGGTCCTGGGATGGAGCCCCGCATCAGGCTCTCTGCTCAGCGGGGAGCCTGCTTCCCCCTCTCTCTCTGCCTGCCTCTCTGCCTATTGTGATCTTGCTCTCTCTGTTAAATAAATAAATAAATAAAATCTTTAAAAACAATTAAACTTTTATTAGGCCATGACAGGTCAGAATTAAAAGAAGGGGCGCCTGGGTGGCTCAGTGGATTAAGCCGCTGCCTTCGGCTCAGGTCATGATCTCAGTGTCCTGGGATCGAGCCCCGCATCGGGCTCTTTGCTTGGCGGGAGCCTGCTTCTCTCTCTCTCTCTCTGCCTGACTCTCCGCCTGCTTGTGATCTCTCTCTCTGTCAAATAAATAAATAAAATCTTAAAAAAAAAAAAAAGAAAAAAGAATTAAAAGAAAACAATGGAACCAGAATACTTAGAAAATACTGAAAAACACTACACCGTTGTGAAACAAACTTAAAATAGCAGGTAATTTGTAGATCCAAGTAGACCAGAAGACAGTGATGTAGCAAACTCAAAGCAGTAAGAAACCATAACGAAAGTCTGTTCTCCCTAGCCAAAGGACTAAGAAAAGGGCCGCCTATCAAGGCAGAAAACTAAGACAATACCACCACTGTAGGCAACGCCAAGGGAAAACTGATGGCCCAACACCAGGCCCGGTCAGAAGCAGGGAGCTAACTTGTTCAGCCCTTGCCCAACTGTAATGAAATGCCCAGTCTCCATTCCACTGGAACGGTATCAGCAGAGCCCCTGTGGGGACCCTGAACCCCCACTCTGCCCAATAATAATGAGGCTTACCCCCATCCAGTGTGTCAAGGGAGGCTGTCTTGGGGGAACCTGAACTTCCACCCCTATCATCCCCGCAGTTATCACAGGCCTAAAACAGAACATTTACGTAGACGCGAGTCTTATAATACCCCAAATACACAGGATACAATAGAAAGATCACTTGCCATAGTAAGAACCAGGAAGATCTCAACTTGAATAAGAAAAGACAATCAACCGAACCCACCACCACAACTTGGATGCTGGAATTATCTGGCGAGGAATTTAAAGCAGCCATCCTAAAAATGCTTCAGTAGCCAACTGGGAACATGCTTGAAACACATGGAAAACAGTAAGTCTTGGCAAAGAAAAAGAACTAAATGGAAATTTCAGAATTGAAAAATACAGTATCATGCTCCTTGAACGAAGAGGCACCTGCCAGACCAACCTCCTGGGGCTTCTCTGGACTGGCTGCCTCCTCGGGACCGGCCCCAGCCATGCTCTTTCTCCGCTTTGTATTTGCGGGCAGGTGCTCCTCTGGAGATCGATCCGGTCTTTTTAACACGAACCGGGTGACAGAGCTACACGTGGACGAAGAGTCAAACAGCTTGCATCGATTGCCCTACAGAGGAAACAAAAGAGACCCATCTTCCATTAAAACCTGCTCACTTGAGGGGCAGCTGGGTGGCTCCGTTGGTTAGGCAGCCAACTCTGGGTTTCAGTTCAGGTCATGGTCTCAGGGTCCTGGAATCGACTAGAGTCAGGCTCCGCATAGACCCTGAGCACAGAGACTCCTGAGCACGGAGTCTGCTTCAGGATTCTCTCCCCCTCTGCCTCTCCCTCCTTGGTTGCTGGAGCTCTCCCTAAAATAAATAAATCTTAAAACCCAAACCAAACAAAAACCCCTATTCATTTGGGACGGTAAAGAAGATGGGTCAAGGGCTTGCTGGGAGGAAACAGACACGGTCCCTTCCTCTAGTCCCAGTGACTGCTGGAGGACTGGGCACATAGTAGCCACTGAGTACCTGATGCCTACGGAACAGGAACACGTATACAGCTGACAGGATACAGATATAAGACGACAATCAGCTCTCCAAAGCTGTCTACACAAAGTCCCAAAGATCAAATCACTGTTACCTTCCAGCTGGGAACACATTTTTGGTTTGCCTCCTCCCCACTGTTTGTTAACCTGCACCTTGCTCTCAACTGGTTTTTTGTTTGTTTGTTTGTTTTTTTTAATTTTTTTTCAAGATTTTATTTATTTATTTGTCAGAGAGAGAGAGTACACAAGTAGGCAGAGTGGCGGACAGAGGTGGAGAGAGACGCAGGCTCCCTGCTGAGCAAAGAGCCCATGTGGGACTCGATCCCAGGACTCTGGGATCATGGCCTGAGCCGAAGGCAGCAGCTTAACCGACTGAGCCACCCAGGTGTCCCTCAACTGGTTTTAATACCCCACCTAAATCCAGAAAAGGTATGAAGTTGCTAGATCATGCTAGAAAAAAGGGCCAATGAGGTGTTAAGATAGTGCTAAGGGTGTACGTTTGTAAGGAACAGGGGTGTGCAGAGGAGCAAGTGCCTTCGAAATTGTGTTCAAAAGTCCTCTCGAGAGGCACCTGGGTGGCTCAGTGGCTTGAGCCTCTGCCTTCAGCTCAGGTCATGATCTCAGGGTCCTGGGATCAAGCCCCGCATCGGGCTCTCTGCTCAGTGGGGAGCCTGCTTCCCTCTCTCTCTCTGTCTGCCGCTCTGCCTACTTGTGATCTCTGTCTGTCAAATAAATAAATTAATTAAATCTTAAAAAAAAAAAAAGGTATTAATTAAGGGAAAAAAAAAAAAGTCCTCTTGATCTGGTCTTTCTAAGACTAATTTTCCAGAGTCCTGGGGCAGCCACTCTGACCAGTGGTAGGGGCAGTCTAAACTTATGTGTCTGTTCATGACTCAGTATGCCCTGGCTTGGCTTTCCCTTCCATGCACAATCTACTTTCATACCCCAGTAAACCACTCCTTTTCAAGCTGATACTACAATTGTGATGCGTCCTTGAAATGTTCCAGTTAATCCCTAGCAGAGTGTGGCACTCCCAAACCAACTTTCCCCGAGACCAAGACTATTCCTAAAAAATCTATTCCATATTAATGGAATGTTTTCTGAAAAGCAAGACCAGAGTTCTTTTTTATTTGTTTGTTTTTTAACCTAGAATTGCTGAAAGCATTTTTGGGGAAGAGGATCACTGCCTTCAACAGTCTCAGGGGGAACTGTGAACAACCCCGAGGGCCCAAACCACATTTCCAACACAGCCCAGCAACTGAAAGTCTGCAGTAAGTGTCCTTATAAGGCAAGTCCTCGCTGTGAAGGGCCCCAGAACTCTATTGGTTAAAAACCAATTTAATTAATTTAGTTGTTTAACTAATTAAACAACAACAAGGGGCACCTGGGTGGCTCAGTGGGTTAAGCCTCTGCCTTTGGATTGAGCCCTGCATCGGACTCTCTGCTTGGCAGGGAGCCTGCTTCCTCCTCTCTCTGCCTGCCTCTCTGCCTACTTGTGATCTGTCAAATAAATAAATAAATAAATAAATATTTAAAACAAAACAAAACCAAAAAACCACCACCAACAAAGAACTGATAGACATTTCCTAAACTTCCTCACTCTGTACACAATTTATGTCTTTCAAAGGGACCTAGTAAATTTAGTCAGAGCATTTGTACTGGGATAGCCCATTAGCAATGCTTATAATTTTTTTTTTTTTTAAGATTTTATTTATTTATTTGACAGAGAGAGATCACAAGTAGACAGAGAGGCAGGCAGAGAGAGAGAGAGAGAGAAGCAGGCTCTCTGCTGAGCAGAGAGCCCGATGCGGGACTCGATCCCAGGATCCTGAGACCATGACCTGAGCCGAAGGCAGCAGCTTAACCCACTGAGCCACCCAGGCGCCCCAACAATGCTTATAATTTTTAAGTGATCTTAAGGGTATAGTTCATTTGTCCCATATTGATAGTTCAAGGGCCATGCTAGTTTAAAAATGTAAGGATATCAATTTATATTATACCTAAGTGCATGGGGCTCTCACTTTGTGCTGTGACAGTATCTAATTTTCACCAGGCATTTGCAAAATAGTTGAGCATGTGTCCCTGTGCAGGTATAGCCTCGCTTCTAGCTTTGTTTGAAAGTATCCCTGATGGAAACAGAAGTCTATAGGCAATATACTGATAGAAAGTCTGTGAGTTACTGTTGTTTGTCAAGTGTTGTGCTAGATGATATGGAACATAAATATACGAGAAAGCGAAAAAAATACATGAAAAAGATTGGGAAAAAAGGGGGACAAATAGTCTTTAGACTAAAGCCTTCATACTTGAAAAGTCTTTTTCCGACTACCTGGATGTTAAGAGCAGGCAACAAATGTGATACTTCCCTTTATCAAGACTCCTTGTTTTACAAACTGGGAAACATGCAGACAGATGAAATGATCTCTCAAGGTCTCCATTTGTGGGTCTAAACCCAGATCCCTAGGTCCTGTTGTTCCACTTGACCTTTGGTTGTACTCACCTAAGCTGACATAATTGAGGGCACAGTGCTACCATCCCAAATGCTACGGAGAAGATGGGAGACAGCACGCTCTCTAGCACCAGGTACTTAAACACAAAGACATCCAACAAAACTGAGGATTTTTTTTAAGAATGTCTCTCCCACTGACAACTTTGGTGCCACTGTCAAGACTTCCCCTTTACCACTATTTACCCCTAAATACCACTTGTTCCTAATTTAGGATTCCTTCAACTATTCCCTCCTCTCCCTGTAAATCAGAAAAAGTCTGGAGCACTTTGCCAAATAGTCACAACCAGCGCCTAAGTACCCTGTTTGTAACTGACCCCTCCTCCCTTCCAGTTAAGGGTCACACTCAAATTCTAGTATCCCTGGGGAAATCCGTCCAACCCCCTTAGGCTGGCAGACAGGTGACACCCGTCACCACTTCACCCCTGCCCACCACACGTCCCCATTCTCCCCCTTCTCAGGGCCATGTGCTTTTCCCCAGATGAACTCTTTTTCATGAATTAACACATCCTGTCCCCCAGCAAGTTCCCACACAGCCTGAGACCTTGAGCAAACGTGCCCTCCCTGTGGGATCAGACCCTGATTTGCTCACAGCACTCAGGTGGTGGCTCACAGCTTATGGCTCTTCCTAGGGGCATGGATGTTCTTGCCCGTGAAGAGTCCACAAGGCCCACCCATTCGATGGGCTACACGTGGCCACACATACAGGGTAAGCTACTGTCTGCTTCCCCACCGGGGGCTCCAGAACTCCACGGCTACTGTGTGACAGAGACGTGCAAAAATAACTCATTCCTTGCTGTCGTACTGCTGAAAGGGGAAAGTTTTAAAATGGGGGCTGAGTCAAACAAAGGTGTAGCTGAGGATGACAGCGGGGCAAACCCTATGTGGGACAAGAGGACGACACACAAGCTATACAAGCTACAACAATGGCCAAGGACACCGGCTAGAAGGGAAGTCTCAGTGTGAAAGCACAGGCTGAGTTCACCCACTGACAGCTCAAACTCCTGGCTGAAGTCAATGTTGGTGGCCGCCACAGCAAGCCACCTGCCCCTTCTCAAACTCAGAGCACCCTTCTGAGCAGGTAAAGCAGTGGGCCAGAGGGGGTTCTGCTCTGCAGAGGCGGGACACAGAGTTTCACGGGCCACTTTCGGACCCCACACCAATGAAGAAGCCATCCAAGGATGTGCCTCTATCCCTAACAGTTGTAAGCAAATGCCTGGCTGGGTCCGAGGCAAGTCTAACTTGACCTAGGCAAAAGAAACACAAGTATCTGTCCTAAATATGAGCTGTGAGTGAGTCTATACAGGAGAAATGGAAAAACATAAAAATGATAGAAAACTTCAGTTATCTACGAGTAACACTCTCAGCACCCTTAAGCTCCGAAATAATCTGAAACTCCACGTGGAAAATACCTGCAGTAAAACAGAATCTTTGAGCAGAAAACGTTTGTTCCAAATGTTTGGCAGTGTTTGTGCAAATGTTGAAAAGCATGGACAAAACAATCAAGTAAACCTAAGAAAGAGGAGAGCCAGAGACCTAGGGAGTGCAGACCTAAGAGGAGAGCCAGCTCCACGCGTAGGTGTGCTCCTCAGCTCCTGGGGGACATCCTGGGTTTTGAGGCCAACCAAGGCCTGGGCCTGTGAACTCAGCCTCATTCAGGGCCAATCCCTAGACTACCTGGCCCAGCACCCACAGCTGGGAACACCAATGTGCCATCCACCACCGTCACTTATGAGGGGTTCAATTTAGCAGACATTTTCCTGAAATCTTAAACTAGAAAGTAAGAGAGGTCAGAGTTGAACAGAAGAGACATTAACACACAGACACAGACACACACAGACACACACACACACGACATTAACTTGACCAAGAAAGGTTGGGATAAACTAAAAATTATAAAGTAAGAACTAGTGTGTATGTATCCCAGCCAGACTTCCTCACACACCAGTAAGGAAACAAAGAAACAAAAGAGAACAAAGAAACAGGGTGCTTTACACCAGAGAACATCAGTGACCAGTCAAGGGAAAGGCCCACAGACCGAAAGACAGAATCAAATGCAACTATTTCGATCCCTGTGGTGATGTGGGCAGAAGGATTAGTTTTCCATTTAGTCTAGTCCACTCTGTCCCAGAGGTCTAATTACTCAAGTCTCTCTCCAGACACTCAGGAACAACTTACAAGGTTTGTCGTTCTTCTCATGACAAGGGGAGCTGTCCACAGACTCGACATGCACGATGGGGTCTCTTCATCATTCTAAAAGAGAAAAACTATTATAAAGATCCAGCAGAGCCTAACAGTTTAAAGGCATTAGGTGTGACTCCGCCTGAGAAGCATCAGACAGGCCTGGAGAGGAAGCCTCAACGTTCGCTCCTCTTTCCCATTGCCCAGTATGTTAAGGTCAGAAGAGCATCACATTTTGCAATTCGGACACCTGAACATGGAGCTAAAACCACCCCCAAGCTAAAAAACCAAGGATTTGTGAGGAGGTAGTTCCTAGCTCTCCAGCTTTACACCAGCTCGTCCTACATCTTCTTGTTCCCAATCTCTTGTACAAAAAAGACTGTCAGCTCCTTCAGGGTAAGAAGGATCCTCCTGGTGTCTTCTTTTGAACTGTCCCACTTCCACCTCAGATTTAACTAGACTGGAGAATATAGAATAAAGAACAAAACATCAGCCACCCAAAGCCCTGGGGAACCGCAGTTCTTTCTCACGACTTCCCCAGCGTACTCAGTGGAATGGGTAGGAACACACGTGCACGCACACACACACACACACACACACACACCTCAGTCGAATGGGTAGGAACACACACACACACACACCTTCAGATTCTCTCCGTCAAGAAGGTCCATGAAGCCATCATCCTCATCAGACAAAGTAGCTGTCACAGGGGACTGGGGCATAAAAAGAGGGACGAAATTCCCGGGCTCGCTGCCATCTCTTTCGTTGGAGGAAAGCTGGAAGACAGAATTCACATCTTGTAAATGACTGATCACATTGGATTCCCTTGGATGGGTCACTAGATTTTATGAGGAAAACACACTGTATTTATTAGAAGTAAAATTGTAGTAGCTACTCGTCAAAAGAAAATGCAGCCCAAGATGACAAAGGATTTGATATCTACAGTCCTGGGCAGCATCAGGCCTGGAAGTCTTCAAAAAAACCTCTTCCCAGAAACAGTTCACCTTACAGTGGAGTTGGGGAGAGCCTCTAGCAAAGAAGAAAGGCTTGCTTTATCAGAGGACTGGAATCCGTGAAGTGGGTTGTGATACAACAGGATAACCGGCTGCAAGGAGGAAGGTGACAGATACTATCTCTGCCCACAGAACTGCCTAGAGAATGCCTATGTGACCCTAGCTCTGACGGGGTTGCAGGGAGAGGAAAGGGTGGCCTGGTTCTACAAAGTCTATCCTAGTCCGTTAGACTTGGAATTTGAATGATAAGTACTGTTTTTTTTTTTTTAAAGATTTTATTTATTTATTTGACAGAGAGAGATTACAAGTAGGCAGAGAGGCAGGTAGAGAGAGGAGGAGGAGGAAGCAGGCTCCCTGCTGAGCAGAGAGCCCGATGCGGGACTCGATCCCAGGACCCCGAGATCATAACCTGAGCCGAAGGCAGCGGCTTAACCCACTGAGCAACCCAGGCGCCCGATAAATACTGTTTTTAACTGAGGAATTACTGTGTACTGGGCACTATGATATCATCTTAAGTGTGCAGTTCCATTTAAACCTCACAACACACTGAGCAGAGTTACTCCTCCTCTACTTATTTAACAAATCAGGAAATCAATGCTTAAGAGAGGTTACCAAGATCCCATGGCTCACCCATTTGACTCCAAAGCCCACTATATTCTCTCCGAGGAGAGAGAACTATTCCTGGAGTAAAAATGAGGTATTTTACTAGGTGACCCTATGTTGTTCTCTGGGGGGTAACCCCCATCATAAAACTACTATATATTTAATATAGGAAATTTAGACAGATGGCTCGTAAGTCTACCATCTAGAGATAAACATTACTGGGGCACCTCAGTGGCTCAGTCGGTTAAGGGTCTCCCTTCAGCTTGGGTCGCGATGTTGGGGTCCTGGGATCAAGCCCCAAGTGGCTGGCTCCCTGTTCGACGGGGAGTCTGCTTCTCCCTCTCCCACTGCCCCTCTGCCCTGCTCATACTCTCTCTCTAATAAGTAAGTAAAATCTTAAAAAGATTCTAGATATAAACATTACTAATACAAACATTGCTGATAGTGAATTGTATCTTTTCCAGATATTTCCCAAAGCCAGGAAAAATGTTCAGAGAAGGATTTTTTTCCCCACAATAAGGAAGCAGTCTCAACCTAAGTCCTACAGACAATCCTTAAGACACAAATCCCTTTGTGGCTGGCCTCCTCTGTTTCAAGCACCTGCTTGCTTCACAGAAGTTCTAGGTGCCTCTGATCCTCCACAAGAGCTCCCGAGCATGCTCGGGGCATACTGTCAAGTTTTCAGCCAGCAGAACCAAGGGGCAGGTAATTTTATTGTGGGGCAACACCCTTGAAGACTTAGACTAGAATACCACTATTTGTGGGGCGCCTCGGTGGCTCAGTAGGTTAAGCATCTGTCTTTGGCTCAGGTCATGATCCCAGGGTCCTGGGATCAAGTCCCACACTGGGCTCCTTGCTTAGCCAGGAGCCTGCTTCTCCCTTTGCCTGCTGCTCTCCCTGCTTGTGTGCTCTATCTCTCTGACAAATAAATAAAATCTTTAAAACAAAATTTACAATACCAGTATTTGTGACCTAAGTTCTGGGATCCCTAGTGCACACGTGATACAGCAAATGATGGACATGTCACCTATAATTAGGGATGACCAGGTGACCACAATAAACCCCAATGTAGTAGTCTTCAAGGGCACACTAAAGAGATTTAGTTTTGGACAACCAGTACTTAAAAGAATTACTGTGTAGTTGGGAATCAGTAGATTTTGTTAAATCCTGGTCTTCTATTTATGTGTCCTTTGGCAAATCACCCAACCTCCCTGACCAGACTTTTCCCAATCCGTAAAAGGGGTTAACTCCAGCTACTTCACAGGCTTATGAAGATTTAAAGACCAGAACATATATATAGAAGTGCTTTGTGCATATGCTAGACAGAGTAACGATACTGGACCTGGACCTGATAGCACAAGCCAGACTGGAAAGCTGTATTTTCACATGCCAAGTTCCCAGGAAAACCCGGAAACCAAATGCGGTCATTTCATTGGCCCTCTCTAGCTTCAGCTGTCAGATTGCAGCAGGCAACTTTGGAAGCAGTGACACCTCTGTCTTGCAAAGAAATAATCCTGGCGTAGGTGGCCCCCAATACTGTCAAGTAGTCCATAGGGAGTGGGTTTGCCAGAATCCCTAATAGTTCTCAATAAACCACCTTTGGAAGAAGCCAAGTGCTGTCTCTGAACAAAACCACTCTGGGAGTATCTCTTAGCTCTCAGGAAGCACTATGAAAGAGCAGGTTTTAAGACCTATAATCCCACCGTACACACACTTTAGAAGAATGACCCAGGATGCCCCATTCTCCCAGAATTGACAAGGTCAAATATTTCTTGCCAAGTTCAATATTCCAAACATACCATTTCTCACTCTGCTTCTGCCTGTCTGCTCTCCAGACACAGCAAAAACACCAAAAAATGTGAGTCTAGTTTCAAATGACCAAGTCAAGGTAAAGACAACAAGAGCTACTGTAGTGTCTCCGACTCCAGGTTAAAGAGGATGCTTTAATTCTGTTCCCATCAGGAACTCCCCTGTGAAGGCCGGGCACATACCATCCGAGCTGGGGCAGAGTTCTGCCTCTGTGTGAAGAGATCTTTACTCTCCTCAAGTCCATGAGAATGCAGGCAGCCACGAGATGCCGGTCTTATTGGCTTCTTAAACTCAAAGGCTTCCTGCAAGACAGTAGAGTCAAGACATCTTCCACTGTCCATGAAAACCAGGGCCTTGGCTGTTGCTCGGGTGAGACGATCAGGGGAGCAGGCACTGCTCGCCTTTGTAACTGTCTCCAAACTAAGGGTTTACCTGTTTCTGAGCTTAACTTCAACACTGGATCTGTGTCACCAAGAATTTCACAGACTCTGTCAACAGCTAACTTCTAAGACAGCATTTTTATCTCACCACAAAGACTATTTCCTGACAAAAACATAAATACCAGCCATGTATACAAAACACTGAGTTAATAAGCTAAATCAAATCAACAACTTCTAAGCTAAAGCAAAGTGTTTCAGTATAATTGCCTGTGAATGGGAGCCAAAACTTCTTACTCTAGATTTGTTTGAGGATTTTCTATTTCCCACCTTCTTCCTACCAAGAGGAGTTAATTATTTTCCACTTAACAGTTTTTGTACCCCATACTCAAAGCAATGGAAAATTAAGAAAACTACGGTTTTACTCAACAATACGAATGATTCATGTATGTTGAGTGAAAGCCAGAAGTGACAGAATACATTCTGTATGATTCCATCTACTTCAAGTCTGAAAGCACTTATAAACCCCCACCTAAAAGAACCACTTCACTTGTGGTGAGCGCTCAGAGCAGTAATAGCTAGTATCACAGAGTATTTATATGCCAACACAGCACTCAGAACTTTCTGTGCATTAACTCAGAGAACCATCACCGATCACCCCCATTTTACAGATGAGGAAAGCTAGGCCTTACAGGTTAAGTGATGTGCCTAAGCTCACAAGAGCTCTTTAACTGCCATCTATGCTGTTTCCCTTCAGAACAAAGTTCCAAGCAGGCAACCCTGGGAAAAGACAAGTTCAGGGGAAAATCAGGCACCAGTACAGCTTTCCTGCGTCCAGTAGAAGGTAATATATATATATATCTCCCTCTCTATATATACACATACACAGGCCAAGGCAGTGCTCCAAGCACTTGAGGCAGGAACTCACTTCTGTATTCTCCCTCCAAACCACTCCCAAGTGGCTAAGAGGATTACTGGGAGAATTTACGGAGGCAGAAGGTTTTACACGAAGTCTGGAAGATGATAAGAATCACTTACTGTGGCATTTTAGCGGGTAATGGAAGAGGAGGAAATCGACATGGGGATATAGTGAGGATGAAGGCTGATGAAAGTTCAGCCAAGTCACTGAACTGTTTTGGGTGCTTACTCTGTGCAAGGCACCTGGCAGGTGTGAGAAAAGCCAGGCCGGGGTGTTCTTGGCCTTTTGGATGGTGCACCACAAGCTCACCCTCTAAGCTGCCAGTTTAGTTACTCTGTAATTCCCAGAGACTTGTTGGCCCTGTTCTTTCAAATATTGCCAAGAAGCCTTTTCCTACGCTTACAAGTCATCCCAGGTGAGCACAAAGAGGCAGGGCCTGGGCAGACCCTTCTGGATAAAAGTATTCATGGTATAATTACTCCTAAGAGCTACCATTTCAGCAAATCCTCCCAGCTGGGAACCATTTTAAATATTTTATATATATTATCTTACTTAATTCCATAATGTCCTACAAGTTTTGCTACTCCTATCTTACAAAGAAACGAAGAGGCTTAAAAAGAAGTAAGGGGGGGGTGCCTGGATGGCTCAGTCAGTTAAGCATCTGCCTTTGGCTTGGGTCATGATCCCAGGGTCCTGCGATCAAGACCTGTGTTAGGCTCCTTGCTCAGCAGGGAACTTGCTTTCTCCCTCTCCCTCCTGCTCCCCCTGCTTGTGCTGTCAAATAAATAGATAAAATCTTTTTTAAAAGGTGGGGGAGGGTGCCTGGGTGGCTCAGTTGGTTAAGCATCTGTCTTCGGCTCAGGTCATGATCCCAAGGTCCTGGGATCGAGCCCCATGCCCGACATCGGGCTCCCTGCTCAGCAGGAAGCCTGCTTCTGCTTCTCCCTCTCTCACTCCCCCTGCTTGCGTCCCCTCTCTCTGTCAAATAAATAAATAAATTTAAAAAAAAAAAAAAAAAAAGAGAGAGAGAAAAGTAACGGGTCAGGGCCGCACAGCTAATAAGCAGGATTCAAACGCAGGTTTCTCTGACTACAAAGACCATGCATAGCTTTGGTGGTAAAGGTCTAGTCTCCCAGAAAGGAGCCCAGCCATACTATGTAAGCCACTGACACTTGTGGCTTTACCTCTATCCTAGGTTAGTACACTGGTGACACTCACATTTTCCTTGTTCTCATCCTGGTCCATCAGATGAAAGACATCATGGTCAAGAGAATCAGAATGGCTCCTCTTCAGAGCTGGGCTACATCCCAAGAGCTTCTGCTGTCAAAATGAAAAAAAGACATTAGGGTACATGACAATGCAATGAAACTCAAGTTCAAAAGAAAAACAAAGGGGCGCCTGGGTGGCTCAGTGGGTTAAGCCACTGCCTTCGGCTCAGGTCATGATCTCAGGGTCCTGGGATCGAGTCCTGCATCGGGCTCTCTGCTCAGCAGGGAGCCTGCTTCCCTTCCTTTCTCTCTGCCTGCCTCTCTGCCTACTTGTGATCTCTCTCTGTCAAATAAATAAATAAAATCTTTAAAAAAAAACAAAACAAAACCAGGTGGTTATAGAGGGCATTATATAGGGCATGGCTTGCATGGAGCACTGGGTGTGGTGAAAAAATAATGAATAATGTTTTTCTGAAAATAAATAAATTGGAAAAAAAAAAAAAAAGAAAGAAAAACAAAAATGGCAGTGGAGGGGGTGGGGTAGCTTCTCACACACTGCAGGGGTTAACCCAGAAATGTGGCCAGGGTTCCACCTTGCCACAACATGAGATAGAAGATCCTGCTACACAGCCTCCCACCTAACCACACAAGGTTGGTCTATAGCCCTCTCAGCAGAGATTTAGGGTGCCAAATCAACCCCAAAACATCATCTGCAAAAAAAAAAAAAGAATACCTCCCGTATCTAACTGGTAGTTAGAACTGAAAGGTGAGAGGCGCCTGGGTGGCTCAGTGGGTTAAAGCCTCTGCCTTCAGCTCAGGTCATAGTCTCAGGGTCCTGGGATCAAGCCCCACATCAGGCTCTCTGCTCATCGGGGAGCCTGCTTCCTCCCCCACTCTCTGCCTGCTTCTCTGACTACTTGTGATCTCTATCAAATAAATAAATAAAATGTTAAGAAAAAAAAAAAAAGAACTGAAAGGTGAGGTTGTTTAGGTGTTTGGAGTGCTTACAAGACTAAGGAAAAGCAGGTTTTGCTGTCTAAATTAAGTTCTACTATCAAGGTCACGCTGATAGCTAAGGAGACAGATAATACGAATCAGCTCGAAATAAACAAGGGAACTTACAGGCAGGAAACTTATTCTCCTCATGGGGTTTTCAAGGCTGCAAAGAAATCAGAAGACAAACAATGAGAATAAAACAAGAGAGAGGTATTCATATTAGCAGATGCAATGTCTAGTCTATAGTCTGGGGAGGGGGCAGTCAAACATCCCCATTTTAAGCAAAATGGAAGAACAGACTTCTGAGGCTGTCTGTCCTGTTCTTACAAGCACCCCCAACATTACTGAGCTTCTAGGTAAAAAAAGCAAGCCCAGGTCTTCTCTTAAAATTCACATTTCTCTTAAGTCTCTGATGCCAGAGGGTGAAGTAAAGGTTTGGGCAAGACTTGAAAAGAACACCACAAATTACAGTGAAATAAAGGATGGGAAGTCCTAAAATTTGCTGACACAAACAACTCATTCTCTAAAGGCACCAGACTTATTTGCAGGATCCACAAGTCTTACTGGGGGCAGCTAAATCCAGGGCTCCCATCCAGAGCACAAAGAATTTCAATAAAACATTAAGAGGAGTCTTTCCTAAGTATAAACTTTTAAAACCAGTGAATACGTACTTTTCTTTACTGTCCAAGGGCCCAGGGGAATCCAAACAGAAGCCTGTGGGAAATCAGAAAACCTCAGTAAATAATACACGAAACACCATTTTGTCATTAAATAAAGCAAAAATACTACTAGTACTGTTTCTTTAAGCCATCAGTCAAGACTCATGGCTTGGACTTCTGCCAGAATTACAGTGGCATCACTATTTGACTGTCAAAAACTTCATCTCTGCACAAGTCTTAATACTTCCATAGTATATTTACCAATCCCACTGTCCTTCTTGCAAACACCATCAAACAAATAGGATGTGAGAACTGAACATAATCTTAAGGATTGGTTGGTTATTCAGACAGAGATTATCCAGGTAACTTTCTGTCGAGTTCTGACAATGGAAAGAATAGGTACCAGCTTTCTGGAGGAGTTTTGACTTCAAATATTTTATCTTGTCAGAGCGTATGTGTAATCTGGGGGCTTGGAAAAATACATTTATCAGGCCTATCACAAGCCAAGTCTTCACTGCCTTTAACAAAATAAGATCAAGTAAGGTGCTCATCTCATCAAAGGGAGCAAGGTGTAGGAGACACTGCTTTCAGGATGGCCCAGACCCACCAGCGTCTGCTCTAGCCTACACCTGTCCTCACGATAGCCACATAACTGCAGAAGTCAAGTGCTAGCTCTGGTATTCTCATTTGCCACGCTGCCACAAGTAAGCATCCTATCCCTCATTCTTAAGAAGGCTACATTTTAAGATCTTTGCTCTTGTAGTTCCCTAACCTAAAGCATCTGTGTAAATACAATCATGAATTTATGAATTAGAATAAAATGCACTGGCCCGTTTCCTCCATAGCAGGCTCGCTGAAACAATCACTTGACTCTGCGTTTCAACTGATACGCTTTTCTGGTCTTGGTGTTATGGTTCATTTTACCCAGCTACTCAACCTCAAGATCAAGCACACACCACCTCTCCATGCATACCCTGGACACTTGTTTCCTCCATAAACTACCACACGGCCTTCTTTGTCCTGTTTTACCAGGGTTTGTCCCGGAATCCCATGCATGACTCTTGTTTACTATCACAACTAGGTACCACGCTCAGTTCCTGGGTGAAGTGCACGTTACAAGAAACTCCAAGTCTTGCTCCCCATGTAGCAAATACATAATAAATGTTGGAAGACTAAAGGAATACCTGAATCGGTTGACTCGGAGGAGCCCATTCTCTGCAGACTGCTGTTTCTCACCTCCAGTGGCTGTTCATATTCACTGAAAGCAAGAGAAAGAATTTTCTATAAATTTCTAAAACATAATGACAAGGTTATATACAGGAGACAGGCCATGAGGTTAGCAAGTATCCAGGCTGCTTTCAACCACCTCCTTCTAAGGCCACACCACAGCCCCATTTTGCCACGCAAAACACCGCAGTTAGCACCCGAATATAAAAGATGAGAAGGGAGTGGGTAGGCATGGCCTGGGCAAAACTGTAGACAAGAGGACCACCATGCTGGAGTATTTCCTGAAGTGAGAGCATGTGTTCTAGGTACCTGCTAGGATGAAAGGTGAATCAGACAAGTTCCTGCTTTTCAGAGGCTGGAAAACGTACCAAGACCTGTGCTTACAGAGACAATGAAACGTCCAAAACCGAAGGGAGAGCAGCTCCACCACAAACACCGTGGGATGCGTATAAGGAAAAGCCCAGGGAGCGTTTCTGGATGGAAAGCTGAATAAAAAGGCCTGGCCATAGGAAAGCGGGGTGGACATCACGAATGTGCACGGGGTGAGGAACTGTGATGATTTTGCACATACGCCAGGAAAGAAAATGCCATGTCTCTCTGTAGAGAAGGAACAAAGCTCGCAGGAAGCTAAGATCCTTCGAGATGGTTCAGCAAAGGATGGAAGTGAGCGCCTGGAAGGGTCCGCTTTGCCCTCGTGGGGGTAGATTACAAAGAGCTTCCTGGGATTGGGACAGAAGAAAAGTACAAAGCAGTCTGAAAGGGGTGGCCAAGGTGGGGAACCCGGGCCGACCCCACCCCCTACCGGGCCCGGCTCGGGGCTGAGGGCAGCCCTGGAGGGTCCGAACGGCCTCTCCCGCCCCACGTTCCGCCTGGGGGGGAGGGTGCACATGGCGGGCCCCAGCTCAGCCGGGCGGCGGACAGGTCTCGTCCCGCTCCCGGCCCGTTTCCCAGCCGGACCCCCACCCCCAACCCCGAGAGACGGCTGGGAGTCCAGCGGCCTGCGGCTCCGCTCGCCAGACCCTCCTCACCTGCCCAACCCCTGCAGCTGGTCCATGGTGACCGTCAGGTTGGTGACAGGCGACAGGCCCCCAGAGGCTGGCGCGCCGAACAGCGCTTTCACGACGGGCTGCGGCGCGGGAGGGGTGCTGCAGGCGAAGAGCAGGCGGCGGCGGTGCGGGGGCTCCGGGCCCAGTTCCATGGCGGCGCCTGGCCTCCCAGGGCTCCCGCTCTCTCTTCCTCCGCCTCTGCCTCCGCCTCCGTCCGCCCGCCCCGCCCCGCCCCGCCGGCACCGGCCTCGGCCGCGCGGGCGCCCGCGGGTCAAACACAAACACGACCCCGCGGTTCAGGGACGCGGCTGCCGCGGGCAAGCGGCGCGGACGGGCGGGTGTCCAAACCCGGCAGGCGCCAGCGACATGCACGGGTGATTCCCCCGCACCCCGCGAGGCCAGCGGGCGGGCGGGCGCCGGCAACCTGAAGATTAAATCCAAACAAACGCGTCAGGTCGAGAAGAGAGAGCGGCCAGGGCCACAAGGCAACGGCCTGGGCTCACACTGTCTTCGCTTTTCTCTCTTTTTTTTGCCCGAACCCGGGGTCGCGGAGCACCAGGTGGACCTTCACCTCCCTTCCGGGCTGTCGCTGCTGAGGTGGCCTTTCGCGGTAGTAGCTTCTCACTAGGGACCTCCGCTGCCCCGCCCCCCTTTCCTAGTTGGCGCCAAACGGAATCCACCAATCAGCAAGCAACTTCTCCTCCTCGCACCCGAAGGGCAGCTAAGCTGGGCCAATGAGAGGAGAAGAAGGAAGAGGCTCGCGTGGCTCAGCGAAGTCACCCGCTTTCCCTAAGGGGCGGGGCCTAGAGAAGGCCGGAGCAGATCCAAATGAGAGGGGGCTCAGAGGTCAATGAAAACTCCCAGCGGAACCTGCGAGACGCGGGTAGAGACAGCGAGACCTCTCTTGCCCCGTTGCATGCTGGGAAGCGTAGTTCGCAGCCCGCACGGCAGTCCAGGCACCTCCTACCCACTGTGGCCACCGCTGCAGGGCCCCTTCCGGGAGGTCCACACACGGAGGGGACATGAGCCTGGAGAGAGCCGTCCTGGCCACTGGGGGCCGGCCCGAGCCCAGCCTTGGTCTGACCTATAACCATGAGGTACTGTAGGCCCCTTTCTTCCCCGGGGCCTCCAGGCCCCAATTTTGTAACTGAATGACCCAAGGACTGGACTCTGCGTCTTGAACTCCAGGCCCCCAAAGCGAAGCACGTCACACTCTTGCGGTGATGGTCACGAACTGACCACACAGACTTGAACCCTACTATACAGGCTGCTGGACTCCGCATTCATTGCTTACCTCCATTTTAAGTTCACACTGTATTTTTTCAGAATCATTTCCTTCGTTTCTACCCTTTCTTACCCTTTTGGGTGCTCCAAGATAGCAATGCCATAAATACAATAATAGCCAACACATATATAGTGTTTATGTGCCAGACACTGTTCCAAGTGATTTATCTGTACTAATTCATTTAATCCTTACAACACTGTGGGGGAGGAGTTGTTCCCATTTTAGAGGTGACCGTATTTATTTTTATATCTCCTGCCTCAGTGGCAGGTCCTAGATTGAATGGTTTTATAAAAGCGGCATAAGTACAGTGATCAGGCTGCAAGAGGACTTGTCTGTAGACAGCATGCTTAGAGCAGACACTCTGCTTATTGGGATTGTATAGTTATTTTAGGTGTCTGCTGGAGATTATGACCATTACCTCTGCTTAGGGCCAACCATTAAATACATTCAATTAAGTGTTTCTTTGAAAAGCTTTTGCTTTCAAAGATTTGTATTACACAAATAATACAAAATAATTATAGCCTTTAGAAAATACAGATAAGCACAATTTAAAACACCTGTAATTTTACCATCATCAAGGACACAACTGTCAACATTTTAAACGTTTTTTTTTTTTTAACATTTTAAATTTTTTGCGTGTGTGTGCATTGTAAACATACAATCAGTATTCATTTCAGAGTCAAATAAAGGAATTGAAAGCTCTCCCTCCTGGGGATACCTTGGGGGCTCAGTCAGTTAGGACAGTTAAGTGTCTACTTTTGGCTCGGGCCCTGATTCTAAGGTCCTGGGATTGAGTCTCACAAGGTGCTCCCTGCTCAGCAGGGAGCCTGCTTCTTCCCTCGGGCTGCTGCTTCCTCTGCTTGTGCTCTCTCTCTCTCATGAATAAATAAATAAATAGGATCTTTTTAAAAAAAAGAAAGTTTTCTCTCCTTGCTTGAGTAGACATTCCCCGAATGGGATCAGCCCAAGAAGACTAACATGTGGAAACACTTGCGCTAGCAAGTCCAAGTACTGGAATAAAAACGTGATGTCTGAAATGCAAAATGGCAGCAGAAGGAAAAGCATAGTTTCACCAAACCGTTTCCCCCCATTCACTTGGGCATGCTCTCTGAAATCCCAGAGGAGCACTGGGGGACAGTAAGAACCATGCACTGAGCTGGGAGGTCTGAGTTCTAATATGATTCTGCTTTGGGGCAAGTCAATTTTTTGCTCATTCATTCAGTCTCTATTAAGAGCTTACCAATTTGCTATATCCAAACAGAGTCAGTGTTTTCCTGGACACTAGCCTGAAATGCCATTCTTACCTCCATAGTCCCTTCACTCAGCAAATATCCACCCTTTCCAGGAAAGCTCTACCCTCAGACATCCTAACTGATCTATTCCTCTGTTATCATCCACGTTCCAGGCACCATATGTTTACATTTGATTCTGTGATTATTGGATCAGGGTGAGTCTCCCCGCCAAAATAACTACAAACTTTAAAGTAGGGACCCAGCCTTTTTCTCCCCCTCGTATAGTACCAGCCAGTGCCTGGTACTCCTCAGAACATACAGATTGAATTACGTGTTACAAAGAAAAAGTGTAAACCCTATGCGGAGCGGGAGGGGAAGAGGAAGAAGAAAAAAAGAAAAAGTAGGAATGCTTTGAATTTTTTTTAAAGATTGTATTTATTTATTTGACAGAGAGATCACAAGCAGGCAGAGAGGCAGGCAGAGAGAGAGGAAGGGAAGCAGGCTCCCTGCCCAGCAGAGAGCCCGACACGGGGCTCCATTCCAGGACCCCGGGACCACAACCCGAGCCAAAGGCAGAGGCTTTAACCCACTGAGCCACCCAGGCTCCCCTGAATTTTTTTTTTTAAGATTTTATTTATTTATTTGAGAGAGAGAGAGAGCACCCAGAGCGAGTGAGAGAGCACATGCAGGGCCAGAGGTAGAGGGAGAAGCAGATTCCCACCAAGCAGGGAGCCTGATGCGGGGCTCGATTCCAGGACTCGGGGATCGTGACCTGGGTCAAAGTCAGATATTTAACTGCTGAGCCACCCTGGCACCCCGATCTGAGTGTTTAGTAAGGGAATCTGATCTGATCTGGTATGTCTCTCAGGAAATGTCCAGAAGGATAAATCCTAGAGTAAATCTCCTCCTCACCCCGTGCCAGCTACCCTGTTGTCTTCCCTGTTGGTTGCCACCATGGTCAGCTTTTTTGTGTCTCCTAGAGTCTGCGTCTATGCTAACAGCTAGTACCTTCTCTTCCACATAGACTTTTGATTTTTCATGGACAGCAACATGTTATAAACACGGTCCTGAACATTCCTTTTTTCACTTGGTCTATCTTGGAGTTGGTTCAATAACAGATAGAGTTTGTCAGTTTCTTTCTTTCTTTCTTTCTCTCTTCCTTCCTTCCTTCCTTTTTTCCTTTCTTCCTTCCTTTCTTTAAAGATTTTATTTATTCATTTGAGAGAGCATGTGTATGTGATTGGGGGAGGGGAGAAAGGCAGAGGGAAAGGCTGAGCAGGGAGCCCGACATGGGACTCAATTCCAGGACTCCTAAAATCATGATCTGAGCTGAAGACAGGTGCTTAACCTACTGAGCCACCCAGGTGTCCTCCTCAGTTTCTTTTTTTTTTTTTTTAACTTCTTTTTTTTTGTTGTTTTTTAAGATTTTATTTATTTGACAGAGAACACAAGTAGGCAGAGAGGCAGGCAGAGAGAGAGAGAGAGAGAGGAGGAAGCAGGGTCCTTGCCAAGCAGAGAGCCCGAAGCGGGGCTCAATCCCAGCACTCTGGGATTGTGACCTGAGCCAAAGGCAGAGGTTTTAGCCCACTGAGTCACCCAGGCGCCCCTCAGTTTCTTTTCTGATGACTACCAAGTTCGGGAACTTTTTTGAAAATAGCGACGTTCTAGTCTCCCTTGGATTTTTGATGTCACAATTTTAGCGTGGGCTCTGCCTGGAATCTGTGTGATCAGAAAGCTCTCTGAATTAGATAGACAGTCTCTGATACACAGCCAGTTTGGGGAACCGCTGAACTGTTTGGATTTTAAGGACATCGAGGACCAGAGATGACACACATTATTTTTTTTTTAAGATTTTATTTATTTATTTGACAGAGATCACAAGTAGATAGAGAGGCAGACAGAGATAGAGGAAGGAAAGCAGGTTCCCTGCCGAGCAGAGACCACGATGTGGGGCTCGATTCCAGGACCCTGGGATCATGACCTGAGCCGAAGGCAGAGGCTTTAACCCACTGAGCCACCCAGGCGCCCCCACACACATTATTTTGATACGTAATCTGTATTCTTAACTATACTGTGTTGGGCAACCAGTTTTGATGGTTGGTATTCTGAGCACGGGCGACATCTTGTCTCATGGCTAAATGTCCGCTCTCAAATGACAGTCTTTTCTAGCAGGTGCCCATCCATTTCCTCAACAGTGTAACCCACTCCTGCTACTTCTTGAGCCTTGTCCCTGCAGAGATCCCAAGTTCCTGTCTCCAGCCAGAATCTCCCTCCTGAATTCCAGCCCCTCAATTGAATACACCTAGAAATGGTCCACTGGCAACTCAACTCTACCTGCCTTAAGATCTCATCTCTTTCCTTCCAAGCTTCTGACCCTCCCCAGGGCCCTTGGCAGGAAAGGGCACCGTATCTTCTTTCTCCTCACTGCTGCCCTGGTCTAAGGGGACTCCCAAGTCCTGGCCCTAAGTGAGTTTTCTAAATGCAAATCTGATCTCTTCTTCCCTCTTCCTCTGCTCAAAGCCCTGCCTGTACCCCCACATTGCTTAAAGCAGGGGCTCTCATACCTTTTGGACCCGTGACCCAGAACATACATTTCAAAAACTTTCCAATACATCGTTTATTCATACTTCATGCAACACACTCTTTTCTATTTTATCTTATGTCACTTAAAAAGACCTGGTAATGAGGGGGTGCCTGGGTGGCTCAGCGGATTAAGCATGCACGGACTCTTGACTTCGGCTTAAGTCCTGATCTCAGGGTTTGGAGATCTAGCTACGTGCTGTGCGTGGAGGATGCTTAAGATTCTCTCTCTTCCTTTACCCCTCCCCACCCTCTTTCTTTCTCTAAAGAAACAAAAACAAACAAAATTGGGTGCCTGGGTGGCTCAGTCTGTTAAGTAACTGCCTTCCGCTGAGATCATGATTCCAGGGTCCTGGGATTCAGTCCCACATTGGGCTACCTGACCAGCAGAGAGCCTGCTTCTCCCTCTCCCTCTGCCTGCCTCTCTGCCTGCTTGTGCTCTCTATCTCTCTGTCAAATAAATAAATAAATTCTTTTTTTTTTAAAGATTTTATTTATTTATTTGACAGAGAGAGATCACAAGTAGGCAGAGAGGCAGGCAGAGAGAGAGAGAGGAGGAAGCAGGCTCCCTGCTGAGCAGAGAGCCCGATGCGGGACTCGATCCCAGGACCCTGAGACCATGACCTGAGCCGAAGGCAGCGGCTCAACCCACTGAGCCACCCAGGCGCCCCAATAAATAAATTCTTTAAAAAAAAAAAAAAGAAAAAAAAAGAAAACAAGCAAAAGTTAATGTTATGTTGGCTTTCAACCTATAGTTTGAAAAGCAATGGGTGATGGGCTGAAGCAAAACCTTTGGCCCAGGACACCAGATCCTCCACCCTGAGGCACCTTCCTCTCCTGGTCCATCTCCTTTTTCCCTCAAAGCACTCCAGCACCAGCCATGACCATCCTGGCCCTCCAGAAACACGACACTATTTAGGCTTACCGGCTTGTCACAGTTCCCCATGGGTCTGGGGTGACCTCCCCTGACCAGTCCACTATTTTCAAGCATTTCCTTCTCTTAAATATGAAGAGTTTCTTCCCTCTGCTCCTGTCTAGGGAGTTTCATACTTGGTTCAATATCCCTATTCTTGGAACACCTGAGTGGTTCAGCCAGTTAAGTGTCTACCTTTGACTCAGGTCATGATCCCAGGGTCTCGGGATCAAGTTCCCCATTGGGCTCCCTGCTCAGCTGTTTCTCTCTCTGCCGGGAGCTCTCCCTGCTTGTACTCTCTCTCTCTCCATCTGACAAATAAATAGATGAAAATCTTAAAAACAAACAAACAACAAACAAACAAACAAACAAACCCTATTCTTGTATTCATTCTTCCAACAAATAGTAATTGGTCACCAGGACAAACCCGGAAGGTTGGAAATAAAAATGCCACCATCCCTACCCTCCGGGCTTCCATCTGCCAAATGCAATCTCACAGAATGATAATTCTAATAATGGAGTCATCACCATGATAATGGTTGCCTTCGTGGTTGGTGCAACCTGG
Source organism: Neogale vison (assembly GCF_020171115.1). Classification (NCBI taxonomy): domain Eukaryota; kingdom Metazoa; phylum Chordata; class Mammalia; order Carnivora; family Mustelidae; genus Neogale; species Neogale vison. The sequence goes on along the minus strand of NC_058096.1, from coordinate 206,657,006 downwards.
AGGAGGGGAGGAGGTGGAGATGGGGAAGGCTGGAGGAAGTGGGGTACTTCCCAAACAAGATTAAAGCCACTGATGCTTGAAGGCTGGAGGTCCCTGGAAAAAGGGAATTTAGTGTCAGGTGAGGTGGGGTGCCTTCTAGGGAGAAGAGCCCCCTGAAGCTAGGTGAGAACAGTACTTTTTGGGAACTACTTCTGAGTTGCCCCAGCCAAGTCTTAGAATGGGGGTAATTGTGAGGGACCCATGAGGGAGGAAGGAGTCCTCTCTTGAAGGACTTAGAGTTTGCTGAAGGGTTGGGTCTGTGGCCAGTGGAAGGGGTGGAGGGTGGGTGATAATGGGATTAGAATTGTTGCAAGTGGGTCAGTTGGGGGAGAGTGCAAAGGCCTGCAAGGTGGGGGCTGTCGGAACAGTGCGGCCTGAGGAAAGGTGAGATCCTGAACCAAGGTAGGGGCCTTAGGAATAGGAGGAGGGGAGTGACCTTGGGAGGAAGGTAGGGTTCATGGGATCTTGATAACAGAGTTGAGGGGCTCAGGGGGAGGAAGCAGTCTGGAATGAATCCTCTGCAATGACTTAAGCAACTGGGTGGGTGGTAACATTTCAACACTAGGCAGCATAGTCTTGGAGGAATTTGGTTAAGTTCCATTTTGTGCTTGTGTGCTATGTGGGCTTGGCACTCAGGAGAGAGGTTTGGGATTCATTAGCATGGGGATGGTAAGTCTGTTGAGGATGTGCAAAAAGTGATTTTGGAAACTGGGTCTTAGGAGTGTCACCATGGAAAACGGGGTGTAGCAGGAGAGGCCTCTATGGAGGTAGAACTGGGGAAGGAACCACAAGGGAGGGACTGGCCTGTCCATGGTTGGGACAGGCCCTGAAGGGAGTCAGGGAAGGTGGCCAGATGGAGGTCTTAGTCATGTTGAGTGGGTGAGAGAGGCGGGAGGTAAGGAAGTAGCCACAGGAAGGCTCTAGAAAGGTAAGAGATGGCACAAAAGGTACATTGTGGTTCATAAGTGCTCCAAAACATTTAAACAAATGTTCATAGCTTCATTATTCATTTTAGCCCCAAACAGAGAACAACCCAAATGCCTATCAACAATAGTATCGGCAGATCAAGGTTCTTTCATACAGCAACGAGAAGAAGAAAATTACCCATACTATGGATGAATCAAGTCCGCGTGGAAAATAAGCCAGATGCAGAAGAGGACATGCTGTTTGATCTACTGACATAAAGTTTTATAAAATGGAATCCTTTTTTTTTTAAAGATTTTATTTAGTTGCGGGAGAATGAGATCCGGTGTGAGAGGGGAAAGGTCAGAGGGAGAAGCAGACCCCCTACTGAGCAGGGAGCCTGATGCAGGACCCAATCCCGGGACTCCAGGATCTTGATCTGAGCTGACAGCAGTCACTCAAGCAACTGAATCACCCAGGTATCCGGAAGTCCTGCTTTTTAATCTTTGGTGATAGAAGTGAGGGTACTGGTCATCTATGGGGTGGGGTGGTAACTAGAAGGGACTGTAAGGAGAACTTTGGGGAGTGGATCATACGGTTTCTTGATCTGGGTGCTGGTGACATGAATGTGTTCACCCTGTGGAAACTCACGGAGCTGCACACTCACGGTTGGTTCATGTTTCTGCGTGATTGGTATATTTCTTAATTTATTTTTAATTTTCTTTTTAAAAAGATTTTATTTATTTGAGAGAGAGCGAGCATGAAGGGGGAGGGGCAGAGGGAGAGGGAGAAGTAGGTTCCCTGCTGAGCAGGGACCCGCATCCCTCCACCCCTGCCCCAGAATGCTGGGCTCAGTTCTAGGACTGTGAGATCCTGACCTGAGCCCAAGGCAGACGTTTAACTGACTGAGCCACTCAGGTGCTGCTTGTTTTGTTTTGTTTTGTTTAAGATTTATTTTTGAGTAATTTCTACACCCAACATAGGGTTCAGACCTACAACCCTGAGGTCAAGAGTCACATGCTCCATGGACCGAGCCAGCCAGGAGCCCCTGAAATGTTTATTGTTAATAATAAAAATTATTATTAAATTATATATATATATTTCATATATATATATGAAATAAAACCTGTCCTTGATGCCACTTCACCCCACAGCTATAGTCTTTCCCTTCTCAGTTAAACTCAAAAAAGTTGTCTCTAATTTCCCTGTTCTCATTTTGTCTTAAACCCACTCCGATCAGACATTCACCCTCTGTACTCTGTGGAAATGGTGTTTGGCAAGTTCTCCAGGGAACCCTCATTTTGCTGAATCTGGTGACCAATTCCTACACCTTGTCCTACTCCCCAGAAGCTGTCTGTTAACAGCACTGAATACAGTTGACTGACTCCCTTCTAGAAGCATTTGCTTCACTTGACTTTCAGGACACCATTCTCCAGATTTTCCTCCTACCTCAAATTGCTCCTATAAAAAGGTGTTATAGAGAGGTCATGATAGGGGGAGCCATTTGGCCCTGCAAGGGTGGGAACCAGGCATAGGGAGAGAGCCTCGGGTCTCCTGGGTAAGCCAGAAGCTCTTCTGGGCTGGTTCCCAGAGGCATGAGGAGAAATGTGTGGCGTGGATGAAGATTAAGAATTTGAGTGTTATCCTGAAAGTGGTGAGTTTAGAAAGGGCCTCTGAGAAGCTGTCTCCCTTCCCCCCCGCCATTGAATAGGGACTAGACTTAGGGAGCTGGCAGGTCAGTAGGGTGGGTCCCCTTCTCTCCAGAAAACATGGAGGTCTTCTCTGCCACTCTTCTCCCTGGTGGTCATGGTGTAGCACCTGAGGTGGCCGCCAGGGGGCACTTGTTTCCCAGGAGAATATTCTCTGGGAAAGAATTGAAGAGTGTTGCTGGCAGAAGGGGCTGTAGTCAGAGCAGCTTGGGATGGAAGCAAAGCGTGTGTGGGTAAAAAACGAATGCGCCCTAATTGTTTGGGAGGGCCTGGATCCTCAAACCTGTGTTGTTGGTCTCAGCTGGTCCTTAATCTTCTGTGTCAGCCTCTTGGCCGCTCTTGGTCGCTCTTGGTCGCTCTTGGTCTCAATTTTACCCTCAAGGAAATGGGAGGAATGACCCTGATCAGTCTACCACACAGAGGCATTAGCAAGAGAGAACAAATAGTTTCAATACTCTTCAGAAATTTGAAATGAAGTGTACTGGAGAGAAGCAGGGGGTTGCTGACCCTTGCTGTCCCCCATGCTGCCCCTGTGCTGATGTAACCTAATGAGTGTGTGACACTACACTTGAAATTGTTTAAAAGCATCGAGTTGAACAAAAGTCAAAATGGCTGTGCTAATGCTTCAGCAAAGCTTGATTTTTTATTTTTATTTATAATTTTATTATTTATTTATTTGACAGAGAGAGAGAGGGAGATCACAAGTAGGCAGAGAGGCAGCCAGAGAGAGAGAGAGGAAGGGAAGCAGGCTCCTAGCTAAGCAGAGAACCCTATACAAGGCTCGATCCCAGGACCCTGGGATCATGACCCGAGCCGAGGGCAGAGGCTTTAACCCACTGAGCCACCCAGGCGCCCCCAGCAAAGCCTGATTTTTTTTTTTTTTAAGATTTTATTTATTTATTTGACAGAGAGAAACCACAAGTAGATGGAGAGGCAGGCAGAGAGAGAGAGAGGGAAGCGGGCTCCCGGCCGAGCAGAGAGCCCGATGCGGGACTCGATCCCAGGACCCTGAGATCATGACCCGAGCCGAAGGCAGCGGCTTAACCCACTGAGCCACCCAGGCGCCCAGCAAAGCCTGATTTTAATGTAATCTTTTTCCTCCCTTCCGCAGACCTCCCCTCCTCCCTTCTTGAGCTCTTTTTCTTTTTTAAGTTTTCTTTTTTTATTTTTTAGTAATCTCTATACCCCAACGTGGGGCTTGAACTCAGGACCCTGAGATCAAGGGTCACATGCTCCTCCCACCGAGCCAGCTAGGCATCCCTCTTCTTGGCTTTTCGTGTCAGGAACCCGGTACAGCCCTGAAGACAAGACAAACAAGGTTGGCAGCACGTACACAATTCTTGTCAAAACCGGCTAGATCCCATATTTCCTTATAACCAACCCCCTCCACCCATGCCCCAGTCCCTTCCTCCAGGCAGTCGCGCTGTTTTCAAAGGCCTTAGCCTACTGCCACCTCCTTTGCCCAGCAAAGCAAGAAAGCTGTTGTTCTCCTATACCTAGACTCTGTCTTCGTGTTACATATTTCAGCTCCAGAGCACAGAGACTGGTTTTCAACAACACACTCATGTACACTACATGATAATCACTATAGTGATTAACTATAGAGTGCTACACACTTTGAGACAGGGATTCCCCAGCAGGTAGAGGTGGTGAGGCCTGAGTTAGATCAGAGGCAGCGGGAAGGGAATGGAGGACACTGGAGCAATAGGGAGTCATAGTAGGTTCTAGAGTGGTGGGAGGGCTTCATTCTAAAGAGCCAGGTTTTCTTGTGAGCTTTCCTGGGGTCATCCCTCTGGAAGTCAGAGGTCCTGGGGAGTAGCTGAGCTCTTCCTACAGTTTGCAGCTGGGTGGTGTCCCTTCCTCCCCCGACCAGAACATACAGGGAGGGGAGGAAACACTGTGCAGGTGGCTGGAGGGGGCTGGAGACCCACAAGCTGGACCTGTGGTATCATTGCCCCGTCCTTGTCTTTCTCAATCCCTGGGCCTCTGGGAAGTGAAATTGTTCCTGAGACTCCCTCCCATCCTGGTTGAGTTAGACTGTCTTGCACCATCTAGCAGTTAGCTGGTTGACAAATGGCCGCATTAAGCAAGGTCTTGTGGGAGGGGATTGCAGGTGGGAGTCTGGGGGGGTTAGTTTCCTGGACCTGTCCCTTTCCAGCCCTGAGCAGTGCCTGCCCTAGAGGGAATTGAGGCTGGACCTATTCTGAACTTTTTACACCTAAAATCCAGACTCTAAGGCCTGCTTCAGGCCTTCTGGGATGCTTGGGAGTTCTGTGAAAAAAGGGGGCAAACCTGAGGAAATTAGGGATAATCAGAGTGAACCAGGTTCTTTTTCTGCAGGACTCATCAGATGCTTTAACTAGCAAATGTGTATTGCGAGTCTCCAAGAACCAGCAAGGGAGGTTTTACATACTTGCTTGAATAAGGGACCCTTTTCATAGAGCCTTGTATGACCACTATTCCATGGAACACACTCTGACAGTACCAGATAAATCCAGTGTGGCCCCCACATTCATTTCACACATGAGGAAATAGAAATGCAGAGGAGGGAGGGGTTGCCCTCAGCCCCAGGTTGGTGGGCTCTGCTTCTGAGTACGACTTGGGTCTCCCCTCCCTGGGCACCTTCAGAGCCGTCCCAAGTGGGCAGGGAGGGGACACTGCTGGCCTCTTCTTCCTCGCCACCAGCCCCTTCTCTCATTGGGGCTCAGGGGCCAGCTCATGTAAGCTTGGGTTTTGTGGTCCCAGAGAGTCGAGGAGAGAGCACAACACGCCTTCCTGGAAGGAATATGCCCACACATTGCCGGTGCTTATTTCCCCACTCTACAGCTTTTATTTTATTTTATCTTATTTTAACATAAAAAAAAAAAAAAAAAACCTCTTTTTTTTGAACTCACATCCCAGGGATCAAGAGTCGTGTGCTCTACTAACTGAGCCAGGGATGCCCCCCCCCCCAGTCTACAGCTTTTAAAATTGAGGTATACATTATCTACCATAAAATTCACAATTGTAGCAGTTATTTATATGAGTTTTGACAAACGTATGCAATTGTGTAATTATCAGCACAATCGAGATGTGGAACGTTTTCATCACCCTAACCCAATCCCTCAAAAACCCCTTTGTAGCCAGTCACTCTCTCCTTCCCAACCCCAGCCTCTGGCAGCTACTGATCTGCTTTTCACCGCTTCAACTTTGCCTCTCTTGGAAGTGTCACGTGACTAGCATCCTATAATCGGTGATCTTCTGTATCTTGCTTTCTTCCCTGAGCATAATGTCTATGAGGTTTATTCATGGTGTGTGAATACTGGCGTTTCTTTGTTTTTACTTACCCATTCCATTCCATTGTGTGGATGTTTCACAGTTTGAGGGGCCTGCTGATGGATGTTTGGGGTGCTCCTGGGTTTGACTGTTCTCAGGGAAGTTGCTGTGCACCTTCTCATACAAGGTTTTGGGTTGGAGGTGTGTTTTCATATTTTTTTCTTTAGATAAGCTCTGTGCCCACTACAGGGCTTGAACTTACAACCCTGAGATCAAGTGTTGTGTATTCTACTGACTAAGCCAGCCAGGTGCCCCACATTTCCTGATGGTGATGACCCCGTAGTGGAATTTCTGGGTTGTATGATAAGCTTACCCTTTTCTTTTCTTTTTAGATTTTATTTATTTATTTGACACAGAGAGATCATAGGTAGGCAGAGAAGCAGGCAGAGAGAGAGAGGGGGAAGCAGGCTCCCCATGGAGCAGAGAGCCCAATATGGGTCTCGATCCCAGGACCCTGGGATCATGACCTGAGCCGAAGGCAGAGGCTTTAACCCACTGAGCCACCCAGGCACCCCAAGCTTACCCTTTTCAAAATGATTCCTGGTTGTCCTTCTCCCATCGCCTGCAGAGGGGAGTAGTGGGGTGCGTAGATAGATGGGCTGAGGCTGGGAGAGGCTAAGGAGTAACCTGGGCCTCAGCCTTCCTTCCATCTGTCTCAGTAGCTGGTATCTTCAGGAGCTGCTCTGTCCTGCCCGGGGCTGGCCTCCCTTTACTCAGCTGTGACATGATAACAGCATTACAGCCCTCCGTGTCTGTCTCAGATGCTCTTTCAGGGATGAAAGGAGGTGGGCAGGGGTTATCTCTGGAAGCTGTGAGGGGCCTGCACTCTGAGGGGTGGGACGGACGTTGGTGGTACTTGACAGACAGAATACGGTCCTGGGAGACGGCCTCCCTTTGAGAGCTCTTTGCTCTCTCAAGTCCATGTGGACATGACAGTAACCAGTTCCTGAGAAACTTGAGAGGATCCTTTTGGCCGGGAACTGAGTGGGCTAGGGCTAATATTTTTTGGGTTATCAAAGGCCACCCATTTGCCATAAACCCATTTGCCTTGGAATATGGAGCAATAAAGAAGGAAGAACATTTTGTAAGGAGACCAAGGAAGAAAGTGTCTCCACCACTGTCCTATACACATGTTGCTACTTAAATTTAAATTAATGCAAGTTAAATTAAGAAATCAGTTATGCAGGGGGCCTGGGTGGCTCAGTCGGTTAAGTGTCTGCCTTCAGCTCAGGTGGTGATCCCAGGGTCCTGGGGTCGAGCCCCTCTTTGGACTCCCTGCTCAGTGGGGAGCCTGCTTCTCACTGGGGAGTCTGCTTCTCTCTCTGCCCTTCTCTCTCTGTTTCTCATGAATAAATAAATCTTTTTTTAAAAAAGATCTATTTATTTGTGAGAGAGAGAGTGGGAGAGAGAGCATGCGTCCCGCAGGACGGGCAGAGGAAGAGGGGAAAGAGAATCTTTTAAAAAAGATTTTAGGGGCTCCTGGGTGACTCAGTGGGTTGAAGCCTCTGCCTTCAGCTTTGGTCATGATTCCAGGGTTCTGGGATCGAGCCCTGCATTGGGATCTCTGCTTGGCGGGAGGCCTGCTTCCTCCGCTCTCTCTCTGCCTGCCTCTCTGCCTACTTGTGATCTCTGTCTGTCAAATAAATAAATTAAACTAAAAAGATTTATTTATTTGTTTGAGAGAAAGAAAGCGAGAGCCTGACCATGAGTCAGGGGGGAGGAGCAGAGGGAGAGGGAGAAGCAGCCTCCCTGCTGAACAGGGAGCCTGACCCGGTGCTCGATCCCAGGACCTGGGGACCATGACCTGAGCTGAAGGCAGATGCCTAATGGACTGAACCACCCAGGTATCCCAAGGGGAGAGAGAATTTTAAGCACAGTCAGGGCGGAGCCCCATGGGGGGGGGCTTGAAGTGGGGTTCAATCCCATGACCTGGAGATCGTGGCTTCAGCCAAAACCAAGAGTTGGAAGCTTAACCGACTGTGCCACCCAGGCGCCCCTCAGGTTGGGTCTCAATTTCAGGGTGGTGAGTTCAAGCTCTGTGTCCCTTCACAATTCATCTCAATACCTCATACCTTTCTTTTCCCAAAACACACCCTACTTTCTTTGTAGACAGAAGTTTTAATTGCATAAATTAATTGGGATTCTTAACCCTTATAAACCTGAAATTTTAGGGAAAATTAAGAAGTAAGAAGTTGTGAACTAAAAAGTAAGCAATTATGAACTGTTACACCATCATTCTTTAGATTAGCAAATTGATGAATACATTTCATAATATCTAGAGACATACATTTCTCCATAGCACAATTTTTCAAAGTGACACAAGATATGTTTTCTAACATCTAACAAGATATTTTCCAAATATCTTTAGTTCCTCTGTAGTAAGAAGTCAAAAGTAAGTAAACTAAGACATATTTAGCAATTAAGATTTCAGTGTATCATCCTATTTGGAAGTGACATAGGTATTCAATGAATTCCCATCATATAATTTTTTTTTTAGATTTTATTTATTTATTTGCCAGACAGAGATCACAAGTAGGCGGGGTGGGGGGAGAGGGGAGGAGGCTCCCTGCTGAGCAGAGAGCCCAATGCGGGGCTCCATCCTAGGACCCTGGGATCATGACCGGAGCCGAAGGCAGAGACTCTAACCCACTGAGCCATCCAGGCGCCCCCATCATATAATTTAACTTGGCAAAATATTAAGAGTGGAAGCTATCAAAGATTTGGGAAACTTTGTGTCTTTAGGGTTTTTTTTCAGTCATCTCTACACCCGGAGTGTGGCTCAAACTCATGACCCAAGGATCAAGAGTCCCATGTTCTCCTGACCGAGCCGGCCCGGCACCCTGGGAAAGTATTTTTAAGCAGATACACCATAACACATAATCATTGTTAAAAGTTTACTTAGAAACTGTTATCTCACTTATGTTTACGTAAGTCAGCTGTTCCCAGCAATTACATCTAGACCACTCATGAAAACTTCATTAGACATTAGATAAAGTCAGCCATCGTCCTAAGCTACTTTCCTTTCTCACAAATTTTGTAATAGAGATAACATAAATTTATTTGACTAGTAAACCCATGTAATGTAAGTCGTTTATCTGCTTTGTATTTAATGTTGAGAACTCTGAAGACATACCTATTTTAATTAACTCACACTTAAAGCCAACTTTAATTAAACCCAAACTAGCTTTTATTTAGTATGATCTCACATCATGTAAACCTGAAAATGCTTATTTTAAAGCCAATTAAAATAAAGCTCTTTCACAAATTAAATTTTTAAAAAAGGTTTTATTTTTAAGCAATCTTTATACTCAATGTTTGGCTAGAACTCACAACCCTGAGATCAAGAGTCCCATGCTCGGGGCGCCTGGGTGGCTCAGTGGGTTAAGCCGCTGCCTTCCGCTCAGGTCATGATCCCAGGGTCCTGGGATCGAGCCCCACATCGGGCTCTCTGCTCAGCAGGGAGCCTGCTTCCCTCTCTCTCTCTGCCTGCCTCTCCATCTACTTGTGATTTCTCTTTGTCAAATAAATAAATAAAATTTAAAAAAAAGAGTCCCATGCTCTACTGACTGATGCCCCACAAATTGATTTTGACCATACCATCTGGAGATAGAAAAATATTCCGCATCTACAACGTACATGTACACACACACACACTAACATACAGGCAGATAAAAAGACCTTACAGTTTTGGTTCTAAAGTTTTAGCCATGAGTCAGGTATAAAAATATAAAAGTCATTAGTTTATAAAAGAACAGTTGGATACAAATTGGGTCTCTGGCAAAGGAACAAGTTATGGTTACCTACTCCAATGGCTAAAGCTGCTGCTGCTTCTTTTTTTGAAGAGCTTTTTGATAGAGCTTTTTTAAATTTTTGAATTTCATTCATCTATTTGTCAGAGAAAGGACAAGCAAGGGGAGTGGCAGGCAAGAAGAGGCAGGGAGAAGCAGACTCCCTGCAGAGCAAGAAGCCCAATGCAGGACTCTATCTCAGGACCCCGGGATCATGACCTGAGCCAAAGGGAGACACTTAACCGACTGAGCCACCCAGGTGCCCCGATACAAGGCATCGTTTTTGATCTCAGTTTCTACTTCTTGATTTTTTTCCTGCTACCTTAATCTTACATGCTGTTACTAGAAAATTTGAGATGACATTCCTTGAGTCCTCTGGTAGGTGGCTGCTTTCCTTTCTAGGGTGTCCCAAGAGATGTCTCTGGGATTGGTGTCAGCCTCCACTAGCACAATACACACAGAGTCTTTGGGTAAAGCCCCCAGGTTTCTGGAGTGTGAGACCAGAGTCTTGTGTGTTGGTGTGCCGTGGCACAGAGCATGCCTGGGAAGCTTCCGTGGAGTTCTGCGTTTATCAGCAGGCTGGCGCATGACCTCAGGGCTCTTAGGAGGCACTGGCCCTAGATATTCAGGATGTTTATATTGGTCTGTTAATTTTTTTGACATCGTACCAAGGATTAAACCCAAGAAATCTCATCGGGTCAGTGGACAAAGAGCAGGAGCAGTGAGTGGGGACACAGAGACAAAAGGTCTCTGTTGTATATTTCCCCTCGTGGTGCCATTGGTTTGTGGTTGCAAGGCTATTCACCCTTCTGGGGTAGGACATGTAGTAGCAGCACTACTCCCCTAACTCTGTAGTTGCAGGGAGAGATCTCCCATCCTCACCTCTGGGAATGTTCCTGTGTGTCTTCAGCCAGAGCCTCTTGGGAAGTGACAATGGCTTTATGATCCAATTTACCCTCCTTAATTCTTCTTGGCTTCAAGGCAAGAAGGATGCCTACACATATTAACAGTCAATGATGGCCTTTATAAAAGGTGGTTTAATTACCTCATTAGAACATAGAGCCTTGAGGGGCACCTGTGGTGACTCAGTGGGTTAAGCCTCTGCCTTCGACTTAGGTCATGATCTCAGGGTCCTGGGATCGAGCCCCGCATCAGGCTCTCTGCTCGGCGGGGAGCCTGCTTCCCCCCTCTCTCTGCCTGCCTCTCTGCCTACTTGTGATCTCTATCTCTGTCAAATAAATAAATAAAATATTTAAAAAAAAAAAAAAAGAACATAGAGCCTTGACCGACCGTGGACTGTAGCTATCTTTATATCCTTAGCACCTGACACCGGGGATGCACCAGGGCACCCGGAGTGAATGAATCCCATTTTATTTTGTTTTGTTTGAAGAGTTATTTATTTATTTGAGAGAGAGACAGCGTGTGCGAGGGAGTATGAGTGTGCAGGGAGGGACAGAGGGAGAAGGAGAGAGAGAATCTCAAGCCTCCTCCCGGCTGAGCGTGGAGCCAGAAGCAGGGCTTGATCCCACCACCCTGAGATCGTGACCTGAGCCAAAAATCAAGAGCAGATACTTAACCGACTGAGCCATCCAGGAGCCCTGTGAATCCTTTTATACCCCCCTCTGCTAAACATCAGAATACTTTTCAGTAATAGCTCTGTATAAATAAGCAATAATTTTTATTTTCTCGATTGATTCTTTAGGTTTATAACAATGTAAAGGGGAAAAAATTGAAATTTAAAGTCATTTAAATTCAATAAAATATTTTATATATATATATATGAACATAGCCTGATCACACCGCTCTGAGGACATCATTAGATTATTACGGCAGCGGTGGTGACCTTTTGGGCTGGACACTACAAGCAACAACACACAACAGAGGCAATATGTGAAGCACATAGCGACCAAATGACACCCGCATGCGGTGCTCCTTTCCTAGACGGTGTTCGCTGAGTTAGGTGGTTAATAAGCAAGTCACAGGTAAAATGCATTCCCCTTGGTTCATTGCAGGGGCAGTCATGCAATCCCAACTGTGCCATTTGTTGTATATTGGTCTTGGCCTATCAATGGCCAATGTTGTGGCTAGAGCAGCCCTCATAGTTCTTGTTATAATTGCAAGATGCCCTTCAGCTGTAACCGTTAGGAAACTCTGAAATAAACTCTGAAAGTTTATTACTTGTAAGACCTGGGAATTACAAGGCACACTTAGGGCCACACAACGAGTTCCCAGGAAGAGAGAAGAAGCAAGAGAGAGCAAGCCTGGGGTTCTGCTTTTATTGGGGTCGAGTGTGAGGGCCTAGGCTCACTTATTATTGACAAATTTAAAGGAAGAGGAAAAAACCAAGTGACCCAAATGGTCAGTTACCGAAATCAACCAAGATCTCTAAAACAAAGGATCTTCGGTGTGGGGAGGTGGCCTGGCTTTTTTTGTTTGTTTGTTTGTTTTGTTTTGTTTATAAGGCCTCTCAAGCTTTTGCTCCCCTCTGCCATCCAGGATGTCATCTATTTTTCATGCCGATCACTAATAATTTGCCGGACATTCCATGTTAATGCTGTGAAGAGGGCTACTTGGTGCCCTGGCTTTTTACCTAGCCGAGTGGCTGGCCATGTGTTTATTTGAGACAGTCATCTTTGCTATTTAATTATTTATTTTATTTTACTTTTTAAGGATTTTTTTTTTTTTAATTTAGCACAGAGACAGATCACAAGTAGGCAGAGAGGCAGGCAGAGAGAGAGGAGGAAGCAGACTCCCCGCTGAGCAGAGAGCCCAATGTGGGGCTCCATCCCAGGACCCTGAGATCATGACCCAAGCCAAAGGCAGAGGCTTAACCCACTGAGCCACCCAGGTGCTACGGGGACAATCAAATCTTTTTTTTTTTTTTTTAAAGATTTTTTTTTTTTAATTTATTTATTTGACAGAGATCACAAGCAGGCAGAGAGGCAGGCAGAGAGAGGAGGAAGCAGGCTCCCTGCTGAACAGAGAGCCCGATGCGGGCCTCGATCTCAGGACCCTGAGATCATGACCTGAGCCGAAGGCAGCGGCTTAACCCACTGAGCCACCCAGGCGCCCGGGGACAATCAAATCTTAAGTTGACATTTGCATTATAAAAAAAGTGAAAACCAGCTACCTGTCAGGGTTTACACTATAGACTGACTGGGCAGAGGCCCCAGTGAATCTTGGCTTTGACATGCTCCAGTGAGTGGATCCCACTGGTTGCCCTTGTTGTTGTTCCAATGAAGGATTTTGATGAACTCACCTGGCTAGATTACCAGGGTTGAGAACAGATAGATAGTTCTGAGTTATGACTCCGAGCAGTTTCCTTGGCTAGATTCTTTTGGGTTGTACTAGATGTGGGGCTAAAGGAGATTTGGGCTAACCCCCAGGTCCAGCGCATATAGGGCCTGCCTGGAGATGGTCCTTACTGCCCAGTCCCTTGGGGGTGTATGGCCTTGCCCAGGGAGACTCAAGTTGGCATATCATTTCCCTTCTACTCTCAGTCTGGTGGTGAATCCAGGGGCAAACTGAGCTGGGGCCTTTCTGCCCACCTTACATCAGGACATGAACTTGAGTTCATTCCAGACCCTAAACTTTACCCTCCTGGAGACAGTAAGCCCCACAGAGGAGCTCATAAGACCTCTAGAGAACTGTGGCTTTCTGGAAAAGGAGGTAAAGTAGGAATCACACCAGAGAGATCTCTTCCTCAAGGGTCATCATGTGTCCCCTTCCCTGGTTGCTTTGGCTTCTGTTCTGCCATCCCTTCTGTCTGAGCCTCCTGGTGAGTCAGCTGGCTGGGCATTACCTCTTCTTGTGGGTCTCCTCAGAGGGACCCGGAAGCCGAAAGCTGAGAGGGTAGCTTGAGGTAGCAAGGTACCTTCCTGAGTGGGCCACTTCAAGGTTGAAAGCCAGGGACACTCCCTCCAGAACACAGTGGGGCCTTGAACCAAGCTGAGGAAACCACAGAGAAGCTAGGGTTCGGGAACAGGAGAGGGGACTGTGTTCCTGCTGGGGGGTGGGGCAGCAGGGAGGAAGGCATCTGGCTTCCAGAGTTTCTCAGAAGATCTGCAGCAGGGGATTTAGGAGAGGTCCCCCATGTGATTTGGGCAGATTCCCATCTCCTCAGGAGATTTTTTTTTTTTAAGATTTTATTTATTTATTTGAGAGAGAGGCAGTGAGAGAGAGCATGAGCAAGGAGAAGGTCAGAGGGAGAAGCAGAATCCCCGTGGAGCTGAGAGCCCGATGTGGGACTCGATTCCAGGACTCTGGGATCATGACCTGAGCCGAAAACAGTCATCCAACCAACTGAGCCACCCAGGCGTCCCTCCTCAGGAGATTTGCTGCTGCAGTCCAGCTACATCCAGTGGACATGAAGGTGGCCTCCTCCAGAGCTATAACTCACGATTAGAATAACCACCCACTGCTGACGATACAGCACTGCCTGAGGGAAGAACTCTGGGAACCCAAATTTTCCTGTGTGAGGAGGGAGCTCCGCACCTGCCTGTGCAGGAGGGTGGGGCCTGGGAGTGAGCATGTGTGTGAGGGAGTGTGTTTCCTTAAAAAAAAAAAAAAACTGTTTGGGGGCACCTGGGTGGCTCAGATGGTTAAGCATCTGTCTTTGGCTCAGGTCATGATCTCAGGGTGCTGGGATGGAGCCCTGCATCGGGCTCTCTGCTTGGCAGGAAGCCTGTATCGCCTGCCCCCTCTGCCTGCCTCTTTGTCTACTTGTGATCTCTCTCTCTGTCAAATAAATAAACAAATAAAATCTTTAAAAAATAATAAAGTGTTTTTAATAGGAATGATTTTTTTTGTACTTTGTTTTTTATTTTGTTTTGCAGTTTCTTAAAGGATTTTATTTATTTATTTGAGACAGATAGATACAGAAAGAGCATGAGCAGTGGGAGAGGCAGAGGGAGAGGGAGAAGCAGACTCCCAGGAGGCTGATGTGGGGCTGGATCCCAGGACCCTGGGATCATGACCTGAGCCAAAGACAGACGCTTAACCATCTGAGCCACCCAGGCACTCCAGGAGTGTGTTTTCTGTGTGTTCCCTCTGACTGAGACTCTTCAGGAGACATGGTGGACCCTTCCCCTCATTGACTCTAAAGTTGGTGACTATCTCTTGTGAGCAAGGAGTCCCCTGACTTGGAGGTCATTCTCACTGGGGAGAGATTTCCTGGGGAGGGGAGGGGAGATGCTCTCCTCTCTCCAGCCCTATTCCAGTGAGTTTGGAAACTCAGAGCTCGAAGAGCAGCCCTGGGGCCCTTGCCATCACCAAGGCAAAAAAAAACTTGTCTTTGGGGTTGTCATAGTAACAACACCTTGAGAGCGTGTCTGGGGCCATAGAATTTTACAGCTATGCCTGCCTGTGGATATGCTGCCCATCATCTCTGGCCACCTGAGCCTGGATGTGATGCGTGCGTGGCTTTCCTGTGCCATCTGTCCCCTCTGAGTTCAGAGCAGTCCTGTGAGGAGGTCAGGGCAAGGGGTCACCACCACAGTTCCCATTTGGCAGAGGAGGAGACTGAGGCCAGAGAGTGGGTTGCCTAAGGTCACAGAGGGAGGTCTTAGTGGGTCAGATCTTTTTCAGCTGAGCCTATACTGTGACCACACCTGTTTCCTTCGGGATAGCTTCTGTCTCTCTGCACCCAATTCTTCAGCTCCAGAACCCCTGTCCCAACCTTCTTTACCTCTACCATCTTGTCCTATTTCCTTTTCCAAAGCCCACTTGGGTCAAGAGACTGAGATTCAGCTTCAGTGGGTATATTAGAAATGGAGGGGCTGAACTGGGAGGTGGCTGGCCAGGGGCAAGGGCCGGGGCTTTCCCTCAGGTGTCTCCTGACCACAGAAGAGGACGGAGAGTTGAGGGGTCTCTGCCAGCCTTGTGCAGGCCTGAGGGATGCTCTATTCCCTGGGAAGCTCAACACTACTACAGCCTTGGTGTGGCCTCAGTAGAGCCTTGACACCTCCAGTCTAACCAGCTTGCTTCCCGCCCACACACATGCTTCACTCTTTACATGAACTAGTCACTACTCATGGCTTGGTGGACCTTCTCACTGTCACGCCTTGGCTCACACTGTCTCTATTTGCTGTGTTTTTTTTTTAAATTTAATTTAAAAATTTTTTCAGTGTTCCAAAATTCATTGTTTATGCACCACACCTAGTGCTCCATGCAAAGTGTGCCCTCCTTAATACCCACCACCAGGCTCACCCAAACCCCCTCTACTGGCTGCATTTACTGGTCTTCCACAATACCATGGCAGCCCCCTCTAACATAGATATTGTGTTCTTGTCCATCTTCCTGCTGAACGGGGAGCTTCTTGGGAGTGAAGGTCATCTCTGAATCACCTCTGGGCCTCCACTGTACACACGGCACAGAATCGAAAGGCATCAGGACATTCTGGAAGCACACACAGGGCAAAGGTGACTGTGGTTGTCTTTTCCACTTTGGATTTTTTAGTGGACTTCTCGTGGATTCTCTTCATCATGTGAATGGAAGAAAGAATCTCATCGTGATCGGGACTGGGCTTCACCCAGGACCCACAGGGGACCCACACCTGTGTGTGGCTGAGCTTTGTCAAGGGCGACCTTCACTTGTTTCCATCCATTGCTCTTCTCACACAGAGCACTTGGCCCTTCAGGGAATCTGGTCTTTCCAAGCAGCTCTTACTGTCTCCCCCCACACAAGGCACTTCCTCCATTTTCTTTCTCCCGGTTTTCTCTTCTTTCTCCTCCTCTTTTTCTTCTTGTAATTATAAGCACTGTTAAAGGACATAGTCTCCTTAGACAAACTCAAAGAAGCACAGTACAAAAGTCCTTTTGACAGTTTGGATCCCTATCCCACTCATCCCAATGTCACCTCAGAGATAACCTTCATTCTTCAACTGGGAGCATACCCGTCCCGATCTTTTTCTAGATGTTTGTATATGTTGATGAGTGCCAAAAAATAGAGGGTCTTATATTACGGTGGTTGATGGTTTACATAAATGGAATCATCTGCACATATTATTCTGCAATTTCACTTGTTCTCTTCATAATTATATTGGCATCTTCCTACTTTTTTTTTTTTTAAAGATTTTATTTATTTATTTGAGAGAGAGACAGTGAGAGAGAGCATGAGCGAGGAGAAGGTCAGAGAGCAAAGCAGACTCCCCATGGAGCTGGGAGCCCGATGCGGGACCCGATCCCGGGACTCCAGGATCACGCCCCGAGCCGGAGGCAGTCGTCCAACCAACTGAGCCACCCAGGCGTCCCTCTTCCTACTTTTTTAAAGGAAGATATTATTTATTTGACAGAGAGAGAGAGAGCACAAGCAAGGAGAGTAGGAGAGGAGAGGGAGAAGTAGACTCCCCGCTGAGCAGGGAGCCTGACATGGGGCCTGATCCTAGGACTCTGGGATCATGACTTGAGACAAAGGCATACGCCCAACTGACTGAGCCACTCAGGTACCCTGGCATCTTCCTACTTTTAACTGAAATATATATGTATATTTATATGAATGTATGAAAAAATGCACTAATCATAAGTGTGCAGATTGCTGAGTTTTTGCTAAGTGAACACATTAGTGTAACCAGCCCCCAGAAGTCCCCTCGTCCCTCTTCAAAGGGCTACTTGTCCCTATAATCATGACCCTGACTTTGAATTCCATAGACTAGTGGTGCCAGATTTTAAAATTTATAGAAAATAGAACCATACAGTATATACTCTTTTGCATACAAGCTCTTCATGTATCAGAACATTTGAGAGAATCACCTATGTTGTATACAATTACAGTTTGTTCAACTTTTTGTTGCTGAGTAGTATTCCATTCAATGACTATATCACAATATTGTTATTCTTTTGCTACTGATGGCTATTTGGGTAGTTTCCAGCTCATTCTTTTAATTTTAGTTAGTTAATTAATTAGAAAGATTTTATTTATTTATTTGAGAGAGCATGCACACATAAGTTGGGGGAAGGGCAGTGGGAGAGAGAAAATCCCAAACAGACTCTGCTGAGCCCACCAGAGGGTCCAATCCCACGACCCTGAGATCATGACCCGATCCAAGTCAAGAGTTGGCTTCTTTTTTTTTTATATAAGATTTTATTTATTTATTTGACACAGAGAGAGAGATCACAAGGAGGCAGAAAGGCAGGCAGAGAGAAGGGGAAGCGGGACTCGATCCCTGGACTCTGAGACCGTGACCAAGCCGAAGGCAGAGGCTCAACCCACTGAGCCACCCAGGCGCCCAAGAGTCAGCTTCTTAATGGGCTGAGCCACTCAGGCACCCCTCCAGCTCATTCATTTTTATTTTTTAAATTTTAATTTTTATTTATTTTTAAAAATATTTAATTTATTTATTTGAGGGAGAGAGAGCATGAGTGGGAGCAGGGTGGGGGGAGGGGCAGAGGGCGTGGAAGAAGCCAACTCCCTGCTGAGGACCCAGGACCCTGGGATCAGGATCTGAGCCAGAGGCGGACACTTAACCTGCTGAGCCACCCAAATGCCCCCAACTCAATCGTTTTAAATGGCTGCCCTGTAGACCATAGAGTGGACATACCCTTTCTCACTGACATGTGTTTGGATAATTTCTGGTTCCCCACCTAGGTCCAGCAAAGCTGCATGGAGCGTCTTGGTTTTCACGCTTCCTCACCTGCATCCTTGAGGGAGGTTCCTGAAGAGTCAGGTTTCGGGGGTAACACCAGCAATGGCCTGGGCTTCTCCTGGTGAGCAGGTCCCGGGGTGGGGGCGGGCAGCTGTGAATCGATGGCTGCCATCCTCTTTCTCCCTCAGGAGGGTCTCTGATCCCTCACCTTACAGTTCACATGGGAGGCATTCCTCCATGGAGAAGACAATGGCCTTGCAAGCAGATATAATAATATCTTCTACGTTATTGACAAGGAGGAGGGGCAGCTGGTGAATATCTTAAGTTCGCATACATGGTCAGCAGGTTAGGCAGGGGGCGACCCAAGTCACTCGGCCAGGGCCCTACTAGTTCTCTTACACCACTTAGCATGGACGGCTTGGAAGTCCAGGGCTCTGGGGCGGGGATAGAGGAGGTGTTTACACACAAGCGAGGCTGTGCGTTGTCCAGCCTGTGCGTTTTAAGGGCCGAGCATGACAGGGAAGGACATCTGTCTCCGCCAGACCGGGAGGAGGAAGAGAGGCGGACTGGGAAAGGTGGGAGTCCAACGTTGGGGTGTGGTGGTGATACCACTCCCGCACTGACCTTTGCAGGACCATCAGCTCCCACCTCTTGGGCTGGTGTCCTTTGCTGGGTTAGGAGTGGGCATGGGGTGGAGGGGGCCCAGAACCTGGCCTGACCGTCTCAGGGCCTAGTTACCACAGCCTCTGAGATCTTGACCCTGATCTGCTTTGGCTTGTCCCTTCACTCCAGGCCAAGGGTATTGCAGGAAAGTGGAGCGAGCATCCAGAAGGACCAGTTAGTTAGTTCTTTGGCTTGTTCTGTTCTCCCTCTGAGCTTCCCAGTTATGCCTGAGGCATGTGAGTTGGGCTCACACTCACTTGCTGCTGAGAGTGCCTGCAAGGGCAGAATTTTTCCAAAGAAGTCACAGCTAGTGAGCAGTAAAGCAGTGATTCAAACACCCATCCGCCTGATCCTGGAGTCTATGGTCCTGATCAGCCCTTGGGGGTGGCTTTTCCCCCTCTTGATTTTAACATCTATAATGGACCACGTCCTTTATCTGCTTGGACTCCTTTATCAGACCTCATCCTTTATCAGCCACTGAGGTCTGTGCTTGCCAAGACCAGCTTTAGAGGGAGGAAAATGGAGAGACAGAGAAGCTTTGGGAAGCTACTTGCCCAAAAGAACAAAGCAAGTCAGTGGCAGAGCTGGGACTTCAGCTTGGGCACCTAGCCCCAGCCTCTGTGCCCTTGGCCGCTTCATGGCGTGGCCTTCATCAGAACCCACTTCCCTAGAGCCAATCCCATCTCTCTATCCGCGACTCCTACCCCCGGGGGGAGGGGCAGAAGAACCACTTTTTGTTTTTTTAATTTTAATTACAATTCGTTAACGATATAGTGTTATATTAGTTTCAGGTGTGCATTGTAACGATTCAGCACTTCCATGCAACACGGGGAGCTCATCACAGCAAGCGCCCTCCTTAATCCCCTTCACCTGTTTCACCCATTTCCAACCCCCCATCCTGCCGCCCTAACCCTGAGTTTGTTCCCTGTAGCTAAGAGTCTGTTTCTTGGCTTCCTCTCTCTTTCTCTTTTCCTTCGCTCGTTTGTTTTGTTTCTTGAATTCCACAGATGAGTGAAATCACACGGTATGTGTCGGTCTCCGACTGGTCGTTTATTCTGCTTCCCATTATACTCTGCAGCTCTGTCCATGTCCTTGCAGATGGAAAAGATCCACTTTCTATTTATTTATTTATTTATTTGACAGGCAGAGATCACAAGTAGACAGAGAGGCAGGCAGATGGAGAGAGAGGAGGAAGCAGGCTCCCTGCTGAGCAGAGAGCCTGATGTGGGGCTCCATCCCAGGACCCTGAGACCATGACCTGAGCCGAAGGCAGAGGCTTAACCCACTGAGCCATCCAGGTGCCCCAAAGATCCACTTTCTTGAGGAGTTTCCCTAGTTTCTTTCCGGGAGACATTGCCTGGATCCTCTGCTCACTTGTGCAAAAGCTGACAAGGACCCTGGTGGAGTCTGGGATGCTCTCGGGCTTCCTGGCTCAGCTCCCCATGCCCCCTTGGTGGGGTGGAGCTGGGACAATCCTGAGTGTCCCTTCCCGAGCTCACACGGCAGGGTGCCCCACTATCCACCCCATACTAAGTGCCTTGGGGTCCGGGGCTGCTCAGAGCTGGGCCACAGATGAGCTGGTCTCACCCCTTGGGGAGCCCACCGCCTGGAGGAAGACAGACAAGGAAATGGACCCGGCCGACGTGCCAGTCAGGTATCCCAGCCTAAGACTCCAACTCTTTTTCCTACCTCAGGTCTTTCTGCTGTGCCTCCCCACGCCCTTCCCCGCCTGCCCCCTCTCAGGAGCACAGCACCACAATCAGCTCACTCCGCATCTCCTCAGGATGCCCCAAGAAGGGTTCTGTACTTGTTGTCTCCATCCTAATATATTTTGCACACCTCTCACAGACTCACGACTGCCCCACAGAGACTGCACTGTGGGGCGCGGTGCTGAAAGAGAGCTGTGTTCAGGGAGCCCCAGGAGCTGGGGCCAAGGACAGTCAGGGTGGGCTTTCCTGAGGAGGGGAGCCTTGTTCTGAAGGAGGGTAGGACTCTGGCAGGTCAGGGAGGCTGGGCTGTGGGGAGTGGGGGAGAGGGTGCTCCAGCAGAGGAAAGGGGCCGGTCCTGGAGGGGGCAGCCCACTGGGCCCGTTCAGGCTTGGAAGGGGTGGAGGCTGGCAGGGAGGCCAGAGGCCAGCTCACAAAGCTCCAGAGTGCCCCCTAGGGCCCGATGACGGGGTGTGGGGTGGGGGGTGTGTGTGCTGTGGGAGCTGAGCCTCAGCATGGCCCCTGCCACATCTGTGACCTTGCTAAGCCCCCTTCTGCCTCTCTCTGGGGACCTCAGTTACTCCTTCTGAGCAATGGGGAGTTGCGATAGCACTGATACGCACTTCTTTGTGCCTGTTTGGAGCTCTTACTTTCTTTTTTTTTCCCAAGAATTTATTTATTTATTTGACAGAGAAGTCTGTTGTTCAGTCTGAGGCTGAGAACCTGGAACTTTTGCCCAGCGCCCTGCCTTTCCACAAAACAGCTGCCGCAAGCCAAGCCTGCAAGAATCCCAGGAGGGCCGCTGCTCAGAGAAGCCGGAGAGTCCTTGCCATGTGGACTCGGCCCCAGCCCCACGTGTGAGGGTGTGGGGACCCAGGGGACATTTGGAAGAGCGGGAGGGGCCCTGGAAATCACACAGAGACTCAAGGGAGCAGAGTGAGACCCTAAGGCCTGGAGAGAAAATCTCACAGAGTATGGTGAGGGCTTGGGGGACAGGGGGAGAGATCCTGGGTTGCAGAGAGGGATTCCCGGGGACCTGACTGAGCCCTGCCCCCTAGCAAAAGCAGTCAGCTGGCTAAGGATTAAATAGCTTAATTTACCAAATTTACCTGGAGAGACCACTTTTAGGCAGCCATGGAGCATTGAAAACCTTATACAAACAGGGGCGCCTGGGTGGCTCAGTGGGTTAAGCCGCTGCCTTCGGCTTAGGTCATGATCTTAGGGTCCTGGGATCGAGCCCCACATCGGGCTTTCTGCTCAGCAGGGAGCCTGCTTCTTCCTCTCTCTCTGCCTGCCTCTCTGCCTGCTTGTGATCTCTGTCTGTCAAATAAATAAATAATAAAAATCTTTAAAAAAAAAAAAAAGAAAGAAAGAAAGAAAACCTTATACAAACAGGCCTGTTAGGTGACCCACCTCAGAACATCCCGTAAGCCCTAGCTGACCACTGGCTTACTAACCGGGACATCGGACACCGGACACTAGTACCAGGAAAGGGGAATTCTGTATGTTCCCATACCTCCTCACCTTCTCTCTTAACTACAGCCCCCTCCCCCACCCCTGTGCTGACCTCCAGGTGAGAGGTCACCTGAGAGACCTCAGCTTCCTTGCAATATGTTCGATACACTTCTGTCTCCTTTGTTCTTCTGCCTTGGGTGAATTCTTTCCTGCCTACAAGGCTGGCCTCTACCCGGTAGGGCTGTCCCACATTTGGTGGCCCCATCCCATCAGAGCGCGCCACATTACCAACACTTTGTTTTAATGACACTTCATTCCTAATATATTCTTATGAACACATTTCTCAGATATGTTAAGGAGATTGAATGCTGAGTTTGGGGAATTTATTCTTCTTGAGGGTTTGTCTTTTTATCATAGAACATAGTCTTTTTTTGCTATACAATAAAAACTAGCTCTGTATAAATGAAAATTTTCGTTCTTTTGATGTCCCTTAAAGACTGAGTAATTTTCTGATGTGACTTCTTTTAGTATCTTAAGAATACTGTGCTGTTTTTCAGACTGAGCAATTCAGAAAGTCTAGCAAGTGATCAATTAATCAAAGAGGGCCCTCAAACATTTTGTACCATTTGCAGGAATTCATGTTATAGGAGATTGGTTTGAACACTTGGAAGATTTATCTGCAGTTCTACTGGGTCTGCTTTTATGTCTCTTCATAATGAATTTGAGCAGACATGGAAACATAAACTGGGGTGGTGAACCTGAAAAGAGGGAGACAGGAGGAGGCTGAGGACACAGGGAGGCTGGGGTTCCGGGAACACTGGGGGCCTGGACCCTCTGACACTCTCAGGCCCCTGTGACTCCATTCCTTCCCTCGTCCCCCATAGAGATACAGGAGTACGTTTTGGACAAATCAGTAAATTTTATCAACTGTGTGAATGGATCATTCAGAAATCATCATGGAGAAACCTTAAAAACATTATGCTAAGTGAAAGAAATGAAACTGTTTATATGAAATGTCCAGAAGAGGGAAATTCATAGAGACAGAAAGTTAATTAGCGATTGCCTAGGGCTTGGAGTGCAGCTGGGGGCGGGGAATGGGAAGTGACTGCGAACAGGGTTTTCTTTTCTTTTTTTATTTTTTCTTTTCTTTTATTTTTTTAAAAGATTTTATTTATTTATTTGACAGAGAGAGATTACAAGTGGGCAGAGGGGCAGGCAGAGAGAGAGAGGAGGAAGCAGGCCCCCTGCTGAGCAGAGAGCCCGATGCGGGACTCGATCCCAGGACCCTGAGATCATGACCCGAGCCGAAGGCAGCGGCCCAACCCACTGAGCCACCCAGGCGCCCTTCTTTTCTTTTTTTAAAAGACTTATTTATTTTAGGGAGAGAGAGATTGAGAGCGTGCACAAGAGAGCAGGGGGAGGGTCAGAGGGAGAGGGAGAGAGACACGCTGAAGAGCGTAGAGTCTGAGGTAGGCCTCAATCTCGGGAACTCTGAGACCATGACCTGAGCCAAAATCAAGAGTCAGATGCTTAACAAACTGAGCCACCCAGGTGCCCCTCCAGAGGGTTTCTTTTGGGGATGATGAAAATGTTCTAAAACCGACTGGGGTCCTGGTTTGCAGAACTTGTGAGTATTCTAAAAATCATCAACGTTACACTTTATTTTTTTAATGTTCTCACTTTTAAATTTGATTGTTTAGTGTTCTGTATCATTTTAAGATCTTTATTTATTTATTGGACAAAGAGAGAGAGAGATCACAAGGAGGCAGAGAGGCAGAGAAAGAGGGGAAAGCAGGCTCCCCACTGAGCAGAGAGCCTGATGAGGGGCTTGATCCCAGGACCCTGAGATGGTGACCTGAACCAAAAGCAGAGGCCTAACCCACTGAGCCACCCAGGCCTCCCCAACTTGACACTTTAAATGGGTGAACTGTGTGGCACGTCAGTCATATCTCAGTAAAGCTATTACAACAAAAAAGTTGATTTGGGACGAGGCATCTGCTTCCCAATCCCTACAGCTACAGGCAACAGATACAATTTACAGGTGCATGTTGCCTGGCCTGCAAGAGAGAGGGGAGGATGGTGGTCATGGGCCTTCCTGACTTCAGTCACATCATTCTGGGGGCTCCCTGGTGGGGGGGTGGCTAGAAGGGAAGGCTGCATCAGGGCTTCTGACTTCTGACTTCTCTCCTGTTGCCTCGGCCCCAGCCACCTGGAGGCACAGAAATGTTGGAGCAGCACAGGGTTTATGGATCACTGGCAAGAAGAGGCTGGGAATGGGGAATGGAGCTGGGCAAGGTCACCAGGCAAGCAGGAGGGGCTGCCCAGGTCAGGAAGCTGAAGGCCTCATCTTCCTCATTGGCGGCAAATGTGGAGATGGGAAATCTGATTTTGCAATGGGGCCCTGGCCCCGGGTATTCTTGCACAGGCCAGGGTGTGATTGCCCACAGTGGCCTTGGCCTTTCCCAGGAGGACACATTCTTTGGTTTGACACTTCCTGTCTCCCCCACCATATACCTTGCAACCACCACCAGGGGAAGACACATGGGCCCTAGATGCTGAAATCTGGGCAATGTCTGGGTTTCCCCATTCCGCCCGGACAGAGATTCCTGGGACACCATGTCCCAGGCCCCTCTAGGGAATCACTCCAGGAAACAAAGGCATATGTGCTAGAAATGACCCATCAGCACCCCCATGATGTGTAGCTTTTCTTTTGATGGCTGTTCTCTAAACCTGGCTCTGGATCCACTGGTTGTTGGACCCCTCTGAGGGCAGAGCCCAGTGCTGGGTTCCGAGAGGGGCCCAAAGATGAAATGGGTCCTGTCCCCTGCGAACCTGTGAGATGAAGGGAATGCAGAGTCTTGCCCTCAGGAGCCTCTGTCTGGGGGACAGACTTGGCACATTTGGGAAGCCCTGGGGGGAGGCTAGACAGATGGAGTGGCTTGGGGAGTCCAAGTTTGAGGGGGCAGCTCAGGCCTTCAAGACTCTTGCCTAAAGGGATAGGTAGCCTTATCCTGGGGACCAGCCTCAGACTAAAGGGAAGGTTGGTGAGCTGCCTCCCATCCTGATGTTGGGTGTGGGATGCATCATAGAAGATGCCAGCTGGGGGTGACATTGGACCAGACCTCCCAGAGAGGCTGACTCTGAGGAAACATGTAACAGGACCCTGGGGCAGTGGGTGTTGGTGTTGGCAAGGAGGCATGTGGGCATGCACCTGTTGGGGAATGGTTGAGTTCGAGTCACTGCTGGGCAAGGAGACTTGACCCTGACCTCACTCACAAAAACTCCCCGGGAGGGCAAGACGTGACAGGACACATGTGTCCCCATGCAGACATTGCAGGACATGTAATCCCCATCCTGAAGATGAGGAGAGCCCACTGAGGCCCAGGAAAACAAAGCAACTTGCTCCAAGTCACACAGCTAGGAAAAGATGGTGCTCACGATGCCCCCATTCCAGGTCGTCTGGTGGTCCGGTCCTGCAGCAGGGAGAGGTGCACAGTGGGAATTGTGGAGTCTGGGCAGAACTGATGCGAAGCCCTGCTTGACCAAGAGGCCACTGGGGCAACAGCTGGCCTGTGAAACTAGGTTGCACAGGAGCCCATTTCTTCTTCCTTCTCTCAAGACTGAGTGTGCAACCTGCATCATGCATCCAGGATGCCACCTTCTGAGGTGCCCTGCCCAAGCCCCCAAGAGTCCCATGGGCCGCTGGAGCCAGAAACTTCCCCAAGGCTCACAGCCTCATGGCCGTTGCACAGGGGAGCTGGGACTAGCATGGCCTCTGGACCCTTCTGTCACTTTGGCTGATCGTTTCTCCCAGCGGTGCTCTCTCCACACCCCCCAGACCCAGCCACCCTAGCCTGAGGTCTCAACCAGAGCATTGGACAGAGAGAGTCATTTGGGGTCAATTCAGAGGAGACTTTCTGAAGGAAGCAAAGAGGAGCAAAGAGGAGGAGGTTGCTCTGACTGGTCAGAGTTCAGGGGAGCCTTCAGAAGGTGGAGGGGCATGCCAAGCGGAGGGATCAGGTGCAGAGGTCAAGCAAGAGAAGGAGGCTCAGAGGGGTCTGGGCCGTTTGCATATATAGGGCATCCTGGTGTCTGGGGTGTGCAGGACTGCGGGTGACGGCAAGGGGGAGCAACAAGACTCCAGGCTCTGGGGGTGCCTGGGTGGCTCAGGTGGTTAAGCACCTGCCTTCAGCTTAGGTTATGATCTCAGGATCCTGGGATCAAGCCCCACATCGGGCTCCCTGCTCAGTGGGAGTCTGCTTCTCCCTCTCCCTCTCCCCCTGCTCATGCTCTCTCTCTTTTTCTCCCTCTCTCTCTCAAATAAATACATAAAATCTTAAAAAAAAAAAAAAAAGAAAGAAAAAAGACTCCAGGCTCTGATACCAGCTCAGGAGGCATGTGAGCTCCTAAAGGCAGGGGTTTGAAAGAGCCCCTAGAAAATTGCTGTGCATGATAGGTTGTGGCCTGGGAAGAGTCCGGAACCTAGAGAAAGTGGAGTCTGGAGATTATGGTCACGCTCCAGAGGAGAGAAGATGATAACAGAAACCAGAACAAAGGGGCACCTGGGTGGCTCAGTCAGTTAAGCATCTGCCTTTGGCTCAGGTCATGATCTCAGGGTCCTGGGATCGAGTCCCGTATCGGGCTCCCTGCTCAGCAGGGAGCCTGCTTCTCCTTCTCCCTCTGGCACTCTCCCTGCTTGTGTGTGCTCTCTCTGTCTCTCAAATGAATAAATAAAATCTTAAAAAAAAGAAAAAGAGGGGCGCCTGGGTGGCTCAGTGGGTTAAGCCTCTGCCTTCGGCTCAGGTCATGATCCCAGGGTCCTGGGATCGAGCCCCGCATCGGGCTTTCTGCTCTGCAGGGAGCCTGCTTCCTCCTCTCTCTCTGCCTGCCTCTCTTCCTGCTTGTGATCTCTGTCAGATAAATAAAGAAAAAATCTTTAAAAAAAAAAAAAAAGAAAAAGAAAGAAACCAGGACAGGGGGCTACGGGGGAGGTCAGAAGGGAGTGTTCCCAGGAAGAAGGACCAGGCGGGGCACACCACAAGCTTTCATCTCAGGGCTCATGCAATGGCACTGAGCAAAACAGTGGACCTAGTGGAGACAAGCAGGGGTATTCATGGGGGTCTTGAATGTAGAGATACAGACCAGGTCTGTCTGGGAGCACTGGGAAGAGAAACAGCTCAGGATACAATTCTGCAACACCCCCCCCCATCCATATTAAGAGAAGGGTCCCTTGGAGGAGATTGAAAAGGAGTACCAGGGACATGAGAGGGAAACCAGGAGAGTGGCATCAGGGGACAATGGAGCAGGGGTCATCAGTGCCTGTGCAGGTAAAGACAAGGCTTGAGAGGGACCACTGCATCCAGCGAGGGCTGGCCAGCCTATGGCAGCATGAGTGTGAGAGAGAGTGAAGAAGGGGGTCCATGAAGGTAGATGACCCTTCCTCGGGCTTGGGTGGGGAGGAGCCAGGGCAATGGGCCATATCTGGTGGTGGCTGGGGCCATTTTCAGGCTGAGAAAGGCAGTGGAGATGACCCAAGAAAGGGGGACAGCCAGAGCTGAGTCCCTGAGCTGTCCAAGGGCTGGGTCCAGAGAACAGGATGTTGTGGCCCTGAAGGTTTCCCTTACAACTGACTGGGCTGCGGGTGGTCAGGCTTTAGAGGAGGGGTGGTTACTGTTATTCGTTCATCAAACATTAGCTGAGTGCCAACTGGATGCAAGACAATGCCTAGAGCTGGAGATTGAGTAGTGAATATATTATATTACCGTGATTCCTGGGGAGAAGGATGTTGGACAGCTGTCTGTCTCCCTTTTTCTCCGGGGTACTCAACTCTCTTGAGCAACCCTGGCCATGACACTCCCCTGTGGGGCCCAGGAGAGGCCAACACATTGCCGGGGAGATGGAGAAACTATTTCTTTAGTCGCACGTGAGGACCACTTGCCCGCTGTCCAGCAAGCCCCATGAGGCAACCACAGGAGGGACTGAGGCAAGCTTCTGCCCACATCCTGGCAGGCAGCCAGTGATGGGTGGGTCAGGAAGGCTCCTGGTTGGGTCTTTGCATCATGCTCAGGCTGGGCATAAAGGAGGGAACTGCAGGTTGGGAGGAGGTCGACTTGGGGACCATGGAGACCCAGAGGGACAGCACATCCCTGCAGCGGTGGTCACTGTTGCTACTGCTTCTCGGCCTGGTGGTCACTCCAGCCACCTCACGGACCCTGAGCTACAGGGAGGCTGTGCTCCGTGTTGTGGATAGCTTAAACCAGCTGTCCTCAGATGAGAATCTCTACCGTCTCCTGAAGCTGAACTCAGAGCCTCAAGGAGTGAGTCGGGGAGGGTGACAGTGGGAGGGACGCTCTGCTCTGGCCAGCCAGGATGTCCGTGCTGTCCTTTCCTTTGTTCATGCTTTGCTCATGTCAAGAAGGCTTTTCTCTAAGTGTGGTCCAACCTCTTCCAGGAAACCTTCCCAGAGCTGTGTGCCGCCTCCCAACCCCCCCAGCATGAGTGCTTCTTGCCTTAGAATCTCTGCTGTGTGTGAAGAGATGCCAATCCCATTCAGCCTTCTGGAAGTTCTGGGGATGAGTGGGATTACTGGCTCTGGGATGTGACTTCCCTGCCCTGGGAAGGGCTCTGCTCAGCCTTGAGATCCCAGTGGCAATGTCTTTGTCTCCAGGAGACCCCTGTTTTCCTGCGGCTCCCTGACAAGGGGGTGCCACTCATTAGAGCTTGTCTGAAGTCTGCTCATGCTCTCTCAGCTTGGGGAGGGCGGGAATGGGCTCTGCCCTCCTCACCTTTGTGCCTTAGCACGTAGCCAGTGTCAGCCACACAGCAGGGGCTGTTGAAAGGCTGCTCTCTTAGCTGGGAGGTTGGTAGGGGGCACGGGCTGGGGAAGCTGGGCAGGGATATAGATTAGAGAAGGCAAACATGAACCTGAGTCTGGTCTTCTCACTTCCTCCCCTGACCAGGACGAGAACCCAAACATCCCACAGCCAGCAAGCTTCACTGTGAAGGAGACTGTGTGTCCCAAGACGACACAGCAGCCCCTGGAGCAGTGTGATTTCAAGGACAATGGGGTAAGGCTGGGGGTGCCGGCAGATGCCCCCCTGGGAGCTGAGCAAGTGGCTTCCTGGGAAAATTTCCAGCCACTGGGGTGAGGCTGGGAGGTTATGGCACAGAGGTTCCAATTTGACCCAGAGCCTCCTCTTCTCAGCTGGTGAAACAGTGTGCTGGGACAGTCAGCCTGGATGAAGACAAGAGCTACTTTGACATCAGCTGTGAGGAGGTGAGTGGCCCCTTCTGGGTTGCAGGGGTTAATGGGGGTGGTGTATAGAACATCCTATGGGCCACTTAACCACTGTCACATCCAGGCAGAGAAAGCCCTTCCTACCCTAGGCTTCTCCCTTAATCTGAGCCTCAGGTCTCCAGGACTGTCTCTACAACCCTTTAGAACAGTGGTTCCCAAAGTGTGATCCTGAGAATCTGGGAATTTGTTAGAAAGGCAAATTCTCAGGGCAGCTGGGTGGCTCAGTGGGTTAAGCTTCTGCCTTCTCAGGGGTGGCTCAGTGGGTTAAGCCTCTGCCTTCTCAGGGGTCCTGGGATCCAGCCCCGCATTGGGCTCTCTGCTCAGCAGGGAGCCTGCTTCCCCTCTCTCCCTGCCTGCCTCTCTGCCTACTTGTGATCTCTCTCTCTCTCTCTGTCAAATAAATAAATAAAATCTTTTTAAAAATGCAAATTTGGGGCGTCTGCGTGGCTCAGTGGGTTAAGCCGCTGCCTTCGGCTCAGGTCATGATCTTAGGGTCCTGGGATCGAGTCCTACATCGGGCTCTCTGCTCAGCAGGGAGCCTGCTTCCCTCTCTCTCTCTGCCTGCTTCTCCATCTACTTGTGATTTCTCTCTGTCAAATAAATACATAAAGTCTTTAAAAAAAATAAAATGCAAATTTGCAGGCCCCCCTCAGACCTGCAGAATCAAATTCTGGGGTGGGGCCCAGCAATTCGTACTTTAACAAACCCTCCAGGGGATTTGGACTCCTTTTGAGGTTTGAGAGCTAGTTTGAGTAATGAGCTTTCAGCTGTGAGACCGTGGGAAGCCCCCTGCCTTCCCTAGGCCAGTCTCTTCCTCCATGGGTGTAGGGATTTAATCAACCACATACTCTAACAGAAGGTTAGAGCCAGAGGATGACCTGGATCCCCAAGGCTCTTGGGGTGGCCCAAGAAGGGGAGTGTCTAGGTTGGGAGGGGTTTCATCTTGACCCTGGGTCCAGACCAGCTCCCATAAAGAATGTGTTTCCTGGGGCGCCTGGGTGGCTCAGTGGGTTAAAGCCTCTGCCTTCGGCTCATGTCATGGTCCCAGGGTCCTGGGATCGAGCCCCACATCGGGCTCTCTGCTCAGCAGGGAGCCTGCTTTCCCCCTCTCTCTCTGTCTGTCTGCCTCTCTGCCTACTTGTGCTCTCTGTCTGTCAAATAAATAAATAAAATCTTAATAAAGAATGTGTTTCCTTTTGATGCACAGAACCCGGAAGTCAGCAAATTCGGCGGGCTGCGCGATCTCCTCAGGAGAGCACGGCAGCGTATTGAAAGAATTGGCAGGAGAATTGGGAGATTCTTTACCAAGTATCAGCTGCCCCAGGAAGAGTCCTAAGGGTCTGCTTTACCCTGGCTCAGGTTTCAAGACCCTGAAAAATAAATTTTTGTGAAAGCAACTTCCTCCAAGCTTCAATTTTACTTGTCTTGCCTCTTACTTACCATGACGGAATCTTCAATCCTGGGAGGACTTGTGCATGTGTGCGCGTATGTGTGTGTGTGCGCGCGAACACACACACATGCAAAACACAAAGGTCTGCGCCGCTCTTCCACCCAGAAGGGCACGGGGTGAGGCTGGAGGGCTAAGAGGGCAAGGATGGTGTCTCCATTCTCAGGGTTCTTCCCCATGCCCTTCAAATGCCTCCCACCATCCTCGTTGAACACCCAGCAGTGATGAAGGAGATGCACCCTGTGTGTAGTGGTAGTGGAAAGGCTGCAGAGCTGTTCCTGCTCCCACGGAGATAACAGCTGGGGGAGGGGCCAGGCATTCTCTCAAACACAGGCAGTTCAGTCTCTGGCAGGCTGGGTTCTAAGGTCAATTACAATTCCCCTTGTAAAGCCTAACTCTGGGCGCGCCTAGGTGGCTCAGGGGGTTAAAGCCTCTCCCTACGGCTCAGGTCATGGTCCCAGGATCCAGGGATCAAGCCCCGCATCAGGCTCTCTGCTCGGCAGGGAGCCTGCTTCCCCCTCTCTCTCTGCCTGCTTCTCTGCCTACTTGTGATCTCTGTCTGTCAGATAAATAAATAAAATCTTAAAAAAAGAAAAGCCTAACTCTGGAAAGCCCACCACTCCTGGCATCTCCTCTGGCGTTGGAAAACATCACTGTTTCTTTAGCTGGTAGCAGATTTAAGTTGGGCGTTTGTGTTTAGGGATCATGTGGTACCAACATTTGGAACTATTAAAAGCAAGAATCTTGCTCAACAGGTTGAGGAGCTCTGGCTAGGAGAGACACGGGTGCTTAGGACACTGTCAGTGTCTTGCCCACTTGCCATTCGGTAGCTGACCAGAAGCACCTGTGGCTCTTTGCCAAGGGAGTTGGCACTCGGGGGAGTAGCCTCAACCAAAGATTGGCAGGAGTTGGTGGAAAAATATTTTCTCTTCCTTGTTCCTTGGGTGAATCCACGCCAAGATGGGTTACACATCGCTCACGTCCCCAGCTGTGGGCCTTGCTGCCCACAACAATGACCTATTTACTAACACACCCTATTCTGGCTTCTTCTGTTCCTGTTCCTTCTCACTTCCTTATGCTCCCACTGCTGCTTTCCGTATTTGCCTGCCAAATAAACTCCTTCCCCTTGTGTCCTTGTCCTAGATCTGCTTCTGGGCCAGCCTAAAATAAGACATAGATATCCTGTTCTAGGAGCAACAGGAGGCAGGATATCACATAGCATTTCCTTTGTTATCTCTCACACTTGCTTCTTCCTGATGAGTAGGTCACACTAAATTTTCTGCTTCCATGGCTCCTACCTTCCCAAGTGGGCCCATGTTGAGCGGGTTCCACTTGACCCTCCTTTCTGTGACGTCCACTGTTCGTCAACTACTGAATTCCCATGCCCTGCTGTGGGCCATCATTGTGATCACTCCGGAAATCAGAGTTAATTGTCTTAGTGAGGGGACATGGTCTCCTCTGATTACAAGGTTCTGGAAAGGCTCTTCCTTTAGGAAATAGGTTTTCTCTTCCATCAAAGGTATTCATCTTTGTGTGATTTATTTAGTTTTTAAAATTTTCTCGGTATTTTATTTGGAAAGTAGTTAAACAGGGCACCTGGCTGGCTCAGTCAGTAGAGCATGTGACTCTTGATCTCGGGGTCATGAGTTTGAGCCCCACACTGGGCGTAGAGCTCACTGAAAAAATAATAATATAAAAAGTTAAAAAGTAGTTAAACATACAGAACCATCAAAATAACTGCAGAATGAACATGTACCCACCTATTAGAATCTACAATCAGTATTATATTTAGATTATTTTTGTAGTAGAGTCAATCCTTTAACTGCTCCTTGGATGGTCTTTGCTCCTTGTGGCTGGTTTGGGGGCAGAAGCATGGATTCAGGAGCCATGTTTTTAGACTGGGTAGCCTTCACAGATGTTTGTGATGAGAGGAACCACCCCAGACAAAGATCAGAGCCACTGGGGGCACCTGGGTGGCTCAGTGGGTTAAAGCCTCTGCCATCAGCTCAGGTCATGAACCCAGGGTCCTGGGATCAAGCCCCGTATCGGGCTCTCTGATTAGCAGGAAGCCTGCTTTCTCTTCTCTCTCTCTCTCTCTGCCTGCCTCTCTGCCTACTTGTGATCTCTGTCAAATAAATAAATAAAATCTTTAAAAAAAAAAAAAAAAAGGCCGGGGGGGGGTGCCTTGATGGCTCAGTGGGTTAAGCCTCTACCTTCGTCTCAGGTCACTATCCCAGGACCGAGCCCCGCATCAGGCTCTCTGCTCAGAGGGCAGCCTGTTTCCCCCTCTCTCTCTGCCTGCCTCTCTGCCTACTTCTGATCTCTGTCTGTCAAATAAATAAATAAAATCTTAAAAAAAAAAAAAAAGAGGGTCAGAGCATCTGGTGACATTGAACCGTATCAGTCACTGAGGCTGTGGGCTGCCCCCTCCAGAACACATAGTAGGTACCCGAGGAATGGCAGTCCCTCTCTTCCTTTAGGGGAGAGGTTGGGCTGTGGAGAACCCGAACTTTCTGGCAAATCCAAGGACGACTTTGGTGACTCAAGACTGGAAGGTCTTTAAACATGAGGCAGAGGAATCATGTAGCCTACCTGTGGTCTCTCGGTGAAAATTACTGATGGGAGCTCAGAGTTTGGGGCCACGTTCCCCGGAGCAGCCGCAGCACGCAGGGCAGGTCAGGTGCGTTGACTGGTGCCTTGTAACGAGCCGGACGCCGCCCATGAGCAGAGAGGAGTGGAGCTTGGCCTTGTCGGCATCTGCTCATCTCCTGCGGAACGTCACTGTGCTGCTCCAAGGATGAACAATATTCCCTCTTTGTGATCTCGGTGCCAGATTTTTGGAGTTTTTGTTTGTTTGTTTGTTTTTGTTTTTAAAGCTTTTGATTGGTATAAGAGCCTGTGGTTGAAAAGTAAATAAATCAGTAGGGTGGATATGGAAATGTCTCCATGGGCCCGGATTTAGCCTCTGGCTGCTTCTAGACATACTGTTTGTCACCGGACTGCCCCATAACATGAGCTTCAGCCCCAGAGCACATGAGCTCATGGCTTTTAGGAGAGAAGGTGGTGGAGCCGGGTTCAGTGGGCCAGGAGGTGTTCTCCCCTCTTCCACATGTTGGCGCCAGTCAGCCCGGTGGTTTGTGTGACCAGCAGTGGTCCTCCCTGTTCACAGAGGGCTTTGTGGCATTTGAAAGACACCAAGTGCCTGCTTCTAGTTTGGCCCGATCCTGTTGGCGGGGATGAGGACGTGTACATCAGCGTGGGTCTGAGGGGACGCTGTGGTCTGGTTCTGGGGCCCCGGGGCAGGTCTGGCTGGCCGCCTCAGGAGCCTGGGGTGCTGTATCTTTGGCCCGGGGCAAGCAACCAAGTTAGGGGAGCCTGTGGAATCCAGAAGAAAAACATAAGGTGAAAAAGCAATCCAAACAAGCCATTAGCATGCAGGGGGTTAGGCCAAGAGGAGGATCCCATGGGAGGTCCAGGGTGGGCTGGACAGCTGAACTAGATGTGGTGGTTTCACATGGAGCCAGAAGGATTTCCTCAAGCTGAACCTATAGCCCTGCGGGCTGCTTCCAGGGTGCCTGGAGCCTCGGTCAAGAGCAGGGAGGGGGCACTTAGAAGCCTCCGCCAAAGTTAGCCACTGGGAATGTCTGCTTCTCTCCTTCCCCGCCTCTCCCTTAAGGAAGATAAAGGGTAATCTCTCTACACTGCACACAGGGGAAAACCAAAACAAAAAAACGGGGAAAAGAAACCCCACTCAAGATAGGAAAATGTCAAATAACTTCCCCAAGATAGACCGATTTCCTTAAATTGCCTGGTAAGAGTTTGGTGAACTGACTACAGCCCCGGCTCACCCAGTCACGGCACGGTCTTTATCACATTACCGCTTGCTTGCGAGGGAATGGACATTTCACAGGACTAGTCTGATTCCAAAATCTGAGTAGGGTGCAAATAGGCAAGCCTCGGCTCCAGCTGGTGAAAGAGAGGACAGTTTTCTTGCCCATTGCCAAACTCCAGCGTCAGAGCCATCCCGGGTCTGGCTCGGGCTTCCTGTCTGCCGGCATAGCCCCACCCCCTGCTCTGTCTGTACCTGGATGCTCCTCTGGTCACCCAAGGGCACAGCGGAGCTCAGACCCACCAATACCTCCCCCACCTTGGGGCTGTTCCTGGCCGATGGTTCCAGATCCAAAGGCCCAGGGATGCAGAGAGGGAAGGGCTTTGGGAGGGTTGGGTGAGTGGAGGGAGGTGGCGGGGGGTTATCCTTGTCCCGATATGGGTGGAGGAGGCTTCTGGGTAAGGCTGCCTCAGGCCAGAGCTGCAGGGCACACTTTCTCCCATAGACACACTTAATCCATCTAGTCCCTAAATTACATTATTCCCTTCCTTCTTGGGATAATAATTCCGTTGTATTTCCACAATAATGACAATATAACGTATGTAATTACAACCTGATTTTGAATCTGGTCTCTTTACCTAATATATATTCACATCAGAACACAAGAATATGCTGATTTTTGATTGTTTGTTTGTTTGTTTGAACCAGCCTAGTTTGAAATACTCAGCTTTATCTACAAAGGAAATCCCAGTTAAACTACCTGAGGAATAGGGATTTTTAAGCCTCCTGCCCTGTATCTGAGAGGCCGGGTGTTGGGTGGACAGAGGACCCCTCGTTCACATTTCGATGATGAAACTAGGTCTCCAAAGTGAGGAAGTGGTGGGTTTGGGTTTTTCCATGAGTTCTTTTGGATTGCAAATTCAGTGTTTTCAACCGTCATATTATATTGTTTAGTATGAGATAATCCGAGAGGATCAAAGGTCACTAAAAAACATGGAGAGCATAAGGGAAAAATAAGTCCTTCACACTTCCTCCCCAACTTGGCTGACTGCTCCAGGATTCAAGACCTAAAGGACACTTCATCCTGCAGCAGCAGGGAGGGGTTGCCTGCCGCCTCCCTCCTGAGGGCCTGGCAGAGCCTCCTCAGAGCAGAAGAACCATGGTCATGGCCCTGAGCATGTGGAGGTCATGGTCCTGACCAGGTGGGTCAGGGCTCTGGTCATCTGTGGTTACGGCCCTGAGAAAGTGGCATCAAAATCTTTCCCATCCTATTGATTAATTGATTGATTGAGATAGAAGTTTACTGAATACTCTGCAAGGGAGTGGCAGGCTAAAATCTCTCCCATCCCTAATATATCAAAAAACCATTCTGACTGTAGTCAGAGCCAGGATTTCCCCTCTGCCCTCTCCTTCCCGCATTCCCTTTTCCTCCCATAGTTTTTTAACAGGAAGAATGGAAATCACTTTGTCACCCCCACAAATTAATTATTTCATCCGTCTAGCTCACTGATTATCTACACCCAATTTATAAAAGATAGCTAATTACCTATCACCTTAGCATCATTCCCTTCACCAGGGGTAACAGCCCCACCTATGTGGGGTCAATACCAGGTGAAGTTGGGTTTCCACATGAGGACACTGAGGTCCTGCCCACAAAGACTTATGGTGGAGACCCCAGAGAAATTAGATCCTGGTTGGGAGAATAGCACTATAGGGGTGACTGCCCTGAGCAAGGCGGTGAAGACATGGGGTCAAGCCTTTGATTAAGTGGGGTCAGGGCCCTTGGCACAGGGGCTGCACGCTCTGATTACTTGCGTCATGGCCCCAGCATGTGGGGGTCACAGTCACGGTTAAAGGGGCCACATTTACCATCACCTGGAGTCAGTGGCTCTGATCATGTGGCGTCACGGTCCTGATCACATAAGGTCATGTTCACACGCGGTGACAGCTCCCTGCACTCGGGGTCCCATCTAAGAACTGGAGGGACAGAGGACCGTTCTGCTTCTGAACTACGCCTCCCGGCGGGCTGCACGCCGCGGGGTGACGCACTTCCTTTAGAATCCCCGCCTCCTTCTGACCCACCTGCGGCGCCTAGGATCGCCGCGAGGTCCTCCATGGGCTTGCCTCTGCCACTGTCGCCCCTTTCCCCGCCTCGCCTTCCTGTCAGCCTAGGCTCGGAGGTGGGACCCGCGGGCTGTGCTCGGGGTTCGGCCGCTCACGGTGAGTCGGCCGACCGGTTCGACTGCTCACCTGCCCGGCGGTGGAGAGGGGTTGCCGTCCCCCGTGAGTCCTGGACACTGTCCATGGTGCTAACCGCCGCCTCTGTCCGGGGGTCAGGCGACACCACCTGTTGGGGCAAGCGCTTCTGAGGAACTACATTTTAAAATTTACTTCTAATTAGGGCGCCTGGGTGGCTTAGTTGGTTAAGCGACTGCCTTCGGCTCAGGTCATGATCCTGGAGTCCCGGGATCGAGTCCCACATTGGGCTCCCGGCTCCATGGGGAGTCTGCTTCTCCCTCTGACCTTCTCCCCTCTCATGCTCTCTCTCTCAAATAAATAAATAAATAAATATTTAAAAAAAATTTACTTCTAATTAATTTGTAACTAAGTACTGGGCAAGTCTAAAATATTTCCCCATCAACCACAAGTTAATTAATTCATTAATTTTAACAATTTTAATTCCTGTATAGTTAACAGACAATATTGTGTTTCAGGTGTACAGTATAGTGATTCAACACTTCCATACATCACCCAGTGCTCATCCTGACAACTGCAGTCCTTAATTCCCATCTCCTGTTTCACCCATCCTCCGGCCCATTTCCCCTCTGGTAACTGTCAGTTTATTTTCTATACTTGAGTCTGTTTCACGGTTTGTCTCTATCTCTTATTTACCCCTTTGCTTGTTTGTTTTGTTTCTTAAATTTCACATATGAGTGAAACCATATGGTATTTGCCTTTTTCTTTTTTTAATTTTTTTTAAAGATTTTATTTATTTATTTGACACAGAGAGATGACAAGCAGGCAGAGAGGCAGGTAGAGAGAGAGGAGGAAGCAGACTCCCTGCTGAGCAGAGAGCCCGATGCGGGGTTCGATCCCAGGACCCTGAGATGATCACCTGAGCCGAAGGCAGTGGTTTAACCCACTGAGCCACCCAGGTGCCCCGTATTTGCCTTTTTCTGACAGACATATTTTGCTTAGCGTTATGCTCTCTAGGTCTGTCCATGTCAGAGCAAGTGGCAAGAATTCATTCTTTTTTTGTGACTGAGTAATATTCCATTATATATAAATACCACATCTTTTTTTTTTATTTAAAAGATTTTATTTATTTATTTGGCAGAGAGAGATCACAAGTAGGCAGAGAGGCAGGCAGAGAGAGAGAGGAGGAAGCAGGCTCCCTGCTGAGCAGAGAGCCCGATGCAGGACTCAATCCCAGGACCCCAAGATCATGACCTGAGCTGAAGTCAGAGGCTTAACCCACTGAGCCACCCAGGCGCCCCAATACCACATCTTCTTTATCCATTCATTTACTGATGGACACTGGGGCTGCTTCCATTAATTTGGCTATCGTAAATAATGCTGCTCTAAACATAGGGGTGCATGTATCCCTTCGAATTAGTATTTTTGTATTTGGGGGGTAAATATCTAGTAGCATGATTACTGGATCATGGAGTAGTTCTATTTTTAACTTTTTGAGGAAACTCCATACTGTTTTCCACAGTGGCTGCACCAGTTTGCATTCCCACCAACAGTGCACAGGAGTTCCTATTTTTCTGCAACCTCACCAACACTTGTTGTTTCTTGTGTTTTTGATTTTAGCCATTCTGATGGGTATGAGGTGATACCTTATTGTAGTTTTGATTTACATTGCCCCTAAAAGTTTATTTTTTTTAATTTTAAAAGATTTTATTTATTTATTTATTTGAGAGAGAGAGAGAGAGAGAGAGCAAGCAGAGGGAAGGACAGAGGAAGAGGGAAAAGCAGACTCCCCACTGAGCAGGAAGCCTGACTTAGGGCTTAATCCCAAGACCCTGAGAGCATGACCTGAACTGGAGGCAGATGCTTAAATGACTGAGCCACCCAGGCACCCCTAAAGATTTTTTTAAGTTTTTTTGAGAGAGAGGGAGAGCGCACGTGCAAATGAGCAGGGGGGAGGGGCGGAGAGAAGGGGAGAGAATTTCTTTTTTTTTTTTTTTTTTATAGATTTTCTTTATTTATTGTGGCACCTGGGGGGCTCAGTGGGTTAAAGCCTCTGCCTTCGGCTCAGGTCATGTGGGATAGAGCCCCAAATAGGGCTCTCTGCTCAGCGGGGAGCCTGCTTCCCTTCCTCTCTCTCTGCCTGCCTCTCTGCCTACTTGTGATCTCTGTCTGTCAAATAAATAAAGAAAATCTTAAAAAAAAAAGATTAAAAAAAATCTTTTTAAAAAAGATTTTCTTTATTTATTTGAGAGAGAATGGGAGAGAGCATGAGCAGGGGCAGGGGCAGAGGGAGAGGAAGAAGCAGACTCCCTGCTGATCAGGGAGTCTAATGTGGGACCTGATCCCAGGACTCTGGGGTCATACTTGAGCCAAAAATGCAGACTGAACTACCCAGGTGTCCCTAAATTCACTTTCAACTGGCCAATCTAATTTGGTCTAGGGTTCATCTTGTTCCGTCTGGTCCTTATTCTCTATGCTCACATTTTTGTTGATTCTGAGGACTATGTTAAAATTGCCTTAAAATAACCTGATTCAAATTAATCTTTACACTGAAACTTTGGATCCTATTGGATCCATTTCAGGCTTTGAAATGTTTTGCTACTCTTGATTCATCCTTTCCTTCCTTTCCATATATTTTTTTCCTCTCATTGCTGAATCTTTTAAAGCAAATCCCATATAATGTGGCATACCACTCTCAAGTATATCACAGCGCAACTCTACTAAATAAGGACAATTTTGCCTTACACAACCACAGTATCATTATCATATCTCACAAAATTATCAGTAGTGCTTCCATATCATTTAACACTTAGTCCATGTTCAGATTTACCTGAACATCTCAAAAAAGTCATTTTGCAAATTTGAATCCGGATTCAGACAAGATCCACACATTCCATTTTTATTTATTTATTTATTAAAAAGATTTTATTTATTTATTTGACAGATAGAAATCACAAGTAGGCAGAGAGAGAGGAGGAAGCAGGCTCCCTGCTGAGCAGAGAGCCCGATGTGGGTCTCAATCCCAGGAACCTGGGACCATGACCTGAGCCCAAAGCAGAGGCTTTAACCCACTAAGCCACCCAGGTGCCCCCCATTTTTTTTTAAATGTCTCTTAAATCTCTATCAATTTTTCCCTCTCCTGGTTTTTCTCCATGGGCCATGAATCCGTTTGTAATGCTCTGAATCTAGAATATAAACCTGTTTTAGATAACACTAAA
This sequence comes from Neogale vison, assembly GCF_020171115.1. Lineage (NCBI taxonomy): Eukaryota > Metazoa > Chordata > Mammalia > Carnivora > Mustelidae > Neogale > Neogale vison. The sequence goes on along the minus strand of NC_058096.1, from coordinate 206,616,860 downwards.
AGGTAATTTTTGCATAGATTATAAATCAAGGGAAAACACTTCTAAACTTTACCAAGAGGTGTTTATCAATATGAAAAAAAAATAACATCATCAATGGCAGTGCTGGTGGCAGTGTTTGAGTCACCACCTATACAGCACACCTGTGTCTATCACCAATAAAATAGGCATATGTGTGTAATCAAAAGACATCTGTATCTGTCTGCATTTGTAACTTCATGTCCACGATGATCTGCCTATAGCTGTGAGCATCTGATTGCTTTTTGTTATGTCTCTTAATGTAGTCCTGACAAGAAATTCATATTGAAATGCATAATGTTTTATTGTAAATTACTTTTTAAAATTCCTTTTTGATATTTTGGATAAGGTATTCCATTATCTTAAAAATATTCTTTGTATAGGCACAATTTATTAAATATATATTTCATTTCAGGACAATAAATGAGATGTTAGAAACCAGGGTTGAAAAGGAGGCTTTGGGAGTGCCTGGCTGGCTAAGTTGGGGGGAGGGTGTGAATCTTGATCTCAGGGTTGTGATTTCAAGCCCTATGTTGGGTATAGAGATCACTTAAAAAATAAAATCTTTGAAAAAAGAGGAAGCTTTGGTTGTGACAGTGTTGACCATCTTTTATCTGTCTTCTCCCTCACCTTTTAGTTCTTAATTAATTAACTCTGCTCCTATCATTCATTCACTCAAAAATATCTATTAACTCTTCAATGTTAGGCCCAAATGTGGGTTCTTGGAATCTATCAGTGATATGTCTGGGAGGATGGTGTTCCCGACATAGGAAACAGCCAGGGCAAGGCTTCAGGAGGGAAGGTCGGCATGGCTCTGGTGGAGCAAACAAAGGGTGGAAAATAGAGTCAGAGAGGCAGCAGATCACCAGAGAATGCGGATCCTCACAGGCCCTCTGAGGAGCTTGGCTTTTACTCAGAACATTATGGACTTTTAAAACAAATGTTTTAAGTGAAGAGTCCTATTTATTAGAAATATAGAATAAATATAGACGAAAAAAGGAAGAGGAGCGCTTGGGTGGCTTGGTTGGTTGAGCCTCTGACTTTTGATTCCAGCTCAGGTCGTGATCTCAGGGTTGTGAGATCAACCCCCATCTCAGGCTCTGTACTCAGCATGGAGTCTGCCTGAGATTCTCTCTCCCTCTCCACCCCCGTCTTGCCACCCCACCCTCCACCTTGCTCTTAAAAAAAGGAAGAGAGAGAATTGGCTTTAGTCCCCCACTCCCACCCATTTCTTCTATTCCTGATCTCAGGGCAGAGCTCTCCAGGCCCCAGGGAATACTACCTTTGGAATGGGTGAGGATCCTGGTAGGACTGGGTTCAGTACCTCCTCTGGAGCAGCGTGACTTAGCTACCCCCCATTTTGTTCTGAGTCAGTGAAGTTGGGCTGGTGTTTGGACATTTCCTGATCAGGATGTCTTGGTGGCAGCTTTATAGCCCTAGACTGCCTCTGGATTTAGTTTATATGCCAAATTGGGTTAGCTTTCCCCTCAGAAGACTGCATCTGTGTCCAGGGCTTAATTCTTGTTATTTTCTGCAAAAACCTAGTCAAGGCAGCAAGAGTGTCATTTTTTGCTTAGAAGCTTTTTTTCTCTCCCTTTACGGACAGATTTAGTAGGATATAAACCTTTGTATGCTAAGTAGTCAGAGTTATCTGTGGTTTGTTTAAGAGCATATCCTGAGGGGTGCCTGGGTGGCTCAGTGGGTTAAAGCCTCTGCCTTTGGCTCAGGTCATGACCTCGGGGTCCTGGGATCGAGCCCTGAATCAGGCTCTCTGCTCAGTAGGGAGCCTGCTTCCCCTCTCTATCTCAGCCTGCCTCTCTGCCTACTTGTGATCTCTGTCTGTCGAATAAATAAATAAAATTTTTTTTTTAAAAAAGAGCACATCCTGAATCCTGTCTTGTCTCTTCTTACTTTGTAGCTGTGGATAAGTTACTTACCCCCTCTAAACCTCAGTTTCCCCATCTATGAAATGATAATAGCAGAACTAAATTTGGTTTTCATGAAAAACATTGTATAGCAAAATGCTGGGCCCATAGCAAGTGCTATTTATTTTTTTTAATTTTATTAACATATAATGTATTATTAGCCTCAGGGGTACAGGTCTGTGAGTCGTCAGGATTACACACTTCACAGCACTCACCATGCAAGTGCTATTTATTATGGCAAATGGTCATGGTAATAACAACTCTTAGAATCCAAATGTCAGGTCATAAAACAAAGACCACCAAAACTTCCTAAAAAAAAAAATTCTGAGTTTATTTAATTGTCAGATAAAGATATATATACCAGTAGAAAAACTTTTACTAAATAGTTCACAGAGAAATATCAGAGATGTTTAAGGACTAGAAAGGCAGTTTTATGGCATTTGTGCTAATAAAAGATAGAAAAGAATTAGCATTCTGCATGGGATGGAATGAATCTGTGGGTCTGTACATATTTGGTGAAAACATTCCTTTTATTAATCAGGAAAGAGTCTTCAGTTAGGGCCAATAAAGGGTCTGGTCTCCCATGATTTCAAAGAGTTCATGATTTATCATCTTTAGCTGGCTAGAAGAGTTGCAACCCAGTTTTGATGATTTCTTAGGTAAGTGCAGACAAATGGTAAAATTTCTGTAGGTGCTGATTTGTGGAAAACAGAGAAGAGCATATCTTGGACTCATTCGAGGGGCCAAGAGCCAAGGTCACTTAAGTCAGTTGTGCCTCCCTGTCTTTTATTTTGCTGAATCTCCACTTCCTGGTAGAATGATGCATACTAGTCCTCTAGCCAGTATCTGGGAATGGATGGGGAAACTCAAATGTAGATTTCACATGTGCTCTTTAACCACTGTTGTATACTACCTCCTACATTGGAGGACATCCGGACTGAGTGACTCCTAAGTCACCTGTTCTTTCTTCCCATAGGAAAAGTCACAAAGGACCTTCCCATATAGGTCATAAAGATGGTTCTCTCTTATTGGAAACAAATGTTGTAGCTATTTGTGTCAGTGTAACTGGTTATGGCCTAGAAGATAATTTTAGTATAATTACAGATACTTACAGAGCTGAAGATACCTCTGATGTTTACTTGGAAGACTCCTTGTAAGATAATATGTACAGTAGGTTTTGCTGTGGGTTTTTTGGGGTTCAGGTAAAGGATGTAATATTTAAAAGTTGAGTGCGGTACATAATTTGAATCTAACCATGGGAAAACATCAGGAATGCTCTCTATAGGGGCGCCTGGGTGGCTCAGTGGATTAAAGCCTCTGCCTTTGGCTCAGGTCATGATCCCAGGGCCCTGGGATCGAGCCCCGCAACAGGCTCTCTGCTCAGCGGGGAGCCTGCTTCCTCTCTCTTTCTCTGCCTGCATCTCTGCCTACTTGTGATCTCTGTCTGTGAAATAAATAAAATCTTAAAAAAAAAAAAAGGAATGCTCTCTATATATTCTAGAACATGAAGAATGTTCTTTAAAAATAGGGGAAGGAAACTAAAGAAACATAACTAATTATAATATCTGATCCTAGACCAGATCCTGTACTGCAGGGAAAATGCTATAAAAGGACATTATTGGCTCAACTGACAAGATTGGAATATATATGAAACTTAGATACAGGTATGATGTAAATGTCAAATCTATGAAGTTGATAACTGTATTGTAGTTATGGAAGAGAATACCCCTACTTTTATGATACACACCAAAGTATTTAGGGGTAAAGAACCGTGACATATGCAGTATATTCTCAGGCGTTTCAGAGAAAAAATATACATACATACACATGCACACACACCCATGTATATATAACATCACACATGTTAACAATAGGTAATTTGGGTAGAGGATGCTCAGATATTCTTTGTATTGTTCTTAATCTTGCAACTATTCTGTACATTTGAAACTATTTCCATATAAAAAGTTTAAAGAAGTTGAATGGAAATGCAGGTCCTGTAAAGTACGTCTTGGGGAAACGGACAGGAGTCATTGTGAATGATTAATGGGCTAGCTTTTAATCATAAGACAAGGAAGAGGAGCCCAGTGAGCCTTTCCTTTGACTACTCTGACTCAGAACTTCCTTTCCTCCTTTCTTCAGGAGAATCAAAACCGGAAGTTCATCCCTGGCCCTCTTGCTTTCTGGCCTTTGGCAAGCAGCAATTTCTCAGTCAACGTGAACTGCTCAGTCACCTTGTAGTCCAGATTTATATTCAGTAAATCCACTCCAACCAGGAGAGTCTTGCCCAGAGGACCAGCAGCAGCAGCAGCAGCAGTGGCAACAGCATTCTGATAAAAGCCACTGGGGGGGCCAAAGAAAATAAAGGAAGAGGAGGTTCTCAACCCTTGTCTGGGAGTACAAATGAGAGGGGGACTTCTCTGGTTTTCCCTCACTCACCCCAGGGACCATCCATAAGCTCCTGGGCAGGCAGCCGAGTACTGAAGGTACAACTCAGTCCAGCCCTTGTGCCCATAGCCCAAGCTCTGGGGAAGTGCACAGAGTTCCCTAGAGGGCAGGAACAGTTGAGTTTGGAGAGCATGGACTAGATTTTAGCCAGAAGACTAACCTATTCAGACACAAGGCAGTCATGCGTGTGCAGGGAGTGTGGACGAGGTTTCAGCAGGAAGTCACATCTCGTCAGACACAAGAGGACACACACAGAGGAAAAGCCTTGTGTGTAAGGGAGTGTGGATGAGCTTTTAGCTCGCAGTCACACCTCCTCTCACACCAGAGGACACACATAAGGGAGAAACCCTTTGTGTGCGCAGTATGTGGGCAAGGCATTAGTGAAAAGTAAGACCTTGTTAAGCATCAGAGGATTTACACAGGAGATAAGCCTTGTGTGTGCAGGCACTGTGGAACTGTGGCCAAAGCTTTAGAGTGAAATCACACCTCATCCTACACCAGAGGATACATTCGGGGGACAAGTCTTTTGTCTGCAGGGAGTGTGGTTGGGGCTTTAGTGATAGATCAACCCTCATCACCCATCAGAAGACACATTCTGGGGGCACCTGGGTGGATCAGTGGGTTAAAGCCTCTGCCTTCGACTCAGGTCGGTCATGATTCCAGGGTCCTGGGATCGATCCCTGCATCAGGCTCTCTGCTCAGTGGGGAGCCTCCTTCCTCCTCTCTCTGCCTGCCTCTCTGCCTACTTGTGATCTGTCATCAAATAAATAAATAAAAATCTTAAAAAAAAAAAAAAGAAGAAGAAGACACATTCTGGAGAGAAGCCTAAAGTGTGGGGGGAGTGTGGGCAAGCTTTTAGCCACAAGACAATCCCCACCAGAGAACAATCACAGGAGAGAGGCTTTACAAGGGCATGGCGTGTGGCCAAGACTTTAACCTCAAGTCTACTCTCAGCACGTATCAGAGGACACACTCAGCGGAAAAGCCTTATGCGTGTAGGGGATGTGGGTGAGGCTTTAGCTATAGGTCAGCCCTCATGAGGCACCAGAGGACACACTCAGGAAAAAGCCCTGGGTGTGCAAGGACCAAGGGTGTGTGTTTAGGAACAAGTCAACCATCAGCCACACCAGAGGACACACTCAGGGGAGAAGCCTTGATTGTAAGGTTATGTGGACAAGGCTTTAGCTGGACATCACTCCTTGTCACAGAGCAGAGGACATGCTCAGGGAGAAGCCTGTGTACAGGGAGTGCAAAGTGTTAGCTAGAGGTGACCTTGTAAGAAACACTGAGAGTCACATCTGTCCTCCATAAACCCCATTAGAGCTCAGAGAGGGCTTCAGGGACAGTCTTCTAATCCTTGACCCCTCTGTGAGTGTGAAGGTGGCAGAGGTCTAGCTTCTGAGAACAGAGGTACCAAGTGATGCTCCCTTTAGTGGTCTTTGCACCAGTCAACTAAATCTTACTTCCTTTTGCAAGTCCATTAACTTTTCCATTGACTTTTATGACATTCTCCTGTTTTTTTTTTTTTCTATGTCCCTAACCTTTGCTGCATCCTCTTCTGCACCCATCTTTAGTGATTGCTCAGGGTTGAGTCTCTGGCCTGTAATCTGTGGGACTCCTCAGCCATGTCTTCCTGCTACCCCTCCAATCCCAAACCCAGGTCCCGTTTAGCCACACCCTAAAAGGTCTTCAGTCTCAGGACTTAGACTTCATAATCATGCTGATTTGGCCCTCCCCTGGCAGGTGTAAGATTTCTTGCAATGTCCACCATCAGCCTGACAATACCAGGTTTCGGGGCTTTTAAGCATGGTGCCTCTAGAGGGCCCCTGATCTCTGTGTTGTCTTTCAGCTGCACACTTGTATCTGTCCTCACTATACTGCTAAAGCTCTTTGAATCAGAGCCATTCTTGCCCATGTTACCTCCCCAGGGCCCAAATGGCCCCTCTTGGCCAACATAGAGGAAAGAAAAAATGTTTCTTTTCTATTAAAATCCACACAGACATTGTAGAGACACCACAGAGGCCTGGCATAGTGAGATCACTGTCAGATCCAGGAATCACAGGAAGAGATGCACAGGTGACCAACGTCCAGGCCAGATAGTTTTGGGTTCCTTCCAGTCAGGAATCATTCCCTCCTGGGTCTGCCTTTATTTATTTATTTATTTATTTTAAGGGAGAGAGAGCTCATGGGCATGCATGTGAGTGGGTGGGGAGGGTTGGGGTGGAGGAGGTGGGACAGAGGCAGAGGGAGAGAAACAGACTCCCTGCTAAGCATGAAGCCTGACACACTAGATCTCAGAATCCTGAGATCATGACCTGAGCTGAGATCAAAAGTTGGACACTTAATTGACTGAGCCACCCAAGCACCCCTTCCTTTCTTGAAAAAGGGATTGAAATCAGGTCTCTATTGGCCCAATCTATACAATGACAGGCTCATGGTTTTGTGAGATCTTCAGAATAAAGGATTGTGAGTGGAGGAAGGGATGGGGAAAGGAGGCAAACACTCCAAGGACAGTTGGGGTTCACAGAGGCTCCTGCCCAGGGAGGAATAGCTGAAGTTTTGTTTTGTTTTGCTTAAGATTCTTTTCATTTGTTTGAAAGAGAGAGAGAGACAGACAGAGAAAGAGAGCAGGGGAGGAGCAAATGGAGGACAAGCAGACTTCATGGTGAGTGCAGAGCTGGATGCAGGGCCCCATCCCAAGATCCCGAGACCATGACCTGAGCCAAAATCAAGAGTCAGACACTTAACCAACTGAGCCACCCAGGTGACGCTGGATCTCAAATCTTGCTTTTTCTTGGACAATAGACCTCACCTTAAAAATGGGTGCCTACATTTGGTTGGATCTTTGGCCTGGACTTGCACGTATGAACAAGATTTTGAATCTTACCAGTGAGTTTTGGCATGAAATTGACTTTCATCTTGTATCTCAGACTTGGATGTAGTTCTTAGATTTAGGCTTCTGTCCTGGATTTGGATCTCAAATGTGAGTATCAGACCTTAAAGATGAAACTTATTTCTGGACCCTGGCCCTATAATTCAGAATGGATTATATGTGACCTTGGGACTAGAACTTGGATTTGGATCTCGGAGCTGGAATTCAACCTAGTACTAGATATTCAACCTGGACTTTAGACATGGATTTAATCTAGATCTTGGACTCAGCTTAGACCTGGGAAGTGCACCTAGAATTGGACCTTGGACTTGGTCCTTGAACCTCAACATTGGATCTGACTTTGGATCCAGACTTTGGGTCTTGACCTGACCTGGACTTTGGAAGTGTTTGAGTGTACCTCAACCTTGAACATGGGTCCTTGAATCTGGACTGTGAACCTGGACCTAGATTTGATATTAAACACTAATGTTGGAACTGAGCCTCAAATATGAACATAGATGTTGGACCTGGATCATGGACCTAGACTTGGATCTGGATCTTAGATATAATCTGTGGAACTGCACACTGACCTGCTCCTGAACCTTGTTGTAGGTGTTGGATGTGGAATTGGTCTATAAATTAGTCCTGATATTAAACCGGGTCCTTGGACATGGACTTTGATATTAGGATTGTATCTTCGACCTCAGACTTGAACACTGAACATTTTAAACTTAGGTCTGCCCTTGGGACCTGAATGTAGGGTGTGTATCTGCATTTGATCCTGGATACTTATGTTGGACCTGGGATTTGGAAATGAACATGAATTTTGGACCCAGACTTTGACCTGATATGTTGTAGACTTAAGGACCTTGTCCTCAAACTCTCGACCTGGACTTTGAACGTAGAACCTCAGATTTGGGCCTGGATTTTGGACTTGGCCTTTAGATCTCAAACTGGTCCTTGGACATAGACTTGGGACCTTGGACTTGAACATCAAATCTCAACTGTGGAACTCTATCCATGATGTTGGACCTGTCCTCAGACTTGGTTTTTTGGAAATGTTACTTGAACTTCAACCTCTAACCTGAGACTTTGACCTCATGTCAAGACCTCAACCTAGAAATAAGACCTACATCAGGACATGACCTCAGACCTGGAATGTTGATCTGAACCAGAATCCTAGACCTAGACTGGGGGACTTGGGTCTTAGACTGGAACCTTAGTTTGGAACTCAACTTGTCCTGGACATTAAACTCAGACATAGGACTGACTTGGCTCTTGGAACTTACCTTTGACTTTGACTTAGAGGTCTAACTTTGGTCACAGAACTTGGACTTAGGGCATTTGTTTTGGTCTCGCTTGTGGGTGCTACCTCACCACGTTAGTATTTTTCCATGAGGGAGGGTAGCCTCAAAACTGGCTAGGAAAGAGAGTATGTCCCCTGGCTGGTTACTGATAGCTGACACTCCTGATCAATTCTCTTTTGTCAGTTTGCTTGGTATTTTAAGCTGGACTTCCTATTTAGTCTGTTTAGTCATGGGAAAGAATAGGCCAGATGGGCCTGTCATGTTTCCAGGTTACAGTTCGGGAAATTCCCAATCTGGATCACCTTGTGTTGTTGTGTAGGGAGACCCAAGATGCCCTGCTACTGTGTTGTTCCTCTAGTCTGGAAGTCTCAAACCAGTTCTTCTTTGGAAAACTTTTCAGAGTTCTCCTTGATTGTTTCTTGCATGATTTTCAGGTTTACAGTTGTACTTAGTGGGGAGGGGCAGAGGTAAATGTGTCTACATACATCTGCATTTTGTCTAGACTGAAAGTCACTAGTCATTGCTGTTCTAAGTTACTCTGCTCAGAGTTTTGCTATAAAGGTGAGCAGAAATATGGGACAGTGGCATGAAGGAGATGACGTATTAAGAAAGGTTTGCTTTTTGGGGCACCTGGGTGGCTCAGTGGGTTGGGCCACTGCCTTCGGCTCAGGTCATGATCTCGGGGTCCCGGGATCGAGTCCCGCATCGGGCTCTCTGCTCAGCGGGGAGCCTGCTTCCTCCTCTCTCTCTCTGCCTGCCTCTCTGCCTACTTGTGATCTCTCTGTCAAATAAATAAATAAAATCTTTAAAAAAAAAAAAGAAAAAAGAAAGGTTTGCTTTTAATTATTTTTAATTTTTTTAAAATTTTAAGTAGGCTCCATGCTGAATTACCCAAACATGTTTTCAAAACATGTTTGAATTCAAAGGGACTCAGCAGAGAGAGGTGAAAGTGCAGTAGAGACCAGAAAACCAAAAGAGCCAGGTGGGATTCAGAGCACATAGAAGGCTTAATGGAAAGGACACTTCCTATGTTGTAACCGGAAGAGAAGAGGGGAGCACATGCAGATACATTTATAGATTCAGATGTGAGAAGACTCTCTGACTCCCAGACATCCCACTCCAACCCCAGTAGCATGACACTATAAATGCTTTAGCCCATTATCGTCCATGCAAGGTAGCTCCCCTGTTGGCACAGAGGCGTTGTTCTTACCAAGGTCACAGTGACCTCCATGCTGCCACATTAGAGGTTATTTAAAAGGCTTCATCATTCTGGACTTCTCGATAATATTCAACATTGCTTCTTTCTCCAGAAACACTCTCTCCTCTTGACTTTCCTGATGCACATATCCTTGGTTTTTTCCTTCCTTCTCAGGCTATTTCTTCATCTCCTTCGTTAACTTGGGCAAATACTTGTTTTCACAAATTCCATATAAATCCAAGGTTCCTCACTATGCCCTGTATGGTAGATTGCCCTAGTAATGGCCCCCCAGTGATTCACACCTCCCAGTACCCATGCCCTTACCTAGTCTCTTCCCACATGGATGCTGGGATATTAGCAAATGGGATATTAGCAAACATGATATAAACTGAAGCTTGATAAGCTTGTGAATGGGGCTCTGTCCTCCTGGAACCCTGAAACAATCATGCTATGAAGCAGCTCAGGATAAAAAACCATGTTTGACCTACCTGCAGCCACATGAGTGAATCCAAATGAGACCAGCCGAATCACCTAGCCAATCCAGAGACACATAAAGATAAATCATTGTTCTAAGCCACTAGATTGTGAGGTGATTTGTAATGCAGCAATAGGTAGCTGTTATCCTCATCTACAACACAGATGTGGCTGACTTTAGTGGCTTTGTGCAATCAGAAAAAAAAAAAGTGAGTCATAGAAACATGCCTCTACTGGGTAGAAACACCTTTGTTCAAATAAAAGGTGCCCTCCTCCACCTGGCATAAGAGGCAGACTTATGCCAGGTGCACAGCATGGATTTGGGCCCACACTCAGCTCTGTCACTGGGTGCTTTTATGCACTAGACAAGATGCACACTGTGTGTGAACCTTCTGGGAGATTTCTGCACAATTCTCTCCATTTAGCATAGACCAGGAACTGGGTTTGGGACAGTTTTGTTGTTGTTGTTCTCTAAAATTTATTTTAGAGAGAGAGCAGGGGGAGGGGCAGAGCAAGAAAGAGAGGGAAAATCTCAAGCAGACTCTGCACTGAGCATGGAGCTCGACATGGGGCTTGACCCCATGACCTAATCATGACCTGAGCCAAAATCAAGAGTCAAATGCTTAACCAACTGAGTGACCCAGGCATCCCTGGGACAGGTTTAATTTCTTCACTTAAGGAGAGAGAGAAAATACCTAGAACAGAGCTCTTAGCCTTCAGGATTTAGTAGAACACTGACTTTTTTTTTTTTTTTAAAGATTTTATTTGTTTATTTGACAGACAGAGATCACAAGTAGACAGAGAGGCAGGCAGAGAGAGAGAGAGAGGGAAGCAGGCTCCCTGCTGAGCAGAAAGCCCGATGCGGGACTCAATCCCAGGACCCTGAGATCATGACCTGAGCTGAAGGCAGCGGCTTAACCCACTGAGCCACCCAGGTGCCCAACACTGACTTTTATTAAGAAAGATAGGCCAAATGGTGTTTATAGAGAGTCACTGCATTTTCCAGGCATGTCAGTTAGGCAAGCTCCTTGAGAAAGACGAATAGTTCTCAAAGAGAGGAGCCATTATTTCTCTGAATCACCCATGAACATTCTTGAAAAGAGGTAGATAGAGAGCTAGATCCTAGAGCGGGTGGCAGTGAGAAGCTAGGTCCTCGGGTGGCTGTGGTGCCTACAGAGATGGTGCCATGATTCCCAGGCCTCCCTGGTCCCAGGAGGTCTCCAAGAAAAGGCTGGGAAATGCCACCAGTCTTCACAGACCTACAGGCTTGTGTCAGGCTGGTCCTGGGCCTCCTGGTCCGGCTGCACAGTGGATGCCTCCCTCTGGGCTGTAGCGCACAGGCCCACAGCGTAACTGGGGTTCCTCTTCCTCATACCAGCGCTGTTCACTGAAGTCAGGGAAGAAGGCTGCAATCTCTCTACTGGCTGAAACCACAGAGTCTATAAGGAGAGGTAAGAAAGAGAAAGGGTTCTTATAGGGAGTATAGGATGGAGGCAAGAGGCAGTTATAATCAGATTCAGAAACCTGAGCCTCTAGTTCTCTAGGCCCTCTAGGCCCTCAGTCCTGGGGCCACATCTGCTGAGCAGGCCACAGGGGCCAGAAAGGCCATTGGGAGGAAAGTTCACAGCAAGGTTACCTGGCTCTCAATTCCACCATATGGCCCGAGCACCAATGGCAAACCATCCTCCCTTATATGTGGCTGAGGATAGGGAAGGCAGACTCACCAGAGCCATGCGTTGTGTTGCGGGTGTCAGTGAGGCCAAAACTTCCACGAATTGAATCTGGGGCCACGTGACGTGCTCGAAACACTCTGGTGGGTCCCATCAGCGTCCTCCAGAGCTGGATGGCATCCTTGTGGGCCAGGATGTAGGCTCGGATTGGCCCGCTGTGTACAGGAGGAACACGTGTCAAGAATCCGGCTGTGTGGCTGAGTAAGGCGCACTGTGAGCAGGGCACGAATAAAGGCACACTACATCCTGAGAGATACCCTGCTTTTCTAGCTAAGTACCCATGCTGCTTCAAGTTGCAGGTGACAGAAGGCCACTGTGGGTGTACATGAAAGGCCACAGAGGTCAGCAGAGTTGTTAAGTAGCATTCACCAATACTATTCTATAGCCCTTGGACCACTAACCATCATGGGACAGGTGGCTACCAGGTCGGTGTTGGCTTAGACATGGTCCCAAGCCATGTTTCTTCAGACACTTAACAATGATTACAACTTTAAAGAGTGTCAAATGAAATCAACAAATTTAGGGAGCAGGGGGAGGTAAATCTTGGTGCATAAACATGCTGAAATGAAAATGAGAATTACCTGGCCATGAACTCCACCAGCCGCTGATAGAAAAAACGCCCTGCAAAGAGAGAGTAACTTCATCAAGACACTGGTGCCCAAAGGAAGTTTTAGTACTTCTGCCTCCTTACTTGGAATAATAAAAGCTGTTTTATTTTATTTTATCTTTTAAAATATTCATCCACTTTAGAGAGAGCGTGCAGATGGGAGGGGCAGGGGAGCTCCATGTTGAGCATAGAGCCTGACATGGGGCTTGATTCCACAACCCTAAAATCATGACCTGAGCTCAACCACCTGCGCCACCCAGGTGCCCCAATAAAAACTCTTTTAGAGGACTTTGGAGTCTGACGTATCTGGGTCTGAATCCAGGCCCTGTCACTTACAACCTATGCGGTTTCAGGTAGGTTATTAACTTCCCTAACTTGGGTTCCTAATCTGTGCACTGGAGACCTAATGACATCTATGTCATAGGGCTCGAGAGAAAATTCAATGCAACCACGAGCATTAGGACAATGTCTAAAAGAGTAAACATTCACTATTAACTACTGATATCATCAAGACATAAGACTAAATTTCTGGTTGGGACTAGGAAGTGGAACCCTCCTAGAAAAAATATATATATTTGTAGGGAGAGGGTGGTTGGGTTATGGACATTGGGGTGTGTATGTGCTATGGTGAGTGCTGTGAAGTGTGTAAGCCTGACGATTCACAGACCTGTACACCTGGGCAAATAATACAGTATATGTTAATTAAAATAATTAAAAAATATATATTTTAAAATATTTAATTAATTACTTAATTAATTAGAATGAGAGAGCGAAAATGAGCACAAGCGGGGGGGACAAGCAGAGGGAGATGGGACAAGCAGACTCCGAACTGAGTGGGGAGCTAACGTAGGGCTCAATCCCATGACCCTGAGGTCATGACCTGAGCCGAAATCAAGAGTCAGACATTCAGCTGACTGAGCTACCCAGGTGCCCCCTAGAAAGTAATTTTAAAAGATTGATAATCATGGAAAGTTTGTATATAAAGCAAGACTTTAGAATGGCTGCAATTTGACAGCTGGTAGGTCAGAGACAGCCTGCCATTGAGCATCCAGGTAAAAATCTCTCTTGCGTACGTCTTGGGATAGAGAAGCCTCCCATTCAGAGGACTGCTGATCCTACCTTCATGCTCTTTGTAAAACTGCTGGCATTCTTCTTTTCTCCACAGAAGTTCTCTCATTCGTACAATAAGGAACTTGTTGCTCAGAATCTGCTGATGAACAGCCTAGATAAACAACACATCAAAGACAAAAATTGGTCAAAGGGACCATATGAGTGAACAGGAGACCCGGGCTGACCACAAGAACCACGAGGACCCATCAGAGCCCAGGACATGAGGGTCTGTCCATTGTCAGGTCAAAAGAGAAAGATGGTGGAGGTGAGGTAAAGACCTTCGGTCACACGGCCGGAGCATGAGCCCCGCCGGGTGCAGGGGGCAGAAAGTGCATCTCTGCCCTTCTGTTCCTACAGCTCCTTGAGCAGAAACCCACACGACCCCCCTTCAGACCATCATAAAAATCTCTTGATGGTGGTCCTGCCTTGAGTTTGTCCAATTCTCTCCAAACCATCACACTTGACAGATTAAAAACACCATAACTTACATGTCACACTCTGGTCAGAACCTTATTCATAGAATGAGGTACAATTACTTTAGCCCAGGGCTCAAGGCTATACTTTCCTTGCCCTCCACCTCTTCCAATTCTAGTCCCACTGGCCCAGCCTTCCTGTGGCCCCCAGATCCACCACACGTGTTCCTGCCTCAGTATTTCCCTCTGTGGAACATCTGCCCCTGCCATGCACTGACTGAAGTCCACCCTTCCTCTGAGCATGGCCAGGTCCCAACACATGCATGCCACCCTTTCTGACTGCTCTGGTCTTCCTTTGCATCACAGTCAGCTTACCTAGCAGAACTGCCCAGTTAGTATTTATATAACTATTATAGGTAGAACCCTACAATGACCCTCCCCCAGTACCAACAAGATTCTGCACCCTTTTCTCCAGGACTGTGAATATGAAGCAATATAATTGTAACATTACATGGCAAAAGGGATTCTGCAGGTGTAATTGAGGTTGTCATCAGTGGTCTTTGCTTTATTTGTTTTTTAAGATTTATTTATTTCTTTTAGAGAGAGCATTGTTGGGGAGGGGCAGAGAGAGAGGGCGAGAAAGAGAGAAGGTGAATCTTGAAAAGATTCCCCACTGAGTGTGGAGCCCAACATAGGACTAGATCCCATGACCCTGAGAGGATGAGCTAAGCTGAAATCAAGAGTCAGATGCTCAACTGACTGAGCTATCCAGGCACCCATCAGTTCACTTTGCTTTAATCAAAACAGATTATCCAGAGGAGCCCAGTTAATCACATGAGCTTTTTATTTATTTTATTTTAAAAGATTTTATTTATTTATTTTTGACAGAGAGAGACACAGCGAGATAGGGAACAGAAGCAAGGGGAGTGGGAGAGGGAGAAGCAGGCCTCCCGTGAGCAAGGAGCCTGATGTGGGGTTCGATCCCAGAACCCTGGGATCATGATCTGAGCTGAAGGCAGATGCTTAACGATTGAGCCACCCAGGTGCCCCAATCACATGAGCTTTTTAAAAGCAGAGTTTTATCTGGCTAGGAGAAGTCAGGTTTAAAGCGTGAGAAGCACTAAATACACTGCTGCTGTCTTGAAATGGAGTGAGCCATGTGATAAGTAATGTGTGTGAGTGGTCTCTATAAACTCAGAGCAGTCCTTGCCTGAAGGCCAGCAAGGACATGGGGACCTCAGTCTTATAACCATAGGAACCAATTTCTGCCAACAACCTGAATGAATTTGGAAGTGGATTCTTCCCCAGACCCTCTAGCTAAGTACCTGGTCAGCTGATATCTTGACTTTGGCCTTGAGATCCTGAGGAAAAACCCACCTGAGCCTACTGGACCTCTAAATTCTAGAATTGTGAGATAATAAATGTTATTTTAAGCTGCTAAGTTTATGGCAATTTGCCGCTAAGTTTGTGGTAATTTGTTGCACAGCAACAGAAAACTAATATACATGCACTGTCTTGAGGTTTGGTTCTTCTTATTGTATTGGATCCTTATATATATATATATATATATATTTTTAAAGATTTTATTTATTTATTTGACAGAGAAAGAGATCACAAGCAGGCAGAGGCAGGCAGAGAGAGAGGGGGAAGCAGGCTCCCCGCTGAGCAGAGAGCCCGACGCGGGGCTCAATCCCAGGACCCTGAGATCATGACCCGAGCCGAAGGCAGAGGCTTAACCCACTGAGCCACCCAGGCGCCCCTGGATCCTTATATTTTTAATCTGCCCCAATTCTCCAGTAGATTTTTAGTCTTCTTAGTGTCAGAGTCCACAGCTCCTAGCTTTGTGTCTTGCACAGGACTGTGCTATCAGTCTTCACAAGTGGCCCTGTGGCACCAGAAAGAGATGCAGTGCCCAGGGCATACAGTAAGAGGTTTAGGATTCCTTCTTACCTCCAGAATCAGGGGGTGAGCAACAGCATCAGGCTTGATCAGGGCCAGAGTAAGCTGGAGAGCCTGAGGGCTCCGCAAGATCGAGGTCATCTCGCTCCTGCCATCAGAAAGCTGGATTAGGGACCTATCAGTGGTGGTTCCCCACCCTCCCAACTCCAGAGCCACTTGCAAGCCCACAGGGATCTCACTCCCAAAGCCTGTGGCAGTTACATACAAAGGAGTTATCTAATCAGGAGAAATTCAAGTTTAGACACTGCCTGTCTCTGCCAATATTTCCTTCACTTCCTAACTTTTCTTTGTGTTTTAGAGGATTTATAATTTACATTGCTAAACAGCCTGGCCACAAACGTACAATAACGTTTCCTTTCATAAGGTCTTCTATCCCACAGTGTGCTCCCATCAATCCTAGAATTGGAGGATTGGATGGACAAGAATTGGGACCTTGCCAGGATACCCACAAAGAAGTTTGCTGGATATATACCATCTCTTATCTAATCTTACAGATAGGTCAGGATCTCCCCTGCCCAAATCAAATCCTTTAATACACTCGGTTGTCCTCAATGGCAAGGCTTGTGGGCATGCAACTCCAAGGTCCAGGCCAGTTGTAATTGTCTCGTATCTGAAGCTGCCGAAACAGTGCCACAACAAAGGTCAGTTTAACTGACTAACTGAACCTATATAGTCGTATCTGTCCATCTTTGTATTCCTAGTGTCTAGTATGGTATAAGAGCTCAATAAATAGTTATGGAAATGATATAAGAACATGAAAGTATTTTTTTTTTAAACTGGACTAATGGACTAAGATGGGGCGCTTGGTGGCTCAGTTGGTTAAGCGTCTGCCTTGGGCTCAGGTCATGATCCTGGAGTCCCAGGATTGAGCCCCATAGCTGGATCCCTGCTCAGCAGGGGGGTCTGCTTCTCCCTCTTCCTTTGCGCTCCCCCTGCTCCTTCTCTCTCTTTCTTCACTCTCTCAAATAAATAAATAGTTTTTAAAAAATAAATAAACTGGACTAAGAATTTGAGGTCTCTCCCAACTGTGAAATGCTATTCACATGTGAGAAATTGATCATTTGATCAGGACCAAGAACTAGGTCTCAAAAGATTATCTGGCAGAGCTCCTAAATTTACCAACAAATATGGAGAAGGCTTCCATGAATACACACAGGGTCAGTATGGACAATGTTCTCATTTCTCTCAGGCTGAAAGTCCGACAGTCATGTCAAAGGCAGTGCTAGGGTCTCCCCTACTCATGTCCTTTCTACAGTTTTCAGCTGGATGCTCCCCTCAAACCACAAAACTAAGTCTAGTCTAACTGGTTCAAGATCAGCCAACCCACTCTCCCTAATATCCCAGATTGTGAGTAACCCAAAAGCAAACCAAATCTTCACCATAATCTAGGGAGAGAGATCGCTGACCCCTCCGCACCCTCACTCCACATCCACATTCATCACCAGACTCCTCTCCTTCTCTAGGGCCACCACCCCAGGCCAAGACATCATCAACCCTCCTGGGACTCCTGCAACTCCTCCATGGCCTCTCAATTTCTACTCCTGCCAGCCTCTACAATCTGTTCTCCGCTAAGCAGCCAATGAAGGAAAAATGCAAATCTTTTTTTTTTTTTTTTTAAGATTTTTATTTATTTGACAGAGAGAAATCACAAGTAGACTGAGAGGCAGGCAGAGAGAGAGGGAGGGAAGCAGGCTCCCTGCTGAGCAGAGAGCCCAATGCGGGACTCGATCCCAGGACCCTGAGATCATGACCTGAGCCGAAGGCAGCGGCTTAACCCACTGAGCCACCCAGGCGCCCCGAAAAATGCAAATCTAATTATATCACTGCACTCCTTAGCCCTTTGCCTGAGATGTTTCCACAGTCCAGAATGTGCCTCCTCTGGTAACCTCCTATCTACCCACTAGCTCTTAGCTGACTTCCACTATTATATATAGCTTTCTTGACATTTTCTTCAGTTATGTCTCCACCCGTTAGGTCAGGTCTATTAAAGCAGGGGTCTGTTTTGTTCATCATATTATTCCCAGTACCTATGCCAAGTGCCTAGTACATAGCTGCCTCTCACCAGTATTTGTTGAATGAATGAATGAGTGAACGAACGACCAAACGAACCTCCTTCAGCTACTGTAAGGCCAAGCTGCCAGAGGATCTCCAGGAAAGGATGTGGTTCCTTTCCTAATGCCAGCTAAGTAAAGACAGTCTTTAAAACAAATGCTGGGGGGTGGGGTGCGCCTGGGTGGCTCAGTGGGTTAGAGCCTCTGCCTTCGGCTCAGGTCGTGATCCCAGGGTCCTGGGATCCAGCCCCGCATCGGGCTCTCTGCTTGGCGGGGAGCCTGCTTCCACCTCTCTCTCTGCCTGTCTGCCTGTCAAATAAATAAGTAAATAAAATCTTAAAACAACAACAACAACAACAACAACAACAAAAAACCCAAATGCTGGGGGCTCCTGGGTGGCTCAGTGGGTTAGAGCCTCTGCCTTCGGCTCAGGTCATGATCCCAGGGTCCTGGGATCAAGCCTCGCATCCTGCTCTCTGCGACGCAGGGAGCCTGCTTCTCCCTCTCTCTCTGCCTGCCTCTCTGCCTGCTTGTGATCTCTGTCAAATAAATAAATAAAATCTTAAAACAAAACAAAACAAAACAACCCAAATGCTGACAGGTCAAGAAAATCGCTCAACTTTAAATGTCCTCTATCAGAGAATCACAAACTACAGAAGTTGCCTGGGCATTCGCCTCCACGCCTGAGGCGCCGGTTCCTCTGCTTTCAGGAGGGCAATGACCGAGCCCCTCTCCTCCCAGGCGCCGCAACTCTGTCTCGTCTCCCCATCCCCTACCCTCACCCCGACACCTGAGGCCCAGCTCCCCGACCACCTGGCTCTCAGCCCCATTTCTTGACACCAACCCCTCTCCTCGCGGGCCCTCATTTCTCCGGGCCTACAGCCGCGCGACTCCTGGCCTTCGAAGCAGGACCTAAGCGCTCCCCAGATCCGGGGCTGTTCGGACCCCAGCCCAGCCGGAGTTCAGGTCTGGAGTCACCCGGTCCTCCAGCGCGGAGCCCGGCCACCAGGCACTGCGATAGCTAGCCTGCGCGGCCCCCGCGGGGTCCTTCGGGCGTTCGGTCGGGCAGCCCTGCTGGGGGTCCTCGCCGGGAGGCTGCGGACCTAGCCGGTCGCGGACGCCGGGAGTGTGAGGTCCGCGAGGGGACGGCGCAGTGAGTGGCAGCGGCCGGGCTGAGGCGAGGCGGCCTGCAGTCCGAGGTCCGGCCCCGCTGGTGGCCCTTGTCTCTCCCCATGGGCTTGTCCCGGACCGCACGAGACGACAGAGCCGTCTCGGGCGGGAGCGGCCTCTTCGAGGTGGTGCTCGGGCGCCCCCAGGCGGCAGGGAGGCCGGCGTTCCGGGGCGGCCCTGCGCGGGGGGTGGGGAGGGGGTGGTGGCGGTCTGAGGTGGGACGGACCTTCCTTGCCTGATTCGCGCTTTCCTTTCTGTCTAGGCTAGTGCCTGGCACGTGGTTGGTGGCCAGTGCTTGCCCAAGGTACGTGCAGGACGAAGAAGCTGTGCGCTGATCGCGAGGGCCGAGGCCGCCTTTGAAAGTCTCGAGCTGCAGGCGACGCGGAGACACGAGGGAGCGCAGCTAACGTGGGGGTGACCCAGGGTTCCGGGCTGCGGTCCAGGTGTCAGTAGGCAGTGGTTGGTGAGCTAGTCAGTGACCCGGGAGCTAGTCATAAGGGCCTTGATCTTGTCGCTAAGGAATTTGGGGTGCGGTGGGTAACCCAGGAGTCTATTGAAGCAGTGCAGGGTGAGTTGGGAACTGCGGGTATTCTTGGTGTGTAGTCGGAGTATGGACAGGGGACCGTGTGGCAGGTTGAAGAAGGATGGCAGAATTTTTTCTTGGGAGGAGTCACTGAATTTGAGAAGAGTGAAAATAAGCCATAGCTGCCGTGTGTGTGTGTGTGTGTGTGTGTGTGTGTAGATATAGATAGAGATTTTTTTTAACTGACTCTGGTGCCAAGTATACAGGTGTCGCACTTCTGAAATGTTGGAAGGCATGTCGGTGTTTCTGGCAGCTTGTTTCCACCAAGTGTCTTTTTTTTTTTAAGATTTTATTTATTTATTTGACAGAGAGAGATCACAAGCAGGCAGAGAGGCAGGCAGAGAGAGAGAGGAGGAAGCAGGCTCCCTGCTGAGCAGAGAGCCCGATGCGGGCCTCTCCCAGGACCCTGAGATCATGACCTGAGCCGAAGGCAGTGTCTTAACCCACTGAGCCACCCAGGCGCCCTCCACCAAGTGTCTTTGGGAAAGTTCAGTCCTGCCTGGCTGGTGAAGGCACAGGTCCATTTCTGCCTTCACAGGATGAGAGTAAATGTAAACATGGGCTACTGTCCAGACATCAGGTTTTAGTCTTATTTTCCAAATGCATCAGGTCCAATTTTGTTTCCTTTTTTTTTTTTTTAAAGATTTTATTTATTTTATTTGACAGAGATTACAAGTAGGCAGAGAGGCAGGCAGAGAGAGAGAGAGAGAGAGGAGGAAGCAGGCTCCCTGCTGAGCAGAGAGCCCGATGCGGGACTCGATCCCAGGATCCTGAGATCATGACCTGAGCCGAAGGCAGCGGCTTAACCCACTGAGCCACCCAGGCGCCCCTCCTTTTTTTTTTTTTTAAGGTTTAATTTTTAATTTCTACACCCAGGATGGGGCTCTAGCTTACAACCGTGAGACCAAAACAGCACGTTCCACTGGCTCAGCCAGCCAGGCACCCCTGTTTTCTACCTTCGTCTTCACTAATATACCTTTGAAATAGGGACTTTGCTGATTCTTAGACCATGGTCATTAGTTCACCTGTCTTATACACACACACACACACACACACAGGAGAAGGCTGTGGTTCCATATTTTATAGTTGCTTTGACTATCTTCAGCAACAAGCCTACTTAATGAAAGTAAGGGCAAATGTGATTTTAGAAGGAGACCCAGGGACGCCTGGGTGGCTCAGTTGGTTAAGCAGCTGCCTTCGGCTCAGGTCATGATCCCGGTGTCCTGGGATTGAGTCCCACATCAGGCTCCTTGCTTGGCGGGGAGCCTGCTTCTCCCTCTGCCTCTGCCTGCCACTCTGTCTGCCTGTGCTTACTCTCGCTTCTCTCTCTATGACAAATAAATAAATAAATAATCTTTTTAAAAAAAAAAAAAAAAAGGAGACCCAATAAGTAACACCCTTTTTCTGATCTTGGGCTTAGAACCAGGAGAAATAGACGAATGGCCGGCAGGTGGAGACAAATGTCAGCTTATCTAATACTCATGGAGCTGTTGGAGAACGTAACAGTGTGAGAACCAGATTCGCCTGCCTTATTATTCTGTGCTGCCAGAGTTCAATGCCAGGTCTCTTAAAAGCTTTAGAGCAACAGCAACAACAAAAAGACTCTAAGTCATTAACAGGCCATATAGAGTGATCACGGTATTGCCCCACATTCACTGAATTTAGAAAGCAGGCCGCCTCTAGCTCGTAGCAGATTTTGTCCCTAGAAACCTGTCAAAAGACTCTGCTACTCAGTGGTACATAAGGGAAGGTAAAAAGGCAGAAAAGGTCTTGATTCAGTGTCACTGGGACTCAAGTAATTCTATACCAGTTACTCACTTAACTAGTGAGTATGAACTCAGTTGGGAGAATCACCCATTATGAGGCTGATGAGGACCTGTGTTCATTATATCCTGAGGAGCATCTACCTGTGTTTAATCTTGTCTTTAGCTAGTGATAGTTAAGATGATGCCACCTTCCTGCAATGTTAATTTACACTAGTGGCAGCTCCAAATCCCATCTTTGAGATGCCTTTCTTTTTTATCCAGCATATTCCCCAAACTTCTCAGTACTGTTTGTCTTTGGGGGCCTGTGTTTGCATCCCCAGGCTGCCTTGAGGGTGGCTCCTAGGACCTAGCTTACCCAGCCCCACTGCGAGCAGGCCTTGTTTGGCCACTACGTTTTGCTGTGCAGTTGGTCAGGCCCAGGACGCTTGACTCCTGTGTGTGGGCAGGAGGGTGATCCTTTATGCCATGAATTCCAGTTCAGAATCCCTCTGGCAGGTTGTGTGGTTTGCTGGGTTGTTTTGTTTTTTACTGAAACTGCTCTTTCTTCTAAAGTTCGTTGCCTCAGGGACCCAGCGAGAATGGAGACCTCTGCCATTGCTCAAGATATGGTCTTCAGCTTCTGGAGGTACCCCATGGGGAGTAAAATTTCTTTCAGACACTTCTCTTTTGACCTTTTTTTTTTCCTGTGTTCCCCTGCTCCTTTCCAGAAGGCTCATTGAATTTTTGACATTTTTATTGTTGGAGAGAAGGAAGACCATGGAGCTAGCTCTTTGCTAGGCTACAGAAAATGGGGAAGGAATGAACTTCAGGGCTATGCCCTAGAGATTAGTCTCTCAGTTGTTTTCCAAGACGTCTACTTTCTTTTTTCTTTCTTTCTTTCTTTTTTGGGGGGAGATTTTATTTATTTGACAGAGAGAGAGCACAAGCACGGGGAGCAGCAGAGGAAGAAGCAGATTCCCCCCTGAGCAGGGAGCCCAGTTTGGGGCTTGGTCCCAGGACCGTGTGGGGTCATGATCTGAGCCAAAGGCAGATGCTTAACTGACTGAGCCACCCAGGCACCCAGATGTCAACTTTCTTTTAAGAAAATGTCTCTTAAAAAAAAAAAAAAATCTGTTGGGGTACCTGGGAAGCTCCGTGGGTTAAGCCTCTGCCTTCGGCTCAGGTCATGATCTCAGGGTCCTGGGATCAAACCCTGCATCGGGCTCTCTGCTCAGTGGGGAGCCTGCTTCTCCCTCTCTCTCTGCCTGCCTCTATGCCTACTTGTGATCTCTGTCAAATAAATAAATAAAATCTTTTTAAAAAATCTCTTTTCCTTTGTTTTCATTCTTGTACTGCTTCTAATCTGACAGAGCAGGTTTCTAAAGCTATGCATTTCTCCCTGGATTCCCTGAACATAGGTGGTTCCTTAAGACAGTGTTCCAGGAATAGGCTTCTCTCATCTCCTTGTCAACCTCTGTGGCTGTGGTAATTTCATCAAGTGGCTTTTCTACTTCAGTCTGAGAGAATGACATATTTTATTTGTAATGAGGGCATTGTTTTTGTTATAAATAAAACCTTCCGTCTTTTAAAGATTGAGGCTGCATTGCAAATCCCAGAACTGTAAAACCCTAGCCAGAGTTATTGACAGACCAGCAAGTGGGGATTGATCCTTAAACAAAGGAGGGAAAAAAGCAACACATGAATTCTTCTGGCTTTGGCCTTTGGCCTTTGGCCTTGAGTCTAGCTCAGAACATAAGGGATGGAATTTGGGACAGCCTTTCTGTGCTGTCTGCTGGGCTGGGACTAACAAAGTTTGGAGCTTACACACTTGTGTTCCTTAGCACATGTGGAGTTTAACTGTAGTTTAAAGCCCCTGGCCTGTTGAATTACCTAAAAAACATAGTAAAGGACCAAGTACTTGTTTTGCCCCAATATCTAAAAGATGTGTGTAGGGAAAGACTTCCCTGTACTCAAACGTGTGCCTCAGCACCGCCTGCTCACCAAGATCTTCTCTGCGGCTTAGGCTTTGCAGATGCCCCACAAGGGAGGCAGTGGTTCTGTGGTAAGGTCAAGGTCAGTGCCCACATCTTAACCCTTACATTTTTAAACCATAGCGCTTGTGTAAGGACAGTGTCTTTGCTGAACCATGTGACTGGCTAAGGTACTCATTCATCCCTGTCTGTATATAAAATCAGTTATAAAAACTCTTGCCCGTGGGGGGCACCTGGGTGGCTCAGTCGGTTAAGCGGCTCCCTTAGGCTCAGGTCATGATCCCAGGGTCCTGGGATCAAGCCCCCCATCGGGCTCTCTGCTCAGCAGGGAGCCTGCTTCTTCCTCTCTGCCTGCCTCTCTGCCTACTTGTGATCTCTGTCTGTCAAATAATAAATAAAATCTTAAAAAAAAACACACACAAAACTCTTGCCTGTGAACAAAGTAGCCAGCATCTCCACGTGGCCAACTTGAAAAGTGTGTGAAACTTCTCCAGGACTGGTCCCATCATAGCCTCAACTTGTATGTAGTATTTCACTCCCCGCATTCCTCACCAGGTCTGTCTTATGTTCTTTGCCAAATCACAAGATCCTAACATTCCTTTGACTTAAACATCCCTTCCCCCCTGCCAAAAGTCAGAGCCTATTCCTGTAAAACTTCCAACACAGAGCAGCAGAACCTGTGGGCAGGTGGCTCCCAAAATAAGGAAGGGAAGAAAGGGCCAAGCTACACTTAACCTGGCTCTCTGCCCCTGAACTTCAGCCAGGGGATGAGTTACAGCGAGATGCTGGAATTGTTTAGAGGAAATCCTTCCTTGTGGACCCAAGGAATCAGTCCAAGAAGCATTCCCTTTCTAAGAGTTAAAAATAACTCTTTGGTTTCAGCCTGTGTGTTGGGAATTGGGGTTGAGAGGTTGGCTTAAAGAAGAAAATGAATTCATTTGGGATGTGGTGAGTTTGATGTGATGGTGGGACATTTAAGCAGAACCAGCCTGGTTGTGGTTAGAGAGTTAAGATTTGGGAGTGGTCAGAGTGGTGATAGTTGGAAATACGTCAGTGAAGAACCGACCTTGGGAAAGAATGCAGAGCAAAGACAAGGTCAAAAACCAATCCTTCCCCTGTCAAAGCATAATTTAAAAAACTTGTTTATAAAGGGGGCGTCTGGCTGACTCAGCCGGAAAAGCAGCAACTCTTGATCTCAGGGTCATGAGTTCAAGCTCCATGTTGAGTGTAGAGATTACTTAAATAAATACATAAACTAAAGGAAAAAAAAAAAAAGGCAGAAAACCCCACTTGTATATAAGGGAAAGCAATAATTGATTGATTTAATCTAGCAAAAGCAAAAACAGGATTTATGTGCGAGAAAGAGTAGCAGGAAAAGAAGGAAAAACCACACATTGTGTGAAAATTGTGGCTTTTGTTTCTTATGGGTATGTACATCGTTCATCAGCTGGCAGCCAACAGAGAGGCCGGTATTCTGCCCTAGGGCAACAGAACAGAATATAAAATACCAACTTCACTTGCTTATGGGTTCTCCAGAGGACCTCTAGAGTTCTGGTGAGGTGTATGTGTCTGACTATCTCTGGATGAAGAATGTCTCTCGGTGTCCTTCGTAAGTCCCCTCATCAGTTAGACCAGGTCTGTGCTCTTTCCCTCGTCTGGATCGCTGACCTTCTCCCTTTTAATCTGACTCAGCCCTAGTCCACACTAGCCCTGAGCATTTCAGTCTCCTTCTGAGGTGGCAACATGAGCTGAATATTGTTTTGGGGACAGAGGCTGTATAGCCATATTTAAACCCCTGAATATTAGTAGGCAATGCCAAAAAGAACAAGGGAATCCTAGGTACTCTTAAAAATATTTGGAACCCATTTCATATTCAGTTTACTCACCGGCCTGTTGAGTTGGGAGATTAAGTCCCAAGGATTAGTTTAGACAAATTTAGCTAATGAATATTCGCAAGCCCAGTGAATCATAATTGAGAGCATTTACTTTAGAGAACAAAAATCCTGAGAGAAGTTTCTAACTTGGAGGGATGCCTGGGTGGCTCAGTAGGGTAAGCCTCTGCCTTTGGCTCAGGCCTTGATCCCAGGGTCTTGGGACCGAGTCCTGCATTGGGCTTCTTGCTCCCCAGGGAGCCGCCTTCTCTCTCCGCCTCTGCCTACTTGTGTGTGTGCGCTCTCTCTCTCTCTCTCTGACAAGTAAATACATACATACATACATGTATGGAATATATGGAACATACATAAAACCTTCTTTAAAAATTTCTAACTTTGAATCACTGCTTCTGTTCACAGCTGCTGAAACACACTTTCCATAAAAAAATATATTTAAACACCTCCACACTCCTTTTTAGATGAAGTGCTTGTTTTTTTCTTTTGTCATAAATGTTATAAAACAGAACGTTTCGATCTCCGGAGCTCCACTCCTGCCGTGAGCCATCCAGTTTTCCAAAAGCTCAGGCATGATTCTTGGTTTCATTTTTTGCCAGACTCCCCTCAACAATCCCTCAGCAAACCCGTCCATTTAACTTTCAGCTGCGCACTAACTCCCGTCACCTCTGGCCATCTCCTAGCCCAAGCCAGCCTCATCTCTTCTCGTACCATCTAGCCCTTCTGTGGCTTGTTTTTCATACAGCCATCTGATTGGTCTTTTTATTTTAATTTAATTTTTATTTTGTAAAGTAAATATGTATTTTTAATCTACACCCATCGTGGGGCCCAAACTCACAACCTCGAGGTCAAGAGTTGCACACTCCAGTGACAGCCAGCCAGGCTGATCTTTTTAAAGCATAAAGCAGGTCACATCACTCTCCTGCCTGAAGCACTGCCATGTTTTGCTGCCCTATTAAGAACAAAAGCCAGACTCCTCCCCATGCTCCTTAAAGCACGACCTGACTTGGCCTTTGCCGACCTCTGATCCTTCTTCACAAACCACTCTCCCCTCACTCCTAGCATTCCACCATCTTGTTCCCACCTCAGGGCCTCCGCAGGAGCTACTCACTCTGCCGGAAAGCTCTTCTACCCAATATTTGCCCCTTTCAGTCAGCATTGAGTCACCTCCTCAGAGAGGCCTGGCCAGATTTCCTGGTCTAAAGCAACACCCTCTCCGGATCAGTCGGTGAGGCATCTGCCTTCAGCTCAGGTCATGATCCCAGGGTCCTGGGATGGAGTCCCACCTCAAGCTCTTTGCTCAGCAGGGTGCCTACTTCTCCCTCTCCCCTCCCACCCGTATATACTCTCTCTCAAAAATAAATCAATCTTTAAAGCAGCACCCTCTCCCAGCATTCTCTTTCCCTTTACCCTTCTCTTTTTCCTTAGTACCTGTACTCCTCTTTGTTGCTCTAGCCTACCCTTTCTCCTGCCTTAATTAGAGAGATGAAAATCTGGCTAGCAGCCCTCCAGGTCCACTTGCCTCCTCCCTGCACGTGTGAATACGTGTGTGTGTGTGTGTGTGTGTGTGTGTGTAGGTTGCTTTCGAGGAGGAAAGGTGATTCCCCTGAGCCGAATGAAGGGGACTCCAGAGTCCCCTCCCACCTACTGATCCCTTGAACCTCAGGGCCCAGTGTTGCCATGGTCAAATGGGATGTGCAATGGAGTGGTTGGTGTGAAACCTTGACATGTATCCCCCTGGATTTGGGGCTTATGGCACCATAGAACCTGATGCCTTCTGTCTTCCTGAACAGTCTGCCCACAGCAAGGAAAAGAGGAAGCTACCCTCACTCTGCTTCCCCAGCCCAACAAATTCCAACCCTAGTATCTAACCTGTTACTTTAAATTCTTTTTTTTTTTAAGTTCTTTATTTATTTGTCAGAAAGAAAGAGAGAGCACAAGTAGGGGGAGCAGCAGGCAGAGAGAGAACCAGGCTCCCCGCTGAGCAAGGAGCCTGATGCGGGCTCCTTGATCCCAGGCGTGGGATCATGACCTAAGCTGAAGGCAGACGTTTAACTGACGGAGCCACTCTGGCGTAGTTTTTACTCTAAATTCTATATCCTGACCCCTAACCCTGACAGTGATCTAACTTTTAACTTGTAACCTAACCTTAGCTCTGTTGACCCTGACTCATTCTCTTCTGACACTGACCTTGTAACTCTGACCCTTGGTCCTTAAACTGAAGTCTTAAACCTTAGGCATTTGCCACAGCCCTAATATCTAATCTACTGCAGTCCCTCACCACCACTCTAACCTTAACTCCTCTGATACTACTTTCTAACCCTAACCCAAGCCCTTGTCCCTGAACTTCTAACCCTTCAATCTTAGACCTGGTTTCTAGATCCAGAGGCCCTGACATTCATCTTCCAACCTTATAATCCTACCCTGCTCTCAGCGCTTAATCTGCAAATTCTGACCCATGGATTCTAATGTCAAACCCTCACCCATAAACTGCTAACCTCCAGGATCCCGTAACCGCAGAGCCCCTACCCTGACTCCACAAACAACAAGACAGTACTTCACCCTACCATGAGCCACAGACAAGGGGAATAACAGCAACTCAAACTGCATAGGTCAGAGGACGTAGTGAATGCCAGCAAATTAATCCACCAGGCAGAGAACATGAAACAATAGGACTCTTAGAAAGACAGAAAAAAAAAAAAAAAAAAGCCAGGAAAACTCCCCTAAATACAGGATGTGGTAGACTAGTAGCAAGCCTAAACAAACTTTCAAATCTCAGAAGATGGGCAATGAAAGTCCCTGTTATTGTGACCATACCTCTATGTCCCAACACAATAGCCTCAGCAGGTCCTCCTAGACCCACGGTGGAAGAGAACTGTACTTAGTAAGTGGCAAAGCTCTCAGACACAGATGGATGGCTCAGTAAAGCTCTTGCCCTAGGACACAGAAAAAGAAACCTCAGCAAAATACAATGGCCACCATAACCCAGGAGACAAGAGCCATAGCCAGCATTGCCATTCCCCAATTTCCCTAGAACAATCGCTGGGACACCAGGAGAAGCCCGGAAACAAGCTAACAACCCAGCTAAACAGAAGAAAGGAACCCTATATGAAACCAGCTCTTTCCCCAAATTCCAGACCCTGACCTAGATGGGATCCCAGAATCCAGTGTTCCAACATGAACCAAACTTCAAGAAACAGGTGGAGAAGAAAGAGGAGGAAGAGCAGGAGATGGAGGGTGGGGAAGGGGGGAAGAGGAGGAGGAGGGGGAGAGGGGGAGGAGAGGGAGGAGGAAAAAGAAAGAAGGAGTCCATGCTCTGATAAAGATGGAATCCCAGAATTCTCCCTTTTGTCCCATTCCCAACCCCTTTCCCACCACCAGGGTCCCCATGCACATGTAAGAGACAAAGGACAACTAATGGTAGTAACAGAAAATATTTACCAATGGTACCGAGGAGGTGCTTCATCTTGCTTATGCTCACATGACTTCTACATGTACCTTGTACTTAGGTATAATTTGCTTTAAATTGAAGAACACTGGTGAAACCTAAAATACATACATTAGAAAAGAAGGCTGAAGAATCCATCATCTAAGCCTCCACCCTTTTCTACAAGTTAGAAAAAATAAGCAAACTAAATACAAAATTTATTAAAAAGAGTTAAAAATAAGAGCAGAGATTTCTCAAAATGAAAAAAATCAAAATACAAGCTTATTTGAAATTTTTAATGTACTTATACATACAGCAAAGTGAACAAACCTTAACTCTTCAGATTTTAAATATCTATAACTACACCTGAGTAACCATCACCCAGATCAAGATACAGAACATTTCAAGCATCATCCAAGCAGTTATAATCAATATTCTAAATGAGGTTGGGGAATTTTTTTTTAAATTTTTTTTTTCTTTTTAAAGATTTTATTTATTTATTTGACAGACAGAGATCACAAGTAGGCAGAGAGGCAGGCAGAGAGAGAGGAGGATGCAGGCTCCCTGCTGAGCAGAGAGCCCGATGCGGGACTCGATCCCAGGACCCCGAGATCATGACCCGAGCCAAAGGCAGCGGCTTAACCCACTGAGCCACCCAGGCGCCCCGAGGTTGGGGAATATTTAAGAAAATATTTTAAAGATGAGAGAAAGAAGGAGGCAAGAAACCCTTGGGAGTAATAAGATAATGCTTAGATATTAAATATAAACTACAATAATTAAAATTGTGCCATTGGGATAGGATTGTGTCAGTCATGGACAAAACTTTCAGAATGAGGGTTTTTTTTTTTTTAAGATTTTATCTATTTATTTGACAGAGAGACCACAAGTAGGCAGAGAGAGGGGAGAAGTAGGCTCCCTGCTGAGCAGAGAGCCCAATGCAGGGCTCCATCCCAGGACCCTGAGATCATGACCTGAGCTGAAGGCAGAGGCTTAACCCACTGAGCCACCCAGGCACGCCAGAATGAGGGTCTTGTGTGTAGAAGAATAAATGTTTGAAAAACAATCAAAAATTAATTTTTAAAAATGGTTGGGTATAGACTTGTCTTACAAGATATTTGTATTTCTTACAAATCCACTTTCATCAAATAGTGAAGTATATGTATATGTACTAGTCAGTGGTATTCCATGAGAAAGAGTAATGTTCATGTGGTTGAAAATTCATCTAGAAGGAAACACCTAGACTTTAACCTCAACCATACACATGATAAATTCTGCCTGGCTTTAAATGGGAGAGAGTGAAATACAATGATAAAAATGTTGGAATGAAATTTAGGAAAATATTTTTATATCCTCTGTGGTGAGGAGACTTCCCTAAGCAAGATATGGTCTAGAAGTCATAAAAGAAAGGCTGGACCACTTAAATAAGTAAGTAAATGTCATAAAAGACCAAGAATGAATTGTAGATCATGTTGTAAATTATAGCTTGTTGGCAACTACAATAAATAAATGTCCCTTACCAAATGGCTAATAGATATGACTCTACAAATTGAAAAGTGAAAACATGTCCAGGTAAGTTACAAAAGAAGAAATGAGTTGTCCTCTACTGCTCTTTGGATTAGAGTTCTAATCATCTTGAACGGAGCCTCTGGAGGAGTCGTTTCTTAAGGCAGAAGTAAAGACTTGATGCATTTCTTTTTTAATTTATTTTTATTTTTTTATTTTTCTGACAGATCACAAGCAGGAAGAGGCAGGCAGAGAGAGGAGGAAACAGGCTCCCTGCTGAGCAGAGAACCCAATGCGGGGCTCGATCCCAGGACCCTGAGATCATGACCTGAGCGGAAGGCAGAGGCTTAACCCACTGAGCCACCCAGGCGCCCCAAGACTTGATGCATTTCTATACAAGACAGAAGAAAGAGAAATTAAGGAGTCAATCCCATTTACAGTTGTACCCAAAACCACAAGATACCTAGGAATAAACCTAACCAAAGAGGCAAATCTTGGGATCTGTTAGGTGAGGGTGGATGGCTCTCTGTGATGTTCTTTGGAGCTCTAGTCACTCCCAATTGCCTGCAGCACATCTGCCTTTAAAATGTAATCCTGTGGGGCACCTGGGTGGCTCACTGGGTTAAAGCATCTGCCTTCTGCTCAGTCATGATCCCCAGGGTCCCGGGATCAAGCCTCACATCAAGCCCCACATCGGGCTCTCTGCTCAGCAGGGAGCCTGCTTCCCACTCCTCTCTCTGCCTGCTTTTCTGCCTACTTGTGATCTCTCTCTGTCAAAAAAATAAATAAAATCTCTCAAAAAAAAATAAATGTAATCCTCATCTCAGATCTGGTATCTTCTCCCTCAACAATTACCAACTGGATTACAGCATTTATGTAGAGTTCTTGTTTGTTTGTTTTTTTTTGCCAGAGAGAGAGCGGATCGCAAGTAGGCAGAGAGGCAGGCAGAGAGAGAAGAGGAAGCAGGCTCCCTTCTGGGCAGAGAACCCGATGTGGGGCTCGATCCCAGGACCCTGGGATCATGACCTGAGCCGAAGGCAGAGGCTTAACCCACTGAGCCACCCAGGCACCCCATGTAGAGTTCTTGTCTTTAGCCTTATAGTAGCCAGTCAAGATACTGTTCTACAAAGTCACTTAGCTGGGTTAGCTTCTTCCCTACCCCTTCAGGGTGGTTATGGAATTTAAAACACAGCTTGTGCAATCCTTAGTGTTTGTATTCCATTTTGAGTCCTCCCACATCCTGGCTGGTTTTAATTGTTTATGCCTGTGTATGTGAAACATAACTGTGGTTTCAAGGGAACTTTACCAAAAGATATGCTTGGAGGAGTACTACTCCCCCTCATTCCTGCTCTCTTGTTCCCATTGCTCATTTCTTTCCATCATTTCCCCACCTACTCCCTACAGGGAACCATTCTTTTCTGTTTCCGGTTTACCCTGTCTATGTTCCCTTTGCACAAATGAGCGGATACAGGTGTAGTTTGGCTTATCCTCTTCTTTCTCACACAAATGTAGCCTACAGTAGATACTCTTTGGCATGTTTCTTTCTCCTTTCCGGAATGCCCTATATGTATCAGCTCACAGAGACTGTTCTACTTTTCTTTTTCTACTTTTCTTTTACAGCTGCATTGTTTCTTTATTGTGTGATGTAACCTAGTGTGTTCAACCACTCCCCTATGCATGGACATTTAGGTTGTTTTCAATCATTTGCAATAACAATGCTGCAGTGAATGACCTTGTACGTATATGTTTTGTAGAGAGGTCTTCAGAGTTGTAGATTCCTAGGAGTGAAATTACTGGCTTGGGAGGAAAGTGTATACCTAAGTTTATTAGGTATTTGCCAATAGTTTGGTTAGGTATTTCCTTCTGCTATCGATTTCTAATTTTAGTCCGTTGTGGTCCGATAACATACTTAGTATGATTTCAATCCTTTCAAATTTATTGAACATTTTTAGTGGTCCAGGAAATGGTCTATCCTAGAGAATATTTCACATGCACTTGAGAAATACGTGTAATTCTGCTGTTGTTGGATGGAGTGTTCTATAGATGTCTAGTTAGGTCTGGGATATCTGCATAGGTATAGTTACTCCAGTCTTCTCTTTTACTTTGGATCTTCTGCTTAGTTGCTCTATCCAGGATTTAAAAATGGAATATTGAAACCTCCAACTGTTATTGTGGAATTGTCTATTTAGCTCCTTAATTTGCCTCATGTATTTTGGAGCTCTATTTTTAGTTGCAAAAATGTTCATATGTGTTCTTGCTGGATTGACTCTTCGATCATTATAAAATATCCTTTGTCTCTGGTAGCAATTTGTTTGATACTAGTATAGCCATGTTAAGTTTCTTTTTGTTACTGTTGGCATGCTGCTTTTTTCATTCTTTTATTTTCAACCTATTTGTGTCTTAGGATCCAAAATGTGTCTCTTGTAGCTGGCATCTAATTGGATCATGTTTTTATTCATTTGGTCAATCTCTACTTTTGATTTTAAAGTTTAACCCATTTATGTAGTTGTGGATAAGGTAGAATTGTCCTCTGTCATTTTGCAATTTGTTTTCTATTTGTCTTACGTCTTTTTTTTTTCTTCTGTTCCTTTGTTGTTGTCTTTTCTTGTATGTTAAATATTTTTCAGAGTACTGTTTTAATTCCCTTGTCTTTTTTTTTCTTTTTATTTATTTATGTGGAGAGAGAGCATGTGGTAGTGCAAGTGAGAGGGGCAGAAGGAGAGAATCTCAAGCAGGATCCACACTCAGCACGGAGCTCAACATGGGGCTTAATCCCACGACCCCAAGATCATGACCTGAGCCAAAATCATGGGCCATAGCACAAGGTACACAGCTGGCAGTCAACCAGTGATAAGTGTTAGTCCTCCATCAAGGATAGTGTTATTTTCTTTTTAGTCTTGCCAAAAACGGTTTCCACTGTGCTTTGGTAAAGGGCTATGGGGAGGGACCACTATTCATGCATTCGTTCATTTATTCATTTATTCCTTTTCTCCTCACACTACAGCCAAACATTTTAATGAGTTCAGAGTGTCTCTCTCTTTTTTTTTTTTTTAAAGATTTTATTTATTTATTTGACAGAGAGAGATCACAAGTAGGCAGACAGGCAGGCAGAGAGAGAGGAGGAAGCAGGCTCCCTGCTGAGCAGAGAGCCTGATGCGGGACTCGATCCCAGGACCCTGAGATCATGACCTGAGCCGAAGGCAGCGGCTTAACCCACTGAGCCACCCAGGCGCCCCAGAGTGTCTCTTTTTGTTTATGCGTTTGCATAAAATATGGATTGTTTGTGGTTATTTTTAGTTTACATAATGGTATTGAGGTACTTGAATTATTTCTTTTTCTCAGTGCAATATTGTGAGATGTACTCACACTGCCAAATGTATATTTTTAAAAGATTTTATTTATTTATTTATTTATTTATTCATTCATTCATTCATTCATTCATGTATTTATTTAACAGAGAGAGAGAGCATGAGTAGGCAGAGCAGCAGGCAGAGGGAGAGGGAGAAGCAGGCTCTCCAATGAGCAGGGAGCCTGAGGTGGGGCTCAATGCCAGGACCCTGGGATCATGACCTGAGAGAGGCTTAACCCACTGAGCCAGCTAGGCACCCCGGAAAAGCTTACTTTTAAATTTATATGGAGTTTCAAGAGGTCCTGAGTAGCTGACACTATTGAAAAAAGTTGGAGGACCCCAAAATTCCAATTTCAAAAAACTTACTACTAAGATATAGTAACTCTGTGGCACTGGCATTGGGATAGACATATAAAACAATGGAATGAAATTGAGAGTGCAGGAAAAATTCAAACATCTATGACAAATCAATTTTTGACAAGGGTGCCAAGACCTTTCAGTGATAGAAGGAATAATCTTTTCAACAAGTGGTGCTGGGACAATGAGATAATCACACGCAAAAGAATGAAGTTGGACCTCTGTCTCCCGCCATAACAAAAATTAACTCAAAAATAGATTTCCAACCTAAATTTAATAGCCAAGACTATAAAACTCCTAGAAGAAAACATAGAGGTTTTCTTCTATACTTTTAGTGCAGTAAGAGCAGCAGCAGGGAAAAAAAAAAGATGCATTGAACTTGATCAAAATTCTAAATTTTGTGCATCAAAATACATGATCAGGAAAGTGGAAGACAATCTACAGACTGGGAGAATATATTTATAAATTATAATATCTAGTATTCAGAATATATAGAGAACTCTTACAACTTAAAAAGACAAACAATGCAGTAAAAAAAAAATGGGCAGAAGACTCAAATACACATGTCTCCAGAGAAGGTATACAGATGGCCAATAAGTACTTGAAGATTTTTTAAAAAAATATTTTATTTATTTATTTGACAGAGAAAGATCACAAGTAGGCAGAGAGACAGGCAGAGAGAGGGGGGAAGCAGGCTCCCCAAAGCCTCTACCTTTGGCTCAGGTCACGGTCTCAGGGTCCTGGGATCGAGCCCTGCATTGGGCTCCCTGCTCAGTGGGGAGCCTGCTTCCCCCTTTCTCTCTGCCTGCTGCTCTGTCTACTTGTGATCTCTCTCTCTCTGTGTCAAATAAATAAATAAAATATGAAAAAAAACCTTTTGTAATTAATGTGGTATCAATACAAACTAGATTATTATATATTAAAATCTTTTCATTCCCGTTTTAACTATTAAGAAAATATTTCAGAAAATATTAGTCAATGGGAGTTCTTTGAAAACTGTCTATCTCTCAAGTACCTCCTGGTTTTAGCATTCAGAGTCTGTGATGTTCTAAATTCCCCAGATTGTGCATTCTGATGATCAGATGTCTGTACCAGTGATGGAAGCTGACATGAAAGCTGTTTATCTCACAAGTCTTTTATGGGTTCTAGTGTAAATTTTGGTATTTATGCAGCCAGGCATGCAAGAAAGTCCAGTCCTACCCAGCTTGACATCTCTTGTTGTGACCACAATTACTATTTCTTCTTTTAAGCAGAAGACAAGAGGAAGGAGAGAAAGAAAGTTTTATCTACTCTCCTGTCTTTGCTCTTCACTCTCTTAAAATATTGGACTTAATCTCTAAATCTTAGTTATCCAAGGGTGTTGCTTTTTTCCTTAAAGGAAAGAGCAGATATCAGGGAATCCTTCCCCAGCCTCTGTCAGGCAGTGTCCATGATGAAAACCCATGCCTTGCTGTTCCTCTTAGACCAAAGCATTGGCCATTTCATGTCTAACATGTGATGCGCCCAAAGACTAAACCACGTAGCTCACACATGAAAGCTACAAGAAAGTTGGAAGCTAAAGAAAGTTGAGAAGAGTTCCCATTCAAAGATCAATGAATCAACAGCTGGGAAGACTCTTCAGCCAGCCTCCTCCTCCTCCTCTTCTTTGTCAGATTTCTGTTCTTGGTGTGTAGGGGCTTGAGGGTAACCCTTGTCTGCTGTGGTCCCATGATCTGAATGCTGCAGCTCCTTGCTACTTGAGAACTTTCCACTTGATACTTGTCAAAGTCAGGCACAACATGCTCACCTCAGCAGGTTTCTGTTTCTGCATAGTGTGAATGGGATCCCTTCCGGGGACACAAGCAAAGGGTGGAAGAGATGGAGGAGCAAATCGTGGAGGAGTCACTGGAGGGAGGAGCTAACCAGTAGGAAGCTCCTATCCTGGCTACCTTTAGCCTCCTGACTGGGAGAAGAGAGAATAAAAATCAAGACTTAGGGGATTTGGGAGCAGAGATGACATTCACCGCTGTAAGTAACCTGGTCACTGCCACATATGGGTTCAGTGGCCAATGATTTAATCAATCGTGCCTTTGTGGAACTGTATAAAATTTCTAGACAGGAGAGATTCCATTTTGGCTTCATGGAAGAGAAAATCCAACACTTCTTTCTATTCTCAGTGGATTCTGCCTAAAGATGAGACACAGACTCCTGCTTCAGGTGCCTTCATCTAGGACCTCTGACCACTGTCCCTGGTAGTGGGGTTGGGAGCTTGCAGAAGTAATGCTAGATCAGGAGTCCAGAGACTTTGACAGCTTCAAGATCTGACCCCTGGCACTTATCCAACAATATGAATATAATATAATATTCTGTGAACTCCCAGTCTGAGCTGTAAGTTCCTCATTAGGATGAAAATCCCTTGCCCTACCAACCGCAAAATGTGATTATTAGATTACAGAAAAGAACATGTCTTGGAGGTGAGACTTTCCTTATGAGCATTACTGAGTGACTTGTGTGTGTGTGGTGCTTCAGACAGCAGTGGTGTCAAACTTGTCCCAGCAGAGGGAGGGAGTAGAAGGAAGGGCACCGAGAGAATATTTGTGGGGCCTTAGCGTAGGAGAGGCAGGATGTACATTTTGGCCTATCTTGACTGAAGGAATGATCCCTGCAGCATAGGACAGACCTGAACTTGAGCCATGACTCCATCCATTTACTGGTTCAAAATACTTGGCTTCTATCCCACAAGAGAGTATGAACTGATTGGACT